>NW_027362761.1:776549807-779332307 GCF_046119375.1 Phyllobates terribilis | reverse complement strand
CTCCTCTCCTGGAGTTACTGCTGACTCTCTGACTGACTGACTGACTGACCCTGTCCTAAGATGGTGCCCACCTTATATACTCCCTCTATGTGTGAGCTCAGGTGACCAGCACCCAATGAGCTCCTACATTTACCCAGACTACTCCCCCTATCTACCCCTACACTACTGGGATGTTCCACCCCCCTCCCACTCCAGCCAGGGACAGACGCTGTCGTACCTGCACATAAACTGGTGGGAGTACCGTCGTTCTGTCCCCCGGAAATGGGATGTATGTAGTGCATGCAGCCTACTGAGCTCAGTTCCACACTCCATCCTTACCCGGGAGTGGAATACCACACCTCTGGCTTGAGGTGCAATACCCCTGTAGCAGCCGAGTCCTCAGGGTGCTACATTCCCCCCTGGTAAATCACAGCACGTCCTCGGGCTGTAAAAGAATACAAACTTCCAAAAACATACAATTTTTTTCAAAACATCATAAACATATAAAACACTATATATATCATAAAACTTTTCATATAAAACTTTTCATTATTAACATTTTCGGTGCTACTTGTGACCGGGTAAAGTGCAACAGTCTCTTCAAGAAAAAACACAGTTTCCTATAAAACCGGTAGGGGGCGCTTTAAGAAGCGCAACTATGTACAAAGGGGAATATGGCCGCTCTCAGTCCTCGGCCAGTGGGGAAAAGGAATGGCTGTTCATAGTCCTCAGCCTGTTAAGGGATAGGGGACACACGGGTATAAGTTCACAGTTGTCCCAACGGGGACTACACTTTGGTAGCAGCAGTTTTTGAACCCACACGGGTAACTATTTACACATTCTATTTACAGTTCATCAGTGGCGGCGTGCTCTTGGCTGAGGGTAATCTTTAGACCCGTCCGGGTCCTCTTGATCCTCCTCACCCCGTAGCTCCTCCTCAGTAAGTCTATGCACGTGCAGGGCATACGGGCCCTTGGCGCACTGATGCCGGGTGAAGGTGACCTCATCACCCAGGTATAGGTCACGACCTCTGTGTCCCTCCGGCAGATGACTTTCAACGTCTCTGCGGGTGACAAAGATGTCGCCGGGGGTCTTGTGGTCCCGGATGAAACCCCACCCGTGCTCCAACTGGAATTTTATTACAGTCCCGCTGGCACGGGGACCGTGGGCTGCACGGGGGTTCCTCCTGGTCCGGCTCTTCTGCTCTGCGCTTTGTACCTGCAGCCACTGCTCACGGACCCGCCTCTCTCTCCGTTCCCGGTCGAAGACCTCTAATTGCTGCCGGCAGCACTCCGCACGTTCGGCTGCGGCTGCCCGGGTCTCCTCGGTGAACCCGATGAGGTCTTCTCCGGTGGGGTCCCACGCAAACTGCGCTTCCTCCAACGAGAGTGGGGTGATCTTGGCGGGCGCCGGAGCCGGGATCAGGGGCTCATCCAGGGGTCTTTCTTTCCGGAGTCGGGGATGGTGGTACTCCGGTGGCCACACAAAGGGCTGCCCATTCAGGCAAGTGTGCTGGGCAAACAAGTCTTCACCCAGGTGTGGCACTCTAGATGTTGAGAGCGCGGTGGTGGAAGCGGCGCCCGGATTGACCAGGCCTTGCGACCAGGCCTGGGGCACCCTAAAGGTAAAGGGCACCGTGAAGACGGCGGCGCCCGGGGTTACTTGGCCCAGTGACCAGGCCGGTGGCTCAGTGGAGGTAGAGGGCGCTGTTGGTACTGCGGCGCCCGGGGGTACTCGGCCTTGCGACCAGGCCGGTGGCGCTTCCTGTTTGGTCGCACTCTGATTTGAGGCGCGTGACGTCACGGGGAGCGCGGCCGCGGCTCCTGCCGCTTGAGGCCTAGCTTGGAGCGGTGACGGTGTAACGACGGGCACGGCAGGGGAAATTTCGGGCTCTGCGACGGGGAGCTGGGGCAGGCTCACGGCTTCTCGGCTCGGGGTAGTGACTAGTGTTGAGCCACCCCCGTAGTGTTCGAGTTCGGTTCGGTTCGTCGAACACCCGTGTGTTCGCCGAACTGTTCGTCGAACTGTTCGTCGAACACCTTCGAACACCGTTAAAACCAATGGCAGGCAAACAAAAACACATAGAAACACATAGAAAACACCTTCAAAGGTGTCCAAAAGCTGACAAACTGCTCAGAAGACACAACTAACACATGGAAAAGTGACAAGTACATATAGTCATGCGAAAAGAAAAGAGGTGGAGGAGTAAAAGGAGGGGGAGACACAGATATAGGCATGTCATGCCCTTCTAAAATCCAAAAAGTGAGAAGCCGAGACGGCCAGTCCGCTCCTGCCCGTGCCACCTCCGTGTCGCCGGGTTTGTGCCAGAGCCGCGGTGAACCCTGACGGCCAGCCCCCCTCTCCCAATACTGGTGCCTGTCCGCTGGTGGGTCGAGAGAGCCCCCCTGTGGTGGAGGCAGCTCTAAGCTTTTTAATTTAAATTGTCCCTCTAATTTGAATGAATACACTTTAAATCCATTTACAAGGATCTATTGGAGGGCAAGTCTCATGCCAGCAGCCGCGTAATTCCAGCTCCAGTAGCGTCCACTAAAGCTGCTGCAGTTAAAAAGCTTTTATAAGGATCGAGCTCGGCTGTCCATCGCAAGGCATCCTAGTGCCAGTCCCAGCCCCTATGCCTTGGGGTGCCTCCTGATGCTCTTCACTAAGTATCCCGTGGTCCCGAAGCATTTCCTTTGAAAAAATTAAGTGTCCAAACTACAGGTGGTGTAGCTTGCTTAACAGCCGGGATAATCCGCTGACTAGCAGACACTGCTACTAGGCACAAAGTATTTCCTGGGCTAGATGCAGTTAAAAATTTGTAAGTAGATACTCTCGTTGGATGCTGAGAAAGCATTCCATAGAGTCTCCTGGCACGCCATATATGATTCTCTTAAAAAGCTTGGGGTAGGGGTCTAGGGGACCCTTTTATAGCCAAAATCACGGCCCTGTATCACAATACGTCACCTAGGCTGAAGATAAATGGAACTGTAGCACCGAGGGCTCGGTTGCTACAGACGTATTGCACCTCACCCAGAGGTGTGATATCTCACTCTCAGATAAGGATGGAGTGTGGATCAGGACCCGACACCTGCATGCATTACACCACATTGCCGTGGGGCAGGGCGACCAATATGCCCCTGAGATGGGCACGACAGTCCCTGTCCCTGGCTGGAGTGGGGGGAGGGAACACTGAGGAAGGGGAACCCTGCAGTGCAGGAGCAGGGAGGAAGCAGTTCCTGGGTGCATTGAGAAGGGAGTATAAAAGGTGGGCACCATCTTAGTTCAGTGCAGAGAAGTCTGAGCAGAAGTGGCAGGGAGCAGGGGCTCTGCATGAGCTCTGCTCCGGAGGCGGGCCTAGTAACAGAGGCCCAGGCCTGCAAGAGGGAGAAGGAAGGAAGAGGAGCGGAGAAGGCTCCAGGAACGAGGAATGAAGGGATCCCAGGGGTGCGGACGGGCGAGTCGCCACCGCACGCCCGAATCCACCTGCGTGGAGGGGTCAGGCCAAAGGGGGAGACCGGTCCCCGAACTAGTGGAGGCAGGAAACGACCCTCAGCTAGAAACCGGAGGCTCTGACATTTTATGTGGCGCAGCCCCTTGCTCCACCCGCTAGGAAGGCACCACATAGGGTCAGGGAAACTGGCGCCAAGTTTACCAAGAGGAGGCCCGAGGCAGCCGGACAGAAGTGTTGGTAAGAAAGGCCAGACAAAGGACACACAAAGGGGGTCCTGTGAAGCGCTCCAAAGTTATCTGGGAGTTGTCTGAGCCCCTCACCTGGTGAGCACAGTACGACGTGGGCAGCCGTTACCTGCAGACGTGGTCTGGATAATAAGAACTGTGAGTAAAGGCCCTGAACTGCATCACTGACTCCGTGTCGTTACTGCTGCTGCCCTGCACCATCACCCCCATCCTCCGCATACACTGCCCTGAGGCTATACTCCTCCCGTGGGGAGTTATGCTACGCTCTGCTGCACCCACAACACCAGCCTTAGCGGTCTGCCCTGTAGCGGCGGTTCACTCTGACCGCAATCCACGGGTGGCGTAGTCGGACATTTAAACATCAAAACCACATAAATAGTTCCGCCACTGGTTTGACCACCCTGAGCCACGGAACCGGATCGCCGCCACGAAGACTACAACCACCAGCATCCACCAAAAAGGGTCCGGCTCCGGGTGTCCCAAGGCCCAGGGGGTGCGTCAGAACATTTTCATCACCTTTCACAATCACCAATGGGACAAGGCAGGGATGTCCTCTGTCCCCTCTCTTATACATCCTAGTGACGGAGCACCTGCTCTCATCAATTCGCCATAACCCCAATATTAGGTGGATTGAGGTGGGAGGCACCGAGTACAAGTGCTCTCTATTTGCTGATGATGTCCTAGTATATATCACTCAATCACATATATCCATCCAAGCTGTTATGGCTGAAATAGATCACTTTGTTACATGGTCAAATTTTAAAATCAATGCAGCGAAGTCTGAGGCCCTCGATGTCTCCCTCCCCAAATCGATATAGGATTCCATCCAGTCCAACTTTCCCTTTGCCTGGCCCTCACAGGGTATCAAATACTTAGGAATTCCTATTCATAGAGACCTCTCCCATCTATGTTATCTTAATTTTGGGCCCTTTATTGAACAACTCCATACAGACCACGGTTGGCAAGTTAGAACTGTAAGATTCACTACGTGAACCACTGGTGTTTTGTGGAAAAGCACATGTACACTGTGTTCCAAATTATTATGCAAAAAGTGTTTAGGAGTGATAAGGGAAGAATTTGTTTGTTTGTCAGTTAAACTCATTGATGGTGATGTGTGTCAGGGCTCTTTATATCACAATAAGCAATTGCAGACACCTGTGCTAATTAGTTTGGCAGGTGTGACCAATGAAAGGCAAGACTACTTAAGAAGGCTGTCTCACATTATTAAGCAGCCTACATTTTCTGCCAAAATGGGAAAGAAAAAGGATGTATCGGCTGCTGAGAAGCAACAAATTGTGGAGTGTTTAGGTCAAGGCATGACTACAATCAACATTGTGCGATGATCAGGATGAAGTGTCTTGGCAATCAAGAAGTATGTAGCTGATTCACAGTACACACGTGTGCGTGCTGATAAGGGCAAATTGAGGACTCTTTCCTACAGGCAATTACGTCAGGTTAAAAGAGCAGCGGCAAAAAAGCCTTGTCATAGCAGCAGACAAGTTTTTGAAGCTGCTGGTGCCTCCAACGTCCCCCGAAGAACAAGATGCAGGGTCCTTCAGAGGTTTGCAGCTGTGCATACGCCATCCTGTCGACCTCCTCTATCCACTTCACACAAGCAGAAACGGCTCCAGTGGGCCAAACATTACATGAAGACTGACTTCAAAACTGTTTTATTCACGGATGAGTGCCGTGCAGCGCTCGATGGTCCAGATGGATGGAGTGGAGGATGGCTGGTTGATGGACACCCCACGCAAACACGGCTACAGCGCCAACAAGGAGGAGGTGGAGTAATGTTTTGGGCTGGAATCATGGGGAGAGAGATTGTCGGCCCCTTTAGGATCCCTGAAGGCGCTAAAGATGAACTCCATAATGTATGTGGATTTTCTCAAACAGCACTTCCTGCCATGGTTCAAGAAGAAGAACCGTGTATTTCACAGCAAGATCATTTTTTTGCATGATAATGCACCATCTCATGCTGCACATAAAACATCTGCATCTCTGGCTGATATGGGCATAAAAGGGGACAAACTTATGGTGTGACCCCCATGCTCCCCTGACCTCTACCCCATTCAGAACCTCTGGAGCATCATCAAAAGGAGTGTCTATGATGGCGGGAGGCAGTTCACATCTAAGCAACAGCTCTGGGAGGGTATTCTGTCCTCACGCAAAACAATTGAAGCAGAAACCATCCAAAACCTGACAAATTCAATGGACGAGAGAGTTCAGAAGCTCCTTTCGAACAAGGGGTCCTATGTGAAAATGTAACATCACCTATAATAAAGTTTTGAGTTGAAAACTGTTTGATTTCAGTTTCTAATAACCTGCTAATGCTTATAATTTCAAAAATGACCATTTTTTTGGTCTTTATTAAAATGAAAAGGTTGATCGAAAAGTTTGGGGGATCTAAGAGTGTGGCAACCCAGTAGTCATGATTACTTTGAATTCTGACAATATGAGGGTCATGTTGCAGGTAGTGCAGCAAGAAGGCACTTATGTGTCTTGCGCATCTCGTAGCCCCAAAATTATTTTCCGGGCTAGATGCAGCTAAAAATTATTATTAATTTTAAATCTGGTGGAGCTTAGTATAGATGGCCTAATAGGATCAGTGCTGCACACTGCTACAAAGCCCAAATTATTTTCCAGTCAAGATACAGATAAACATGATTAGTAATTTGAAAGCTTAAAACGGTTGGTAGGGTGATTTTAACCAATCATCAAGCTTTTACTCTCCCCAGGATGACACAGGGGTAGAAAAGTCATTTCGGATCCATGATTTGTTCATCTTTATGAACGTGAGTCTGTCTACATTATCAGTGGAGAGCCGCTTGCGCTTATCTGTCAGCACACCACCAGCAGCGCTGAACACACGTTCAGACAGAACGCTGGCTGCGGGGCATGACAAGATCTCCAAGGCGTAAGTGGCTAGCTCCGGCCATTTATCCAGATTGGAAGCCCAAAAAGAGCAAGGGTCCAGTGACACAGTCATGGCTTCAATGTTTACTTGGAGATACTCCTGTACCATCGTCTCTAGGCGTTGACTATGTGTCAAACTTCTTGTCTCCTGTGGCCTTGCAATGGATGGGCTAAAAAAGTGGAGAAATGATTCCGCAAAATTGATGTTACCAGCAGATACTGTGGTTCTGTTATGGTTTGAGTGCTGAACACTTGACGGTCCCACGGTTGGCAAGTTGGAACTGTGAGATTCACTACGTGCACCACTGGTGTTTTGTGGAAAAGCCCATGTAAGATTCTGCAACAGTCTCTGCTGATACTCCTGCATGCGTGCATCCCTTTCTATGGCAGGAATAATTTCTGCAAATTTACTTTTGTACCGGGGATCTAACAGTGTGGCAACCCAGTAGTCAGGATTATTTCTAATTCTCACAATTCAAGGGTCATGTTGCAGGTAGTGCAGCAAGAAGGCACTCATGTGTGTTGCGCATCCAGGAGCACCAAGTCCCTGTTGTGTTGGTGGCGAGGTAACAATCATGCTTCCTTCCTCTGTCCTCTCCCCCCAACCTCGCACAACAGAAATGTGATCAAGGTCTCCCTCATCTGATGAGTCTTCCATCAGTTCGTCCTCCACTTCTTCCTGGGCTCCTGCACCTTCCTCACTAGTTTGGCTGCTACCATGTGCCCTGGTAAAACCATCTCCCCCACCCTCACATGCCTGCCGCCTTGGTGCTGCCGACCGTCTGGACCTTGCAGATGTTAGCCCTTCCGCATACAACTCCTCCTCCTCTACTTCCTCCACCTCCTCTTGTGCCACCACCTGACTCCGAATTCTGTTTAACATGTGCTCCAGCATGTAAATCACCGGAATAGTCATGCTGATAATGGCATCGTCAGCACTAAACATCATCGTCGCCATTTCAAAACTGTGCAGAAGGGTGCATAGGTCCCTGATCTGAGACCACTCCTCCAGCGTGATTTGCCCCACCTATGGATCTCGTTGGCCCAGGCTATACGTCAGAACGTATTGCACCAGGGCTTGTCGGTGCTGCCACAGTCGCTGCAACATGTGCAGAGTTGAATTCCACCGGGTAGGCACATCGCATTTTAGCCGGTGAAGTGGCAGGCCCAACGACTTCTGTAGAGATGTAAGTCGCTGAGCTGCGGGATGCGAACGGCGGAAGTGAGCACACAGCGACCGTGCCCTCTGCAGAAGGCCATCTAGTCTGGGATAGTGGGCTAAAAATTGCTGGACAACCAGGTTCAACACGTGAGCCATACAAGGCACGTGTGTGACATTGCCCCGGCGAAGGGCCGCACCCAGGTTTGCAGCATTGTCGCACACAGCCTTCCCTGGTTTCAGGTCCAGTAGAGACAACCATTCATGAAATTGGTTCTTCAGAGCTGACCACAACTCCTCAGCTGTGTGACTCACATTTCCCAGACATTTCAAAGTAAAAACTGCCTGATGACGTTGAGCCCTACTGCCAGCATAGTAAGGAGGTGTGCAGGATCCCTTCTGCGCAGTTAGAAAGCTTGTGGCATGACCAGACAGGCTTTGGGTGCAGGTGGAAGACCGAGAGGAGGTTGAGGAGGCAGAAGCAGTGGAGGAACTTTGACATAAAGAGGATTGACGCACAACTCGTGGGGACGGCAAGACTTGGACAGCAGCCCCTTGTCCTGCTGTCACCATAGTTACCCAGTGCCCAGTCAGCGACATGTAACGCCCCTGTCCATGCCTACTCGTCCAAGTGTCTGTGGTGAAATGCACCCTGTCACACACAGAGTTTCTCAAAGAAGCGGTGATGTTGTGTGCGACATGCTGGTGGAGCGCAGGCACACCTTTCTTTGAGAAGTAGTGCCGACTGGGCATCTGGTACTGGGGCACTGCGACGGACATAAGGTCTCGAAAATCCTCTGTGTCCACCAGGCGGAAAGGCAGCATTTCTGTAGCCAAGAGCTTGCAGATGGTGAAATTCAACCTCTTAGCTTTCTCATGGCTAGGAGGAAATGGTCTTTTACTTGTCCACATCTGAGGGACCGAGGGCTGGCTATTGTGCTTAGACGGGGTTGATAAGGGTGTACCCGGCAAACTGACGGTCTGTGAGGAAGATGCAGGCGGACATGTTAGGTTGCCTTGATCCAAAGGTGGTGCTATCGATGTCGGACAGCGCTCAACACCAGCTGGTGTTACCACCTCCAAAGAAAATGATGACCTGCCAATCACGCTGGCTGTTGCGGGTAAAGAGGTGGCAGGTCTGCGCCCCAAAACAGGTGTGACTGCTGACCCCCAGTCACAGAGGATGAAGAGGCCGCGGATGCACAAGATATGGCAGACGGTGGTTGGCCCGGCCGGCTAGTCCGCATTGTAGCACACTGAGCTTCCCACTGCAACTTATGCTTCATGTCCATGTGCCGGTTCATGCATGAAGTACTCAAACTATGTATTTTTTGGCCTCTACTTAGCTTTTGCTGACAAATGTTACAGATAAGACGAGTTGGGTCATCTTTATCGATCTGAAAAAATGCCCAGGCTATGCAAGGCTTAGCACCCATGCGACCTGAAGAGCCACCACGACTTGTGGTGAGAGGCAGAGTTGTGTTTGAGGATGCAGTTGTTGACGTGCTTCCAGTACTACGTCTCTGTCCAGGAAGGCGCAACCTGACCTCGTCGTCACTAGCATATTCCTCCACCTCCTCTGCTGACCTCATCTCTTGGCTGACTGTGGGTTGACAGTAAGTGGGATCTCCAACCTCATCATCATCACCCTGTGCGTTATCACACCCGTCGTCCTCAGAGCCAACCTGTTCCTGCCCTGACAAAAAACTAAAGTTGTCGCTCCAATCAGGTATTTGAGTCTCATCATCGTCTTCCTCATTGTCTCCACCAACAGGAGTTACAGTTTGGGAATGAGGGTCTACATTATGGTCAGAACCTTCTGCGTCTGGTCCTGGATCCGACTCATAAAGATTCTGGGCATCAGTGCAGATCATTTCTTTGTCTGGATTCACAGAAGCGCTGGAGTCGACCTCTGATTCCCAGGCTATAGTATGAGTAAACAGCTCTGCAAACTCAACCATCTGTTCTAACTCATACTCAGACGGGCAGCTGGAGATTTGGGAGCTGTGAGGAAGCAAGTGCGATTGGGGTGACACCTTTGAGGACTGGAGTATTTGTGATGTTGAAGTTGATGTGGAGGAGAGCCCAATTAAAGGAGCACTTGATATCCGTTGAAGCACCTGCTGTTTTTGTGCCTCATCTGTAATTTGTAGCGATTGGTGTGGCCGTAAGAAAGGTATCTTATCACATTGTCCGCTAAAAGAAGTAGACATTTTAGTTTGGCTGGAAGATGGTCTTTCTTCTGCAGATGTTACTGTTGCTTTAACACCTACCCCACGGACACAACCTTTTTTCTCCTTCCCAACATGCCTATTCCCCTTTCCACCAGCAGCAGGCCTTTTTCCACTCATTTTGGTGGTTAACTAATTCACAACTCTGGAGTTGTTTGCACAAAAAAACAATGGATGGGAACCGAGCAGAGCTGAGTGGCCAAACTGTGGTATTAGGCCAAAACTATTGGCTGGGTTAGATGCAGAAAAAAATTATTTTTAATTTGCAACCTGATGGAGGTCAGTATAGATGGACTAATAGAACAAGTCCTACACACAGCTAGAAGCCCAAATATTTTTTCAGAGGTAGATGCAGAAAAAAATTGCATTCAGTTTGCAACCTGATGGAGGTCAGTATAGATGGACTAATAGAACAAGTCCTACACACAGCTAGAAGCCCAAATATTTTTTCAGAGGTAGATGCAGAAAAAAATTATATTCAGTTTGCAACCTGATGTAGGTCAGTATAGATGGACTAATAGAACAAGTCCCACACACAGCTAGAAGCCCAAATATTTTTTCAGAGGCAGATGCAGGAAAAAAATATATTCAGTTTGCAACCTGATGGAGGTCAGTATAGATGGACTAATAGAGAAAGTCCCACACACTGCTAGAAGGCCAAATATTTTTTCAGAGCTAGATGCAGACAAAAAATTATTTTTAATTTGCAACCTGATGGAGGTCAGTATAGATGGACTAATAGAGAAAGTCCCACACACTGCTAGAAGGCCAAATATTTTTTCAGAGCTAGATGCAGAAAAAAATTATATTCAGTTTGCAACCTGATGGAGGTCAGTATAGATGGACTAATAGAACAAGTCCCACACACAGCTAGAAGGCCAAATATTTTTTCAGAGGTAGATGCAGATAAAAATTATTTTTAATTTGCAGCCTGATGGAGGTCAGTATAGATGGACTAATAGAACAAGTCCCACACACAGCTAGAAGCCCAAATATTTTTTCAGAGGTAGATACAGAAAAAAATTATATTCAGTTTGCAACCTGATGGAGGTCTGTATAGATGGATTAATAGAACAAGTCCCACACACAGCTAGAAGCCCAATATTTTTTCAGAGGTAGATGCAGAAAAAAAATATATTCAGTTTGCTACCTGATGGAGGTCAGTATAGATGGACTAATAGAGAAAGTCCCACACACTGCTAGAAGGCCAAATATTTTTTCAGAGCTAGATGCAGACAAAAAATTATTTTTAATTTGCAACCTGATGGAGGTCAGTATAGATGGACTAATAGAGAAAGTCCCACACACTGCTAGAAGGCCAAATATATTTTCAGAGCTAGATGCAGATATAAATTATTTTTAATTTGCAACCTGATGGAGGTCAGTATAGATGGACTAATAGAGAAAGTCCCACACACTTCTAGAAGGCCACATATTTTTTCACAGCTAGATGCAGAAAAAAATTATATTCAGTTTGCAACCTGATGGAGGTCAGTATAGATGGACTAATAGAACAAGTCCCACACACAGCTAGAAGGCCAAATATTTTTTCAGAGGTAGATGCAGATAAAAATTATTTTTAATTTGCAGCCTGATGGAGGTCAGTATAGATGGACAAATAGAACAAGTCCCACACACAGCTAGAAGCCCAAATATTTTTTCAGAGTTAGATGCAGAAAAAAATTATATTCAGTTTGCAACCTGATGGAGGTCTGTATAGATGGATTAATAGAACAAGTCCCACACACAGCTAGAAGCCCAATATTTTTTCAGAGCTAGATGCAGACAAAAAATTATTTTTAATTTGCAACCTGATGGAGGTCAGTATAGATGGACTAATAGAGAAAGTCCCACACACTGCTAGAAGGACAAATATTTTTTCAGAGCTAGATGCAGATATAAATTATTTTTAATTTGCAACCTGATGGAGGTCAGTATAGATGGACTAATAGAGAAAGTCCCACACACTGCTAGAAGGCCAAATATTTTTTCAGAGCTAGATGCAGAAAAAAATTATATTCAGTTTGCCACCTGATGGAGGTCAGTATAGATGGACTAATAGAACAAGTCCCACACACTGCTAGAAGGCCAAATATTTTTTCAGAGGTAGATGCAGATAAAAATTATTTTTAATTTGCAGCCTGATGGAGGTCAGTATAGATGGACTAATAGAACAAGTCCCACACACAGCTAGAAGGCCAAATATTTTTTCAGAGGTAGATGCAGATAAAAATTATTTTTAATTTGCAGCCTGATGGAGGTCAGAATAGATGGACTAATAGAGAAAGTCCCACACACTGCTAGAAGGCCAAATATTTTTTCAGAGCTAGATGCAGACAAAAATTATTTTGAATTTGCAACCTGATGGAGGTCAGTATAGATGGACTAATAGAGAAAGTCCCACACACTGCTAGAAGGCCAAATATTTTTTCAGAGCTAGATGCAGATAAAAATTATTTTTAATTTGCAACCTGATGGAGGTCAGTATAGATGAAAATGGCTTGGTCTTATAGGGCAAGGACATGTGACATACACTGCCAATGACACATGCCCTTGCTTGTGTGAAAAAAAGCACTTCGCTCCGTGTGTGCGCTGCTGATAGGCTGACAGATTGCACCTCCCCACTGTAAATGCGGGAAAGAGAAAAAAAAATGGAGATCTTCATTATTCCTGCAGAGATCCATCCCCTGCCCCTCCCCCCACCCCGCTGTACACTCAAACTGCATATTAACATTAATTTTCATCATTACTGAGAAAAAATCCAGTTATGATTTTGGTGCACGAACAGTTATCGAACATAACCTCGAACAGCCGAATTTTTCTCAAATCGTTCGTGTTCGCCGAACGGCTCGAACACCGCCCAAAACAGCTTGAATTTGAGATTGGCGAACAGTTCGAGTCGAACAACGCTCATCTCTAGTAGAAAGGTCTTTGTACTGTCCCCTCAAATACTTGTACATAGTAATAAGATCACCCCTAAGCCTTCTTTTTTCCACACTAAATAACCCCAAGTGTAATAACCTGTCTTGGTATTGCAGACCCCCCAGTCCTCTAATAACCTTGGTCGCTCTTCTCTGCACCCTCTCTAGTTCAGCTATGTCTTTCTTATACACCGGAGACCAAAACTGTACATAGTATTCTAAGTGTGGTCGCACTAATGACTTGTATAGAGGTAAAATTATGTTCTCCTCATGAGTATCTATGCCTCTTTTAATGCATCCCATTATTTTATTTGCCTTTGCAGCAGCTGCCTGACACTGGCCACTAAACGTGAGCTTGTCGTCCACCAATACACCCAGGTCTTTTTCAGTTACAGTTTTGCCCAGTGTTTTACAATTAAGCATATAATTATACATTTTATTTCCTCTGCCCAAGTGCATTACCTTACATTTATCCACATTAAAGCTCATTTGCCATTTATCAGCCCAAGCTTTTAGTTTACATAGTTCCTCTTGTAATATAAAATTGTCCTCCTCTGTATTGATTACCCTGCAAAGTTTATTGTCATCTGCAAATATTGAAATATACTCGGTATGCCCCCTACAAGGTCATTAATAAATATGTTAAAAAGAAGGGGGCCCAATACTGACCCCTGTGGTACCCCACTGTTAGCTGAGACCCAGTCTGAGTGTTTTCCATTAATAACCACCCTTTGTTTCCTATCACTGAGCCAATTCTTAACCCACATACATATATTTTCCCCTATCCCCATTGTTCTCATTTTATGTATCAACCTTTTGTGTGGAACCGTATCAAAAGCTTTTGAAAAGTCCATATGCACAACATCCACTGCATTTCCTTGGTCCAGTCAAGAACTTGTCTCCTCATAAAAACTGATCAGATTAGTTTGACAGGAACGGTCCCTCGTAAACCCATGTTCATATTGGGTCATGAGTTTATTCTTGTTCAGATACTCTATTATAGCATCTCTTAGGAAACCCTCCAGGATTTTACCCACAATAGCGGTTAAGCTTACTGGCCTATAATTTCCAAGTTCAGTTTTTGTCCCCTTTTTGAATATTGGCACCACATTTGCTATATGCCAGTCGTGTGGTACAGACCCTATTATTATGGAATCTTTAAAGATTAAAAATAATGGTCTATCTATGACGTTACTTAATTCCTGCAGTACTCGCGGGTGTATCCCATCTGGCCCCGGGATTTGTCAACTTTAGTGGTTTTTAGATGCCGCTGTACTTCCTGCTGGGTTAAGCAAGTGACATTTAATGGAGAATTTTTGTTATCACTAATCATGTTTTCTGTCATGCGATTTTCTTGTGTAAATACGGTTGAAAAAAAATCATTTAGCATATTGGCTTTTTCCTCAACCTCATCCACCATTTCACCCAGACTATTTTTAAGGGGGCCAACACTATCATTTTTTAGTTTTTTACTATTTATGTAGTTAAAGAATATTTTGGGATTATTTTTACTTTCTCTGGCAATGATTCTCTCTGCCTCAATCCTTGCAGCCTTGATTTGTTTTTTACAGAATTTATTTAATTTTCTATATTTATTTAATTCCTCATCACTACCTACTTGCTTTAGTTCTCTAAATGCTTTCTCTTTGTCACTTATTGTGCCCCTTACAGCTCTATTTAGCTATAGTGGTTTCCTCCTATTTCTAGCATGTTTATTCCCAAAGGGTATATATTGTGCTCAGGTCCTATTCAGGATGTTAATAAATGTCTCCCATTTGCTTTGTATAGCTTTATGTCTCAGGGTATCATCCCAGTTTATTGCACTAAGACCATCTCTCAACCATTGGAAATTTGCCTTCCTGAAGTTTAGTGTCCTTGTAACCCCTCTACTACACATCTTATTAAAGGTTACATGGAAACGTATTATTTTGTGATCACTATTATCCAAGTGACCCCCAACTCGTATATTTGATATGCGGTCTGGCCTATTGGTTAATATTAGGTCTAGCAGTGCACCCCTTCTTGTTGGGTCCCGAACCAGTTGTGAAAGGTAATTGTCTCTCATAGTTGTCAAAAACCTATTACCTTTGCTTGAACTACATGTTTCTGTCCCCCAATGTATTTCAGGGTAGTTGAAGTCTCCCATAATAATGACTTCTCCTTGAGTCGCTGCTTCATCTATTTGCTTTACGAGGATATTCTCCGCTACTTCCATTATTTTTGGAGACTTATAACAAACCCCTATCAGTAATTTATTATTTTTCCCCCCTCCCCTTATCTCCACCCACAGGGACTCTACATTTTCATTAGATTCACCTATATCCTCCCGCAAGACGGGTTTTAAGGATGATTTTACATATAAATACACACCCCCCCTCGCTTGTTTGTACGGTCATTTCTGAAAAGACTATAGCCCTGTAAATTAACTGCCCAGTCATGGCTCTCGTCTAGCCACGTCTCAGATATCCCTACCATGTCATAATTATTTTCCAACAAAATTAATTCTATTTCCTCCATTTTGTTGGTGAGGCTTCTGGCATAAGTGTACATGCATTTTATGTATCTCTCTGCACCTCTATTCCTTCTTACTTTATTGACTGTTCTAACCCCACCCCCAATTTATTTATTTGTGCCCAGGTCACTATCTGCACTATCTTCCCCATCTAAAACATGAATACCCTCCCCCCCAATCCCTAGTTTAAACACTCCTCCAGCCTTCTAGCCATTTTCTCCCCCAGCACAGCTGCACCCTTCCCATTGAGGTGCAGCCGGTCCCTAGCGTAGAGTCTGTAGCCAACTGATAAGTCGGTCCAGTTCTCCAGGAACCCAAATCCCTCCTTCCTACACCAGTACTTGAGCCACTTATTTATCTCCCTAATCTCCCGTTGCCTCTCTGGCGTGGCACGTGGTACCGGTAGTATTTCAGAGAATACCAACTTGGAGGTCTTTGCTTTCAGCTTGCAGCCTAATTCTCTGAAATCATCTTTAAGGACCTTCCACCTACCTCTAACTTTGTCATTTGTGCCAATGTGCACCATGACCGCTGGGTCCTCACCAGCCCCTCCCAGTAATCAGTCAACCCGATCAGCGATGTGCCGGACTCGAGCGCCAGGTAGGCAGCACACTGTTTGACAATCCCTGTCTTTGTGACAGATTGCCCTATCTGTTCCCCTAATAATTGAGTCCCCCACTACCAGCACCTGCCTGGCCTGCCCTGCTCTCCTATTTCCCTCTTTACTGGAGCTGACACTCCTCCGGCTTTCAGGGGACATGCCTTGCTGCAGCAGTGCTACCCCTGTACCGTCATTCCCCTCATCTGCCAACTTTGCAAACTTATTGGGGTGTGCCAGATCAGGACTAGCCTCCCTGGCACTCTTCCCTCTACCCCCCTTCTGTCACCAAACTAATGGCCTCACTGTCCTGCAGCTCCCGACTACCACCCTCTCCCACATCTACCCCAGTGAGCTGCTGCTCAGTGAGCAGCAGACTCCTTTCCATATTGTAAATTGATCTCAGTGTTGCCAGCTGCTCATTTAGATCCAGTACCTGGGCTTCCAAACGCACAACGTGCACACATCTCGCACAGCAGTAAGCAACCCCGACCGGCTGTTCAAGGAATGCATACATGTGGCAAAATGTACACTGGATAGCATTGTCAATAATGGAGCTCATTTTCTAATGTGGATTGAAACAGACAGAATGTTAAGTAAAAAGAAAAGTAAAGAATTAATAAAATACAGACTGCAATTCAGTCCAAAGTCCTCCTTTCCAAACTCCCTGAATCCAAAGTCACTGAAAAACAAGTCACACACTTACTTTCGTTCGCACTTATGCTCCGGACACACGCAGCTCGTTCACACTCGCAAACTAAGAGATTTAAAGAGCTTTTTTTTTTTTTTACCCTTTTCCAGGAATGCACACTACAGCTCAATGCACTTCCAAAGATGCATTTACAATAGGGACAGGTGCTGCTATGTGACATCATCACCAGCTACACATGAGTGTTCATTCTGGTCGCATCAATGTCTTCTACAGTGCATAACTTTTTTTTTTTTCATTTCTTTGGCCTTATATACTAGTCATTACCCTGGAAAGAATGTTTCTTAACATGTTTACATTTTTGCTTGTTTTTTGTATGTTTTTTTTTTTTTGTCAATCCATAAAAGTGGTGAAATACTCTGACAACATTGTTCACAGATATGCTATTTGTCAGCGGCCAACTGTTAATAGGTTTGAACCCTCAACTGCAATGCTTTAAATGGAGTGTAATGTTTGACCCTCTCACAAAAATTGCTGGATTATTAGGGCAGTCATGTGGGATAACGTTTGATGGCCACGGTTTCAGGCAGTCGCCTAATAGTATGGTATTTGTCAGTGAACAATTGTCAATTGGTTCAACAAAACACAGGTGGCTGACTTTAAATGGAGTGGAATATTTGGCACGCTCCACAAAATTTCTGTATTATTATGGCAGTCATATGGATCACGTGCTTCTTATCATTGAAGAAAGTTCCTCTGCTTCCCCAATACAGTAATGTGAATAAAAGTAAAAAAATCGGGCTGTATACTGTGAACAAGCAAATGGATCAGTCAAATGGTGTACACTGACTCACTGCTGCAAACTGTAAATGGAGGACAATATTTTCCACGTTCACTACAAATGGCTGGATTTGTACCGCAGTTATATGTGATACGTCTGACACGGTTTTAAATAGCGGGCCTGTAGTTTACTAATACTATTCTTCACAGCGACCTTGTGTGAATAGGTTCACTGACACACTGCTACCAAATGTAAATGGAGACCAGAAATGGCTGAATTTGGAACGCAGTTATATGTGATACGTCTGACGGAGAACTTCAGTTTTAAATAGCAGGCCTGTAGTTTACTTATACTATTCTTCACAGTGACCTCGTTTGAATAGCTTAACTGACACACTGCTGCAAAATGAAAATGGAGGCCAGAAATGGCTGAATTTGGAGCGCAGTTATATGTGATACATAGACGGAGAACCATGATCTTAAATAGCGGGCCTGTAGTTTACTAATACTATTCTGCACAGCGACCTCGTGTGAATAGCGTCACTGACACACTGCTGCAAAATGTAAATGGAGGCCATAAATGGCTGAATATGGAACGCAGTTATATGTGATACATTTGATGGAGAACCACAATATTAAATATCGGGCCTGTAGTTTACTTATACTATTCTTCACAGCCACCTCTTGTAAATAGCTTCACTGGAACACTTCTACAAAATGTAAATGGAGGTCAGAAATGGTTGAATTTGGAATGCAGTTATATGTGATACATCTGACAGACAACCACGGTTTTAAATAGCACGCCTGTAGGTTACTATTCTTCACATCGACCACGTATGAATAGCTTCACTGACACACTGCAACAAACTGTAAATGGAGGCCAATATTTTCCATGTTCACTACAAATTTCTGGATTTTTATCGCTATAATATGGAGAAGATCTGGCTTTATTCTGCAGTGCTAACAAGCCAATGGATCAGAAAAATAGTGTATTCTGGATTGCTTTTTATAAGCAAATAATCAGGATTTAGATAAAAAAATTAGCCCTGGCCCCTGATACCTGGGGCTATGCCTACAATATCTGTAACAACAGCAGCAGCTGACAGAATGTGTGCTGTATGCACTGCAGTCTGCCACAAACCCTGCCTGCCTGCCTAACTCTTGCTATCACCACTGAATATATACAGCTGGATTAGTCCTCAGAATGACTGTTAGTTCAGATGGATATATAGATATGCTGTGGAATACTTTTACTAACAATGAACAAGTAAATCTCTCCCTGACTCAGCAGCAGCTCTCCCTACTCTGCCTGTTTCCGGGGTAGACTGTGACGAGCCTAGCGTCACCGGGTCTTAAATAGACCCGATGATGCTATGTTGCCAGCCAATCACTGTAATGCCACAACCAACATGGCTACGGCATTATAGCGTGTGGCAAGCAATCCCTGCATGTTCATTGGCTCTCTAAAGAGTGCCAAACATGCAGGGCGGGGACCCGAGCTCCCGGTCGAGCAACCCTGAAATACTCGCCGAGCTTGTCGAGCACCATTATGCTCGGGGGAGTACTGAGTAGTGGCGAGCACGCTCACTCATTATTAGTGTTTGTCTATCTGTTGCTGATTGCAAGTTGCACATGACACTCTTGCTATAGTCTTCAATAAAATAAGCAATGGCAAGTCACAGACAAGTTGGCCTGTAGCCCTACCTTAAACATATAATAAATATATCTCAATCTTTTGTTGTCTAAATTGGCGTACTCACATTAGAAAGTCTGCTACATTAATATAAAGAACCTATCTCATGCCTATCTACATGAGCATCATACAAGGAGGATACCCCAACTTTGGAACCCTTTGTATGAGCATGAATGGAGAGCCAGTCTGTAAAAATAGCTAATATGTAATAATTAGTGTTGATCGAGCACTAAAATGCTCAGGTGCTCGAAGCTCGGGCCAAGCTCACCGAGATACTCGGATGCTCGACCCAAGCAACGAGCCCAATGTTAGTCTATGGGAGACCCGAGCATTTTTGCGGCGGAACCCCCGGCAGTCTGTAGAAAGCCTAAAAAGTGCCCAAAACGATAGTGGCAGTGCTCAACTTACATGGGGACAGCATGGGGATCACCCCAGGAAGCATTTCTGACCCCCAGGTCACTGCTGTCAACAACGTGGTAAGAGGTATTAAGCCACTTTTACGGACTCACAATAAAATGTTCAAAAACTAAAGTGAAACTGTTTTCCTGTGAAATATGTTAAGGAACATCCTTTCCAGGGTAAGGACTTGTGTATAAGGTAAAATAAGTAACCAAAAACAAAAATACTCCTCCATACCTTGGGCTATGTTCACAAGTAGCATTTTTTATGCGTTTTTCCACTTTTGTATTGCTTTCAACCATGACAAATGCATTCACCGGGAAATGTCATTTTAACATTTTACAACCTTATCTGACCATGTGCTGTGTGACACATGCATACAGTGCTGAAAAGACATGGGAACAGCATGGGGAAGACCCCTGGAAGCATCTTTGACACCCAGGTCACTGCCTAAAAGTGTGCCCATCAGAAGTGATCCTTGCCGCATCAGAAGACGCAGACTTGCAACTATCCCTGTGCAAGTCCTTGTCCCAGGGCAGTGTTCAGTTGTACCTCTCCCATTCCTTGCAATGCAAGCGCAAGTATGCAGCCTGCCATCCACCCACCCCCAGGCTGCAATACCATACTGCTAGCTTGCTTGCACTTGAAATTGGGCCTTTTAGGCATGTGGAGGCAGAATCTGGCCACCACGTCATAGCTGTGTCAGCGGCCTGGTATCCATACTCAGTCCCCAGCCGCCTGGCGGCTGGGTGTCCACGCTTTGTCCCCAGCTGCCAGGGGGTGGTTGGGTGTCCATACTCGGTCCCCAGCCGCCCCGCGGCCGGGTGCCCACACACGGTCCCCAGCCGCCTGGGGCGGCCGGGTGTCCATAAACGATCCCCAGCAGCCCCTATTTGTCCCGGTGCGCCTTATAAACAAGCGCGCATGCCAAAATATTACCTGTGCCCTCCCCAGTGCATTTAGTGGGAAAGACAGCCTAACCACAAACATGTGGACAAGTGAATGTGGCCAGGGATGGTCCATCTCACTGACGCCTTCACACTGGGTTAATATTGTGGAAGCTGGGACACAGTTGGACTCTGGGATGCAACACGTCTTCCAGACATAGAGGATTGCGGGTCCTGGGTCAATCAGGCTTCAACACAAAGTTCAGAAGGTAGACAGCAGCAGTGGTCAGCCTTCTACACAACGAGTAAATAATTCATGATCATGAGGCCATCCATCTCCTTAGCTTTCTGTTCCTTGGAATGCAAGCGCATGTATGCAGTAGCGGCTAGGCCTGAGATGGTCAGCGTTTTGGCGCATATCCTACCTCCTCCGAGGATTGCTGGATGTTTTCTAGCTACTATCCCAGTTCTATGACTCCCGCTAAAACAAAGCTTCAGGTGATGAATGATGGATGAGGTGGTGGCAAAGGAGAAAGAGCAGGAGGAACAGGGACCATTCACATCAATATCAGGCAAGTCAACCACACATGTCTTTTAGGATATGTTTCTGTACCAAAAGGAGCGGTTCGGCTACACAGTTATAGGGCATATTGTGAGTGCAATGTCTACAAAAAATTTCGAGGCTCTCCAATGCCCCTTGGAAGTGACATGGAGGTCAGAGGGACTTAACTAAACCATTTTTTCCGTTTATAGCAACTGGGTCTCCTGGTCACTGTTGGCCTAAGCAGTGAATGGAAGGTTTTCCAAAAATTATGAGGAACTGCAATGCCCCTTGAAACAGATGTGGATTACAGCATACTAAAACCCTTTTACCCATTATTGGGGAGTGGATCTCCCTTAGTTTTCGCCTATGCATTGAAAAGCAAAGGCTGACTAAAATTAGGAGGAAATGCAATGCCCGTTGGAAGAGTCGTGGAGTTTAGAGGTAATTAAAAACAACATTTCAATGCCCCTTGGAAGAGCTGTGGTGTTCAGAGTGGTTTAACAAGACCGTTTTAATGCCCCTTGGAAGAGATGTGGAGGTCACAGTAGCTTAACAAGATGGTTTTAATGCCCCTTGGAAGAAACGTGGAGGTCCCAGTGGAATAAAAAGACAATATCAATGCCCCTTGGAAGAGACGTGGAGGTCACAGTAGCTTAACAAGACGATTTTAATGCCCCTGGGAAGAGACGTGGAGTTCAGAGTGGGTTAACAAGATGGTTTTAATGCCCCTTGGAAGAGACGTGGAGGTCACAGTAGCTTAACAAGACGGTTTTAATGCCCCTTGGAAGAGACGTGGAGTTCAGAGTGGTATAAAAAGACGGTTTTAATGCCGCTTGGAAGAGACGTGGAAGTCACTGTAGATTAACAAGATGGTTTTAATGCCCCTTGGAAGAGACATGGAGTTCAGAGTGGTTTAACAGGACAGTTTTAATGCCCATTGGAAGAGACGTGGAGGTCCCAGTGAAATAAAAAGACAATATCAATGCCTCTTGGAAGAGACGTGGAGGTCACAGTAGCTTAACAAGACGATTTTAATGCCCCTTGGAAGAGAAGTGGAGTTCAGAGTGGTTTAACAAGACGGTTATAATGCCCCTCGGAAGAGATGTGGAGGTCACAGTAGCTTAACAAGATGGTTTTAATGCCCCTTGGAAGAGACGTGGAGGTCACAGTAGCTTAACAAGATGGTTTTAATGCCCTTTGAAAGAGACGTGGAGGGCCCAGTGGAATAAAAAGACAATATCAATGCCCCCTGGAAGATTGGTGGAGGTCCCAGCGGAATAAAAAGAGAATATCAATGACCCTTGGAAGAGACGTGGAGGTCACAGTAGCTTAACAAGACGATTTTAATGCCACTTACAAGAGCCAGGCAGTACAGCATATTAAAAACATTATTCCAATTATTGGGGAGTGGGTCTCCCATAGTCTTTGCCTCTGCCTTCCAAGCAACAGCTGCCAAAAATTAGGACGAAGGAACTTGCAATGCCCCTTACAAGAGCCATGCAGTACAGCATATTAAAAACATTATTCCCATTATTGGGGAGTGGGTCTCCCATAGTCTTTGCCTATGCCTTCCAAGCAAAAGCTGCCAAAAATTAGGACGGAGAACTTGCAATGCCCCTTACAAGAGCCATGCAGTACAGCATATTAAAACTTCTGTGTCTTCACCAAGATGACGACTGACCATGCTCTCCTCCTCCTCCTCCCCCCTGTCCTCAGACCACCCATGCTGAACCGACGGTATGACAGTAGTACAGGTACTACCGTCTACAGCGCATGATACCAGCTCCTGTTCTTCCTCCTCCTCCTGTCCCTCATTGTCCCCCAATGCATGTTGGGATGAGATGAGGCTGGACTGTGTGTAATCGCCCGCTATGGCTTCTTGATCCATCTCATCATACTCTGGCTGCAATGCCTCCTCTTTAATTCTCTGCAGAGAGCATTTCAAAAGACAGACAAGTGGGATGCTGACGCTAATGATGGCGTCATCGCCACTCACCATCTTGGTGGACTCCTCAAAGTTTGTCAGGATGGTACATATGTCAGACATCCAGGTCCCCTCCTGATGTCTTATGTGTGGAGTATGACCTGAATATTGACGGCCTTGTTGCATCTGGTACTCCACAACTGCTCTCTTCTGCTCACAAATCCTTTGCAACATGTGGAGGGTAGAGTTCCAACGTGTGGGGACATCACACACCAGTCGGTGTGCCGGAAGCTGCAAACGCTGCTGCAACACAGCAAGGGCGGCGGAAGCTGTAGCCGACTTCCGAAAATGAGCTGACAGGCGGTGTTCTTTGACGAGCAGATCTGGCAACTTTGGGTATGATTTAAGAAACCGCTGAACCACAAGGTTAAGCACATGAGCCAGGCATGGTACGTGTGCGATCTCGCCTCGCCTCAGAGCCGCCACCAGGTTACGGCCATTGTCACACACGACCATGCCTGGATGTAGGTTCAGCGGTCTCAGCCACAGATCTGCCTGCTCTTTCACAGCTGTCCACAACTCACAAGCAGTGTAAGGTTTATCACCTAAGCTTATGAGTTTCAGCACAGCCTGTTGCCACTTGGCTGAGGCAGTACTGCAGTGCTTCCAGCTTGTAACTGAAGTAATGATATCTGAGAAGGAGTCTGAACATGAGGAGGAGGAGGAGGATGATGCGCAGGAGCTGTACACTGTGGGGGCAACTCTGACTGACATAGGGACCGCAATCCTCGATGTGGGGAGGATGTGTTCCGTCCCAAGGTCCGACTGTGTCCCGGCTTCTGTTTACCCACTGTGCCGTCAGGGAGATTTACGGTCCCTGGCCACAAGCACTTGTCCACGTGTCCGTTGTCAGGTGGAATCTCCCAGCAACTGCGTTGTTGAGGGCACGGCAGATGTTTTGGGACATGTGCTTGTGTAGTGCGGGGATGGCACACAGGGCAAAATAGTCGGCTGGGGACCGAGTACCGAGGGACGGCCACCGCCATAAGGTTGCGGAAGGATTCAGTCTCCACCAGCCTAAAAGGCAGCATTTTCAACGTAAGCAGTCGTGAAATGTGCGAATTTAGGACTGTGGCCTGTGGGGCATTGGTTGCGAATTTGCGCTTTCGTTCAAAGGTCTGGGATATGGACAATTGAACGCTGCGGTGGGACGTGGACTTGGACGTTGATACTGTTTCTTGAGAAACTGCCATAACAAGTGAAGACTGAGAGGAGAGGTCATCTTTGCATGCAATATCGACAGGGGATTGCCTTGCAAGCACAACAGGGGGTTCTCTTACATGCACAACAGCGGAAGAAGCAGTGGTGACACCCGCTGACAGTGGTCGTGGACCCTGGGGTTCGCTCCACAAAGTCGGGTGCTTTGCTGACATATACCTGATCATGCTGGTGGTGGTCAGGCTGGTAGTTTTGTCACCCCTGCTGATGCTGGCCTGGCAGGTGGTACAAATGGCATTTTTGGGGTTATCAGCAGAGTCTTTAAAAAAATTCCAGACTCTGGAAGACCTACCGGTTGTACTGTCAGCGTCCCTCGTGTTGGTGTTACGGGGAACGGTTGCCCGCCTTCTGTCTGCGGCCACCACACTGCTTCTTCCTGCCTGTTGTGGTACTGTGCCTCCCTCCCCCTGTGTGCTGCTGGCCTCGCTCTGCATGCCCTCCTGCCACATTGGGTCAATTACTAGATCATTCACCACCTCCTCCTCTTCTATTTTCACACCACGATCCTCCTCCTCACTTCCTGGCAATTGTATCTCGTCATCGTCCACCTCTTGTGACAAATTGCCAGCGTCGCCTTCCTGTGGCCGTGCATGTTCAAATATTTGGGATCTCCTCTTCCACCTCTTCAAGAGGAGCAGGCGAGGGGCCCAAATATGGAAATGGACCAGTGAACAGCTCTTCAGAGTGTCCAACTTTGGGATCAGTTGCTTTCTGATGACACTCAGCATGGTGGGAGGAAGGAGCATCAGGGTGAGGAGGAGTATGCGGTCGAGACTCACGGCTACTAACACATGTGGAAGACAGACCGGAGGTGGTGGTGCCCAGGTGACTGGAAGTATTATCTGCTATCCAATTAATAACCTGATTACACTGATCAGTTCGCAATAGTGGTGTTGTTGTGTGCTTCCCTAGTTATTCGGTCAAGAACTGGGAGTGAGAAGATGTGGCTGTTGATTGTGGCACATTTTCACCTTGGCCACGGCCCCATCCTCTGAACGCACCAACACCAGAACGTCCAGTTCCACGTCCCTTTCCACGCGCCTTGCCCATTGTAAATGAAGTAAAAAAGCTTACACTTGCGCTATCAATGGCAAAAGGAGATTAGAGCCGTGGAAGAGGAAAACCACAGTTCTATTTTGTCTGGCCTACACCAGAATCTTTTAAACAGATATATTACAGTCAGCGAGACACTCAAAATGTTTTTTTTTATGTAAAAAAGGCAAAAAGGTGGATTACACCCAGATTTGAACCGTGGAAGAGGAAAACCACAGTTCTATTTCTCTGGCCTACAACAGAATCCTTTAAACAGATATATTTGTGTCTGAACAGTCAGCGAGACACTGAAACTGTTTTTTTTTTATGTTAAAAAGTCAAAAAGGTGGATTACACCCAGATTTGAACCGTGGAAGAGGAAAACCACAGTTGCAGTTCTCTGGCCTACACCAGAATATTTTAAACAGATATATTTGTGTCTGAACAGTCAGCGAGACACTCAAACTGTTTTTTTTTTTCAAAAAGGTGGATTACACCCAGATTTGAACCATGGAAGAGGAAAGCCACAGTTCTAGTTCTCTGGCCTACACTAGAATATTTTAAACAGATATATTTGTGTCTGAACAGTCAATGAGACACTCAAACTGTTTTTTTTTATGTAAAAAGGGCAAAAAGGTGGATTAAACCCAGATTTGAACCGTGGAAGAGGAAAACCACAGTTCTATTTCTCTGGCCTACACCAGAATATTTTAAACAGATATATTTGTGTCTGAACAGTCAGCAAGACACTCAAACTGTTTTTTTTTGCAAAAAGGTGGATTACACCCAGATTTGAACCATGGAAGAGGAAAGCCACAGTTCTAGTTCTCTGGCCTACACTAGAATATTTTAAACAGATATATTTGTGTCTGAACAGTCAGTGAGACACTCAAACTGTTTTTTTTTGTGTAAAAAGGGCAAAAAGGTGGATTACACCCAGATTTGAACCGTGGAAGAGGAAAACCACAGTTGTAGTTCTCTGGCCTACACCAGAATATTTTAAACAGATATATTTGTGTCTGAACAGTCAGTGAGACACTTAAACTGTTTTTTTTTATGTAAAAAAGGCAAAAAGGTGGATTACACCCACATTTGAACCGTGGAAGAGGAAAACCACAGTTCTAGTTCTCTAGCCTACACTAGAGTCTTTTAAACAGTTATATTTGTGTCTGAACAGTCAGAGAGACACTCAAAGTGTTTTTTTTATGTAAAAAGGGCAAAAAGGTGGATTACACCCAGATTTGAACCGTGGAAGAGGAAAACCACAGTTCTATTTCTCTGGCCTACACCAGAATATTTTAAACAGATATATTTGTGTCTGAACAGTCAGCTGTTATGATCTGCTACAGGGACTAAGGAAAGACAGGAGATCTGTCCCTACAATAGAACTAAACTAGATCCCTACGATGTAACAGGGAACCTGATCCTGCGATCAGACCCGCTAAAGTCCTCGGCTAGTCTGTACGAAGACCTATAGAAGTGAGGGAGGGATCCCTACAAGAACTAGGGACTGGGATAAGTTGGACACCTCCTAGCAGAAATAGTAGCAGTCAAAGACAAACACACAACAAAAAGCATAGAGGTCAGAAGACCTAGCAAAACTAACAGAGAATGGCAACAGAGCACCAAGCTAGCTCAAGAGTAGTAAATACAATGAAGTCCAGCAAGGCCAGGAGGGCGGAGCCGGATTAAATAGGCAAAAATGGTCATGTGACCAGCAAACTAAAAAAAACCTAACAGGAGAGTTCTAACATCAGCGAGACACTGAAACTGTTGTTTTTTATGTAAAAAAGGCAAAAAGTTGGAATACACCCACATTTGAACCGTGGAAGAGGAAAACTACAGTTCTAGTTCTCTGGCCTACACCAGAATCTTTTAAACAGATATATTTGTGTCTGAACAGTCAGCGAGACACTCAAACTGTTTTTTTTTATGTAAAAAAGGTTGATAACACCCAGATTTGAACCGTGGAAGAGGAAAACCACAGTTCTAATTTCCTGGCGTATATTAGACTTTTTTAAATAGATTTATTTGTGTGTGAACAGTCAGCAAGACACTCAAAATGTTTTTTTTATTGGAAAAGGCAAAAAAAGTGGATAATACAGAGATTTGAACCGTGGAACTGCAAAACCACAGTTCTAGTTATCTGTTCGAAACTAGACTCTTTTAAACAGATATATTTGTGTCTGAACACTCACAGACACACTCAATTTTTTTTTTTGGGCGGGGGAATACCGAAAGGTTAATAAGACGGGTATTTGTACAGTCTGACTGAGGGAAAAAAGAAAAAAAAAGAGGATTTAGATGAAAAAAAAAGGATTTTTCCTGGCCCCTGAGACCTGGGGCTAAGTCTAGCAATTTGAGAAGCAGCACACAGGACTGTAATGCAGTGTTTGTTGGTATAACCACTGCTTCTCCTATACAGCCTGCCTGCCTGATATCTGGGATGGATATTAGTCCTAAGAAGGACTGTTTGTTTGATTTTGCAGGCTTTAGAGACCCTACAGTACCTATTTCGCAGTATAAATCTCTCCCTAGCTCAGCAGCACTCTCCCTACACTGTGTGATCCGGAGCGACTGTGTACAAGATGGCGGCGCCCGGTTTTAAATACTCGAGGTGACGCTGTGCGGCCAGCCAATCAATGTAATGCCCACAACCAACATGGCTGCGGCATTACAGTGACTGGCTGGCAATCCCTGCATGTTCATTGTCTCTGTAAAGAGTGCCAAACATGCAGGGCGGAGAACCGAGCTCCTGCCCGAGTAACCCGGAAATGCTCTGTGCTCGCCGAACATCCCAAGTAGTGAGTTGCTCGGTCGAGTACCGAGCAGTGTCGAGCATGCTCGCTCAACACTACTTCTCACTAATAAACACATTATCATAACAATGAGGGTTGCAATGAAAAAAACAACACCTATTTCAACTGTATAGTAGATATATAGTTCTGCTCACCATTTTTGGAACCCCTTCATTTTTTTCATAGACTGTACAATATCTTCAGAAATAAATGGAAATGTACCAAAGTTATATCCTCAGGATATTTTAATTAGTGGTCAAAAGTAATACAACAATAAAACATTATTTTTCAACTTCCATGTTGCAATTTCAAAGAACAGAATACACAGCATGTGCAGCAATAAAGGCCCCCTAATTAATGCTTGGTTGCACACCTTTGGCACTGATGACAGACTCCAAATGTTTCTTGTATCCATCTATAAACTTCTTGCGCTTCTCAGTTGGAATTTTCTCCCACTCATCCTTTGCAGATTGTTCAAGCTCTTGAATGTTTGCAGGGCTATCTATCCCAATAGCAGATTTCAGCTCACCCCAAAGATTTTCAATGGAATTGAGGTCAGGACTCATTGCTGACCATTTTAAAACAGTCCATTTTTTTTATTTTTCAACCTTTCCTGTGTACTTTTGGATGTGTGCTTTGGGTCATTATCTTCCTGGAGGACCCATAATCTTTGACTCAAACCAAGTTTTCTTTCACTAGGTAGAACATTTGCTCTAAAATCAATTGATAATTCTCTGATTTCATGATTGCTGTGATATAGTCAAGACCTTCAGTACCAGACACAGCAAGGCAACCCCATAGCATTGTGGATCCTCTACCATGCTTCACTGTTGGTAAGGTGTTCTTTTCCTTAAAAGCTTTATTGCGCCGTCTATAAACAAACTGTTGCTTTGCATTGACAAAAAGCTCTATTTTTGTTTCATATGTCCACAGAACATTTTCCCAGAAGGATTGTGGTTTGTCAAGGTACTGTTTGACAAACATCATTTGTTCCTTTTTATGTTTTTTCTTCAGCAATGATTTTTTCATTGGCCTTCACCCATAAAGCACTGCTTAGTTTAGTGTGCGGCATATGGTACTTGTTGAAACCATAACCCCAGACTGTTGCAGGTTGGCCTTCAGGTCTTTGGAAGTTTGACGTGGTGTTTTTCTACTGTTCACACCAACCTTCAAAGACATATCTTGTCAATTTTCCTCTTTCCCCCACATCCAGAGAGGTTCTTGACGGTGCCATGCTTAGTAAACTTCTTTATAACATTGTGCACTGTTGAAACAGGGATACCAAGGTCTTTGGAGATGGCCTTATACCCTTTGGAAGTCTTGTGTTTGCTGAAAATAGCAGTTCTGATGTCCTCAGACAGCTCCTTTATCTTCACAATTGTGACAAAAGAAAAAGGGCCTACCATGTGGCTTTTTAAAACAGTGAAGTCATCATTCATTGGCTAATTCATGTCACATGGGCACCGAAAATTAATCACAGGTGTATCTCATTTGTGATTTACCCCAGGTCAAAATGTGTTTCCATAATTTAGTATAGATACACCTGTGATTAATTTTCAATACCAGTGACACAGCTTCAAGTTTTTCTATTTTTCCCTCCATTTTTTTTTTTAATTATTGTTTATCATTTGCTCTTTTGAATTTAACATGAGTGCTCTATACAAAAAAACTGTTTCACTTGATTCATTTTTTAAGGAGATATTCCACATTATGTACTTGAACTTCATGGGTGCCAATAATGATGATCAGGACTGTATATGCAGGAATGTGGCCTGCTTTCTGTAGCATGCTAGTAGCAGAAAGAATTTAGTTTTTCAAGTAAGAACTCCTGCTTAACCAAAAATATTACCAGCGCCTAATATTTCTATGCACAAATATGGCCTTATTTTAGGGCCATCCTAGTAGCAGAAACAATTTAGATTTTCAAATGTGAACTCCTGCCTGGTCAAAAATATTATCAAAAATATTTCTGTGCACAAATGTGGCCCTGCTTCAGGACCACTGTATTAGCAAAAAATATTTAGAGTTTCAAAGGTGGACTCCTGCATGGAAGACAATATTAGCAGCACCACAGTATTATATGCTGAAATGTGGCCTAGCAAAAAGGATTGATTTGCTGGAACATTAATTTCCCTGCCACACATGATCCTGTCTATCTGAACTAGCTGACTGATAATCAACTGCCTAAGTATCTCATTATCCAGTAGCAGCAGCAGGAGCAGCCTCTCTGTGCTGTTACACTGACAAAATGGCACCTAAACAACATGTCCGCTCTTTAAATGGAGAGGGACATGTGACTTCAGCAGCCAATGACACAAGCCCTTATTTCTGGACGTGGTGGATGGTTAATGCACCCTGATTGGCTGCCGGAATCTGCCGCTCCTCTGACCCCTCCCCACCTCTCCCCTCATCAAACAAGTCCCCTCCCCCGCTCATCATACAGCACCACTATCCTAGCCAAATTGCTGAAAATACTTTAGTGGAAATGCAATCATTTGCCTGACTTTTACAGAATTTTGGGGATTTTAAGTAAAAACATTCAGGGAGCCAATCACAAATCTGAATGTGCAACGTTCGTGTCGAATTTGAAATTGGCGAACATTTTTCGAACATGTTCGCTGATTCTCTACTGCTAACAGCAGTATTAATATTGATTAGAATTAGCCCTAAGAATGACTGTTGTTGTAGTTGAAAGAATTATAAATGTGGTCGAATCCCTGCCTATACGCAGCAAAAATTCTCTCTCTTGGCCAGCAGCAGCTCTACCTACTCTCCCTACTCTGCCTGTTACCGGGGTAGACTGTGGCGAGCATAGTGTCCCAGGCCTTATATAGACCTGATGACATTATGAAGCCAGCCAATCACAGTAATGCCTCTAACAACATGGCTTAGGCATTACAGTGACTGGCAATCTGTGACTGTGACTGGCAATCAGTGACTGTGGCAATCCTCACATGTTTATTGAATGTATAAAAAGCACCAAATATGAGAGGCAGGACTCGAGCTTGTGCACGAGCATTAAAAAAATGTTCGCTGAGTAACGAGCATCTCGAGCACCTTGATGGTCGAGCGAGTAATGAGCATGCTTGCTCATCACTACTATTAATCGCTGTTCTACATAATTTGAAAAGTTGTCAAGTTCATTTATGAAATGAGTAGCGTTGAGTGAACATGCTCGACACTGCTCGGTACTCGCCCAAGCATCATGCTACTCAGGATGTTCGGCGAGCACCGAGCATTTCCGGGTTACTCCGGCGGGAGCTTGGGTCTCCGCCCTGCATGTTTGGCACTCTTTACAGAGCCAATGAACATGCAGGGATTGCCAGCCAGTCACTGTAATGCCGCAGCCATGTTGGTTGTGGGCATTACATTGATTGGCTGGCCGCACAGCGTCACCTCGATTATTTAAAACCGGGCGTCGCCATCTTGGACACAGACGGCTGGGATCAGACAGTGTAGGGACAGCGCTGCTGATTTAGGGAGAGAGATATTCTGCGAAATAGTTAGTGTAGGGTCTGTAAAGGCTGCCAGATCAAACAAACAGTCCTTCTCAGGACTAATATCCATCCCAGATATCAGGCAGGCAGGCAGGCTGTATAGGAGACGCAGTGGTTATACCAGCAAACGCTGCATTACAGTCCTGTGTGCTCCTGTTGCTGAAATTGCTGGACTTAGCTCCAGGTCTCGGGGGCCAGGAAAAATCTTTTTTTTTTTCATCTAGATCCTCTTTTTTTTCCCTCCTTCACACTGTACAAATACCCGTCTTATTAACCTTTTGGTGTCCCCACCCCCCCCAAAAAAAAATAAATAAAGTGTGTCTGTGACAGTTCAGAGACAAATAGTCTGGTGTAGGCCAGAGAAACAGAAGTGTGGTTTTGCAGTTCCATGGTTCAAACGTCTGTATTATCCACTTTTGGGCTATTTGTATCTAAAAAAATACAGTTAGAGTGTGTCGCTCACTGTTCAGCCGCAAATATATATATTTAAAAAATTCTGGTATACACCAGTTAATTATAACTGTGGTTTTGCTGTTCCACGGTAAAAAATCTCTATTATCCTGCTTTTGGCATTTTTTGCCGTTAAAAAAAAAACAACTAATAGTGTCTCCCTGATTTTTGAGACACAAATATATCTGTTGAAAATAGTCCGGTGTAGGCCAGAGAAACAGAAGTATAGTTTTGCAGTTCCACGGTTCAAACCTCTGTATTATCCACTTTTGGGCCATTTGTATCTAAAAAAAAACTGTTTGAGTTTCTAGCTCACTGTTCAGCCGCAAATATATATATTTAAAAAAGTCTGGTATACACCAGTAAATTATAACTGTGGTTTTGCAGTTCCACGGGTCAAATATCTATATTATCCTGCTTTTGGCATTTTTTGCCATAAAGAAAAACAGTAATAGTGTCTCCTGATTGTTCAGACACAAATATATCTGTTGAAAATAGTCTGGTGTAGGCCCAAGAAATAGAACTGTGGTTTTGCAGTTCCACGGGTCAAATCTCTATATTATCCTGCTTTTGGCATATTTTGCCGTAAAGAAAAACAGTAATAGTGTCTCCTGATTGTTCAGACACCAATATATCTGTTTAAAAGAGTCTGGTATACACCAGTAAATTATAACTGTGGTTTTGCCATCCCACAGTAAAAAATCTCTATTATCCAGCTTTTGGTATTTTTTCCATAAAGAAAAACAGTAATAGTTTCTCCCTGATTGTTCAGATTGTTTAAAAGAGTCGGGTGTAGGCCAGAGAAATAGTACTGTGGTTTTCCTCTTCCACGGTTCTAATCTACTTTTTATTACCCTTTTTCCATTGATAGTGCGAGTGTAATCAATTTTACTTCCTTTACAATGGGCAAGATGCATGGCAAGGGATGTGGAACTGGACGTTCTGGTGATGGTGCGTGCAGAGGACGGGGCTGTGGCCAAGGTGAAAATGTGCCACAACCAACAGCCACATCTTCTCGCTCCCACTTCTTGACCGAATTACTAGGGAAGCACAGAACAACACCAGTATTGCGAACTGATCAGTGTGAACAGGTTATTAATTGGATAGCAGTTAATACTTCCAGTTACCTGGGCACCACCACCTCCGGTCTGTCTTCCACACGGTCAAATCTTAGTAGCCGTGAGTCTCGACCGCATACTCCTCCTCACCCTTATGCTCCTTCCTCCCACCATGCCGAGTGTCGTCAGACAGCAACTGATCCCACACTTGGACACTCTGAAGAGCTGTTCATTGGTCCATTTCCAGATTTGTGCCCCTCACCTGCTCCGCTTGAAGTGGTGGAAGAGAAGATCCCATGTAGCGATGCCCAAATATTTGAACAGCCACGGCCACAGGAAGTCGACGCTGGCAATTTGTCACAAGAGGTGGACGATGACGAGACAGTGAGGAGGAGGATCGTGGTGCACAAGTGGAAGAGGAGGAGGTGGTGGATGATCTAGTAACTGACCCAATGTGGCAGGAGGACATGCAGAGTGAGGCCAGCAGCACACAGGGTGAGGGAGGCAGAGTACCCCAACAGGCAGGAAGAAGCAGTGTGGTGGCCGCAGACAGAAGGCAGGCAACAGTTCCCCGTAACACCACCATGGGGGGGCTTTGCCAGTACAACCTGTAGGTCTTCCAGAGTCTGGAATTTTTTTAAAGACTCGCTGATAACCCCAAAAATGCCATTTGTACCACCTGCCATGCCAGCATCAGCAGGGGTGACAAAACTACCAGCCTGACCACCACCAGCATGATCAGGCACATGGCAGCAAAGCACCCGACTTTGTGGGGCGAACCCCAGGGTCCACGACCAGTGTCAGCGGGTGTCACCACTGCTTTTTCCGCTGTTGTGCGTGCAATAGAACCCCCTGTTGTGTGTGCAAGGCAATCCCCTGTTCATACTGCATGCAAAGATGCCCCCTCCTCTCAGTCTTCACTTGTTATGGCAGTTTCTCAAGAAACAGCATCAACGTCCACGTCCCACCGCAGCGTTCAATTGTCCATATCCCAGACCTTTGAACGAAAGCGGAAATTCGCAGCTAATGCCCCACAGGCCACAGTCCTAAATTAGCACATTTCACGACTGCTTGAGTTGGAAATGCTGCCTTTTAGGCTGGAGGAGAAGGAATCCTTCCGCAACCTTATGGCGTTGTCCGTCCCTCGGTACTCGGTCCCCAGCCGACACTATTTTGCCCGGTTTGCCATCCCCGCACTACACAAGCACGTGTCCCAAAACATCTGCCGTGCCCTCAACAACGCAGTTACTGGGAGAGTCCACCTGACAACGGACACGTGGACAAGTGCTTGTGGCCAGGGACAGTACATCTCCTTGACCGAACACTGGGTAAACATAGTGGAAGCCCAGTCGGACCTTGGGACGGAACACATCCTCCCCACACCGAGGATTGCGGGCCCTATGTCAATCAGAGTTGTCCCTACAGTGTACAGCTCCTGTGCATCCTCCTCCTCCTCATGTTCAGCCTCCATCTCAGATATCACCACATCAGTTACAAGCTGGAAGCACTGCAGTACTGCCTCCACCAAGTGGCAACAGGCTGTGCTGAAACTCAAAACTTAGATGAGAAACCTCACACTGCTTGTGAGTTGTGGACAGCTGTGAAAGAGCAGGCAGATCTGTGGCTGAGACCGCTGAACCTACATCCAGGCATGGTCGTGTGTGACAATGGCCGTAACCTGGTGGCGACTCTGAGGCGAGGCGAGATCGCACACGTACCATGCCTGGCTCATTTGCTTAACCTCGTGGTTCAGCGGTTTCTTAAATCGTACCCCAAGTTGCCAGATCTGCTGGTCAAAGTACGCCGGCTGTCAGCTCATTTTTGCAAGTCGGCTACAGCTTCCGCCGCCCTTGCTGTGTTGCAGCAGCGTTTGCTGCTTCCGTCACACCGACTGGTGTGTGATGTCCCCACACGTTGGAACTCTACCCTCCACATGTTAAAAAGGATTTATGAGCAGAAGAGAGCAGTTGTGGAGTACCAGCTGCAACAAGGCCATCGATATTCAGGTCAGACTCCACACATAAGACCTCAGGAGTGGACCTGGATGTCTTACATATGTACCATCTTGACAAACTTTGAGGAGTCCACCAAGATGGTGAGTGGCGATGACGCCATCATTAGCGACAGCATTCGACTTGTCTGTCTTTTGCAATGCTCTCTGCAGTGTATTAATGAGGAGGCATTGCAGCCAGAGTATGATGAGATGGATCAAGAAGCCGTAGCGGTCGATTACACACAGCCCAGCCTCATCTCATCCCAACGTGCATTGGGGGACAATGAGGGAGAGGAGGAGGAGGAGGAAGAAGAACAGGAGCTTGTATCATGCGCTGTTGACGGTAGTACCTGTACAACTGTCATACCGTCGGTTCAGCATGGGTGGCCTGAGGACAGCAGGGAGGTGGAGGAGGAGGAGGAGAGCATGGTCAGTCATCATCTTGGTGAGGACACTTAAGTCTTGCCTGTTACCAGTCTGGTACGCATGGCTGACTTTATGTTACGCTGCCTTAACCGTGACCCTCGCATTGTCAAAATATTGGGTGACAGTCATTGCTGGTTGGTGACACTTTTAGGCCCCCCGCTACAAGGAGAACTTTCACTTTCTTATTCCTGAGGTGGAGAGGTCTACAAAAATGGGGCAGTACCAGAAGGCTCTTGCTGCAGAACTGTTAAAAAAATTCCTATCTGAACACGCTAGCGGCAGAGGTCACAGTTCGTTGCCCAACCAAGGCATACATGCGAGAGAGACGCAACTCCAATCCAGCAGAAGCAGGTAACACTGTCAACATTCTGGGACAGTTTTCTCAGACCCTCCCTTCGGACAGACCCTGAGGCGTGGAGTACTCTCACAAGGAGTGGAAAGTTTCAAAAGGTGGTGAGGGAGTACCTTGCTGACCGTACCAGCATCCTCCGTGATTCCTCTGTGCCTTTTAATTATTGGGTATCCAAGCTGGACACTTGGAATGAACTTGCTCTGCACGCCTTGGAGGTCCTGGCCTGCCCTGCCGCTAGTGTGTTATCGGGGTGTGTTTTTAGTGCCGCTGGGGGAGTTATAACTGATAAGCACACTCGCCTGTCAATTGACAATGCTGACAAGCTGACCCTTATCAAAATGAAAAAGGGCTGGATTGGGCCAGACTTCTCATCACCAATAAATGACAGCAGAGTAGCAAAGTCAAATCCACTGTGTTATTTCGGGAGGTGTATTCACATGCACCGCTTCACACCCACACATGGGTATACGCTTCCTCATTTCGGCTGTTTTATGTTCTTCTCCTTATCCTCAGCCTCCACCACCACTATACCACCAAGGTGATCATGGTCCGTGTTGCCATTATTGAAAGTTCCTCCGTCCTTATTTTTGTCAGCTTTTGCTTGGAAGGCATAAGCAAAGACTGTGGGAGACCCACTCCCCAATAATGGGAATAATATTTTTAAGATGCTGTACTGTATGGCTCTTGTAAGGGGCATTAAAACCATCTTGTTAAGCTACTGCGACCTCCACCACTTTTCCAAGTGGCATTAAAACCGTCTTGTTAAGCTCCTGTGACCTCCACCACTTTTCCAAGGGGCATTAAAACCATCTTGTTAAGCTACTGGGACCTCCACGTCTCTTCCGATGGGCATTAAAACCGTCTTGTTAAGCTACTGTGACCTTCACATCTCTTCCGAGGGGTATTAAAACCGTCTTGTTAAGCTACTGTGACATCCATGTCTCTTCCGAGGGGCATTAAAACCGTCTTGTTAAGCTACTGCGACCTCCACCACTTTTCCAAGGGGCATTAAAACCATCTTGCTAAGCTACTGGGACCTCCACGTCTCTTCCGAGGGGCATTAAAACCATCTTGTTAAGCTACTGTGACCTCCACCACTTTTCCAAGAGGCATTAAAACCGTCTTGTTAAGCTACTGCGACTTCCACCACTTTTCCAAGGGGCATTAAAACCGTCTTGTTAAGCTACTGGGACCTCCATGTCTCTTCCGAGGGGCTTTAAAATCATCTTGTTAAACCACTCTGAACTCCATAGCTCTTCCAAGGGACATTGAAATGTTGTTTTTAATTAACTCTAACCTCCACGATTATTCGAACGGGCATTGTATTTCCTCCTAATTTTGGGTAGCTTTTGCTTGGAAATCATAAGAAAAGACTATGGGAGACCCACTCTCCGATAATGGGAATAATGTTTGTAATATGCTGTACTACATGGCTCTTGTAAGGGGCATTGCAAGTTCCTCCATCCTAATTTTTGTCAGCTTTTGCTTGGAAGGCATAAGCAAAGACTATGGGAGACCCACTCCCCAATAATGGGAATAATGTTTGTAATATGCTTAACTGCAAGGCTCTTGTAAGGGGCATTGCAAGTTCCTCCATCCTAATTTTTGGCAGCTTTTGCTTGGAAGGCATAAGCAAAGACTATGGGAGACTCACTCTCAATAATGGGAATAATGTTTTTAAGATGCTGTACTGTATGGCTCTTGTAAGGGGCATTAAAACCGTCTTGTTAAGCTACTGGGACCTCCATGTCTCTTCCGGGGGGCATTAAAACTGTCTTGTTAAGCTACTGGGACGTCCACGTCTCTTCCGAGGGGCATTAAAACCGTCTTGTTAAACCACTCTGAACACCACAGCTCTTCCAAGGGGCATTGAAATGTTGTTTTTAATTACCTCTAAACTCCACGACTCTTCCAACGGGCATTGCATTTCCTCCTAATTTTAGTCAGCTTTTGCTTTTCAATGCAAAGGCGAAAACTAAGGGAGACCCACTCCCCAATAATGGGTAGAAGGTTTTTAGTACGCTGTAATCCACGTCTGTTTCAAGGGGCATTGCAGTTCCTCATAACTTTTGGAAAGCCTTCCATTCACTGCTTAGGCCAACAGTGTACAGGAGACCCAGTTGCTATAAATGGAAAAAACGGTTTAGTTAAGGCCCTCTGACCTCCATGTCATTTCCAAGGGGCATTGGAGTGCCTCGAAATTTTTGGTAGGCACTGCACTCACTGTCTGCCCTATAACTTGTAACGGGTCTGGGAGGCGGAACCTCTGAGCAACTATACAAGGGGGCGGCCCTTGTAAGGAAGCGGGTGGCGCCCAGGGAAGACGGGCAGGTAGTCACAGCAAGTGACAGGGACAGTCTCTGGGAAAACGGGCAGGTGGTCACGGCAAGTGACCGGGACAGTCTCTGGGAAAACGGGCAGGTGGTCATGGCAAGTGACCGGGACAGTCTCTGGGTAAACGGGCAGGTGGTCACGGCAAGTGACCGGGACAGTCTCTGGGTAAACGGGCAGGTGGTCACGGCAAGTGACCGGGACAGTCTCTTGACAGGCGGGTGGTCACGGCAAGTGACGGCAGAGCCTCCAGGTAGGCAAGCAGGCTGGTAGCAGGTGGACGCACCCAGGTGAGTGGGCAAGAGTCTCTGGACAGGCAGGTGGTCACAGCACGTGACGGCGGAGCCTCCAGGTAGGCTAGCAGACAGGTAGAAGGTGTGCGCTCCCAGGTGAGCGGGCTGACGGATCCATAGACAGACTGGCAGGGCTGGTAGGCAGACTGTCGGACCGCAGGAATAGTAGCAGGTTGACACGAGACAGGCAGGTATCAGACAGGAAGCTGGCAGGAAACTGGCAGGTAACTGGCAGCTAACTGGAAACGGGACCTGAGGGCTGAAGCAGAGTGATGAACTGTGCTACAACATTGCTCGGGCACCTCCATTTTGGAGGAGGTGCCTTATATATGGTGAAGTCCTCCGGCCATTGGCCAGGGACTCCTTAGGACGGCACGCGCGGCCCCTTTAAGAGAGGGGGAGCGCGCGCGCACGTGCCCTAAGCACCGTGGCCGGGAAGCAGCGCGCGCCGCCAGCAGAGCGGGAGGAAGACGCCGGGCACGGAGCGGAGAGGTGAGGGGAACAGCGTCCCTGCCTAGCAGGAGGCAGGGACGCCGACGCTACATAACTGTGTAGCCGAACCACTCCTTTTGTTACAGAAACATATCCTACAAGACATGTGTGGTTTACTGGCCTGATATTGATGTGAATGGTCCCTGTTACTCCTGCTCTTTCTCCTTTGCCACCACCTCATCCATCATTTATCACCTGAAGCGTTGTTTTAACGGGAGTCATAGAACTGGGATAGTAGCAGGAAAACATCCAGCAATCCTCGGAGGAGGTAGGATATGCTCCAAAATGCTGACCACCTCAGGCCTAGCCGCTACTACATACAGTGCTGGCCAACAGTATTGGCACCCCTGCAATTCTGTCAGATAATACTCAGTTTCTTCCTGAAAATGATTGCAATCACAAATTATTTGGTATTATTATCTTCATTTAATGTGCTTGCAGGGAAAAAACACAAAAGAGAATGAAGCAAAAATCAAATCATTGATCATTTCACACAAAACTCCAAAAAAGGTCCGGACAAAAGTATTGGCACCCTCAGCCTAATACTTGGTTGCACAACCTTTAGCCAAAATAACTGCGAAAAACCGCTTCCCGTAACCATCAATGAGTTTCTTACAATGCTCTGCTGGAATTGTAGACCATTCTTCTTTGGCAAACTGCTCCAGGTGTCTGATATTTGAAGGGTGTCTTCTCCAAACTGAAATTTTGAGATCTCTCCACAGGTGTTCTATGGGATTTAGGTCTGGACTCATTGCTGGCCACCTTAGAAGTCTCCAGTGCTTTCTCTAAAACCATTTTATAGTGCTTTTGGAAGTGTGTTTTGGGTCATTGTCCTGCTGGAAGTCCCATGACCTCTGAGGGAGACCCAGCTTTCTCACACAGGGCCCTACATTATGCTGCAAAATTTGTTGGTAGTCTTCAGACTTCATAATGCCATGCACACGGTCAAGCAGTCCATTGCCAGAGGCAGCAAAGCAACCCCAAAACATCAGGGAACCTCCGCCATGTTTGACTGTAGGGACCGTGTTCTTTTCTTTGAATGCCTCTTTTTTTTTCCTGTACACTCTATGTTGATGCTTTTTCCCAAAAAGCTCTACTTTTGTCTCATCTGACCAGAGAACATTCTTCCAAAACGTTTTAGGTTTTCTCAGGTAAGTTTTGGCAAACTCCAGCCTGGACTTTTTATGTCTCGGGGTAAGAAGTGGGGTCTTCCTGGGTATCCTACCATACAGTCCCTTTTCATTCAGACGCCGACGGATAGTACGGGTTGACACTGTTGTACTCTCAGATTGCAGGACAGCTTGAACTTGTTTGGATGTTAGTCGAGGTTCTTTATCCACCATCCACACAATCTTGCGTTGAAATCTCTCATCAATTTTTCTTTTCCGTCCACATCTAGGGAGGTTAGCCACAGTGCCATGGGCTTTAAACTTCTTGATGACACTGCGCACGGAAGACACAGGAACATTCAGGTCTTTGGAGATGGACTTATAGCCTTGAGATTGCTCATGCGTCCTCACAATTTGGTTTCTCAAGTCCTCAGACAGTTCTTTGGTCTTCTTTCTTTTCTCCATGCTCAGTGTGGTACACACAAGGACACAGGACAGAGGTTGAGTCAACTTTAATCCATGTTAACTGGCTGCAAGTGTGATTTAGTTATTGCCAACACCTGTTAGGTGCCACAGGTATTTACAGGTGCTGTTAATTACACGAATTAGAGAAGCATCACATGATTTTTCAAATGGAGCCAATACTTTTGTCCACCCCCTTTTTGAGGTTTGGTGTGGAATTATATCCAATTTGGCTTTAGGACACCCGGCCGCCAGGCGGCTGGGGACTGAGTATGGATACCAGGCTGCCAACGCAGCCATGACGTGGTGGCCAGATTCCACCTGGGGGTGGGTGGGTGGCAGGCTGCACACTTACGCTTGCATTCCAAGAAAACAAAGCAGATGCTAACTTCTATCATCATCATCATGCTCCTCACCTTGGCACTCTCAACTCCCCTGATGGAGAAGCCAGGGCCCACCGGAGGAGTCTGGTTCTCTGGTGGGCTCGTCCAATGCTGCCCTAAAGCAGGCCAGGCTAAGAAAAGTGTGTGGGAAGGTGACAAGAGAAATAGGGGCGGCTGGGGACCGTTTATGGACACCCGGCCACCCACAGGCAGCTGGGGACCGTGTGTGGACACCCGGCCGCGGGGCGGCTGGGGACTGAGTATGGACACCTGGCCGCCCCCTGGCGGCTGGAGACCGAGTGTGGACACCCGGCCGCCGGGCGGCTGGGGACTGAGTATGGATACCTCGCTGCCGAAGCAGCCATGAGGTAGTGGCCAGCTTCGTCGTCCTCCAAACTAAAAGGCCCCATTTCAAGTGCTAGCTAGCAGTATAGTATTGCAGCCTGCGGGTGGGTGGGTGGTTGGCTGCATATTTGCGCTTGCATTGCAAGGAATAGGAGAGGTACAATTGAACACTGCCCTGGGACAAGGACTTGCACGGGGATAGTTGCAAGTCTGCATCTTCTGATGCGACAAGGATCACTTCTGATGGGCACAATTTTAGGCAGTGACCTGGGTGTCAGAGATGCTTCCAGGGGTCTTCCCCATGCTGTTCCCATGTCTTTTCAGCACTGTATGCATGTGTCACACAGCACATGGCCAGATAAGGTTGTAAAATGTTAAAATGACATTTCCCGGTGAATGCATTTGTCACGGTTGAAAGCAATGCAAAAGTGCAAAAACGCATAAAAAATGCTACTTGTGAACATAGCCCAAGGTGTGGAGGAGTATTTTTTGGGGGGGTTATTTATTTTACCTTATACACAAGTCTTTACCCTGGAAAGGAACTTCTTTAACATATTTCACAGGAAAGCAGTTTCAGTTTTATTTTTGAATGTTTTATTGTGAGCCCTTAAAAGTGGCTTAATACCTATGACCACGTTGTTGGCACCAGTGACCAGGGGGTCAGAAATGCTTCTTGGGGCGATCCCCATGCTGTCCCCATGTCATTTGAGCACTGTCACTATTGTTTTGGGCACTTGTTAGGCTTTTAAAAGACTGCCGGGAGTGCCGCCGCAAAAATGCTCGGGTCTCTCATAGTCTAACATTGGGCTCGTTGCTCGGGTCGAGCACCCGAGTATCACAGCGAGCTTGGCCCGAGCTTCGAGCACCCGAACATTTTAGTGCTCGCTCAACACTAGAAATGAGCCATTTCTTAATGATTTTGACCTCCTGAATGCAATTCTGACAATTAAAATTTTTTAGTAGACTCTTTTTTCTATAGTATATCAAAGTGTTTTCCTTTTACTGCTACATATATTTAATGCAGAAAAGTTTCAGTCCTTTGAAGCAATATTATTTTTGCAAACATAAATATGCAGAATATATTTTTATGCCAATTTCCTTATATTTCTTTAGAGTAAACTTAGCAACAATTCAAATAACTAAAACATGTCTAAACACTATTGCGAATTATAAACAGTTACCAAAACTGATACTCATTCAGTGACAACTCTTATTTGCTTGTCTCTTGTACTCTTTCATTAGGTCATCTCTCTCAATTGTCCAACAGTAATCTACAAGCATTGATGGATTCCATTTTCATTGATATCTTTTCTCCACAATATCTTGGTGAAATCTCTCACTGTGTTCATTGCTCACTGCTCCAGTTTGGTGGAAAAAAGTCTAGATGCGAATGAAAGAAATTAATCTTTAACGACATATTACAACCAAGATCCTTTTGAGGAGATTTCCACCAACTTTTCATAGTTTTCTGCTCTTGAGTTTCCCAAAAAATTAGTTATCACTAAAGATTGGCGAACCTGTGGATGTTTAGGTCTGGCGGGTTCAGCCGAACACCTAAAAAACTTGAACCCGGACTCCATATTAATGGGGGGCCCGAACATCCGTGATTTCCCATGCTGTCATCTGTGTTACAGTGTGGGAAACACAGGCTCTGATTGGCAATAAGATCGTTGCCGCCAGTCAGAGCACTGCGGTTCCCACGCTGTCAAATGACAGCATTACCCGCAGTTGTGGCGATAAAAAGCTTACCGCTCGTCACAGTCATTGGCTGATGACAGAGTACTACTATTATCAGCCTATGCCTGCTGTTGCTGATAACAGCGAGAGCAGACGCTGCTGATGGGAGTTTGCACCAGCCGGCGCCTGTGTTCCAAGTAAAGAAAAAAATGAAAATAAATAAATATTTAAATAAAAATAAATAAGCATTATACTTACCTCATTAATGCCTAGTCCTCAATGCCCTTGTCCCCTTTAAAAGAGAAAAAAAATGTTCCCTGGCTAGTAATAATAGTTCACAACTGTTTATAAGCGTTTACTGGCTAGTTTACAGGGGGATTCCAGAAAAAAATTTACATGGGGTCCCCGTATAAATTCTAACCAGCAAAGGCTAAACAGACAGCTGCGGGCTGATATTAATAGCCAGAGAAGGTGCCATTAGGCCCAAATGTTCCCAAGCTATTAATAATAGCTCGCAGCTGTTTGATTAGCCTTTACTGGCTCGATTATAGGTGGACCCCAGAAAAAAATTGATGGATATTGGCCCCTTCTGAGGCTAATAACATCAGCCCTCAGCTGTACCAGAAATGGCGCATCAATAAGATTCCCCAAAACTGGCGCTTAACCTCAGCTTTTACCACTTGCTCTGGTTCACTGGCAATTGGGATAATAGGGTTTGGGTTCATGTCAGCCTTGTATTGACAGCTGATGTGAAGCCCAGGGGTTAGTAATGGAGAGTCATCTATAAGATGCCCCCATTAATAACCCCATGGTAAAAGCAATCACATTAAACTGCGTGGGAACCACAGCATTCCAACCGGCGGTAACAATCATACCGCCGATCAGAGCCGCTGGGGTTTATCGCGCTGTCACACAGATGACAGCATGGGAAACACCTGATGCTCGGGGTGCCGAACCCAAACAGTAACACTAGGTGTTCAGTACGGACCCTGAACTTTACTGTTCGGGTTCTCCCATCACTCACTAGTTACCACTAATGCAAAATGTAGTGCCGGCGTCCCTGCCCTCTGCTAGGCAGGGACGCTGTTCCCCTCACCGCTCTGCTCCGTGCCCGGCGTCCCTCTCCCGCTCTGCTGGCAGCGCGCGCTCCTTCCCGGCCACTGTGCTTAGGGCGCGCGCGCGCGCCCTCCCTCCCTCTTAAAGGGGCCGCGCGCGCCGTCCTAAGGAGTCCCCGGCCAATGGCCGGAGGACTTTACCATATATAAGGCACCTCCTCCAAAATGGAGGTGCCCGAGCAATGTTGTTGCACCGTTCTACTCTGCTTCAGCCCTCAGGTCCCGTTGCCAGTTACCTGCCAGTTACCTGCCAGATTCCTGCCAGCTTGCTGTCCTAATCCTGCCTGATTTCCTGTTACCTGCCTGCCTGCCTGAGGTCCGACGGTCTGCCTTACAACTCCGGTCAGTCTGTCTAAGGACCAACTTGCCCGCTCACCTGGGAGCGCACATCAGCTACCTGCCTGCTTGCCTGAGGTCCGACGGTCTGCCTTACAACTCCGGTCAGTCTGTCTATGGACCAGCTTGCCCGCTCACCTGGGAGCGCTTCTCCGCTACCTACCTGCTTGCCTGCCCGGAGGCTCCGCTGTCACGTGCTGTGACCACCAGCTATTCCAGACTCTTGCCCGCTCACCTGGGAGCGCTTCTCCGCTACCTGCCTGCTTGCCTGCCCGGAGGCTCCGCTGTCACGTGCTGGGACCACCAGCTATTCCAGAGACTCTTGCCCGCTCACCTGGGAGCGCTTCTCCGCTACCTGCCTGCTTGCCTACCTGGAGGCTCCGCCGTCACGTGCTGTGACCACCTACTATTCCAGAGACTCTCGCTTGCTCACCTGGGAGCACACATCCTCCATCTGCCTAGCTAGCCTACCTGGAGGTTCAGCCATCACAGGTCGTACCTACCCTTTACCTAGAGACTGCCCCGGTCACTTGCCGTGACCTCCAGCCCGTTCTTCCAGAGACTGCCCCGGTCACTTGCCGTGACCTCCAGCCCGTTCTTCCAGAGACTGCCCTGATCACTTGCCGTGACCTCCTGCCCGTACACCCAGAGACTGTCCCGGTCACCTGCTGTGACTGCCTGCCTGGTCGCCACCCGCTCCCTTACAAGGACCGCTCCCTTGTATAGTAGCCCAGAGGTTCCGCCTCCCAGACCCGTTACAGTTTGCTCGGGCCATGGAACCCGGTGGCACCCAAGCTCCCTCGCTCTCGGACCTGTGTCATGAACTGTCCCGTCAAAGGTCCCAACAGGAGTCCATCCTGGGTCACCTGCGGAATGTCAATACTCGCCTGGACACTCTGACTGCTCCACCAACAACCTCCGCCAGTGCCATGTCTCGCAATCCGGCAGCTCCGCTGTCCACTAACACCATGATATCCTACCCCGGACCTCGGCTTTCTGCACCTCCTCGCTTCGGAGGCGACTCAGCCCAGGCTCGGGGCTTCATAAATCAGTGCACCCTGCACTTTGAACTATTGTCCCACCAGTTTAACTCCGACCGAGCCAAAATTGCATTCATCATGTCCCATCTCACCGGGGAGGCCCTGGCCTGGCTAAATCCTCTATGGGAGAGAGGAGACCCCCTGGTGTCAAACTTGCCTGCTTTTCTCACGGCTTTCCGGAAAGTCTTCGACGAACCCGGACGGAAGACCTCATCCGCATCATCGTTGCTACGCCTCCATCAGGAAAGTCTCACCGTGGGCCAATATGCCATACGGTTCCGTACCCTTGCCTCGGAGCTGGCCTGGGATAACGACGCTCTGGTTTCCGTCTTCTGGGAGGGTCTGTCCGGCCGTATTAAAGATGAACTTGCCGGTCGGGACATTCCTACCACTCTCGATGACTTAATAACTCTTGCCACCCGGATTGACCTACGGTTCCAGGAGCGTGCCAGAGAGGTCACCCGTGAGAGGAGGTTACCACGTCTAGCTCCTACTTTTCAGAAACCCGTCACTCCTTCTGTCTCTAACCAGGTGCACCCTCCTGAGCCTATGCAGGTCGACCAGACCAAGATGGTCAAGACCCGTCAGGACTTACGCCGTGCCGAGGGGACCTGCTTCTACTGTGGCAGTAAGGAGCACCGGATCCGTGCCTGCCCGGAGAGGTCGGGAAACGCCTGTGTCTAGGTTCGCTCAGAGAGGTCCACCTAGACAAGAATAAATCCTCTCCATCCCTGCTGTTGTCAGTTTCAATCGTCTACGGGGAGAACCGTTATTTCGAACTAGCCCAACTGGACTCTGGAGCAGCCGGGAATCTTATTTCACAGTCCCTGGTAGAGAAATACCGCATCCCCACCAAACCTCTGGCTGTACCCTTGTCTGTTGCTGCCGTGGATGGGGGGCTCTTACCACGCCCCATCCAACTCATCACCGAATCCATTACTCTGCAGGTGGGAATGCTGCATTCTGAAAGTATCTCCTTCCATGTTCTGCCTGGACTCTCTCACGCCCTCTTGCTAGGCCTACCTTGGCTCCAGAAACATGCACCCGTTCTTGACTGGCAGACCGGAGAAGTCCTTCGCTGGGGACAGGGCTGCCATAAGACCTGTCTGGTTCCCATTCATCCCGTCCGTCCTTCTCCTACCCCAGCTAATCTACCTGGACTTCCGATTCCTTATTGGTCTTATGCTGATGTATTTAATAAAAAGGAGGCAGAGACACTACCCCCTCATAGACCATACGACTGCCCTATCGACCTGTTACCTGGTACTTCTCCTCCCCGTGGGCGTATTTATCCATTATCCCCTGCTGAGACCCGGTCGATGTCCGAATATATTGAGGAGAATCTGGCCAGGGGATTCATCCGGAAATCTACCTCCCCGGCGGGAGCAGGCTTCTTTTTCGTCAAAAAGAAGGACGGCTCTCTCCGTCCCTGTATAGACTATAGAGGCCTTAACCAGATCACGGTGAAGAATAAGTACCCCCTTCCGCTCATTCCGGAATTATTTGATCGTCTGAGGGGGGCTAGCATCTTCACCAAACTGGACCTCCGTGGGGCGTACAACCTGGTTCGTATCCGTCAGGGGGATGAATGGAAGACGGCATTCAACACCCGGGACGGCCACTATGAATATCTGGTAATGCCCTTTGGCCTCTGTAACGCTCCTGCCGTCTTTCAAGAGTTGGTCAATGACATCTTCCGGGACCTTCTCTACTCTTGCGTAGTGGTGTACCTGGACGACATCTTGGTCTTCTCTCCGGATCTCCAGACTCACCGGAGGGATGTTCGTCAGGTCCTGCTCAGGCTCAGGCAGAACCATCTCTATGCTAAATATGAGAAGTGCCTCTTTGAGCAGACCTCGCTTCCGTTTCTGGGCTACATTATCTCTCAGACCGGCCTACAAATGGATCCTGAGAAACTGTCTGCCATCGAGAAATGGCCCCGACCAGAGGGGTTGAAGGCTATTCAACGGTTCCTGGGCTTCGCCAACTATTACCGCCTCTTCATCCCGCACTTCTCTTCCCGGACTGCCCCAATTTCCGCGCTCACCCGTAAGGGTACTAATCCCAAAGAGTGGCCGCCCGAAGCAGAGGAGGCCTTTCTTTCCCTAAAACAGGCCTTCTCTTCCGCCCCGGTGCTGCATCGCCCGGACGGCAACAAGCAGTTCTTCCTGGAAGTTGACGCCTCCTCCTCTGGAGCCGGAGCGGTACTTACTCAAAAATCATCTTCCGGGAGAATGGTAACTTGTGGCTTCTTCTCCAAACTCTTCTCCTCTTCTGAGCGCAACTATTCCATAGGAGACCGAGAGTTATTGGCCATCAAGCTGGCGTTGGAGGAGTGGCGTTACCTACTCGAGGGGGCTCTTCATCCGGTAATAATTTACACTGACCACAAGAACTTGGCTTAAATCAAGCATGCCCAGAGACTTAACCCGCGCCAAGCCCGGTGGTCCTTGTTTTTTGCTCGCTTTGATTTTGTTCTTCATTTTCGCCCGGCTGACAAAAACGTCAAAGCAGACGCCTTGTCCCGATCCTTTCTGGTGTCCGATCTCGAGGAAGAACCTAAACACATCATCGATCCCGCCAGAGTAATGCAGGTGGCTCCCGTGAGTCTAAATCGTCTCCCTCCCGGTAAGACGTTTGTTTCAGTACCTGATCGGGAGAAGATCCTACACTGGGGCCATTCGTCTAAACTAGCTGGCCACGCCGGTCAGAAAAAGACCCTCCAGCTTATTGCCCGGCACTATTGGTTACCTACCCTGCACAAGGACATAATAGACTTTGTTTCTGCCTGTGTGTCCTGCGCCCGCAACAAAGTCCCGAGACATCTGCCAGCCGGACGCCTCCTTCCGCTTCCTGTACCTGCTGCCCCCTGGCAGCATATAGCAATGGACTTTATAACTGATCTCCCCGTCTCTGCCGGTTGTACGGTCATTTGGGTGGTCGCTGACCGCTTTTCCAAGATGGCTCACTTTATTCCCCTGCCAGGCCTTCCGTCTGCACCCGAGCTGGCTAAAGACTTTATCCGCCACATCTTCCGTCTTCATGGCCTGCCCCTCCACATCGTGTCGGATCGTGGGGTACAGTTCACCTCACGTTTCTGGAGAGCCACTTGTAAACTACTAGACGTCACCCTTCACTTCTCTTCCGCTTACCACCCACAGTCCAATGGTCAAGTGGAGCGGATCAATCAGAACCTGACCAGTTACCTCCGGCACTTCGTTAATGCCCACCATTCTGACTGGGTGGATCTCCTACCATGGGCCGAGTTCTCTTATAATAATCACAAGAGCGAATCCTCCTCCAAATCCCCGTTTTTTGTAGTCTTTGGTCAGCATCCTCGGATTCCTTTTCCTGTCTCCACCTCTGTGGACAACCCGGCTGCGGAATCTCTCGTTAGCAAATTTTCCTCCATATGGGAGAGTACCCGGTCCGCACTCCTTCTGTCATCCGAGCGTATGAAAAGGCACGCTGACAAAAAACGCCTGGATCCTCCACAATTTCGTCCAGGAGATAAAGTCTGGCTCTCATCTAAATATGTTCGACTCAAGATACCTTCTTACAAGTTAGGGCCTCGGTTCATCGGTCCTCTGGAGGTCATCAGTCAGATCAACCCGGTGGCCTATAAATTGAAACTCCCGGCCAACTTACGGATCCCTAACTCCTTCCATGTATCTCTCCTCAAACCCGTGGTGCTTAACTCTTTTTCCAAGTCTACAGGTACGCCTCCTGCTCCGGTTTCTGCTGAGGACGAGTTTGAGGTAGAGAACATTCTTGCCACCAAAAGGGTAAGAGGAAAGACCTTTTTTCAGGTAGATTGGAAGGGGTTTGGTCCTGAGGAGAGAACGTGGGAGCCCCGGGAGAACATCCATGCCCCTCTCATCCTAGCTAAATTTCTATCTGGCCTAAAAAAGGGGGGGCCTAAAGGGGGGGGTACTGTAGTGCCGGCGTCCCTGCCCTCTGCTAGGCAGGGACGCTGTTCCCCTCACCGCTCTGCTCCGTGCCCGGCGTCCCTCTCCCGCTCTGCTGGCAGCGCGCGCTCCTTCCCGGCCACTGTGCTTAGGGCGCGCGCGCGCGCCCTCCCTCCCTCTTAAAGGGGCCGCGCGCGCCGTCCTAAGGAGTCCCCGGCCAATGGCCGGAGGACTTTACCATATATAAGGCACCTCCTCCAAAATGGAGGTGCCCGAGCAATGTTGTTGCACCGTTCTACTCTGCTTCAGCCCTCAGGTCCCGTTGCCAGTTACCTGCCAGTTACCTGCCAGATTCCTGCCAGCTTGCTGTCCTAATCCTGCCTGATTTCCTGTTACCTGCCTGCCTGCCTGAGGTCCGACGGTCTGCCTTACAACTCCGGTCAGTCTGTCTAAGGACCAACTTGCCCGCTCACCTGGGAGCGCACATCAGCTACCTGCCTGCTTGCCTGAGGTCCGACGGTCTGCCTTACAACTCCGGTCAGTCTGTCTATGGACCAGCTTGCCCGTTCACCTGGGAGCGCTTCTCTGCTACCTGCCTGCTTGCCTGCCCAGAGGCTCCGCTGTCACGTGCTGTGACCACCAGCTATTCCAGACTCTTGCCCGCTCACCTGGGAGTGCTTCTCCGCTACCTGCCTGCTTGCCTGCCCGGAGGCTCCGCTGTCACGTGCTGGGACCACCAGCTATTCCAGAGACTCTTGCCCGCTCACCTGGGAGCGCTTCTCCGCTACCTGCCTGCTTGCCTACCTGGAGGCTCCGCCGTCACGTGCTGTGACCACCTGCTATTTCAGAGACTCTCGCTTGCTCACCTGGGAGCACACATCCTCCATCTGCCTAGCTAGCCTACCTGGCGGTTCAGCCATCACAATTCGTACCTACCCTTTACCTAGAGACTGCCCCGGTCACTTGCCGTGACCTCCAGCCCGTTCTTCCAGAGACTGCCCCGGTCACTTGCCGTGACCTCCAGCCCGTTCTTCCAGAGACTGCCCTGATCACTTGCCGTGACCTCCTGCCCGTACACCCAGAGACTGTACCGGTCACCTGCTGTGACTGCCTGCCTGGTCGCCACCCGCTCCCTTACAAGGACCGCTCCCTTGTATAGTAGCCCAGAGGTTCCGCCTCCCAGACCCGTTACACAAAAGCTACCAATGCAGCCTCCTCATTTTGAAAAAGCTTACAAATTTGAGGTCCAATAATGACTTTTTCCTTTATCTTTGCTTCACTCAACCTTGGAAATTTATCAATGAGATACTTGAATGTTTTTGCATTTTTATCCATTGCCTTAACAAAGTTCTTCATTAGACAACAGCAAAAGTGAATGAACACTAAAATAATAAATAAAAAATATTTTTGATTAATGCATAAATGTAAAAACTGCATATTAGCAGAAAGATAAAATTACATAAAAGGGAACAGGCTTAATACAGGGAAATTACAGGGAAACATGTATAGGAAGTGGGTCTAATAATCAAAAGGTATTATTCCCAATATAAAATATATAAACTGTACATAGTGAGTATAGCAGCAGAAATGTAAAACAAGAATTATGTTGTCATATGCATCCAAGTGGATTTAAAAAAAACAAATCATTGTATATAAACACCCCAGCAAATACATCATAGTATAAATAAATACCGTTAATAAATAAATAGGGAGGATTTTACCAGATATAAATACCCTGAATCTCCAATTTATATTTCGCAAGGTGCCTTTCTCAAGGAGAAACGTGATTCTCTGTAACTTCCCAGTGTTCAGCCTGTTCCCCTTTTATGTAATTTTATTTTATCTTTCTGCTAATATGCAGTTTTTACATTCATGCATTAATAAAAATATTTTTTATTGATTATTTTGGTGTTCATTCACTTCTGTTGTTGTTTATATATTTCATGGGTGAATACTTACAATATACGATATTAATATAATTAGATAACTCTTGTTATCTTGGTTGTTGTTTATTTAAAATTCTTCATTATGCCCAATTTGATATGCAATGGTGGTGTTAAGGGGACGGTTGCAAACAACTTTATTATAATGGAACGCAACCAAACCTTGGGGTCTGCGATGCAGCCTAGTGGACTGCGGCCGAACACCTTCCGGGTTAGAAGGAAATAACCAACTTAAATAATGATCCCCTCCGTGTTACAGCACACCGGAGCAGGAATAGGAATCTGCACTATCTCTGTTAACTTCACAAGAGAAGTGAGATAAATAAAGTATCTGTAGTCCTGTTGCAGCACAGGGACTACACAGTTGGCGCTAGGATGCGTGTGTGACTCACTCCGGCATGTAAGTGCTCTCAGCCGGCGTGCTACTGGACTGAGGAGGGTCACTCCACGTGGCCCTGACTCCCTCCGCAGCCTATACTTCATACTGCTAGGCACAAACACCCAAGATACAGCTTGTGCGTCTCGTGCACTAGCTAGGTGTTGGGACTGATGGTGATGCTGTGCAGCATCAGCCCTGGCTGGACCAGAATGGGAGACCACAGCATCCACTGAAGATTCTGAACCCATTTCAGATCCAGAAACTGCCCGGCACCTAACAGGTGCTAACAAAATCTTATGAGGGATAACAAGTGCTGGATTCATGCCATTTTTACTCCCAGGCTGAAGTGAATATTGGGGAAGCCAGTCTCTTTTATTGTAGCTATATTCTCTTGAATGACTATCCCACTCACACAGTAAGCAGCAGTATCCACCCTGGACACCAAGTAAGAGGGTAACTATAGAGGGGCCACAAATATTGGTCATAATTCAAGCACTTCAATGGCTATTTCATGCTGTCATAAGTTTCTTTCATGTGGACTGCATAATTAACTGAAATCGAAGGTAGCACATTGCCGTTATGCAGCAAGACGGCTTTTAGGCTTGTTTTGAATGAATCGATGAAGAGCCTCCATTTCTCTGGATTATGACTTATTTTTAGAGCTTCAATCAAACTGTTGATGTTGTTGCATGCAACAAGATCACCATCCATGAGGAAGTATTGGACATGATGTAAGATGTGATGCATACCTGTTGCAGCATATGTGTGGAGCCCAACTCTTGTCCTGATCTCCTATTCTGTAGCCAAAATATAGGTTGTAGACTTTCCTTATCATGGTAATCAAGTTTCACCTTTGTGTATCGCAAAAGTGACTTCTTTCCATATGTAGCAAAAAATATCCGCTTTGTTAATGTAAGAACAAGGCATATCTAAAAAACATAGAAACATGCTAATATGCTAAGAAATTAGGCTAAGAAGTCATAAAACAGTACACCTTACACAAAGAGCATTTATAAAAGTAGGTGATGCAGCTGTAATTAGGCTAACGTCATAAGAGCTGAGTTGGCGTTTGTATGCAAGTAGTGGTGGAGGACGATGATGATGATGACCAGGTATTACTTGAAAGTGTGGCCTGGATGACAGAAAGAGAAGCATGAGGAGAAGGGGGATGCAGACTTTTTGAAGTTTGCTATAATTGCTGTCTGGCTTGGGTTTTACAACTGAGCATGTGATATCACTTCATGTTCTGATGGAGAGCCAAAGTTTCTAATCTATAAGACGTTGTTTTAGAGATAAAATATTTTTAAATAAGTGAGATATCTTCAAGTCTCCTGGAATTATCTTTGAGAAGTAAATTGTTATGTTTTCACTTGAATTGTTGTAGAATTTTGATTTTATTTGTGACTTTGTTATGAATAAATTTTCCTTTTATTTAAATTACCTTGAAGATGGATGTTTTGCTGGATTACAGATTTCCATGTCAGTTGGTGGAGAACGCTGGCATATCCAGCATCCTCGGACAGACTAAAGTGGCCGCAGGTCTCTGTCTGCTGCTTCTGCCTGTTACAGATAGCCATTGGACTAGATGCCAGGGCTTTTTTTTGGCTCTTAATCCTGATTATTTTCTAAAAATGTGTCCAACATTTTACTTTTCCATTTGCTTGGTAGCACTGCAGAATACAGCCAGATCTTTTCCATCTTCAAACGTGATCCCATATAACTGCAGTACAAATTCAGCCATTTGTAAGGATTGTGCAAAATATTATCCTCTTTTTAGAGTTAGGCAGCAGTGTGGTGGTGAAGTTATTGACACATGAAGAGGCAAAGATTAACGTGCACTCTGTCGGATTTGGAGGTGCTGATGAAATAGGCATTTGATGCCCAATCACGATAAGGAATTAATTCATCACACACTTAGGTGATATGGATGCAAAGTTCGTTTATTACAGTCAAACTAAAGAAATTTTTATACCCAGTTTTCAAGAGCGACAGTAGTAGACGTTTCGGCCAGTTATTTAAGTCGCTATTGTGGTGTGGTTATAGTAAATCCTGGACTGTAATATTTCAAGTTGGAGGGCTCAGAGAACTCCCCAAGGGGGAAGGGGCGTGGGGGGTAGACAGCTTCAGCAAGGCACGGGAGCGCCGCTACTACCCAACCACTACTACGCCACCACTGTCTGGGCACCTACAACCAGGGATGCTACCTAAGAAAAATAGATGTTGCAGGACCGCATGCACTAAACAGAAGACTTCCATGGCCCCTTCCCCCTTGGGGAGTTCTCTGAGCCCTCCAGCTTGAAATATTACAGTCCAGGCTTTACTATAACCACACAACAATAGCGACTTAAATAACTTGCCGAAACGTCTACTACTGTCGCTCTTGAAAACTGGGTATAAAAATGTGTTTACTTTGACTGTAATAAACGTACTTTGCATCCATATCACCTATGTGTGCGATGAATTAATTCCTTATCATTATTCAGACATGGTCGCTGCCAATAATAGGAAACTACAAGGCCGATATTTAAAACCGTGTGCGTCCGTCAGACATATCCCATATAACTGTGGTACAAATCCAGCCATTTGTATGGATCGTGCAAAATATTATCCTCCTTTTACAGTTAGGCAGCAGTGTGTCAGTAAAGCTGTTCACACGTGGTCGCTGCCAATAAGAGGAAACTACAAGGCCGGTATTTAAAACCGTGGGCATCTGTCAGACGTATCCCATATACAGTGCCTACAAGTAGTATTCAACCCCTTGCAGATTTAGCTGGTTTGATAAGATGCAAATAAGTTAGAGCCTTCAAACTGCAAACGAGAGTAGGTTTTATGAACAGAAGCATAAATCTTACAAACCAAAAAGTTATGTTGCTCAGTTGAATTTTATTAAATTTTAAACATAAAAGTGTGGGTCAATTAATATTCAACCCCTATGTTTAATATTTTGTGGAATAACCCTTGTTTGCAATTACAGCTAATAATCGTCTTTTATAAGACCTGATCAGGCCGGCACAGGTCTGTGGAGTTATCTTGGCCCACTCCTCCATGCAGATCTTCTCCAAGTTATCTAGGTTCTTTGGGTGTCTCATGTGGACTTTATTCTTGAGCTCCTTCCACAAGTTTTCAATTGGGTTAAGGTCAGGAGACTGACTAGGCCACTCCAACACCTTGACTTTTTCCCTCTTGAACCAGGCCTTGGTTTTCTTGGCTGTGTGCTTTGGGTCGTTGTCTTGTTGGAAGATGAAATTACGACCCATCTTAAGATCCTTGATGGAGGAGCGGAGGTTCTTGGCCAAAATCTCCAGGTAGGCTGTGCTATCCATCTTCCCATGGATGCGGACCAGATGGCCAGGCCCCTTGGCAGAGAAACAGCCCCACAGCATGATGCTGCCACCACCATGCTTGACTGTAGGGATGGTATTCTTGGGGTCGTATGCAGTGCCATCCAGTCTCCAAACGTCACGTGTGTGGTTGGCACCAAAGATCTCGATCTTGGTCTCATCAGACCATAGAACCTTGAACCAGTCTGTCTCAGAGTCCTCCAAGTGATCATGAGCAAACTGTAGACGAGCCTTGACATGACGCTTTGAAAGTAAAGGTACCTTATGGGCTCGTCTGGAACGGAGACCATTGCGGTGGAGTACGTTACTTATGGTATTGAATGAAACCAATGTCCCCACTGCCATGAGATCTTCGCGGAGCTCCTTCCTTGTTGTCCTTGGGTTAGCCTTGACTCTTCGGACAAGCCTGGCCTCGGCACGGGAGGACACTTTCAAAGGCTGTCCTGGCCGTGGAAGGCTAACAGTAGTTCCATAAGCCTTCCACTTACGGATGATGCTCCCAACAGTGGAGACAGGTAGGCCCAACTCCTTGGAAAGGGTTTTGTCCCCCTTGCCAGCCTTGTGACCCTCCACAATCTTGTCTCTGATGGCCTTGGAATGCTCCTTTGTCTTTCCCATGTTGACCATGTCTGAGTGCTGTTCACAAGTTTGGGGAGGGTCTTAAATAGTCAGAAAAGGCTGGCAAAAGAGATCTTTAATCCACACATGTGAAGCTCATTATTCTTGGTGCCTGAACTACTTCTTAATACTTTAGGGGGACCAAACAGAATTCTTGTGGTTTGAGGGGTTGAATAATAAATGACACTCTGAATTAACTTTTAACGTTTAAAAAAAAAAAAAAAAAAAAAAATTTGCAGCAGTGCATTTCCCACTTCCAGGCTGATCTACAGTACAAATGTCACAATGCCAAGTTAATTCCGCATGTGTCAACCAGCTAAATCTGCAGGGGGTTGAATACTACTTGTAGGCACTGTAACTGCTGTACAAATCCAGTGATTTGTAGGGATCGTGCAAAATATTATCCTCTATTTAAAATGGGCAAGGTGCGTGGCAAGGGATGGCGAAGTGGACATGATCGTGCATGCAGAGGCCGAGGTAGGGGGAAGCTGAAAATGTGCCATAACAAGCACCCATATCTTGTCGCCCAACCTTCCTGTCCCAATTGCTAGGTGACTACAGAACACCACTATTGAACCCAGAGCAGTGTCAAAAGGCTGTTGATTGGATAGCAGATAATGCTTTCAGTCACTTTGCCACCACCACCACCACTCTGTCTTCCACACGGTTAAGTTTCAGTAGCCGTGAGTCTGGACCGCATATTCCTCACCCTAATCCTCTTTACTTCCACCATGCCAAGTGCCCGGAGACAACTGATCCCACATTTGGACACTCCAAAGAGCTGTTCACTTTTCCATTTATAGATTCTGGCCTCTCGCCCGACAAGCTTCAAATGGGGCAAGTGGAGATCGCTTGCAGCGATGCCCAAATATTTGAGCAGACACGGTCACACAAAGGCGACGGTGGGAAAATGTAATTACTGTCACAAGAGATGGATGATGATGAGACACAATTGCCAAAATGTCAGGAGGAGAAACAGGGTGCGGAAGTGGAAGACGAGGTGGTGGACGATGAAGTCACTGACCCAATCTGGCAAGGTGACATGCAGAGTGAGGACAGCAGCACACAAGGGGAGAGAGGTGTAGCACCACAACAGGCAGGAACAAGCAATGTGGTGGCTACAGACACAAGGCCGGGGACTTTTTAGGACGGCGTGCGGCCCCTTTAAGAGGAAGGGAGCACGCGCCCTAAGCACAGTGCCAGAGAAGCTGCGTGCACCAGCAGCCTCAGCAGGGAGGCCATAAGACGCCGGATCAGGACCGCGGCGGTAAGGGGGACGATGTCTCTGCCTGGCAGGGGGCAGAGATGCCGATGCTACATTACCCTCCCTTGACGCCCCCTCTTTTTTAGGCCAGCCAAAAAGTCTTTAAGAAGAAGAGGGGCATGGATGTTCTCCCTGGGTTCCCAAGACCTCTCCTCCGGGCCAAACCCCTTCCAATCCACCACAAAAAAGGTTTTTCCTCTTACCCTTTTTGGTGGCCAAAATGTTCTCTACCTCATAGACGGAGACTGGAGCTGGAGTGGTACCTGGATCGTCAGAAAAAGAATTAAAAACAACTGGTTTGAGGAGAGATACGTGGAAGGAGTTGGGAATCCGTAAGGTGACCGGGAGTTTTAGCTTGTAAGCCACGGGATTGATTTGCTTGAGAACCTCAAACGGGACGATGAACCGTGGACCCAACTTATATGATGGTATTTTGAGCTGAACATGTTTGAAGGAGAGTCAGACCCTGTCTCCCGGACGGAATAGAGGCAGATCCAGACGTCTCTTATCGGCATGTTTCTTCATCCGCTGCTGATCTAGTGTCTTCCCAAACAGCAGAAAATTCGCTAACCAGAGACTCCGCGGCAGGATTGTCCACAGAAGCGGAGACGGGAAATGGAATCCGGGGGTGTTGACCATAGACCACAAAGAACGGGGATTTGGAAGAAGACTCACTCTCATGGTTGTTATAGGAGACCTCGGCCCATGGTAGGATCTCAACCCAATCGTTATGGTGAGCATTGACGAAATGCTGGAGAAAGCTGGTAAGGACCTGGTTGATTCCACTTGACCATTGGACTGAGGATGATAAGCAGAGGAGAAATCCAGGGTGACATCCAGCAGTTTACACATAGCTCTCCAGAAGCGCGAAGTGAACTGGACCCCGCGATCAGACACAATGTGGAGGGGTAGGCCGTGGAGACGAAAGATGTGATGAATGAAGTCCTTAGCCAGCACAGATGCGGATGGGAGACCAGGCAGAGGGATGAAGTGGGCCTTCTTAGAAATGCGGTCAGCGACAACCCAAATGACAGTACAACCAGCAGAAACAGGGAGATACGTAATAAAGTCCATAGCAATGTGTTGCCACGGAGCGGAAGGTGTGGGTAGAGGCAGGAGACAGCCGGCGTGAAAATTCCTGGGAACTTTGTTACGGGCACAGGAGAAATAAGCCGTGATGAAATCTGCAATGTCCTTGCGTAGAGAAGGCCACCAGTAATGCCGGGCGATGAGCAGGAAGGTCTTCCTCTGGCCTGCATGGCCGGCTAGTTTGGACGAATGACCCCAGAGAAGAACCTTCTTACGATCCAGAACAGCTACAAAAGTCTTACCAGGTGGAAGACGAGACAGGTCAAACAGGGCCACAGTCATTACACTGGAGGGGTCGATGATATGCAGAGGCTCCTCCTCTTGGTCGGAGGACAGGAATGAGAGGAATAGAGCGTCAGCTTTAACGTTCTTGTCCGCAGGGCGGTAATGTAGAGTAAAACAGGATCGGGAAAAGAACAGAGACCACCGTGCCTGATGCAGATTGAGTCTCTGGGCGTTTTGTAAATAGGCCAGGTTTTTGTGATCAGTGTAGATGATCACCGGATGCAGAGACCCTTCCAGCAGGTAGCGCCACTCCTCCAGCGCCAATTTGATGGCAAGCAGGCCTCGATCTCCTATGGAGTAGTTCTGCTCGGATGAGGAGAAGAGCTTGGAGAAGAAGCTGCAGGTTACCATTCTCCCGGATGGGGATTTCTCGGTGAGCACTGCTCCGGCTCCGGAGGAGGAAGCATCTACCTCCAGGAAGAACTGCTTGTTTCAATCCAGACGGTGCAACACAGGGGCGGAGGAGAAAGCTTGTTTTAGGGAGATGAAGGCCTCCTCCGCTTTGGAAGTCCATTCCTTGGGATTTTCTCCTTTACGGGTGAGCGCGGAGATGGCAGCAGTCTGGGAGGAGAAATGAGGGATGAAGAGGCAGTATTAATTTGCGAAGCCCAGGAATCGCTGAATCTCCTTCAACCCCTCCGGCCGAGGCCATTTTGAGATGGCAGAAACCTTCTTGGGGTCCATCCGAAGACCAGTCTTGGAGATAATATATCCCAGGAACGGAAGGGAAGTCTGCTTGAAGAGACACTTCTCAAATTTTGCGTAGAGACGATTCTGCCGGAGCCTTAGCAGAACCTGACGAACATTCCTCCGGCTTGTGGGCAGATCCGGAGAGAAGACCAAGATATCGTCTATGTACACCACTACGCAAGAATACAAGAGATCACGGAAGATGTCGTTAACCAGCTCCTGGAAGACAGCTGGGGCATTACAGAGACCAAAGGGCATCACGCGGTATTCATAATGACCGTCCCGGATGTTGAATGCCGTCTTTCACTCGTCTCCCTGGCGGATTCGTACCAAATTGTATGCCCCACGAAGATCGAGCTTGGTGAAGACCCTCGCGCCTTTAAGGCGGTGGAACAGCTCCAAGATGAGAGGCAGGGGGTACTTATTATTGATGGTAATCTGGTTAAGACCCCTGTAGTCGATACACGGCCGTAGCGAGCCGTCTTTCTTTTTAATGAAGAAGAATCCTGCTCCAGCCGGGGAAGTAGATTTCTGAATGAATCCCCTAGTAAGATTCTCCTCGATGTACTCAGACATGGCCCGGGTCTCAGCCAGCAACAAGGGGTAGATACGCCCGCGGGAAGGAGAAGCACCTGGTACCAGGTCGATAGGGCAATCATACGGCCTATGAGGTGGTTGTGTCTCTGCTTCCTTCTTGTCGAAGACGTCCGCATAGGACCAGTAGGGTGTCGGCAGACCAGGTAGATTAGCCGGAGTAGATGGAGGTCGAGCCGGACGAACCGGGACCAGGCAGGTCTCATGGCAATCCTGCCCCCAACGGAGCACCTCACCAGATCGCCAATTCAGGACGGGTTCCTGTCTCTGTAGCCAGGGTAGGCCTAGCAAAAGGGAGTGAGAGAGTCCGGATAGAACATGAAAGGAGATCCTCTCCGAGTGCAGCATTCCCACCTGAAGGGTTACAGACTCTGTGACGAGCAAGATGGTCTCTGGAAGGAGTCTCCCATCCACGGAAGCAACTGTCAATGGTTCGGCCAGACGTTTGGTGGGAATCTGACACTTCTCCACAAGGGCCTGAGAAATGAGATTCCCAGCGGCTCCGGAATCCAGGTGGGCAGTTTAAAAAAAGTGGGTCTCACCACAGGAAATAGAAATGGATAGAGTCAAGGATGGAGAGGATTTACCCTTGCCTAGGACGACCTCTCCGAGCGGTCCTAGACACTGGAGTTTCCCGGCTTCACCGGACAGGAACGGATCGGATGCTGCTTACTGCCACAGTAGAAACAGCTCCCCTCGGCTCGGCGCATCTCTTGGCGAGACTTGACCATCTTGGTCTGGTCAATCTGCATGGGTTCGGGCGAGCATGCCCGGGTAATTGCTGGTTGGGAGGCAGGTTTCTGGAAAACAGGAGAGAGATGAGGAAATCTTCTCTCCCAGGTAGTCTCCTTAACTCGTTCCAAGAAACGGATGTCAATCCGGGTAGCTAGTGACACCAGGTCGTCTAGGGTGGAAGGAATGTCCCGACCGGCTAGCTCGTCCTTGATCCGTCTGGAAAGACCCAGAAGGTGGACACCAGAGCCTCGTTGTTCCAGGCAAGCTCAGATGCAAGAGTGCGGAAATGTATGGCATACTGGCCCACGGTGAGATTCCCTTGGTGGAGACGGAGAAGAGAGGAGGCAGTAAAAGTCTTTCGTCCGGGCTCATTGAAGACCTTCCAGAAGGCAGTGAGGAAAGCCGGAAGATTGGACACCAGGGGATCCTCTCTCTCCCATAGAGGGTTTAGCCATGCCAATGCTTCCCTGGAGAGGTGAGACATGATGAACGCCACCTTGGCCCGGTCAGAGGGAAACTGATGTGCCAGGAGTTCAAAGTGCAGCGTGCACTGGTTTAGAAAACCCCGGCATAAGACGGGGTCACCACCAAAATGTAGAGGCACAGAGAGCCGGAGACCCAGGCCAGATGCCATGACACTAGTAGGCGGAGGCACCGCCGGAACGGGTGCCTCTCGGCTTGAGACGGACACAGGTGGGATGGACAGCATGTCCAGGCGGGAGTTGACACACCGCAGGTAGGTCAGGATAGTTTCCTGCTGGGATCTCTGATGAGAAACCTCCTGGTACAGGTCAGAAAGAGAAGGAGTCTGGGGGCCAACGGGTTCCATGGCCCGTGCAAACTGTTATGGATCCGGGTGGTGGAACCTCTGTGCTGCGGTGCAAAGAGGAACCAGAGGGGCGTGACTAAGTATCTACTCGGCCTAACCAAGGTCGCAAGGCGGCTCAGTCGACTCCGTGAACCAGGGAGGGACCCAGCAGAGGGACCAGGTGCCACTCTAGGACCGACCTTGTATGAGAGCAGGTGACTCCCTCGGGTCAGAAGGTAGGAACTGACCGGTACAGCGGATGAGCATGGCAGGCAGGCTGACGGATGGTCTGGGTAGACAGGCAGGCTGATTCGGCTGATAGCCAGACGGGTGCTCCGGGTAGGCAAGCTGGCGGGCACAATAGATAACAGGCAGGTGCATCCAGGTAAGCAGGCAAGCGAGCACAGCAGGTAACAGGCAGGTGCCTCCAGGTAAGCAGGCGGGCAGACACGGCAGGTAACAGGAGGGTGCTTCCAGGTAAGCAGGCAAGCGGACACGGCAGGTAACAGGCCGGTGCTTCCAGGTAAGCAGGCGGGCAGAGCCCATAGACAGACTGGCGGACTGGACTGTAGGTAGACTGTTGGGCTGGAAAGTAGTCAGACTGGCGGACTGGACTGAAGATCAGACTGGAGGACAGGACTGATTTGCAGAGGACCTGAGGGTTGAAGCAAAGTAAATATCACAGAGCAGCAAGCTTGCACGGGCACCTACATATTGGAGGAGGTGCCTTTTATAGAGGGAGGGAGCGCGCACACCCTAAGCACAGTGCCAGGAAAGCTGCGTGCACCAGCAGCAGCAGGGAGGCCGGAAGACGCTGGAGCAGGACCGCGGCGGTAAGGGGGATGGCGTCTCTGCCTGGCAGGGGGAAGAGACGCCGATGCTACAGTTGTTTTTTAAAGACTCTGCAGATAAAGCCAAAAAGGCCATTTGCAACATCTGCCAGGCCAGCATCAGCAGGGGTAACAGACCTAGCAGCCTGACTATCACCATCATGCTCAAGCACATGATAGCAAAGCACCCGACTAGGTGGGCCGAACGCCAGGGTCCATAAACAGTGTCTGCGGGTGACACCGCTGCTTGTTCCGCTGTTGTGCATGCACGCCCATCCCATGGCCATGGCGCATGCGAAATTGCCTCCCGCCCTGCATCTGTCGTTGCACACTCGCAACTACCACCATAAGCAACCACGTCCACATCCTAGTCCCAGCATAGCGTTCAATTGTCCCTATCCCAGTCCTTGGAATGCAAGCGCAAATACGCAGCTAACGCCCCACAGGCCACACTACTAAACTCACATATCTCGTGAATGCTTGCACTCGAAATGTTGCCTTTTAGTCTCATGGAGAGGGAAGCTTTCCGCAATCTGATGGCTGTGGCCGTCCCTCAGTATTTGGTCCCCAGCCACCACTATTTCTCCCGGTGTGCTGTCCCTGCATTACACAAGCACGTTTCCCAAAACCTCAACAACGCAGTTTCTGGGATGGTCCACCTAACCATGGCCCCAGGGATAAGTGCTTCTGGGCAGGTACGGTACATCTCGCTGGCGGCACACTGGGTTATTATAGTGGAAGCCGAGACCCAGTCGGACTTTAGGATGGAACACGTCCTCTCGACATGCTGAATATTGCAGGCCATGGGTCCATCAGGGTAGCACCCACATTCTACAGCTCCTGCACCACCTCCACCTCCTCTTTCTCTTCAGCATCCATCTCCGAAATGCCCACATCAGTCGGAAGCCGGAAGCACTGCAACACTGCCTCGGCCAAGCGGCAACAGGCTGTGCTGAAGCTAATATGCTTAGGTGACAAACTGCACACCGCTGAAGAGTTGTTGACAGCTCTAAAAGAGCAGGAAGATCTGTGGCTGTCACTGCTGACCCTACAGCCAGGCATGGTCATGTATGACAATGGCCGGAACCTGGTGGTGGCTCTTAAGTGAGGCGAGCTCACACATGTACCATGCCTAGCCCATCTTTTCAACCTAGTGGTTAAGTGGTTTCTCAAAACCTACCCGGATCTGTCGGATCTGCTTGCTAAAGTACGCCACCTGTGTGCCCATTTTAGAAAGTCAGCTACAGCTTTCTCCGCCCTTACCATTCTTCAGCAGCGTTAGCAGCTTTCAGCTCACCGACTGGTGTGCTATGTCCCCACAGGTTGGAACTCAACGTTGCACATGTTGGGAAGGATTTGTGAGCAGCAAAGGGCAGTTGTTGAGTTCCAGCTTCAAAACAGGAGTGGACATGGATATCAGACATCTGTGCTGTCCTCCAAAACTTTAAGGACTCCACCAAGATGGTGAGCGGCGATGGCGCCATAATTAGTGTCACCATCCCGCTTCTTTGTCTTCTGAAACAATCACTGCTCACAATAAAAGAGGATGCATTGCAGGCGGAGCTTGATGAGATTGAGCAAGGAATCATACAGAGTGATTCCACACAACCCAGCCTCATCTCATCCCAACATGGATTGGGTGACAATGAGGAAGAGGAGGAGGAGGAGGGGGAAAAGCAGCAGCTAGTTTCCGGCACTATAGACAGTGCTACCCACAAAACTGTCATGCCCTCTGTTCAATGTGAATGGCCTGAGGACAGGGAGGAAGAGGATGAGGAGGAGAGCATGGTCAGCTGTCCTCTTGGTGAAAAGATGGAAGTCTTGCCTGTTAGCAGTCTGGCACACATGGTTGAGTTTATGTTACGCTGCCTTTCTCATGACCCTCACGTTCTCCAAATTTTGGGTGACAGTCATTACTGGTTGGTGACACTTCTAGACCCTTGCTTCAAGGAGAACTTTCTATCTCTCATTCTCGCGGTTGACAGGTCTACGAAAATGGTGCAGTATCAGAAGGCCCTTGCTGCGGAATTATTAAAAAAATTCCCATCTGAAAACGCTGGCGGCAGAGGTCACAGATTGTTGGACAACCAAGAAGTACAGGCGAGAAAGACACAGATACGATCCAACATAGGCAGGGGAACACTGTCAAATCTCTGGGACAGTTTTCTCAGACCCTCCCATCACACAGGCCCTGATGCACGGGGTACTCTCACAAGCAGGGATCATTTTACGAAGATGCTGAAGGAGTACCTTGCCGATCGTACCAACGTCCTCCGTGTTTCCTCTGTGCCTTTTAATTATTGGTTATCCCAGCTGAACACGTGGCATGAACTGACTCTCTATGCCTTGGAGGTCCTGCCCTGCCCTGCCCCTAGCATTTTGTCAGAGCGGGTTTTTAGTGACAACGGGGGCATTATAACTGATAGGCTCATCCGCCTGTCAACTGAAAATGCTGACAGGCTGACTCTTATAAAAATGAACAAGGGCTGGATTGTGCAGACTGTTCAACACCACCGAATGATAGCAGCATAGCATAAACTCAATTCCAGTGTCCAGAGTGCATCCAAATTTTTGGCAGCCCTTTAAGTCACTGCATACACAAGAACAGTATAGGAGACCCTCTCCTTTATATTGGGAACATTTTAGTTTTGAGACCCTCCTCTATGTGTCTTCAAATATATTGGTATTGGTATTGGGGTTTTTCCAAAATTTAGGCAGCCATTGCAGTCACTGCATACACAATAACTAGTATATACACTTCATGGAAAATAGGTAGTATATTTTTCCCAACTGGGAATCATATATAGTAAAGTAATTAAATATTTAGATATAAACTACCAAATTATGGACAGGATATAGGCTAAATCGTAAAGATAACAAGGAACAACAGACAAGACAAAAACGATCAGTAAGCCTTCATATTGCATATAAAATTAAAAAAGTTTATTAAAGATTATAACAAGCATGATTGGGGGTAGGGTATAAGTGCAGCCAATATGAACCTTAAGTATACAGCTCCACGTGGTACAGCATAAAATACAAAATTTCAAATACATACTAACAAATGGCACAATACATTGGAATATCTTAGAATATATTTCCTGGAATGATATCCTATAATAGAGCGCCCTTGGTAGTTAGTCATATAATAACATGTTAAACTTACTGCCATAGATAATCATATATCAATAGTGCAATAGTGCATGGTCCATAGGGACCCCGTATATACATACCAGGGAATCACAGGGGGACCATGAAAGCAGAAAGGCATGACACCGGGGCGTGAGATAGAACGCTGCACACGTGGAGCTGTAGCCCCGACGCACGTTTCGGTTTCCCTTCCGGCCTCAGAGGACTGTAGCAGCGCTGGTGATTCTCACCAGACACCACGGGTGGCATCACAAACTTTTCCTATCCCATACACCTTTCCCCCATTATCCCTTGCTTTTAAGAGTGACCCCAGGGTACGGGCCCGGGAGCCGGCCACCACGACATCCCCCCAAAACTAACAGCAAGGCCCGGGCGCCGAGTCGTCCCCCATCATCCCCAGGGCGCGTTATCTCTTCCTGGCGTCACGAACAGGATTCCACGCCCGCTGCAACGACGGAGTGTTGTGCCCGTTGCCACCGGGTACTGTGCGCTTTTAATAAAAAAAAGTGCATATTTAACTGTGGCAAAGATTGACGCCATTGTTGTGTTGCCGAGTGGGAAGAAGGGCGTTACCGCGGGAAACTGAGAGGCGTACCTGTCGAAGCGCACGAAGCCTCGGACACGCCCCACGCCTCGACGTCAAACCAGGAAGCGCCAGGTCCTGGAAGGAGCTCCGGTGAACGCTCTGACGAAGGACGCAAGCGACGCAAGGTCCTGAAGAAGACCATCACCTGCGGAGCTGCGGCCTACCGGAAGAAAAGAAAAGAAGGTAGGCCACGGTTCGCTAGGGGGTGCCAGAATGTTTGAAGAGCAGCACAATGCCAGAGCTCCGGTTAACCGCCCTGATGTTCAACCTGCGCTCGGCGCCGAGCAGGCCGAAGCAGCCGCTCCACCAGCAGGGCTTGTAACCCCTGTCATACCCATGGAGAGAAGTGGCTCCCCCAGTACAGCGGCAAACCAGATACCCTGTCTGGATTCAAAAGGAAAATATGCGGTATACTGGACATGTACTCTATGACAGGCAATCAAAGAGCCGCTGTTGTATTGGGACAATTGACTGGTGCTGCGGAGCGAGAAGTAGAAACCTGGTCAGCCGCAGACCAGGAGTCAGTGTCCGCAATCTTTAAAAAGTTACAGACTGTCTTTGAGAATCGTACTGAGACAGACCTCCGGATGAGGTTCTACAACTGCTCTCAGCAACCGGAGGACAGTGTTCGGGACTATGCCTGGCATTTACAAGGGGCCCTGCGAGCTCTGAAACAGGTTAGTCCAACCAGCATCGATAATGAAAATAAAATGCTGAAGGAACAGTTTATCCGGGGACTGAGGTCCCAAGAGGAGAGCAGGACTGTGAGTTGGTGGTCCCTGGATCATCCAGATGCCACCTTTGACACCCTTAAGGACATGGCTATAAAAGGACTGCAGCCCCTGGAAACAACTGCTATCCAATGTTACCAGGGTGGGGCCACCCCAGTACCTGCAGCGTCCACCTTTTCCCTGGTGGCTGCTGAAGCCAAGGTGCAAGCAACGTTCCCTAGTGAGCTGGACAGCCTGCGCTCTGAAGTGCGTCAGTTGAGCAAAACCCTGACCACTGTACTGAGTGGCAGAAGGAAGGATCCTGCTAGCCGACAGCCCTGAGAATGTCCCCTGAATGAGAAGGAGGAGGAGGACAACGCCACCCCCTGGGAGGACCAGCGACCAACGCCGCCCGCCGAGGGACCCTGTCTGCCACCGCTGCCACAACACAGGTTGCGCCTTCCAGAGCTGTCCTTTAAACGAGAAAACCCTTGGGCCAAGGGTCGACACCCAGGAGTAGACCCCCCAGGCCCATTAAACTGGTACCGCAGGTTTGTGGGAGGAAGACCTTTCCTGTCCATTGTACTGGACGGCATCGCGACACCTGCCCTGCTGGACACAGGATTCAGGTAACCATCTTGCCTGATGTCCTCTACAAAAGGTTCTGGTCCATAGACGAACTTCACCCACCAGATCCAAATCTTTCCGTGTATGCCTCGAACGGCCTCCTAGTCGAGGTTAAGGATGTGGCTGTAAAGGAGGGAAGAGTGAAACTGAAGAACCAGGGACTAATTGTAGTAGAGACTTATCATGATGACACAGACTTGTATATGGTACTTGGCACAAATGACATCGTCATCGACCTGCTGAAGACCTTACCACTAGAGGAGAGAAATCAGTGGCCAGACCTACTACCTGATCTGGTAGATCTATACAACCACATACCTGTGAGTTCCACCAATTGTACTCCAGCATATCTCATGCGAGCCAGACCCGGGAAGTTGCCCATGAACCTGGAGCTTGGTGTAGTAGAACCAGAAGCAGATATGTCCACTGAGGACTGGGACACGACCAGACAGGAGAAGTACAGAAGAGTACAGGCCTGTGTCGAATACAGTCTCACTCGGGTGAAGGACAAGCAGGAAGCCCACTACAATAAAAGTGCGCCCGCAGAACCCTTCACACCAGGAGAAGTGGTGTTAAAGCGGAAAAGGAGAAACCACAAACTTGATGACCAGTGGGAGAGAGAACCCTACACTGTGTTAAATTCAAGATTTGATAATAGGAAGACCTGTTTGATTAGCAAAGACGGAGGAATAACGACTGCAACAGTATCTAGAGACCATCTGAAGTTGTGTCCAGACCTGCTGAAGCCCCAAGAAGAAGTGCCTCTCACCGTACCGTACCGGAGGAGCCTAAAGAAGCAGTACTCCATACTGACTTAGGAGATTTCCCGGCAGATTGGCCTCAACTAGGAGGAGCAGTAATAATACCTGTGATCCACTTCTTTCAACAGCCAGAAGACCCTCCACAGCAAGTAGAGCCTGTAAGTGCTTCAGAAGAGCCTGCTCAAGAAGAATCCCCGAAAGAAGAATCCCCGGTTGGAGCAGAGAAAGAAGGCCCAGCCAATGGTATACTTGCCAGTCCTGTAGAGAGGTTAAGGCAACCCTGCAGTTCCCCAACACTTGGGAGGGTACTGCAAATACTAGTGCCTCACGCATCCCAGTACCACATAGGTCGACACGTAGCACACGAGGTCAGACCCCTGTCAGATACAGAGAGTAAAGAAGGAAACTCTGACAGTGTAGATAGTTGCCCTTGGGGTATTATATTGTGTATTTTCATGTATATGTATTTACTACTTTATGTTATGCTTTCAATGGACAATCTAAGTGAAATGGACACTTTCCCTTGTTGCCTCTAGTTACCCGTCAGGGTAAATAAATAACTTTGTGGCTGAGGACTGTGTGCAGCCCAAAAACTTCTTCCTGTAAATAATTGCACTCCCTGGAGTGCCCCCTTTAGGTGACCTCACAAGAAAAACCTGTCTGGTGTGGCACAAGCGGAGGTCCAACTCAGGATCGCCATGCCCTGCAGCCACCCCAGGGCCTAAGTAGAGGGTTTGCTTTGGACAGGTCCCTCAAGCTACCAAGTACTATAACCTGTGAGATGGACATCCTGTCGGGGGACCTCACCGGAAGAGACTTGAATTCTGAGGTTGCTTATTGTATTGTACATATCTATTTATTATTTATAATGTTTCATATGCAACGTTCAAGCAAGGTGCCTCCCATGAAGGGAAGAGTTATTGTTATTGTTATAAAAATTACTTCAGTCTGGGAGTACTGAGTTTTGCTAGGGGGGAATGTGGCGCCCTGCTGCTCATTGGTGCCACAGATCCTAGAGGGGTGCATGGATGGATTCCTCCACAAGAGGCCCTCATAGCATTCACATACCTCCACCTTCCACCTCAGACCACCAGAGGGAGCCCATTAGGGATATAAATAGGGAAGGTGGAGCTAGACAGTCAGTCTGGAATCTACAGCCTGGAGCTAGGCAGTCAGTCAGTCTGCTGCAGCCAGAGAGGTTGTCAGTCCAGCCCGGATCAGGTTAGTGAGCCTAAGGCGTGCCGACGCCATAAGAACGGTGAAGAGTAGCGAGGCCTACTGCCAGTGTGAAGCCTAGTGAGGGCCCCGAGCACGGCCAAAGACAAGTGGAGTAAGCGAGCTACATAGGGGGCAGAGGAGCTTAGCCAGCTCACCCCAAGACCATATACCATACACCGGGTCTGTGTCTGCAAGGATCTTTAGGACCAGCAGAAACAACCGGAACCCCTTGCGAACTACATGTCCCAGGAACACCAGAAGCTGACCGTTATCCCAGGGTCAGGAATCACAGAGGCCCAAGAGACCAGGGAGCGTGATCTCCAACAGAAGGCCCTACCACCACGTCAGCCAGTAGAAGGCAGAGACCAAGTTAGGCCTAGCTTCAGGCAGGTCATAAACTTATCAGGAAAAGGCAAGAAACAGGAGGCCCCACACCCGATCACTGGGGAGAGTCCTGAAATGCACTCTTCACCCTACAGTGCCCTGGATCGTGCCTGAAACACCACCAGTAAAGGTACTGAAGTGAACTGTTGTGAGTGTGCCTATTCTTCTTCTGACCCGGCTGGGTCCCCTCCGTCCTGCATCCCTTTTCCTTCACTGCCCTGAGACCCGCTCCACCTGTGGGGAACCGCACCAACTAAGCTGCCTGACCATCGGCCTCAGAGGACTGTAGCAGTGCTGGTGATTCTCACCAGACACCACGGGTGGCGTCACAAACTTTTCCTATCCCATACACCTTTCCCCCACTATCCCTTGCTTTTAAGAGTGACCCCAGGGTACGGGCCCGGGAGCCGGCCACCGCGACATACCCCCAAAGCTAACAGCAAGGCCTGGGCGCCGAGTCGTCCCCCATCATCCCCTGGGCACGTCAACTGCTCCACGTCTCTCATATTTGAAAGGTGCATCCTCCCAACAGCAAGTCTAAGATTTATCCACATGTGTTCAATAGGATTTGGATCTGGACTCACTGCTGGCCACTACAGAACTCTCCAGTGCCTTGTTTCCATCCATTTCTGCGTGCTTTTTGAAGCATGAAAGATATCTGTTCCACAAGCGTCTCACAGATGAGGTCCACAAAAAAGGGGGGGGGGGAGCTGGAGATAGACAAGCAGATGTTGTGTGAGAATCTTCAAAAGCAGTTAATTACTGTAAATTAACATAAATAAATCTATCGCGCTAAAAAGGGTGGGGAAAAAAAGGAGGTAGTGGATGTGTTTGAAATTAATCCACTAACATATGATGGAGATATCGATAGTGGATCCAATAATATTTTAATTACACAAATAGGAAAGTGTGGGTGCTGACAGGCAGGGGAATAAATACCTACAGTAGATGAGTAGAATGAAAATGACAATAAAAATACAGATAACAATTCTAATGGTAAAAATCACTCAACAGTCCTTATAGTTATAAAAACAGTCCATAGTCAATTATGCCAAACTGGTGTTTAGTTCGCAAATGAAATAGAATATCCTGGGAATGCACTCCGTACACAAAGACCAAGTCATTCAAATCTCCCTTATACAAGATAATGTTGCAGAGAGTGTACGGTAAGCTGGAAATCCTACTGGTATTGAGCAATGGAAATGATGCTTACTTGGGTTTAGTGGTGCACTGTTAGATGTGTAGATGCAGACGCTGCTTTTAGGCTTACCTCCTTTTTCCTGTTCCACGCCGGCGTCCTATTGGCGCTGGTGCAAACCAATGCTGGCTGTGGGGAGGTAGGTATGCGCGCTGGCAGGGAGAACACGTGCTTCATTGGTGAATGCTTGCGTCACGGGAGGGGGAAATCAGCTTAGCAGTGCCAGGGGTGTTCCGGCCGGTAGCGTCCCTGGTTTCTATTCTTGGCTGCACGATGCATGCTAGAAAGCAGAGAGCAGATGACATCACATGTATAGCAAGTCCAAGAGACCGAAAGGCAGACTTAAGCGTTTCGGTGAATTTGCAGTTCCTCTTCGTCAGGGTGTAAATTGTGATAGGGGGATTGTGATACCTCAGAACAAGTCAGATCAGTGGCTCGCTTGTAACCTTTTTTTCTTCCTGTAGGCGGTAACTTTAAATCAGAGCGCTGGAAGTATCCACACTGTCCAGAAACAAGGGCTTGTGTTGTGCACCGGTTGTATTGTGCTCCATGCACGAGTATGACTTAAATCTATTTTTTCAAGTGCTAATCTTATAAGCCAAGCAAGCCCTTGTAGCCCACCATTTGATTTTTTGGGGTTGAAATTGAGCTGTATGCAGACTCTGCAGAGCTTTTCAGTGCAGAGCACAATAACCTTTTTTTTCCATTTGCTAATGTGATAGTGCAAGCTATAGCAGCCCAATTTGTCATTTTTTGGTGGGTGAAATTCAGCTGTATGCACAGTAAAAAAAATCTATTTTTTCTGTTGCTAGCCAAAGTCCACAAAAGATTGTTTTGTGTCGCAAACGTGATACACTCTGCTAAAAGCCACCTACTATTTTAGTGGCATTGAAGTTCAACTGTTTTCAGAGTAAAAAAAATAGATTTTTTCTCTTGCTAGGCAGAGTCCAAACAATATTTTTTTGTGTGGCAAGCATGATACACTCTGCTACACGTCAGCTACTACGTTAGTGGCGGTGAACTTCAGCTGTTTTCAGACTAAAAAAATATTTTTTTTCTGTTGCTAGCCACAGTTCACCAAAGATTGTTTTGTGTCACAAACGAGATACACTCTGCTAAAAGCCACTTACTATTATAGTGTCGTTGAAGTTCGGCTGTTTTCAGAGTAAAAAAAAAAATTTTTTCTGCTGCTAGGCAGAGTTCAAAAAATATTTTTTTCTGTCGTAAACGTGTTACACTCTGCTACTAGCCACCTAGTCCTTTAGTGGAGATGAAATTCAGCTGTATTCAGAGCTTATGCGGAGTAAAAAAATATATTTTTTGCTGCTCCTAACGTGATACATCAGGCTAGATCTGAGTTTGAAATCGTATGGAGAATATCTCATATGTTATACAGGCGTCATCCACAGTAAAAAAAATACTTTGTTCGGTTCCTAACGTTATACAGCAGGGACATCTCAGTTTGAAATCGTTTGGAGATTATCTCCTATGTTATACAGGCCTCATCCACACTAAAAAAAATAATTTGTTCGGTTCCTAACGTTATACAGAAGGGACATCTCAGATTGAAATAGTTTGGAGAATATTTCCTATGTTATACAGGCCTCATCCACACTAATGAAATACTTTGTTCTGTTAGTAACGTTATACAGCAAGCCATATCTTACCTTGTCATTTAGTGCCGCTGAAATTCAGGTGTGTGCAGAGCTGTTGCAGAGAAAAAAATCTAATTTTGTTTTGCAAATAGCGTGCTTCTACCACACTATCTGAGCAACATGAGTGGGAAAAAGAGAGGTTGTGGTAGAAGGGGAAACAAGCTTGGTGTTCATGGTATATGTAGGTTAGGTGGTAAGGTTAGTGAAAGCACTAGTGAACCAACACAGTCATGTCGTATCCGAAAACTAACAACTTCTGTTACTGAATAGGCTACTCCACTCCATTTCTTTGGCTGCCGCACAGCGATACGCCTTGTTGATAAGAGCCAGAAAGAGCAGATGCTCAAGTGGATGGCAAGCGCCACTTCAAGTGGCCTCTCCTCTTCTTCCTCCACCTCAACATCACACACAGTACAGTCCACAGAGGTGGCAACTTAATTACCCTTGCTTCCCCCTGCGTCACAACTGTCCAACTGCCCAACTGACTGTAGGGAACCACAGATGGGCGAGTCTGTAGAACTGTTCACCCATTGTATACCATGGGCATCAGAAGTGTACTCCAAACATTCACAGAATCAAGAGGAGGAAAGCATCTGCACCGATGCCCAATTTTTTTTTCGGTTGGATTCGGGGCAGGACGAAGTATGCCTGCTGTGTTTGTTTCACCGAGCACACCTCACGTGTCTCAATCCACCATAACATCTGCGCTTGCACCTCACTCACAGTCCAGCAGTTTGTCTGTTTCACCGTACTATTCCCTCTCTCAGCACTGCAGTTGTGGTCACATGAAAGATTGTTTCATTCTACACATGACAAGGGGCAGTACCCCGAAATTGCAAATTGAGTTTCTGGTTCTGGCTTATATCCTAAGGCATGTGATAAGGCTCGTTAATGGGTCACTATTGACATTTAGGATTGCTACTTTATGCAGGTGGCACTAGAGTTCTCGTCCTTTTACTCTCTGAAGAGACAATTTGCATATTTCCCAGAGGAGCATTGCGGCTTTAAAAGTCTCCTCACCGTGACATGCTTAACATGTCGCTCTCCGCAAGGAGAAATGTTACCCCGTAGATACCGGTCTGACGCTTTTCAACCAGCCAAACAAGAACTCACACTTTACGCTGATGAGGGGCAGTACTCCGAAACATAGTGTCTGTAAATTGAGTTTCTGGTTCTGGCTTATATCCTAAGTCATGTGATAAGGCTCATTAAAGGGTCACTATTGACTTTTAGGATTGCTATTTCCTGTAGGTGACACTAGAGTTCTGGTCCTCTTCCTCTCTGAAGAGACAATGTGCATTCTGCACATGACAAAGCTAAGAGGTTGAACTCCACCATCTCCAATCTGTTGGCCACGGAAATGCTGACTTTCCGCCTGGTAGATACAAACGGTTTCCGAGAGCTGATGGCCATCGCGGTCCCCCAGTACCAGTTGTCGAGTCGCCATTCTCTAAGAAAGCTGTGCCTGCGCTGCACCAGCATGTCGCAGACAACATCACCTGTTCCTTGACTAAATCTATGTCTTCCAGGGTGCATTTCACCACAGACACCTGGACGAGTAAGCATGACCAAGGGCGTTACATCTCGCTGTCTGGGCACTGGGTGACTGGTGGCTGTGGGGACAGGCAGGGAAGGGTCTGCTCCACAAATCTTAGAATCCCCAAGGTTTGCTGAATTGTATTTGTATTTCCCACTTCCTCCACTGCTTCTGCCTCCTCTACCTGCTTTAGGGCCTACACCTGCACACTCAACCTCTGCCTTAACGAGACACACGTTTCAACAGTGCAGGTTAGGTCTCCATCTTCTGGGTTGGCTGAAATAGAAGAGGTGTCGTTCCTAATTCTACAATTTCTACTGTACTTAAATTGATGCCAAATAGCTGGTGTCTGCCACTAATTTTTGGAAATGTGGGAAATCCTGATTGAGTCTCCATCTAATGGATTGGCTGTAGGGGAAGAAGTGTTGGTCCTAATTATACCATTTCTACTGTAGTAAAATTGATGCTACTTTGGTGGTGTTAGGCCCTAATTTAGGGAAATGTGAACACTCCTGATTGGGTCTCCATCTGCTGGGTTGGCTGTAGTAGAAGATATTTTGGTCTCCTTTACAATAGTTATACTCTAGTGAAATTAATTTTTTGGTGCAGATATTGTTCTCCACACAGGGGTACACAGACATGATAAACACAAAATTGGTATATAAAGCAGGCTACATTTCAGCTTAAAATTATTCAGGGCAGATATTCTTCGCCACACACGTGTACACAGACATGATAAACTCAAAACTGGTATATAAAGCAGGCTACATATCCACTTAAAATTGTTTGGGGCAGATATTCTTCTCCACACAGGAGTACACAGACATGATGAACTAAAAATTGGTATATAAAGCAGGCTACATCTCCGCTTAAAATTGTTTTGGGGCAGATATTCTTCTCCACACAGGAGTACACAGATATTATAAATTCAAAATTGGTATATAATGCAGGCTGCATCTCAGCTTAAAATTATTTGGGTCAGATATTGTTCTCCATACAGGGGTACACAGACCTTATAAACTCAAAATTGGTATATAAAGCAGGCTAAATCTCAGCTTAAAATAGTTTGGGGTAGATATTTTTCTCCACACAGGGGTACACAGACATGATAAATTCAAAATTGGTATATAAAGCAGGCTACATCTCCGCTTAAAATTGTTTGGGGTAGATATTGTTCTCCATACAGGGGGGAAAAAAAGGTTGGTTCCGAGCAGCTTCCTGACCCTTTATTGTACTGTGCTGACAGGGCAAGAAGAGGAGGAGGGTGACTGTGAGGGCGAGGAATGGGATAACACATTGGATGGTGATGAGATTGTACATCCAACTTGCTGTGAACACAGAGGCACGTAGCTGAGTAGCTCATCTGAGGAGGTGGAGGAGGAAGATGAGGAGGTTGCATCTTATGGCGCAGACAGAGTGATGCAAGCAAGAGGAGCACTGCAACCTTATTCAAAACCAGCAGCGTTCTCGGGTCTGTAGCTTGCAGGGGCAGCAAGGGTTGCCTAGCCTGTGCATTTTTTGAGACCGCAAAGGATGAGGCAGCTCATATTATCTGCACACTTTGTGATAAAAAACTCAGTAGAGGGAAAAAGTGCAATGATTTGACTACTACATGCATGAACCTTCACATGCGCACACAACATGTGTTACCCTGGGAATCTCATTGCGTTAAAATGCGGATTAGTGGACCTCAACAACCATCAGCTGCCCCATCAACCATATCCGCTGCTTCTTCCTCCTCTTATGTTACTGTAGCAAGATGTGTTTCCATCTGGTGGGTTGACTGTAGTGGAAGAGGTGTCGGTCCCCATTATAATACTTATATTCAATTTAAATTAATTGTTTGGTGCAGATATTGTTGTTATGATCTGCAACATGTACTAAGGAAAGATAGGGAAAAGCTGTCCCTACAGTAAGATTAAGCAGAATCCCTATGATGTAGCGGGCTGCCTGTTCCTAGTGAACAGACCCGCCTTAGTCCTCGGCTAGTCTGAACGAAGACCTATAGAATTAAGGGAGGGGTCCCTAAAAGAACTAAGGACTGGGCCAAAAATGGGACACCTCCTAAACAGAGAAGTTGTTGCAGAACACAAAAAGACAAACTGACAAAAATGTACTAGAGGTCCCAGAGGACCAAGCGAACTTGACAGAGAAAGGCAACGAAGCACCAGGCTAGAGAAACAGTCAAACACTGAAGTCCAGCACAGCCACATGGGCGGAGCTGGAATATAAAGGCAGATGGTCACATGACCACAAAATACATGATGGAAAAAACAGACAGGAGGGTTCTAACAGTACCCTCTCTTTTATGAGGATCCTCCGGATCCCCCAGGCCCAGGCCTATCCGGAAACCTCCTGTGGAAAGCTTTAACAAGCCTAGGAGCAGAGACATCATCCATCCTTACCCAGGAGTTGTCTTCGGGACCGAAACCCTTCCAGGAGATAAGATACTGTAGTCTCCCTCTATGCCATGTAGAATTCAAGACACGAGAAATTTTCATATTCGCCATCTTCCACAACAGGAGGAACTGTGACAGTGGCGTCCTTATAAGATACATCAGCCTTTTTCAACAAGGAAACATGAAACACAGTATTAATCTTCCAGGAAGTAGGGACATCCAACCTAACAACAGACGGGTTAACAACCTGAAGCACTTTAAATGGACCCACAAACTTAGGACCCAGTTTTTTAGAGGGAATCCTCAACCGCAGGTTCTTCGAGGACAACCAAACCATGTAACGCACAGTAAACTAAACCTCCTTACGTTTCCTGTCAAAATACTTCTTGGACTTCTTGCTAGCCTCTTGAAGGTTGCAACGTACATTAGTCCAAACTCTCTCTAAATCACCGGAAAAATTCTCCTCCTCCGGCACCGCCGACCCCAATTTGGAGAACGAACCAAAAGACGGACGTCTTCCAGTACAACAAATAAAAGGAGGACACCCAGCAGAGGAAGATGTATGATTGTTAAGAGCAAATTCTGCGAGAGGCAGAAACTCAGTCCACACCTCTTGATTGTCCGCCACAAAACAATGCAAAAACTGTTCAACATCCTGGTTCTTTCTTTCAGTATGTCCATTAGACTAAGGATGATAACCAGACAAAAATGACAAATGGACTTCCAACCTGTCCCAAAAAGCACGCCAAAAGCGAGCCACAAACTGAGGTCCTCTATCAGAAAAAATATCTGTGGGAATGCCATGGAGCTTGACAATCTCCTTAACAAACGCCTTAGCGAGTGTCTTGGCGCAGGGCAACTTAATGAATGGAACCAAATAACACATCTTACTAAAACGGTCCACGACCACCCAGATGAGAGTAAAACCCTCGGACACAGGAAGATCAGTAATAAAATCCATTGTGAGATGCGTCCAAGGCGCACTAGGAACCTCCAGAGGGCAAAGCAACCCCGCAGCAGGAGTATGTGAAACCTTTGACCTAGCACACACAGTAAACAGATGCACCCACTTGATGACTTCCTTCTGCCATCCAGGCCACCAAAAACTGCGACTGATAAGTCTCTTAGTCTCCGAAATTCCTGGATGACCTGCCAACCGAGACTCATGACACTCCACAAACAAATCTCTCCTAAAGGCTCTAGGCATGAATAACCTCCCATGGAGAGTGTTAGATGGAGCATCATCTTGAGCTTTCAGAATCCCATTTTCCAAAACGAAGTCCTATGCCGCCACTACAACTCCTTTAACAATTACAGAAAAATTCTTAATGAATTTCCTGTAATAATTGGCAAAACCCAAAAATCTCTGTATAGATTTCAAACCAATAGGCCTAGGCCATTCCTGCACAGCCTGAACTTTCACAGGGTCCATCTCAAAGCCCTTGCTGGAGACAATGTAGCTCAAAAAACTAATTTTCTGCACAGCGAACTCACATTTCTCCAGCTTAGCAAAGAGTGAATTATCACTCAATAACTGCAAAACTTCACGTACACTCTGCCAATGGGCCTCTAGATCTGGTGAGTAAATCAAAATGTCATCCAAACACACAACCACATTCTTACCAATCAAAGGTCTCAGGATGTCAATAATAAGGTTCTGAAAAAATGCAGGTGCATTGGTAAGACCAAAAGGCATCACCAGATTCTCAAAATGACCTACCTGAGTGTTAAAGGCAGTTTTCCATTCATCACCCTCCTTCACTCGTAACAAATTGTATGCCCCCCGGAGATCAGTTTTGGAGAACAACTTGGCCCCCACTAACTGGTTAAACAAGTCAGGAATTAATGGCAATGGGTAGGAATTTGTTACGGTAATCTTATTAATTTCACGAACATCCAGACATGGACGTAAACCGCCGTCCTTTTTTTTAACAAAGAAAAATCCAACTTCCACAGGCGACTTAGAAGGTCTAATGTGACCAGCAGCCAGGCTAGTCTGTATGTACTCCTCCAAGGCCTTTCTTTCAGGGATAGTCAGATTAAACAAGCGACTCTTGGGAAGAGTAGCTCCAGGAACAAACTCAATGGCACAATCATAATCCCTATGAGGAGATAAAACTTGCGACTCCTCCTCTGAAAAAACCCTCCAAAAATCTTGAATAGGTACAGATAATTCCCCTTTTTCCACAGCCGCAATGCGACTATTACAACATTTATCATAGCACTTCGGACTCCAAGACTTAATCACATTAGTAGACCAGTCCAAAAAAGGATTGTGCAGTTTTAACCAAGGCAATCCTAGAACAACTGGAGAGGGTAAATTATCTAAAACAACCAAGTCCAAAAAATTTTGGTGAACTCCATTGATAGTGAGGGGAAATGCAGCAGTCTTGTGAGTAATAAATTTCAAAGGAGTGTTATCAATTGCAATCATAGAAATAGGTGATGACAAAGGTTTGGATTTCAATTTAAAGTTTTTCAAAAACCCTTTATAAATCACATTAAGTGTTGAACCACAATCCACAAATACCTGAAATTCAATCAAATCTCCCTGCAGAGTAGTGCTCCCATAAAGAAATACTCCTGCAGAGCGTAAACCAGCTATACGGGTGTAACTGACCTTTTTTTTTTCTTTACTTAAACAACACTCACAATACTTTATCAAATGGTCAGCTTAACCACAATAAAAACACAATCCCTCGGTAAACCTCCGGTCTCTTTCCTGAGAGCAGAGTGACATCGCCCCAACCTCCATCAGTTCTCCGCCATCAGAGCAGATTTTATGGGGACTAGGACGTAGCATTACAGGAGTCTTTACCTCATTGAGCCTGCACCTCAGTCTCCTGTCTATATGAACAGCTAACTGCATAGCATCCTGCAGAGTCTCAGATGGGGGGAATGCAATTAGCAAATCCTTAACCCTTTCACTCAGACCAGCAAGAAATAAACATCTCAGCGCAGGATCATTCCACTTAACTTCTGAAGCCCATCTCCTGTAGTGTGTGCAATAATTTTCAACATCATCTGACCCCTGATTCAAACGCCTGAGTTCTGATTCAGCATATGAGATTCGATCAGGATCGTCATATAATAGCCCCATAGCAGAAAAAAATTCTTCAACAGACCTTAAACACGGATCATTAGGCTGCTAGAGAAAAGGCCCACCCCTGTGGTTAATTGCGCAAAAGTGACATAATAAAACCAATGCACTGTAATTCATTCCCAGAGGACCTTGGTCTCAAACGAAAATATAACAAACAAGCATTTTTCAAGGAAAAATAATCTTGCTGTTTACCATAAAAAATATTAGGCATTCCTACCTTGGGTTCGACAAAATGCGCTCCAGAACAGCTACTCACATGTTGCTGAAGCTCGGCCACCTCCAGAGACAATCCCTGCAGGTGTTGAGCCAAATCCTGGACGGAAACCATACTGATCCCCAAATTTCTTTACTTTTAGTTTTTTGGGCTGGACTTACTGTTATGATCTGCAACATGTACTAAGGAAAGATAGGGGAAAGCTGTCCCTACAGTAAGACTAAGCTGAATCCCTACAATATAGCGGGCTGCCTGTTCCTAGTGAACAGACCCGCATTAGTCCTCGGCTAGTCTGAACGAAGACCTATAGAATTAAGGGAGGGGTCTCTAAAAGAACTAAGGATTGGGACAAAAATGGGACACCTCCTAAGTTGTTGAGAAGTTGTTGCAGAACACAAAAAGACAAACTGACAAAAATGTACTAGAGGTCCCAGAGGACCAAGCGAACTTGACAGAGAAAGGAACCGAAGCACCAGGCTAGAGAAACAATCAAACACTGAAGTCCAGCACAGCCACAAGGGCGGAGCTGGAATATAAAGGCTGATGGTCACGTGACCGCAAAACACAAGATGGAAAAAACAAACAGGGGGGTTCTAACAATTGTTCTCACAGGAGAACACTTGATAAAATAGAAATTGGTTTTCTTTCTACCGTAGTATATCAAGCAGGTGACATCTCAGCTTAAAATTATTTTGGACAGATATTTTTTTCCACATAAGGGTACACAGACCTGGTAAACTCAAAATTGGTATGTAAAGCAGACTACATCTCCACTTAAAATTGTTTGAGGCTGATATTCTTCTCCACACAGGAGTACACAAACATGATAAACTGAAAATTGGTATATAAAGCAGACTATATCTCAGCTTAAAATTCTTTGGACAGATATTGTTCTTCATACAGGGGTACACACAGGGCCGCCATCAGGGCATTACTTCCCTTACTGCTGTATGGGGCCTGGTGACCAGAAGCAAAAAGGGGGGCCCCGCCAACCCGGGCCCCGGGCCCATGGCCTGGGCACCCCCCTCTCTTTGCTTCTGCTTACCGGGCCCTTAGGGATAACAGTTCAGCGCATGATGCACACGGCGGACGGAAATGAATGCTGTACCGTTAATCTGCGGCCGGGTGCAACGTGGTCCTGTGACAGGCTGCGCAGCTGTGTGCGCTCATCTTCAATCTGTTGCGGGGATGGTGGCGGCCGGTCAGGCAAGTGTGTGTGTGTCTGTGTGTGTCAGGCAAGGCATTTTGTGTGTGTTTGTTAGTGAGGAGGCGGTGGGCAGTGTGTCTCTGTGTGATAGTGAGGGAAGGCTGCTGAGAGGGAGGCTACGGAGGGGAGGCTGCTTAGAGGGAGGCTACTTAGGGGAGGCTGCTAAGATGGAGGCTACTGAGGGGAGGCTGATGGGAGGGAGGCTACTGATGGGATGCTGCTGAGGGGATGCTGTTGAGAGGAGGCTGATGAGAGGGAGGCTAGTGCAGGGAGGCTAGTGAAGGGATGTTGCTGAGGGGAGGCTGGTGAGGGGGAGGCTGATGAGAAGGAGGCTACTGAGGGGAGGCTGATGAGAGGGAGACTACTGAGGGGATGCTGCTGAAGGGAGGCTGTTGAGAGGGAGGCAGCTGAGGGTATGCTGCTGAGGGGAGGCTGATGAGAGAGAGGCTGCTGAGGGGATGCTGCTGAGGGGAGGCTGATGAGAGGGAGGCTGCTGAGGGAATGCTGCTGAGGGGAGGCTGGTGAGGGGGAGGCTGATGAAAGGGAGGCTGCTGAGGGGAGGCTGCTGAGAGGGAGGCTGCTGAGGGTATGCTGCTGAGGGGAGGCTGATGAGAGAGAGGCTGCTGAGGGGATGCTGCTGAGGGGAGGCTGATGAGAGAGAGGCTACTGAGGGGATGCTGCTGAGGGGAGGCTGATGAGAGGGGTAGGCTGATGAAAGGGAGGCTGCTGAGGGGATGCTGGTGAGGGGGAGGCTGGTGAGGGGGAGGTTGCTGAGGAGAGGCTTATGAGAGGGATGCTGCTGAGGGGAGGCTGATGAGAGGGAGGCTGCTGAGGGAAGGCTGATGAAAGGAAGGCTGCCATGGGGAGGATGGTGAAGGGGAGGCTGGTGATGGGAGGCTGGTGAGGGGGAGGCTGCTGAGGGGGAGGCTGTTGAGGGGGAGGGTGTTGAGGGGGAGGCTGCTGTGGGGGAAGCTGTTGAGGAGGAGGCTGCACAGGGGGAGGCTGCTGAGGGGATTCTGCTGAGGGGAGGCTGCTGAGGGGAAGGCTGCTGAGGAGAGGCTGATGAGAGGGAGGCTACTGAGGGAAGGCTGATGAGAGGAAGGCTGATAAAAGGGAGGCTGCTGAGGGGAGCCTGGTGAGGGGGAGGCTGCTGAGGGGGAGTCTGCTGAGGGGAGGCTAGTGAGGGGGAGCCTGCTGAGGGGACTCTGGTGAGGGGCTGTGGACCCAGGGGTGCCAATTTTGTTTCAAGAGGGTGCCAACCTCTGCAGACAGGTAGGGACGAGTAGTTGCTAAATGGGGTGCCACCCCCCTCTTTACTCTTGACTACTTGATAATTTTTTTATATTATCACTTTGAGTTATGTTTTGAGGTGTATTTATATTCTATAAATATAGGTTTTTAATGAATACCAATAAAGATATTTTTAGTAGTGTATAATCGGTGAATATATATGCAATAATGTACCCTGTTTACATTTATTAATTCGGTGATCGCAGGCTGCATCGGCGGCGGTGGTGGGCAAGCTGAGGTGACCAAAAGATTCTTCTTGACAGGGCAGCAGTGCAACTGGCTGAGTGGGTAGCTAACTTAAGTCCATGCATTAATTTTTCCACCATTTCAGTACGTGATTGTATGATGCAATCATTCTTTCCCCTCCCACCTTCCAACCCACAACCAAAATTTATAAGCTACTGGATGACCCTGAGCGATGCTGCAAAACCAAATGCCGAATTACGCGGGAGGATTCTCCAGTAGCTTATACATTTTGGTTGGGGAGGGAATGATTGATGGAATCTGCAATCAAAAATACAGATTATAATAAAAATTGGCACAATCCGGTTACAAATAGTTAAAAAAATGTATGTGGCACATTCCCTTAAAGAAAAATAAATAAAACATACCTAAAAAAGAGTATTGGATATTTTTAAGAAATGTTTAATAGGTTAGAGTAGAGTAGGGCCCAACCAGAAGCGTCTTCTTGTTGTGGTGGCGGCTTAAGAAATCTTTTGGCCAATACAAAAGCTGCTGGCTATGTATGTGATCTGGTGTTTGATGGGAACTGTTAATGTGTGATTGGTGAAGATGTGGTACAGAATGGAGTTTTTCCAAGAGTGAGCGGTGGGACTGTAAAAGGTTCAAGGGGTGGAGGTGGAGCTTGGGTGGAGACTGGGCAGAGTCTCAAGGAGGCCCGGAAATTTTGACAGTATAAGGTCCTGAAATTCCTAGTGGCAGCCCTGGGTACACAGACCTTATAAACTCAAAATTGGTATATAAAGCAGGCTACATCTCCGCTTAAAATTGTTTGGGGCCGATATTCTTCTCCACACAGGGGTACACAGACATGATAAACTCAAAATTGGTATATAAAGCAGACTACATCTCACATTAAAATTCTTTGGGGCAGATATTCTTCTCCACACAGGAGTGCACAGATATGATAAACTCAAAATTGGTATATTAAGCAGGCTACATCTCCTATTAAAATTGCTTTGGGCAAATACTCTTCTCCATAGAGGGATACACTCAAAATTGGAATAAAAAGCAGACTACATCTCAGTTTAAAATTATTTGGGGCATATGTTGTTCTCCATACAGGGGTACACAGACATGATAAACTAAAAATTGGTATATAAAGCAGGCTACATCTCCACTTAAAATTGTTTGGGTCAGATATTCTTCTCCACACCGGAGTACACAGACATCATCAACTCAAAATTGGTATATAAAGCAGGCCACATCTCAACTTAAAATTGTTTGGGGCAGATATTGTTCTCCATACAGGGGAAAAAAAAGGTTGGGTCCGAGCAGCTTCCTGACCCTCTGCTGTACTGTGCTGACAGGGCAAGAAGAGGAGGAGGGTGACTGTGATGGCGAGGAATGGGATAACACATTGAATGATGATGAGGTTGTAGATCCAACTTGGTGTGAACCCAGAAGCAAGCAGCTGAGTAGCTCATCTGAGGAGGTGGAGGAGGAGGAATATGAGGAGGTTACGTTGCGTCCTATGGTGCAGACACGGAGTGATGCAAGCACGCAGAGCACTGCATCCTTAGCGACAATTGGGTCAGTGACCAGCAGCGGTCACGGGTCTGCAGCTTGCAGGTGCAGCAGGGGTTGCCTAGCCTGGGCCTTTTTTGAGACCGCAAAGGATGAGCGAGCTCACGTTATCTGAAAACTTTGAGATAAAAAACTCAGTAGAGGGAAAAACTGCAATAATTTGACTACTACATGCATGAACATTCACATGCTCACACAACATGCATTATGCTGGGAATCTCATTGCGCTAAAATGTGGACCAGCGGACCTCAACAACCATCAGCTGCCAAATCAACCACATCCACTGCTTCTTTCTCCTCCTATATTACCATTCCAAGTATTGTCACGCAGGACTCCCACCGCAGAACCTCTATTTCTTTACCCGCTCCAGTCAGGCTGAGTGAGAGCCCATCAGCTGTAACTGAAGCGGACATACCTGCTGTGTTTGTTTCACCAAGCACACTGCATGTTTCTCAATCCACCGTAACATCTGCACCTCCACCTCCCTCAAGGTCCAGCAGTTTGTCCGTTTCACTGTACTCTGCCCTCTCTCAGCACTGCAGCCAGCCTTCACTCCCACAGTTGTGGTTGTCGCAGAGTGCATCTTCTTACAGTCACCACTGTACTTACAAGAGCTTCAATCAGCAAGATATATTGGGAAACAGTATTTACTTCATACTGGATAAACATGAGATACAATTCAGTGTCACACAGTCCGTGTGCTGCTGACATAACACATTCAGGAAAGAAAAAAACCACACACAGGAAGTAAAAACAACCAACAATTGAGAGCTTTTCTCCCCTATTACAGCAAGCATATAACTTAACACACTATCGCCATCTGCTGTCTGGTTAGTATAAAGTCCTCCTTTCACTTATAATAAGTTCTAATCTGTTGTATATGCCAACACCCTTTCTCAACAGTAAGGACTTATTCAATCAAACCCAACTTTTTTATTAGTCTCTGGTGTTTATCAGCATTCAACGCCTTTGTGAAGATGTCTGCTGTCATTTCTTCAGTAGGACAATACTCTAACTTCAAGACTCCTTGCTCCTGATGATCTCTCAAGAAATGATATTTCACGTCAATATGCTTGGTTCTTGGATTGACTCTTTCCATCTGAGCAGGAACAAGACATCCTTGATTGTCCTCTTTCAGTTTTGTTGGTTCCAACTGTGATTGTCCTAATTCTGTCAACAATTGTCTTAACCACAGTACTTCTTGCCTCGCATGTGCTGCGGCAACATATTCTGCTTCTGTTTAAGACAGTATCACAATTGACTGTTTCTTACTTGTCCAACTTATTGGTTCACCTGAGAGAAAAAAAATATGTCCTCTGGTAGATCTTCTGTCAGTTGGATCTCCAGCCCAATCTGCGTCAACATATCCTGTTAAAATGCAATTATCACTTGTGGGTAATTTCAGCTTAACATTGCTAGTTCCTTTCAAATAACGCATTACTCTCTTCCTGGCATTTCAATCAGCTTTATTTGGTTTTGATACCTTCTACTCAGGATTCCTACTGCTGCTGCGATGTCTGGTCTTGTAACGGTCGCTAGATACAATAGTTTTCCTATTGCTGTTCTGTATTCTTCATTATTTGGTAGAATATTTTTTTCACTGTTCATCTCTTTGAGATAATTAGTTTCCATTGTAGACTTTACTGTTTTTGCATCCTTTAATCCAAATTTTTCTGTTATGTCTTGAATCATATGATTTTGATTCAGCAGGAAACTTCCGTCTTCTTCTCTTTCTACCTGTATTCCTAGGTACTGTTTTACATTTCCCAAGTTTTTGATTTTGAAATGTTGCTTCAGGATTTTTAGAATGTTTTCTTTATCCCTTTCTTGTTTAAACAAATCAAAATGTCGTCTACATATATGAGTACATAAATCCATCTATTAATCAGCCTTTTTGTGTAAAAGCATGGATCAGCTTTGCTTCTTTGAAATTTTTCATTTGTAAGTACTTCCGTGATTTTGTCATTCCACGCTTTAGCTGCTTGTTTTAAACCATATATGCTTTTCTGTAGTTTGTAAACTTTGTTTGGATTTCTTTCATGTTTGAATCCTGGAGTTTGTTCCATGTAAATATCTTCTGTTAAATCTCCATTCAAAAAAGCTGTCTTTACATCCAGATGTCTCAGTTCCATCTGTTTCATTGCTGCAACTGTAAGTAAAGTTCTTATTGTAGTGTGTTTGACAACTGGAGCAAATGTCTCATCATAGTCTTCTCCATATTTTTGAGAATACCTTTTAGCTATGAGTCTTGCTCGGTATCTTTCAGCTGTGCCATCTGTTTGGTATTTTACTTTAAAAATCCATTTACATCCTATTGCTTTTCTTCCTTCTGGCAAATCTGTTAGTGTCCATGTATTTGAATCATGCATGGATTTAATTTCTGCTTCTGTTGCTTCTATCTATTTATTAGCTTCTTCTTCAGGAAGTTTAGATATGTCTTCCCAAGAGGTAGACTCATAGATTTTTCTTATGCTTGTCTTGTATGAGAGACATTTTGGTGGCTTCCTCTGTTCTCTCTCATTGAACATATTGGTTCTGTGTCTGTTTGTAGTCGTGATTCTTCACTTTTCAGTATTTTGTTCTTCATTAATTTCTACTTCTTTCTCATCAGATATTTCTTCAGCTATGTCACTATAGTTTTTCTCATATTTTGTTTCAACTGAAATCATTATGTCTTCATTTAAATCTTCAATGAATGTCACACTGTTACTCACCGTAACTCTGTCTGTTTTGGGATCTAGGATTCTATATCCTTTGCAATTTTCACTATATCCAACGAATATTCCTGCCATGGATCTGTTTTGAAGTTTGGAACGTTTTTCTGTTGGAATGAATATAAAAACTTTACATCTAAAAACTTTTAAATGATTGACACTTGGTTTCATACCTTGCCACAGTTCATATGAAGTTTCCGTCAGTTTCCTGGAAAAAAGTCGGTTCTGTAGATATGTAGCTGTCATTGCTGCCTCACCCCAATATTTCTCTGGTGGTTTGGAATCCGTCAGCATACATCTTATCATTTCTGTTAGAGTTCTGTTTTTCCTTTCTGCTACTCCATTTTGTTCAGGTGTGTATGGAACAGTTTACTGGTGTTCTATTCCATTTTGTCTTAAGTAGTCTTCTATTCTGTGACCTGTAAATTCACCTCCATTATCACTTCTGATGACAATTGGCTTCCTTTGAAATTTGTTACTTGATCTTGTTACATAGTCTACAAGTTTATCAAAAACTTCACTTTTGTTCTTAATTATGTGACTGTGTATCTTGAGTAGTCGTCTATAAAAGTCAACATGTATCTATTGCCTCCTGATGTAGTCACTTTCATGGGTCCACATATATCAGTATGCACCAAATCAAGTGGTCTTTCGCTTTTCATCTCACTTTCTTTTGGAATAGATATCCTTGTGGCTTTGGATTTTATACAACATTCACATCTTACGGTAATTAGGCAATCTGATATCTTTAAATCTTTTGTCAATTCTTTTCTCTGTAGTTCCCTTATACTGTCAGGGTGTCTATGTCCTAGACGTTTATTCCACATGTGAATACAGTTTTTGTGATCATGTGTACATACCTTCATCTGTTCCTTTGATGTGTCAAAATGATATAATTGTTCATCTGCCTTGACTTTGGTTATCACTTTGTTTCCTGCAATAATTGCACACTCATTGTCTTTGAATTTTACTATAAGTCCTTTTGCTGTTAAACGTTTCACAGATAATAATCCGCCTTCCAATTTTGGAACATACAACACATCCTGTACAAGTATCTTTGTATCTTGTTCGAACTTGTTTGAACAATTTAGCATACCTTGTCCGATACCTTCTGCCGTTATTTTGCTTCCATCTGCAAGATAAATGGCTTCTTTCTTATCTAAATCCAGATCAGTAAAGAAATTCTTCTCACTTGGCGTATGACTCGTTGCTCTTGAATCAATAAACCAACCAAGTGATGATTTCTTGTCTGTTACTTTAAATGTGCCATTCCAATTATTCTCACATGAATCGGAAATTGTGTTTTTTACTTTCTGTGTATGCTTTTTATGTTGTAATTTTTGTTGTTCTGCTTTCCATATGGTACAGTCTTTCTTTAAATGACCTTTTTTCTTACATCTGAAGCATTCTATTGTCTCTTTATTATAGGGTTTTTTAAATTCTGTAGCTTTAAGAGCGTTTTCACTGTCCTTTTCAGTAGAAGAATCATTTCTTTGTTCCTTTCTTCTCTGATATTCATCTATTAGTCTTGTTTTCACAAAATCTAATATAATGTCAGTTTCTGGTCTCATCTAAAGGGCATTTATCAAGGCTGTATATGAATCTGGTAAACTGCACAATAATATAGCTGCTATATGACTATCTTTAATGTCTTCACCAATAGATCTTAGCTGTGATATCACTTCCATCATCGAGAATATGTGCTTCTGCATGTCGTCATTTGAACTCAATCTCATACTGTAAAGCTTTCTTAATAAAAATAACTTGTGATTCAAGCTAGGTCTTTCATACAGTTTTCTTAATTCTTCCCACATTCCTTTAGCTGTTTCTTCATTTCTTATATGTATTAATTGAGCATCATCCACTAATAAGCTAATGGTGGCTCTCGCTTGTCTATTCTTCTTATCCCATGTCTGATTATCTTGATCTGGTCTTTCTGTAACAATTTCTTCCCATAAATCATCCTTAGATAACACCATCTCTACTTTGAATTTCCATAACTGATAATTTTCACTATTGAGTTTAGCTACTGTGAATTTCTGTTCAGTGTTACTCATCATCTTTATATAGTCTTACTTGTTTAGAGAGTTGTACTGAAGATATTCTCCTGTTATTTTTCTTGTTGATAGTTCCTGTATGTCCTGCCTGTGTTGAATTCTCTGTAATTATATCCAGCTCCTGGGATCAAGAATTCCTCTGTCACTCTGTATCTGGATTTATTTCATTCTGTTTACAGAGCTTATCTGTGTGCTCCGTTATCTGGGGTTATAAACCAGGATCCTCTTGTAGTGTGGGCCTGTAGTGTCTGGGCTTTAGTGTCTGGGCTCCGGCCTAGGCCCATAACCTGTCACAGAGTGAATATTCTTACAGTCACCACTGTACTTACGAGAGCTTCAATCAGCAAGATATCTTGAGTAAACAGTATTTACTTCATACTGAATAAACATGAGATACAATTCAGTGTCACACAGTCCGTGTGCTGCTGACATAACACATTCAGGAAAGAAAAAAAAACACACAGGATATAAAAACAACCAACAATTGAGAGCTTTTCTCCCCTATTACAGCAAGCATATATCTTTACACAATATCGCCATCTGCTGTCTGGTTAGTATAAAGTCCTCTTTTCACTTATAATAAGTTCTAATCTGTTGTATATGCCAACAGTGGTCACGTAAAAGATTGTTTCATCCTACACACGACAAAGCTAAGAGGTGGAACTCCACCATCTCCAATGTGTTGGCCACGGAAATGGTGGTGTCAGGCCCTAATTTTTTTAAATGTGAACACTCCTGTATGGCTGCTTTTTTTTACTGAGGAGGAAACCGGAGAACCTGGAGGAAACACGGTGAGAACATACAAACTACTTGCAGATGTTGTCCTCTATCATCATAAAGCAATTAGCGCTTTGTCTAGGAGACTGACCACCCCTGTGGTCTACCTTGTGAACATTGTGTTGAAGCTTGCAAGGTGTCACGGGTTTACCGTGACAGAGAGGAGCCAGAAGACCGCAGCGTCTGATTCCTCCCACTCCTGTACTCATTAGACGTCTTTCGCCTTCATATTATTCAGGGGTTAATCTGCTCAGTTGTGAGCTCCGGGAAGCTTACCGTGATTTAGGCTCTCGGCAGATTTGTCCCGTGCATCTCCCCTACTCCCCTACAAAACTAGGACTATTCAGCCTGAAAAGAGAAGGTTGAGGGGGGACATAATAAATGTGTACAAATATGTTAGGGGACAGTATAGAGATCTTGCCCGTGATTTGTTCAAAAGGAGGGATATTACGGTAACAAGAGGGCACTCACTAAGACTGGAAGAGAAAAGGTTTCAGCACCAGCATAGGAAGGGGTTCTTTACGGTAAGAGCAGTGAGAATATGGAATTCACTGAGTGAGGAGACGGTAATGTCGGATTCACTACACCAGTTCAAGCGGGGACTGGATGCATTTCTAGATACCAGGCAGATTTCAGCATATACTTAAAAATAAAATAAAATAGTAGGTTGATACAGGGATTTATTCTGACTGCTGGTTTCAGAGTCGGGAGGGAATTTTTCCTCAGGTGAAGATTGGCTAAATCATTTGGGGTTTTTGCCCTCCTCTGGATCAACTTTAGCAATTACAGAACTATCAGGTCGAACTTGATGGACGCAAGTCTTTATTCGGCTTTACAAACTATGTTACTATGTTACTATGTTACTGTGATAACGCTGTACCCCAACACATCAGACTGTCACCTACCGTGGAAACCTTGAAAAGGAAGCTGAAGATCCACTTCTTGTGACAAGCGTACAATCTGCGGTAACCCTCACTCCAGCATATCTCTGCACAACTAGCTGTACCCTGACCTACTGTATCCTCACCTATCCCTTGTAGATTGTTTGTGTGCCCTCACAGGCAGGTCCTCTCTCCTCTTGTACCAGTCGGAGACCCCTTTTCACGAGTAAAGCGCCAAGGAATAAATGTCGCTGTAATAGTAATGATAATTATAGTACTTGTACTCTGGGTCAATTGATGGAACTTTCCTGGTGTCTACCCCTAATTTGATGTGTTTTGGCAGCTTTTGGGCCCGTTTGAAGGTGTTGTATATGCGTTTTTTGTTCCCCCATTGAATCCTATGGTGGTCTGAAATGTTCGTCGAGCATTTGACAAATAAATTTGGCGAATATTTAATTATTTGGCGAACATTTCCGATCCGAACACTGAAATGTTCGTTCATTTCTACTTGTAAAAGCTTTTTATAGCCAACCAAGAGTCCTTCATGCCTTTTTTGATGGATTTTCATACCTTTTTCCTTGGAAAATTCTTCCAGTTCTGTGAGATTCCTGGGTCGTCTTGCACGCACTGTTATTTCTAGGTCTAGCCACAGATTTTCAAAGATGTTCAGAACAGGGGACTTTGAGGGCCATTGTAAAACCTACGGCTTGCACCTATTGAGGTAGTCTATTGTGGATTTCTATGTGTGTTTAGGATCATTATTCATTTGTAGAAGCCATCCTCTTTTCAACTTCAGTTTTTTTACAGATGGTCTTATGTTTGCATCAAGAATTTGTTCATTCATTGAATACATTCTTCCCTCTACCAGTGAAATGTTCCCCGTGCCTTTAGGTGCATCACAACTAGTGATGAGCGAGCATGCTCGCTACTGCTCAGTGCTCGCTCGAGCATCTCACTGCTCGAGATTCTCGGCGCTCGCCGAGTATTTCCGGGGTTGCTCGGCAGGAGCTGGGGTCCCCTCCCTGCATGTTTGGCACTCTTTACAGAGACAATGAATATGCAGGGATTGCCTGCCACTCACTGTAATGCCGCAGCCATGTTGGTTGTGGCATTACAGTCATTGGTTGGCCGCACAGCGACATCAGGTGTATTTCAGACCTGGCGCCACCATGCTCGTCACAGTCACTCTGGAATCAGACAGTGAAGGGAGAGGTGCTGCTGAGCTAGGGAGAGATTTGCTGGTTTCTAGTTAGTGCAGGTGTACCAAACTATATTAGAGACACATATCCATCTCAGCAAACAGTCCTTCTGAGGACTAATCCATCTGCAGTGATATCAGGCAGGCAGTGTAAAAAGGCAGGCAGGGTATATAGCAGACAGCAGTGGACATAGCACCAGAGGCTCCATTCCAGTTTTGTCTTCTGCTGCTGTTAGATATTTCTAGAGATAGGTCCAGGTCTCAGGGGCAAGGAATAATTTTTTTTTGGATCTTAATCCTCATTATTTATTTAACCCTAGAACGCATGACCATAAAAATCTACTTTTTCACATACCTGGGGCCTTTTAGGCCCGTGTGCAAATTACATGGAATAACTCAAACAAAAATGACAAAAAACTATATACCTGAGGAATACCTAGAGTTTCAAAATTCTAACTAAAGTAATCTTGCAGAAAATAGAAAACAATTAACAGGGCGGGCCTGCGAGGCCCCAGGTATGCGTTCTAGGGTTAAAAAGCAATCCAGAGAACACATTTTTTCTGCGCCATTTGCTTGTTGGCACTGCAGAATACAGCCAGGTCCTTTCCATATTACAGGCTAATAATCCAGCTATTTAAAACTGTGATTTGTCCATCACACGGATCACATATAATTGCGCTGAAAATACTGCCATTTCTGGCCTCCATTAAAAATTTGTTTCAGTGTGTCAGTGAAGCTATTGACACCAGTTTGCTGTTCACAATAGTTACCTGCAGGCCAGGTATTTAAAACTGTGGTTTGTCCGTCACATGGATCACATATACGTTTTCAGAAAATGCTGCCATTTCTGACCTCCATTAAAAATTTGTTTCAGTGTGTCAGTGAAGCAATTGACTCCAGTTTGCTGTTGAAAATAGTTACCTACAGGCCAGGAATTTAAAACTGTGTTTTCTCCGTCACACGGATAAAATATACGTTTTCAGAAAATACTGCCATTTCTGGCCTCCATTAAAAAAAAATGTCAGTGTGTCTGTGAAGCAATTGACACCAGTTTGCTGTTCAAAATAGTTACCTACAGGCCAGGTATTTAAAACTGTGTTTTCTCCATCACACGGATCACATATACGTTTTCAGAAAAAAACTGCCATTTCTGACCACCATTAAAAATTTGTTTCAGTGTGTCAGTGAAGCTATTGACACCAGTTTGCTGTTGAAAATACTTACCTACAGGCCAGGAATTTAAAACTGTGTTTTCTCCGTCACACGGATAAAATATACATTTTCAGAAAGTACTGCCATTTCTGGCCTCAATTAAAAATTTGTTTCAGTGTGTCAGTGAAGCAATTGACACCAGTTTGCTGTTCAAAACAGTTACCTACAGGCCAGATATTTAAAACTGTGTTTTCTCCGTCACACAGAAAACATAGGTTTTCAGAAAATACTGCTATTTCTGACCTCCATTAAAAATTTGTTTCAGTGTGTCAGTGAAGCTATTGACACCAGTTTGCTGTTGAAAATAGTTACCTACAGGCCAGGAATGTAAAACTTTGTTTTCTCTGTCACACGGATAAAATATACGTTTTCAGAAAGTACTGCCATTTCTGACCTTCATTAAAAAAAAATTTCAGTGTGTCAGTGAAGCAATTGACATCAGTTTGCTGTTCAAAATAGTTACATACAGGCAAGGTATTTAAAACTGTGGTTTGTCCGTCACACAGATCACATATACTTTTTCAGAAAATACTGCCATTTCTGACCACAATTTAAAATTTGTTTCAGTGCGTCAGTGAAGCTATTGACAACAGTTTGCTGTTCAAACTAGTTACCTACAGGCCAGGTATTTAGAACCATGTTTTCCCCGTCACACGGATAACATATACGTTTTCAGAAAATACTGCCATTTCTGACCTCCATTAAAAAAAAAAATTCAGTGTGTCAGTGAAGCAATTGACACCAGTTTGCTGTTCAAAATAGTTACCTACAGGCCAGGTACTTAAAACTGTCCACCCATTTCTTCTGATACATGTTGGCACCAATGACACGGCAAAGAAGGACCTACCGACAATCTGCAAGGACTTTGAAGCATTGGGGAAGAAAGTAAAAGAACTGGATGCGCAGGTAGTTTTTTCTTCTATCCTTCCAGTAGACGGGCCTGGCGTCAGGAGATGGAACAGGATCCTTGATGTGAACAGCTGGCTGAGACGATGGTGCAGACAACAAGGATTTGGATTCCTGGACCACGGTGTGAATTACCTCTATGATGGACTCCTTGCCAGAGACGGACTACACCTCAACAAACCCGGGAAACACACATTCGCCAGGAGACTCGCAACACTCATCAGGAGGGCGTTAAACTAGAAGAAGAGGGGATGGGAAGAAAAACGCCGGACACGAACATGCAACCAGAGGACATACTAATGAAAGATATGAAGTGCGACAAAGAAGGTCCAAGACAAGATACTTGGAAGGGAGGTAAGAAAATTTCTAATACAATCCACAGGGAGAAGATTGGAACAAAACAAAATCGTGTAAACTGCGTGCTAGCAAATGCCAGGAGCCTGACAAACAAGATGGATGAACTGGAAGCAGAAATATCTACAGGTAACTATGACATAGTGGGAATAACCGAGACATGGTTGGATGAAAGCTATGACTGTGCAGTTAACTTACAGGGTTACAGTCTGTTTAGAAGGGATCGAAGAAATCGAAAAGGGGGTGGAGTCTGTCTATATGTAAAGACGTGTCTAAAGCCTACAATACGGGAGGATGTATGGGAGGGAAATGAGGAGGTCGAGTCCTTATGGGTGGAGATACATGGGGCAAAAAACAATAATAAAATTATCATAGGAGTCTGTTATAAACCACCAAATATAGCAGAAGCCACGGAAAGTCTATTAATGAGACAAATAGACGAAGTAGCAAAAAATAACGAGGTGATTATTATGGGGGACTTCAACTACCCCGATATACACTGGGAAACCGAAAGCTGTAGATCTCAGAAAGGAAACAGGTTTCTGTCAATTATCAAAGACAATTATTTGTCACAACTTGTGCAGGAACCAACTAGAGGGACGGCCCTTTTAGACTTAATATTAACTAACAGGCCAGACAGAATAACTGAGGTGCAGGTCGGGGGGCACCTGGGAAATAGTGACCACAACATTATACAATTCCACATGTGCTTCAGTAGGGTGCCCAGCAAGGGAGTCACAAAAACACTGAACTTCAGGAGGGCAAAGTTTGATCAGCTAAGAGATGCCCTTCACCTTATAGACTGGGATAGTATCTTCAGTAATAGGAGCACGGATAGAAAATGGGAAATTTTCAAAACAGTCCTACATAGTCACTGTAGAAGGTACATACCTTATGGGAATAAAAGGGCTAGGAATAGGAGGAAGCCAATGTGGCTAAATAAGGAAGTCAAGAGGGCAATGAAAAACAAAAAAAGGGCTTTCGGTAAACTTAAACAAGAAGGCAGCGAGGAAGCGCTAATAACTTATAGGGAAAAAAACAAAATTTGTAAGAAACAAATAAGAATAGCAAAAGAGGAGACAGAGAGACTAATTGCCAAAGAAAGTAAAACGAATCCCAAACTGTTCTTTAACTATATAAACAGTAAAAGGATTAAAACTGATGGAGTTGGCCCATTGAAAAATAACCTGGGTAAAATCATAGAGGGCGATGAGGGTAAAGCAAACCTACTCAATAGCTTCTTCTCCACTGTTTTCACAAAAGAAAACAATTTATCGGAGGAAATGCAAAGTGATAAAGTAAACCCTCCGCTAAATATCACCCACCTAACCCAGGAGGAAGTTCAGAAACACCTAAATAATATCAAAATAGACAAGTCACCAGGCCCAGATGGCATACACCCCCGGGTACTAAAAGAATTAAGTAATGTGATAGACAGACCGCTGTATCTTATATTCAAGCACTCTTTATGGACAGGGACTGCCCCACTAGACTGGCGCCAAGCAAATGTGGTACCAATATTCAAAAAGGGGTCTAAAAGTGACCCTGGGAACTATAGACCAGTCTGCTTAACGTCTGTTGTGGGTAAATTGTTTGAAGGATTTCTTAGAGATGCTATTGTAGAATATCTTAATGATAATAACTGTCTAACTCCATATCAACATGGATTCATGAGAGATCGCTCCTGCCAAACAAACCTGATTGCCTTCTACGAGGAGGTGAGCTCACAGCTGGACCGGGGAGAGTCAGTGGATGTTGTATACCTTGACTTCTCCAAAGCGTTTGATACCGTGTCACACAAAAGGTTGGTATATAAAATGAGAATGCTTGGTCTGGGGGATAATGTGTGCAAGTGGGTAAATAGCTGGCTGAGTGATAGAAAGCAGAGGGTGGTTATCAATGGAGTAAGCTCAGGGTGTGTCAGGGTTACTAGCGGGGTGCCTCAAGGGTCTGTCTTGGGCCCTATATTATTTAATATATTTATTAATGATCTAGTGGAAGGGTTGCATAGTAAAATAGCAATATTTGCAGATGATACTAAACTTTGTAAAGTAGTTAACACAGATGAGGATAGGGCACAGCTACAGGAGGATTTAGATAAATTGGGGAGTTGGGTCAAAAAATGGCAAATGGGGTTCAATGCCGATAAATGTAAGGTCATGCACATGGGAAAGAAAAACAGCAGTCACCCATACATATTAAATGGGAAAACGTTGGGGAAATCTGACATGGAGAAGGACCTGGGCGTCTTGGTTAATAGCAAATTAAATTGGAGTGCCCAGTGTCAGGCAGCAGCTGCGAAGGCAAATAGAGTCATGGCATGCATCAGAAGAGGAATAGGGGCATATGATGAGAACATTGTTCTTCCTCTGTATAAAGCGCTGGTAAGGCCGCACTTAGAATATTGTGCACAGTTCTGGGCTCCGGTGCTCAGGAAAGACATATTGGAGCTAGAGAGGGTACAAAGGAGGGCGACTAAGGTAATAAAGGGAATGGAGGGACTAGAATACCCAGAGAGGTTGTCAAAATTAGGCCTATTTACGTTGGAAAAGAGAAGGCTTAGGGGAGACCTCATAAACATGTATAAATACATCAGGGGGCAGTACAGAGATCTCTCCCATGACCTGTTTATACCAAGGATGGTGACAAAGACGAGGGGGCACACTATGCGTCTGGAGGAAAGGAGGTTCCTGCACCAGCATAGAAGGGGATTCTTTACGGTCAGAGCCGTGAGACTCTGGAACTCTCTGGGAGAGGAAGTGGTGATGTCCAACTCACTTAATGAGTACAAGAGAGGCCTGGACGCCTTTCTTGAGAACAATAAAATTACATCTTATGCTTAGTGATAGTTAATTAATCCAGATTGGTGTCGGGAAGTGAATTTTTTCCTCAATGATGTCAATTGGCCTATACCGCATGTTTTTTTTTTGTTTTGTTTTGTTTTTTTTTTGCGTTCCCCTGGATCAACGCTGCGGAATAGCTGCAGTGCACAAGAAATAGGCTGAACTGGATGGACGCTTGTCTTTTTTCGGCCTTATAAACTATGTAACTATGTAACTATGTGTTTTCTCCGTCACACTGATCACATATACGTTTTCAGAAAATACTGCCATTTCTGACCTCCATTAAAAAAAAAATTCAGTGTGTCAGTGAAGCAATTGACACCAGTTTGCTGTTCAAAATAGTGACCTACAGGCCAGGTATTTAAAACTGTGTTTTCTCCGTCATACGGATAAAATATACGTTTTCAGAAAGTGCTGCCATTTATGGCCTCAACTAAAAATTAGTTTCAGTGTGTCATTGAAGCAATTGACACCAGTTTGCTTTTCAAAACAGTTACCTACAGGCCAGGTATTTAAAACAGTGTTTTCTCCGTCACACGGATAACATAGGTTTTCAGAAAATACTGCTATTTCTGACCTCCATTAAAAATTTGTTGCAGTGTGTCAGTGAAGCTATTTACACCAGTTTGCTGTTAAAAAGTTACCTACAGGCCAAGTATTTAAAATGGTGTTTTCTCTGTCACACTGATCACATATACGTTTTCAGAAAATACCGCCATTTCTGACCTCCATTAAAAAATTATTTCAGTGTGTCAGTGAAGCTATTGACACCAGTTTGCTGTTCAAAATAGTTATCTACAGGCCAGGTATTTAAAACTGCGTTCTCTCCGTCACACTGATCACATATACGTTTTCACAAAATACTGCCATTTCTGTCCTCCATTAAAAATTTGTTTCAGTGTGTCAGTGAAGCTATTGACACCAGTTTGCTGTTCAAAATAGTTATCTACAGGCCAGATATTTAAAATGGTGGTTTGTCCGTCACATGGATCACATATACGTTTTCAGGAAATATTGCCATTTCTGACCTCCATTAAAAATTTGTTTCAGTGTGTCAGTGAAGCTATTGACACCAGTTTGCTGTTGAAAATAGTTACCTAAAGGCCAGGTATTTAAAACTGTGTTCTCTCCGTCACACTGATCACATATACGTTTTCAGAAAATAGTGCCATTTTTGGCCTCCATTAAAAATTTGTTTCAGTGTGTCAGTGAAGCTATTGACACCAGTTTGCTGTTCAAAATAGTTACCTACAGGCCAGATATTTAAATCGGTGGTTTGTCCGTCACATGGATCACATATACGTTTTCAGAAAATATTGCCATTTCTGACCTCCATTATAAATTTGTTTCAGTGTGTCAGTGAAGCTATTGACACCAATTTGCTCTTCAAAATAGTTACCTACAGGCCAGGTATTTAAAACTGTGGTTTGTCCGTCACACGGATCACATATAAATTCGCTCCAAATTCAGTCATTTGTAGCGAGTGTGGAAGATACTGTCCTCGGTTTAAAATGGGCAAGGCACGTGGCAAGGAATGGGGAACTGGACGCGATGGTGATGGTGCATGCAAAGGCTGAGGCCGTGGGCAAGCTGAAATTGTGCCACAACAAACACCCACATCTTCTCGCTCGAACTTCCTGTCCCAATTAATAGGGGACCGCAGAACATCACTATTGAACACAGAGCAGTGTGAAAAGATTATTGGTTGGATAGCAGATAAAGCTTCCAGTCACTTAGCCACCACCACCACCTTGTCTTCCACACGATCAAGTCTCAGTAGCTGTGAGTCTGGACTGCATATTCCTCACCCTGAACCTCCTTCCTCCCACGATGGGAAAGTGCCACAAGAGGTGGACAATGATGAGACACAATTGCCAGAAAGTCAGGAAGAGGACCAAAGTGCGGAAGTGGAAGACGAGGTGGTGGATGATATAGTAACTGACCCAACCTGGCAGGAAGACATGCAGAGCAAGGAGAGCAGCACACAGGGGGAGGGAGGCAGACCACCCCAACAGGCAGGAAGAAGCATTGTGGTGGCCGCAGAAATAAGTCAGGCAACCTTTCCCCATAACACCAACACGAAGGAAGTTGCCAGTACAACTGTTAGGTCGTCCTGAGTCTGGTTGCTTTTTAAAGACTCTGCCGATAACCCCAAAAAGGCCATTTGCACCACCCGCCAGGCCAACATCAGCAGGGGTGGCAAAATGACAAGCCTTACCACCTCCAGCATGATCAGTCACATAGCAGCAAATTACCCGCCTTTGTTGGCTGAACCCCAGGGTCCAGGAACAGTGTTTGAGGATGACACCACTGCTTCCGCTGTTGTGCATGCAAGCCAATCCCCTGTCCATGGTGCATGCGAAGACGCCTCCTGCCCTGCACCTCTCATTGCACACTCTCAACTAGCAGCATCAGGAAGCACATCCACATCCTTGTCTCAGCACAGCGTTCAGTTGTCCATATCCCAGTCCTTGGAACGCAAGCGCAAATACGCAGCCAACGCCCCACAGGCCACACTAATAAATTCCCACATTTCGCGACTGCTTGGTCTAGAAATGTTGTTCTTTAGGCTCGTGGAGACGGAAGCATTCCACAACATAATGGCGGCAGCCTTCCCTCGGTACTCGGTCCCCAGCCGCCACTATTTCTCCCAACATTACACAAGCACATTACCCAAAACATTAGCCGTGCCCTCAACAACACAGTTACCGGGAAAGTCCACCTAACCACGGACACATGGACAAGTGCTTGTGGGCAGGGACGGTATATCTCGCTGACGGCACACTGGGTTAACATAGTGGAAGCCGGGACCCAGTCGGACCTTGGGACGGAACACATCCTCCCGATGCCAAGGATCGCAGGTCCTAGGTCAATCAGGGTTGCCCCCACAGTCTACAGCTCCTGCACCTCATCCTCCTCAGCCTCCTCTGCCTATTCAGCCTCTATCTCCGAAATGACCACATCAGCCACAAACTGGAAGCACTGCAGCACTGCCTCGGCCAAGCGGTAATATGCTTAGGTGACAACCGCACAATGCTGAAGAGTTGTGGACAGCTCTGAAAGACCAGGCAGATCGGTGGCTCACACCACTGAACCTACAGCCAGGCATGGTCGTGTATGACAATGGCCGGAACCTGGTGGCGGCTCTGAGGCGAGGCAAGCTCACACACGTACCATGCCTGGCCCATGTGCTTAGCCTCGTGGTTCAGCAGTTTCTCAAATCCTACCCGGAGCTGCCGGATCTGCTTGTTAAAGTACGCCGCCTGTGTACCCACTTTAGAAAGTAACCTTCAGCTTCCGCCACCCTTGCCATGTTTCAGAAGCGTTTCCAGCTTCCGGCTCACAGACTGGTATGTGATGTCCCCACGCATTGGAACTCTACACGGCAGATGTTGGGAAGGATTTGTGAGCAGAAGAGGGCAGTTGTTGAGTACCAGCAACAAAAAGACCGTCGGTATTCAGTTCAGACTCCACACACAAGACCTCAGGAGTAGACATGGATGTCAGACATATGTACCATCCTTCAAAACTTTGAGGACTCCACTAAGATGGTGAGCAGCGATGACGCCATAATTAGCGTCACCATCCCGCTTCTCTGCCTTCTGAAAAGCTCTCTGCTCACAATCAAAGAGGATGCATTACAGGCGGAGCACGATGAGATGGAGCAAGGAACCATACAGGGTGATTACACACAGCCCAGCCTCATCTCATCCCAATGTGGATTGGGTGACAATGAGGAGGAGGAGGAGGAAAAACAGGAGCTAGTTTCCTGCGCTATAGATGGTACTACCTGCACAACTGTCATACCGTCTGTTTAGTGTGGATGGCTTGAGGACAGAGAGGAGGAGGAGGAATAGGAGGAGGAGAGCATGGTCACTCATCCGCTTGGTGAGGACACGGAAGTCTTGCCTGTTAGCAGTCTGGCACGCATGGTTGAGTTTATGTTATGCGGCCTTTCCCATGACCCTCGCGTTCTCAAAATTTGGGGAGACAGTCATTACTGGTTGGTGACAATTCTAGACCCACGCTACAAGGAGAACTTTATATCTCTTATTCCTGAGGCAGACAGGTCTACAAAAATGGGGCAGTACCAGAAGGTCCTTGTTGCGGAACTATTAAAATAATTCCCATCTGAAAACGTTGGTGGCAGAGGTCATAGTTCCTTGGACAACCAAGGACTACAGGCGAGAGAGACACAACTTCAATCCAGCAGAGGCAGGGGAACAATGTCAAAGTTCTGGGATAATTTTCTCAGCCCCTCCCATCGCACAAGCCCTGAGACGCGGGGTACTCTCACAAGGAGTGCAAAGTTTGGGAAGATGCTGAGGGAGTACTTTGCCGATTGTATCAACGTCCTCTGTGATTCCTCTGTGCCTTATAATTATTGGGTATCCAAGGTGGATACGTGGAATGAACTGGATATCTATGCCTTGGAGGTCCTGGCCTGCCCTGCCGCTAGCATTTTATCAGAGCGGGTTTTTAGTGCTGTATAGCAGCCTCTCTCCTTTCTAATGGGAACATGTCGTACTCGTTATAGTGGCCCTGCTCTATGTGTTTTTAAATTGTTAGTGGGGTTTTTCCTAAATTTGGTCAGCCGCTGGACTCACTGCATACCCTATAACTGTATAGCAGACCTTCTCCTTTCTAATGGGAACATGTCGCACTCGTTACTGTGGCCCTGCTCTATGTGTCTTTAAATTCTTACTGGGGTTTTTCTCAAATTTTGGCAGCCCTTGCAGTCACAGCATTGGCATTACCACTGTAGGAGACCCGCTCCTTTATAATGATAACATTTTTTTTACTGAGACCCTCCTCTATGTCTCTTCAAAGGGGTATTGGGTTGCGTCCGAATTTTTGACAGCTCTTGCAGTCACTGCATACGCAACAACAGTATAGGAGACCCACTCGTTGATAATGGGAACAACAGAGCATACCAGGCTGATGGCTCTCTAACAATAGCGAGGGCCAACTGCTGGCCTTTTAAGAATAGTAAGGGCTGCGTTATGGCCCTATAAAAATAGGCTTTGTGACTTTCAGAGTCCTTCCATCATAAATTAAACAGGATGTGTCTGTTGATGTGTCACACACCACATTGCCATATAAGGTTGTAAAATGTTAAAATTATATTTCCCGGTGAATGCATTTGTCAAAAAAAATAACGTAAAAAAAACAAAACAAAATCAGTACAATCTTTCTTTAGTATAAAAAACAGAGTCGCCTATCTAACCTCAATGTAATCATATTGTTTAGCTTCTGCACCTCTTCCTCTATCTCCGAAATGAGCACATCAATCACAAGCTGAAACCACTGCAGCTTGACCAAGCGGCAACAGGCTGTGCTGAAGATAACATGCTTAATGCCTAGGTGACAAACCGCCCAACGCTGCAGAGTTGTTGAAAGCTGTAACACAGCAGCCTGATCTGAGGTTCTCACTGCTAAACATACAGCCAGGCATGGTCGTGTGTGACAATGGGTGGAACCTGGTGATGGAGAAATGACAGCCAGAGTAGATACGGTTTCCCTCTATGCCAGTCCTTTCACCAAGCTTAAGAATATGGCTGTGGTGAAATACAACTACCACTGAGAAGCTGTTTCAGATTGAAAATCATTGGGCCCTCCAGAGGATTTGATTCTGAGGGCTCACCTTTTCCCCTGCTTAAGAGCCCCATAGCAGCTGCAAAGTTCGCTCTATCATGAACTCTCCTGATGTAGAAGCCAGGGCACACCAGAGGATTCTCTGGTGCGACCGTTCAACCCTGCTGAGGAGCAGTCCTGGCTAAGAAAAGTGTGTGGGAAGGTTCCCGAACACTCTATGGCTACTTTTTTACTGAGGTGGAAACCTACTCAAACACGGGAAGAACATACAAAATCCTTGCAGATGTTTTCCTTGCTGAGATTTGAACCCAGGATCCCAGCGCTGCAAGGCTTCAGTGCTAACCACTGATCCAATGTGCTGCCGCTCACCCTCTAATATCAAACAGGCTGGAGAAACTTGCACCTACTGCGACTCTATCTTCAGCTCCTTTGTGAGAAACGAATGTATTTGGGCAGCCACTCAGTTTACCAAATAAAATTCCTGAGTAGGAAATTGGGGATGACTTCGCTACTGGTACTGTGGGCAGTGCTAATACCATGGTGTCATACCATAGTTTACTGGAATTATTCCAGGCTGTAGAAGGCAAGCAGATTCCCACAGAAAAGTACCAGCACTAATGTTCAGGGACCCACGCTTGTAGAAGGCGGAGACAATACCAGGAGAAATAGTGGCGGCTGGGGACCAAGTATGGACACCCGGCCGCAGCCAGAATGAGGTTGCATTAGAGGACTTTCTGGGAGAAATGACACCCAGAGTAGATATGGTTTCCCTCTCTGCCAATCCTTTCACTGAGCTAATAAATATGGCTGTGGTGAAATACAACTCGCAGCAAAAAAAACTGTGGTCTAGCTCCATACCGTCCCTGGCCATATTCACCTGTCCACGTGTTTGTGGTTAGGCGGTCCTTTCCAGTAGTGCACTGGGGAGGGCACGTTTAATGTTGTGGGACCCGTGCTTGTGGTAGGCGGAGACGATACTGGGAGAAATTGTGGCCGCTGGGGACCGAGTATGGACACCCGGCCGCCGCCGGCATGAGGTTGAAAAAAGCTTCCGTCTCCATGAGCCTAAAAGGCCACATTTCAAGTGCAAGCAGCTTCCCAGAAATCTGGCAGTTTAGTATTACGGCCTTTGGGTGGGTGGGTGGCTGACTTGATACTTGCACTTGCATTCCAAGTAACAGAAAACTAAGCAGATGGTGGCCTCTATCATCATCATGGCCTCACCTTGGCACTATGAACTCTCCTGAAGGAGAAGCCAGGGCCCACCGGAGGAGTCTCCGGTTCTATGGTGGGCCCGTCCAACCCTGCCAAGAAGCAGCCCTGGCTAAGAAAAGTGTGTGGGAAGGTTCCCGAACACTCTATGGCTGCTTTTTTAATATGGATTGGATGTGCTTATGCATGTTATTTCTCAAACTGCTTTGTAGATCAGGTCATTGCCCAACTCTGTAGTCATGAAATTAAAGGCGCAAAGAACGATGTTTGTGTGTCGAAGCACCACCGACAATTGTGAGCTGATGTTGGACGGGCTGCCATTGCTTCTGCAACAAGCTGCATTAGAGGACTTCCTGGGAGAAATGACACCCAAAGTAGATATGGTTTCCCTCTATGCCAGTCCTTTCACCGAGCTAAAGAATATGGCTGTGGTGAAATACAACTCTCAGCAAAAAAACCTGTGGACTGGCTGCCTACCGTCCCTGGTCACATTCACCTGTCCACTTGTTTGGGGTTAGGCGGTCTTTCCCAGTAAGTGCACTGGGGAGGGCATGGGTAATGATGTGGGACCCGTGCTTGTGAAAGGCGGAGACTATACCGGGAGAAATAGTGGCGACTTGGGACCGAGTATGGCCACATTTCACGTGCAAGCAGCTGTCAAAAATTTGGCAGTATAGTATTTCAGCCTGTGGGTGGGTGGCAGGCTGCATACTTGCACTTGCATTCCAAGGAATGGGATAGGGACAACTGAACGCTGCACTGGGACTAGGACGTGGACGGTGATTGTTGCAAGTCTTGAACGACAGGTGCATGGCGGGAGACATCTTCGCATGCGCCAAGGATCAATTATGATGGGCACACTTTTAGGCAGTGACCTGGGAGTCAGAGATGCTTCCAGGGGTCTTCCCCATGCTCCTCCCATGTCTTTTCAGCACTGTATGCATCTATCTGATGATGTGTCACACACATGGCCAGATAAGGTTGTAAAATGTTAAAATGACATTCCCCAGTGAATGCGTTTGTATTGGTTGAAAGCAATGCAAATGTGCCAAAACGAATCAAAAACGCTACGTGTGAACATAGCCCAAGGTGTGGAGGAGGATTTTTGGTTTTGGTTATTTATTTTGCCTTATATACAAGTCATTACCCTGAAAACGATGTTACTTAACATATTTCCCAGGAAAATCCATTTTGGATTCATTTTTGTATGTTTTATTATGAGTCCGTAAAAGTGGCGTAATACCTGTGACAACATTGTTGACAGCAGTGACCGGGAAGTCATAAATGCTTCCAGGGGTCTTCCCAATGCTGTTTCCATGTCATTTGAGCACTGTTCCCATCGATTTGGGCAATTTTTAGGCCCCCTGCAGACAGCCGGGGGGAGCCTCCTGAAAAATGCTCGAGTTTCGTATAGACTTACATTGGGCTCGTTGTTCGGGTCAAACACCCGAGCATTCCAATTTGCTCGACCCGAACATCGAGCACCCGAGCATTTTAGTGCTCCCCTATCACTTATCAGAACCCTAGAGCATGATAGATCCACCCCATGCTAAATGATTGGCGAGATGTTATTTTCGTGAAATTGTGTGCCCTTTTTTCTCCACACATACCTTTGATCATTGTGGCCAAAGAGTTCTATTTTAATCTCATTGGTCCACAGGACTTGTTTCCAAAATGCATCTGGCTTGTTTAGATGTTCTTTTGCATACTTCTGATACTGAATTTATTGGTGAGAATGCAGGGGAGGTTTTCATCTGATGACTCTTCCATGAAGGCCATATTTGTGCAGGTGTCTCTGAACAGTTGAACAATGGTCCACATTGCTATCTTTTTATAGCCGTCTCCTGCTTTGTAGACCTCCATCATTTTTATTTTCAGAGTGCTAGGCAGCTGCTTAGAAGAACAATGGCTGCTGTTTTTTGGCTCAATATTAGAAATTTGGGAAATTTGCATCACTTGGCCTTTCCTAACGATGATAGTAAACAAGCCATAACTCTAAAAGGTTTATTAAGGTCTGAAACCTTGGTCATAATTATCTGAGCGTACAAATCTCCAAGGGTGCCCAAACTTTTGCATCGGCCCATTTTCCTTTTTGTAGTATTTAAAATGAAAAAAAAAAAGACAATATATATATATATATATATATATATATATATTTGCCTAAAATACAAAACAATTGTTTCATCTTTAACTTTAGGCATTTTAGAGATAATTTCATCTTCAACTTGTTTAACTGTTCACAATAACAGAACTTTCGACTGGGGGTGCCCAAACTTTTACATGCCACTGTAATACCCTCGGGTCTTTACCAAAAAGGATGTGACAAGAAAAGCTAGGTGGGTTCATGTCCCATAAGCAAGCACCTGCAACAGTCCACTGTATTCAGGTGGTGTGTACAGGTGTAATATTGGACTATTAAAACAAAAGAAAGTATGCAAAAAATATGTCATTTTTTTACAACACAGACACTTTGTGAGGTAGACTGTTGTGTTTAAATTTGTGAAATGTGAAGATTTTTCTATAATCTTTAAAAAAATATCGCCTGCTTATCTCATACTTTTACTGACACACAATCCTTGATTTCAGGATTTTTCTTCAGAAGCAAATTTAAGACACAGGTTATATCTGTGAGTGGCAAAAGTTTGTGAACATATGCTTGCAGTGTTTTATGGCAAGTCATCCTGGTCCAAATTCAGCAAGATTTGCACAAACTATGATACTACTATCACTGTGTTTCATAGATAGTATGAGATTTTTATGTTATAATGCAGTGTTTTTCTTTCTCCAAATATACCGCTTCTCAGTTAAAAAGATATTTCACCAGTTTGAGTATGTTAAACTGGCCACATCATGGAATTGTGGCTACAGATCTCAGTAAAACATTTTTTTATTTTTTTATTTCTCCTTTCTGTTCAGGAGCTTTTAGCTTGTAAAGGTTAGGTTATAATTTATTTTAAGTTCCATTGAGTGTTACCAGAGATTTGTCTCTGGGGTTTGTACTTCTTCCCCTGCATGAGTTTGATCAATCATAAGTAGACAGCTTCATGCAGGAAAGAAAAGAACACACCCTCTTTTCTTAACTTCTCTGTGTAGCAGTAGAGCAGAGCTAAGTTATGCATCATTACAAACTCTTCCAGATCTCATCTCACGGTAGTCAGTGTGGAGGGAAGAGTAAGAGCTGACAGCACTGTAAGAGGAGATCTAGATGGGTTTGCAATGATACATTGCAAGATCAGTGAAGAGAGGAAGACATGTTCTTGTTTCATCTGTTTGTTGTTGCCTGCTTAAGATTGGTCAACCTCATGCAGGTGAAGAAGTACATACCCCAGAGACAAACCTCTGGTAACAGCAAATTGAATAATAACACCAATAATAACCTAAAATTTACAAGTAGTGTTGAGTGAGCACAAAAATGCTTGGGTGCTCGAAGCTCGGGCCGAGCTCACCGTGATACTCGGGTGCTCGACCCGAGCAACAAGCTCAATGTTAGTCTAGGGGAGACCCGAGCATTTTTTTGGTGGCACCCCCGGCAGTCTGCAGAAAGCCTAATAAGTGCCCAAAACGATAGTGACAGTGCAGGGGCGGACACAGACTGTAGTGGGCCCCTGTGCAAGAATTTTTTTGGCCCCCCCCCCTGCCCTTCATAGGGGGCATGAAGGGCCCGCCCCCCTCCCCGTGCATCTTTCACCCCCCCGTGCATCTCTGATTCCCCCCACTCCTAGTTAATTAATTGTATTTAAAAAAAAATAAAACTTGTTATACTTACCCCCAGGGCCGGCTAGAGGTTTTGGTGGGCCCTGGGCGACAGAGTTTCAGTGGCCCTTTTAACACATACCATGATTCATGATTCACAGATACCACAGAGAAATATATATATATATAGTACAAGGCCAAGGATTTCACTTACTACATTACATGAGCGATATCTATTGTAAATTCTACAATAGCTCAGAAACCGGCGAATCCTCACAGCGCACAGTGCAAACCGGACAGTATAGTCCTCCATACAGTATTATGGACACCATATAATGCTCCATACAGGATACTGACCCCCTTATAATGCTCCATACAGGATACTGGTCATCATATAACGCTCCATACAGGATACTGGTCCCCATATAACACTGCATACAGAATACTGGCCCCCATATAACGTTCCATACAGAATACTGTCCCCCATATAACGCTCCATACAGAATACTGACCCCCATATAACGCTCCATGCAGAATATTGGCCCCCATATAGCGCTCCATGCAGGCTGTTCCCCCCTTATAATGCCCAATTACACGAGCGATATCTATTGTAAATTCTACAATAGCCCAGAAACCGGCAAATCCTCACAGCGCACAGTGCAGACCGGACAGTATAGTCCTCCATACAGTATTATGGGCACCATATAGTGCTCCATACAGGATACTGACCCCCTTATAATGCTCCGTACAGGATACTGGTCCCCATATAATGCTCCATACAGGATACTGGTCCCCATATACCTCTCCATACAGGATACTGGTCCCCATATAACACTGAATACAGAATACTGGCCCCCATAAAATGCTCCATACAGAATACTGACCCCCATATAACGCTCCATACAGAATACTGTCCCCCATATAACACTCCATACAGAATACTGACCCCCATATAACACTCCATACAGAATATTGGCCCCCATGTAACGCTCCATGCAGGCTGTTCCCCCCTTATAATGCTCCATGCAGGATGTCACACCACCCCCCCATATAATGCCCCATGCAGGATGTCACCCCCCCCATATAATGCCCCATGCAGGATGTCACACCCACTTTCCCCCCACCATATGATGCCCCATGCAGGATGTCACCCCCCCATATAATGCCCCATGCAGGATGTCACACCCACTCTCCCCCCACCATATAATGCCCCATGGCCCCATACATAAAAAAAAAAAATCAAATACTCACCTCACTTCTTGCCTGATGCTGATCCGGACTACAGCATCGCCCGCGTCTTCCCGCTGTGACAGCTCAGGAGAGATTGTGCGCGGTGTTAACATATCACCGCGCCCTCTGACCTGAGATGTCACAGTCAGAGGACGCGGAAGACGCTGCGGAGGCACGGGGAGAGGTAAGTATTGTGCCGGCATCGTCACATGACCGGAGATGTCCCTGTGCTCAGCATGGGGCCGGGGAACCATGCTGAGCGCAGGGACATCTCCTGTCATGTGATGGCGGGGGGTCCTGCGGGGGGCCTCATGAGGAGATGCACAAGAGGGGCAAGAGGGGGGCCCAACGGGGCTCCGAGGGGGCCCCGACCAGCCGGGCCCCATGCTGGAGTCAGGGCAGTCATGCCGTGATGGCAGCCCTGCTGAAGGCTGGAGGGGCCCCCTCTCCCTCGGGGGCCCCCTTTCAATGAACCGGCTGCACGGGCGGTATGTCCGCTCCTGTGACAGTGCTCAAAAGACATGGGGACAGCATGGGCATCTCCCCAGGAAGCATTTCTGACCCCCAGGTCACTGCTGTTAACAACGTGGTCAGAGGTATTAAGCCACTTTTACTGGCTCACAATAAAACGTTCAAAAACGAAACTGAAACGTTTTTCCTGTGAAATATGTTAAGGAACTTCCTTTCCAGGGTAAAGACTTGTGTAGAAGGTAAAATAAATAACCAAAAACAAAAATACTCCTCCACACCTTGGGCTATGTTCACAAGTAGCATTTTTTATGCGTTTTTGCACTTTTGTATTGCTTTCGACCGAGACAAATGCATTCAACGGGAAATGTCATTTTAACATTTTACAATCTTATCTGGCCATGTGCTGTGTGACACATGCATACAGTGCTGAAAAGACATGGGAACAGCATGGGTAAGACCCCTGGAAGCATCTCTGACATCCAGGTCACTGCCTAAAAGTGTGCCCATCAGAAGTGATCTTTTCCGCATTAGAAGATGCAGGCTTGCAACTGTCCCCGTGCAAGTCCTTGTCCCAGGGCAGTGTTCAATTGTACCTCCCCCATTCCTTTCAATGCAAGTGCAAGTATGCAGCCTGCCACCCACCCACCCCCAGGCTGCAATACCATACTGCTAGCTTGCACTGGGGAGGGCATGGGTAATGTTGTGCGACCCATGCTTGTGGAAGGCGGAGACTATACCGGGAGAAATAGTGGCGACTTGGGACCGAGAATGGCCACATTTCAAGTGCAAGCAGCTGTCAAAAATTTGGCAGTATAGTATTGCAGCCTGTGGGTTTGTGGCTGGCTGCATACTTGCGCTTGCATTCCAAGGAATGGGGTAGGGACAACTGAACGCTGCACTGGGACTAGGACGTGGACGGTGATTGTTGGAAGTCTTGAACGACAGGTGCATGGCGGGAGACATCTTCGCATGCGCCAAGGATCAATTATGATGGGCACACTTTTAGGCAGTGACCTGGGAGTCAGAGATGCTTCCAGGGGTCTTCCCCATGCTCTTCCCATGTCTTTTCAGCACTGTATGCATCTATCTGATGATGTGTCACACACATGGCCAGATAAGGTTGTAAAATGTTAAAATGACATTCCCCAGTGCATGCGTTTGTATTGGTTGAAAGCAATGCAAATGTGCCAAAATGAATCAAAAACGCTACGTGTGAACATAGCCCAAGGTGTGGAGGAGTATTTTTGGTTTTGGTTATTTATTTTGCCTTATATACAAGTCATTACCCTGGAAAGGATGTTCCTTAACATATTTCCCAGGAAAATCCATTTTGGATTCATTTTTGTATGTTTTATTATGAGTCCGTAAAAGTGGCGTAATACCTGTGACAACATTGTTGACAGCAGTGACCTGGAAGTCATAAATGCTTCCAGGGGTCTTCCCCATGCTGTTTCCATGTCATTTGAGCACTGTTCCCATCGATTTGGGCAATTTTTAGGCCCCCTGCAGACAGCCGGGGGGAGCCTCCTGAAAAATGCTCGAGTTTCCTATAGACTTACATTGGGCTCGTTGTTCGGGTCGAACACCCGAGCATTCCAATTTGCTCGACCCGAACATCGAGCACCCGAGCATTTTAGTGCTCGCCTATCACTAATCACAACCCTAGAGCATGATAGATCCACCCCATGCTAAATGGTTGGCGAGATGTTATTTTCGTGAAATTGTGTGCCCTTTTTTCTCCACACATACCTTTGATCATTGTGGCCAAAAAGTTCTATTTTAATCTCATTGGTCCACAGGACTTGTTTCCAAAATGCATCTGGCTTGTTTAGATGTTCTTTTGCATACTTCTGATACTGAATTTTTTGGTGAGGATGCAGGGGAGGTTTTCATCTGATGACTCTTCCATGAAGGCTATATTTGTGCAGGTGTCTCTGAACAGTTGAACAATGGTCCACATTGCTATCTTTTTATAGCTGTCTCCTGCTTTGTAGACCTCCATCATTTTTATTTTCAGAGTGCTAGGCAGCTGCTTAGAAGAACAATGGCTGCTGTTTTTTGGCTCAATATTAGAAATTTGGGAAATTTGCATCACTTGGCCTTTCCTAACGATGATAGTGAACAAGCCATAACTCTAAAAGGTTTATTAAGGTCTGAAACCTTGGTCATAATTATCTGAGCGTACAAATCTCCAAGGGTGCCCAAACTTTTGCATCGGCCCATTTTCCTTTTTGTAGTATTTAAAATGAAAAATAAAAAGACAATATATATATATATATTTTTGCCTAAAATACAAAACAATTGTTTCATCTTTAACTTTAGGCATTTTAGAGATAATTTCATCTTCAACTTGTTTAACTGTTCACAATAACAGAACTTTCGACTGGGGGTGCCCAAACTTTTACATGCCACTGTAATACCCTCGGGTCTTTACGAAAAAGGATGTGACAAGAAAAGCTAGGTGGGTTCATGTCCCATAAGCAAGCACCTGCAACAGTCCACTGTATTCAGATGGTGTGTACAGGTGTAATATTGGACTATTAAAACAAAAGAAAGTATGCAAAAAATATGTCTTTTTTTTACAACACAGACACTTTGTGAGGTAGACTGTTGTGTTTAAATTTGTGGAATGTGAAGATTTTTCTATAATCTTTAAAAAATTATCGCCTGCTTATCTCATACTTTTACTGACACACAATCCTTGATTTCAGGATTTTTCTTCAGAAGCAAATTTAAGACACAGGTTATATCTGTGAGTGGCAAAAGTTTGTGAACATATGCTTGCAGTGTTTTATGGCAAGTCATCCTGGTCCAAATTCAGCAAGATTTGCAAAAACTATGATACTACTCTCACTGTGTTTCATAGATAGTATGAGATTTTTATGTTATAATGCAGTGTTTTTCTTTCTCCAAATATACCGCTTCTCAGTTAAAAAGATATTTCACCAGTTTGAGTATGTTAAACTGGCCATATCATGGAATTGTGGCTACAGATCTCAGTAAAACATATTTTTTATTTTTTTATTTCTCCTTTCTGTTCAGGAGCTTTTAGCTTGTAAAGGTTACGTTATAATTTATTTTAAGTTCCATTGAGTGTTACCAGAGATTTGTCTCTGGGGTTTGTACTTCTTCCCCTGCATGAGTTTGATCAATCATAAGTAGACAGCTTCATGCAGGAAAGAAAAGAACACACCCTCTTTTCTTAACTTCTCTGTGTAGCAGTACAGCAGAGCTAAGTTATGCATCATTACAAACTCTTCCAGATCTCATCTCACGGTAGTCAGTGTGGAGGCCAGAGTAAGAGCTGACAGCACTGTAAGAGGAGATCTAGATGGGTTTGCAATGATACATTGCAAGATCAGTGAAGAGAGGAAGACATGTTCTTGTTTCATCTGTTTGTTGTTGCCTGCTTAAGATTGGTCAACCTCATGCAGGTGAAGAAGTACATACCCCAGAAACAAACCTCTGGTAACAGCAAATTGAATAATAACACCAATTATAACCTAAACTTTACAAGTAGTGTTGAGCGAGCACTAAAATGCTTGGGTTCTCGAAGCTCAGGCCGAGCTCACCGTGATACTCGGGTGCTCGACCCGAGCAACGAGCCCAATGTTAGTCTAGGGGAGACCCGAGCATTTTTGTGGCGGCACCCCTGGCGAATCCTCACAGCGCACAGTGCAGACCGGACAGTATAGTCCTCCATACAGTATTATGGGCACCATATAATGCTCCATACAGGATACTGACCCCCTTATAATGCTCCGTACAGGATACTGGTCCCCATATAATGCTCCATACAGGATACTGGTCCCCATATAATGCTCCATACAGGATACTGGTCCCCATATAACGCTCCATACAGAATACTGTCCCCCATATAACGCTCCATACAGAATACTGACCCCCATATAACACTCCATATAGAATATTGGCCCCCATGTAACGCTCTATGCAGGCTGTTCCCCCCTTATAATGCCCCATGCATGATGACCCCCCCCATATAATGCCCCATGCATGATGTCACACCACCCCCCCCATATAATTCCCCATGCAGGATGTCACCCCCCCATATAATGCCCCATGCAGGATGTCACACTCACTCTCCCCCCACCATATAATGCCCCATGCACGATGTCACCCCCCCATATAATGCCCCATGCAGGGTGTCACACCCACTCTCCCCCCACCGTATAATGCCCCATGGCCCCATACATAAAAAAAAAAATCAAATACTCACCTCACTTCTTGCCTGATGCTGATCCGGACTCCAGCATTGCCCGCGTCTTCCTGCTGTGACAGCTCAGGAGAGATCGCGCGCGGTGTTAACATATCACTGGGCCCTCTGACCTGAGACGTCACAGTCAGAGGATGCGGAAGATGCTGCAGAGGCACGGGGAGAGGTAAGTATTGTGCCGGCGTCGTCACATGACCGGAGATGTCCCTGTGCTCAGCATGGGGCCGGGGAACCATGCTGAGCGCAGGGACATCTCCGGTCATGTGACGGCGGGGGGTCCTGCGGGGGGGGCTCATGAGGAGACGCACAAGAGGGGGGCCCAACGGGGCTCCGAGTTGGCCCCGACCGGCCGGGGCCCATGCTGGAGTCAGGGCAGTCATGCCGTGATGGCGGCCCTGCTGGAGGCTGGATGGGCCCCCTCTTCCTCGGGGGCCCCCTTTCAATGAACCGGCTGCACGGGCGGTAGGTCCGCCCCTGTGACAGTGCTGAAAAGACATGGGGACAGCATGGGCATCTCCCCAGGAAGCATTTCTGACCCCCAGGTCACTGCTGTCAACAACGTGGTCAGAGGTATTAAGCCACTTTTACTGGCTCACAATAAAACGTTCAAAAACTAAACTGAAACGGTTTTCCTGTGAAATATGTTAAGGAACTTCCTTTCCAGGGTAAAGGCTTGTGTATAAGGTAAAATAAATAACCAAAAACAAAAATACTCCTCCACACCTTGGGCTATGTTCACAAGTAGCATTTTTTATGCGTTTTTGCACTTTTGTATTGCTTTCGACCGAGACAAATGCATTCACTGGGAAATGTCATTTTAACATTTTACAATCTTATCTGGCCATGTGCTGTGTGACACATGCATACAGTGATGAAAATACATGGGAACAGCATGGGTAAGACCCCTGGAAGCATCTCTGACACCCAGGTCACTGCCTAAAAGTGTGCCCATCAGAAGTGATCTTTTCCGCATTAGAAGATGCAGACTTGCAACTATCCCCGTGCAAGTCCTTGTCCCAGGGCAGTGTTCAATTGTACCTCCCCCATTCCTTTCAATGCAAGCGCAAGTATGCAGCCTGCCACCCACCCACCCCCAGGCTGCAATACCATACTGCTAGCTTGCACTTGAAATGGGGCCTTTTAGTTTGGAGGAGGCCCAAGCTGGCCACTACCTCATGGTTCCTTCGGTAGCGAGGTATCCATACTCAGTCCCCAGCCGCCCGGCAGCCGGGTGTCCACGCTCGACCCCCAGCCGCCAGGGGGCGGCCGGGTGTCCATACTCGGTCCCCTGCCGCCCCACGGCCGGGTGTCCACACACGGTTCCCAGCCGCCTGGGGGCGGCCGGGTGTCAATAAACAGTCCCCATCCGCCCCTATTTCTCCTTCGAAGTTCCCCCACACTTTTCTTAGCCTGGCCTGCTTTAGGGCACCAGAGAACCAGACTCCTCCGGTGCGCCCTGGCTTCTCCATCAGGGGAGTTGAGAGTGCCAAGGTGAGGAGCATGATGATGATGATAAAAGTTAGTGTCTGCTTTGTTTTCTTGGAATGCAAGCGCATGTATGTAGTAGCGGCTAGGCCTGAGGTGGTCAGCATTTTGGCGCATATCCTACCTCCTTGCTGGATGTTTTCCTGCTACTATCCCAGTTCTATGACTCCCGATAAAACAAAGCTTCAGGTGATGAATGATGGATGAGGTGGTGGCAAAGGAGAAAGAGCAGGAGGAACAGGGACCATTCACATCAATATCAGGCCAGTCAACCACACATGTCTTGTAGGATATCTTTCTGTACAATTGGAGCAGTTCAGCTACACAGTTATAGGGCATGCAGTGAGTACAGTGCCTATCAAAAATTTCGAGGCACTCCAATGCCCCTTGGAAGTTACATGGAGGTCAGAGGGCCTTAACTAAACCGTTTTTTCCATTTATAGCAACTGGATCTCCTGTGCACTGTTTGTTATGATAGGCTACAAGCACTAAGGAAAGACAGGAGATCTGTCCCTACAATAGAACTAAGCTAAGTCCCTACGATGTAACGGGGAACCTGATCCTGCGTTCAGACCCGCTAAAGTCCTCAGCTAGTCTGAACGAAGACCTATAGATGTGAGGGAGGGATCCCTACAAGAACTAGGGACTGGGAGAAAGATGGACACCTCCTAGCAGAAATAGTAGCAGTAAAAAGACAAACAAACAACATAGAACATAGAGGTCAAAAGACCTAGCTAAACTGACTGAGAAAGGTTACAAAGCACCTGGCTAGCTAAAGAGTAGAAATTACAATGAAGTCCAGCATGGCCAGAAGGGCGGAGCAGGATTAAATAGGCAAAAAAGGTCATGTGACCAGCAAAATAGAAAAAAACAAACAGGAGCGTTCTAACACTGTTGGCCTAAGCAGTGAATGGAAGGCTTTCCAAAAATTATGAGGAACTGCAATGCCCCTTGAAACAGACGTGGATTACAGCATACTAAAAACCTTCTACCCATTATTGGGGAGTCGGTCTCCCTTAGTGTTCGCCTATGCATTGAAAAGCAAAAGCTGACTAAAACTAGGAGGAAATGCAATACCCGTTGGAAGAATGGTGGAGGTCGCAGTGGAATAAAAAGACAATATCAATGCCCCTTGGAAAAGTGGTGGAGGTCGCAGTAGCTTAGCAAGATGGTTTTAATTCTCCTTGGAAGAGACGTGGAGGTCGCAGGGGAATAAAAAGACAATATCAATGCCCCTGGGAAAAGTGATGGAGGTCGCAGTAGCTTAACAAGACGGTTTTAATGCCCCTTGGAAAAGTGGTGGAAGTCGCAGTAGCTTAACAAGATGGTTTTAATGCCCCTTGGAAGAGACGTGGAGCTCGCAGTAGCTTAACAAGACGGTTTTAATGCCCCTTGGAAGAGACGTGGAGGTCGCAGTGGAATAAAAAGACAATATCAATGCCCCTTGGAAAAGTGGTGGAGGTCGCAGCAGCTTAACAAGATGGTTTTAATGCCCCTTGAAATAATGGTGGAGGTTGCAGTGGAATAAAAAGACAATATCAATGCCCCTTGGAAAAGTGGTGGAGGTCGCAGTAGCTTAACAAGACTGTTTTAATGCCCCTTGGAAGAGACGTGGAGGTTGCAGTAGCTTAACAAGACGGTTTTAATGCCCCTTGGAAGAGACGTGGAGGTCGCAGTGGAATAAAAAGACAATATCAATGCCCCTTGGAAAAGTGGTGGAGGTCGCAGTAGCTTAACAAGACGGTTTTCATGCCCCTTGGAAGAGACGTGGAGGTCGCAGTAGCTTAACAAGACGGTTTTAATGCTCCTGGAAGAGACGTGGAGGTCGCAGAAGTTTAACAAGATGGTTTTAATGCCCCTTGGATGAGACGTGGAGGTTGCAGTGGAATAAAAAGACAATATCAATGCCCCTTGGAAAAGTGGTGGAGGTCGCAGTAGCTTAACAAGACGGTTTTAATGCCCCTTGGAATAGACGTGGAGGTCGCAGCAGCTTAACAAGACGGTTTTAATGAACCTTGGAAGAGACATGGAGGTCGCAGCAGCTTAACAAGACGGTTTTAATGCCCCTTGGAAGAGACGTGGAGGTCGCAGTAGCTTAACAAGACGGTTTTAATGCCCCTGGAAGAGACGTGGAGGTCGCAGTGGAATAAAAAGACAATATCAATGCCCCTTGGAAAAGTTGTGGAGGTCGCAGTAGCTTAACAAGATGGTTTTAATGCCCCTTGGAAGAATGGTGGAGGTCGCAGTGGAATAAAAAGACAATATCAATGAACCTTGGAAAAGTTGTGGAGGTCGCAGTATCTTAACAAGACGGTTTTAATGCCCCTTGGAAGAGACGTGGAGGTCGCAGTAGCTTAACAAGACGGTATTAATGCCCCTTGGAAGAGACGTGGAGGTCGCAGTGGAATAAAAAGACAATATTAATGCACCTTGGAAAAGTGGTGGAGGTCGCATTAGCTTAAAAAGACGGTTTTCATGCCCCTTGGAAGAGACTTGGAGGTCGCAGCAGCTTAACAAGATGGTTTTAATGCCCCTTGGAAGAGACGTGGAGGTCGCAGTAGCTTATCAAGATGGTTTTAATGCCCCTGGAAGAGACATGGAGGTCGCAGTAGCTTAACAAGATGGTTTTAATGCCCCTTGGATGAGACGTGAAGGTTGCAGTGGAATAAAAAGACAATATTAATGCCCCTTGGAAAAATGGTGGAGGTCGCAGTAGCTTAACAAGGCGGTTTTAATGCCCCTTGGAAGAGACGTGGAGGTCGCAGAAGCTTAACAAGACGGTTTTAATGCCCCTTGGAAGAGATGTGGAGGTCGCAGTAGCTTAACAAGATGGTTTTAATGCCCCTGGAAGAGACGTGGAGGTCGCAGTGGAATAAAAAGACAATATCAATGCCCCTTGGAAAAGTGGTGGAGGTCGCAGTAGCTTAGCAAGATGGTTTTAATGCTCCTTGGAAGAGACGTGGAGGTCGCAGGGGAATAAAAAGACAATATCAATGCCCCTGGGAAAAGTGGTGGAGGTCGCAGTAGCTTAACAAGACGGTTTTAATGCCCCTTGGAAAAGTGGTGGAAGTCGCAGTAGCTTAACAAGATGGTTTTAATGCCCCTTGGAAGAGACGTGGAGCTCGCAGTAGCTTAACAAGAGGGTTTTAATGCCCCTTGGAAGAGACGTGGAGGTCGCAGTGGAATAAAAAGACAATATCAATGCCCCTTGGAAAAGTGGTGGAGGTCGCAGCAGCTTAACAAGATGGTTTTAATGCCCCTTTGAATAATGGTGGAGGTTGCAGTGGAATAAAAAGACAATATCAATGCCCCTTGGAAAAGTGGTGGAGGTCGCAGTAGCTTAACAAGACTGTTTTAATGCCCCTTGGAAGAGACGTGGAGGTTGCAGTAGCTTAACAAGACGGTTTTAATGCCCCTTGGAAGAGACGTGGAGGTCGCAGTGGAATAAAAAGACAATATCAATGCCCCTTGGAAAAGTGGTGTAGGTCGCAGTAGCTTAACAAGACGGTTTTCATGCCCCTTGGAAGAGACGTGGAGGTCGCAGTAGCTTAACAAGACGGTTTTAATGCTCCTGGAAGAGACGTGGAGGTCGCAGAAGTTTAACAAGATGGTTTTAATGCCCCTTGGATGAGACGTGGAGGTTGCAATCGAATAAAAAGACAATATCAATGCCCCTTGGAAAAGTGGTGGAGGTCGCAGTAGCTTAACAAGACGGTTTTAATGCCCCTTGGAAGAGACGTGGAGGTCGCAGCAGCTTAACAAGACGGTTTTAATGACCCTTGGAAGAGACATGGAGGTCGCAGCAGCTTAACAAGACGGTTTTAATGCCCCTTGGAAGAGACATGGAGGTCGCAGTAGCTTAACAAGACGGTTTTAATGCCCCTGGAAGAGACGTGGAGGTCGCAGTGGAATAAAAGACAATATCAATGCCCCTTGGAAAAGTTGTGGAGGTCGCAGTAGCTTAACAAGATGGTTTTAATGCCCCTTGGAAGAATGGTGGAGGTCGCAGTGGAATAAAAAGACAATATCAATGAACCTTGGAAAAGTTGTGGAGGTCGCAGTATCTTAACAAGACGGTTTTAATGCCCCTTGGAAGAGACGTGGAGGTCGCAGTAGCTTAACAAGACGGTATTAATGCCCCTTGGAAGAGACGTGGAGGTCGCAGTGGAATAAAAAGACAATATTAATGCCCCTTGGAAAAGTGGTGGAGGTCGCAGTAGCTTAACAAGACGGTTTTCATGCCCCTTGGAAGAGACTTGGAGGTCACAGCAGCTTAACAAGATGGTTTTAATGCCCCTTTGAAGAGACGTGGAGGTCGCAGTAGCTTATCAAGATGGTTTTAATGCCCCTGGAAGAGACGTGGAGGTCGCAGTAGCTTAACAAGATGGTTTTAATGCCCCTTGGATGAGACGTGAAGGTTGCAGTGGAATAAAAAGACAATATTAATGCCCCTTGGAAAAATGGTGGAGGTCGCAGTAGCTTAACAAGACGGTTTTAATGCCCCTTGGAAGAGACATGGAGGTCGCAGAAGCTTAACAAGATGGTTTTAATGCCCCTTGGAAGAGATGTGGAGGTCGCAGTAGCTTAACAAGACGGTTTTAATGCCCCTGGAAGAGACGTGGAGGTCGCAGTGGAATAAAAAGACAATATCAATGCCCCTGGGAAAAGTGGTGGAGGTTGCCATAGCTTAACAAGACGGTTTTCATGCCCCTTACAAGAGCAATGCAGTACAGTATATTAAAAACATTATTCTCATTATTTGGGAGTGGGTCTCCCACAGTCTTTGCCTATGCCTTCCAAGCAAAAGCTGCCAAAATAAGAACGGAGGAACTTGCAATGCTGGCAACACGGACCACGGCCACCCTGGTGGTATCGTGGTGGTGGAGGCTGAGGATAAGGAGAAGAACATAAAACAGCTGAAATTTGGAAGCGTATACCCATGTGTGGGTGTGAAGCGGTGCATGGGAATACACCTCCCGAAATAACACAGTAGATTTGACTTTGTTACTCTGCTGTCATTTGGTGGTGATGAGAAATCTGGCCCAGTCCAGCCCTTGTTCATTTTGATAAGGGTCAGCTTGTCAGCATTGTCAGTTGACAGGCAAGTGCGCTTATCAGTTATAATTCCCCCAGCAGCACTAAAAACACTCTCCGATAACACGCTAGCGGCAGGGCAGGCCAGTACCTCCAAGGCGCACAGAGCGAGTTCATTCCAAGTGTCCAGCTTGGATACCCAATTATTAAAAGGCACAGAGGAATCACGGAGGACGCTGGTACGGTGGGCAAGGTACTCCCTCACCATCTTTTGAAACTTTCCACTCCTTGTGAGAGTACCCCGCGCCTCAGGGCCTGTAAGCTGGGCGGGTTACAGAAAACTGTCCCAGAACGTTGACAGTGTTCCCTTGCCTCTGCTGGATTGGAGTTGCGTCTCTCTCGCCTGTACTCTTTGGTTGGGCAACGAACTGTAACCTCTGTCGCTAGCATGTTCAGATGGGAATTTTTTTTACAGTTCAGCAGCAAGGGACTACTTGTACTGCTCCGTTTTTGTAGACCTCTCCACCTCAGGAATAAGAGAGTGAAAGTTCTCCTTGTAGCGGGGGTCTAAAAGTGTCACCAACTAGTAATGTTCACCCAACATTTTGACAACGTGAGGGTCACGGTAAAGGCAGCGTAACATAAAGTTAGCCATGCGTGCCAGACTGGTAACGGGCAAGACTTCCGTGTCCTCACCGAGATGACAACTGACCATGCTCTCCTCCTCCTCCTCCCCCCTGTCCTCAGGCCACCCACGCTGAACCGACTGTATGACAGTTGTACAGGTACTACCATCTACAGCGCATGATACCAGCTCCTGTTCTTTCTCCTCCTCCTCCTCTCCCTCATTTTCCCCTAATGCACGTTGGGATGAGATGAGGCTGGGCTGTGTGTAATCGCCCATTACGGGTTCTTTATCCATCTCATCATACTGTGGCTGCAATGTCTCCTCTTTAATTCTCTGCAGAGAGCGTTGCAAAAGACAGACAAGTGGGATGCTGACGCTAATGATGGAGTCATCGCCACTCACCATCTTGATGGACTCCTCAAAGTTTGTCAGGATGGTACATTTGTCAGACATCCTGGTCCACTCATGGGGTCTTACGTGGGGAGTCTGACCTGAATATCGACAGCCTTGTTGCAGCTGGTACTCCACAACTGCTCTCTTCTGCTCACAAATCCTTTGCAACATGTGGAGGGTAGAGTTCCAATGTGTGGGGACATCACACACCAGTCCGTGTGCTGGAAGCTGCAAACTCTGCTGCAACACAGCAAGGGCGGCGGAAGCTGTAGCCGACTTGCAAAAATGAGCTGACAGCCGGCGTACTTTGACGAGCAGATCTGGCAACTCGGGGTACTATTTAAGAAACCGCTGAACCCACGAGGTTAAGCACATGTGCCCGGCATGGTACGTGGGTGATCTCGCCTCGCCTCACAGCCGCCACCAGGTTACGGCCATTGTCACACACGACCATGCCTGGATGTAGGTTCAGCGGTTTCAGACACAGATCTGCCTGCTCTTTCACAGCTGTCTACAACTCACAAGCCGTGTGAGGTTTATCACCTAAGCTTATGAGTTTCAGCACAGCCTGTTGCCGCTTGGCTGAGGCAGTACTGCAGTGCTTTCAGCTTGTAACTCATGTGGTGATATCTGAGATGGAGGCTGAACATGAGGAGGAGGAGGATGATGTGCAGGAGCTGTACACTGTAGGGGCAACTCTGACTGACATAGGGCCCGCAGTCCTCGGTGTGGGGAGGATGTGTTCCGTCCCAAGGTCCGACTGGGTCCCGGCTTCCACTATGTTTACCCAGTGTGCCGTCATGGAGATGTACCGTCCCTGGCCATAAGCACTTGTCCACGTGTCCGTTGTCAGGTGGACACGGCAGATGTTTTGGGACACGTGCTTGTGTAGTGCAGGGAAGGCACACCGGGCAAAATAGTGTCGGCTGGGGACCGAGTACCGAGGGACGGCCACCACCATAAGGTTGCAGAAGGATTCCATCTCCACCAGCCAAAAAGGCAGCATTTCCAACGCAAGCAGTCGTGAAATGTGCGAATTTAGGACTGTGGGGCGTTGGCTGCGAATTAGCGCTTTCGTTCAAAGCTCTGGGATATGGACAATTGAACGCTGCGGTGGGACGTGGACGTTGATGCTGTTTCTTGAGAAACTGCCATAACAAGTGAAGACTGAGAGGAGGGAGCATCTTTGCAGCAAGTATGGACAGGGGATTGCCTAGCACGCACAACAAGGGGTTCTCTTACATGCACAACAGCGGAAGAAGCAGTGGTGACACCCGCTGACACTGGTTCACCTCACAAAGTTGGGTGCTTTGCTGACATGTGCCTGATCATGCTGGTGGTGGTCAGGCTGGTAGTTTTGTCACCCCTGCTGATACTGGCAATGGAGGTGGTACAAATGGCCTTTTTGGGGTTATCAACAGAGTCTTTAAAAAAATTCCAGACTCTGGAAGACCTACCAGTTGTACTGGCAGCGTCCCTCATGTTGGTGTTACGGGGAACTGTTGCCCGCCTTCTGTGTGTGGCCACCACACTGCTTCTTCCTGCCTGTTGGGGTACTCTGCCTCCCTCCCCTGTGTGCTGCTGGCCTCGCTCTGCATGTCCTCCTGACACGTTGGGTCAGTTACTAGATCATCCACCACCTCCTCCTCTTCCACTTGCACACCACGATCCTCCTCCTCACTTCGTGGCAATTGTGTCTCGTCATCGTCCACCTCTTGTGACAAATTGCCAGCGTCGTCTTCCTGTGGCCGTGGCTGTTCAAATATTTGGGCATCGCTACATGGGATCTCCTTTTCCACCACTTCAAGCGGAGCAGGCGAGGGGCACAAATATGGAAATGGACCAGTGAACAGTTCTTCAGAGTGTCCAAGTGTGGGATCAGTTGCATGGTGGGAAGAAGGAGCATCAGGGTGAGGAGGAGTATGCGGTTGAGACTCACGGCTACTTAAACTTCACCGTGTGGAAGACAGACCAGAGGTGGTGGTACCCTGGTAACTGGAAGTATTAATAACCTGTTTACACTGATCAGTTTGCAATACTGGTGTTGTAGTGTGCTTCACTAGTAATTCGGTCAAGAAGTGGGAGCGAGAAGATGTGGCTGTTGGTTATGGCACATTTTCACCTTGGCCACGGCCCCGTCCTCTACACACACCATCACCAGAACGTCCAGTTCCTGTCACGCTGTCTCTGTGTACTGGAGGTAGGGGGCCTAAGCTGACCCTAAGCTGGGGCCCTGACTAATCCCTCTACCTGGAGGTACTGCTAAAGGTACAGAGGTCCAGGCCGCCAGCGTAACCCCTACCTCCTGAGGATCCCTGCACCTAAGTAATCTAGTCCTGAGAAGGACCCCTGATCACAACAAAAGGGAACAAGTAAAAATATGCCCTCACTCAGTACTTAGACGAACGAGACAGTACAAGGGTAAAACCAAAACCACCTTGCATACAAAAACTACACAACTACAACAGAGGGAACACCAACGGGAAAGGAGATAAATGATAAAGCGAGGAAGGGAAAAAACACTCCAAATACACTTAGCTCTGAAACTCCAAATACCACGATCCGCTCTGTTAGTCTGCATGAAATGCTTTCACCGACACTTCCCTAACAGACCGGCAGACATTTGAAGGAGTCCCACTACAGCAACATTGATTGCAGCTGGGCGAGGCTGGACCTCGTCTAGCACAGAGAGAGAGAGAGTTAACTCCCTCACTGCCGAAAAACACAAAGCACCAAAAACTCAGCTGCGAGAAGTCAGGCTGTGTAATCGTGACGATCTTCATGGCGACACACCCGTGACAGTTCCTCGTCCCTTTCCTTGTCCATTGTAAATGAAGTAAAATAGCTTACACTCGCAGTATCAATGGAAAAAGGGTAATATAAAGGAGATTAGAACCGTGGAAGAGGAAAACCACAGTTCTATTTGTCTTGCCTAAACCAGAATCTTTTAAACAGATATGTTTGTGACTGAGTAGACAGGGAGATACTATTACTGTTTTTTTTTACGTAAAACAGTCCAAAAGCTGGATAATACAGAGATTTGAACCGTGGAACTGCTAAACCACAGTTCTAATTTACTGGCGTATACCAGACTTTTTTAAATAGATATATTTGTGTCTGAACAGTCAGGGAGACACCATTACAGTTTTTTTTTACAGCAAAACATGCCAAAAGCAGGATAATACAGAGATTTGACCCGTGGAACTGCAAAACCACAGTTCTATTTTTCTGGCCTACACCAGACTTTTTTAAACAGATATATTGGTGTCTGAACAGTCAGGGAGACACTATTACAGTTTTTTTTACGGCAAAAAATGTCAAAAGCAGGATAATACAGAGATTTGACCCGTGGAACTGCAAAACCACAGTTATAGTTATGTAGCGAACACCAGAATCTTTCAAACAGATATATTTGTGTCTGAACAGTCAGGGAGACACTATTACAGTTTTTTCTACGCCAAAAAATGCCAAAAGCAGGATAATACAGAGATTTGACCCGTGGAACTTCAAAACTAGAGTTATAGTTATGTGGCATACACCAGAATCTTTCAAACAGATATATTTGTGTCTGAACAGTCAGGGAAACACTATTACTGTTTTTTTAAGGCAAAAGATGCCAAAAGCAGGATTCTACAGAGGTTTGACCTGTGGAACTGCAAAACCACAGTTCTATTTTTCTGGCCTACACCAGACTCTTTTAAACAGATATATTGGTCTCTGAACAGTTAAGGAGAGACTATTACAGTTTTTTTTTACAGCAAAAAATGCCAAAAGCAGGATAATACAGAGATTTGACCCGTGGAACTGCATAACCAGAGATATAGTTATGTGGCGTACACCAGAATCTTTCAAACAGATATATTTGTGTCTGAAAAGTCAGGGAGACACTATTACAGTTTTTTTACAGCAAAAAATGCCAAAAGCAGGATAATACAGAGATTTGACCCGTGGAACTTCAAAGCCACAGTTATAGTTATGTGGCGTACATCAGAATCTTTCAAACAGATATATTTGTGTCAGAACAGTCAGGGAGACACTATTACAGTTTTTTTTAAGGCAAAAGATGCCAAAAGCAGGATACTACAGAGATTTAACCCGTGGAACTGCAAAACCACAGTTCTATTTTTCTGGCCTACACCAGACTCTTTTAAATAGATATATTGGTGTCTGAACAGTCAGGGAGACACTATTACTGTTTTTTTTATGGAAAAAAATGCCAAAAGCAGGATAATACAGAGATTTGACCCATGGAACTGCAAAAACACAGTTATAGTTATGTGGCGTACACCAGAATCTTTCAAACAGATATATTGGTGTCTGAACAGTCAGGGAGACACTATTACAGTTTTTTTTTATTGCAAAAAATGCCAAAAGCAGGATAATACAGAGACTTGACCCATGGAACTGCAAAACTACAGTTCTATTTTTCTGGCCTACATCAGACTCTTTTAAACAGATATATTGGTGTCTGAACAGTCAGGGAGACATTGTTAGGTGTCAGGTGTTTGCTGGATTGGAAATGGGTTCAGAACCATCAGTGGATTCTGTGGTCTTCCATTCCGGTCCAGCTGGGGCTGATGCTGCTCAGCATCGTCATCAGTCCCAACACATAGCTGGTCCACGAGATGTACAGGTTGTCTCTTGGGTCTTTGTTCCTAGCAACAAGAAGGATAGGTTGCGGAGGGAGACAGGGCTGCTAAAGCCTAAGTCCAGGATTCTCTGTACTGAGCATGCCCGTGACATGGCGGACCGTGATTGGTGGTTTGGGAGTCAGCTGATCCGGTGACCTGGCACCGCTTGATTGGTCGCGGGTGACGTCACCAATGGTGCGACGGTGGGCAGGGCTTAATCTTTAAAAAGCCCGCCCACAAACATGGCGGCGTGCTCTGATCATTGAGCTGTGATGGTGTTGTGTGGACGCTTGGTCTCTTGGGCTCCACGTGTGCTTTAGTTTCTGGCAGGCAGGTTTAGTGGAAATAGGCAGGCTCAGATGAAATAGGCAGGTAGCTTTGTCTGACAGTCTGGCTCTGACAAAGGGGTCGCCATACACCCTGAGAAGTCTGCAGACGCTGTATTCGCGGCACCGCCTGTAAGCCACGTGTAGCACACCGGCAGGGAGCACGTATACGTCGGCGTGAGTCACACACGCATCTTAGCGCCCGCCGTGTAGTCCCTGTGCTGTAAAAAGGGCTACAGATACATTATTTATCACACATCACTAGTGCGAATCCCTATTCCCGTTCCGGTGTGCAGTAACACGGAAGGGATTATTATTTCAGTTGGTGGTTTTACCTTCCTACCCGGAAGGTGTTCGGCCGCAGTACTCCAGGCTGCACCGAGGACCCCGGGTTCGGTTGCTTTCCATTATAAATAAAGTCCCCTTAACAGACACTATTACAGTTTTTTTTTACGGCAAAAAATGCCAAAAGCAGGATAATACAGAGATTTGACCCGTGGATCTGCAAAACCACAGTTCTATTTTTCTGGCCTACACCAGACTCTTTTAAACAGATATATTGGTTTCTGAACAGTCACAGACACACTCAATTTTTTTTTTTTGGGGGGGGGGGGGGATACCAAAAGATCAATAAGACGTGTATTTGCACAGTCTGACTGAGGAAAAAAAAACAAACCAGGATTTAGATGAAAAAAAAAGGATTTTTCCTGGCCCCTGTGACCGGGGGATAAGTCTAGCAATTTGACCAACAGGAGCACACAGTACTGTAGTGCAGCGTTTGCTTGTATAACCACTGCGTCTCCTATACAGCCTGCCTGCCTGATATGGATATTAGTCCTGAGAAGGACTGTTTGTTTAATTTGGCAGAATTTAGAGACCCTACACTACCTATTTCGCACTATATATCTCTCCCTAACTCAGCAGCACCCTCTCTACACTGTCTGATTCGGAGTGACTGTGTCCAAGATGGCGGCGCTCGGTTTTAAATACTCGAGGTGACACTGTGCGGCCAGCCAATCACTGTAATGCCCACAAACAACATGGCTGCGGCATTACAGTGACTGGCTGGCAATCCCTGCATGTTCATTGGCTCTGTAAAGAGTGCCAAACGTGAAGGGCGGAGACCCGAGCTCCCGCCCGAGTAACCCGGAAATGCTCGTTGCTCGCCGAAAATCCCGAGTAGTGAGATGCTCGGGCGAGTAACGAGCAGTGTCGAGCATGCTCGCTCAACACTATTTACAAGCTATTATCTTTGTATCGGATAAGAAAAATTAAAAAAAAAAAGTTTTACTCAGCTTTGCGGGCATCATTCCATGATGTGGCCAGTCCAACATACTAAAACTGGTGAAAGGTATTTTTTAAATAAAAGAGCTCTATTTCGGTCTGCCTGCTGTGTGAGCTATGCTTGTGTGATGCTTTCTGTGTGCACTGTGCTTGACTGATGTGTCTGATATGTGCTCTGTGGTTGTTTGACATGTCTGATGTGTGCACTGTGCTTGTGTGATGTGTCTCATGTGTACTCTGTGATTGTGGGATATGTCTGATGTTTTCGCTGCCCTTGTGTGATGTCTCTGATGTGTGTGCTGTGCTTGTGTGACTTGTATGATTTGTGTGTAGTACTTCCGTAATGTGTCTGATGTGTGCTTGAGTGTTATGTCCAATGTGTTTGCTTCACTTGTGTGATGTATCTGATGTGTGTGCTGTGTCTGATGGCACGTTTTGCTTGGGTAATGTGTTTGATGTGTACACTATGCTAGTGTGTTGTGTACGATGTATGCACTGTGTAAATGAGCTGTTAAAATCTTTGGGTCGGACTCAGATCTCCCTGAGAATCTACTTCCAGAGCTTATTTTAAATGAAAGGGTCATTACTAGTGATGAGCGAGCATGCTCGCTACTGCTCAGTGCTCGCCCGAGCATCTCACTGCTCGAGATGCTCGGCGCCCGCCGAGTATTTCCGGGGTTGCTTGGCTCTTTAGAGCGCCAATGAACATGCAGGGATTGCCTGCCACTCACTGTAATGCCGTAGCCATGTTGGTTGTGGCATTACAGTGATTGGCTGGCCGCACAGCGTCATCAGGTCTATATCAGACCTGGCGCCGCCATGTTCGTCACAGTCACTCCGGAATCATACACTGTAGGGAGAGGTGCTGCTGCGTCAGGGAGAGATTTGCTTGTGTATTAGGTAGTGTAGGGAAAAAAAACGTACATTACACATATCCATCTTAACAAACAGTCCTTTTGAGGACTAACTAATCCATCTGCAGAGATATCAGGCAGGCAGTGAATATAGGAAGGCAGCAGATATAGCAGACTGCAGTGCATATAGCACAAGAGGCTCCATTCCAATTCTGCCTTCTGCTGCTGTTAGATATATCTATATAAAGGCCCAGGTCTCAGGGGACAGGAATACATTTTTTAATCCTCGTTATTTGATTAAAAAGCAATCCAGAGAACACCGTTTTTCTGCGCCATTCTCTTGTTGGCACTGCAGATTACAGCCAGGTCCTTTCCATATTACAGCGCTAGAAATCCAGTTATTTAAAACTGTGTTTTCTCCGTCAAACGGATCACAAACACGTTGTCAGAAAATACTGCCATTTCTGACCGCCATTAAAAATTTCTTTCAGTGTGTCACTGAAGCAATTCACAGCAGTTTGCTGTTCAAACTACTTACCTACAGGCCAGGTATTTAAAACTTTGTTTTCTCCGTCACACGGATCACATATACAGTACATACCAAAAGTTTGGACACACCTTCTCATTTAAAGATTTTTCTGTATTTTCATGACTATGAAAATTGTACATTCACACTGAAGGCATCAAAACTATGAATTAACACATGTGGAATTATATACTTAACAAAAAAGTGTGAAACCACTGAAAATATGTCTTATATTCTAGGTTCTTCAAAGTAGCCACCTTTTGCTTTGATGACTGCTTTGCACACTCTTGGCATTCTCTTGATGACCTTCAAGAGGTAGTCACCGGAAATGGTCTTCCAACAATCTTGAAGGAGTTCCCAGAGAAACTTAGCACTTGTTGGCCATTTTGCCTTCACGCTGCGGTACAGCTCACCCCAAACCATCTCGATTCGGTTCAGGTCTGGTGACTGTGGAGGCCAGGTCATCTGGCGTAGCACCCCATCACTCTCATTCTTGGTCAAATAGCCCTTACACAGCCTGGAGGTGTGTTTGGGGTCATTGTCCTGTTGAAAAATAAATGATGGTCCAACTAAATGCAAACCGGATGGAATAGCATGACGCTGCAAGATGCTGTGGTAGCCATGCTGGTTCAGTATGCCTTCAATTTTGAATAAATCCCCAACAGCGTCACCAGCAAAGCACCCCCACACCATCCCACCTCTTCCTCCATGCTTCACAGTGGGAACCAGGCATGTAGAGTCCATCCGTTCACCTTTTCTGTGTCGCACAAAGACACGGTGGTTGGAACCAAAGATCTCAAATTTGGACTCATCAGACCAAAGCACAGATTTCCACTGGTCTAATGTCCATTCCTTGTGTCCTTTAGCCCAAACAAGTCTCTTCTGCTTGTTGCCTGTCCTTAGCAGTGGTTTCCTAGCAGCTATTTTACCATGAAGGCCTGCTGCACAAAGTCTCCTCTTAACAGTTGTTGCAGAGATGTGTCTGCCGCTAGAACTCTGTGTGGCATTGACCTGGTCTCTAATCTGAGCTGCTGTTAACCTGCGATTTCTGAGGCTGGTGACTCGGATAAACTTATCCTCAGAAGCAGAGGTGACTCTTGGTCTTCCTTTCCTGGGACGGTCCTCATGTGAGCCAGTTTCTTTGTAGCGCTTGAAGATTTTAGCAACTGCACTTGGGGACACTTTCAAAGTTTTCCCAATTTTTCTGACTGACTGACCTTCATTTCTTAAAGTAATGATGGCCACTCATTTTTCTTTACTTAGCTGCTTCTTTCTTGCCATAATACAAATTCTAACAGTCTATTCAGTAGGACTATCAGCTGTGTATCCACCAGACTTCTTCACAACACAACTGATGGTCCCAACCCCATTTATAAGGCAAGAAATCCCACTTATTAAACCTAACAGGGCACACCTGTGAAGTGAAAACCATTTCCTGTGACTACCTCCTGAAGCTCATCAAGAGAATGCCAAGAGTGTGCAAAGCAGTCATCAAAGCAAAAGGTGGCTACTTTGAAGAACCTAGAATATAAGACATATTTTCAGTTGTTTCACACTTTTTTGTTAAGTATATAATTCCTCATGTGTTAATTCATAGTTTTGATGCCTTCAGTGTGAATGTACAATTTACATAGTCATGAAAATACAGAAAAATCTTTAAATGAGAAGGTGTGTCCAAACTTTTGGTCTGTACTGTACGTTGTCAGAAAATACTGCCATTTCAGGCCAACATTAAAAATTTCTTTCAGTGTGTCACTGAAGCAATTCACAGCAGTTTGCTGTTTAAACTACTTACCTACAATCCAGGTATTTAAAACTCTGTTTTCTCCGTCACACGAATCACTTATACGTTGTCAGAAAATACTGCCATTTCTGGCCTTCATCAAAAATTTCCTTTAGTGTATCAGTGAAGCAATTTACAGCACTTTGCTGTTCAAACTACTTACCTACAGACCAGGTATATAAAACTCTGTTTTCTCCGTCACACAGATCACATATACGTTTGCTCTTAACTCAGTCATTTGTAGTGAGCGTGGAAGATACTGTCCTCAATTTAAAATGGGCAAGGCACATGGCAAGGGACGGGGAACTGGACGTGATGGTAATGGTGCATGCAGAGGCTGAGGATAAGACCGTGGGCAAGCTGATATTGTGTTACAACAAACACCCAAATCTTCTCGCCTCACCATCCTGTCCCAATTTCTAGGGGAACGCAGCACACCAGTATTGAATCCAGAGCAGTTTCAAAAGATTGTTGGTTTGATAGTGGTTAATGCTTCAAGTCACTTAGCCACCACCACCACCACCACCTCCACCACCCTGTCTTCCACACGGTCAAGTCTCAGTAGCCATGAGTCTGGACCGCATATTCCTCACCCTTATCCTCCTACCATGCCGAGTGCCAAGAGACAACTGATCCCACACTTGGACAATCTGAAGAGCTGTTCACTTTTCCATTTATAGATTCAGGCTCAGATTGCGTGTAGCGATGCCCAAATATTTGAGCAGCCATGGTCACACGAAGGCAACGGTGGGAAAGGTGGACGACTATGAGACACAATTGCCAGAAAGTCAGGAGGAGGTGTGGCGTCCCTGAGGGATCGACCGCCACAGGGATGCTGCACCTCTTTAATGGAGTGTGGTGTTCCTCCTTCGAGGTAAGAACGGTGCAATGGTCAGGACCCCACCTCCACATCAAACACCACACTTCTCCCACCAGAGGGGGCTATTAGGCACTAGTGTGCTGCCTCTACTGGAAAATGGGAGACTGGAGAACCAAGAAATAGGGGGAACCATGTAGAGGGTGAGGGTGGAGGACGCACATTTAGTTACACTTAATATTTGATATTTAATAAACAGCCATCTTGGGCTCATGGTTCTTAGGTTGTGATCTCCATCACTGAACGTGGCTTTCTGTGTGAACCTGCAGATGATGGAGACACGGTCCTCGTACTCTGGCCTTGAGTCGAGGAACGGGTTTGAGTTAACGGCTGTCTCATCCAGTCAAGGTCCCAGCCCAAAAAGGCCCGGAGCTTAAGAGTGTAGCTCCATCGCAAAAGGATCTCAGGGGGATGCAGACGGAGCGGTGTATACCACCTGTCCTCGCTGTTCTAGCCTAGTCAGAGGGATTCCGGCTGCAAGAGGGGCACTGGCCCCCGACACCTGACTTTGCTACTCCAAGTCCTAGTCAGGGAAGCCCGGCAGGCCCAGAGGATCCCACCAGGTAACGGAAGGAGCGGAGCTGCCACCCGTACCCTTTTTCTGAACTTAGTCCAGAGGGAGACCCGGCCTATCTACACAGACAGGAAAGGAATCGGTCTGAAGACTAGGAACATTCTGGTGCGGGGTCCTGATTAAGCACTTGAATTACTCGGAGGTTGTCGGATCCCCGTCCCTAGTGACCGCAGAACTCCGTGAGGAGCAGAGAGAAGCCTTGCAGCTGCACTCTCCACCGTCAGTAAAAACCCTGGAAGTCTACCCCTATGGCCTCTGGACTCTTTATTTCTGCACCGCACTGCACAGCACCAGACCTCCTACACTACAACTCCCTCCATCCTCATCTCTGCCCTGAGGCCCTGCTCTGCCTGTGGGGAGTAGTGTCAACTACAGCTGCCACAACATCACGCCTCAGAGGACTGCAGCAGCGCTGGTGGCCTTCACCAGGTACCACAGGTGGCGTAGTCGATAGCAACCACTCAACCCTGTAAGCCTATTACTTTTATGTGACGGCCCTGGGCTCGGAACGGGTCCAGGCCATGACTGCTTCCTTCAACATCTGACCCGGCTCCGAATACCCTCATCTTCCAAGGGTAGGGCTGTGAGGCGTCACAGAGGACCAGGGTGCGGAAGTGGAAGACGAGTAGGTGGATGATATTGTAACTAAACCAACCTGGCAGGAGGACATGCAGAGCGACGACAGCAGCAAACAGGGGGAGGGAAGCAGAGCACCACAACAGGCAGGAAGAAGCAGTGTGGTGGCCGCAGACAGAAGGCAGGCAGTCGTTCCCCGTAACACCAGCACAAAGGAAGTTGCCAGTACAACTGTTAGTTCTTCCCGAGTCTGGTTGTTTTTTAAAGACTCTGCCAATAACCCCAAAAATGCCATTTGCACCATCTGCCAGGCCAGCATCAGCAGGGGTGGCAAAACGACCAGCCTGACCACCACCAGCATGATCAGGCACATGGCAGCAAAGCACCCGACTTTGTGGGCCGAACCCCAGGGTCCATGAACAGTGTCTGCAAGTGGCACCATTGCTTCTTCCACTGTTGTGTATGCAAGCCAATCCCCTGTCCATGGTGCATGCGAAGATGCCTCCTGCCCTGCACCTGTTGTTGCGCACTCTCAAGAACCAGCATCAGGAAGCACGTCCATGTCCTTGTCCCAGCGCAGCGTTCAGTTGTCCATACCCCAGTCCTTGGAATGCAAGCGCAAATATGCAGCCAACGCCCCACAGGCCACACTACTAAATTCTCACATTTCACGACTGCTTGCTCTCGAAATGTAGCCTTTTAGGCTGGTGGAGACGGAAGCTTTCCGCAACCTGATGGCGGCGGCAGTCCCTCAGTACTCTGTCCCCAGCCGCCACTATTTCTCCCCGTGTGCCATCCTCGCATTACACAAGCACATGGCCCAAAACATTAGCCGTGCCCTCAACAATGCAGTTAACGGGAAAGTCCACCTAACCACGGACACATGGACAAGTGCTTGTGGGCAGGGACGGTACATCTCGCTGACGGCACACTGGGTAAACATAGTGAAAGCTGGGACCCAGTCTGACCTTGGGACGGAACACGTCCTCCTGACGCCAAGGATTGCGGGCCCTAGGTCAATCAGGGTTGCCCCCACGGTCTATAGCTCCTGCATCTCCTCCTCCTCAGCCTCCTCCCCCTCTTCAGCCTCCATTTCCGAAATGACCACATCAGTCACAAGCTGGAAGCACTGCAGCACTGCCTCATCCAAGCGGCAACAGGCTGTGCTGAAGCTAATATGCTTAGGTGACAAACCGCACAATGCTGAAGAGTTGTGGACAGCTCTGAAAGAGCAGGCAGATCTGTGGCTCACACCGCTGAACCTACAGCCAGGCATGGTCATGTGTGACAATGGCCGGAACCTGGTGGCGGCTCTGAGGCGAGGCAAGGTCACACACGTACCATGCCTGGCCCATGTGCTTAACCTCGTGGTTTAGCGGTTTCTCAAATCCTACCCGGAGCTGCCGGATCTGCTTGTTAAAGTATGCCGCCTGTGTGCCCATTTTAGAAAGTCAGCTACAGCTTCCGCCGCCCTTGCCGTGTTTCAGCAGCATTTGCAGCATCCGGCTCACAGACTGGTGTGTGATGTCCCCACGCATTGGAACTCTACACTGCAGATGTTGGGAAGGATTTATGAGCAGAATAGGGCAGTTGTTGAGTACCAGCATCAACAAGGCCGCGGGTTTTCAGTTCAGACTCCACACATAAGACCTCAGGAGTGGACATAGATGTCAGACATATGTATCATCCTCCAAAACTTTGAGGTCTCCACCAAGATGGTGAGCGGCGATGACACCATAATTAGTGTCACCATCCAGCTTCTCTGTCTTCTGAAATGCTCTCTGCTCACAATCAAAGAGGATGCATTGCAGGCGGAGCATGATGAGATGGAGCAAGAAACCATACAGGGTGATTACACACAGCCAAGCCTCATCTCATCCCAACGTGGATTGGGTGACAATGAGGAAGAGGTGGAGGAGGAAGGACAGGAGCTGGTTTCATGCACTATAGACAGTACTACCTGCACAGCTGTCATACCGTCTGTTCAGCATGGATGGCCAGAGGACAGGGAGGAGGAGGAGGAGAGCATGGTCAGTCATCCTCTTGGTGAGGACATGGAAGTCTTGCCTGTTAGTAGTCTGGCACGCATGGCTGAGTTTCCCCTGACCCTCGTGTTCTCAAAATTTGGGGTGACAGTCATTACTGGTTGATGACACTTCTAGACCCACACTTCAAGGAGAACTTTATATCTCTTATTCCTGAGGCAGACAGGTCTACAAAAATGGGGCTGTACCAAAAGGCCCTTGTTGCGGAACTATTAAAAAAATTCCCATCTGAAAACGCTGGCGGCAAGGGTCACACTTCGTTGGACAACCAAGGAGTACAGTCGAGGCAGGGGAACACTGTTAAAGTTCTGGGAGAGTTTTCTCAGACCCTCCCATCGCACAGGCCCTGAGGTGCGGGGTAATCTCACAAGGAGTGCAAAGTTTTGGAAGATGCTAAGGGAATACCTTGCCGACCGTAACAACGTCCTCCGTGATTCCTCTGTGCCTTATAATTATTGGGTATCCCAGCTGGATACGTGGACTGAACTGGCTCTCAATGCCTTGGAGGTCCAGGCCTGCCCTGCCGCCAGCGTTTTATCAGAGCTTGTTTTTAGTGCCGCTGGTGGAATTATAACTGATAAGCGCATCCGCCTGTCAACTGAAAATGCTGACAGGCTGACTCTTATAAAAATGAAAAAGGGCTGGATTGGGCCCGACTTCTCAACACCACCAAATGATAGCAGTGTAACATAAACTCAAATCCAGTGTCTTTTCTTGGGAGGTGTATTCCCATGCACCTTTTCACACTCAGACATGGGTATACCCTTCCTGATTTTGGCTATTTGCTCTTGTCCTCCTCCATCTCCTCATCCTCCACCACCATATCGCAAGGGTGACCGTGGTCCGTGATGCAACACCCACATAAATTTTTTAAAGGGTGTTAATGATGCCCGTAAAAAATTTTTTTATACAGTATGTTCATGTACACCTCCCAGGGCTAAAGGTTTGTCAGCCCGTACAATTAGTGCATTAGCATTACAAGTATAGGAGGCCCGCTCCTTTCTAATGGAAACATTTTTTATGACGCCCTCCTCCACATCTCTTCCAAGGGGCAATGAAGTGCCTCCAAATTTATGGCAGCCCTTGCATTCACTGCATAGGCCAACACTATGGGAGACTCTCTCCTTTCAAATGGGAATTTATTGTTACTGTGGCCCTGCTCTATGTGTCTTTAAATTCTTAGTGGGGCTTTTCCTTAAATTGTTCAGCCGTTGGACTCACTGCATACCCTATAACTGTATAGCAGACCCTCTCCTTTCTAATGGGAACTTGTCGTACTTGTTACTGTGGCCCTGCTCTATGTGTCTTTAAATTCTTAGCGGGGTTTTTCGTAAAATTGGTCAGCCGTTGGACTCACTGCATACCCTATAACTGTATAGCAGACTCTCTCCTTTCTAATGGGAATTTGTCATTACTGTGGCCCTGCTCTATGTGTCTTTAAATTCTTAGTGAGGTTTTTCCTAAAATTGGTCAGCCGTTGGACTCACTGCATACCCTATAACTGTATAGCAGACTCTCTCCTTTCTAATGGGAATTTGTCATTTCTGTGACCCTGCTCTATGTGTCTTTAAATTCTTAGTGGGGTTTTTCCTAAAATTGGTCAGCCTTTGGACTCACTGCATACCCTATAATGGTATAGCAAACTCTCTCCTTTCTAATGGGAATTTGTCATTACTGTGGCCCTGCTCTATGTGTTTTTAATTTCTTAGTGGGGTTTTTCCTAAAATTGGTCAGCCATTGGACTCACTGCATACCCTATAACTGTATAGCAGACTCTCTCCTTTCTAATGGGAATTTGTCATTACTGTGGCCCTGCTCTATGTGTCTTTAAATTCTTAGTGGGTTTTTTCCTAAAATTGGTCAGCCTTTGGACTCACTGCATACCCTATAACTGTATAGCAGACTCTCTCCTTTCTAATGGGAATTTGTCGTTACTGTGCCCCTGCTCTATGTGTCTTTAAATTCTTACTGGGGTTTTTCCCAAATTTTGGCAGACCTTGCAGTCACAACAAGGGCATTACCACTATAGGAGACCCGCTCCTTTATAATGGGAACATTTTTTTTTCTGAGACCCTCCTCTATGTCTCTTCAAACGGGTATTGGGGTGCATCCAAATATTTGGCAGCCCTTGTAGTCACTGGATATGCAATAACAGTATAGGAGACCCACTTGTTAATAATGGGAACAGCAAAGCATAGCCGGCTGATGGCTCTCTAACAATAGCGAGGGCCGACTGCTGTCCTTTTAAGAATAGTAAGGGCAGTCTGATGGCCCTATAAAAATAGGCTTTATGACTTTCAGAGTCCCTCCATCATAAATAAAACAGGATGTGTCTGATGATGTGTCACACACCACATTGCCAGATAAGGTTGTAAAATGTTAAAATGACATTTCCCGGTGAATACATTTGTCTTAAAAAATAACGTAAAATAACGTAAAAAAAAGAAAACAATAGGATCTTTCTTTAGTATAAAAAACAGCATCACCAATGCAACCTCAATGTAATCACGTTGTTCAGCTCCTGCACCTCCTCCTCCATCTCCGAAATTACCACATCAGTCACAAGCTGACAGCACTGCAGCACTGCCTTGGCCAAGCGGCAACAGGCTGTGATGAAGATAACATGCTTAATGCTTAATTGGCGGCTGGAGACTGAGTATGGACACTCAGCCGCCGGCATGAGTTTGTGAAAAGCTTCCGCCTCCACGAGCCTAAAAGGCCATATTTCAAGTGCAAGCAGCTGCCCAGAATTCTGGCAGTTTAGTGTTGCGGCCTGTGGGTGCGTGTCTGGCTGCATACTTGCGCTTGCATTGCAAGTAACAGAAAACTAAGCAGATGGTGGCCTCTATCATCATCATGGCCTCACCTCGGCACTACGAACTCTCCTGAAGGAGAAGCCAGGGCCCACCGGAGGAGTCTCCGGTTCTCTGGTGGGCCCGTCCAACCCTGCCGAGAAGCAGCCCTGGATAAGAAAAGTGTAGGGGAAGGTTCCCGGACACTCTATGGCTGCTTTTTTTAATGTGGATTTGACATGCTTATATTATTTCTTAAACCATATTGCAGATCAGGCCATTGTCCAACTCAGTATTCATGAAATTAAATGCGCAAAGAAAGATGTTTGTGTGTCAAAGCACCACCGACAAGTGCGAGTTGATGATGGACGGGCTGCCATTGCTTCTGCAACAAGCTGCATTAGAGGACTTCCTTGGAGAAATGACACCCAGGGTAGATACTGTTTCCCTCTATGCCAGTCCTTTCACCGAGCTAAATACAACTCTCAGAAAAAAAACCTGTGGACTGGCTCCGTATCGTCCCTGGCCATTTTCACCTGTCCACGTGTTTGTGGTGAGGCGGTCCTTCCCAGTAAGTGCACTCTGGAGGGCACAGGTAATGTTGTGGGACCCGGGCTTGTGGAAGGCGGAGACGATAACGGGAGAAATAGTGGCGGCTGGGGACCGAGTATGAACACCTGGTCGCCGCCAGCATGAGGTTATGAAAAGCTTCCACCTCCACGAGCCTAAAAGGCCACATTTCAAGTGAAAGCAGCTTTAGAGGAATTCCTTGGAGAAATGACAGCTGGGTAGATATGGTTTCCCAAGTCCTTTCACCAAGCTAAAGAATATGGCTGTTGAGAAATACAACTCAGCAAAAATAGCTGTGGACTGGCTCCGTACTGTCCCTGGCCACATTCACCTCTCCACGTGTTTGTGGTTAGGTGTTCCTTCCCAGTAAGTACACTGGGTAGGTCACGGGTAATGTTGTGGAGCCCATGCTTGTGGAAGGCAGAGACGATACCGGGAGAAACAGTGGCGGAGTATGGACACCCGGCCGCTGCCAGCATGAGGTAATGAAAAGCTTCCGCCTCCACAAGCCTAAAAGGCCACATTTCAAGTGCAAGCAGCTGTCAAAAATTTGGCAGTATAGTATTGCAGCTTGTGGGTGGGTGGGTGGCTGGCTGCAAACTTATGCTTGCATTACATGGGGTAGGGACAACTGAACGCTGCACGGGGACAAGGACGTGGACAGTGATTGCTGCAAGTCTGCAATGACAGGTGCATGGTGGGAGGCATCTTCGCATGCGCTAAGGATCACTTATGATGGGCACACTTTTAGGCAGTGACCTGGGAGTCAGAAATGCTTCCAGAGGTCTTTTCCATGCTGTTCCCATGTCTTTTCAGCACTGTATGCATGTGTCTGATGATGTGTCACACACCACATGGCCAGATAAGGTTGTAAAATGTTAAAATGACATTTCCAGTGAATGCATTTGTCTTGTTGAAAGAAATGCAAAAGTGCAAAAATGCATTAAAAACGCTACGTGTGAACATAGCCCAAGGTGTGGAGGAGCATTTTTGTTTTTGGTTATTTATTTTGCCTTATATTCAAGTTATTACCCTGAAAAGGATGTTCCTTAACATATTTCCCAGGAAAATCCATTTTGGTTTCGTTTTTGTATGTTTTATTGTGAGTCCATAAAAGTGGCATAATACTCTGACAACGTTGTTGACAGCAGTAACCTGGGAGTCAGAAATGCTTCCAGGGGTCTTCCCCATGCTGTTCCCATGTCATTTGAGCACTTTTCCCATCGATTTTGGCAATTTTAAGGCCCTCTGCAGACCGCCGGGGGAAGCCGCCTGAAAAATGCTCGGGTTTCCCATAGCCTTACATTGGGCTCGTTGCTCGGGTCAAGCACCTGAGTATTCCAATTTGCTCGTCCCGAGCAACGAGCACCCGAGCATTTTAGTGCTCGCTCATCACTAGTCGTTACCAGTGTGGGACATGTAGATCAGACGGTCAGTCATTATATGTTTATATGTGGGTAACACTCCTTCATTTAAAATCATCTGTGGAGGCAAATTCTCAGCAGAACTGTGTCCTACTCATAGATTTTACCACCTCATTTACATATTAAGAACAATGTGGATTTCTCTGGAATAAGACATCGAATCACAGATATCAAGGTTATCATTTTGTTCAACTATTTTTGACCTACATTCCCTAATAGATGTATTAGAAAGGTTGATCCTACTGACCGATTCTCTTTAAATTAGAGCTTACTTTAAATAAAACAAATAACAATCATTATGTTTTCTTCTTTTTTAGTCAACATGGTTAAATAGCTGAAGTTGATTGAAAGTAATGGCATATTATTCAATCGTGTTTATATGCTACTGAGTATTTTAACCTGTATTTTCATTTTGCAGAAATGTTATGAAACTTACTGTATCAACATTATTGGTTGTTAGTCATTAAGAATAATTCATGGAGAGTTCATCTTAATATTTTAGGGGTGTAAATAACAGCACACAAGTTGTTACCATTTTTGGAAAATAATTAGTACTGCACAGAGTGTATGATGCTTGTTAAAAATCCCAACAATGGAATGTCTCCTGAACTATATAGCAACCATCTCCACCACCCAATGCTTTTTGCATCTCATTGGCATTTTAGAACATTAATTGACTCATTATTCTAATTCATATTCAGGACAGGAAGTTGATTAAGGAAGGCAGATGCAGAATCTCCAGACACATTTGTATCTGCGTTGTTTGTCCCTGCAGTTTACTCGAGTTATTAGAATACTTAGCAAGCATTACTGCAGAGGAAACGGAAAATGTGTTTCACTAAATAGTTGTCTCATAGGATTTTATTTTTGTTTTCATATTTTCTTACCATCTCACCCTACAGCTGCTCGGTACTGAATCACTTCTACCTACTTTACTGTAGTTTATTATACAGCCTTTAGAGTACCACAAAAATTGGTAACACTACCTAAAGTAATTAATCATCAATGTAGTGTAGCTGCCTAGCTAGTATTAGTCCTGCTACATTTGAATAGCACATTTTTCTCTTCATTATTTATCTGTGACATAGTTCTTGCTTGTCACAAGTCACTATACTAAGTGTTCTTGTTCTTGTGCAATCCTTTTTATAAAGGGAAAAATAATTGTTTAATTTAAAAACTACAAAAAAAAAAAAAAATTTTTCGATATTTCACTAAAATTGTGCACCCCACAAAATGTTCATGTAGCAAACACTTTTTTTGCATGTCTATGTTACAAATCGAAATTTACATTTATTTATGCCAAACCAATATAGTGCACTGTTACAAAGTACTAGCTTTTTGGATGTGTAACTGCCTAGCATTTCCTTTATTATGATATTTGGGAAGACTGTTTAACTTAGCAAAATAGAAAAGAATAAAACTATTTTAATAGAATGTAGATATTTAACTGTGTATATCTGTTTTGCACACCGGCTTTACTTGACCAATTTGACAAATGTACATGCCATACCTATACTGTGGCCTTCTGGCACAATCTGCTTTCTTTATAAGTACCTACCTACCTACATACCTAGAATTTCTTGTTACATGCTATTTGGCAAGGGTTGAATAATTGGGGTTAAAGACAGTGTTTTCCAAAATGTATGGTAAAAGTGGCAGTGGCAATGGACAGGGTTACCTCTGTCAGTGACACTGTCAGTTTGGGTCAGAGTACTGCAAAGAACGATCTGCCTGAGCATACATGACTAAAAGGGATAATTTTAGAACCATTTTCTAATTTAAAAAATCATGAAATGTCTGTTGGTGTGTTATTATTAAACATTAGTGATGAGTAGTGATGAGTGAACCTGCTCGCCACTGCTCGGTACATGCCCGAGCATCTCACTACTTGAGATGCTCGGCACTCGACGATTATTTCCAGGTTGCTCTAGCGGGAGCTCGGGTCTCCTCCATGCATGTTTGGCGCTTTTTAGAGATCCAATGAACATGCAGGGATTGCCTGCCACTCATTGTAATGCCGCAGCCATGTTGGTTATGGGCATTACAGTGATTGGCTGGCCGCACAGCATCATCAGGTGTATATAAGACCAGGCGCAGCCATGCTCGTCACAATCTACCCCAAAATCAGGCAAAGGAGGGAGAGGTGCTGCTGCATCAGGGAGAGATTTGCTTGCTTAGAGTTAGTATAGGTATTCCACAACATATATTTATATCCATCTCAACTAACAGTCCTTCTGAGAACTAATTCAGCTGCATATATTCAGTGGTGATAGCAGGAATTAGGAAGGCAGGCGGTGTATGTGGCAGACTGCAGTGCATATAGTGCAAGAGGGTCCATTTAATGTCCTGTTAGTATAGGTATTCCACAACATATATATACACTACCGTTCAACAGTTTGGGGTCATTTCGAAATTTCATTATTTTTGAAAGAAAAGCACATTTTTTTTAAATGAAGCTAACATTAAATGAATCAGAAATACACTCTATACATTGTTAATGTGGTAAATGACTATTCTAGCTGCAAACGTCTTGTTTTTATTGCAATATCTACATAGGTGTATAGAGTCCCATTTCCAACAACCACCACTTCAGTGTTTTAATGGTACATTGTGTTTGCTAACTGTGTAAGAAAGCTAATGGATGTTTAGAAAACCCTAGAAAATCCTTGCACATGTATGTTAGCCCAGCTGAAAAAGGTTTGGCTGATTTGAGAAGCTATAAAATTGACCTTCCTTTGAGCTAGTTGAGAATCTGGAGCATTACATTTGTTTGTTCTATGAAACTCTCAAAATGGCCAGAAAAAGAGAAGTTTCATGTGAAACTCGACAATCTATTCTTGCTCTTAGAAATGAAGGCTATTCCATGCGAGAAATTGCCAAGAAACTGAAGATTTCCTACAATGGTGTGTACTACTCCCTTCAGAGGAGAGCACAAACAGGCCCTGACCAGAGTAGAAGGAGAAGTGGGAGGCCCCGCTGCACAACTGAGCAACAAGACAAGTACATTAGAGTCTCTAGTTTGAGAAATCGACGCCTCACAGCTCCTCAACTGGCAGCTTCATTAAATAGTACAAGCAAAACGCCAGTGTCAACGTCTACAGTGAAGAGGCGACTCCGGGATGCTGGCCTTCAGGGCAAAGTGGCAAAAAAAAAGCCATATCTGAGACTGGCTAATAGAAGGAAAAGATTAATATGGGAAAAAGAACACAGACATTGGACAGAGGAAGATTGGAAAAAAGTTTTATGGACAGACGAATCAAAGTTTGAGGTGTTTGAATCACACAGAAGAACATTTGTGAGACGCAGAACAACTGAAAAGATGCTGGAAGAGTGCCTGATGCCATCTGTCAAGCATGGTGGAGGTAATATGATGGTCTGGGGATGCTTTAGTACTGGTAAAGTGGGAGATTTGTACAAGGTAAATGGGATTTTGAATAAGGAAGGCTATCACTCCATTTTGCAACGCCATGCTATACCCTGTGGACGGCGCTTGATTGGAGCCAATTTCATCCTACAACAGGACAATGACCCAAAGCACACTTCCAAATTATGCATGAACTATTTAGGGAATAAACAGGCAGCTGGTATTCTATCTATAATGGAGTGGCCAGTGCAGTCACCAGATCTCAACCCCATTGAGCTGTTGTGGGAGCAGCTTGACTGTATGGTATGCAAAAAGTGCCCATCAAGCCAATCCAACTTGTGGGAGGGGCTTCAGAAAGCATGGGATGAAATTTCTCAAGATTACCTCAGAAAATTATCAGCTAGAATGCCAAAGGTCTGCAATGCTGTAATTGCTGCGAAGGGAGCATTCTTTGATGAAAGCAAAGTTTGAAGGAGAAAATTATTCTTTCAAATAAAAATCATTATTTCTAACCTTGTCAATGTCTGGACTACATTTTCTATCCATTTTGCAACTCATTTGATAAATAAAAGTATGAGTTTTCATGGAAAACACAAAATTGTCTGAGTGACCCCAAACTTTTGAACAGTAGTGTATATCCATCTGAACTAACAGTCCTTTTGAGGACTAATCCAGCTGCATATATTCAGAGGTGATTGAAGCAATTAGGCAAGCAGTGTATGTGGCAGACTTCAGTCCATATAGTGCAAGAGGGTCCATTGAACGTTCCTGCTGCTGCTGTTCTTACAGATATTTGTAGACATAGCCCCAGATATCAGGGGCCAGGGAATTTTTTTTTTTTTTTTTATCTTAATCCTGGTTATTTGCTTAAAAAGCAATCAAGAGTACACCATTTTTCTGCTCCATTTGATTGTTGGCATTGCAGAATACAACCAGATCCTTTGCATATTACAGCGATAAAAATCGAGAAATTTGTAGTGAACGTGGAAAATATTGGCCTCAATTTAAATTTTGATGCAGCGTGTCAGTGAAGTTATTGACACGAGGTCGCTGTGAAAAATAGTAATATACAGACCAGCTATTTAAAACTGTGGTTTTCTGTCACACGTATCACATATAAGTGAGCTCCAAATTCAGCCATTTCTGGCCTCCATTTACATTTTGTTGCAGTGTGTCAGTGAAGTTATTGACACGAGGTCGCTGTGAAAAATAGTAACCTACAGGCCAGCTACTTAAAACTGTGGTTTTCCGTGACACGTATCACATATCACTGTGGTTCAAATCCAGCCATTTGTAGTGAACGTGGAAAATATTGTCCTCCATTTAAAACGGGCAAGGCGCGTGGCAAGGGACGGGGAAGTGGACGTGTTGTGATGGTGCATGCAGAAGACGAGGCCAAGGCCGTGGGCAAGCTAAAATTGTGCCACAACAAACACCCACATCTTGTCACTCGATCTTCCTGTCCCAATTAATAGGGGACCGCAGAACACTACTATTGAACACACAGCAGTGTCAAAAGGTTATTGGTTGGATAGCAGATAAAGCTTCCAGTCACTTAGCCATCACCACCCTGTCTTCCACATGGTCAAGTCTCAGTAGCCATGAGTAGTGTTGAGCATTCCGATACTGAAATATCGGGTATCGGCCGATATTCGCGGTATCGGAATTCCAATACTTAATTCCGATACTATTGCAATATCGTATACCGGAATCGGAAGTTCCCATAATGCAATGAGACATTTTCATTTTATTCAGCCAATGAGGATCCTAAGAAGTGTGGGCACATCCTGTTAGGCATGTAGGCATCTTAACTAATGGCATGGCTGTGATTGGCTGCTGAAATGATGTCATGATGCACTATAAAAGCCACCGCCGCCATTTTGAGCTCACTCTGCTGTGAATTCAGTTAGGGATAGGACGCTGTTGTTCTGAGGGACAGTTTTAGCTACCTATTTGCTCTATACTGCTTTACCCAAGCTACTTTCTAAATCACTGTGCCTTGCAGTGCTAGTGCACAGTTCCCTGTGCTGTTCACCGCTATCTGCAAGGTCTGTGTGTGTGAGTGCAGCTCACCCTGTAGTGTGTGCTTCAGCCAAGTCTGGTTGTAGTGCACTCAGTGTGTGTCACTGCCTCATACATTGTCCTTTTTTGCCAATTCATAATTTTTCCTGATATCTCCTATTAGTGTGGTGGTTCCATCTGTATTCAGCTAAATTGGTTCCAAACACACTATATAGGAGTAGATAGAGAAATTTTTTTCCGTCTTGCAGCACTAGTGCACAGTGCTCTGCATCTGTACTGTTCACCGCTGTCTGCAAGGTCTGGTGTGTGAGTGCAGCTCACCCTGTAGTGTGTGCTTCAACCCCGTCTGGTTGTAGTGCACTCAGTGTGTGTCACTGCCTCATACATTGTCCTTTATTGCCAATTCATAATTTTTCCTGATATCTCCTATTAGTGTGGTGGTTCCATCTGTATTCAGCTAAATTGGTTCCAAACACACTATATAGGAGTAGATAGAGAATTTTTTTCCGTCTTGCAGCACTAGTGCACAGTGCTCTGCATCTGTACTGTTCACCGCTGTCTGCAAGGTCTGGTGTGTGAGTGCAGCTCACCCTGTAGTGTGTGCTTCAACCCCGTCTGGTTGTAGTGCACTCAGTGTGTGTCACTGCCTCATACATTGTCCTTTATTGCCAATTCATTATTTTTCCTGATATCTCCTATTAGTGTGGTGGTTCCATCCATATTCAGCTAAATTGATTCCAAACACACTATATAGGAGTAGATAGAGGAGCCTTTCTGCAGCATTGGGCCCTGCAGCCCCAGCCAGATTAGTATTAGCCTATTTTTTGCAGCCTCATCTATTGCATTGTAGGTTACCTTCCTACATTGTAATAGCTACAAAAAGTTTGTGATACTATCGTTATTACATCTTTAGGCACATCCAGTGTCTTTTTGTGACAAAAAAAACCTAAATAAAGTTCACCAAACACTCCACTTTACAGTTGTGTAGGCCACATTAGCTCATATTAAAGTCTAGTCCACACTTTATAAAATTAGTGTTTCTTATACCTGTTAGCAGCTGTTCAGGAATAAGCACACTAAGCCCTTAGTACTTTTCTGCCTATCTTTATCAGTCTACCAAGATGAAGAAGGCAGGGAGTAAGGCATGTGGTCGTGGTCGTGGGCGTGGGCGTGGAGTTTCTGCAGGGAGAGGACGTGAGGATTCTGTGCCTGCAGGGAGAGGACGTGGGGATTCTGTGCCTGCTGCGGGCACCAGTGACTCAGCATCCCCCAGTTTTACCAGGGAACAGTCCTTTATGCGCAGCTTTGTAGGAGCTAGCCGTACCCCACTGCTGCGCGAGGACCAAATTGAAGCCGTTGTCGGATGGATGGCAGCTAACGCATCGACTTCAATTAGTTCCAGATCCTCTCAGGTCCTGAGCACTGAAGAGCACCCATCTGTCTCTTCACCACCTGCCAAATTGCCCAGGCAGTCAGAGAGCCCTGGACAGGAGCCATCTCTACTTCTGTTCTCTGAATCTCTTGGCTTGGAAAGAGGGGGCCAGCCAAGCAGAATTCGAGAATTTGAAGAAGAGGTAGTATGCAGTGATGCGCAACCGTTTTGTCTCTCTGAATCTGAAGAGGCGGGTGGGCCAGTGCCTATGGTCAGCAGCACACCTCAGTACGCATCTGATGATGAGACTCAGGTGCCACTTTCTGGTGCGTACTGTGCTGTCGAGACTACCCAGGAGAAGCAGTTGTTTGAAGAGGGTGGTGTAGATGATGAGGTCCTTGACCCATCATGGCGTGAGGGACAGGAAGGTGGTGGGAGCAGCTCTGAGGAAGAGATTCCCCGAACGGCCCAAAAAGGAGGGAGAGGGAGGGGGCAGACTTGGTTGCCTGTAGCCTCCACTTCGGCACCCATTAGGAGCATGGCTCTTCCAAAATCCAAAGCGGGCGCTCCCAAGACTTGCAGTGCCTGGTCCTTTTTTGACACAGTTGCAGATGACATTTGCTTTGTCAAATGCAAGCTGTGTAATCAGAAGGTGAAAAGAGGGAAAAGTGTCAGCAACCTCAATACCACAAATATGTGGAAACATGTGCGGACCAAGCACGTGGTGGAGTTACACAAACACACTGAAGACCTAGGCCAACCTACAGCGCCACCTACCACCTCTTCAGCTCGTGTTGTAGCCTCTTCCTCCAGCTCACACACAGCTGGTTCGGCTTCCTCACAGGATCGCCATGGAAGAATCTCTGGCACTGTTGTACAGAGACACAGTGTAATTCCACCCACAGCACCACTTTCCCAGTCATCCTCACACTCCCAGGCCAGTCTACAGCCATCGTTAGCACAGGCATGGGAGAAAAGGCGCCCATACTCGGCAAACCACCCCCGAGCACAGGCTCTGAATGCTGGCATTGCTAAACTACTGGCCCTTGAAATGCTATCATTCAGGCTGGTGGAGACTGACACATTCCGTAACTTTATGGCATTGGCAGTCCCACAATACAACGTGCCCAGCCGCTTTTATTTCAGCAGGCAAGCCGTCCCTGCCCTGCAACATCATGTGGAGGGAAAAATTAAACATGCGCTACAAAACGCCGTCAGTAGCAAGGTCCACCTGACCACTGATGCGTGGACCAGTAAGCATGGACAGGGACGATACCTTTCCCTCACTGCCCATTGGGTAAATGTTGTGGAGCCGGGTACAGATCTTGAGAGTGGCGCTGTACGTGTTCTGCCAACTCCAAGGATTGCAGGAATCCAGTCTGTACACATTGACTCCTCCTCATACTCCAGTTCCTCTGAATCAGCGCTGCAGGAGCCGTCACGGTCTACCTCCACATCGACCCGTGAACGGTTACCTGTTATGATGACCGATATGAGCACAGCCGTGGCCAAACGTCAACAGGCCGTATTAAAATTAATTTCTTTGGGGAATCGAAGCCACACAGCGCAGGAGCTCTGGAATGCCATCAAGCAGCAGAGTGACGTGTGGTTTGTGCCAGCGAATCTCCAGCCAGGCATGGTAGTGTGTGACAATGGCCGAAATCTGGTGGCAGCTCTGGGCCTAGGCAACCTCACTCACATCCCATGTCTGGCACATGTGCTCAACTTGGTCGTGCAGAGTTTTTTGAGGGACTATCCGGATCTTGATGCACTGCTTCACAAGGTCCGCATAGAGTGCGCTCACTTGCGGCGTTCCAGCAATGCAAGATCACGCATTGCAGCTCTGCAGCGCCGATTATGTCTTCCGGAACATCGCATCATATGTGACCTACCCACCAGGTGGAATTCAACGTTACATATGTTGGAGAGGTTGTGTGAGCAGCAGGCAGCAGTAATGGAGTACCAGCTGCAGCAGGCGCAAACAAGTCGCAGTGCGCGCCGTTCACACTTCACCACCACTGAGTGGGCCTCTATGAAGGACATTTGCCATGTTTTGCGTGCCTTCGATTATTCCACGCGGATGGCGAGTGCAGATGATGCACTAGTCAGCATGACTATCCCCCTTATCTGCCTGCTTGAAAAAACACTGCAAGCACTAAGGGACGAGGTTTTGGAAGAGGTGGAGGATGAGGAGTCACAAATGCCATCTGCTTCTCTACAGTCTGCGCAACGTGGTTCCTCACAAAGGCCTAGGCAGGGGACACTTTGTGAGGAGGATGAGGAGGAGTCAATGGATGAGGAAGACATCTGTCCAGAGGAGGGAGGTACACAATGCTCTAGTAGTCAGTATCTAGAGCGAGGGTGGGGTGATGCAGAGCAGGCAGAGATCACGCCTCAAGCAGGGGACAGCGTTTCTTGGCCAGTTGGCAGTCTGCAGCACATGGTTGATTTCATGCTGCAGTGCCTCAGAAACGACCGCCGCATCGCCCACATTCTCAACACGGCTGATTATTGGGTGTCCACCCTCCTAGATCCTCGCTACCGGGACAACTTACAAAGCCTCATAACACCATTGAACCGGGAGCGTAAAATGCGGGAGTACCAAGACGCACTGGTGCATTCCATCATGTTCTCCATTCCAACCGAGAGCAGTGCTGCTAGTGCTTTACAAAGCAGCTCAGTGCGTCGAGGCAGTGGAGGAAGCTCTGCACAAAGAGGGAGCAGAAGCAGCGCCTCAGCACAAGGCAAGACCAGTATGGCCGAAATGTGGCAAAGTTTTGTGTCCCCGCCGCCACAAATGTCTACACCATCACAGACAGCTCCAGTCAGCAGGAGGCAACGTTTCCGTCAGATGGTGACAGACTACATGTCTTGCCCTCTTAGTGTACTCCCAGACGGCTCTTCTCCCTTCAAGTTTTGGGTCTGTAAGCTGGATACATGGCCAGAGCTTAGTCAGTATGCACTGGAGGTGCTAGCTTGCCCTGCTGCTAGTGTATTATCGGAACGCGTCTTTAGTGCCGCAGGTGGTGTACTAACAGACCGTCGCATGCGACTATCCTCCGATAACGTTGACCGGCTTACTTTTCTCAAAATGAACAAGGCCTGGATCTCTCATGAATTTGCCAGTCCTCTTCCAGAATAAATAATTGGTTGGCAACAGTATCCAGGTCTCCTGTTCTGTTCATGTTTCTACCACCTGAACTGTAATCCCTGAGCTCCAACACCGCCAGTTGGCGCTCGGAAGTGCCGTCTGCACAGTCAACACTTGCTGCCGTGTTATTGGGGTTCAGTAACGTCAGCTGTTCTCCTGCTGTGCGGACGGCAATTTCTCCTGATTTGTCCACATCCACTGTACTACACATTTTAAAGTTGCTCCAATTACTCCTCTGGCTCCTCTGTTTTCATTCTTATCCCTGGGCTCCAGCACCGCCAGTTGGCGCTCGGAAGTGCTGTCTGCACAGTCAACACTTGCTACCATGTTATTGGGGTTCAGTAACGTCAGCTGTTCCCCTGCTGTGCGGACGGCAATTTCTCCTGCTCTGTCCACATTCTCACTACTACAGATTTTAAAGTTGCTCCAATTACACCTCTGGCTCCTCTGTTTTCATTCTTATCCCTGGGCTCCAGCACCGCCAGTTGGCGCTCGGCAGTGCCGTCTGCACAGTCAACACTTGCTGCGGTGTTATTGGGGTTCGGTAACGTCAGCTGTTCCCCTGCTGTGTTCACGGCAATTTCTCCTGCTCTGTCCATATTCACTGTGCTACTTATTTAAAACTTGCTCCAATTACACCTCTGGCTCCTCCGTTTTTAGTATTTACCCTGGGCTCCAACACCGCCAGTTGGCGCTCGGAAGTGCTGTCTGCACAGTCAACACTTGCTGCCGTGTTATTGGGGTTCAGTAACGTCAGCTGTTCTCCTGCTGTGCGGACGGCAATTTCTCCTGCTTTGTCCACATCCACTGTACTACACATTTTAAAGTTGCTCGAATTACACCTCTGGCTCCTCTGTTTTCATTCTTATCCATGGGCTCCAGCACCGCCAGTTGGCGCTCGGAAGTGCCGTCTGCACAGTCAACACTTGCTGCTGTGTTATTGGGGTTCAGTAACGTCAGCTGTTCTCCTGCTGTGCGGACGGCAATTTCTCCTGCTTTGTCCACATCCACTGTACTACACATTTTAAAGTTGCTCGAATTACACCTCTGGCTCCTCTGTTTTCATTCTTATCCCTGGGCTCCAGCACCGCCAGTTGGCGCTCGGAAGTGCCGTCTGCACAGTCAACACTTGCTACCATGTTATTGGGGTTCAGTAACGTCAGCTGTTCCCCTGCTGTGTTCACGGCAATTTCTCCTGCTCTGTCCATATTCACTGTGCTACTTATTTAAAACTTGCTCCAATTACACCTCTGGCTCCTCCGTTTTTAGTATTTACCCTGGGCTCCAACACCGCCAGTTGGCGCTCGGAAGTGCTGTCTGCACAGTCAACACTTGCTGCCGTGTTATTGGGGTTCAGTAACGTCAGCTGTTCCCCTGCTGTGCGGACGGCAATTTCTCCTGCTCTGTCCACATTCTCACTACTACAGATTTTAAAGTTGCTCCAATTACACCTCTGGCTCCTCTGTTTTCATTCTTATCCCTGGGCTCCAGCACCGCCAGTTGGCGCTCGGAAGTGCTGTCTGCACAGTCAACACTTGCTACCATGTTATTGGGGTTCAGTAACGTCAGCTGTTCCCCTGCTGTGCGGACGGCAATTTCTCCTGCTCTGTCCACATTCTCACTACTACAGATTTTAAAGTTGCTCCAATTACACCTCTGGCTCCTCTGTTTTCATTCTTATCCCTGGGCTCCAGCACCGCCAGTTGGCGCTCGGAAGTGCCGTCTGCACAGTCAACACTTGCTGCGGTGTTATTGGGGTTCGGTAACGTCAGCTGTTCCCCTGCTGTGTTCACGGCAATTTCTCCTGCTCTGTCCATATTCACTGTGCTACTTATTTAAAACTTGCTCCAATTACACCTCTGGCTCCTCCGTTTTTAGTATTTACCCTGGGCTCCAACACCGCCAGTTGGCGCTCGGAAGTGCTGTCTGCACAGTCAACACTTGCTGCCGTGTTATTGGGGTTCAGTAACGTCAGCTGTTCTCCTGCTGTGCGGACGGCAATTTCTCCTGCTTTGTCCACATCCACTGTACTACACATTTTAAAGTTGCTCGAATTACACCTCTGGCTCCTCTGTTTTCATTCTTATCCCTGGGCTCCAGCACCGCCAGTTGGCGCTCGGAAGTGCCGTCTGCACAGTCAACACTTGCTGCGGTGTTATTGGGGTTCGGTAACGTCAGCTGTTCCCCTGCTGTGTTCACGGCAATTTCTCCTGCTCTGTCCATATTCACTGTGCTACTTATTTAAAACTTGCTCCAATTACACCTCTGGCTCCTCCGTTTTTAGTATTTACCCTGGGCTCCAATACCGCTAGTTGCTGCTCAGAAGTGCCGTCTGCACAGTCAACGCTTGCTCCAGTGTTATTGGGATTCAGTAACGTCAGCTGATCCCCAGCTGTGTGTCCGGCAAATTCTCCTGCTTTGTCCACATCCACTGTAGTACGGATTTAAAACCTCCTCCAAATACACCTCTGGCTCTTCTGTTTTTAGTATTTACCCTGGGCTCCAGCACCGCCAGCTGGTTCTCGGCAGTTCCATTGGCTCTTGTACCTTCTGCTACCCATCCGGGTTCCAGTACCGTCAGCTGGTTCTCGGCAGTGTCTTTGGCACGGGTACTCCCTCCTGCCCAGCCTGGTTCCAGCACGCCAGCTGTTTCCGGGTAGTGTCAACGTCACTTTGCCTCCAATGCGTTGTCCTGTCGTGTTGCGGTCGGGTTAGCCGACTCTATGGTGCCTGCAGTTTAGGTGACTCCTATGTGGGCTGCGGGATCTGGCAATGAAGGCTGGTTCCATAGTGCCAATAGGACAAGCACCCTCTGTAGGACTGTGGGTTTTGGTAACTGCGGCCGGCTCGCGGCCTTGAACTTTTTTTTTACATGGGTACCTTCTGCTACCCATCCGGGTTCCAGTACCGTCAGCTGGTTCTCGGCAGTGCCTTTGGATTAGGTGCCTCCTTCTCGGTATCCAAGTTCCACCAACGTCTGCTGGTCCTTGGTAGTGCTTTCTGGCACAGGTACCTCCTGCTTAGTAACCGAGTTCCAGTAACATCAGCTGGTCCTCGGTAGTTCCATTGGCTCTTGTACCTTCTGCTACCCATCCGGGTTCCAGTACCGTCAGCTGGTCCTCGGTAGTTCCATTTGCTCTTGTATCTTCTGCTACCCATCCGGGTTCCAGTACCGTCAGCTGGTTCTCGGCAGTGTCTTTGGCACGGGTACTCCCTCCTGCCCAGCCTGGTTCCAGCACGCCAGCTGTTTCCGGGTAGTGTCAACGTCACTTTGCCTCCAATGCGTTGTCCTGTCATGTTGCGGTCGGGTTAGCCGACTCTATGGTGCCTGCAGTTTAGGTGACTCCTATGTGGGCTGCGGGATCTGGCAATGAAGGCTGGTTCCATAGTGCCAATAGGACAAGCACCCTCTGTAGGACTGTGGGTTTTGGTAACTGCGGCCGGCTCGCGGCCTTGAACTTTTTTTTTACATGGGTACCTTCTGCTACCCATCCGGGTTCCAGTACCGTCAGCTGGTTCTCGGCAGTGCCTTTGGATTAGGTGCCTCCTTCTCGGTATCCAAGTTCCACCAACGTCTGCTGGTCCTTGGTAGTGCTTTCTGGCACAGGTACCTCCTGCTTAGTAACCGAGTTCCAGTAACATCAGCTGGTCCTCGGTAGTTCCATTGGCTCTTGTACCTTCTGCTACCCATCCGGGTTCCAGTAACATCAGCTGGTCCTCGGTAGTTCCATTGGCTCTTGTACCTTCTGCTACCCATCCGGGTTCCAGTACCGTCAGCTGGTTCTCGGCAGTGCCTTTGGATTAGGTGCCTCCTTCTCGGTATCCAAGTTCCACCAACGTCTGCTGGTCCTTGGTAGTGCTTTCTGGCACAGGTACCTCCTGCTTAGTAACCGAGTTCCAGTAACATCAGCTGGTCCTCGGTAGTTCCATTGGCTCTTGTACCTTCTGCTATCCATCCGGGTTCCAGTACCGTCAGCTGGTCCTCGGTAGTTCCTCAGCTTTCTTGTACCTTCTGCTACATTTCCAAGTTCAAGCTTTTTGAAATGGTTCTTGGTAATCACTCTGGATCTCCCTGACGAGGACCCTGAAGACGAGGACCCTGAAGACCAACCCTAAGAAGACGAGGACCCCGAAGACAATGACCCTGAAGACGAGGACCCTGAAGACCACCCCGAAGAAGACGAGGACCCTGAAGACCACCCCGAAGAAGACGAGGACCCTGAAGACCACCCCGAAGAAGACGAGGACCCCGAAGACGAGGACCCAGAAGACCAACCCGAAGAAGATGAGGACCCCGAAGACGAGGACCCCCGAAGACGACGACCCTGAAGACCACCCCGAAGAAGACCAAGAAGATGACCCTGAAGAAGTTGACCAAGAAGACAAAGAAGAGAAGACAAGCACCAAGATACAGAAAAACAAGAGACAGAAAACCAAGAAGCAGAAATACAAGAAGCTGCAGAACAAAAAGCGGAAGAACATTAAGCATAAGACTAAAAATCAGAGCAAAAGATAATATCTAAATTATAAGCAGAAGATGACTAAGCAGTGTATGGGGGTGAGTCCGTTCCTCCTCGTGGTGCCCCTGGAAAAGACCTGCTGCTGCAGGCCAAACTGAACGCGGACAAATCCTGTTGTAAATCTTTTGTGACGGGCAGAACGAAAGGTGTAATGTCCAACCTTTTATAGATAACAACTACAGGAATGCCTGTCACAAATAAGAATATGATGAAGAAGAAGAATATGAAGAAGATGAAGAAGTAGAATATGAAGAATGTAAAAAAAAGAATAATACGAAGAAGGTGAAGAAGAAGAAGGTGAAGAAGAAGTGGATGAAAAAGATGCTGAGGATGATGAAGGAGAAAGTGTGGGAGAAGTAAAAAAGAAGGTGAAGAGCATGGAAGTAGTGAAACATAAATATCTGACAAAATATAAAAATACTTAACATAGTTAATATTTCCGTAACTCAGAACATAATAAAAAAATATTAATTCCTGCTATTCCATTTGACTGGGCTAAACCTCTATGCCTTTATTGTCTCCCCCACCTCCCCCAATACATTCTACATTATTCTTAGTTGTTTTCCTTCATGTAGAAATAACCTACAAGGAAAGAAAGGGTTTATTTTAATTCCGATATTTATGTCCCATTGACTTGCATTGGTTTCCGGTATCGGAATCGGCGATATCCGATACTTTTTCGGTATCGGTCCGATCCAATCCGATCCGATATTTCCCGATATCGGAAGGTATCGCTCAACACTAGCCATGAGTCTTTACTGCATATTCTTCACCCTGATCCTCCTTCCACCCACCATGCCGATTGCCCGGACACAACTGATCCCACACTTGGATACTCTGATGAGCTGTTCACTTTTCCAATTATAGATTCGGGCCTCTCGCCTGGTCCACTTGAAGCGAGGCAAGAGGAGATCGCATGTAGCGATGCCTAAATATTTGAGCAGCCACGGTCACACGAAGGCGGTGGTGGGAAACTGTCACAAGAGGTGGATGATGATGAGACACAATTGCCAGAAAGTCAGGAGGAGGACCAGGGTGCGGAAGTGGAAAATGAGGTGGTGGACGATGAAGTCACTGACCCAACCTGGCAAGGTGACATGCAGAGCGAGGGCAGCAGCACACAGGGGGAGGGAGGCGTAGCACCACAGCAGGCAAAAACAAGCAGTGTGGTGGCCGCAGACAAAAGGCGGGCAGCCATTCCCCGTAACATCAACACGACGGAAGTTGCCAGTACAACTGTTAGGTCTTCCTGAGTCTGGTTGTTTTTTAAAGACTCTGCCTATAACCCCAAAAAGGCCATTTGCACCACCTGCCAGGCCAGCATCAGCAGGGGTAGCAAAACTAGCAGCCGGACCACCACCAGCATGATCAGGCACATGGCAGCAAAGCACTCGACTAAGTGGGCCAAACCCCAAGGTCCAGCAACAGTGGCTACAGATGATACCACTGCTTGTTCCACTGTTGTGCGCATGCCAAGATGCCTCCTGCCCTGCACCTCTCGTTGAACACTCTCAACTAGTACCATCAGCAAGCACGTCCACGTCCTTGTACCAGCGCAGTGTTCAGTTGTCCCTATGCCAATCCTTGGAATGAAAGCGCAAATACACAGCTTGCGCCCCACAGGCCACACTACTAAATTCACACATTTCGAGACTGCTTGCACTCGAAATGTTGCCTTTTAAGCTCGTGGAGATGGAAGCATTCTGCGACCTGATGGCGGCGGCCGTCCCTCAGTGCTCGTTCCCCAGCCGTCACTATTTCTCTCTGTGTGCCGTCCTTGCATTACACAAGCATGTGTCCCACAACATTAGCCGTGCCCTCAACAAGGCAGTTGTAGCGTCGGCGTCCCTGCCTCCTGCTAGGCAGGGACGCTGTTCCCCTCACCTCTCCGCTCTGAGCCCAGCGTCTTCCTCCCGCTCTGCTGTCAGCGCGCGCTGCTTCCCGGCCACGGTGCTTAGGGCGCGCGCGCGCTCCCCCTCTCTTAAAGGGGCCGCGCGCGCCGTCCTAAGGAGTCCCCGGCCAATGGCCGGAGGACTTCACCATATATAAGGCACCTCCTCCAAAATGGAGGTGCCCGAGCAATGTTGTTGCAAAGCCTTCACTCTGCTTCAGCCCTCTGGTCCCGTTACCAGTTACCTGCCAGTCACCTGTCAGATTCCTGCTTGATTCCTGCCTGATATCCGTTTACCTGCTTGTAAGCCTGTGGTCCGACGGTCTGCCTTCCGACACCTGTCAGTCTGTCTATGGACCAGCCTGTCCGCTCACCTGGGAGCGCTCACCTGCTACCTGCCTGCTAGCCTACCTGGAGGCTCCGCCGTCACTTGCCGTGACCACCTGCCTGTCCAGAGACTCTTGCCTGCTCACCTGGGAGCGCTCACCTGCTACCTGCCTGCTAGCCTACCTGGAGGCTCCGCCGTCACTTGCCGTGACCACCTGCCTGTCCAGAGACTCTTGCCTGCTCACCTGGGAGCACTCACCTGCTACCTGCCTGCTAGCCTACCTGGAGGCTCCGCCGTCACTTGCCGTGACCACCTGCCTGTCCAGAGACTCTTGCCTGCTCACCTGGGAGCACTGACCTGCTACCTGCCTGCTAGCCTACCTGGAGGCTCTGCCGTCACTTGCCGTGACCACCTGCCTGTCCAAAGACTCTCGCCCGCTCACCTGGGAGCGCTCACCAGCCACCTGCCTGCTGTCCTTCTACCCAGAGACTGTCCCTGTCACTTGCCGTGAGTACCCGTCCTTCTACCCAGAGACTGTCCCTGTCACTTGCCGTGACTACCTGCCCTTCCACCCAGAGACTGTCCCTGTCACTTGCCGCGACTACCTGCCCTTCTACCCAGAGACTGTCCCTGTCACTTGCCGTGACTACCTGCCCGTCTTCCCTGGGAGCCACCCGCTTCCTTACAAGGACCGCCCCCTTGTATAGTTGCTCAGAGGTTCCGCCTCCCAGACCCGTTACAGCAGTTACATGGAAAGTCCACCTAACCACGGACACGTGGACAAGTGCTTGTGGGCAGGGGCAGTACATCTTGCTGACGGCACACTGGGTTAGCATAGTGAAAGCCGGGACCCAGTCGGGCCTTGGGACGGAACACGTCCTCCCAACGCCGAGGATTGCGGGCCCTAGGTCCATCAGGGTTGCCCCCACATTCTACAGCTCCTGCACCTCCTTCTTCTCCTCCTTCTCCTCCTCTTCAGCCTCCATCTCCGAAATGACCACATCAGTCACAAGCTGGAAGCACTGCAGCACTGCCTCATCCAAGAGACAACAGGCTTTGCTGAAGCTAATATGCTTAGGTGACAAACCGCACAATGCTGAAGAGCTCTGAAAGACCAGGCAGATCTGTGGCTGACACCGCTGAACCTACAGCCAGGCATGGTCATGTGTGACAATGGCCAGAACCTGGTGGTGGCTTGGAGGTGAGGCGAGCTCACACACGTACCATGCCTGGCCCATGTGCTTAACCTCGTGGTTCAGCGGTTTCTCAAAACCTACCCGGATCTGTCGGATCTGCTTGTCAAAGTACGCCGCCTGTGTGCCCATTTTAGAAAGTCAGCTACAGCTTCCGCCGTGCTTCAACAGCATTTGCAGCTTCCGACTGGTGTGTGATGTCCTCACGCATTGGAACTCTACATTGCAGATGTTGGGAAGGATTTGTAAGAAGAAGAGGGTAGTTGTTGAGTACAAGTGTGGCACCCCAGGGGTCCGGTTGCCACAGTGGCATTGCCTCCCTCAGAAGAGGTGATGCCATGCCTGGAAGCAAGCAGGGGTCCCCTAATTAGGTTTTGCTAAGCATGCAACACTGTCCTGGCTCCAGACCAGCAAGGGGAGCCCCTCCCCTTGGCAACTGGGATCTGGGGGCGGGGTTAGTTAGACTTAGCGTGCACAGTTGAAGTGAGGACGTCGACGAGAGAGGAGCTGGGGAGTGGAGCTGTGCGGCAGTTCACCCCAGAAGGAACCAACACAGAGGAACCGGACATGGGAGTCCGAGGCTGTGGGGCACTGAAGGCCCAGCAGCAGAAACCGGACGGCAGAAGACTGCAGGTCTCCTGGCCCCAGCAGACACCCGGAGGATCAGCAGCACTGCAGGGCCCAGCACCGCCACGTGGGAGCGACGCATCAGCAAGGCCCGAGCTGCCTGCCATATGGGTGAGCACAAAGACGTTGCACTCAGGGACGAGGGCCACAGCACAGCTATAAGCAGCAGGGCCAAAGAGATTAGTGAAAAGGGAAGGCCTACAATTTCACCTGGTGAGGTGGATTCCTTATTTGCTTCCAGGCTGCCCGGACTTCCACTTCTAGCTAGTACCCTAGTCCCGGTTTGCCTAATCACCGCCAGTAAAGATAAGAGGAAACCGCCATTAAGTTATGGACTGATTATTGCTGCGCCATCAAACCCTGCACTACAATGCCCAGCATCACCTATAACATCTACACTGCACTGGAGCTAAGCTCTACCTGTGGAGAGCCACACCAGCATTGCTGCACTAACATTAGCTCCAGAGGACCTGCTCCGCAGCGGCGGCTCCCTTTAGCCGCATACCACAGGTGACGTCACGAACTTTGTACATAAAAACTATAAAATTCTCTTTTTACTGACTGTCCTGGGTCACGGACCGGGTCACCGCCACTGTGACATCTCCCCAAGCAACGACCGGCCCGGCACCGAGTACCCCACGGCCCAGGGGGCACGTCAACTTGGCGTCACGAACAGGATTCACGAAGCCCGGTAAAACCGGGTCCTGTGTGCCATAGACTTTACTAAACGGTGTTATCACGTGGTTTGCCGCCTGCCGAGGGGAAGCAAGAAGCCCCGATCCGGAAACGCCGGGTAAGAGATCCTTCCGCCTGCAGAGCAGCATACTGGTACATCAGCAGACTCCCAGGCCCTGGCTGAGGTTCACTAGGGGGGAGGAAGATGCCCAGCATGGGAGAGGATTCAGCCTCCACTGTAATGCCATTATCAATGCCATATATACCGGCGTGGTTGCCTCAGGACTCAGGGGAGTCGCACACCCTCAACAACTTTGAGGAGAGACTGCGCAGTTTGTTTAAAGTGTACCCCCTGTCTGAGGAGCAAAAAGTCAGCATCCTCATAGGACAGCTAATCGGTGCAGCCCAGAGAGAGGTGAAGTCCTGGCCAGGCAGGGACAAAGGCACTGTCAAGGAAATACTGGCCCGCTTGAAGGATACCTTTGACACCCGCACCGCAGCAGAAATTAAGATGAAGTTCTACGGTTGCAAACAAAGGATGCAGGACAGTGTACGGGACTATGCTCTAAACCTGCAGGAGGCGCTGTGGGCCATCAAACAGGTAGACCCCGACAGTGTGCGAGATGAGGACAGATTGCTAACTGAGCAGTTTATTGAGGGGCTCCTTTCTGGCGCTCACAGGACACAGCTGCGCATTATGGCTCTGCAAAACCTTGATCTGGACTTTGCACAATTTAAAGACAGAGCCATCCGGGTGCTGCGAGAATCAATCCCAAGTGGCATTGCATCCCTCCTTTCCCCCAGCACCTGTAGAGGCTGACGCGCAGACCCTAGATAATGATCCATCTGCAGACCTGCTCCTTCAGGTCCAGGAGCTAACCAAAAGTGTGGCTACATTAACCAAAACCGTGCAGGCCATGCAAGTGTCTCCCAAGGAAAAGATCGAGCTGGCTTCCAGTCCAGATGACGTCCCGTGGCGACGACAGAGAAGAATTCCACCGACCAGAGGGAGGAACAGCGATCGCTACGAACAGGACGGACAACCCATCTGCCGCTGCTGTCAAAAGGCGGGGCACTACGCAAGGTTCTGTAATTTAAACGAGCAACCCCTGGGGCAGAGGGCAAACCCCCAGGAGTAAGACGACCAGGCCCACAAAGCTGGCGAGACAAGTACATGGGAGGACGACCGGTCCTGCCTGTCGTGCTTGATGGCATCTCAATGAACGCGTTGCTGGACACTGGGTCCCAGGTGACCACGATGCCATATATCCTTTATAAACAATACTGGACTGATTCAGACATTACTCACAGTCCAAATGAACATCTTAACATCTATGCCAGCAATGGTCAGCCCTTGCCTCAGGTGGGGTATAAAGAGGTGACCATAAAAGTTGGCAAAGTAGAACTGCCATCACAAGGAATGATTATTGTTGATATTGATCGCCGAGAAAGTCACCCTATGATAACCTTAGACACCAATGTAATAGAAAATTGTCTTGGAGAAATTATTGTTTTGTTGCAACAAGTCGCAGAGACTGCCAGTTCCAGTCAGCAGCGAGTTCTGCAAAAGGAGATCAGAGCCCTGATGAAAAGACAACAGGTAGAGCTGTCTGGAGGGGAAATTGGCAGTGTCAGGATGAGTGATCCATTCCCCATTGCAATGCCCCCTAGGAGCGAAATGTTAATATGGTGTCGGGCAGCAATTGGTCTCAGCGGTCAAGATTATCAGGCCCTGGTAGAACCCGTATACTCTGACTGTAGGCCCACCATCTTGACAGCCAGGGGGGTAGTCGATGTCCGCAAAGGGAGAGTACCGATACGCATCCTGAATTGTGGGGAGAAAGAGGTCCATTTACCCCGGTATGCCACCCTTGCTAAGTTGTTCACTGTCAGTAACAACTCAATAAAGACAGTGGAACCCTTGCTTCCGTCCAAACCGGCGGAGGATAATGGCTCCAAGGGGCAGATGGAGGATTGGTGTCAGAAGCTACAAGTGGGCACTGACTCCACCCCTTTGCACCAAAAGCATGGAGTATGCCGGGTGGTCCAAGAGTATGAACGAGTCTTCAGCAAACACCCACTAGACTTTGGGCAAGTAAAAGGGGTCCAACATCATATCCCCATGGGAGATCATCCGCCCATTAAAGAGACGTACCGGCCTGTACCCCCAGCTCACTATCAATGTGCCAAAGGAATGTTATGGGAGATGAAGGTGTGGCACCCCTGAGGGTTCAGTCGCCACAGAGGTACTGCATCTCACCCAGAGGTGTGGTATCTCACCCTCAGGTAAGGAAGGGGTACAGCTCGGGACCCTAACACCTGCATTGACTACACCACATTTCCGGGGGACAGGGCGAGATTGCTCCTACGGGAGAGCAGTCCCTGGTCCCTGGCTGGAGTGGGGGGGGGGACCACCTAGAGAGGAGAACCATGTAGTGGATGGGGTGGAGGAAGTAGAAAAGGGGAGCACTTGCCAGGAGCTGTATAAAAAGAGGGAACCATCTTAGAAAGACAGATCAGTCAGTGGAGGAGAAGTGAAAGGAGCAGAGGCTCTGTATGAGTTCTGCTCCAGAGGCGGGCCTGGATAGTGAGGCCCAAGTCTGAAAGGAAAAGGAGAGTGAGCATGAAGGCTCCAGGAACAGAAGGGATCCTAGGGGTACGGGCAGTGCTGGAGGCCACCCATATGCCCGAATCTACAAGATAGTGGAGGGATCAAGCCGCAGAAGGGGACCGGCCCCTTAACTAGCACTGATACTTCAAGTCCATCTAGCAACCGGAGGTGGCTGTACTTTCAGGGTGCAGTTGCCCACTACCACAGTTAACAATCGCCGAAAAGGTGGCCACATAGGGCCCAGGGGACAGCAGGTCGCCCGCTAAGACCCGAGGACACCGGCTTGGGACACTGACTGTGAGGCGCAGGGCGGGAGGGTGAGAGCCAGCGCAGGAAGATGACTGAGGAAGGCACATAGAAAGGGGTCCTGTGAAGTGCTCTGGAAATACCTGAGGGTGGACTGAGCCCCACTCTGAGTAAGCGCAGCACGACGTGGACAGTTATACTGAGCTCTGTAACTTGGACTGCAATAATCGTGAGTAAAGACCCTGGGACTGCACTATCCTGTCTCTGTGTTCCTTGCTGCGCCATCCCTCACTGCACTACAATGCCCAGCACAACCTGCACAACCACCATCATCCGCACACACTGCCCTGAAGCAAACTCTTCCTGTGGGGAGTTGTACCACCCTTGCTGCAAAACCACCAGCTTCAGAGGACTGTTCCGCAGCGACGGCCTCCATTAGCCGCATTCCAAAGGTGGCGTAGTCGGATATTAACACCTTTACATATAGACTAGCCTTTGGTTTGACCTCCCTGGGTCATGGACCGGGTCATCGCCACAGTGACTACAACCCCCAGCATCTAACGGCCCGGCACCGGGTACCCCACGGCCCAGGGGGCGCATCAAAGGAGGCTGGGGTGATCAGAGATAGTTGTAGCCCCTGGGCAGCTCCATTAGTTCTCGTTAGAAAGAAAGATGGTACAATGAGGATGTGTGTTGATTACAGGCAGATTAACCGCATTACACATCAGGATGCCTACCGATTACCCAGAATTGAGGAATCATTAGCAGCATTGAGATCAGCTAACTATTTCTCCACTTTGGATCTCACCAGTGGGTACTGGCAGGTACCTGTGACAGAGGTGGACAGAGAAAAGACCACGTTTACAACATCAATGGGCCTCAGCAAATTCAACTGCATGCCATTCGGGCTCTGCAACGCCCCAGGAACCTTCCAGCGGTTAATGGAGTGTTGCCTAGAACACAAAAACTTCGAAACCGTCCTGCTGTACCTAGACGACGTAATTGTCTACTCAAACACATATGAAAACCACCTGGAGCACCAGGCCGAGGTGTTCGAAGCCCTATCTGGTTTTGACCTGAAGGTAAAGCCGTCCAAGTGCCACCTGCTGAAGCCCAAGGTGCAGTACCTAGGTCATGTGGTAAGCGCCGAAGGTGTAGCACCAGACCCAGAAAAAGTCACCGTGATCAAAGACTGGCCAAGACCCTCCACTATTAAGGAAGTGCGGCAGTTCCTCGGGCTGGTAGGCTGCTACAGGAGATTTATCAAGGGTTTCACCAAGATAGCGGCACCAATGCAGGACCTCCTAGTGGGCCAGTCCAAGAAGGCCAAGAACCAGAAACCTCCGTTCAAATGGGGTAAACCAGAAGACGAATCCTTCACCCGACTGAAAATGGCTCTCACCGGAGACGAAGTCCTGGCCTATCCCGACTATGGCCAACCCTTAATACTTCATACTGATGCTAGCAACGTGGGATTGGGAGCGGTGCTGTCCCAGGTACAGCAAGGCAGAGAGAGAGTGATTGCCTATGCCAGCAGGAAGCTGCGGCCCATGGAAAGGAACCCCGACAGCTATAGTTCATTCAAGTTGGAGTTTTTAGCCATAGTCTGGGCTGTAACAGAGTGCTTCAAACATTACCTCGCCTCCTCCAGATTTACAGTCTTCACAGATAACAACCTGCTGACGCACCTGGAGACTGCGAAGCTTGGTGCCCTAGAACAATGATGGATGGCCCGACTGTTTAACTATGAGTTTGCCATCAAGTATCGGGCGGGGCATAAAAATGCAAATGCTGATGTGCTGTCCAGGATGCCCAACTTGCCAGATGGTGGAGAAGACCCGGAAAAGCTGGAGGAGATAGAGCTACCCGCTTTCCATCGTCGCAGGGTGACCCAGTGCTCCCACTGTGTAAGGGACAAGCACTCCACCAACAGAGAGGCCACGTTCAACCCATTGCCCCACCATGGATGGGCAGAAACGCAAGATAGCGACCAGGCTATCCACCTGGTAAAGGAGTTGCTGACACAGGCGAACTCGCACGCTGATCCAGATGCTCCACAGGAGACCCAACAGTTGTGGAAGGAGAAAGGCAAGCTGTTCATCTATGAGGGAAAGCTGTGTCGAAGAAGTATCAACTCCCGGACACACGAACAGGTCTGGCAGGTGGTAGTCCCAAGGCGGGATGCGCCAATGGTCTTAGAAGCGTACCATGATGGAGCAGGACACATCGGGTGGAAGAAGTTGGAAGTCCTGCTACGTGAGCGATTCTACTGGGTTGGCATGAGAAAAGCAATCGAGAGATGGTGTCGAGAATGTGGTCCATGCAACCTGAGACGGAAAGACCGTGACAGGCAGAGGGCTCCCCTGCAGTCCATAATCAACAAACAACCACTTGAACTGGTAGCCTTGGACCACGTGAAGCTAGCTCAAAGCCGGTCAGGCTATGTCTACGCTCTCACCATAGTAGACCACTACTCTTGGTTCTTGGTAGTAGTGCAAGTGAAAGACTAGACAGCTCAGACGGCAGCAAAAGGGTTCCAACAGCACTTTTGTCGCCCGCACGGTTACCCTGAACGGGTGCTTACCGACCAAGGTCCAGCCTTTGAAGCAGAGGTGTTCCAGGAATTCTGTAACTTGTACGGCTGCAAGAAAATAAGGACGACGCCGTATCATCTCCAGACCAACGGGTTGTGTGAGAAGATGAACCAGGTGGTGATAGACCTGTTGAAGACGTTGCCCCTTGAAGAACGTAGCCTGTGGCCAGAGAGATTACCAGATTTGATGGACCTATATAACCACATCCCGGTGAACTCTACCAACTGTACACCCGCTTACCTGATGAGAGCAAGACCTGGTAAGCTACCCATCGACTTAGACATGGGAGTTTTAACACCAGAGACGACATCACCAGATGCGGATTGGGATACCGAGCGGCAGCAGCAATACCGCAAGTTGCAAGAGTGTGTTGAGAAAAGTTTGTCCCAGGCGAGACAGAAGCAAGAGAAAACTTATAATCAGCACGCACCTGCCGTTCCCTTATCACCTGGAGAACAGGTACTTAAGAGGAAAAGACGAGTCCACAAGTTAGATGACCAGTGGGAGGTTGAGCCATACACCATCCTATCCTCGAATTACGAAAACACCAAAGTGTGCCTCATCAGCAAAGATGGAGGGGAAACTTCAGCGGCAGTCTCAAGAGACCACTTGAAGATATGTCCTGAACGGTTGAAGCACAAAGAAGAAGACCAAGACAGCCCTCGGCCAACAGAAAAAGTGGAGGAAACGGTTCAGACAGTCCTTGGAGAATTTCCCCGGTCTTGGATGCAGGTGAACAAAGCGATTGTGGTACCGGTCCTAACCTTTCTCCAAGCGGCCTCACCGGAAGCTGCAGAGGCTCCAGAACATCTGGAAGACCACTCAGCCTCAGAGACAGATGCTTCATCAGCAGCAGATCAGGAGAATCTACCCTCTGCTAGCAGTAAACCTGTCGTACCCAGGGTGAGCCAAATAATTCGTAGGAGATTACCAAGCCTACCAGTGTTACCTCAGACTACAAGTAGTGTAGTTCACACTGAACCCACCACACCAGGGGTAGACACTAGGGACCAGGGTAGGTCAATGACAACAAATGTACTCCGTAGATCAACCCGGAGTACTAAAGGTCAGCTTCCTGCCCGCTGGAGGAACTAAAGTATAAGAGAATTAAAGCGTATGTTGTATATAGTTGTACCCGTTAAATAATCTTGGATATGTATATTTGTTGAATTTATGGAAAATTGGGCCACAGGACTAGGTGTGGTCAGGACAATATTGAAAATATTTACTAATCGGCCTAGAAAATAAGCCACAGGCGTGGCTGAAGACCAGGCCCAACGAAAGAGTGCCCTGAAGCCACGCCCAGGGATGATGCACAAAGTGGGTAGATGCGGTTCCCACCAGCCAAATTTCAGTTATCCGGAAAAAGACAATCCCCGGATTGTGGCATAAAGACTAAGCGCCGCAGTGACTGCTTTCAATTTTTGTTGGGTTTTTGTAATTTTTGACTTTGTAGCCTGTTTGTGATGAGAATAGTTATTTGTAAATTTTAAAAGGTATCCTCAGTACGGGAGTACTGAAGTTAACTAGGGGGGAATGTGGCACACAAGGGGTCCGGTTGCCACAGTGGCATTGCCTCCCTCACAAGAGGTGATGCCATGCCTGGAAGCAAGCAGGGGTCCCCTAATTAGGTTTTGCTAAGCATGCAACACTGTCCTGGCTCCAGACCAGCAAGGGGAGCCCCTCCCCTTGGCAACTGGGATCTGGGGGCAGGGTTAGTTAGACTTAGTGTGAGCAGTTGAAGTGAGGACGTCGACGAGAGAGGAGCTGGGGAGTGGAGCTGCGCGGCAGTTCACCCCAGAAGGAACCAACACAGAGGAACCGGACACGGGAGTCCAAGGCTGTTGGGCACTGAAGGCCCAGCAGCAGAAACCGGAGGGCAGGAGACTGCAGGTCTCCTGGCCCCAGCAGACACCCGGAGGATCAGCAGCACTGCAGGGCCCAGCACCGCCACGTGGGAGAGACGCATCAGCAAGGCCCGAGCTGCCTGCCATATGGGTGAGCACAAAGACGTTGCACTCAGGGACGAGGGCCACAGCACAGCTATAAGCAGCAGGGCCAAAGAGATTAGTGGAAAGGGAAGGCCTACAACTTCACCTGGTGAGGTGCATTCCTTATTGGCTTCCAGGCTGCCCGGACTTCCACTTCTAGCCAGTACCCTAGTCCCGGTTTGCCTAATCACCGCCAGTAAAGATAAGAGGAAACCGCCATTAAGTTATGGACTGATTATTGCTGCGCCATCAAACCCTGCACTACAATGCCCAGCATCACCTATAACATCTACACTGCCCTGGAGCTAAGCTCTACCTGTGGGGAGCCACACCAGCTTTGCTGCACTAACATTAGCTCCAGAGGACCTGCTCCGCAGCGGCGGCTCCCTTTAGCCGCATATCACAGGTGACGTCACGAACTTTGTACATAAAAACTATAAAATTCCCTTTTTACTGACTGTCCTGGGTCACGGACCGGGTCACCGCCACTGTGACATCTCCCCAAGCAACGACCGGCCTGGCACTGAGTACCCCACAGCCTGGTGGGCGCGTCGCAAACATCAACAAGGCCTTCGGTATTCAGGTCAGATTCCACACATAAGACCTCATGAGTGGACATGGATGTCAGACATATGTACCATCCTCCAAAACTTTGAGGACTCCACCAAGATGGTGAGCGGCGATGATGCCATAATTAGCATTACCAGCCCGCTTCTCTGTCTTCAGAAACGTTCTCTGCTCACAATCAAAGAGGATGCATTGCAGGCGGAGCACGATGAGATGGAGCAAGGAACCATACAGGGTGATTACACACAGCCCAGCCAAGCATGGTCAGTCGTCCTCTTGGTGAGGACACGGATGTCTTGCCTCTTTGCAGTCTGGCACACATGGCTGAGTTTATGTTATGCTGCCTTTCCTGTGACCAACGCGTTGTCCAAATTTTGGGTGACAGTCATTACTGGTTGGTGTCGCTTCTAGACCATGGTACAGGGAGAACTTTATGTCTCGTATTCCTTTACAGGACAGGCCTAATAAAATAGTGCAGTACAAGAAGGTCATTGTTGTGGAATTTGGAAAAAACACTGGCGGCAGAGGTCACAGTTCGTTGGACAACCAAGGAGTACAGGCGAGAGAGCCACAAATGCAATCCAGCAGAGGCAGGGGAACACTGTCAAAGTTCTGTGACAGTTTTCTCAGACCCTCCCATCGCACAGGCCTTAAGGCGCGTGGTACTCTCACAAGGAGTGCAAAGTTTCGGAAGATGGTGAGGGAGTGCCTTTCCGACCATACCAACATCCTCCGTGATTCCTCTGTGCCTTATAATTATTGGTTATCCAAGCTGGACACGTGGCATGAACTGGCTCTCTACGCCTTAGAGGTCCTGGCCTGCTCTGCCACTAGAATTTTGTCAGAGCAGGTTTTTAATGCCGCCGGTGGAATTATAACCGATAGGCGCATCTACCTGTCAACTGAAAATGCTAACAGGCTGACTCTTATAAAAATGAACAAGGGCTGGATTGGGCCAGACTTCTCAACACCACCGAATGATAGCAGCGTAACATAAACTGAAATACAGTGTCTTTTTTTTGGGGAGGTCTAAGTCTATTCCCATGCACCTCTGTCTTCACACCCAGACATGGGTATACGCTTCCTGATTTTGTCTATTTGCTCTTGTCCTCCTCCTTCTCCGCATCCTCATCCTCCACCACCATATCACCACCATATAAACCATATCAACTTATCTACATCTTTTGCAAGGGGCATTGGAGTTCCTCCAAATTTTGGGCAGCCGTTGCTTCAGTACAAAGGCAAACAGTATGGGAGACCCACTTCCTAATAAAGGGAACATTGTTTTCTGGTGTTTCTAGCCTGGGAGGGGGCCAATATTCATGGCACCCTTCCTGGGCTATTAATATCAGCCCCCAGCCGTCTGCCTAGCATTTGCTAGCTATTAAAATAGGGGGGACCCCACGTCATTGTTTTGGGGGGTCCCCCATTTTAATTTCTAGTAAAGGCTAGGTATTCAGCTGGGGGCTGATATTAGTAGCCTATGAAGCTCCGTGGGTATTACCCCCTTCCCAGGCTTCAAACATCTGCTCCAGCCGTCTGCTTAACCTCCGCTAGAGACTAAAATTACGGGGAACCCCATGGCAATTTTTTTTTTTATAAATCCTTTATTTTAACACTAAATGACAAGTACAGTAATCAACACTATCACTGTACTTATTATATATGTGACTGACATGTTTCTATCTATCTAATCTATGTGTGATGCTCTATTCTTTCTGTTCTAAATTGTTGGATACCGGTGTATGCCGCTGCTGAATTGCCGGCTTTTCATGTTTCACTGTGAGCACTGTTCCCATCGATTTGGGCAACCACTGTAATGCCACAACCACCATGGCTGTGGCATTACAGTTAGTGGCAGACAATCCCTGCATGATGTGAAAAAATCCAGTTACGCTTTTGGTGCATGAACAGTTATCGAACATAACCTCGAACAGCCGAATTTTTTGCAAATCGTTCGCGTTCGTCGAACGACTCGAACACCGCCCAAAACAGCTCGAATTTGAGATTGGCGAACAGTTCTAGTCGAACACTGCTCATCTCTACTCAGCACTGCAACCAGCCCTCGGTCCCGCAGTTATGGCCATGTAAAAGATTGTTTCATCCTATACATGACAAAGCTAAGAGTTTGAACGCCACCATCTCCAACCTGTTGGTCACGGAAATGGTGGTGTTAGGCCCTCATTTTTTTTAAATGTGAACACTCCTGATTGTGTTTCTATCTGCTGGGTTGGTTGTAGTGGAAGAGGTGTCGGTCCCCATTAAAATACATACACTCAATTTAAATTAATTCCTTGGTGCAGATATTGTTCTCACAGGAGAACACATGATAAAATAGAAATTGGTTTTCTTTCTACAGTGGTATATAAAGCAGGCTACATTTGAACCCAGGACTTCAGCACTGCAAGGCTGCAGTGCTAACCACTGAGCCACTGTGCTGCCCTCTCTGTTCTCCCTCTGATCTCTAACATGCTGGAGAAACTTGCACCTACTGCCACTCAGTGTCTTCAGCTCCTTTGTGTAAAACTAACATTTGGGCAGCCACTCAGTCTACCAAATAAAACTCCTGAGAATTAAATTGTGGATGGCTTCTCTTCTAGTACTGGGTACACTGCTAATACCATGGCGTCGTGACAAAATTCATTGGAAATATTCCATGTTGTTTGGAGACAAGCTCATTCCCACAGAAAAGTACCAGCAGCAAGCTAAGGACATGGTGGCCTCTATCATCATAAAGGAGTGAGCTCGTTGTCTAGGAGACCGACCACCGCTGCTGTCTACCTTGTGAACATTGTGTTGAAGCTTGCAAGGTTTCACAGGTTAACTGTGACAGAGAGGAGCCAGAAGACTGCAGCGTCTGATTCCTCCCACTCCTGCAGTCATTAAAAGCCTTTTGCCTTCATATTAATCGGTGCAGGGGTTAATCTGCTTAGTTTTGAGCTCCTGGAAGCTTACGGTAATTTAGGCTCTCAGCAGATTTGTCCCATGCATCTCCCCTACTGTGTAACGCTGTAGCCCAATACGTCAGATTTTGCCTACCATGGAAACCTTGAAAAGGAAGCTGAAGACCCACTACTTGTGACAAGCATCCAATCTGCGGTAACCCTCGCTCCAGCATACCGCTGCACGACTAACTGTATCCTAACCTACTGTATCCTCACCCATTCTCTGTAGATTGTTTGTGCCCCCCCTCCTGGGCAGGGTTCTCTATCCTCTTGTACCAGTCGGTGACTCCTTTTCATATGTAAAGTTCCACAGAATAAATGTCGCTGTAATAATAATAATAATTATAGTACTTGTACTCTGGGTCAATTGATGGCACTTTCCTGGTATCTAGCCCTAATTTGATGTGTTTTGGACGCTTTTGGGCCTGTTTGAAGGTGTTGTCACTGGTGAGGCAGGCCAGAGAAAGGACAAAAGGGGGTCCTGAGCCAGACTTCTGAACTGCCTGGGAGTTGACCGAGCCCCACACCTGGTGGACGCAACACGGCTCGGGCGGTCACTACCTGTACAGAAGTGACCCAGAGCACATGAACTGTGAGTAAAAGACATTGGATTGCAGTACATTGTCTGTGTACTTTCTCGCTTCTCCAGCACTACCGGTACTGGGACTCCCTGCACCATCACCCCCATCATCCATTGCACAACCCTGGGGCTACACTCTTCACGTGGGGAGTTAAACAACCTCAGCTGCATACACCATCAGCCTCAGGGGATTGCCTTGCAGGGGCGGTTCAAAATAACCGCAATCCACGGGTGGCTTTGTCGGACAACATGAACAGCACATAGCAGACTACCATTGGTCTGACCACCCTGAGCCACGGAACCGGGTCGCCACCTCTACCACCATCGTCTTTCTGTTGCCCGGCTCCGGGTACCCCACGGCCCAGGGGGGCGAGTCAGCTTTGGCGTAGTCGGCAGGATCGTTACCGGCCCGCCACCAGCGGGTATTGCGTGCCTGAAAAGAGACTGTTTCACCGTGTTAAAAGATGGCACCCGCCCCAGAAGAACGAGCGCCATAATGTGCACGCCAAAAGACCACAGGAAGCCACCTCCCATCGTGGGCCAGGTCCCAGAATGGCGCCAAAGAAGTAGCCCACCCCCAACAGCCATGAGCGCGGCTGTGGAGATGTCCATCAAGGTGGGGGGCTGCCCCTGAAAGTGATTGTCACCAAGTCGCCCCAGGACCACCCCCAATGGGGGTGGGAAGAGAAGAAAACTGTGGGGCAGGGCACGGTCTGGATCAGTCTGGACGGACCGCACCCGGGAATGGAGGAAAGATTCAACCGCACCCATACCTTGGCCCGGAGCCTGCTGCCGGCTGAACCGCCATGCAGCCTAGCGGAGATCTTGGCGCAGCTCCCTAGAGATCCGGAGCGTGCGCAAGCTGCGCTGGAGGACCTGGATCGGAGGATGGTCCGGGCGCAGCGGGATGCGCTTGCCGGGTGGAGAGAAGAACTGGCCCGGCAGGCTGGAACCCGCCAGTGGCAGGCATCACCCGCACCCCGGAGTACGCCTGCCTCTGAGGACGGTGAAGGAGGAGTGAGGGCCGGAGACGGTGTCGCGGAGGGAGCCACGAGGACCGAGGCAAGTACAGGGGACGTTAACACCCCAGGCCCAGCAGCTGCAAGCCTGCCCCAGCCTCCCGTCGCAGAACCCGAAGCCCCACTCACCGCACCTGTTGCCACGCCGCCACTGCTCCCAGCTAGGCCTCAAGTGGTGAGCGCCGCGGCCACACCTCGCCCGGCGCCATGCCCCTTGACCCCGGGCGCCGTAAAGAGGGAAGCGTCACCGGCCTGGTCGCAAGGCCTAGTTAACCCGAGCGCCGTTACCCAACCAGCGCCCCCTTCCCAGACTGGGCCACCATCGGGCACAACCAGCAGACCCCCGGCCTGGTCGCAAGGCCGAGTGCCCCCGGGCACTGCTCCCAAATCGAGACCCTCCGCTATACCACCGCTGGGCGCGGACCTGTTTGCCCAACACACAGGTCCGGATGCACTGCCGCTGGAGTGGCCGGCCGAACTGACCAGCGGTCAGCCATGGAAGATCCAGCCCCCGCGCGAGCCCCTGATACCTGCTCCGGAGCCTGTAAGAGTCATCCTGCCACCACTAGAGGATGCCCAATTTGAGTGGGACCCCGCTGGTGAGAACTTAATGGGGTTCACTCAGGAGACCCGGGCGGACGCGGTCCGTCGTCTAGAGGCTTGCCAACAGCAGCTGGTGACCTTTGAGCAGGAACGGCGAGAGAGGCGCTTCAGAGTGCTGAGCTGAAGCGCAAGGCCCGTCAAGATCCCCGGGCCACCTGCGGTCCCCGAGCCACCGGGACTGTGATAAAGTTCCACATGGAGAATGGCTGGGGCTTTATAAGAGATCCGGAAACCGTCGGCGACGTCTTTGTAACCCGCAGGGACGTCGAAAGCCATCTACCCGAGGGACACCGTGGACGTGACCTATACCCTGGTGATGTGGTCACCTTTACCCGACACGAGGGCGCCAAAGGACCGTACGCCCTCCATGTCCATCAGCTTACCGAGGAGGAACTGCAGCATTACGGCTACGAGGAAAGCCAAGAGGACCCGGACGGGTCTGAAGACTATCCTGAGGAATGTGCGCAAGGAGGACACCGCCACTAAAAAAAAAAAAAAATGGCAGTGCACAAATGTATATAGTTACCCATCAGGGTAAAAGGAACTGTTATGAGACTGTTACCTGTTTGAACGTTGCCCCTCATCCCTAACCTGGCTGAGGACTGAGAGCAGCCACCCCCTTTCCAACCGGCCGAGGACTGGGAATGGCCAATCCCCTGTAAATAGTTGCGCTTCCTAAAGCGCTCCCTACTGGTTTTATAACAAGGCTGCAACGTCTACCTCGGGACAGAGAGTCCCTCACGTTTAAAAGTTTGCTGAAGATTTGGCACTTAAAAGAAGAATGAACACCTGGTCACAAGTTGCACCGCGCCAGGATCCAAGAATGTGTTTTGCTTAATGTTTTATATGAATAAGTTTTATATGCTGCTAAATAAGAATGTGAAAGTTTTCTATAATGTTTATGTGACAAAAGAGTTCCGGTAGTATTAACAGTGACAAAGGAAAGTGTTTCCCATAAAGGGAATTGAACTGTCGTCCGATTCCTAATGTGAAAAGTTTTTGAAAAGGTTTTGCATATCCTGTACTTAATTGTTTTCTTTTTTTTTTTTTTTTGCTCTGTTCCAGCCTGAGGGCGTGCTGTGGTTTACCAGGGGGGAATGTAGCGCCCCGAGTGTTCGGCCGCTACAGGGGTATTGCACCTCTGCCAGAGGTGTGATATTCCACTTCCGGGTAAGGATGGAGTATGGACCAGGGCTCAGGTAGCTGCATACAGCACACACACCCCATTTCCGAGGGACAGTTCAAAGGTGCTCCCATTAGACAGTAATGCAGGCACGACAGACCATGTCCCTGGCTGGAGTGGGGAGGGGGGAGGAAAACCCAGTGATGTAGGAGCAGGAGGGGACGGTTCCTGAGCGTAGGTAGGAGCCCATTGGTTGCTGGTCACCTGGGCTCATGCTTTAGAGGGAAGTATAAAAGGTGGGCACCATCTTAGATGCAAGAGAGTGAGAGCAGAGTCTGTTCAGTCAGAGGAGAATACAGGGAGCAGAGAACCCATGAGAATACCGGGTGAAGGGTCAGGCAGATTAAGGGTACCGGATCCCAAGTTGGTGGAGGAGGAACTACCCTCAGCCAAAGACCGGAGGTCGCGATCATTTATTGGTGCGACACCTCATCAAACCTGCTAGGAAGGCACCATATAGGACAGCGGGGAACGGGGCCCACATTTACCCGTGCAGCTCCGCGGCAGCTGGACAAAAGTGGGTCACTGGTGAGGTAGGCCAGAGAAAGGACAAAAGGGGGTCCTGAGCCAGACTTCTGAACCGCCTGGGAGTTGACCGAGCCCCACACCTGGTGGACGCAGTACGGCTCGGGCGGTCACTACCTGTACAGAAGTGACCCAGAGCACATGAACTGTGAGTAAAAGATATTGGATTGCAGTACGTTGTCTGTGTACTTTCTCGCTTCTCCAGCACTACCGGTACTGGGACTCCCTGCACCATCACCCCCATCATCCATTGCACAACCCTGGGGCTACACTCTTCCCGTGGGGAGTTAAACAACCTCAGCTGCATACACCATCAGCCTCAGGGGATTGCCTTGCAGCGGCGGTTCATAATAACCGCAATCCACGGGTGGCGTAGTCGGACAACATGAACAGCACATAGCAGACTACCATTGGTCTGACCACCCTGAGCCACGGAACCGGGTCGCCACCACTACCCCCATCGTCTTCCTGTTGCCCGGCTCCGGGTTCCCCACGGCCCAAGGGGCGAGTCAGATCACATATAAGTTTGCTCCAAATTCAGCCATTTGTAGTGAGCATGGAAGATATTATCCTCCATTAAAAATGGACATGGCGCGTGGCAAGGGACGGGGAACTGGACGTGATGGTGATGGTGCAGGCAGAGGCCGAGGCCAAGGCCGTGAGCAAGCTGATATTGTGCCACAACAAACACCCAAATCTTCTCGCCTGACCTTCCTGTCCCAATTCCTAGGGGACCGTAGCACACAACTATTGAACACACAGCAGTGTCAAAAGGTTATTGGTTGGATAGCGGATAATGCTTCCAGTCACTTTGCCACCACCAGCGTCTTCCACACGGTCAAGTCTCAGTCTGAACCGCATATTCCTCACCCTGATACTCCTTCCTCCCACCATGCCGAGTGCCTGGAGATAACTGATCCCACACTTGGACACTCTGAACAGCTGTTCACTTTTCCATTTATAGATTCGGGCCTCTCGCTCTGTCCACTTGAAGCAGGGCAAGAGGAGATCGCATGTAGCGATGCCCAAATATTTGAGCAGCCACGGTCACACGAAGGCGACGGTGGGAAAGTGTCACAAGAGGTGGATGATGATGAGACACAATTGCCAGAAAGTCAGGAGGAGGACCAGGGTGATATAGTAACTGACCCAACCTGGCAGGAGGACATGCAGAGCGAGGACAGCAGCACACAGGGAGAGGGAGGCAGACCACCCCAAATGGCAGGAAGAAGTAGTGTGGTGGCCACAGACAGAAGGCAGGCAACCGTTCCCTGTAACACCAACACGAAGGAAGTTGCCAGTATTACTTAGGTCGTCCTGAGTCTGGTTGTTTTTTAAAGACTCTGCCGATAACCCCAAAAAGTACATTTGCACCACTTGCCAGGCCAGCATCAGCAGGGGTGGCAAAACTACCAGCCTGACCACCACCAGCATGATCATTCACATGGCAGCAAAGCACCCGACTAAGTGGGCCAAACCCCAGCAGCATTCAGTTGTCCCTACCCCAGTCCTTGAAATGCAAGCGCAATTATGCAGCCAACGCCACACAGGCCACACTACTAAATTCACACATTTTGCGAATGCTTGCAATCGAAATGTTGCCTTTTATGCTCATGGAGACGGAAGCTTTCCGCAACCTCATGGCGGCAGCCGTCCCTCGGTACTCAGTCCCCAGCCGCCACTATTTCTCCTGGTGTGCTGTTCCCGCATTACACGAGTACGTGTCCCACAACATTAGCCGTGCCCCCAACAATGCAGTTACTGGGAAAGTCCACCTAACCACAGACACGTGGACAAGTGCTTGTGGGCAGGGACGGCACATCTCGCTGACGGCAAACTGGGTTACTATAGTGGATGCCGGGACCCTGTCTGACCTTAGGACAGAACACATTCTCCCAACGCCGAGGATTGCGGGCCCTGGGTCAATCAGGGTTGCGCCCACATTCTACAGCTCCTGCGCCTCCTCCCGCTCTTCAGCCTCCATCTCCGAAATTACATCAGTCGCAAGCTGGAAGTACTGCAGCACTGCCTCGGCTAAGGGGCAACAGGCTGTGCTGAAGCTAATATGCTTAGGTGACATACCGCACAATGCTGAAGTGCTGTGGACAGCTGTGAAATAGCAGGTAGATCTGTGGCTGACACCGCTGATCCTACAGTCAGGCATGGTCATGTGTGACAATGGCCGGAACCTGGTGGCAGATCTGAGGCGAGGCGAGCTCACAAATGTACCATGCCTGGCCCATGTGCTTAACCTCGTGGTTTAGTGGTTTCTGCCAGATCTTCTTGTCAAAGTACGCTGTGTGTGTGCCCATTTTAGAAAGTCAGCTACAGCTTCCGTCACCCTTGCCGTGCTTCAGCAGCGTTTGCAGCTTCCAGCTCACCGACTGGTGTCTGATGTCTCCACGCATTGGAACTCTGCATTGCAGATGTTGGGAAGAATTTGTGAGCAGAAGATGGCAGTTGTTAAGCTCACACACGTACCATGCCTGACCCATGTGCTTAACCTCGTTGTTCAGTGGTTTCTGCTAGATCTGCTTGTCAAAGTAAGTCGCGTGTGTGCCCATTTTATAAAGTCAGCTATATCTTCCATCGCCCTTGCTGTGCTTCAGCAACGTTTGCAGCTTCCAACTCATTGACTGGTGTGCTATGTCCCCACGCATTGGAACTCTACATTGTAGATGTTGGGAAGGATTTGTGAGCAGAAGAGGACAGTTGTTGACTACCAGCATCAACAAGGCCATTGTTATTCAGGTCAGACTCCACACATAAGACCTCATTAGTGGACATGGATGTCTGTACCGTCCTCCAAAACTTTAAGGACTCCACCAAGATGGTGAGCGGCGATGACGCCATAATTAGCATGACCATCCTGCTTCTCTGTCTTCTGAAACTCTCTCTGCTCACAATTAAAGAGGATGCATTGCAGGCGGAGCACGATGAGATGGAGCAAGGAACCTTACAGGGTGATTCCAAACAGCCCAGCCTCATCTCATCCCAAAGTGGATTGGGTGACAATGAGGAAGAGGAGGAGGAGGAAGAATAGGAGTTGGTTTCCTGCGCTATAGATGGTACTACCTTCACAACTGTCATACTGTCTGTTCGGCGTGGATGGCCTAAGGACAGGGAGGATGAGGAGAAGGATGAGGAGGAGAGCATGGTCAGTCGTCCTCTTGGTGAGGACACGGAATTCTTACCTGTTAGCAGTCTGGCACACATGGCTGAGTTTATGTTAAGCTGCCTTTCCCGTAACCCTCGCATTGTCCAAATTTTGGGTGACAGTCATTACTGGTTGGTGAAACTTCTAGATTCATGCTACAAGGAGAACTTTCTGTCTCTTATTCCTGCGCTATACACGGTACTACCTGCACAACTGTCATACTGTCTGTTCGGCGTGGATGGCCTAAGGACAGGGAGGAAGAGGAGAAGGATGAGGAGGAGAGCATGGTCAGTCGTCCTCTTGGTGAGGACATGGAATTCTTACCAGTTAGCAGTCTAGTACACATGGCTGAGTTTATGTTAAGCTGCCTTTCCCGTGACCCTCACGTTGTCCAAATTTTGGGTGACAGTAATTACTGGTTGGTGACACTTCTAGATTCATGCTACAAGGAGAACTTTCTGTCTCTTATTCCTGCGCTATAGACGGTACTACCTGCACAACTGTCATACTGTCTGTTCGGTGTGGATGACCTAAGGACAGGGAGGAAGAGGAGAAGGATGAGGAGGAGAGCATGGTCAGTCGTCCTCTTGGTGAGGACACGGAATTCTTACCTGTTAGCAGTCTGGCACACATGGCTGAGTTTATGTTAAGCTGCCTTTCCCGTGACCCTCGCATTGTCCAAATTTTGGGTGACAGTCATTACTGGTTGGTGACACTTCTAGATTCATGCTACAAGGAGAACTATCTGTCTCTTATTCCCATGCCGAACAGGCCTAATAAAATGGGGCAGTACCAGAAGGCCCTTGTTGAGGAATTATTAAAAATATTCCCATTTGAAAACAATGGCGGCAGAGGTAACAGTTCATTGGACATCCAAGGAGTACAGGCGAGAGAGACATAAATCCAATCCAGCAGAGGCAGGAGAACACTTAAAGTTCTGGGACAGTTTTCTCAGACCCTCCCATCGCACAGGCCCTGGGGTGCGTGGTACTCTCACAAGGAGGAAAAAGTTTCGGAAGATGGTGAGGGAGTACCTTGCCGACTGTACCAACGTCCTCTGTGATTCCTCTGTGCCTTTAATTATTGGGTTTCCAAGCTCGACATGTGGCATGAACTGGCTCTTTATGCCTTGGAGGTCCTGGCATGCACTGGCATGCACTGCCGCTAGCGTTTTGTCAAAGCGAGTTTTTAGTGTCGCTGGTGGAATTATAACTGATAGGCGCATCCGCCTGCCAACTGAAAATGCTTCCCATAGTCCTCTGTCTTCACAGCCAGAAATGGATATACGCTTCCTGATTTTGTCTATTTGCTCTTGTCCTCCTCTTTCTCCTCATTCTCATCCTCCACCACCATATCACCACCATATTTACCATATCACCATATCTACGTCTCTTGCAAGAGGATTTGGAGTGCCTCCAAATTTTTGGCAGCCGTGGCATTCACTGCATATGCAAACAGTACGGGAGGTCCACTTCCTAATAATGGGAGCATTGTTTTCAGGAGACCCTCCGACCGCTACGTTTCTTGCATGTGTCTTTAAATTGTTTTGGGGTTTTTCCCAAATTTTGGCATCTGCTGTACTCACTGCATACCCTATAACTGTATAGCAGACGCGATCCTTTCTAATGGGAACATGTCGCTACTGTGGCCCACCTCAATGTGTCTTTAAATTGTTATTGTGGTTCCGGCCCTTTAAGAATAATAAGGGCCACCTGATGGCCCTATAAAAATAGTGTTTGTGACTTTCAGAGTCCCTCCTTCATAAATGAAACAGGATGTGTCTGATCATGTCTCACACACAACATGGTCAGATAACGTTGTAAAATGTTAAAATGACATTTATCGGTGAATGTATTTTTCTCCATTGAAAGCAATGCAAAAGTGCAAGAACGCATCAAAAACGCAACGTTTGAACATAGCCCAGGGTGTGGAGGACCATTTTTGTATATTTATTTTGCCTTACAGACAAGTCATTACCCTGGAAAGGATGTTCCTTAACATGTTTCCCAGGAAAATCCATTTTGTTTTCGTTTTTGTATGTTTTATTGTGAGTTTGTAAAAGTGGCGTAATACCTCTGACAACATTGTTGACAGCAGTGACCTGGGAGTCAGACATGCTTCCAGGGGTCTTCCCCATGCTGTTCCCATGTCATTTGAGCACTGTTCCCATCGATTTGGGCAATTTTTAGGCCCTCTGCACTTTGTTCGACCCGAGCAACGAGTACCCGAGCATTTTAGTGCTCATCACTAATAATTATACATTAATTTCGTATGCCCAAGTGCATGACTTTACATTTATGTACAATAAACTTAATTTGCCATTTTTTAGCCCAAGAATCCACCTTACTTAAATTAGCCTCTTCTGTATTGATTACCTTGGTGAGTTTATTATCATCTGCAAATATAGAAATTCTACTCTATATGGTCTCTATAAAGTTATTAATATATATGTTAAAAAAAAGAGGGCCCAACACTGACTCCTGTGGTACTTCACTGCTAACTGTGACCCAATCCAAGAGTCTTCCATAAAGGGTTCATACCCATATGCGAGGAAAACAGACGAGTGCAATCCAATAAAAAAATCGGATTGCACTCGGACCAATGTTAATCTATGAGGTACATCTCATCTGTGATTTTTTTTCTCTGCTGAAATCGGACTGAGAAAAAAATCGCAGCATGCTGCATATTGCTACGTATTTCAGATGAGACTCGCCAATGCAAGTCAATGGGTGCGTGAAAAAAATCACACGGCACCATGCGAGTGCCGTCTGATTTTCACGCACCCATTACTTGAAACCCGGCAATTCATGAGCCGCGTACAGTAAAAACACAGCGGTGCCCGACAATTTAGACTAGAGAGAATAGATATACACACATAGAATAGTTAGATAGAAAGATAACAGTGACATATATAATTAGTACAGTGACTGAAATGGTTACAGTACATGTCATTTATTGTTAAATTAAAGAATTTAACAAAAAAAATGGCGTTGGGTCCCCTGTAATTTTATTCTCTAACAGAGAAAAACAGCTGAGGCCAGATGTTTTGAGACTGGGAAGGGGGTAATACCCATGGAGCTTCCCAGGCTGCTAATATCATCCCCCAGCTCTAAAAAAAAATTTACTTGGGGTCCCCCTATTTTAGCAGCCAGCAAAAGGCTAGGCAGACAGCTGGGGGCTAATATTAATAGCCTAGGAAGGGGCCATGAATTTTGGCCCCCTCCCAGACTACAAACACCAGCCCTCAGCTGCCCCAGAAATGGAGCATCCATAAGATGCACCAATTCTGGCAACTAGCCTTGCTCTGCCAATTGCCCTGTGGTGGTGAGAAGTGGGGTTATAGGTCTGGGGTTGATGCTAGCTTATAATGCCTGCTGACATCAAGCCCAGGGTAGTAATGGAGAGGCGTCTATAAGACGCCCACATTACTAGCCCCATAGTGAATGTGAAATGTGAACAAAAAACACCCACACCCAGAATGAAATATTTTATTTGAAACAAACACACTGACTCGTTTAATAGTTATTAATTAAACCCTACTTACCATTACGCCCATTCCTCTGAATCCCATGTCACCTGTAATAAAAATAAAATAATAAACCAACCTCATCCTCACCTTTCCGACATGAAGAACATAATCCATGTGTCCCGTGAGGGGTCCAGCTCTGCTACATCTAGATGGCTTCCTGCATAGTAGCTGGATGCGACCATCCAGCCTGCCATCCTGCAGATACACTGAGGAGTGCATGCTTAAACTCAGTGACTCGGTGTGACGGCATCATGTTGAGCTGATTTCATGTCATATGAACTCAGTTCACCTCATTGACGTCAGTGGGAGCGTGGGAAAATTCTCACGCTCACGGTGCCGGAAAATGACGTCGGTTTCTATGGAATCTTTGCATATTAAAAATCTTTCTATCATGATACTTAATTTCTGCCATACTAAATGATTTGTCTACTTTAATGATTTTGAGATGGCACTGTACTTCCTGCTGGGTTAAGTAGGTGACATTTAATTCAGAATTTATGGTACACCTGATCATGTCATCTGTGATGGGATTTTCTTATGTAAATACTGTGGAGAAAAAGGTCTTTAATGTGAAGCTGAGTCACGTCTCACGACCAAGCCATGAGATCGAATAGTCAAGGAGTCTGAAGTCAAAAGCCAGGAGGGTACGTCATAAACAGAAGGAAGAGACAAGGGCGTAGTCAGTTAATGATCCATTGGTCAGAATACCAGGAGGATGACCGGAAACTCAGGTCTGAAGAGCCTAAACTGCTCTTTCTCTCCTGAAGATTTATCAGGGAGGGCTATTACAGGTTTGGGAGAGACCAACTGTACATCAGAGGGTACTGACATCACAGCCACTGCCAGCAATGGAGGGCTATAGGAGGTATTAATCAAATTAATTATCTGACCCTGCAACTGACATTGTGATGACTCCCTTCAGACTCTGACATTCCTTAGCCACATCTTGAGTCATCTGCATCAAATTCGCCATCTGGTCACAGAGCGTGTGAACAGGCTCCATACTGGTGAAAAGGAAAAATATATTGGCCAGATGTAATGTGACGCTGCCGTGAGAAGAGATTGTCAAGGAGTCCGAAGTCAAAAGCCAGGAGGGTACGTCCTAAAAAGAGGTAAGAGACAAAGGCGTATTCAGGCATTGTTCCGTTGGTCAGAATATCAGGAGAATAGTGGATCAGAACAGAAAGGGTTAAACAGACGGATGGTCAGAACAAGGTCCACTTTCAGGTAACAGAAGATCAATACACAGAACACAAGGCACAGAGACAAATCTCACACAAGTTGAATGTATCTCTGGCAGAGGTCTGGGACAAACAGCCCAGTTAAGTAGCATGGCAATCACCTGGGATAATGAACTCCTGGAGATAACCAGCGCCTCCTAGTCTCAGATTGGATGGCAGAGCAGTTAGTCAGTACACTGACAGCTCAGCACGCTCCAGCACCAGACTGGACACCTGAGCTGTCAATCAAAGCACTGACAGATTCAGCACTCCCCTATACCAGATTGGACGGTTGTCAGTAACTGCATCCCAGACACACTGAGGGTTGGAACCATGACAGTACCCTCTCTTCTAAGGGGGGCCACCAGACCCCCAGGTTTCCCAGGAAATATTGGATGGAAGGCCCTGACTAACTGATCGGCCTTCTCATCTCAAGCTGTGACCCAGGATCTCTCCTCTGGTCCATATCCCCTCCAGTGGATGAGTTATTGGAGGGAATTTTGGACCCTACAAGAATCAACAAACCTCTCAACCCCATAATCCAAGCCACCGTCAACTGAAACCAGAGGAGGTGGGGATGAGGGAGACAATGCCAAAGGGACAAACTCCTGTAATAGGGATTCATGGAAGACGTTAGGGATGCGAATGGCTGGAGGAAGCATTAATCTGAATGCCACCGGATTGACCATCTCTAGGAAATCATATGGACCAATAAACTTTGGACCCAACTTTGAAAATGGTACTTTAAGTTTAATGTTCCTGGATGACAACCAAATCTTATCCCCGATCTTAAAAACTGAACATCTTCTAGCATTTTTTCGTTTTTGTCGAATCTGAGCAGTCCCAGTATTCTTTTGAACCTTCCTACATACATCCCCAAGTCTTTGTACGGCGACCTCCTCCCCAGGACAATCATAACTAATCCTAGAAAGTTCACCAAAATGGGGATGAAAACCATAATTACAGAAAAATGCTGATGTTCCAGTAGACTTATTTACTTGACTGTTAAAAGCAAACTCAGCAAGAAGTAAAAATGAAGACCAGTCCTCCTGCTGAGCCACCACAAAGCACCTTAAAATTTATTTCAAATATTGATTTGTCATTTCAGTCTGACTGTTGGTTTCAGGGTGGTAAGCAGATGAAAATGACAAGTCAATCCCGAGTTTATTACAAAAAGCTCTCCAAAATTTAGAAACAAATTGTACTCCCCTATCAGATACAATGTTAAGAGGGATTAGTGTTGAGCGATACCTTCCGATATCGGGAAATATCGGATCGGATTGGATCGGACAGATACCGAAAAAGTATCGGATATCGCCGATTCCGATACCGGAAACCAATGCAAGTCAATGGGACATAAATATCGGAATTAAAATAAACCCTTTCTTTCCTTGTAGGTTAATTCTACATGAAGGAAAACAACTAAGAATAATGTAGAATGTATTGGGGGAGGTGGGGGAGACAATAAAGGCATAGAGGTTTAGCCCAATCAAATGGAATAGCAGGAATTACTATTTTTTTAAGATGTTCTGAGTTACGGAAATATTAACAATGTTAAGTATTTTTATATTTTGTCAGATATTTATGTTTCACTACTTCCATGCTCTTCACCTTCTTTTTTACTTCTCCCACACTTTCTCCTTCATCATCCTCAGCATCTTTTTCATCCACTTCTTCTTCACCTTCTTCTTCACCTTCTTCGTATTATTCTTTTTTTTACGTTCTTCATATTCTACTTCTTCATCTTCTTCATATTCTTCTTCTTCATCATATTCTTATTTGTGACAGGCATTCCTGTAGTTGTTATCTATAAAAGGTTGGACATTACACCTTTCGTTCTGCCCGTCACAAAAGATTCACAACAGGATTTGTCCGCGTTCAGTTTGGCCTGCAGCAGCAGGTCTTTTCCAGGGGCACCATGAGGAGGAACGGACTCACCCCCATACACTGCTTAGTCATATTCTGCTTATAATTTAGATATTATCTTTTGCTCTGAATTTTAATCTTATGCTTAATGTTCTTCCGCTTTTTGTTCTGCAGCTTCTTGTATTTCTGCTTCTTGGTTTTCTGTCTCTTGTTCTTCTGTATCTTGGTACTTGTCTTCTCTTCTTTGTCCTCTTGGTCAACTTCTTCAGGGTCATCTTCTTGGTCTTCTTCAGGGTGGTCTTCAGGGTGGTCGTCTTCCGGGTCCTCGTCTTCGGGGTCCTCGTCTTCTTCGGGTTGGTCTTCTGGGTCCTCGTCTTCGGGGTCCTCATCTTCTTCGGGGTGGTCTTCAGGGTCCTCGTCTTCTTCGGGGTGGTCTTCAGGGTCCTCGTCTTCTTCGGGGTGGTCTTCAGGGTCCTCGTCTTCAGGGTCCTCGTCTTCTTCGGGGTGGTCTTCAGGGTCCTCGTCTTCAGGGTCGTCGTCTTCGGGGTCCTCGTCTTCTTCGGGTTGGTCTTCAGGGTCCTCGTCTTCAGGGTCCTCGTCAGGGAGATCCAGAGTGATTACCAAGAACCATTTCAAAAAGCTTGAACTTGGAAATGTAGCAGAAAGTACAAGAAGGCTCAGGAACTACCGAGGACCAGCTGACGGTACTGGAACTCGGATGGGTAGCAGAAGGTACAAGAGCCAATGGAACTACCGAGGACCAGCTGATGTTACTGGAACTCGGTTACTAAGCAGGAGGTACCTGTGCCAGAAAGTACTACCAAGGACCAGCAGACGTTGGTGGAACTTGGATACCGAGAAGGAGGCACCTAATCCAAAGGCACTGCTGAGAACCAGCTGACGGTACTGGAACCCGGATGGGTAGCAGAAGGTACCCATGTAAAAAAAAGTTCAAGTCCGCGAGCCGGCCGCAGTTACCAAAACCCACAGTCCTACAGGGGGTGCTTGTCCTATTGGCACTATGGAACCAGCCTTCATTGCCAGATCCCGCAGCCCACATAGGAGTCACCTAAACTGCAGGCACCATAGAGTCGGCTAACCCGACCGCAACACGACAGGACAACGCATTGGAGGCAAAGTGACGTTGACACTACCCGGAAACAGCTGGCGTGCTGGAACCAGGCTGGGCAGGAGGGAGTACCCGTGCCAAAGACACTGCCGAGAACCAGCTGACGGTACTGGAACCCGGATGGGTAGCAGAAGATACAAGAGCAAATGGAACTACCGAGGACCAGCTGATGGTACTGGAACCCGGATGGGTAGCAGAAGGTACAAGAGCCAATGGAACTACCGAGGACCAGCTGATGTTACTGGAACTCGGTTACTAAGCAGGAGGTACCTGTGCCAGAAAGCACTACCAAGGACCAGCAGACGTTGGTGGAACTTGGATACCGAGAAGGAGGCACCTAATCCAAAGGGACTGCCGAGAACCAGCTGACGGTACTGGAACCCGGATGGGTAGTAGAAGGTACAAGAGCAAATGGATCTACCGAGGACCAGCTGACCGTACTGGAACCCGGATGGGTAGCAGAAGGTACAAGAGCCAATGGAACTACCGAGGACCAGCTGATGTTACTGGAACTCGGTTACTAAGCAGGAGGTACCTGTGCCAGAAAGCACTACCAAGGACCAGCAGACGTTGGTGGAACTTTGATACCGAGAAGGAGGCACCTAATCCAAAGGCACTGCCGAGAACCAGCTGACGGTACTGGAACCCGGATGGGTAGCAGAAGGTACCCATGTAAAAAAAAGTTCAAGTCCGCGAGCCGGCCACAGTTACCAAAACCCACAGTCCTACAGGGGGTGCTTGTCCTATTGGCACTATGGAACCAGCCTTCATTGCCAGATCCCGCAGCCCACATAGGAGTCACCTAAACTGCAGGCACCATAGAGTCGGCTAACCCGACCGCAACACGACAGGACAACGCATTGGAGGCAAAGTGACGTTGACACTACCCGGAAACAGCTGGCGTGCTGGAACCAGGCTGGGCAGGAGGGAGTACCCGTGCCAAAGACACTGCCGAGAACCAGCTGACGGTACTGGAACCCGGATGGGTAGCAGAAGATACAAGAGCAAATGGAACTACCGAGGACCAGCTGACGGTACTGGAACCCGGATGGGTAGCAGAAGGTACAAGAGCCAATGGAACTACCGAGGACCAGCTGATGTTACTGGAACTCGGTTACTAAGCAGGAGGTACCTGTGCCAGAAAGCACTACCAAGGACCAGCAGACGTTGGTGGAACTTGGATACCGAGAAGGAGGCACCTAATCCAAAGGCACTGCCGAGAACCAGCTGACGGTACTGGAACCCGGATGGGTAGCAGAAGGTACCCATGTAAAAAAAAGTTCAAGTCCGCGAGCCGGCCGCAGTTACCAAAACCCACAGTCCTACAGGGGGTGCTTGTCCTATTGGCACTATGGAACCAGCCTTCATTGCCAGATCCCGCAGCCCACATAGGAGTCACCTAAACTGCAGGCACCATAGAGTCGGCTAACCCGACCGCAACACGACAGGACAACGCATTGGAGGCAAAGTGACGTTGACACTACCCGGAAACAGCTGGCGCGCTGGAACCAGGCTGGGCAGGAGGGAGTACCCGTGCCAAAGACACTGCCGAGAACCAGCTGGCTGTGCTGGAACCCAGGGTAAATAATAAAAACAGAGTGGAGTCAGAGGCCTAATTGGAGCTAGTTTTAAATAAGTAGCACAGTGAATGTGGACAGAGCAGGAGAAATTGCCGTGAACACAGCAGGGGAACAGCTGACGTTACTGAACCCCAATAACACCGCAGCAAGTGTTGACTGTGCAGACAGCACTTCCGAGCGCCAACTGGCGGTGCTGAAGCCCAGGGATAAGAATAAAAACAGAGGAGCCAGAGGTGTAATTGGAGCAACTTTAATATGTGTAGTACAGTGGATGTGGACAAAGCAGGAGAAATTGCCGTGAACACAGCAGGGGAACAGCTGACGTTACTGAACCCCAATAACACCGCAGCAAGTGTTGACTGTGCAGACGGCACTTCTGAGCGCCAACTGGCGGTGCTGGAGCACAGGGATAAGAATAAAAACAGAGGAGCCAGAGGTGTAAATGGAGCAACTTTAAAATGTGTAGTACAGTGGATGTGGACAAAGCAGGAGAAATTGCCATGAACACAGCAGGGGAACAGCTGACGTTACTGAACCCCAATAACACCGCAGCAAGTGTTGACTGTGCAGACGGCACTTCTGTGCGCCAACTGGCGGTGCTGGAGCCCAGGGATAAGAATAAAAACAGAGGAGCCAGAGGTGTAATTGGAGCAACTTTAAAATGTGTAATACAGTGGATGTGGACAAAGCAGGAGAAATTGCCGTGAACACAGCAGGGGAACAGCTGACGTTACTGAAACCCAATAACACCGCAGCAAGTGTTGACTGTGCAGACGGCACTTCCGAGTGCCAACTGGCGGTGCTGGAGCCCAGAGATAAGAATAAAAACAGAGGAGCCAGAGGTGTAATTGGAGCAACTTTAAAATGTGTAGTACAGTGGATGTGGACAAAGCAGGAGAAATTGCCGTGAACACAGCAGGGGAACAGCTGACGTTACTGAACCCCAATAACACCGCAGCAAGTGTTGACTGTGGAGACGGCACTTCTGAGCGCCAACTGGCGGTGCTGGAGCCCAGGGATAAGAATAAAAACAGAGGAGCCAGAGGTGTAATTGGAGCAACTTTAAAATGTGTAGTACAGTGGATGTGGACAAAGCAGGAGAAATTGCCGTGAACACAGCAGGGGAACAGCTGACGTTACTGAACCCCAATAACACCGCAGCAAGTGTTGACTGTGCAGACGGCACTTCCGAGCGCCAACTGGCGGTGTTGTAGCTCAGGGATAATACTGAAAACAGAGGAGCCAGAGGTGTAATTGGAGAAACTTTCAAATCTGTAGTAGTGAGAATGTGGACAGAGCAGGAGAAATTGCTGTCCGCACAGCAGGGGAACAGCTGACGTTACTGAACCCCAATAACATGGCAGCAAGTGTTGACTGTGCAGACGGCACTTCCGAGCTCCAACTGGCGGTGTTGGAGCTCAGGGATAATACTGAAAACAGAGGAGCCAGAGGTGTAATTGGAGAAACTTTCAAATCTGTAGTAGTGAGAATGTGGACAGAGCAGGAGAAATTGCCGTCCGCACAGCAGGGGAACAGCTGACGTTACTGAACCCCAATAACACGGCAGCAAGTGTTGACTGTGCAGACGGCACTTCCGAGCACCAACTGGCGGTGTTGGAGCTCAGGGATAATACTGAAAACAGAGGAGCCAGAGGTGTAATTGGAGAAACTTTCAAATCTGTAGTAGTGAGAATGTGGACAGAGCAGGAGAAATTGCCGTCCGCACAGCAGGGGAACAGCTGACGTTACTGAACCCCAATAACACGGCAGCAAGTGTTGACTGTGCAGACGGCACTTCCAAGCGCCAACTGGCGGTGTTGGAGCTCAGGGATAATACTGAAAACAGAGGAGCCAGAGATGTAATTGGAGAAACTTTCAAATCTGTAGTAGTGAGAATGTGGACAGAGCAGGAGAAATTGCCGTCCGCACAGCAGGGGAACAGCTGACGTTACTGAACCCCAATAACATGGCAGCAAGTGTTGACTGTGCAGACGGCACTTCCGAGCGCCAACTGGCGGTGTTGGAGCTCAGGGATAATACTGAAAACAGAGGTGTAATTGGAGAAACTTTCAAATCTGTAGTAGTGAGAATGTGGACAGAGCAGGAGAAATTGCCGTCCGCACAGCAGGGGAACAGCTGACGTTACTGAACCCCAATAACACGGCAGCAAGTGTTGACTGTGCAGACGGCACTTCCGAGCGCCAACTGGCGGTGTTGGAGCTCAGGGATAATACTGAAAACAGAGGAGCCAGAGGTGTAATTGGAGAAACTTTCAAATCTGTAGTAGTGAGAATGTGGACAGAGCAAGAGAAATTGCCGTCCGCACAGCAGGGGAACAGCTGACGTTACTGAACCCCAATAACACGGCAGCAAGTGTTGACTGTGCAGACGGCACTTCCGAGCGCCAACTGGCGGTGTTGGAGCTCAGGGATAATACTGAAAACAGAGGAGCCAGAGGTGTAATTGGAGAAACTTTCAAATCTGTAGTAGTGAGAATGTGGACAGAGGAGGAGAAATTGCCGTCCGGACCGCAGGGGAACAGCTGACGTTACTGAACCCCAATAACACGGCAGCAAGTGTTGACTGTGCAGACGGCACTTCCGAGCGCCAACTGGCGGTGTTGGAGCTCAGGGATAATACTGAAAACAGAGGAGCCAGAGGTGTAATTGGAGAAACTTTCAAATCTGTAGTAGTGAGAATGTGGACAGAGCAGGAGAAATTGCCGTCCGCACAGCAGGGGAACAGCTGATGTTACTGAACCCCAATAACACGGCAGCAAGTGTTGACTGTGCAGACGGCACTTCCGAGCGCCAACTGGCGGTGTTGGAGCTCAGGGATAATACTGAAAACAGAGGAGCCAGAGATGTAATTGGAGAAACTTTGAAATCTGTAGTAGGGAGAATGTGGACAGAGCAGGAGAAATTGCCGTCCGCACAGCAGTTGAACAGCTGACGTTACTGAACCCCAATAACATGGCAACAAGTGTTGACTGTGCAGACGGCACTTCCGAGCGCCAACTGGCGGTGTTGGAGCTCAGGGATAATACTGAAAACAGAGGTGTAATTGGAGAAACTTTCAAATCTGTAGTAGTGAGAATGTGGACAGAGCAGGAGAAATTGCCGTCCACACAGCAGGGGAACAGCTGACGTTACTGAACCCCAATAACAGGGCAGCAAGTGTTGACTGTGCAGACGGCACTTCCGAGCGCCAACTGGCGATGTTGGAGCTCAGGGATAATACTGAAAACAGAGGAGCCCGAAGTGTAATTGGAGAAACTTTCAAATCTGTAGTAGTGAGAATGTGGACAGAGCAGGAGAAATTGCCGTCCGCACAGCAGGGGAACAGCTGACGTTACTGAACCCCAATAACATGGCAGCAAGTGTTGACTGTGCAGACGGCACTTCCGAGCGCCAACTGGAGGTGTTGGAGCTCAGGGATAATACTGAAAACAGAGGAGCCAGAGATGTAATTGGAGAAACTTTCAAATCTGTAGTAGTGAGAATGTGGACAGAGCAGGAGAAATTGCCGGCCGCACAGCAGGGGAACAGCTGACGTTACTGAACCCCAATAACATGGCAGCAAGTGTTGACTGTGCAGACGGCTCTTCCGAGCGCCAACTGGCGGTGTTGGAGCTCAGGGATAATACTGAAAACAGAGGTGTAATTGGAGAAACTTTCAAATCTGTAGTAGTGAGAATGTGGACAGAGCAGGAGAAATTGCCGTCCGCACAGCAGGGGAACAGCTGACGTTACTGAACCCCAATAACACGGCAGCAAGTGTTGACTGTGCAGACGGCACTTCCGAGCGCCAACTGGCGGTGTTGGAGCTCAGGGATAATACTGAAAACAGAGGAGCCAGAGATGTAATTGGAGAAACTTTCAAATCTGTAGTAGTGAGAATGTGGACAGAGCAGGAGAAATTGCCGTCCGCACAGCAGGGGAACAGCTGACGTTACTGAACCCCAATAACATGGCAGCAAGTGTTGACTGTGCAGACGGCACTTCCGAGCGCCAACTGGCGGTGTTGGAGCTCAGGGATAATACTGAAAATAGAGGTGTAATTGGAGAAACTTTCAAATCTGTAGTAGTGAGAATGTGGACAGAGCAGGAGAAATTGCCGTCCGCACAGCAGGGGAACAGCTGACGTTACTGAACCCCAATAACACGGCAGCAAGTGTTGACTGTGCAGACGGCACTTCCGAGCGCCAACTGGCGGTGTTGGAGCTCAGGGATAATACTGAAAACAGAGGAGCCAGAGATGTAATTGGAGAAACTTTCAAATCTGTAGTAGTGAGAATGTGGACAGAGCAGGAGAAATTGCCGTCCGCACAGCAGGGGAACAGCTGACGTTACTGAACCCCAATAACATGGCAGCAAGTGTTGACTGTGCAGACGGCACTTCCGAGCGCCAACTGGCGGTGTTGGAGCTCAGGGATAATACTGAAAATAGAGGTGTAATTGGAGAAACTTTCAAATCTGTAGTAGTGAGAATGTGGACAGAGCAGGAGAAATTGCCGTCTGCACAGCAGGGGAACAGCTGACGTTACTGAACCCCAATAACACGGCAGCAAGTGTTGACTGTGCAGACGGCACTTCCGAGCGCCAACTGGCGGTGTTGGAGCTCAGGGATAATACTGAAAACAGAGGAGCCAGAGGTGTAATTGGAGAAACTTTCAAATCTGTAGTAGTGAGAATGTGGACAGAGCAGGAGAAATTTCCGTCCGCACAGCAGGGGAACAGCTGACGTTACTGAACCCCAATAACACGGCAGCAAGTGTTGACTGTGCAGACGGCACTTCCGAGCGCCAACTGGCGGTGTTGGAGCTCAGGGATAATACTGAAAACAGAGGAGCCAGAGGTGTAATTGGAGAAGCTTTCAAATCTGTAGTAGTGAGAATGTGGACAGAGCAGGAGAAATTGCCGTCCGCACAGCAGGGGAACAGCTGACGTTACTGAACCCCAATAACACGGCAGCAAGTGTTGACTGTGCAGACGGCACTTCCGAGCGCCAACTGGCGGTGTTGGAGCTCAGGGATAATACTGAAAACAGAGGAGCCAGAGGTGTAATTGGAGAAACTTTCAAATCTGTAGTAGTGAGAATGTGGACAGAGCAGGAGAAATTGCCGTCCGCACAGCAGGGGAACAGCTGACGTTACTGAACCCCAATAACACGGCAGCAAGTGTTGACTGTGCAGACGGCACTTCCGAGCGCCAACTGGCGGTGTTGGAGCTCAGGGATAATACTGAAAACAGAGGAGCCAGAGATGTAATTGGAGAAACTTTCAAATCTGTAGTAGTGAGAATGTGGACAGAGCAGGAGAAATTGCCATCCGCACAGCAGGGGAACAGCTGACGTTACTGAACCCCAATAACATGGCAGCAAGTGTTGACTGTGCAGACGGCACTTCCGAGCGCCAACTGGCGGTGTTGGAGCTCAGGGATAATACTGAAAACAGAGGTGTAATTGGAGAAACTTTCAAATCTGTAGTAGTGAGAATGTGGACAGAGCAGGAGAAATTGCCGTCCGCACAGCAGGGGAACAGCTGACGTTACTGAACCCCAATAACACGGCAGCAAGTGTTGACTGTGCAGACGGCACTTCCGAGCGCCAACTGGCGGTGTTGGAGCTCAGGGATAATACTGAAAACAGAGGAGCCAGAGGTGTAATTGGAGAAACTTTCAAATCTGTAGTAGTGAGAATGTGGACAGAGCAGGAGAAATTGCTGTCCGCACAGCAGGGGAACAGCTGACGTTACTGAACCCCAATAACACGGCAGCAAGTATTGACTGTGCAGACGGCACTTCCGAGCGCCAACTGGCGGTGTTGGAGCTCAGGGATAATACTGAAAACAGAGGAGCCAGAGGTGTAAATGGAGAAACTTTCAAATCTGTAGTAGTGAGAATTTGGACAGAGCAGGAGAAATTGCCGTCCGCACAGCAGGGGAACAGATGACGTTACTGAACCCCAATAACACGGCAGCAAGTGTTGACTGTGCAGACGGCACTTCCGAGCGCCAACTGGCGGTGTTGGAGCTCAGGGATTACAGTTCAGGTGGTAGAAACATGAACAGAACAGGAGACCTGGATACTGTTGCCAACCAATTATTTATTCTGGAAGAGGACTGGCAAATTCATGAGAGATCCAGGCCTTGTTCATTTTGAGAAAAGTAAAAAGCCGGTCAACGTTATCGGAGGATAGTCGCATGCGACGGTCTGTTAGTACACCACCTGCGGCACTAAAGACGCGTTCCGATAATACACTAGCAGCAGGGCAAGCTAGCACCTCCAATGCATACTGACTAAGCTCTGGCCATGTATCCAGCTTACAGACCCAAAACTTGAAGGGAGAAGAGCCGTCTGGGAGTACACTAAGAGGGCAAGACATGTAGTCTGTCACCATCTGACGGAAACGTTGCCTCCTGCTGACTGGAGCCGTCTGTGATGGTGTAGACATTTGTGGCGGCGGGGACACAAAACTTTGCCACATTTCGGCCATACTGGTCTTGCCTTGTGCTGAGGCGCTGCTTCTGCTCCCTCTTTGTGCAGAGCTTCCTCCACTGCCTCGACGCACTGAGCTGCTTTGTAAAGCACTAGCAGCACTGCTCTTGGTTGGAATGGAGAACATGATGGAATGCACCAGTGCGTCTTGGTACTCCCGCATTTTACGCTCCCGGTTCAACGGTGTTATGAGGCTTTGTAAGTTGTCCCGGTAGCGAGGATCTAGGAGGGTGGACACCCAATAATCAGCCGTGTTGAGAATGTGGGCGATGCGGCGGTCGTTTCTCAGGCACTGCAGCATGAAATCAACCATGTGCTGCAGACTGCCAACTGGCCAAGAAATGCTGTCCCCTGCTTGAGGCGTGATCTCTGCCTGCTCTGCATCACCCCACCCTCGCTCTAGATACTGACTACTAGAGCATTGTGTACCTCCCTCCTCTGGACAGATGTCTTCCTCATCCATTGACTCCTCCTCATCCTCCTCAAAAAGTGTCCCCTGCCTAGGCCTTTGTGAGGAACCACGTTGCGCAGACTGTAGAGAAGCAGATGGCATTTGTGACTCCTCATCCTCCACCTCTTCCAAAACCTCGTCCCTTAGTGCTTGCAGTGTTTTTTCAAGCAGGCAGATAAGGGGGATAGTCATGCTGACTAGTGCATCATCTGCACTCGCCATCCGCGTGGAATAATCGAAGGCACGCAAAACGTGGCAAATGTCCTTCATAGAGGCCCACTCAGTGGTGGTGAAGTGTGAACGGCGCGCACTGCGACTTGTTTGCGCCTACTGCAGCTGGTACTCCATTACTGCTGCCTGCTGCTCACACAACCTCTCCAACATATGTAACGTTGAATTCCACCTGGTGGGTAGGTCACATATGATGCGATGTTCCGGAAGACGTAATCGGCGCTGCAGAGCTGCAATGCGTGATCTTGCATTGCTGGAACGCCGCAAGTGAGCACACTCTATGCGGACCTTGTGAAGCAGTGCATCAAGATCCGGATAGTCCCTCAAAAAACTCTGCACGACCAAGTTGAGCACGTGCCAGACATGGGATGTGAGTGAGGTTGCCTAGGCCCAGAGCTGCCACCAGATTTCGGCCATTGTCACACACTACCATGCCTGGCTGGAGATTCGCTGGTACAAACCACACGTCGCTCTGCTGCTTGATGGCATTCCAGAGCTCCTGCGCTGTGTGGCTTCGATTCCCCAAAGAAATTAATTTTAATACGGCCTGTTGACGTTTGGCCACGGCTGTGCTCATATCGGTCATCATAACAGGTAACCGTTCACGGGTCGATGTGGAGGTAGACCGTGATGGCTCCTGCAGCGCTGATTCAGAGGAACTGGAGCATGAGGATTAGTCAATGTGTACAGACTGGATTCCTGCAATCCTTGGAGTTGGCAGAACACGTGCAGCGCCACTCTCAAGATTTGTACCCGTCTCCACAACATTTACCCAATGGGCAGTGAGGGAAAGGTATCGTCCCTGTCCATGCTTACTGGTCCATGCATCGGTGGTCAGGTGGACCTTGCTACTGACGGCGTTTTGTAGCGCATGTTTAATTTTTCCCTCCACATGATGTTGCAGGGCAGGGACGGCTTGCCTGCTGAAATAAAAGCGGCTGGGCACGTTATATTGTGGGACTGCCAATGCCATAAAGTTACGGAATGTGTCAGTCTCCACCAGCCTGAATGATAGCATTTCAAGGGCCAGTAGTTTAGCAATGCCAGCATTCAGAGCCTGTGCTCGGGGGTGGTTTGCCGAGTATGGGCGCCTTTTCTCCCATGCCTGTGCTAATGATGGCTGTAGACTGGCCTGGGAGTGTGAGGATGACTGGGAAAGTGGTGCTGTGGGTGGAATTACACTGTGTCTCTGTACAACAGTGCCAGAGATTCTTCCATGGCGATCCTGTGAGGAAGCCGAACCAGCTGTGTGTGAGCTGGAGGAAGAGGCTACAACACGAGCTGAAGAGGTGGTAGGTGGCGCTGTAGGTTGGCCTAGGTCTTCAGTGTGTTTTTGTAACTCCACCACGTGCTTGGTCCGCACATGTTTCCACATATTTGTGGTATTGAGGTTGCTGACACTTTTCCCTCTTTTCACCTTCTGATTACACAGCTTGCATTTGACAAAGCAAATGTCATCTGCAACTGTGTCAAAAAAGGACCAGGCACTGCAAGTCTTGGGAGCGCTCGCTTTGGATTTTGGAAGAGCCATGCTCCTAATGGGTGCCGAAGTGGAGGCTACAGGCAACCAAGTCTGCCCCCTCCCTCTCCCTCCTTTTTGGGCCGTTCGGGGAATCTCTTCCTCAGAGCTGCTCCCACCACCTTCCTGTCCCTCACGCCATGATGGGTCAAGGACCTCATCATCTACACCACCCTCTTCAAACAACTGCTTCTCCTGGGTAGTCTCGACAGCACAGTACGCACCAGAAAGTGGCACCTGAGTCTCATCATCAGATGCGTACTGAGGTGTGCTGCTGACCATAGGCACTGGCCCACCCGCCTCTTCAGATTCAGAGAGACAAAACGGTTGCGCATCACTGCATACTACCTCTTCTTCAAATTCTAGAATTCTGCTTGGCTGGCCCCCTCTTTCCAAGCCAAGAGATTCAGAGAACAGAAGTAGAGATGGCTCCTGTCCAGGGCTCTCTGACTGCCTGGGCAATTTGGCAGATGGTGAAGAGACAGATGGGTGCTCTTCAGTGCTCAGGACCTGAGAGGATCTGGAACTAATTGAAGTCGATGCGTTAGCTGCCATCCATCCAACAATGGCTTCAATTTGGTCCTCGCGCAGCAGTGGGGTACGGCTAGCTCCTACAAAGCTGCGCATAAAGGACTGTTCCCTGGTAAAACTGGGGGATGCTGAGTCACTGGTGCCCGCAGCAGGCACAGAATCCCCACGTCCTCTCCCTGCAGGCACAGAATCCTCACGTCCTCTCCCTGTAGAAACTCCACGCCCACGCCCACGACCACATGCCTTACTCCCTGCCTTCTTCATCTTGGTAGACTGATAAAGATAGGCAGAAAAGTACTAAGGGCTTAGTGTGCCTATTCCTGAACAGCTGCTAACAGGTATAAGAAACACTAATTTTATAAAGTGTGGACTAGACTTTAATATGAGCTAATGTGGCCTACACAACTGTAAAGTGGAGTGTTTTGTGAACTTTATTTAGGTTTTTTTTGTCACAAAAAGACACTGGATGTGCCTAAAGATGTAATAACGATAGTATCACAAACTTTTTGTAGCTATTACAATGTAGGAAGGTAACCTACAATGCAATTGATGAGGCTGCAAAAAATAGGCTAATACTAATCTGGCTGGGGCTGCAGGGCCCAATGCTGCAGAAAGGCTCCTCTATCTACTCCTATATAGTGTGTTTGGAACCAATTTAGCTGAATACGGATGGAACCACCACACTAATAGGAGATATCAGGAAAAATTATGAATTGGCAATAAAGGACAATGTATGAGGCAGTGACACACACTGAGTGCACTACAACCAGACGGGGTTGAAGCACACACTACAGGGTGAGCTGCACTCACACACCAGACCTTGCAGACAGCGGTGAACAGTACAGATGCATAGCACTGTGCACTAGCTCTGCAAGACCAAAAAAATTTCTCTATCTACTCCTATATAGTGTGTTTGGAACCAATTTAGCTGAATACGGATGGAACCACCACACTAATAGGAGATATCAGGAAAAATTATGAATTGGCAAAAAAGGACAATGTATGAGGCAGTGACACACACTGAGTGCACTACAACCAGACGTGGTTGAAGCACACACTAAAGGGTGAGCTGCACTCACACACCAGACCTTGCAGACAGCGGTAAACAGTACAGATGCAGAGCACTGTGCACTAGTGCTGCAAGACGGAAAAAAATTTCTCTATCTACTCCTATATAGTGTGTTTGGAACCAATTTAGCTGAATACAGATGGAACCACCACACTAATAGGAGATATCAGGAAAAATTATGAATTGGCAAAAAAGGACAATGTATGAGGCAGTGACACACATTGAGTGCACTACAACCAGACTTGGCTGAAGCACACACTACAGGGTGAGCTGCACTCACACACACAGACCTTGCAGACAGCGGTGAACAGCACAGGGAACTGTGCACTAGCGCTGCAAGGCACAGTGATTTAGAAAGTAGCTTGGGTAAAGCAGTATAGAGCAAATAGGTAGCTAAAACTGTCCCTCAGAACAACAGCGTCCTATCCCTAACTGAATTCACAGCAGAGTGAGCTCAAAATGGCGGCGGCGGCTTTTATAGTGCATCATGACATCATTTCAGCAGCCAATCACAGCCATGCCATTAGTTAAGATGCCTACATGCCTAACAGGATGTGCCCACACTTCTTAGGATCCTCATTGGCTGAATAAAATGAAAATGGCTCATTGCATTATGGGAACTTCTGATTCCGGTATACGATATTGCAAAAGTATCGGAATTAAGTATTGGAATTCCGATACCGCGAATATCGGCCGATACCCGATATTTCAGTATCGGAATGCTCAACACTAAGAGGGATCCCATGCAACCTTACAATATGAGAAAAAAACAATCTGGAGAGTGTCTCTGCATCAGGTAATCCCGACAAAGGAACAAAATGAGCTTGTTTGCTGAATGGTCAACTACCAACCAGACAGAGTCAAATTCGTGATGAAATCCTTGGACAAATGAGTCCATTGTCTTTCTGGAATTGGCAATGGAGCCAATTTTCTTGCCGTCTGGCTATGACTGACTTTAGCGCGTGCGCCGCAGACTTCACAAACAGATACAAAATCTTTGATATCATTATGCATGGAAGGCCACCAAACAAGTCTAGCAATGGCTTTCCATGTAGCAGTAACCCCAGGATGACCACTCAAGACGGAATCATGAAATTCCTGTAACACATGCAATCTTAGGTACACAGGCACAAATTATTTAGATCCTGGAGTATCGGAAGGAGCCAACGACTGGACTTTACGTATCTCCTCTTCCATTTCCGAAGTTACCATAGAATCCACAATACCCTGAGGAATAATGGAGGATGAGGGTTCTGGAGGAAAAATTGAATCGAGACTACGAGATAATGCATCAGCTTTCACATTCTTAGACCCCGGCCTGAATATAATCAAAAAATTAAACCTTGAGAAAAACAAGGACCATCTGGATTGTCTAGGAGTTAACCTTTCAGCTGATTCAATGTAAGCTAGATTCTTGTGATCAGTGACCACAGTAACTGAATGAAACGCCCCCTCCAAAAAATGCCTCCATGCCTCAAAGGCCAATTTGACAGCAAGTAACTCACAATTTCCAACATCATGATTTCTTTCCAGCGGCAAAAATATTACAGACAAAAAGGCACATGGATGCAAGTTGGTCAGAGTTTTGGGCCCCTGCGATAAAACTGCCCCACTCCGAACTCCAAAGCATCCACCCCCACAATGAATGGTTCTTGGAGATCAAATTGGATCAAAATAGGAGCAGACATAAACATTCTTTTAATCTTTCGAAAGCCCTGATAGCACCCGGCGACCACACCTTGAGATTTGCCCCCTTATGTGTAAGGTCAGTAAGAGGTTTAACAATCTGAGAAAAACCCTTGATAAATTTCCTATAATAGTTGGCAAATGCCAGAAAACACTGCAAAGCCTTAAGATCACACGAGGCTGAACCCAATCAATTATGGCCTGTACATTCCCAGGGTCCATCTTAAACCCTTCTGCTGACAAGACAAACTCCAAGAATGAAATTTCCTGAAAAGAAAAAACCCATTTCTCTAATTTAGCAAACAAAGAGTTCTCCCTTAATCTTTGTAATATAACATGGACATGTTCCTGGTGAGAGTCCAAATCTGGCGAGAAATTTATAATATCATCCAGGTAAATCACAACATATTTTCCAATGCAATTAGAGAAAATATCATTCATAAAATTTTAAAACACAGCAGGTGCATTGCATAATCCAAATAGCATGACAAGGTTTTCAAACAGACCCTCAGACGTTAAAAACACAGTTTTCCAGTCATCACCCTTCTGGATGCGTATCAAATTGTAAACCACTCTAAGATCAAGTTTAGAGACCATCCTGGCCCCCAGAAGTTGATCATATAGGTCGGGGATGAGTGGAAGTAGGTAAGTATTTTTAACCGTGATTTTGTTTAGTTCTCGGAAATCGTGACAAGGACGGAGACCCCCATCTTTCTTTTTTACAAAAAAAAATATGGCAGTTACCAGAGAGGAGGAAGGACGGATATGACCCTTCCATAAACTTTCGCTAACATATTCTTTCATGGCGGCCCATTCAGGCCCAAACAAATTGTAAAGTCGAGCGTTAGGCAATTTGGCGTTAGGAATAAGATCAATAGGACAATCATAAGGACGATGGGGAGGTAGTATCTCCGCCTCTTTTTTCCAAGAACATATCTTCAAAGTCCTTCAGGTACCCCCGCAGACCCTTCAGACTAGTGGAGCATATTTGTACAGTTTCTGGACATTTTTTGCAACAATTGGGGCTCCATTTAACAATCTCCCTCTGATAACAGTTAATAAAAGGATTGTGAATATGCAACTATGAAAACCTCAGTACCAACCCAGCAGGTAAATTATCCAACACAAAACATGAGATGGATTCAGAGTGGAGTCCTCCCACTTGGAGCGTAAAATCCACCCTCTTGATCAAATTCCTGGATAACAGTGTCTTGTCAAGTCTTTATAAACTAACTGTCCCTAGCCCTAACTTCAGAGTCAGTCCCGAATCAATAAAGTTAGCAGTAGACCCATAGTCAATGAACGCCAATGTTGATAAACCTGGTTCCTGAAGGATAACACCGTATTTATCAATAATTTATCAGAGGAAGAAAAAGGTACCTGAGAATCTGGGTAATGTCCTTGGTTCTCCCGACGGTTTGCTAGCCTGAGGATGAGTTGGTCAATTCTTGGGAAAATATCCAGAAAGGCCACAGTACAGACAGAGTCCGAGATCTTGCCTAAGTCTTCTCTCCACAACATGAAGACTGGCAACTCTAAACTCCAATGGCTCCACTTCCAGTAAACGGACCTGCTCCGGGGAAGTATAACGGGAAGCCTGCTGTTCACCACATCTCTCACGGATTCATATGGCCTAGGTCATGGCCTCTGCCAGAGAACAAGGGGTGTCATAAAGGACCAGAGCGTCCTTAGGGGTTTCAGAAAGGCCTTTGTGGAACTGGCACCTGAGAGCTGCAACGTTCTACAGAACTGCAGTGGACTAGTGATTAGTGAGTACTCTAATATTCGTAATCGCTATACTTGTAACGAGTACTTTGTAATAATCGCATATTCGTTCCGAATAGCGAGTACAATGTAAGTCAATGGGAAATGTGAGTAATTTTCTGCTGGACCCTACAAAGGGGTCTGGGGGCCTGAGGAAAAGGCTGAAATGGATGGGAAAGTGATGAAACAGAATGGGAAGAGCCTGAAGAATATGCCTGCATGCATTTTTGACTCACATATGGTTTCTGGGAATAAGTTTGTCGCAGTATTACGCCACTTTTACAGACAGACAAGAACAACTACCAAACCTAATCTAAATTGCATTTAACAGGCCAAAAAGGTTAAGAAACAGTTTTTCCTGCATAATCACTTGTATATAAGGCTAAATAAACCAGAGAAACCAAAAAAATATCCCTTTTAGCGTGTATTCACACATACTGATGTGGCTTTTTTTCGCCTTTTACAATTGGGAGGGCCCTGACTTATACATTTTGTAGGTCCCTCTGTCATACATCATTTTTAGTTCGCTATTCCCCAGCACTTTACAAGCACAGCTAGAACGCACCAGTAGGTATGTTGATCTTTGACCTGAGAGGGCTCAGGTGGCTCTGTAACATGCGTTTTGGAGGGACAACTGTTACTTAGACATTTGGGCGGTCCCTCCATCATTGACACTCAGATAGTGGAATACATATTCCATAGCAGTTTACAATGTGCCCATTGTTGCGTTGGGCTTGACCCCCTCCTCCTCCTCCACCACCATGTGATACTGTGGCCCTAAATTCAAATGTTCAGAGGGCCTGCAGTAGGCAGGAAAGCCGAGTTTTGTGAGAGCGCTCATGTGGCCCTGTAACATACATTTTGAAGTGCCCTCCTCTAGAAATTTTGGAGGTCCCTCTTGTGTACATTTGAGAGTGCCCTCACTTATTCATATTGAAGGGCCCTCACTCTATTATTTAACTAATTTAAGGGCAGAGACTACAGAGAAAAAGGCCAAGAGACATGGAGTACTAGAAGGTAGCATTGAGTGCGGCCTGTGATCCTCAGGTATGGCTGAACTCTGTGAACTCTGTGAGCCTCAGGTATGGTTGAACTCTATGCACATTGTGCAGTAGACAAACCAGGACAGTATTCCTACTCCAGCCTAACTACTATTCGTGCTTGCAGGCCCTTAGGATGGTGGCTTCCTGCGTCAACCATGACTCAGCCCATAGGGCTAATTTTTACAAACCCATTGCACATTGTGCAGTGGACAAACCTGGACAGTATTCCTACTCCAGCTTAACTACTATTTGTGATTGGTGGCCCTTGGGATGCTGGCTTCCAAAATAGTAATAGGCAGTAGGAAATGTTTGGACTACTGCTTTGCATAGGGCACTAACCGCCTTTTTAAGTGGACTAATGTGGACAGCAGAAGGCAGGGTGTGACCGCAAAAACAGCGGGGAAAATGGCTTGGTGCATGCTTGGCAGCAGGCAGTAGGAAATATTTGGACTACTGCTTTGCGGAGGGCACTAAACGCCTTTTTAAGTGAACTAATGTGGACAAAAGGCAGGCTGTCACCCCAAAAACAGCGAGGAAAATGGCCTGGTGCATGCTTGGTAGCCGGCAGTTAGAAATGTTTGGACTACTGCTTTGCATAGAGCACTAAACGCCTTTTTAAGTGGACTAATGTGGACAGAAGGCAGGCTGTCCACCCAAAAACAGCGGGGAAATTGGCCTGGTGCGTGCTTGGTGGCAGGCAGTATGAAATATTTGGACTACTGCTTCGCGTAGGGCACTAAACGCCTTTTTAAGTGGACTAATGTGGACAGAAGGCAGGCTCTCACCCCCAAAACAGCGGGGAAAGTGGCCTGGTGCGTGCTTGGTAGCAGGCAGTAGGAAATGTTTTGACTAGAGATGAGCGTTGTTCGACTCGAACTGTTCGCCAATCTCAAATTCGAGCTGTTTAGGGCGGTGTTCGAGCCGTTCGGCGAACACGAACGATTTGAGAAAAATTCGGCTGTTCGAGGTTATGTTCGATAACTGTTCGTGCACCAAAATCATAACTGGATTTTTTCTCAGTAATGATGAAAATTAATGTTAATACGCAGTTTGAGTGTACAGGGGGGTGGGGGGAGGGGTAGGGGATGGATCTCTGCAGGAATAATGAAGATCTCCATTTTTTTTTCTCTTTCCCGCATTTACAGTGGGGAGGTGCAATCTGTCAGCCTATCAGCAGCGCACACACGGAGCGAACTGCTTTTTTTCACACAAGCAAGGGCATGTGTCATTGGCAGTGTATGTCACATGTCCTTGCCCTATAAGACCAAGCCATTTTCCCCGTCGCCACCATTTTCTCACTGCTGCAGCTGCGTGTTAGACGGCACCGCTGTTGCTGTGTGCGCTATACCTTGTTAATTTCAAGCCAATTTTCGCACAAATCTACAGATAGCTTGGGAGTAGGGAATAGTTGTGATTGCAGTCCTTTTAAGGACTAGGTTACAGTATTTCCTACGAGTTTTATCAGGCAGGTCTGTGCTCTTAAATAGATAGATTGTGGGAGTAAAGACTAATTGTAATTGCAGTCCTTTTCAGGACTAGGTTACATCAGTTCCTATCAGTTTTTGCCAGGCAGGTCTGTGCCAGTGCTGTGCAAGTTTTTTTCGCAGCATTTGGCTGAATCTAGCAAAGCTAATCCTTTTTGGCCTATTGCAGAGTGTGTTAGTCAGTGGAGTAGCCTATCTGTGTTGCAAGATATACCACCTGTGTATAGAATACCAATTTTTTTACTGCACCTAGTGAAGTAAAATCTTTTGGGCATAGCATCATTCTATTAGTCCATCTATACTGACCTCCATCAGGTTGCAAATTGAATATAATTTTTTTCTGCATCTAGCTCTGAAAAAATATTTGGGCTTCTAGCAGTGTGTGGGACTTGTTCTATTAGTCCATCTATACTGACCTCCATCAGGTTGCAAACTGAATATAATTTTTTTCTGCATCTAGCTCTGAAAAAATATTTGGCCTTCTAGCAGTGTGTGGAACTTGTTCTATTAGTCCATCTATACTGAACTCCATCACGCTGCAAATTCAAAATAAGTTTTTGTCTGCATCTAGCTCTGAAAAAATATTTGGCCTTCTAGCAGTGTGTGGGACTTTCTCTATTAGTCCATCTATACTGACCTCCATCAGGTTGCAAATTAAAAATAATTTTTATCTGCATCTACCTCTGAAAAAATATTTGGGCTTCTAGCTGTGTGTGGGACTTGTTCTATTAGTCCATCTATACTGACCTCCATCAGGTTGCAAACTGAATATAATTTTTTATGCATCTAGCTCTGAAAAAATATTTGGCCTTCTAGCAGTGTGTGGGACTTTCTCTATTAGTCCATTTATACTGACCTCCATCAGGTTGCAAATTAAAAATAATTTTTTGTCTGCATCTAGCTCTGAAAAAATATTTGGCCTTCTAGCAGTGTGTGGGACTTTCTCTATTAGTCCATCTATACTGACCTCCATCAGGTTGCAAATTCAAAATAATTTTTTGTCTGCATCTAGCTCTGAAAAAATATTTGGCGTTCTAGCAGTGTGTGGGACTTTCTCTATTAGTCCATCTATACTGACCTCCATCAGGCTGCAAATTAAAAATAATTTTTACCTGCATCTACCTCTGAAAAAATATTTGGCCTTCTAGCTGTGTGTGGGACTTGTTGTATTAGTCCATCTATACTGACCTCCATCAGGTTGCAAACTGAATATAATTTTTTTCTGCATCTAGCTCTGAAAAAATATTTGGCCTTCTAGCAGTGTGTGGGACTTTCTCTATTAGTCCATCTATACTGACCTCCATCAGGTTGCAAATTAAAAATAATTTTTTGTCTGCATCTAGCTCTGAAAAGATATTTGGGCTTCTAGCTGTGTGTGGGACTTTCTCTATTAGTCCATCTATACTGACCTCCATCAGGTTGCAAATTCAAAATAATTTTTTGTCTGCATCTAGCTCTGAAAAAATATTTGGCCTTCTAGCAGTATGTGGGACTTTCTCTATTAGTCCATCTATACTGACCTCCATCAGGCTGCAAATTAAAAATAATTTTTATCTGCATCTACCTCTGAAAAAATATTTGGCCTTCTAGCTGTGTGTGGGACTTTTTCTATTAGTCCATCTATACTGACCTCCATCAGGTTGCAAACTGAATATAATTTTTATCTGCATCTATCTCTGAAAAAATATTTGGCCTTCTAGCAGTGTGTGGGACTTGGTCTATTACTCCATCTATACTGACCTCCATCACGCTGCAAATTAAAAATAATTTATATCTGCATCTAGCTCTGAAAAAATATTTGGCCTTCTAGCAGTGTGTGGGACTTTCTCTATTAGTCCATCTATACTGACCTCCATCAGGTTGCAAATTAAAAATAATTTTTTGTCTGCATCTAGCTCTGAAAAAATATTTGGCCTTCTAGCAGTGTGTGGGACTTTCTCTATTAGTCCATCTATACTGACCTCCATCAGGTTGCAAACTGAATATATTTTTTTTCTGCATCTACCTCTGAAAAAATATTGGGCTTTTAGCTGTGTGTGGGACTTGTTCTATTAGTCCATCTATACTGACCTCCATCAGGTTGCAAACTGAATATAATTTTTTTCTGCATCTAGCTCTGAAAAAATATTTGGCCTTCTAGCAGTGTGTGGGACTTGTTCTATTAGTCCACCTATACTGACCTCCATCAGGTTGCAAATTCAAAATAATTTTTTGTCTGCATCTAGCTCTGAAAAAATATTTGGCCTTCTAGCAGTGTGTGGGACTTTCTCTATTAGTCCATCTATACTGACCTACATCAGGTTGCAAACTGAATATATTTTTTTTCTGCATCTACCTCTGAAAAAATATTTGGCTTCTAGCTGTGTGTGGGACTTGTTCTATTAGTCCATCTATACTGACCTCCATCAGATTGCAAACTGAATATAATTTTTTTCTGCATCTACCTCTGAAAAAATATTTGGGCTTCTAGCTGTGTGTAGGACTTGTTCTATTAGTCCATCTATACTGACCTCCATCAGGTTGCAAACTGAATACAATTTTTTTCTGCATCTACCTCTGAAAAAATATTTGGGCTTCTAGCTGTGTGTGGGACTTGTTCTATTAGTCCATCTATACTGACCTCCATCAGGTTGCAAATTGAGTATAATTTTTTTCTGCATCTAACCCAGCCAATAGTTTTGGCCTAATACCACAGTTTGGCCACTCAGCTCTGCTCGGTTCCCATCCATTGTTTTTTTGTGCAAACAACTCCAGAGTTGTGAATTAGTTAACCACCAAAATGAGTGGAAAAAGGCCTGCTGCTGGTGGAAAGTGGAATAGGCGTGTTGGGAAGGGGAAAAAAGGTTGTGTCCGTGGGGTAGGTGTTAAAGCAACAGTAACATCTGCAGAAGAAAGACCATCTTCCAGCCAAACTAAAATGTCTACTTCTTTTAGCGGACAATGTGATAAGATCCCTTTCTTACGGCCACGCCAATCGCTACAAATTCCAGATGAGGTACAAAAACAGCAGGTGCTTCAACGGATATCAAGTGCTCCTTTAAGTGGGCTCTCCTCCACATCAACTTCAACATCACAAATACTCCAGTCCTCAAAGGTGTCACCCCAATCGCACTTGCTTCCTCACAGCTCCCAAATCTCCAGCTGCCCGTCTGAGTATGAGGTAGAACAGATGGTTGAGTCTGCAGAGCTGTTTACTCATACTATAGCCTGGGAATCAGAGGTCGACTCCAGCGCTTCTGTGAATCCAGACGAGGAAATGATCTGCACTGATGCCCAGAATCTTTATGAGTCGGATCCAGGACCAGACGCAGAAGGTTCTGACCATAATGTAGACCCTCATTCCCAAACTGTAACTCCTGTTGGTGGAGACAATGAGGAAGACGATGATGAGACTCAAATACCTGATTGGAGCGACAACTTTAGTTTTTTGTCAGGGCAGGAACAGGTTGGCTCTGAGGATGACGGGTGTGATAACGCACAGGGTGATGATGATGAGGTTGGAGATCCCACTTACTGTCAACCCACAGTCAGCCAAGAGATGAGGTCAGCAGAGGAGGTGGAGGAAGATGCTAGTGACGACGAGGTCAGGTTGCGCCTTCCTGGACAGAGACGAAGTACTGGAAGCACGTCAACAACTGCCTCCTCAAACACAACTCTGCCTCTCACCACAAGTCATGGTGGCTCTTCAGGTCGCATGGGTGCTAAGCCTTGCATAGCCTGGGCATTTTTTCAGATCGATAAAGATGACCCAACTCGTGTTATCTGTAGCATTTGTCAGCAAAAGCTAAGTAGAGGCCAAAAAATACATAGTTTGAGTACTTCATGCATGAACCGGCACATGGACATGAAGCATAAGTTGCAGTGGGAAGCTCAGTGTGCTACAATGCGGCCTAGCCGGCCGGGCCAACCACCGTCTGCCGTATCTTGTGCATCCGCGGCCTCTTCATCCTCTGTGACTGGTGGGACAGCAGTCACACCTGTTTTGGGGCGCAGACCTCCAACCTCTTTACCCGCAACATCCAGCGTGATTGGCAGGTCATCATTTTCTTTGGAGGTGGTAACACCAGCTGGTGTTGAGCGCTGTCTGACATCGATAGCACCATCTTTGGATCAAGGCAACCTAACATGTCCGCCTGCATCTTCCTCACAGACCGGCAGTTTGCCGGGGACACCCTTATCAACCCCGTCTAAGCACAATAGCCAGCCCTCGGTCCCTCAGATGTGGACAAGTAAAAGACCATTTCCTCCTAGCCATGAGAAAGCTAAGAGGTTGAATTTCACCATCTGCAAGCTCTTGGCTACAGAAATGCTGCCTTTATGCCTGGTGGACACAGAGGATTTTCGAGACCTTATGTCTGTCGCAGTGCCCCAGTACCAGATGCCCAGTCGGCACTACTTCTCAAAGAAAGGTGTGCCTGCGCTCCACCAGCATGTCGCACACAACATCACCGCTTCTTTGAGAAACTCTGTGTGTGACAGGGTGCATTTCACCACAGACACTTGGACAAGTAGGCATGGACAGGGGCGTTACATGTCGCTGACTGGGCACTGGGTAACTATGGTGACAGCAGGACAAGGGGCTGCTGTCCAAGTCTTGCCGTCCCCACGAGTTGTGCGTCAATCCTCTTTATGTCAAAGTTCCTCCACTGCTTCTGCCTCCTCAACCTCCTCTCGGTCTTCCACCTGCACCCAAAGCCTGTCTGGTCATGCCACAAGCTTTCTAACTGCGCAGAAGGGATCCTGCACACCTCCTTACTATGCTGGCAGTAGGGCTCAACGTCATCAGGCGGTTTTTACTTTGAAATGTCTGGGAAATGTGAGTCACACAGCTGAGGAGTTGTGGTCAGCTCTGGAGAACCAATTTCATGAATGGTTGTCTCCACTGGACCTGAAACCAGGGAAGGCCGTGTGCGACAATGCTGCAAACCTGGGTGCGGCCCTTCGCCGGGGCAATGTCACACACGTGCCTTGTATGGCTCACGTTTTGAACCTGGTTGTCCAGCAATTTTTAGCCCACTATCCCAGACTAGATGGCCTTCTGCAGAGGGCACGGTCGCTGTGTGTTCACTTCCGCCGTTCGCATCACGCAGCTCAGCGACTTACATCTCTACAGAAGTCGTTGGGCCTGCCACTTCACCGGCTAAAATGCGATGTGCCTACCCGGTGGAATTCAACTCTGCACATGTTGCAGCGACTGTGGCAGCACCGACAAGCCCTGGTGCAATACGTTCTGACGTATAGCCTAGGCCAACGAGATCCAGAGGTGGGGCAAATAACGCTGGAAGAGTGGTCTCAGATCAGGGACCTATGCACCCTTCTGCACAGTTTTGAAATGGCGACGAAGATGTTTAGTGCTGACGATGCCATTATCAGCATGACTATTCCGGTGATTTACATGCTGGAGCACATGTTAAACAGAATTCGGAGTCAGGTGGTGGCACAAGAGGAGGTGGAGGAAGTAGAGGAGGAGGAGTTGTATGCGGAAGGGCTAACATCTGCAAGGTCCAGACGGTCGGCAGCACCAAGGCGGCAGGCATGTGAGGGTGGGGGAGATGGTTTTACCAGGGCGCATAGTAGCAGCCAAACTAGTGAGGAAGGTGCAGGAGCCCAGGAAGAAGTGGAGGACGAACTGATGGAAGACTCATCAGATGAGGGAGACCTTGATCACATTTCTGTTGTGCGAGGTTGGAGGGAGAGGACAGAGGAAGGAAGCATGATTGTTACCTCGCCACCAACACAACAGGGACTTGGTGCTCCTGGATGCGCAACACACATGAGTGCCTTCTTGCTGCACTACCTGCAACATGACCCTCGAATTGTGAGAATTAGAAATAATCCTGACTACTGGGTTGCCACACTGTTAGATCCCCGGTACAAAAGTAAATTTGCAGAAATTATTCCTGCCATAGAAAGGGATGCACGCATGCAGGAGTATCAGCAGAGACTGTTGCAGAATCTTACATGTGCTTTTCCACAAAACACCAGTGGTGCACGTAGTGAATATCACAGTTCCAACTTGCCAACCGTGGGACCGTCAAGTGTTCAGCACTCAAACCGTAACAGAACCACAGTATCTGCTGGTAACATCAATTTTGCGGAATCATTTCACCACTTTTTTAGCCCATCCTTTGCAAGGCCACAGGAGACAAGAAGTCTGACACATAGTCAACGCCTAGAGACGATGGTATAGGAGTATCTCCAAGTAAACATTGAAGCCATGACTGTGTCACTGGACCCTTGCTCTTTTTGGGCTTCCAATCTGGATAAATGGCCGGAGCTAGCCACTTACGCCTTGGAGATCTTGTCATGCCCCGCAGCCTGCGTTCTGTCTGAACGTGTGTTCAGCGCCGCTGGTGGTGTGCTGACAGATAAGCGCACGCGGCTCTCCACTGATAATGTAGACAGACTCACGTTCATAAAGATGAACAAATCATGGATCCGAAATGACTTTTCTACCCCTGTGTCATCCTGGGGAGAGTAAAAGCTTGATGATTGGTTAAAATCACCCTACCAACCGTTTTAAGCTTTCAAATTACTAATCATGTTTATCTGTATCTTGGCTGGAAAATAATTTGGGCTTTGTAGCAGTGTGCAGCACTGATTCTATTAGGCCATCTATAATAAGCTCCACCAGATTTAAAATTACTACTCATGTTTATCTGTATCTTGACTGGAAAATAATTTGGGCTTTGTAGCAGTGTGCAGCACTGATCCTATTAGGCCATCTATACTAAGCTCCACCAGATTTAAAATTAATAATAATTTTTAGCTGCATCTAGCCCGGAAAATAATTTTGGGGCTCCGAGATGCGCAAGACACATAAGTGCCTTCTTGCTGCACTATCTGCAACATGACCCTCATATTGTCAGAATTCGAAGTAATCATGACTACTGGGTTGCCACACTCTTAGATCCCCCAAACTTTTCGATCAACCTTTTCATTTTAATAAAGACCAAAAAAATGGTCATTTTTGAAATTATAAGCATTAGCAGGTTATTAGAAACTGAAATCAAACAGTTTTCAACTTAAAACTTTATTCTAGGTGATGCTACATTTTCACATAGGACCCCTTGTTCGAAAGGAGCTTCTGAACTCTCTCGTCCATTGAATTTGTCAGGTTTTGGATGGTTTCTGCTTCAATTGTTTTGCATGAGGACAGAATACCCTCCGAGAGCTGTTGCTTAGATGTGAACTGCCTCCTGCCATCATAGACACTCCTTTTGATGATGCTCCAGAGGTTCTGAATGGGGTAGAGGTCAGGGGAGCATGGGGGTCACACCATAAGTTTGTCCCCTTTTATGCCCATATCAGCCAGAGATGCAGATGTTTTATGTGCAGCATGAGATGGTGCATTATCATGCAAAAAAATGATCTTGCTGTGAAATACACGGTTCTTCTTCTTGAACCATGGCAGGAAGTGCTGTTTGAGAAAATCCACATACATTATGGAGTTCATCTTTAGCGCCTTCAGGGATCCTAAAGGGGCCGACAATCTCTCTCCCCATGATTCCAGCCCAAAACATTACTCCACCTCCTCCTTGTTGGCGCTGTAGCCGTGTTTGCGTGGGGTGTCCATCAACCAGCCATCCTCCACTCCATCCATCTGGACCATCGAGCGCTGCACGGCACTCATCCGTGAACAAAACAGTTTTGAAATCAGTCTTCATGTAATGTTTGGCCCACTGGAGCCGTTTCTGCTTGTGTGAAGTGGATAGAGGAGGTCAACAGGATGGCGTATGCACAGCTGCAAACCTCTGAAGGACCCTGCATCTTGTTGTTCGGGGGACGTTGGAGGCACCAGCAGCTTCAAAAACTTGTCTTCTGCTATGACAAGGCTTTTTTGCCGCTGCTCTTTTAACCTGACGTAATTGCCTGTAGGAAAGAGTCCTCAATTTGCCCTTATCAGCACGCACACGTGTGTACTGTGAATCAGCTACATACTTCTTGATTGCCCAGACACTTCATCCTGATCATCGCACAATGTTGATTGTAGTCATGCCTTGACATAAACACTCCACAATTTGTTGCTTCTCAGCAGCCGACACATCCTTTTTCTTTCCCATTTTGGCAGAAAATGTAGGCTGCTTAATAATGTGAGACAGCCTTCTTAAGTAGTCTTGCCTTTCATTGGACACACCTGCCAAACTAATTAGCACAGGTGTCTGCAATTGCTTACAGTGATATAAAGAGCCCTGACACACATCACCATCAATGAGTTTAACTGACAAACAAACAAATTCTTCCCTTATCACTCCTAAACACTTTTTGCATAATAATTTGGAACACAGTGTACATGTGCTTTTCCACAAAACACCAGTGGTTCACGTAGTGAATCTTACAGTTCTAACTTGCCAACCGTGGTCTGTATGGAGTTGTTCAATAAAGGGCCCAAAATTAAGATAACATAGATGGGAGAGGTCTCTATGAATAGGAATTCCTAAGTATTTGATACCCTGTGAGGGCCAGGCAAAGGGAAAGTTGGACTGGAAGGAATCCTATATGGATTTGGGGAGGGAGACATCGAGGGCCTCAGACTTCGCTGCATTGATTTTAAAATTTGACCATGTAACAAAGTGATCTATTTCAGCCATAACAGCATGGATGGATATATGTGATTGAGTGATATATACTAGGACATCATCAGCAAATAGAGAGCACTTGTACTCGGTGCCTCCCACCTCAATCCACCTAATATTGGGTTATGGCGAATTGATGAGAGCAGGTGCTCCGTCACTAGGATGTATAAGAGAGGGGACAGAGGACATCCCTGCCTTGTCCCATTGGTGATTGTGAAAGGTGATGAAAATGTTCTGATGCACCCCCTGGGCCTTGGGACACCCGGAGCCGGACCCTTTTTGGTGGATGCTGGTGGTTGTAGTCTTCGTGGCGGCGACCCGGTTCCGTGGCTCAGGGTGGTCAAACCAGTGGCGGAACTATTTATGTGGTTTTGATGTTTAAATGTCCGACTACGCCACCCGTGGATTGCGGTCAGAGTGAACCGCCGCTCCAGGGCAGACTGCTGAGGCTGGTGTTGTGGGTGCAGCAGAGCGTAGCATAACTCCCCACGGGAGGAGTATAGCCTCAGGGCAGTGTATGCGGAGGATGGGGGTGATGGTGCAGGGCAGCAGCAGTAACGACACGGAGTCAGTGATGCAGTCCAGGGCCTTTACTCACAGTTCTTATTATCCAGACCACGTCTGCAGGTAACGGCTGCCCACGTCGTACTGTGCTCACCAGGTGAGGGGCTCAGACAACTCCCAGATAACTTTGGAGCGCTTCACAGGACCCCCTTTGTGTGTCCTTTGTCTGGCCTTTCTTACCAACCCTTCTGTCCGGCTGCCTCGGGCCTCCTCTTGGTAAACTTGGCGCCAGTTTCCCTGACCCTATGTGGTGCCTTCCTAGCGGGTGTAGCGAGGGGCTGCGCCACATAAAATGTCACAGCCTCCGGTTTCTAGCTGAGGGTCGTTTCCTGCCTCCACTAGTTTCGGGGACCGGTCTCCCCCTTTGGCCTGACCCCTCCACGCAGGTGGATTCGGGCATGCGGTGGCGACTCGCCCGTCCGCACCCCTGGGATCCCTTCATTCCTCGTTCCTGGAGCCTTCTCCGCTCCTCTTCCTTCCTTCTCCCTCTTCCAGGCCTTGGCCTCTGTTACTAGGCCCGCCTCCGGAGCAGAGCTCATGCAGAGCCCCTGCTCCCTGCCACTTCTGCTCAGACTTCTCTGCACTGAACTAAGATGGTGCCCACCTTTTATACTCCCTTCTCAATGCACCCAGGAACTGCTTCCTCCCTGCTCCTGCACTACAGGGTTCCCCTTCCTCAGTGTTCCCTCCCCCCACTCCAGCCAGGGACAGGGACTGTCGTGCCCATCTCAGGGGCATATTGGTCGCCCTGCCCCACGGCAATGTGGTGTAATGCATGCAGGTGTCGGGTCCTGATCCACACTCCATCCTTACCTGAGAGTGAGATATCACACCTCTGGGTGAGGTGCAATACCTCTGTAGCAACCGAGCCCTCAGGGTGCTACAGTTCAATTTATCTTCAGCCTAGGTGACGTATTGTGATACAGGGCCGTGATTTTGGCTATAAAAGGGTCCCCTAGACCCCTACCCCAAGCTTTTTAAGAGAATCATATATGGCGTGCCAGGAGACTCTATGGAATGCTTTCTCAGCATCCAACGAGAGTATCTAATTACAAATTTTTAACTGCATCTAGCCCAGGAAATACTTTGTGCCTAGTAGCAGTGCCTGCTAGTCAGCGGATTATCCCGGCTGTTAAGCAAGCTACACCACCTGTAGTTTGGACACTTAATTTTTTCAAAGGAAATGCTTCGGGACCACGGGATACTCAGTGAAGAGCATCAGGAGGCACCCCAAGGCATACGGGCTGGTACTGGCAGTAGGATGCCTTGCGGTGGACAGCCGAGCTCGATCCTTATAAAAGCTTTTTAACTGCAGCAGCTTTAGTGGACGCTACTGGAGCTGGAATTACGCGGCTGCTGGCATGAGACTTGCCCTCCAATAGATCCTTGTAAATGGATTTAAAGTGTATTCATTCAAATTAGAGAGACAATTTAAATTAAAAAGCTTAGAGCTGCCTCCACCACAGGGGGGCTCGCTCGACCCACAAGCGGACAGGCACCAGTATTGGGAGAGGGGGGCTGGCCGTCAGGGTTCACCGCGGCTCTGGCACAAACCCGGCGACACGGAGGTGGCACAGGCAGGAGCGGACTGAACGTGTCGGCTTCTCACTTTTTGGATTTTAGAAGGGCATGACATGCCTATATCTGTGTCTCCCCCTCCTTTTACTCCTCCACCTCTTTTCTTTTCGCATGACTATATGTACTTGTCACTTTTCCATGTGTTAGTTGTGTCTTCTGAGCAGTTTGTCAGCTTTTGGACACCTTTGAAGGTGTTTTCTATGTGTTTCTATGTGTTTTTGTTTGCCTGCCATTGGTTTTAACGGTGTTCGAAGGTGTTCGACGAACAGTTCGACGAACAGTTCGGCGAACACACGGGTGTTCGACGAACCGAACCGAACTCGAACACTATGGGGGTGGCTCAACACTACCCACGGTATGCTCCACAACCGTGGGGCATTTTAGTTTAACGGCTGTCCCCTCCTCCTCCTTTCTCGGTTGGGACAGTCTTTGGAGATATGCCCCCTACCTCCGCAGGTCCAGCACTCTGGTCCTCATTCTGCCGATAGGTTGGGTACATGTCGTGCTGGGGCCGGATAGGAACGTCTTTCTCGTTCTGGTCTCCATCCGCGTTGAGCAGTACGGTCCTTCGGCAAGGGGGCAGTAGGAGTCTTCCTAATAGAATTCAGCTCACCCCGAATGTCTCTAATTTCCTGACGTATTTCCCGTACCCAATCAGGCTCTTGGTTGGTGAATCCAGGAGCAATTGCCTCATGACTTCTAACTGTGGCTTTGAGAACAGGAACTTCTCTCTCCAGGACTCTAGCTTCAGCCCCTACCTCCAGGAAGCCCATATCAGGGCTCAATCGCAGCCGCTCCTTCAGGGTCTGCTTCAGGGAAGGGTCTTTCAAGCCAGCAATCAGTTGGTCACGCAACACCTCATCCAATGGTCCCAGTCCTCGGTTCCCATCTCGAGTTTTCTTAGTGATATTGGCCGTCACTTTCTGTAATGCATTAACATACTGATTTACTGTCTCATTTTCCCCTTGGACCCGCTGAAACAACCGTAAGCGCAAGTGTCCCAAATCTGTACTGTCACCGTGCATGTCCTCTAGAATTTTTATCACTTTATCCACGGTGTCACGGTCCCCAGGTGGGCGGTGCATCACAGTCTGTCGGGCCTCTCCATCAAGGGTTAGGAGGGCCAGCTCCGCCTGGGCTAGAGGGTCAAGGGGATACATACGTAGCATAGTTCTCAGTTTTTCTGCCCAGTCCCAAAGTGACATGCCATCCCCTGTAAACTTGGGAAGATGGCTGAGCATAGCCCCGAGGGGTATATGGCTCCGGCCGGACCCAGCCACAGACTGATCCGCCATCTCTGCGTCTGAATGTTGCATCCTGCCGACTACGCCAAATGTAATGCAGGTGCCGGAATGCAACACACAGAGACACAAGGCGAGAACAGTCAGAGATGTTTGTAAACAGTTTTATACAACAGGTATACTGAAACAAGGGATTAGCAACAAGGGTAATGAACAGTGGTTTGAAATATCAGAAAAATACAAAATTTCTCAAAGTAAGGCGCAGTCTCTTAAAATAAGGCGCAGTCTCTTAAAGTAAGGTGATGCCCTCAAGCATGAGAAGCACCACACAAGTTCTTTAACCGTGAATTTGGCCCTAGCGGGGGTCACCGGTTATTCCCGCTAGGCCGTGAGTCTCTTTCCGGATGAATTCAATTAAATCACGTTGTGCTACTTTAGCCCCAACCATCCCCCTCCCAACCTGAGTACTTAAACCCAATTGTCCCCGGTTCCGTGGGTGAGCAGTGGAAGTGACGGCCCTGCTCACGTATGCAGCTCCTCTCTGCTTGGCTGTTGGGGGCAGTCTCTCGAGCCTTGGATAGGGGGGTCCAGGCCTCGTCTGTCGGCGGCCGACGTCAGGTTCCGCGAACTCACTCAGCACCACGATCAGGTTCCTAGTATCCTCAGCAGTCACAGCACTCGAGTCACAACTGTGAGGGATCCGGAGCTCTTTTACCGGTGCCCGGCTGGAGCACCTCTAAGGCCTCTGGATTTGGCCTGTCACGCGGGGTTTCTCAGGACGCAGGGAGCACATCTGCTCCTCTCTGCTGCTTGGCGCCAAAGACCCCTCAGGTTTGGCGCGCTGGCCTCTTATCTCTCTGAACTCCTTCCTGGAAGTCACCTGATCGGGTCCAGCCTCTGAATCTGCCCTCCCTGCAACTTCCTTTGTATATTTTGGTTCCGCTTTACTGTCTCTGGCCAGTAGATAGCAGTCTCGCTCCATCCTTGAAACGTCATGTTGAAGTTCTTTTACAAGCTTTTTTGCTCGTTCTACATGCGTGTCCGTCATTCCCTCTGACCCGACTGGGCCGCCTCTCACCTGCATCCCTTCCATCAACCCTGCCCCGGGGGCCCGCTCCGCCTGTGGGGAGCAGAAACATCTCAGCTGCCATCCCATCACCCCCGGAGGTCTACAGCAGCGCTGGTACCCATTACCAGGAACCACAGGTGGCATTACGAGACAAAACTGTTATTCACCCATTCAAGTAACAAACCGCTTTTAAAGAGTGACCCCAGGGTACGGGCCCGGGAGCCGACTGCCGTGACATCCCACAGAAGGTAAAGGCCTGGGTACCGAGTCCCCCATATCCCCCTGGGCGCGTCATATCCACATGCAGACTTGCACATATACGGGATGCAGAAATGTGCACACACACAAACATATACAGAAATAAACCTATTTGAACACATACAGGAAAATACATATAACCAGACATATCACACATACATAGATAAACACAATCATACATGCACACATACACACAGGGGGTACTTTTACATTGGGAAGAGGTCACTCACCATCCCACCGCTTGTCTTCCATCCAGCTCCTCTCCAGTGGGAAGCAGCAGTGAAGGCTCAATGTGTGATGTCACTGTAGCAGACACGGTCGCGCACAGGGCCATGTCTGCTAGCTGTGACATGGCTGGGCCAGTTCACAAGCAAGTTTAAAGATGCAGTGCTGGCAGAAGCAGGTGGCCCTGCACAGCTGGGAGATAATGGGGACATTCTGGCTATGGGAACCCCCGGAGCTTCGGGCCCAGGGCGGTAGCCAAGATTGCCCTAATTATAATCTACCGATGCTGTAGCTGATGACCTGGCACTGACAGCATGACCTGATCTTCAGCAATGTATGGAATCCTATGTAAACTTATCAGGTGAGCAGTGTCCTGCTAACCCCTCACTCTAAACATCCTGCCCTGACTTTATGATTCATGACCTCATATTTACCGCCATCTACTTAGGTCTCTGATCTGTGAGCTCATTTCCAGCAGGATGAAGCAGCTCCAAGCACGCTGTGTGACGTCACTTCTGCAAATGCAGCCCATAACATGCAGTCCAGTGGGCATGTCCGCCTCACTGTGAGGAGGCCGGGTCGGCATCTAACCAAATTCAAAATGTACAGTGCAGTCCCCCGGCCATCCTGAACAGCTTCTTGTGGACTGGCCTGGGGGGCATATGCCCCCGGCCCAGCCCACTCCTGCCTGCCGGGATATGGCGAAACACAAAACATTATAAAGAGGGCAATCTGGCCATTGGTCTCCCGGAGCCTCAGATTTGAGCTGTAGCCCAGATTGCCCTCATTATAATCCACCTATGATGCCATGTCACATTTGCATGGCTACTGAAGTGCCAAAACAGTAGAAATTGCTGAATAGTTACCATATTTTAGATGCTTAACCCCTCAAGGTCATTACAGAATTTTTTAAAGTATGTATATTTGGAAACTCCCCAGTTTTACCTGGATGCAATCATGCAGCCAGTGTTGGATTCAGGCAACATAAATTGATGACAAGTTCCCTTTAACCCCTTCACCCCAAAGCCTGTTTTCACCTTCCTGAACAGGACAAATTTTACAATTTTGACCAGTCTCATTTTATGAGATAATAACTATGGAATGCTTCAACATGCATGTCCCAGTGAGTTTGAGATTATTATTTTGTGACATATTGTACTTTATGTTAGTGGTAAACTTAGGCGAAATTTTTTGCATTTATTTGTGAAAAGATCGGAATTTTGGTGAAAATTTGGAAAATTTTGTAAATTTTCAAACTTTCAATTTTTATATCCTTAAACCAGTTACTCAATTTCTCCTGAGTACGCCTGAACCCCATTTTTGACAGAAAACTACTTTTTGGGAAAACAACAGGAAGAGAAGGAGCACCACTGAACTTTTGGAGAGCAAAATTGGCTGGAATAAATAGATAATGCCATGTTGCATTTGCAAAGCCCCTGATGTCCCTAAACAGTGGGAAACCCCCACAAGTGACCACATTTTGGAAGCTACACCCAGCAAGAGCAAATCTAAGTGAGTACCTTCAGACCCCAAGTGCTTCACAGAATTTTCTAACATTGATCCCTGAAAATGAAAAAAAAAGATTTTTACCGCAAAAATGTTGCTTCAGCCACCAAATTTTTCATTTTAGCACGGGTAAGAGGAGAAAATGTACTATATAATTTGTTGTGCTATTTCTCCTGAGAAAATTGATACACCACAGTGGAGGAAAACTCCTGTCTGGGCGCACGACAGGGCTCAGAAGAGAAGGAGCGCCAATTGACTTCTGGAGCGCAATTTTGGCTTGAATATGTTGTGGATGTCATGTCACATTTAAAGAGCCCCTGACATGCCAAAACAGCAGAAACCCCCACAAGTGACACCATTTTGTAAACTATGGCTCTTGAGGAATTCATCTAGGGGTGTAGTGAGCATTTTAACCCTCAGGCAATTCACAGAATTGTATAACATTGGGCTGAGTCAATGGAAAATTACCATTTATTCCACTAACATGTTGATTTGGCCCCAAATTTTTAATTTTCAAAAGGGATAATAGGAGAAAATAGACAGTAAAATTTGACACGCATTTTCTCCTGAGTATACCAATACTCCATATGTGGTCAAAAATTATTTTTCAGATACAATACAAACGTCAAAAGGTAAGACGCGCCATCTGGAAGTTCAAATTTTGCTGGAATAGTTTAAGGGTACCATGTCACATTGGCAGAGCCCCTGAGGTGCCAGAACAGCAGAACCCTACAATAAGTAACATCATTTTACAAATTAATCCCCTCAATGAATTCATCTAAGGTTTCAAGGTTTCAGTGAGCATATTGACACCATGGGTGTGCCACAAAATTTTATGCCATTGGACAATGAAGAAAAAATAATAACATTTTTACCACAAATATTTTGTTATGGGGAAATGGGTAAAAAGGGCACCAAAATTTGTCACTCAATTTCTACTGAATGTGACAATACCCAATGTGTGACAATACAGTACTGATTAGCCACACGGCAAGACCCAATAGGGAAGGACTGCTATTTGACTTTTGAAGAACAAATTATCCTAGAATAGTTTGCAGACTCCACATACAAAGCCTCTAACTGCCAAAAGAGCAGAATCCCCCCACAAGTGACCCCATTTTGGAAATTACACCCCTCTAAGAATTTATCTAAAGGTGTAGTGACAATTTTGACTCCATGGGTTTTTCAGACACAAGCAGCAGAGGACGTTGCTGAATGAAAATTGCAAATCTGCCATTGTAGCGCCCATGCATTGTAGTGCTCAGTAAATTGTAGTGTCCATACATTGTGCCCAACTTATGCTTCTGGAGAAGCAGGCTCTAATAAAGCAGGCTCTCATCACTGCAGTTCACTACGCTCATCGCTATATTCCGAACATGTAGACGCTTAATTTGGTTTAGGCACATTGTGGGTCTCAGAAGGAAGGAGAGGCATTTGGATTTGGGAGCGCAGAATTTTCTGGATTTCTTTTGGGGGTCAAGGAGCCACAGCACTTTTCCAGTGACTTTGTGCTACCAGTAACATGGAAGCCCTCCATTGACAGATGACAGAATTGAATGGGGACTTGCTTTTTTGTGGATTGAGTTAAAGATTTTATTGGGAACATTTTACATAACATTTTGGATCACATTTATCCTGCGCTCTACGCTGAGCACTTATATCAGAGTTTCCATGTAAATCTCCAAATTATGTGAATCAGATGAAACCCCTGACAGATCCATTCACTATAATGAGGCAGCAGAGTTACTATGGACTCCGTCTGGCCTCTATTCAGCAGTGTCCTTATTTTCAGAGGTGCATAAAACCACACTATCATAGGCCAGACAGAGTTCAAAGGGTCTCCATCTGCCTCGTTATACAGAATCTTCTGCCGGGGTTTCCATCTGAATCACGTACTTCAGAGACTTACACAGAAACCCTGGCATAAGCACTCAGCGTAGAGCACAGGATAAATGGGAGGCGAGTCTTAGTACGATCTTTGGGAGGCAGAATGAACAAATTAATAGCGGGTCAAGAATTGGTTTTATTTATTTTTTACGCTGTTTCTCTTGCAGGATAAGTGATAATTTGACTTTATTCTTGGGTTGGTGTGATTATATTGATACCAGATTTATATTGTTTTTTTCTGTTTGGCTGCTATCACACATTAAAAAACGCTTTTTTTTGCAAAACAAAGTTTTTGCATCATCATATATTGAGAGCTATAATTTTTCTATATTTCTGCCAACAGAGGCAATCTTCGGACTGACCGGCTGCTCTCCTGTTATGAGCGTGACAGGATGTATTTCTATGCAGCTGTTACTCTCAGGTCAGGAGAGCAGATGGCAAAGCCGAGGATTGTGATTCGATCCTCGGTTATACGGCAGTCTGACTGAATCAGTGACGCTAGTGCAGAGGGGTGGGTGAGGGAATGGGTGAATATTCATTCGCCATTTACATATGCTTAACTTTCCGGCGTGCAATAATACATTTTTCTGCAGCTTAGAGCAACACGATGGGGGCACATACAGAAATAAAAGTTACAAATCCTGAAAGGGCTGCCCAAGCCCTATTTCAAGATACTATTAGCATACTGCAAAAAAATGACCTGACAGATTCTTTTTAAGGCTAGATTAGAGATGAGCGGTGTTCGACTAGAACTGTTCGCCAATCTCAAATTCGAGCTGTTTTGGGCGGTGTTCGAGTTGTTCGACGAACCCGAACGATTTCCAAAAAATTCGGCTGTTCGAGGTTATGTTCGATAACTGTTCGTGCACCAAAAGCGTGTCCTGCATGTCTGGCGCTATTTAGAGCACCAATCATGCAGGGATTGTCTGCCACTCACTGTAATGCCACAGCCATGGTGGTTGTGGCATTACAGTGATTGCCCAAATCGATGGGAACAGTGCTCACAGTGAAACATGAAAAGCCGGCAATTCATCAGCGGCATACACCGGTACCCGACAATTTAGAACAGAAAGAATAGAGCTTCACACATAGATTAGATAGATAGAAACATGTCAGTCACATATATATGAAGTACAGTGACAGTGTTGCTTACTGTACTTGTCATTTAGTGTAAAGGATTTATCAAAAAAAATAATAGTGTTTTCATGCACCGTCTCTTTAAAAAAGCCGGCCGGCAATTCAGCAGCGGTACCCGACAATTTATAACAGACAGAATAGAGCTTCACACATAGATTAGATAGATAGAAACATGTCAGTCACATATATATGAAGTACAGTGACAGTGTTGCTTACTGTACTTGTCATTTAGTGTAAAGGATTTATTAAAAAAAATAATAGTGTTTTCATGCACCGTCTCTTTAAAAAAGCCGGCCGGCAATTCAGCATCTGTACCCAACAATTTAGAATAGAAGAAATAGAGAATCACACATAGATTAGGTAGATAGAAACATGTCAGTCACATATATATGAAGTACAGTGACAGTGTTGCTTACTGTACTTGTCATTTAGTATAAAGGATTTATTAAAAAAAATAATAGTGTTTTCATGCACTGTCTCTTTAAAAAAGCCGGCCGGCAATTCAGCATCTGTACCCGACAATTTAGAATAGAAGGAATAGAGAATCACACATAGATTAGATAGATAGAAACAGGTCAGTCACATATATATGAAGTACAGTGACAGTGTTGCTTACTGTACTTGTCATTTAGTGTAAAGGATTTATTAAAAAAAAATAATAGTGTTTTCATGCACCGTCTCTTTAAAAAAGCCGGCCGGCAATTCAGCAACTGTACCCGACAATTTAGAATAGAAGGAATAGAGAATCACACATAGATTAGATAGATAGAAACATGTCAGTCACATATATATGAAGTACAGTGACAGTGTTGATTACTGTACTTGTCATTTAGTGTTAAAATAAAGGATTTATTTTAAAAAAAATTGGCGTGGGGTTCCCCTTAATTTTAGTCTCTAGCGGAGGTTAAGCAGACTGCTGGGGCAGATGTTTGAAGCCTGGGAAGGGGGTAATACCCACGGAGCTTCCCAGGCTACTAATATCAGCCCCCAGCTGAATACCTAGCCTTTACTAGCTATTAAAATGGGGGACCCCCCAAAAAAATGATGTGGGGTCCCCCCTATTTTAATAGCTAGCAAAGGCTAGGCAGACAGCTGGGGTCTGATATTAATAGCCCAGGAAGGGTGCCATGAATATTGGCCCCCTCCCAGGCTAGAAACACCAGCCGTCAGCCGCCCCAGAAATGGCGCATCCTTAGAATGCGCCAATTCTGGCACTTAGCCTCGCTCTTCCCACTGCCCTGTAGCGGTGGCAGTGGGGTAATAGGGTTGGGGTTGATGTTAGCTTATAATGCCAGCTGACATCAAGCCCAGGTTAGTAATGGAGAGGCGTCTATAAGACACCCCCATTACTAACCCCATAGTCAAAGTTAAAAGAAAACACAAACACCCAGAATAAAGTCCTTTAATTGAAATAAAGACACATTCCTTTATTGTTCTAAATTAAACCATACTTACCATCACGCCCATTCCAGCTGAAGCCAACGATCTCCTGCAATAAAAGAAAAATAATAAAGCAACCTCATCCTTACCTTTCCATGGTTCCCACGACAGCTTCAGCTCTGCTACATCGAGATAACAGGCTGGACCGCAGCAGAACGCCGCCATCCAGCCTGTCATCCCGCAGACACTGAGAAGCGCAGGCATTCTTGCGCTCTGCAGTGTCTGGCTGTGACGGCATCCAGATGAGCCGAGGTCATGTCCAATGAACTCGACGCACCTCATGCACGTCACTGACAGCGTGGGAGAATTCTCCAGCACTCAGCACTTCAGCGTGAGAATTCTCCCACGCTGTCAGTGACGTACATGAGGTCAGCTGAGTTCATTGGACATGAATGAGCTCACCTCATGCACGTCACTGACAGCGTGGGAAAATTCTCCTGCACTCAGCGCTTCAGCGTGAGAATTTTCCCACGCTGTCAGTGACGTGCATGAGGTGAGCTCATTCATGTCCAATGAACTCAGCTGACCTCATGTACGTCACTGACAGCGTGGGAGAATTCTCACGCTGAAGTGCTGAGTGCAGGAGAATTCTCCCACGCTGTCAGTGACGTGCATGAGGTGAGCCGAGTTCATTGGACATGAACTTGTCTCATCTTTATGCCGTCACAGCCAGACACTGCAGAGCGCAAGCAAGCCTGCGCTTCTCAGTGTCCGCGGGATGACAGGCTCGATGGCAGCTTTCTGCTGCGGTCCAGCCTGTCATCTCGATGTAGCAGAGCTGAAGCTGTCCTGGGAACCATGGAAAGGTAAGGATGATGTTGGTTTATTATTTTACTTTTATTGCAGAAGACATTGGCTTCAGCTGGAATGGGCGTGATGGTAAGTATGGTTTAATTTAGAACAATAAAGAATTGTGTCTTTATTTCAATTAAAGGACTTTATTCTGGGTGTTTGTGTTTTTTTAAATACTTTACTAGAAATTCATGGTGGTCATGTCTAATATTGGCGTGACCCCATCAATTTCGGGCTTAGGGCCAGCTGATAATGCCAAGCTGGCCTTAACCCCTTTATTACCCAGTGAGCCACCGCACCAGGGCCCTGGATGAGTTGGGTACAGCGTCAGAAGATGGCGCTTCTATGAACGCGCCATTTTCTGGGGCGGCTGCGGACTGCAATTTGCAGCGGGTGGGGCCCAGAAAGCTTGGGCCTCCCTGCGCTGCGGATTCCAGCTCCCAGATGCCTAGTTGTACCTGGCTGGGCACAAAAATAGAGCGAAGCCCCACGCATTTTTTTTTTAAATTATTTCATGAAATTCATGGAATAATTAAGAAAAAAAGGGCTTCCCTATATTGTTGTGTCCAACCAGGTACAAATAGGCAGCTGGTGGTTGGGGGCAGCCCGTCCCTGCCTGCTGTACCTGGCTGGACACAAATATAGTGCGAAGCCCCACGTCAATTTTTTTTTAATTATTTCATGAAATAATTTTTTTAAAAAAGGGCTTCCCTATATTGTTGTGTCTGGCCAGGTACAAATAGGCAGCTGGTGGTTGGGGGCAGTCCGTTCCTGCCTGCTGTACCTGACTGGACACAAATATAGGGCGAAGCCCCACGTCAATTTTTTTTAAATTATTTCAGGAAATTCATGAAATAATGAAAAAAAAATTGATGTGGGGCTTCGCCCTATATTTGTGTCCAGTCAGGTACAGCAGGCAGGAACGGGCTGCTCCCAACCACCAGCTGCCTATTTGTACCTAGCCGGACACAACAATATAGGGAAGCCCTTTTTTTCTTAATTATTCCATGAATTTCATGAATCTAAAAAAAAAATGCATGGAGCTACGCCCTATTTTTGTGTCCAGCCAGGTACAACTAGGCAGCTGGGGGCTGGAATCTGCAGCGCAGGGAGGCCCAAGCTTTCTGGGCCCCACCCGGTGCAAATTGCAGTCCGCAGCCGCCCCGGAAAATGGCGCGTTCATAGAAGCGCCATCTTCTGGCGCTGTACCCAACTCATCCAGGGCCCTGGTGCGGTGGCTCACTGGGTAATAAAGGGGTTAAGGCCAGCTTGGCATTATCAGCTGGCCCTAAGCCCGAAATTCATGGGGTCACGCCAATATTAGACATGACCACCATGAATTTCTAGTAAAGTATTTAAAAAAAACACAACACCCAGAAAAAAGTCCTTTAATTGAAATAAACACACAATTCTTTATTGTTCTAAATTAAACCATACTTACCATCACGCCCATTCCAGCTGAAGCCAACGATCTCCTGCAATAAAAGAAAAATAATAAAGCAACCTCATCCTTACCTTTCCATGGCTCCCACGACAGCTTCAGCTCTGCTACATCGAGATGACAGGCTGGACCGCAGCAGAACGCTGCAATCCAGCCTGTCATCCCGCAGACACTGAGAAGCGCAGGCTTGCTTGCGCTACTCAGTGTCTGGCTGTGACGGCATCCAGATGAGCCGAGGTCATGTCCAATGAACTCAGCGCACCTCATGCACGTCACTGACAGCGTGGGAAAATTCTCACGCTGAAGCGCTGAGTGCAGGAGAATTTTCCCACGCTGTCAGTGACGTACATGAGGTGAGCCGAGTTCATTGTCGGCTCATCTGGATGCCGTCACAGTCAGACACTGAGGAGCGCAAGCATGCCTGCGCTTCTCAGTGTCCGCGGGATGACAGGCTGGATGGCAGCGTTCTGCTGCGGTCCAGCCTGTCATCTCGATGTAGCAGAGCTGGAGCTGTCCTGGGAACCATGGAAAGGTAAGGATGAGGTTGCTTTATTATTTTTCTTTTATTGCAGGAGATCGTTGGCTTCAGCTGGAATGGGCGTGATGGTAAGTATGGTTTAATTTAGAACAATAAAGAATTGTGTCTTTATTTCAATTAAAGGACTTTATTCTGGGTGTTTGTGTTTTTTTTTTAACTTTGACTATGGGGTTAGTAATGGGGTTGTCTTATAGACGCCTCTCCATTACTAACCTGGGCTTGATGTCAGCTGGCATTATAAGCTGACATCAACCCCAACCCTATTACCCCCTGCCACCGCACCAGGGCAGCGTGGAAGAGCGAGGCTAAGTGCCAGAATTGGCGCATCCTATGGATGCGCCATTTCTGGGGCGGCTGACGGCTGGTGTTTCTAGCCTGGGAGGGGGCCAATATTCATGGCTCCCTTCCTGGGCTATTAATATCAGCCCCCAGCTGTCTGCCTAGCCTTTGCTAGCTATTAAATTAGGGGGGACCCCACGTCATTTTTTTGGGGGGGTCCTCCATTTTAATAGCTAGTAAAGGCTAGGTATTCAGCTGGGGGCTGATATTAGTAGCCTGGGAAGCTCCGTGGGTATTACCCCCTTCCCAGGCTTCAAACATCTGCCCCAGCCGTCTGCTTAACCTCCGCTAGAGACTAAAATTACGGGGAATCCCACGCCAATTTTTTTTAATAATAAATCCTTTATTTTAATACTAAATGACAAGTACAGTAACCAACACTATCACTGTACTTATTATATATGTGACTGACATGTTTCTATCTATCTAATCTATGTGTGAAGCTCTATTCTGTCTGTTATAAATTGTCGGGTACAGATGCTGAATTGCCGGCCGGCTTTCTTAAAGAGACGGTGCATGAAAACACTATTATTTTTTTTGATAAATCCTTTACACTAAATGACAATTACAGTAAGCAACACTGTCACTGTATTTCATATATATGTGACTGACATGTTTCTATCTATCTAATCTATGTGTGATTCTCTATTCCTTCTATTCTAAATTGTCGGGTACAGATGCTGAATTGCCGGCCGGCTTTCTTAAAGAGACGGTGCATGAAAACACTATTATTTTTTTTAATAAATCCTTTGCAGTAAATGACAAGTACAGTAAGCAACACTGTCACTGTACTTCATATATATGTGACTGACATGTTTCTATCTATCTAATCTATGTGTGAAGCTCTATTCTATCTGTTATAAATTGTCGGGTACCGCTGCTGAATTGCCGGCCGGCTTTTTTAAAGAGACGGTGCACGAAAACACTATTATATTTTTTAATAAATCCTTTACACTAAATGACAAGTACAGTAAGCAACACTGTCACTGTACTTCATATATATGTGACTGACATGTTTCTATCTATCTAATCTATGTGTGATGCTCTATTCCTTCATGTCTAAATTGTCGGGTACCGGTGTATGCCGCTGCTGAATTGCCGGCCGGCTTTCTTAAAGAGACGGTGCATGAAAACACTATTATTTTTTTTAATAAATCCTTTGCAGTAAATGACAAGTACAGTAAGCAACACTGTCACTGTACTTCATATATATGTGACTGACATGTTTCTATCTATCTAATCTATGTGTGAAGCTCTATTCCTTCTATTCTAAATTGTCGGGTACAGATGCTGAATTGCCGGCCGGCTTTTTTAAAGAGACGGTGCATGAAAACACTATTATTTTTTTTGATAAATCCTTTGCAGTAAATGACAAGTACAGTAAGCAACACTGTCACTGTACTTCATATATATGTGACTGACATGTTTCTATCTATCTAATCTATGTGTGATGCTCTATTCCTTCATGTCTAAATTGTCGGGTACCGGTGTATGCCGCTGCTGAATTTGCCGGCCGGCTTTTTTAAAGAAAGCATCTTCTGAGCAGTTTGTCAGCTTTTGGACACCTTTGAAGGTGTTTTCTATGTGTTCCTATGTGTTTTTGTTTGCCTGCCATTGGTTTTAACGGTGTTCGATGGTGTTCTAAGGTGTTCGACGAACAGTTCGACGAACAGTTCCTCGAACATCCCGGTGTTCGACGAACCGAACCGAACCCGAACACTACGGGGGTGGCTCAACACTAGGCTAGATTCACATTTATTCTGTCCTCTATGCTGAGCACTTACATTAGGAATTCACACCTAAATCAGTGAAAAACATGGTTCAGACAGTACTAACAACAAAACTTTTAACTATGAGACAAACGGTGTCACTTTAGTTTTTGTCTGGCCTCTGTACCAATGGTGATCATCTTTTTTAGGCATGCTCAAAACTGTGGTCTAAAAAGACACGACAGAGGCCAGACTGAGTCTTCCTCATTATAGTTAAAGAAGTTGTCCGCTACTTAGACAACTCCTTGTCATCCCCCACGCTTGGCCCCAATAAAATAAAAAAGCTTATACTCACCTCCCATGCTGGTGCCGTTCCTGTGGTGTCAGCACTCATTCTCCCCAGGGCTCCCGTGCTGTTTTTGTGACAGGTGACACCAGCGCCCAATCAGTGCTGGCGTCACTGTCCCCGCTTCCTGTTGAATTGATCATGAAGAGGAAGTCAGAGAGTAGTCACAGCTCAGACTTCCTCTTCATGTTCAATTTGTCCGAAGGCAGGGACAGTGACACCAGCCCTGATTGGGCGCCAGGGCCACGTGTCACAACAACTGAACAAAAGCCCCGGGACCGACGCCAGCACAGGAGGTGAGTTTAGGCTTTTTTATTTTATCCGGGCCAAACATTTAGATCAAGAAGGGGTTGTCAAAGTAGTGTAGACAGAAATTTAGATTTAGACAGAAACCCAGACATAAGCAAACAGCGTAGTATACAAGATAAATGTGAACTTAGCTTCACTCCGATTTTTGGAAACAGCAGTTTAATAATTCCTTTCATTTACTGAATTTTTTATGCCATTCACAATATGGTATATGTGATTTTGGCAACGTTGTTCTTCGGGTCAGTGCAGAGATATCAGATTTATAGACTTTATGACTTGATACATTTACACACAAAAATTGGCTTTTTATTGTTATGCTGACAGATCTATATCATGGCTTGCTTTTGCAGAATGAGAATTTTTTTTAATTGGTACCAGTGTACAGTGCCTTGATAAAGTATTCATGCCCTATGAACGTTTCCACATTTTTTCATATTACATCCACAAATTTAAATGTACCATATGTTTCGGATTATAAGACACACTCCCCCCCTTCCAATTTGGGGGAAGAAGAGGGTCCATCTTATAATCCAAATGTAGCTTACCCGGGGGGGAGTGGCTGCGATGAAGCGGGGTCCCAGCAGGCAGGGTCGCTGCTGCAGGAAGCTGATGGCACCAGCAGGAGTTGGATAATGCTATGGGCCCCAGGTTGGGAGGATGGAGTGTTCAGCAGTGCAAGGTTGTGACAACCCCCAGGCTTGCAGAAATGTCATCTCAATCTGCGCATGCGGCACCTCCAGCGGCCATTTTACCAAAGTCCACCCTAGTGAAAACGATGGGAAATGCGGGGACTCCGCTGACATTTTTTGCAAGCCTCGCACCACTCAACACCCCTTCCTCCCAGCTCTGGGCCTGCAGCATTACCCCACTCCTGCTTCCACATCAGCAGCCCCCCAGTAAGCTACCATAAAAGCAGAAAATAAAACGCACCACCATTTTATTTAAAAAAAAAAGTACTATTTTCCTTCCCAAAATTTGGTGTGCATCTTATGGTTCGGTTTGTCTTATAGTCTGCAAAATACTGTATTTTGTTTGGATTTTATGTGATATACCAACATAAAGTAGCAAATATTTGTGAACTGTAAAGGAAATAATACATGGTTTTCTAATTATTTTAAAATATAAATCTAAAAATTGTTACATGCATTTGCATTCAGCCCCCCTAAGTCAATACTTTGAAGGACCTTTGGCTCAAATTACTGTCACAAGTCTTTTAGGGTACCAGCTTTGCACATCTAGAGACTGAAATTTTTGCCCATTCTTCTTTGCAAACTAGCTTTAGTTCAGAGATACTCAATTGGATTTAGGTCTGGACTTTGACTCAGGCATTCAAACACATGAATATGTTTTGATCTAAACCGTTCCCTTGTAGCCCTGGCAGTATGTTTAAGGTCATTGTCTTGCTAGAAGGTGAACCTTCAGGAAGGTTTTCCTCCAGAACTGCCCAGCATTTAGCTCCATCCATCTTCCCATCAACTCTGAACAGATTTCCTGTCCCTGCTGAAGAAAAGAATCCCCACAACATGATGCTGCCCCCACTATGTTTGACGGTGGAAATGGTGTTTTCAGGGTGATGTGCAGTGTTAGTTTTCTGCCACATGTTGCCTTTTGCATTTCACCCCAAAAGTTCTAATTTGGTCTCTTCTGAACAGAGCCCCTTCTTCTACACACTAGCTGTGTCTCTTATATGGCTTTTTGCAAACTACAGGTGGGGCTTTCTTATGGCTCATTTCACAAATGGCTTTCTTCTAGCCACTCTTCCATAAGGACCATATTTCTGGAATATATGACTAATAGTTTTCCTGTGGACAGATTCTTCCACCTGAGCTGTGGATCTCTGAAGCTAATCCTGAGTGACCATGGGGCTCTTGGTTGCTTCTCTTATTAGTGCTCTCTTTGCTTACTATGTCAGTTTATGTGGCGGGCCATGTCTTGGTATGTTTGTAGGGGTGCCATACTGCTTCAATTTTTGGATAATGGATTGAATAGTGCTCAGTGAGATGTTCAGAGCTTGGGCTACTTTTTTTATAACCTAACCCTGCTTAACTCTTCTCCACAACTTTTGTCCTGACCTGTCTGGTGTGTTCCTTGATATTCAAAATAATTCTGTTTGATCCCTAATTTTCTCAAACAAACCTCTGAGGCCTTCACAGAAAATCAGTAGTTATACTGAGAATAAATTACATACATGGGGAACTAATTTTACTAATTATGTGACTTCTGGAGGTAATTGGTCTTTCAGGATTTTATTTAGGTGTGTCAGGCTACAGGGGATTAAATACAAATGCACATCACAATTCTCAGATTTATATTTTTCAAATAATTAGAAAATCATGTATAAATTCCATCACACTTCACAAATATTTGATATTTTGTGTTGATATATTATATAAAATCCCAATAAAATGCATTTACGCTTGTGGGTATAACATGAAAAAATGTAGAAAAATTCACTGGGTATGACAACTTTTTCAAGGCACTGTAGAGGTAATGACCCTACAGTGCCCCTCACACTATTTAAAAAAAACAACCAAATCTCTCACATGTCCCTTCTCCCATGCCAAGTGGCTCTGTCCACTTCATCCTTCTCCTTGCCCAGCATTTACTCTACAATTACTGGCCTATCAGAAGCTCGTAGCTACGGAGCACACCACTATCATGTCGCAGGCAATCATGTCACTCAGGTATTATGTCGGAGGCTTTCTCTGTCTGTGACGTGACGCTGGTGTGCACTGCAGCGGCAGGCCTCTGATAAGCTTGCAGCCATAGATTTAATGCGTAGCAGTGAGCCAGGGGCCCTCTCTGCTCCACAATTTTTTTCAACTGGAGGAACGTCCAAGGAGACACCTCCAATTGATAATAACACTGACCCCAGCTGTTGCAGAGGGAGGGGGGTCTGCTGGGGTCAGTGTTATTTTCAATTGGAGGTGTCTCCTTGGACGTTCCTCCAGTTGAAAAAAATTGTGGAGCAGACCAGGCCGCGTGTTTGAGACCCCTGCTCTAGAGCGTGCATTTTAAACAAATATATGTTTAAAGGGAACCTGTCATTGGAATTATGCTTGCTGAATAACCTGGAGCATGAACCATAGTCTGGCTGTGTCCTTGCAGCTAGGTATGTTTACCTTTGAGACGTTGTTGAATACATAGCTTTTATAGCTGGATGGTGAGTATATTAAAGCTATGTATTCAACAACGTCTCAAAGGTAAACATACCTAGCTGCAAGGACACAGCCAGACTATGGTTCATGCTCCAGGTTATTCAGCAAGCATAATTCCAATGACAGGTTCCCTTTAAACATATATTTGTTTAAAATGCACGCTCTAGAGCAGGGGTCTCAAACACGCGGCCCGCGGGCCACATGCGGCCCTTCAGGCTGCTTCATGTGGCCTACAGGCACCATAGACCCTGATCGCGGCCCTGTCCAGGAGCTGCCGGCAGCTGCGCTTCAGTTCAGTGTATTGCCGCGCAGAGACCGGCTCTCTGCACAGCAATACCAGTGTCAGCCGCCGGCCTATCAGAGGCCAGAAGCTGACATCTGCGTCTCAGCGCAGCGGCGTATGACGTCACTGCCATGCGCAGAGGTCAGTTGCTGGCCTCTGATAGGCCGTCGGCTGACACTGGTATTGCTGTGCTGAGAGCCGGTCTCTGCGCGGCAATACACTGAACTGAAGTGCTGCTGCCAGCAGCTCCTGGACCGGGCCGCGATCGGGGTCTATTTTGCCTGTGGGCCACAGGTGCAGAAAGGACGGTGAGGGAACGGAGGACAGGTGAGAAGAATCTTTTTTTTTCTCTTGTATGTGTAGAATGGCACAAGGGACAGTCCTCCAAGATGTGGACCAGGCTGGGGACAGTCCTAGAACATGGGGACCAGGCTGGGGACAGTCCTAAAAGATGGGGACCAGGCTGGGGACAGTCCTAAAACATGGGGACCAGGCTGGAGACAGTCCTAAAAGATGGGGACCAGGCTGGGGACAGTCCTAAAACATGGGGACCAGGCTGGAGACAGTCCTAAAAGATGGGGACCAGGCTGGGGACAGTCCTAAAACATGAGGACCAGGCTGGGGACAGTCCTAAAAGATGGGGACCAGGCTGGGGACAGCCCTAAAACTTGGGGACCAGGCTGGGGACAGTCCTCCAAGATGGGGACCAGGCTGGGGACAGTCCTAAAACATGGGGACCAGGCTGGGGACAGCCCTAAAACATGGGGACCAGGCTGGGGACAGTCCTAAAACATGGGGACCAGGGTGGGGACAGTCCTAAAACATGGGGACCAGGCTGGGGGCATTGCTAAAAGAGGGGGACCTGGATGGGGACATTCCTAAAAGATGGGGACATTACAACAAGATGGGGACCAGGATGGGGCATTACTACAAGATGAGGACATATCTACAATATGGTGACCGGTATGTGACATTACGACAATATGGGACCCAGGATGGGAGACATTACAACAAGATGGGGACCAGTATGGAATATTACGACAAGATGGGGACACAGATGGGGGACATTACAAGATGCAGACCAGGGTGGGGCACATTATTACAAGATTTTGGCAGAAAAACTTCAAAATAAAGCATGAAAAAATATTATTCGACTAAAATGCTGCTTTATATCTAAACAAAAGTAAACAAAAAAAGTGCATGTTTTATTATCGCCACATCCATAACGACCCAAGCTATAAAAAATAAAACAGCAAAAATGTTCAAAAGGTGTATAGAAAAAAAATGGTATCACTAAAAATGTCACTTTGTCCTGCAAAGAATGCGGCCCCCAAACTTAATTTTTTTCCGTGTGCGGCCCATATACCTAGCTGAGTTTGAGACCCCTGCTCTAGAGTGTTTTATTAATTGTGCTTTCAAGGAAAAATGCAACACATGAATAGTTACATGAATATGGAAAAAAAATTAAAGGTATGAAGATTAAGAATTCTTGCCAGATATAAAAACGTCAATGTACCTTAGATATCTTGCCAGATTCTAAAAATAAAAACCTAAGAATGCACATCACAGTAAATTATTCCTGCCCAAAAGTACAGCAAAATACAATAGGACCAAACAAGGAATATAGTGTGCAAGGTAAAATATATAATAAAATATTTCAAATTTTATTAGCAAAAGATTAAAAGTCCATACTTGTTTAAAAAAAATATAGGTACACAAAGGAAGCAGGTGTGTGAACAGGTAAACCCACCTATTTTCTTTGTACACTTATGTGTTTTTAAAAAAGTAAGAATTTTTAATCTTTTGCTAATAAAATTTGGTATACTTTATTATAAACTTGTCCTTGCACAATATATTCATTGTCATGTCAGATTCTAACATTTATAAAAATATGACTGTATAGGAAGCAGTAAGAAAAATGTTAAGTTATTAAGTAACAATTTTTACTCACATCACCAGTAATTATGTGATCACCCATAAACGCAGCACAAAAAAAATAACTTGGAAAAATGTCAAATCCTTTTTATAAACCGTGTTAAATGAATATGTATCAAAATAACAGGGTTGGTGTGTACGCTTGCCAAATTTAATTGCATTTGTCTGAGCCAAATATGGGCATTTTTTTGCAACAGATTGTAATCCTAATGGTATTATATTTTACCTTTTGAAAATGATGTACTGTATTAACTACATTGTTTATCTATGAAATGAAGAAGGTCATTCAATGTTAAACAGCATGCTCTTAAACAACAGTTCCTTAAAAACATAGAGTATAAGCTTATACATCTAATCTTTTTTTTTTTTTTTTTCATGGCATCTTAAAGCAAAATTGTGTTTTTCTCTCAGGTCAGTGCAGTAAAAAGATGTTGTTCTTTTGGTCAGGCTGAGAATGGGAGGGTTAATGTCCATGATCATGGACCATACAATAATTGCACACAGACCTATTAACAAGATGTCTTGAATATAGTGTCATTCTGCCATTCCTCATGGGAAATGTTCACAAACCCTTTACATTTTGACAGTAATTACAATTCAAACACAAAACATCAGTGACTAAATATTCTCTGCTTACATCATGTATTAGCATCAACTTTCCTTTCATGTGTGCGCAGTAGATTAAAAAATAAAAAAAATAAAGAAATGTATAGAAATATATTCAAATTTATATTTTTTGAGGGAGGTGATGTCTTCTTATTCCTGATAATAATTTAAAATCTTATAATACTGTATACGGTTTGGGTTACGTATCAATAGTGATGTTATGGTAACACACTGAGCTCAAAGAGATAGTGTACATTTAGAAATGTTCATGTAGCTATTTTTACATTTGTATCATTTAGAAATGGAAGGGGTCTATATTTGACATGTCTATAAGGCACACATACCTAACATATTGAGAGGAAACAAAACAGACATGTCCACCCTCACTTTTTCTTGAAATCATTTAAGGATCCCAATTTTTCAAAACATTTTTAATACAATCCTTTTTTTCATATATTAATTACCAATACCCACTTTTGCCAGTCAACACTGTTAGGCACCATTTGCCTGTTTCTGGCATTGGAGGCAGTAGGAGTGGTGTTTCCTGTCGTGCATGGATGTATGTGTGCCACTCAGCCCACTTGATTGACAAGGCTATTTGTATTAGTGATGGTCCTGTGATTAGGTCAATTGCAATGGTTTGTCGGTGAGCCAAACAGGTGGTGCCGCTTGCCAGCCTATGAATGCAGCACCTCTTTTGAGTCCACTATACTTCCCACTTACTGTGTCATGTCCCCAAATGTTCTGTTATAGAAATTAATTATTAGTTTACATCCAGGCTGCTTTCCTGATAACTCCTGTATAAACCCTGGATGCCCTTTTAAACTGACCCATGGACATGGCATGTACATTCTTCCCCTTAAACTCACTTCACTAGCCAGCAGCTAGTTCATTGAAGTAACCAAAGAATCTCTGCAGCAAAGGCAAGATCCAGGTATATGGATGAAAGAGACCAGGAACACCCTGGATCCTGCAAACTGGAGTAGCTGTCCAAGGAAGCCCACATTTGAGCTGACAGATGACTCCATTACAAGCCTCTATAGCAGATTCCACCAGATTAGATTAATGCATCTTTTTTTTGCATTAAACAGACACCTCAATGAAACCTGAAGATCTCATTATAGGTCAGTCTCTCTTAAAAAACATTACTTCTAGGAGATTATAATTCTATCATATTTAGTTAACAGATTGTAGAAATTTCTGTGACTATCCAATGAATCTTAATGGGGCTTGCAGAAATCAATTTGTGGTTTCATATATTTGGAATACAGTTTTGAATAAACAGAAATTTCTGTAAAATGCAGCATCTAATGCTGAGGTGCAGTAGGTCATGAAAGTAAATTAAATATTTGATATTTTATTAAATAACTGTTACATTATTATATTGTTACTATCAATGAAAATCACGTTGTTTTTAGCATAGGTTTTTATTGGTACATGTAAAACATTGCTATTGTACTTAACAAACCATTTTTAGCACAAGTCATTTACGACAACTAAAATATCTAGGTCCATGAAATAAAAAACTATTTAAATCAGGTTGCCATTTTTTTTGCTAAGTATAATTGATGGCCAATAGGGACTGGCTTTTTGTCAGCTTCACTCTTATAGACTGTGCCTGATGTGCACTCCATTGCCCGCAGAGACACTACCTCAGTTCGAAAAGCAAAATCGTAATGTGCTGTTCATTTAGGACAAATGATTGATTCCTCTGTAATACTTCTAAAGGGAAGTTGTATCGGTGTCCAAAAGCATAAAAGGATCAGATAGACAGGGTCTTTAGCAATAATTGGGCCACCCTGCATCAGGTGAACCTTGCTGCTTATGGGCCAAATGTGAATGTCACATTCGGTATTTGTTAAATGGAAATAATCATAGCTTTCAGTACATTGCTTGTTTAGAACACAGATTTTTACTTAGTTTACAGAACATGTCTCTCAAAAAATTAGGGACAACAAAATTCATAGTAAAATGATGTACTGTGACAATAATTGCTGAAGATGAAGACACATGAAAGGAAGTTTCACATTCTTTGAGCTGTATAAATAGCAATTGGGTTTTTCAAGGTGAGGCAAGGTACATATCACGTTCTAAAATAATGATGTTAAATACTTTATACTAACATTTCTTCGTAATTCTAAACAAAAAAACTTTCCAGATCTTTCAATAGCAGGAATTAAATTAAATAATAATTATTAATTTATGTTGTCTTATAACAACGCTCTGTATCTTGCAGCATCAACCTTAAATTAGGACTCAACTTTATTTTTGTGGATGTGCCTAATTTCTATTACTATTTGTTTCATGTTTTATATTTACTGGATTTCTAGTCTGTAGACTTAGCGTAAAAAACATTTCCAAGTTACTAATAAGTAAAGTGGTTTAGCATTATTAAAATACTAATGTGTTTTCCTTAAAAAGACCCCTGAATTAATTCAAACACCAAAATTGTAAATTTATTTTGTCTCTATCTCAGAATTCTGAATAAATTTGAACCAGTGATTAGGCCCTTTAAATTAATCAAATGTCAAAGCCGATTCTTGCATTCATCCTATCCAAGAACAGATTGGTAATTTATTTTAAACCAAAACTCCAGCTTTTTTTTTTTCATTGTTGCTTTTGTGCTTCTAATGTAAGGTCCCTGCCCCCGGTCTTCCTGTTGGTTAGCGAGTTGGAGAGCATCTTCTGATGGAGTACGAAGCAGTGCTGTTTTACAGGCAACTGACTTTTACAAGACCGGAGTGCAGAGATTGAAAGAATAATTAGATGGTTCCTTTCCACCTGCAGTGAGGACAGCCTTAGCATATCAGAGCTGTGACAGATGTATTTCCCCAAGGCAGCTAGAAGGCGTGGGCTACAAGTTCACCATGTTAGCCAGTCCTGGAAGATAGCAGTTTCTATTTTGACCAAAAGGTGACATGAAGGTACCTATGTACTGGAAGATAAAGAAAGTGAAGGCCAGAGCTAGAAAGCTTGGTAAGTAGTGTTGAGCATTCCGATACTGAAATATCGGGTATTGACCGATATTCGCTGTATCGGAGTTCCGATACTGAGTTCCGATACTTTTACAATATCGAATACCGGAATCGGAAGTTCACATAATGCCTGCGCTCTGCAGTGTTTCTGAAGGATGACTGTGATCCAGCCTGTCATCAGAATGCCATCCCAGCGTGGGAGGATTGTCCTACTCAAGCGCTGACATTACATTATCTCCCTTACATTACAATTAAATGGAATAGCAGGAATTAATATTTTTTTAAGACGTTAATGCCACAGCCATGGTGGTTGTGGCATTACAGTGGTTGCCCAAATCGATGGGAACAGTGCTCACAGTGAAACATGAAAAGCCGGCAATTCATCAGTGGCATATACCGGTACCCGACAATTTAGAACAGAAAGAATAGAGCTTCACACATAGATTAGATAGATAGAAACATGTCAGTCACATATATAAGAAGTACAGTGACAGTGTTGGTTACTGTACTTGTCATTTAGTGTTAAAGGATTTATTTAAAAAAATAATAGTGTTTTCATGCACCGTCTCTTTAAAAAAGCCGGCCAGCAATTCAACATCGGTACCCGACAATTTAGAACAGAAAGATAGAGCATCACACATAGATTAGATAGATAGAAACATGTCAGTCACATATATAATAAGTACAGTGACAGTGTTGGTTACTGCACTTGTCATTTAGTGTTAAAATAAAGGATTTATTAAAAAAAAATTGGCGTGAGGTTCCCCGTAATTTTAGTCTCTAGCGGAGGTTAAGCAGATGGCTGGGGCAGATGTTTGAAGCCTGGGAACGGGGTAATACCCACGGAGCTTCCCAGGCTACTAATATCAGCCCCCAGCTGAATATCTAGCCTTTACTAGCTATTAAAATGGGGGACCCCAAAAAAAATGATGTAGGTTCCCCCCTATTTTAATAGCTAGCAAAGGCTAGGCAAACAGCTGGGGGCTGATATTAATAGCACAGGAAGGGTGCCGTCAGCCACCCCTGAAATGGCGCATCCATAGGATGCGCCAATTCTGGCATTTAGCCTCGCTCTTCCCACTGCCCTGTAGCGGTGGTAGTGGGGTAATAGGGCTGGGGTTGATGTCAGCTTATAATGCCAGCTGACATCAAGCCCAGGTTAGTAGTGAAGAGTAGAGATGAGCGTTGTTCGACTCGAACTGTTCGCCAATCTCAAATTCGAGCTGTTTTGGGCGTTGTTCGAGCCGTTCGGCGAACACGAACAATTTGAGAAAAATTCGGCTGTTCGAGGTTATGTTCGATAACTGTTCGTGCACCAAAATCATAACTGGATTTTTTCTCAGAAATGATGAAAATTAATGTTAATACGCAGTTTGAGCGTACAGCGGGGCAGGGGGAGGGGCAGGGGATGGATCTCTGCAGGAATAATGAAGATCTCCATTTTTTTTTCTCTTTCCCGCATTTACAGTGGGGAGGTGCAATCTGTCAGCCTATCAGCAGCGCACACACGGAGCGAAGTGCTTTTTTTCACACAAGCAAGGGCATGTGTCATTGGCAGTGTATGTCACATGTCCTTGCCCTATAAGACCCAGCCATTTTCCCCGTCGCCACCATTTTCTCACTGCTGCAGCTGCGTGTTAGACGGCACCGCTGTTGCTGTGTGCGCTATACCTTGTTAATTTCAAGACAATTTTCGCACAAATCTACAGATAGCTTGGGAGTAGGGAATAGTTGTGATTGCAGTCCTTTTAAGGACTAGGTTACTGCATTTCCTACGACTTTTATCAGGCTGGTCTGTGCTCTTAAATAGATAGGTTGTGGGAGTAAAGACTAATTGTAATTGCAGTCCTTTTCAGGACTAAGTTACATCAGTTCCTATCAGTTTTTGCCAGGCAGGTCTGTGCCAGTGCTGTGCAAGTTTTTTTCACAGCATTTGGCTGAATCTAGCAAAGCTAATCCTTTTTGGCCTATTGCAGAGTGTGTTAGTCAGTGGAGTAGCCTATCCGTGTTGCAAGATACACCACCTGTGTATAGAATACCAATTTTTTTACTGCACCTAGTGAAGTAAAACCTTTTGGGCATAGCATCATTCTATTAGTCCATCTATACTGACCTCCATCAGGTTGCAAATTGAATATAATATTTTTCTGCATCTAGCTCTGAAAAAATATTTGTCCATCTAGCAGTGTGTGGGACTTGTTCTACTAGTCCATCTATACTGACCTCCATCAGGTTGCAAATTCAAAATAATTTTTTGTCTGCATCTAGCTCTGAAAAAATATTTGGGCTTCTAGCAGTGTGTGGGACTTGTTCTATTAGTCCATCTATACTGACCTCCATCAGGTTGCAAATTAAAAATATTTTTTTGTCTGCATCTAGCTCTGAAAAAATATTTGGCCTTCTAGCAGGGTGTGGGACTTGTTCTATTAGTCCATCTATACTGACCTCCATCAGGTTGCAAATCAAAAATAATTTTTATCTGCATCTAGCTCTGAAAAAATATTTGGGCTTCTAGCAGTGTGTGGGACTTGTTCTATTAGTCCATCTATACTGACCTCCATCAGGTTGCAAATTAAAAATAATTTTTATCTGCATCTAGCTCTGAAAAAATATTTGGGCTTCTAGCAGTGTGTGGGACTTGTTCTATTAGTCCATCTATACTGACCTCCATCAGGTTGCAAATTAAAAATAATTTTTTGTCTGCATCTAGCTCTGAAAAAATATTTGGCCTTCTAGCAGTGTGTGGGACTTGTTCTATTAGTCCATCTATACTGACCTCCATCAGGTTGCAAATTGAATATATTTTTTTTCTGCATCTAGCTCTGAAAAAATATTTGTCCTTCTAGCAGTGTGTGGGACTTGTTCTACTAGTCCATCTATACTGACCTCCATCAGGTTGCAAATTCAAAATAATTTTTTGTCTGCATCTAGCTCTGAAAAAATATTTGGCCTTCTAGCAGTGTGTGGGACTTGTTCTATTAGTCCATCTATACTGACCTCCATCAGGCTGCAAATTAAAAATAATTTTTTGTCTGCATCTAGCTCTGAAAAAATATTTGGCCTTCTAGCAGTGTGTGGGACTTGTTCTATTAGTCCATCTATACTGACCTCCATCAGGTTGCAAACTGAATATAATTTTTTTCTGCATCTAGCTCTGAAAAAATATTTGTTCTTCTAGCAGTGTGTTGGACTTGTTCTACTAGTCCATCTATACTGACCTTCATCAGGTTGCAAATTCAAAATAATTTTTTTTCTGCATCTAGCTCTGAAAAAATATTTGTCCTTCTAGCAGTGTGTGGGACTTGTTCTACTAGTCCATCTATACTGACCTCCATCAGGTTGCAAATTAAAAATAATTTTTATCTGCATCTACCTCTGAAAAAATATTTGGCCTTCTAGCAGTGTGTGGGACTTGTTCTACTAGTCCATCTATACTGACCTCCATCAGGTTGCAAATTAAAAATAATTTTTATCTGCATCTACCTCTGAAAAAATATTTGGCCTTCTTGCAGTGTGTGGGAATTGGTCTATTAGTCCATCTGTACTGACCTCCATCAGGTTGCAAATTAGAAATATTTTTTTGTCTGCATCTAGCTCTGAAAAAATATTTGGCCTTCTAGCAGTGTGTGGGACTTGTTCTATTAGTCCATCTATACTGACCTCCATCAGGTTGCAAAATAAAAATAATTTTTATCTGCATCTAGCTCTGAAAAATATTTGGGCTTCTAGCAGTGTGTGGGACTTGTTCTATTAGTCCATCTATACTGACCTCCATCAGGTTGCAAGTTGAATATAATTTTTCTCTGCATGTAGCTCTGAAAAAATATTTGGGCTTCTAGCAGTGTGTGGGACTTGTTTTATTAGTCCATCTATACTGACCTCCATCAGGTTGCAAATTAAAAATTATTTTTATCTGCATCTAGCTCTGAAAAAATATTTGGCCTTCTAGCAGTGTGTGGGACTTGTTTTATTCGTCCATCTATACTGACCTCCATCAGGTTGCAAACTGAATATAATTTTTTTCTGCATCTACCTCTGAAAAAATATTTGGGCTTCTAGCTGTGTGTGGGACTTGTTCAATTAGTCCATCTATACTGACCTCCATCAGGTTGCAAATTGAATATAATTTTTTTCTGCATCTAACCCAGCCAATAGTTTTGGCCTAATACCACAGTTTGGCCACTCAGCTCTGCTCGGTTCCCATCCATTGTTTTTATGTGCAAACAACTCCAGAGTTGTGAATTAGTTAACCACAAAAATGAGTGGTAAAAGGCCTGCTGCTGGTGGAAAGGGGAATCGGCGTGTTGGGAAGGGGAAAAAAGGTTGTGTCCGTGGGGTAGGTGTTAAACAACAGTAACATCTGCAGAAGAAAGACCATCTTCCAGCCAAACTAAAATGTCTACTTCTTTTAGCGGACAATGTGATAAGATCCCTTTCTTACGGCCACTCCAATCGCTACAAATTCCAGATGAGGCACAAAAACAGCAGGTGCTTTAACGGATATCAAGTGTTCCTTTAAGTGGGCTCTCCTCCACATCAACTTCAACATCACAAATACTCCAGTCCTCAAAGGTGTCACCCCAATCGCACTTGCTTCCTCACAGCTCCCAAATCTCCAGCTGCCCGTCTGAGTGTGAGGTAGAACAGATGGTTGAATCTGCAGAGCTGTTTACTCATAAAAGCCCAAGCAGAGACATATTGTCCATACAGGCTTACAGCCCAAGAGTGGCATATCCAGTGGTAGTGTAGCGTAGTTTCCCATCATACGAAGGTGACCTTGTCGTGGTTGATGGGCACACATAAATTTGCCATATTATGCGCAAAAAACCTTCATTTTTCAAAGTGCCACTAGTCCAGATACAATATTTCTTATATTTTCATGTATGGAGTGCCGAAGTTCTTTTTGCAATTGAGATTACTTTTTTCTTCAGAGCACCCGAATAGACCAGTGAGCGACCCCTCTCTTTTTTCTATTAATCATTTTTGGGATCCCGCTCCTGGAGCATTGCAGCAGGTACGTGTTCACACTATTAGAAGTTTGACAGCCTTTTTTCTGACCATGTGTCCCTCCCATTCAGTCACAGGTGGTTTTAACTAGCTCTACCAGCCCATACATTGTAGGTTAAAAGCCCAAGCAGAGACATATTGTCCATACAGGCTTACAGCCCAAGAGTGGCATATCCAGTGGTAGTGTAGCGTAGTTTCCCATCATACGAAGGTGACCTTGTCGTGGTTGATGGGCACACATAAATTGGCCATATTATGCGCAAAAAACCATCATTTTTCAAAGTGCCACTAGTCCAGATACAATATTTCTTATATTTTCATGTATGGAGTGCCGAAGTTCTTTTTGCAATTGAGATTACTTTTTTCTTCAGAGCACCCGAATAGACCAGTGAGCGACCCCTCTCTTTTTTCTATTAATCATTTTTGGGATCCCGCTCCTGGAGCATTGCAGCAGGTACGTGTTCACACTATTAGAAGTTTGACAGCCTTTTTTCTGACCATGTGTCCCTCCCATTCAGTCACAGGTGGTTTTAACTAGCTCTACCAGCCCATACATTGTAGGTTAAAAGCCCAAGCAGAGACATATTGTCCATACAGGCTTACAGCCCAAGAGTGGCATATCCAGTGGTAGTGTAGCGTAGTTTCCCATCATACGAAGGTGACTTTGTCGTGGTTGATGGGCACACATAAATTGGCCATATTATGCGCAAAAAACCATCATTTTTCAAAGTGCCACTAGTCCAGATACAATATTTCTTATATTTTCATGTATGGAGTGCCGAAGTTCTTTTTGCAATTGAGATTACTTTTTTCTTCAGAGCACCCGAATAGACCAGTGAGCGACCCCTCTCTTTTTTCTATTAATCATTTTTGGGATCCCGCTCCTGGAGCATTGCAGCAGGTACGTGTTCACACTATTAGAAGTTTGACAGCCTTTTTTCTGACCATGTGTCCCTCCCATTCAGTCACAGGTGGTTTTAACTAGCTCTACCAGCCCATACATTGTAGGTTAAAAGCCCAAGCAGAGACATATTGTCCATACAGGCTTACAGCCCAAGAGTGGCATATCCAGTGGTAGTGTAGCGTAGTTTCCCATCATACGAAGGTGACCTTGTCATGGTTGATGGGCACACATAAATTGGCCATATTATGCGCAAAAAACCTTCATTTTTCAAAGTGCCACTAGTCCAGATACAATATTTCTTATATTTTCATGTATGGAGTGCCGAAGTTCTTTTTGCAATTGAGATTACTTTTTTCTTCAGAGCACCCGAATAGACCAGTGAGCGACCCCTCTCTTTTTTCTATTAATCATTTTTGGGATCCCGCTCCTGGAGCATTGCAGCAGGTACGTGTTCACACTATTAGAAGTTTGACAGCCTTTTTTCTGACCATGTGTCCCTCCCATTCAGTCACAGGTGGTTTTAACTAGCTCTACCAGCCCATACATTATAGGTTAAAAGCCCAAGCAGAGACATATTGTCCATACAGGCTTACAGCCCAAGAATGGCATATCCAGTGGTAGTGTAGCGTAGTTTCCCATCATACGAAGGTGACCTTGTCGTGGTTGATGGGCACACATAAATTGGCCATATTATGCGCAAAAACCTTCATTTTTCAAAGTGCCACTAGTCCAGATACAATATTTCTTATATTTTCATGTATGGAGTGCCGAAGTTCTTTTTGCAATTGAGATTACTTTTTTCTTCAGAGCACCCGAATAGACCAGTGAGCGACCCCTCTCTTTTTTCTATTAATCATTTTTGGGATCCCGCTCCTGGAGCATTGCAGCAGGTACGTGTTCACACTATTAGAAGTTTGACAGCCTTTTTTCTGACCATGTGTCCCTCCCATTCAGTCACAGGTGGTTTTAACTAGCTCTACCAGCCCATACATTGTAGGTTAAAAGCCCAAGCAGAGACATATTGTCCATACAGGCTTACAGCCCAAGAGTGGCATATCCAGTGGTAGTGTAGCGTAGTTTCCCATCATACGAAGGTGACCTTGTCGTGGTTGATGGGCACACATAAATTGGCCATATTATGCACAAAAAACCTTCATTTTTCAAAGTGCCACTAGTCCAGATACAATATTTCTTATATTTTCATGTATGGAGTGCCGAAGTTCTTTTTGCAATTGAGATTACTTTTTTCTTCAGAGCACCCGAATAGACCAGTGAGCGACCCCTCTCTTTTTTCTATTAATCATTTTTGGGATCCCGCTCCTGGAGCATTGCAGCAGGTACGTGTTCACACTATTAGAAGTTTGACAGCCTTTTTTCTGACCATGTGTCCCTCCCATTCAGTCACAGGTGGTTTTAACTAGCTCTACCAGCCCATACATTGTAGGTTAAAAGCCCAAGCAGAGACATATTGTCCATACAGGCTTACAGCCCAAGAGTGGCATATCCAGTGGTAGTGTAGCGTAGTTTCCCATCATACGAAGGTGACCTTGTCGTGGTTGATGGGCACACATAAATTGGCCATATTATGCACAAAAAACCTTCATTTTTCAAAGTGCCACTAGTCCAGATACAATATTTCTTATATTTTCATGTATGGAGTGCCGAAGTTCTTTTTGCAATTGAGATTACTTTTTTCTTCAGAGCACCCGAATACACCAGTGAGCGACCCCTCTCTTTTTTCTATTAATCATTTTTGGGATCCCGCTCCTGGAGCATTGCAGCAGGTACGTGTTCACACTATTAGAAGTTTGACAGCCTTTTTTCTGACCATGTGTCCCTCCCATTCAGTCACAGGTGGTTTTAACTAGCTCTACCAGCCCATACATTGTAGGTTAAAAGCCCAAGCAGAGACATATTGTCCATACAGGCTTACAGCCCAAGAGTGGCATATCCAGTGGTAGTGTAGCGTAGTTTCCCATCATACGAAGGTGACCTTGTCATGGTTGATGGGCACACATAAATTGGCCATATTATGCGCAAAAGCCTTCATTTTTCAAAGTGCCACTAGTCCAGATACAATATTTCTTATATTTTCATGTATGGAGTGCCGAAGTTCTTTTTGCAATTGAGATTACTTTTTTCTTCAGAGCACCCGAATAGACCAGTGAGCGACCCCTCTCTTTTTTCTATTAATCATTTTTGGGATCCCGCTCCTGGAGCATTGCAGCAGGTACGTGTTCACACTATTAGAAGTTTGACAGCCTTTTTTCTGACCATGTGTCCCTCCCATTCAGTCACAGGTGGTTTTAACTAGCTCTACCAGCCCATACATTGTAGGTTAAAAGCCCAAGCAGAGACATATTGTCCATACAGGCTTACAGCCCAAGAGTGGCATATCTAGTGGTAGTGTAGCGTAGTTTCCCATCATACGAAGGTGACCTTGTCATGGTTGATGGGCACACATAAATTGGCCATATTATGCGCAAAAAACCTTCATTTTTCAAAGTGCCACTAGTCCAGATACAATATTTCTTATATTTTCATGTATGGAGTGCCGAAGTTCTTTTTGCAATTGAGATTACTTTTTTCTTCAGAGCACCCGAATAGACCAGTGAGCGACCCCTCTCTTTTTTCTATTAATCATTTTTGGGATCCCGCTCCTGGAGCATTGCAGCAGGTACGTGTTCACACTATTAGAAGTTTGACAGCCTTTTTTCTGACCATGTGTCCCTCCCATTCAGTCACAGGTGGTTTTAACTAGCTCTACCAGCCCATACATTGTAGGTTAAAAGCCCAAGCAGAGACATATTGTCCATACAGGCTTACAGCCCAAGAGTGGCATATCCAGTGGTAGTGTAGCGTAGTTTCCCATCATACGAAGGTGACCTTGTCGTGGTTGATGGGCACACATAAATTGGCCATATTATGCGCAAAAAACCTTCATTTTTCAAAGTGCCACTAGTCCAGATACAATATTTCTTATATTTTCATGTATGGAGTGCCGAAGTTCTTTTTGCAATTGAGATTACTTTTTTCTTCAGAGCACCCGAATAGACCAGTGAGCGACCCCTCTCTTTATTCTATTAATCATTTTTGGGATCCCGCTCCTGGAGCATTGCAGCAGGTACGTGTTCACACTATTAGAAGTTTGACAGCCTTTTTTCTGACCATGTGTCCCTCCCATTCAGTCACAGGTGGTTTTAACTAGCTCTACCAGCCCATACATTGTAGGTTAAAAGCCCAAGCAGAGACATATTGTCCATACAGGCTTACAGCCCAAGAGTGGCATATCCAGTGGTAGTGTAGCGTAGTTTCCCATCATACGAAGGTGACCTTGTCGTGGTTGATGGGCACACATAAATTGGCCATATTATGCACAAAAAACCTTCATTTTTCAAAGTGCCACTAGTCCAGATACAATATTTCTTATATTTTCATGTATGGAGTGCCGAAGTTCTTTTTGCAATTGAGATTACTTTTTTCTTCAGAGCACCCGAATAGACCAGTGAGCGACCCCTCTCTTTTTTCTATTAATCATTTTTGGGATCCCGCTCCTGGAGCATTGCAGCAGGTACGTGTTCACACTATTAGAAGTTTGACAGCCTTTTTTCTGACCATGTGTCCCTCCCATTCAGTCACAGGTGGTTTTAACTAGCTCTACCAGCCCATACATTGTAGGTTAAAAGCCCAAGCAGAGACATATTGTCCATACAGGCTTACAGCCCAAGAATGGCATATCCAGTGGTAGTGTAGCGTAGTTTCCCATCATACGAAGGTGACCTTGTCGTGGTTGATGGGCACACATAAATTGGCCATATTATGCGCAAAAACCTTCATTTTTCAAAGTGCCACTAGTCCAGATACAATATTTCTTATATTTTCATGTATGGAGTGCCGAAGTTCTTTTTGCAATTGAGATTACTTTTTTCTTCAGAGCACCCGAATAGACCAGTGAGCCGACCCCTCTCTTTTTTCTATTAATCATTTTTGGGATCCCGCTCCTGGAGCATTGCAGCAGGTACGTGTTCACACTATTAGAAGTTTGACAGCCTTTTTTCTGACCATGTGTCCCTCCCATTCAGTCACAGGTGGTTTTAACTAGCTCTACCAGCCCATACATTGTAGGTTAAAAGCCCAAGCAGAGACATATTGTCCATACAGGCTTACAGCCCAAGAGTGGCATATCCAGTGGTAGTGTAGCGTAGTTTCCCATCATACGAAGGTGACCTTGTCGTGGTTGATGGGCACACATAAATTGGCCATATTATGCACAAAAAACCTTCATTTTTCAAAGTGCCACTAGTCCAGATACAATATTTCTTATATTTTCATGTATGGAGTGCCGAAGTTCTTTTTGCAATTGAGATTACTTTTTTCTTCAGAGCACCCGAATAGACCAGTGAGCGACCCCTCTCTTTTTTCTATTAATCATTTTTGGGATCCCGCTCCTGGAGCATTGCAGCAGGTACGTGTTCACACTATTAGAAGTTTGACAGCCTTTTTTCTGACCATGTGTCCCTCCCATTCAGTCACAGGTGGTTTTAACTAGCTCTACCAGCCCATACATTGTAGGTTAAAAGCCCAAGCAGAGACATATTGTCCATACAGGCTTACAGCCCAAGAATGGCATATCCAGTGGTAGTGTAGCGTAGTTTCCCATCATACGAAGGTGACCTTGTCGTGGTTGATGGGCACACATAAATTGGCCATATTATGCGCAAAAACCTTCATTTTTCAAAGTGCCACTAGTCCAGATACAATATTTCTTATATTTTCATGTATGGAGTGCCGAAGTTCTTTTTGCAATTGAGATTACTTTTTTCTTCAGAGCACCCGAATAGACCAGTGAGCCGACCCCTCTCTTTTTTCTATTAATCATTTTTGGGATCCCGCTCCTGGAGCATTGCAGCAGGTACGTGTTCACACTATTAGAAGTTTGACAGCCTTTTTTCTGACCATGTGTCCCTCCCATTCAGTCACAGGTGGTTTTAACTAGCTCTACCAGCCCATACATTGTAGGTTAAAAGCCCAAGCAGAGACATATTGTCCATACAGGCTTACAGCCCAAGAGTGGCATATCCAGTGGTAGTGTAGCGTAGTTTCCCATCATACGAAGGTGACCTTGTCGTGGTTGATGGGCACACATAAATTGGCCATATTATGCACAAAAAACCTTCATTTTTCAAAGTGCCACTAGTCCAGATACAATATTTCTTATATTTTCATGTATGGAGTGCCGAAGTTCTTTTTGCAATTGAGATTACTTTTTTCTTCAGAGCACCCGAATAGACCAGTGAGCGACCCCTCTCTTTTTTCTATTAATCATTTTTGGGATCCCGCTCCTGGAGCATTGCAGCAGGTACGTGTTCACACTATTAGAAGTTTGACAGCCTTTTTTCTGACCATGTGTCCCTCCCATTCAGTCACAGGTGGTTTTAACTAGCTCTACCAGCCCATACATTGTAGGTTAAAAGCCCAAGCAGAGACATATTGTCCATACAGGCTTACAGCCCAAGAGTGGCATATCCAGTGGTAGTGTAGCGTAGTTTCCCATCATACGAAGGTGACCTTGTCGTGGTTGATGGGCACAAATAAATTGGCCATATTATGCGCAAAAAACCATCATTTTTCAAAGTGCCACTAGTCCAGATACAATATTTCTTATATTTTCATGTATGGAGTGCCGAAGTTCTTTTTGCAATTGAGATTACTTTTTTCTTCAGAGCACCCGAATAGACCAGTGAGCGACCCCTCTCTTTTTTCTATTAATCATTTTTGGGATCCCGCTCCTGGAGCATTGCAGCAGGTACGTGTTCACACTATTAGAAGTTTGACAGCCTTTTTTCTGACCATGTGTCCCTCCCATTCAGTCACAGGTGGTTTTAACTAGCTCTACCAGCCCATACATTGTAGGTTAAAAGCCCAAGCAGAGACATATTGTCCATACAGGCTTACAGCCCAAGAGTGGCATATCCAGTGGTAGTGTAGCGTAGTTTCCCATCATACGAAGGTGACCTTGTCGTGGTTGATGGGCACACATAAATTGGCCATATTATGCGCAAAAAACCTTCATTTTTCAAAGTGCCACTAGTCCAGATACAATATTTCTTATATTTTCATGTATGGAGTGCCGAAGTTCTTTTTGCAATTGAGATTACTTTTTTCTTCAGAGCACCCGAATAGACCAGTGAGCGACCCCTCTCTTTTTTCTATTAATCATTTTTGGGATCCCGCTCCTGGAGCATTGCAGCAGGTACGTGTTCACACTATTAGAAGTTTGACAGCCTTTTTTCTGACCATGTGTCCCTCCCATTCAGTCACAGGTGGTTTTAACTAGCTCTACCAGCCCATACATTGTAGGTTAAAAGCCCAAGCAGAGACATATTGTCCATACAGGCTTACAGCCCAAGAGTGGCATATCCAGTGGTAGTGTAGCGTAGTTTCCCATCATACGAAGGTGACCTTGTCGTGGTTGATGGGCACACATAAATTGGCCATATTATGCACAAAAAACCTTCATTTTTCAAAGTGCCACTAGTCCAGATACAATATTTCTTATATTTTCATGTATGGAGTGCCGAAGTTCTTTTTGCAATTGAGATTACTTTTTTCTTCAGAGCACCCGAATAGACCAGTGAGCGACCCCTCTCTTTTTTCTATTAATCATTTTTGGGATCCCGCTCCTGGAGCATTGCAGCAGGTACGTGTTCACACTATTAGAAGTTTGACAGCCTTTTTTCTGACCATGTGTCCCTCCCATTCAGTCACAGGTGGTTTTAACTAGCTCTACCAGCCCATACATTGTAGGTTAAAAGCCCAAGCAGAGACATATTGTCCATTCAGGCTTACAGCCCAAGAGTGGCATATCCAGTGGTAGTGTAGCGTAGTTTCCCATCATACAAAGGTGACCTTGTCGTGGTTGATGGGCACACATAAATTGGCCATATTATGCGCAAAAAACCTTCATTTTTCAAAGTGCCACTAGTCCAGATACAATATTTCTTATATTTTCATGTATGGAGTGCCGAAGTTCTTTTTGCAATTGAGATTACTTTTTTCTTCAGAGCACCCGAATAGACCAGTGAGCGACCCCTCTCTTTTTTCTATTAATCATTTTTGGGATCCCGCTCCTGGAGCATTGCAGCAGGTACGTGTTCACACTATTAGAAGTTTGACAGCCTTTTTTCTGACCATGTGTCCCTCCCATTCAGTCACAGGTGGTATTAACTAGCTCTACCAGCCCATACATTGTAGGTTAAAAGCCCAAGCAGAGACATATTGTCCATACAGGCTTACAGCCCAAGAGTGGCATATCCAGTGGTAGTGTAGCGTAGTTTCCCATCATACGAAGGTGACCTTGTCGTGGTTGATGGGCACACATAAATTGGCCATATTATGCGCAAAAAACCTTCATTTTTCAAAGTGCCACTAGTCCAGATACAATATTTCTTATATTTTCATGTATGGAGTGCCGAAGTTCTTTTTGCAATTGAGATTACTTTTTTCTTCAGAGCACCCGAATAGACCAGTGAGCGACCCCTCTCTTTTTTCTATTAATCATTTTTGGGATCCCGCTCCTGGAGCATTGCAGCAGGTACGTGTTCACACTATTAGAAGTTTGACAGCCTTTTTTCTGACCATGTGTCCCTCCCATTCAGTCACAGGTGGTTTTAACTAGCTCTACCAGCCCATACATTGTAGGTTAAAAGCCCAAGCAGAGACATATTGTCCATACAGGCTTACAGCCCAAGAGTGGCATATCCAGTGGTAGTGTAGCGTAGTTTCCCATCATACGAAGGTGACCTTGTCGTGGTTGATGGGCACACATAAATTGGCCATATTATGCGCAAAAAACCTTCATTTTTCAAAGTGCCACTAGTCCAGATACAATATTTCTTATATTTTCATGTATGGAGTGCCGAAGTTCTTTTTGCAATTGAGATTACTTTTTTCTTCAGAGCACCCGAATAGACCAGTGAGCGACCCCTCTCTTTTTTCTATTAATCATTTTTGGGATCCCGCTCCTGGAGCATTGCAGCAGGTACGTGTTCACACTATTAGAAGTTTGACAGCCTTTTTTCTGACCATGTGTCCCTCCCATTCAGTCACAGGTGGTATTAACTAGCTCTACCAGCCCATACATTGTAGGTTAAAAGCCCAAGCAGAGACATATTGTCCATACAGGCTTACAGCCCAAGAGTGGCATATCCAGTGGTAGTGTAGCGTAGTTTCCCATCATACGAAGGTGACCTTGTCGTGGTTGATGGGCACACATAAATTGGCCATATTATGCGCAAAAAACCTTCATTTTTCAAAGTGCCACTAGTCCAGATACAATATTTCTTATATTTTCATGTATGGAGTGCCGAAGTTCTTTTTGCAATTGAGATTCCTTTTTTCTTCAGAGCACCCGAATAGACCAGTGAGCGACCCCTCTCTTTTTTCTATTAATCATTTTTGGGATCCCGCTCCTGGAGCATTGCAGCAGGTACGTGTTCACACTATTAGAAGTTTGACAGCCTTTTTTCTGACCATGTGTCCCTCCCATTCAGTCACAGGTGGTTTTAACTAGCTCTACCAGCCCATACATTGTAGGTTAAAAGCCCAAGCAGAGACATATTGTCCATACAGGCTTACAGCCCAAGAGTGGCATATCCAGTAGTAGTGTAGCGTAGTTTCCCATCATACGAAGGTGACCTTGTCGTGGTTGATGGGCACACATAAATTGGCCATATTATGCGCAAAAAACCTTCATTTTTCAAAGTGCCACTAGTCCAGATACAATATTTCTTATATTTTCATGTATGGAGTGCCGAAGTTCTTTTTGCAATTGAGATTACTTTTTTCTTCAGAGCACCCGAATAGACCAGTGAGCGACCCCTCTCTTTTTTCTATTAATCATTTTTGGGATCCCGCTCCTGGAGCATTGCAGCAGGTACGTGTTCACACTATTAGAAGTTTGACAGCCTTTTTTCTGACCATGTGTCCCTCCCATTCAGTCACAGGTGGTTTTAACTAGCTCTACCAGCCCATACATTGTAGGTTAAAAGCCCAAGCAGAGACATATTGTCCATACAGGCTTACAGCCCAAGAGTGGCATATCCAGTGGTAGTGTAGCGTAGTTTCCCATCATACGAAGGTGACCTTGTCGTGGTTGATGGGCACACATAAATTGGCCATATTATGCGCAAAAAACCTTCATTTTTCAAAGTGCCACTAGTCCAGATACAATATTTCTTATATTTTCATGTATGGAGTGCCGAAGTTCTTTTTGCAATTGAGATTACTTTTTTCTTCAGAGCACCCGAATAGACCAGTGAGCGACCCCTCTCTTTTTTCTATTAATCATTTTTGGGATCCCGCTCCTGGAGCATTGCAGCAAGTACGTGTTCAAACTATTAGAAGTTTGACAGCCTTTTTTCTGACCATGTGTCCCTCCCATTCAGTCACAGGTGGTTTTAACTAGCTCTACCAGCCCATACATTGTAGGTTAAAAGCCCAAGCAGAGACATATTGTCCATACAGGCTTACAGCCCAAGAGTGGCATATCCAGTGGTAGTGTAGCGTAGTTTCCCATCATACGAAGGTGACCTTGTCGTGGTTGATGGGCACACATAAATTGGCCATATTATGCGCAAAAACCTTCATTTTTCAAAGTGCCACTAGTCCAGATACAATATTTCTTATATTTTCATGTATGGAGTGCCGAAGTTCTTTTTGCAATTGAGATTACTTTTTTCTTCAGAGCACCCGAATAGACCAGTGAGCGACCCCTCTCTTTTTTCTATTAATCATTTTTGGGATCCCGCTCCTGGAGAATTGCAGCAGGTACGTGTTCACACTATTAGAAGTTTGACAGCCTTTTTTCTGACCATGTGTCCCTCCCATTCAGTCACAGGTGGTTTTAACTAGCTCTACCAGCCCATACATTGTAGGTTAAAAGCCCAAGCAGAGACATATTGTCCATACAGGCTTACAGCCCAAGAGTGGCATATCCAGTGGTAGTGTAGCGTAGTTTCCCATCATACGAAGGTGACCTTGTCGTGGTTGATGGGCACACATAAATTGGCCATATTATGCGCAAAAAACCTTCATTTTTCAAAGTGCCACTAGTCCAGATACAATATTTCTTATATTTTCATGTATGGAGTGCCGAAGTTCTTTTTGCAATTGAGATTACTTTTTTCTTCAGAGCACCCGAATAGACCAGTGAGCGACCCCTCTCTTTTTTCTATTAATCATTTTTGGGATCCCGCTCCTGGAGCATTGCAGCAGGTACGTGTTCACACTATTAGAAGTTTGACAGCCTTTTTTCTGACCATGTGTCCCTCCCATTCAGTCACAGGTGGTTTTAACTAGCTCTACCAGCCCATACATTGTAGGTTAAAAGCCCAAGCAGAGACATATTGTCCATACAGGCTTACAGCCCAAGAGTGGCATATCCAGTGGTAGTGTAGCGTAGTTTCCCATCATACAAAGGTGACCTTGTCGTGGTTGATGGGCACACATAAATTGGCCATATTATGCGCAAAAAACCTTCATTTTTCAAAGTGCCACTAGTCCAGATACAATATTTCTTATATTTTCATGTATGGAGTGCCGAAGTTCTTTTTGCAATTGAGATTACTTTTTTCTTCAGAGCACCCGAATAGACCAGTGCGCGACCCCTCTCTTTTTTCTATTAATCATTTTTGGGATCCCGCTCCTGGAGCATTGCAGCAGGTACGTGTTCACACTATTAGAAGTTTGACAGCCTTTTTTCTGACCATGTGTCCCTCCCATTCAGTCACAGGTGGTTTTAACTAGCTCTACCAGCCCATACATTGTAGGTTAAAAGCCCAAGCAGAGACATATTGTCCATACAGGCTGACAGCCCAAGAGTGGCATATCCAGTGGTAGTGTAGCGTAGTTTCCCATCATACGAAGGTGACCTTGTCGTGGTTGATGGGCACACATAAATTGGCCATATTATGCGCAAAAAACCTTCATTTTTCAAAGTGCCACTAGTCCAGATACAATATTTCTTATATTTTCATGTATGGAGTGCCGAAGTTCTTTTTGCAATTGAGATTACTTTTTTCTTCAGAGCACCCGAATAGACCAGTGAGCGACCCCTCTCTTTTTTCTATTCTTCTACTCATACTATAACCTGGGAATCAGAGGTCGGCTCCAGCGCTTCTGTGAATCCAACGAGGAAATGATCTGCACTAATGCCCAGAATCTTTATGAGTCGGATCCAGGACCAGACGCTGAAGGTTCTGACCATAATGTAGACCCTCATTCCAAAACTGTAACTCCTGTTGGTGGAGACAATGAGGAAGACGATGATGAGACTCAAATACCTGATTGGAGCGACAACTTTAGTTTTTTGTCAGGGCAGGAACAGGTTGGCTCTGAGGACGACGGGTGTGATAACGCACAGGGTGATGATGATGACGTTGGAGATCCCACTTACTGTCAACCCACAGTCAGCCAGTCGATGAGGTCAGCAGAGGAGGTGGAGGAGAATGCTAGTGACGACGAGGTCAGGTTGCGCCTTCCTGGACAGGGACGTAGTACTGTAAGCACGTCAACAACTGCATCCTCAAACACAACTCTGCCTCTCACAACAAGTCGTGGTGGCTCTTCAGGTCGCATGGGTGCTAAGCCTTGCATAGCCTGGGCATTTTTTCAGATCGATAAAGATGACCCAACTCGTGTTATCTGTAACATTTGTCAGCAAAAGCTAAGTAGAGGCCAAAAAATACATAGTTTGAGTGCTTCATACATGAACCGGCACATGGACATGAAGCACAAGTTGCAGTTGGAAGCTCACTGTGCTACAATGCAGCCTAGCTGGCCGGGCCAACCACCGTCTGCCATATCTTGTGCATCCGTGGCCTCTTCATCCTCTGTGACTGGGGGGACAGCGGTCACACCCATTTTGGGGCGTAGACCTGCCACCTCTTTACCCGCAACAGCCAGCGTGATTGGCAGGTCATCATTTTCTTTGGAGGTGGTAACACCAGCTGGTGTTGAGCGCTGTCCGACATCGATAGCACCACCTTTGGATCAAGGCAACCTAACATGTCCGCCTGCATCTTCCTCACAGACCGGCAGTTTGCCGGGGACACCCTTAACAACTCCGGCTAAGCACAATAGCCAGCACTCGGTCCCTCAGATGTGGACAAGTAAAAGACCATTTCCTCCTAGCCATGAGAAAGCTAAGAGGTTGAATTTCACCATCTGCAAGCTCTTGGCTACAGAAATGCTGCTTTTCCGCCTGGTGGACACAGAGGATTTCGAGACCTTATGCCCGTCGCAGTGCCCCAGTACCAGATGCCCAGTCAGCACTACTTCTCAAAGAATGGTGTGCCTGCGCTCCACCAGCATGTCGCACACAACATCACCGCTTCTTTGAGAAACTCTGTGTGTGACAGGGTGCATTTCACCACAGACACTTGGACGAGTAGGCATGGACAGGGGCGTTACATGTCGCTGACTGGGCACTGGGTAACTATGGTGACAGCAGGACAAGGGGCTGCTGTCCAAGTCTTGCCATCCCCACGAGTTGTGCGTCAATCCTCTTTATCTCAAAGTTCCTCCACTGCTTCTGCCTCCTCAACCTCCTCTCGGTCCTCCAACTGCACCCAAAGCCTGTCTGGTCATGCCACAAGCTTTCTAACTGCGCAGAAGGGATCCTGCACACCTCTTACTATGCTGGCAGTAGGGCTCAACGTCATCAGGCGGTTTTTACTTTGAAATGTCTGGGAAATGTGAGTCACACAGCTGAGGAGTTGTGGTCAGCTCTGGAGAACCAATTTCATGAAAGGTTGTCTCCACTGGACCTGAAACCATGGAAGGCCGTGTGCGACAATGCTGCAAACCTGGGTGCGGCCCTTCGCCGGGGCAATGTCACACACGTGCCTTGTCCAGCAATTTTTAGCCCACTATCCCGGACTAGATGGCCTTCTGCAGAGGGCACGGTCGCTGTGTGCTCACTTACGCCGTTCGCATCCCGCAGCTCAGCGACCTACATCTCTACAGAAGTCGTCGGGCCTGCCACTTCACCGGCTAAAATGCGATGTGCCTACCCGGTGGAATTCAACTCTGCACATGTTGCAGCGACTGTGGCAGCACAGACAAGCCCTGGTGCAATACGTTCTGACGTATATCCTGGGCCAACGAGATCCAGAGGTGGGGCAAATCACGCTGGAGGAGTGGTCTCAGATCAGGGACCTATGCACCCTTCTGCACAGTTTTGAAATGGCGACGAAGATGTTTAGTGCTGACGATGCCATTATCAGCATGACTATTCCGGTGATTTACATGCTGGAGCACATGTTAAACAGAATTCGGAGTCAGGTGGTGGCACAAGAGGAGGTGGAGGAAGTAGAGGAGGAGGAGTTGTATGCGGAAGGGCTAACATCTGCAAGGTCCAGACGGTCGGCAGCACCAAGGCGGCAGGCATGTGAGGGTGGGGGAGATGGTTTTACCAGGGTGCATGGTAGCAGCCAAACTAGTGAGGAAGGTGCAGGAGCCCAGGAAGAAGTGGAGGACGAACTGATGGAAGACTCATCAGATGAGGGAGATCTTGATCACATTTCTGTTGTGCGAGGTTGGGGGGAGAGGACAGAGGAAGGAAGCATGATTGTTACCTCGCCACCAACACAACAGGGACTTGGTGCTCCTGGATGCGCAACACACATGAGTGCCTTCTTGCTGCACTACCTGCAACATGACCCTCGAATTGTGAGAATTAGAAATAATCTTGACTACTGGGTTGCCACACTGTTAGATCCCCGGTACAAAAGTAAATTTGCAGAAATTATTCCTGCCATAGAAAGGGATGCAGGAGTATCAGCAGAGACTGTTGCAGAATCTTACATGTGCTTTTCCACAAAACACCAGTGGTGCACGTAGTGAATCTCACAGTTCCAACTTGCCAATCGTGGGACTGTCGAGTGTTCAGCACTCAAACCGTAACAGAAACAAAGTATCTGCTGGTAACATCAATTTTGCGGAATCATTTCACCACTTTTTTAGCCCATCCTTTGCAAGGCCACAGGAGACAAGAAGTCTGACACATAGTCAACGCCTAGAGACGATGGTACAGGAGTATCTCCAAGTAAACATTGAAGCCATGACTGTGTCACTGGACCCTTGCTCTTTTTGGGCATCCAATCTGGATAAATGGCCGGAGCTAGCCACTTACGCCTTGGAGATCTTGTCATGCCCCGCAGCCAGCGTTCTGTCTGAACGTGTGTTCAGCGCTGCTGGTGGTGTGCTGACAGATAATCACACGCGGCTCTCCACTGATAATGTAGACAGACTCACATTCATAAAGATGAACAAATCATGGATCCGAAAAGACTTTTCTACCCCTGTGTCATCCTGGGGAGAGTAAAAGCTTGATGATTGGTTAAAATCACTATACCAACCATTTTAAGCTTTCAAATTACTAATCATGTTTATCTGTATCTTGACTGGAAAATAATTTGGGCTTTGTAGCAGTGTGCAGTACTGATTCTATTAGGCCATCTATACTAAGCTCCACCAGATTTAAAATTAATAATAATTTTTAGCTGCATCTAGCCCGGAAAATAATTTTGGGGCTCCGAGATGCCTTCTTGCTGCACTAATCCTGACTACTGGGTTGCCACACTCTTAGATCCCCCACACTCTTCGATCAACCTTTTAATTTTAATAAAGACCAAAAAAATGGTCATTTTTGAAATTATAAGCATTAGCTGGTTATTAGAAACTGAAATCAAACAGTTTTCAACTCAAAACTTTATTCTAGGTGATGTTACATTTGCACATAGGACCCCTTGTTCGAAAGGAGCTTCTGAACTCTCTCGTCCTTTGAATTTGTAAGGTTTTGGATGGTTTCTGCTTCAATTGTTTTGCATGAGGACAGAATACCCTCCCAGAGCTGTTGCTTAGATGTGAACTGCCTCCCGCCATCATAGACACTCCTTTTGATGATGCTCCAGAGGTTCTGAATGGGGTAGAGGTCAGGGGAGCATGGGGGTCACACCATAAGTTTGTCCCCTTTTATGCCCATATCAGCCAGAGATGCAGATGTGTTATGTGCAGCATGAGACGGTGCATTATCATGCATAAAAATGATCTTGCTGTGGAATACACGGTTCTTCTTCTTGAACCATGGCAGGAAGTGCTGTTTGAGAAACTCCACATACATTATGGAGTTCATCTTTACACCTTCAGGGATCCTAAAGTGGCCGACAATCTCTCTCCCTATGATTCCAGCCCAAAACATTACTCCACCTCCTCCTTGTTGGCGCTGTAGCCATGTTTGCGTGGGGTGTCCATCAACCAGCCATCCTCCACTCCATCCATCTGGACCATTGAGCATTGCACGGCACTCATCCGTGAACAAAACAGTTTTGAAATCAGTCTTCATGTAATGTTTGGCCCACTGGAGCCTTTTCTGCTTGTGTGAAGTGGATAGAGGAGGTCGACAGGATGGCATATGCACAGCTGGAAACCTCTGAAGGACCCTGCATCTTGTTGTTCGGGGGACGTTGGAGGCAACAGCAGCTTCAAAAACTTGTCTGCTGCTATGACAAGGCTTTTTTGCCGCTGCTCTTTTAACCTGACGTAATTGCCTGTAGGAAAGAGTCCTCAATTTGCCCTTATCAGCACGCACACGTGTGTACTGTGAATCAGCTACATACTTCTTGATTGCCAAGACACTTCATCCTGATCATCGCACAATGTTGATTGTAGTCATGCCTTGACCTAAACACTCCACAATTTGTTGCTTCTCAGCAGCCGACACATCCTTTTTCTTTCCCATTTTGGCAGAAAATGTAGGCTGCTTAATAATGTGGGACAGCCTTCTTAAGTAGTCTTGCCTTTCATTGGACACACCTGCCAAACTAATTAGCACAGGTGTCTGCAATTGCTTACAGTGATATAAAGAGCCCTGACACACATCACCATCAATGAGTTTAACTGACAAACAAACAAACTCTTCCCTTATCACTCCTAAATACTTTTTGCATAATAATTTGGAACACAGTGTGCATGTGCTTTTCCACAAAACACCAGTGGTTCACGTAGTGAATCTTACAGTTCTAATTTGCCAACCGTGGTCTGTATGGAGTTGTTCAATAAAGGGCCCAAAATTAAGATAACATAGATGGGAGAGGTCTCTATGAATAGGAATTCCTAAATATTTGATACCCTGTGAGGGCCAGGCAAAGGGAAAGTTGGACTGGATGGAATCCTGTATGGATTTGGGGAGGGAGACATTGAGGGCCTCAGACTTTGCTGCATTGATTTTAAAATTTGACCATGTAACAAAGTGATCTATTTAAACCATAATAGCAGGGATGGATATACAGTACAGACCAAAAGTTTGGACACACCTTCTCATTTAAAGATTTTTCTGTATTTTGATGACTATGAAAATTGTACATTCACACTGAAGGCATCAAAACTATGAATTAACACATGTGGATTTATATACTTAACAAAAAAGTGTGAAACAGCTGAAAATATGTCTTATATTCTAGGTTCTTCAAAGTAGCCACCTTCTGCTTTGATGGCTGCTTTGCACACTCTTGGCATTCTCTTGATGAGCTTCAAGAGGTAGTCACCAGAAATGGTTTTCACTTCACAGGTGTGCCCTGTCAGGTTTAATAAGTGGGATTACTTGCCTTATAAATGGGGTTGGGACCATCAGTTGTGTTGTACAGAAGTCTGGTGGATACACAGCAGATAGTCCTACTGAATAGACTGTTAGAATTTGTATTATGGCAAGAAAAATGCAGCTAAGTAAAGAAAAACGAGTGGCCATCATTACTTTAAGAAATGAAGATCAGTCAGTGCGAAAAATTGGGAAAACTTTGAAAGTGTCCCCAAGTGCAGTTGCAAAAACCATCAAGCGCTACAAAGAAACTGGCTCACATGAGGACCGCCCCAGGAAAGGAAGACCAAGAGTCACCTCTGCTTCTGAGGATAAGTTTATCCGAGTCACCAGCCTCAGAAATCGCAGGTTAACAGCAGCTCAGATTAGAGACCAGGTCAATGCCACACAGAGTTCTAGCAGCAGACACATCTCTACAACAACTGTTAAGAGGAGACTTTGTGCAGCAGGCCTTCATGGTAAAATAGCTGCTAGGAAACCACTGCTAAGGACAGGCAACAAGCAGAAGAGACTTGTTTGGGCTAAAGAACACAAGGGATGGACATTAGACCAGTGGAAATCTGTGCTTTGGTCTGATGAGTCCAAATTTGAGATCTTTGGTTCCAACCACCGTGTCTTTGTGCGACGCAGAAAAGGTGAACGGATGGACTCTACATGCCTGGTTCCCACCATGAAGCATGGAGGAGGAGGTGTGATGGTGTGGGGGTGCTTTGCTGGTGACACTGTTGGGGATTTATTCCAAATTGAAGGCATACTGAACCAGCATGGCTACCACAGCATCTTGCAGCGGCATGCTATTCCATCCGGTTTGCATTTAGTTGGACCATCATTTATTTTTCAACAGGACAATGACCCCAAACACACCTCCAGGCTGTGTAAGGGCTATTTGACCAAGAAGGAGAGTGATGGAGGGCTACGCCAGATGACCTGGCCTCCACAGTCGCCAGACCTGAACCCAATCGAGATGGTTTGGGGTGAGCTGGACCGCAGAGTGAAGGCAAAAGGGCCAACAAGTGCTAAGCATCTCTGGGAACTCCTTCAACATTGTTGGAAGACCATTTCCGGTGACTACCTCTTGAAGTTCATCAAGAGAATGCCAAGAGTGTGCAAAGCAGTCATCAAAGCAAAAGGTGGCTACTTTGAAGAACCTAGAATATAAGACATATTTTCAGTTGTTTCACACTTTTTTGTTAAGTATATAATTCCACATGTGGTAATTCATAGTTTTGATGCCTTCAGTGTGAATGTACAATTTTCATAGTCATGAAAATACAGAAAAATCTTTAAATGAGAAGCTGTGTCCAAACTTTTGGTCTGTACTGTATGTGATTGAGTTATATATACTAGGACATCATCAGTAAATAGAGAGCACTTGTACTCGGTGCCTCCCACCTCAATCCACCTAATATTGGGGTTATGGCGAATTGATGAGAGCAGGTGCTCCGTCACTAGGATGTATAAGAGAGGGGACAGAGGACATCCCTGCCTTGTCCCATTGGTGATTATGAAAGGTGATGAAAATGTTCTGACGCGCTCCCTGGGCCTTGGGACACCTGGAGCCGGACCCTTTTTGGTGGATGCTGGTGGTTGTAGTCTCCGTGGCGACGACCTGGTTCCGTGGCTCAGGGCGGTCAAACCAGTGGCAGAACTATTTATGTGGTTTTGATGTTTAAATGTCCGACTACGCCACCCGTGGATTGCGGTCAGAGTGAACCGCCGCTGCAGGGCAGACCGCTGAGGCTGGTGTTGTTGGTGCAGCAGAGCGTAGCATAACTCCCCACGGGAGGAGTATAGCCTCAGGGCAGTGTATGCGGAAGATGGGGGTGATGGTGCAGGGCAGCAGCAGTAACGACACGGAGTCAGTGATGCAGTCCAGGGCCTTTACTCACAGTTCTTATTATCCAGACCACGTCTGCAGGTAACGGCTGCCCACGTCGTACTGTGCTCACCAGGTGAGGGGCTCAGACAACTCCTAGATAACTTTGGAGTGCTTCACAGGACCCCCTTTGTGTGTCCTTTGTCTGGCCTTTCTTACCAACCCTTCTGTCCGGCTGCCTCGGGCCTCCTCTTGGTAAACTTGGCGCCAGTTTCCCTGACCCTATGTGGTGCCTTCCTAGCGGGTGTAGCGAGGGGCTGCGCCACATAAAATGTCACAGCCTCCGGTTTCTAGCTGAGGGTCGTTTCCCGCCTTCACTAGTTTCGGGGACCGGTCTCCCACTTTGGCCTGACCCCTCCACGCAGGTGGATTCGGGCGTGCGGTGGCGACTCGCCCGTCCGCACCCCTGGGATCCCTTCGTTCCTCGTTCCTGGAGCCTTCTCCGCTACTCTTCCTTCCTTCTCCCTCTTCCAGGCCTGGGCCTCTGTTACTAGGCCCGCCTCCGGAGCAGAGCTCATGCAGAGCCCCTGCTCCCTGTCACTTCTGCTCAGACTTCTCTGCACTGAACTAAGATGGTGCCCACCTTTTATACTCCCTTCTCAATGCACCCAGGAACTGCTTCCTCCCTGCTCCTGCACTACAGGGTTCCCCTTCCTCAGTGTTCCCTCCCCCCACTCCAGACAGGGACAGGGACTGTCGTGCCCATCTCAGGGGCATATTGGTCGCCCTGCCCCACGGCAATGTGGTGTAATGCATGCAGGTGTCGGGTCCTGATCCACACTCTATCCTTACCTGAGAGTGAGATATCACACCTCTGGGTGAGGTGCAATACCTCTGTAGCAACCGAACCCTCATGGTGCTACAGTTCCATTTATCTTCAGCCTAGGTGACGTATTGCGATACAGGGCCGTGATTTTGGCTTTAAAAGGGTCCCTTAGACCCCTACCCCAAACTTTTTAAGAGAATAATATATGGCGTGCCAGGAGACTCTATGGAATGCTTTCTCAGCATCCAACGAGAGTATCTAATTACAATTTTTTAACTGTATTTAAAAAAACACAACACCCAGAATGAAGTCCTTTAATTGAAATAAACACACATTCCTTTATTGTTCTAAATTAAACCATACCTACCGTCACGCCCATTCCAGCTGAAGCCAACGATCTCCTGCAATAAAAGTAAAATATTAAAGCAACATCATCCTTACCTTTCCATGGTTCCCAGGACTGCTTCAGCTCTGCTACATTCACATGACAGGCAGGATCGCAGCAGAAAGCTGCCATCCAGCTTGCCATGCCGCAGACACTGAGAAGCGCAGGCATGCTTGCGCTCCTCAGTGTCAGGCTGTGACGGCATCCTGACATTTATATTTCAATTCTCTAGATTTGCTAAAAGAAAATGAATACCTTCCACGCTTTTCACACACTGCCGAGCAAGCTCATGACGTCAGTTGCAGCCACGTGAACTTCCCGTTAAGGCCCTGCAGAATCACATCACTTGATCTTGCACAGTTAATCCAAGAGTACTATCACATGGAATATAAATTATGCCAGAGAAAGCAGCAAACATTTTAGGAGTTTACAAAGTAGTGATAGCAGATCAGAGTGTATATATATAAATATCTAAATGATTTCATTCATGACTGTTGCAGCACTAAAACACAATGAAAATGGGAGTGGTAATCTCAATCTGTGAATAATAATCCAAAAAGATTCAAATGATGGGGAGGTGCTGAACCTGCAGAGTTAGTGTGACTGTGAATTGATTGAGCTCTGACATACTGCAGAACAGCACAACAAGTAACAAGGGCAGTTTTATACCCCTCTGTCCTTATTTTGTGTTTTCTTTAAAGAGCATAAAAGAGGTTCATTATATTACTAGGCATTAGAGTGTTAAACACATCTTTTCCAGGCAATTAGAAGCTTTGCAGTGTTGAAGTTTGCAGCAAATATATTTGCAGCAAATCAAATTAGTTGGGGAAAATTTGGCAGCTCTGGCCAATTTGAATTTCAAAAGAGTCGCTCATCCCTATTTGAAAGTATCAAAATGAGGGGCTATACCTATCACTTCTGAACAATGTCATGTTTTACTCTTCTTGCTTCTCTCTGTTTTAATTTAAAAAAATACTTGCACATCTGTGAAACAAATTAGGTAGAATTGGGGGTGGAATTTTTTCAGTGCAATTATCCCATTGCAACTGATACTTGACTCCTGTGTTTAGAAAATGTTTTATGCCCACTTTTCATCTTAGGCCACTGCCCCACTATCAGTATTTGGTCAGTATTCGGTCAGTGTTTTTTCTCAGGAGTGGGAGACAAAACCAGGAGTGGAACAATCAGAGAAAAGGTATAATAGAAACAAGTCACCAATTCTGCATTTATCACCCACTCCTGGTTTTGGCTCCCACTCCTGAGAAAACATTCTGACTGAATACTGACCAAATACTGATAGTGGGGTCGTGGCCTAATGCCAACATTTATGTTACTGCACTAAAGAAGATCCCAGGAGATGAAAATGGACTTAAACGTAAAAACGGCATGCCGAAAAAAATTGTGACATAATTCATTACATGTAATGCTTCAAGAGTGCATATTCTATTTTCCTTTGTAGGTAAAAGAATAAACATTTTCATTTCATGAACCCAGTCCAGCATATTGTATAAAAATATAATAAATAGAGATATATTTTTAATATACACTAGTTTCTGTTTATACATTTTTTAGCTATTTAGTTTTTTTTTTTAGTTTTTTAGTTAGTTAAGTGTCAAGTGCTGCGGAATATATTGGTGCTATATAAATAAAAAATATTATTATTATTATAGTTAGGATATCATGATGTTGTTTTTTGCATTGCATATCAGTTCAACTGTCAATCTGTTAAAAAACAATACTACTATTAGGCCACAAAATTATTTATCCAGTTAAAACAATTAAAATAATATTAATGATGATAATATGAGAATGTTATAGAATGTATTACTGATTTATAAAGACAAGTGGCTGCAAAAAAGCAAGATTCATGTGAAATGAAAAACGATGGATATGATTATCGATGGAGGTTGGGAATGTTTACATCTGTCTTCAAACTATCCATTATTCAGATGAAGCGTATAAAAAGTCTTTTATACACATTGAAGATCTTGTACATAATATAATTTTCAGCAAAAGTACAGGGTTAAAATCAAGCTTTAGGGATGCCAACATTTAGTTTTGGCAAGGTATAAGAAATAAATACTAATGTGTGCTTAAATCTGTAAGTATTGTACTTATGTGCTGCACAACCTCCTACAAGTCTTCTAGAAATGAAGAATAATTGAAACAATTAATCTAATTAGAACAGACAAACTGTAGGTTTATGTTTGGCGAGACACCCTTAAAGCCTATGCTTAACAGCTTTTTTTGTACCTACATTAAGAGAACACATCTTTTATTTTTTTTTGCCAATATTGTTAATATTTTTTCATTTGCAAATGGATAACTTAGAGTAAATGATAAAATGCATTCCAGAACATATGTAAACATTCCTAACATGCAAATCTTGCAAATAAATTGTCAGGTAGTGATACAAATGGTAAATTTTAATAATTTTAATCTATTTTAATCATACCTCAAAATTTATTCTTCAAAGGTAGCAAGTATAGATGACAAAAACTAAACCCCATATGAATTACACCTATTGGTATAAACACAATACATGGCAAAAAAGACATTTAAAAAATATGTAAACCTGAATGGCCATCTCTAGCCTTTAAAGGAGTTGTCCACTACTTTTACTTTTACTTTTCCGTAGGATAGGGCATCAATGTTTGATCGGCCGGGGTCCCGCACCCGGCACCCCCGCAGCGGCCACTACAGATGGACAGAAATTTTATTTCTTTTTAAATATTTTTACAACTTTTTTTTACGTTATTCTCACATTTTTACTTTGTTCCCCTATGGGACTTTCACTTTTAGCAGTCTGATTGCAGTTATTATGTATAGCAGTGCAGGATCACTGCTATACATTATGACCTGGCAGCCCTGCAGACACAAGTACTGCGCATGATCAAAGTAACTTGCTGGTGTCTGGTGACCCAAATATCATCATGATGACATCGGGCCCCCATGGCAACAATTGGGACCCCGCGCTGATGGCACGGGGTCTCCATTCCAAGAGCAGCCCCTCTACTGGCTCAATAAATGCTGCAATCAGCATTTAGGGGGTGAAAGTGCAGGGAGCGGTGAGGGCACCTCTCCGCACTGAGTGCCGGGTGTCAGCTGTCAGAATCAGCTGTGTGCCTGCGCGATTGCCAAGTCGTAATAGTACATGCCCGGTTCATAAAGCCCAGGGCACAGGGTTGTAATATTGCTGAAAAAACAGCCAGACTCGGGAAGACCTAGCAGTTGGACTGGCAACATCCATCATTTTAGGGAACTGTTACCCGCATTGTGTCTGTTGCCACCCCACTGCTTCCTCCTGCCTGTTGTGGTGCTACGCCTCCCTCCCCCTCTGTGCTGCTGTCCCCGCTCTGCATGTCACCTTGCCAGGTTGGGTCTATGACTTCATTGTCCACCACCTCATCTTCCACGTATGCACCCTGGGCCTCCTCCTGACTTGCTGGCAAATGTGTCTCATCATCATCATCCACCTCTTGTGACAGTAATTGCACTTTCCCACTGTCGCCTTCGTATGACCGTGGCTGCTCAAATATTTGGGTGTCGCTACATGCGATCTCATCTTGCCCGCTTGAAGTGGACAGAGCGAGAGGCCAGTATCTATAAATAGAAATGTGAACAGTTCTTCAGAGTAATTCTCTGTAATCAAGGCAGGGTCTTAAGGAACCATCTTTCTTTTTGACCAAAAATACACTGCTCAAAAAAATAAAGGAAACACTCAAATAACACATCCTAGATCTGAATGAATCAAATATTCTCATTGAATACTTCTGTTCTGTTCAAAGTTGAATGTACTGACAACAAAATCACACAAAAATCATCAATGAAAATCAAATTTATTAACCAATGGAGGCCTGGGTTTGGAGTCACCCCCACAATTAAAGTGGAAAAACACACTACAGGCTGATCCAACTTTGATGCAATATCCTTAAAACAAGTCAAAATGAGGCTCAGTATTATGTGTAGCCTCCACGTACCTGTATGACCTCCCTACAATGCCTGGGCATGCTCTTGATGAGGTTGCGGATGGTCTCCTGTGGGATCTCCTCCCAGACCTGGACTAAAGCATCCGCCAACTCCTGGACAGTCTGTGGTGCAACATGATGTTGGTGGATGGAGCGAGACATGATGTCCCAGATGTGCTCAATCGGATTCAGGTCTGGGGAACAGGCGGGCCAGTCCATAGCTTCAATGCCTTCATCTTGCAGGAACTGCTGACACACTCCAGCCACATGAGGTCTGGCATTGTCCTGCATTAGGAGGAACCCAGGGCCAACCGCACCAGCATGTGATCTCACAAGGGGTCTGAGGACCTCATCTCACTACCTAATGGCAGTCAGGCTACCTCTGGCGAGTACATGGAGGGCTGTGTGGCCCTCTAAACAAATGAGACCCCACACCATTACTGACCCACTGCCAAACCGGTCATGCTGAAGGATGTTGCAGGCAGCAGATTTCTCTCCACAGCGTCTCCAGACTCTGTTACGTCTATCACATGTGCTCAGTGTGAGCCTGCTTTCATCTGTGTAGAGCACCAGTGGCGACTTTGCCAATCCTGGTGTTCAGTGGCAAATGCCAAGCATCCTGCATGGTGTTGGGCTGTGAGCACAACCCCCATCTGTGGACGTCGGTCCCTCATACCACCCTCATGGAGTTGGTTTCTAACTGTTTGTGCAGACACATGCACATTTATGGCCTACTGGAGGACATTTTGCAGGGCTCTGGTAGTGCTCCTCCTGTTCCTTCTTTCACAAAGGTGGAGGTAGCGGTCCTGCTGCTGGGTTGTTGCCCTCCTACGGCCCCCTCCACGTCTCTTGGTGTACTGGCCTGTCTCCTGGTAGGGCCTCCAGCCTCTGGACACTACGCTGACAGACACAGCAAACCTTCTTGCCACAGCTCGCATTGATGTGCCATCCTGGATGAGCTGCACTACCTGAGCAACTTCTGTGGGTTGTAAAGTCCGTCTCATGCTACCACGCGTGTGAAAGCACAACCAACATTCAAAAGTGACCAAAACATCAGCCAGAAAGCATTGGTACTGAGATGTGGTCTGTGGTCCCCACATACAGAACCACTCCTTTATTGAGGGTGTCTTGATAATTGCCAATAATTTCCATCTATTTTCTATTCCATTTGCACAACAGCTTGTGAAACTGATTGTCAATCAGTGTTGTTTACTAAGTGGACAGTTTGATTTCACAGAAGTTTGATCCACTTGGAGTTATATTCTGTTGTTCAAGTGTTCCCTTTATTTTTTTGAGCAGTGTATATGTGCACCTGCTGGCGATGAAGATGGACGAATAAAACCTTTAGCTATATTTTAATCAATGTATTCCTTGAGTGTTTTTAATTCCTGCTCTGCCAGTGGGTAAATGCTTCCAAAGGGTATTGCTGTTCCAAGTAATAGATCAATTGGACAATCATACGGCCAATAAGGAGGGAGTTTGTTGGCATTTTTCTCGTCACCTACAACAGCAAATTCCTTATATATAGATAGAAGTTTAGAAGATTGTTCAGGATTCTTTACGACGTTTTCATTTGGTGAAGCCTGTGGGAGTGTACAGTAGATGGAAAAGACACTTCTTTGGTTCCCCAATTGATTGTGGGATTTTGAGTCTGAAGCCATGGCAACCGCTGGATTATTGGAAAATGTGGCGATGAGATTAGTAGGAAGATTAAAACCTCATGGTGATTAGGTTCCATAACGATCTCTAAGGGTTTAGTCTCTTGATTCACTGGTTCTGAATTTAGTGGAGATCCGTTAACAGTTTCCATAATAATAGATGAAAGTCTGTTTTGAATTTTTACCCCATGCTCCTTTGCTCCTGAATCAACCATGGCAGATGTGGAAATCCATTGAGAATCAACTTGAAACTTGATAGAAATGAAGCAATGAGAGTCCTGGTTTTCTTTTTTAATGTTTGGTGCAATAGAAAAAATTTAATGGATAACAGCATTCACTGGAGGCACTGGTTTAGACGAGACTCACCACTGCCACTGTTTTACAAAGTCGAAAAGTAGAATTGACGAGAAAATGGTCAGTCTTCCACAATAAAAACGTTGATTTTAACGAAATCTCCGTTCTTTTCTCTCTTTTCTGTTTTAACAGGCTGTCAACCTGCATGGATTCAACTTAAGATGTGTGAGGACTCTTTATCTCAAAGTCTCTGGGACTGGGGGTTGAAGCATTTGGATAATGATTATTGTTACGGGACCAGTTTGAATTCCACTTTTCCAATCTTCTCTCTGATAATCAGTTGTCTTTATGAATACAATGGTGAATGAAGTCATCAAAATTTGTGGTAGCAACGGCCCGGGCTAGTTCATCTTTGAGAGTGCTGGAGTGTCCGCTCTTAAAAAAAGATAATTTTGCAGCAATATTCCATTTGGTATCAATCACCCACCATCTGAATTCTGTGGTGTACTCTGCAGCAAAGCGTTTATGTATTGCCATTAGTGTAGCTGAAGCTGTTGCACAATGATTAGGGTCATCAAACACCTGGCTCATGGGTGCTAGGAAAGCCTCCAGATCATTAAGTCGATCATCATGAGTTTCAATGAGGGGGCTGGCCTAGGCCAATGCTTTATGTGTCAGTAGCATAATGATAAACAATACTTTTGATCTGTCAGTAAGGAAGTGAGCAAGGTGAGCACCAAAGTAGAATCTGCACTGATTAATGAATGCATGGAATTTGTCATTCTCCACCAAACCTAAAAGTTCAGAGTGGAAGGGTGGATGGAGGGGCCTGAGCAAAATGATGATTTTGTAACTGAAGGATCTGTTCAGGCTGCAGTGCATTCTTACTGCTTAGATCTTTCACAATATTCTGTAGATCCTGTGTAGCTTGTCCAAAAATTTGAACGTTATGTGTTGTCTGATTTTCAAATGCTGTGTATTTTGTTTTTAGTGTTTGCATATCTGTATAGATGTTGGTAAGCAAAAAGTTCATCTTAGTTACACGCACCTCCAATTTTCCTCCCTCTGTGGCATCCATGGTGATGGCTTGAGTATCCTGTTACGATACTAGCGTAGTACTGTTGGAAATCAGTGGCCGAAGGACCACAAGCAGTAACAGCAAGCGGTAGTAGAAGTTCTTGGAAATATCAAGGAGTTGTGGCAAACAATCAGTAGATAAATTAGAACAGTCTGGGTAAGAATGTTCAGAAGTTGGAGACTGAAACTAGGCTAACAACTAGACACAATACTCAAGCAATGAGTGAAAGATCAGTGCGGCTTTAAGTAGGCCAAAACAGGAAACAAGATGGATTCCATAGATTCAGAATCCGCCATCTTGGTAAAGGGCAATTGCAAAACACAACAGTAGCCTCCAGTAGTATGGAGTGAAACTGTAGCATAATTATTAAAGTGAACAATAGCGGCCACTGGTGGTCAAATTGTAGAAGGCAACAGAAATCCTGACTATTGGAGAGATTGAGCATAATGACCTTCTAAAAATTGGGAGAAAGTGACTTAAATTACCTTCTAAAAATTTGGAGAGAGAGGCATAAGGGCCCTCTAAAGATTTGGAGAGTGACACATAACAGCCCTCTAAAGATTTGAAGAGAGTGACTATAATGACCCTTTAAAAATTTGTAGAGTGATGCATATTTCCAGTGACTTCTTTATAATTAAAGGGATGGCAATATACAGAGTATATAAGGAGTAGACATCCTGTACGATTTGGTGCCGTTGGTTTAATATGGTATTATACACTGTGTGCAGAATTATTAGGCGAGTTGTATTTTAGAGGATTATTTTTATTATTGATCAACAACTATGTTCTCAATCAATCCAAAAGACTCATAAATATCTAAGCTTAATATTTTTGGAAGTTGGAGTGGTTTTTTTTAGATTTGGCTATCTTAGGAGGATATCTGTATGTGCAGGTAACTATTACTGTGCAGAATTATTAGGCAACTTAATAAAAACCAAATATAATCCCATCTCACTTGTTTATTTTCACCAGGTAAACCAATATCAGTGCACAAAATTTAGAAATAAACATTTCTGACATGCAAAAACAAAACCAAAGAATTTAGTGATCAATATAGCCACCTTTCTTTATGATGACACTCAATAGCCTTCCATCCACAGATTCTGTCAGTTGCTTGATCTGTTTTCGATCAACATTGCGTGCAGCAGCCACCACAGCCTCCCAGACACTGTTCCGAGAGGTGTACTGTTTTCCCTCCCTGTAGAGCTCACATTTTATGATGGACCACAGGTTCTGTATAGGGTTCAGATCAGGTGAACAAGGGGGATATGTCATTATTTTTTCTTCTTTTAGACCTTTACTGGCCAGCCACGCTGTGGAGTAGTTGGATGCATGTGATGGAGCATTGTCCTGCATGAAAATCATGTTTTTCTTGAACGATACCGACTTCTTCCTGTACCACTGCTTGAAGAAGTTGTCTTCCAGAAACTGGCAGTAGGTCTGAGAGTTGAACTTCACTCCATTCTCAACCCGAAAAGGTCCCACAAGTTCATCTTTGATGATACCAGCCCATACCAGTACCCCACCTCCACCTTACTGGCGTCTGAGTCGGAGTGGAGCTCTCTGCCCTTTACTGATCCAGCCTCTGGCCCATCCATCTGGCCCATCAAGAGTCACTCTCATTTCATCAGTCCATAAAACCTTTGAAAAATCATTCTTAAGATATTTCTTGGCCCATTCTTGACGTTTTATCTTATGTTTCTTGTTCAAGGGTGGTCGTTTTTCAGCCTTCCTTACCTTGGCCATGTCCCTGAGTATCACACACCTTGTGCTTTTTAATACTCCAGTAACGTTGCAGCTCTGAAATATGGCAAAACTGGTGGCGAATGGCATCTTGGCAGCTTCACGCTTGATTTTCCTCAATTCATGGGCAGTTATTTTGCGTCTTTTTTGGCCAACACACTTCTTGCGACCCTGTTGGCTATTTGACATGAAATGCTTGATTGTTCGGTTATCACGCTTCAAAAGTTTGGAAATTTCAATACTGCTGCATCCCTCTGCAAGACATCTCACAATTTTGGACTTTTCAGAGCCCGTCAAATCTCTCTTCTGACCCATTTTGCCAAAGGAAAGGAAGTTTCCTAATAATTAAGCACACCTTATATAGGGTGTTGATGTCATTAGTCAACACCCCTCCTCATTACAGAGATGCACATCACCAGATTTACTTAATTGGTAGTTGGCTCTCAAGCCTATGCAGCTTGGAGTAGGACAACATGTATAAAAAGTATCATGTGATCAAAATACTCATTTGCCTAATAATTCTGCACACAGTGTATGTCTAAGTGTTTTTGGTCAATTACACTGTTGTATGTGTAGCTGCTTTTTCACTATTTATATGAGGTCCTGTGATGGACAAGTAGTGGATGCAATATTTGCTCTTATATATATTGATTCTTCCTTCCCTCTTTATGCAACATGACCGGCGGTAATTGATATACCGAGGCATCAAAAGGGAAAAGATTAATACATTATGCCACAAAAATAGGATAAGGTGATCACTGTTCTTTTCCCCATGTTTGTTAAAAGTGGATTTAAACAGGTACCTTCCTTCTGGTCTCTGTTTTACACAGATACTGTTACATCACGTGTGTGAGCACTATTTTTGCACTTTATTATTCAAAAGGTTTTTAAGGTATCTATCAAAAGTAATTTTTTAGCATTTTTCATGCATTTCATACCAATTGCTACATCTTTCTGGTCTGTTATACCTTTCAACAACTCTGCGGCAGCATGCTGTTTGTTACCTAAACAAATTAATTTCAGCAGAGCCTGTTGCCGTTTCACCAAGGCAGTGCTGCAGTGCTTCTAGCTTGCAACTGATATGGATGACAATTTGAGAGGATGAGGAGGAGGAGGTGCAGGAACTGATATAGGAGGTGAAGGAAACCCTGATGGAACTAGGGCCTGCAATCCTCAGCGTCGGTAGCACCTGATCCTGGCCTCCACTAGGTTTACTCAGTGTGCTGTCAGGGAAATGGAGTGTCCCTGGCCACAAGCACTTGTCCATGTGTCAGTTGTTAAGTGGACCTTCCTAGTAACCTCATTGGTCAGGGCACAGGCGATGTTATTGGACAAACATGCTGGTCTATGGCGAGTAAAATAGTGGCGGTTGGAGACCAAGTACTGAGCGATGACTTCCATAAGGTTGTGGAAAGACTCAGTGTCCACAAGCTTAAGCGGCAACAATTCCATGGCAAGCAGGAACACCTAACCCTTGGCCTGGGAACTTCACGAGTGTGGGAAGTGTGGGTGCTCTGGGGAACAGTTGCCCGTCTTCTCCCTCTGGCCACCCCATTTCCTATTCCTGCCTGTTGCTGTGCTGTGGATCCCTCCACCTCTGCTCTGCTGGCCTCACTCTGCATAGCAATTTCCCAGGCTGGGTCAGTGACTTCATCGTCCACCATCTTTTCTTCCACTTCCGCACTCTGGTCCTCCTGACTTGTTGATTAACAACATCCATTGTTGGCAACTGTCTCATTATCATCTACCTCCTGAGACACTAATTGCCATTCCCCACTGTCGTCTTCTACTGATCCTGAGTGCTCAAATATTTGGGCATCACTACACACAAGCTCCTCATGTTCCTCTTGAAATGTGCAGGGCGAGAAACCAGAATCAATATATGGAAATGTAAAGACCTCCTTGGAGTGTTCGCGTGTGGGATTACTTGTCGCCTTAGAGTCGCCATAGTGGGAGGAAGGAAGATCAGGGTGAGGATTATGTGGGCCAGACTCTTGGCTAATGAGACTGGACCATGTGGAAGACAGGGCGGTACTGGGAAACATACTGGAAGCATTATCTACTATCCAACTGACCACCTGTTTGCACTGTTCTGGCTTCAAGAGTGGTGTGAAGCACCCCCCTGCAAAGCGTGACAACAAGCTAGTTCTAATGGATGAGCGTGTTTATTATGCTCCCACAGCAGGCACAGTTTTACCTGGCCCAAGGCATCAGCCTCTTCATACACCATCAGAAGCACATTAACTTCCCTGTCCCTTACTGCACACCTTGCGCATTTTAATTAAGGTATATATACCTGCAAAATTTACGATATTAATAGGGAAAAAAATTTGCCCTGACAATGACTTTTGTTTTAATGGTGCAGCAACAGCGATGGTATTCTAGTACTGCAATAGTAATGTTGAACCCTACCTAGATGCCTCTAATCCTAAACTTTCCCTCCAATGAATACAAGTAACTGCAAAATTACAACAGAAAGGACTGTTTTTAATGATTCAGGAGCTGTTCTAAACTGCGCTTTTCCTCCTATAACAACTCTCTCTGAACTGCTTCCTGAACACACTGTGCTGAGCATCACATCACGGGGTGTTATATAAGACCCCATGAAGTGATGCGGCCCGTCAATCGCAGTAATGCAAGTAGCCAACATGGCTACGGCATTTCCATGGTTATGTGCCACATTCCTGCAGAGGACCAGAGCAATTGCTGCCACACAGTACTAATACCAAGTGAACTTATATATAATACATGGCTCACACATCCAAATATTATACACTGATCTACTGTGGCTAAACAAAAAATTCAAAACTGAACACAAAGTTATTAGTTATCAATTTGATCAAAATTTATAAGTGCATTGCCATGTCACAGCAAACCTCTCGAGGGTCACAAAACTGTTAGGAGTATTACTGTGTGGCAACCATAACCCCATGACACAACACTAGGAGGGTGAGCAACGAAGGTTCCCCACAGCGCCCAAGTTGCTATGCAAAGTCCCCACACTTCTGGGAAACACGACTGCAAAGACACAGTACCACAGCAACAATGGCTTTCTTAAAGCACCAACACCAAGTAAACTGATCTAAAAAAAGTCACCTTCTATGTGGTCTACAACAAAAAGATGTTAAAAGTAAAGGCGGGACCCTTTTTGCAGTCCGCTGCTAATTTAAAAACCCCAACATGGCAGCATAAGTGGTTATTCCCCCTGCTAAGAGATTTTCTATGGTGTAGCAGTGGGTTTATACATTTTGATCAACATATTAACTAATAACTTCAAGTTCAGTTCTAAAAATTTAGCTTAGCTGTAATAGATCAATATATATTATTTGGATATGTGGTCCATGTCTTTATCTACAATTATGGTATTTTTACTTAAATGGATGAGTTGAAATTCATGGTCAAAACCAGTCATTGCATTGTAGAACGACAATATACACACTCATGACGTAATGAAATTTTCTGATAAAATTAAAAATAAACGATGTAAGGAAGCAGATCAAACACCAGCTATAACATTTTTGCGAAAGTGCCACAAAGATGTTTATTAAATATAGTAACTAGTATTACTATTGTACACGCTCAGCTATATACAGTTATATGAAAAAGTTTGGGCACCCCTATTAATCTTAAGCTTAATGTTTTATAAAAATTGGTGTTTTTGCAACAGCTATTTCAGTTTGATATATGTAATAACTGTTGGACACAGTAATGTTTCTGCCTTCAAATGAGGTTTATTGTACTAACAGAAAATGTGCAATCTGCATTCAAACAAAATTTGACAGGTACATAAGTATGGGCACCCTTATCATTTTCTTGTTTTAAATACTCCTACCTACTTTTTACTGACTTACTAAAGCACTTTTTTTTTTCATAGCCAGGTGTATGCAATCATGAGAAAAGCTACTTACAGTGGCCACTTGCAAGTTGTTCTCCTGTTTGAATCTCCTCTGAAGAGTGGCATCTTGGGCTCCTCAAAACAACTGTCAAATGATCTGAAAACAAAGATTATTCAACATAGTTGTTCAGGGGAAGGATACAAAAAAGCTGTCTCAGAAATTTAACCTGTCAGTTTCCACTGTGAGGAACATAGTAAGGAAATGGAAGAACACAGGGGCAGTTCTTGTTAAGCCCAGAAGTGTCAGACCAAGAAAAACATCAGAAAGGTAGAGAAGAAGAATGGTGAGATCAGTCAAGGACAATCCTCAGACCACCTCCAGAGAGCTGCAGCATCAACTTGCTGCAGATGGTGTCACTGTGCATCGGTCAACTATACAACGCACTTTGCACAAGGAGAAGCTGTATGGGAGAGTGATGCGAAAGAAGCCATTTCTGCAAGCACGCCACAAACAGAGTCGGCTGAGGTATACAAAAGCACATTTGGAGAAGCCAATTTCTTTTTGGAAGAAGGTCCTGTGGATTGATGAAACCAAGATTGAGTTGTTTGGTCATACAAAAAGGCGTTATGCATGGCGGCAAAAAAACACAGCATTCCAAGAAAAACACTTGCTACCCACAGTAAAATTTGGTGGAGGTTCCATCATGCTTTGGGGCTGTGTGGCCAATGCCGGCACCGGGAATCTTGTTAAAGTTGAGGGACGCATGGATTCCACTCAGTATCAGCAGATTCTTGACAATAATGTTCAAGAATCAGTGACAAAGTTGAAGTTACGCAGGGGATGGATCTTTCAGCAAGACAATGATCCAAAACACCGCTCCAAATCTACTCAGGCATTCATGCAGAGGAACAATTACAATGTTCTGGAATGGCCATCCCAGTCCCCAGACCTGAATATCATTGAACATCTGTGGGATCATTTGAAGAGGGCTGTCCATGCTCGGCGACCATCAAACTTAACTGAACTGGAATTGTTTTGTAAAGAGGAATGGTCAAAAATACCTTCATCTAGGATCCAGGAACTCATTAAAAGCTACAGGAAGCAACTAGAGGCTGTTATTTTTGAAAAAGGAGGATCTACTAAATATTAATGTCACTTTTCTGGTGAGGTGCCCATACTTATGCACCTGTCAAATTTTGTTTGAATGCAGATTGCACATTTTCTGTTAGTACAATAAACCTCATTTCAAGGCAGAAACATTATTGTGTCCAACAGTTATTACATATATCAAACTGAAATAGCTGTTGCAAAAACACCAATTTTTATAAAACATTAAGCTTAAGATTAATAGGGGTGCCCAAACTTTTTCATATAGCTGTATGTGTATACAAAACCTACAAATTTTAATCTGCTTCATTTTGTAATGTTTTTCAAAATATATAATAGATTTCGACATATTGTTTCACTAACAGATTAAATACATTTTAGGTCCGAAGATTATTCTAGTATTTATCAAATCATATTTTTTTCTGACTTAGACAACATATCAACTTTGAGAACGCTCACAATAGCATCTCATCGTGTTTCATTTTTCTGATTTTTTTTCACACCAACTGCTTTGTCCTTCTACAATATGTTGAGTAAATAATCTGGCTAGAAAACAATAAGTTTAGAAATGTATAAACATAGTTATTGAGACAATGATCGCATGCTTTGTGGACTTAGTGCTGGTTTCCATATGTCTGTTTTTAAAATCATGCTTTCTATCCCATCATACCAGTCCTTTCTAAAGTTTAGTACTGCATGGAGTTCATATTTCACAATACTCACAAAAGTCTCAAAATTCTAAGCTCAATATTCCTGGTGCGTCATATAATTCTATGTGTAGTTTAATACAGAACACATTTAGCATATCTTCAAATGATAATTACAATCATTACTTTTTCTTTTCAAAGTTATACAATTAGCTAAAAATATGATCTAACTATAATTGAGCAAAAGACTTTGTTAAGTGTGAGAGAATCTCAAAATAATTGTAGCCCTATAGGGGTATAGATAAACAGGTTTTTTTTTAAAAAAAAAAAGTTGTTGGAAGTTACACTTTATTTTTAAATTTCACCTTTAAAAGGTGTCCACTATTAAATATTAAATATCCACAGGTTTGCCCTGTTTTAAAATACAAAATTAGTTTTACTCATTTACCACTGCTTTAGCACTGCCTTTCTGCTGCTCCTTTGATCTTTTTTTGAGATGGCTGCATGGATATCATCCCATCTACAGCTGATGACTGCTCCAACCAATCACTGGGCCCTTTAGTGTTTCCAAGGTATATAGCATGAGATTGTTTAGCCCAATGACTGACTTCAGAGGTCAACTGCTGTAGATGTGAAGTCAATAATAGTAATAATGCCATCATTACTATTGTTACAAGGATGACTTCACATCTACCGGAGTTAACATGGACACAGTGGGCATGTAACAGCAGAGGCAAGTGACTAGCTTCAACGGTTATGTACAGTAGGTTAGATTGTCAGCTCTGCTAGACTGATAACAAAGGCTGATGGACCACCAGATTGTAGTGCTGGGGAGTTGAGGGATTATTCCACATGGGTAAAAAATGATTTCTTATTTATTAATTTATGGACATTTTATTTAAAAAAAAAGATTAACATCCTTTTAGGTTAATCCCTTAACAACATTTGCCATACTAATACGCGTCTGTGCCCTGGGACTTAAGAGCCAGACCCGTATTAGTACGTCATGGCGATCGCGCGCGCACACAGGCTGTGCGGGCGCGATCGCCGCCGGGAGTCAGCTGATTGTCACAGCTGACACCCAGTACTATGTGCAGGGAGCGGTCCTGCACCGCTCCCAGCACATTAACCCCCGGGATGCTGCGATCGAAGTCGATCGCGGCATTGCGGGGGCAAGGGGAGGTGATCGCCGATACTCACCTCCTCTTCCGGCTTCCAGCGCAGTCTGCAAAGGCTTCCCGGGTGTTGCCATGATGACCCGATGTCGTCATGACAACATCCGGGTCACCAGACAGCAGGAAGATTGCTTGGACATGCGCAGTGCATCTCCAAGCAATCTTCACACTGTGCACTTCTGACAGCCTTCATGGCATAGGGATGGTGCTCCATTCCTATGCCATGCAGGCGATCAGAGACAAAAAAGTGAAAGTCCCAGAGTGGGACAAAGTAATAAAGTGTATAAACTGTGTGAAAGTGGAAAAAAAAATAAAAAAAAATTTTGCAAAAATATAAAAAAAAAATAAAAAAAATAATCCACCAAAAATAAAAATATAATGTACCCATCAATAAATATTATTATAAAAAAAACAAAAAAAAACAATAAAAGTACACATATTTGGTATCACCGAGTCCGGAACAACCTGACCTATAAAACTGTCCCACTAGTTAACCCCTTCAGTGAACACGGTAAAAAAAAAAAAAAAAAAAAACGAAGCAAAAAACAATGCTTTATCACCATACCGCCAAACAAAAAGTGGAATAACACGCGATCAAAAAGACGCATATAAATAAAAATGATACCGCTGAAAACGTCATCTCGGCCCGCAAAAAACAGGCCACCATACAGCTCCATCAGCCGAAAAATAAAAAAGTTATAGCTCTCAGATTAAAGCGATGCTAAAAAATATTTTTTTCTATAAAATAGCTTTTATTGTGTATAAGCGCCAAAACATAGAAAAATGATACAAATGTGGTACCGCTGTAAACGTACTGACCCGAAGAATAAAGCTACCTCATCAATTATACCACACGCGGAACAGAATTAAAAAAAAAAAAAAAAAAAACAATTCCTGAATTGTTGGTTTTTGTTTATTCTGCCTCCCATAAATCGGAATAGAAATCGATCAAAAAATGTCACGTGCCTGAAAATGGCACCAATAACGACGTCAAGTCATCCCGCAAAAAACGAGCCGTCACATGACTGTCTGCCAAAATCTGGAAAAATTATAGCTCTCAAAATATGGCGTTGCAAAAACTAGATTTTACAAAAAATGCGTCTTTTAGTGTGTGACAGCTGTCAGTCATAAAAACCCCATATGATTCTGGCATTGCTGTAATCACACCGACCCGAAGAATAAAGTCGTCTAATCACTTATACCGCACAAGGAACAGCGTCAAAAATAAACTCTTGGGTTAGGATTGGGCTAGGGTTAGGGCTGGGTTTCGGGCTAGGGCTGTGCTGGGGCCAGGGTTGTGCTGGGGCTAGGGTTGTGCTGGGGCCAGGGTTGTGCTGGGGCTAGGGTTGTGCTGGGGCTAAGGTTGTGCTGGGGCTAGGGTTGTGCTAGGGCTAGGGTTGTGCTAGGGCTAGGGTTGTGCTAGGGTTAGGGCTGGGGTTAGGGCTGGGGTTGGGGCTAGGGTTGTGCTGGGGCTAGGGTTGTGCTGGGGCTAGGGTTGTGCTGGGGCTAGGGTTGTGCTAGGGATAGGGTTGTGCTAGGGCTAGGGTTGTGCTAGGGTTAGGGCTGGGGTTGGGATTTTTTTCAAAAGTAAGAAAAAAAGATGACGATATGGCGACTAGTGTTGAGAGCAAGTGCTCGCTACTTGAGTTTGCATCGGGTGCTCTGGTATGCATTGAGTATCGTGGGTATTTGAGTGACATGCTCAAGTCTCTGCCCCATATGCTTCGCGGCCAAAAAACTTTACGGGGATTGCCTGCCATGCGCGAGCGATCCCCGCATGGTTTTTTTTGGGTGTCTAATAACCGTGAAACATGCGGAGCAGGGACTCGAGCATGTCACTCGAGCACACGCTGTACATGGTGCATACCTGAGTACCCGATGCAAACTCAAGTAGAGAGCACTTGCGCTCAAGAATAATGACAACTTATTCAATATGATGACCTAATGTAAACAAATTCTGTGCCGTACCTCTGGGTTCAAAATGTTCACTATACACCTTAATAAAATCCTTGAGGGGTATAGTTTCCAAAATGGGGACACTTGTGGGGGAGCTCCACTGTTTAGGCACATCACGGGCTCTCCAAACGCGACATGGTGTCCGCTAACAAATTGAATGGAAAATCGGCTCAAATTGTTAGCGGACGCCATGTTGCGTTTGGAGAGCCCCTGTGTGCCCAAACATTGGAGCTCCCGCACAAGTGACCCCATTTTAGAAACTAGACCCCCCAAGGCACCTATCTAGATGCATAGTGAGCACTTGAAACCCCCAGGTGCTTCACAAATTGATTCGTAAAAATGAAAAAGTGAAAAAAAAAACACTTTTTCATTTTTATGAATCAATTTGTGAAGCACCTGGGGTTCCAAGTGCTCACTATCAATCCAGATAGGTGCCTTGGGGGGTCTAGTTTCCAAAATGGGGTCACTTGTGGGGGAGCTCCAATGTTTGGGCACACAGGGACTCTCCAAATGCAACATGATATCCGCTAACAAATTGAATGGAAAATCGGCTCAAATTGTTAGCGGACACCACGTTGCGTTTGGAGAGCCCCTCTGTGCCCAAACTTTGGAGCTCCCCCACAAGTGACCCCATTTTGGAAACTAGACCCCCCCAAGGCACCTTTCTAGATGCATAGTGAGCACTTGGAACCCCCAGGTGCTTCACAAATTGATTCGTAAAAATGAAAAAGTGAAAAAAAAAACACTTTTTCATTTTTATGAATCAATTTGGGAAGCACCTGGGGTTCCAAGTGCTCACTATGAATCTAGATAGGTGCCTTGGGGGGTCTAGTTTCCAAAATGGGGTCACTTGTGGGGGAGCTCCAATGTTTGGGCACACAGGGACTCTCCAAATGCAACATGATATCCGCTAACAAATTGTCGGCTCAATTTGTGCAAAAATTTTTCCACAATCATGAAGTACAATATGTCACGAAAAAACATTCTCAGAATCAGGGGGATCCGTTGAAGCGTTCCAGAGTAATTACTTCATAAAGTGACAATGGTCAGAATTGTAAAAATTGGCCCGGTCATTAACGTGCAAACCACCCGCGGGGCTTAAGGGGTTAAAGGCTCTTAAAGACAAGCAAAATTAACTTTGAAGTCCTTGATTAGAAAAAGGAAACAGCCCACCTTTTTATCATATATAATAAGTATGTTACTCTTTTTTCATATTTTATATTGACATAAGAGTGACCATGCTAGTGCCCTGGTAACAGTGGCGTAACTAGAGCCCGACGGGCCCGGGTACAAGATTGGACTGGGGTCCCCCATCCTGGTATATACACACGTGGTAAAAATTGTTGGTACCCCTCATTTAATGAAAGAAAAACCCAGAACAGTCACAGAAATAACTTGAATCTGACAAAAGTATTAATAAATTAAAAATCTATGAAAATTAACAAATGAAAGTCAGTCATTGCTTTTCAACCCTGCTTCCACAGAAATGTAAAAAAATTAAACTCATGAAATAGGCCTGGACAGAAATGATGGTACCCTGAAAATAATGTGACAAAAGGGACATGTTAAATCAAGTTGTGTCCACTAATTAGCATCACAGGTGTCTAGAATCTTGTAATCAGTCAGTGGGCCTGTATATAGGGCTACAGATACTCCCTGTGCTGTTTGGTGACATGGTGTGTACCACACTCAACATGGACCAGAGGAAGCAAAGGAAAGAGTTGTCTCAGGAGATTAGAAAGAAAATTATTGACAAGCATGTTAAAGGTAAAGTTTATATGACCATATCCAAGTAGCTTGATGTTCCTGTGACTACAGTTGCACATATTATTCTGAAATTTTAGATCCATGGGACTGTAGCCAACCTCCCTGGACGTGGCCGCAGGAGGAAAATTGATGACAAATGAAAGAGACGGATAATACGAATGGTAACAAAAGAGCCCAGGATAACTTCTAAACAGATGAACTTCAAGCTCAAGGAACATCAGTGTCAGATTGCACCATCCGTCGTTGTTTGATCCAAAGTGGACCTCATGGAAGACGACCAAGGAGAACACCATTGTTGAAAAAAAATCATAAAATTTGCCAAACTACATGTTGACAAGTTACAAAGCTTCTGGGAGAATGTTCTATGGACAGATGAGACAAAAATGAAAGTTTTTGGCAAGGCACATCAGCTCTATGTTCACAGATGGAAAAATGAAGCATATCAAGAAAAGAACACTGTCCCTACTGTGAAACATGAAGGAGGCTCTATGTCCTGGGGCTGCTTTGCTGCATCTGGCACAGGGTGTCTTGAATCTGTGCAGGGTACCATGAAATCTCAAGACTATCAAGGGTTTCTAGAGAGAAATGTGCTGCCCAGTGTCAGAAAGCTTGATCTCACTCGCATGTCATGGGTCTTGCAACAGGATAATGACCCAAAACACACAGCTAAAAACACCCAAGAATAGCTAAGAGGAAAACATTGGACTATTCTGAAGTGGCCTTCTATGAGCCCTGACTTAAATCCTATTGAGCATCTTTGAAAACATGCCGTCTGAAATAGGCAACCTTCAAACACGAGACAACTGGAGCAGTTTGCTCATGAGGAGTGGGCCAAAATACCTGTCGAGAGGTGCAGAAGTCTCATTGACAGTTACAGGAATCATTTGATTGCAGTGATTGCCTCAAAAGGTTGTTCAACAAAATATTAAGTTAAGAGTACCATAATTTCTGTCCAGGCCTATTTCATGAGTTTAATTTTTTTTAAATTTCCGTGGAAGCAGGGTTGAAAAGCAATGTGTGACTTTCATTTGTTCATTTTCATAGATTTTTAATTTATTATTACTTTTGTCAGATTCAAGTTATTTCTGTGACCATTGTGGGTTTTTCTTTCATTAAACGAGAGGTATCAACACTTTTGACCATGTGTGTATATATGTCCCTCATCCTGTCTCCATCTTGGTAGTTATATACTGTATATATGCCCTCCATCCTGGTATATATTCCACTTCCTGTCCCCATCCTCGTATATATATACCCCATCCTTTTATATACATGTCCCTTATCCTGGGCCCAATCCTGGTATACATATCCCCCATGTCCAGACCATTACCATCATTATCAATATGAAGAAGTATAACCAGTAGTTCATGTATGCCATATATACCATCTTGGTAAATATGTCCCTTATCCTGGGCCCCATCATTGTATTTCCCTCATCCTGGTATACAGGGGGTATGGAAAGTATTCAGACACCTTTAAAAGTTTCACTCTTTGTTACATTGCAGCCATTTGGTAAATTCTAAAAAGTTCATTTTTTTCTCATTAAAGTATACTCTGCACCCCATCTTGACTGAAAAAAAACAGAAATGTAGAAGTTTTTGCAAATTTATTAAAAAAAGAAAAACTGAAATATCACATGGTCCTAAGTATTCAGACCCTTTGCTCAGACACTCTTATTTAAGTCACATGCTGTCCATACATGCTGTATAGAGATGAGCGTTGTTCTACTCGAACTGTTCGCCAATCTCAAATTCGAGCTGTTTTGGGCGGTGTTCGAGCCGGTCGGCGAACACGAACAATTTGAGAAAAATTCGGCTGTTCGAGGTTATGTTCGATAACTGTTCGTGCACCAAAATCATAACTGGATTTTTTCTCAGTAATGATGAAAATTAATGTTAATACGCAGTTTGAGTGTACAGCGGGGCGGGGGGAGGGGCAGGGGATGGATCTCTGCAGGAACAATGAAGATCTCCATTTTTTTTTCTCTTTCCCGCATTTGCAGTGGGGAGGTGAAATCTGTCAGCCTATCAGCAGCGCACACACGGAGCGAAGTGCTTTTTTTCACACAAGCAAGGGCATGTGTGATTGGCAGTGTATGTCACATGTCCTTGCCCTATAAGACCAAGCCATTTTCCCCGTCGCCACCATTTTCTCACTGCTGCAGCTGCGTGTTAGATGGCACCGCTGTTGCTGTGTGCGCTATACCTTGTTAATTTCAAGCCAATTTTCGCACAAATATACAGATAGCTTGGGAGTAGGGCATAGTTGTGATTGCAGTCCTTTTAAGGACTAGGTTACAGCATTTCCTACGACTTTTATCAGGCAGGTCTGTGCTCTTAAATAGATAGATTGTGGGAGTAAAGACTAATTGTAATTGGAGTCCTTTTCAGGACTAGGTTACATCAGTTCCTATCAGTTTTTGCCAGGCAGGTCTGTGCCAGTGCTGTGCAAGTTTTTTTCACAGCATTTGGCTGAATCTAGCAAAGCTAATCCTTTTTGGCCTATTGCAGAGTGTGTTAGTCAGTGGAGTAGCCTATCTGTGTTGCAAGATATACCACCTGTGTATAGAATACCAATTTTTTTACTGCACCTAGTGAAGTAAAATCTTTTGGGCATAGCATCATTCTATTAGTCCATCTATACTGACCTCCATCAGGTTGCAAACTGAATATAATTTTTTTCTGCATCTAGCTCTGAAAAAATATTTGGGCTTCTAGCAGTGTGTGGGACTTGGTCTATTAGTCCATCTATACTGACCTCCATCAGGTTGCAAATTAAAAATAATTTTTTTCTTCATTTAGCTCTGAAAAAATATTTGGGCTTCTAGCAGTGTGTGGGACTTGTTCTATTAGTCCTTCTATACTGACCTCCAGCAGGTTGCAAATTGAATATAATTTTTTTCTACATCTAGCTCTGAAAAAATATTTGGGCTTCTAGCGGTGTGTGGGACTTGGTCTATTAGTCCATCTATACTGACCTCCATCAGGTTGCAAATTAAAAATAATTTTTTTCTGCATCTAGCTCTGAAAAAATATTTGGGCTTCTAGCAGTGTGTGGGACTTGGTCTATTAGTCCATCTATACTGACCTCCATCAGGTTGCAAATTAAAAATAATTTTTTTCTTCATTTATCTCTGAAAAAATATTTGGGCTTCTAGCAGCGTGTGGGACTTGTTCTATTAGTCCATCTATACTGACCTCCATCAGGTTGCAAATTAAAAATATTTTTTTTCTGCATCTAGCTCTGAAAAAATATTTGGGCTTCTAGCAGTGTGTTGGACTTGGTCTATTAGTCCATCTATACTGACCTCCATCAGGTTGCAAATTAAAAATATTTTTTTTCTGCATCTAGCTCTGAAAAAATATTTGGGCTTCTAGCAGTGTGTGGGACTTGGTCTATTAGTCCATCTATACTGACCTCCATCAGGTTGCAAATTGAATAAAAAAATTTTCTGCATCTAGCTCTGAAAAAATATTTGGGCTTCTAGCGGTGTGTGGGACTTGGTCTATTAGTCCATCTATACTGACCTCCATCAGGTTGCAAATTAAAAATAATTTTTTTCTTCATTTAGCTCTGAAAAAATATTTGGGCTTCTAGCAGTGTGTGGGACTTGTTCTATTAGTCCATCTATACTGACCTCCATCAGGTTGCAAATTAAAAAGAATTTTTTTCTGCATCTAGCTCTGAAAAAATATTTGGGCTTCTAGCAGTGTGTGGGACTTGGTCTATTAGTCCATCTATACTGACCTCCATCAGGTTGCAAATTAAAAATAATTTTTTTCTTCATTTAGCTCTGAAAAAATATTTGGGCTTCTAGCAGTGTGTGGGACTTGTTCTATTAGTCCATCTATACTGACCTCCATCAGGTTGCAAATTAAAAATAATTTTTTTCTGCATCTAGCTCTGAAAAAATATTTGGGCTTCTAGCAGTGTGTGGGACTTGGTCTATTAGTCCATCTATACTGACCTCCATCAGGTTGCAAATTGAATAAAAAAAATTTCTGCATCTAGCTCTGAAAAAATATTTGGGCTTCTAGCGGTGTGTGGGACTTGGTCTATTAGTCCATCTATACTGACCTCCATCAGGTTGCAAATTAAAAATAATTTTTTTCTGCATCTAGCTCTGAAAAAATATTTGGGCTTCTAGCAGTGTGTGGGACTTGGTCTATTAGTCCATCTATACTGACCTCCATCAGGTTGCAAATTAAAAATAATTTTTTTCTGCATCTAGCTCTGAAAAAATATTTGGGCTTCTAGCAGTGTGTGGGACTTGGTCTATTAGTCCATCTATACTGACCTCCATCAGGTTGCAAATTAAAAATAATTTTTTTCTGCATCTAGCTCTGAAAAAATATTTGGGCTTTTAGCAGTGTGTGGGACTTGGTCTATTAGTCCATCTATACTGACCTCCATCAGGTTGCAAATTAAAAATAATTTTTTTCTTCATTTAGCTCTGAAAAAATATTTGGGCTTCTAGCAGTGTGTGGGACTTGTTCTATTAGTCCTTCTATACTGACCTCCAGCAGGTTGCAAATTGAATATAATTTTTTTCTGCATCTAGCTCTGAAAAAATATTTGGGCTTCTAGCGGTGTGTGGGACTTGGTCTATTGGTCCATCTATACTGACCTCCATCAGGTTGCAAATTAAAAATAATTATTTTCTGCATCTAGCTCTGAAAAAATATTTGGGCTTCTAGCGGTGTGTGGGACTTGGTCTATTAGTCCATCTATACTGACCTCCATCAGGTTGCAAATTAAAAATAATTTTTTTCTGCATCTAGCTCTGAAAAAATATTTGGGCTTCTAGCAGTGTGTGGGACTTGGTCTATTAGTCCATCTATACTGACCTCCATCAGGTTGCAAATTGAATAAAAAAATATTCTGCATCTAGCTCTGAAAAAATATTTGGGCATCTAGCGGTGTGTGGGACTTGGTCTATTAGTCCATCTATACTGACCTCCATCAGGTTGCAAATTAAAAATAATTTTTTTCTGCATCTAACCCAGCCAATAGTTTTGGCCTAATACCACAGTTTGGCCACTCAGCTCTGCTCGGTTACCATCCATTGTTTTTTTGTGCAAACAACTCCAGAGTTGTGAATTAGTTAACCACCAAAATGAGTGGAAAAAGGCCTGCTGCTGGTGGAAAGGGGAATAGGCGTGTTGGGAAGGGGAAAAAAGGTTGTGTCCGTGGGGTAGGTGCAGAAGAAAGACCATCTTCCAGCCAAACTAAAATGTCTACTTCTTTTAGCGGACAATGTGATAAGATCCCTTTCTTACGGCCACGCCAATCGCTACAAATTCCAGATGAGGCACAAAAACAGCAGGTGCTTCAACGGATATCAAGTGCTCCCTTAAGTGGGCTCTCCTCCACATCAACTTCAACATCACAAATACTCCAGTCCTCAAAGGTGTCACCCAAATCGCACTTGCTTCCTCACAGCTCCCAAATCTCCAGCTGCCCGTCTGAGTATGAGGTAGAACAGATGGTTGAGTCTGCAGAGCTGTTTACTCATACTATAGCCTGGGAATCAGAGGTCGACTCCAGCGCTTCTGTGAATCCAGACGAGGAAATGATCTGCACTGATGCCCAGAATCTTTATGAGTCGGATCCAGGACCAGACGCAGAAGGTTCTGACCATAATGTAGACCCTCATTCCCAAACTGTAACTCCTGTTGGTGGAGACAATGAGGAAGACGATGATAAGACTCAAATACCTGATTGGAGCGACAACTTTAGTTTTTTGTCAGGGCAGGAACAGGTTGGCTCTGAGGACGACGGGTGTGATAACGCACAGGGTGATGATGATGAGGTCGGAGATCCCACTTACTGTCAACCCACAGTCAGCCAAGAGATGAGGTCAGCAGAGGAGGTGGAGGAAGATGCTAGTGACGACGAGGTCAGGTTGCGCCTTCCTGGACAGAGACGTAGTACTGGAAGCACGTCAACAACTGCATCCTCAAACACAACTCTGCCTCTCACCACAAGTCGTGGTGGCTCTTCAGGTCGCATGGGTGCTAAGCCTTGCATAGCCTGGGCATTTTTTCAGATCGATAAAGATGACCCAACTCGTGTTATCTGTAACATTTGTCAGCAAAAGCTAAGTAGAGGCCAAAAAATACATAGTTTGAGTACTTCATGCATGAACCGGCACATGGACATGAAGCATAAGTTGCAGTGGGAAGCTCAGTGTGCTACAATGCGGTCTAGCCGGCCGGGCCAACCACCGTCTGCCATATCTTGTGCATCCGCGGCCTCTTCATCCTCTGTGACTGGGGGGACAGCAGTCACACCTGTTTTGGGGCGCAGACCTGCCACCTCTTTACCCGCAACAGCCAGCGTGATTGGCAGGTCATCATTTTCTTTGGAGGTGGTAACACCAGCTGGTCTTGAGCGCTGTCCGACATCGATAGCACCACCTTTGGATCAAGGCAACCTAACATGTCCGCCTGCATCTTCCTCACAGACCGGCAGTTTGCCGGGGACACCCTTATCAACCCCGTCTAAGCACAATAGCCAGCCCTCGGTCCCTCAGATGTGGACAAGTAAAAGACCATTTCCTCCTAGCCATGAGAAAGCTAAGAGGTTGAATTTCACCATCTGCAAGCTCTTGGCTACAGAAATGCTGCCTTTCCGCCTGGTGGACACAGAGGATTTTCGAGACCTTATGTCCGTCGCAGTGCCCCAGTACCAGATGCCCAGTCGGCACTACTTCTCAAAGAAAGGTGTGCCTGCGCTCCACCAGCATGTCGCACACAACATCACCGCTTCTTTGAGAAACTCTGTGTGTGACAGGGTGCATTTCACCACAGACACTTGGACGAGTAGGCATGGACAGGGGCGTTACATGTCGCTGACTGGGCACTGGGTAACTATGGTGACAGCATAGAATCATAGAATCATAGAATCATAGAATGGTAGAGTTGGAAGGGACCTCCTGGGTCATCTGGTCCAACCCCCTGCTCAAAGCAGGATTCACTAGATCATCTCAGACAGATGTCTGTCCAGCCTCTGTTTGAAGACATCCATTGAAGGGGAACTCACCACCTCTCGTGGCAGCCTGATCCACTCATTAATCACCCTAACTGTCAAAAAGTTTTTTCTAATATCTAATCTGTGTCTCCTCCCATTTAGTTTCATCCCATTGCTTCTAGTCTTTCCTTGTGCAAATGAGAATAAAGATGATCCTTCTACAATGTGACAGCCCTTGACATATTTGAAGACAGCTATCAAGGGGCTGCTGTCCAAGTCTTGCCGTCCCCACGAGTTGTGCGTCAATCCTCTTTATGTCATTTTTCCTCCACTGCTTCTGCCTCCTCAACCTCCTCTCGGTCTTCCACCTGCACCCAAAGCCTGTCTGGTCATGCCACAAGCTTTCTAACTGCGCAGAAGGGATCCTGCACACCTCCTTACTATGCTGGCAGTAGGGCTCAACGTCATCAGGCGGTTTTTACATTGAAATGTATGGGAAATGTGAGTCACACAGCTGAGGAGTTGTGGTCAGCTCTGGAGAACCAATTTCATGAATGGTTGTCTCCACTGGACCTGAAACCAGGGAAGGCCGTGTGCGACAATGCTGCAAACCTGGGTGCGGCCCTTCGCCGGGGCAATGTCACACACGTGCCTTGTATGGCTCACGTGTTGAACCTGGTTGTCCAGCAATTTTTAGCCCACTATCCCAGACTAGATGGCCTTCTGCAGAGGGCACGGTCGCTGTGTGCTCACTTCCGCCGTTCGCATCCCGCAGCTCAGCGACTTACATCTCTACAGAAGTCGTTGGGCCTGCCACTTCACCGGCTAAAATGCGATGTGCCTACCCGGTGGAATTCAACTCTGCACATGTTGCAGCGACTGTGGCAGCACCGACAAGCCCTGGTGCAATACGTTCTGACGTATAGCCTGGGCCAACGAGATTCAGAGGTGGGGCAAATCACGCTGGAGGAGTGGTCTCAGATCAGGAACCTATGCACCCTTCTGCATAGTTTTGAAATGGCGACGAAGATGTTTAGTGCTGACGATGCCATTATCAGCATGACTATTCCGGTGATTTACATGCTGGAGCACATGTTAAACAGAATTCGGAGTCAGGTGGTGGCACAAGAGGAGGTGGAGGAAGTAGAGGAGGAGGAGTTGTATGCGGAAGGGCTAACATCTGCAAGGTCCAGACGGTCGGCAGCACCAAGGCGGCAGGCATGTGAGGGTGGGGGAGATGGTTTTACCAGGGCGCATGGTAGCAGCCAAACTAGTGAGGAAGGTGCAGGAGCCCAGGAAGAAGTGGAGGACGAACTGATGGAAGACTCATCAGATGAGGGAGACCTTGATCACATTTCTGTTGTGCGAGGTTGGGGGGAGAGGACAGAGGAAGGAAGCATGATTGTTACCTCGCCACCAACACAACAGGGACTTGGTGCTCCTGGATGCGCAACACACATGAGTGCCTTCTTGCTGCACTACCTGCAACATGACCCTCGAATTGTGAGAATTAGAAATAATCCTGACTACTGGGTTGCCACACTGTTAGATCCCCGGTACAAAAGTAAATTTGCAGAAATTATTCCTGCCATAGAAAGGGATGCACGCATGCAGGAGTATCAGCAGAGACTGTTGCAGAATCTTACATGTGCTTTTCCACAAAATACCAGTGGTGCACGTAGTGAATCTCACAGTTCCAACTTGCCAACCGTGGGACCGTCAAGTGTTCAGCACTCAAACCGTAACAGAACCACAGTATCTGGTGGTAACATCAATTTTGCGGAATCATTTCACCACTTTTTTAGCCCATCCTTTGCAAGGCCACAGGAGACAAGAAGTCTGACACATAGTCAACGCCTAGAGACGATGGTACAGGAGTATCTCCAAGTAAACATTGAAGCCACGACTGTGTCACTGGACCCTTGCTCTTTTTGGGCTTCCAATCTGGATAAATGGCCGGAGCTAGCCACTTACGCCTTGGAGATCTTGTCATGCCCCGCAGCCAGCGTTCTGTCTGAACGTGTGTTCAGCGCTGCTGGTGGTGTGCTGACAGATAAGCGCACGCGGCTCTCCACTGATAATGTAGACAGACTCACGTTCATAAAGATGAACAAATCATGGATCCGAAACGACTTTTCTACCCCTGTGTCATCCTGGGGAGAGTAAAAGCTTGATGATTGTTTAAAATCACCCTACCAACCGTTTTAAGCTTTCAAATTACTAATCATGTTTATCTGTATCTTGACTGGAAAATAATTTGGGCTTTGTAGCAGTGTGCAGCACTGATCCTATTAGGCCATCTATAATAAGCTCCACCAGATTTAAAATTAAAAATAATTTTTAGCTGCATCTAGCCCGGAAAATAATTTTGGGGCTCCGAGATGCGCAAGACACATAAGTGCCTTCTTGCTGCACTACCTGCAGCATGACCCTCATATTGTCAGAATTCGAAGTAATCATGACTACTGGGTTGCCACACTCTTAGATCCCCCAAACTTTTCGATCAACCTTTTCATTTTAATAAAGACCAAAAAAATGGTCATTTTTGAAATTATAAGCATTAGCAGGTTGTTAGAAACTGAAATCAAACAGTTTTCAACTCAAAACTTTATTCTAGGTGATGTTACATTTTCACATAGGACCCCTTGTTCGAAAGGAGCTTCTGAACTCTCTCGTCCATTGAATTTGTCAGGTTTTGGATGGTTTCTGCTTCAATTGTTTTGCATGAGGACAGAATACCCTCCCAGAGCTGTTGCTTAGATGTGAACTGACTCCCGCCATCATAGACACTCCTTTTAATGATGCTCCAAAGGTTCTGAATGGGGTAGAGGTCAGGGGAGCATGGGGGTCACACCATAAGTTTGTCCCCTTTTATGCCCATATCAGCCAGAGATGCAGATGTTTTATGTGCAGCATGAGATGGTGCATTATCATGCAGAAAAATGATCTTGCTGTGAAATACACGGTTCTTCTTCTTGAACCATGGCAGGAAGTGCTGTTTGAGAAAATCCACATACATTATGGAGTTCATCTTTAGCGCCTTCAGGGATCCTAAAGGGGCCGACAATCTCTCTCCCCATGATTCCAGCCCAAAACATTACTCCACCTCCTCCTTGTTGGCGCTGTAGCCGTGTTTGCGTGGGGTGTCCATCAACCAGCCATCCTCCACTCCATCCATCTGGACCATCGAGCGCTGCACGGCACTCATCCGTGAACAAAACAGTTTTGAAATCAGTCTTCATGTAATGTTTGGCCCACTGGAGCCGTTTCTGCTTGTGTGAAGTGGATAGAGGAGGTCGACAGGATGGCGTATGCACAGCTGCAAACCTCTGAAGGACCCTGCATCTTGTTGTTCGGGGGACGTTGGAGGCACAAGCAGCTTCAAAAACTTGTCTGCTGCTATGACAAGGCTTTTTTGCCGCTGCTCTTTCAACCTGACGTAATTGCCTGTAGGAAAGAGTCCTCAATTTGCCCTTATCAGCACGCACACGTGTGTACTGTGAATCAGCTACATACTTCTTGATTGCCAAGACACTTCATCCTGATCATCGCACAATGTTGATTGTAGTCATGCCTTGACCTAAACACTCCACAATTTGTTGCTTCTCAGCAGCCGACACATCCTTTTTCTTTCCCATTTTGGCAGAAAATGTAGGCTGCTGAATAATGTGAGAGAGCCTTCTTAAGTAGTCTTGCCTTTCATTGGACACACCTGACAAACTAATTAGCACTGGTGTCTGCAATTGCTTACAGTGATATAAAGAGCCCTGACACACATGACCATCAATGAGTTTAACTGACAAACAAACAAATTCTTCCCTTATCACTCCTAAACACTTTTTGCATAATAATTTGGAACACAGTGTACATGTGCTTTTCCACAAAACACCAGTGGTTCACGTAGTGAATCTTACAGTTCTAACTTGCCAACCGTGGTCTGTATGGAGTTGTTCAATAAAGGGCCCAAAATTAAGATAACATAGATGGGAGAGGTCTCTATGAATAGGAATTCCTAAGTATTTGATACCCTGTGAGGGCCAGGCAAAGGGAAAGTTGGACTGGATGGAATCCTATATGGATTTGGGGAGGGAGACATCGAGGGCCTCAGACTTCGCTGCATTGATTTTAAAATTTGACCATGTAACAAAGTGATCTATTTCAGCCATAACAGCATGGATGGATATATGTGATTGAGTGATATATACTAGGACATCATCAGCAAATAGAGAGCACTTGTACTCGGTGCCTCCCACCTCAATCCACCTAATATTGGGGTTATGGCGAATTGATGAGAGCAGGTGCTCCGTCACTAGGATGTATAAGAGAGGGGACAGAGAACATCCCTGCCTTGTCCCATTGGTGATTGTGAAAGGTGATGAAAATGTTCTGACGCGCCCCCTGGGCCTTGGGACACCCGGAGCCGGACCCTTTTTGGTGGATGCTGGTGGTTGTAGTCTTCGTGGCGGCGATCCGGTTCCGTGGCTCAGGGCGGTCAAACCAGTGGCGGAACTATTTATGTGGTTTTGATGTTTAAATGTCCGACTACGCCACCCGTGGATTGCGGTCAGAGTGAACCGCCGCTACAGGGCAGACCGCTAAGGCTGGTGTTGTGGGTGCAGCAGAGCGTAGCATAACTCCCCACGGGAGGAGTATAGCCTCAGGGCAGTGTATGCGGAGGATGGGGGTGATGGTGCAGGGCAGCAGCAGTAACGACACAGAGTCAGTGATGCAGTTCAGGGCCTGTACTCACAGTTCTTATTATCCAGACCACGTCTTCAGGTAACGGCTGCCCACGTCGTACTGTGCTCACCAGGTGAGGGGCTCAGACAACTCCCAGATAACTTTGGAGCGCTTCACAGGACCCCCTTTGTGTGTCCTTTGTCTGGCCTTTCTTACCAACACTTCTGTGCGGCTGCCTCGGGCCTCCTCTTGGTAAACTTGGTGCCAGTTTCCCTGACCCTATGTGGTGCCTTCCTAGCGGGTGGAGCAAGGGGCTGCGCCACATAAAATGTCAGAGCCTCCGGTTTCTAGCTGAGGGTCGTTTCCTGCCTCCACTAGTTCGGGGACCGGTCTCCCCCTTTGGCCTGACCCCTCCACGCAGGTGGATTCGGGCGTGCGGTGGCGACTCGCCCGTCTGCACCCCTGGGATCCCTTCATTCCTCGTTCCTGGAGCCTTCTCCGCTCCTCTTCCTTCCTTCTCCCTCTTGCAGGCCTGGGCCTCTGTTACTAGGCCCGCCTCCGGAGCAGAGCTCATGCAGAGCCCCTGCTCCCTGCCACTTCTGCTCAGACTTCTCTGCACTGAACTAAGATGGTGCCCACCTTTTATACTCCCTTCTCAATGCACCCAGGAACTGCTTCCTCCCTGCTCCTGCACTGCAGGGTTCCCCTTCCTCAGTGTTCCCTCCCCCCACTCCAGCCAGGGACAGGGACTGTCGTGCCCATCTCAGGGGCATATTGGTCGCCCTGCCCCACGGCAATGTGGTGTAATGCATGCAGGTGTCGGGTCCTGATCCACACTCCATCCTTATCTGAGAGTGAGATATCACACCTCTGGGTGAGGTGCAATACGTCTGTAGCAACCGAGCCCTCGGTGCTACAGTTCCATTTATCTTCAGCCTAGGTGACGTATTGTGATACAGGGCCGTGATTTTGGCTATAAAAGGGTCCCCTAGACCCCTACCCCAAGCTTTTTAAGAGAATCATATATGGCGTGCCAGGAGACTCTATGGAATGCTTTCTCAGCATCCAACGAGAGTATCTACTTACAAATTTTTAACTGCATCTAGCCCAGGAAATACTTTGTGCCTAGTAGCAGTGTCTGCTAGTCAGCGGATTATCCCGGCTGTTAAGCAAGCTACACCACCTGTAGTTTGGACACTTAATTTTTTCAAAGGAAATGCTTCGGGACCACGGGATACTTAGTGAAGAGCATCAGGAGGCACCCCAAGGCATAGGGGCTGGGACTGGCACTAGGATGCCTTGCGGTGGACAGCCGAGCTCGATCCTTATAAAAGCTTTTTAACTGCAGCAGCTTTAGTGGACGCTACTGGAGCTGGAATTACGCGGCTGCTGGCATGAGACTTGCCCTCCAATAGATCCTTGTAAATGGATTTAAAGTGTATTCATTCAAATTAGAGGGACAATTTAAATTAAAAAGCTTAGAGCTGCCTCCACCACAGGGGGGCTCTCTCGACCCACCAGCGGACAGGCACCAGTATTGGGAGAGGGGGGCTGGCCGTCAGGGTTCACCGCGGCTCTGGCACAAACCCGGCGACATGGAGGTGGCACGGGCAGGAGCGGACTGGCCGTCTCGGCTTCTCACTTTTTGGATTTTAGAAGGGCATGACATGCCTATATCTGTGTCTCCCCCTCCTTTTACTCCTCCACCTCTTTTCTTTTCGCATGACTATATGTACTTGTCACTTTTCCATGTGTTAGTTGTGTCTTCTGAGCAGTTTGTCAGCTTTTGGACACCTTTGAAGGTGTTTTCTATGTGTTTCTATGTGTTTTTGTTTGCCTGCCATTGGTTTTAACGGTGTTCGAAGGTGTTCGACGAACAGTTCGACGAACAGTTCGGCGAACACACGGGTGTTCGACGAACCGAACCGAACTCGAACACTACGGGGGTGGCTCAACACTAATGCTGTATATACCAGGATAAGAGACATATATACCAAGATGGGGTATTCCTAATCCTGGTATGTATGTTCCCCATTCTGATGTATATACAGTTAGGTCCATATATATTTGGACAGAGACAACATTTTTCTAATTTTGGTTCTAGACATTACCACAAAGAATTTTAAACAAAAAAATTCAGATGCAGTTGAAGTTCAGACTTTCAGCTTTCATTTGAGGGTATCCACATTAAAATTGGATGAAGGGTTTAGGAGTTTCAGCTCCTTAACATGTGCCACCCTGTGGACAGGTGTGGGCAATCCCTTCTTTATGTCATTCTCAATTAAGCAGATAAAGGGCCTGGAGTTGATTTGAGGTGTGGTGCTTGCATTTGAAAGGTTTTGCTCTGAAGTAAACATGCGGTCAAAGGAGCTCTCCATGCAGGTGAAACAAGCCATCCTTAAGCTGCAAAAACAGAAAAAACCCATCCGAGAAATTGCTACAAAATCTACAGTTTGGTACATCCTGAGAAAGAAAGAAAGCACTGGTGAACTCATCCATGCAAAAAGACCTGGGCGCCCATGGAAGACAACAGTGGTGGATGATCGCAGAATAATCTCCATGGTGAAGAGAAACTCCTTCACAACAGCCAACCAAGTGAACAACACTCTCCAGGAGGTAGGCGTATCAATATCAAAGTCTACCATAAAGAGAAGACTGCATGAAAGTAAATACAGAGGGTTCACTGCATGATGCAAGCCACTCATAAGCATCAAGAATAAAAAGGCTAGACTGGACTTTGCTAAAAAACATCTAAAAAAGCCAGCACAGTTCTGGAAGAACCTTCTTTGGACAGATGAAACCAAGGTCAACCTCTACCAGAATGATGGAAAGAGAAAAGTATGGTGAAGGCGTGGAACAGCTCATGATCTAAAGCATACCACATCAATTGTAAAACACGGCGGAGGCAGTGTGATGGCTTGGGCATGCATGGCTGCCAGTGGCACTGGGTCACTAGTGTTTATTGATGATGTGACACAGGACAGAAGCAGCCGAATAAATTCTGATATATTCAGAGCCATACTGTGTGCTCAGATCCAGCCAAATGCAGCCAAACTGATTGGTCGTCGTTTCATACTACAGATGGACAATGACCCAAAACATAAAGCCAAAGCAACCCAGGAGTTTATTAAAGCAAAGAAGTGGAATATTCTTGAATGGCCAAGTCAGTCACCTGATCTCAACCCAATTGAGCATGCATTTCACTTGTTAAAGACTAAACTTCAGACAGAAAGGCCCACAAACAAACAGCAACTGAAAACCACCGCAGTGAAGGCCTGGCAGAGCATCAAAAAGGAGGAAACACAGCATCTGGTTATGTCCATGAGTTCAAGACTTCAGGCAGTCATTGCCAACAAAAGGTTTTCAACCAAGTACTAGAAATGAACATTTTGTTTACAATTATTTAATCTGTCCAATTACTTTTGTTCCCTTTAAAAACAGGGTGGCACATGTTAAGGAGCTGAAACTCCTAAACCCTTCATCAAATTTTAATGTGGATACCCTCAAATGAAAGCTGAAAGTCTGAACTTCAACTGCATCTGAATTGTTTTGTTTAAAATTCATTGCGGTAATGTCTAGAACCAAAATTAGAAAAATGTTGTCTCTGTCCAAATATATATGGACCTAACTATATATCCACCATTCAATTCTATTCTGGTATATGTCCCCCAACCTGGTATATATGTCCCTTATCCTGGTCCCCATCCTGGAATATATACCACCCATCCTGGTATAGATATTCCCCATCCTGGTATATGTCCCCTGTTTTGCCACTGTTCTTTAATGCATAGAAAAAAAGAAACAATTATACTCACCTTTACTCAGCTCCCCCCTGGAGCAGCTTACTCTTCTTAAGCCGGCAGCTGACTTCAGCATGCAAGCGACGAGAGTGTATGACATCACTGCCATTTGCCCCTAGTCACATGTAGGCCGACGTCAGCTGCTGGCCTCTGATTGGCCGGCAGCGTGTATTGCCGCGCATGGACCTGACGAGTCTCTGCATCGCAGTGCACTTTAGCTGAATGTGCGTCCGAGGACTCACATTCAGTTGAAGTTTGTGCTGGCATCTGCCGGGCCCCGCAGTCGTTACACTACTGCCTAGTAATACACTACCAATGCCTACTATCACACTGTACAGTGTTAACAGATTCAAACTTTGTTTTCACTGTGGATGTCTATTAGCTAGAATACGGTACACTTTGCATGTGTTAACAGAAAAAAAGGGAAAGATTTGCAGTATACAATCTGCCTTTGTGATGATTGCATATTGTGGCATTTCTAGCCCATATGGATCAAGAAGACATAGAAAAGGAGACATTTGACCTTCAGAAGCAAGCAAATGTGTAACCAGACTTTCACTTTTACAGCTAGGGAAGTCACAGTACGACTTCTCCAGCAGTTTCATAAAGTAGTGATTAAAATCCATGTTGACTTCAGGAATTGTGGAGAATTTTTCACAGTGCCATTTAGGAGTCTCAACTTGTATGTTTCCAGTCTTTTCGATAGCTGCTGGCTAGCCTCCACTCATTAGCACCTATGACTCAATTGCTGATCATTTAAGAGAATGTTGTTAATTTACAGCCATGGGCTATGTATAAGGAAGGCTCAAACCTTTTTGCCCATGCCATTGTTAATCGTACGATAATGTCATAAAGATGATTTGAAAAGGTCTAAATGTGGCTCTCTGTCAACTGCATTAAAAAGTCTTATATTCTGGCACTAAGAAACCTTGATAGTGCCAGATCCAATAAAGGGTAGTTTTGCTGGCGGTGTTTGAGTCCAGGGTTTATATAGCATCACATTTTACGAATACTAGTATGTCTATATTTATTAGTGAATGGTATTAGCATCTTTGAAATGAAATTATATTTTACTTTGAAATACAGTAAATGAGACTCCTGGAATTTTAACAAAATATACCAATGAGATTATTGGAGAGGCTGCATACTAGTATAAATATGCAGTGCTGAAAAATGTGCACATTAAAGAGACTATGTAAATGATCATTTAAATCAGTTCACATTTAATGCAGACATGCAAAATGCATGATGTTTTAATGACAAAATTCATGGAAAGTAACAAAGTAAAACACAGTATCCAGAAAAAAATGGGCTGAAATATATTTTTTATAATACTTGACCTTTTTTATTTGTTGGAATTTTTTAGGAAATACAGTACACTATAAGTGTGTCTATCTGTGGGAAACCGGCTGTCAATCATCATGACGTCGGCAGTTGTCACAGACCGCCCTTGCAGGCAATTCAGCTACTCCTCATTGACAGAGCAGCCAGGAAGGAGAAAAGCTGCTCTGTTGATGTGGAGTAGCTGAATTGCCGACAGGAGCGATCTGTTACGGCTCTGAGCTGGCGTCGAAGAGAACAGGCAGGTAGTTGCCTCTATTTGTTTTAGGCCCATAGTAAAAAATAATGTGACATGCAGAAGTAGTGCTGTTGCTTTAAAAGCATTCAGAAACTATTAGAAGTAACACAACTCTATTCAACAACTACCGAAAGGGAAAATCCGTAGAGCACAACGGGAAGATCAGATATTTGGTAGAATACTTCTTCATACCAAAATCGGTTTCCAAGTAAACGAGAGAGAGACAATGAGTCACCAGTAGTACCCCTTTTAATTAAAGAATGGACGAAGCTTTACAACAGTGAAGACCGTATCCTGTATCGTAAAGGAGGACAAAATCGGCAGTTGGTACTACCCAGAGTATTCCGTAGGTTGGTCTTCAAAGAACTCCATGAAAACATGGGACACCTAGGAGTGGAAAGGACAACAAATTTGATCCGTGACCGTTTCTTCTGGACGTACATGCAGAGAGATATTGAAAGATACGTGACTAGGGAGTGTGGCTGTCTGAAAGATAAACGTCTCAACACATCAACCAGAGCACCTATGGGCAACATCCAAACTACGTATCCATTTGAGATGGTCTCAATAGACTTTCTACATCTCGAGACGTGCAAGGGTGGTTATGAATACATCTTGGTGGTGATGGACCATTTCATTCGATTTACTCAAGCATATGCCGCCGAAAAGCAGCAGAGAAGATCTTCAATGAATTTGCTTTGAGGTTTGGGTTCCCTACGAGGTTAGAACACGACCACCAGGGAAGAGAATTTGAGAACCAGCTCTTTGCCAAGCTAGGAAAGTACTGTAGAATTCAGAAATCCCACACAACACCCTATCACCCAGAGGGTAATGGACAAGTGGAACGTTTTAACCGGACATTATTGTTGATGTTGCGCACTTTAACAGCCGATGAGAAGAAATACTGGAAGAGTTCCCTGTCAAAAGTGGTACATGCCTATAACTGTACAAAGAGCGATGCAACGGGTTACTCACCCTTCTTCCTATTGTATGGATGATCGCCAAGGCTGTCAATCGAAATCATGTTTGATACTCCGGTGTCAGAGACTTACAGAACGTATCCGGAGTACATTAGAAAATGGAAGGAACGGATGGCAGAGGCATACAACATAGCGTCCAAAGTGGTTAGGCAAGGATAGAGCAAGAGTAAGGAGTACTATGATCGAAAATGTTATGGAGCAGAATTGGCACCGGGAAGCCGGGTGCTAGTCAAGAACGTAAGTGAGAAAGGCGGTCCAGGAAAACTTAGTTCCTACTGGGAAGACAAAGTGTATGTGGTCGTAAGGAGGAAAGCTGATGTCAGCCCAATGTATGAAATCAGATTGGAAACGGGAGACAAGAAAACCAGAAATAGTCCATCGGAATTTACTGCTACCCTGTGATTATCTCCCACCACAAAAACATTTCCCAGAAGTAGACAGACATTGTCCGAGATCGAATAAGGGACCACCACAGACTGAAGCTCCAGAGGTGGATAGTGACCTTGAAAGTACAGATGAAGAAGAACACACCGTTGTATTTCTGGGACCGGCAAGGAGAGGAATGTACCGTCCTCAGGAGAGTGAACTAAGTCCTGATGCTCCACAGTTCGTACCAAGGAGTAAAGATAATAATAATAATAATAATAATAATAATAATAATCTTTTTATTTATATAGCGCCAACATATTCCGCAGCACTTTACAATTCAGACAATTTACAGACATTATGGGCACTGTCCCCATTGGGGCTCACAATCTACATTCCTTATAAGTATGTCTTTGGAGTGTGGGAGGAAACCGGAGAACCCGGAGGAAACCCCCCACACAAACATGGGGAGAACATACAAACTCCTTGCAGAAGTTTTCCTTGGTGGGATTTGAACCCAGGACCCCAGCGCTGCAAGGCTGCAGTGCTAACCACTGAGCCACCATGTTGCCCAAAGGTGAAGTCCAATTCAGATCTGATGATCGAAACTGGCCCCTGAAGAAACCAATCGACACTCAGGAGGAGCGGAATTACCAGACCGTGCGGAAACAAGCGACTCAGGAGAAGTACAGGAACTTACAGAGGCAGTTCCAAAAGCATCTGAGGAAGCACTGGAAATGAGTGTGGCGGAAGAAACTTCTGTGACCGAAGAACCTGTGGTCTCTGAGAAACAACCCACCAGGAGGATGTCGACTCGAGAAGTGAGGAGGCCCGTGATGCTGACATATGAGACACTTGGTGAACCGAGTCAAATGCCAAGCACTGCTGACTGGAAACAGGGATCTCTGCCTGCGGAGCAGGAACGCACTTGACCAACGAGAGGCAGTATGGAAGATGTTGCCTGTGGAAAGACTTGTTTTCATGGTTTGATTTTCCTTAAAAGACTTTGTAGAAACAAAGAACTCTTAAAGCATAGAGAGAGATTGCTGGTTGAAGACGTACGAAAAGCTCCAGCTGAAGAGATTCTGATTGTTTTAATTGTGTTAATTGTTTATTTCTTACAGGCATCCTACAAGAAAAAGGTTGTAAGATTAGGTTGTTATCTATGTTTATGAACGTTATACCAATTTCACGATGCCAATTTGTATATAAAGTTACTCAAATTTCACCACTGTTTCAGAATTGGTCAGATTGACCAATTAAGAGTAATGTCGAGGACGACATTCAAAAAGGAGGGAAGAGTGTGACATGCAGAAGTAGTGCTGTTTATTTAAAAGCATTCAGCAACTATTAGAAGTAACACAAGCACAGGAGACAGGAAGTGTTGTGCTCCAGAAACATCCAGCAATTAGAGGGGTTAACACAGTCACAGGAGAAGGGGAGTGTTTTAGCTGAGCTCCATGAGGATTGAGGGGAAGTTGTTTACTGTCTGGCTGGAGCCGAAGAGAAAGGTGGCTTATGATCTGTATCTCACAGAAGGCAAGTGAAAAGGATTTGAGTCAGGAGTGAAGCTAAGCACAGGTCAGGTAGAGTTCCTGAACTAGCAGCGCAGAGTATTGTCAGGCAGAAAGATAAGGACTGTAAGAAATGGTGTCACAGGGAACATCTCCCTCAGCAAACCCTCCCCCCTCCTCCTGTAAAGAATGCTGTGTTCATTAATGTGCCTTTGCATTAGAACTGTGCTGTGCTGTACTACTGGGAAGACTGTGAACTGATGTGCTGCTAAGGAAACTGTACTGTTTGTCACTGGAGCCTGTTGCTCATAAGACTTAACTTGCATGGGCTGTGCGGCTTCTTATTAAATGCTACTGTTCTACCGTTTATGAGGAATCTTCTCAAGTGTGTCTGGTCAGCAAGTGAAACAACCTAAGTGTCTGTGCCTGAGGGTCAATACCCCTGTGTGCCTGAGAGAATCTGCAGCACATGGTCTATGGTCGCCCTGAGTAACGGTTACCCCAGGATTCCAAAGAATTCATGTAACCTGTGCCCCTATCTGAACCTAGCGGCATGCGTGTAACAGTAATATAGTCTTGGACATCCTCTTTAAGTGTGTTACTTCGATGACTTTGTAGTCAGAGAGCTTAGAAGGGAGTAACTTGTACTAATTCACTGTTTATGTTTACTTGTATATATTTCATTGAACAGCCATTTGAGGGCGCATACTGCTGTGTGAGATGTCTGCCCCCTAAACAGGTATGAGCGTTTATAGATGGCGGAGAGGACGGTAGCTTGGAATTTCAGGACAGTGTGGCAGCAAGCTGAGTTACTGTTAGAATGTAGGGTAGAAGGAAGAATAACAGAGAGGCTAATCCTGATCTGGCACACCCCAACAAGTTTACTAGATTGGCAGATGAGGGGTGTATGAGTTCACGGGTAGCACTGCTGCAGAAAGACACATTCTTTGAGAGCCAGAGGAATGTCTGCTACAGTAAGGGGGAGAATAGGAGCGCAGGGCAGGCCACACAGGTGCTGTTAGTGGACTATTCCATTGAACAAATAGGACAATCTGTCACAAAGACAGGGATTGATGAATGATGAGTTGTGTTGCTAGCGCTCAAGTTTGGCACATTACTGATCGGATTGACAGATTACTATGATTGGCTGGTGGGGACCCAGTGGTCATGATGAACACTGACACCAATGGAAAATTTAGAGGTAGAGGTAGGTGGAAGGTTCTTAAAAATTATTTTAGAGAATTAGGTTGTGTAAGCTTAAAGAAAGGATCTCAAATGTAGTATTCTCTAAAATATTGCCTGTACCATGTGCCATGCCAGAGAAGCAGCGGGAGATTAGGGAGGTGAATTCTTACAAATAGGCCAGACAGAATAACAAATGTAAAAGTTGAAGGTAATTGGGTAACAGTGATAACAAAATAATACGTTTTCACTTATCCTTTAATAAAATGTGTAGTAGAGGGGCTACAAGGACACTAAACTTCAGGAAGGATAATTTCCAATGGCTGATAGATCATCTTAATGCCATAAACTGGGACAATGTCCTGAGAAATATAAGTACACAAAGCAAATGAGACACTTTTATAAGTATCCTAAATAACACCTGTGCGCAACATATAATCTATGACACATGTCAAACTCTGGGCCACAGGCCAAATCTGGGCCCGCAGGGTGAGTATATTTGGTGGGTCCCTCGAGTATATTGGTCCGCGATGCCAGGCGTGTCCCCCAATCGCTCTTTTAACTATATTAACATCCTAGATGCCCATACAGTTGAAAGCAATGATGGAGGAGGGAGCCCATTGTACTGTATGGAGCACTAAATGGGGCCATTATACTGTATGGAACACTATGTGGGGCCATTACACTGTATGGAGCACTGTGAGGGGCCATTATACTGTATATAACACTATGTGGGGTTCTTTATACTGTATGGAGAACTATGTGGGGCCATTATACTGTATGGAGAACTTTGTGAGGCTATTATACTGTATTAAGCACTATGTGGGGCCATTATACTCTATGGAGCACTATGTGGGGCCATTATACTCTATGGAGCACTATGTGGGGCCATTATACTCTATGGAGCACTATGTGGGGCCATTATACTGTATGGAAGGCAAGACGGCCCTGTTACACTGTATGAAGGACTATGTGGGGCCCATTATACAGTAAGAAGCACTTTTTTGTGGCCATTATACTGTGTGAAGGGCTGTGTGGGGTCACCATTATTTGTTAGAGGAATTGAGGGAGGGGGGATACAGTAGGGTCGTCATACCATGCGTGTGGAGGATACTGTGGAGGAATTCACTATGGGGGTATCATACTATGTTTGGGGGCACCTTTGTTTGCATCATACTTTATTATCTGTATTATTCAAGATTTTTTTATCCTTAAATATTATATATTTAAATTAGGCCATTGGGCCATATGCTTTTTACTGCTCTTACATAGCATATTATATTATGCCAATATTTTATTCTAAAATCTATTCATTAAAATGTAGTTTGCTTGTGGGACATCCCATTTAAGTTTGTTTCCATTTAAAAAAAAAGTTAATCATTATATTTGATAATAAGGAAAAACATTCTCAATTGTAGACATTTTTTTAATCACAGTTGGCCCCCGACTTTGTCCAAGTTTTAAATTTTGGCCCTCTGTGTATTTGAGTTTGACATCCCTGCTCTATGGAAGTTAACATGCTATAAATATGAGAAAACTGCTATGGATTAATGGAGCTGCAAGAGACACAATAAATGACAAAAAGAAAACGTTTATAGAATTAAAGCAGGCGGGTAGTGACAAAGCATTAAATAGTTATAAAGAAAAAAAGAAACTGTGTAAAAAGAAAATCAAGACCGCAAAGATTGAGACAGAGAGGCTCATTGACAAAGAAAGTAAAAATAATCCAAAAATAGTTTTCAACTACATAAACAGTAAGAAACACAAAAATAATAGTGTTGGCACCCTCCAAAGTAATCTCGGTGAAATGGTGGAAGAGGATGAGAGAAAGGCCAATCTATTAAATGGCACGGTTCCACCCCTCAGTGTGTCTGGGATGCAGATACTGACAGCTCAGCAGTCCAATCTGGTACAAGGGCATGTTGAAGCTGTCAGTGCTTTGATTGGCAGCTCAGTTGCCAGTCTGGTGCTGGGGAGTGCTGAGCCGTTAGTATGTTGATTAACAGCTCAGCTGTCCAATCTGAGACTGGGAGGCGCTGGCTATTTCAAGGTGTTCATTATCCCAGATGATTGCCAGGTTCCTTAACTGGGCTGTTTCTCCCAGACCTCTGCCAGACATACATTCAGCTTGTGTGAAGTTTGTGTCTGTGCCTTGTGTTCTGTGTATTGATCTTCTGTTGCCTGACCTTGGACCTTGCTCTGACCATTCGGCTGTTTAAGCCCTTCTGCTCTGATCTGCTATCCTCCTGGTATTCTGACCAAGGGAACATTACCTTTGTCTCTTACCTCTGTTTATGACGTACCCTCCTGGCTTTTAACTTCGTACACCTTGACTGTCCCATCTCACGGCAGTGTCACATTACGTCTGGCCAATAAATTTTTCTTTTTCACCAGTATGGAGCCTGTTCACACGCTCTGTGACCAGATGGCGAATTTGATGCAGATGACTCAAGATGTGGCTAAGGAATGCCAGAGTCTGGAGTAATCACAATGTCAGTTGCAGGGTCAGAAAATTAATTTGATTAATACCTCCTATAGCCCTCCACTGCCGGCAGTGGCTGTGATGTCAGTACCCTCTGATGTACAGTTGGTCTCTCCCAAAACCGTAGTAGCCCTCCCTGATAAGTTTTCTGGTGAGAAAGACCAGTTTAGGGTCTCCAGGCCTATGCCCCTAGTCAGCAGGGGAGGAGTTCCAGCGGGTGGAAATAATCATGTCCCTCCTTGTCCCCAAAAGCCCCAGAAAGGTTTTCTGTTGATGCCTTCTTTGAGAGTTTAGGTCTGATATATGACAATTCCGACAGGATACAGGTCACTGAGGCTAAGATCATGAACCTGGCACAGGGGCAACACATAGCTGAGGACTGCTGTACTGAGTTCCGGCAGTGGTCCACTGTAGTGATGAGTGAGTGTATTCATTACTATTCGCACGGATAGTATGGTATTCGGGTTACTCATTATATTGCGAGTATTTGTGTACTCGCCTCGCTATATTCGGATGTCCCGCCCTGCAGTTTTGGCGCCTCCTTTGCAGGCACTAAACATGCTGAGCTTCTTAACCAATCACAGTAATGCCACAGACATCTTGGTTGTGGCATTACTGTGATTGGCTGGCCGCCCAGCGTCATACGGTCTATTTAAGGCCTGTTGTCACCATTAGTGTTGAGCGATACCTTCCGATATCAGGAAATATGGTATCGGATTGGATCGGGCCGATACCCAAAAAGTATCGGATATCGGCGATTCCGATACCGGAAACCAATGCAAGTCAATGGGACACAAATATCGGAATGAAAATAAACCCTTTCTTTCCTTGTAGGTTAATTCTACATGAAGTAAAACAACTAAGAATAATGTAGAATGACATGAAAAGCCGGCAATTCATCAGCGGCATTCACCGGTACCCGACAATTTACAACAGAAAGAATAGAGCTTCACACATAGATTAGGTAGATAGAACCATGTCAGTCACATATATATGAAGTACAGTGACAGTGTTGCTTACTGTACTTGTCATTTAGTGTAAAGGATTTATTTTAAAAAATATTAGTGTTTTCGTGCACCGTCTCTTTAAAAAAGCCGGCCGGCAATTCAGCAGCGGTACCCGACAATTTATAACAGACAGAATAGAGCTTCACACATAGATTAGATAGATAGAAACATGTCAGTCACATATCTATGAAGTACAGTGACAGTGTTGCTTACTGTACTTGTCATTTAGTGTAAAGGATTTATTTAAAAAAATATTAGTGTTTTCGTGCACCGTCTCTTTAAGAAAGCCGGCCGGCAATTCAGCATCTGTACCCGACAATTTAGAATAGAAAGAATAGAGAATCACACATAGATTAGATAGATAGAAACATGTCAGTCACATATATATGAAGTACAGTGACAGTGTTGATTACTGTACTTGTCATTTAGTGTTAAAATAAAGGATTTATTTAAAAAAAAATTGGCGTGGGGTTCCCCTTAATTTTAGGCTCTAGCGGAGGTTAAGCAGACAGCTGGGGCAAATGTTTGAAGCCTGGGAAGGGGGTAATACCCACAAAGCTTCCCAGGCAACTAATATCAGCCCCCAGCTGAATACCTAGCCTTTACTAGCTATTAAAATGGGGGAACCCCCCAAAAAAAATAACGTGGGGTCCCCCCTAATTTAATAGCTAGCAAAGGCTAGGCAGACAGCTGGGGGCTGATTTTAATAGCCCAGGAAGGGTGCCATGAATATTGGCCCCCTCCCAGGCTAGAAACACCAGCCGTCAGCCGCCCCAGAAATGGCGCATCCATAGGATGCGCCAATTCTGGCACTTAGCCTCGCTCTTCCCACTGCCCTGTAGCGGTGGCAGTGGGGTAATAGGGCTGGGGTTGATGTCAGCTTATAATGCCAGCTGACATCAAGCCCAGGTTAGTAATGGAGAGGCGTCTATAAGACACCCCCATTACTAACCCCATAGTCAAAGATAAAGAAAAACACAAACACCCAGAATAAAGTCCTTTAATTGAAATAAACACACAATTCTTTATTGTTCTAAATTAAACCATACTTACCATCACGCCCATTCCAGCTGAAGCCAACGATCTCCTGCAATAAAAGTAAAATAATAAAGCAACCTCATCCTTACCTTTCATGGTTCCCACGACAGCTTCAGCTCTGCTACATCGAGATGACAGGCTGGACCGCAGCAGAACGCTGCCCTCCAGCCTGTCATCCCGCAGACACTGAGAAGCGCAGGCATGCTTGCGCTCCTCAGTGTCTCTCTGTGACGTCATCAAGATGAGCCGAGTTCATGTCCAATGAACTCAGCTCACCTCATGCACGTCACTGACAGCGTGGGAAAATTCTCAAGCTGAAGCGCTGTGCAGGAGAATTTTCCCACGCTGTCAGTGACGTGCATGAGGTGAGCTCATGTCCAATGAACTCAGCTCACCTCATGCACGTCACTGACAGCGTGGGAAAATTCTCCTGCACTCAGTGCTTCAGCGTGAGAATTCTCCCACGCTGTCAGTGACATACATGAGGTGAGGTCATGTCCAATGAACTCAGCTCACCTCATGCACGTCACTGACAGCGTGGGAAAATTCTCACGCTGAAGTGCTGAGTGCAGGAGAATTTTCCCACGCTGTCAGTGACGTGCATGAGGTGAGCTGAGTTCATTGGACATGACCTCGGCTCATCTTTATGCCGTCACAGCCAGACACTGAGGAGTGGAAGTATGCCTGCGCTTCTCAGTGTCTGCGGGATGACAGGCTGGATGGCAGCGTTCTGCTGCGGTCCAGCCTGTCATCTCGATGTAGCAGAGCTGAAGCTGTCGTGGGATCCATGGAAAGGTAAGGATGAGGTTGCTTTATTATTTTACTTTTATTGCAGGAGATCGTTGGCTTCAGCTGGAATGGGCGTGACGGTAAGTATAGTTTAATTTAGAACAATAAAGAATTGTGTGTTTATTTCAATTAAAGGACTTTATTCTGGGTGTTGTGTTTTTTTAAATACTTTACTAGAAATTCATGGTGGTCATGTCTAATATTGGCGTGACCCCATGAATTTCGGGCTTAGGGCCAGCTGATAATGCCAAGCTGGCCTTAACCCCTTTATTACCCAGTGAGCCACCGCACCAGGGCCCTGGATGAGTTGGGTGCAGCGCCAGAAGATGGCGCTTTTATGAACGCGCCATTTTCTGGGGCGGCTGCGGACTGCAATTTGCAGCGGGGGTGGCCCAGAAAGCTTGGGTCTCCCTGCGCTGCGGATTCCAGCCCCCAGCTGCCTAGTTGTACCTGGCTGGGCACAAAAATAGGGCGAAGCCCCATGCATTTTTTTTTTAAATTATTTCATGAAATTCATGGAATAATTAAGAAAAAAAGTGCTTCCCTGTATTGTTGTGTCCAACCAGGTACAAATAGGCAGCTGGTGGTTGGGGGCAGCCCATTCCCGCCTGCTGTACCTGGCTGGACACAAATATAGTGCGAAGCCCCACGTCAATTTTTTTTAAAATAAATCCTTTATTTTAACACTAAATGACATTTGAGGAGTTAATAAAGATGCAGTCCCTAAATTATTATTTATTTTTTAATTAATTTTTCCCAAAACTTTTGACGTGGGCTTCGCCATATTTTTGTATGCCAGCCAGGTACAGCATCCAGCTTCTATGAACGCGTCATTTTCCGGGGTGGCTGCGGACTGCAATTTTCAGCGGGGGGGGGGGGCAGAAAGCTTGGGCCTCCCTGCGCTGCAGATTCCATCCCCCAGCTGCCTAGTTGTACCTGGCTGGACACAAAAATAGGGAGAAGCTTCAAGTATTTTTTTTTTTTAATTATTTCATGAAATTCATGAAATAATTAAGAAAAAAAGGGCTTCCCTATATTGTTGTGTCCAACCAGGTACAAATAGGCAGCTGGTGGTTGGGGGCAGCCCGTTCCTGCCTGCTGTACCTGGCTGGACACAAATATAGTGCAAAGCCCCACGTCAATTTTTTTTAAATCATTTCAGGAAATTCATGAAATAATTAAAAAAAATTGATGTGGGGCTTCGCCCTATATTTGTGTCCAGTCAGGTACAGCAGGCAGGAACGGGCTGCCCCCAACCACCAGCTGACTATTTGTACCTAGCCGGACACAACAATATAGGGAAGCCCTTTTTTTCTTAATTATTCCATGAATTTCATGAATTTAAAAAAAAAATACGTGGAGCTTCGCCCTATTTTTGTGTCCAGCCAGGTACAACTAGGCAGCTGGGGGCTGGAATCTGCAGCGCAGGGAGGCCCAAGCTTTCTGGGCCCCACCCGTTGCAAATTGCAGTCCGCAGCCGCCCCGGAAAATGGCGCGTTCATAGAAGCGCCATCTTCTGGCGCTGTACCTAACTCATCCAGGGCCCTGGTGCGGTGGCTCACTGGGTAATAAAGGGGTTAAGGCCAGCTTGGCATTATCAGCTGGCCCTAAGCCCGAAATTCATGGGGTCACGCCAATATTAGACATGACCACCATGAATTTCTAGTAAAGTATTTAAAAAAAACACAAACACCCAGAAAAAAGTCCTTTAATTGAAATAAACACACAATTCTTTATTGTTCTAAATTAAACCATACTTACAGTCACCCCCATTCCAGCTGAAGCCAAGGATCTCCTGCAATAAAAGTAAAATAATAAAGCAACATCATCCTTATCTTTCCATGGCTCCCACGACAGCTTCAGCTCTGCTACATCGAGATGACAGGCTGGACCGCAGCAGAACGCTGCCATCCAGCCTATCATCCCGCAGACACTGAGAAGCGCAGGCATGCTTGCGCTCCTCAGTGTCTGGCTGTGACGGCATCCAGATGAGCCGAGGTCAGGTCCAATGACCTCGGCGCACCTCATGCACGTCACTGACAGCGTGGGAAAATTCTCACGCTGAAGCGCTGAGTGCAGGAGAATTTTCCCACGCTGTCAGTGACGTACATGAGGTGAGCTGAGTTCATTGGACATGATCTCACCTCATGTATGTCACTGACAGCGTGGCAGAAGTCTCACGCTGAAGCGCTGAGTGCAGGAGAATTTTCCCACGCTGTCAGTGACGTGCATGAGGTGAGCTGAGTTCATTGGACATGACCTCGGCTCATCTGGATGCCGTCACAGCCAGACACTGAGGAGCGCAAGCATGCCTGCGCTTCTCAGTGTCTGCGGGATGACAGGCTGGATGGCAGCGTTCTGCTGCGGTCCAGCCTGTCATCTCGATGTAGCAGAGCTGAAGCTGTCCTGGGAACCATGGAAAGGTAAGGATGATGTTGCTTTATTATTTTTCTTTTATTGAAGGAGATCGTTGGCTTCAGCTGGAATGGGCGTGACTGTAAGTATGGTTTAATTTAGAACAATAAAGAATTGTGTCTTTTTTTCAATTAAAGGACTTTTTTCTGGGTGTTTGTGTTTTTTTTAAATACTTTACTAGAAATTCATGGCGGTCATGTCTAATATTGGCGTGACCCCATGAATTTCGGGCTTAGGGCCAGCTGATAATGCCAAGCTGGCCTTAACCCTTTTATTACCCAGTGAGCCACCGCACCAGGGCCCTGGATGAGTTGGGTACAGCGCCAGAAGATGGCGCTTCTATGAACGCGCCATTTTCCGGGGCGGCTGCGGACTGCAATTTGCAGCGGGTGGGGCCCAGAAAGCTTGGGCCTCCCTGCGCTGCGGATTCCAGCCCCCAGCTGCCTTGTTGTACCTGGCTGGACACAAAAATAGGGCGAAGCCCCACGTATTTTTTTTTTTAATTATTTCATGAAATTCATGGAATAATTAAGAAAAAAAGGGCTTCCCTATATTGTTGTGTCCGGCTAGGTACAAATAGGCAGCTGGTGGTTGGGGACAGCCCGTTCCTGCCTGCTGTACCTGACTGGACACAAATATAGGGCGAAGCCCCACATAATTTTTTTTTAATTATTTCATGAATTTCCTGAAATAATTAAAAAAAAATTGACGTGGGGCTTCGCACTATATTTGTGTCCAGCCAGGTACAGCAGGCAGGAACGAGCTGCCCCCAACCACCAGCTGCCTATTTGTACCTGGTTGGACACAACAATATAGGGAAGCCCTTTTTTTCTTAATTATTCCATGAATTTCATGAAATAATTAAAAAAAAAAAAAACGTGGAGCTTCTCCCTATTTTTGTGTCCAGCCAGGTACAACTAGGCAGCTGGGGGATGGAATCTGCAGCACAGGGAGGCCCAAGCTTTCTGCCCCCCCCGCTGAAAATTGCAGTCCGCAGCCGCCCTGGAAAATGGCGCGTTCATAGAAGCTGGATGCTGTACCTGGCTGGCATACAAAAATATGGCGAAGCCCACGTCAAAAGTTTTGGGAAAAATTAATTAAAAAATAAATAATAATTTAGGGACTGCATCTTTATTAACTCCTCAAATGTCATTCAGTGTTAAAATAAAGGATTTATTTAAAAAAAAAATGGCGTGGGATCCCCCATAATTTTAGTCTCTAGCGGAGGTTAAGCAGACGGCTGGGGCAGATGTTTGAAGCCTGGGAAGGGGGTAAAATCCACGGAGCTTCCCAGGCTACTAATATCAGCCCCCAGCTGAATACCTAGCCTTTACTAGCTATTAAAATGGGGGACCCCCCCAAAAAAAAATGACGTGGGGTCCCCCCTATTTTAATAGCTAGCAAAGGCTAGGCAGACAGCTGGGGGCTGATATTAATAGCCCAGGAAAGGTGCCATGAATAATGGCCCCCTCCCAGGCTAGAAACACCAGCCGTCAGCCGCCCCAGAAATGGCGCATCCATAGGATGCGCCAATTCTGGCACTTAGCCTTGCTCTTCCACGCTGCCCTGGTGCGGTGGCAGGGGGTAATAGTGGTGGGGTTCATGTCAGCGCCAGCTGCCATGAAGCCCAGGTTAGTAATGATGGGCGTCTATAAGACACCCCCATTACTAACCTACAAAGTGTTAAAAAGGAAAAACACACTACACCCAGAAAAAAATAATTTATTTGAAATAAAACACACCATTTTATTTAATTCTTAGTTTACTAAAAATAATAGTTACCTGTCCACGTTCCTGCGCTGATCTCCCATGCACAGCTGTCACATCTGGAGATTGTGACAGCTGTGCATGGCTGCTGTAAGCTCACACTGCCGGGAACACGTCCGCTCCCGGCAGCGGGAGCCACTGACTGAGGTCACCGGAGTGCATTCAGGCAGCGCAGCTCCGGAGACCTCCTTTACGGCACTGCTGTACCATGGGAATTTCTCACGATACAGCAGGGCCGTAAAGGAGCTAACCGGAGCAGCGCTGCCTGAACTCCGGTGAACCCTTATGGCCCCGTCATTCTAGCGGCGGCAGCGGTTCAGAGCGGTCACATTCTATGTGGCTGCTCTGAACTGGAGATCATCGTGGGACACTCGTGGACTACTACGGAGGGGTAAGGATAAGGTTGTGGTTTATTATTTTATATTTTATTACAGGAGATCGATGGCTTCGGGGAATTAGGTGTCTAGGTGAGTATAGGTGTAGTTTTTTATTTTTTACTTTATTTTAGGTGGCGATCGGCGGGCACAGGTAATGTATGAACTAATTTATTGTGGGCAACCACTGGCCACCAATGACATGTATTTAAAATTTATTGGGGCACAGTAGGGCAATTTAAATAGCAGGATCAGGCTGATGGGAACTACTGCTCCCATCGAGCTGATCCTGCTGGCACGAGTGGACGGGGGACAGACATAGGCCGATGGGAGTAGTAGTGTCACATTGGCCTATGTCTGCCTGCACGCACACACCCGCAGACATCGCATAGACACCGCACACACCCGCAGACATCGCACAGACGCCTCAGACATCGCACAGACACCGCGCACACCCGCACAAACATCGCACACACACCCCGCACACACACCCCGCACACACACCCCGCACACACACCCCGCACACACACCCGCACACACACTAATCATGACCGGTCTGATGGTCTGGGAGGTGTGGCTGACCTGTGCGGCCGTGGGAAAGTTCATGTGAGTTCATGCAGTCAAGCATGAACTCACATGAACCCTCTGAGGGCACCGCGGCTACTTCAAATGAACAGCTGATCGGCATCACCTGATACCTCAGCGGTTCATTTGAAATAACCGGCGGGAAAGCGCAGCACAGAACGGGAAAGCCGGCGGTGAAGTCTTTTCACTGCCGGCTTCCCCGCCCGGGTCCTTCGCTCCTTGGTGCTGCGCTCCCCGCCCGGTCCTAATTTACGATTGGGATTGGAGGTGGCAAGGGGAGCGGAGGATCGGGGTGGGAGGCTGCGGGGAAGCAGTATGGGGATGTGTGATTGTTTAAAAGCCGGCGGCTTTTTACCGCGCGCCGGCTTTTAAACAATCAGGAGAATTTTCCCCCTCTGGGATGGCATTCTGATGACAGGCTGGATCGCGCTGCCATCCAACTTGTCATCCTTCACAGACACTGCAGAGCGCAGGCATTATGGGAACTTCCGATTCCGGTATTCGATATTGTAAAAGTATCGGAATTAAGTATCGGAATTCCGATACCGCGAATATCGGCCGATACCCGATATTACAGTATCGGAATGCTCAACACTAGTCACCATTTTGTGCACATTGCATTCTACTAGCATAGGGAGAAATCTCTGAGCTGCTAGGGAGAGTGTTTAGGCCTCTTGATAAAACAAAAGCCCTTTTAAAGAGTAGTGAGGGAGACAGTTTAAAGGAGCCGCTCACTATCTCCATAATGCCACCAAAAAATATCTCTTTTCAGAGCTGAAGACGCACAACAAAGTCAAAGTACAGGGAGGGAGAGATTGTGTATTTGGTAGGGAGAGGATAAAGTGTTCTTCCAGTGTCCATCTTAAACAGCTTTTGTCAGAGGCAAAGCAATATTTATCCAGCACACAGAGTAGTAGCATTTTGTGCTGCCTTTTTTTTTAAAGCACCTGTCTATTTTCCCCGCTGTTTTTGGGGTCAGATCCTGGCTTCTGCTGTCCAGCCCCCCTCTCCCAATACTGGTGCCTGTCCGCTGGTGGGTCGAGTGAGCCCCCCTGTGGTGGAGGCAGCTCTAAGCTTTTTAATTTAAATTGTCTCTCTAATTTGAATGAATACACTTTAAATCCATTTACAAGGATCTATTGGAGGGCAAGTCTCATGCCAGCAGCCGCGTAATTCCAGCTCCAGTAGCGTCCACTAAAGCTGCTGCAGTTAAAAAGCTTTTATAAGGATCGAGCTCGGCTGTCCACCGCAAGGCATCCTACTGCCAGTCCCAGCCCCTATGCCTTGGGGTGCCTCCTGATGCTCTTCACTGAGTATCCCGTGGTCCCGAAGCATTTCCTTTGAAAAAATTAAGTGTCCAAACTACAGGTGGTGTAGCTTGCTTAACAGCCGGGATAATCCGCTGACTAGCAGACACTGCTACTAGGCACAAAGTATTTCCTGGGCTAGATGCAGTTAAAAATTTGTAATTAGATACTCTCGTTGGATGCTGAGAAAGCATTCCATAGAGTCTCCTGGCACGCCATATATGATTCTCTTAAAAAGCTTGAGGTAGGGGTCTAGGGGACCCTTTTATAGCCAAAATCACGGCCCTGTATCACAATACGTCACCTAGGCTGAAGATAAATGGAACTGTAGCACCCTGAGGGCTCGGTTGCTACAGAGGTATTGCACCTCACCCAGAGGTGTGATATCTCACTCTTAGGTAAGGATGGAGTGTGGATCAGGACCCGACACCTGCATGCATTACACCACATTGCCGTGGGGCAGGGCGACCAATATGACCCTGAGATGGGCACGACAGTCCCTGTCCCTGGCTGGAGTGAGGGGAGGGAACACTGAGGAAGGGGAACCCTGTAGTGCAGGAGCAGGGAGGAAGCAGTTCCTGGGTGCATTGAGAAGGGAGTATAAAAGGTGGGCACCATCTTAGTTCAGTGCAGAGAAGTCTGAGCAGAAGTGGCAGGGAGCAGGGGCTCTGCATGAGCTCTGCTCCGGAGGCGGGCCTAGTAACAGAGGCCCAGGCCTGGAAGAGGGAGAAGGAAGGAAGAGGAGCGGAGAAGGCTCCAGGAACGAGGAATGAAGGGATCCCAGGGGTGCGGACGGGCGAGTCGCCACCGCACGCCCGAATCCACCTGCGTGGAGGGGTCAGGCCAAAGGGGGAGACCGGTCCCCGAAACTAGTGGAGGCAGGAAACGACCCTCAGCAAGAAACCGGAGGCTGTGACATTTTATGTGGCGCAGCCCCTCGCTACACCCGCTAGGAAGGCACCACATAGGGTCAGGGAAACTGGTGCCAAGTTTACCAAGAGGAGGCCCGAGGCAGCCGGATAGAAGGGTTGGTAAGAAAGGCCAGACAAAGGACACACAAAGGGGGTCCTGTGAAGCGCTCCAAAGTTATCTGGGAGTTGTCTGAGCCCCTCACCTGGTGAGCACAGTACGACGTGGGCAGCCGTTACCTGCAGACGTGGTCTGGATAATAAGAACTGTGAGTAAAGGCCCTGGACTGCATCACTGACTCCGTGTCGTTACTGCTGCTGCCCTGCACCATCACACCCATCCTCCGCATACACTGCCCTGAGGCTATGCTCCTCCCGTGGGGAGTTATGCTACGCTCTGCTGCACCCACAACACCAGCCTCAGCGGTCTGCCCTGCAGCGGCGGTTCACTCTGACCGCAATCCACGGGTGGCGTAGTCGGACATTTAAACATCAAAACCACATAAATAGTTCCGCCACTGGTTTGACCACCCTGAGCCACGGAACCGGGTCGCCGCCACGAAGACTACAACCACCAGCATCCACCAAAAAGGGTCCGGCTCCGGGTGTCCCAAGGCCCAGGGGGTGCATCAGAACATTTTCATCACCTTTCACAATCACCAATGGGACAAGGCAGGGATGTCCTCTGTCCCCTCTCTTATACATCCTAGTGACGGAGCACCTGCTCTCATCAATTCGCCATAAACCCAATACTAGGTGGATTGAGGTGGGAGGCACCGAGTACAAGTGCTCTCTATTTGCTGATGATGTCCTAGTATATATCACTCAATCACATATATCCATCCATGCTGTTATGGCTGAAATAGATCACTTTGTTACATGGTCAAATTTTAAAATCAATGCAGCGAAGTCTGAGGCCCTCGATGTCTCCCTCCCCAAATCCATATAGGATTCCATCCAGTCCAACTTTCCCTTTGCCTGGCCCTCACAGGGTATCAAATACTTAGGAATTCCTATTCATAGAGACCTCTCCCATCTATGTTATCTTAATTTTGGGCCCTTTATTGAACAACTCCATACAGACCACGGTTGGCAAGTTAGAACTGTAAGATTCACTACGTGAACCACTGGTTTTTTGTGGAAAAGCACATGTACACTGTGTTCCAAATTATTATGCAAAAAGTGTTTAGGAGTGATAAGGGAAGAATTTGTTTGTTTGTCAGTTAAACTCATTGATGGTCATGTGTGTCAGGGCTCTTTATATCACTGTAAGCAATTGCAGACACCTGTGCTAATTAGTTTGGCAGGTGTGTCCAATGAAAGGCAAGACTACTTAAGAAGGCTGTCTCACATTATTAAGCAGCCTACATTTTCTGCCAAAATGGGAAAGAAAAAGGATGTGTCGGCTGCTGAGAAGCAACAAATTGTGGAGTGTTTAGGTCAAGGCATGACTACAATCAACATTGTGCGATGATCAGGATGAAGTGTCTTGGCAATCAAGAAGTATGTAGCTGATTCACAGTACACACGTGTGCGTGCTGATAAGGGCAAATTGAGGACTCTTTCCTACAGGCAATTACGTCAGGTTAAAAGAGCAGCGGCAAAAAAGCCTTGTCATAGCAGCAGACAAGTTTTTGAAGCTGCTGTTGCCTCCAACGTCCCCCGAACAACAAGATGCAGGGTCCTTCAGAGGTTTGCAGCTGTGCATACGCCATTATGTCGACCTCCTCTATCCACTTCACACAAGCAGAAACGGCTCCAGTGGGCCAAACATTACATGAAGACTGATTTCAAAACTGTTTTGTTCATGGATGAGTGCCGTGCAGCGCTCGATGGTCCAGATGGATGGAGTGGAGAATGGCTGGTTGATGGACACCCCACGCAAACACAGCTACAGCGCCAACAAGGAGGAGGTGGAGTAATGTTTTGGGCTGGAATCATGGGGAGAGAGATTGTCGGCCCCTTTAGGATCCCTGAAGCCGCTAAAGATGAACTCCATAATGTATGTGGATTTTCTCAAACAGCACTTCCTGCCATGGTTCAAGAAGAAGAACCGTGTATTTCACAGCAAGATCATTTTTTTGCATGATAATGCACCATCTCATGCTGCACATAAAACATCTGCATCTCTGGCTGATATGGGCATAAAAGGGGACAAACTTATGGTGTGACCCCCATGCTCCCCTGACCTCTACCCCATTCAGAACCTCTGGAGCATCATCAAAAGGAGTGTCTATGATGGCGGGAGGCAGTTCACATCTAAGCAACAGCTCTGGGAGGGTATTCTGTCCTCATGCAAAACAATTGAAGCAGAAACCATCCAAAACCTGACAAATTCAATGGACGAGAGAGTTCAGAAGCTCCTTTCGAACAAGGGGTCCTATGTGAAAATGTAACATCACCTAGAATAAAGTTTTGATTAGTAATTTGAAAGCTTAAAACGGTTGGTAGGGTGATTTTAACCAATCATCAAGCTTTTACTCTCCCCAGGATGACACAGGGGTAGAAAAGTCGTTTTGGATCCATGATTTGTTCATCTTTATGAACTTGAGTCTGTCTACATTATCAGTGGAGAGCCGCGTGCGCTTATCTGTCAGCACACCACCAGCAGCGCTGAACACACGTTCAGACAGAACGCTGGCTGCGGGGCATGACAAGATCTCCAAGGCGTAAGTGGCTAGCTCCGGCCATTTATCCAGATTGGAAGCCCAAAAAGCCCAAAAAGAGCAAGGGTCCAGTGACACAGTCATGGCTTCAATGTTTACTTGGAGATACTCCTGTACCATCGTCTCTAGGCGTTGACTATGTCTCAGACTTCTTGTCTCCTGTGGCCTTGCAAAGGATGGGCTAAAAAAGTGGTGAAATGATTCCGCAAAATTGATGTTACCAGCAGATACTGTGGTTCTGTTACGGTTTGAGTGCTGAACACTTGACGGTCCCACGGTTGGCAAGTTGGAACTGTGAGATTCACTACGTGCACCACTGGTATTTTGTGGAAAAGCACATGTAAGATTCTGCAACAGTCTCTGCTGATACTCCTGCATGCGTGCATCCCTTTCTATGGCAGGAATAATTTCTGCAAATTTACTTTTGTACCAGGGATCTAACAGTGTGGCAACCCAGTAGTCAGGATTATTTCTAATTCTCACAATTCGAGGGTCATGTTGCAGGTAGTGCAGCAAGAAGGCACTCATGTGTGTTGCGCATCCAGGAGCACCAAGTCCCTGTTGTGTTGGTGGCGAGGTAACAATCATGCTTCCTTCCTCTGTCCTCTCCCCCCAACCTCGCACAACAGAAATGTGATCAAGGTCTCCCTCATCTGATGAGTCTTCCATCAGTTCGTCCTCCACTTCTTCCTGGGCTCCTGCACCTTCCTCACTAGTTTGGCTGCTACCATGCGCCCTGGTAAAACCTTCTCCCCCACCCTCACATGCCTGCCGCCTTGGTGCTGCCGACCGTCTGGACCTTGCAGATGTTAGCCCTTCCGCATACAACTCCTCCTCCTCTACTTCCTCCACCTCCTCTTGTGCAACCACCTGACTCCGAATTCTGTTTAACATGTGCTCCAGCATGTAAATCACCGGAATAGTCATGTTGATAATGGCATCGTCAGCACTAAACTTCTTCGTCGCCATTTCAAAACTGTGCAGAAGGGTGCATAGGTCCCTGATCTGAGACCACTCCTCCAGCGTTATTTGCCCCACCTCTGGATCTCGTTGGCCCAGGCTATACGTCAGAACGTATTGCACCAGGGCTTGTCGGTGCTGCCACAGTCGCTGCAACATGTGCAGAGTTGAATTCCACCGAGTAGGCACATCGCATTTTAGCCGGTGAAGTGGCAGGCCCAAGGACTTCTGTAGAGATGTAAGTCGCTGAGCTGCGGGATGCGAACGGCGGAAGTGCCCTCTGCAGAAGGCCATCTAGTCTGGGATAGTGGGCTAAAAATTGCTGGACAACCAGGTTCAACACGTGAGCCATACAAGGCACGTGTGTGACATTGCCCCGGCGAAGGGCCGCACCCAGGTTTGCAGCATTGTCGCACACGGCCTTCCCTGGTTTCAGGTCCAGTGGAGACAACCATTCATGAAATTGGTTCTCCAGAGCTGACCACAACTCCTCAGCTGTGTGACTCACATTTCCCAGACATTTCAAAGTAAAAACCGCCTGATGACGTTGAGCCCTACTGCCAGCATAGTAAGGAGGTGTGCAGGATCCCTTCTGCGCAGTTAGAAAGCTTGTGTCATGACCAGACAGGCTTTGGGTGCAGGTGGAAGACCGAGAGGAGGTTGAGGAGGCAGAAGCAGTGGAGGAACTTTGACATAAAGAGGATTGACGCACAACTCGTGGGGACGGCAAGACTTGGACAGCAGCCCCTTGTCCTGCTGTCACCATAGTTACCCAGTGCCCAGTCAGCGACATGTAACGCCCCTGTCCATGCCTACTCGTCCAAGTGTCTGTGGTGAAATGCACCCTGTCACACACAGAGTTTCTCAAAGAAGCGGTGATGTTGTGTGCGACATGCTGGTGGAGCGCAGGCACACCTTTCTTTGAGAAGTAGTGCCGACTGGGCATCTGGTACTGGGGCACTGCGACGGACATAAGGTCTCGAAAATCCTCTGTGTCCACCAGGCGCAAAGGCAGCATTTCTGTAGCCAAGAGCTTGCAGATGGTGAAATTCAACCTCTTAGCTTTCTCATGGCTCGGAGGAAATGGTCTTTTACTTGTCCACATCTGAGGGACCGAGGGCTGGCTATTGTGCTTAGACGGGGTTGATAAGGGTGTCCCCGTCAAACTGCCGGTCTGTGAGGAAGATGCAGGCGGACATGTTAGGTTGCCTTGATCCAAAGGTGGTGCTATCGATGTCGGACAGCGCTCAACACCAGCTGGTGTTACCACCTCCAAAGAAAATGATGACCTGCCAATCACGCTGGCTGTTGCGGGTAAAGAGGTGGCAGGTCTGCGCCCCAAAACAGGTGTGACTGCTGTCCCCCCAGTCACAGAGGATGAAGAGGCCGCGGATGCACAAGATATGGCAGACGGTGGTTGGCCCGGCCGGCTAGGCAGCATTGTAGCACACTGAGCTTCCCACTGCAACTTATGCTTCATGTCCATGTGCCGGTTCATGCATGAAGTACTCAAACTATGTATTTTTTGGCCTCTACTTAGCTTTTGCTGACAAATGTTACAGATAACACGAGTTGGGTCATCTTTATCGATCTGAAAAAATGCCCAGGCTATGCAAGGCTTAGCACCCATGCGACCTGAAGAGCCACCACGACTTGTGGTGAGAGGCAGAGTTGTGTTTGAGGATGCAGTTGTTGACGTGCTTCCAGTACTACATCTCTGTCCAGGAAGGCGCAACCTGACCTCGTCGTCACTAGCATCTTCCTCCACCTCCTCTGCTGACCTCATCTCTTGGCTGACTGTGGGTTGACAGTAAGTGGGATCTCCAACCTCATCATCATCACCCTGTGCGTTATCACACCCGTCGTCCTCAGAGCCAACCTGTTCCTGCCCTGACAAAAAACTAAAGTTGTCGCTCCAATCAGGTATTTGAGTCTCATCATCGTCTTCCTCATTGTCTCCACCAACAGGAGTTACAGTTTGGGAATGAGGGTCTACATTATGGTCAGAACCTTCTGCGTCTGGTCCTGGATCCGACTCATAAAGATTCTGGGCATCAGTGTAGATCATTTCCTCGTCTGGATTCACAGAAGCGCTGGAGTCGACCTCTGATTCCCAGGCTATAGTATGAGTAAACAGCTCTGCAGACTCAACCATCTGTTCTACCTCATACTCAGACGGGCAGCTGGAGATTTGGGAGCTGTGAGGAAGCAATGGCGATTGGGGTGACACCTTTGAGGACTGGAGTATTTGTGATGTTGAAGTTGATGTGGAGGAGAGCCCACTTAAAGGAGCACTTGATATCCGTTGAAGCACCTGCTGTTTTTGTGCCTCATCTGGAATTTGTAGCGATTGGCGTGGCCGTAAGAAAGGGATCTTATCACATTGTCCGTTAAAAGAAGTAGACATTTTAGTTTGGCTGGAAGATGGTCTTTCTTCTGCAGATGTTACTGTTGCTTTAACACCTACCCCACGGACACAACCTTTTTTCCCCTTCCCAACATGCCTATTCCCCTTTCCACCAGCAGCAGGCCTTTTTCCACTCATTTTGGTGGTTAAATAATTCACAACTCTGGAGTTGTTTGCACAAAAAAACAATGGATGGGAACCGAGCAGAGCTGAGTGGCCAAACTGTGGTATTAGGCCAAAACTATTGGCTGGGTTAGAGGCAGAAAAAAATTATATTCAATTTGCAACCGGATGGAGGTCAGTATAGATGGACTAATAGAGAAAGTCCCACACACTGCTAGAAGGCCAAATATTTTTTCAGAGCTAGATGCAGACAAAAAATTATTTTGAATTTGCAACCTGATGGAGGTCAGTATAGGTGGACTAATGGAACAAGTCCCACACACTGCTAGAAGGCCAAATATTTTTTCAGAGCTAGATGCAGAAAAAAATTATATTCAGTTTGCAACCTGATGGAGGTCAGTATAGATGGACTAATAGAACAAGTCCCACACACAGCTAGAAGCCCAAATATTTTTTCAGAGGTAGATGCAGAAAAAAATTATATTCAGTTTGCAACCTGATGGAGGTCTGTATAGATGGATTAATAGAACAAGTCCCACACACAGCTAGAAGCCCAATATTTTTTCAGAGGTAGATGCAGGAAAAAAATATATTCAGTTTGCAACCTGATGGAGGTCAGTATAGATGGACTAATAGAGAAAGTCCCACACACTGCTAGAAGGCCAAATATTTTTTCAGAGCTAGATGCAGACAAAAAATTATTTTGAATTTGCAACCTGATGGAGGTCAGTATAGATGGACTAATAGAGAAAGTCCCACACAATGCTAGAAGGCCAAATATTTTTTCAGAGCTAGATGCAGACAAAAAATTGTTTTTAATTTGCAACCTGATGGAGGTCAGTATAGATGGACTAATAGAGAAAGTCCCACACACTGCTAGAAGGCCAAATATTTTTTCAGAGCTAGATGCAGACAAAAAATTATTTTTAACTTGCAACCTGATGGAGGTCAGTATAGATGGACTAATAGAGAAAGTCCCACACACTGCTAGAAGGCCAAATATTTTTTCAGAGCTAGATGCAGATAAAAATTATTTTTAATTTGCAACCTGATGGAGGTCAGTATAGATGGACTAATAGAGAAAGTCCCACACACTGCTAGAAGGCCAAATATTTTTTCAGAGCTAGATGCAGAAAAAAATTATATTCAGTTTGCAACCTGATGGAGGTCAGTATAGATGGACTAATAGAACAAGTCCCACACACAGCTAGAAGCCCAAATATTTTTTCAGAGGTAGATGCAGATAAAAATTATTTTTATTTTGCAACCTGATGGAGGTCAGTATAGATGGACTAATAGAGAAAGTCCCACACACTGCTAGAAGGGCAAAGATTTTTTCAGAGCTAGATGCAGACAAAAAATTATTTTGAATTTGCAGCGTGATGGAGGTCAGTATAGATGGACTAATAGAACAAGTCCCACACACTGCTAGAAGGCCAAATATTTTTTCAGAGCTAGATGCAGAAAAAAATTATATTCAGTTTGCAACCTGATGGAGGTCAGTATAGATGGACTAATAGAACAAGTCCCACACACTGCTAGAAGCCCAAATATTTTTTCAGAGCTAGATGCAGAAAAAAATTATATTCAATTTGCAACCTGATGGAGGTCAGTATAGATGGACTAATAGAATGATGCTGTGCCCAAAAGATTTTACTTCACTAGGTGCAGTAAAAAAATTGGTATTCTATACACAGGTGGTATATCTTGCAACACAGATAGGCTACTCCACTGACTAACACACTCTGCAATAGGCCAAAAAGGATTAGCTTTGCTAGATTCAGCCAAATGCTGTGAAAAAAACTTGCACAGCACTGGCACAGACCTGCCTGGCAAAAACTGATAGGAACTGATGTAACCTAGTCCTGAAAAGGACTGCAATTACAATTAGTCTTTACTCCCACAATCTATCTATTTAAGAGCACAGACCTGCCTGATAAAAGTCGTAGGAAATGCTATAACCTAGTCCTTAAAAGGACTGCAATCACAACTATTCCCTACTCCCAAGCTATCTGTAGATTTGTGCGAAAATTGGCTTGAAATTAACAAGGTATAGCGCACACAGCAACAGCGGTGCCGTCTAACACGCAGCTGCAGCAGTGAGAAAATGGTGGCGACGGGGAAAATGGCTTGGTCTTATAGGGCAAGGACATGTGACATACACTGCCAATGACACATGCCCTTGCTTGTGTGAAAAAAAGCACTTCGCTCCGTGTGTGCGCTGCTGATAGGCTGACAGATTGCACCTCCCCACTGTAAATGCGGGAAAGAGAAAAAAAAATGGAGATCTTCATTATTCCTGCAGAGATCCATCCCCTGCCCCTCCCCCTTACCCCGCTGTACACTCAAACTGCGTATTAACATTAATTTTCATCATTACTGAGAAAAAATCCAGTTATGATTTTGGTGCACGAACAGTTATCGAACATAACCTCGAACAGCCGAATTTTTCTCAAATCGTTCGTGTTCGCCGAACGGCTCGAACACCGCCCAAAACAGCTCGAATTTGAGATTGGCGAACAGTTCGAGTCGAACAACGCTCATCTCTAACCGTGGGGTCTCGAGCTTCAGTTAGTAGAAGAGGGAGCTCTGAAGACATTGTCTCCGAGAGGCCCATTATCTGGGCTGAATTCAATGGGCAGCGGATCCGCTGTTTGATGGACACCGGGTCTCAAGTGACCACTATGCCTTAGACGTACTTTCAAAGTCACTTTCCTGAAGTCGCTCGTTCCTGCCGGGAACCCACTGTCAAACTGGTGGCAGCTAATCAACTACCTATCCCAGTAGCGGGAGTAGTATGGATGTCCGTGCAGGCATGTGGAAAGGACCTCGGTCGAAAAGGGATTGTACTGACCACCGGGCCCGGAGGCGATGGGCCCATTGTAACCCTGGGCATGAATGTGCTGAAAGAAGTCGGACAGTTCCTGGCTGAGGGCTGTAGCAAAAACAACTGGACCCGCGCCACTCGAGACCCAGCTAACAAGAGAGTGTTCCAGCACCTCGTGCGGGTCAGTCAGATTCAAAAGTTGCCCACTACCTCCCAGTACCTTGGTAAGGTATCGATACCGCCCGAAGCCACAATGACACTGCCGGTGGGACAGACTGTACTCACTTTGCCGGTGCTGGCACATGTGTCCTTAGAGGGCGTGGACATTCAAGTTGAACCAATGGAGGGAGAAGAAGCGCCCTCTGGACTCCTGATTGCTCGAACTCTGGCCACCGTGCGGCACGGTCGAGTACCCGTGCGCTGCATCAATTTAAGTGGCACCAGTTTACAGTTGTTGCCCCGACAAGAGGGAGCGCGAGTGTGCGTAATGCCAGAGGCCCTTACTAGAGCTGACGCTATAGGGCTGGCATCTGTGGAAGGAAAACCATGGACCCTAGAGGTGTCCCTCAATAGCCAGGAACATGGAAGAGAACCGTTGGCTGGACGCCACCTCCTGGAAGAAATGGAAGCTAACCTGACTGAGTTTTCTGCTGGACAAGTAAGGCAGATTGAACAACTTCTACAGCGATGTCAGGGAGTGTTTGCACAGCATGAAGATGATTTCGGGTGCACTCGGGACATTCAGCACGAAATACCCACCGGAAATACTGCTCCCATCCGAGAAAGATATCGGCAGATCCCGCCTCAAATGTACCAGGAGGTGAAAGAGCTGTTGGCCCACATGTTGCGGAACGATGTGATCCGTGAAAGCCAGAGCCCCTGGGCGGCTCCGATCGTGCTGGTCCGAAAGAAGGACGGTACCCTGAGATTCTGCGTAGACTATCGGAAGCTGAATGCCTGTACAGTACGGGACTCCTATCCACTCCCCCGAATTGAAGAGTCTCTATCTGCACTAGGGAGCGCCAAATTCTTCTCCTCCCTCGACCTGGCCAGTGGCTATTGGCAGGTCCCAGTAGCTGAGAAGGATCGTCCGAAGACAGCTTTTGTTCTCCCTATGGGCCTGTTTGAGTTCAATCGAATGCCGTTCGGACTAAATGCGCCAGGAACCTTCCAACGGCTGATGGAGAGATGCTTGGGGGACTTCAACTTTGAAGCCACTTTAATATATCTGGACGATATAATTATCTATTCCGCAACGTTTGAGGATCATCTCCGCCGATTGGAACAAGTGTTAGAACGGCTACAAAGGCACGGCCTGAAAATTAAGCCTCGTAAGTGTCGTCTCTTCAAACGAGAAATTGAATATCTGGGGCACACTGTGTCCAGTGCAGGGGTGCACCCCACTGCGGAGAAAGTAGCTGCCGTGCAGAAGTGGCCCACGCCCGCCAATCTAAGGGAACTAAGGGCATTTCTGGGGCTTGCTGGATACTACCGCAGATTCATTAAAGACTTCGCTAAGATTGCGAACCCGCTCAATGAATTGCTGAGAAGAACAGCCGGGGGAGCCAAGCGGCAGCCCATTCAGTGGGGCCCACGACAAGAAGAGGCATTCCGAGCATTGAAAATGGCGCTAACAGATGCCCCGATTCTGGCCTACGATGACTTTTCGCAGCCGTTCATGTTGTACACTGATGGAAGCTTGCATGGGCTGGGAGCAGTGCTGGCTCATGTACAAGGAGGGAAAGAGCGAGTGATCGCGTATGCCAGCAGGTCACTCCGAGATATGGAGAAGAATCCGGACAACTACAGTTTGTTTAAGCTGGAGCTACTGGCACTGGTGTGGGCCATGACCGAGAAGTTTGCTGAGTACCTGTCAGGGTCAGAAGTGCAAGTGCGGACAGATAACAACCCTTTGGCCCACTTGGAGAACGCCAAACTGGGCGCGTTAGAACAGCGGTGGGTCGCAAGGATGTCCAAATTCCAGTATAAGGTCCAAGGCCCTGAACACACATGCAGATGCCCTGTCCAGGGTCACTCAGGCGGGGCCGAAGAAGGACAGAGATGAGGAGCTCGAAGGCGACGAGATCCCGGATTTCAGCCAGTTCGCCGCTGCTGTGGTCGACGCCCAAGAGACCAGAGGGGAGCTGAGGCCCACTCATATTCTGGGCCGTTCAAGAGACGAATGGATACATCTGCAGCAATCCGACCCGGAGCTAGCAAAGTTGAGAGAATGGGTCGCCCTTAATCAGAGACCCGACCAGGAAACCAGAGCCGCTTCACTTCCAACTACCCTACAAATCCTAGGCCAGTGGGAGAGGCTCCTCCTGAAGGACGGCTTGCTATGCCAAAGAATCCAGCTGCCTCGAGAGTTTGATGTTACCTGGCAAGTGGTAGTTCCAGGAGCACTAGTAACACAGCTAGCCCAAGAAGCTCATAGAAGAGGTGCTCACTTCGGAGTAGAAAAGACCTTCCGGTGGTTGCAACGGCTGGTGTATTGGCCTCAACTGCGACAAGAAGTTGAGGGGGTCTGCCGAACATGTCGCCAGTGTGAGTTGAACAAGCCCCCGGAGCAAAGAGCTCCCATTCAGACCATCCGATCTTCTGCCCCCTTGGAAGTCTTGATGATTGACTACTTGATGGTAGGAACTTCATACAACGGTTATGGACACTGTTTAGTCATGACTGACCACTTCACCAAGTTTGCAGTAGTGACGCCCACTAAAGATCAGACGGCAGAAGCAGCAGCCAAGGCCACCTGTCAAGATTTCATCTGGATTTATGGGTGCCGAAGCGAATACATTCTGACTAGTGTTGAGCCACCCCCTCGTAGTGTTCAAGTTCGGTTCGGTTCGTCGAACACCCGTGTGTTCGCCGAACTGTTCGTCGAACTGTTCGTCGAACACCTTCGAACACCGTTAAAACCAATGGCAGGCAAACAAAAACACATAGAAACACATAGAAAACACCTTCAAAGGTGTCCAAAAGCTGACAAACTGCTCTGAAGACACAACTAACACATGGAAAAGTGACAAGTACATATAGTCATGCGAAAAGAAAAGAGGTGGAGGAGAAAAAGGAGGGGGAGACACAGATATAGGCATGTCATGCCCTTCTAAAATCCAAAAAGTGAGAAGCCGACACATTCAGTCCGCTCCTGCCCGTGCCACCTCCGGGTCGCCGGGTTTGTGCCAGAGCCGCGGTGAACCCTGACGGCCAGCCCCCCTCTCCCAATACTGGTGCCTGTCCGCTGGTGGGTCGAGCGAGCCCCCCTGTGGTGGAGGCAGCTCTAAGCTTTTTAATTTAAATTGTCTCTCTAATTTGAATGAATACACTTTAAATCCATTTACAAGGATCTATTGGAGGGCAAGTCTCATGCCAGCAGCCGCGTAATTCCAGCTCCAGTAGCGTCCACTAAAGCTGCTGCAGTTAAAAAGCTTTTATAAGGATCGAGCTCGGCTGTTTACCGCAAGGCATCCTACTGCCAGTCCCAGCCCCTATGCCTTGGGGTGCCTCCTGATGCTCTTCACTGAGTATCCCGTGGTCCCGAAGCATTTCCTTTGAAAAAATTAAGTGTCAAAACTACAGGTGGTGTAGCTTGCTTAACAGCCGGGATAATCCGCTGACTAGCAGACACTGCTACTAGGCACAAAGTATTTCCTGGGCTAGATGCAGTTAAAAATTTGTAATTAGATACTCTCGTTGGATGCTGAGAAAGCATTCCATAGAGTCTCCTGGCACGCCATATATGATTCTCTTAAAAAGCTTGGGGTAGGGGTCTAGGGGACCCTTTTATAGCCAAAATCACGGCCCTGTATCACAATACGTCACCTAGGCTGAAGATAAATGGAACTGTATTACCCTGAGGGCTCGGTTGCTACAGAGGTATTGCACCTCACCCAGAGGTGTGATATCTCACTCTCAGGTAAGGATGGAGTGTGGATCAGGACCCGACACCTGCATGCATTACACCACATTGCCGTGGGGCAGGGCGACCAATATGCCCCTGAGATGGGCACGACAGTCCCTGTCCCTGGCTGGAGTGGGGGGAGGGAACACTGAGGAAGGGGAACCCTGTAGTGCAGGAGCAGGGAGGAAGCAGTTCCTGGGTGCATTGAGAAGAGAGTATAAAAGGTGGGCACCATCTTAGTTCAGTGCAGAGAAGTCTGAGCAGAAGTAGCAGGGAGCAGGGGCTCTGCATGAGCTCTGCTCCAGAGGCGGGCCTAGTAACAGAGGCCCAGGCCTGGAAGAGGGAGAAGGAAGGAAGAGGAGCGGAGAAGGCTCCAGGAACGAGGAATGAAGGGATCCCAGGGGTGCGGACGGGCGAGTCGCCACCGCGCGCCCTAATCCACCTGCGTCGAGGGGTCAGGCCAAAGGGGGAGACCGGTCCCCGAAACTAGTGGAGGCAGGAAACGACCCTCAGCTAGAAACCGGAGGCTGTGACATTTTATGTGGCGCAGCCCCTCGCTACACCCGCTAGGAAGGCACCACATAGGGTCAGGGAAACTGGCGCCAAGTTTACCAAGAGGAGGCCCGAGGCAGCCGGACAGAAGGGTTGGTAAGAAAGGCCAGACAAAGGACACACAAAGGGGGTCCTGTGAAGCGCTCCAAAGTTATCTGGGAGTTGTCTGAGCCCCTCACCTGGTGAGCACAGTACGACGTGGGCAGCCGTTACCTGCAGACGTGGTCTGGATAATAAGAACTGTGAGTAAAGGCCCTGGACTGCATCACTGACTCCGTGTCGTTACTGCTGCTGCCCTGCACCATCACCCCCATCCTCCGCATACACTGCCCTGAGGCTATACTCCTCCCGTGGGGAGTTATGCTACGCTCTGCTGCACCCACAACACCAGCCTCAGCGGTCTGCCCTGGAGCGGCGGTTCACTCTGACCGCAATCCACTGGTGGCGTAGTCGGACATTTAAACATCAAAACCACATAAATAGTTCCGCCACTGGTTTGACCGCCCTGAGCCACGGAACCGGGTCGCCGCCACGGAGACTACAACCACCAGCATCCACCAAAAAGGGTCCGGCTCCGGGTGTCCCAAGGCCCAGGGGGCGCGTCAGAACATTTTCATCACCTTTCACAATCACCAATGGGACAAGGCAGGGATGTTCTCTGTCCCCTCTCTTATACATCCTAGTGACGGAGCACCTGCTCTCATCAATTCGCCATAACCCCAATATTAGGTGGATTGAGGTGGGAGGCACTGAGTACAAGTGCTCTCTATTTGCTGATGATGTCCTAGTATATATCACTCAATCACATATATCCATCCATGCTGTTATGGCTGAAATAGATCACTTTGTTACATGGTCAAATTTTAAAATCAATGCAGCGAAGTCTGAGGCCCTCGATGTCTCCCTCCCCAAATCCATATAGGATTCCATCCAGTCCAACTTTCCCTTTGCCTGGCCCTCACAGGGTATCAAATACTTAGGAATTCCTATTCATAGAGACCTCTCCCATCTATGTTATCTTAATTTTGGGCCCTTTATTGAACAACTCCATACAGACCACGGTTGGCAAGTTAGAACTGTAAGATTCACTACGTAAACCACTGGTGTTTTGTGGAAAAGCACATGTACACTGTGTTCCAAATTATTATGCAAAAAGTGTTTAGGAGTGATAAGGGAAGAATTTGTTTGTTTGTCAGTTAAACTCATTGATGGTGATGTGTGTCAGGGCTCTTTATATCACTGTAAGCAATTGCAGACACCTGTGCTAATTAGTTTGGCAGGTGTGTCCAATGAAAGGCAAGACTACTTAAGAAGGCTGTCTCACATTATTAAGCAGCCTACATTTTCTGCCAAAATGGGAAAGAAAAAGGATGTGTCGGCTGCTGAGAAGCAACAAATTGTGGAGTGTTTAGGTCAAGGCATGACTACAATCAAAATTGTGCGATGATCAGGATGAAGTGTCTTGGCAATTAAGAAGTATGTAGCTGATTCACAGTACACACGTGTGCGTGCTGATAAGGGCAAATTGAGGACTCTTTCCTACAAGCAATTACGTCAGGTTAAAAGAGCAGCGGCAAAAAAGCCTTGTCATTGCAGCAGACATGTTTTTGAAGCTGCTGGTGCCTCCAACGTCCCCCGAACAACAAGATGCAGGGTCCTTCAGAGGTTTGCAGCTGTGCATACGCCATCCTGTCGACCTCCTCTATCCACTTCACACAAGCAGAAACGGCTCCAGTGGGCCAAACATTACATGAAGACTGATTTCAAAACTGTTTTGTTCACGGATGAGTGCCGTGCAGCGCTCGATGGTCCAGATGGATGGAGTGGAGGATGGCTGGTTGATGGACACCCCACGCAAACACGGCTACAGCGCCAACAAGGAAGAGGTGGAGTAATGTTTTGGGCTGGAATCATGGGGAGAGAAATTGTCGGCCCCTTTAGGATCCCTGAAGGCGCTAAAGATGAACTCCATAATGTATGTGGATTTTCTCAAACAGCACTTCCTGCCATGGTTCAAGAAGAAGAACCGTGTATTTCACAGCAAGATCATTTTTTTGCATGATAATGCACCATCTCATGCTGCACATAAAACATCTGCATCTCTGGCTGATATGGGCATAAAAGGGGACAAACTTATGGTGTGACCCCCATGCTCCCCTGACCTCTACCCCATTCAGAACCTCTGGAGCATCATCAAAAGGAGTGTCTATGATGGCGGGAGGCAGTTCACATCTAAGCAACAGCTCTGGGAGGGTATTCTGTCCTCATGCAAAACAATTGAAGCAGAAACCATCCAAAACCTGACAAATTCAATGGACGAGAGAGTTCAGAAGCTCCTTTCGAACAAGGGGTTCTATGTGAAAATGTAACATCACCTAGAATAAAGTTTTGAGTTGAAAACTGTTTGATTTCAGTTTCTAATAATCTGCTAATGCTTATAATTTCAAAAATGACCATTTTTTTGGTCTTTATTAAAATGAAAAGGTTGATCGAAAAGTTTGGGGGATCTAAGAGTGTGGCAACCCAGTAGTCATGATTACTTCGAATTCTGACAATATGAGGGTCATGTTGCAGGTAGTGCAGCAAGAAGGCACTTATGTGTCTTGCGCATCTCGGAGCCCCAAAATTATTTTCCGGGCTAGATGCAGCTAAAAATTATTATTAATTTTAAATCTGGTGGAGCTTAGTATAGATGGCCTAATAGGATCAGTGCTGCACACTGCTACAAAGCCCAAATTATTTTCCAGCCAAGATACAGATAAACATGATTAGTAATTTTAAATTTGGTGGAGCTTATTATAGATGGCCTAATAGAATCAGTGCTGCACACTGCTACAAAGCCCAAATTATTTTCCAGCCAAGATACAGATAAACATGATTAGTAATTTGAAAGCTTAAAACGGTTGGTAGGGTGATTTTAACCAATCATCCATCTTTTACTCTCCCCAGGATGACACAGGGGTAGAAAAGTCGTTTCGGATCCATGATTTGTTCATCTTTATGAACGTGAGTCTGTCTACATTATCAGTGGAGAGCCGCGTGCGCTTATCTGTCAGCACACCACCAGCAGCGCTGAACACACGTTCAGACAGAACGCTGGCTGCGGGGCATGACAAGATCTCCAAGGCGTAAGTGGCTAGCTCCGGCCATTTATCCAGATTGGAAGCCCAAAAAGAGCAAGGGTCCAGTGACACAGTCATGGCTTCAATGTTTACTTGGAGATACTCCTGTACCATCGTCTCTAGGCGTTGACTATGTGTCAGACTTCTTGTCTCCTGTGGCCTTGCAAAGGATGGGCTAAAAAAGTGGTGAAATGATTGCGCAAAATTGATGTTACCAGCAGATACTGTGGTTCTGTTATGGTTTTAGTGCTGAACACTTGACGGTCCCACGGTTGGCAAGTTGGAACTGTGAGATTCACTACGTGTACCACTGGTGTTTTGTGGAAAAGCACATGTAAGATTCTGCAACAGTCTCTGCTGATACTCCTGCATGCGTGCATCCCTTTCTATGGCAGGAATAATTTCTGCAAATTTACTTTTGTACCGGGGATCTAACAGTGTGGCAACCCAGTAGTCAGGATTATTTCTAATTCTCCCAATTCGAGGGTCATGTTGCAGGTAGTGCAGCAAGAAGGCACTCATGTGTGTTGCGCATCCAGGAGCACCAAGTCCCTGTTGTGTTGGTGGCGAGGTAACAATCATGCTTCCTTCCTCTGTCCTCTCCCCCCAACCTCGCACAACAGAAATGTGATCAAGGTCTCCCTCATCTGATGAGTCTTCCATCAGTTCGTCCTCCACTTCTTCCTGGGCTCCTGCACCTTCCTCACTAGTTTGGCTGCTACCATGCGCCCTGGTAAAACCATCTCCCCCACCCTCACATGCCTGCCGCCTTGGTGCTGCCGACCGTCTGGACCTTGCAGATGTTAGCCCTTCCGCATACAACTCCTCCTCCTCTACTTCCTCCACCTCCTCTTGTGCCACCACCTGACTCCGAATTCTGTTTAACATGTGCTCCAGCATGTAAATCACCGGAATAGTCATGCTGATAATGGCATCGTCAGCACTAAACATCTTCGTCGCCATTTCAAAACTGTGCAGAAGGGTGCATAGGTCCCTGATCTGAGACCACTCCTCCAGCGTGATTTGCCCCACGTCTGGATCTCGTTGGCCCAGGCTATACGTCAGAACGTATTGCACCAGGGTCGCAGCAACATGTGCAGAGTTGAATTCCACCGGGTAGGCACATCGCATTTTAGCCGGTGAAGTGGCAGGCCCAAGGACTTCTGTAGAGATGTAAGTCGCTGAGCTGCGGGATGCGAACGGCGGAAGTGAGCACACAGCGACTGTGCCCTCTGCAGAAGGCCATCTAGTCTGGGATAGTGGGCTAAAAATTGCTGGACAACCAGGTTCAACACGTGAGCCATACAAGGCACGTGTGTGACATTGCCCCGGCAAAGGGCCGCACCCAGGTTTGCAGCATTGTCGCACACGGCCTTCCCTGGTTTCAGGTCCAGTGGAGACAACCATTCATGAAATTGGTTCTCCAGAGCTGACCACAACTCCTCAGCTGTGTGACTCACATTTCCCAGACATTTCAATGTAAAAACCGCCTGATGACATTGAGCCCTACTGCCAGCATAGTAAGGAGGTGTGCAGGATCCCTTCTGCGCAGTTAGAAAGCTTGTGGCATGACCAGACAGGCTTTGGGTGCAGGTGGAAGACCGAGAGGAGATTGAGGAGGCAGAAGCAGTGGAGGAACTTTGACATAAAGAGGATTGACGCACAACTCGTGGGGACGGCAAGACTTGGACAGCAGCCCCTTGTCCTGCTGTCACCATAGTTACCCAGTGCCCAGTCAGCGACATGTAACGCCCCTGTCCATGCCTACTCGTCCAAGTGTCTGTGGTGAAATGCACCCTGTCACACACAGAGTTTCTCAAAGAAGCGGTGATGTTGTGTGCGACATGCTGGTGGAGCGCAGGCACACCTTTCTTTGAGAAGTAGTGCCGACTGGGCATCTGGTACTGGGGCACTGCGACGGACATAAGGTCTCGAAAATCCTCTGTGTCCACCAGGCGGAAAGGCAGCATTTCTGTAGCCAAGAGCTTGCAGATGGTGAAATTCAACCTCTTAGCTTTCTTATGGCTAGGAGGAAATGGTCTTTTACTTGTCCACATCTGAGGGACCGAGGGCTGGCTATTGTGCTTAGACGGGGTTGATAAGGGTGTCCCCGTCAAACTGCCGGTCTGTGAGGAAGATGCAGGCGGACATGTTAGGTTGCCTTGATCCAAAGGTGGTGCTATCGATGTCGGACAGCGCTCAACACCAGCTGGTGTTACCACCTCCAAAGAAAATGATGACCTGCCAATCACGCTGGCTGTTGCGGGTAAAGAGGTGGGAGGTCTGCGCCCCAAAACAGGTGTGACTGCTGTCCCCCCAGTCACAGAGGATGAAGAGGCCGCGGATGCACAAGATATGGCAGACGGTGGTTGGCCCGGCCGGCTAGGCCGCATTGTAGCACACTGAGCTTCCCACTGCAACTTATGCTTCATGCCCATGTGCCGGTTCATGCATGAAGTACTCAAACTATGTATTTTTTGGCCTCTACTTAGCTTTTGCTGACAAATGTTACAGATAACACGAGTTGGGACATCTTTATCGATCTGAAAAAATGCCCAGGCTATGCAAGGCTTAGCACCCATGCGACCTGAAGAGCCACCACGACTTGTGGTGAGAGGCAGAGTTGTGTTTGAGGATGCAGTTGTTGACGTGCTTCCAGTACTACGTCTCTGTCCAGGAAGGCGCAACCTGACCTCGTCGTCACTAGCATCTTCCTCCACCTCCTCTGCTGACCTCATCTCTTGGCTGACTGTGGGTTGACAGTAAGTGGGATCTCCAACCTCATCATCATCACCTTGTGCGTTATCACTCCCGTCGTCCTCAGAGCCAACCTGTTCCTGCCCTGACAAAAAACTAAAGTTGTCGCTCCAATCAGGTATTTGAGTCTCATCATCGTCTTCCTCATTGTCTCCACCAACAGGAGTTACAGTTTGGGAATGAGGGTCTACATTATGGTCAGAACCTTCTGCGTCTGGTCCTGGATCCGACTCATAAAGATTCTGGGCATCAGTGCAGATCATTTCCTCGTCTGGATTCACAGAAGCGCTGGAGTCGACCTCTGATTCCCAGGCTATAGTATGAGTAAACAGCTCTGCAGACTCAACCATCTGTTCTACCTCATACTCAGACGGGCAGCTGGAGATTTGGGAGCTGTGAGGAAGCAAGTGCGATTGGGGTGACACCTTTGAGGACTGGAGTATTTGTGATGTTGAAGTTGATGTGGAGGAGAGCCCACTTAAAGGAGCACTTGATATCCGTTGAAGCACCTGCTGTTTTTGTGCCTCATCTGGAATTTGTAGCGATTGGCGTGGCCGTAAGAAAGGGATCTTATCACATTGTCCGTTAAAAGAAGTAGACATTTTAGTTTGGCTGGAAGATGGTCTTTCTTCTGCAGATGTTACTGTTGCTTTAACACCTACCCCACGGACACAACCTTTTTTCCCCTTCCAACACGCCTATTCCCCTTTCCACCAGCAGCAGGCCTTTTTCCACTCATTTTGGTGGTTAACTAATTCACAACTCTGGAGTTGTTTGCACAAAAAAACAATGGATGGGAACCGAGCAGAGCTGAGTGGCCAAACTGTGGTATTAGGCCAAAACTATTGGCTGGGTTAGATGCAGAAAAAAATTATATTCAATTTGCAACCTGATGGAGGTCAGTATAGATGGACAAATAGAGAAAGTCCCACACACTGCTAGAAGGCCAAATATTTTTTCAGAGCTAGATGCAGACAAAAAATTATTTTGAATTTGCAACCTGATGGAGGTCAGTATAGGTGGACTAATAGAACAAGTCCCACACACTGCTAGAAGGCCAAATATTTTTTCAGAGCTAGATGCAAAAAAAAATTATTTTCAGTTTGCAACCTGATGGAGGTCAGTATAGATGGACTAATAGAGAAAGTCCCACACACTGCTAGAAGGCCAAATATTTTTTCAGAGCTAGATGCAGAAAAACATTACATTCAGTTTGCAACCTGATGGAGGTCTGTATAGATGGATTAATAGAACAAGTCCCACACACAGCTAGAAGCCCAATATTTTTTCAGAGGTAGATGCAGAAAAAAATATATTCAGTTTGCAACCTGATGGAGGTCAGTATAGATGGACTAATACAACAAGTCCCACACACAGCTAGAAGCCCAATATTTTTTCAGAGCTAGATGCAGAAAAAAATTATATTCAATTTGCAACCTGATGGAGGTCAGTATAGATGGAGTAATAGAATAAGTCCCACACACAGCTAGAAGCCCAAATATTTTTTCAGAGCTAGATGCAGATAAAAATTATTTTTAATTTGCAACCTGATGGAGGTCAGTATAGATGGACTAATAGAGAAAGTCCCACACACTGCTAGAAGGCCAAATATTTTTTCAGAGCTAGATGCAGAAAAAAATTATATTCAGTTTGCAACCTGATGGAGGTCTGTATAGATGGATTAATAGAACAAGTCCCACACACAGCTAGAAGCCCAATATTTTTTCAGAGGTAGATGCAGAAAAAAATATATTCAGTTTGCAACCTGATGGAGGTCAGTATAGATGGACTAATACAACAAGTCCCACACACAGCTAGAAGCCCAATATTTTTTCAGAGCTAGATGCAGATAAAAATTATTTTTAATTTGCAACCTGATGGAGGTCAGTATAGATGGACTAATAGAGAAAGTCCCACACACTGGTAGAAGGCCAAATATTTTTTCAGAGCTAGATGCAGAAAAAAATTATATTCAATTTGCAAACTGATGGAGGTCAGTATAGATGGACTAATAGAATGATGCTATGCCCAAAAGATTTTACTTCACTAGGTGCAGTAAAAAAATTGGTATTCTATACACAGGTGGTATATCTTGCAACACAGATAGGCTACTCCACTGACTAACACACTCTGCAATAGGCCTAAAAGGATTAGCTTTGCTAGATTCAGCCAAATGCTGTGAAAAAAACTTGCACAGCACTGGCACAGACCTGCCTGGCAAAAACTGATAGGAACTGATGTAACCTAATCCTGAAAAGGACTGCAATTACAATTAGTCTTTACTCCCACAACCTATCTATTTAAGAGCACAGACCTGCCTGATAAAAGTCGTAGGAAATGCTGTAACCTAGTCCTTAAAAGGACTGCAATCACAACTATTCCCTACTCCCAAGCTATCTGTAGATTTGTGCGAAAATTGTCTTGAAATTAACAAGGTATAGCGCACACAGCACAGCGGTGCCGTCTAACACGCAGCTGCGGCAGTGAGAAAATGGTGGCGACGGGGAAAATTGCTTGGTTTTATAGGGCAAGGACATGTGACATACACTGCCAATGACACATGCCCTTGCTTGTGTGAAAAAAAGCACTTCGCTCCGTGTGTGCGCTGCTGATAGGCTGACAGATTGCACCTCCCCACTGCAAATGCGGGAAAGAGAAAAAAAAATGGAGATCTTCATTATTCCTGCAGAGATCCATCCCCTGCCCCTCCCCCCACCCCGCTGTACACTCAAACTGCGTATTAACATTAATTTTCATCATTACTGAGAAAAAATCCAGTTATGATTTTGGTGCACGAACAGTTATCGAACATAACCTCGAACAGCCGAATTTTTCTCAAATCGTTCGTGTTCGCCGAACGGCTCGAACACCGCCCAAAACAGCTCGAATTTGAGATTGGCGAACAGTTCGAGTAGAACAACGCTCATCTCTAATTGTGACCAGGGGGCCTGCTTCCAAGGACGAGTGATGGATGAGCTATACCGCATCTTTGGGATCGACCGTTCCCGGACAACGCCCTACCACCCGCAAGGGAGCGGTGCATGCGAGCGCTTTAACCGAACCCTGTTGCAAATGTTGCGAACACTGGAAGCGGACAAAAAGATGAAGTGGCCCGAATTCATGTCCAAGCTGGTGTGGGTGTATAATAATCGAGTTCATGCAACCACCGGCTACACCCCCTACTTGTTGCTGTTTGGAAGAAGTGGCCGAGAAATCACCGAACTGGAGCTAGACTCAGAAGACCCCGGTCCGGGCAGTAGCCCAAGTACCTGGATTCGAGAACACCAGCGTCGACTCCATACCGTGAGAAGACTGCTTTCTCAGAAGTTTCAGGAAGTAGAGCATACAGTTCGGCCCCCGACCACAGGTGGATCGCTTCAGCCAGGAGACCGAGTGCTGGTGAGGGCTAAACGATTTGGGAGTAAGCTGGACCATCGTTGGGAGGCAATACCATATCGGGTGGTGAAGAAGGTTCACCCAGACAACCCCGTCTACGAGGTTAGGCCCGAAGGGGATGACGCCGCGACATCCAGGGTGTTGCACCATAATATGTTGAGACCTTGCTCCTCTGAAGCAGAAGTCTGTAACAGGGCTGGGCCCTCAGACGTGTTGGCTGAAGTGCCACATACAGGAACCTTGGGGGATGAAGAAGGATGGGCCACAATGCAGTTGGGCCCGTCAGAACCGTTGGTGCCACTCCCGAGTGGAAGTCAGAATGAGTCAGGAAATGATTTGCAATCCCCAGTAGTTGATTCCTCGGATCTCCCGGAGTCTCCTCCGCAAGAAGAGCCCTGCAGAACTGAGCGGGCTAATGCCGGAATTCCTCCTAACCGGTATGCTCAGGAAGAGTTTATCTGGTCTCGAATCCAACAGAAAACGCAAGAGTGTGCCCAACTCCTGTCTGAGCTTGCACTGCCTGGAAGGAGACATCAATTCTGCGAGGAGTCCACTCGCCCGAGGACTGGCGAGCAAAAAGGAGGGAGGAATGTAGAACGAGCAAAAAAGCTTGTAAAAGAACTTCAACATGACGTTTCAAGGATGGAGCGAGACTGCCATCTACTGGCCAGAGACAGTAAAGCGGAACCAAAATATACAAAGGAAGTTGCAGGGAGGGCAGATTCAGAGGCTGGACCCGATCAGGTGACCTCCAGGAAGGAGTTCAGAGAGATAAGAGGCCAGCGCGCCAAACCTGAAGGGTCTTTGGCGCCAAGCAGCAGAGAGGAGCAGACCGGCTCCCTGCGTCCTGAGAAACCCCGCGTGACAGGTCAAATCCAGAGGCCTGAGAGGTGCTCCAGCCGGGCACTGGTAAAAGAGCTCCGGATCCCTCACAGTTGTGACTCGAGTGCTGTGCCTGCTGAGGATACTAGGAACCTGATCGTGGTGCTGAGTGAGTTCGCGGAACCCGACGTCGGCCGCCGACAGACGAGGCCTGGACCCCCCTATCCAAGGCTCGAGAGATTGCCCCCAACAGCCAAGCAGAGAGGAGCTGCATACATGAGCAGGGCCGTCACTTCCACTGCTCACCCACGGTACCGAGGACAATTGGGTTTAAGTACTCAGGTTGGGAGGGGGACGGTTGGGGCTAAAGTAGCACAACGTGATTTAGTTGAATTCATCCGGAAAGAGACTCACGGCCTAGCGGGAATAACCGGTGACCCCCGCTAGGGCCAAATTCACGGTTAAAGAACTTGTGTGGTGCTTCTCATGCTTGAGGGCATCACCTTACTTTAAGAGACTGCGCCTTATTTTAAGAGACTGCGCCTTACTTTGAGAAATTTTGTATTTTTCTGATATTTCAAACCACTGTTCATTACCCTTGTTGCTAATCCCTTGTTTCTGTATACCTGTTGTATAAAACTGTTTACAAACATCTCTGACTGTTCTCGCCTTGTGTCTCTGTGCGTTGCATTCCAGCACCTGCATTACACGCACACAGGGGATTCGCTTCAGTACCTTTACTGGTGTAAATGGCAGGTATGGTCCAGGGTACTTAGTAGGAAGGGTGCACTTCTGGACTCTCCCCAGTGAGCGGGTATAAGGCCTCCTGATCCGTTTCTTCCTCTCTCTAAAGCTCCTGGCCAGCCTGGAACTAGGCCTAGCTTCTGTACTGTTTCACTCTCTCACCTGTCTGCTTGGTAGTAGAACTTTTCTCCAGCTACCACTATCCCTGGACGCTGGGGCCTTCGTGGTTCCTAGTTCTGTAAATGATTATAGCTTCAGGTTGACCAGGGGTCTGGAATAGTGTTGAGCCACCCCCGTAGTGTTCGGGTTCGGTTCGGTTCGTCGAACACCGGGATGTTCGAGGAACTGTTCGTCGAACTGTTCGTCGAACACCTTAGAACACCGTCGAACACCGTTAAAACCAATGGCAGGCAAACAAAAACACATAGAAACACATAGAAAACACCTGCAAAGGTGTCCAAAAGCTGACAAACTGCTCAGAAGACACTCTCTTTAAAAAAGCCGGCCGGCAAATTCAGCAGCGGCATACACCGGTACCCGACAATTTAGACAAGAAGGAATAGAGCATCACACATAGATTAGATAGATAGAAACATGTCAGTCACACATATAAGAAGCACAGTGACAGTGTTGGTTACTGCACTTGTCATTTAGTGTAAAGGATTTATTAAAAAAAATATTAGTGTTTTCATGCACTGTCTCTTTAAAAAAGCCGGCCGGCAATTCAGCATCTGTACCCGACAACTTAGAACAGAAAGAATAGAGCTTCACACATAGATTAGATAGATAGAAACATGTCAGTCACATATATAATAAGTACAGTGATAGTGTTGCTTACTGTACTTGTCATTTAGTGTAAAGGATTTATTTAAAAAAATAATAGTGTTTTCATGCACTGTCTCTTTAAAAAAGCCGGCCGGCAATTCAGCAGCGGTACCCGACAATTTAGAACAGAAAGATAGAGCATCACACATAGATTAGATAGATAGAAACATGTCAGTCACATATATATGAAGTACAGTGATAGTGTTGGTTACTGTACTTGTCATTTAGTATTAAAATAAAGGATTTATTATTAAAAAAATTGGCGTGGGGTTCCCCTTAATTTTAGGCTCTAGCGGAGGTTAAGCAGACAGCTGGGGCAGATGTTTGAAGCCTGGGAAGGGGGTAATACCCACGGAGCTTCCCAGGCTACTAATATCAACCCCCAGCTGAATACATAGCCTTTACTAGCTATTAAAATGGGGGACCCCCCAAAAAAATGACGTGGGGTCCCCCCTAATTTAATAGCTAGCAAAGGCTAGGCAGACAGCTGGGGGCTGATATTAATAGCCCAGGAAGGGAGCCATGAATATTGGCCCCCTCCCAGGCTAGAAACACCAGCCGTCAGCCGCCCCAGAAATGGCGCATTCATAGGATGCGCCAATTCTGGCACTTAGCCTCGCTCTTCCACGCTGCCCTGGTGCGGTGGCAGGGGGTAATAGGGTTGGGGTTGATGTCAGCTTATAATGCCAGCTGACATCAAGCCCAGGTTAGTAATGGAGAGGCGTCTATAAGACACCCCCATTACTAACCCCATAGTCAAAGTTAAAAAAAACACAAACACCCAGAATAAAGTCCTTTAATTGAAATAAAGACACAATCCTTTATTGTTCTAAATTAAACCATACTTACCATCACGCCCATTCCAGCTGAAGCCAACGATCTCCTGCAATAAAAGAAAAATAATAAAGCAACCTCATCCTTACCTTTCCATGGTTCCCACGACAGCTTCAGCTCTGCTACATCGAGATGACAGGCTGGACCGCAGCAGAACGCTGCCATCCAGCCTGTCATCCCGCAGACACTGAGAAGCGCAGGCTTACTTGCGCTGCTCAGCGTCTCTCTGTGACGACATCCAGATGAGCCGAGTTCATGTCCAATGAACTCGGCTCACCTCATGCACGTCACTGACAGCGTGGGAAAATTCTCACGCTGAAGCGCTGATTGCAGGAGAATTTTCCCACGCTGTCAGTGACGTGCAGGAGGTGAGCTGAGTTCATTGGACATGAGCTCACCTCATGCACATCACTGACAGCGTGGGAGTATTCTCCTGCACTCAGCACTTCAGCGTGAGAATTTTCCCACGCTGTCAGTGACGTGCATGAGGTGAGCCGAGTTCATTGGACATGACCTCGGCTCATCTGGATGCCGTCACAGCGAGACAGTGAGGAGCGCAAGCATGCCTGCGCTTCTCAGTGTCTGCGGGATGACAGACTGGATGGCAGCGTTCTGCTGCGGTCCAGCCAGTCATCTCGATGTAGCAGAGCTGAAGCTGTCGTGGGAACCATGGAAAGGTAAGGATGAGGTTGGTTTATTATTTTTCTATTATTGCAGGAGATCGTTGGCTTCAGCTGGAATGGGTGTGATGGTAAGTATGGTTTAATTTAGAACAATAAAGAATTGTGTCTTTATTTCAATTAAAGGACTTTATTCTGGGTGTTGTGTTTTTTTTAAATACTTTACTAGAAATTCATGGCGGTCATGTCTAATACTGGCGTGACCCCATGAATTTTGGGCTTGGGGCCAGCTGATAATACCAAGCTGGCCCTAACCCCTTTATTACCCAGTGAGCCACCGCACCAGGGCCCTGGATGAGTTGGGTACAGCGCCAGAAGATGGCGCTTCTATGAACGCGCCATTTTCCGGGGTGGCTGCGGACTGCAATTTGTAGCGGGGGGGGGGCCCAGAAAGCTTGGGCCTCCCTGCGCTGCAGATTCCAGCCCCCAGCTGCCTAGTTGTACCTGGCTGGACACAAAAATAGGGCGAAGCCCCACGTACTTTTTTTTTAATTATTTCATGAAATTCATGAAATAATTAAGAAAAAAAGGCCTTCCCTATATTGTTGTGTCCGGCCAGGTACAAATAGGCAGCTGGTGGTTGGGGGCAGCCCGTTCCTGCCTGCTGTACCTGGCTGGACACAAATATAGTGCGAAGCCCCACTTCAATTTTTTTTAATTATTTCATGAAATTCATGAAATAATTAAGAAAAAAAGGGCTTCCCTATATTGTTGTGTCCGGCCAGGTACAAATAGGCAGCTGGTGGATGGGGGCAGCCCGTTCCTGCCTGCTGTACCTGGCTGGACACAAATATAGTGCGAAGCCCCACTTCAATTTTTTTTAATTATTTCATGAAATTCATGAAATAATTAAGAAAAAAAGGGCTTCCCTATATTGTTGTGTCCGGCCAGGTACAAATAGGCAGCTGGTGGATGGGGGCAGCCCGTTCCTGCCTGCTGTACCTGGCTGGACACAAATATAGTGCGAAGCCCCACTTCAATTTTTTTTAATTATTTCATGAAATTCATGAAATAATTAAGAAAAAAAGGGCTTCCCTATATTGTTGTGTCCGGCCAGGTACAAATAGGCAGCTGGTGGATGGGGGCAGCCCGTTCCTGCCTGCTGTACCTGGCTGGACACAAATATAGTGCGAAGCCCCACTTCAATTTTTTTAAATTATTTCAGGAAATTCATGAAATAATTTAAAAAAAATTGACGTGGGGCTTCGCACTATATTTGTGTCCAGCCAGGTACAGCAGGCAGGAACGGGCTGCCCCCAACCACCAGCTGCCTATTTGTACCTGGCCGGACACAACAATATAGGGAAGCCCTTTTTTTCTTAATTATTTCATGAAATAATTTAAAGAAAATTGACGTGGGGCTTCGCCCTGTTTTTGTGTCCAGCCAGGTACAACTAGGCAGCTGGGGGCTGGAATCCGCAGTGCAGGGAGGCCCAAGCTTTCTGGGCCACCCCCGCTGCAAATTGCAGTCCGCAGCCACCCCGGAAAATGGCGCGTTCATAGAAGCGCCATCTTCTGGCGCTGTACCCAACTCATCCAGGGCCCTGATGCGGTGGCTCACTGGGTAATAAAGGGGTTAGGGCCAGCTTGGCATTATCAGCTGGCCCTAAGCCCGAAATTCATGGGGTCACGCCAATATTAGACATGACCACCATGAATTTCTAGTAAAGTATTTAAAAAAAACACAACACCCAGAAAAAAGTCCTTTAATTGAAATAAACACACAATTCTTTATTGTTCTAAATTAAACCATACTTACCATCACGCCCATTCCAGCTGAAGCCAACGATCTCCTGAAATAAAAGAAAAATAATAAAGCAACATCATCCTTACCTTTCCATGGTTCCCATGACAGCTTCAGCTCTGCTACATCGAGATGACAGGCTGGACCGCAGCAGAACGCTGCCATCCTGCCTGTCATCCCGCAGACACTGAGAAGCGCAGGCTTGCTTGCGCTCCACAGTGTCTCTCTGTGAGGGCATCCAGATGAGCCGAGTTAATGTCCAATGAACTCGGCTCACCTCATGCACGTCACTGACAGCGTGGGAAAATTCTCCTGCACTCAGCGCTTCAGCGTGGGAGAATTCTCACACTGAAGCGCTGAGTGCAGGAGAATTCTCCCACGCTGTCAGTGACGTGCAGGAGGTGAGCTGAGTTCATTGGACATGAGCTCACCTTATGCACGTCACTGACAGCGTGGGAAAATTCTCCTGCACTCAGCGCTTCAGCGGGAGAATTCTCACGCTGAAGCGCTGAGTGCAGGAGAATTCTCCCACGCTGTCAGTGACGTGCAGGAGGTGAGCTGAGTTCATTGGACATGAGCTCACCTTATGCACGTCACTGACAGCGTGGGAGAATTCTCCTGCACTCACCGCTTCAGCGTGAGAATTTTCCCACGCTGTCAGTGACGTGCATGAGGTGAGCCGAGTTCATTGGACATGAACTCGGCTCATCTGGATGTCGTCACAGAGAGACGCTGAGCAGCGCAAGCAAGCCTGCGCTTCTCAGTGTCTGCGGGATGAGAGGCTGGATGGCAGCGTTCTGCTGCGGTCCAGCCTGTCATCTCGATGTAGCAGAGCTGAAGCTGTCGTGGGAACCATGGAAAGGTAAGGATGAGGTTGCTTTATTATTTTTCTTTTATTGCAGGAGATCGTTGGCTTCAGCTGGAATGGGCGTGACGGTAAGTATGGTTTAATTTAGAACAATAAAGGATTGTGTCTTTATTTCAATTAAAGGACTTTATTCTGGGTGTTTGTGTTTTTTTTAACTTTGACTATGGGGTTAGTAATGGGGGTGTCTTATAGACGCCTCTCCATTACTAACCTGGGCTTGATGTCAGCTGGCATTATAAGCTGACATCAACCCCAACCCTATTACCCCCTGCCACCGCACCAGGGCAGCGTGGAAGAGCGAGGCTAAGTGCCAGAATTGGCGCATCCTATGAATGCACCATTTCTGGGGCGGCTGACGGCTGGTGTTTCTAGCCTGGGAGGGGGCCAATATTCATGGCTCCCTTCCTGGGCTATTAATATCAGCCCCCAGCTGTCTGCCTAGCCTTTGCTAGCTATTAAATTAGGGGGGACCCCACGTCATTTTTTTGGGGGGTCCCCCATTTTAATAGCTAGTAAAGGCTATGTATTCAGCTGGGGGCTGATATTAGTAGCCTGGGAAGCTCCGTGGGTATTACCCCCTTCCCAGGCTTCAAACATCTGCCCCAGCCGTCTGCTTAACCTCCGCTAGAGCCTAAAATTAAGGGGAACCCCACGCCAATTTTTTTAATAATAAATCCTTTATTTTAATACTAAATGACAAGTACAGTAACCAACACTATCACTGTACTTCATATATATGTGACTGACATGTTTCTATCTATCTAATCTATGTGTGAAGCTCTATTCTGTCTGTTATAAATTGTCGGGTACCGCTGCTGAATTGCCGGCCGGCTTTTTTAAAGAGACGGTGCATGAAAACACTATTATTTTTTTTGATAAATCCTTTACGCTAAATGACAAGTACAGTAAGCAGCACTTTCACTGTACTTCGTATATATGTGGCTGACATGTTTATATCTATCTAATCTATGTGTGAAGCTCTATTCTTTCGGTTCTAAATTGTCGGGTACAGGTGTATGCCGCTGCTGAATTGCCGGCTTTTCATGTTTCACTGTTGGCACTGTTCCCATCGATTTGGGCAATCACTGTAATGCCACAACCACCATGGCTGTGGCATTACAGTGAGTGGCAGACAATCCCTGCATGATTGGTGCTCTCAATAGCGCCAGACATGCAGGACACGCTTTTGGTGCACGAACAGTTATCGAACATAACCTCGAACAGCCGAATTTTTTGCAAATCGTTCGGGTTCGTCGAACAACTCGAACACCGCCCAAAACAGCTCGAATTTGAGATTGGCGAACAGTTCTAGTCGAACACCGCTCATCTCTAGTCTGGAATACTCCTGGTATACCGGTCGTTCCTACTGGGCGTAGAGGATCCTGTAGGCGCAGACCTGGTGTCCCCCTTAACTCCTCTCTCCTCTCCTTGCCTCCGGTAACACTCTACGCCCTCAGCACAGCAGCTCAACAGGTGCTGCCTCTTCACTGATCTCAAGTGCCAGCACACTCTGCCTACCTAACTCCACCCTCCAGTATATATATCCCTAACAGGGCTCCCTCTGGTGGTATGAGGTGGAAGGGTTGAGCTGTTTGTGTGTAGTAAGGGCCTCTTCTGGAGAAGTCCATCCATGCACCCTTTTGGGTCCTGTGGTACCTGTGTGTAGCAGGGTGCCACATATACGTGACTGCGTGTACGACTGCTTGTGCATGATTGTGTGTATGCATGCCTGCTATTGTCTGACTGCATGTGTGCGTGACTGCATGAGTGACTGCGTGTGACTGCGTGTTTGTACTGTATCTAGGGAGCTATGTGCCGCCTCATACTGTATCTAGGGATCTATTAGCGGCCTCATACTGGATCTAGGGAGCTACGTGCTGCCCCATACTGGATCTAGGGAGCTATGTGCGACCCCATACTGGATGTATGGAGCTACATGCAGCTTCATACTGGATCTAGGGAGCTATGTTCGGCCTCATACTTGATCTAGGAAGCTATGTGCAGCCTCATACTGGATTGAGGGACCTTTTCTCTGCCTCATACTGGATCTAGTGAGTTACGTGCAGCCTCATACTGGATCTAGGGAGCTACATGCGGCCTCATAGTGGATGTAAGGAGCTACGTGCAGCCTCACACTAGATCTAGGAATTTACATGCGGCCTCATACTTGATCTAGGGAGCTACGTGCGGCCTCATACTGGATCTAGGGAGCTACGTGCGGCCTCATACTGTACCTAGGGAGCTACATGCAGCCTCATACTGTACCTAGGGAGCTATGTGTGGCCTCATACTGGATCTAGGGAGCTATGTGCGGGCTTATACTGGATCTAGGGAGCTATGTGCTGCCTCATACTGGATCTAGGGAGCTACGTGTGGCCTCATACTGTACCTAGGGAGCTACATGCGGCCTCATACTGTACCTAGGGAGCTATGTGTGGCCTCATTCTGGATATAGGGAGCTACATGCAGCCTCATACTGGATCTAGGGAGCTACATGCGGCCTCATACTGGATCTAGGGAGCCACATGTGGCCTGATACTAGCTGGGGAAGGGGCCATTAGCCAAAGATGTTCCCTGACTATGAATAAAAGCTCACAGCTGTTTGCTTAGCCTTTACTGGAGGACCCCAGAAAAAAAATGTTGTAGGGTCCCTCTTTAAAATCTAACAAGCAAAGGCTAAACAGACAGCTGTGAGCTGATATTAATAGCTCTGAAGGTGTCAAAGGTCACCATTAGTTTATATTCCGAGACTCTCCTTTCTCTCTCTCAGAGAGAGCAGGAATGAATGTGTCGCATGGATTCATGTCATTCTACATCAACTAAGGAATGTGCCCATCAGACTTGTGGGGTCATCACAACACTACACCAAACAATAAAACTTTCACAGTCTTTATCTATGAACTGCTAAAATTTTTACAGCCAGAAATGTTTATTCCACAACATTTTATATATATATATATATATATATCCATCTGAAATAACAGCCCTTCTGAGGACTAATCCAGCTGCATATAATCAGTGCTAGTCAGGAGTTAGGCAGGCAGGCAGTGTATGTGGCAGACTGCAGTGCATATAGTGCATTGAACATTCTGTCAGCTGCTGTAATAATCACAGATATTTGTAGACATGGCTCCAGGCGCCAGGGCAATTTTTTTTTTATCTTAATCCTGGTTATTTGCTTAAAAAGTAGTGTTGAGCGAGCACTAAAATGCTCGGGTGCTCGAAGCTCGGACCGAGCTCACCGTGATACTCGGGTGCTCCACCCGAGCAACGAGCCCAATGTTAGTCTATGGGATACCCGAGCATTTTTGCGGCGGCACCCCCGGCGGTCTGTAGAAAGCCTAAAAAGTACCCAAAACGATAGTGACAGTGCTCAAATGACATGGGGACAGCATGGGGACCGCCCCAGGAAGCATTTCTGACCCCCAGGTCACTGCTGTCAACAACGTGGTCTGAGGTATTATGCCACTTTTACAGGCTCACAATAAAATGTTCAAAAATGAAATTGAAACTGCTTTCCTATGAAATATGTTAAGGAACATCCTTTCCAGGGTAAAGACTTGTGTATAAGGTAAAATAAATAACCAAAAACAAAAATACTCCTCCACACCTTGGGCTATGTTCACAAGTAGCATTTTTTAAGCATTTTTGCACTTTTGTATTGCTTTCAACTGTGACAAATGCATTCACCGGGAAATGTAATTTTAACATTTTACAACCTTATCTGGCCATGTGCTGTGTGACACATGCATACAGTGCTGAAAAGACATGGGAACAGCATGGGGAAGACCCCTGGAAGCATCTCTGACACCCAGGTCACTGCCTAAAAGTGTGCCCATCAGAAGTGATCCTTGCCACATCAGAAGATGCAGACTTGCAACTATCCCCGTGCAAGTCCTTGTCCCAGCGCAGTGTTCAATTGTACCTCCCCCATTCCTTGCAATGCAAGTGCAAATATGCAGCCAACCAACCACCCACCCGCAGGCTGCAATACTATACTGTTAGCTTGCACTTGAAATGGGGCCTTTTAGTTTGGAGGAGGCCGAAGCTGGCCACTTCCTCTTGGCTGCGTCAGCAGCGAGGTCTCCATACTCAGTCCCCAGCCGCCACTATTTGTCCCGGGAACCTTCCCCACACTTTTCTTAGCCTGGCCAGCTTTAGGGCAGCATTGGACGAGCCCACCAGACAACCAGAGACTCCTCCGGTGGGCCCTGGCTTCTCTATCAGGGTAGTTGAGAGTGCCAAGGTGAGGAGCATTTTGTGAATGTTTTTCCCAGCAATATGCGCTCCTGAAGGATGATGATGGAACTTGATATTCGGATTCAAAGATAATTTTTATTTCAAACTAAAATACAACCGGTTTCGACTTCTTTCAGCCTACCTCAGGTATAATATCATGCATATATTCGATAGGTATTCGATCGATAGGTTTACAGATAAGAAATATCCAAAACGATTAATTATGGCAGCATACAGAACTAATCTAGAAAGAACTCAGCAGGAGTGGTTATCTAGAGAGAATAACAAAAATAAGGACGTGGAGGAGGGGATAACTAAGGAAGTTATAGAAAAACCTGAGCAGATAATTAGTAAGAATAAGGAAAGAAAAAAAGATAGGTGGCAGTATAACTTTATTACCGCTTTTAATCTCATACGGATATAAGAAACATTTAAAATAAATATTGGTACTTGTTGAAAAAGGATACATTTTTGAAAAAACTTTTACCAGATAGACCCAATATTACCTTTCGTAGGGGCCAAACAGTGAAGGGTATAATTGCACGTAGTTATCTCAGAATGACCAAATATGGGGAACGGGAATGTATAAAGAAAAAAGAAAAAATTAGGATAAATGAAACGGATGCTTTCAAACTGGGTGTCCATCGATGTGTTTCCCGAAAATGTTGTACCTGCAAAATCATCAATCATATGACTAGAGATGAGCGGTGTTCGACTAGAACTGTTCGCCAATCTCAAATTCGAGCTGTTTTGGGCGGTGTTCGAGTTGTTCGACGAACCCGAACGATTTGCAAAAAATTCGGCTGTTCGAGGTTATGTTCGATAACTGTTCGTGCACCAAAAGCGTGTCCTGCATGTCTGGCGCTATTTAGAGCACCAATCATGCAGGGATTGTCTGCCACTCACTGGAATGCCACAGCCATGGTGGTTGTGGCATTACAGTGATTGCCCAAATCGATGGGAACTGTGCTCAGAGTGAAACACGAAAAGCCGGCAATTCAGCAGCGGCATACACCGGTACCCGACAATTTAGAACCGAAAGAATAGAGCTTCACACATAGATTAGATAGATATAAACATGTCAGCCACATATATATGAAGTACAGTGAAAGTGCTGCTTACTGTACTTGTCATTTAGCGTAAAGGATTTATCAAAAAAAATAATAGTGTTTTCATGCACCGTCTCTTTAAAAAAGCCGGCCGGCAATTCAGCAGCGGTACCCGACAATTTAGAATAGAAGGAATAGAGAATCACACATAGATTGGATAGATAGAAACATGTCAGTCACATATATATGAAGTACAGTGACAGTGTTGCTTACTGTACTTGTCATTTAGTGTAAAGGATTTATTAAAAAAAATAATAGTGTTTTCATGCACCGTCTCTTTAAGAAAGCCGGCCGGCAATTCAGCAGCGGTACCCGACAATTTATAACAGACAGAATAGAGCTTCACACATAGATTAGATAGATAGAAACATGTCAGTCACATATATATGAAGTACAGTGATAGTGTTGGTTACTGTACTTGTCATTTAGTATTAAAATAAAGGATTTATTATTAAAAAAATTGGTGTGGGGTTCCCCTTAATTTTAGGCTCTAGCGGAGGTTAAGCAGACAGCTGGGGCAGATGTTTGAAGCCTGGGAAGGGGGTAATACCCACGGAGCTTCCCAGGCTACTAATATCAGCCCCCAGCTGAATACATAGCCTTTACTAGCTATTAAAATGGGGGACCCCCCCAAAAAAATGACGTGGGGTCCCCCCTAATTTAATAGCTAGCAAAGGCTAGGCAGACAGCTGGGGGCTGATATTAATAGCCCAGGAAGGGAGCCATGAATATTGGCCCCCTCCCAGGCTAGAAACACCAGCCGTCAGCCGCCCCAGAAATGGCGCATTCATAGGATGCGCCAATTCTGGCACTTAGCCTCGCTCTTCCACGCTGCCCTGGTGCGGTGGCAGGGGGTAATAGGGCTGGGGTTGATGTCAGCTTATAATGCCAGCTGACATCAAGCCCAGGTTAGTAATGGAGAGGCGTCTATAAGACACCCCCATTACTAACCCCATAGTCAAAGTTAAAAAAAACACAAACACCCAGAATAAAGTCCTTTAATTGAAATAAAGACACAATTCTTTATTGTTCTAAATTAAACCATACTTACCGTCACGCCCATTCCAGCTGAAGCCAACGATCTCCTGTAAAAAAAATAAAATAATAAAGCAACCTCATCCTTACCTTTCCATGGTTCCCACGACAGCTTCAGCTCTGCTACATCGAGATGACAGGCTAGACCGCAGCAGAACGCTGCCATCCAGCCTGTCATCCCGCAGACACTGAGAAGAGCAGGCATGCTTGCGCTCCTCAGTGTCTCGTTGTGACGGCATCCAGATGAGCCGAGGTCATGTCCAATGAACTCGGCTCACCTCATGCACGTCACTGACAGCGTGGGAGAATTCTCACGCTGAAGCGCTGAGTGCAGGAGAATTTTCCCACGCTGTCAGTGAGGTGCATGAGGTGAGCTGAGTTCATTGGACATGAGCTCACCTCATGCACGTCACTGACAGCGTGGGAGAATTCTCCTGCACTCAGCACTTCAGCGTGAGAATTTTCCCACGCTGTCAGTGACGTGCATGAGGTGAGCCGAGTTCATTGGACATGACCTCGGCTCATCTGGATGCCGTCACAGCGAGACACTGAGGAGCGCAAGCATGCCTGCTCTTCTCAGTGTCTGCGGGATGACAGGCTGGATGGCAGCGTTCTGCTGCGGTCCAGCCTGTCATCTCGATGTAGCAGAGCTGAAACTGTCGTGGGAACCATGGAAAGGTAAGGATGATGTTGCTTTATTATTTTTCTTTTATTGCAGGAGATCGTTGGCTTCAGCTGGAATGGGCGTGATGGTAAGTATGGTTTAATTTAGAACAATAAAGGATTGTGTCTTTATTTCAATTAAAGACTTTATTCTGGGTGTTTGTGTTTTCTTTTAACTTTGACTATGGGGTTAGTAATGGGGGTGTCTTATAGACGCCTCTCCATTACTAACCTGGACTTGATGTCAGCTGGCATTATAAGCTGACATCAACCCCAGCCCTATTACCCCCTGCCACCGCTACAGGGCAGCGTGGAAGAGCGAGGCTAAGTGCCAGAATTGGCGCATCCTATGAATGCGCCATTTCTGGGGCGGCTGACGGCTGGTGTTTCTAGCCTGGGAGGGGGCCAATATTCATGGCTCCCTTCCTGGGCTATTAATATCAGCCCCCAGCTGTCTGCCTAGCCTTTGCTAGCTATTAAATTAGGGGGGACCCCACGTCATTTTTTTGGGGGGGTCCCCCATTTTAATAGCTAGTAAAGGCTATGTATTCAGCTGGGGGCTCATATTAGTAGCCTGGGAAGCTCCGTGGGTATTACCCCCTTCCCAGGCTTCAAACATCTGCCCCAGCTGTCTGCTTAACCTCCGCTAGAGACTAAAATTAAGGGGAACCCCACGCCAATTTTTTTTAATAATAAATCCTTTATTTTAACACTAAATGACAAGTACAGTAACCAACACTATCACTGTACTTCATATATATGTGACTGACATGTTTCTATCTATCTAATCTATGTGTGAAGCTCTATTCTGTCTGTTATAAATTGTCGGGTACAGATGCTGAATTGCCGGCCGGCTTTTTTAAAGAGACGGTGCATGAAAACACTATTATTTTTTTTAATAAATCCTTTACACTAAATGACAAGTACAGTAAGCAAAATTGTCACTGTACTTCATATATATGTGACTGACATGTTTCTATCTATCTAATCTATGTGTGAAGCTCTATTCTGTCTGTTATAAATTGTCGGGTACAGATGCTGAATTGCCGGCCGGCTTTTTTAAAGAGACAGTGCATGAAAACACTATTATATTTTTTAATAAATCCTTTACACTAAATGACAAGTACAGTAAGCAACACTGTCACTGTACTTCATATATATGTGACTGACATGTTTCTATCTATCTAATCTATGTGTGAGGCTCTATTCCTTCTTGTCTAAATTGTCGGGTACCGGTGTATGCCGCTGCTGAATTGCCGGCCGGCTTTTTTAAAGAAAGCATCTTCTGAGCAGTTTGTCAGCTTTTGGACACCTTTGAAGGTGTTTTCTATGTGTTTCTATGTGTTTTTGTTTGCCTGCCATTGGTTTTAACGGTGTTCGACGGTGTTCTAAGGTGTTCGACGAACAGTTCGACGAACAGTTCCTCGAACATCCCGGTGTTCGACGAACCGAACCGAACCCGAACACTACGGGGGTGGCTCAACACTACATATGACTCAGTACACTACGTCGTACAGTGAAACCATAGCAATCACACAAAAATTAATGTGTGATAGTGATTTTGTGATATATGCCTGTTTCCTGCAATACGTGGGTCGGACCATCCAGTCCCTACGGTCCCGTATGAATGGCCACAGGCACAATACCAAAAATGGTTTTTTAACCCCTTAACAACATCTGACGTACTAATACGCGTCTGTGCCCTGGGACTTAAGAGCCAGATCCGTATTAGTACGTCATGGCGATCGCGCGCGCACACAGGCTGTGCGGGCGCGATCGCCGCCGGGTGTCAGCTGATTGTCACAGCTAACACCCGATACTATGTGCAGAGAGCGGTCCTGAACCGCTTCCAGCACATTAACCCCCGCGATGCTGCGATCGAAGTCGATCGCAGCATTGCGGGGGCAAGGGGAGGTGATCGCAGATACTCACCTCCTCTTCCGGCTTCCAGCACTGTCTGCAAAGGCTTCCCGGGTGTTGCCATGACGACCCGATGTCGTCATGACAACATTCGGGTCACCAGACAGCAGGAAGATTGTTTGGACATGCGCAGTGCATCTACAAACAATCTTCTCCCTGTCCGGCGCTGACAGTCTGCATGGCACAGGGATGGTGCTGCATTCCTGTGCCATGCAGGCGATCAGAGAAAAAAAAGTGAAAGTCCCAGAGTGGGACAAAGTAATAAACTATATAAGCTTCCAGAAAGTGAAAAAAAAAATAAAAGAAAAATTGCAAAAATATAAAAAAAAAATAAAAAAAAGAATCCACCAAAAATAAAAATATAATGTACCCATCAATAAATATTATTATAAAAAAAAAAAACAATAAAAGTACACATATTTGGTATCGCCGCGTCTGGAACAACCTGACCTATAAAACTGTGCCAATACTTAACCCCTTCAGTGAACACAGTAAAAAAAAAAAAAAAAAAACGAAGCAAAAAACAATGCTTTATCACCATACCGCCAAACAAAAAATGGAATAACACGCGATCAAAAAGACAAATATAAATAAAAATGTTACCGCTGAAAACGTCATCTCGTCCCGCAAAAAACAAGCTGCCATACAGCTCCATCATCCAAAAAATAAAAAAGTTATAGCTCTCAGAATAAAGCGATGCTAAAAAATATTTTTTTCTATAAAATTGCTTTTATTATGTAAAAGTGCAAAACATAGAAAAACTATATAAATGTGGTACCGCTGTAAACGTACTGACCCAAAGAATAAAGCTACCTTATCAATTTTACCACACACGGAACAGAATAAAAAAAACAAAAAAAACAATTCCTGAATTGTTGGTTTTTGTTTATTCTGCCTCCCAAAAATCGGAATAGAAAGCGATCAAAAAATGTCACGTGCCTGAAAATGGCACCAATAACAACGTCAAGTCATCCCGCAAAAAACGAGCCATCACATGACTGTCTGCCAAAATCTGGAAAAATTATAGCTCTCAAAATATGGCGATGCAAAAACTAGATTTTACAAAAAATGCGTCTTTTAGTGTGTGACAGCTGTCAGTCATAAAAACCTCATATGATTCTGGTATTGCTGTAATCACACCGACCCGAAGAATAAAGTCGTCTAATCACTTATACCGCACAAGGAACGGAGTCAAAAATAAACTCTTGGGTTAGGATTGGGTTAGGGTTAGGGCCGGTTTTGGGGCTAGGGTTGTGCTAGGGCTAGGGTTGTGCTACGGTTAGGGTTGTGCTAGGGTTAGGGCTGTGGTTGGGGTTAGGGTTGTGATGGGGTTGGCATTTTTTTCAAAAGTAAGAAAAAAAGATGATGATATGGCGACTAGTGTTGAGCGCAAGTGCTCGCTACTTGAGTTTGCATCGGGTGCTCTGGTATGCATTGAGTATCGTGGGTATTTGAGTGACATGCTCGAGTCTCTGCCCCATATGGTTCGCGGCCAAAAAAACTTTATGGGGATTGCCTGCCATGCACGAGCGATCCCCGCATGTTTTTTTTGGGTGTCTAATAACCGTGAAACATGCGGAGCAGGGACTCGAGCATGTCACTCGAGCACACGCTGTACATGGTGCATACCTGAGTACCCGATGCAAACTCAAGTAGCGAGCACTTGCGCTCAAGACTTATTCAATATGATGACCTAATGTAAACAAATTCTGTGTCGTACCTCTGGGTTCAAAATGTTCACTATACACCCTAATAAAATCCTTGGGGGGTATAGTTTCCAAAATGGGGTCACTTGTGGGGGAGCTCCACTGTTAAGGCACATCACGGGCTCTCCAAACGCGACATGGTGTCCGCTAACAAATTGAATGGAAAATCGTCTCAAATTGTTAGCGGACACCATGTTGCGTTAGGAGAGTCCCTGTGTGCCCAAACATTGGAGCTCCCCCACAAGTGACCCCATTTTGGAAACTAGACCCCCCAAGGCACCTATCTAGATGCATAGTGAGCACTTGGAATCCCAGGTGCTTCACAAATTGATTCATAAAAATGAAAAAGTGTTTTTTTTTCACTTTTTCATTTTTACGAATTAATTTGTGAAGCACCTGGGGCTTCCAAGTGCTCACTATGCATCTAGATAGGTGCCTTGGGGGGTCTAGTTTCCAAAATGGGGTCACTTGTGGGGGAGCTCCAAAGTTTGGGCACACAGGGGCTCTCCAAACGCAACATGGTGTCCGCTAACAATTTGAGCCGATTTTCCATTCAATTTGTTAGCGGATACCATGTTGCATTTGAAGAGTCCCTGTGTGCCCAAACATTGGAGCTCCCCCACAAATGACCCCATTTTGGAAACTAGACCCCGCAAGGCACCTATCTAGATGCATAGTGAGCACTTGGAATCCCAGGTGCTTCACAAATTGATTCATAAAAATGAAAAAGTGTTTTTTTTTCACTTTTTCATTTTTACGAATCAATTTGTGAAGCACCTGGGGCTTCCAAGTGCTCACTATGCATCTTGATAGGTGCCTTGGGGGGTCTAGCTTCCAAAATGGGGTCACTTGGGGGGGAGCTCCAATGTTTGGGCACACAGGGGCTCTCCAAACGCAACATGGTGTCCGCTAACAATTTGAGCCAACAATTTGTTAGCGGACACCATGTTGCATTTGAAGAGTCCCTGTGTGCCCAAACATTGGAGCTCCACCCCAAGTGACCCCATTTTGGAAGCTAGACCCCCCAAGGCACCTATCTAGATGCATAGTGAGCACTTGGAATCCCAGGTGCTTCACAAATTGATTCATAAAAATGAAAAAGTGTTTTTTTTTCACTTTTTCATTTTTACGAATCAATTTGTGAAGCACCTGGGGCTTCCAAGTGCTCACTATGCATCTAGATAGGTGCCTTGGGGGGTCTAGTTTCCAAAATGGGGTCACTTGTGGGGGAGCTCCAAAGTTTGGGCACACAGGGGCTCTCCAAACGCAACATGGTGTCCGCTAACAATTTGAGCCGATTTTCCATTCAATTTGTTAGCGGATACCATGTTGCATTTGAAGAGTCCCTGTGTGCCCAAACATTGGAGCTCCCCCACAAATGACCCCATTTTGGAAACTAGACCCCCCAAGGCACCTATCTAGATACATAGTGAGCACTTGGAATCCCAGGTGCTTCACAAATTGATTCATAAAAATGAAAAAGTGTTTTTTTTTCACTTTTTCATTTTTACGAATCAATTTGTGAAGCACCTGGGGCTTCCAAGTGCTCACTATGCATCTTGATAGGTGCCTTTGGGGGTCTAGCTTCCAAAATGGGGTCACTTGGGGGGGAGCTCCAATGTTTGGGCACACAGGGGCTCTCCAAACGCAACATGGTGTCCGCTAACAATTTGAGCCGACAATTTGTTAGCGGACACCATGTTGCATTTGAAGAGTCCCTGTGTGCCCAAACATTGGAGCTCCACCCCAAGTGACCCCATTTTGGAAGCTAGACCCCCCAAGGCACCTATCTAGATGCATAGTGAGCACTTGGAATCCCAGGTGCTTCACAAATTGATTCATAAAAATGAAAAAGTGTTTTTTTTTCACTTTTTCATTTTTACGAATCAATTTGTGAAGCACCTGGGGCTTCCAATTGCTCACTATGCATCTAGATAGGTGCCTTGGGGGGTCTAGTTTCCAAAATGGGGTCACTTGTGGGGGAGCTCCAAAGTTTGGGCACACAGGGGCTCTCCAAACGCAACATGGTGTCCGCTAACAATTTGAGCCGATTTTCCATTCAATTTGTTAGCGGATACCATGTTGCATTTGAAGAGTCCCTGTGTGCCCAAACATTGGAGCTCCCCCACAAATGACCCCATTTTGGAAACTAGACCCCCCAAGGCACCTATCTAGATGCTTAGTGAGCACTTGGATCCCCAGGTGCTTCACAAATTGATTCGTAAAAATGAAAAAATGAAAAAAAAAACACTTTTTCATTTTTACGAATTAATTTGTGAAGCACCTGGGGGGAGCTCCAATGTTTGGGCACACAGGGACTCTCCAAATGCAACATGATATCCGCTAACAAATTGTCGGCTCACATTGTTAGCGGACACCATGTTGCGTTTGGAAAGCCCCTGTGTGCCCAAACATTGGAGCTCCCCCACAAGTGACCCCATTTTGGAAACTAGACCCCCCAAGGCACCTATCTACATGCATAGTGAGCACTTGGAACCCCCAGGTGCTTCACAAATTGATTCATAAAAATGAAAAAGTGTTTTTTTTTTCACTTTTTCATTTTTACGAATCAATTTGTGAAGTACCTGGGGGTTCCAAGTGCTCACTATTCATCTAGATAGGTGCCTTGGGGGGTCTATTTACCAAAATGGGGTCACTTGTGGGGGAGCTCCAATGTTTGGGCACACAGGGGCTCTCCAAACGCAACATGGTGTCCGCTAACAATTTGAGCGGATTTTCCATTGAATTTGTTAGCGGATACCATGTTGCATTTGGAGAGTCCCTGTGTGCCCAAACATTGGAGCTCCCCCACAAGTGACCCCATTTTGGAAACTAGACCCCCCAAGGCACCTATCTAGATGCATAGAGAGCACTTGGAACCCCTAGGTGCTTCACAAATTGATTCGTAAAAATGAAAAAGTGAAAAAAAAAAACACTTTTTCATTTTTACGAATCAATTTGTGAAGCACCTGGGGGTTCCAAGTGCTCACTATGCATCTAGATAGGTGCCTTGGGGGGTCTAGTTTCCAAAATGGGGTCACTTGTGAGGGAGCTCCAATGTTTGGGCACACAGGGGCTCTCCAAACACAACATGGCGTCCGCTAATTATTCAAGCAAATTTTACAATCAAAAAGTCAAATGGCGCTCCTTCCCTTCCGAGCCCTGCCGTGCGCCCAAACAGTGTTTTTTCCCCAAATATTGGGTATCTGCGTGCCCAGGGGAAATTGCACAACAAATTTTGGGGTCCATTTTTTCTTGTTACCCCTGTGAAAATAAAAAAAATTGGGTCTAAAATAACATTTTTGTGAAAAAAGTTAAATGTTCATTTTTTTCTTCCACATTCAAAAAATTCTTGTGATGCACCTGAAGGGTTAATAAAGTTCTTGAATGTGGTTTTGAGCACCTTGAGGGGTGCAGTTTTTAGAATGGTGTCACTTTTGGGTATTTTCTGTCATAAAGACCTCTCAAAGTGACTTCAAATGTGATGTGGTCCCTAAAAAAATGGTTTTGTAAATTTTGTTGGAAAAATGAGAAATCGCTTGTCAACTTTTAACCCTTATAGCTCCCTAACAAAAAAAAATTTTGGTTCCAAAATTGTGCTGATGTAAAGTAGACATGTGGGAAATGTTATTTATTAACTCTTTTGTGTGACATATCTCTCTAATTTAAGGGCATAAAAATTAAAATTTTGAAAATTGCTAAATTTTTGCCAAATTTCCGTTTTTTTCACAAATAAATGCAAGTGATATCGAAGAAATTTTACCACAATCATGAAGTACAATATGTCACGAAAAAACAATGTCAGAATCAGGGGGATCCGTTGAAGCGTTCCAGAGTAATTACCTCATAAAGTGACAGTGGTCAGAATTGTAAAAATTGGCCTGGTCATTAACGTGCAAACCACCCTCGGGGCTTAAGGGGTTAAAACAGAGCTTATCTCGGCACTTATGTTTGAAGCATAATAAAACATTCAATATTTCCGTGACCCCGTTGGAGCAAATACCTGAGAATTGCACTAATAGGGTACAAAAGTTAAACCGGAAAGAATCCTATTGGATCTTCCGTCTGGGTACATTATACCCAGATGGATTAAACAATATTATAGAGGGTTTATGACATATAAAATAGATATCGACAGGTATATATATATTCTTTTTTTTTGCTTTGTTTGTTTATCCATTTATTTTTATTTATTTATTTTTTTAAATATATGAATGAAATATCAAAAAAATGTATTTGAAAATGGCTATAATATGAAGAAAGAAAGGGTTTTAAATTTTGTCATAATGTATATGGTTGTAGGATTTTACATTTTTGCATGAAATCACACTTTTAGTATGTTTAATAACATTTTAAAAGACATTTTATATATAATAAAATTATATTTATAGTGTTTTTAGAAAAGAAAATACTTTGTGTGAAAAAAATTGTGCGGAAAAAAATTGTGCGGAAAAAAAATGTTTTGAAGGAAAAAAAACTGTATAAAAGTAATTTAGTACATGGGTTTTGTTAGATTCCTCAGAGTGCAAAAGCCTGCATATCTGAGTATCTGGGTGTGTCTGAAAAACAGATCTTTCAGTCTCCACCCAAAATGACAAGCAGGGATATCTGCTAAAAAATGTGTGTAGATAGATCTGTTTATATGCATGATTTTATACCTGAGGAAGGCTGAAAGAAGTCGAAACCGGTTGTATTTTAGTTTGAAATAAAAACGATCTTTGAATCCGAATATCAAGTTCCATCATCATCCTTCAGGAGCGCATATTGCTGGGAAAAATGTTCACAAAGTGGTATTGCCCATGAAAGCTCTGTCCAGTGCTCTCATCAGCTACCAGATTTCTGCAGCAAACTGAATGGAAAGAGGAATGGAGTGATCCACTGATTGGATTTACATGCAGAACCTCAAGACACCAAATAGGTGAGTGGATTTATACTGAGTATATACCCTTGGAATCTAACTACTACACTTAGAAGCCTGCGCTTCCTATTTTCTCTCTCTATAATCCCCTCTTGCTTCAAGGTGAGGAGCATGATGATGATGATAGAAGTTAGCATCTGCTTTGTTTTCTTGGAATGCAAGCGTAAGTGTGCAGCCTGCCACCCACCCCCAGGCTGCAATACTATACTGCTAGCTTGCACTTGAAATGGGGCCTTTTAGTTTGGAGGAGGCTGAAGCTGGCCACTACCTCATTGCTGCTTCAGCAGCGAGGTCTCCATACTCAGTCCCCAGCCGCCACTATTTGTCCCGGTAACCTTCCCCACACTTTTCTTAGCCTGGCCTGCTTTAGGGCAGCATTGGACGAGCCCACCAGACAACCATACTCCTCCGGTGGGCCCTGGCTTCTCCATCAGGGGAGTTGAGAGTGCCAAGGTGAGGAGCATGATGATGATGATGGAAGTTAGCATCTGCTTTGTTTTCTTGGAATGCAAGCGTAAGTGTGCAGCCTGCCACCCACGCACCCCCAGGCTGCAATACCATACTGCTAGCTTGCTTGCACTTGAAATGAGGCCTTTTAGGCTTGTGGAAGCAGATGCTGGCCACCATGTCATGGCAGCATCGGCGACCTGGTATCCATACTCAGTGTCCACACTCGGTCCCCAGGCTCCAGGGGGTGACCGGGTGTCCATACTCAGTCCCCAGCCACCCCTATTGGTCCCGGTGCACCTTATACACAAGCGCGCATACCAAAACATTACCTGTGCCCTCCCCAGTGCATTTAGTGGAAAGGACAGCCTATTCCACTGTAGTGTGTGCACGCCAACCCCCTGTTAATGTCACATGCGAAGATGCCTCCCACCCTGCACCTGTCATTGCAGACTTGCAATTATCCCCGTTCAAGTCCTTGTCCCAGGGCATTGTTCAATTGCACCTCCCCCACCCTTGCAATGCAAGCGCAAGTATGCAGCCTGCCACCCATCCACCCCCAGGCTGCAATACCATACTGCTTGCTTGCTTGCACTTGAAATTGGGCATTTTAGGCATGTGGAGGCGGAATCTGGCCACCACTTCATTGCTGCATCGGCGGCCTGGTATCCATACTCAGTCCCCAGCCGCCCGGCGACCGGGTGTCCACGCTTGGTCCCCAGGAGTTTTAATGCCCCTTGGAAGAGACGTGGAGTTCAGAGTGGTTTAACAAGACAGTTTTAATGCCCCTTGGAAGAGACATAGACGTCCCAGTGGAATAAAAAGACAATATCAATGCCCCTTGGAAGAGTGGTGGAGGTTACAGTGGAATAAAAAGACAATATCAATGACCCTTGGAAGAGTGGTGGAGTTCAGAGTTGTTTAACAAGACGGTTTTAAGGCCCCTTGGAAGAGACGTGGAATTCAGAGTGGTTTAACAAGACGGTTTTAATGCCCCTTGGAAGAGACGCGGACGTCCCAGTGGAATAAAAAGACAATATCAATGCCCCTTGGAAGAGTGGTGGAGGTCCCAGTGGAATAAAAAGCCAATATCAATGACCTTTGGAAGAGACGTGGAGGTCACAGTAGCTTAACAAGACAATTTTAATGCTCCTTACAAGAGCCATGCAGTACAGCATATTAAAAACATCATTCACATTATTGGGGAGTGTGTCTCCCATAGTCTTTGCTTATGCCTTCCAAGCAAAAGCTGCCAAAAATTAGGACGGAGGAATTTGCAATGCCCCTTACAAGAGCCATGCAGTACAGCATATTAAAAACATTATTCCCATTATTGGGGAATGGGTCTCCCATAGTCTTTGCCTATGCCTTCCAAGCAAAAGCTGCCATAAATTAGGATGGAAAAACTTGCAATGCCCCTTACAAAAGCCATGCAGTACAGCATATTAAAAACATTATTCCCATTATTGTGGAGTGGGTCTCCCATAGTCTTTGCCTATGCCTTCCAAGCAAAAGCTGCCAAAAATTAGGACGGAGGAACTTGCAATGCCCCATACAAGAGCCATGCAGTACAGCATGTTAAAAACATTATTCCCATTATTGGGGAGTGGGTCTCCCATAGTCTTTGCCTATGCCTTCCAAGCAAAAGCTGCCAAAAATTAGGATGGAGGAACTTGCAATGCCCCTTACAAGAGCCATGCAGTACAGCATATTAAAAACATTATTCCCATTATTGGGGAGTGGGTCTCCCATAGTCTTTGCCTATGCCTTCCAAGCAAAAGCTGCCAGAAATTGGGACGGAAGAACTTGCAATGCCCCTTACAAGAGCCATGCAGTACAGCATATTAAAAACATTATTCCCATTATTGGGGAGTGGGTCTCCCATAGTCTTTGCCTATGCCTTCCAAGCAAAAGCTGCCAAAAATTAGGACGGAAAAACTTGTAATGCCTCTTACAAAATCCATGCACTACAGCATATTAAAAACATTATTCCCATTATTGGGGAGTGGGTCTCCCATAGTCCTTGCCTATGCCTTCCAAGCAAAAGCTGCCAAAAATTAGGATGGAGGAACTTGCAATGCCCCTTACAAGAGCCATGCAGTGCAGCATATTAAAAACGTTATTCCCATTATTGGGGAGTGGGTCTCCCATAGTCTTTGTCTATGCCTTCCAAGTAAAATCTGCCAAAAATTAGGATGGAGGAACTTTCAATGCCCCTTACAAGAGCCATGCAGTACAGCATATTAAAAACATTATCCCCATTATTGGGGAGTGGGTCTCTGCCTATGTCTTCCAAGCAAAAGCTGCCAAAAATTAGGATGGAGGAACTAGCAATGCTGGTAACACGGACCACAGTAACCCTGGTGGTATAGTGGTGGTGGAGGCTGAGGATAAGGAGAAGAGCAAAAAACAGCCGAAATGAGGAAGCGTATACCCATGTGTGGGTGTGAAGCGATGCATGGGAATACACCTCCCGCAATAACACAGTGGATTTAACTTTATGTTACTCTGCTGTCATTTGGTGGTGATGAGAAGTCTGGCCCAATCCAGCCCTTGTTCATTTTGATAAGGGCCAGCTTGTTAGCATTGTCAGTTGACAGGCGAGTGCGCTTATCAGTTATAATTCCCCCAGCGGCATTAAAAACACGCTCCGATAACACACTAGTGGCAGGGCAGGCCAGGACCTCCAAGGCGTAGAGAGTTCATTCCAAGTGTCCAACTTGGATTCCCAATAATTAAAAGGCACAGAGGAATCACGTAGGACACTGGTACGGTCGGCAAGGTACTCCCTCACCATCTTTTGAAACTTTCTACTCCTTTTGAGAGTACCCTGCGCCTCAGGGCCTGTAAGCTGGGCGGGTCTCAGAAAACTGTCCCAGAACGTTGACAGTGTTCCCCTGCCTTTGCTGGGTTGGAGTTGCCTCTCTCTTGCCTGTATGCCTTGGTTGGGCAACGAACTGTGACCTCTGCCGCTAGCGTGTTCAGATGGGAATTTTTTTAACAGTTCTGCAGCAAGGACCTTCTGCTACTGCCCCATTTTTGTAGACCTCTCCACCTCAGGAATAAGAGAGTGAAAGTTCTCCTTGTAGCGGGGGTCTACAAGTGTCACCAACCAGTAATGACTGTCACCCAACATTTAGACAACGCGAGGGTCACGATTAAGGCAGCATAACATTAAGTCAGCCATGCTTGCGAGACTGGTAACGGGCAAGACTTCCGTGTCCTCACCAAGATGATGACTGACCATGCTCTCCTCCTCCTCCTCCTCCTCCTCCCCCCTGTCCTCAGGCCACCCACGCTGAACCAACGGTATGACAGTTGTACAGGTACTACCGCCTACAGCGCATGATACTAGCTCCTTTTCTTCCTCCTCCTCCTCTCCCTCATTGTCCCCCAATGCAGGTTGGGATGAGATGGGACTGGGCTGTGTGTAATCGCCCGCTACGGCTTCTTCATCCATATCATCATACTCTGGCTTCAATGCCTCCTCTTTAATTCTCTGCAGCAAGTGTTGCAAAAGACAGACAAGTGGGATGCTGACGCTAATGATGGCGTCATCGCCACTCACCATCTTGCTGGACTCCTCAAAGTTTGTCAGGATGGCACATATGTCAGACATCCAGGTCCACTACTGAGGTCTTATGTGTGGAGTCTGACCTGGATATCGATGGCCTTGTTGCAGCTGGTACTCCACAACTGCTCTCTTCTGCTCACAAATCCTTTGCAACATGTGGAGGGTAGAGTTCCAACATGTGGGGACATCACACACCAGTCGGTGTGCTGGAGCTGCAAACGCTGCTGCAACACAGCAAGGGCCGCGGAAGCTGTAGCCGACTTCCGAAAATGAGCTGACAGGTGGCGTACTTTGACGAGCAGATCTGGCAACTTGGGGTACGATTTAAGAAACCGCTGAACCACGAGGTTAAGCACATGAGCCAGGCATGGTACGTGTGTGATCTCGCCCCGCCTCGCCTCAGAGCCGCCACCAGGTTACGGCCATTGTCACACACGACCATGCTTGTCTGTAGGTTCAGCGATGTGAGCCACAGATCTGCCTGCTCTTTCACAGCTGTCCACAACTCACAAGCAGTGTGAGGTTTATTACCTAAGCTTATGAGTTTCAGCACAGCTTGTTGCCGCTTGGCTGAGGCAGTACTGCAGTGCTTCCAGCTTGTAACTGATGTGGTGATATCTGAGATGGAGACTGAACATGAGGAAGAGGAGAATGATGCGCAGGAGCTGTACACTGTGGGGGCAACTCTGAATGACATAGGGCCCGCAATCCTCGGTGTGGGGAGGATGTCGTCCGTCCAAAGTTCCGACTGGGTCCCGGCTTCCACTATGTTAACCCAGTGTGCCATCAGGGAGATGTACCGTCCTTGGCCACAAGCTCTTGTCCACGAGTCCGTTGTCAGGTGGACTCTCCCAGTAACTGAATTGTTGAGGGCACGGCAGATGTTTTGGGACACGTGCTTGTGTAGTGTGGGGATGGCACACCGGGCAAAATAGTGTCGACTGGGGACCGAGTACCGAGGGATGGCCACCAGCCTAAAAGGCAGCATTTCCAATGCAATCAGTCATGAAATGTGCGAATTTAGGACTGTGGCCTGTGGGGCGTTGGCTGCAAATTTGCTCTTTCGTTCAAAGCTCTGGGATATGGACAATTGAACGCTGCGGTTGGACGTGGACGTGGATGTTGATGCTGTTTCTTGAGAAACTGCCATAACAAGTGAAGACTGAGAGGAGGGGTAATCTTTGCATGCAGCGAAAGAAACAGTGGTGACACGCGCTGACACTGGTCGTGTACCCTGGGGTTCGCCCCACAAAGTCTTGTGCTTTGCTGACATGTGCCTGATCATGCTGGTGGTGGTCAGGCTGGTAGTTTTGTCACCCCTGCTGATGCTGGCCTGGCAAGTGGTACAAATGGCCTTTTTTGGGTTATCAGCAGACTCTGGAAGACCTACTGGTTGCACTGGCAATGTCCTTCATGTTGGTGTTATGGGGAATGGTTGCCCGCCTTCTGTCTGTGGCCACCACACTGCTTCTTCCTGCCTGTTGGGGTACTGTGCCTCCCTCCCCCTGTGTGCTGCTGGCCTCGCTCTGCGTGTCCTCCTGCCACGTTGGGTCAGTTACTTGATCATCCACCACCTCCTCCTCTTCCACTTGCGCACCACGATCCTCCTCCTCACTTCGTGGCAATTGTGTCTCGTCATCGTCCACCTCTTGTGACAAATTGCCAGAGTCGCCTTCCTGTGGCCGTGGCTGTTCAAATATTTGGCCATCGCTACATGGGATCTCCTCTTTCATCACTTCAAGTGGAGCAGGCGAGGGGCCCAAATATGGAAAAGGACCAGTGAACAGCTCTTCAGAGTGTCCAACTGTGGGATCAGTTCCTGTCTGATGACACTCGGCATGGTGGGAGGAAGAAGCATCAGGGTGAGGAGGGGTATGCGGTCGAGACTCACGGCTACTAACACTTGACCGTGTGTAAGACAGACCGGAGGTGGTGGTGCCCCGGTGACTGGAAGTATTATCTGCTATCCAATTAATAACCTGTTCACACTGATCAGTTCGTAATAGTGGTGTTGTTGTGTGCTTCCCTAGTAATTTGGTCAAGAACTGCGAGCGAGAAGATGTGGCTGTTGGTTGTGGCACATTTTCACCTTGGCCACGGCCCCGTCCTCTGCACGCACCACCACCAGAACGTCCAGTTCCACGTCTCTTGCCACACGCCTTGCCCATTGTAAATGAAGTTAAATAGCTTACACTCGCACTATCAACGGCAAAAGGGTAATATAAAGGAGATTAGAACCGTGGAAGAGGAAAATCACAATTCTATTTCTCTGGCCTACACCAAAATCTTTTAAACAGATATATTTGTGTCTGAACAGTCAGACACCCAGATTTGAACCGTGGAAGAGGAAAACTACAGTTGTATTTCTCTGGCCTACTCCAGAATCTTTTAAACAGAAATATTTGTGTCTGAACAGTCAGCAAGACACTGAAACTGTTTTTTTTATGCAAAAAGGTGGATTACACCCAGATTTGAACCATGGAAGAGGAAAACCACAGTTCTATTTCTTTGGCCTACACCAGAATCTTTTAAACAGATATATTTGTGTCTGAACAGTCAGCGAGACACTCAAACTATTTTTTTTAATGTAAAAAAGGCAAAAAGGTGGATTACACCCAGATTTGAACCGTGGAAGAGGAAAACCACAGTTGTATTTCTCTGGCCTACACCAGAATCTTTTAAACAGATATATTTGTGTCTGAACAGTCAGCGAGACACTCAAACTGTTTTTTTTATGGAAAAAAGGCAAAAAAAAGTGGATAATACAGAGATTTGAACCGTGGAAATGCAAAAACACACAGTTCTATTTATCTGGCCGAAACCAGACTCTTTTAAACAGATATATTTGTGTCTGAACACTCACAGACACACTCAATTTTTTTGGGGGGGGGGGGAAATACCAAAAGGTTAATAAGACGGGTATTTGTACAGTCTGACTGAGTGAAAAAAAAAAAAAAGAGGATTTGGATGTAAAAAAAAGGATCTTTCCTGGCCCCTGAGACCTGGGGCTAAGTCTAGCAATTTGAGAAGCAGCACACAGGACTGTAATGCAGTGTTTGTTGGTATAACCACTGCGTCTCCTATACAGCCTGCCTCACTGCCTGCCTGATATCTGGGATGGATATTAGTCCTCAGAAGGACTGTTTGTTTGATTTTGCAGGCTTTAGAGACCCTACACTACCTATTTTGCAGTATAAATCTCTCCCTAGCTCAGCAGCACTCTCCCTACACTGTGTTCCGGAGCGACTGTGTCCAAGATGGCGGCGCCCGGTTTTAAATACTCGAGGTGACGCTATGCGGCCAGCCAATCACTGTAATGCCCACAACCAACATGGCTGCGGCATTACAGTGACTGACTGGCAATCCCTGCATGTTCATTGGCTCTGTAAAGAAAGCCAAACATGCAGGGCGGAGACCCGAGCTCCCGCCCAAGTAACCCGAAAATTCTCGGTGCTCGCCGCACATCCCGAAAAGTGAGATGCTCGGGCGAGTACCGAGCAGTGTCGAGCATGCTCGCTCAGCACTATTCATATTTTAAAATTTGCAATTTTTTTTTAAATTCATGATAAGTCAGATATTTTCATGAATACAGGGTGGTCCAAAAGTAGGTGGCCAGGAAATAATAACATTTATTTTGATTTATATATAAAATTATATTTACTAACACAAGCATAATATTGACAATTAAATTTTATTTTGAACAATAATACAAAAGCCCTTAAATTTTATCAACGCAGGTGCTCAAACTGTTTTCCATTACAATTTGCACAGCTTTGAAGTCTGCCTCTTACGCTTCGACAATCTTTTTTGCACAAGTCTCTTTGGGTATTAATTTCTTGAAATGCATCTCTTATGTAATTTTTCAAATCACTGACACACTTTGGTTTTCGACTATAAACTTTGTCCTTGAGTACTCCCCAAAAGAAAAAATCCATTGGGGTCAAGTCTGGTGAACGTGTCGGCCAATCAACTGGGCCTCTTTGGCCAATCCATTTATTAGGAAATGTTTCATCAAGATACTCGCGGACTACTCTTGAATAATGTTGAAGGGCCCCATCTTGTTGGAAATAAAGGTCATTTGAATTACGCTGTTGCTGTAACTGGGGAACAACTTGATTCATTAGAATTTCAAGATACTTATCTCCTGAGACTGTTCCATAACCTTCATATCCTTAGTACACTTTCTGTCCACCTACTTTTCGACCACCCTGTATATGCAAATCATATCAACCTAAATTCACTACTATCATAATGACAATGTGCAAAGAGAAAACAATCTTAGAATCATTTTGATCAGATGAAGCATTTCAAAGTTATAACAACATAACATAAAAGGTCAAACTTAAAAAATCTGACCTAGTCAGAAATTGTCTACGGAAAAAGGAGTTACGCTTTTGTATGGAATATACATCAATTGAATTTTGGTTTTAAATTAAAATATATTTCTATCAATTTTAAAAATTCCCTTCTTTTAAGGTTTTTTTTATTTTAAATGAAAGTGTTCTGCCAATCTGCAGTGTAGAGCACTTTTTATTCTTCATGCACAAAGGGCTCCAATTATAACCTAATTCCGATTAGCTAAGGGTTGATGACAATTTCATTATTCAAAAAATAAATTTATTAGCCAGTAGTAACGTGTTGTGACTATAGCTTCTCTGCTAATCAGACAAAGTTTAACTGCTTTTGGAACTTCAACTTGACTGCCATCCCCCTGCAGTTATAAGACTCGTTCAATGAAATAAATTACTGCTTCAATGTCGAAAAATCTTGAGTTACAAGGCTACATTTTATATGTATATTAATTTCATCTTTGGCCTATAAAATGCAAGTTATAATTTACATTTTATTCAAATTACCATCATTTTGACAGCAGCAAAAACTGCATATAAAAGACAGCTTAACTTAATTTGAACCTGATTTTGCAATACAAATGAGAAAAGGATTAATAAAAGGTAACTCATTAGGAGGGTATTCATTTTTTATACTCTATGGGCCCGATTCATCATTTACGATTTATTGAAGCCACTTTTCTTTTTTTGTCTTGTGATATTTGCTGCTGTTTTTTTGCACCAAATTGTTCAACGTGACTAACGCAATTCATGAATTTGTCACAAAAATTAAAATGTGCTTTATCTTTGCTCTTAATCATTTTTGTGACTTTCTGAATGTTTATCTTACAAAGGCACCAAATTGAAAAACTCCACCAGAAACCTTACTTCAGACAGGGCCCGGAGTACGATGAGCCAAAGAAAATGCAACATTTGGTAAAAATCGCAGTTCATGAATCTGTCTAAAACGTCTGGATAAGCAAAGTTGTAGAGCAAAAACTAAAAAAGTATTTAAAAAAAAATTATGCATAATGAATATGCACATAATATAATATGTATGTATAATATGACACATATTGAATATGCCCATAGTAAAGACACTAAAAAAGAGCAAATTAATCAAGAAACCTAGGTAAGCTACAAGAATGAATAGGGACCTATGTTTATTTTTTTTTACTTCTGATTTTTGTCTTAGTCAACAAAAATTAATTTTCAACAATAACAACAGATTTTTTTTTGCTACAATTTTGTAAATCATTAGAACATGTATATATAATAATCTTTGTATATCTCGGAAGCAGCTTTTTTGTTTTCATTTTTCAACTAGCCTCTAAATGGTAATGGTTTCAGTCCTTGTGGCTACGTTCGCAGATAGACTGGATTGTTTTGCAGGTGAAACAGCTGTTTCTCTGCAAGATTACGTGATTGGACAAGGAAATAATAAAAAGAAAACAGCTGCAAAGGGCTGCTGAATTTAAATGCAGTCTAAAAAATCCATGTAGTGCTAAACAGTGAACAGGAGGGGGGGTATCATCAGCAATGAGAGAAATTTGTGTGCTCTCTCTTACACTGAAGTGATAGCAGAGGAGTCCAGGGATGTCAGCAATAAGTAGAAAGTGATTTGTGTACTGTCTCCTTCATAGGGACAGAGGTCACATAACAAAGGTCTATCTTCAGACAGGGCTATCTCTGGGCAAGTCAACACTGTCATTAAAATAGAAGTACAAGTAATCTAAATATGTGGGTGGAACAGTGCAAAGAGGCATTTAGCCATACCAAGGGTGCCCTGAGCACCCTCATTTGCCTATTACAATAAAATTGGTTTGGGAGAAAAGGTGGAACAGATTTATAATCAAAATAAAAAAAAATGTTGCTTCATCGCTTACAAGGCCATGTGGTTAGGTTGAAGTTTAAATTTGGGGTGACAGCCTCCCTTTAAAGAGACAAGAAGTTGCTGTTGGATAAAGTATGGCGAATTGACACTGCTAAAACCAGACACCATCATTAGGACTGATGTACCAGTCTACCAAGTCTCTGACATGAGCATTTTGACAACAACTTCTGTGTGTGAAATTTCCTTTTCCAACTCACATCCTGAGACTAAACATCTTCATAAAATATTAAATATCTTGTACAAATATAATGCAGGTAAATAGTATGCAACAGCAGAGACACAGGCTGATCAAAAGTAGATTTCTTTAATTTAACAACTAATATTAATTGTAAAACACGCATTATATGGTAACAATTTCTTTACAATGTTTGACAGTAAAATAAGCAGGAAATCAGATAACAGAATAAAGTATCAGAATACACTAGAATTCAGGGCCTGGTAGTTTAAAATGATCTACTGGAGGGAAGGGGAACTAGATAATCGTTAACTATATCAGGCAAGGGGCAGTCTTTTAAAGCTTTGTCAGTACTCTGTTTCTATCACAACTTGTTACCTGTTTCCCCCGTCACTGTTTATCCACTTTCACGATGCCGCTCTGGTTTCTGCTGGCCCCAGTCGGACTACTGTCTTTCCCTCTATCCGTGCCCGGTACCATATGTGCCTGTCAGAGGTAACGGCCCGTCTCACGCGTCCTTCCTGGTTGCCGACCCAACCTTGAATCTCCGATCTGAGACCTTCAGAGGTTTTGCGATGTCTTGCCGCTGGCACACACGTCTGAGAACCGTGCCACTACAACCTGCTTCCGTCCTGTCGACCGACGTCACCTGGTAGAGGAACCTTGACTGGCATCGCTTGGATCTTCGGGGCTTGACCGTTGACATTTGGGCTAGGCAGATACGTGGCACCTTTCTTCCTGACAGGAGCTCCGGACGCTGCTGTTGCTCCTGCTGTCTATTTCTTCAGCATCAGAATCACCTCAGAACTTGTGCACACGCTGTTTTTCTCCTTAGCACATATCCTTGACAACGCCGTACCCAAAGTCCTGATCAAACTCCTCCCCTCTTCCATGCCTCCATGCTGTTTCTGGTTCCACAGTGTCTTGTCTCCTTACACAACAAAAGAATATTACCCCTTCTATATAACTTTCCCATATTTGTAAATAGTTGTAGACAGGCAATGAGTACTTAGGGTATACTAATTACATTCACAAGGTCTTTCTTTTACTTCTTCACCTCATTCCTCAGACATTTATTATGCAACCAATTTGACTTAGAGTAAATAATTGGTCTGTCACGAGTGACATGTCTTATTTTCCTGTAAATACAAATATTTACAATAGTGAGGACTAGAAAATCTACCACCAATATTACTAAAGGGTTAATGAAGAGGCTTAAGAGCTAGGTTGTGGTTGATGAGCTGAAAGGTTCATTCTGCCTCTCAGGTCTATGCTTCTACTAGGGGTTCAGTCTCTCTGCCCTTGTCCATATGTATGTCACTTGACAAATGGTAAGGTTTTAATATTAGAGTTAGGACTGTACCATAAGGGTTGCCGTGAAATGGCGGGATAGCTTTTACATTATTTTGATCAAAATTATGTTAACTAAATACCCTTTATTATTTATCATATTTTTTTGCACTGTGCAATTTATCCATTTACTTCCAGTTATTTGGGTATTTTGCTTGTCTTTGGTTTTTCTATGGTTAGTACTAGTGTTGAGCAAGCACTAAAATTCAGCATGTAGCATTTTTTATGCGTTTCTGCACTTTGTATTGCTTTCAACAGTGACAAATGCATTCACCGGGAAATGTCATTTTAACATTTTACAACCTTATCTGGCCATGTGCTGTGTGACACATGTATACAGTGCTGAAAAGACATGGGAACAGCATGGGTAAGACCCCTGGAAGCATCTCTGACACCCAGGTCACTGCCTAAAAGTGTGCCCATCAGAAGTGATCTTTTCCGCATTAGAAGATGCAGACTTGCAACTATCCCCGTGCAAGTCCTTGTCTATCTGGGATGGATATTAGTCCTCAGAAGGATGGTTTGTTTGATTTTGCAGGTTATAGAGACTATACACTACTTATTTTGCAGTATAAATCTCTCCCTAGCTCAGCAGCACTCTCCCTACATTGTCTGATCAGGAGCAATTGTGTCCAAGATGGCGGCACCTGATTTTAAATACTCAAGGTGATGCTGTTTGGCCAGCCAATCACTGTAATGCCCACAACCAACATGGCTGCAGCATTACAGTGACTGGCTGGCAAACCCTGTGTTAGGTGTCGGTCTGGTGCTGGATTCAAAATGTGTCCAGGACCTTCTGTGGTCTCCCATTTCTGTCCAGCCAGGGCTGATGCTGCTCAGCATCACCATCAGTCCCAATGCCTAGCTGGTCCGCAAGCACTGTTTGTCTCCCAGGTAGTTGTGCCTAGCAATGTTAAGCCTGGGTTGCAGAGGGAGACAGGGCTTGCGGAATCTAAGTCCAGGATTTGCCGCACTGAGCATGTCCGTGACCTGGCGGATCATGATTGGTGGGTTGGCACCCACCTGACCCGGTGACCTGGCACCGCCTGATTGGTCACGGGTGTCGTCACCAATGGTGCGACAGTGGGGCAGGGCTTATCTTTAAAAGGCCCGCCCACAAACATGGCGGAGCGCTCAGATCATTTAAGCTAGCTGTTTGTGGTGTGCATGCTTACTCTGGGCTCCTCGAAGAGCCATAGCTTTAGCTAGGCAGGGAGCTTCGCCTCACTGACTGGTTCTAACTAGGGGGTTCGCCTTTCACCCCGAGCCGCCTGTGACCTAATTAGAGCGGGTTTGCTCTGTCCGGTAGCACGCCGGCTGAGTGCTCGAATACCCGGCGGGAATCACACCCGCACGCTAGCGCCGTCTCCTATAGCGTAGCGCCTGAACCGTAGACAGGACTACTGCTCATAGTCCGGTCACACGTCTCCCTGCGGTTCTTGGAGATTGTGTGAACCGCTTTAGCGCCAATCCCCATAGCGTAGTGCCTGTATCAAAGACAGGGCTACTGCTGTTCCCACGGTCGCACGTCTCCCTGCGGTTCTTGGAGATTGTGCGAACCGTCTTACCCTTCCGTGTGCATTAACACGAAGGGCTAAGATAATTGTTAGGTGCGTCGCCGGTCGCTCTCTACTCCGTGCTGTAAACGGAGATAGAGCGTACCGCTATACCCTGTCTGGTGTGAAGTTAACACGGAGGGGTTTATCATTTAGTTGTCGTTTGCCTTTCCACCCGGAAAGTGTTCGGCAGCAGTCCTCTAGGCTGCATCCCGGACCCCGGGGTCAGTTGCGTTCCATTAAAAAAAGTTGTCTGCAACCGCTCCCCTTAACACCCTGCATGTTCATTGGCTCTGTAAAGAGCGACAAACATGAAGAGTGGAGACCCGAGCTCCCACCCGAGAAACCCGAAAATGCTCGATGCTCACCGAACATCCCGAGTAGTGAGATGCTCGGGTGAGTACCGAGCATTGTCTAGCATGCTCGCTCAACACTAGTTAGTATCTAGTAGCAACTAGAGATGAGCGTTGTTCTACTCGAACTGTTCGCCAATCTCAAATTCGAGCTGTTTTGGGCGGTGTTCGAGCCGTTCGGCGAACACGAACAATTTGAGAAAAATTCGGCTGTTCGAGGTTATGTTCGATAACTGTTCGTGCACCAAAATCATAACTGGATTTTTTCTCAGTAATGATGAAAATTAATGTTAATACGCAGTTTGAGTGTACAGCGGGGTGGGGGGAGGGGCAGGGGATGGATCTCTGCAGGAACAATGAAGATCTCCATTTTTTTTTTCTCTTTCCCGCATTTACAGTGGGGAGGTGCAATCTGTCAGCCTATCAGCAGCGCACACACGGAGCGAAGTGCTTTTTTTCACACAAGCAAGGGCATGTGTCATTGGCAGTGTATGTCACATGTCCTTGCCCTATAAGACCAAGCCATTTTCCACGTTGCCACCATTTTCTCACTGCTGCAGCTGCGTGTTAGACGGCACCGCTGTTGCTGTGTGCCTTGTTAATTTCAAGCCAATTTTCGCACAAATCTACAGATAGCTTGGGAGTAGGGAATAGTTGTGATTGCAGTCCTTTTAAGGACTAGGTTACAGCATTTCCTACGACTTTTATCAGGCAGGTCTGTGCTCTTAAATAGATAGATTGTGGGAGTAAAGACTAATTGTAATTGGAGTCCTTTTCAGGACTAGGTTACATCAGTTCCTATCAGTTTTTGCCAGGCAGGTCTGTGCCAGTGCTGTGCAAGTTTTTTTCACAGCATTTGGCTGAATCTAGCAAAGCTAATCCTTTTTGGCCTATTGCAGAGTGTGTTAGTCAGTGGAGTAGCCTATCTGTGTTGCAAGATATACCACCTGTGTATAGAATACCAATTTTTTACTGCACCTAGTGAAGTAAAATCTTTTGGGCATAGCATCATTCTATTAGTCCATCTATACTGACCTCCATCAGGTTGCAAATTGTATATAATTTTTTTCTGCATCTAGCTCTGAAAAAATATTGGGCTTCTAGCTGTGTGTGGGACTTGTTGTATTAGTCCATCTATACTGACCTCCATCAGGTTGCAAACTGCATATATTTTTTTCTTCATCTACCTCTGAAAAAATATTGGGCTTCTAGCTGTGTGTGGGACTTGTTCTATTAATCGATCTATACAGACCTCCATCAGGTTGCAAACTGAATATAGTTTTTTCTGCATCTACCTCTGAAAAAATATTGGGCTTCTAGCTGTGTGTGGGACTTGTTGTATTAGTCCATCTATACTGACCTCCATCAGGTTGCAAACTGAATATATTTTTTTCTGCATCTACCTCTGAAAAAATATTGGGCTTCTAGCTGTGTGTGGGACCTGTTGTATTAGTCCATCTATACAGACCTCCATCAGGTTGCAAACTGAATATATTTTTTTCTGCATATTCCTCTGAAAAAATATTGGGCTTCTAGGTGTGTGTGGGACTTGTTGTATTAGTCCATCTATACTGACCTCCATCAGGTTGCAAACTGAATATATTTTTTTCTGCATCTACCTCTGAAAAAATATTGGGCTTCTAGCTGTGTGTGGGACTTGTTCTATTAATCCATCTATACAGACCTCCATCAGGTTGCAAACTGAATATATTTTTTCTGCATCTACCTCTGAAAAAATATTTGGCCTTCTAGCAGTGTGTGGGACTTTCTCTATTAGTCCATCTATACTGACCTCCATCAGGTTGCAAATTAAAAATAATTTTTATCTGCATCTAGCTCTGAAAAAATATTTGGCCTTCTAGCAGTGTGTGGGACTTTCTCTATTAGTCCATCTATACTGACCTCCATCAGGTTGCAAATTGAATATAATTTTTTTCTGCATCTAACCCAGCCAATAGTTTTGGCCTAATACCACAGTTTGGCCACTCAACTCTGCTCGGTTCCCATCCATTGTTTTTTTGTGCAAACAACTCCAGAGTTGTGAATTAGTTAACCACCAAAATGAGTGGAAAAAGGCCTGCTGCTGGTGGAAAGGGGAATAGGCGTGTTGGGAAGGGGAAAAAAGGTTGTGTCCGTGGGGTAGGTGTTAAAGCAACAGTAACATCTGTAGAAGAAAGACCATCTTCCAGCCAAACTAAAATGTCTACTTCTTTTAGCGGACAATGTGATAAGATCCCTTTCTTACGGCCACGCCAATCGCTACAAATTCCAGATGAGGCACAAAAACAGCAGGTGCTTCAACGGATATCAAGTGCTCCTTTAAGTGGGCTCTCCTCCACATCAACTTCAACATCACAAATACTCCAGTCCTTAAAGGTGTCACCTCAATCGCACTTGCTTCCTCACAGCTCCCAAATCTCCAGCTGCCCGTCTGAGTATGAGGTAGAACAGATGGTTGAGTCTGCAGAGCTGTTTACTCATACTATAGCCTGGGAATCAGAGGTCGACTCCAGCGCTTCTGTGAATCCAGACGAGGAAATGATCTGCACTGATGCCCAGAATCTTTATGAGTCGGATCCAGGACCAGACGCAGAAGGTTCTGACCATAATGTAGACCCTCATTCACAAACTGTAACTCCTGTTGGTGGAGACAATGAGGAAGACGATGATAAGACTCAAATACCTGATTGGAGCGACAACTTTAGTTTTTTGTCAGGGCAGGAACAGGTTGGCTCTGAGGACGACGGGTGTGATAACGCACAGGGTGATGATGATGAGGTTGGAGATCCCACTTACTGTCAACCCACAGTCAGCCAAGAGATGAGGTCAGCAGAGGAGGTGGAGGAAAATGCTAGTAATGACGAGGTCAGGTTGCGCCTTCCTGGACAGAGACGTAGTACTGGAAGCACGTCAACAACTGCATCCTCAAACACAACTCTGCCTCTCACCACAAGTCGTGGTGGCTCTTCAGGTCGCATGGGTGCTAAGCCTTGCATAGCCTGGGCATTTTTTCAGATCGATAAAGATGACCCAACTCGTGTTATCTGTAACATTTGTCAGCAAAAGCTAAGTAGAGGCCAAAAAATACATAGTTTGAGTACTTCATGCATGAACCGGCACATGGACATGAAGCATAAGTTGCAGTGGGAAGCTCAGTGTGCTACAATGCGGCCTAGCCGGCCGGGCCAACCACCGTCTGCCATATCTTGTGCATCCGCGGCCTCTTCATCCTCTGTGACTGGGGGGACAGCAGTCACACCTGTTTTGGGGCGCAGACCTGCCACCTCTTTACCCGCAACAGCCAGCGTGATTGGCAGGTCATCATTTTCTTTGGAGGTGGTAACACCAGCTGGTGTTGAGCGCTGTCCGACATCGATAGCACCACCTTTGGATCAAGGCAACCTAACATGTCCGCCTGCATCTTCCTCACAGACCGGCAGTTTGCCGGGGACACCCTTATCAACCCCGTCTAAGCACAATAGCCAGCCCTCGGTCCCTCAGATGTGGACAAGTAAAAGACCATTTCCTCCTAGCCATGAGAAAGCTAAGAGGTTGAATTTCACCATCTGCAAGCTCTTGGCTACAGAAATGCTGCCTTTCCGCCTGGTGGACACAGAGGATTTTCGAGACCTTATGTCCGTCGCAGTGCCCCAGTACCAGATGCCCAGTCGGCACTACTTCTCAAAGAAAGGTGTGCCTGCGCTCCACCAGCATGTCGCACATAACATCACCGCTTCTTTGAGAAACTCTGTGTGTGACAGGGTGCATTTCACCACAGACACTTGGACGAGTAGGCATGGACAGGGGCGTTACATGTCGCTGACTGGGCACTGGGTAACTATGGTGACAGCAGGACAAGGGGCTGCTGTCCAAGTCTTGCCGTCCCCACGAGTTGTGCGTCAATCCTCTTTATGTCAAAGTTCCTCCACTGCTTCTGCCTCCTCAATCTCCTCTCGGTCTTCCACCTGCACCCAAAGCCTGTCTGGTCATGCCACAAGCTTTCTAACTGCGCAGAAGGGATCCTGCACACCTCCTTACTATGCTGGCAGTAGGGCTCAACGTCATCAGGCGGTTTTTACATTGAAATGTCTGGGAAATGTGAGTCACACAGCTGAGGAGTTGTGGTCAGCTCTGGAGAACCAATTTCATGAATGGTTGTCTCCACTGGACCTGAAACCAGGGAAGGCCGTGTGCGACAATGCTGCAAACCTGGGTGCGGCCCTTCGCCGGGGCAATGTCACACACGTGCCTTGTACGGCTCACGTGTTGAACCTGGTTGTCCAGCAATTTTTAGCCCACTATCCCAGACTAGATGGCCTTCTGCAGAGGGCACGGTCGCTGTGTGCTCACTTTCGCCATTCGCATCCCGCAGCTCATCGACTTACATCTCTACAGAAGTCGTTGGGCCTGCCACTTCACCGGCTAAAATGCGATGTGCCTACCCGGTGGAATTCAACTCTGCACATGTTGCAGCGACTGTGGCAGCACCGACAAGCCCTGGTGCAATACGTTCTGACGTATAGCCTGGGCCAACGAGATCCAGAGGTGGGGCAAATCACGCTGGAGGAGTGGTCTCAGATCAGGGACCTATGCACCCTTCTGCACAGTTTTGAAATGGCGACGAAGATGTTTAGTGCTGGCGATGCCATTATCAGCATGACTATTCCGGTGATTTACATGCTGGAGCACATGTTAAACAGAATTCGGAGTCAGGTGGTGGCACAAGAGGAGGTGGAGGAAGTAGAGGAGGAGGAGTTGTATGCAGAAGGGCTAACATCTGCAAGGTCCAGACGGTCGGCAGCACCAAGGCGGCAGGCATGTGAGGGTGGGGGAGATGGTTTTACCAGGGCGCATGGTAGCAGCCAAACTAGTGAGGAAGGTGCAGGAGCCCAGGAAGAAGTGGAGGACGAACTGATGGAAGACTCATCAGATGAGGGAGACCTTGATCGCATTTCTGTTGTGCGAGGTTGGGGGGAGAGGACAGAGGAAGGAAGCATGATTGTTACCTCGCCACCAACACAAGAGGGACTTGGTGCTCCTGGATGCGCAACACACATGAGTGCCTTCTTGCTGCACTACCTGCAACATGACCCTCGAATTGTGAGAATTAAAAATAATCCTGACTACTGGGTTGCCACACTGTTAGATCCCCGGTACAAAAGTAAATTTGCAGAAATTATTCCTGTCATAGAAAGGGATGCACGCATGCAGGAGTATCAGCAGAGACTGTTGCAGAATCTTACATGTGCTTTTCCACAAAATACCAGTGGTGCACGTAGTGAATCTCACAGTTCCAACTTGCCAACCGTGGGACCGTCAAGTGTTCAGCACTCAAACCGTAACAGAACCACAGTATCTGCTGGTAACATCAATTTTGCGCAATCATTTCACCACTTTTTTAGCCCATCCTTTGCAAGGCCACAGGAGACAAGAAGTCTGACACATAGTCAACGCCTAGAGACGATGGTACAGGAGTATCTCCAAGTAAACATTGAAGCCACGACTGTGTCACTGGACCCTTGCTCTTTTTGGGCTTCCAATCTGGATAAATGGCCGGAGCTAGCCACTTACGCCTTGGAGATCTTGTCATGCCCCGCAGCCAGCGTTCTGTCTGAACGTGTGTTCACCCTGCTGGTGGTGTGCTGACAGATAAGCGCACGCGGCTCTCCACTGATAATGTAGACAGACTCACGTTCATAAAGATGAACAAATCATGGATCCGAAATGACTTTTCTACCCCTGTGTCATCCTGGGGAGAGTAAAAGCTTGATGATTGGTTAAAATCACCCTACCAACCGTTTTAAGCTTTCAAATTACTAATCATGTTTATCTGTATCTTGGCTGGAAAATAATTTGGGCTTTGTAGCAGTGTGCAGCACTGATTCTATTAGGCCATCTATAATAAGCTCCACCAGATTTAAAATTACTAATCATGTTTATCTGTATCTTGACTGGAAAATAATTTGGGCTTTGTAGCAGTGTGCAGCACTGATCCTATTAGGCCATCTATACTAAAGCTTCACCAGATTTAAAATTAATATTAATTTTTAGCTGCATCTAGCCCGGAAAATAATTTTGGGGCTCCGAGATGCGCAAGACACATAAGTGCCTTCTTGCTGCACTACCTGCAGCATGACCCTCATATTGTCAGAATTCGAAGTAATCATGACTACTGGGTTGCCACACTCTTAGATCCCCCAAACTTTTCGATCAACCTTTTCATTTTAATAAAGACCAAAAAAATGGTCATTTTTGAAATTATAAGCATTAGCAGGTTGTTAGAAACTGAAATCAAACAGTTTTCAACTCAAAACTTTATTCTAGGTGATGTTACATTTTCACATAGGACCCCTTGTTCGAAAGGAGCTTCTGAACTCTCTCGTCCATTGAATTTGTCAGGTTTTGGATGGTTTCTGCTTCAATTGTTTTGCATGAGGACAGAATACCCTCCCAGAGCTGTTGCTTAGATGTGAACTGCCTCCCGCCATCATAGACACTCCTTTTAATGATGCTCCAAAGGTTCTGAATGGGGTAGAGGTCAGGGGAGCATGGGGGTCACACCATAAGTTTGTCCCCTTTTATGCCCATATCAGCCAGAGATGCAGTTGTTTTATGTGCAGCATGAGATGGTGCATTATCATGCAGAAAAGTGATCTTGCTGTGAAATATACGGTTCTTCTTCTTGAACCATGGCAGGAAGTGCTGTTTGAGAAAATCCACATACATTATGGAGTTCATCTTTAGCGCCTTCAGGGATCCTAAAGGGGCCGACATTCTCTCTCCCCATGATTCCAGCCCAAAACATTACTCCACCTCCTCCTTGTTGGCGCTGTAGCCGTGTTTGCGTGGGGTGTCCATCAACCAGCCATCCTCCACTCCATCCATCTGGACCATCGAGCGCTGCACGGCACTCATCCGTGAACAAAACAGTTTTGAAATCAGTCTTCATGTAATGTTTGGCCCACTGGAGCCGTTTCTGCTTATGTGAAGTGGATAGAGGAGGTCGACAGGATGGCGTATGCACAGCTGCAAACCTCTGAAGGACCCTGCATCTTGTTGTTCGGGGGACGTTGGAGGCACAAGCAGCTTCAAAAACTTGTCTGCTGCTATGACAAGGCTTTTTTGCCGCTGCTCTTTCAACCTGACGTACTTGCCTGTAGGAAAGAGTCCTCAATTTGCCCTTATCAGCACGCACACGTGTGTACTGTGAATCAGCTACATACTTCTTCATTGCCAAGACACTTCATCCTGATCATCGCACAATGTTGATTGTAGTCATGCCTTGACCTAAACACTCCACAATTTGTTGCTTCTCAGCAGCCGACACATCCTTTTTCTTTCCCATTTTGGCAGAAAATGTAGGCTGCTTAATAATGTGAGACAGCCTTCTTAAGTAGTCTTGCCTTTCATTGGACACACCTGCCAAACTAATTAGCACAGGTGTCTGCAATTGCTTACAGTGATATAAAGAGGCCTGACACACATCACCATCAATGAGTTTAACTGACAAACAAACAAATTCTTCCCTTATCACTCCTAAACACTTTTTGCATAATAATTTGGAACACAGTGTACATGTGCTTTTCCACAAAACACCAGTGGTTCACGTAGTGAATCTTACAGTTCTAACTTGCCAACCGTGGTCTGTATGGAGTTGTTCAATAAAGGGCCCAAAATTAAGATAACATAGATGGGAGAGGTCTCTATGAATAGGAATTCCTAAGTATTTGATACCCTGTGAGGGCCAGGCAAAGGGAAAGTTGGACTGGATGGAATCCTATATGGATTTGGGGAGGGAGACATCGAGGGTCTCAGACTTCGCTGCATTGATTTTAAAATTTGACCATGTAACAAAGTGATCTATTTCAGCCATAACAGCATGGATGGATATATGTGATTGAGTGATATATACTAGGACATCATCAGCAAATAGAGAGCACTTGTACTCGGTGTCTCCCACCTCAATCCACCTAATATTGGGGTTATGGCGAATTGATGAGAGCAGGTGCTCCGTCACTAGGATGTATAAGAGAGGGGACAGAGGACATCCCTGCCTTGTCCCATTGGTGATTGTGAAAGGTGATGAAAATGTTCTGACGCGCCCCCTGGGCCTTGGGACACCCGGAGCCGGACACTTTTTGGTGGATGCTGGTGGTTGTAGTCTCCGTGGCGGCAACCCGGTTCCGTGGCTCAGGGCGGTTAAACCAGTGGCGGAACTATTTATGTGGTTTTGATGTTTAAATGTCCGACTACGCCACCCGTGGATTGCGGTCAGAGTGAACCGCCGCTCCAGGGCAGACCGCTGAGGCTGGTGTTGTGGGTGCAGCAGAGAGTAGCATAACTCCCCACGGGAGGAGTATAGCCTCAGGGCAGTGTATGCGGAGGATGGGGGTGATGGTGCAGGGCAGCAGCAGTAATGACACGGAGTCAGTGATGCAGTCCAGGGCCTTTACTCACAGTTCTTATTATCCAGACCACGTCTGCAGGTAACGGCTGCCCACGTCGTACTGTGCTCACCAGGTGAGGGGCTCAGACAACTCCCAGATAACTTTGGAGTGCTTCACAGGACCCCCTTTGTGTGTCCTTTGTCTGGCCTTTCTTACCAACCCTTCTGTCCGGCTGCCTCGGGCCTCCTCTTGGTAAACTTGCCGCCAGTTTCCCTGACCCTATGTGGTGCCTTCCTAGCGGGTGTAGCGAGGGGCTTCACCACATAAAATGTCACAGCCTCCTGTTTCTAGCTGAGGGTCGTTTCCTGCCTCCACTAGTTTCGGGGACCGGTCTCCCCCTTTGGCCTGACCCCTCCACGCAGGTGGATTCGGGCGTGCGGTGGCGACTCGCCCGTCCGCACCCATGAGATCCCTTCGTTCCTCGTTCCTGGAGCCTTCTCCGCTCCTCTTCCTTCCTTCTCCCTCTTCCAGGCCTGGGCCTCTGTTACTAGGCCCGCCTCCGGAGCAGAGCTCATGCAGAGCCCCTGCTCCCTGGCACTTCTGCTCAGACTTCTCTGCACTGAACTAAGATGGTGCCCACCTTTTATACTCCCTTCTCAATGCACCCAGGAACTGCTTCCTCCCTGCTCCTGCACTACAGGGTTCCCCTTCCTCAGTGTTCCCTCCCCCCACTCCAGCCAGGGACAGGGACTGTCGTGCCCATCTCAGGGGCATATTGGTCGCCCTGCCCCACGGCAATGTGGTGTAATGCATGCAGGTGTCGGGTCCTGATCCACACTACATCCTTACCTGAGAGTGAGATATCACACCTCTGGGTGAGGTGCAATACCTCTGTAGCAACCGAGCCCTCAGGGTGCTACAGTTCCATTTATCTTCAGCCTAGGTGACGTATTGCGATACAGGGCCGTGATTTTGGCTATAAAAGGGTCCCCTAGACCCCTACCCCAAGCTTTTTAAGAGAATCATATATGGCGTGCCAGGAGACTCTATGGAATGCTTTCTCAGCATCCAACGAGAGTATCTAATTACAAATTTTTAACTGCATCTAGCCCAGGAAATACTTTGTGCCTAGTAGCAGGGTCTGCTAGTCAGCGGATTATCCCGGCTGTTAAGCAAGCTACACCACCTGTAGTTTGGACACTTCATTTTTTCAAAGGAAATGCTGCGGGACCACGGGATACTCAGTGAAGAGCATCAGGAGGCACCCCAAGGCATAGGGGCTCGGACTGGCAGTAGGATGCCTTGCGGTGGACAGCCGAGCTCGATCCTTATAAAAGCTTTTTAACTGCAGCAGCTTTAGTGGACGCTACTGGAGCTGGAATTACGCGGCTGCTGGCATGAGACTTGCCCTCCAATAGATCCTTGTAAATGGATTTAAAGTGTATTTATTCAAATTAGAGAGACAATTTAAATTAAAAAGCTTAGAGCTGCCTCCACCACAGGGGGGCTCGCTCGACCCACCAGCGGACAGGCACCAGTATTGGGAGAGGGGGGCTGGCCGTCAGGGTTCACCGCGGCTCTGTCACAAACCCGGCGACACGGAGGTGGCACGGGCAGGAGCGGACTGAACGTGTCGGCTTCTCACTTTTTGGATTTTAGAAGGGCATGACATGCCTATATCTGTGTCTCCCCCTCCTTTTACTCCTCCACCTCTTTTCTTTTCGCATGACTATATGTACTTGTCACTTTTCCATGTGTTAGTTGTGTCTTCTGAGCAGTTTGTCAGCTTTTGGACACCTTTGAAGGTGTTTTCTATGTGTTTCTATGTGTTTTTGTTTGCCTGCCATTGGTTTTAACGGTGTTCGAAGGTGTTCGACGAACAGTTCGACGAACAGTTCGGCGAACACACGGGTGTTCGACGAACCGAACCGAACTCGAACACTACGGGGGTGGCTCAACACTAGTAGCAACCCATTTTGCAAGTATCACAGCTTGTAAACACTTTTTGCAGCCAGCCAAGAGTCTTTAAATTCTTGTTTGAGGAATTTTAACCCATTCTTCCTTGGAAAATTCTTCCAGTTCTGTGAGATTCCTGGGTTGTCTTGCATGCACTGCTATTTTGAGGTCTAGCCATAGATTTTCAATGATGTCCAGATCAGGGGATTAGGTGGACTATTGTAAAACCTTCAGCTTGCACCTTTTGAGGTAGTCTATTGTGGATTTTGATGTGTGTTTAGAATCATTATTTGTAGAAGCCATCCTCTTTTCAACTTCAGCTTTTTTACAGATGGTGTTATGTTTGCATCAAGAATTTGTTGAAATTTAATTGAATCCATTCTTCCTTCTACCCATGAAATGTTCCCTGTGCCATTGGCTACAACACAACCCCAAAGCATGATTGCTCTACCCCAATGCTTAATGGTTGGCGAGACGTTTGTTTCCTGAAATTCTGTGCCCTTTTTTCTCCACACATATCTTTGATCATTGTGGCCAAGGAGTTCTATTTTAACCTCATCAGTCCACAGGACTTGTTTCCAAAATGCATCAGGCTTGTTTGTTCTTTTACATACTTCTGATGCTGAATTTTATAGTGAGGACACAGGAGAGGTTTTCTTCTGATGACTCTTCCATTAAGGCCATATTTATGCAAGTGTCTCTGAACGGCAGAATAGTGTACCACAACTCCAGAGTCTGCTAAATCTTTCTGAAGGTCTTTTGCAATCAAGTGGGGGTTCTAATTTGCCTCTCTAGTAATCCTATGAGCAGCTCTCACTGAAATTTTGCTTGGTCTTCCAGACCTTTTCCTGACCTCTACTATTCCTGTTAACTGCAATTTCTTAGTTACATTTCAAACTGAGGAAAGGGGAACTTGAACATGCTTTGCTATCTTCTTATAAACTTCTCCTGCTTTGTGGGTCTCCACCATTTTTATTTTCAGAGTGCTAGGCAGCTGCTTAGAAGGATCCATAGCTGTTGTTTTTTGGCATATGGTTACAGGAGGCTGGGTCTTTATAAAGCTGTAAATTTGATCAGGGGTTCCCAAACTTTTACATGCCACTGTATGTTCTGCTGGCACCTCATTTTTTTGAAGAAATTTTCCTATACATCAATATTATTACCCATACGATCATTCTGTGCTTGCTGCTTCTGCATATGTTGGTATATTAACAGCAAGGTCAATTTGATCTCACACGCCTTACCTAGAAGTACTGAAGCAGCCTCTACAAAACAAACACATATAGGAGATCCCCTGATAAAGGGATGTAGTTGGTCTGAAAAATAGGCTATTGATTTTTGTCTAAATGTCAGGAGAGCAGTAACATGTCCTGCTTGTTCAGTACAGACCTAGGAAAAGGGCTGGTAATAATTTTGGATACCTAGGGCTGAGATTCACCCAAGAATGAAATTAATAGCTTCTTGGGTGAAGTCAAAGCGGTCTGACAACAGTTATAGAGGGGGTTGCATCATTTGGTAGACTGATTTTATCCAAGGCCTGCAATAGGACACTAAGCCCAGAAAGGTGCATAAACTGTCTACGTGATGAAGGTGGGAGGCAGAGGGCTGCTACTGAAACGCTGTGGTCCAGAATTGAGTTCTCTTCGCTCTGTGTCCCCTCTTCTAGTAAGGACTGAGAGTGGAGTGTGTTGTGTGATAAAGGATTTTCTGTACTCACTGTTACATTGTTCATAGGACTGGAACCGACTTCAAACAAGACAGGAGATCTTAGATCCGGATTAACAGACTCACTTTTACTGTGCAATTCTTCCACACATGGCTGCAGCATACAGATTAGTGAAACACCCCTGGTTATGTGCCTTTCCAGTGTTTGTCCTCGTCCTGTCCTGAGACCCAACATCTTCCACTTCCTCTGCGACCCAGCTGAGACTCTCCCCATGAGGGGATATAGAGGCCTCCTTCTGAGCACCTCTGGTGAGCTATAAGCATAGGACTGTGCCGGCGTCCAGATCGAGTATCAAACATGTCCTCATTCTGTTCTGACAACTTGCACTATTAAAACACTTTTTTCAATGCTGTACCTGCTGTTTGATTCTGTTTCCCTGTTCATTCCGTCTTCCTCCAACACTCCACTCTCTCTCTCTCTGGTATGGAACAGGACCTGCACCGGTCCTGTACTGTTGGGTTCATGGACCCAGAATTCGGGTGGTCATGCCACAGACTACACCCTGTCAGACTCACTGCCTAACTCTGTCTGACTCTCCCTTTAACTGTCTGCAATCCGGAAATTGTTTTCTATAAAAACTGTTCTAACACCTCCCAGTTAATGATGCAATCCCTGAGTTTAACTATCTTAGTAGTGTAGTGTAAAGTAAATCCCTACCTATTGTATGGTTCCCCTCTGGACAAACCTCCCACATCACAGGGACGGCCTTAGGCAGAGCCTATAGGAAAACCGGCGTACCATAATGGCCATAGGGATAAAACACAGCAAAACATTTTTATCTCATAACTTGTTAATATCTAAACATACTATGTTAATATCTAGAAATAGAGACACAGTAACAGTGTATTAACCATTAAATTCAAACTAGTTCCACACATCAGCTCAATACTCTTGATAAGTTTATATATGAGTAAGCAGCTTCAAATTCCAAACAGCTAGAAAATACCCAATCTTATTAATTTTTTAGTATATCCCAAATATTATTTTACATTTAAAACCAGTTCCATGATCAATTGTTTTGTGTTGTCCTGCTGGTATAACCTTAAAATGGGAATGTGTAAAGATTTTCAGGGAACAGTCACGGGGAAAGCTACAGTATAAAAGCTTCCCTTCAAAGTTCAATATGTAAATGTTAGAGTTGATTGAATTGTTTTGACATAATTCAATTTTGTGTCTCATTTCCTGAAAGCCGCAGTTCCCGTTGAAGTCCAAATACAGTTCAACATCTTCACTGCCTCCCTGTGCATGCACAGTGGGCCAATGATACAAGAGTGTGTACATCCATCTTATAGCGCATTGTCACGGAGGCAGAGATTTGCAATGGGCCAGTTGTGACACCGCGCTTGGAAATCTTTTTTTCTCATTCCTACAGAGGCATGATAACTTGATTGGTAGAATGACTAGTCTGGGGGAAAATAAAATTCCCGCAACTAGTCATCCACTCATTATCAACTGATTTTGCACGACATCACTCATATATAAGCATGAATCAACCATAACAAACCAATTAAGAACTGAATATAAAGAGAATAAAAAAATGTATATACAGTACAGACCAAAAGTTTGGACACACTTTCTCATTTAAAGATTTTTCTGTATTTTCATGACTATGAAAATTGTAAATTCACACTGAAGGCATCAAAACTATGAATTAACACATGTGGAATTATATACTTAACAAAAAAGTGTGAAACAACTGAAAATATGTCTTATATTCTAGGTTCTTCAAAGTAGCCACCTTTTGCTTTGATGACTGCTTTGCACACTCTTGGTATTCTCCTGATGAGCTTCAAGAGGTAGTCACCGGACATGGTTTTCACTTCACAGGTGTGCCCTGTCAGGTTTAATAAGTGGGATTTCTTGCCTTATAAATAGAGATGAGCGTTGTTCTACTCGAACTGTTCGCCAATCTCAAATTCGAGCTGTTTTGGGCGGTGTTCGAGCCGTTCGGCGAACACGAACAATTTGAGAAAAATTCGGCTGTTCGAGGTTATGTTCGATAACTGTTCGTGCACCAAAATCATAACTGGATTTTTTCTCAGTAATGATGAAAATTAATGTTAATACGCAGTTTGAGTGTACAGCGGGGTGGGGGGAGGGGCAGGGGATGGATCTCCGCAGGAACAATGAAGATCTCCATTTTTTTTTCTCTTTCCCGCATTTGCAGTGGGGAGGTGCAATCTGTCAGCCTATCAGCAGCGCACACACGGAGCGAAGTGCTTTTTTTCACACAAGCAAGGGCATGTGTCATTGGCAGTGTATGTCACATGTCCTTGCCCTATAAGACCAAGCCATTTTCCCCGTCGCCACCATTTTCTCACTGCTGCAGCTGCGTGTTAGACGGCACCGCTGTTGCTTTGTGCGCTATACCTTGTTAATTTCAAGACAATTTTCGCACAAATCTACAGATAGCTTGGGAGTAGGGAATAGTTGTGATTGCAGTCCTTTTAAGGACTAGGTTACAGCATTTCCTACGACTTTTATCAGGCAGGTCTGTGCTCTTAAAGAGATAGATTGTGGGAGTAAAGACTAATTGTAATTGGAGTCCTTTTCAGGACTAGGTTACATCAGTTCCTATCAGTTTTTGCCAGGCAGGTCTGTGCCAGTGCTGTGCAAGTTTTTTTCACAGCATTTGGCTGAATCTAGCAAAGCTAATCCTTTTTGGCCTATTGCAGAGTGTGTTAGTAAGTGGAGTAGCCTATCTGTGTTGCAAGATATACCACCTGTGTATAGAATACCAATTTTTTTACTGCACCTAGTGAAGTAAAATCTTTTGGGCATAGAATCATTCTATTAGTCCATCTATACTGACCTCCATCAGGTTGCAAACTGAATATATTTTTTTCTGCATCTACCTCTGAAAAAATATTGGGCTTCTAGCTGTGTGTGGGACTTGTTCTATTAATCCATCTATACAGACCTCCATCAGGTTGCAAACTGAATATATTTTTTTCTGCATCTACGTCTGAAAAAATATTGGGCTTCTAGCTGTGTGCGGGACTTGTTGCATTAGTCCATCTATACTGACCTCCATCAGGTTGCAAACTGAATATATTTTTTTCTGCATCTACCTCTGAAAAAATATTGGGCTTCTAGCTGTGTGTGGGACTTGTTCTATTAATCCATCTATACAGATCTTCATCAGGTTGCAAACTGAATATATTTTTTTCTGCATCTACCTCTGAAAAAATATTGGGCTTCTAGCTGTGTGTGGGACTTGTTGTATTAGTCCATCTATACTGACCTCCATCAGGTTGCAAACTGAATATATTTTTTTCTGCATCTACCTCTGAAAAAATATTGGGCTTCTAGCTGTGTGTGGGACTTGTTCTATTAATCCATCTATACAGACCTCCATCAGGTTGCAAACTGAATATATTTTTTTCTGCATCTACCTCTGAAAAAATATGTGGCCTTCTAGCAGTGTGTGTGACTTTCCCTATTAGTCCATATATACTGACCTCCATCAGGTTGCAAACTGAATATAATTTTTTTCTGCATCTAGCTCTGAAAAAATATTTGGCCTTCTAGCAGTGTGTGGGACTTTCTCTATTAGTCCATCTATACTGACCTCCCTCAGGTTGCAAATTAAAAATAATTTTTATCTGCATCTACAGTACCTCTGAAAAAATATTTTGGCTTCTAGCTGTGTGTGGGACTTGATCTATTAGTCCATCTATACTGACCTCCATCAGGTTGCAAATTGAATATAATTTTTATCTGCATCTAGCTCTGAAAAAATATTTGGCCTTCTAGCAGTGTGTGGGACTTTCTCTATTAGTCCATCTATACTGACCTCCATCAGGTTGCAAATTAAAAATAATTTTTATCTGCATCTACCTCTGAAAAAATATTTGGGCTTCTAGCTGTGTGTAGGACTTGTTCTATTACTCCATCTATACTGACCTCCATCAGGTTGCAAACTGAATATATTTTTTTCTGCATCTACCTCTGAAAAAATATTGGGCTTCTAGCTGTGTGTGGGACTTGTTGTATTAGTCCATCTATACTGACCTCCGTCAGGTTGCAAATTAAAATTAATTTTTATCTGCATCTACAGTACCTCTGAAAAAATATTTGGGCTTCTAGCAGTGTGTGGGACTTGTTCTATTAGTCCACCTATACTGACCTCCATCAGGTTGCAAATTCAAAATAATTTTTTTCTGCATCTAGCTCTGAAAAAATATTTGGCCTTCTAGCAGTGTGTGGGACTTGTTCTATTAGTCCACCTATACTGACCTCCATCAGGTTGCAAATTCAAAATAATTTTTTGTCTGCATCTAGCTCTGAAAAAATATTTGGCCTTCTAGCAGTGTGTGGGACTTTCTCTATTAGTCCATCTATACTGACCTCCATCAGGTTGCAAACTGAATATATTTTTTTTCTGCATCTACCTCTGAAAAAATATTGGGCTTGTAGCTGTGTGTGGGACTTGTTCTATTAATCCATCTATACAAACCTCCATCAGGTTGCAAACTGAATAAAAAAAATTTCTGCATCTACCTCTGAAAAAATATTTGGGCTTCTAGCTGTGTGTGGGACTTGTTCTATTAGTCCATCTATACTGACCTCCATCAGGTTGCAAATTGAATATAATTTTTTTCTGCATCTAACCCAGCCAATAGTTTTGGCCTAATACCACAGTTTGGCCACTCAGCTCTGCTCGGTTCCCATCCATTGTTTTTTTGTGCAAACAACTCCAGAGTTGTGAATTAGTTAACCACCAAAATGAGTGGAAAAAGGCCTGCTGCTGGTGGAAAGGGGAATAGGCGTGTTGGGAAGGGGAAAAAAGGTTGTGTCCGTGGGGTAGGTGTTAAAGCAACAGTAACATCTGCAGAAGAAAGACCATCTTTCAGCCAAACTAAAATGTCTACTTCTTTTAGCGGACAATGTGATAAGATCCCTTTCTTACGGCCACGCCAATCGCTACAAATTCCAGATGAGGCACAAAAACAGCAGGTGCTTCAACGGATATCAAGTGCTCCTTTAAGTGGGGTCTCCTCCACATCAACTTCAACATCACAAATACTCCAGTCTTCAAAGGTGTCACCCCAATCGCACTTGCTTCCTCACAGCTCCCAAATCTCCAGCTGCCCGTCTGAGTATGAGGTAGAACAGATGGTTGAGTCTGCAGAGCTGTTTACTCATACTATAGCCTGGGAATCAGAGGTCGACTCCAGCGCTTCTGTGAATCCAGACGAGGAAATGATCTGCACTGATGCCCAGAATCTTTATGAGTCGGATCCAGGACCAGACGCAGAAGGTTCTGACCATAATGTAGACCCTCATTAAACAAACTGTAACTCCTGTTGGTGGAGACAATGAGGAAGACGATGATAAGACTCAAATACCTGATTGGAGCGACAACTTTAGTTTTTTGTCAGGGCAGGAACAGGTTGGCTCTGAGGACGACGGGTGTGATAACGCACAGGGTGATGATGATGAGGTTGGAGATCCCACTTACTGTCAACCCACAGTCAGCCAAGAGATGAGGTCAGCAGAGGAGGTGGAGGAAGATGCTAGTGACGACGAGGTCAGGTTGCGCCTTCCTGGACAGAGACATAGTACTGGAAGCACGTCAACAACTGCATCCTCAAACACAACTCTGCCTCTCACCACAAGTCGTGGTGGCTCTTCAGGTCGCATGGGTGCTAAGCCTTGCATAGCCTGGGCATTTTTTCAGATCGATAAAGATGACACAACTCGTGTTATCTGTAACATTTGTCTGCAAAAGCTAAGTAGAGGCCAAAAAATACATAGTTTGAGTACTTCATGCATGAACCGGCACATGGACATGAAGCATAAGTTGCAGTGGGAAGCTCAGTGTGCTACAATGCGGCCTAGCCGGCCGGGCCAACCACCGTCTGCCATATCTTGTGCATCCGCGGCCTCTTCATCCTCTGTGACTGGGGGGACAGCAGTCACACCTGTTTTGGGGCGCAGACCTGCCACCTCTTTACCCGCAACAGCCAGCATGATTGGCAGGTCATCATTTTCTTTGGAGGTTGTAACACCAGCTGGTGTTGAGCGCTGTCCGACATCGATAGCACCATCTTTGGATCAAGGCAACCTAACATGTCCGCCTGCATCTTCCTCACAGACCGGCAGTTTGCCGGGGACACCCTTATCAACCCCGTCTAAGCACAATAGCCAGCCCTCGGTCCCTCAGATGTGGACAAGTAAAAGACCATTTCCTCCTAGCCATGAGAAAGCTAAGAGGTTGAATTTCACCATCTGCAAGCTCTTGGCTATAGAAATGCTGCCTTTCCGCCTGGTGGACACAGAGGATTTTCGAGACCTTATGTCCGTCGCAGTGCCCCAGTACCAGATGCCCAGTCGGCACTACTTCTCAAAGAAAGGTGTGCCTGCGCTCCACCAGCATGTCGCACACAACATCACCGCTTCTTTGAGAAACTCTGTGTGTGACAGGGTGCATTTCACCACAGACACTTGGACGAGTAGGCATGGACAGGGGCGTTACATGTCGCTGACTGGGCACTGGGTAACTATGGTGACAGCAGGACAAGGGGCTGCTGTCCAAGTCTTGCCGTCCCCACGAGTTGTGCGTCAATCCTCTTTATGTCAAAGTTCCTCCACTGCTTCTGCCTCCTCAACCTCCTCTCGGTCTTCCACCTGCACCCAAAGCCTGTCTGGTCATGCCACAAGCTTTCTAACTCCGCAGAAGGGATCCTGCACACCTCCTTACTATGCTGGCAGTAGGGCTCAACGTCATCAGGCGGTTTTTACATTGAAATGTCTGGGAAATGTGAGTCACACAGCTGAGGAGTTGTGGTCAGCTCTGGAGAACCAATTTCATGAATGGTTGTCTCCACTGGACCTGAAACCAGGGAAGGCCGTGTGCGACAATGCTGCAAACCTGGGTGCGGCCATTCACCGGGGCAATGTCACACACGTGCCTTGTATGGCTCACGTGTTGAACCTGGTTGTCCAGCAATTTTTAGCCCACTATCCCAGACTAGATGGCCTTCTGCAGAGGGCACGGTCGCTGTGTGCTCACTTCCGCCGTTCGCATCCCGCAGCTCAGCGACTTACATCTCTACAGAAGTCGTTGGGCCTGCCACTTCACCGGCTAAAATGCGATGTGCCTACCCGGTGGAATTCAACTCTGCACATGTTGCAGCGACTGTGGCAGCACCGACAAGCCCTGGTGCAATATGTTCTGACGTATAGCCTGGGCCAACGAGATCCAGAGGTGGGGCAAATCACGCTGGAGGAGTGGTCTCAGATCAGGGACCTATGCACCCTTCTGCACAGTTTTGAAATGGCGACGAAGATGTTTAGTGCTGACGATGCCATTATCAGTATGACTATTCCGGTGATTTACATGCTGGAGCACATGTTAAACAGAATTCGGAGTCAGGTGGTGGCACAAGAGGAGGTGGAGGAAGTAGAGGAGGAGGAGTTGTATGCGGAAGGGCTAACATCTGCAAGGTCCAGACGGTCGGCAGCACCAAGGCAGCAGGCATGTGAGGGTGGTGGAGATGGTTTTACCAGGGCGCATGGTAGCAGCCAAACTAGTGAGGAAGGTGCAGGAGCCCAGGAAGAAGTGGAGGATGAACTGATGGAAGACTCATCAGATGAGGGAGACCTTGATCACATTTCTGTTGTGCGAGGTTGGGGGGAGAGGACAGAGGAAGGAAGCATGATTGTTACCTCGCCACCAACACAACAGGGACTTGGTGCTCCTGGATGCGCAACACACATGAGTGCCTTCTTGCTGCACTACCTGCAACATGACCCTCGAATTGTGAGAATTAGAAATAATCCTGACTACTGGGTTGCCACACTGTTAGATCCCCGGTACAAAAGTAAATTTGCAGAAATTATTCCTGCCATAGAAAGGGATGCACGCATGCAGGAGTATCAGCAGAGACTGTTGCAGAATCTTACATGTGCTTTTCCACAAAACACCAGTGGTGCACGTAGTGAATCTCACAGTTCCAACTTGCCAACCGTGGGACCGTCAAGTGTTCAGCACTCAAACCGTAACAGAACCACAGTATCTGCTGGTAACATCAATTTTGCGGAATCATTTCACCACTTTTTTAGCCCATCCTTTGCAAGGCCACAGGAGACAAGAAGTCTGACACATAGTCAACGCCTAGAGACGATGGTACAGGAGTATCTCCAAGTAAACATTGAAGCCATGACTGTGTCACTGGACCCTTGCTCTTTTTGGGCTTCCAATCTGGATAAATGGCCGGAGCTAGCCACTTACGCCTTGGAGATCTTGTCATGCCCCGCAGCCAGCGTTCTGTCTGAACGTGTGTTCAGCGCTGCTGGTGGTGTGCTGACAGATAAGCGCACGCGGCTCTCCACTGATAATGTAGACAGACTCACGTTCATAAAGATGAACAAATCATGGATCCGAAACGACTTTTCTACCCCTGTGTCATCCTGGGGAGAGTAAAAGCTTGATGATTGGTTAAAATCACCCTACCAACCGTTTTAAGCTTTCAAATTACTAATCATGTTTATCTGTATCTTGGCTGGAAAATAATTTGGGCTTTGTAGCAGTGTGCAGCACTGATTCTATTAGGCCATCTATAATAAGCTCCACCAGATTTAAAATTACTAATCATGTTTATCTGTATCTTGACTGGAAAATAATTTGGGCTTTGTAGCAGTGTGCAGCACTGATCCTATTAGGCCATCTATACTAAAGCTTCACCAGATTTAAAATTAATAATAATTTTTAGCTGCATCTAGCCCGGAAAATAATTTTGGGGCTCCGAGATGCGCAAGACACATAAGTGCCTTCTTGCTGCACTACCTGCAGCATGACCCTCATATTGTCAGAATTCGAAGTAATCATGACTACTGGGTTGCCACACTCTTAGATCCCCCAAACTTTTCGATCAACGTTTTCATTTTAATAAAGACCAAAAAAATGGTCATTTTTGAAATTATAAGCATTAGCAGGTTGTTAGAAACTGAAATCAAACAGTTTTCAACTCAAAACTTTATTCTAGGTGATGTTACATTTTCACATAGGACCCCTTGTTCGAAAGGAGCTTCTGAACTCTCTCGTCCATTGAATTTGTCAGGTTTTGGATGGTTTCTGCTTCAATTGTTTTGTATGAGGACAGAATACCCTCCCAGAGCTGTTGCTTAGATGTGAACTGCCTCCCGCCATCATAGACACTCCTTTTAATGATGCTCCAAAGGTTCTGAATGGGGTAGAGGTCAGGGGAGCATGGGGGTCACACCATAAGTTTGTCCCCTTTTATGCCCATATCAGCCAGAGATGCAGATGTTTTATGTGCAGCATGAGATGGTGCATTATCATGCAAAAAAATGATCTTGCTGTGAAATACACGGTTCTTCTTCTTGAACCATGGCAGGAAGTGCTGTTTGAGAAAATCCACATACATTATGGAGTTCATCTTTAGCGCCTTCAGGGATCCTAAAGGGGCCGACAATCTCTCTCCCCATGATTCCAGCCCAAAACATTACTCCACCTCCTCCTTGTTGGCGCTGTAGCCGTGTTTGTGTGGGGTGTCCATCAACCAGCCATCCTCCACTCCATCCATCTGGACCATCGAGCGCTGCACGGCACTCATCCGTGAACAAAACAGTTTTGAAATCAGTCTTCATGTAATGTTTGGCCCACTGGAGCCGTTTCTGCTTGTGTGAAGTGGATAGAGGAGGTCGACAGGATGGCGTATGCACAGCTGCAAACCTCTGAAGGACCCTGCATCTTGTTGTTCGGGGGACGTTGGAGGCACAAGCAGCTTCAAAAACTTGTCTGCTGCTATGACAAGGCTTTTTTGCCGCTGCTCTTTCAACCTGACGTAATTGCCTGTAGGAAAGAGTCCTCAATTTGCCCTTATCAGCACGCACACGTGTGTACTGTGAATCAGCTACATACTTCTTGATTGCCAAGACACTTCATCCTGATCATCGCACAATGTTGATTGTAGTCATGCCTTGACCTAAACACTCCACAATTTGTTGCTTCTCAGCAGCCGACACATCCTTTTTCTTTCCCATTTTGGCAGAAAATGTAGGCTGCTTAATAATGTGAGATAGCCTTCTTAAGTAGCCTTGCCTTTCATTGGACACACCTGCCAAACTAATTAGCACAGGTGTCTGCAATGGCTTACAGTGATATAAAGAGCCCTGACACACATCACCATCAATGAGTTTAACTGACAAACAAACAAATTCTTCCCTTATCACTCCTAAACACTTTTTGCATAATAATTTGGAACACAGTGTACATGTGCTTTTCCACAAAACACCAGTGGTTCACGTAGTGAATCTTACAGTTCTAACTTGCCAACCGTGGTCTGTATGGAGTTGTTCAATAAAGGGCCCAAAATTAAGATAACATAGATGGGAGTGGTCTCTATGAATAGGAATTCCTAAGTATTTGATACCCTGTGAGGGCCAGGCAAAGGGAAAGTTGGACTGGATGGAATCCTATATGGATTTGGGGAGGGAGACATCGAGGGCCTCAGACTTCGCTGCATTGATTTTAAAATTTTACCATGTAACAAAGTGATCTATTTCAGCCATAACAGCATGGATGGATATATGTGATTGAGTGATATATACTAGGACATCATCAGCAAATAGAGAGCACTTGTACTCGGTGCCTCCCACCTCAATCCACCTAATATTGGGGTTATGGCGAATTGATGAGAGCAGGTGCTCCGTCACTAGGATGTATAAGAGAGGGGACAGAGAACATCCCTGCCTTGTCCCATTGGTGATTGTGAAAGGTGATGAAAATGTTCTGACGCGCCCCCTGGGCCTTGGGACACCCGGAGCCGGACCCTTTTTGGTGGATGCTGGTGGTTGTAGTCTCCGTGGCGGCAACCCGGTTCCGTGGCTCAGGGCGGTCAAACCAGTGGCGGAACTATTTATGTGGTTTTGATGTTTAAATGTCCGACTACGCCACCCGTGGATTGCGGTCAGAGTGAACCGCCGCTCCAGGGCAGACCGCTGAGGCTGGTGTTGTGGGTGCAGCAGAGAGTAGCATAACTCCCCACGGGAGGAGTATAGCCTCAGGGCAGTGTATGCGGAGGATGGGGGTGATGGTGCAGGGCAGCAGCAGTAACGACACGGAGTCAGTGATGCAGTCCAGGGCCTTTACTCACAGTTCTTATTATCCAGACCACGTCTGCAGGTAACGGCTGCCCACGTCGTACTGTGCTCACCAGGTGAGGGGCTCAGACAACTCCCAGATAACTTTGGAGCGCTTCACAGGACCCCCTTTGTGTGTCCTTTGTCTGGCCTTTCTTACCAGCCCTTCTGTCCGGCTGCCTCGAGCCTCCTCTTGGTAAACTTGGCGCCAGTTTCCCTGACCCTATGTGGTGCCTTCCTAGCGGGTGTAGCGAGGGGCTGCGCCACATAAAATGTCACAGCCTCCTGTTTCTAGCTGAGGGTCGTTTCCTGCCTCCACTAGTTTCGGGGACCGGTCTCCCCCTTTGGCCTGACCCCTCCACGCAGGTGGATTGGGGCGTGCGGTGGCGACTCGCCCGTCCGCACCCCTGGGATCCCTTCGTTCCTCGTTCCTGGAGCCTTCTCCGCTCCTCTTCCTTCCTTCTCCCTCTTCCAGGCCTGGGCCTCTGTTACTAGGCCCGCCTCCAGAGCAAAGCTTATGCAGAGCCCCTGCTCCCTGCCACTTCTGCTCAGACTTCTCTGCACTGAACTAAGATGGTGCCCACCTTTTATACTCCCTTCTCAATGCACCCAGGAACTGCTTCCTCCCTGCTCCTGCACTACAGGGTTCCCCTTCCTCAGTGTTCCCTCCCCCCACTCCAGCCAGGGACAGGGACTGTCGTGCCCATCTCAGGGGCATATTGGTCGCCCTGCCCCACGGCAATGTGGTGTAATGCATGCAGGTGTCGGGTCCTGATCCACACTACATCCTTACCTGAGAGTGAGATATCACACCTCTGGGTGAGGTGCAATACCTCTGTAGCAACCGAGCCCTCAGGGTGCTACAGTTCCATTTATCTTCAGCCTAGGTGACGTATTGCGATACAGGGCCGTGATTTTGGCTATAAAAGGGTCCCCTAGACCCCTACCCCAAGCTTTTTAAGAGAATCGTATATGGCGTGCCAGGAGACTCTATGGAATGCTTTCTCAGCATCCAACGAGAGTATCTAATTACAAATTTTTAACTGCATCTAGCCCAGGAAATACTTTATGCCTAGTAGCAGTGTCTGCTAGTCAGCGGATTATCCCGGCTGTTAAGCAAGCTACACCACCTGTAGTTTGGACACTTAATTTTTTCAAAGGAAATGCTTCGGGACCACGGGATACTCAGTGAAGAGCATCAGGAGGCACCCCAAGGCATAGGGGCTGGGACTGGCAGTAGGATGCCTTGCGGTGGACAGCCGAGCTCGATCCTTATAAAAGCTTTTTAACTGCAGCAGCTTTAGTGGACGCTACTGGAGCTGGAATTACGCGGCTGCTGGCATGAGACTTGCCCTCCAATAGATCCTTGTACATGGATTTAAAGTGTATTCATTCAAATTAGAGAGACAATTTAAATTAAAAAGCTTAGAGCTGCCTCCACCACAGGGGGGCTCGCTCGACCCACCAGCGGACAGGCACCAGTATTGGGAGAGGGGGGCTGGCCGTCAGGGTTCACCGCGGCTCTGGCACAAACCCGGCGACACGGAGGTGGCACGGGCAGGAGCGGACTGAACGTGTCGGCTTCTCACTTTTTGGATTTTAGAAGGGCATGACATGCCTATATCTGTGTCTTCCCCTCCTTTTACTCCTCCACCTCTTTTCTTTTCGCATGACTATATGTACTTGTCACTTTTCCATGTGTTAGTTGTGTCTTCTGAGCAGTTTGTCAGCTTTTGGACACCTTTGAAGGTGTTTTCTATGTGTTTCTATGTGTTTTTGTTTGCCTGCCATTGGTTTTAACGGTGTTCGAAGGTGTTCGACGAACAGTTCGACGAACAGTTTGGCGAACACACGGGTGTTCGACGAACCGAACCGAACTCGAACACTACGGGGGTGGCTCAACACTACTTATAAATGGGGTTGGGACCATCAGTTGTGTTGTGCAAAAGTCAGGTGGATACACAGCTGATAGTCCTACTGAATAGACTGTTAGAATTTGTATTATGGCAAGAAAAAAGCAGCTAAGTAAATAAAAACGAGAGGCCATCATTACTTTAAGAAATGAAGGTCAGTCAGTCCGAAAAATTGGGCAAACTTTGAAAGTGTCCCCAAGTGCAGTTGCAAAAACCATCAAGGGCTACAAAGAAACTGGCTCACATGAGGACCGCCCCAGGAAAGCAAGACCAAGAGTCACCTCTGCTTCTGAGGATAAGTTTATCTGAGTCACCAGCCTCAGAAATCGCAGGTTCACAGCAGCTCAGATTAGAGACCAGGTCAATGCCACACAGAGTTCTAGCAGCAGACACATCGCTACAACAACTGTTAAGAGGAGACTTTGTGCAGATGGTCTTCATGGTAAAATAGCTGCTAGGAAACCACACCTAAGGACAGGCAACAAGCAGAAGAGACTTGCTTGGGCTAAAGAACACAAGGAATGGCCATTAGACCAGTGGACATCTGTGCTTTGGTCTGATGAGTCCAAATTTGAGATCTTTGGTTCCAACCACCGTGTCTTTATGCGATGCAGAAAAGGTGAACGGATGGACTCTACATGCCTGGTTCCCACCGTGAAGCATGGAGGAGGAGGTGTGATGGTGTGGGGTTGCTTTGCTGGTGACACTGTGGGGGATTTATTCAAAATTGAAGGCATACTGAACTAGCATGGCTACCACAGCATCTTGCAGCGGCATGCTATTCCATCCGATTTGCATTTAGTTGGACCATCATTTATTTTTCAGCAGGATAATGACCCCAAACACACCTCCGGGCTGTTTAAGGGCTATTTGACCAAGAAGGAGAGTGATGGGGTGCTACGCCAGATGACCTGACCTCCACAGTCACCAGACCTGAACCCAATTGAGATGGTTTGGGGTGAGCTGGACCGCAGAGTGAAGGCTAAAGGGCCAACAAGTGCTAAGCATCTCTGGGAACACCTTCAAGATTGTTGGAAGACCATTTCCAGTGACTACCTCTTGAAGCTCATCAAGAGAATACCAAGAGTGTGCAAAGCAGTCATCAAAGCAAAAGGTGGCTACTTTGAAGAACCGAGAATATAAGACATATTTTCAGTTGTTTCACACTTTTTTGTTAAGTATATAATTCCACATGTGGTAATTCATAGTTTTGATGCCTTCAGTGTCAATGTACAATTTTCATAGTCATGAAAATACAGAAAAATCTTTAAATGAGAAAGTGTGTCCAAACTTTTGGTCTGTACTGTATACAATAGAGAAAAGAAAATAGAAGAAAAAAAGTATAGCTACAATAGTGATCACCTTAAAATAGTTGTTTTTATTACAGATGAAATAACGAGCCACAAACAGTAATTACAAACTTTTAAAAGGTACACAAGATGGCCATGATACAAAAGAACCTACCTAGTCTGTGTAGGATATAGGTCCACCCCAACTGTCTATTTTTGTAGCATCAATCTATCTGTAAATGTGTACTGACTAGTGTTGAGCGATACCTTCCGATATCGGGAAATATCGGATCGGATTGGATAGGACCGATACCCAAAAAGTATCGGATATCGCCGATTCCGATACCGGAAACCAATGCAAGTCAATGGGACAGAAATATCGGAATAAAATTAAACCCTTTCTTTCCTTGTAGGTTAATTCTACATCAAGGAAAACAACTAAGAATAATGTAGAATGTATTGGGGGAGGTGGGGGAGACAATAAAGGCATAGAGGTTTAGCCCAATCAAATGGAATAGCAGGAATTAATATATTTTTTAAGACGTTCTGAGTTACGGAAATATTGACTATGTTAAGTTTTTTTATATTTTGTCAGATATTTATGTTTCACTACTTCCATGCTCTTCACCTTCTTTTTTACTTCTCCCACACTTTCTCCTTCATCATCCTCAGCATCAACATCTTTTTCATCAACTTCTTCTTCACCTTCTTCGTATTATTCTTTTTTTTTACATTCTTCATATTCTTCTAATTCAACTATTATTCTTCTTCATATTTTACTTCTTCATCTTCTTCATATTCTTCTTCTTCATCATATTCTTATTTGTGACAGGCATTCCTGAAGTTGTTATCTATTAAAGTTTGAACATTACACCTTTCTTTCTGCCCGTCACAAAAGATTTACAACAGGATTTGTCCACGTTCAGTTTGGCCTGCAGCAGCAGGTCTTTTCCAGGGGCACCACGAGGAGGAACGGTCTCACCCCCATACACTGCTTAGTCATCTTCTGCTTATAATTTAGATAATATCTTTTGCTCTGATTTTTAGTCTTATGCTTAATGTTCTTCCGCTTTTTGTTCTGCAGCTTCCTGTACTTCTGCTTCTTGGTTTTCTGTCTCTTGTTCTTCTGTATCTTGGTGGTTGTATTCTTGTTCTTTGTCCTCTTGGTCAACTTCTTCAGGGTCTTATTCTTGGTCTTCTTCGGGGTGGTCTTCAGGGTCGTCGTCTTCAGGGTCGTCGTCTTCGGGGTCCTCGTCTTCTTCGGGGTGGACTTCAGGGTCCTCGTGTTCAGGGTCGTCGTCTTTGGGGTCCACGTCTACTTCGGGGTGGTCTTCAGGGTTGTCGTCTTCAGGGTCGTCGTCTTCAGGGTCATCGTCTTCAGGGTCCTTGTCTTCTTCGGGGTGGTCTTCAGGGTCGTCGTCTTCGGGATCCTCGTTTTCTTCGGGGTGGTCTTCAGGGTCCTCGTCTTCAGGTTCCTCGTCTTCGGGGTCCTCGTCTTCTTCGGGGTGGTCTTCAGGGTCCTCGTATTCGGGGTCCTCGTCTTCTTCGGGTTGGTCTTCAGGGTCCTCGTCTTCGAGGTCCTCGTCTTCTTCGGGGTGGTCTTCAGGGTCCTCGTCTTCAGGGTCCTCGTCAGGGAGATCCAGAGTGATTACCAAGAACCATTTCAAAAAGCTTGAACTTGGAAATGTAGCAGAATGTGCAAGAAGGCTGAGGAACTGCCGAGAACCAGCTGATGGTACTGGAACTAGGATGGGTAGCAGAAGGTACAAGAGCCAATGGAACTACTGAGGACCAGCTGACGGTACTGTAACTCGGTTACTAAGCAGGAGGTACCTGTGCCAGAAAGCACTACCAAGGACCAGCAGACGTTGGTGGAACTTGGATACTGAAAAGGAGGCACCTAAGCCAAAGGCACTGCCGAGAACCAGCTGACGGCACTGGAACCCGGATGGGTAGCAGAAGGTACCCATGTAAAAAAAAGTTGCAAGGCCGCTAGCCGGCCGCAGTTACCGAAACCTACAGTCCTACGGGGGGTGCTTGTCTTATTGGCACTAGTGTTGAGCCACCCCCGTAGTGTTCGAGTTCGGTTCGGTTCGTCGAACACCCGTATGTTCGCCGAACTGTTCATTGAACTGTTCGTCGAACACCTTCGAACACCGTTAAAACCAATGGCAGGCAAACAAAAACACATAGAAAACACCTTCAAAGGTGTCCAAAAGCTGACAAACTGCTCAGAAGACATAACTAACACATGGAAAAGTGACAAGTACATATAGTCATGCGAAAATAAAAGAGGTGGAGGAGTAAAAGGAGGGGGAGACACAGATATAGGCATGTCATGCCCTTCTAAAATCCAAAAAGTGAGAAGCCGACACGGCCAGTCCGCTCCTGCCCGTGCCACCTCCGTGTCGCCGGGTTTGTGCCAGAGCCGCGGTGAACCCTGACGGCCAGCCCCCCTCTCCCAATACTGGTGCCTGTCCGCTGGTGGGTCGAGCGAGCCCCCCTGTGGTGGAGGCAGCTCTAAGCTTTTTAATTTAAATTGTCTCTCTAATTTGAATGAATACACTTTAAATCCATTTACAAGGATCTATTGGAGGGCAAGTCTCATGCCAGCAGCCGCGGTAATTCCAGCTCCAGTAGCGTCCACTAAAGCTGCTGCAGTTAAAAAGCTTTTATAAGGATCGAGCTCGGCTGTCCACCGCAAGGCATCCTACTGCCAGTCCCAGCCCCTATACCTTGGGGTGCCTCCTGATGCTCTTCACTAAGTATCCCATGGTCCCGAAGCATTTCCTTTGAAAAAATTAAGTGTCTAAACTACAGGTGGTGCAGCTTGCTTAACAGCCGGGATAATCCGCTGACTAGCAGACACTGCTACTAGGCACAAAGTATTTCCTGGGCTAGATGCAGTTAAAAATTTGTAATTAGATACTCTCGTTGGATGCTGAGAAAGCATTCCATAGAGTCTCCTGGCACGCCATATATGATTCTCTTAAAAAGCTTGGGGTAGGGGTCTAGGGGACCCTTTTATAGCCAAAATCACGGCCCTGTATCGCAATACGTCACCTAGGCTGAAGATAAATGGAACTGTAGCACCCTGAGGGCTCGGTTGCTACAGACGTATTGCACCTCACCCAGAGGTGTGATATCTCACTCTCAGGTAAGGATGGAGTGTGGATCAGGACCCGACACCTGCATGCATTACACCACATTGCCGTGGGGCAGGGCGACCAATATGCCCCTGAGATGGGCACGACATTCCCTGTCCCTGGCTGGAGTGGGGGGAGGAAACACTGAGGAAGGGGAACCCTGTAGTGCAGGAGCAGGGAGGAAGCAGTTCCTGGGTGCATTGAGAAGGGAGTATAAAAGGTGGGCACCATCTTAGTTCAGTGCAGAGAAGTCTGAGCAGAAGTGGCAGGGAGCAGGGGCTCTGCATGAGCTCTGCTCCGGAGGCGGGCCTAGTAACAGAGGCCCAGGCCTGGAAGAGGGAGAAGGAAGGAAGAGGAGCGGAGAAGGCTCCAGGAACGAGGAATGAAGGGATCCCAGGGGTGCGGACGGGCGAGTCGCCAACGCACGCCCGAATCCACCTGCGTGGAGGGGTCAGGCCAAAGGGGGAGACCGGTCCCCGAACTAGTGGAGGCAGGAAACGACCCTCAGCTAGAAACCAGTGGCTCTGACATTTTATGTGGCGCAGCCCCTCGCTACACCCGCTAGGAAGGCACCACATAGGGTCAGGGAAACTGGCGCCAAGTTTACCAAGAGGAGGCCCGAGGCAGCCGGACAGAAGTGTTGGTAAGAAAGGCCAGACAAAGGACACACAAAGGGGGTCCTGTGAAGTGCTCCAAAGTTATCTGGGAGTTGTCTGAGCCCCTCACCTGGTGAGCACAGTACGACGTGGGCAGCCGTTACCTGCAGACGTGGTCTGGATAATAAGAACTGTGAGTAAAGGCCCTGAACTGCATCACTGACTCCGTGTCGTTACTGCTGCTGCCCTGCACCATCACCCCCATCCTCCGCATACACTGCCCTGAGGCTATACTCCTCCCGTGGGGAGTTATGCTACGCTCTGCTGCACCCACAACACCAGCCTCAGCGGTCTGCCCTGTAGCGGCGGTTCACTCTGACCGCAATCCACGGGTGGCGTAGTCGGACATTTAAACATTCAAAACCACATAAATAGTTCCGCCACTGGTTTGACCGCCCTGAGCCACGGAACCGGGTCGCCGCCACGAAGACTACAACCACCAGCATCCACCAAAAAGGGTCCGGCTCCGGGTGTCCCAAGGCCCAGGGGGTGCGTCAGAACATTTTCATCACCTTTCACAATCACCAATGGGACAAGGCAGTGATGTCCTCTGTCCCCTCTCTTATACATCCTAGTGACGGAGCACCTGCTCTCATCAATTCGCCATAACCCCAATATTAGGTGGATTGAGGTGGGAGGCACCGAGTACAAGTGCTCTCTATTTGCTGATGATGTCCTAGTATATATCACTCAATCACATATATCCATCCATGCTGTTATGGCTGAAATAGATCACTTTGTTACATGGTAAAATTTTAAAATCAATGCAGCGAAGTCTGAGGCCCTCGATGTCTCCCTCCCCAAATCCATATAGGATTCCATCCAGTCCAACTTTCCCTTTGCCTGGCCCTCACAGGGTATCAAATACTTAGGAATTCCTATTCATAGAGACCTCTTCCATCTATGTTATCTTAATTTTGGGCCCTTTATTGAACAACTCCATACAGACCACGGTTGGCAAGTTAGAACTGTAAGATTCACTACGTGAACCACTGGTGTTTTGTGGAAAAGCACATGTACACTGCGTTCCAAATTATTATGCAAAAAGTGTTTAGGAGTGATAAGGGAAGAATTTGTTTGTTTGTCAGTTAAACTCATTGATGGTGATGTGTGTCAGGGCTCTTTATATCACTGTAAGCAATTGCAGACACCTGTGCTAATTAGTTTGGCAGGTGTGTCCAATGAAAGGCAAGACTACTTAAGAAGGCTCTCTCACATTATTAAGCAGCCTACATTTTCTGCCAAAATGGGAAAGAAAAAGGATGTGTCGGCTGCTGAGAAGCAACAAATTGTGGAGTGTTTAGGTCAAGGCATGACTACAATCAACATTGTGCGATGATCAGGATGAAGTGTCTTGGCAATCAAGAAGTATGTAGCTGATTCACAGTACACACGTGTAGTGTTGAGCCACCCCCGTAGTGTTCGGGTTCGGTTCGTCGAACACCGGGATGTTCGAGGAACTGTTCGTCGAACTGTTCGTCGAACACCTTAGAACACCGTCGAACACCGTTAAAACCAATGGCAGGCAAACAAAAACACATAGAAACACATAGAAAACACCTGCAAAGGTGTCCAAAAGCTGACAAACTGCTCAGAAGACACTCTCTTTAAAAAAGCCGGCCGGCAAATTCAGCAGCGGCATACACCGGTACCCGACAATTTAGACAAGAAGGAATAGAGCATCACACATAGATTAGATAGATAGAAACATGTCAGTCACACATATAAGAAGCACAGTGACAGTGTTGGTTACTGCACTTGTCATTTAGTGTAAAGGATTTATTAAAAAAAATATTAGTGTTTTCATGCACCGTCTCTTTAAAAAAGCCGGCCGGCAATTCAGCATCTGTACCCGACAATTTAGAACAGAAAGAATAGAGCTTCACACATAGATTAGATAGATAGAAACATGTCAGTCACATATATAAGTACAGTGATAGTGTTGCTTACTGTACTTGTCATTTAGTGTAAAGGATTTATTTAAAAAAATAATAGTGTTTTCATGCACTGTCTCTTTAAAAAAGCCGGCCGGCAATTCAGCAGCGGTACCCGACAATTTAGAACAGAAAGATAGAGCATCACACATAGATTAGATAGATAGAAACATGTCAGTCACATATATAATAAGTACAGTGATAGTGTTGGTTACTGTACTTGTCATTTAGTATTAAAATAAAGGATTTATTATTAAAAAAATTGGCGTGGGGTTCCCCTTAATTTTAGGCTCTAGCGGAGGTTAAGCAGACGGCTGGGGCAGATGTTTGAAGCCTGGGAAGGGGGTAATACCCACGGAGCTTCCCAGGCTACTAATATCAGCCCCCAGCTGAATACATAGCCTTTACTAGCTATTAAAATGGGGGACCCCCCCAAAAAAATGACGTGGGGTCCCCCCTAATTTAATAGCTAGCAAAGGCTAGGCAGACAGCTGGGGGCTGATATTAATAGCCCAGGAAGGGAGCCATGAATATTGGCCCCCTCCCAGGCTAGAAACACCAGCCGTCAGCCGCCCCAGAAATGGCGCATTCATAGGATGCGCCAATTCTGGCACTTAGCCTCGCTCTTCCACGCTGCCCTGGTGCGGTGGCAGGGGGTAATAGGGTTGGGGTTGATGTCAGCTTATAATGCCAGCTGACATCAAGCCCAGGTTAGTAATGGAGAGGCGTCTATAAGACACCCCCATTACTAACCCCATAGTCAAAGTTAAAAAAAACACAAACACCCAGAATAAAGTCCTTTAATTGAAATAAAGACACAATCCTTTATTGTTCTAAATTAAACCATACTTACCATCACGCCCATTCCAGCTGAAGCCAACGATCTCCTGCAATAAAAGAAAAATAATAAAGCAACCTCATCCTTACCTTTCCATGGTTCCCACGACAGCTTCAGCTCTGCTACATCGAGATGACAGGCTGGACCACAGCAGAACGCTGCCATCCAGCCTGTCATCCCGCAGACACTGAGAAGCACAGGCTTGCTTGCGCTGCTCAGCGTCTCTCTGTGACGATATCCAGATGAGCCGAGTTCATGTCCAATGAACTCGGCTCACCTCATGCACGTCACTGACAGCGTGGGAAAATTCTCACGCTGAAGCGCTGATTGCAGGAGAATTTTCCCACGCTGTCAGTGACGTGCAGGAGGTGAGCTGAGTTCATTGGACATGAGCTCACCTCATGCACATCACTGACAGCGTGGGAGAATTCTCCTGCACTCAGCACTTCAGCGTGAGAATTTTCCCACGCTGTCAGTGACGTGCATGAGGTGAGCCGAGTTCATTGGACATGACCTCGGCTCATCTGGATGCCGTCACAGCGAGACAGTGAGGAGCGCAAGCATGCCTGCGCTTCTCAGTGTCTGCGGGATGACAGACTGGATGGCAGCGTTCTGCTGCGGTCCAGCCAGTCATCTCGATGTAGCAGAGCTGAAGCTGTCGTGGGAACCATGGAAAGGTAAGGATGAGGTTGGTTTATTATTTTTCTTTTATTGCAGGAGATCGTTGGCTTCAGCTGGAATGGGTGTGATGGTAAGTATGGTTTAATTTAGAACAATAAAGAATTGTGTCTTTATTTCAATTAAAGGACTTTATTCTGGGTGTTGTGTTTTTTTTAAATACTTTACTAGAAATTCATGGCGGTCATGTCTAATACTGGCGTGACCCCATGAATTTTGGGCTTGGGGCCAGCTGATAATACCAAGCTGGCCCTAACCCCTTTATTACCCAGTGAGCCACCGCACCAGGGCCCTGGATGAGTTGGGTACAGCGCCAGAAGATGGCGCTTCTATGAACGCGCCATTTTCCGGGGTGGCTGCGGACTGCAATTTGTAGCGGGGGGGGGCCCAGAAAGCTTGGGCCTCCCTGCGCTGCAGATTCCAGCCCCCAGCTGCCTAGTTGTACCTGGCTGGACACAAAAATAGGGCGAAGCCCCACGTACTTTTTTTTTAATTATTTCATGAAATTCGTGAAATAATTAAGAAAAAAAGGCCTTCCCTATATTGTTGTGTCCGGCCAGGTACAAATAGGCAGCTGGTGGTTGGGGGCAGCCCGTTCCTGCCTGCTGTACCTGGCTGGACACAAATATAGTGCGAAGCCCCACTTCAATTTTTTTAAATTATTTCAGGAAATTCATGAAATAATTTAAAAAAAATTGACGTGGGGCTTCGCACTATATTTGTGTCCAGCCAGGTACAGCAGGCAGGAACGGGCTGCCCCCAACCACCAGCTGCCTATTTGTACCTGGCCGGACACAACAATATAGGGAAGCCCTTTTTTTCTTAATTATTTCATGAAATAATTTAAAGAAAATTGACGTGGGGCTTCGCCCTGTTTTTGTGTCCAGCCAGGTACAACTAGGCAGCTGGGGGCTGGAATCCGCAGCGCAGGGAGGCCCAAGCTTTCTGGGCCACCCCCGCTGCAAATTGCAGTCCGCAGCCACCCCGGAAAATGGCGCGTTCATAGAAGCGCCATCTTCTGGCGCTGTACCCAACTCATCCAGGGCCCTGATGCGGTGGCTCACTGGGTAATAAAGGGGTTAGGGCCAGCTTGGCATTATCAGCTGGCCCTAAGCCCGAAATTCATGGGGTCACGCCAATATTAGACATGACCACCATGAATTTCTAGTAAAGTATTTAAAAAAAACACAACACCCAGAAAAAAGTCCTTTAATTGAAATAAACACACAATTCTTTATTGTTCTAAATTAAACCATACTTACCATCACGCCCATTCCAGCTGAAGCCAACGATCTCCTGAAATAAAAGAAAAATAATAAAGCAACATCATCCTTACCTTTGCATGGTTCCCATGACAGCTTCAGCTCTGCTACATCGAGATGACAGGCTGGACCGCAGCAGAACGCTGCCATCCAGCCTGTCATCCCGCAGACACTGAGAAGCGCAGGCTTGCTTGCGCTCCACAGTGTCTCTCTGTGAGGGCATCCAGATGAGCCGAGTTAATGTCCAATGAACTCGGCTCACCTCATGCACGTCACTGACAGCGTGGGAAAATTCTCCTGCACTCAGCGCTTCAGTGTGGGAGAATTCTCACACTGAAGCGCTGAGTGCAGGAGAATTCTCCCACGCTGTCAGTGACGTGCAGGAGGTGAGCTGAGTTCATTGGACATGAGCTCACCTTATGCACGTCACTGACAGCGTGGGAAAATTCTCCTGCACTCAGCGCTTCAGCGTGGGAGAATTCTCACGCTGAAGCGTTGAGTGCAGGAGAATTCTCCCACGCTGTCAGTGACGTGCAGGAGGTGAGCTGAGTTTATTGGACATGAGCTCACCTTATGCACGTCACTGACAGCGTGGGAGAATTCTCCTGCACTCACCGCTTCAGCGTGAGAATTTTCCCACGCTGTCAGTGACGTGCATGAGGTGAGCCGAGTTCATTGGACATGAACTCGGCTCATCTGGATGTCGTCACAGAGAGACGCTGAGCAGCGCAAGCAAGCCTGCGCTTCTCAGTGTCTGCGGGATGAGAGGCTGGATGGCAGCGTTCTGCTGCGGTCCAGCCTGTCATCTCGATGTAGCAGAGCTGAAGCTGTCGTGGGAACCATGGAAAGGTAAGGATGAGGTTGCTTTATTATTTTTCTTTTATTGCAGGAGATCGTTGGCTTCAGCTGGAATGGGCGTGACGGTAAGTATGGTTTAATTTAGAACAATAAAGGATTGTGTCTTTATTTCAATTAAAGGACTTTATTCTGGGTGTTTGTGTTTTTTTTAACTTTGACTATGGGGTTAGTAATGGGGGTGTCTTATAGACGCCTCTCCATTACTAACCTGGGCTTGATGTTAGCTGGCATTATAAGCTGACATCAACCCCAACCCTATTACCCCCTGCCACCGCACCAGGGCAGCGTGGAAGAGCGAGGCTAAGTGCCAGAATTGGCGCATCCTATGAATGCGCCATTTCTGGGGCGGCTGACGGCTGGTGTTTCTAGCCTGGGAGGGGGCCAATATTCATGGCTCCCTTCCTGGGCTATTAATATCAGCCCCCAGCTGTCTGCCTAGCCTTTGCTAGCTATTAAATTAGGGGGGACCCCACGTCATTTTTTTTGGGGGGTCCCCCATTTTAATAGCTAGTAAAGGCTATGTATTCAGCTGGGGGCTGATATTAGTAGCCTGGGAAGCTCCGTGGGTATTACCCCCTTCCCAGGCTTCAAACATCTGCCCCAGCCGTCTGCTTAACCTCCGCTAGAGCCTAAAATTAAGGGGAACCCCACGCCAATTTTTTTAATAATAAATTCTTTATTTTAGTACTAAATGACAAGTACAGTAACCAACACTATCACTGTACTTCATATATATGTGACTGACATGTTTCTATCTATCTAATCTATGTGTGAAGCTCTATTCTGTCTGTTATAAATTGTCGGGTACCGCTGCTGAATTGCCGGCCGGCTTTTTTAAAGAGACGGTGCATGAAAACACTATTATTTTTTTTGATAAATCCTTTACGCTAAATGACAAGTACAGTAAGCAGCACTGTCACTGTACTTCATATATATGTGACTGACATGTTTCTATCTATCTAATCTATGTGTGATTCTCTATTCTTTCTATTCTAAATTGTCGGGTACAGATGCTGAATTGCCGGCCGGCTTTTTTAAAGAGACGGTGCATGAAAACACTATTATTTTTTTTGATAAATCCTTTACGCTAAATGACAAGTACAGTAAGCAACACTGTCACTGTACTTCGTATATATGTGGCTGACATGTTTATATCTATCTAATCTATGTGTGAAGCTCTATTCTTTCGGTTCTAAATTGTCGGGTACAGGTGTATGCCGCTGCTGAATTGCCGGCTTTTCATGTTTCACTGTTGGCACTGTTCCCATCGATTTGGGCAATCACTGTAATGCCACAACCACCATGGCTGTGGCATTACAGTGAGTGGCAGACAATCCCTGCATGATTTGTGCTCTAAATAGCGCCAGACATGCAGGACACGCTTTTGGTGCACGAACAGTTATCGAACATAACCTCGAACAGCCGAATTTTTTGCAAATCGTTCGGGTTCGTCGAACAACTCGAACACCGCCCAAAACAGCTCGAATTTGAGATTGGCGAACAGTTCTAGTCGAACACCGCTCATCTCTACACACGTGTGCGTGCTGATAAGGGCAAATTGAGGACTCTTTCCTACAGGCAATTACGTCAGGTTGAAAGAGCAGCGGCAAAAAAGCCTTGTCATAGCAGCAGACAAGTTTTTGAAGCTGCTTGTGCCTCCAACGTCCCCCGAACAACAAGATGCAGGGTCCTTCAGAGGTTTGCAGCTGTGCATGCGCCATCCTGTCGACTTCCTCTATCCACTTCACACAAGCAAAAACGGCTCCAGTGGGCCAAACATTACATGAAGACTGATTTCAAAACTGTTTTGTTCACGGATGAGTGCCATGCAGCGCTCGATGGTCCAGATGGATGGAGTGGAGGATGGCTGGTTGATGGACACCCCACGCAAACACGGCTACAGCGCCAACAAGGAGGAGGTGGAGTAATGTTTTGGGCTGGAATCATGGGGAGAGAGATTGTCGGCCCCTTTAGGATCCCTGAAGGCGCTAAAGATGAACTCCATAATGTATGTGGATTTTCTCAAACAGCACTTCCTGCCATGGTTCAAGAAGAAGAACCGTGTATTTCACAGCAAGATCATTTTTCTGCATGATAATGCACCATCTCATGCTGCACATAAAACATCTGCATCTCTGGCTGATATGGGCATAAAAGGGGACAAACTTATGGTGTGACCCCCATGCTCCCCTGACCTCTACCCCATTCAGAACCTTTGGAGCATCATTAAAAGGAGTGTCTATGATGGCGGGAGGCAGTTCACATCTAAGCAACAGCTCTGGGAGGGTATTCTGTCCTCATGCAAAACAATTGAAGCAGAAACCATCCAAAACCTGACAAATTCAATGGACGAGAGAGTTCAGAAGCTCCTTTCGAACAAGGGGTCCTATGTGAAAATGTAACATCAACTAGAATAAAGTTTTGAGTTGAAAACTGTTTGATTTCAGTTTCTAACAACCTGCTAATGCTTATAATTTCAAAAATGACCATTTTTTTGGTCTTTATTAAAATGAAAAGGTTGATCGAAAAGTTTGGGGGATCTAAGAGTGTGGCAACCCAGTAGTCATGATTACTTCGAATTCTGACAATATGAGGGTCATGCTGCAGGTAGTGCAGCAAGAAGGCACTTATGTGCCTTGCGCATCTCGGAGCCCCAAAATTATTTTCCGGGCTAGATGCAGCTAAAAATTATTTTTAATTTTAAATCTGGTGAAGCTTTAGTATAGATGGCCTAATAGGATCAGTGCTGCACACTGCTACAAAGCCCAAATTATTTTCCAGTCAAGATACAGATAAACATGATTAGTAATTTGAAAGCTTAAAACGGTTGGTAGGGTGATTTTAACCAATCATCAAGCTTTTACTCTCCCCAGGATGACACAGGGGTAGAAAAGTCGTTTCGGATCCATGATTTGTTCATCTTTATGAACGTGAGTCTGTCTACATTATCAGTGGAGAGCCGCGTGCGCTTATCTGTCAACACACCACCAGCAGCGCTGAACACACGTTCAGACAGAACGCTGGCTGCGGGGCATGACAAGATCTCCAAGGCGTAAGTGGCTAGCTCCGGCCATTTATCCAGATTGGAAGCCCAAATAGAGCAAGGGTCCAGTGACACAGTCGTGGCTTCAATGTTTACTTGGAGATACTCCTGTACCATCGTCTCTAGGCGTTGACTATGTGTCAGACTTCTTGTCTCCTGTGGCCTTGCAAAGGATGGGCTAAAAAAGTGGTGAAATGATTCCGCAAAATTGATGTTACCAGCAGATACTGTGGTTCTGTTACGGTTTGAGTGCTGAACAGTTGACGGTCCCACGGTTGGCAAGTTGGAACTGTGAGATTCACTACGTGCACCACTGGTATTTTGTGGAAAAGCACATGTAAGATTCTGCAACAGTCTCTGCTGATACTCCTGCATGCGTGCATCCCTTTCTATGGCAGGAATAATTTCTGCAAATTTACTTTTGTACCGGGGATCTAACAGTGTGGCAACCCAGTAGTCAGGATTATTTCTAATTCTCACAATTCGAGGGTCATTTTGCAGGTAGTGCAGCAAGAAGGCACTCATGTGTGTTGCGCATCCAGGAGCACCAAGTCCCTGTTGTGTTGGTGGCGAGGTAACAATCATGCTTCCTTCCTCTGTCCTCTCCCCCCAACCTCGCACAACAGAAATGTGATCAAGGTCTCCCTCATCTGATGAGTCTTCCATCAGTTCGTCCTCCACTTCTTCCTGGGTTCCTGCACCTTCCTCACTAGTTTGGCTGCTACCATGCGCCCTGGTAAAACCACCCCCCCCCACCCTCACATGCCTGCCGCCTTGGTGCTGCCGACCGTCTGGACCTTGCAGATGTTAGCCCTTCCGCATACAACTCCTCCTCCTCTACTTCCTCCACCTCCTCTTGTGCCACCACCTGACTCCAAATTCTGTTTAACATGTGCTCCAGCATGTAAATCACCGGAATAGTCATGCTGATAATGGCATCGTCAGCACTAAACATCTTCGTCGCCATTTCAAAACTGTGCAGAAGGGTGCATAGGTCCCTGATCTGAGACCACTCCTCCAGCGTGATTTGCCCCACCTCTGAATCTCGTTGGCCCAGGCTATACGTCAGAACGTATTGCACCAGGGCTTGTCGGTGCTGCCAGAGTCGCTGCAACATGTGCAGAGTTGAATTCCACCGGGTAGGCACATCGCATTTTAGCCGGTGAAGTGGCAGGCCCAACGACTTCTGTAGAGATGTAAGTCGCTGAGCTGCGGGATGCGAACGGCAGAAGTGAGCACACAGCGACCGTGCCCTCTGCAGAAGGCCATCTAGTCTGGGATAGTGGGCTAAAAATTGCTGGACAACCAGGTTCAACACGTGAGCCATACAAGGCACGTGTGTGACATTGCCCCGGCGAAGGGCCGCACCCAGGTTTGCAGCATTGTCGCACACGGCCTTCCCTGGTTTCAGGTCCAGTGGAGACAACCATTCATGAAATTGGTTCTCCAGAGCTGACCACAACTCCTCAGCTGTGTGACTCACATTTCCCAGACATTTCAATGTAAAAACCGCCTGATGACGTTGAGCCCTACTGCCAGCATAGTAAGGAGGTGTGCAGGATCCCTTCTGCGCAGTTAGAAAGCTTGTGGCATGACCAGACAGGCTTTGGGTGCAGGTGGAAGACCGAGAGGAGGTTGAGGAGGCAGAAGCAGTGGAGGAACTTTGACATAAAGAGGATTGACGCACAACTCGTGAGGACGGCAAGACTTGGACAGCAGCCCCTTGTCCTGCTGTCACCATAGTTACCCAGTGCCCAGTCAACGACATGTAACGCCCCTGTCCATGCCTACTCGTCCAAGTGTCTGTGGTGAAATGCACCCTGTCACACACAGAGTTTCTCAAAGAAGCGGTGATGTTATGTGCGACATGCTGGTGGAGCGCAGGCACACCTTTCTTTGAGAAGTAGTGCCGACTGGGCATCTGGTACTGGGGCACTGCGACGGACATAAGGTCTCGAAAATCCTCTGTGTCCACCAGGCGGAAAGGCAGCATTTCTGTAGCCAAGAGCTTGCAGATGGTGAAATTCAACCTCTTAGCTTTCTCATGGCTAGGAGGAAATGGTCTTTTACTTGTCCACATCTGAGGGACCGAGGGCTGGCTATTGTGCTTAGACGGGGTTGATAAGGGTGTCCCCGGCAAACTGCCGGTCTGTGAGGAAGATGCAGGAGGACATGTTAGGTTGCCCTGATCCAATGGTGGTGCTATCGATGTCAGACAGCGCTCAACACCAGCTGGTGTTACCACCTCCAAAGAAAATGATGAGCTGCCAATCACGCTGGCTGTTGCGGGTAAAGAGGTGGCAGGTCTGCGCCCCAAAACAGGTGTGACTGCTGTCCCCCCAGTCACAGAGGATGAAGAGGCCGCGGATGCACAAGATATGGCAGACGGTGGTTGGCCCGGCCGGCTAGGCCGCATTGTAGCACACTGAGCTTCCCACTGCAACTTATGCTTCATGTCCATGCGCCGGTTCATGCATGAAGTACTCAAACTATGTATTTTTTGGCCTCTACTTAGCTTTTGCTGACAAATGTTACAGATAACACGAGTTGGGTCATCTTTATCGATCTGAAAAAATGCCCAGGCTATGCAAGGCTTAGCTCCCATGCGACCTGAAGAGCCACCACGACTTGTGGTGAGAGGCAGAGTTGTGTTTGAGGATGCAGTTGTTGACGTGCTTCCAGTACTACGTCTCTGTCCAGGAAGGCGCAACCTGACCTCATCGTCACTAGCATCTTCCTCCACCTCCTCTGCTGACCTCATCTCTTGGCTGACTGTGGGTTGACAGTAAGTGGGATCTCCGACCTCATCATCATCACCCTGTCCGTTATCACACCCGTCGTCCTCAGAGCCAACCTGTTCCTGCCCTGACAAAAAACTAAAGTTGTCGCTCCAATCAGGTATTTGAGTCTTATCATCGTCTTCCTCATTGTCTCCACCAACAGGAGTTACAGTTTGGGAATGAGGGTCTACATTATGGTCAGAACCTTCTGCGTCTGGTCCTGGATCCGACTCATAAAGATTCTGGGCATCAGTGCAGATCATTTCCTCGTCTGGATTCACAGAAGCGCTGGAGTCGACCTCTGATTCCCAGGCTATAGTATGAGTAAACAGCTCTGCAGACTCAACCATCTGTTCTACCTCATACTCAGACGGGCAGCTGGAGATTTGGGAGCTGTGAGGAAGCAAGTGCGATTTGGGTGACACCTTTGAGGACTGGAGTATTTGTGATGTTGAAGTTGATGTGGAGGAGAGCCCACTTAAAGGAGCACTTGATATCCGTTGAAGCACCTGCTGTTTTTGTGCCTCATATGGAATTTGTAGCGATTGGCGTGGCCGTAAGAAAGGGATCTTATCACATTGTCCGCTAAAAGAAGTAGACATTTTAGTTTGGCTGGAAGATGGTCTTTCTTCTGCAGATGTTACTGTTGCTTTAACACCTACCCCACGGACACAACCTTTTTTCCCCTTCCCAACACGCCTATTCCCCTTTCCACCAGCAGCAGGCCTTTTTCCACTCATTTTGGTGGTTAACTAATTCACAACTCTGGAGTTGTTTGCACAAAAAAACAATGGATGGTAACCGAGCAGAGCTGAGTGGCCAAACTGTGGTATTAGGCCAAAACTATTGGCTGGGTTAGATGCAGAAAAAAATTATTTTGAATTTGCAACCTGATGGAGGTCAGTATAGATGGATTAATAGAACAAGACCCACACACAGCTAGAAGCCCAATATTTTTTCAGAGGTAGATGCAGGAAAAAAATATATTCAGTTTGCAACCTGATGGAGGTCAGTATAGATGGACTAATACAACAAGTCCCACACACAGCTAGAAGCCCAATATTTTTTCAGAGGTAGATGCAGAAAAAAATATATTCAGTTTGCAACCTGATGGAGGTCAGTATAGATGGACTAATACAACAAGTCCCACACACAGCTAGAAGCCCAAATATTTTTTCGGAGGTACTGTAGATGCAGATAAAAATTAGTTTTAATTTGCAACCTGATGGAGGTCAGTATAGATGGACTAATAGAGAAAATCCGACACACTACTAGAAGACCAAATATTTTTTCAGAGCTAGATGCAGAAAAAAATTATATTCAGTTTGCAACCTGATGGAGGTCAGTATAGATGGACTAATAGAGAAAGTCCGACACACTACTAGAAGGCCAAATATTTTTTCAGAGCTAGATGCAGAAAAAAATTATATTCAGTTTGCAACCTGATGGAGGTCAGTATAGATGGATTAATAGAACAAGACCCACACACAGCTAGAAGCCCAATATTTTTTCAGAGGTAGATGCAGGAAAAAAATATATTCAGTTTGCAACCTGATGGAGGTCAGTATAGATGGACTAATACAACAAGTCCCACACACAGGTAGAAGCCCAAATACTTTTTCAGAGGTACTGTAGATGCAGATAAAAATTAGTTTTAATTTGCAACCTGATGGAGGTCAGTATAGATGGACTAATAGAATGATGCTATGCCCAAAAGATTTTACTTCACTAGGTGCAGTAAAAAAATTGGTATTCTATACACAGGTGGTATATCTTGCAACACAGATAGGCTACTCCACTGACTAACACACTCTGCAATAGGCCAAAAAGGATTAGCTTTGCTAGATTCAGCCAAATGCTGTGAAATAAACTTGCACAGCACTGGCACAGACCTGCCTGGCAAAAACTGATAGGAACTGATGTAACCTAGTCCTGAAAAGGACTCCAATTACAATTAGTCTTTACTCCCACAACCTATCTATTTAAGAGCACAGAACTCCCTGATAAAAGTCGTAGGAAATGCTGTAACCTAGTCCTTAAAAGGACTGCAATCACAACTATTCCCTACTCCCAAGCTATCTGTAGATTTGTGCGAAAATTGGCTTGAAATTAACAAGGTATAGCGCACACAGCAACAGCGGTGCCGTCTAACACGCAGCTGCAGCAGTGAGAAAATGGTGGCGACGGGGAAAATGGCTTGGTCTTATAGGGCAAGGACATGTGACATACACTGCCAATGACACATGCCCTTGCTTGTGTGAAAAAAAGCACTTCGCTCCGTGTGTGCGCTGCTGATAGGCTGACAGATTGCACCTCCCCACTGCAAATGCGGGAAAGAGAAAAAAAAATGGAGATCTTCATTGTTCCTGCAGAGATCCATCCCCTGCCCCTCCCCCCACCCCGCTGTACACTCAAACTGCGTATTAACATTAATTTTCATCATTACTGAGAAAAAATCCAGTTATGATTTTGGTGCACGAACAGTTATCGAACATAACCTCGAACAGCCGAATTTTTCTCAAATTGTTCGTGTTCGCCGAACGGCTCGAACACCGCCCGAAACAGCTCGAATTTGAGATTGGCGAACAGTTCGAGTAGAACAACGCTCATCTCTAATTGGCACTATGGAACCAGCCTTCATTGCCAGATCCCGCAGCCCACATAGGAGTCACCTAAACTGCAGGCACCATAAAGTCGGCTAGACCGCAACACGACAGGACAACGCATTGGAGGCAAAGTGACGTTGACACTACCCGGAAACAGCTGGCGTGCTGGAACCAGGCTGGGCAGGAGGGAGTACCCGTGCCAAAGACACTGCCGAGAACCAGCTGACGGTACTGGAACTCGGATGGGTAGCAGAAGGTACAAGAGCCAATGGAACTACCGAGGACCAGCTGACGGTACTGGAACTCGGTTACTAAGCAGTAACGAATTAGAGGCAAAGTGACGTTGACACTACCCGGAAACAGCTGGCATGCTGGAACCAGGCTGGGAAGGAGGGAGTACCGTGCCAAAGAAACTGCTGGGAAACAGCTGGCGGTGCTGGAACCCAGGGTAAATACTAAAAACAGAGTGGAGCCAGAGGCCTAATTTGAACAACTTTAAAATCTGTAGTAGTACGAATGTGGACAGAGCAGGAGAAATTGCCGTACGCACAGCAGGGGAACAGCTGACGTTACTGAACCCCAATAACACGGCAGCAAGTGTTGACTGTGCAGACGGCACTTCTGAGCGCCAACTGGCGGTGTTGGAGCTCAGGGATAATACTGAAAACAGAGGAGCCAGAGGCATAATTGGAGCAACTTTAAAATCTGTAGTAGTGTGAATGTGGACAGAGCAGGAGAAATTGCCGTACACACAGCAGGGGAACAGCTGACTTTACTGAACCCCAATAACACGGCAGCAAGTGTTGACTGTGCAGACGGCACTTCTAAGCGCCAACTGGCGGTGTTGGAGCTCAGGGATAATACTGAAAACAGAGGAGCCAGAGGTGTAATTGGAGCAACTTTAAAATCTGTAGTAGTGTTAATGTGGACAGAGCAGGAGAAATTGCCGTACGCACAGCAGGGGAACAGCTGACGTTACTAAACCCCAATAACACGGCAGCATATGTTGACTGTGCAGACGGCACTTCTGAGCGCCAACTGGCGGTGTTGGAGCTCAGGGATAATACTGAAAACAGAGGAGCCAGAGGCATAATTGGAGCAACTTTAAAATCTGTAGTAGTGTGAATGTGGACAGAGCAGGAGAAATTGCCGTACGCACAGCAGGGGAACAGCTGACGTTACTAAAACCCCAATAACACGGCAGCAAGTGTTGACTGTGCAGACGACACTTCTGAGCATCAACTAGTGGTGTTGGAGACCAGGGTAAATACTAAAAACAGAGGAGCCAGAGGTGTAATTGGAGCAAGTTTTAAATTAGTAGTACAGTGGATGTGGACAGAGCAGGAGAATTTGCCGGACACACAGCTGGGGATCAGCTGACGTTACTGAACCTCAATAACACTGGAGCAAGCATTTACTGTGCAGACGGCACTTCTGAGCAGCAACTGGCGGTGTTGGAGCTCAAGGATTACAGTTCAGTTGGTAGAAACATGAACACAACAGGGGACCTGGATACTGTTGCCAACCAATTATTTATTCTGGAAGAGGACTGGCAAATTCATGTGAGATCCAGGCCTTGTTCATTTTCAGAAAAGTAAGCCGGTCAACGTTATCTGAGGATAGACGCATGCGATGGTCTGTTGGTACACCACCTGCGGCACTAAAGACGCGTTCCGATAATACACTAGCAGCAGGGCAAGCTAGCACCTCCAATGCATACTGGCTAAGCTCTGGCCATGTATCCAGCTTAGAGACCCAAAACTTGAAGGGGGAAGAGCCGTCTGGGAGTACACTGAGAGGGCAAGACATGTAGTCTGTCACCATCTGACGGAAACGTTGCATCCTGCTGACTGGAGCCGTCTATGATGGTGTAGATATTTGTGGCGGCGGGGACACAAAACTTTTCCACATTTGGTCTTGCCTTGTGCTGAGGCGCTGCTTCTGCTCCCTCTTTGTGCAGAGCTTCCTCCACTGCCTCGACGCACTGAGCTGCTTTGTAAAGCACTAGCAGCACTGCTCTCAGTTGGAATGGAGAACATGATGGAATGCACCAGTGCGTCTTGGTACTCCCGCATTTTACGCTCCCGGTTCAATTGTGTTATGAGGCTTTGTAAGTTGTCCCGGTAGCGAGGATCTAGGAGGGTGGACACCCAACAATCAGCCGTGTTGAGAATGTGGGCGATGCGGCGGTCGTTTCTCAGGCACTGCAGCATGAAATCAACCATGTGCTGCAGACTGCCAACTGGCCAAGAAACGCTGTCCCCTGCTTGAGGCGTGATCTCTGCCTGCTCTGCATCACCCCACCCTCGCTCTAGATACTGACTACTAGAGCATTGTGTACCTCCCTCCTCTGGACAGATGTCTTCCTCATCCATTGACTCCTACTCATCCTCCTCACAAAGTGTCCCCTGCCTAGGCCTTTGTGAGGAACCACGTTGCGCAGACTGTAGAGAAGCAGATGGCATTTGTGACTCCTCATCCTCCACCTCTTCCAAAACCTCGTCCGTTAGTGCTTGCAGTGTTTTTTCAAGCAGGCAGATAAGGGGGATAGTCATGCTGACTAGTGCATCATCTGCACTCGCCATCCGCGTGGAATAATCGAAGGCACGCAAAACGTGGCAAATGTCCTTCATAGAGGCCCAATCAGTGGTGGTTAAGTGTGAACGGCGCGCACAGCGACTTGTTTGCGCCTGCTGCAGCTGGTACTCCATTACTGCTGCCTGCTGCTCACACAACCTCTCCAACATATGTAACGTTGAATTCCACCTGGTGGGTAGGTCACATATGATGCGATGTTCCGGAAGACGTAATCGGCGCTGCAGAGCTGCAATGCGCGATCTTGCGTTGCTGGAACGCCGCAAGTGAGCGCACTCTATGCGGACCTTGTGAAGCAGTGCATCAAGATCCGGATAGTCCCTCAAAAAACTCTGCACGACCAAGTTGAGCACATGTGCCAGACATGGGATGTGAGTGAGGTTGCCTAGGCCCAGAGCTGCCACCAGATTTCGGCCATTGTCACACACTAGCATGCCTGGCTGGAGATTCGCTGGCACAAACCACACGTCGCTCTGCTGCTTGATGGCATTCCAGAGCTCCTGCGCTGTGTGGCTTCGATTCCCCAAAGAAATTAATTTTAATACGGCCTGTTGACGTTTGGCCACGGTTGTGCTCATATTGGTCATCATAACAGGTAACCATTCACGGGTTGATGTGGAGGTAGACCGTGACGGCTCCTGCAGCGCTGATTCAGAGGAACTGGAGTATGAGGAGGAGTCAATGTGTACAGACTGGATTCCTGCAATCCTTGGAGTTGTCAGAACACATACAGCGCCACTCTCAAGATCTGTACCCGGCTCCACAACATTTACCCAATGGGCTGTGAGGGAAAGGTATCGTCCCTGTCCATGCTTACTGGTCCATGCATCGGTGGTCAGATGGACCTTGCTACTGACAGCGTTTTGTAGCGCATATTTAATTTTTCCCTTCACATGCTGTTGCAGGGCAGGGACGGCTTGCCTGCTGAAATAAAAGCGGCTGGACACGTTGTAGTGTGGGACTGCCAATGCCATAAAGTTAGGGAAGGTGTCAGTCTCCACCAGCCTGAATGATAGCATTTCAAGGGCCAGTAGTTTAGCAATGCCAGCATTCAGAGCCTGTGCTCGGGGGTGGTTTGCCGAGTATGGGCGCCTTTTCTCCCATGCCTGTGCTAACGATGGCTGTAGACTGGCCTGGGAGTGTGAGGATGACAGGGAAAGTGGTGCTGTGGGTGGAATTACACTGTGTCGCTGTACAACAGTGCCAGAGGTTCTTCCATGGCGATCCTGTGAGGAAGCCGAACCAGCTGTGTGTGAGCTGGAGGAAGAGGCTACAACACGAGCTGAAGAGGTGGTAGGTGGCGCTGTAGGTTGGCCTAGGTCTTCAGTGTGTTTTTGTAACTCCACCACGTGCTTGGTCCGCACATGTTTCCACATATTTGTGGTATTGAGGTTGCTGACACTTTTCCCTCTTTTCACCTTCTGATTACACAGCTTGCATTTGACAAAGCAAATGTCATCTGCAACTGTGTCAAAAAAGGACCAGGCACTGCAAGTCTTGGGAGCGCCCGCTTTGGATTTTGGAAGAGCCATGCTCCTAATGGGTGCAGAAGTGGAGGCTGCAGGCAACCAAGTCTGCCCCCTCCCTCTCCCTCCTTTTTGGGCCGTTCGGGGAATCTCTTCCTCAGAGCTGCTCCCACCATTTTCATGTCCCTCACGCCACGATGGGTCAAGGACCTCATCATCTACACCACCCTCTTCAAACAACTGCTTCTCCTGGGTAGTCTCGACAGCACAATACGCACCAGAAAGTGGCACCTGAGTCTCATCATCAGATGCGTACTGAGGTGTGCTGCTGACCATAGGCACTGGCCCACCCGCCTCTTCAGATTCAGAGAGACAAAACGGTTGCGCATCACTGCAAATTACCTCTTCTTCAAATTCTCGAATTCTGCTTGGCTGGCCCCCTCTTTCCAAGCCAAGAGATTCAGAGAACAGAAGTAGAGATGGCTCCTGTCCAGGGCTCTCTGACTGCCTGGGCAATTTGGCAGGTGGTGAAGAGACAGATGGGTGCTCTTCAGTGCTCAGGACCTGAGAGGATCTGGAACTAATTGAAGTCGATGCATTAGCTGCCATCCATCCGACAACGGCTTCAATTTGGTCCTCCCGCAGCAGTGGGGTACGGCTAGCTCCTACAAAGCTGCGCATAAAGGACTGTTCCCTGGTAAAACTGGGGGATGCTGAGTCACTGGTGCCTGCAGCAGGCACAGAATCCCCACGTCCTCTCCCTGCAGGTACAGAATCCTCACGGACCTTGCAGACAGCGGTGAACAGTGCAGATGCAGAGCACTGTGCACTAGCGCTGCAAGACATAAAAAAAAATCTCTATCTACTCCTATATAGTGTGTTTGGAACCAATTTAGCTGAATACGGATGGAACCACCACACTAATAGGAGAAATCAGGAAAAATTATCAATTAGCAAAAAAGGATAATGTATGAGGCAGTGACTCAAGCTGAGCGCACTACAACCAGACATGGCTGAAGCAAACACTACAGGGTGAGCTGCACTCACGCACAGAGACCTTGCAGACAGCGGTGAACAGCACAGAGAACTGTGCACTAGCGCTGCAAGGCACAGCGATTTATGAAGTAGCTTTGGTAAAACAGAATAGAGCAAATAGGTAGCTAAAACTGTCCCTCAGAACAACAGCGTCCTATCCCTAACTGAATTCACAGCAGAGTGAGCTCAAAATGGCGGCGGCAGCTTTTATAGTGCATCATGACATCATTTCAGCAGCCAATCACAGCCATGCCGTTAGTCAACATGCCTACATGCCTAACAGGATGTGCCCACACTTCTTAGGATCCTCATTGGCTGAATAAAATGAAACTGGCTCATTGCATTATGGGAACTTCCGATTCCGTTATACGATATGCTAAAAGTATCGGAATTAAGTATCAGAATTCCGATATCGCAAATATCGGCCGATACCAGATATTTCAGTATCGGAATGCTCAACACTAGTACTGACACATTAGGCTGAAAGGTATTAGGTAGGTATTAGGCTGAAAATTTCCCTCTGTGATAACCCAGGTATAAAAGCTGGTTAATTTTATGCTAGTATCACAATAAAGACATACACATATCCAATGGTATTGGCTTTTTGAACAAATAAAGTGCAGAATGAAAACATAACAGCCAATAAATATTTCTTAGAGCATTTATGAAGGATAATGCAATATCTTAAAGCAAATAATTAAAAATTCATATGTATGTATATAATCCATCCTAAAAAACAGGGAAAAATGGCTCTGTGTGAGCTGTATGCACATGCACAGTCCATATATACAATACCAACACAACCCATATGTAAATGTCAGTTTGTGAAAGATACCATACTGAGGTGTCCAGTGATAAATAGGAGACCGGAGGAGTGTTACCCAATGAGTATCACAGCTATCAATGTTGCTTCATCAGGGCAAATGCAGGCACAATTATAAAAAAAAATTGTCATTTGCATAAATCTATAGATTGAAATTAATATATAGAAAGACTATTAGAAATGGATTGTTAGGCAGTGTATTAACAGAAATAAATACATGGTGGTGATTTGCAGGACCTGTGCATGCAGTCAGATTCCCTTTAAAACAAGTAACATACAATACTAGAAAACCTCTGTAACGGGTCTGGGAGGCGGAACCTCTGAGCTACTATACAAGGGGGCAGTCCTTGTAAGGGAGCGGGTGGCGACCAGGGAAGACGGGCAGGAGGTCACAGCAGGTGACTGGGACAGTCTCTGAGTGAACGGGCTGGAGGTCACGGCAAGTGACCGGGGCAGTCTCTGGATGAACGGGCTGATGGTCACGGCAAGTGACCGGGGCAGTCTCTGAATGAACGGGCAGATGGTCACGGCAAGTGACCGGGGCAGTCTCTGGATGAACGGGCAGCTGGTCACGGCAAGTGACCGGGGCAGTCTCTAGGTAAAGGGTTGGTACGACCTGTGGCGGCTGATGATAGACGTGGGCTCCCAGGTGAGCAGGCGAGAGTCTCTGGATGAACGGGTGGTCACAGCATGTGACGGCGGAGCCTCCAGGAAGACCAACAGACAGGCGGCAGATGAGCGCTCCCAGGTGAGCAGGCAGAAGTCCCTGGACAGGCGGGTGGTCACAGCACATGACGGCAGAGCCTCCAGGTAGGCTAGCAGACAGGCAACAGATGAGCGCTCCCAGGTGAGCGAGCAGGAGTCACTGTACAGGCAGGTGGTCACAGCACGTGACGGCGGAGCCTCCAGGTAGACTATCAGGCAGGTAGCAGGTGTGTGCTCCCAGGTGAGCGGGCAAGCTGGTCCATAGACAGACTGACAGGAGTTGGAAGGCAGACCGTCGGACCTAGGGCAAGCAGGCAGGTGGCTGATGTGCGCTCCCAGGTGAGCGGGCAGACTGGTCCTTAGACAGACTGACAGGAGTAGTAAGGCAGACCGTCGGACCTCAGACTAGCAGGCAGGTAGCAGATAATCAGGCAGGAATCTGGCAGGTAACTGGCAGGTAACTGGCAGGTAACTGGCAACGGGACCTGAGGGCTGAAGCAGAGTAGTAAACAGTGCAACAACATTGCTCGGGCACCTCTATTTTGGAGGAGGTGCCTTATATATGGTGAAGTCCTCCGGCCATTGGCCAGGGACTCCTTAGGACGGCGCGTGTGGCCCCTTTAAGAGGGAGGGAGAGCGCGCGCGCCCTAAGCACGTTGGCCGGGAAGGAGCGCGCGCTGCCAGCAGAGCAGGAGGAGGACGCCGGGCACGGAGCAGGGAGGTGAGGGGAACAGCGTCCCTGCCTAGCAGAGGGCAGGGACGCCGGCGCTACAGTACCCCCCCTTTAGGCCCCCCCTTTTTTAGGCCAGACAGAAATTTAGCTAGGATAAGAGGGGCATAGATGTTCTCCCGGGGCTCCCACGTTCTCTCCTCAGGACCAAACCCCCTCCAATCTACTAGAAAAAAGGTCTTTCCTCTTACCCTTTTGGTGGCAAGAATGTTCTCTACCTCAAACTCGTCCTCAGCAGAAACCGGAGCAGGAGGCGTACCTGTAGACTTGGAAAAAGAGTTAAGTACCACAGGTTTGAGGAGAGATACATGGAAGGAGTTAGGGATCCGTAAGTTGGCCGGGAGTTTTAATTTATAGGCCACCGGTAGAGATGAGCGCTGTTCTACTCGAACTGTTCGCCAATCTCAAATTCGAGCTGTTTTGGGCAGTGTTCGAGCCGTTCGGCGAACAAGAACAATTTGAGAAAAATTCGGCTGTTCGAGGTTATGTTCGATAACTGTTCGTGCACCAAAATCATAACTGGATTTTTTCTCAGTAATGATGAAAATTAATGTTAATACGCAGTTTGAGTGTACAGCGGGGTGGGGGGAGGGGCAGGGGATGGATCTCTGCAGGAACAATGAAGATCTCCATTTTTTTTTCTCTTTCCCGCATTTGCAGTGGGGAGGTGCAATCTGTCAGCCTATCAGCAGCGCACACACGGAGCAAAGTGCTTTTTTTCACACAAGCAAGGGCATGTGTCATTGGCAGTGTATGTCACATGTCCTTGCCCTATAAGACCAAGGGATTTTCCCCGTCGCCACCATTTTCTCACTGCTGCAGCTGCGTGTTAGACGGCACCGCTGTTGCTGTGTGCGCTATACCTTGTTAATTTCAAGCCAATTTTCGCACAAATATACAGATAGCTTGGGAGTAGGGAAAAGTTGTGATTGCAGTCCTTTTAAGGACTAGGTTACAGCATTTCCTACGACTTTTATCAGGGAGGTCTGTGCTCTTAAATAGATAGGTTGTGGGAGTAAAGACTAATTGTAATTGGAGTCCTTTTCAGGACTAGGTTACATCAGTTCCTATCAGTTTATGCCAGGCAGGTCTGTGCCAGTGCTGTGCAAGTTTTTTTCACAGCATTTGGCTGAATCTAGCAAAGCTAATCCTTTTTGGCCTATTGCAGAGTGTGTTAGTCAGTGGAGTAGCCTATCTGTGTTGCAAGATATACCACCTGTGTATAGAATACCAATTTTTTTACTGCACCTAGTGAAGTAAAATCTTTTGGGCATAGCATCATTCTATTAGTCCATCTATACTGACCTCCATCAGGTTGCAAATTAAAACTAATTTTTATCTGCATCTACAGTACCTCTGAAAAAATATTTGGGCTTCTACCTGTGTGTGGGACTTGTTGTATTAGTCCATCTATACTGACCTCCATCAGGTTGCAAACTGAATATATTTTTTTCCTGCATCTACCTCTGAAAAAATATTGGGCTTCTAGCTGTGTGTGGGTCTTGTTCTATTAATCCATCTATACTGACCTCCATCAGGTTGCAAACTGAATATAATTTTTTTCTGCATCTAGCTCTGAAAAAATATTTGGCCTTCTAGTAGTGTGTTGGACTTTCTCTATTAGTCCATCTATACTGACCTCCATCAGGTTGCAAATTAAAACTAATTTTTATCTGCATCTACAGTACCTCTGAAAAAATATTTGGGCTTCTAGCTGTGTGTGGGACTTGTTGTATTAGTCCATCTATACTGACCTCCATCAGGTTGCAAACTAAATATATTTTTTTCTGCATCTACCTCTGAAAAAATATTGGGCTTCTAGCTGTGTGTGGGACTTGTTGTATTAGTCCATCTATACTGACCTCCATCAGGTTGCAAACTGAATATATTTTTTTCCTGCATCTACCTCTGAAAAAATATTGGGCTTCTAGCTGTGTGTGGGTCTTGTTCTATTAATCCATCTATACTGACCTCCATCAGGTTGCAAATTCAAAATAATTTTTTTCTGCATCTAACCCAGCCAATAGTTTTGGCCTAATACCACAGTTTGGCCACTCAGCTCTGCTCGGTTACCATCCATTGTTTTTTTGTGCAAACAACTCCAGAGTTGTGAATTAGTTAACCACCAAAATGAGTGGAAAAAGGCCTGCTGCTGGTGGAAAGGGGAATAGGCGTGTTGGGAAGGGGAAAAAAGGTTGTGTCCGTGGGGTAGGTGTTAAAGCAACAGTAACATCTGCAGAAGAAAGACCATCTTCCAGCCAAACTAAAATGTCTACTTCTTTTAGCGGACAATGTGATAAGATCCCTTTCTTACGGCCACGCCAATCGCTACAAATTCCATATGAGGCACAAAAACAGCAGGTGCTTCAACGGATATCAAGTGCTCCTTTAAGTGGGCTCTCCTCCACATCAACTTCAACATCACAAATACTCCAGTCCTCAAAGGTGTCACCCAAATCGCACTTGCTTCCTCACAGCTCCCAAATCTCCAGCTGCCCGTCTGAGTATGAGGTAGAACAGATGGTTGAGTCTGCAGAGCTGTTTACTCATACTATAGCCTGGGAATCAGAGGTCGACTCCAGCGCTTCTGTGAATCCAGACGAGGAAATGATCTGCACTGATGCCCAGAATCTTTATGAGTCGGATCCAGGACCAGACGCAGAAGGTTCTGACCATAATGTAGACCCTCATTCCCAAACTGTAACTCCTGTTGGTGGAGACAATGAGGAAGACGATGATAAGACTCAAATACCTGATTGGAGCGACAACTTTAGTTTTTTGTCAGGGCAGGAACAGGTTGGCTCTGAGGACGACGGGTGTGATAACGCACAGGGTGATGATGATGAGGTCGGAGATCCCACTTACTGTCAACCCACAGTCAGCCAAGAGATGAGGTCAGCAGAGGAGGTGGAGGAAGATGCTAGTGACGACGAGGTCAGGTTGCGCCTTCCTGGACAGAGACGTAGTACTGGAAGCACGTCAACAACTGCATCCTCAAACACAACTCTGCCTCTCACCACAAGTCGTGGTGGCTCTTCAGGTCGCATGGGTGCTAAGCCTTGCATAGCCTGGGCATTTTTTCAGATCGATAAAGATGACCCAACTCGTGTTATCTGTAACATTTGTCAGCAAAAGCTAAGTAGAGGCCAAAAAATACATAGTTTGAGTACTTCATGCATGAACCGGCACATGGACATGAAGCATAAGTTGCAGTGGGAAGCTCAGTGTGCTACAATGCGGCCTAGCCGGCCGGGCCAACCACCGTCTGCCATATCTTGTGCATCCGCGGCCTCTTCATCCTCTGTGAGTGGGGGGACAGCAGTCACACCTGTTTTGGGGCGCAGACCTGCCACCTCTTTACCCGCAACAGCCAGCGTGATTGGCAGGTCATCATTTTCTTTGGAGGTGGTAACACCAGCTGGTGTTGAGCGCTGTCCGACATCGATAGCACCACCTTTGGATCAAGGCAACCTAACATGTCCGCCTGCATCTTCCTCACAGACCGGCAGTTTGCCGGGGACACCCTTATCAACCCCGTCTAAGCACAATAGCCAGCCCTCGGTCCCTCAGATGTGGACAAGTAAAAGACCATTTCCTCCTAGCCATGAGAAAGCTAAGATGTTGAATTTCACCATCTGCAAGCTCTTGGCTACAGAAATGCTGCCTTTCCGCCTGGTGGACACAGAGGATTTTCAAGACCTTATGTCCGTCGCAGTGCCCTAGTACCAGATGCCCAGTCGGCACTACTTCTCAAAGAAAGGTGTGCCTGCGCTCCACCAGCATGTCGCACATAACATCACCGCTTCTTTGAGAAACTCTGTGTGTGACAGGGTGCATTTTACCACAGACACTTGGACGAGTAGGCATGGACAGGGGCGTTACATGTCGCTGACTGGGCACTGGGTAACTATGGTGACAGCAGGACAAGGGGCTGCTGTCCAAGTCTTGCCGTCCCCACGAGTTGTGCGTCAATCCTCTTTATGTCAAAGTTCCTCCACTGCTTCTGCCTCCTCAACCTCCTCTCGGTCTTCCACCTGCACCCAAAGCCTGTCTGGTCATGCCACAAGCTTTCTAACTGCGCAGAAGGGATCCTGCACACCTCCTTACTATGCTGGCAGTAGGGCTCAACGTCATCAGGCGGTTTTTACATTGAAATGTCTGGGAAACGTGAGTCACACAGCTGAGGAGTTGTGGTCAGCTCTGGAGAACCAATTTCATGAATGGTTGTCTCCACTGAACCTGAAACCAGGGAAGGCCGTGTGCGACAATGCTGCAAACCTGGGTGCGGCCCTTCGCCGGGGCAATGTCACACACGTGCCTTGTATGGCTCACGTGTTGAACCTGGTTGTCCAGCAATTTTTAGCCCACTATCCCAGACTAGATGGCCTTCTGCAGAGGGCTCGGTCGCTGTGTGCTCACTTCCGCCGTTCGCATCCCGCAGCTCAGCGACTTACATCTCTACAGAAGTCGTTGGGCCTGCCACTTCACCGGCTAAAATGCGATGTGCCTACCCAGTGGAATTCAACTCTGCACATGTTGCAGCGACTCTGGCAGCACCGACAAGCCCTGGTGCAATACGTTCTGACGTATAGCCTGGGCCAACGAGATTCAGAGGTGGGGCAAATCACGCTGGAGGAGTGGTCTCAGATCAGGGACCTATGCACCCTTCTGCACAGTTTTGAAATGGCGACGAAGATGTTTAGTGCTGACGATGCCATTATCAGCATGACTATTCCGGTGATTTACATGCTGGAGCACATGTTAAACAGAATTCGGAGTCAGGTGGTGGCACAAGAGGAGGTGGAGGAAGTAGAGGAGGAGGAGTTGTATGCGGAAGGGCTAACATCTGCAAGGTCCAGACGGTCGGCAGCACCAAGGCAGCAGGCATGTGAGGGTGGGGGAGATGGTTTTACCAGGGCGCATGGTAGCAGCCAAACTAGTGAGGAAGGTGCAGGAGCCCAGGAAGAAGTGGAGGACGAACTGATGGAAGACTCATCAGATGAGGGAGACCTTGATCACATTTCTGTTGTGCGAGGTTGGGGGGAGAGGACAGAGGAAGGAAGCATGATTGTTACCTCGCCACCAACACAACAGGGACTTGGTGCTCCTGGATGCGCAACACACATGAGTGCCTTCTTGCTGCACTACCTGCAACATGACCCTCGAATTGTGAGAATTAGAAATAATCCTGACTACTGGGTTGCCACACTGTTAGATCCCCGGTACAAAAGTAAATTTGCAGAAATTATTCCTGCCATAGAAAGGGATGCACGCATGCAGGAGTATCAGTAGAGACTGTTGCAGAATCTTACATGTGCTTTTCCACAAAATACCAGTGGTGCACGTAGTGAATCTCACAGTTCCAACTTGCCAACCGTGGGACCGTCAAGTGTTCAGCACTCAAACCGTAACAGAACCACAGTATCTGCTGGTAACATCAATTTTGCGGAATCATTTCACCACTTTTTTAGCCCATCCTTTGCAAGGCCACAGGAGACAAGAAGTCTGACACATAGTCAACGCCTAGAGACGATGGTACAGGAGTATCTCCAAGTAAACATTGAAGCCACGACTGTGTCACTGGACCCTTGCTCTTTTTGGGCTTCCAATCTGGATAAATGGCCGGAGCTAGCCACTTACGCCTTGGAGATCTTGTCATGCCCCGCAACCAGCGTTCTGTCTGAACGTGTGTTCAGCGCTGCTGGTGGTGTGCTGACAGATAAGCGCACGCGGCGCTCCACTGATAATGTAGACAGACTCACGTTCATAAAGATGAACAAATCATGGATCCGAAACGACTTTTCTACCCCTGTGTCATCCTGGGGAGAGTAAAAGCTTGATGATTGGTTAAAATCACCCTACCAACCGTTTTAAGCTTTCAAATTACTAATCATATTTATCTGTATCTTGACTGGAAAATAATTTGGGCTTTGTAGCAGTGTGCAGCACTGATCCTATTAGGCCATCTATACTAAAGCTTCACCAGATTTAAAATTAAAAATAATTTTTAGCTGCATCTAGCCCGGAAAATAATTTTGGGGCTCCGAGATGCGCAAGGCACATAAGTGCCTTCTTGCTGCACTACCTGCAGCATGACCCTCATATTGTCAGAATTCGAAGTAATCATGACTACTGGGTTGCCACACTCTTAGATCCCCCAAACTTTTCGATCAACCTTTTCATTTTAATAAAGACCAAAAAAATGGTCATTTTTGAAATTATAAGCATTAGCAGGTTGTTAGAAACTGAAATCAAACAGTTTTCAACTCAAAACTTTATTCTAGGTGATGTTACATTTTCACATAGGACCCCTTGTTCGAAAGGAGCTTCTGAACTCTCTCGTCCATTGAATTTGTCAGGTTTTGGATGGTTTCTGCTTCAATTGTTTTGCATGAGGACAGAATACCCTCCCAGAGCTGTTGCTTAGATGTGAACTGCCTCCCGCCATCATAGACACTCCTTTTAATGATGCTCCAAAGGTTCTGAATGGGGTAGAGGTCAGGGGAGCATGGGGGTCACACCATAAGTTTGTCCCCTTTTATGCCCATATCAGCCAGAGATGCAGATGTTTTATGTGCAGCATGAGATGGTGCATTATCATGCAGAAAAATGATCTTGCTGTGAAATACACGCTTCTTCTTCTTGAACCATGGCAGGAAGTGCTGTTTGAGAAAATCCACATACATTATGGAGTTCATCTTTAGCGCCTTCAGGGATCCTAAAGGGGCCGACAATCTCTCTCCCCATGATTCCAGCCCAAAACATTACTCCACCTCCTCCTTGTTGGCGCTGTAGCCGTGTTTGCGTGGGGTGTCCATCAACCAGCCATCCTCCACTTCATCCATCTGGACCATCGAGCGCTGCACGGCACTCATCCGTGAACAAAACAGTTTTGAAATCAGTCTTCATGTAATGTTTGGCCCACTGGAGCCGTTTCTGCTTGTGTGAAGTGGATAGAGGAGGTCGACAGGATGGCGCATGCACAGCTGCAAACCTCTGAAGGACCCTGCATCTTGTTGTTCGGGGGACGTTGGAGGCACAAGCAGCTTCAAAAACTTGTCTGCTGCTATGACGAGGCTTTTTTGCCGCTGCTCTTTCAACCTGACGTAATTGCCTGTAGGAAAGAGTCCTCAATTTGCCCTTATCAGCACGCACACGTGTGTACTGTGAATCAGCTACATACTTCTTGATTGCCAAGACACTTCATCCTGATCATCGCACAATGTTGATTGTAGTCATGCCTTGACCTAAACACTCCACAATTTGTTGCTTCTCAGCAGCCGACACATCCTTTTTCTTTCCCATTTTGGCAGAAAATGTAGGCTGCTTAATAATGTGAGAGAGCCTTCTTAAGTAGTCTTGCCTTTCATTGGACACACCTGCCAAACTAATTAGCACAGGTGTCTGCAATTGCTTACAGTGATATAAAGAGCCCTGACACACATCACCATCAATGAGTTTAACTGACAAACAAACAAATTCTTCCCTTATCACTCCTAAACACTTTTTGCATAATAATTTGGAACGCAGTGTACATGTGCTTTTCCACAAAACACCAGTGGTTCACGTAGTGAATCTTACAGTTCTAACTTGCCAACCGTGGTCTGTATGGAGTTGTTCAATAAAGGGCCCAAAATTAAGATAACATAGATGGGAGAGGTCTCTATGAATAGGAATTCCTAAGTATTTGATACCCTGTGAGGGCCAGGCAAAGGGAAAGTTGGACTGGATGGAATCCTATATGGATTTGGGGAGGGAGACATCGAGGGCCTCAGACTTCGCTGCATTGATTTTAAAATTTTACCATGTAACAAAGTGATCTATTTCAGCCATAACAGCATGGATGGATATATGTGATTGAGTGATATATACTAGGACATCATCAGCAAATAGAGAGCACTTGTACTCCTTCCTCCCACCTCAATGCACCTAATATTGGGGTTATGGCGAATTGATGAGAGCAGGTGCTCCGTCACTAGGATGTATAAGAGAGGGGACAGAGGACATCACTGCCTTGTCCCATTGGTGATTGTGAAAGGTGATGAAAATGTTCTGACGCACCCCCTGGGCCTTGGGACACCCGGAGCCGGACCCTTTTTGGTGGATGCTGGTGGTTGTAGTCTTCGTGGCGGCGACCCGGTTCCGTGGCTCAGGGCAATCAAACCAGTGGCGGAACTATTTATGTGGTTTTGATGTTTAAATGTCCGACTACGCCACCCGTGGATTGCGGTCAGAGTGAACCGCCGCTACAGGGCAGACCGCTGAGGCTGGTGTTGTGGGTGCAGCAGAGCGTAGCATAACTCCCCACGGGAGGAGTATAGCCTCAGGGCAGTGTATGCGGAGGATGGGGGTGATGGTGCAGGGCAGCAGCAGTAACGACACGGAGTCAGTGATGCAGTTCAGGGCCTTTACTCACAGTTCTTATTATCCAGACCACGTCTGCAGGTAACGGCTGCCCACGTCGTACTGTGCTCACCAGGTGAGGGGCTCAGACAACTCCCAGAAAACTTTGGAGCACTTCACAGGACCCCCTTTGTGTGTCCTTTGTCTGGCCTTTCTTACCAACACTTCTGTCCGGCTGCCTCGGGCCTCCTCTTGGTAAACTTGGCGCCAGTTTCCCTGACCCTATGTGGTGCCTTCCTAGCAGGTGTAGCGAGGGGCTGCGCGACATAAAATGTCAGAGCCTCCGGTTTCTAGCTGAGAGTCGTTTCCTGCCTCCACTAGTTCGGGGACCGGTCTCCCCCTTTGGCCCGACCCCTCCACGCAGGTGGATTCGGGCGTGCGGTGGCGACTCGCCCGTCCGCACCCCTGGGATCCCTTCATTCCTCGTTCCTGGAGCCTTCTCCGCTCCTCTTCCTTCCTTCTCCCTCTTCCAGGCCTGGGCCTCTGTTACTAGGCCCGCCTCCGGAGCAGAGCTCATGCAGAGCCCCTGCTCCCTGCCACTTCTGCTCAGACTTCTCTGCACTGAACTAAGATGGTGCCCACTTTTATACTCCCTTCTCAATGCACCCAGGAACTGCTTCCTCCCTGCTCCTGCACTACAGGGTTCCCCTTCCTCAGTGTTCCCTCCCCCCACTCCAGCCAGGGACAGGGACTGTCGTGCCCATCTCAGGGGCATATTGGTCACCCTGCCCCACGGCAATGTGGTGTAATGCATGCAGGTGTCGGGTCCTGATCCACACTCCATCCTTACCTGAGAGTGAGATATCACACCTCTGGGTGAGGTGCAATACGTCTGTAGCAACCGAGCCCTCAGGGTGCTACAGTTCCATTTATCTTCAGCCTAGGTGACGTATTGCGATACAGGGCCGTGATTTTGGCTATAAAAGGGTCCCCTAGACCCCTACCCCAAGCTTTTTAAGAGAATCATATATGGCGTGCCAGGAGACTCTATGGAATGCTTTCTCAGCATCCAACGAGAGTATCTAATTACAAATTTTTAACTGCATCTAGCCCAGGAAATACTTTGTGCCTAGTAGCAGTGTCTGCTAGTCAGCGGATTATCCCGGCTGTTAAGCAAGCTGCACCACCTGTAGTTTAGACACTTAATTTTTTCAAAAGAAATGCTTCGGGACCATGGGATACTTAGTGAAGAGCATCAGGAGGCACCCCAAGGCATAGGGGCTGGGACTGGCAGTAGGATGCCTTGCGGTGGACAGCCGAGCTCGATCCTTATAAAAGCTTTTTAACTGCAGCAGCTTTAGTGGACGCTACTGGAGCTGGAATTACGCGGCTGCTGGCATGAGACTTGCCCTCCAATAGATCCTTGTAAATGGATTTAAAGTGTATTCATTCAAATTAGAGAGACAATTTAAATTAAAAAGCTTAGAGCTGCCTCCACCACAGGGGGGCTCGCTCGACCCACCAGCGGACAGGCACCAGTATTGGGAGAGGGGGGCTGGCCGTCAGGGTTCACCGCGGCTCTGGCACAAACCCGGCGACACGGAGGTGGCACGGGCAGGAGCGGACTGGCCGTGTCGGCTTCTCACTTTTTGGATTTTAGAAGGGCATGACATGCCTATATCTGTGTCTCCCCCTCCTTTTACTCCTCCACCTCTTTTATTTTCGCATGACTATATGTACTTGTCACTTTTCCATGTGTTAGTTATGTCTTCTGAGCAGTTTGTCAGCTTTTGGACACCTTTGAAGGTGTTTTCTATGTGTTTCTATGTGTTTTTGTTTGCCTGCCATTGGTTTTAACGGTGTTCGAAGGTGTTCGACGAACAGTTCGACGAACAGTTCGGCGAACACACGGGTGTTCGACGAACCGAACCGAACTCGAACACTACGGGGGTGGCTCAACACTAGCCACCGGGTTGATCTGACTGATGACCTCCAGAGGACCGATGAACCGAGGCCCTAACTTGTAAGAAGGTATCTTGAGTCGGACATATTTAGACGAGAGCCAGACTTTATCTCCAGGACGAAATTGTGGAGGATCCAGGCGTTTTTTGTCAGCGTGTCTTTTCATCCGTTCGGACGACTGAAGAAGTGCGGATCGGGTACTCTCCCAAATGGAGGAAAATTTGCTAACGAGAGATTCCGCAGCCGGGTTGTCCACAGAGGTGGAGACAGGAAAAGGAATCCGAGGATGCTGACCGAAGACTACAAAAAACGGGGATTTGGAGGAGGATTCGCTCTTGTGATTGTTATAGGAGAACTCGGCCCCTGGTGGGAGATCCACCCAGTCAGAATGATGGGCATTAACGAAGTGCCGGAGGTAACTGGTTAGGTTCTGATTGATCCGCTCCACTTGACCATTGGACTGTGGGTGGTAAGCGGAAGAGAAGTCCAGGGTGACGTCTAGCAGTTTACAAGTGGCTCTCCAGAAACGAGAGGTGAACTGTACCCCACGATCCGACACGATGTGGAGGGGCAGGCCATGAAGACGGAAGATGTGGCGGATAAAGTCCTTAGCCAGCTCGGGTGCAGACGGGAGGCCAGGCAGGGGAATAAAGTGAGCCATCTTGGAAAAGCGGTCAGCGACCACCCAAATGACCGTACAACCGGCAGAGACGGGGAGATCAGTTATGAAGTCCATAGCAATATGCTGCCAGGGGGCAGCAGGCACAGGAAGCGGAAGAAGGCGACCGGCTGGCAGGTGTCTCGGGACTTTGTTTCTGCCTGTGTGTCCTGCGCCCGCAACAAAGTCTATTACGTCCTTGTGCAGGGTAGGCCACCAGTAGTGCCGGGCAATAAGCTGGAGGGTCTTTTTCTGACCGGCGTGGCCAGCTAGTTTAGACGAGTGACCCCAGTGTAGGATCTTCTCCCGATCAGGTACTGATACGAACGTCTTACCGGGAGGGAGACGATTTAGGCTCACGGGAGCCACCTGCATTACTCTGGCGGGATCGATGATATGTTTAGGTTCTTCCTCGAGATCGGACACCAGAAAGGATCGGGACAAGGCATCTGCTTTGACGTTTTTGTCAGCCGGGCGAAAATGAAGAACAAAATCAAAGCGAGCAAAAAACAAGGACCACCGGGCTTGGCGCGGGTTAAGTCTCTGGGCATGCTGGAGGTAAGCCAAGTTCTTGTTGTCAGTGTAAATTATTACCGGGTGAAGAGCCCCCTCGAGTAGGTAACGCCACTCCTCCAATGCCAGTTTGATGGCCAATAACTCTCGGTCTCCTATGGAATAGTTGCGCTCAGAAGAGGAGAAGAGTTTGGAGAAGAAGCCACAAGTTACCATTCTCCCGGAAGATGATTTTTGAGTAAGTACCGCTCCGGCTCCAGAGGAGGAGGCGTCAACTTCCAGGAAGAACTGCTTGTTGCCGTCCGGGCGATGCACCACCGGGGCGGAAGAGAAGACCTGTTTTAGGGAAAGAAAGGCCTCCTCTGCTTCGGGCGGCCACTCTTTGGGATTAGTACCCTTACAGGTGAGCGCGGAAATTGGGGCAGTCCGGGAAGAGAAGTGTGGTATGAAGAGGCGGTAGTAGTTAGCGAAGCCCAGGAATCGCTGAATGGCCTTCAACCCCTCCGGTCGAGGCCATTTCTCGATGGCAGACAGTTTCTCTGGATCCATTCGTAGGCCGGTCTGAGAAATAATGTAGCCCAAAAACGGAAGCGAGGTCTGCTCAAAGAGGCACTTCTCGTATTTAGCGAAGAGATGATTCTGCCTGAGCCTGAGCAGGACCTGACGAACGTCCCTCCGGTGAGTCTGGAGATCCGGAGAGAAGACCAAGATGTCGTCCAGGTACACCACTACGCAGGAGTAGAGAAGGTCCCGGAAGATGTCATTGACCAACTCTTGAAAGACGGCAGGAGCGTTACAGAGACCAAAGGGCATTACCAGATATTCATAGTGGCCGTCCCGGGTGTTGAATGCCGTCTTCCATTCATCCCCCTGACGGATACGAACCAGGTTGTACGCCCCACGGAGGTCCAGTTTGGTGAAGATTCTAGCCCCCCTCAGACGATCAAATAACTCCGGAATGAGCGGAAGGGGGTACTTATTCTTCACCGTGATCTGGTTAAGGCCTCTATAGTCTATACAGGGACGGAGAGAGCCGTCCTTCTTTTTGACGAAAAAGAAGCCTGCTCCCGCCGGGGAGGTAGATTTCCGGATGAATCCCCTGGCCAGATTCTCCTCAATATATTCGGACATCGACCGGGTCTCAGCAGCGGATAAAGGATAAATACGCCCACGGGGAGGAGTAGTACCAGGTAACAGGTCGATAGGGCAGTCGTATGGTCTATGAGGAGGTAGTGTCTCTGCTTCCTTTTTATTAAAGACATCAGCATAAGACCAATAAGGAATCGGAAGTCCAGGTAGATTAGCTGGGGCAGGAGAAGGACGGACGGGATGGACGGGAACCAGACAGGTCTTATGGCAGTCCTGTCCCCAGTGAAGGACTTCTCCGGTCTGCCAGTCAAGCACGGGTGCTTGTCTCTGGAGCCAAGGTAGGCCTAGCAAGAGGGCGTGAGAGAGTCCAGGCAGAACATGAAAGGAGATACTCTCAGAATGCAGCATTCCCACCTGCAGAGTAATGGATTCGGTGATGAGTTGGATGGGGCGTGGTAAGAGGCCCCCATCCACGGCAGCAACAGACAAGGGTACAGCCAGAGGTTTGGTGGGGATGCGGTATTTCTCTACCAGGGACTGTGAAATAAGATTCCCGGCTGCTCCAGAGTCAAGTTGGGCTAGTTCGAAATAACGGTTCTCCCCGCAGACGATTGAGACTGACAGCAGCAGAGATGGAGAGGATTTATTCTTGTCTAGGTTGACCTCTCTGAGCGAACCTAGACACAGGCGTTTCCCGACCTCTCCGGGCAGGCACGGATCCGGTGCTCCTTACTGCCACAGTAGAAGCAGCTCCCCTCGGCACGGCGTAAGTCCTGACGGGTTTTGACCATCTTGGTCTGGTCGACCTGCATAGACTCAGGAGAGTGTACCTGGGTAGAGACGGAGGGAGTGACGGGTTTCTGAAAAGTAGGAGCTAGACATGGTAACCTCCTCTCACGGGTGACCTCTTTGGCACGCTCCTGGAACCGTAGGTCAATCCGGGTGGCAAGAGTTATTAGGTCATCGAGAGTGGTAGGAATGTCCCGACCGGCAAGTTCATCTTTAATACGGCCGGACAGACCCTCCCAGAAGACGGATACCAGAGCGTCGTTATCCCAGGCCAGCTCCGAGGCAAGGGTACGGAACCGTATGGCATATTGGCCCACGGTGAGACTTCCCTGACGGAGGCGTAGCAGTGATGATGCGGATGAGGTCTTCCGTCCGGGTTCGTCGAAGACTTTCCGGAAAGCCGTGAGAAAAGCAGGCAAGTTGGACACCAGGGGGTCTCCTCTCTCCCATAGAGGATTTAGCCAGGCCAGGGCCTCCCCGGTGAGATGGGACATGATGAATGCAATTTTGGCCCGGTCGGAGTTAAACTGGTAGGACAATAGCTCAAAGTGCAGGGTGCACTGATTTATGAACCCCGAGCCTGGGCGGAGTCGCCTCCGAAGCGAGGAGGTGCAGAAAGCCGGGGTCCGGGGTAGGATACCATGGTATTAGTGGGCAGCGGAGCTGCCGGATTGCGAGACATGGCACTGGCGGGGGTTGCTGATGGAGCATTCAGAGTGTCCAGGCGAGTATTGACATTCCGCAGGTGACCCAGGATGGACTCCTGTTGGGACCTTTGACGGGACAGTTCATGACACAGGTCCGAGAGCGAGGGAGCTTGGGTGCCACCGGGTTCCATGGCCCGAGCAAACTGTAACGGGTCTGGGAGGCGGAACCTCTGAGCTACTATACAAGGGGGCAGTCCTTGTAAGGGAGCGGGTGGCGACCAGGGAAGACAGGCAGGAGGTCACAGCAGGTGACCGGGACAGTCTCTGAGTGAACGGGCTGGAGGTCACGGCAAGTGACCGGGGCAGTCTCTGGATGAACGGGCTGATGGTCACGGCAAGTGACCGGGGCAGTCTCTGAATGAACGGGCAGATGGTCACGGCAAGTGACCGGGGCAGTCTCTGGATGAACGGGCAGATGGTCACGGCAAGTGACCGGGGCAGTCTCTAGGTAAAGGGTTGGTACGACCTGTGGCGGCTGATGATAGACGTGGGCTCCCAGGTGAGCAGGCGAGAGTCTCTGGATGAACGGGTGGTCACAGCATGTGACGGCGGAGCCTCCAGGAAGACCAACAGACAGGCGGCAGATGAGCGCTCCCAGGTGAGCGGGCAGAAGTCTCTGGACAGGCGGGTGGTCACAGCACGTGACGGCAGAGCCTCCAGGTAGGCTAGCAGACAGGCAACAGATGAGCGCTCCCAGGTGAGTGAGCAGGAGTCACTGGACAGGCAGGTGGTCACAGCACGTGACGGCGGAGCCTCCAGGTAGACTAGCAGGCAGGTAGCAGGTGTGTGCTCCCAGGTGAGCGGGCAAGCTGGTCCATAGACAGACTGACAGGAGTTGGAAGGCAGACCGTCGGACCTAGGGCAAGCAGGCAGGTGGCTGATGTGCGCTCCCAGGTGAGCGGGCAGACTGGTCCTTAGACAGACTGACAGGAGTAGTAAGGCAGACCGTCGGACCTCAGACTAGCAGGCAGGTAGCAGATAATCAGGCAGGAATCTGGCAGGTAACTGGCAGGTAACTGGCAGGTAACTGGCAACGGGACCTGAGGGCTGAAGCAGAGTAGTAAACTGTGCAACAACATTGCTCGGGCACCTCCATTTTGAAGGAGGTGCCTTATATATGGTGAAGTCCTCCGGCCATTGGCCGGGGACTCCTTAGGACGGCGCACGCGGCCCCTTTAAGAGGGAGGGAGAGCGCGCGCGCCCTAAGCACAGTGGCCGGGAAGGAGCGCGCGCTGCCAGCAGAGCAGGAGGAGGACGCCGGGCACGGAGCAGGGAGGTGAGGGGAACAGCGTCCCTGCCTAGCAGAGGGCAGGGACGCCGGCGCTACAACCTCACTTTGTTGGTACTAGTGTTGAGCGAGCACTAAAATGCTCGGGTGCTCGAAGCTCGGGCCGAGCTCGCCGTGATACTCGGGTGCTCGACCCGAGCAACGAGCCCAATGTTAGTCTATGGGAAACTCGAGCATTTTTGCGGTGGCACCCCCGGCAGTCTTTTAAAAGCCTAACAAGTGCCCAAAACGATAGTGACAGTGCTCAAATGACATGGGGACAGCATGGGGATCGCCCCAGGAAGCATTTCTCACCCCCAGGTCACTGCTGTCAACAACGTGGTCAGAGGTATTAAGCCACTTTTACAGGCTCACAATAAAACGTTCAAAAACGAAAGTGAAACTTTTTTCCTGTGAAATATGTTAAGGAACATTCTTTCCAGGGTAAAGACTTGTGTATAAGTTAAAATAAATGACCAAAAACAAAAATACTCCTCCACACCTTCGGCTATGTTAACAAGTAGCATTTTTTATGCGTTTTTGCACTTTTGTATTGCTTTCAACTATGACAAATGCATTCACCGTGAAATGTCATTTTAACATTTTACAACCTTATCTGGCCATGTGCTGTGTGACACATGCATAAAGTGCTGAAAAGACAATGGAACAGCATGGGGAAGACCCCTGGAAGCATCTCTGACTCCCAGGTCACTGTCTAAAAGTGTGCCCATCATAAGTGATCCTTACTGCATCAGAAGATGCAGACTTGCAACTATCCCCATGCAAGTTCTAGTCCCAGGGCAGTGTTCAATGGTACCTCCCCCATTCCTTGCAATACAAGCTCAAGTATTCAGCCTGCCACCCACCCACCCCCAGGTTGCAATACCATACTGCTTGCTTGCTTGAACTTGAAATTGGGCCTTTTAGGCATGTGGAGGCGGAATCTGGCCACCACGTCATGGCTGTGTTGGCGGCCTGGAATCCATACTCAGTCCCCAGCCGCCCGGCGGCCGGGTGTCCGTACTCGGTCCCCAGCCGCCCAGCGGCCGGGTGTCCACACACGGTCCCCAGCCGCCTGGGGGCAGCCGGGTGTCCATAAACGGTCCCCAGCCGCCCCTATTTCTCCTTGGAACATCCCCCCACACACTTTTCTTAGCCCGGCCTGCATTAGGCAGCATTGGACGAGCCCACCAGAGAACCAGACTCCTCCGGTGGGCCCTGACTTCTCCATCGGTGGAGTTGAGAGTGCCAAGGTGAGGAGCATGATGATGATGACAGAAGTTAGCATATGCTATGTTTTCTTTTAATGCTAGTGTAAGTGTGCAGCCTGCCACCCACCCACCCCCAGACTGCAATTCCATACTGCTAGCTTGCACTTGAAATGGGGCCTTTTAGTTTGGAGGAGGCCGAAGCTGGCCACTACCTCATGGCTGCTTCGGCAGCGAGGTATCCATACTCAGTCCCCAGCCGCCCATATTTGTCCTGGTGTGCCTTATTCATAAGATTAAGCGCATATACCAAAACATTACCTGCGCCCGCCCCTGTGCATTTAGTGGGAAGGAGAGCCTATTCTGCTGTAGTGTGTGCATGCCAAACCCCTGTTCATGGTGCATGCGAAGATGCCTCCCACCTTGCACCTGTCGTTGCAGACTTGCAACTATCCCCATTCAAGTCCTTGTCCCAGGGCAGTGTTCAATTGTACCTCTCCCATTCCTTGCAATGCAAGCGCAAGTATGCAGCCTGCCACCCACCCACCCCCAGGCTGCAATACCATACTGCTTGCTTGCACTTTAAATTGGGTCTTTTAGGCATGTGGAGGCAGAATCTGGCCACCATGCCATGGCTGTGTCGGCGGCCTAGTATCCATACTCGGTCCCCAGCCACCCCTATTTGTCCCGGTAACCTTTCCCACACTTTTCTTAGCCTGGCCTGCTTTAGGGCAGCATTGGCCGAGCCCCCCGGACTATCAGACTCCTCCGGTGGGCCCTGGCTTCTCCATCAGGGGAGTTGAGAGTGCCAAGGTGAGGAGCATGATGAGGATGATAGAAGTTAGCATCTGCTTTGTTTTATTGTAATGCAAGTGCATGTATGTAGTAGTGGCTAGGCCTGAGGTGGTCAGCGTTTTGGCGCATATCCTACCTCCCCCGAGGATTGCTGGATGTTTTCCTGCTACTATCCAAGTTCTATGACTCCCGTTAAAACAAAGCTTCAGGTGATAAATGATGGATGAGGTAGTGGCAAAGGAAAAAGAGCAGGAGGAACAGGGACCATTCACATCAATATCAGGCCAGTCAACCAGATATGTCTTGTAGGATAAGTTTCTGTAACAAAAGGAGCGGTTTGGCTACACAGTTATAGGGCATACAGTGAGTGCAATGCCTACCAAAAATTTCGAGCCCTTCCAATGCCCCTTGGAAATGACATGGAGGTCAGAGGGCGTTAACTAAACCTTTTTTTCCATTTATAGCAACTGGGTCTCCCGTGCACTGTTGGCCTAAGCAGTGAATGGAAGGCTTTCCAAAAATTATGAGGAACTGCAATGCCCCTTACAAGAGCCATGTGTGGCACCCCAGGGGTCTGGTCACCACAGTAATAGAGATATTACGTCGGAGAGCAAGTGGGAGGTTTCCTGGTCAGGATCCCTTAAACATGCAACATCTTCCTGCCCCAATCCTGGGAGGGGAGAATTCTGCCCTTATAAACTGGATCTGGGGTGGGGTTGAGTGAGTCAGAGAACAGTCAGAGTCAGAGTGAGAGCAAGGGAAAGTAACAGCAAGGAGCTCTGTAGGAGCTAGGAGCTAAAGACCAGGGGCTGGAAGCTGAGCAGAGCTCGCCCTGGCAGAAGACAATGTGAGGACTTATATATCCAGCAGCAGAAACCAGCCGGCAGGGGATTTCAGGTCCTCTGGCCATAGAAGCCCGGAGGCTCAGTCACAAGCAAGGGACCAGCACCGCCGTCGTGGAGCGGAGGCTAACAGAAGGCCCCAAGTCACCAGCCATACGGGTGAGCACTACACGGTACACTCAGGGACGTGGGCTACTTCTACCCGCTTACAGCAGGGTAGCCAGGAAGAGTGCAGACAGAAGGGGAGGCCTACAACTCCTCCTGGCCAGGGGAACTCCTGCTTGCTCACAGACTGACCAGGCCTCTTATGCTAGCCAGTACTCCCGGGAGGGTCTACCTTATAATCATCAGTAAAGACCCTGAACTGCACTGCAAAGACTCTGAGTCGTTCCTGCTGCGCTCGTGCACCATCACCCCCATCATCCACACTCACTGCCCTGAGGCTATACTCCTCCCGAGGGGAGTTATCCCATTCTATGCTGCGCATACAACACCAGGCTCAGCGGTCAGCCTTGCAGCGGTGGTACTCCCTGACCGCAATCCACGGGTGGCGCAGTCGGACAATTAACCTCAAAACCTAAGAAAGACTGCCACTGGTTTGACCAGCCTGAGCCATGGGAACGGGTCACCGCCACGGAGACTACAGACCCCAGAGACCCGGCACCGGGTATCCCACACACGTGTACACACGGCCCAGGAGGCGCATCACATGCAGTACAGAATATTACAAACATAAGTCCCATTATTGGGGAGTGGGTGTCCCATGGTATTTGCTTATGCTTTCCAAGCAAAGGCTGCCAAAAATTAGGACGGAGCAACTTGCAATGCCCCTTACAAGAGCCATGCAGTACAGCATATTACAAACATAAGTCCCATTATTGGGGAGTGGGTGTCCCATAGTATTTGCTTATGCTTTCCCAGCAAAAGCTGCCAAAAATTAGGATGGAGCAACTTGAATTGCCCCTTACAAGAGCCATGCAGTACAGCATATTACAAACATCTTGGGCCCTATATTATTTAATATATTTATTAATGATCTAGTGGAAGGGTTGCATAGTAAAATAGCAATATTTGCAGATGATACTAAACTTTGTAAAGTAGTTAATACAGATGAGGATAGGGCACAGCTACAGGAGGATTTAGATAAATTGGGGAGTTGGGCCAAAAAATGGCAAATGGGGTTCAATGCCGATAAATGTAAGGTCATGCACATGGGAAAGAAAAACAGCAGTCACCCATACATATTAAATGGGAAACCGTTGGGGAAATCTGACATGGAGAAGGACCTGGGCGTCTTGGTTAATAACCAATTAAATTGGAGTGCCCAGTGTCAGGCAGCAGCTGCAAAGGCAAATAGAGTCATGGCATGCATCAGAAGAGGAATAGGGGCATATGATGAGAACATTGTTCTTCCTCTGTATAAAGCGCTGGTAAGGCCGCACTTAGAATATTGTGCACAGTTCTGGGCTCCGGTGCTCAGGAAAGACATATTGGAGCTAGAGACAGTACAAAGGAGGGCGACTAAGGTAATAAAGGGAATGGAGGGACTAGAATACCCAGAGAGGTTGTCAAAATTAGGCCTATTTACATTGGAAAAGAGAAGGCTTAGGGGAGACCTCATAAACATGTATAAATACATCAGGGGGCAGTACAGAGATCTCTCCCATGACCTGTTTATACCAAGGATGGTGACAAAGACGAGGGGGCACACTATGCGTCTGGAGGAAAGGAGGTTCCTGCACCAGCATAGAAGGGGATTCTTTACGGTCAGAGCTGTGAGACTCTGGAACTCTCTGGGAGAGGAAGTGGTGATGTCCAACTCACTTAATGAGTTCAAGAGAGGCCTGGACGCCTTTCTTGAGAACAATAAAATTACATTTTATGCTTAGTTAATTAATCCAGGGATTTAATCTGACTGCCAGATTGGTGTCGGGAAGTGAATTTTTCCTCAATGATGTAAATTGGCCTATACCGCATGGTATAGGAATAGTGGAATAGCTGCAGTGCAAAAGAAATAGGCTGAACTGGATGGATGCTTGTCTTTTTTCGGACTTATAAACTATGTAACTATGTAACTATGTAAAACATAAGTCCCATTATTGGGGAGTGGGTGTCCCATGGTATTTGCTTATGCTTTCCCAGCAAAAGCTGCCAAAAATTAGGACGGAGCAACTTGCAATGCCCCTTACAAGAGCCATGCAGTACAGCATATTACAAACATAAGTCCCATTATTGGGGAGTGGGTGTCCCATAGTATTTGCTTATGCTTTCCCAGCAAAAGCTGCCAAAAATTAGGAAGGAGCAACTTGCAATGCCCCTTACAAGAGCCATGCAGTACGGCATATTACAAACATAAGTCCCATTATTGGGGAGTGGGTGTCCCATAGTATTTGCTTATGCTTTCCCAACAAAAGCTGCCAAAAATTAGGACGGAGCAACTTGCAATGCCCCTTACAAGAGCCATGCAGTACAGCATATTACAAACATAAGTCCCATTATTGGGGAGTGGGTGTCCCATAGTATTTGCTTATGCTTTCCCAGCAAAAGCTGCCAAAAATTAGGAAGGAGCAACTTGCAATGCCCCTTACAAGAGCCATGCAGTATGGCATATTACAAACATAAGTCCCATTATTGGGGAGTGGGTGTCCCATAGTATTTGCTTATGCTTTCCCAACAAAAGCTGCCAAAAATTAGGACGGAGCAACTTGCCATGCCCCTTACAAGAGCCAAGCAGTACAGCATATTACAAACATAAGTCCCATTATTGGGGAGTGGGTGTCCCATAGTATTTGCTTATGCTTTCCCAGCAAAAGCTGCCAAAAATTAGGACGGAGCAACTTACAATGCCCCTTACAAGAGCCATGCAGTGCAGCATATTACAAACATAAGTCCCATTATTGGGGAGTGGGTGTCCCATAGTATTTGCTTATGCCTTGCAAGCAAAAGCTGCCAAAAATAAGGACGGAGGAACTTGCAATGCTGGCACCCTGGTGGTATAGTGGTGGTGGAGGCTGAGGATAAAGAGATGAAGATTAAACAGCCGAAACGAGGAAGCGTATACCCATGTGTGGGTGTGAAGCGGTGCATGTGAATACACCTCCCGAAATAACACAGTGGATTTGACTTTATGTTACTCTGCTGTCATTTGGTAGTGATGAGAAGTCTGGCCCAGAAGTCAGGTGAGTGCGCTTATCAGTTATAATTCCCCCAGCGGCACTAAAAACACGCTCCGATAACACGCTAGCGGCAGGGCAGGCCAGGACCTCCAAGGCGTACAGAGCGAGTTCATTCCAAGTGTCCAGCTTGGATACCCAATAATTAAAAGGCACAGAGGAATCACGGAGGACGCTGGTACGATCGGCAAGGTACTCCCTCACCATCTTTTGAAACTTTCCACTCCTTGTGAGAGTACCCCGCGCCTCAGGGCCTGTAAGCTGGGCGGGTGTCAGAAAACTGTCCCAGAACGTTGACAGTGTTCCTCTGCCTCTGCTGGATAGGAGTTGCATCTCTCTCGCCTGTACGCCTTGGTTGGGCAACGAACTGTGACCTCTGCCGCTAGCGTGTTCAGATGGGAATTTTTTAAGAGTTCTGCAGCAAGGGCCTTCTGGTATTGCCCCATTTTTGTAGACCTCTCGACCTCAGGAATAAGAGAGTGAAAGTTTTCCTTGTAGCGGGGGTCTACAAGTGTCACCAACCAGTAATGACTGTCACCCAACATTTTGACAACGCGAGGGTCACGGTTAAGGCAGCGTAACATAAAGTCAGCCATGTGTGCCAGACTGGTAACGGGCAAGATTTCCGTGTCCTCACCAAGATGACGACTGACCATGTTCTCCTCCTCCTCTTCCTCCTCCCCCCTCTCCTCAGGCCACCCACGCTGAACCGACGGTATGACACTTGTACAGGTACTACCGTCTACAATGCATGATAGCAGCTCCTGTTCTTCCTCCTCCTCCTCTCCCTCATTGTCCCCCAATGCACATTGGGATGAGATGAGGCTGGGATGTGTGTAATCGCCCGCTACGGCTTCTTGATCCATCTCATCATACTCTGGCTGCAATGCCTCCTCTTTAATTCTCTGCAGAAAGCATTGCAAAAGACAGACAAGTGGGATGCTGACACTAATGATGGCGTCATCGCCACTCACCATCTTGGTGGCCTCCTCAAAGTTTGTCAGGATGGTACATATGTCAGACATCCAGGTCCACTCCTGAGGTCTTATGTGTGGAGTCTGACCTGAATATCGACGGCCTTGTTGCAGCTGGTACTCCACAACTGCTCTCTTCTGCTCACAAATCCTTTGCAACATGTGGAGGGTAGAGTTCCAACTAGTGTTGAGCCACCCCCGTAGTGTTCGAGTTCGGTTCGTCGAACACCCGTGTGTTCGCCGAACTGTTCGTCGAACTGTTCGTCGAACACCTTCGAACACCATTAAAACCAATGGCAGGCAAAAAAAAACACATAGAAACACATAGAAAACACCTTCAAAGGTGTCCAAAAGCTGACAAACTGCTCAGAAGACACAACTAACACATGGAAAAGTGACAAGTACATATAGTCATGAGAAAAGAAAAGAGGTGGAGGAGTTAAAGGAGGGGGAGACACAGATATAGGCATGTCATGCCCTTCTAAAATCCAAAAAGTGAGAAGCCGACACGTTCAGTCCGCTCCTGCCCGTGCCACCTCCGTGTCGCCGGGTTTGTGCCAGAGCCGCGGTGAACCCTGACGGCCAGCCCCCCTCTCCCAATACTGGTGCCTGTCCGCTGGTGGGTCGAGCGAGCCCCCCTGTGGTGGAGGCAGCTCTAAGCTTTTTAATTTAAATTGTCTCTCTAATTTGAATGAATACACTTTAAATCCATTTACAAGGATCTATTGGAGGGCAAGTCTCATGCCAGCAGCCGCGTAATTCCAGCTCCAGTAGCGTCCACTAAAGCTGCTGCAGTTAAAAAGCTTTTATAAGGATCGAGCTCGGCTGTCCACCGCAAGGCATCCTACTGCCAGTCCCAGCCCCTATGCCTTGGGGTGCCTCCTGATGCTCTTCACTGAGTATCCCGTGGTCCCGAAGCATTTCCTTTGAAAAAATTAAGTGTCCAAACTACAGGTGGTGTAGCTTGCTTAACAGCCGGGATAATCCGCTGACTAGCAGACACTGCTACTAGGCACAAAGTATTTCCTGGGCTAGATGCAGTTAAAAATTTGTAATTAGATACTCTCGTTGGATGCTGAGAAAGCATTCCATAGAGTCTCCTGGCACACCATATATGATTCTCTTAAAAAGCTTGGGGTAGGGGTCTAGGGGACCCTTTTATAGCCAAAATCACGGCCCTGTATCGCAATACGTCACCTAGGCTGAAGATAAATGGAGCTGTAGCACCCTGAGGGCTCGGTTGCTACAGAGGTATTGCACCTCACCCAGAGGTGTGATATCTCACTCTCAGGTAAGGATGGAGTGTGGATCAGAACCCGACACCTGCATGCATTACACCACATTGCCGTGGGGCAGGGCGACCAATATGCCCCTGAGATGGGCACGACAGTCCCTGTCCCTGGCTGGAGTGGGGGGAGGGAACACTGAGGAAGGGGAACCCTGTAGTGCAGGAGCAGGGAGGAAGCAGTTCCTGGGTGCATTGAGAAGGGAGTATAAAAGGTGGGCACCATCTTAGTTCAGTGCAGAGAAGTCTGAGCAGAAGTGGCAGGGAGCAGGGGCTCTGCATGAGCTCTGCTCCGGAGGCGGGCCTAGTTACAGAGGCCCAGGCCTGGAAGAGGGAGAAGGAAGGAAGAGGAGCGGAGAAGGCTCCAGGAACGAGGAATGAAGGGATCCCAGGGGTGCGGACGGGCGAGTCACCACCGCACGCCCGAATCCACCTGCGTGGAGGGGTCAGGCCAAAGGGGGAGACCGGTCCCCGAACTAGTGGAGGCAGGAAACGACCCTCAGCTAGAAACCGGAGGCTCTGACATTTTATGTGGCGCAGCCCCTCGCTACACCCCCTAGGAAGGCACCACATAGGGTCAGGGAAACTGGCGCCAAGTTTACCAAGAGGAGGCCCGAGGCAGCCGGACAGAAGTGTTGGTAAGAAAGGCCAGACAAAGGACACACAAAGGGGGTCCTGTGAAGTGCTCCAAAGTTATCTGGGAGTTGTCTGAGCCCCTCACCTGGTGAGCACAGTACGACGTGGGCAGCCGTTACCTGCAGACGTGGTCTGGATAACAAGAACTGTGAGTAAAGGCCCTGAACTGCATCACTGACTCCGTGTCGTTACTGCTGCTGCCCTGCACCATCACCCCCATCCTCCGCATACACTGCCCTGAGGCTATACTCCTCCCGTGGGGAGTTATGCTACGCTCTTCTGCACTCACAACACCAGCCTCAGCGGTCTGCCCTGTAGCGGCGGTTCACTCTGACCGCAATCCACGGGTGGCGTAGTCGGACATTTAAACATCAAAACCACATAAATAGTTCCGCCACTGGTTTGACCGCCCTGAGCCACGGAACCGGGTCGCCGCCACGAAGACTACAACCACCAGCATCCACCAAAAAGGGTCCGGCTCCGGGTGTCCCAAGGCCCAGGGGGTGCGTCAGAACATTTTCATCACCTTTCACAATCACCAATGGGACAAGGCAGTGATGTCCTCTGTCCCCTCTCTTATACATCCTAGTGACGGCGCACCTGCTCTCATCAATTCGCCATAACCCCAATATTAGGTGGATTGAGGTGGGAGGCACCGAGTACAAGTGCTCTCTATTTGCTGATGATGTCCTAGTATATATCACTCAATCACATATATCCATCCATGCTGTTATGGCTGAAATAGATCACTTTGTTACATGGTAAAATTTTAAAATCAATGCAGCGAAGTCTGAGGCCCTCGATGTCTCCCTCCCCAAATCCATATAGGATTCCATCCAGTCCAACTTTCCCTTTGCCTGGCCCTCACAGGGTATCAAATACTTAGGAATTCCTATTCATAGAGACCTCTCCCATCTATGTTATCTTAATTTTGGGCCCTTTATTGAACAACTCCATACAGACCACGGTTGGCAAGTTAGAACTGTAAGATTCACTACGTGAACCACTGGTGTTTTGTGGAAAAGCACATGTACACTGCGTTCCAAATTATTATGCAAAAAGTGTTTAGGAGTGATAAGGGAAGAATTTGTTTGTTTGTCAGTTAAACTCATTGATGGTGATGTGTGTCAGGGCTCTTTATATCACTGTAAGCAATTGCAGACACCTGTACTAATTAGTTTGGCAGGTGTGTCCAATGAAAGGCAAGACTACTTAAGAAGGCTCTCTCACATTATTAAGCAGCCTACATTTTCTGCCAAAATGGGAAAGAAAAAGGATGTGTCGGCTGCTGAGAAGCAACAAATTGTGGAGTGTTTAGGTCAAGGCATGACTACAATCAACATTGTGCGATGATCAGGATGAAGTGTCTTGGCAATCAAGAAGTATGTAGCTGATTCACAGTACACCCGTGTGCGTGCTGATAAGGGCAAATTGAGGACTCTTTCCTACAGGCAATTACGTCAGGTTGAAAGAGCAGCGGCAAAAAAGCCTTGTCATAGCAGCAGACAAGTTTTTGAAGCTGCTTGTGCCTCCAACGTCCCCCGAACAACAAGATGCAGGGTCCTTCAGAGGTTTGCAGCTGTGCATGTGCCATCCTGTCGACCTCCTCTATCCACTTCACACAAGCAGAAACGGCTCCAGTGGGCCAAACATTACATGAAGACTGATTTCAAAACTGTTTTGTTCACGGATGAGTGCCGTGCAGCGCTCGATGGTCCAGATGGATGGAGTGGAGGATGGCTGGTTGATGGACACCCCACGCAAACACGGCTACAGCGCCAACAAGGAGGAGGTGGAGTAATGTTTTGGGCTGGAATCATGGGGAGAGAGATTGTCGGCCCCTTTAGGATCCCTGAAGGCGCTAAAGATGAACTCCATAATGTATGTGGATTTTCTCAAACAGCACTTCCTGCCATGGTTCACGAAGAAGAACCGTGTATTTCACAGCAAGATCATTTTTCTGCATGATAATGCACCATCTCATGCTGCACATAAAACATCTGCATCTCTGGCTGATATGGGCATAAAAGGGGACAAACTTATGGTGTGACCCCCATGCTCCCCTGACCTCTACCCCATTCAGAACCTTTGGAGCATCATTAAAAGGAGTGTCTATGATGGCGGGAGGCAGTTCACATCTAAGCAACAGCTCTGGGAGGGTATTCTGTCCTCATGCAAAACAATTGAAGCAGAAACCATCCAAAACCTGACAAATTCAATGGACGAGAGAGTTCAGAAGCTCCTTTCGAACAAGGGGTCCTATGTGAAAATGTAACATCACCTAGAATAAAGTTTTGAGTTGAAAACTGTTTGATTTCAGTTTCTAACAACCTGCTAATGCTTATAATTTCAAAAATGACCATTTTTTTGGTCTTTATTAAAATGAAAAGGTTAATCGAAAAGTTTGGGGGATCTAAGAGTGTGGCAACCCAGTAGTCATGATTACTTCGAATTCTGACAATATGAGGGTCATGCTGCAGGTAGTGCAGCAGAAGGCACTTATGTGCCTTGCGCATCTCGGAGCCCCAAAATTATTTTCCGGGCTAGATGCAGCTATAAATTATTTTTAATTTTAAATCTGGTGAAGCTTTAGTATAGATGGCCTAATAGGATCAGTGCTGCACACTGCTACAAAGCCCAAATTATTTTCCAGTCAAGATACAGATAAACATGATTAGTAATTTGAAAGCTTAAAACGGTTGGTAGGGTGATTTTAACCAATCATCAAGCTTTTACTCTCCCCAGGATGACACAGGGGTAGAAAAGTCGTTTCGGATCCATGATTTGTTCATCTTTATGAACGTGAGTCTGTCTACATTATCAGTGGAGAGCCGCGTGCGCTTATCTGTCTGCACACCACCAGCAGCGCTGAACACACGTTCAGACAGAACGCTGGCTGCGGGGCATGACAAGATCTCCAAGGCGTAAGTGGCTAGCTCCGGCCATTTATCCAGATTGGAAGCCCAAAAAGAGCAAGGGTCCAGTGACACAGTCGTGGCTTCAATGTTTACTTGGAGATACTCCTGTACCATCGTCTCTAGGCGTTGACTATGTGTCAGACTTCTTGTCTCCTGTGGCCTTGCAAAGGATGGGCTAAAAAATTGGTGAAATGATTCCGCAAAATTGATGTTACCAGCAGATACTGTGGTTCTGTTACGGTTTGAGTGCTGAACACTTGACGGTCCCACGGTTGGCAAGTTGGAACTGTGAGATTCACTACGTGCACCACTGGTATTTTGTGGAAAAGCACATGTAAGATTCTGCAACAGTCTCTGCTGATACTCCTGCATGCGTGCATCCCTTTCTATGGCAGGAATAATTTCTGCAAATTTACTTTTGTATCGGGGATCTAACAGTGTGGCAACCCAGTAGTCAGGATTATTTCTAATTCTCACAATTCGAGGGTCATGTTGCAGGTAGTGCAGCAAGAAGGCACTCATGTGTGTTGCGCATCCAGGAGCACCAAGTCCCTGTTGTGTTGGTGGTGAGGTAACAATCATGCTTCCTTCCTCTGTCCTCTCCCCCCAACCTCGCACAACAGAAATGTGATCAAGGTCTCCCTCATCTGATGAGTCTTCCATCAGTTCGTCCTCCACTTCTTCCTGGGCTCCTGCACCTTCCTCACTAGTTTGGCTGCTACCATGCACCCTGGTAAAACCATCTCCCCCACCCTCACATGCCTGCCGCCTTGGTGCTGCCGACCGTCTGGACCTTGCAGATGTTAGCCCTTCCGCATACAACTCCTCCTCCTCTACTTCCTCCACCTCCTCTTGTGCCACCACCTGACTCCGAATTCTGTTTAACATGTGCTCCAGCATGTAAATCACCGGAATAGTCATGCTGATAATGGCATCGTCAGCACTAAACATCTTCGTCGCCATTTCAAAACTGTGCAGAACGGTGCATAGGTCCCTGATCTGAGACCACTCCTCCAGCGTGATTTGCCCCACCTCTGAATCTCGTTGGCCCAGGCTATACGTCAGAACGTATTGCACCAGGGCTTGTCGGTGCTGCCACAGTCGCTGCAACATGTGCAGAGTTGAATTCCACCGGATAGGCACATCGCATTTTAGCCGGTGAAGTGGCAGGCCCAACGACTTCTGTAGAGATGTAAGTCGCTGAGCTGCGGGATGCGAACGGCGGAAGTGAGCACACAGCGACCGTGCCCTCTGCAGAAGGCCATCTAGTCTGGGATAGTGGGCTAAAAATTGCTGGACAACCAGGTTCAACACGTGAGCCATACAAGGCACGTGTGTGACATTGCCCCGGCGAAGGGCCGCACCCAGGTTTGCAGCATTGTCGCACACGGCCTTCCCTGGTTTCAGGTCCAGTGGAGACAACCATTCATGAAATTGGTTCTCCAGAGCTGACCACAACTCCTCAGCTGTGTGACTCACATTTCCCAGACATTTCAATGTAAAAACCGCCTGATGACGTTGAGCCCTACTGCCAGCATAGTAAGGAGGTGTGCAGGATCCCTTCTGCGCAGTTAGAAAGCTTGTGGCATGACCAGACAGGCTTTGGGTGCAGGTGGAAGACCGAGAGGAGGTTGAGGAGGCAGAAGCAGTGGAGGAACTTTGACATAAAGAGGATTGACGCACAACTCGTGGGGACGGCAAGACTTGGACAGCAGCCCCTTGTCCTGCTGTCACCATAGTTACCCAGTGCCCAGTCAGCGACATGTAACGCCCCTGTCCATGCCTACTCGTCCAAGTGTCTGTGGTGAAATGCACCCTGTCACACACAGAGTTTCTCAAAGAAGCGGTGATGTTATGTGCGACATGCTGTTGGAGCGCAGGCACACCTTTCTTTGAGAAGTAGTGCCGACTGGGCATCTGGTACTGGGGCACTGCGACGGACATAAGGTCTCGAAAATCCTCTGTGTCCACCAGGCGGAAAGGCAGCATTTCTGTAGCCAAGAGCTTGCAGATGGTGAAATTCAACCTCTTAGCTTTCTCATGGCTAGGAGGAAATGGTCTTTTACTTGTCCACATCTGAGGGACCGAGGGCTGGCTATTGTGCTTAGACGGGGTTGATAAGGGTGTCCCCGGCAAACTGCCGGTCTGTGAAGAAGATGCAGGCGGACATGTTAGGTTGCCTTGATCCAAAGGTGGTGCTATCGATGTCGGACAGCGCTCAACACCAGCTGGTGTTACCACCTCCAAAGAAAATGATGACCTGCCAATCACGCTGGCTGTTGCGGGTAAAGAGGTGGCAGGTCTGCGCCCCAAAACAGGTGTGACTGCTGTCCCCCCAGTCACAGAGGATGAAGAGGCCGCGGATGCACAAGATATGGCAGACGGTGGTTGGCCCGGCCGGCTAGGCCGCATTGTAGCACACTGAGCTTCCCACTGCAACTTATGCTTCATGTCCATGTGCCGGTTCATGCATGAAGTGCTCAAATATGTATTTTTTGGCCTCTACTTAGCTTTTGCTGACAAATGTTACAGATAACACGAGTTGGGTCATCTTTATCCATCTGAAAAAATGCCGAGGCTATGCAAGGCTTAGCACCCATGCGACCTGAAGAGCCACCACGACTTGTGGTGAGAGGCAGAGTTGTGTTTGAGGATGCAGTTGTTGACGTGCTTCCAGTACTATGTCTCTGTCCAGGAAGGCGCAACCTGACCTCGTCGTCACTAGCATCTTCCTCCACCTCCTCTGCTGACCTCATCTCTTGGCTGACTGTGGGTTGACAGTAAGTGGGATCTCCGACCTCATCATCATCACCCTGTGCGTTATCACACCCGTCGTCCTCAGAGCCAACCTGTTCCTGCCCTGACAAAAAACTAAAGTTGTCGCTCCAATCAGGTATTTGAGTCTTATCATCGTCTTCCTCATTGTCTCCACCAACAGGAGTTACAGTTTGGGAATTAGGGTCTACATTATGGTCAGAACCTTCTGCGTCGGTCCTGGATCCGACTCATAAAGATTCTGGGCATCAGTGCAGATCATTTCCTCGTCTGGATTCACAGAAGCGCTGGAGTCGACCTCTGATTCCCAGGCTATAGTATGAGTAAACAGCTCTGCAGACTCAACCATCTGTTCTACCTCATACTCAGACGGGCAGCTGGAGATTTGGGAGCTGTGAGGAAGCAAGTGCGATTTGGGTGACACCTTTGAGGACTGGAGTATTTGTGATGTTGAAGTTGATGTGGAGGAGAGCCCACTTAAAGGAGCACTTGATATCCGTTGAAGCACCTGCTGTTTTTGTGCCTCATCTGGAATTTGTAGCGATTGGCGTAGCCGTAAGAAAGGGATCTTATCACATTGTCCGCTAAAAGAAGTATACATTTTAGTTTGGCTGGAAGATGGTCTTTCTTCTGCAGATGTTACTGTTGCTTTAACACCTACCCCACGGACACAACCTTTTTTCCCCTTCCCAACACGCCTATTCCCCTTTCCACCAGCAGCAGGCCTTTTTCCACTCATTTTGGTGGTTAACTAATTCACAACTCTGGAGTTGTTTGCACAAAAAAACAATGGATGGTAACCGAGCAGAGCTGAGTGGCCAAACTGTGGTATTAGGCCAAAACTATTGGCTGGGTTAGATGCAGAAAAAAATTATTTTGAATTTGCAACCTGATGGAGGTCAGTATAGATGGATTAATAGAACAAGACCCACACACAGCTAGAAGCCCAATATTTTTTCAGAGGTAGATGCAGGAAAAAAATATATTCAGTTTGCAACCTGATGGAGGTCAGTATAGATGGACTAATACAACAAGTCCCACACACAGCTAGAAGCCCAATATTTTTTCAGAGGTAGATGCAGAAAAAAATATATTCAGTTTGCAACCTGATGGAGGTCAGTATAGATGGACTAATACAACAAGTCCCACACACAGCTAGAAGCCCAAATATTTTTTCAGAGGTACTGTAGATGCAGATAAAAATTAGTTTTAATTTGCAACCTGATGGAGGTCAGTATAGATGGACTAATAGAGAAAGTCCGACACACTACTAGAAGGCCAAATATTTTTTCAGAGCTAGATGCAGAAAAAAATTATATTCAGTTTGCAACCTGATGGAGGTCAGTATAGATGGATTAATAGAACCAGACCCACACACAGCTAGAAGCCCAATATTTTTTCAGAGGTAGATGCAGGAAAAAAATATATTCAGTTTGCAACCTGATGGAGGTCAGTATAGATGGACTAATACAACAAGTCCCACACACAGGTAGAAGCCCAAATATTTTTTCAGAGGTACTGTAGATGCAGATAAAAATTAGTTTTAATTTGCAACCTGATGGAGGTCAGTATAGATGGACTAATAGAATGATGCTATGCCCAAAAGATTTTACTTCACTAGGTGCAGTAAAAAAATTGGTATTCTATACACAGGTGGTATATCTTGCAACACAGATAGGCTACTCCACTGACTAACACACTCTGCAATAGGCCAAAAAGGATTAGCTTTGCTAGATTCAGCCAAATGCTGTGAAAAAAACTTGCACAGCACTGGCACAGACCTGCCTGGCAAAAACTGATAGGAACTGATGTAACCTAGTCATGAAAAGGACTCCAATTACAATTAGTCTTTACTCCCACAACCTATCTATTTAAGAGCACAGACCTCCCTGATAAAAGTCATAGGAAATGCTGTAACCTAGTCCTTAAAAGGACTACAATCACAACTATTCCCTACTCCCAAGCTATCTGTAGATTTGTGCGAAAATTGGCTTGAAATTAACAAGGTATAGCGCACACAGCAACAGCGGTGCCGTCTAACACGCAGCTGCAGCAGTGAGAAAATGGTGGCGACGGGGAAAATGGCTTGGTCTTATAGGGCAAGGACATGTGACATACACTGCCAATGACACATGCCCTTGCTTGTGTGAAAAAAAGCACTTCGCTCCGTGTGTGCGCTGCTGATAGGCTGACAGATTGCACCTCCCCACTGCAAATGCGGGAAAGAGAAAAAAAAATGGAGATCTTCATTGTTCCTGCAGAGATCCATCCCCTGCCCCTCCCCCCACCCCGCTGTACACTCAAACTGCGTATTAACATTAATTTTCATCATTACTGAGAAAAAATCCAGTTATGATTTTGGTGCACGAACAGTTATCGAACATAACCTCGAACAGCCAAATTTTTCTCAAATTGTTCGTGTTCGCCGAACGGCTCGAACACCGCCCAAAACAGCTCGAATTTGAGATTGGCGAACAGTTCGAGTAGAACAACGCTCATCTCTAGTGCTAAGTCCAGCAATTTCAGCAACAGGAGCACACAGGACTGTAATTCAGCGTTTGCTGGTATAACCACTGTGTCTCCTATACAGCCAGCCTGCCTGGTATCTGGGATGGATATTAGTCCTGAAAAGGACTGTTTGTTTTTTCTGGCAGCCTTTACAGACCCTACACTAACTATTTCGCAGTTTATATCTCTCCCTAAATCAGCAGCGCTGTCCCTACACTGTCTTATCCAGAGCGACTGTGTCCAAGATGGCGGCGCCCCATTTTAAATACTCGAGGTGACGCTGTGCAGCCAGCCAATCACTGTAATGCCCACAACCAACATGGCTGCAGCATTACAGTGACTGGCTGGCAATCCCTGCATGTTCATTGGCTCTGTAAAGAGCGCCAAACCTGCAGGGCGGAGACCCGAGCTCCCACCCGAGTAACCCGGAAATGCTCGCCGAACATCCCGAGTAGCGTGATGCTCGGGCGAGTACCGAGCAGTGTCGAGCATGTTCGCTCAACACTATTGGCTACATTATTTTGGCAATTAATCTACTTGTGATTCATGACAAATCTATTTGTGTCACTGTAGTAAAGAATATTTTCAGAATAGAAGCTAAAAAATCACTCTTTTAGAGGACACAATACCAAAATACCAATATACAGAGATATTACTTCTTAATTTCTGTACCACATAACTTAACGCCATCCTCTTATGTGCCAGAGGAGCTAGATATACAAGGGGTTAAGTAGAAAGGTTCGGCGCAATTTCCTCCTCTGCCACTGGAAATATGCAGCATTTCCGCAAAATAATTGGTAGTGCTGCGTTTTTGTCCGCAATGATAATCCGCAGCGGAAATTTCTGCAGCATGTGCACAACACATTCGGATTATCATTTGGGAACATTGATGCCCTTCTACTATGCGTTTTTAATGCGTTTCCGCAGCTGCAGAAACGCATTAAAAATGCATTGTGGGCACACAGCCTAAAGTAATGAAAGTGTTGGCACATCGCTTATCTCCATCACATCAGGATGATGTTATTTCTAACATGAACACTGTCAGTTTGAGCTATTGTGTTGCACAGAACTATCTGCCTGATCAAATGTAACAAAGAGGCATAATTTTTAGATCTTTTTTATATTAAAATCAATGAAAAATCGGTCACTGTGCTGTGTTTACACTAACATTACTATAGATGTATTTACATTAAAGAGTAGAGATGAGCGTTGTTCTACTCGAACTGTTCGCCAATCTCAAATTCGAGCTGTTTTGGGCGGTGTTCGAGCCGTTCGGCGAACAGGAACAATTTGAGAAAAATTCGGCTGTTCGAGGTTATGTTCGATAACTGTTCGTGCACCAAAATCATAACTGGATTTTTTCTCAGTAATGATGAAAATTAATGTTAATACGCAGTTTGAGTGTACAGCGGGGTGGGGGGAGGGGCAGGGGATGGATCTCTGCAGGAACAATGAAGATCTCCATTTTTTTTTCTCTTTCCCGCATTTGCAGTGGGGAGGTGCAATCTGTCAGCCTATCAGCAGCGCACACACGGAGCGAAGTGCTTTTTTTCACACAAGCAAGGGCATGTGTCATTGGCAGTGTATGTCACATGTCCTTGCCCTATAAGACCAAGCCATTTTCCCCGTCGCCACCATTTTCTCACTGCTGCAGCTGCGTGTTAGACGGCACCGCTGTTGCTGTGTGCGCTATACCTTGTTAATTTCAAGCCAATTTTCGCACAAATATACAGATAGCTTGGGAGTAGGGAATAGTTGTGATTGCAGTCCTTTTAAGGACTAGGTTACAGCATTTCCTACGACTTTTATCAGGGAGGTCTGTGCTCTTAAATAGATAGGTTGTGGGAGTAAAGACTAATTGTAATTGGAGTCCTTTTCATGACTAGGTTACATCAGTTCCTACCAGTTTTTGCCAGGCAGGTCTGTGCCAGTGCTGTGCAAGTTTTTTCACAGCATTTGGCTGAATCTAGCAAAGCTATTCCTTTTTGGCCTATTGCAGAGTGTGTTAGTCAGTGGAGTAGCCTATCTGTGTTGCAAGATATACCACCTGTGTATAGAATACCAATTTTTTTACTGCACCTAGTGAAGTAAAATCTTTTGGGCATAGCATCATTCCATTAGTCCATCTATACTGACCTCTATCAGGTTGCAAATTAAAACTAATTTTTATCTGCATCTACAGTACCTCTGAAAAAATATTTGGGCTTCTACCTGTGTGTGGGACTTGTTGTATTAGTCAATCTATACTGACCTCCATCAGGTTGCAAACTGAATATATTTTTTTCCTGCATCTACCTCTGAAAAAATATTGGGCTTCTAGCTGTGTGTGGGTCTTGTTCTATTAATCCATCTATACTGACCTCCATCAGGTTGCAAACTGAATATAATTTTTTTCTGCATCTAGCTCTGAAAAAATATTTGGCCTTCTAGTAGTGTGTCGGACTGTCTCTATTAGTCCATCTATACTGACCTCCATCAGGTTGCAAACTGAATATTATTTTTTTCTGCATCTAGCTCTGAAAAAATATTTGGCCTTCTAGTAGTGTGTCGGACTTTCTCTATTAGTCCATCTATACTGACCTCCATCAGGTTGCAAATTAAAACTAATTTTTATCTGCATCTACAGTACCTCTGAAAAAATATTTGGGCTTCTAGCTGTGTGTGGGACTTGTTGTATTAGTCCATCTATACTGACCTCCATCAGGTTGCAAACTGAATATATTTTTTTCTGCATCTACCTCTGAAAAAATATTGGGCTTCTAGCTGTGTGTGGGACTTGTTGTATTAGTCCATCTATACTGACCTCCATCAGGTTGCAAACTGAATATATTTTTTTCTGCATCTACCTCTGAAAAAATATTGGGCTTCTAGCTGTGTGTGGGTCTTGTTCTATTAATCCATCTATACTGACCTCCATCAGGTTGCAAACTGAATATAATTTTTTTCTGCATCTAGCTCTGAAAAAATATTTGGCCTTCTAGTAGTGTGTCGGACTTTCTCTATTAGTCCATCTATACTGACCTCCATCAGGTTGCAAATTAAAACTAATTTTTATCTGCATCTACAGTACCTCTGAAAAAATATTTGGGCTTCTAGCTGTGTGTGGGACTTGTTGTATTAGTCCATCTATACTGACCTCCATCAGGTTGCAAACTGAATATATTTTTTTCCGCATCTACCTCTGAAAAAATATTGGGCTTCTAGCTTTGTGTGGGACTTGTTGTATTAGTCCATCTATACTGACCTCCATCAGGTTGCAAACTGAATATATTTTTTTCTGCATCTACCTCTGAAAAAATATTGGGCTTCAAGCTGTGTGTGGGTCTTGTTCTATTAATCCATCTATACTGACCTCCATCAGGTTGCAAACTGAATATAATTTTTTTCTGCATCTAGCTCTGAAAAAATATTTGGCCTTCTAGTAGTGTGTCGGACTTTCTCTATTAGTCCATCTATACTGACCTCCATCAGGTTGCAAATTAAAAATAATTTTTATCTGCATCTACAGTACCTCTGAAAAAATATTTGGGCTTCTAGCTGTGTGTGGGACTTTCTCTATTAGTCCATCTATACTGACCTCCATCAGGTTGCAAATTAAAACTAATTTTTATCTGCATCTACAGTACCTCTGAAAAAATATTTTGGCTTCTAGCTGTGTGTGGGACTTGTTGTATTAGTCCATCTATACTGACCTCCATCAGGTTGCAAACTGAATATATTTTTTTCCTGCATCTACCTCTGAAAAAATATTGGGCTTCTAGCTGTGTGTGGGTCTTGTTCTATTAATCCATCTATACTGACCTCCATCAGGTTGCAAATTCAAAATAATTTTTTTCTGCATCTAACCCAGCCAATAGTTTTGGCCTAATACCACAGTTTGGCCACTCAGCTCTGCTCGGTTACCATCCATTGTTTTTTTGTGCAAACAACTCCAGAGTTGTGAATTAGTTAACCACCAAAATGAGTGGAAAAAGGCCTGCTGCTGGTGGAAAGGGGAATAGGCGTGTTGGGAAGGGGAAAAAAGGTTGTGTCCGTGGGGTAGGTGTTAAAGCAACAGTAACATCTGCAGAAGAAAGACCATCTTCCAGCCAAACTAAAATGTCTACTTCTTTTAGCGGACAATGTGATAAGATCCCTTTCTTACGGCCACGCCAATCGCTACAAATTCCAGATGAGGCACAAAAACAGCAGGTGCTTCAACGGATATCAAGTGCTCCTTTAAGTGGGCTCTCCTCCACATCAACTTCAACATCACAAATACTCCAGTCCTCAAAGGTGTCACCCAAATCGCACTTGCTTCCTCACAGCTCCCAAATCTCCAGCTGCCCGTCTGAGTATGAGGTAGAACAGATGGTTGAGTCTGCAGAGCTGTTTACTCATACTATAGCCTGGGAATCAGAGGTCGACTCCAGCGCTTCTGTGAATCCAGACGAGGAAATGATCTGCACTGATGCCCAGAATCTTTATGAGTTGGATCCAGGACCAGACGCTGAAGGTTCTGACCATAATGTAGACCCTCATTCCCAAACTGTAACTCCTGTTGGTGGAGACAATGAGGAAGACGATGATAAGACTCAAATACCTGATTGGAGCGACAACTTTAGTTTTTTGTCAGGGCAGGAACAGGTTGGCTCTGAGGACGACGGGTGTGATAACGCACAGGGTGATGATGATGAGGTCGGAGATCCCACTTACTGTCAACCCACAGTCAGCCAAGAGATGAGGTCAGCAGAGGAGGTGGAGGAAGATGCTAGTGACGACGAGGTCAGGTTGCGCCTTCCTGGACAGAGACGTAGTACTGGAAGCACGTCAACAACTGCATCCTCAAACACAACTCTGCCTCTCACCACAAGTCGTGGTGGCTCTTCAGGTCGCATGGGTGCTAAGCCTTGCATAGCCTGGGCATTTTTTCAGATCGATAAAGATGACCCAACTCGTGTTGTCTGTAACATTTGTCAGCAAAAGCTAAGTAGAGGCCAAAAAATACATAGTTTGAGTACTTCATGCATGAACCGGCACATGGACATGAAGCATAAGTTGCAGTGGGAAGCTCAGTGTGCTACAATGCGGCCTAGCCGGCCGGGCCAGCCACCGTCTGCCATATCTTGTGCATCCGCGGCCTCTTCATCCTCTGTGACTGGGGGGACAGCAGTCACACCTGTTTTGGGGCGCAGACCTGCCACCTCTTTACCCGCAACAGCCAGCGTGATTGGCAGGTCATCATTTTCTTTGGAGGTGGTAACACCAGCTGGTGTTGAGCGCTGTCCGACATCGATAGCACCACCTTTGGATCAAGGCAACCTAACATGTCCGCCTGCATCTTCCTCACAGACCGGCAGTTTGCCGGGGACACCCTTATCAACCCCGTCTAAGCACAATAGCCAGCCCTCGGTCCCTCAGATGTGGACAAGTAAAAGACCATTTCCTCCTAGCCATGAGAAAGCTAAGAGGTTGAATTTCACCATCTGCAAGCTCTTGGCTACAGAAATGCTGCCTTTCCGCCTGGTGGACACAGAGGATTTTCGAGACCTTATGTCCGTCGCAGAGCCCCAGTACCAGATGCCCAGTCGGCACTACTTCTCAAAGAAAGGTGTGCCTGCGCTCCACCAGCATGTCGCACATAACATCACCGCTTCTTTGAGAAACTCTGTGTGTGACAGGGTGCATTTCACCACAGACACTTGGACGAGTAGGCATGGACAGGGGCGTTACATGTCGCTGACTGGGCACTGGGTAACTATGGTGACAGCAGGACAAGGGGCTGCTGTCCAAGTCTTGCCGTCCCCACGAGTTGTGCGTCAATCCTCTTTATGTCAAAGTTCCTCCACTGCTTCTGCCTCCTCAACCTCCTCTTGGTCTTCCACCTGCACCCAAAGCCTGTCTGGTCATGCCACAAGCTTTCTAACTGCGCAGAAGGGATCCTGCACACCTCCTTACTATGCTGGCAGTAGGGCTCAACGTCATCAGGCGGTTTTTACATTGAAATGTCTGGGAAATGTGAGTCACACAGCTGAGGAGTTGTGGTCAGCTCTGGAGAACCAATTTCATGAATGGTTGTCTCCACTGGACCTGAAACCAGGGAAGGCCGTGTGCGACAATGCTGCAAACCTGGGTGCGGCCCTTCGCCGGGGCAATGTCACACACGTGCCTTGTATGGCTCACGTGTTGAACCTGGTTGTCCAGCAATTTTTAGCCCACTATCCCAGACTAGATGGCCTTCTGCAGAGGGCACGGTCGCTGTGTGCTCACTTCCGCCGTTCGCATCCCGCAGCTCAGCGACTTACATCTCTACAGAAGTCGTTGGGCCTGCCACTTCACCGGCTAAAATGCGATGTGCCTACCCGGTGGAATTCAACTCTGCACATGTTGCAGCGACTGTGGCAGCACCGACAAGCCCTGGTGCAATACGTTCTGACGTATAGCCTGGGCCAACGAGATTCAGAGGTGGGGCAAATCACGCTGGAGGAGTGGTCTCAGATCAGGGACCTATGCACCCTTCTGCACAGTTTTGAAATGGCGACGAAGATGTTTAGTGCTGACGATGCCATTATCAGCATGACTATTCCAGTGATTTACATGCTGGAGCACATGTTAAACAGAATTCGGAGTCAGGTGGTGGCACAAGAGGAGGTGGAGGAAGTAGAGGAGGAGGAGTTGTATGCGGAAGGGCTAACATCTGCAAGGTCCAGACGGTCGGCAGCACCAAGGCGGCAGGCATGTGAGGTTGGGGGAGATGGTTTTACCAGGGCGTATGGTAGCAGCCAAACTAGTGAGGAAGGTGCAGGAGCCCAGGAAGAAGTGGAGGACGAACTGATGGAAGACTCATCAGATGAGGGAGACCTTGATCACATTTCTGTTGTGCGAGGTTGGGGGGAGAGGACAGAGGAAGGAAGCATGATTGTTACCTCGCCACCAATACAACAGGGACTTGGTGCTCCTGGATGCGCAACACACATGAGTGCCTTCTTGCTGCACTACCTGCAACATGACCCTCGAATTGTGAGAATTAGAAATAATCCTGACTACTGGGTTGCCACACTGTTAGATCCCCGGTACAAAAGTAAATTTGCAGAAATTATTCCTGCCATAGAAAGGGATGCACGCATGCAGGAGTATCAGCAGAGACTGTTGCAGAATCTTACATGTGCTTTTCCACAAAATACCAGTGGTGCACGTAGTGAATCTCACAGTTCCAACTTGCCAACCGTGGGACCGTCAAGTGTTCAGCACTCAAACCGTAACAGAACCACAGTATCTGCTGGTAACATCAATTTTGCGGAATCATTTCACCACTATTTTAGCCCATCCTTTGCAAGGCCACAGGAGACAAGAATTCTGACACATAGTCAACGCCTAGAGACGATGGTACAGGAGTATCTCCAAGTAAACATTGAAGCCACGACTGTGTCACAGGACCCTTGCTCTTTTTGGGCTTCCAATCTGGATAAATGGCCGGAGCTAGCCACTTACGCCTTGGAGATCTTGTCATGCCCCGCAGCCAGCGTTCTGTCTGAACGTGTGTTCAGCGCTGCTGGTGGTGTGCTGACAGATAAGCGCACGCGGCTCTCCACTGATAATGTAGACAGACTCACGTTCATAAAGATGAACAAATCATGGATCCGAAACGACTTTTCTACCCCTGTGTCATCCTGGGGAGAGTAAAAGCTTGATGATTGGTTAAAATCACCCTACCAACCGTTTTAAGCTTTCAAATTACTAATCATGTTTATCTGTATCTTGAATGGAAAATAATTTGGGCTTTGTAGCAGTGTTCAGCACTGATCCTATTAGGCCATCTATACTAAAGCTTCACCAGATTTAAAATTAAAAATAATTTTTAGCTGCATCTAGCCCGGAAAATAATTTTGGGGCTCCGAGATGCGCAAGGCACATAAGTGCCTTCTTGCTGCACTACCTGCAGCATGACCCTCATATTGTCAGAATTCGAAGTAATCATGACTACTGGGTTGCCACACTCTTAGATCCCCCAAACTTTTCGATCAACCTTTTCATTTTAATAAAGACCAAAAAAATGGTCATTTTTGAAATTATAAGCATTAGCAGGTTGTTAGAAACTGAAATCAAACAGTTTTCAACTCAAAACTTTATTCTAGGTGATGTTACATTTTCACAAAGGACCCCTTGTTCGAAAGGAGCTTCTGAACTCTCTCGTCCATTGAATTTGTCAGGTTTTGGATGGTTTCTGCTTCAATTGTTTTGCATGAGGACAGAATACCCTCCCAGAGCTGTTGCTTTGATGTAAACTGCCTCCCGCCATCATAGACACTCCTTTTAATGATGCTCCAAAGGTTCTGAATGGGGTAGAGGTCAGGGGAGCATGGGGGTCACACCATAAGTTTGTCCCCTTTTATGCCCATATCAGCCAGAGATGCAGATGTTTTATGTGCAGCATGAGATGGTGCATTATCATGCAGAAAAATGATCTTGCTGTGAAATACACGGTTCTTCTTCTTGAACCATGGCAGGAAGTGCTGTTTGAGAAAATCCACATACATTATGGAGTTCATCTTTAGCGCCTTCAGGGATCCTAAAGGGGCCGACAATCTCTCTCCCCATGATTCCAGCCCAAAACATTACTCCACCTCCTCCTTGTTGGCGCTGTAGCCGTGTTTGCGTGGGGTGTCCATCAACCAGCCATCCTCCACTCCATCCATCTGGACCATCGAGCGCTGCACGGCACTCATCCGTGAACAAAACAGTTTTGAAATCAGTCTTCATGTAATGTTTGGCCCACTGGAGCCGTTTCTACTTGTGTGAAGTGGATAGAGGAGGTCGACAGGATGGCGCATGCACAGCTGCAAACCTCTGAAGGACCCTGCATCTTGTTGTTCGGGGGACGTTGGAGGCACAAGCAGCTTCAAAAACTTGTCTGCTGCTATGACAAGGCTTTTTTGCCGCTGCTCTTTCAACCTGACGTAATTGCCTGTAGGAAAGAGTCCTCAATTTGCCCTTATCAGCACGCACACGTGTGTACTGTGAATCAGCTACATACTTCTTGATTGCCAAGACACTTCATCCTGATCATCGCACAATGTTGATTGTAGTCATGCCTTGACCTAAACACTCCACAATTTGTTGCTTCTCAGCAGCCGACACATCCTTTTTCTTTCCCATTTTGGCAGAAAATGTAGGCTGCTTAATAATGTGAGAGAGCCTTCTTAAGTAGTCTTGCCTTTCATTGGACACACCTGCCAAACTAATTAGCACAGGTGTCTGCAATTGCTTACAGTGATATAAAGAGCCCTGACACACATCACCATCAATGAGTTTAACTGACAAACAAACAAATTCTTCCCTTATCACTCCTAAACACTTTTTGCATAATAATTTGGAACGCAGTGTACATGTGCTTTTCCACAAAACACCAGTGGTTCACGTAGTGAATCTTACAGTTCTAACTTGCCAACCGTGGTCTGTATGGAGTTGTTCAATAAAGGGCCCAAAATTAAGATAACATAGATGGGAGAGGTCTCTATGAATAGGAATTCCTAAGTATTTGATACCCTGTGAGGGCCAGGCAAAGGGAAAGTTGGACTGGATGGAATCCTATATGGATTTGGGGAGGGAGACATCGAGGGCCTCAGACTTCGCTGCATTGATTTTAAAATTTTACCATGTAACAAAGTGATCTATTTCAGCCATAACAGCATGGATGGATATATGTGATTGAGTGATATATACTAGGACATCATCAGCAAATAGAGAGCACTTGTACTCGGTGCCTCCCACCTCAATCCACCTAATATTGGGGTTATGGCGAATTGATGAGAGCAGGTGCTCCGTCACTAGGATGTATAAGAGAGGGGACAGAGGACATCACTGCCTTGTCCCATTGGTGATTGTGAAAGGTGATGAAAATGTTCTGACGCACCCCCTGGGCCTTGGGACACCCGGAGCCGGACCCTTTTTGGTGGATGCTGGTGGTTGTAGTCTTCGTGGCGGCGACCCGGTTCCGTGGCTCAGGGCGGTCAAACCAGTGGCGGAACTATTTATGTGGTTTTGATGTTTAAATGTCCGACTACGCCACCCGTGGATTGCGGTCAGAGTGAACCGCCGCTACAGGGCAGACCGCTGAGGCTGGTGTTGTGGGTGCAGCAGAGCGTAGCATAACTCCCCACGGGAGGAGTATAGCCTCAGGGCAGTGTATGCGGAGGATGGGGGTGATGGTGCAGGGCAGCAGCAGTAACGACACGGAGTCAGTGATGCAGTTCAGGGCCTTTACTCACAGTTCTTATTATCCAGGCCACGTCTGCAGGTAACGGCTGCCCACGTCGTACTGTGCTCACCAGGTGAGGGGCTCAGACAACTCCCAGATAACTTTGGAGCACTTCACAGGACCCCCTTTGTGTGTCCTTTGTCTGGCCTTTCTTACCAACACTTCTGTCCGGCTGCCTCGGGCCTCCTCTTGGTAAACTTGGCGCCAGTTTCCCTGACCCTATGTGGTGCCTTCCTAGCGGGTGTAGCGAGGGGCTGCGCCACATAAAATGTCAGAGCCTCCGGTTTCTAGCTGAGGGTCGTTTCCTGCCTCCACTAGTTCGGGGACCGGTCTCCCCCTTTGGCCTGACCCCTCCACGCAGGTGGATTCGGGCGTGCGGTGGCGACTCGCCCGTCCGCACCCCCTGGGATCCCTTCATTCCTCGTTCCTGGAGCCTTCTCCGCTCCTCTTCCTTCCTTCTCCCTCTTCCAGGCCTGGGCCTCTGTTACTAGGCCCGCCTCCGGAGCAGAGCTCATGCAGAGCCCCTGCTCCCTGCCACTTCTGCTCAGACTTCTCTGCACTGAACTAAGATGGTGCCCACCTTTTATACTCCCTTCTCAATGCACCCAGGAACTGCTTCCTCCCTGCTCCTGCACTACAGGGTTCCCCTTCCTCAGTGTTCCCTCCCCCCACTCCAGCCAGGGACAGGGACTGTCGTGCCCATCTCAGGGGCATATTGGTCACCCTGCCCCACGGCAATGTGGTGTAATGCATGCAGGTGTCGGGTCCTGATCCACACTCCATCCTTACCTGAGAGTGAGATATCACACCTCTGGGTGAGGTGCAATACGTCTGTAGCAACCGAGCTCTCAGGGTGCTACAGTTCCATTTATCTTCAGCCTAGGTGACGTATTGCGATACAGGGCCGTGATTTTGGCTATAAAAGGGTCCCCTAGACCCCTACCCCAAGCTTTTTAAGAGAATCATATATGGCGTGCCAGGAGACTCTATGGAATGCTTTCTCAGCATCCAACGAGAATATCTAATTACAAATTTTTAACTGCATCTAGCCCAGGAAATACTTTGTGCCTAGTAGCAGTGTCTGCTAGTCAGCAGATTATCCCGGCTGTTAAGCAAGCTGCACCATCTGTAGTTTAGACACTTAATTTTTTCAAAGGAAATGCTTCGGGACCAAGGGATACTTAGTGAAGAGCATCAGGAGGCACCCCAAGGCATAGGGGCTGGGACTGGCAGTAGGATGCCTTGCGGTGGACAGCCGAGCTCGATCCTTATAAAAGCTTTTTAACTGCAGCAGCTTTAGTGGACGCTACTGGAGCTGGAATTACCGCGGCTGCTGGCATGAGACTTGCCCTCCAATAGATCCTTGTAAATGGATTTAAAGTGTATTCATTCAAATTAGAGAGACAATTTAAATTAAAAAGCTTAGAGCTGCCTCCACCACAGGGGGGCTCGCTCGACCCACCAGCGGACAGGCACCAGTATTGGGAGAGGGGGGCTGGCCGTCAGGGTTCACCGCGGCTCTGGCACAAACCCGGCGACACGGAGGTGGCACGGGCAGGAGCGGACTGGCCGTGTCGGCTTCTCACTTTTTGGATTTTAGAAGGGCATGACATGCCTATATCTGTGTCTCCCCCTCCTTTTACGCCTCCACCTCTTTTATTTTCGCATGACTATATGTACTTGTCACTTTTCCATGTGTTAGTTATGTCTTCTGAGCAGTTTGTCAGCTTTTGGACACCTTTGAAGGTGTTTTCTATGTGTTTCTATGTGTTTTTGTTTGCCTGCCATTGGTTTTAACGGTGTTCGAAAGTGTTCGACGAACAGTTCGACGAACAGTTCGGCGAACACACGGGTGTTCGACGAACCGAACTCGAACACTACGGGGGTGGCTCAACACTATTAAAGAGATTGAAAGGGGTTGGTTATACTCCTAGGAGACTTCCAGAGTGTTATACACATATTTTCAGGGCAATTGGTGTACCTATGATTGGTGGTGAATTTAATCACCCCAAATCAATTTTTTTTTTGGAAAAAATTGCCAAACCTGGCTATTTGATTTTCAAATATTAAAAAAAACAAGAGTCAAAGAGGTTGTCCACTACTATTAACAATGCCCCCATGTATTTAAATTGTGGAAACGACTATTTTTGTAAATACCTTGTGTGGTCTTTATTGCCCATGAGCAGCGCTATTGCTGACCACTCACCAGGTATCATGTAACCCTGGCTGCAGCGGGCTCCGACATCCACTGATGTCAGGTCAAGTTCTGGCTGCAGCCGGGTGTGACCCAGTGACGCACTCCCCCCTGATTCATGGGCTGTGGTTGGGGTTGCACCACACATGACAGCCCAGCATCCACCACATGCTGTCCCTCTCTGCTTTCGTTGGGAAAATGCACAGTGGATGCTGGGCTGTGACATGCGGTGAAACCCCACTAGAGATGAGAGTTGTTCGACTCGAACTGTTCGCCAATCTCAAATTCGAGCTGTTTTGGGCGGTGTTCGAGCCGTTTGGCGAACACGAACGATTTGAAAAAAATTTGGCTGTTCGAGGTTATGTTCGATAACTGTTCGTGCACCAAAATCATAACTGGATTTTTTCTCAGTAATGATGAAAATTAATGTTAATACGCAGTTTGAGTGTACAGCCGGGCGGGGGGAGGGGCAGGGGATGGATCTCTGCAGGAATAATGAAGATCTCCATTTTTTTTTTCTCTTTCCCGCATTTACAGTGGGGAGGTGCAATCTGTCAGCCAATCAGCAGCGCACACACGGAGCGAAGTGCATTTTTTCACACAAGCAAGGGCATGTGTCATTGGCAGTGTATGTTACATGTCCTTGCCCTATAAGACCCAGCCATTTTCCCCGTCGCCACCATTTTCTCACTGCTGCAGCAGCATGTTAGACGGCACCGCTGTTGCTGTGTGCGCTATACCTTGTTAATTTCAAGCCAATTTTCGCACAAATCTACAGATAGCTTGGGAGTAGGGAATAGTTGTGATTGCAGTCCTTTTAAGGACTAGGTTACAGCATTTCCTACGACTTTTATCAGGCAGGTCTGTGCTCTTAAATAGATAGGTTGTGGGAGTAAAGACTAATTGTAATTGCAGTCCTTTTCAGGACTAAGTTAAATCAGTTCCTATCAGTTTTTGCCAGGCAGGTCTGTGCCAGTGCTGAGCAAGTTTTTTTCACAGCATTTGGCTAAATCTAGCAAAGCTAATCCTTTTTTGCCTATTGCAGAGTGTGTTAGTCAGTGGAGTAGCCTATCTGTGTTGCAAGCTACACCACCTGTGTATAGAATACCAATTTTTTTACTGCACCTAGTGAAGTAAAACCTTTTGGGCATAGCATCAATCTATTAGTCCATCTATACTGACCTCAATAAGGTTGCAAATTGAATATAATTTTTTTCTGCATCTAGCTCTGAAAAAATATTTGGCCTTCTAGCTGTGTGTGGGACTTGTTCTATTAGTCCATCTATACTGACCTCCATCAGGTTGCAAACTGAATATCATTTTTTTCTGCATCTACCTCTGATAAAATATTTGGGCTTCTAGCTGTGTGTGGGACTTGTTCTATTAGTCCATCTATACTGACCTCCATCAGGTTGCAAATTAAAAATAATTTTTATCTGCATCTAGCTCTGAAAAAATATTTGGCCTTCTAGCAGTGTGTGGGGCTTGTTCTATTAGTCCATCTATACTGACCTCCATCAGGTTGCAAACTGAATATCATTTTTTTCTGCATCTACCTCTGAAAAAATATTTGGGCTTCTAGCTGTGTGTGGGACTTGTTCTATTAGTCCATCTATACTGACCTCCATCAGGTTGCAAATTGAATATAATATTTTTCTGCATCTAGCTCTGAAAAAATAGTTGGCCGTCTAGCAGTGTGTGGGACTTGTTCTATTAGTCCATCTATACTGACCTCCATCAGGTTGCAAATTAAAAATAATTTTTATCTGCATCTAGCTCTGAAAAAATATTTGGCATTCTAGCAGTGTGTGGGACTTGTTCTATTAGTCCATCTATACTGACCTCCATCAGGTTGCAAATTAAAAATAATTTTTATCTGCATCTAGCTCTGAAAAAATATTTGGCCTTCTAGCAGTGTGTGAGACTTGTTCTATTAGTCCATCTATACTGACCTCCATCAGGTTGCAAACTGAATATAATTTTTTTCTGCATCTACCTCTGAAAATATATTTGGGCTTCTAGCTGTGTGTGGGGCTTGTTCTATTAGTCCATCTATACTGACCTCCATCAGGTTGCAAACTGAATATAATTTTTTTCTGCATCTACCTCTGAAAAAATATTTGGGCTTCTAGCTGTGTGTGGGACTTGTTCTATTAGTCCATCTATACTGACCTCCATCAGGTTGCAAATTGAATATAATATTTTTCTGCATCTAGCTCTGAAAAAATAGTTGGCCGTCTAGCAGTGTGTGGGACTTGTTCTATTAGTCCATCTATACTGACCTCCATCAGGTTGCAAATTAAAAATAATTTTTATCTGCATCTAGCTCTGAAAAAATATTTGGCATTCTAGCAGTGTGTGGGACTTGTTCTATTAGTCCATCTATACTGACCTCCATCAGGTTGCAAATTAAAAATAATTTTTATCTGCATCTAGCTCTGAAAAAATATTTGGCCTTCTAGCAGTGTGTGAGACTTGTTCTATTAGTCCATCTATACTGACCTCCATCAGGTTGCAAACTGAATATAATTTTTTTCTGCATCTACCTCTGAAAATATATTTGGGCTTCTAGCTGTGTGTGGGACTTGTTCTATTAGTCCATCTATACTGACCTCCATCAGGTTGCAAATTGAATATAATATTTTTCTGCATCTTACTTTGAAAAAATATTTGGCCTCCTAGCAATGTGTGAGACTTGTTCTATTAGTCCATCTATACTGACCTCCATGAGGTTGCAAACTGAATATAATTTTTTTCTGCATCTACCTCTGAAAAAATATTTGGGCTTCTAGCTGTGTGTGGGACTTGTTCTATTAGTCCATCTATACTGACCTCCATCAGGTTGCAAATTCAAAATAATTTTTTGTCTGCATCTAGTTCTGAAAAAATATTTGGCCTTCTAGCAGTGTGTGGGACTTGTTCTATTAGTCCATCTATACTGACCTCCATCAGGTTGCAAATTAAAAATAATTTTTATCTGCATCTAGCTCTGAAAAGATATTTGACCTTCTAGCAGTGTGTGGGACTTGTTCTATTAGTCCATCTATACTGACCTCCATCAGGTTGCAAATTCAAAATAATTTTTATCAGCATCTAGCTATGAAAAAATATTTGGCCTTCTAGCAGTGTGTGGGACTTGTTCTATTAGTCCATCTATACTGACCTCAATCAGGTTGCAAATTAAAAATAATTTTTATCTGCATCTAGCTCTGAAAAAATATTTGGCCTCCTAGCAGTGTGTGGGACTTGTTATATTAGTCCATCTATACTGACCTCCATCAGGTTGCAAATTAAAAATAATTTTTATCTGCATTTAGCTCTGAAAAAATATTTGGCCTTCTAGCAGTGTGTGGGACTTGTTCTATTAGTCCATCTATACTGACCTCCATCAGGTTGCAAATTAAAAAATATTTTTATCTGCATCTAGCTCTGAAAAAATATTTGGCCTTCCAGCAGTGTGTGGGACTTGTTCTATTAGTCCATCTATACTGACCTCCATCAGGTTGCAAACTGAATATCATTTTTTTCTGCATCTACCTCTGAAAAAATACTTGGGCTTCTAGCTGTGTGTGGGACTTGTTCTATTAGGCCATCTATACTGACCTCCATCAGGTTGCAAATTAAAAATAATTTTATCTGCATCTAGCTCTGAAAAAATATTTGGCCTTCTAGCAGTGTGTGGGACTTGTTCTATTAGTCCATCTATACTGACCCATCAGGTTGCAAACTGAATATAATTTTTTTCTGCATCTACCTCTGAAAAAATATTTGGGCTTCTAGCTTTGTGTGGGACTTGTTCTATTAGTCCATCTATACTGACCTCCATCAGGTTGCAAATTGAATATAATATTTTTCTGCATCTAGCTCTGAAAAAATATTTGGCCATCTAGCAGTGTGTGGGACTTGTTCTATTAGTCCATCTATACTGACCTCCATCAGGTTGAAAATTAAAAATAATTTTTATCTGCATCTAGCTCTGAATGAATATTTCGCCTTCTAGCAGTGTGTGGGACTTGTTCTATTAGTCCATCTATACTGACCTCCATCAGGTTGCAAATTAAAAATAATTTTTATCTGCATCTAGCTCTGAAAAAATATTTGGCCTTCTAGCAGTGTGTGGGACTTGTTCTATTAGTCCATCTATACTGACCTCCATCAGGTTGCAAGCTGAATATAATTTTTTTCTGCATCTACCTCTGAAAAAATATTTGGCCTTCTAGCTGTGTGTGGGACTTGTTCTATTAGTCCATCTATACTGACCTCCATCAGGTTGCAAATTGAATATAATATTTTTCTGCATCCAGCTGTGAAAAAATATTTGGCCTTCTAGCAGTGTGTGGGACTTGTTCTATTAGTCCATCCATACTGACTGTGACATACCTGGCGGCGTCCTTGCATAGTGGTCCATCTCCCACTGTGCAAGAGCGCGCACTTGATCTCCAGTCCAGGGTGTCTCTCTGGCTTCCCTCCATGCTGTCTGTTTGCTTCTGTGTCTGCTGCTTAAGGGCGGCGCCCGATCACTTCCTGCTTTTTGTACCTGCTGCAGGCACACCCTTTGTGCGTCCTCAGCCTATTGCTGTCTGTCACCTGGTATTTAAACCAGCTGCCCCATTAACCCATGCCTGAGCATCTTGCCCTGTCAGTTGGCTTTTGTCTCTGACATGCCAGGTCCTGTCTATGTTACCTGTCTTGCAGTATCTGTTCCCATGTCTGTACTGTGTCCTATCTGTGTACCTTAACCTGCAGTCTGTACTCGTTCCTTGCCTGTTCGTTCCGCCTTCCCGGAGGCTGTATTTCCAGGTCAGTCTGAACACGCTCCTTGCCTGTTCGTCCCGCCTCTCTGGGGGCCGTATTCCCAGACCCGCTCCTGTATCCCGCTGCAGTGTTGGTCTCCTCCGTACACTCAGTTCCAGTCTGAACTCTCTCCTATCTTTTACCTGTTTTTTCTCTATGTCCGTTCCTTTCCTTTTTCTGCAGAGTCTGAACTCGTACCTACTCCTGCTCGTTGTCACTGTACTTCCGTTTGTGAGTTTGTGGTCCACTCGCTACTTCTCTGCAAGTACCCTGTGGGTATCTGGTTCTGCCTTTCCCTTCTAGTCTGTTTCGTGTGAACAGAGACCTGTTCCCTCCGCGTCTGCGGTTTTCGCTTTGCTCTGCTCTGTCCACCGCGTCTGCGGTTTTCGCTTTGCTCAGCTCTGTCCGCCGCGTCTGCGGTTTTTGCCTTGCTCAGCTCTGTCCGCCGTGTCTGCGGTTTTCGCCTTGCTCAGCTCTGTCCGCCGCGTCTGCGGTTTTCGCCTTGCTCAGCTCTGTCCGCCGCGTCTGCGGTTTTCGCTTTGCTCAGCTCTGTCCGCCGCGTCTGCGGTTTTCGCTTTGCTCAGCTCTGTCCGCCGCGTCTGCGGTTTTCGCTTTGCTCAGCTCTGTCCACCGCATCTGCGGTTTTCGCTTTGCTCAGCTCTGTCCACCGCGTCTGCGGTTTTCGCTTTGCTCAGCTCTGTCCACCGCGTCTGCGGTTTTCGCTTTGCTCAGCTCTGTCCACCGCGTCTGCGGTTTTCGCTTTGCTCAGCTCTGTCCACCGCGTCTGCGGTTTTCGCTTTGCTCAGCTCTGTCCACCGCGTCTGCGGTTTTCGCTTTGCTCAGCTCTGTCCACCGCGTCTGCGGTTTTCGCTTTGCTCAGCTCTGTCCACCGCGTCTGCGGTTTTCGCTTTGCTCAGCTCTGTCCACCGCGTCTGCGGTTTTCGCTTTGCTCAGCTCTGTCCACCGCGTCTGCGGTTTTCGCTTTGCTCAGCTCTGTCCACCGCGTCTGCGGTTTTCGCTTTGCTCAGCTCTGTCCACCGCGTCTGCGGTTTTCGCTTTGCTCAGCTCTGTCTACCGCGTCTGCGGTTTCGAATTTGTCTCCCAGTCTGTACAGGACCCTACCTAGCCTGTGCTCTAGTCTGCCTGTTCCTGTATTCCCCGGTGTGGGTCAACAGCCGTGTCCGGAGTCTGACCTGGAGTAGACCCTGGTTCCTCTGCTCGGTTCCTCCCTGGTGCACTGGCGTCGTATGCCGTCGTGCGACCTTGGTCGGATCGGGCAGATACTTAGTTACGCCCCTCCAGGCACTCTCCGGTTCATGGCACAGTGGAATCACTACATACACACGCACACGCCAGTCAGTCCGGGCGTGTGCATTACAGCATGCTCAGGCCATGGTTCCCGTTGAGCCCCACGGCCTTCGCTCTCTGAGAAGTTTTCCAGCGAATACATGCATTAAAATAAATAAATAATTTTTTTTTTTTTTTTTCCCTTTAGCTGAGTTCCAGGCGAATTACGCACCCGTCCAGATGGATCTATCTGCTCTCGTTCCTGCGGATCCGCTACGTTATTATGGGGATCCAAGACAAAGTCGTGCATTTGTTGAGCAATGCATGCTACACTTCAAGTTCTACCCTCTATGTTTTCCCACCGATCGGGTTAAGGTGGCATTCATTATGTCTTACCTGGCGGGTGATGCCTTGGAATGGATCAACCCCCTATATGAAACACAGGATCCGATCCTCCTGGACCTAATGGCCTTCCTGGTGGCATTTCTAATGGTCTTCGATGATCCTAACCCGGAGGCTCCTGCTGAAGCTTCACTTCCCAATATCCCGGAGCAGCCCCAATGGGTAATGTGGGTGGGTAGCGCAATAGTCCTCCAGCCCAATGAGACTACTGCCCACCCAGAATCCTCACAGGGTGACTACGCTTTCCGGAATACTTCTCCCAACCTCAAGAGGCAGTCCAGACGTGCTAGGCGTAGAGGCAAGCCGTCACGCCAGGGTCTGTCCTCCCTGAGACCTCCTGACCCCAACCTTGAAGTCCCTACTGAAGCTTCATCTCCCTGTATCCTGGAGAAGCCCCAATGGGTAATGTGCGTGGGTAGTGCACCAGTTCTCCTGCCCGAAGAGACTTCTGCCCATCCAGACTCCACACAGGAGAACTTCCTGCACCCGGCATCAGATGCTTCACCCACTTTAACCGGTGTGCATGTCCAAGGATGCTCCAAAGCTGTGGTTACCTCAGAGTCTGTGCACCTCTACTACCTGGCGGAGGACCCCCTGTTGCCTCCTGAATCCTCCGGGATACCACTCGATGACAAATGGAGAGAGACTTCTCTACACCCGGTACTCGATACTTTGTCCGCTTCGTCCTGTGAGCCTGACAATGGGTACCCCAAAGTGGTAGTTACCTCCGAGTCTCTACACCCCTCCGACCAGGCGGAGGACCTCCAGTTGTCTCCAGAACCCTTCGGGGTGCTACCTGGTAGCGAAAGGACAGAGACTCTCCTATACTCTGTACCTGATACCTCGCTCGCTTCGTCCAGTGAGTCCAACCTAGTGTACTCCGAAGCAGAGGTTACTCCCAAGTCTCTACACCCCTCCGACCAGGCGGAGGACCCCCAGTTGTCTCCAGAACCCTTCGGGGTGCCACCTGGTGGTGAATGGATAGAGACTTTCCTATATCCTGGATCTGATACCTCGCTTGCTTCGTCCAGTGAGTCCGACCTAGTGTACTCTGAAGCAGAGGTTACCCCTGAGTCTCTACACCCCTCCGATCAGGCGGAGGATCTCCAGTTGTCTCCTGAACCCTTCCGGGTGCTACCTGGTAGCGAATGGACAGAGACTTTCCTATACTCGGTACCCGATACCTCGCCTGCTTCGTCCAGTGAGTCCGACCTAGTGTACTCTGAAGCAGATGTTTTCCCCGAGCCTCTGCACTCTTCTGACCCGGCAGAGGACCTCCAGTTGTTTCCTGACTCCTCCGGGGTACCACCAGATAACAAAGAGACAGTGACTTTTTCTCACCCTGTACCTGATAACCTGTCTATTTCTTCCTGTGAATTTGACAAGATGTACCTCGAAGCAGAGGTTATCCCCAAGTCTCTACACCCCTCCGACCAGGCGGAGGACCTCCAGTTGTCTCCTGAACCCTTCGGGGTGCTACCTGATAACGAATGGACAGGTACTCTTCTATATTCGGTACCTGATACCTCGCCCGCTTCATCCAGCGAGTCCGACCTAGTGTACTCCGAAGCAGAGGTTACCACCGAGTCTCTGCACTATTCCGACCCGGCGGAGGACCCCCAGTTGTTTTCTGAATCCTCCTGGGTACCACCAGATAACAAGGTAACAGGGACTTTTCTACACCTTGTACCTGATACCTCGCCCATTTCATCCTGTGAGTTTGACAAGATGTACCCCGAAGCAGAGGTTACCCCCGAGTCTCTGCACTCCTTCAACCCGGCGGAGGACTTCCAGTTGTCTCCTGAACCCTCTGGGGTGCTACCTGATAATAAGTGGAGAGAGACTTCCCTGTATGCTGTTCCTGGTACTCCACCTGTTTCGTCTGTTGCTGAGGATGGCTGGATAGGAGGTAGCATCCTAGCTATCCAGATGAGACCAGTTTCTCCAGTGGACAGTGGAAGTGATCTCCTTGAAGTAAAGGATTGGCCCTCGAATTCCCTGCGGAACATTCTGGCAGGCCTGAAGAAGAGGGGGCGTAAGGGGGGGGTACTGTAACATACCTGGCGGCGTCCTTGCATAGTGGTCCATCTCCCACTGTGCAAGAGCGCGCACTTGATCTCCAGTCCAGGGTGTCTCTCTGGCTTCCCTCCATGCTGTCTGTTTGCTTCTGTGTCTGCTGCTTAAGGGCGGCGCCCGATCACTTCCTGCTTTTTGTACCTGCTGCAGGCACACCCTTTGTGCGTCCTCAGCCTATTGCTGTCTGTCACCTGGTATTTAAACCAGCTGCCCCATTAACCCATGCCTGAGCATCTTGCCCTGTCAGTTGGCTTTTGTCTCTGACATGCCAGGTCCTGTCTATGTTACCTGTCTTGCAGTATCTGTTCCCATGTCTGTACTGTGTCCTATCTGTGTACCTTAACCTGCAGTCTGTACTCGTTCCTTGCCTGTTCGTTCCGCCTTCCCGGAGGCTGTATTTCCAGGCCAGTCTGAACACGCTCCTTGCCTGTTCGTCCCGCCTCTCTGGGGGCCGTATTCCCAGACCCGCTCCTGTATCCCGCTGCAGTGTCGGTCTCCTCCGTACACTCAGTTCCAGTCTGAACTCTCTCCTATCTTTTACCTGTTTTTTCTCTATGTCCGTTCCTTTCCTTTTTCTGCAGAGTCTGAACTCGTACCTACTCCTGCTCGTTGTCACTGTACTTCCGTTTGTGAGTTTGTGGTCCACTCGCTACTTCTCTGCAAGTACCCTGTGGGTATCTGGTTCTGCCTTTCCCTTCTAGTCTGTTCCGTGTGAACAGAGCCCTGTTCCCTCCGCGTCTGCGGTTTTCGCTTTGCTCTGCTCTGTCCACCGCGTCTGCGGTTTTCGCTTTGCTCAGCTCTGTCGGCCGCGTCTGCGGTTTTTGCCTTGCTCAGCTCTGTCCGCCGCGTCTGCGGTTTTCGCCTTGCTCAGCTCTGTCCGCCGCGTCTGCGGTTTTCGCCTTGTTCAGCTCTGTCCGCCGCGTCTGCGGTTTTCGCTTTGCTCAGCTCTGTCCGCCACGTCTGCGGTTTTCGCTTTGCTCAGCTCTGTCCGCCGCGTCTGCGGTTTTCGCTTTGGTCAGCTCTGTCCGCCGCGTCTGCGGTTTTCGCTTTGCTCAGCTCTGTCCACCGCGTCTGCGGTTTTCGCTTTGCTCAGTTCTGTCCACCGCGTCTGCGGTTTTCGCTTTGCTCAGCTCTGTCCACCGCGTCTGCGGTTTTCGCTTTGCTCAGCTCTGTCCACCGCGTCTGCGGTTTTCGCTTTGCTCAGCTCTGTCCACCGCGTCTGCGGTTTTCGCTTTGCTCAGCTCTGTCCACCGCGTCTGCGGTTTTCGCTTTGCTCAGCTCTGTCCACCGCGTCTGCGTTCTTCGCTTTGCTCAGCTCTATCTACCGCGTCTGCGGTTTCGAATTTGTCTCCCAGTCTGTACTGGACCCTACCTAGCCTGTGCTCTACTCTGCCTGTTCCTGTATTCCCCGGTGTGGGTCAACAGCCGTGTCCGGAGTCTGACCTGGAGTAGACCCTGGTTCCTCTGCTCGGTTCCTCCCTGGTGCACTGGCGTCGTATGCCGTCGTGCGACCTTGGTCGGATCGGGCAGATACTTAGTTACGCCCCTCCAGGCACTCTCCGGTTCATGGCACAGTGGAATCACTACATAAACACGCACACGCCAGTCAGTCCGGGCGTGTGCATTACACTGACCTCCATCAGGTTGCAAACTGAATATAATTTTTTTCTGCATCTACCTCTGAAAAAATATTTGGGCTTCTAGCTGTGTGTGGGACTTGTTCTGTTAGTCCATCTATACTGACCTCCATCAGGTTGCAAATTGAATATAATTTTTTTCTGCATCTAGCTCTGAAAAAATATTTGTCCTTCTAGCAGTGTGTGGGACTTGTTCTAATGGTCCATCTATACTGACCTCCATCAGGTTGCAAATTCAAAATAATTTTTTGTCTGCATCTAGTTCTGAAAAAATATTTGGCCTTCTAGCAGTGTGTGGGACTTGTTCTATTAGTCCATCTATACTGACCTCCATCAGGTTGCAAATTAAAAATAATTTTTATCTGCATCTAGCTCTGAAAAAATATTTGGCCTTCTAGCAGTGTGTGGGACTTGTTCTATTAGTCCTTCTATACTGACCTCCATCAGGTTGCAAATTAAAAATAATTTTTATCTGCATCTAGCTCTGAAAAAATATTTGGCCTTCTAGCAGTGTGAGGGACTTGTTCTATTAGTCCATCTATATTGACCTCCATCAGGTTGCAAATTAAAAATAATTTTTATCTGCATTTAGCTCTGAAAAATATTTTGCCTTCTAGCAGTGTGTGGGACTTGTTCTATTAGTCCATCTATACTGACCTCCATCAGGTTGCAAATTAAAAATAATTTTTATCTGCATCTAGCTCTGAAAAAATATTTGGCCTTCTAGCAGTGTGTGGGACTTGTTCTATTAGTCCATCTATACTGACCTCCATCAGGTTGCAAACTGAATATCATTTTTTTCTGCATCTACCTCTGAAAAAATATTTCGGCTTCTAGCTGTGTGTGGGACTTGTTCTATTAGTCCATCTATACTGACCTCCATCAGGTTGCAAATTAAAAATAATTTTTATCTGCATCTAGCTCTGGAAAAATATTTGGCCGTCTAGCAGTGTGTGGGACTTGTTCTATTTGTCCATCTATACTAACCTCCATCAGGTTGCAAATTAAAAATAATTTTTATCTGCATCTAGCTCTGGAAAAATATTTGGCCGTCTAGCAGTGTGTGGGACTTGTTCTATTAGTCCATCTATACTGACCTCCATCAGGTTGCAAATTAAAAATAATTTTTACCTGCATCTAGCTCTGAAAAAATATTTGGCCTTCTAGCAGTGTGTGGGACTTGTTCTATTAGTCCATCTATACTGACCTCCATGAGGTTGCAAACTGAATATAATTTTTTTCTGCATCTACCTCTGAAAAAATATTTGGCCTTCTAGCAGTGTGTGGGACTTGTTCTATTAGTCCTTCTATACTGACCTCCATCAGGTTGCAAATTAAAAATAATTTTTATCTGCATCTAGCTCTGAAAAAATATTTGGCCTTCTAGCAGTGTGTGGGACTTGTTATATTAGTCCATCTATACTGACCTCCATCAGGTTGCAAATTAAAAATAATTTTTATCTGCATTTAGCTCTGAAAAAATATTTTTCCTTCTAGCAGTGTGTGGGACTTGTTCTATTAGTCCATCTATACTGACCTCCATCAGGTTGCAAATTGAACATAATATTTTTCTGCATCTAGCTGTGAAAAAATATTTGGCCTTCTAGCAGTGTGTGGGACTTGTTCTATTAGTCCATCTATACTGACCTCCATCAGGTTGCAAACTGAATATAATTTTTTTTCTGCATCTACCTCTGAAAAAATATTTGGGCTTCTAGCTGTGTGTGGGACTTGTTCTGTTAGTCCATCTATACTGACCTCCATCAGGTTGCAAATTGAATATAATTTTTTTCTGCATCTAGCTCTGAAAAAATATTTGGCCTTCTAGCAGTGTGTGGGACTTGTTCTAATAGTCCATCTATACTGACCTCCATCAGGTTGCAAATTAAAAATAATTTTTATCTGCATCTAGCTTTGAAAAGATATTTGGCCTTCTAGCAGTGTGTGGGACTTGTTCTATTAGTCCATCTATACTGACCTCTATCAGGTTGCAAATTAAAAATTATTTTTATCTGCATCTAGCTCTGAAAAAATATTTGGCCTTCTAGCAGTGTGTGGGACTTGTTCTATTAGTCCTTCTATCCTGACCTCCATCAGGTTGCAAATTAAAAATAATTTTTATCTGCATCTAGCTCTGAAAAAATATTTGGCCTTCTAGCAGTGTGTGGGACTTGTTCTATTAGTCCATCTATACTGACCTCCATCAGGTTGCAAATTAAAAATAATTTTTATCTGCATTTAGCTCTGAAAAAATATTTTGCCTTCTAGAAGTGTGTGGGACTTGTTCTATTAGTCCATCTATACTGACCTCCATCAGGTTGCAAATTAAAAATAATTTTTATCTGCATCTAGCTCTGAAAAAATATTTGGCCTTCTAGCAGTGTGTGGGACTTATTCTATTAGTCCATCTATACTGACCTCCATCAGGTTGCAAACTGAATATCATTTTTTTCTGCATCTACCTCTGAAAAAATATTTGGGCTTCTAGCTGTGTGTGGGACTTGTTCTAATAGTCCATCTATACTGACCTCCATCAGGTTGCAAATTGAATATAATATTTTTCTGCATCTAGCTGTGAAAAAATATTTGGCCTTCTAGCAGTGTGTGGGACTTGTTCTATTAGTCCATCTATACTGACCTCCATCAGGTTGCAAACTGAATATAATTTTTTTCTGCATCTACCTCTGAAAAAATATTTGGGCTTCTAGCTGTGTGTGGGACTTGTTCTATCAGTCCATCTATAATGACCTCCATCAGGTTGCAAATTCAAAATAATTTTTTGTCTGTATCTAGTTCTGAAAAATTATTTGGCCTTCTAGCAGTGTGTGGGACTTGTTCTATTAGTCCATGTATACTGACCTCCATCAGGTTGCAAATTAAAAATAATTTTTATCTGCATCTAGCTCTGAAAAGATATTTGGCCTTCTAGCAGTGTGTGGGACTTGTTCTATTAGTCCATCTATACTGACCTCCATCAGGTTGCAAATTAAAAATAATTTGTATCTGCATCTAGCTCTGAAAAAATATTTGGCCTTCTAGCAGTGTGTGGGACTTGTTCTATTAGTCCATCTATACTGACCTCCATCAGGTTGCAAATTAAAAATATTTTTTATCTGCATCTAGCTCTCAAAAAATATTTGGCCTTCTAGCAGTGTGTGGGACTTGTTCTATTAGTCCATCTATACTGACCTCCATCAGGTTGCAAATTAAAAATATTTTTTATCTGCATCTAGCTCTGAAAAAATATTTGGCCTTCTAGCAGTGTGTGGGACTTGTTCTATTAGTCCATCTATACTGACCTCCATCAGGTTGCAAATTAAAAATAATTTTTATCTGCTTTTAGCTCTGAAAAAATGTTTGGCCGTCTAGCAGTGTGTGGGACTTGTTCTATTAGTCCATCTATACTGACCTCCATCAGGTTGCAAATTAAAAATAATTTTTATCTGCATCTAGCTCTGAAAAAATATTTGGCCTTCTAGCAGTGTGTGGGACTTGTTCCATTAGTCCATCTATACTGACCTCCATCAGGTTGCAAACTGAATATAATTTTTTTCTGCATCTACCTCTGAAAAAATATTTGGCCTTCTAGCAGTGAGTGGGACTCATTGAATTAGGCCATCTATACCAATCTCCACCAGCTTTTAAATTAATATTAATTTTTATCTGCATCTAGCCCTGAAAATAATTTTTCTTCCCAATAGTGGTAGCAATAGAAATATGGGGCGCGCTCCTGGCTTACAAAAATATACGCTTCATGACAAAAAACACCAGCCTAGCGCACTGCATTAATAAGATGGTATCATCGTCTCTCCCTGTGCTAGACCTACTACCCAGGCTAGCATTCCTGTGCCTAAAACACAATGTATGGGTCCGCGCTAGACACTATGCTGAGGGGTCTAAAGCTGCTGCTAACGCTTTATAACAATTCAATTGGCAGATTTTCACAGAGCTCTTCCACAACGCCCACCCATCGAGCAACAGTTGCCCACCTTCCCTCTAGTGGCGAATAGTTGATGTCATTAATCAGAGCGTCAGTTGCCCCGTCGACGTGGCAAGCATACGGTAAGGCATGGGAAGAGTGGACACGACTAGTAGCAGGCAGACGGGTTGACCAATGTGAACCAGCCAGATCACAAGTCACCATAGAAATTCTCCACCAGCTAATGATGAGGGGCATATCAGGGGCGTCAGCGCAGTGGTGTCTGACCGGAGTAGCATTTCACTTCCAACTACTGAATTGGGGAGATGTGACAAAGTTTCATCATCAGACAATCCATAAAAGGGTGGAAAAGGGGTCAGCCAAGTCAGGAGTGTAGACGTCCCGTCCCGTGTCACTAAAACTGATTTCTCACATCATATCCCTAACACCATTAACATGACACTCACAATTTGAAGCAACACTACTGTCTACTGCATTTGTGATCGCCTTCTTCGGGACGCTATGCATAAGAGAATTAGTCCCTCAATCCAAAATTACCACCAGTGGAGGCTTATTACACCAGGACGTAGTCATAGCCAATAATGCAATACGTCTACGCATACACAAATCGAAAACGGTTCCAGCGAGCAGGTGCACTTGGGTACTTCTACAACCCACAAACGGTACACTGAGTCGGGTAACAATAGTAAAAACATATCTAACCATCAGCTCACAAAGTAATTTCTTCCTATCACGCATTGATGAAACGCCATTATCAAGATACCAGTTCCAAGCTATATTTAATAAATGCATAACATCGGCAGGGAACCACCCCAAAGATTACGGGACACACTCATTCCGCATAGGCGCGGCCACGGAAGCAGCAAGAGCAGGACTGTCAGAAACGGAAGTTCAGAGGATAGGGAGATGGCGATCCACATGTTTGGCAAGATACATAAGACCGGACTTCTTATCCTAACGTGGTTTGTTTCTTTTACAGGTAAGGCTAAGCCAACAGTGTGGGTGATAGGCCACTCGTGTATATATTGGGCAGAAAAAAGGGCGAAAGTCCGCCCAGGCGGGAGGAAATTAGAGTTTCATAACACATATTTCAACTGGAGAGGTATTAGAGGCCTGCTATGGCCACAGGTACTAATGGAGGTAATCAAGGTAGGGAGAGAGGCAAGATGTCCGGTCATCTTAGTTATACAGGCCAGGGGAAACAACCTAGGTCATCACAAGAGCGCATAACTAATGGCAATAATGAAACTAGACACTGAGCGCTTCAGAGAATTTTTCACAAAACTAGCTATAGTATGGTCAGAGATTGTGCCGATAGCGGTATGGCAAGGTGCACGAGACATCACGGCCATCGAACGGACAAGGCGGGTAATAAATATTCGGATGGCAAAATTTAGAAGAGACAGAGGCGGTGTAGTGGTACGACACTGACAACGGGAAGGAGATAAAGCAGGCCTCATACGGCCCGACGGTGTTCACTTAATGGATATTGGACTGGACATATTCCTGCCAGGACTCCAGGACGGAGTGGAACAAGCGTTAAGAGTGATGGGTCGGGGTCAGAGTCCTACATACGAGTACGCAGGATCCTCCGTGGCCTGGAAATAGAAAGGACATGTTGGAGAGTTACACTTGTTGGCCAAGTTGCCGGAGTGGAGACCCAGGGCATGCTGCAACAAGCTGAATTATTTTAGAAATAAAATGCCTTTCTAATGGAATGAGTATAAAGAGTTAATAAAGCTGTGACCGATCCTCACCCATCCAGTTGTAAGAGTTACATTATTGTATTGTCAAGGAAAGGGGGGCGGTAGGGGGGCTGAGAGTCTGGGTTTGGTTGGGGGTCCCCACAGTCTGCCTAGGCTAGATGCATTTAAAAATTCTTATTAGATACACAGGCGGTGCAGCTTGCTTCGCAGCTGGGCTACTACGCCCAAAGTATTGCCTAGGCTAGATGCAGTTAAAAATTCTACGCTGACTAGCAGACACTGAAGATTTGGAGCAGACCTCTGAGTAAACAGCTCTTCAGACTCAACCATCTGTGTTACCCCAAGCCATAGTGTATGTAGTTTCTTACAGTTAAATGGGGGGGGGGGCAACCCAACCCACCTGGAATTGACAATGCCAACGTCACTTAAGACACAGCAAGGGGACTCCAAAAAGAGTCTCCATTTTTTCCCAAAATTGTGGCACAGACACCACTTAACCCTAGAACGCATACCTGGGGCCTCGCAGTCCTGCCCTGTTAATTGTTTTCTATTTTCTGCAAGATTACTTTAGTTAGAATTTTGAAACTCTAGGTATTCTTCATGTATATAGTTGTTTGTCATTTGAGTTTGAGTTATTCCATGTTATTTGCACACGGGCCTAAAAGGCCCCAGGTATATGAAAGTGTAGATTTTTATGGTCATGCGTTCTAGGGTTAAGTGGCATCAATTGCCCCACAGTTGCTTAAAACGGTTGGTGAGGTGATATTACCAAATCCTCAAGCTTTTAGTCTCCCAAGGATAACACAGGGTTATAAAAGTCCTTGCGAATCCATGATTTGTTCATCTTTATGAACTTGAGTCTGTCTACATTCTCAGTGGACAGCCGCATGCACTTATCTGTCAGCACACCATCAGCAGCGCTGAACACACGCTCAGAGAGAACACTGACTGCAGGGCATGACAAGATCTCCAAGGCGTGAGTGGCGAGCTCCGGCCATTTTTACAGATTGGAATACCAAAATGAGCAAGGGTCCAGTGACACAGTCATGGCTTCGATGTTCACTTGGAGATACTTCTGCACCATCCTCTCTAGGCATTGACTATGTGTCAGACTTCTTGTCTCCGGTGGCCTTGCAAAGGATGGTCTAAAAAAGTGGTGAAACGATTCCACAAAATTACTGTTACCAGCAGATACTGTGTTACTGTTACGGTTTGAGTGATGAAGACTCGACAGTCCCACGGTTGGCAAGTTAGAACTGTGAGATTCACTTCATGCACCACTGGTGTTTTGTGGAAAAGCACATGTAAGATTCTGCAACAGCGTCTGCAGAAACTCCTGCATGCGTCAATCCCTTTTTATGGCAGGAATTATTTTGGCAAATTTACTTTTGTACCGGGGATCTAAGAGTGTGGCAACCCAGTAGTCGGGATTACTTCGAATTCTGCAATCTGAGGGTCATGTTGCAGGTAGTGCAGCAAGAAGGCACTCATGTGTCTTGCGCATCCAGGAGGACCAAATCCTTGTTGTGTTGGTAGCGAGGTAAGAATCATGCTTCCGTCCTCTGCCCTCTCCCCCCAACCTCACACAACAGAAATGTGATCAAGGTCTCCCTCATCTGAGGAGTCTTCCATGCCCATCGCCAGTTCATCCTCCACTTCTTCCTCGGCTCCTGCACCTTCCTCAACAGTTTGGCTGCTACCATGTGCCCTGGTTAATCCCTCTCCCCCACCCTCCCATGCCTGCCGCCTTGGTGCTGCCAACCGTCTGGACCTTGGAGATGTTATCCCTTCCACATACGACTCCTCCTCTACTTCCTCCACCTCCTCTTGTCCCACCACCTGACTCTGAATTCTGTTTAATGTGTGCTCCAGCATGTAAATCACCGGTATAGTCATGCAGATAATGGCATCGTCGTCAGCAGTAAACATCTTCGTCGCCATTTCAAAACTGTGCAGAAGGGTATGTGGCGCCCCTGAGGGTTCAGTCGCCACAGAGTTACTGCATCTCACCCAGAGGTGTGGTATCTCACCCTCAGGTAAGGAAGGCGTATGGCTCGGGACCCTAACACCTGCATCCAACACATACCCGCAGTGGGGGTAGGGCGAGATTGCTCCTAAGGGAGAGCACAGTCCCAGGTCCCTAGCTGGTGGGAGGGTCCTATGTAGTGGTTGCTTAGGGGAGCAGCTTAGGGGAGCACATGACAGGGAGAGTATAAATAGGAAGCCATCTTAGAAAGAGCAAGCCAGTCAGAGGAGGAAAAGTGACAGGAGCAGAGGCTCTGCATGAGCTCTGCTCCGGAGGCGGGCCTAGCCTGGGAGGCCCAGGACAGAAGGAGAGAAGAGAGGAGTGGGAGCAGGAAGGCTCCAGGAACCGAAGGGACCCTAGGGCTACGGGCCATGTTGAAGGCCACCCGTACTCCCGCTGCTACCAGGAGGTAGAGGGGTCAGGCCAGATAAGGGGAACCGGTCCCACAACTTGAGGAGAAACAGCAAGGCTCAACTAGAAACCAGAGGCTGCAGCATTTCATGTACTGCAAGCAAAAGTCCACACCAGTCTCACTAAGAAGGTAGCCAAATAGGACCCAGGGGACGGAACACAAGTCGCCCGCCAAGGCCCGAGGATACCGGATAGAAGTGTCACTGGGTGTGAGGTGCAGGGAGAAGGCCAGAGAAAGGACACACAGAAGGGGGTCCTGCTAAGTACTCCGGAGCTATCTGGGGGTGGACTGAGCCCCTCACTGAGTATGCACAGCACGACGGGTGAGATTGCTCTGGTACCTGTAATCTGGACTGCAGCAACTGTGAGTAAAGATCTTGGGACTGCATCACACGGTCTCTGTGTTCATTACTGACTCCCTGCACTACAACCACCATCATCCACCCACACTGCCCTGAAGCTACACTCTTCCTGTGGTGAGTAATAATACCATTGCTGCAAAACCACCAGCTTCAGAGGACTGTTCCGCAGCAGCGGCCCCTTTGGCCGCACTCAACAGGTGGCGTAGTCGGACATTATAAAATCCATATATACAAATTACCGTTGGATTGACCGCCCTGGGTCACGGACCGGGTCACCGCCACAGTGACTACAACCCCCAGGGTCTACCGGCCAGGCTCAGGGTACCCCATGGCCCAGGGGGCGCGTCAACTTCATAGGTCCCTGATCTGAGACCACTCCTGCAGCGTGATTTGCCCCACCTCTGGATCTCGTTGGCCCAGGCTATATGTCAGAACGTATTGCACCAGGGCTTGTCGGTGCTGCCACAGTCGCTGCAAGATGTGCAGAGTTGAATTCCACCGTGTCGGCACATCGCTTTTCAGCCGGTGAACTGGCAGGCCCAACGACTTCTGTAGAGTTGTAAGTCGTTGAGCTGCGGGATGCGAACGGCGGAAGTGAGCACACAGCGACCGTGCCCTCTGCAGAAGGCCATCTAGTCTGGGATAGTGGGCTAAAAATTTATGGACAACCAGGTTCAACACGTGAGCCATACAAGGCACGTGTGTGACATTGCCCCGGCGAAGGGCCGCACCTAGGTTTGCAGCATTGTCGCACACGGCCTTCCCTGGTTGCAGGTCCAGTGGAGACAACCATTCATGAAACTGGGTCGCCAGAGCTGATCACAAGTCCTCTGCTGTGTGACTCACATTTCCCAGACATTTCAAAGTAAACACTGATGCCGTTGAGCCCTGCTGCCAGCATAGTAAGGAGGTGTGCAGGATTCCTTCTGCGCAGTTAGAAAACAGGTGGCATTATCAGACAGGCTTACAGGCTTTGGGTGCAGGTGGAGGACCGAGAGGAGGTTGAGGAGGCAGAAGCAGTGGAGGAACTTCGAGATAAAGAGGATTGACGCAAAACTCGTGGGGACGGTAAGACTTGGACAGCAGCCCCTTGTCCTGCTGTCACCATACAGTGGTGGCCAAAAGTATTGGCACCCCTGCAATTCTGTCAGATAATACTCAGTTTCTTCCTGAAAATTATTGCAATCACAAATTCTTTGGTATTATTATCTTCATTTAATTTTTCTTCAATGAAAAAACACAAAAGAATTGTCCTAAAGCCAAATTGGATATAATTCCACACCAAACCTAAAAAAGGGGGTGGACAAAAATATTGGCACTGTTTGAAAAATCATGTGATGCTTCTCTAATTCGTGTAATTAACAGCACCTGTAACTTACCTGTGGCACCTAACAGGTGTTGGCAATATCTAAATCACACTTGCAGCCAGTTAACATGGATTAAAGTTGACTCAACCTCTGTCCTGTGTCCTTGTGTGTACCACATTGAGCATGGAGAAAAGAAAGAAGACCAAAGAACTGTCTGAGGACTTGAGAAACCAAATTGTGAGGAAGCATGAGAAATCTCAAGGCTACAAGTCCATCTCCAAAGACCTGAATGTTCCTGTGTCTTCCGTGTGCAGTGTCAACAAGAAGTTTAAAGCCCATGGCACTGTGGCTAACCTCCCTAGATGTGGACGGAAAAGAAAAATTGACGAGAGATTTAAACGCACGATTGTGCGGATGGTGGATAAAGAACCTCGACTAACATCCAAACAAGTTTAAGCTGCCCTGCAGTCCGAGGGTACGGCAGTGTCAACCCGTACTATCCGTCAGCGTCTGAATGAAAAGGGACTGTATGGTAGGATACCCAGGAAGACCCCACTTCTTACCCCGAGACATAAAAAAGCCAGGCTGGAGTTTGCCAAAACTTACCTGAGAAAGCCTAAAACATTTTGGAAGAATGTTCTCTGGTCAGATGAGACAAAAGTAGAGCTTTTTGGGAAAAAGCATCAACATAGAGTGTACAGGAAAAAAAAAGAGGCATTCAAAGAAAAGAACACGGTCCCTACAGTCAAACATGGCGGAGGTTCCCTGATGTTTTGGGGTTGCTTTGCTGCCTCTGGCACTGGACTGCTTGACCGTGTGCATGGCATTATGAAGTCTGAAGACCACCAACAAATATTGCAGCATAATGTAGGGCCCAGTGTGAGAAAGCTGGGTCTCCCTCAGTGGTCATGGGTCTTCCAGCAGGACAATGACCCAAAACACACTTCCAAAAGCACTATAAAATGGTTTGAGAGAAAGCACTGGAGACTTCTAAGGTGGCCAGCAATGAGTCCAGACCTGAATCCCATAGAACACCTGTGGAGAGATCTCAAAATGGCAGTTTGGAGAAGGCACCCTTCAAATATCAGGGACCTAGAGCAGTTTGCCAAAGAAGAATGGTCTACAATTCCAGCAGAGCATTGTAAGAAACTCATTGATGGTTACCGGAAGCGGTTGTTCGCAGTTAGTTTGGCTAAAGGTTGTGCAACCAAGTATTAGGCTGAGGGTGCCAATACTTTTGTCTGGCCCATTTTTGGAGTTTTGTGTGAAATGATCAATGATTTGATTTTTGCTTCATTCTCTTTTGTGTTTTTTAGTTGCAAGCAAATTAAATGAAGATAATAATACCAAAGAATTTGTGATTGCAATCATTTTCAGGAATAAACTGAGTATTTTCTGACAGAATTGCAGGGGTGCCAATACTTTTCGCCACCACTGTAGTTACCCAGTGCCCAGTCAGCGACATGTAACGCCCCTGTCCATGCCTACTCGTCCAAGTGTCTGTGGTGAAATGCACCCTGTCACACACAGAGTTTCTCAAAGAAGCGGTGATGTTGTGTGCGACATGCTGGTGGAGCGCAGGCACACCTTTCTTAGAGAAGTAGTGCCGACTGGGCATCTGGTACTGGGGCACTACGACGGACATAAGGTCTCGAAAATCCACTGTGTCCTCCAGGCGGAAAGGCAGCATTTCTGTAGCCAACAGCTTGCAGATGGTGAAATTCAACCTCTTAGCTTTCTCATGGCTAGGAGGAAATGGTCTTTTACTTTTCCACATCTGAGGGACCGAGGGCTGGCTGTTGTGCTTTGACGGGGTTGAGTAGGGTGTCCCCGGCAAACTGCCGGTCTGTGAGGAAGATGCAGGCGGACATGTTAGGTTGCCTTGATCCAAAGGTGGTGCTCTCGATGTCAGAGAGCGCTCAACACCAGCAGGTGTTTCCACTTCCCAATGAACTGACGACCTGCCAATCACACTGGCTGTTGCAGGTAAAGAGGTGGCAGGTCTGCGTCCAAAAACATGTGTGACTGCTGTCCCCCCAGTCACAGAGGATGAAGAGGCCGCGGATGCACAAGATGGGGCAGACGGTGGTTGGCCCAGCCTGCTAGGCCGCATTGTAGCACAGTGAGCTTCCCACTGCAACTTATGCTTCATATCCATGTGACGGTACATGCATGAAGTACTCAAACTATGGATTTTTTGGCCTCTACTTAGCTTTTGGTGACAAATATTACAGATAACACGAGTTGGGTCATTCTTATCGATCAGAATAAATGCCCAGGCTATGCAAGGCTTAGAGCCCATGCGACCTGAAGAGCCACTACGACTTGTGGTAAGAGGCAGAGTTGTGGTTGAGGATGCAGTTGTTGACGTGCTTCCAGTACTCAGTCTCTGTCCAGGAAGGCGCAACCTAACCTCGTCGTCAATAGCATCTGTGACGCCCCGCTGCGCTTGGTATCACAGATCCTAGTAGCGTGTATTTTTTGGAATCCTCCACAAGAGGCCCCCATAAACATTCACACATCTCCACCTTCCACCTCAGACCAGCAGAGGGAGCCCGTTAGGAATATAAGTAGGGAAGGTGGAGCTAGGCAGTTCAGTTCCTCTGAAGAGTTCCTGCAGTAGAGAAGCCTAAGAGAGGTCAGTCTGCAGTGGACCTCAGTCTAGTCTAGAGAACTCAGTTAATAGTTCAGCAGTGGAGCACGAGGCTCCTGCTAGCTAGATTCAGGGAGCCCAGATAGAGCTTAAGGTGTGCCGGCGCCATAAGATCGGTGAAGCGCGGCAAGCTGCCTTAAGTTTGTATAGCCTAGTGAGGGCCCGAGTAGGCCGAAGGCGAGTGGCGAGTTAGTACATAAGGGGCAGAGGAGCTTAATCAGCTCACCCCGAAGCATTTACCGGACACCGGATCCGAGTTTACCTGGATCTCTATGACCCAGTAAGGCATAACCGGAATCCCTGGAGAACTACAAGTTCCAGGATCGCTAAGGTGCTGATATGTAACAGAGCCAGGAGACGCTTAGGCCCCGCATACTGGGAGCGTGAACTCCAAGAGAAGGCCCTACCACAAGGTCAGCCAGCGCAGGACAGAGACAAAGTTAGGCCTAGCTCCAGGCAGGTCAGAAACTTACTACGCAGAGGCAAGAAACAGGAGGCCCTACACCCGCTCATTGGGGAGGATCCTGATATGCACCCTTCACCCTACAGTGCTCCGGGATGTGCCTGAATTTCCTCCAGTAAAAGGTACTGAAGTGACTACCGTGTTCGTTCCCGTTCTTGCTCTGACCCAACTGGGTCTCGCCTGTCCTGCATTCCCCCTGCATACGCTGCCCTGAGACCTAGCTCCACCTGTGGGGAGCTATACCATCGAGCTGCCTTATCACGGGCCTCAGTGGACTGATGCAGCGCTGGTGCTTCTCACCAGATACCACAGGTGGCGTCACGAGCTCTTATAAAATTAACAATTATCCACCCTTTTAAAGAGTGACCCCAGGGTACGGGCCAGGGAGCCGACCACCGCGACATCCCCAAGTCCAGGCAAAGGCCCGGGTGACCTCATCGACTGTCTGACTGTGGGTTGACAGTAAGTGGGATCTCCAACCTTGTCATCATCACCCTGTGTGTTATCACACCCGTCGCCCTCAAAGCCAACCTCTTCCTGCCCTGACCGAAAAGTCAAGTTGTCGCTCCAATCAGGTATTTGAGTCTCATCATCGTCTTCATCATTGTCTCCACCAACAGGAGTTACAGTTTGGGAACGAGGGTCTACATTATGCTCAGAACCTTCTTCATCTGGTCCTGGATCCGACTTATAAAGATTCTGGGCATCAGTGCAGATTATTTCCTCATTTGGATTAACAGAAGCGCTGGAGCAGACCTCCGTTTCCCAGGCTATAGTATGAGTAAACAGCTCTGCAGACTCAACCATCTGTGTTACCCCATACTCAGACTGGCAGCTGGAGACTTGGGAGCTGTGAGGAAGCAAGTGCGATTGGGGTGACACCTCTGAGGACTGGAGTATTTGTGATGTTGAAATTGAGGTGGAGAAGAGCCCACTTGAAGGAGCACTTGATATCCGCTGAAGCACCTGCTGTTTTTGTGCCTCATCTGGAATTTGTAGCGATGGGCGTGTCTGTAACAAAGGGATTGTATCACATTGTCCACGAAAAGAAGTCGACATGTTGATTTGGCTGGAAGATGGTCTTTCTTCTGCAGATGTTACTCCCCCCCCCCCACCGCGGGGGGGCTCGACCCACCAGCGGACAGGCACCAGTATTGGGAGAGGGGGGCTGGCCGTCAGGGTCCACCGCGGCTCTGGCACAAACCCGGCGACACGGAGGTGGCACGGGCAGGAACGGACTGGCCGTGTCGGCTTCTCACTTTTTGGATTTTAGAAGGGCATGACATGCCTATATCTGTGTCTCCCCCTGGTTTTACTCCTCCACCTCTTATCTTTTCGCATGACTATATGTACTTGTCACTTTTCCCTGTGTTAGTTGTGTCTTCTGAGCAGTTTGTCAGCTTTTGGACACTTTTGAAGGTGTTTTCTATGTGTTTCTATGTGTTTTTGTTTGCCTGCCAGTGGTTTTAACGGTGTTCGAAGGTGTTCGACGAACAGTTCGACGAACAGTTCGGCGAACACAAGGGTGTTCGACGAACCGAACCGAACTCGAACACTACGGGGGTGGCTCAACACTAAACCCCACCCACAGCCAAGCTGCAGCCGGAACTTGATGTGACATCAGCGGATGTTGAAGCCAACTGCAGCCGGGTCACGTGATGTCTGGTGAGTTGTCAGCAATAGTGCAGCTCACAGGCAATGAAGAACACACAAGGTATTTACAAAAATAGTTGTTTCCACAATTTAAATCCATGGTGCATTGTTCATAGTAGTGGACAACCTCTTTAAATAAACAATAAACATAGAAAATACAAAAAACTTATAGTGATGAGCAAAAGGGTAACAATTAGTGATGAGCGAGCAATAAAATGCTCAGGTGCTTGATGCTCGGGTCGAGCACATTGGAATACTGGGTTGCTCGACCCAAGTAATGAGCCCAATGTAAGTCTATGGGAAACTCGAGCATTTTTCAGGCAGCTCCCCCCGGTGGTCTGCAGAGGGCATAAAAATTGCCCAAATCGATGGGAACAGTGCTCAAATGAGATGGGAACAGCATGGGGAAGACTCCTGGAAGCATTTATGATTCCCAGGTCACTTCTGTCAACAATGTTGCCAGAGGTATTACGCCACTTTTACGGACTCACAATAAAACATACCAAAATGAAACCAAAATGGATTTTCCTGGGAAATATGTTAAGGAAGATCCTTTCCCGGGTAATGACTTGTATTTAAGGCAAAATAAATAACAAAAATGCTCCTCGACACCTTGGGCTATGTTCACACGTAGCAATTTTGATGCATTTTTTCACTGTTGCATTGCTTTCAACAGTGACAAATGCATTCACCAGGGAATGTCATTTTAACATTTTGCAACCTTATCTGGCCATGTGGTGTGTGAGGTATCATCAGACACATTGTGCTTCATTTATGAAGGAGGGACTCTGAAAGTCACGAAGCCAATTTTTATAGGGCCATCAGGGGTCCTTTACTATTCTTAAAGGGCCAGCAGTCAGCCCTCACTATTCTTAGAGAGCAATCAGCTGGCTATGTTTTATTGTTCCCATTACTAAAGAGTGGGTCTCCTATACTGTTATTGCGTATGCAGTGAGTGGCAAGGCTGCACAAAATTTAGATGCACCCCAATACCACTTTGAAAATTTGGATGCACCCCAATACCCCTTTGAAGAGACTTAGAGGAGGGCCTCCTGAAAACAATGTTCCCATTATTAGGAAGTAGGTCTCCCATTGTGTTTTCCTATGCAGTGAATGCAAGGGTTGCCAAAAATTTGGAGGCACTCCAATGCCCCTTGGAAGAGACGTGGAGGAGGGCCTCATAAAAAAATGTTCCCATTAGAAAGGAGAGGGGTCTCTAATACTTGTAATGCCCATGCACTTAGTGAATGGGCTGACAAACATTTACCCCTGGGGGGTATACATGAACATACTGTATAATTATTTTTTTTTACGGGCATCATAAACACCCTTTAAAAAAATTATGTGGGTGTTGAATCACGGACCACGGTCACCCTGGTGATATGGTGGTGAAGGATGAGGAGAAGGAGGAGGACAAGAGCAAATAGCCAAAATCAGGAAGCACATACCCATGTGTGGGTGTGAAAAGGTGCATGGGAATACACCTCCAAAGAAAAGACACTGGATTTTAGTTTATGTTACGCTGCTATTATTCGGTGGTGTTGAGAAGTCTGGCCCAATCAAGCCATTGTTCATTTTTATAAGAGTCAGCCTGTCAGCATTTTCAGTTGACAGGCGGATGCGCTGATCAGTTATAATTCCACCAGCGGCACTAAAAACCCGCTCTAATAAAATGCTATCGGCAGGGCAGGCCAGGACCTCCAAGGCTTAGAGAGCCAGTTCATTCCACGTATCCAGCTTGGATACCCAATAATTATAAGGCACAGAGGAATCACGGAGGAAGATGGTACGGTCGGCAAGGTACTCCCTCAGAATCTTCCCAAACTTTGGACTCCTTGTGAAAGTATCCGACGCCTCAGGGCTTGTGTGATGTGAGGGGCTGAGAAAATTCTCCCAGAACTTTGACATTGTTCCTCTGCCTCGGCTGGATTGAAGTTGTGTCTCTCTCGCCTGTACTCCATGGTTGTCCAACGAAGTGTGACCTCTGCCGCCAGCGTTTTCAGATGGTAAATTTTTTAATTGTTCTGCAACAAGGGCCTTCTGGTACAGCCCCATTTTTGTAGACCTGTCTGCCTCAGGAATAAGAGATATAAAGTTCTCCTTGTAGCGTGGGTCTAGATGTGTCACCAAGCAGTAATGACTATCACCCAAAATTTTAAGAACACGAGTGTCATGGGAAAGGCAGCGTAACATAAACTCAGCCATGCGTGCCAAACTACTAACTGGCAAGACTTCCGTGTCCTCACTAAGAGAATGACTGACCATGCTCTCCTCCTCCTCCTCTCTGTCCTCTGGCCATCCACGCTGAACAGAGTGTATGACAGCTGTGCAGGTAGTACTGTCTATAGTGCATGAAACTTGCTCCTGTTCTTCCTCCTCCTCCTCTTCCTCATTGTCCCCCAATCCACATTTTGGATGAGATGAGGCTGGGATGTGTGTTATCATCTTGTATGGTTCCTTTCTCCATCTCATCGTGCTCCACCTGCAATGCATCCTCTTTGATTGTGAGCAGAGAGCATTTCAGAAGACAGAGAAGCTGCAAGGTGTTGCTAATTATGGCGTCATCACCGCTCACCATCTTGGTGGAGTCCTCAAAGTTTTGGAGGATGGTGCATATGTCTGACATCAATGTCCACTCTTGAGGTCTTATGTGTGGAGTCTGAACTGAATACCGACGGCCTTGTTGATGCTGGTACTCAACAACTGCCCTCTTCTGCTCACAAATCCTTCCAAACATCTGCAGTGTAGAGTTCCAACGTGTGGGGACATCACACACCAGTCTGTGAGCCGGAAGCTGCCATACGCTGCTGAAGCACGGCAAGGGCAGCGAAAGCTGTAGCTGACTTTCTAAAATGGGCACACAGGCGGCGTACTTTAGCAAGCAGTTCCGGTAGCTCTGGGTAGGATTTGAGAAACCGCTGAACCATGAGGTTAAGCCCATGGGCCAGGCATGGTATGTGTGTTAGCTCGCCTCGCCTCAGAGCTGCCACCAGGTTCCAGCCATTGTCACACACGACCATGCCTAGCTGTAGGTTCAGCGGTGTGAGCCACAGATCTGCCTGCTCTTTCAGTGCTGTCCACAACTCTTCAGCATTGTGCGTTTTTTCAGCTAAGCATATTAGCTTCAGCACAGCCTGTTGCCGCTTGGCCGAGGCAGTGCTGCAGTGCTTCCGGCTTGTGACTGATGTGGTCATTTCGGAGATGGAGGCTGAAGAGGAGGAGGAGGCTGAGGAGGATGAGGTGCAGGAGCTGTAGACCATGGGGGCAACCCTGATTGACCTAGGGCCCGCAATCCTTGGCATCGGGAGGACATGTTCCGTAACAAGATCTGACTGGGTCCCGGCTTCCACTATGTTAACCCAGTGTGCCGTCAGAGAAATGTACCATCCCTGCCCACAAGCTCTTGTGCACGTGTCCATAGTTAGGTGGACTTTCCCGGTAACTGCGTTGTTGAGGGCACGGCTAATGTTTTGGGATACGTGCTTGTGTAATGTGGGGACGGCACACCGGGATGAATGGTGGCGGCTGGGGACCGAGTACCGAGGGATGGCCGCCGCCATCGGGGCAACATTTCGAGTGCAAGCAGTCGTGAAATGTGAGAATTTAGTAGTGTGGTTCTGTGGGACATTGGCTGCGTATTTGCGCTTGCGTTCCAAGGACTGGGGTATGGACAACTGAATGCTGCACTGGGACAAGGACGTGGACGTGCTTCCTGATGCTGCTACTTGAGAGTGTGCAATGACAGCTGCAGGGTTGGAGGCATCTTCGCATGCACCATGGACAGGAGATTGGCTTGCATGCACAACAGCGGAAGAAGCAATGGTGCCACCTGCAGACACTGTTCCTGGACCCTGGGGTTCGGCCCACAAAGTCGGGTGCTTTTCTGCCATGTGCCTGATCATGCTGATGGTGGTCAGGCTGGTCGTTTTGCCACCCCTGCTGATGCTGGCCTGGAAGTTGGTGCAAATGGCCTTTTTGGGGTTATCGGCAGAGTCTTTAAAAAACAACCAGACTCGGGAAGGCTTAACAGTTGTACTGGCAACTTCCTTCGTGTTGGTGTTACGGGGAACGGTTGCCTGCCTTCTGTCTGCAGCCACCACACTGCTTCTTCCAGCCTGTTGGGGTGCTCTGCCTCCCTCCCCCTGTGTGCTACTGTCCTCGCTCTGCATGTCCTCCTGCCAGGTTGGGTCAGTTACTATATCATCCACCACCTTGTCTTCCACTTCCGCACCCTGGTCCTACTCCTGACTTTTTGGCAATTGTGTCTCATCATCGTCCACCTCTTGTGACACTTTCCCACCATCACCTTCTTGTGACCTTGGCTGCTCAAATATTTGGGCATCGCTACATGCGATCTCCTCTTTCCCCACTTCAAGTGGACTGGGCGAGAGGCCCGAATCTATAAATGGAAAAGTGAACAGCTCTTCAGAGTGTCCAAGTGTGGGATCATTTGTCTCCGGATCAGGGTGAGGAATATGTCGTCCAGACTCACGGCTACTGAGACTTGACCGTGTGGAAGACAGGGTGGTGGCTTAGTGACTCGAAGCATTATCCGCTATCCAACCAATAACCTTTTGACACTGATCTGGGTTCAATAGTAGTGTGCTGTGGTCCCCTAGGAATTGGGACAGGAAAGTCAGGAGATAAGATGTGGGTGTTTGTTGTGGCACAATTTCAGCTTGCCCACGGCCTTGGCCTCGGCCTCTGCATGCATGATCGTGTCCAGTTCCCCATCCCTTGCCACGCGCCGTGTCCATTTTAAATGGAGGACAATATCTTCCACGCTCACTACAAATGACTGAATTTGGAGTGAACTTATATGTGATCCGTGTGACGGAGAAAACACAGTTTTAAATATCTTGATTGTAGTTAACTATTTTGAACAGAAAGCTGGTGTCAATTGCTTCACTGACACACTGAAACAAATTTTTAATGGAGGTCAGAAATGGCAGTATTTTCTGAAAATGTATATGTGATCCGTGTGACGGAGAAAACACAGTTTTAAATACCTGGCCTGTAGGTAAGTTGTTTGAACAGCAAACCGGTGTCAAAAACTTCGCTGACACAGTGAAAAAAAATTTGAATGGAGGCCAAAATGGCAGTATTTTCTGAAAACGTATATGTGATCCGTGTGATGGAGAAAACACAGTTTTAAATAGCTGGATTTTTAGCGCTGTAATATGGAAAGGACCTGGCTGTATTTTGCAGTGCCAACAAGCAAATGGCGCAGAAAAACAATGTTCTCTGGATTTCTTTTTAAGCAAATAATGAGGATTAAGATCCCAAAAAAATTATTCCTGGCCCCTGAGACCTGGGCCTTTGTCTAGAAATATCTAACAGCAGCAGAAGGCAGAACTGGAATGGAGCCTCTTGTGCTATATGCACTGCAGTCTGCTATATACCCTGCCTGCCTGCCTATATACACTGCCTGCTTGTTATCTCTGCAGATGGATATGTGTAATGTACTTGTTTTCTCCCTACACTACCGAATACACAGCCAAATCTCTCCCTAGCTCAGCAGCACCTCTCCTTACACTGCCTGATTCCTGAGTGACTGTGACGAGCTTGGCGGCGCCAGGTCTGATATAGACCTGATGATGCTGTGCAGCCATCCAATCACTGTAATGCCACAACCAACATGGCTACGGCATTAGAATGAGTGACAGGCAATCCCTGCATGTTGATTGGCGCTCTAAAGAGTGCAAAACATGCGGGGAGGGGACCCGAGCATCCGCCCGAGCATCTTGCAAGTACTCGGCGAGCTCCGAGCATCTCGAGTACAGAGATGCTCGGGCGAGTACCGAGTACTTGCGAGTATGCTCGCTCATCACTAGTAACAATGTTTTGAACTTTTGACTTTCAGGCTCCCTATCTCGCTATCCTCTACTGCTTATAACGTGAGACTACCATAATTTTATAGATAATCATCTTGGCTATCTCATGTTAAATACTTGCAAGTATAATTTATGTATATGATTAGCTATGCAGTTTCTTGTCATGACACTGTGTTGTTACTATTTTGCTCCTAAAAATCAAAATTTTAATTTTTATAAATTTTTTAGTATTTTGCAAATCCACGTTTGGCTTTCAACATTGCCTGAATCCTTCTGAGCATGCTCTCGAGATGATTCAAACATGTCTTGACCGAAATCTGATTCCATATGTCTTCTACATGTTCCCAAAGTTGGTGCATACTGGTCGACTCACTTGGGTATGTACAGTTTTTTCTTCAACTCTACCCACAAGTGTTCGATTGGGTTGAGGTGTGAGGGCCAATCCATCACCTCTACTTCATTGTCATTGAACCATTTATTTGCCAAGTGTTCAATTGGGTTGAGGCCTGGGGACTGTGAGGGCCAATCCATCACCTCTACTTCATTGTCATTGAACCATTTATTCACCAATCTTGACGTGTGCTTTGGGTTGTTGTCCTGCTGAGACAATATATCGTCTTTTTCATAACCACAGTACTCGAGTGTACGAAGTAGCTCATCTTGTAGGATAGTCACATATAGCTCAGCATTAAGACCACCATCAATCCTGGTCAAGTATTCAATTCTTTTAGCTTTGAAACAGCCCCATATCATCAGGCTTCATCCACCAAACTTGATAGTTCTTTCAATTTTTAGCCCCTTGTTTCTTCCAGACCCATTTGCACCCATCAGAGCCTAGTTTGTTGACTTTTGCCTCATCTCTCCAAATCACCCATTTCCAATTTTCTACTGTCCACTTTTTGTACTTTTTGCAAACTCGAGCCGACGCTTCTTATGACAATAGTGGGGTTGAGGCTTCTTAACCTTTTTTCGAGCCACCATTCCAGACTTGTGTAACGTACATTGCACAGTGATTGCATGGACGTCTGTGCTCTTACGAAGCATATGAGTCTCCTTCATTGCCGTATTTGTTGTGCCAGAACTGATAGACCTTGTGATGACTATTATGATTAAAATCAATAAATCTTTATTAGAAAACCAATCTAAAAAAATATAATAAAAATATGACTGAGTGCGTAGTATAAGGGACGCCACTATATCCTAAGCGATAAGTAATTCACTGCTATAATGATAAAGACGTAATGATCAAAGAAAGGGGGTACTTTTTAGACAAAGTTGTGTGACTCCCCATATAAATGCATCACATTTGTCACATACAGACATATCATAAGTAACCCTATCCATTGGAATATAGAAACGATTGGAGTAATCTCAGTAACAAAAAAGTAAGGGAATCAAACTCAAAATAAGGCAGTCTATACTGACACAAAAATCCTGCCAAAGGTGTTCCAAGAAATCAAAGATGTGAAATATGTGATATCAAAAAACTATAGTATATATGATTAAACAATATGATTATCAAGTTAAATAGAGGGCAAGAAAAACGCTGCAAAAAGTTATAGGTATAACCATAACAAAGGCTGATTTTAACCTATTGTCTGATTTTAATTATATTATCCTTTTTTTTTGTTTTACCTACCTTGGATTTGCTGACCTTTGATGCTGTTATTAAGCTGTGGGATCAAGTACTCTGGGTCCTGTTTGCCGTCGGGATGTTGCAAGAATAACACCTGTATGCTGATTTAAGAGTGCAGCAATAGCCGGATTCCCATCCTGTCCTATGCTGTAGGATTTTTTCATCAATAATATACATTCAGAAGTGGATGCTGACATCAACAACATACTAAAGAAGCTAGTGGCAAAACGCACGTCGGGGTTTGGGGACGTCAAATGTATCCTTCCTGATCTCTCCTGCCTTCCTGGTATTATCCTTCTTACAGGTATAATGTTTAGAACTTACTTTATATTCCTGTAAGTGGGCTATCGCTGTATACATATGAGCGCATGAATATTGTAAGTGTTTATTAGTGGATTGGTTATTTTACCTGGATTAGAAATACTATTGCAAAATGAATGCTAATTATACCTCTCAAAAATAAGTGACTTCTTACATTGAGGTAATGCCAAAGTGTTGAAACAATAATAAGTATTTACTTACTGGCTATTGAGATAGGGTAACCAAACAGAAGCAGGATTAGTGTCCCCTAGGGTCATAATTAGCAATCCTTTTGCATTAGTATTTCTAAGTGTTATTACATTTTTTGTTATTTAACTGTGGCTATTAACATTGTAAATCTTTTCACCTTACATCTCTTTATACTGTGCAATGAGTATCATTGTAAACTTTTTGTCACTTGTAATAGCCTACCATATTGGGGAGTCATTAGACTGTCTTCACTTTTTTATTTAACAGTACATGCTTTATGTCCCTAAGGTAGTGTTTGCAATTGAGTTTACCTTTCTTATCATCAATCAGGATTTTTAGCATCCCCTTTTTGAGGCATTTCCTGTTTTATTTACTGATTTTATTATTCATAATCAGGGGCGTACATAGAAGTCATGGGGCCCCATAGCAGAAGCTCTAATTGGGCCCCCCCCCCACAAAAAAATAAATAATTGTCAGGGTCACAGAAGAGCAGATCTCATAACTTTCCAGCCTTTACATAGTAATTTTCCTCCTTCTGAAGTCGTAGATTCCTCTTTCATTGCCCTATAAAGTATGATGCCAACAAAAGTGCCCCCCCCAAACAGTATGATACCCCTATGGTGCATTCCTCCACATTAGCCTCCACATGCACAGTATAATGACCCTATTGTACCCCACTTCAACTCCCACGGCAAAGTATGGTGACCCTAACACAATATAATCCCCCAACTGTGAACCCCACAGAGCCCTCCATACACTCTCATGGCCCCCACACAGCCCTCCAAACAGTATAATGGCCTCCACACAGCCCTCCAAACAGTATAATGGACCCCACACAAACCTTCACACTGTATAATTGCTTTCATACAGTATAATGGCCCCCCACATAGCCCTCAAATATTATAATGGCCCAACATAGCCTTCCATATAGTATAATACACCACCGATAATCTTCCATATAGTATAATACACCACCGATAATCTTCCATATAGTATAATGCTCCCCCCACAATCCTCCATATAGTATAATGCACCCCCATAACCCTCCATATAGTATAATGCTCCCCCCATAAACCTCCATATAGTATAATGCTCCCCCCATAAACCTCCATATAGTATAACGCGCCCCCCCATAATCCTCCATATAGTATAATGAACTTCCCATGGTCCTCCATGGAATATAATGCACTCCCCATAGTCCTCCATACAGTATATTACACACCCCATAGGGAAAAATGCAGCCCCCATATAATATAATGCACGCCACAGTCCTGCAGTATTATGGGCACCACGTACTCACTGATTTTAAAATACCATATATTTTAAATAAGCCGACCCAAATATAAGCCGAGGCCCCTAATTTTACCACATAAAAATGGGAAAACCTATTGACTTGAGTATAAAGCCTAGGGTGGGAAATGCAGCAGCTACTGGTAAATTTCCCCATCCTGGTATGTGTGGTCCCCTCAATCCCACAATCCCTGGTATGTGTGGCCCCCACAATCCCTGGTATGTGTAGCCTCCTCAATCCCCCAATCCCTGGTATGTGTAGCCTCCTCAATCCCCAAATCCTGGTATGTGTGGCCTCCTCAATCCCCCAATCCTGGTATGTGTGGCCTCCTCAATCCCCTAATCCTGGTAAGTGTGGCCTCCTCAATCCCCCAATCCTGGTATGTGTGGCCTCCTCAATGCCCCAATCCTGGTAAGTGTGACCTCCTCAACCCCTCAATCCTGGTATGTGTGGCCTCCTCAACCCCGGTATGTGTGGCCTCCTCAATCCCCAAATCCTGGTATGTGTGGCCTCCTCAATTCCCCATTCCTGGTATGTGTGGCCTCCTCAATCCCCAAATCCTGGTATGTGTGGCCTCCTCAATCCAAGTTTCCTGGTATGTGTGGCCTCCTCAATCCCCCATTCCCGGTATGTATGGTCTCCTCAATCCCCAAATCCTGGTATGTGTGGCCTCCTCAGTCCCCAAATCCTGGTATGTGTGGCCTCCTCAATCCCCCATTCCTGGTATGTGTGGCCTCCTCAATCCAAGTATCCTGGCATGTGTGGCCCCCTCATCCCCCAATCACTGCACACATAAAACAATAAACACTTATACTCACATTCCTTCCTCACCTCTGCTCCAGCGCTGAGTCCTGTCTGCAGCAGCTCATGTCGGCATCTGAGGTGCGCGCGCTCTCAGAAGCCGAGGTGAGCTGCTGCTGCTGCCGGCACATTCACTCCTCTCCACGCCGAGACTATGGGCATGAAGAAGCGTGAATATGCTTTCTCTTTAGCAGCGGGCACTGACAGGAGCCGCGGCTCAGCGCTCCTCCGTGCCCACTGCCCATGGGAGTGGAGAAGAGGGAATATTCATGTCCCTTTAGCAGCGGGCACACGTAGTAGCTGCGGCAGTGGTACTACGTGTGCCCTGCTCCTCCACTGCCGCAACCCGCTCCTCTCCCGCCGCAACCTCCTACTCACGTATGCTCCTCGCTCCCACGCTGCTTGGGGCCCTCCCGGCTCACGGGCCCCCTACGGCCACGGGCCCTATAGCAGTGGCGTGGTCTGTCGCCATTGGCGGTACGCCACTGTTCATAATAAAGATGTATGTTTTTAAATATCCCAATGGATCTCTTCATTATTCTGGGTAAGTACTTGTAACTGGAATAGGTGTATATTTTTAGACTGTCTAGTTGAACTTTATACTACCTATTACTGATATATAAACAAGCTACTATTTTTTGCTTAATTTTGTTGCATGATGTCATAAATTAGGTCATGCCACCTTTCCTTACAAGCCAGGTCCAATTTTCACTAAGCCACACCACTTGCAAATTAAGTTGTAAACAGTGTCTAAAATGTATAATAAATATGGAGCAAAGCATGTACATTTATTGGCTTAAATGAAACCAAAATTTTGGCTCATTTAGCTTAGTAAATCTGCCCAAATATTCCTTTAGAAAACTACTGTTCGTACCATTTTATAGTCAGGGACTGTATTTTGGTAACACAAAGTATTGAGTAGTGGGGGCGTAGCTAAGATGGCAGTCTAAGAAAATATATGGAACAGAGCTTCTCTCATGCTGATATAAATTATGTCAATATACACCTCATTAATGTTACTGCAGGTCACTGAAGCTGCCCTCTCAGCAGATTTGTTTCTTCTGGATTCATGGCTGAGTGGTCTCCTCGTGCCATTGCTCAGCCATGAAATCCAGATGAAGCAGAGCTGGACTCATCATGGGACAAATGGATTGTCATCGGACAGATGAGGAATATGGTGTTTATTATTTAAAATTTTACAGTAATAGGAAAAAGAGGGTGGGGAGTGTTTCTTTCAAATAAAGGAGTCTGTGTTTTTTTTTAAATTAAAGGACTTTACTCTGGCTGTGTTTTTATAACATTTGAATTTGGGGTTAGTAGATGCCTCTCCATTACTATCCTGTGGGCTTGATGTCAGCTGATATTACAAAGCTGATATAAACCCCACAAATATTACCCCACTTGTCACAGCACCAGGGCAAGTGGGAAGAGCCAGGCAAAGCACCAGAATTAGCACACCTAATAGACGCACCTCTTCTAGGGCTGCTATGGGCTGCCCAGTCTGAGAATATCAGCCCCCCGCTGTGTGTTTTAGCTTTGCTGGCTGTCAAAAATGGGAGGACCCAAGCAGTTTTTTTCAATTATTTATTTAAATAATTAAAAAATACGGCATGGGGACCCCTTTATTTTTGATAACCAGCCAATATAAAGCGGACTGCTGGGGGCTGCAGTCCCCAGCTGTCAGCTTTATCTGCGCTGGTCATCAAAAATAGGGGGGAACTCACACCATTTTTTAAAATTATTTATTTATTGCACTGGTGCCAGCTGGTGAATGCTCTCATCAGCCTCGTCTGCTCTTGCTGCTATCAGCAAGACCAGATGTACGCTGATGAGAGTAGAACTCTCATTAGCCAGCACCTGTGACCGGCGGTAACCTTTTTACCACTGATCAGAGCTGCGGGCTCACACGCTGTCATCTGTGTGACAGCGGGGGAACGACAGCGTTCTGACCAGTGGTAATGAACGTACCCCCAATCAGAGCTGGTGTTTCCCATGCTGTCACGCAGATGACAGCATGGGAGATGCTGAATGTTCAGGCCCCCCATTCATTTGAATGGGTTATGGGCTCAGGTTCGAGTTCGGGTACCGTCCGGGTACCCAAACTAAACTTATTTAAATGTTAGGCCTCACCCGCCGGAACAGAACATCCACAGGTTTGCCCATCACTAATTGAGACCTGTTGATCACATCGTGTTGAGTACCACGATCCACTGACATTCACACTGGGTCAGGATCTGCTTCACATTACTCTTTCTGATGACACAATGGACCCTGTCTATAACTCTTATTTTAAATTCCCAAGGATCACAATCATGAAGGGCCTTAAAGTGTCTCGGTAAGGTTTTTAACAATGACGCTGCCAGAATATCCCTGACATGAATTTTTACTTCTCGTAAAGTCAAACCAATATAGATTTTAAATAAAATGAAAAGGGTATTAACTGTAGTGAATTTAAAAAAGCTGTCCCTACCCTGCCAATGCTGCATAGGTTAAATAAGCTTCTGCTTCTAACTATCAAACATGCCAAGCAGTTACCACAAGGGTAACCATCTCATTTCGGTCTTGCTGCATTGACAGTCAAGATGGATTTAGCCACAAAGTGGCTTTTGACCAAGAAATCTTTCAAATTTCTACTCCTTCTTGGTGTCATCCTTAGAGTCTTAGGTAAATGAGCAGCCAACACATTATCAGTTTTTAGTATGGACCAATGTTTGGTAAGCATTTTTCAAATCCAGTCACAATGGCAATTGGAGATCTCGTAGTTGTTCTGTGCCACTTTTTTCAAGTGGGTCAGAAGTTCACTCTGATGAGAGTCTTTGGCTTTCCTGTAGTCATTTTTAATGCTTCTGCCACTAAATACCTTAGTTCTAAATCTGTTTTTAAGGGTGATAAACTGTTAAAGATTGGTGATAGACATATAAAGATTACAGCACACGGTAAAAAGAATATGATCGTAAAAGCAAGGGAAAGGGAGGATAAAAAGGGGATATTAAGGAAAAGAAAACAAAGGAAGAAAGGTGAGAGGAAAAGGGAGGAATAAAGAAAGGGTGGGGAGGGGTATGGGAAAGGAATAAAATATATGGATAATTCACTAGAAGAAAACATCACGGCAATATATGATAAATATTTAAAGTGAATCATAAAAACACGGTGTGAGTTGAGCAGGTTACATGTCTTTCAGGAAGGCTTATAAAAAGACCCTGCAGTGGAGGTAAAATACAAATTCCAAAGAGACCATTTGGAATTGTGTTTTAAGAGAGCTATTTTTTAAGGCTACAGCGAGTTCGAATGTATTGTGTGAAGATACTTTGTCAATGAAATCATTGATTGAGGGGATATTAGCTGGTTTCCAATTGGCTCCTATTAGGAGTTTCGCAACGGAGAAAATATGTAGAGCGATAAGTATGAATTCTTTAGGAAGAGATTCTGTAGCTCAGGAGAGGAAGAATAATTGAGGAGACAAATTTATTTTTTGTCTCCCTATTTTAGACAAAACAACTGTAATATCTTGTTTGAGTTGTTAATTTTGGACAAGAAAAAAATATATGCATAATGTTTCCACTGGATCCGCAATCTCTCCAAAAAAGGTCCAAAAAATTAGGAAATGCTTTTTTTAATCTACCTGGCGTAAGGTGCCATATAGAGAAAATTTTATAGAATTTTTCGTATATGTTAGCATTGATACTGGTTTTGAAGGACAATTTGAAGGCACATTGCCAATCCTCTAGCGGAAAAGATTTACTTAGGTCTAATTCCCATTTAGAGAGAGGTAGTAATTTTGAATGAGCAGTGTCAGCAAATAGAAGAACGTAAATGTTTTTCAATTTTCAATAGGAGCTTATGTTTGGATTATCCAGTAAATGGGAAGTAGAACAAGGGAGAACTAAAGGAAGATTTAGTTTATGTCTCAACCTCCGATGCCGAGATCAAGAGTGGAATACATCTAAATATGTATGATAACCTTGGGAGAATCATCATTTTATATACCAAGACTCTACCTAACCATGATGTACTGACCTTGTAATAACTGTCCAAGGGCACTTGGATCTCTTTGAATATGGTTAAAATATTAGCTTCAACAATTTGACTAAGGGGTTTGGTAATTTTTATGCCAAGAAATGGGATGCTGAAGTCTTCCCAGGAAAAGAGGAATTAATTTTTTATTATGTTTTTTAGATTCTAAACTATATAGAAACCAAGAATTTTGGATTTTACTTTATTAATTTTATGATATGATACAAGGGCAAATTCGTTGATTAAGTCAGATATCTCCCGAAGAGAATTTATGGGATCAGTAATAGTTAAAAAGATATCATCAGCATAGAGTCCAATTTTATGCTGTCTCATCTGTGTTGGCATGCCTTTAATAATGTGGTTGGTCCTAATTAGTTCTATGAGGGGTTCTAAAGTTAGTATAAAGAGGAAAGGTGAAAGGGGGCAACCTTGTCTAATTCCGTTAGTGTAAATATTTTTGAGTAATGATTATTTGCTATTGCTTTTGCAGTGGGACAGAATATAGAGCTTGAATAGAGTTTAGCATAAGTCTTTCAAAACCAAATATTTTGAGTGCAGCCAACATGAAATTCCAGTTTATGCAGTGTAATGCAGCGACTTGCTGGCATTACGGTAATGGTCCAGGATGTGTTTTACCTGACCATGTACCTTCCCCCTCAGGTGACTGGTCACATGACTGTGATATAGCACAGGTCCTGCACGCACAGAATGTCTATCTGATCACATGACTGTGACATCAGCAAGGTCCTGTCAGTATGTGTGTGTTTGTGTGCACGGGATGCATATATAAACCCTGCTTGATGGGAGACAGGTGTGTTCGGTGTGTTGGGCGTGAGGCCTGTTCCCTGTGTGTGGGGGACACCGTGATACCGTGAAGCCTGGAAGCCTGAAAGGTCGAGCCTGGATCTTGTGTAGATGCCAGTGGCCTTGGAAGGCAGCGGCTTGGTGAAGAATCCGGAAAGGCGCAGACTGGATGGGTGTGAGTGAAACATTCCAGTAGCCTTAGACGGGACGACGGCTAGAGACCCCAACCTGGGAAAGCCTTAAAGCCACAGTGGTGGCGGATTAAATGGACTGCAGCAACTAAACCCGGCAAAGATAATACACTTTGTTATATGGACACTTATATAGACATTGCTATAGTGTTACCTTGCTGAAGGCTGTAACTTGGGCCAATTGGGCCTGTCTGCTACTTGAGAGACTCCCGGATGTGAAGTGTGTAAACATGCCGGTGATATACTAAGAAGGACTGTGTGATATGCGGTTTATGATAAGATAATACACTGCTGTATTGAGAAAATACCGGAAGGACATTGCACGTGTGCCTAATTTACCCGGTGCAGCGAGTATCCCCCATTATGATGACTAGTGCTGCCTTACAGCAGTCATAGGTGTTATGCACACGCCCGGACTGACTGGCGTGTGCGGGAGAAGTGGTTCCACTGGACCATGAACCGGAGAGTGCCTGGAGGGGCGTGACTAAGTATCTGGCCGATCCGACCAAGATGGCACGACGGCATACGACGCCAGTGCACCAGGGAGAAACCGGGCAGAGGGACCAGGTGCTACTCCAGGTCAAACTCCGGACACGGGGGTTGACCCACACAGGGATTACTGGAACAGGCAGGTTAGGCTGGCACAGACTGGTGGATATAAGCGAACACGGCAGGTATGCAGACGGGTGGATACAGGCGAATATGCAGGCAGGGAGGTACTGGCCGAAAGGACGGGCTGGAGCACAGAGAGGACAAGACCCAGTACAGACTGGGTCACAGAAACAGAACCGCAGATGCGGTAGCCAAACACAGCAGAGAGGGAACGCCCGAAGCGGTGGGCAAGAGCAGAGCAGGACGGGACTGCCGGAGCAGCGAGCACAAGCAGAGCAGGACAGGACTGCCGGAGCAGCGAGCAGATGCAGAGCAGGACGGGGCTGCTGGAGCAGCGAGCAGAAGCAGAGCAGGACAGGACTGCCAGAGCAGCGAGCAGATGCAGAGCAGAAACCGCAGGAGCAGCAAGCAAGGCAAGAGCAGAGTGGAAACCGCAAGAGCGGTAAACAAGGCAGGAGCAGAGCGGAAACCGCAGAGCGGCAAACAAGGCAGGAGCAGAGCGGTAAACAAGGCAGGAGCAAAGCGGAAACCGCAGAGCAGCTAAGAAGGCCGCAGCAGAGCGGAAACCGCAGAGCGGCAAACAAGGCAGGAGCAGAGCGGAAACCGCAGAGCGGTAAACAAGGCAGGAGCAGAGCGGAAACCGCAGAGCGGTAAACAAGGCAGGAGCAGAGCGGAAACCGCAGAGCGGTAAACAAGGCAGGAGCAGAGCGGAAACCGCAGAGCGGTAAACAAGGCAGGAGCAGAGCGGAAACCGCAGAGTGGTAAACAAGGTAGGAGAAGAGCGGAAACCGCAGAGCGGTAAACAAGGCAGGAGCAGAGCGGAAACCGCAGGAGCGGCAAGCAAGGCAAGAGCAGAGCAGAAACCGCAAGAGCGGCAAGCTAAGCAAGAGCAGAGCGGAAACCGCAGAGCGGCTAAGAAGGCAGGAGCAGAGCGGAAACCGCAGAGCGGCAAACAAGGCAGGAGCAGAGCGGAAACCGCAGAGCGGCAAACAAGGCAGGAGCAGAGCGGAAACCGCAGAGCAGCAGACAAGGCAGGAGCAGAGCGGAAACCGCAGAGCAGCAGACAAGGCAGGAGCAGAGCGGAAACCGCAGAGCGGCAAACAAGGCAGGAGCAGAGCGGAAACCGCAGAGCAGCAGACAAGGCAGGAGCAGAGCGGAAACCGCAGAGCGGCAGACAAGGCAGGGGGATAGGACTCTGTTCACAAAGAACAGACGGAGAAGGAAAGGCAGAACCAGAAGCACACACAGTACTTACAAAGAAGTAGCGAGCGTACACTAAATTCACAACAGAGGTACAGAGACGACAAGAAGGAATTTAGGAGCAAGTTCAGACTCTGCAGAAAGACGCAGAAAACAGACAAAGAGGGAAAGGGAGAAAAGGCAAAAGTAGAAACGAGGCACAGACAACTAGGAACCGAGGAACGGGAACAAATACAGCAAGGCTGGGGCACAAACAGGACTCTGTTCAGACGGGAACAGATACCGCAAGGCACAGACAACTGGAAACAGAGAAACGGGAACAAATACAGCAAGGCTGGGACACAAACAGGACTCTGTTCAGACGGGAACAGAAACCGCAAGGCACAGACAGGCAGATCTAGGAATACAGCCCCTAGAAGGCGAAAGAACAGGCTAGAAGCGTGTTCACAAGAACAGACCACAGTTCAGACACAGAACTGGAGAACAGGCAGGAAAACAGGATAGGACCTGGCACGTCAGAGACAAAAAAGCCAACTGACAGGAAACAATGCTCAGGCGCCATCTTGAGGAAGAAGGTGGTATAAATACCCAAAGATGGACAGCAATAGGCTGAAGGTGCAACAGGGGCGTGTCCGCAGCAGGTACAAGAAACAGGAAGTTCAGCGGGCGTCGCCCTATGCAGCCAAAACAGACAGACAGCAAGGAGGGAAGCCAGAGAGACATCCTGGACTGGAGATCAAGTGCGCGCTCTTGCAGAGTGGGAGATGGACCACCATGCAAGGACGCCGCCAGGTATGTTACAATAGGCTTTTTCTGCATCAAGGGATAATAAAATGGAAGGGGTTTGGGATTTTTCAATTATAGACATAAGGTTTATAATTCTACGTGTGCCATCAGATAGTTGTCTGTCTTTAACAAAGCCAATTTGATCAGAGTGTATTATATTAGCATGCAGTGATTCTTTAGGAAAGGAGGAGGTCTTGGAAGCAAAGTTAAAGAAAGATAATAAGGGAGGAAATAGGTGAGATTTAAAGATTTTGTAATACTCATTTGAGTAACTGTAGCGCTGGCGTCCCTGTCCTCTGCTAGGCAGGGACGCTGCTCCCCTCACCGCTCTGCTCCGTGCCCGGCGTCCTCTCCCCGCTCTGCTGTCAGCGCTCTGCTCCGTGCCCGGCTTCCTTCCCCCGCTCTGCTGTCAGCGCGCGCTCCGTCCCGGCGTCCTCCTCCTGCTCTGCTCTCAGCGCGCGCTCCTTCCCGGCCCCTGTGCTTAGGGCGCGCGCGCTCCCCTCCTCTTAAAGGGGCCGCGCGCGCCGCCCTAAAGAGTCCCCGGCCAATGGCCGGAGGACTTCATCATATATAAGGCACCTCCTCCAAAATGGAGGTGCCCGAGCAATGTTGTTTGCACCTGTGTCTCACCTGTGCTTCAGCCCTCAGGTCCCGTTGCCAGTTACCTGCCAGTTACCTGCCTGATTCCTGCCAGTTACCTGCCTGATTCCTGCCTGAATACTTGTTACCTGTCTGCCAGTCTGAGGTCCGACGGTCTGCCTTACTACTCCTGTCAGTCTGTCTAAGGACCAGCCTGCCCGCTCACCTGGGAGCGCATATCAGCTACCTGCCTGCTTGCCTGAGGTCCGACGGTCTGCTTTACTACTCCGGTCAGTCTGTCTATGGACCAGCTTGCCCGCTCACCTGGGAGCGCTTCTCCGTTACCTGCCTGCTTGCCAGCCCGGAGGTCCCGTTGTCACGTGCGGTGACCACCAGCTATTCCAGAGACTCTTGCCCGCTCACCTGGGAGCGCTTCTCCGTTACCTGCCTGCCTGCCAGCCCGGAGGCTCCGCCGTCACGTGCCGTGACCACCTGCTATTCCAGAGACTCTCGCCTGCTCACCTGGGAGCACCCATCTACCATCTGCCTGCTAGCCTACCCGGAGGCTCTGCCATCACAGGTCGTACCTACCCCTTACCCAGAGACTGCCCTGATCACTTGCCGTATCTCCCTGTCCGTTCACCCAGAGACTGCCCTGATCACTTGCCGTATCTCCCTGTCCGTTCATCCAGAGACTGCCACCCGCTCCCTTACAAGGGCCGCCCCCTTGTATAGTAGCTCAGAGGTTCCGCCTCCCGGACCCGTTACAGTTTGCTCGGGCCATGGAACCCGGTGGCACCCAAGCTCCCTCGCTCTCGGACCTCTGTCTTGAACTGTCCCGTCTGAAGTCCCAACAGGAGGCCATCCTGGGTCATCTGCGGAATGTTAATACTCGCCTGAACACTCTGTCTGATCCACCAACAACCTCCGCCAGTGCCATGGTATCCTTTTCCGGACCCCGGCTCTCTGCACCTCCTCGCTTCGGAGGCGACTCCGTCATGGCTCGGGGCTTCATAAATCAGTGCACCCTGCATTTTGAACTATTATCCCACCAGTTTAACTCCGACCGAGCCAAAATTGCCTTTATCATGTCCCATCTCACCGGGGAGGCCCTGGCCTGGCTAAATCCTCTATGGGAGAGAGGAGATCCCCTGGTGTCCGACTTGCCTGCCTTTCTCATGGCTTTCCGGAAAGCCTTCGACGAACCCGGACGGAGGACCTCATCCGCATCTTCTCTGCTTCGCCTCCGTCAGGGAAGCCTCACCGTGGGCCAATATGCCATACGGTTCCGTACCCTTGCCTCGGAGCTGGCCTGGGATAACGAAGCCCTGGTATCCGTCTTCTGGGAGGGTCTGTCCGGCCGTATTAAAGATGAACTTGCTGGTCGGGACATTCCTACCACTCTCGATGATCTAATAACCCTTGCCACCCGGATTGACCTACGGTTCCAGGAGCGTGCCAAAGAGGTCACCCGTGAGAGAAGGATTCCACGTCTAGCTCCTACTTTCCAGGAACCCGTCATTCCTTCCGTTTCTCCACAGGTACACTCTCCTGAGCCTATGCAGGTCGACCAGACCAAGATGGTCAAATCCCGTCAGGATTTCCGCCGTGCCGAGGGGAGCTGCTTCTACTGTGGCAGTAAGGAGCATCTGATCCGTGCCTGCCCGGAGAGGTCGGGAGAACGCCTGTATCTAGGTTCACTCAGAGGGGTCGATCTAGACAAAAATAAATCCTCTCCATCCCTGCTGTTGTCAGTCTCAATCATCTGCGGGGAGAATCGTTATTCCGAACTAGCCCAACTTGACTCTGGAGCAGCCGGAAATCTTATTTCACAGTCCCTGGTGGAGAAATTCCGCATCCCCACCAAACCTCTGGCTGTACCCTTGTCTGTTGTTGCCGTGGATGGGGGCCTCTTACCTCGCCCCATCCAATTCTTCACCGAATCCATTACTCTGCAGGTGGGAATGCTGCATTCAGAGAGTATCTCCTTTCACGTTCTGCCTGGTCTCCCTCACGCCCTCTTGCTAGGTCTGCCTTGGCTCCAGAGACATGCACCCGTGCTTGACTGGCAAACCGGAGAAGTCCTTCACTGGGGACAGGCCTGTCATAAAACCTGCCTGGTTCCCGTCCATTCCGTCCGTCCCTCTCCTATCCCAGCTAATCTACCTGGACTTCCGATTCCTTATTGGTCTAGTGCTGATGTCTTTGTTAAGGAGGAGGCAGAGACATCACCACCTCATAGACCATGTGACTGCCCCATCGATCCCGCCAGAGTAATGCAGGTGGCTCCCGTGAGTCTAAATTGTCTCCCTCCTGGTAAGACGTTCGTATCGGTACCTGATCGGGAGAGAATCCTACACTGGGGTCATTCGTCTAAACTAGCTGACCACGCCGGTCGGAAAAAGACCCTCCAGCTTATTACCCGACACTACTGGTGGCCTAACCTGCACAAGGATGTTATGGACTTTGTTTCTGCCTGTGTGTCCTGCGCCCGCAACAAAGTTCCGAGACACCTGTCGGCCGGCCGCCTTCTTCCTCTGCCAGTACCTGCTGCCCCCTGGCAGCATTTAGCGATGGACCCTCCTCAATTCCGTCCTGGGGATAAAGTCTGGCTCTCGTCCAAATATGTCCGACTCAAGATCCCTTCCTATAAGTTAGGGTCTCGGTTCATCGGCCCACTGGTGGTCATCGGTCAGATCAACCCGGTAGCCTATAAATTGAAACTCCCGGCCAACTTACGGATCCCTAACTCCTTCCATGTATCTCTCCTCAAACCTGTGGTACTTAACTCTTTTTCTAAGTCTACAGGTACGCCTCCTGCTCTGGTTTCTGCTGAGGACAAGTTTGAGGTAGAGAACATTCTTGCCAGCAAAAGGGTAAAAGGAAAGACCTTTTTTCTGGTAGATTGGAGGGGGTTTGGTCCTGAGGAGAGAACGTGGGAGCCCCGGGAGAACATCCATGCCCCTCTCATCCTAGCTAAATTTCTGTCTGGCCTAGAAAAGGGGGGGCCTAAAGGGGGGGGTACTGTAGCACTGGCGTCCCTGTCCTCTGCTAGGCAGGGACGCTGCTCCCCTCACCGCTCTGCTCCGTGCCCGGCGTCCTCTCCCCGCTCTGCTGTCAGCGCTCTGCTCCGTGCCCGGCTTCCTTCCCCCGCTCTGCTGTCAGCGCGCGCTCCGTCCCGGCGTCCTCCTCCTGCTCTGCTCTCAGCGCGCGCTCCTTCCCGGCCCCTGTGCTTAGGGCGCGCGCGCGCGCGCTCCCCTCCTCTTAAAGGGGCCGCGCGCGCCGCCCTAAAGAGTCCCCGGCCAATGGCCGGAGGACTTCATCATATATAAGGCACCTCCTCCAAAATGGAGGTGCCCGAGCAATGTTGTTTGCACCTGTGTCTCACCTGTGCTTCAGCCCTCAGGTCCCGTTGCCAGTTACCTGCCAGTTACCTGCCTGATTCCTGCCAGTTACCTGCCTGATTCCTGCCTGAATACTTGTTACCTGTCTGCCAGTCTGAGGTCCGACGGTCTGCCTTACTACTCCTGTCAGTCTGTCTAAGGACCAGCCTGCCCGCTCACCTGGGAGCGCATATCAGCTACCTGCCTGCTTGCCTGAGGTCCGACGGTCTGCTTTACTACTCCGGTCAGTCTGTCTATGGACCAGCTTGCCCGCTCACCTGGGAGCGCTTCTCCGTTACCTGCCTGCTTGCCAGCCCGGAGGTCCCGTTGTCACGTGCGGTGACCACCAGCTATTCCAGAGACTCTTGCCCGCTCACCTGGGAGCGCTTCTCCGTTACCTGCCTGCCTGCCAGCCCGGAGGCTCCGCCGTCACGTGCCGTGACCACCTGCTATTCCAGAGACTCTCGCCTGCTCACCTGGGAGCACCCATCTACCATCTGCCTGCTAGCCTACCCGGAGGCTCTGCCATCACAGGTCGTACCTACCCCTTACCCAGAGACTGCCCTGATCACTTGCCGTATCTCCCTGTCCGTTCACCCAGAGACTGCCCTGATCACTTGCCGTATCTCCCTGTCCGTTCATCCAGAGACTGCCACCCGCTCCCTTACAAGGGCCGCCCCCTTGTATAGTAGCTCAGAGGTTCCGCCTCCCGGACCCGTTACAGTTTGCTCGGGCCATGGAACCCGGTGGCACCCAAGCTCCCTCGCTCTCGGACCTCTGTCTTGAACTGTCCCGTCTGAAGTCCCAACAGGAGGCCATCCTGGGTCATCTGCGGAATGTTAATACTCGCCTGAACACTCTGTCTGATCCACCAACAACCTCCGCCAGTACCATGGTATCCTTTTCCGGACCCCGGCTCTCTGCACCTCCTCGCTTCGGAGGCGACTCCGTCATGGCTCGGGGCTTCATAAATCAGTGCACCCTGCATTTTGAACTATTATCCCACCAGTTTAACTCCGACCGAGCCAAAATTGCCTTTATCATGTCCCATCTCACCGGGGAGGCCCTGGCCTGGCTAAATCCTCTATGGGAGAGAGGAGATCCCCTGGTGTCCGACTTGCCTGCCTTTCTCATGGCTTTCCGGAAAGCCTTCGACGAACCCGGACGGAGGACCTCATCCGCATCTTCTCTGCTTCGCCTCCGTCAGGGAAGCCTCACCGTGGGCCAATATGCCATACGGTTCCGTACCCTTGCCTCGGAGCTGGCCTGGGATAACGAAGCCCTGGTATCCGTCTTCTGGGAGGGTCTGTCCGGCCGTATTAAAGATGAACTTGCTGGTCGGGACATTCCTACCACTCTCGATGATCTAATAACCCTTGCCACCCGGATTGACCTACGGTTCCAGGAGCGTGCCAAAGAGGTCACCCGTGAGAGAAGGATTCCACGTCTAGCTCCTACTTTCCAGGAACCCGTCATTCCTTCCGTTTCTCCACAGGTACACTCTCCTGAGCCTATGCAGGTTGACCAGACCAAGATGGTCAAATCCCGTCAGGATTTCCGCCGTGCCGAGGGGAGCTGCTTCTACTGTGGCAGTAAGGAGCATCTGATCCGTGCCTGCCCGGAGAGGTCGGGAGAACGCCTGTATCTAGGTTCACTCAGAGGGGTCGATCTAGACAAAAATAAATCCTCTCCATCCCTGCTGTTGTCAGTCTCAATCATCTGCGGGGAGAATCGTTATTCCGAACTAGCCCAACTTGACTCTGGAGCAGCCGGAAATCTTATTTCACAGTCCCTGGTGGAGAAATTCCGCATCCCCACCAAACCTCTGGCTGTACCCTTGTCTGTTGTTGCCGTGGATGGGGGCCTCTTACCTCGCCCCATCCAATTCTTCACCGAATCCATTACTCTGCAGGTGGGAATGCTGCATTCAGAGAGTATCTCCTTTCACGTTCTGCCTGGTCTCCCTCACGCCCTCTTGCTAGGTCTGCCTTGGCTCCAGAGACATGCACCCGTGCTTGACTGGCAAACCGGAGAAGTCCTTCACTGGGGACAGGCCTGTCATAAAACCTGCCTGGTTCCCGTCCATTCCGTCCGTCCCTCTCCTATCCCAGCTAATCTACCTGGACTTCCGATTCCTTATTGGTCTAGTGCTGATGTCTTTGTTAAGGAGGAGGCAGAGACATCACCACCTCATAGACCATGTGACTGCCCCATCGATCCCGCCAGAGTAATGCAGGTGGCTCCCGTGAGTCTAAATTGTCTCCCTCCTGGTAAGACGTTCGTATCGGTACCTGATCGGGAGAGAATCCTACACTGGGGTCATTCGTCTAAACTAGCTGACCACGCCGGTCGGAAAAAGACCCTCCAGCTTATTACCCGACACTACTGGTGGCCTAACCTGCACAAGGATGTTATGGACTTTGTTTCTGCCTGTGTGTCCTGCGCCCGCAACAAAGTTCCGAGACACCTGTCGGCCGGCCGCCTTCTTCCTCTGCCAGTACCTGCTGCCCCCTGGCAGCATTTAGCGATGGACCCTCCTCAATTCCGTCCTGGGGATAAAGTCTGGCTCTCGTCCAAATATGTCCGACTCAAGATCCCTTCCTATAAGTTAGGGTCTCGGTTCATCGGCCCACTGGTGGTCATCGGTCAGATCAACCCGGTAGCCTATAAATTGAAACTCCCGGCCAACTTACGGATCCCTAACTCCTTCCATGTATCTCTCCTCAAACCTGTGGTACTTAACTCTTTTTCTAAGTCTACAGGTACGCCTCCTGCTCTGGTTTCTGCTGAGGACAAGTTTGAGGTAGAGAACATTCTTGCCAGCAAAAGGGTAAAAGGAAAGACCTTTTTTCTGGTAGATTGGAGGGGGTTTGGTCCTGAGGAGAGAACGTGGGAGCCCCGGGAGAACATCCATGCCCCTCTCATCCTAGCTAAATTTCTGTCTGGCCTAGAAAAGGGGGGGCCTAAAGGGGGGGGTACTGTAGCGCTGGCGTCCCTGTCCTCTGCTAGGCAGGGACGCTGCTCCCCTCACCGCTCTGCTCCGTGCCCGGCGTCCTCTCCCCGCTCTGCTGTCAGCGCTCTGCTCCGTGCCCGGCTTCCTTCCCCCGCTCTGCTGTCAGCGCGCGCTCCGTCCCGGCGTCCTCCTCCTGCTCTGCTCTCAGCGCGCGCTCCTTCCCGGCCCCTGTGCTTAGGGCGCGCGCGCGCGCGCTCCCCTCCTCTTAAAGGGGCCGCGCGCGCCGCCCTAAAGAGTCCCCGGCCAATGGCCGGAGGACTTCATCATATATAAGGCACCTCCTCCAAAATGGAGGTGCCCGAGCAATGTTGTTTGCACCTGTGTCTCACCTGTGCTTCAGCCCTCAGGTCCCGTTGCCAGTTACCTGCCAGTTACCTGCCTGATTCCTGCCAGTTACCTGCCTGATTCCTGCCTGAATACTTGTTACCTGTCTGCCAGTCTGAGGTCCGACGGTCTGCCTTACTACTCCTGTCAGTCTGTCTAAGGACCAGCCTGCCCGCTCACCTGGGAGCGCATATCAGTTACCTGCCTGCTTGCCTGAGGTCCGACGGTCTGCTTTACTACTCCGGTCAGTCTGTCTATGGACCAGCTTGCCCGCTCACCTGGGAGCGCTTCTCCGTTACCTGCCTGCTTGCCAGCCCGGAGGTCCCGTTGTCACGTGCGGTGACCACCAGCTATTCCAGAGACTCTTGCCCGCTCACCTGGGAGCGCTTCTCCGTTACCTGCCTGCCTGCCAGCCCGGAGGCTCCGCCGTCACGTGCCGTGACCACCTGCTATTCCAGAGACTCTCGCCTGCTCACCTGGGAGCACCCATCTACCATCTGCCTGCTAGCCTACCCGGAGGCTCTGCCATCACAGGTCGTACCTACCCCTTACCCAGAGACTGCCCTGATCACTTGCCGTATCTCCCTGTCCGTTCACCCAGAGACTGCCCTGATCACTTGCCGTATCTCCCTGTCCGTTCATCCAGAGACTGCCACCCGCTCCCTTACAAGGGCCGCCCCCTTGTATAGTAGCTCAGAGGTTCCGCCTCCCGGACCCGTTACAGTAACCATCTGGGCCAGGGGTTTTGTTGTCTTTCAAATTTGAGATAACTGATATCTGTTTCAGAGAATGGAATGTTTAGGGAGTTGAACTGTTCTTTATTTAATTTGGGGAGGTTAATTTTAGCTAGAAAGTTGTTTATGTTAGATGGGCTTGTTGGGGACAATGTGGGTCATCTTTTAGGTTGTACAGAGAGGAATAAAATTTGCCAAATTGATTTGCGATGTCTTGCGGGAGGGAATAAGTGGAATTGTCCAATTCAATGCGTTGGATTCTAGATTTAGTATGCTGTGTTTTAAATTGTTGGTAGTCAGTTTAGACATCTTATTAAATGAGTAATAGTATTTTTGTCTAGATATTTGGATCATCTTGACATGTTCACTTACTAAAAGGAGTTTAACGTTCGATCTTAATTTTAATAGCGATTGATGGGTATGAGCTGAGGGGTTAGTTTGTTGATTTTTTTCTTCCAAATTGATTTTCCTAGTTAGTTCTAAAATTTTTTCTTTGTTTTTCTTACGTTGAATTGCATTGAGTTGGATAAGAACACCGCGTATGGCCTCTTTATGAGCATTCCAAAAACAAGCAGGAGATATATCAGAAGATGAGTTTTCTTTAAAATATAAGTACAATGGCGTTTTCAATTTCTTTTTTGGAAGAAGGGCAATTAAGAATAAAGGAGTTAGCTTTCCATTCTCTGAAGTTATTTGAAGAGGCCATAAGTGTAAATTTGCAGGTTATAGGAGTGTGGTCTGACCATGTTATGTTACCAATTGAAGATTCCGAAAATTTTTGAAGAGAGGAGATATCTGTTAAAAAGAGATCAATTCTAGAAGATTTATGTGAATTAGAATAGAAGGAATGTTCCCTTGAGGTGGAGTTAAGGCAGCGGAAAATATCAAATAGCTGTTTGCGCATTATCCATTTGTTAAGTGTGGTAGTGTTGCTTCTGGAAGAGGAACTAGAGTCCAAGAATTTGTCTGGAATAGCATCAAAATCCCTGAAAATTAAGAGTGTACACCTTTAATGTTTTTTAATTTTTTTTCATTAATTTATTAAGGAATTTTATTTGTTCCGAATTTGGAGCATAAATATAGACTAAGGTGTAAGTATTTGATTCGATTTCACAAAGAAGAATGTGAAACCTCCCATTTGGATCTATTAACTCTTTAATGAAATGAAAGGAGACTGAATTGCTGATAGAAGTAAAAACACCTGCCTTTTTTGCTGACGAAGAGGCTCTATATATATGAGGAAAAGACTTGTGATTGAATTAGGGAGGATTTATTTCAGTAAATTTGGTCTCTTGGAAAGCAACTATTTCTGCTTTTGAATGAATTGCTTCTCTCCAAGCAGAGAAACGTTTCAAGGGACTGTTAAGTCACTTGAGACTTAAAGAGAGAATTTTTAAAGACATTAATGAGGTGTAGAAAATCAAAGATTTAACCAGCTGAACCTTGTGAAGATGTTTAAGTGAGGAAACTGTGTAAATATCTGACATAAGTGATAATGACAGAAAAACAAACATTTTAAAACAATAAGAAGATGAACAGATTACAAAAAAAATTTAGGAAAAAATTCCTAACTGAACAAGGTTGGGAACTGAACAAAAACGATCTCCCAAACTGTCAAAAAAAGGTGGAGAAAAAGAGAGTCTGGCATACTCTGTAGCAAAAGTCCAGAGTAGGAGAGGTTAACAACAAACCCAATCTCATAGGTAAGTAAAAATCCTCCTGATGGAAATTGAAGGAAGCAAAGAAGACAAGGAAGAATCAGGTAAAAGCTTCACTGTCCTCCATTAAGTTGTGTTTCTTCAAAAAGTCCCAGCTTTCTTCAGGGTCTTTGATTAGGTGTTTTTTCCTTCCAGGAAAACAATCAATTTGACAGGGAAGCCCCACTTATACAAAATGTTTTTCTTTTGGAGGAGACTAGTTATGACGGAAAAAGACTTCCTCAAAGTAAGAGTCTATTTAAAGAAATCTTGGAAAAATGTTATATGTTCGTAAGGCGAAGGAAGGGATCTATGTTTACTTAAGGCACAGACACGTAGGTTGTTTTACTTGCTGACCAGACACACTTCACAAGAGTCCTCAAACGGTAGAACAGTAGCATTTAATAAGAATCCGCACAGCCAGTACAAGTTAAGTCTTATGAGCAACAGGCTCCAGTGACAAACACTACAGCTTCCATAGCAGCACAGCAGTTCACAGTCTTCCCAGTAGTACAGGACAGCACAGTTCTAATGCAAAGCACATTAATGAACACAGCATTTTTTACAGCATGGTGAGATGCAGGAGGGGGAGGGTTTGCTGAGGGAGATGATCCCTGTGACAACATTTCTTATGTAACATACCTGGCGGCGTCCTTGCATAGTGGTCCATCTCCCACTGTGCAAGAGCGCGCACTTGATCTCCAGTCCAGTCTGCTAGCCTGGCTTCCCTCTATGCTGTCTGCTTGCCTCTGTTTCTGCTGCTTAAGGGCGGCGCCCGATCACTTCCTGCTTCTTGTAGCTGCTGCGGGCACACCCCTTGTGTGTCCTCAGCCTATTGCTGTCTGTCACCTGGTATTTAACCCAGCTCCTCCCTGGAATCCATGCCTGAGCATTTTGTTCTGTCATTTGGCTTCTGGTGGCTGACATGCCAGGTCCCGTCTATGTTTCCTGCCTATCGGTATCAGTTCCCGTGCTTGAACTGTGTCCTGTCTGTGCACTCTAGCCAGCTGTCTGTCTGCCTCCCTGAGGCTGTATTTCCAGGCCTGTCTGAACATGCTCCTAGCCTGTTTGTCTCGCCCTCTGGGGGCCGCATACCCAGACTCGCTCCTGTTTTGTTGCAGTAACTGTTCTTGTCTGTTTGTCTTTATGTCCGTTTGTTCCCTTTTTCTGCAGTGTCTGAACCAGCACTTGGCTTTACCGAGGCTCGTTCTTGCATTTTGTTGCAGTAACTGTTCTTGTCTGAACTGTCTCCTAGTTTTTTATCTGTTTTGCCTTTATGTCCGTTTGCTCCCTTTTTCTGTAGTGTCTGAACCTGCACCTAACTCCTCGTTGTCGCTGTACTTCCGTTTGTGAGTTGGAGTCCTCTCGCTACTTCTTTGCAAGTATCTAGTGTGTATCTGGTTCTGCCTTTCTTTCTGTTCCGTGTGAACAGAGCCCTGTACCCTTTGCTTTGTCTTTATTTACCTCTTTGGCGATTTATCTCAGCCCTGTCCACTGCGTCTGCGGTTTTGCTCTGCTCAGCCATGTCCACCGCGTCTGCGGTTCTGCTCTGCTCAGCCTTGTCTCCCGCGTCTGCGGTTCTGCTCTGCTCAGCCTTGTCTACCGCGTCTGTGGTTTTGCTCTGCTCAGCTTTGTCCACCGCGTCTGCGGTTCTGCTCTGCTCAGCCTTGTCTATCGCGTCTGCGGTTCCGCTCTGCTCTGACCCTTTGCTCGCTGCTCCAGCAGTCTCGCTCTGCTCTGACCCTTTGCTCGCTGCTCCGGCAGTCTCGCTCTGCTCTGACCCTTTGCTCGCTGCTCCAGCAGTCTCGCTCTGCTCTGACCCTTTGCTCGCTGCTCCAGCAGTCTCGCTCTGCTCTGACCCTTTGCTCGCTGCTCCGGCAGTCTCGCTCTGCTCTGACCCTTTGCTCGCTGCTCCGGCAGTCTCGCTCTGCTCTGACCCTTTGCTCGCTGTTCCGGCAGTCTCTCTCTGCTCTGACCCTTTGCTCGCTGCTCCGGCAGTCTCGTCCTGCTCCTCTCTCGCTCACCGCTCCAGGCAGTCTTGTATTGTTCTGCTCTTGCTCGCCGCTCTGGGCGGCCTCACTCTGCTGTTTGTCCACCGCATCTGCGGTTCTGATCCTGAGTCCCAGTCTGTACTGGGTCCTATCCACTCGGAGCTCCAACCTGTCGCACCTGCCAGTACCTCCCTGCCTCTATACAAGTCGTGCTTACCAGCATCCGCCAGTCTGCATACCAGCCGTGTCTGCCTATACCCAGCAGTTTGTGTGCCAGCCTAACCTGCCTGTTCCTGTATTCCCCTGTGTGGGTCAACAGCCGTGTCCGGGGTCTGTCCTGGAGTAGCAAATGGTCTCTCTGCTCGGTTCGTCCTTGGTGCACTGGTGTCGTATGCCGTCTTGCGACCCAGTTCGGATCAGGTGTATACTTAGTTACGCCCCTCCAGGTATTCACTCTCCGGCACGGTCCAGTGGAAACACTACATATACACACACACGCCACTCAGCCCGGGCGTGTGCATTACAGCATGCTCAGGCCATGGTTCCCGTTGAGCCCCACGGCCTTCACTCTCTGAGACCTTTTCCAGTGAATACGTGCATCTAGAAGAAATGTATTTATTTATTTTATTTTTTTTGCTACTAGCTGAGTTCCAGGCGAATTTCGCACCCGTCCAGATGGAGCTTTCTGCACCCGTTCCTGTGGATCCGACACGTTACTATAGGGATCCAAGACAGAGTCGTGCATTTGTGGAGCAATGCATGCTACACTTCAAGTTCTACCCTCTTTGTTTTCCCACCGATCGGGCTAAGGTGGGATTCATGATGTCTTACCTGGCGGGTGATGCCTTGAAATGGATCACCCCCCTATGGGATGCACAGGATCCTATTGTCCTGGACATAATGGCCTTCCTGGTGGCCTTTCTAATGTTCTTCGATGACCCTAATCTGGAGGCTCCTGCTGAAGCTTCACTTCCCAATAACCCGGAGCAGCCCCGTTGGGTAATGTGTGTGGGTAGCGCACTAGTCCTCCTGCCCGAAGAGACTACTGCCCACCCAGAATCCACACAGGATGACTACGCTCTCCGGAATACTTCTCCCAATCTCAAGAGGCAATCCAGATATGCTAGGCGTAGAGGCAAGCCATCACGCCAGGGTCTGTCCTCCCAAAGACCTCCTGATCCCAACCTTGAAGTCCCTGCTGAAGCTTCACTTCCCTGTATCCCGGAGCAGCCCCGACGGGTAATATGCGTGGGTAGCGCACCAGTTCTCCTGCCCGAAGAGACTTCTGCCCACCTAGAATCCACACAGGAGGACTTCCTGCACCCGGTATCTGATGCTTCACCCACTTTAACCGGTGAGCCTGTCCAAGGGTACTCTGAAGCAGTGATTACCTCCGAGTCTGTGCATCTCTACTACCTGGCGGAGGACCCCCAGTTGCCTCCTGAATCCTCAGGGATACCACCTGATGACAAATGGAGAGAGACTTCCCTACACCCGGTACCCGATACTTCGTCCGCTCCGTCCTGTGAGCCTGACAATGGGTACCTCAAAGCGGTAGTTAACCCCGAGTCTCTACACCCCTCCAACCAGGCGGAGGACCTCCAGTTGTCTCCAGGACCCTTTGGGGTGCTACCTGGTAGCGAATGGACAGAGTCTTCCCTATACTCTGTACCTGATACCTCGCCCGCTTCGTCCAGTGAGTCCGACCTAGTGTACTCCGAAGCAGAGGTTATCCCCGAGTCTCTACACCCCTCCGACCAGGCGGAGGACCTCCAGTTGTCTCCTGAACCCTTCGGGGTGCTACCTGATAGCGAATGGACAGAGACTCTCCTATACTCGGTACCTAATACCTCGGCCGCTTCTTCCAGTGAGTCTGACCTAGTGTACTCCGAAGCAGAGGTTATCCCCGAGTCTCTACACCCCTCCGACCAGCCGGAGGACCTCCAGTTGTCTCCTGAACCCTTTGGGGTGCTACATGATAGCGAATGGACAGGGACTCTCCTATACTCAGTACCTGATACCTCGCCCGCTTCTTACAGCGAGTCCGACCTAGTGTACTCCGAAGCAGAGGTTACCCCCAGTCTCTGCACTCTTCCGACCCGGCGGAGGACCCACAGTTGTTTCCTGAATCCTCCAGAGTACCACCAGATAACAAAGAGACAGTGACTTTTCAACACCTTGTACCTGATACCTCGCCCATTTCATTCTGTGAGCTTGACAAGATGTACCCCGAAGCAGAGGTTACCCCCGAGTCTCTGCACCCCTCCAACCCGGCGGAGGACTTCCAGTTGTCTCCTGAACCCTCTGGGGTGCTACCTGATAATAAGTGGAGAGAGACTTCCTTGTGTGCTGTTCCTGGTACTCCACCTGTTTCGTCTGTTGCTGAGGATGTCTGGATAGTAGGTAGCATCCTAGCTACTCAGATGAGACCAGATTTTCCTGTGGACAATGGAAGTGATCTCCTTGAAGTGAAGGATTGGCCCTCGAATTCCCTGTGGAACATTCTGGCACGCCTGAAGAAGAGGAGGCGTAAAGGGGGGGTACTGTAACATACCTGGTGGCGTCCTTGCATATTGGTCCATCTCCCACTGTGCAAGAGCGCGCACTTGATCTCCAGTCCAGTCTGCTAGCCTGGCTTCCCTCCATGCTGTCTGCTTGCCTCTGTTTCTGCTGCTTAAGGGCGGCGCCCGATCACTTCCTGCTTCTTGTAGCTGCTGCGGGCACACCCCTTGTGCGTCCTCAGCCTATTGCGGTCTGTCACCTGGAATTTAACCCAGCTCCTCCCTGGAATCCATGCCTGAGCATTGTGTTCTGTCAGTTGGCTTCTGGTCGCTGACATGCCAGGTCCCGTCTATGTTTCCTGCCTATCGGTATAAGTTCCTGTGTCTGAACTGTGTCCTGTCTGTGCACTCTAGCCAGCTGTCTGTCTGCCTTCCTGAGGCTGTATTTCCAGGCCTGTCTGAACATGCTCCTAGCCTGTTCATCTCGCCCTCTGGGGGCTGCATACCCAGACTCGCTCCTGTTTTGTTGCAGTAACTGTTCTTGTCTGAACTGTCTCTTAGTTTCTTATCTGTTTGTCTTTATGTCCGTTTGTTCCCTTTTTCTGCAGTGTCTGAACCAGAACTTGGCTTTACCTAGGCTCGTTCTTGCATTTTGTTGCAGTAACTGTTCTTGTCTGAACTGTCTCCTAGTTTTTTTTATCTGTTTTGATTTTATGTCCGTTTGCTCCCTTTTTCTGTAGTGTCTGAACCTGCACCTAACTCCTCGTTGTCGCTGTACTTCCGTTTGTGAGTTGGAGTCCTCTCGCTACTTCTTTGCAAGTATCTAGTGTGTATCTGGTTCTGCCTTTCTTTCTGTTCCATGTGAACAGAGCCCTGTCCCCTTTGCTTTGTCTTTGTTTACCTCTTCGGCGATTTATCTCTGCCCTGTCCACCGCGTCTGCGGCTTTGCTCTGCTCAGCCTTGTCCACCGCGTCTGCGGTTCTGCTCTGCTCAGCCTTGTCTATCGCGTCTACGGTTCTGCTCTGCTCAGCCTTGTCCACCGCGTCTGCGGTTCTGCTCTGCTCAGTCTTGTCTCCCGCGTCTGTGGTTCTGCTCTGCTCTGCCTTGTCTACCGCGTCTGCGGTTTTGCTCTGCTCAGCTTTGTCCACCGCGTCTGCGGTTTTGCTCTGCTCAGCCTTGTCTACCACGTCTGCAGTTCCGCTGTGCTCTGACCCTTTGCTTGCTGCTCCAGCAGTCTCGCTCTGCTCTGACCCTTTGCTCGCTGCTCCAGCAGTCTCGCTCTGCTCTGACCCTTTGCTCGCTGCTCCGGCAGTCTCGCTCTGCTCTGACCCTTTGCTCGCTGCTCCGGCAGTCTCTCTCTGCTCTGACCCTTTGCTCGCTGCTCCGGCCGTCTCGCTCTGCTCTGACCCTTTGCTCGCTGCTCCAGCAGTCTCGCTCTGCTCTGACCATTTGCTCGCTGCTCCGGCAGTCTCGCTCTGCTCTGACCCTTTGCTCGCTGCTTCGGCAGTCTCGTCCTGCTCCTCTCTCGCTCACCGCTCCAGGCGGTCTCGTCTTGTTCTACTCTTGCTCGCCGCTCTGGGCGGCCTCACTCTGCTGTTTGTCCACCGCATCTGCGGTTCTGTTCCTGAGTCCCAGTCTGTATTGGGTCCTATCCACTCAGTGCTCCAACCTGTCATACCAGCCAGTACCTCCCTGCCTTCATACAAGTCGTGCTTACCAGCATCTGCCAGTCTGCATACCAGCCGTGTCTGCCTATACCCAGCAGTCTGTGTGCCAGCCTAACCTGCCTGTTCCTGTATTCCCCTGTGTGGGTCAACAGCCGTGTCCGGGGTCTGTCCTGGAGTAGCACCTGGTCCCTCTGCTCAGTTCCTCCTTGGTGCACTGGCGTCGTATGCCGTTGTGCGACCCCGGTCGGATTGGGTGGATACTTAGTTACGCCCCTCCAGGTATTCACTCTCCGGCACGGTCCAGCGGAATCACTACATATACACGCACACGCCACTCAGCCCGGGCGTGTGCATTACATCTTACAGTCCTTATCTTTCTACTTGACAATACTCTGCACTGCTAGTTCAGGAACTCTATGTGACCTGTGCTTAGCTTCACTCCTGACTTGAATCCTTTTCACTTGCAGTGGCACTTCTGTCAGATGCAGAACACACACACACCACCTTTCTCTTTGGCTCCAGCCAGACAGTAAACAACTTCCCCACAATCCCCCTGGGGCTCTGCTAAAACACTCCCCTTCTTCCTGTGACTGTGTTAACCCCTCTAGTTGCTGGATGCTTCTGGAGCACAACACTTCCTGTCTCATGTGCTTGTGTAATTGCTAATAGTTGCTGAATGCTTTTAAAGCAACAGCACTACTTCTTCATGTCACACTCTGCAACAGCACTACTTCTGCATGTCACACTCTTCCCTCCTTTTTGAATGTCGTCCTCGACGTTCGTCTTAATTGGTCAATCTGACCAATTCTGAGACAGTGGTGAAAGTTGGATAGCTTTATATAGAAATTGGTAAAGACAAATTGGCATAACGTTCATAAACAATGATAACAACCTATTCTTACAAGCTTTTTCTTGAAGGACACCTGTAATAAATAAACAATTAACACAATTAAAACAATCAGCATCACTTCAGCTGGAGCTTTTCGCACGTCTTCAACCAGCTCTCTCTATGTTTTAACAGTTCTTTGTTTCTACAAACTCTTTTAAGAAAAATTAAAGCATGAAAACAAGTCTTTCCAGTAGGCAACATCTTCCATACTGCCTGTGGTGGTGAATACCACTCAAGTGGGCTTACCATGTCCGCAGGCAGAGATACCTGTGTCCAGTCAATAGTCCTTGGCACTTGACTCGGTTCACCAAGTGTCTCATACGTCAGCATCACGGGCCTCCTCACTTCTCAATTGATTCTTTAGGAAAGGAGGAGATCTTGGAAGCAAAGTTAGAGAAAGATAATAAGGGAGGAAATAGGTGAGATTTAAAGATTTTTTAATACTCATTTGAGTAACCATCTGGGCCAGGGGTTTTGTTGTCTTTCAAACTTGAGATAACTGATATCTGTTTCAGAGAATGGAATGTTTAGGGAGTTGAACTGTTCTTTATTTAATTTGGGGAGGTTAATTTTAGCTAGAAAGTTGTTTATGTTAGATGGGCTTGTTGGGGACAATGTGGGTCATCTTTTAGGTTGTACAGAGAGGAATAAAATTTGCCAAATTGATTTGTGATGTCTTGCGGGAGGGGATAAGTGGAATTGTCCAATTCAATGCGTTGGATTCTAGATTTATTATGCTGTGTTTTAAATTTGTTGGTAGTCAGTTTAGACATCTTATTAAATGAGTAATAGTATTTTTGTCTACATATTTGGATCATCTTGACATGTTCACTTACTAAAAGGAGCTTAAAGTTCGATCTTAATTTTAATAGCAATTGATGGGTATGAGCTGAGGGGTTAGTTTGTTGATTTTTTCTTCCAAATTGGTTTTCCTAGTTAGTTCTAAAATTTTTTCTTTGTTTTTCTTACGTTGAATTGCATTGAGTTGGATTAGAACACTGTGTATGGCCGCTTTATTAGCATTCCAAAAACAAGCAGGAGATATATCAGAAGATGAGTTTTCTTTAAAATATAAGTACAATGGCGTTTTCAATTTCTTTTTTGGAAGAAGGGCAATTAAGAATAAAGGAGTTAGCTTTCCATTCTCTGAAGTTATTTGAAGAGGCCATAAGTCTAAATTTGCAGGTTATAGGAGTGTGGTCTGACCATGTTATGTTACCAATTGAAGATTCCGAAAATTTTTGAAGAGAGGAGATATCTGTTAAAAAGAGATCAATTCTAGAAGATTTATGTGGATTAGAATAGAAGGAATATTCCCTTGAGGTGGAGTTAAGGCAGCGGAAAATATCAAATAGCTGTTTGCGCATTATCCATTTGTTAAGTGTGGTAGTGTTGCTTCTGGAAGAGGAACTAGAGTCCAAGAATTTGTCTGGAATAGCATCAAAATCCCTGAAAATTAAGAGTGTATACCTTTAATGTTTTTTAATTTTTTTCATTAATTTATTAAGGAATTTTCTTTGCTCCGAATTTGGAGCATAAATATTGAATAAGGTGTAAGTGTTTGATTAGATTTCACAAAGAAGAATGTGAAACCTCCCATTTGGATCTTTTAATTCTTTAACCCCTTTGCAACCCATGCCGTATGAGTAGGCATAAGTTGTGATCCCCCCGTTCAGTGAGGGCTGCTGCACTGAGCCCGCACTGAACCGAGCACATGTCAGCTGATTCTTACAGCTAACATGTGCCCGCAACAGCCGCGGGTGGAATCGCGATCCACCCGCGGCTGTTTACATGTTAAATGCCGCTGTCAATCTCCGACAGTGGCATTAAACGCACGCTTCCTGGAAGCGCGTCCTAAGCCCCGCCCATCGGCGACCCCCGTCAAGTGATCGCGGGTCACGGATTGGTGGGCGTGACAACCCAGGGTCTGCAGCAGACGCCTGTGGTTGTCATGAGCAGGTTTCTATTAGCGCCACCTAGTGGTCGGCGCTCATAGCACAGAACCAATTCTGCTATAAGCAGGGGATCTGCTGATTCCCTGTATGTAGCAGAGGCGATCGGATAGTTGCTGCTTCTAGTCTACTATGGAGACTATTGAAGCAAGCAAAAAGTGAAAAAAAAAAGTTTTTAAAAATATTAAAAAAATTAAAAAAATATAAAAGTTTAAATCACCCACCTTTCGCCCCATTCAAAATAAAATATAAAAAAAAAAACCTACATAGACATATGCGGTATCGCCGCGTTCAGAATTGCCCGATCTATCAATATAAAAAAATAATTAATCCAATCGGTAAACGGCATAACGAGAAAAAAATTTGAAACGCCAGAATTACGTTTTTTGGTCACCGCAAAATTGCAATAAAATGCAATAACGGGCGATCAAAACATCGTATCTACCCCAAAATGATATCAATAAAAAAGTCAGCCCGGCAAGCTAAAAATAAGCCCTCACCCGCCCCAGATCCCGAAAAATGGAGACGCTACAGGTCTTAGAATATGGCGCTATTTTTTTTTTACCAAATTTTGGAATTTTTTTTTACCACTTAAATATAAAAGAACCTATACATGTTTGGTGTCTACGAACTCATAATCACCTGGAGAATAAAAATTGCAGGTCAGTTTTAGCATTCAGTTAACGTGGTAAAAAAAAAAAAAAAAAAAAAAAACAACTGTGGTATTGCACTTTTTTTGCAATTTTACGGCACTTGGAATTTTTTTCCCGTTTTCCCGTACACGATATGGTAAAACTAGTAACGGCTTTGAAAAGTACAACTCGTCCCGCAAAAAATAAGCCCTCACATGGCCATATTGACCAAAAAATAAAAACGCTATGGCTCTGGGAACAAGGGGGGCAAAAAACGAAAAAGCAAAAACGGAAAAAGCTCTGGTCCTTAAGGGGTTAATGAAAAGAAAGGAGACTGAATTGCTGTTAGAAGTAAAAACACCTGCCTTTTTTGCTGACGAAGAGGCTCTATATGTATGAGGAAAAGAAATGTGATTGAAATAGGGAGGATTTATTTCGGTAAATTTGATCTCTTGGAATGCAACTATATCGGCTTTTGAATGAATTGCTTCTCTCCAAGCAGAGAAACGTTTCAAGGGACTAATTCACTTGAGATTTAAAGAGAGAATTTTTAAAGACATTAATGAGGTGTAGAAAATCAAAGATTTAACCAGCTGAACCTTGTGAAGATGTTTAAGTGAGGAAACTGTGTAAATAAATGACATAAGTGATAATGACAGAAAAACAAACATTTTAAAACAATAAGAAGATGAACAGATTACAAAAAAAATTTAGGAAAAAATTCCTAACAAACTGAGAGGAGAGGTTGGGAACTGAACAAAAAATGAGCTCCCAAACTGTCAAAAAAAGGTGGAGAAAAAGAGAGTCTGGCATACTCTATAGCAAAAGTCCAGAGTAGGAGAGGTTAACAACAAACCCAATCTCATAGGTAAGTAAAAATCCTCCTGATGGAAATTGAAGGAAGCAAAGAAGACAAGGAAGAATCAGGTAAATGCTTCACCGTCCTCCATTAAGTTGTGTTTCTTCAAAAAGTCGCAGCTTTCTTCGGGGTCTTTGATTAGGTGTTTTTTCCTTCCAGGAAAACAATCAATTTGACAGGGAAGCCCCACTTATACAAAATGTTTTTCTTTTGGAAGAGACTGGTTATGACGGAAAAAGACTTCCTCAAAGTAAGAGTCTATTTAAAGAAATCTGGAAAAAATGTTATATGTTCGTAATGCGATAGAAGGGATCTATGTTTTCTTAAGGCACAGACACGTAGGTTGTTTTACTTGCTGACCAGACACACTTCACAAGAGTCCTCATAAACGGTAGAACAGTAGCATTTAATAAGAATCTGCACAGCCAGTACAAGTTAAGTCTTATGAGCAACAGGCTCCAGTGACAAACACTATAGTTTCCTTAGCAGCACAGCAGTTCACAGTCTTCTCAGTAGTACAGGACAGCACAGTTCTAATGCAAAGCACATTAATGAACACATCATTTTTTATAGCATGGTGAGATGCAGGAGGGGGAGGGTTTGCTGAGGGAGATGATCCCTGTGACACCATTTCTTACAGTTCTTATCTTTCTACTTGACAATACCCTGCACTGCTAGTTCAGGAACTCTACGTGACCTGTGCTTAGCTTCACTCCTGACTTGAATCCTTTTCACTTGCAGTGGCGCTTCTGTCAGATGCAGAGCACACACACCACCTTTCTCTTTGGCTCCAGCCAGACAGCAAACAACTTCCCCACAATCCCCCTGGGGCTCTGCTAAAGCACTCCCCTTCTCCTGTGACTGTGTTAACTAGTGTTGAGCCACCCCCGTAGTGTTCGAGTTCAGTTCGTCGAACACCCGTGTGTTCGCCGAACTGTTCGTCGAACTGTTCGTCGAACATCTTCGAACACCGTTAAAACCAATGGCAGGCAAACAAAAACACTTAGAAACACATAGAAAACACCTTCAAAGGTGTCCAAAAGCTGACAAACTGCTCAGAAGACACAGCTAACACATGGAAAAGTGACAAGTCCATATAGTCATGCGAAAAGAAAAGAAGTGGAGGAGTAAAAGGAGGGGGAGACACAGATATAGGCATGTCATGCCCTTCTAAAACCAAAAAAGTGCGAAGCCGACACGGCCAATCCTTTCCTGCCTGTGCGACCTCCGTGTCGCCGGGTTTGTGCCAGAGCCGCGGTGGACCCTGCCGGCCAACCCCCCTCTCGCAATACTGGTGCCTGTCCGCTGGTGGGTTGAGCGAGCCACCCTGCGGTGGAGGCAGGTCTAATCTTTTTAATTTAAATTGTCTCTCTAATTTGAATGCGTTTACTTTAAATCCTTTTACAAGGATCTATTGGAGGGCAAGTCTCATGCCATCAGCCGCGTAATTCCAGCTCCAGTAGCGTCCACTAAAGCTGCTGCAGTTAAAAAGCTTTTATAAGAATCGAGCTTGGCGGTCCACCGCAAGGCGTCCTACCGCCAGTCCCAGCCCCTGTTCCTTGGGGTGCCTCGCCGATGCTCTTCACTGAGTGTCCCAGGGGCCCGAACCATTTCCTTTGAAAAAATTAAGTGTCCAAACTACAGGTGGTGTAGCTTGCTTAACAGCTGGGATAATCCGCTTACTAGCAGACACTGCTACTAGGCACAAAGTATTTCTTGGACTATATGCAGTTAAAAATTTGTAATTAGATACTCTCGTTGGTTGCTGAGAAAGCATTCCATAGTGTCTCCTGGCACGCCATATATTATTCTCTTAAAAAGCTTGGGGTAGGGGTCTAGGGGACCCTTTTATAGGCAAAATCACGGCCCTGTATCGCAATACGTCACCTAGGCTGAAGATAAATGGAACATTTTCATCACCTTTCATAATCACCAATGGGACAAGGCAGGGATGTTCTCTGTCCCTTCTCTTATACATCCTAGTGACGGAGCACCTGCTCTCATCAATTCTCCATAACCCCAATATTAGGTGGATTGAAGTGGGAGGCACCGAGTACAAGTGCTCTGCATTTGCTGATGATGTCCTAGTATATATCACTCAATCACATATATCCATCCCTGCTGTTATGGCTGAAATAGATCACTTTGTCACATGGTCAAATTTTAAAATCAATGCAGCTAAGTCTGAGGCCCTCGATGTCTCCCTCCCCAAATCCATACAGGATTCCATCCAGTCCAACTTTCCCTTTGCCTGGCCCTCACAGGGTATCAAATATTTAGGAATTCGTATTCATAGAGACCTCTCCCGTCTATGTTATCTTAATTTTGGGCCCTTTATTGAACAACTCCATACAGACCACGGTTGGCAAGTTAGAACTATAAGATTCACTACGTGAACCACTGGTGTTTTGTGGAAAAGCACATGTACACTGTGTTCCAAATTATTATGCAAAAAGTGTTTAGGAGTGATAAGGTAAGAATTTTTTTGTTTGTCAGTTAAACTCATTGATGGTGATGTGTGTCAGGGCTCTTTATATCACTGTAAGCAATTGCAGACACCTGTGCTAATTAGTTTGGCAGATGTGTCCAATGAAAGGCAAGACTACTTAAGAAGGCTGTCCCACATTATTAAGCAGCCTACATTTTCTACCAAAATGGGAAAGAAAAAGGATGTGTCGGCTGCTGAGAAGCAACAAATTGTGGAGTGTTTAGGTCAATGCATGACTACAATCAACATTGCCAAGACACTTCATCCTGATCATCGCAAAATCAAGAAGTATGTAGCCGATTCACAGTACACACGTGTGCGTGCTGATAAGGGGAAATTGAGGACTCTTTCCTACAGGCAATTACGTCAGGTTAAAAGAGCAGCGGCAAAAAAGCCTTGTCATAGCAGCAGACAAGATTTTGAAGCTGCTGGTGCCTCCAACATCCCCCGAACAACAAGATGCAGGGTCCTTCAGAGGTTTGCAGCTGTGCGTAACCCATCCTGTCGACCTCCTCTATCCACTGTACACAAGCAGAAACGGCTCCAGTGGGCCAAACAATACATGAAGACTGACTTCAAAACTGTTTTGTTCACCGATGAGTGCCATGCAATGCTCGATGGTCCAGATGGATGGAGTGGAGGATGGCTGGTTGATGGACACCCCATGCAAACACGGCTACGGCTCCAACAAGGAGGAGGTGGAGTAATGTTTTGGGGTGGAAACATGGTGAGAGAGGTTGTCGGCCCCTTTAGGATCCCTGAAGGGGTAAAGATGAACTACATAATGTATGTGGAGTTTCTCAAACAGCACTTCCTGCCATGTGTCAAGAAGAAGAACTGTGTATTCCGCAGCAAGATCATTTTCATGCATGATAATGCACCGTCTCATGCTGCACATAGCACATCTGCATCTCTGGCTGATGTGGGCATAAAAGGGGACAAACTTATGGTGTGACCACCATGCTCCCCTGACCTCAACCCCATTGAGAACCTCTGGAGCATCAACAAAAGGAGTGTCTATGATGGCGGGAGGCAGTTCACATCTAAGCAACAGCTCTGGGAGGGTATTCTGTCCTCATGCAAAACAATTGAAGCAGAAACCATCCAAAACCTGACAAATTCAATGGATGAGAGAGTTCAGAAGCTCCTTTCGAACAAGGGGTCGAATGTGCAAATGTAACATCACCTAGAATAAAGTTTTGAGTTGAAAACTGTTTGATTTCAGTTTCTAATAACCTGCTAATGCTTATAATTTCAAAAATGACCATTATTTTGTTCTTTATTAAAATGAAAAGGTTGCTCGAAGAGTGTGGGGGATCTAAGAGTGTGGCAACCCAGTAGTGAGGATTATTTCGAATTCTGACAATCTGAGGGTCATGTTGCAGGTAGTGCAGCAAGAAGGCACTCATGTGTCTTGCGCATCTAGGAGCCCCAAAATTATTTTTCGGGCTAGATGCAGCTAAAAATTATTATTAATTTGAAATCTGGTGGAGTTTAGTATAGATGGCCTAATAGAATCAGTACTGCAAACTGCTACACAGCCCAAATTATTTTCCAGCCAAGATACAGATAAACATGATTAGTAATTTGAAAGCTTAAAACGGTTGGTGAGGTGATTTTATCAAATCATCAAGCTTTTACTCTCCCCAGGATGACACAGGGGTAGAAAAGTCGTTTCGGATCCATGATTTGTTCATATTTATGAACGTGAGTCTGTCTACATTATCAGTGGAGAGCCACGTGCGCTTATCTGTCAGCACACCACCAGCAGCGCTGAACACACGTTCAGACAGAATGCTGGCTGCGGGGCATGACAAGATCTCCAAGGCGTAAGTTGCGAGCTCCAGCCATTTATCCAGAAAGGGAGCCCAAAAAGAGCAAGGGTTCAGTGACACAGTCATGGCTTCAATGTTTACTTGGAGATACTCCTGTACCATCGTCTCTAGGCGTTGACTATGTGTCAGACTTCTTGTCTCCTGTGGCCTTGCAAAGGATGGGCTAAAAAAGTGGTGAAATGATTCCGCAAAATTGATGTTACCAGCAGATACTGTGTTTCTGTTACGCTATGAGTGCTGTACACTCGACGGTCCCACGGTTGGCAAGTTGGAACTATGAGAATCACTACGTGCACCACTAGTGTTTTGGGGAAAAGCACATGTAAGATTCTGCAACAGTCTTTGCTGATACTCCTGCATGTGTGCATCTCTTTCTATGGCAGGAATAATTTCTGCAAATTTTCTTTTGTACTGGGGATCTAACAGTGTGGCAACCCAGTAGTCAGGATTATTTCTAATGCTCACAATTCGAGGGTCATGTTGCAGGTAGTGCAGCAAGAAGGCACTCATGTGTCTTGAGCATCCAGGAGCACCAAGTCCCTGTTGTGTTGGTGGCGAGGTAACAATCATGCTTCCTTGCTCTGCCCTCTCCCCCCAACCTCGCACAACAGAAATGTGATCAAGGTCTCCCTCTTCAGATGAGTCTCCCATCAGTTCGTCCTCCACTTCTTCCTGGACTCCTGCACCTTCCTCACTAGTTTGGCTGCTACCATGCACCCTGGTAAATCCATCTCCCCCACCCTCACATGGCTGCCGCCTTGGTGCTGCCGACTGTCTGGACCTTGCAGATGTTAGCCCTTCCGCATACAACTCCTCCTCCTCTACTTCCTCCACCTCCTCTTGTGCCACCACCTGACTCCGAATTCTGTTTAACATGTGCTCCAGCATTTAAATCACCGGAATAGCCATGCTGATAATGGCATCGTCAGCACTAAACATCTTCGTCGCCATTTCAAAACTGTGCAGAAGGGTGCATAGGTCCCTGATCTGAGACCACTCCTCCAGCGTGATTAGCCCCACCTCTGGATCTCTTTGGCCCAGGCTATACGTCAGAACGTATTGCACCACGGCTTGTCGGTGCTGCCACAGTCGCTGCAACATGTGCAGAGTTGAATTCCACCGGGTAGGCACATCGCATTTTAGCCGGTGAACTGGCAGGCCCAACGACTTCTGTAGAGATGTAAGTCGCTGAGCTGCGGGATGCGAACGGCGGAAGTAAGCACACAGCGACCGTGCCCTCTGCAGATGGCCATCTAGTCCGGGATAGTGGGCTAAAAATTGCTGGACAACCAGGCTCAACACGTGAGCCATACAAGGCACGTGTGTGACATTTCCCCGGCGAAGGGCCGCACCCAGGTTTGCAGCATTGTCGCACACGGCCTTCCCTGGTTTCAGGTCCAGTGGAGACAACCATTCATGAAACTGGTTCTCCAGAGCTGTGTGACTCAGATTTCCCAGACATTTCAAAGTAAAAACCGCCTGATGACGTTGAGCCCTACTGCCAGCATAGTAAGGAGGTGTGCAGGATCCCTTCTGCGCAGTTAGAAAGCTTGTGGCATGACCAGACAGGCTTTGGGTGCAGGTGGAGGACCGAGAGGAGGTTGAGGAGGCAGAAGCAGTGGAGGAACTTCGAGATAAAGAGGATTGACGCACAACTCGTGGGGATGGCAAGACTTGGACAGCAGCCCCTTGTCCTGCTGTTACCATAGTTACCCAGTGCCCAGTCAGCGACATGTAATGCCCCTGTCCATGCCTACTCGTCCAAGTGTCTGTGGTGAAATGCACCCTGTCACACACAGAGTTTCTCAAAGAAGCGGTGATGTTGTGTGCGACATGCTGGTGGAGCGCAGGCACACCTTTCTTTGAGAAGTAGTGCCGACTGGGCATCTGGTACTGGGGCACTGCGATGGACATAAGGTCTCAAAAACCCTCTGTGTCCACCAGGCGGAAAGGCAGCATTTCTGTAGCCAAGAGCTTATTTTAATGGTATATTCACCAGTTACTCCGCAGTTGTGTCCGGGTGATTTACATCAAGTTACCATCACGACACTGCAAGCATCCACTCAGTCAGAGGTCGACGTCATCGGAAATGACGCTTGCGTGTCATTTGCCGGCTCATGCGCTCCAAACACCGGAAGTTGAGGGGCCGGAAACCGGAAGTGACGTTACCGCTGTAGCGCGGTAATACCGGCATATTTAAAAGAAGCGCGGGTGCTACTTAGCAGCCGTGCCATCTCTATTTCGGGCTGATAGACCCACCAATACTACCACCCTCTCCCCTGATGAATCAATAAGATGAGGAAACGCGTCGGGAGGGCACTTCTCACCCTGTTGGTCTGAAGTCCTGCCAGAGGAAACGAGTCTTGTACTCGACTGGCTAATGCCACATCCAAAGGGTTTTCCTTAAAACTGCATAGATATGAGTCATCAGCGATGATACTGACACTCTAACGGTGAGACTGTTCCATATATTAATTGTTCACCAAGTATTTTATGTCACATCCAGACTCTATATCACAATTGGTCTATCTTCTTTTCCTCACCCATCTCTGAGTTAATGTCATGGGTGTAGGAGAGCTTTAATGCATGCCTGTCTGTTTAATATACTTTGATGTATACCTAAAGAAACATTCATTGTATGACAGCCTTTTTTGATTTGGACTAAAACCACTTAGTTGGAATTGAAGTGGTGGTCTATAGCATTATACAACTGTGGTCCGCTATGTTCCTGTGTCAAAAGGAACCATATTAGGAGTGTTACCAGTTCCACAGACTTACTTTTTTCAGGTGGCTGAGTACCGTTTGTAAGACTCGCCATCGCTTCTTTCTTATATTTTATATTTTAATTATTTTCACTACTATTTTAAATAGCTAAATAAAAGTTAATTTTTAATCTTTATATTGCCACTTTTTGCTCGTCGTTCCAATGAAATTCAACCTCTTAGCTTTCTCATGGCTAGGAGGAAATGGTCTTTTACTTGTCCACATCTGAGGGACCGAGGGCTGGCTGTTGTGCTTAGACGCGGTTGAGAAGGGTGTCCCCGGCAAGCTGCAGGTCTGTGAGGAAGATGCAGGCAGACATGTTAGGTTGCCTTGATCCAAAGGTGGTGCTATCGATGTCGGACAGCGCTCAACACCAGCTGGTGTTTCCACCTCCAAAGAAAATGATGACCTGCCAATCACGCTGGCTGTTGCGGGTAAAGAGGTGGCAGGTCTGCGTCCCAAAACAGGTGTGACTGCTGTCCCCCCAGTCACAGGTGATGAAGAGGCCGCGGATGCACAAGATGTGGCAGACGGTGGTTGGCCCGGCCGGCTAGGCCGCATTGCAGCACAGTGAGCTTCCCACTGCAACTTATGCTTCATATCCATGTGCCGGTTCATGCATGAAGTACTCAAACTATGTATTTTTTGGCCTCTACTTAGCTTTTGCTGACAAATGTTACAGATAACACGAGTTGGGTCATCCTTATCGATCTGAAAAAATGCCCAGGCTATGCAAGGCTTAGCACCCATGCGACCTGAAGAGCCACCACGACTTGTGGTCAGAGGCAGAGTTGTGTTGAGGATGCAGTTGTTGACGTGCTTCCAGTACTACGTCTCTGTCCAGGAAGGCGCAACCTGACCTCGTCGTCACTAGCATCCTCCTCCACCTCCTCTGCTGACCTCATCGACTGGCTGACTGTGGGTTGACAGTAAGTGGGATCTCCAACCTCGTCATCATCACCCTGTGTGTTATCACACCCGTCGTCCTCAGAGCCAACCTCTTCCTGCCCTGAAAAAAAACTCAAGTTGTTGCTCCAATCGGGTATGTGAGTCTCATCATTGTCTTCCTCATTGTCTCCACCAACAGGAGTTACAGTTTGGGAACGAGGGTGTACATTATGGTCAGAACTTTCTGCGTCTGGTCCTGGATCCGACTCCTAAAGATTCTGGGCATCAGTGCAGATCATTTCCTCGTCTGGATTCACAGAAGCTCTGGAGCCGACCTCTGATTCCCAGGCTATAGTATGAGTAAACAGCTCAGCAGACTCAACCATCTGTTCTACCCCATACTCAGAAGGGCAGCTGGAGACTTGGGAGCTGTGAGGAAGCAAGTGCGATTGGGGTGACACCTCTGAGGACTGGAGTATTTGTGATGTTGAAGTTGAGGTGGAGGAGAGCCCACTTAAAGGAGCACTTGATATCCGTTGAAGCACCTCCTGTTTTTGTGCCTCATCTGGAATTTGTTGTGATTGGCGTGGCCGTAAGAAAGGGATCTTATCACATTGTCTGCTAAAAGAAGTCGACATCTTAGTTTGGCTGGAAGATGGTCTTTCTTCTGCAGATGTTACTGTTGCTTTAACACCTACCCCACGGACAAAATCTTTTTTTTCCTTCCCAACACGCCTATTCCCCTTTCCACCAGCAGCAGGCCTTTTTCCACTCATTTTGGTGGTTAACTAATTGACAACACTGGAGTTGTTTGCACAAAAAACGATGGATGGGAACCGAGCAGAGCTGAGTGGCCAAACTGTGGTATTAGCCCAAAAGTATTGGCTGGGTTAGATGCAGATAAAAATTATATTGAATTTGCAACCTGGTGGAGGTTAGTATAGATGGACTAACAGAACAAGTCCCACACACTGCTAGAAGCCCAAATATTTTTTCAGAGCTAGATGCAGAAAAAAATTATATTGAATTTGCAACCTGGTTGTGGTTAGTATAGATGGACTAATAGAACAAGTCCCACACACTGCTACAAGCCGAAATATTTTTTTCAGAGCCAGATGCAGAAAAAAATTATATTGAATTTGCAACCTGGTGGAGGTTAGTATAGATGGACTAATAGAACAAGTCCTACACACTGCTACAAGCCGAAATATTTTTTCAGAGCTAGATGCAGATAAAAGTTATATTGTATTTGCAACCTGGTGGAGGTTAGTATAGATGGACTAATAGAACAAGTCCCACACACTGCTACAAGCCGAAATATTTTTTCAGAGCTAGATGCAGATAAAAATTTTATTGAATTTGCAACCTGGTGGAGGTTAGTATAGATGGATTAATAGAACAAGTCCCACACACTGCTACAAGCCAAAATATTTTTTTAGAGCTAGATGTAGATAAAAATTATATTGAATTTGCAACGTGGTGTAGGTTAGTATAGATGGACTAATAGAACAAGTCCCACACACTGCTACAAGTCCAAATATTTTTTCAGAGCTAGATGCAGAAAAAAATTATATTCAATTTGCAACCTGGTGGAGGTTAGTATAGATGGACTAATAGAACAAGTCCCACACACTGCTACAAGCCGAAATATTTTTTAAGAGCTAGATGCAGAAAAAAATTATATTGAATTTGCAACCTGGTGGAGGTTAGTATAGATGGACTAATAGAACAAGTCCCGCACATTGCTACAAGCCGAAATATTTTTCAGAGCTAGATGCAGATAAAAATTATATTGAATTTGCACCCTGGTGGAGGTTAGTATAGATGGACTAATAGAATGATGCTATGCCCAAAAGGTTTTACTACACTATGTGCAGTAAAAAAATTTGTATTCTATACACAGGTGGTGTAGCTTGCAACACAGATAGGCTACTCCACTGACTAACACACACTGCAAGAGACCAAAAAGGATTTGCTTTGCTAGATTTAGCCAAATGCTGAGAAAAAATCTTGCAAAGCACTGGCACAGACCTGCCTGGCAAAAAGTGATAGGAACTGATGTAACCTAGCCCTCAAAAGGACTGCAATTACAATTAGTCTTTACTCCCAACCTATCTATTTAAGAGCACAGACCTGCCTGATAAAATTCATAGGAAATGATGTAACCTAGTCCTCAAAAGGACTGCAATCACAACTATTCCCTACTCCCAAGCTATCTGTAGATTTGTGCGAAAATTGGCTTGAAATTAACAAAGTATAGCGCACACAGCAACAGCGGTGCCATCTAACATGCAGATGCAACAGTGAGAAAATGGTGGCGACGGGGAAAATGGCTGGGTCTTATAGGGCAAGGACATGTGACATACACTGCCAATGACACAAGCCCTTGCTTATGTGAAGAAAAGCAGTTCGCTCCATGTGTGTGCTGCTGATTGGCTGACAGATTGCACCTCCCCACTGTAAATGCAGGAAAGAGAAAAAAAATGGAGATCTTCATTATTTCAGCAGAGATCCATCCCCTGACCCTCCCCCTGCCCCGCTGTACACTCAAACTGTGTATTAATATTAATTTTCAGCATTACTGAGAAAAAATCCAGTTATGATTTTGGTGCACGAACAGTTATCGAACATGAGCTCGAACAGCCGAATTTTTTTCAAATTGTTCGTGTTCGCCGAACGGCTCGAACACCGCCCAAAACAGCTCGAATTTGAGATTGGCGAACAGTTCGAGTCGAACACCGCTCATCTCTAGTGTTAACCCCTCTAGTTGCTGGATGTTTCTGGAGCACAACTCTTCCTGTCTCATGTGCTTGTGTTATTGCTAAGAGTTGCTGAATGCTTTTAAAGCAACAGCACTACTTCTGCATGTCACACTCTGCAACAGCATTAGTTCTGCATATCACACTCTTCCCTCCTTTTTGAATGTCGTCCTCGACATTCATCTTAATTGGTCAATCTGACCAATTCTGAGACAGTGGTGAAAGTTGGATAGCTTTATATAGAAATTGGTATTGACAAATTGGTATAACGTTCATAAACAATGATAACAACCTATTCTTACAATCTTTTTCTTGTAGGACACCTTTAATAAATAAACAATTAACACAATTAAAACAATCAGCATCACTTCAGCTGGAGCTTTTCGTACGTCTTCAACCAGCTCTCTCTCTCTATGTTTTAACAGTTCTTTGTTTCTACAAAGTCTTTTAAGAAAAATGAAAGCATGAAAACAAGTCTTTCCAGTAGGCAACATCTTCCATACTGCCTGTCGGTGGGGAATACCACTCAAGTGGGCTTATCTGGTCCGCAGGCAGAGATACCTGTTTCCAGTCGATAGTCCTTGGCACTTGACTCGGTTCACCAAGTGTCTCATATGTGAGCATCACGGGCCTCCTCACTTCTCAAGTGATTCTTTAGGAAAGGAGGAGGTCTTGGAAGCAAAGTTAAAGAAAGATAATAAGGGAGGAAATAGGTGAGATTTAAAGATTTTGTAATACTTATTTGAGTAACCATTTGGGCCAGGGGTTTTGTTGTCTTTCAAATTTGAGATAACTGATATCTGTTTCAGAGAATGGAATGTTTAGGGAGTTGAACTGTTCTTTATTTAATTTGGGGAGGTTAATTTTAGCTAGAAAGTTGTTTATGTTAGATGGGCTTGTTGGGGACAATGTGGGTCATCTTTTAGGTTGTACAGAAAGGAATAAAATTTGCCAAATTGATTTGCGATGTCTTGTGGGAGGGAATAAGTGGAATTGTCCATTTCAATGCGTTGGATTCTAGATTTAGTATGCTGTGTTTTAAATTTGTTGGTAGTCAGTTTAGACATATTATTAAATGAGTAATAGTATTTTTGTCTACATATTTGGATCATCTTGACATTTTCACTTACTAAAAGGAGTTTAAAGTTCGATCTTAATTTTAATAGCGATTGTTGGGTATGAGCTGAGGGGTTAGTTTGTTGATTTTTTTCTTCCAAATTGATTTTCCTAGTTAGTTCTAAAATTTTTTATTTGTTTTTCTTACGTTGAGTTGCATTGAGTTGGATAAGAACACCGCGTATGGCCACTTTATGAGCATTCCAAAAACAAGCAGGAGATATATCAGAAGATGAGTTTTCTTTAAAATATAGTACAATGGCGTTTTCAATTTCTTTTTTGTAAGAAGGGCAGTTAAGAATAAAGGAGTTAGCTTTCCATTCTCTGAAGTTATTTGAAGAGGCCATAAGTCTAAATTTGCAGGTTATAGGAGCGTGTTCTGACCATGTTATGTTACCAATTGAAGATTCTGAGAATTTTTGAAGAGAGGAGAAATCTGTTAAAAAGAGATCAATTCTAGAAGATTTATGTGGATTAGAATACAAGGAATTTTCCCTTGAGGTGGAGTTAAGGCAGGGGAAAATATCAAATAGCTGTTTGGGCATTATCCATTTGTTAAGTGTGGTAGTGTTGCTTCTGGAAGAGGAACTAGAGTCCAAGAATTTGTCTGGAATAGCATCAAATCCCTGAAAATTAAGAGTGTACACCTTTAATGTTTTTTCATTTTTTTTCATTAATTTATTAAGGAATTTTTTTGTTCCGATTTTTGAGCATAAATATTGACTAAGGTGTAAGTATTTAATTCAATTTCACAAAGAAGAATGTGAAACCTCCCATTTGGATCTATTAATTCTTTAATGAAATGAAAGGAGACTGAATTGCTGATAGAAGTAAAAACACCTGCCTTTTTTTGCTGACGAAGAGGCTCTATATGTATGAGGAAAAGACATGTAACTGAATTAGGGAGGATTTATTTCGGTAAATTTGGTCTCTTGGAATGCCTTCTTCCCCTTTTTGAAGATAGGAACAACATTTGCTCTTCTCCAGTCTTCTGGGACTTCTCCTGTTCTCCAAGAATTTTCAAAGATTATGGAGAGTGGTTCTAAAATTTCTTCTACGATCTCCTTCAGTACTCTGGGGTGTAATTCATCTGGACCTGGAGACTTGAACTCATTTATGTTAGCTAAATATTCCCTCACAATCTTTCTGTTTACAGATAACTTGGATTCCTCTATTCCTTTAAAAGGACAGTGAAGATCAGTTGATGTTACATTTTCTTTCTGAGAGAAAACAGATGCAAAATAGGAATTAAAAAGTTCGGCCTTCTCAACATCCTCTCTTACCATTTCTCCATTTTCATCCTGTAAAAATCCTATAGCATCTTTGACTTTTCTTTTACTTTTGACATACCCCCAAAATCCTTTTTTATTGCTTTTGACATCTCTTGCAAGCCTTAATTCATTGTCAGCTTTAGCTACCCTGATACGTGCCCTGCAGGAACTGCAGACTGCATTATAATCTTCTTTAGATATGCCTCCATCTTTCCATTTAATAAACATTTCTTTCTTTCTTTTTAGCATGTGTTTAAGTTCTGTGTTCATCCATCCTGGTTTCCTTAAATGCTTCCCATTCTTCCTACTTTTCGGGATTGTTAACGATTGTGCTTTGAGAATCTCATTTTTAAAAATTTCCCATCCTTCCTGGACATTTTTGTCCTTAAGGACATCCAGCCATTGGATCCCTCCTATTCTCTTTCTGAGTCTCTTAAAATCTGCCTTTCTAAAATCTAACCTTGAAGTTTGAGTCTTCACATGTCTTCCTCCTCTAGTTATCCAAAATTCTATAATAGCATGATCGCTGCCTCCTAGGGTCCCAGCCACCTTTACCTCCTCAACCATTTCCTCCCTGTTTATAAGGATTAGATCCAAAGTAGCAGATCCCCTTGTTTTCTCCCCTACCTTTTGGAAGATAAAGTTGTCAGCAAGAGAGGATAAGAATTTGCTTGACCTGTTAGTTTTACTTGAGAGAGATTCCCAACAAATGTCCGGATAGTTGAAATCTCCCATGACCACTACGTCATATTTTTTGGAGAACTTGGTCATTTGATACATAAAGAGTTCATCCATATCTTCAGCTTGCCCAGGTGGCCTGTAGTAAATGCCTACAATGGTGTCCTTTCCGTTGTTCTCTCCTTGTATTCTTACCCAAACAGTTTCCACAGAACTCCCAGTCTCTGAAGCTTCAATCTCTGTGCAGATATACGCTTTTCTAACATACAATGCAACACCTCCTCCTCGTTTATCAAGTCTGTTTCTTGCAAATAAGTTGTATCCTTTTAGCCTTTTATTCCAATCATGTGTATCGTCCCACCAAGTTTCAGTGATTCCAATGACATCATATTCCTTTTCCTGCATTAGTAGTTCCAATTCTCCTTGTTTGTTGCCCATGCTTTGTGCATTTGTATAAAAACATTTTAGTTTGTGATTGGTTTCCCTTCCTCCCATATTTTTATTATTTAAATTGTTTTGTCTTTGTTCTTCCTTTCCACTTCCAGTAGCAGAGATCTCAATAGTATTTGTCAGCTGTATGGCTTTTTCTGGCCTTTTGCTTCCCTTCCCACATTGTTCTAGTTTAAAGCTCTTCTGATGAGTGTAGCAAGGCGACTTCCAAATAGATGTTTTCCAGTCTTCGTAAGGTGCACCCCATCTCTAGCAAGTAGTCCATCGTATAGGTAATTCATTCCGTGATCCAGAAATCCAAATCCTTGTTGACGGCACCATCGACGTAGCCAGTTGTTCACCTGTAGAATCTTATTCCACCTCATTGTTCCATGGCCATCCACTGGCAGGATGGATGAGAAGACCACCTGCGCTCCCAATTCTTTCACTTTCTTGCCTAAGTCTTCAAAGTCACTGCAGATGGTTTCCAGGTCCTTTCTTGCGGTGTCATTTGTCCCCACATGTATTAGCAGGAATGGGTAGTGATCTGTAGGTCTGAAGAGTCTTGATATCCTGTCCGACACATCTTTAATTTTTGCTCCTGGAAGACAGCACATTTCTCTTGAGGTTATGTCTGGTCTGCAGATAGCGGCCTCTGTTCCTCTTAACAGGGAATCCCCCATGACCACCACTCTCCGTTTTTTCTTCACAACATTCTTCTTTCTCCATCCAGGAGGATTCTGAGGGCTTACAAGGTTATTCATTGCTGGCAAAGTCTTATTTTGCTGTATTTCTTCATGGTTCTCCTGCTTGAGAGCCTGGTACTGGTTCCTGAGCAGTATGGGTGCTGACTGCCTCTCGATCCTCCTGCTTCTGTGGGTCACATGCTTCCATTCCTCTGTTTCGTCAGGTGCAGTTCGAATTTCTTCTCTTTCTGAATCATGAAGAGATAATTCTGCTCTGTCTAAGAACTCTTCACCTTCCTTAATGATTTTCAACGTAGTTAACCTCTCTTCTAGATTTCGCAACTTTTCCTCCAACAGAGACACAAGCTTGCATTTCTGGCATGTGAAGTTTGGCTTTTCCACTGGCAAGTCTGTGAACATGTAGCAGGATATGCAGCTCACCAAATGGCTCCTGGACTCTTCCATGTTCTTATTGTTAATGTTCTGAAAACAGTGAAAAAGGCTTAAAAAAAAAGCTTCAAAATGCGCCTCTCGGCGCGCGGTTTACCGATGTCCTCTTTTCAGCTCCAACAGCCAAAATCCAGTGTTCTTTGAGCTCGCGGAGACTCTTCACTTACCCCAAAATGCAGTGGGAATATGCAAATTATCTCCTCAGGACTCCTCCCCTGGTTTACCGATGTCCTCTTTTCAGCTCCAACAGCCAAAATCCAGTGTTCTTTGAGCTCGCGGAGACTCTTCACTTACCCCAAAATGCAGTGGGAATATGCAAATTATCTCCTCAGGACTCCTCCCCTGGTTTACCGATGTCCTCTTTTCAGCTCCAACAGCCAAAATCCAGTGTTCTTTCAGCTTGCGGAGACTCTTCACTTACCCCAAAATGCAGTGGGAATATGCAAATTATCTCCTCAGGACTCCTCCCCTGGTTTACCGATGTCGTCTTTTCAGCTCCAACAGCCAAAATCCAGTGTTCTTTGAGCTCGCGGAGACTCTTCACTTACCCCAAAATGCAGTGGGAATATGCAAATTATCTCCTCAGGACTCCTCCCCTGGTTTTTGAAGACCAGACACACTTCACAAGAGTCCTCATAAACGGTAGAACAGTAGCATTTAATAAGAATCCGCACAGCCAGTACAAGTTAAGTCTTATGAGCAACAGGCTCCAGTGACAAACACTATAGTTTCCTTAGCAGCACAGCAGTTCACAGTCTTCCCAGTAGTACAGGACAGAACAGTTCTAATGCAAAGCACATTAATGAACACAGCATTTGTTACAGCATGGTGAGATGCAGGAGAGGGAGGGTTTGCTGAGGGAGATGATCCCTGTGACACCATTCCTTACAGTTCTTATCTTTCTACTTGACAATACTCTGCATTGCTCGTTCAGGAACTCTACGTGACCTGTGCTTAGCTTCACTCCTGACTTGAATCCTTTTCACTTGCAGTGGCACTTCTGTCAGATGCAGAACACACACACCACCTTTCTCTTTGGCTCCAGCCAGACAGTAAAACAACTTCCCCACAATCCCCCTGGGGCTCTGCTAAAACACTCCCCTTCTCCTGTGACTGTGTTAACCCCTCTAGTTGCTGGATGCTTCTGGAGCACAACACTTCCTGTCTCATGTGCTTGTGTTATTGCTAATAGTTGCTGAATGCTTTTAAAGCAACAGCACTACTTCTGCATGTCACACTCTTCCCTCCTTTTTGAATGTCGTTCTCGACATTCGTCTTAATTGGTCAATCTGACCAATTCTGAGACAATGGTGAAAGTTGGATAGCTTTATATAGAAATTGGTATTGACAAATTGGTTTAACGTTCATAAACAATGATAACAACCTATTCTTACAACCTTTTTCTTGTAGGACACCTGTAATAAATAAACAATTAACACAATTAAAACAATCAGCATCACTTCAGCTGGAGCTTTTCGTACGTCTTCAACCAGCTCTCTCTATCTATGTTTTAACAGTACTTTGTTTCTACAAAGTCTTTTAAGAAAAATGAAAGCATGAAAACAAGTCTTTCCAGTAGGCAACATCTTCCATACTGCCTGTCGGTGGTGAATGCCACTCAAGTGGGCTTACCTGGTCCGCAGGCAGAGATACCTGTTTCCAGTCGATATTCCTTGGCACTTGACTCGGTTCACCAAGTGTCTCATACGTCAGCTTCACGGGCCTCCTCACTTCTCAAGTCAACATCCTCCTGATAAGCTTGTACTGCTTGGGTAGTGCCCTCAATTGCTTCCAGACTGACTTCCTCCAAGCATTCTTGAATGAACTCCTCAGGCTCTAGGGGCATTCTTGACAATCCATCAGCTTCCGCATTGCATTATCATGGCCTGTATTTGATGCTAAAATTGAAGTCAGCTAGTTCAGCGACCCATCTCTGACCCATTGCATTCAGTTTGGCTGTAGTAAGGACATAGGTCAAAGGGTTGTTGTCAGTGTATACCTCAAACTCTTTGCTGTAGTAAAGATAATCTCTAAATCGTTCACAGATAGCCCATTTCAGCGCCAGGAACTGCAATTTTCCGGAATTTAGATGGTAATTCTTCTCAGCATCTGTCAATGTTCTATAACCGTAACCGATGACTTTCAATTTTCCTTCTTGATGCTGATACAGGGCAGCTCCCAGTCCAACTTGAGAAGCTTCACAATGAAGAACAAATGGTAAATTGAAATCAGGATATCCCACGATGGGTCATCTTACCAGGTTGTCTACTAGTTCTTCCAATACCTCCTGGTGGTCTGCTGTCCAGAGAATGGACTGTTGGGACAAAACTGTGTTGTTTCTTTTAAGCCAGGTCCTACCTGCGTTCTTTTTCTCCGTGGGTGTTGTCGTGTCTGTCATCCCCCCCAAGAGGATGTATAGTGGGGCGGCAATCCTGGAAAAGTTACGAATTTAAGTACGATAGTAGGAGAGGAATCCTAATATCTGCCTCAACTCGCCAATGGTAGAGGGCCGCTTGTCTTTTAAGGCCAGTACCGGAGCGATTTCTGCTGGGTCCATGGTATATCCTTCTCTGTACACAATTTTCCCTAGAAATCGGACTTGCCTTTTGAACAGTTCACACTTCTTTGGTGACAACTTAACTCTGTGTTGTTGATACAGGTGTAATACGGTCCTCATGGGTTCAACATGCTCCTGGAAGGTTCTGCTGTGTACCACATTGTGATCCATGTACGGCTGTCAGATATCACCCTTCCTTGTAAACATGTCTCCATGCTCCTATGGAATTCTGCTGGAGCTGAACTGAGCCCAAATGGTATACAGATCCACTCATATAATCCCCACGGTGTGATGAATGCTGTCTAGGGTCTACTGGACTCTTCAACAAACCCTTGGTGGTATGCCTTACCCTGATCGAGGACAGAGAACCAGGTACTTCCTGATAGGCTATCCAGCATATCTTGGATCTTTGGTATTGGGTGCCGATCAGGTACTGACTTTCAGTTTAGTTCCCGGTAATCACAGCAGAGTCTCAACGTACCGTCCTTCTTCCTAACACAAACAGTAGGAGAGGAATAAGACGACTTTGACTTTTGGACCCAAACTCTGTTGATTAGGTCTTGTAAATACTCTTTCACTTCACGGTGTAATGGTTTCGGCACATACATGTAACTTCTGGTTACTGGGGTCGTGTCTTTCAAATTGATTTTCAACTGCAACGATGGGATACAGCCTATATCAGAGTCATCTTTGGAGAATGCATGACACTCTTCTCTCAACATCTGTTTTGCTACCGCTCGATCTTCAGCACACAAGTGTTCCAGGGGTACTGGGGGATCCCAGGACTCTGAGGTGGATCATGCAATTTCTTCCCCTGGGCAACTCCTGTTCCTTGGTGTGGAGACTGAATTCAATGTAGACCCCTGGGTGGGTCTCACACTGGCTGGATATACCATTTTAATGGTTTCAATTGTGACCTAACACAGTCTTTGGATGCAGTCTAATTTCGTGTTTCGTAGTGTTCATCACCGGTACTGTCACTCAAACAAACCCACAAGTAGGAATCGTAAGCACAGCCTCACCTTGAACTAGGCCTTCCAGAAGTTCTGAGGAGTCTTTTGGCATGAACAGTCTTTTCTAGACTTTTCTTCCCAGTTCTTCCCGGACTCCACACCTCACCCCCACCATTTGGTTTGCAGAGATGACTGGGCGCCAGTCTACCTTGACTTCTTTTAGGTCCAATGTATTCTGTGCTTTTTTTTCTCAATGAATCACATTTTCCGCCACGGCGTTGGGTATGGCAAGTGATGTGGCAATTGCATCCACCACCAGTGTCCGTCACTTGTGTTTCATGATGACCTCACTGATTACATTATAACCCAGGATAGAATCCTCTGCCACGTTCTGATCACTGGTCACGAGAAAAGGTACCAAAAGCTCAATGGTGTTGCTGTTCTTCGTGGCCCTCCACCCAGCCTATGATAGGGATTTCGGTCTGGTTGACAGCTTTGCCGTGGAGTTCCACTGGTCCTAAGAGTTCTTTTAGTGACCGAAGGCAGGTATGTGGCAGGTAGCACCTTCTCCATTCTTCATTTAAAAGGCTCGCTTGGGCTCCTATGTCCCACAGTTCATTTACCAGGAGTCCATCTAGCTGGCACTGTATAAAGCACCTTTCACCGATTTGGCTGATGAGGCTATCTTTACTGACTGAGGAATCCTCCTCCCTGGAGTACATCATTTGACCTCCACACTGGGTATTAAGTAACTGATGCCCCTGTCTCTCTTGCAGCTGTTGTAAACGGGAACACACTTGGGGATAGTAGTGACACGTCGTTTTACCTCATGTGCTGTTCTGGGGTTTGGTATGATTTGGATTTGCTTCTAGGGCCTCCTCCGTGTCACGGTTACCAGTCGCCCCGCACTGGCAACCTCCTATCTTTTACCCCAACCTTCCGTGACCATTGGCATTCCTTGGTATAATGTCCTTCCTCACCACATCTTAGACAGTGGACACACACCGTACTCTGATTTGATGAACGGCATGGTTCATAAGCCGGGTGTCTTCTGTTTTGTAACCCACTCCTGGGTCTGAGGGATACAAGTTCTGGCCTAGAACGAATCAACTTTTTCACCTCAATCAACTCAGCTCGCAGCTCTCCTACTTACTTCCTCCCAGTCAGTGCTGGCGGTTCTCTCTTTTGTTGGCTATTTAAGGTTTCCTCTCGGAGGCAGCACTGGAGGGTCTGCATGATGATCTTCGGACTGGCCACTGAGGGTCTCCAACTTCAGCTGACTCATTTTGGTGATTTTAGGAGCAGAGCCTTTCTTTAACTTCTGTTCGCTCTCTGACTCCAAACTAGCTTCCTCATTCATTTTTTCAATTAGGACTTCGTCCAGAATGCCAGAATCTTCTAGGTACTGTTTCAGCTGCAACTTGATGTCTTTGCTGATTAACCCCATTCCCAATGATCTCAAGAACTTCTTCTGCACTAGTCCAGCATCAAAATTCTCTTCGCTTCTACATCTCTGGATGCAAACAACAGTCTATCCTTCAGTTCAATTGCTCTGAACAAGAAACATTGGGGTGATTCATTATTTTCATTTGAGAGGTTAATGAGTCGGTGGAACAATTCTGAAGTACTCTCTTCTTTATAGTGCTGTTTTAAAATCATCTTCAGCTGTTGCCTCTTCATTTATAGCATACTACGGAGGTTCAGTCATGGGATGATCGCTTTCACCACCCCCTCAACAATCTCATCTGGCTGGTAGCCTTTCTGTAAGCCTGCATCGATCTGGTGCAACAAGTTCATATTAGACAGTCCCTCTTTCTGTTAACACTCTCCAATCTGTCCCAAGAACTTGAATTCTTTCCTTATGGTGATTTGTGGTGTTAGAGAGGACTGTTTCCCTGATTTATCTAAGCCGAGCAGGTTAAAGGTCCTGTCTGAGTCTGTCACCCGTTCAGAGGTTTTGGTCAGTGATGAGCGAGCACTAAAATGCTCGGGTACTCATTGCTCGGGTCAAGCAAATTGGAACACTCGGGTGCTCGACCCAAGAAACGACCGCAATGTAAGTCTATGGGAAACTCGAGCATTTTTCAGGCGGCTTCCCATGACGGTCTGCAGTGGGCCTAAAAATTGCCCAAATCGATGGGAACAGTGCTCAAATAACATGGGAACAGCATGGGGAAGACCCCTGGAAGCATCTCTGACTCCCAGATCACTGCTTTCAGCAACGTGGGCAGAGTATTACGCCACTTTTACGGACTCACAATAAAACATATCAAAACAAAAAGAAAATGGATTTTCCTGGGAAATTTGTTAAGGAACATCCTTTCCAGGGTAATGACTTGTATAGAAGGCAAAATAAATAGCTAAAAAAAAAATACTCCTCCACAACTTCGGCTATGATCACAAGTAGCGTTTTTGATGCGTTTTTGCACTTTTGAATTGCTTTCAACCAAGACAAATGCATTCATCAGGAAATGTCATTGTAATATTTTCCAACCTTATCTGGCCATGTGGTTTGTGACACATTATCAGACACATGCATATAGTGCTGAAAAGACATGAGAATAGCAAGAGGAAGACCTCTGGAAGCATCTCTGACTCCCAGGTTACTGCCTAAAAGTGTGCCCATCATAAGTGATCCTTGGTGCATGCAAAGATGCCTCCCGCCATGCACCTGTCATTGCAGACTTGCAACAATCACCGTCCACGTCCTTGTCCCACTGCAGCATTCAGTAGTCCCTACCGGATTCCTTGGAATGCAAGCGCAAGTATGCAGGCAGCCACCCACCCACAGGCTGCAATACTATACTGCCAAATTTTTGACAGCTGCTTGCACTAGAAATGTGGCCTTTTAGGCTCATGGAGGCGGAAGCTTTTCATAACCTCATGCCGGCGGCGACCGGGTGTCCATACTCGGTCCCCAGCCGTCACTATATTTCCCGGCATCGCCTCCGCCTTCTACAAGCACGGGTCCCACAACATTACCCGTGCCCTCCCCAGTGCACTTACTGGGAAGGACCACCTAACCACATACACATGGACAGGTGAATGTGGCCAGGGATGGTACGAGCCAGTCCACAACTTTTTTTGTTAAGAGTTGTATTTAGCTCTGTGAAAGGACTGGCATAGAGGGAAACCGTATGTACCCTGCGTGTCATTTCTCCCAGGAAATCCTGTAATTGAGTTTGTTGCAGAAGCAATGACAGCCAGTCCAACATCAACTCGCACTTGTCGGTGGTGCTTTGACACACACATCTTTCTTTGCGCATTTAATTTCTTGAATACAGAGTTGGACAATGGCCTGATCTGTGATGCGTTTTGAGAAATAACATGCATAAGCATGGTCGATCCACATTAAAAAAGCAGCCATAGAGTGCCCGAGAACCTTCCCCCACACTTTTCTTAGCCAGGGCTGCTTTTCGTCAGGGTGGGACGGGCCCACCAGAAAACCGGAGACTCCTCCGGCGGGCTCTGGCTTCTCCTTCAGGAGAGTTCATAGTGCCGAGGTGAGGCCATGATGATTATAGAGGCCACCATCTGCTTAGTTTTCTGTTACTTGGAATGCAAGTGCAAGTATGCAGTCAGCCACCCACCCACCCACAGGCTGCAACACTAAACTGCAAGATTTCTGGGCAGCTCTTTGCACTTGAAATATGGCCTTTTAAGCTCGTGGAGGTGGAAGCTTTTCACAACCTCATGCCGGCGGCGGCCGGGTGTCCGTACTCGGTCCCCAGCCGCCACTATATTTCCCGGTATCGCCTCCGCCTTCCACAAGCATGGGTCCCACAGCATTACCCGTGCCCTCCCCAGTGCACTTACTGGGAAGGACCGCCTAACCACAAACACGTGGACAGGTGAATGTGGCCAGGGATGGTACGAGCCAGTCCACAACTTTTTTTGCTAAGAGTTGTATTTAGCTCAGTGAAAGGACTGGCATAGAGGGAAACCATATCTACCCTGCGTGTAATTTCTCCCAGGAAGTCCTCTAAAGCTGCTTGCACTTGAAATGAGGCCTGAACATTACCGCTGGTACTTTTCTGTGGGAATTTGCTTGCCTCCTACCAGCCTGGAATATTTCCAGCAAACTATGGTACGACGCCATGGTTTTAGCACTGCCCCCAGTACCAGTAGCGAAGCCATCCCCAATTTCCTTCTCAGGAATTTTATTTGGCAGACTGAGTGGCTGCCCAAATGCATTTTCTCACAAAGTAGCTGAAGGTAGAGTGGCAGTAGGTGCAATTTTCTCCAGCCTGTTAGACATTAGAGGGTGAACAGCAGCACATTGGATCAGTGGTTAGCACTGAAGCCTTGCAACACTGGGATCCTGGGTTCAAATCCCAGCAAGGACAACATCTGCAAGGACTTTGTATGTTCTCCCCGTGTTTGCGTGTCTTTCCTCCTCAGTAAAAAAGCAGCCTTAGAGTGTCCAGGAACCTTCCCACACACTTTTCTTAGCCAGGACTGCTTCTTGGCAGGGTTGAACGGTCCCACCAAAGAATCCTCTGGTGTGCCTTGGCTTCTACCTCAGGAGAGTACATGATAGCGCTAACTTTGCAGCTGCTATGGGGCTCTTGAGCGGGTGAGAAAGGTTAGCCCTCAGAATCAAATCCTCTGGTGGGCACAATGTTTTTCAATCTGAAACAGCTTCTCAGTGGGAGCTGCATTTCACCACAGCCATATTCTTTAGCTCGGTGAAAGGACTGGCATAGAGGGAAACCATATCTACCCTGGCTGTCATTTCTCTGTCACCGGGTTCCGCCCTTTGTCACACACGACCATGCCTGGCTGTATGTTCAGCGGTGAGAGCCGCCAATCAGGCTGAGTGTTACAGCTTTCAACAACTCTGCAGCGCTGGGCGGTTTGTCAATTAAGCATTAAGCATGTTATCTTCAGCACAGCCTGTTGCCGCTTGGCCAAGGCAGTGCTGCAGTGCCGTCAGCTTGTGACTGATGTGGTCATTTCGGAGATGGAGGAGGAGGTGCATGAGCTGAACAATGTGACTACATTGAGGTTAAGTTGGTGACGCTGTTTTCTATACTAAAGAAAGATCGTATTGTTTTTTTTTTTTTACGTTATTTTTTAAGACAAATGCATTCACCGGGAAATGTCATTTTAACATTTTACAACCTCATCTGGCAATGTGGTGTGTGACACATCATCAGACACTTCCTGTTTTATTTATGATGGAGGGACTCTGAAAGTCATAAAGCCTATTTTTATACGGATATCAGATGGCCCTTCCTATTCTTAAAAGGCCAGCAGTCGGCCCTAGCTATTGTTAGAGAGGCACCAGCCGGCTATGCTTTGTTGTTCCCATTATTAACAAGTGGGTCTCCTATACTGTTATTGTGTATCCAGTGACTAAAAGGGCTGCCAAAAATTTGGACGCAAACCAACACCCCTTTGAAGAGACATAGAGGAGGGTCTCAGTAAAAAAAATGTTCCCATTATAAAGGAGGGGGTCTCCTATAGTGGTAATGCCCATGCTGTGACTGCAAGGTCTGCCAAAATTTGGGAAAAACCCCACTAAGAATTTAAAGACACACAGAGCAGGGCCACAGTAACAAGGTTTGACATGCTTCCATTAGAAAGGAGAGGGTCTGCTATACAGTTATAGGGTATGCAGTGAGTACAACGGCTGACCAATTTTAGGAAATACCCCACTAAGAATTTGAAGACACACGGAGCAGGGCCACAGTAACAAGGTAGGACTTGTTCCCATTAGAAAGGAGAGAGTCTACTATACAGTTATTGGGTATACAGTGAGTCCAACGGCTGACTAATTTTAGGAAAAACCAAAAAACCCCACTTTGAATTTAAGACACACAGAGCAGGGCCACAGTAACAAGGTACGACTTGTTCCCATTAGAAAGGAGAGAGTCTACTATACAGTTATAGGGTATGCAGTGAGTCCAACGGCTGACCAATTTTAGGAAAAACCCCACTAAGAATTTAAAGACATAGAGCAGGGCCACAGTAACAAGATACGACATGTTCCCATTAGATAGGAGAGAGTCTGCTATACAGTTATAGGGTATGCAGTGAGTCCAACGGCTGACCAATTTTAGGAAAAACCCCACTAAGAATTTAAAGACTCATAGAGCAGGGCCACAGTAACAACAAATTCCCATTAGAAGGGAGAGAGTCTGCTATACAGTTATAGGGTATGCAGTGAGTCCAATGGCTGATCAATTTTAGGAAAAGCCCCACTAAGAATTTAAAGACACACGGAGCAGGGCCACAGTAACAAGTACGACATGTTCCCATTAGAAAGGAGAGAGTCTGCTATACAGTTATAGGGTATGCAGTGAGTCCAACGGCTGACCAATTTTAGGAAAAAACCCACTATGAATTTAAAGACACATAGAGCAGGGCCACAGTAAAAACAAATTCCCATTAGAAAGGAAAGAGTCTCCCATAGTGTTGGCCTATGCAGTGAATGCAAGGGCTGCCAAAAATTTGGAGGCACTTCAATGACCCTTGGAAGAGACGTGGAGGAGGGCCTCATAAAAAAATATTCCCATTAGAAAGGAGCAGGCCTCCTATACTTGTAATGCCCATGCACTAAGTGAATGGGCTGACAAACATTTGCCCATGGGGGGTATACATGAACATACTGTATAAAAATTTTTTTTATGGGCATCATAAACAACCTTTAAAAACATTATGTGGGTGTTGCATCACAGACCACGGTCACCCTGGTGATATGGTGGTGGAGGATGAGGAGAAGGAGGAGGACAAGAGCAAATAGCCAAAATCAGGAAGAGTATACCCATGTGTGGGTGTGAAAAGGTGCATGGGAATACACCTCCCAAGAAAAGACACTGGATTTGATCTTATGCTACGCTGCTATCATTCGGTGGTTTTGAGAAGTCTGGCCCAATCCAGCCCTTGTTCATTTTTATAAGAGTCAGCCTGTCAGCATTTTCAGTTGACAGGCGGATGCGCTTATCAGTTATAATTCCACCAGCGACACTAAAAACCCGCTCTGATAAAACGCTGGCGGCAGGGCAGGCCAGGACCTCCAAAGCATAGGGAGCCAGTTCATTCCACGTATCCAGCTTGGATACCCAATAATTATAAGGCACAGCGGAGTCACGGAGGACGTTGGTTCGGTCGGCAAGGTACTCCCTCAGCATCTTCCCAAACTTTTCACTCCTTGTGAGAGTACCCCACACCTGTGCGATGGGAGGGTCTGAGAAAACTCTCCCAGAACTTTGACAGTCTTCCCCTGCCTCTACTGGACTGAAGTTGTGTCTCTCTCGCCTGTTCTCCTCGGTTGTCCAACAAAGTGTGCCCTCTGCCGCCAGCGTTTTCAGATGGGAATTTTTTTAAAAGTTTCGCAACAAGGGCCTTCTGGTACTGCCCTATTTTTGGAGACCTGTCCGCTTCAGGAATAAGAGATAGAAAGTTCTCCTTGTAGCGTGGGTCTAGAAGTGTCAGCAACCAGTAATGACTGTCACCCAAAATTTTGAGAATGCGAGGGTCATGGGAAAGGCAGCGTAACATTAACTCCGCCATGCGTGCCAGACTACTAACAGGCAAGACTTCCGTGTCCTCAACAAGAGGATGGCTGACCATGCTCTCCTCCTCCTCCTCGTCTCTGTCCTCTGGCCATCCACGCTGAACAGACGGTATGACAGCTGTGCAGGTAGTACCATCTATAGTGCATGAAATTAGATCCTGTCCCTCCTCCTCTTCCTCATTGTCACCCAATCCACGATGGTATGAGATGAGTCTTGGCTGTGTGTCATCACCCTGTATGGTTCCTTGCTCCATCTCATCATGCTCCGCCTACAATGCATCCTCTTTGATTATGAGCAGAGAGAGTTTCAGAAGACAGAGAAGCGGGATGGTGACGCTAATTATGGCGTCATCGCCTCTCACCATCTTGGTGGAGTCCTCCAAGTTTTGGAGGATGGTACATATGTCTGACATCCCTGTCCACTCCTGAGGTCTTATGTGTGGAGTCTGAACTGAATACCGATGGCCTTGTTGATGCTGGTACTCAACAACTGACCACTTCTGCTCACAAATCCTTCCCAACATCTGTAGTGTAGAGTTCCAACATGTGGGGACATCACACACCAGTCTGTGAGCCGGAAGCTGCAAACGCTGCTGAAGCACGGCAAGGACGGCGGAAGCTGTAGCTGACTTTCTAAAATGAGCACACAGGCGGCGTACTTTAATTAGCAGATCCGGCAGCTACGGGTAGGATTTGAGAAACCACTGAACCACGAGGTTAAGCACATGGGCCAGGCATAGTACATGTGTGAGCTCGCCTCGCCTCAGAGCCGCCGCCAGGTTGCGGCCATTGTCACACACAACCATGCCTGGCTGTAGGTTCAGCGGTGTGAGCCACAGATCTGCCTGCTCTTTCAGAGCAGTCCACAACTCTTCAGCATTGTGCGGTTTTTCAGCTAAGCATATTAGCTTCAGCACAGCCTGTTGCCCCTTGGCCGAGGTAGCGCTGTAGTGCTTCCAGCTTGTGACTGATATGGTCATTTTGGAGATGGAGTCAGAAGAAGAGGAGGAGGCTGAGGAGGATGAGGTGCAGGAGCTGTAGACCGTGGGGGCAACCCTGATTGACCTAGGGCCCGTAATCCTTGGCGTCGGGAGGACGTTTTCCGTCGCAAGGTCTGACTGGGTCCCTGCTTCCACTATGTTAACCCAGTGTGCCGTCAGCGAGATGTACCGTCCCTGCCCACAAGCACTTGTCCACGTGTCCGTGGTTAGGTGGACTTTACTGTGTTGTTGAGAGCACGGCTAATGTTTTGGGACACGTGCTTGTGTAATGCGAGGACGGCACACCTGGAGAAATAGTGGCGGCTGGGGACCGAGTACCGAGGGACGGCCGCCGCCATCAGGTTGCGGAATGCTTCCGTCTCCACTAGCCTAAAAGGTAACATTTCGAGCGCAAGCAGTCGTGAAATGTGAGAATTTAGTAGTGTGGCCTGTGGGGCCTTGGCTGCATATTTGCGCTTGCGTCCCAAGATCTGGGGTATGGACAACTGAACGCTGCGCTGGGACAAGGACATGGACGTGCTTCCTGATGCTGCTACTTGAGAGTGTGCAATGACAGGTGCAGGGCAGGAGGCGTCTTCGCATGCACCATGGACAGGGGATTGGCTTGCATGCACAACAGCGAAAGAAGCAATGGGGCCACCCGCAGACACTGTTCCTGTGCCCTGGGCTTTGGTGCACAAAGTCGGGTGCTTTGCTGCCATGTGCCTGATCATGCTGGCGGTGGTCAGGCTGGTTGTTTTGCCACCCCTGCTGATGCTGGCCTGGCAGGTGGTGCAAATTGCCTTTTTGGGGTTATCGGCAGAGTCTTTAAAAAACAACCAGACTCGGGATTACCTAACAGTTGTACTGGCAACTTCCTTCGTGTTGGTGTTACGGGGATTGGTTGCCTGCCTTCTGTCTGCTGCCACCACACTGCTTCTTCCTGCCTGTTGGGGTGCTCTGCCTCCCTCCCCCTGTGTGCTACTGTCCTCGCTCTGCATGTCCTCCTGCCTGGTTGGGTCAGTTACTATATCATCCACCACCTCGTCTTCCACTTCCGCACCCTGGTCCTCCTCCTGACTTTCTGCCAATTGTGTCTCATCATCGTTCACCTCTTGTGGCACTTTCCCACCGTCACCTTCGTGTGACCGTGGCTGCTCAAATATTTGGGCATCGCTACACAAGATCTCCTCTTCAAGTGGTCCGGGCGAGAGGCCCGAATCTATAAATGGAAAAGTGAACAGCTCTTCAGAGTATCCAAGTGTGGGATCAGTTGTCTCTGGGTACTTGGCATGGTAGGAGGAAGGAGGATCAGGGTGAGGAATATGCGGTCCAGACTCACGGCTACTGAGACTTGACCGTGTGGAAGACAGGGTGGTCTTGGTGGTGGCTAAGTGACTGGAAGCATTATCCGCTATCCAACCAACAACCTTTTGACACTGGTCTGGGTTCAATAGTGGTATGCTGCGGTCCCCTAGAAATTAGGACAGGAAGGTCAAGCGAGAAGATGTGGGTGTTTGTTGTGGCACAATTTCGTCTTGCCCACGGCCTTGTCCTCGGCCTCTGCATGCACCATTACCATCACGTCCAGTTCCCCGTCCCTTGTCACGTGCCTTGCCCATTTTAAATGGAGGACAGTATCTTACACGCTCACGACAAATGACTGAGTTTGGAGCAAACTTATATGCGATCCGTGTGATAGAGAAAACAGAGTTTTAAATACCTGGCCTGTAGGTAAGTAGTTTGAACAGCAAACTGCGGTGAATTGCTTCAATGACACACTAAAGGAAATTTTAATGGAGGCCAGAAATGGCAGCATTTTCTGACAACGTATATGTGATCCGTTTGATGGAAAAAACTGAGTTTTAAATACCTGGCCTGTAGGTAAGTAGTTTGAACAGCAAACTGCGGTGAACTGCTTCAATGACACACTAAAGGAAATTTTTAATGAAGGTGAGAAATGGCAGTATTTTCTGACAACGTATATGCGATCCGTTTGACGACGAAAACAGAGTTTTAAATACCTGGCCTGTAGGTAAGTAGTTTGAACAGCAAACTGCGGTGAATTGCTTCAATGACACACTAAAGGAAATTTTTAATGGAGGTCAGAAATGGCAGTATTTTCTGACAACGTATATGTGATCCGTTTGACGGAGAAAACATAGTTTTAAATAGCTGGATTTCTAGCGCTCTAATATGGAAAGGACCTGGCTGTATTCTGCAGTGCCAACAAGCAAATGGCGCAGAAAAAATGGTGTTCTCTGGATTGCTTTTTAAGCAAATAATGAGGATTAAGATCCAAAGAAAAGTATTCCTGGCCCCTGAGACCTGGGCCTTTGTACAGAAATATCTAACAGCAGAAGAAGGCAGAATTGGAATGGAGCCTCTTGTGCTATATGCACTGCAGTCTGCTATATACACTGCCTGCCTATACACCCTGCCTGTCTGATATATCTGCAGATGGATTAGTCCTCAGAAGGACTGTTTGTTAAGATGGATATGTGTAATGTATGTTTTTTCTCCCTACACTACCTAATACACAATCAAATCTGTCCCTGACGCATCAGCAGCTCTCCCTACACTGTCTGATCCGGAGTGACTGTGACGAGCATGGCGGCGCCAGGTCTGATATAGACCTGATGACGCTGTGTGGCCAGCCAATCAATGTAATGCCCACAACCAACATGGCTACGGCATTACAGAGCATGTCAGGCAATCCCTGCATGTTCATTGGCTCTCTAAAGAGCGCCAAACATGCAGGGAGGAGACCCGAGCTCCCACCGAGCAACCCGGAAATACTCGGCGAGCACCGAGCAGTAGCAAGCAAACTCGCTCATCACTAGTGTTAATCACTCGGTCCACAAAACATTGACATGTGCACAGCCTCAGAGATTATAATAGGTATTAGTTCTCTCAGAAAAACATGGATCTCACTCGTGCCTAAATAAATGATGTTTGAATGAGTCTAGAGTGCTTGACTTTAGACCTTGAGCTGCAATAATACTTTGATTTAGGAAAAATTGCTAGTCTCGTCTATAGGCTTACCTAAATTGTATACTGTGTGTTAGGGAAAAAATTTTTTGTTTCTTTCATACAAGATAAACTCATTTTCTGGGCACACATCAATTGCAGATTATAGTAAAATTTGCAGCAAAGCTTAAATACATTTTTTGTTAACTCGAACATGTTTGATAATTGTGTAGACTATAAACTATTACAGCAACTACATCTACCTTTCAATCACCTTACATGAAGAGTGAACTGAATACGAAATGCTTATTGTATATTTCTATAGAGGCACAAACAAAATTTTCAAGTCCTGCCTTCTCATTCTACAATACAGCACATTTTATATCAAGGACCAGCAGAGGGCACTCTGTCATATGCAGACTTGAGAAATGGAACGATCACATCAGTTTTACAACTGGATTTAAATACAGAAAATCTTTAAACATTAATGCTAGATTATAACATAGAGGAAAGCAGAAGCATTAGCAATAACAAAATAAAACAAACAGGAGGCTATACAGGTAAATGCATGTATTCTTTTAAGTTAGTAAAACAAGAAAAAGTGTAGAAATACAGATAAGGGCTCATTTCGATGGCCGTTTTTCATGTACAAGTTCTATCTGTGTTTTTTACAGATAGCACTTGTTCCTGGTATAGTCTATAGGGTTATTCACAGGTTCGATTCTTTTTGCAGACAAAGTGGTGTGAGCAAAATCGCGCAGACATTCCCGATATTGATCTGAGTGTCGGATAAAAATCGTCAATGCAAGTCTATGGGATCATGAAAAAATTGGATCGCATTCGGACTGATAAAAAAAGAAAATATTGAGCAAAAGATTGAGAAACTTTGGCATCCAAGTGATGTCCGTTTTTCACAGACTGCTATATAGCGAAAGATTGATAAACTTTTTTGTTGTTGTTTCTCATGTGAAAAACCTGTCTATCGCTTACCTGTTTACTGTTAAAGTTGAAAGGTCATGTTTGTGGCCATGTCTGTGGACAGTTCAGAATGGTAGCATTAGTCTTTGGAGCACATTGCACAGAATTCATTAAAAGGTGCACAAATTAATTAAGAGGCGCACACCATCTAATGATTTTGGAACCTCTTCTGAGTGGTGTGCACTTCAGTGTGCCGTGCTAGAAATGCTGCTCCATTCAGTCAGTCAGTGTTTCAAACTTTCCAACTTTTCAGACTTTTTACACAAGTTTTCTGGTGTAGAAGTATTGATGAATCGGCCCCTGTATTTTTATTAATGCATTGATTAATTTCATTTTTCTCATATTTACTAGTCAAAGGAAGAATGTGAACAAGAGGCATGCACACATTGATATTTTAAGTTAAATTTTGGCAAGCAGAGAGCTGAGGCTTTATTGCCACATCCAATCCATACATGTAATATCTGTGTTGCTGGCTCCTAAGCTGACATTTTTTTACACGGTTTCATTTCAGAAGACTTATGCAGCCTACAGGAAACTGACACATTTGACTATTGCATGCACATACCCACACATGTGCATGCAAGTCCACAAGTACACAAAAATAGGATGTTCACTATCTCCCTTCAATTACTTTTGAACACCTAATAAGGCCAGATTCACATATCCATGTTTCGCGGACTGAGTATGGACCATGAAGCACATACCCACCCTTTTCAGTGATTTTTGGGGAAATTTGTTGCACATTCATTTATTGCTAAACAATGGCAAGGTCTGCATTACAACACTGGGCAAATATATGAATTTTGGTACACATTTCAGGTCATTCTGTTGTGTATGCCATTCTTTTGCATGTGAGCATAAGTATATTATTTCATTCAAAATAGCTAAGGACTTTCAACTTCTGTAAACAGATGCCCAAAATATAAGTATGATTAGGTTCTAAATTGAATTGTGCAAGGCTTCGTTTATGTTCACAACTTCATTTTTCTGCTCCATCATAGCAAATCGTATGGTGAAGAAGGATCCTAACAGAGTTAAGGAGCACTTGTACAGTTTATTATCCTGTGATTATCAAAGTTCTGATTTAAAATATCAGTTTTGACCATTATATTACTACAAAAATGTACACCATAGAAGAAAATTAGATTTCTACATTTTGAGGATTTTCCTAGAAACAGCAGTTTGTCCCATTAATAAAAAAACAATCTATGTTATAATCTCGGAGGGTTATGTATCTACTGGGAAATTATTCAGGGTTGCTAATCACTGGTATTATTATAATGCAACGACAAGCATGAAGGGATAACAGTATCAAGCTGTCAATTACAGAGGGGACAGCACTTAACATTTTTAATAGTTGTGCTGTCCTCAGCCAATACTAGATATTAAGAACCTCATTTATCAATGTCCAGTAAGAAAAAAACCTACAAAGGTCTCCATGCATTGTCACGTTATTAAGAGGATGCTCTCTTTTTTTTTCAAAACATTATAGTTTTCATGCAAGGTGAAACTATACAATACATTTTATTAGCTAGTCTCTGACTTAAATATGACTTATTAGTGGGTAAAAAACATTTTATTACAAAAAGAGTAGCTTCTTGTAGAGGTGGAAGGCTCACGTACTTGAAGGTGTTTTCCAAATGTATTTATCAGGTACCGAAAGGACAAGCATATAAATATATGATCACTCTGGACCAATCACTGGGATCTGCAGGAATCCCAGAGTAGGGGATGAATGAACCAATAGTGAGCATGTTTTACCACTGCTCCATCCACTAGAACTAGCACATTAGTCAAACCACACTTATCAAAGTGTATCGTATGTTCAAAAACATACAAAGAGTGCATTTGTTTTTCACAGTAAGTTGTCTATAATACCATTAAGTTAATTACCATAAAGGTTTCACTAATATGTGCAAAGTGTATGAAAATATAGACAACCGATTGGCCAATGGATTAGTTGCTTACCAGGTATATAGTGAGTGATATAAGGTAGAATGTTTTCAAATACTACATATCATCATAATTAATATCTCTCAATAGTCTCTAAATCCTAAAAGGTAGTGTGAAAATAAAAGGCAGCCATTATTTGGAAACTTGGCCTAATTTTATCTGCAGCAAGTCATGTGATGGGAATAGTCCCTTTTAATATTTAGTATACTGCATATGAACACCGAGTAAGTCTCTTCAGAATGAAATGAGTCCGTGAGATTGCAGGACACCAGACACATGGGAGGATTCCATATGAAACTTGTCATACACATTGCGCTACCAGTACAGTCATACAACTAAAACAAAGCTGTTATGCTAGATTTTCTACAGCGTTAATCCTCTGGTCAGGTAAATAATATTACCACTAGAGTATACAGTGCTGGCCAAAAGTATTGGCACCCCTGCAATTCTGTCAGATAATACTCAGTTTCATCCTGAAAATTATTGCAATCACAAATTCTTTGGTATTATTCTCTTCATTTAATTTGTCTTCAAAGAAAAAAAACACAAAAAGAATTGTCCTAAAGCAAAATTGGATATAATTCCACACCAAACCTAAAAAAGGGGGTGGACAAAAGTATTGGCACCCTTTGAAAAATCATGTGATGCTTCTCTAATTCGTGTAATTAACAGCACCTGTAACTTACCTGTGGCACCTAACAGGTGTTGGCAATAACTAAATCACACTTAACATGGATTAAAGTTGACTCAACCTCTGTCCTGTGTCCTTGTGTGTACCACATTGAGCATGGAGAAAAGAAAGAAGACCAAAGAACTGTCTGAGGACTTGAGAAACCAAATTGTGAGGAAGCATGAGCAATCTCAAGGCTACAAGTCCATCTCCAAAGACCTGAATGTTCCTGTGTCTTCCGTGTGCAGTGTCATCAAGAAGTTTAAAGCCCATGGCACTGTAGCTAATCTCCCTAGATGTGGACGGAAAAGAAAAATTGAAGAGAGATTTAAACGCAAGATTGTGCGGATGGTGGATAAAGAACCTCGACTAACATCCAAACAAGTTCAAGCTGCCCTGCAGTCCGAGGGTACAACAGTGTCAACCCGTACTATCCGTCGGCGTCTGAATGAAAAGGGACTGTATGGTAGGATACCCAGGAAGACCCCACTTCTTACTCTGAGACATAAAAAAGCCAGGCTGGAGTTTGCCAAAACTTACCTGAGAAAGCCTAAAACGTTTTGGAAGAATGTTCTCTGGTCAGATGAGACAAAAGTAGAGCTTTTTGGGAAAAAGCATCAACATAGAGTGTACAGGGAAAAAAAAGAGGCATTCAAAGAAAAGAACAAGGTACCTACAGTCAATCATGGCGGAGGTTCCCTGATGTATTGAGGTTGCTTTGCTGCCTCTGGCACTGGACTGCTTGACCGTGTGCATGGCATTATGAAGTCTGAAGACTACCAACAAATTTTGCAGCATAATGTAGGGCCCAGTGTGAGAAAGCTGGGTCTCCATCAGAGGTCATGGGTCTTCCAGCAGGACAATGACCCAAAACACACTTCCAAAAGCACTATAAAATGGTTTGAGAGAAAGCACTGGAGACTTCTAAGGTGGCCAGCAATGAGTCCAGACCTGAATCCCATAGAACACCTGTGGAGAGATCTCAAAATGGCAGTTTGGAGAAGGCACCCTTCAAATATCAGGGACCTGGAGCAGTTTGCCAAAGAAGAATGGTCTACAATTCCAGCAGAGCATTGTAAGAAACTCATTGATGGTTACCTGAAGCGGTTGTTCGCAGTTATTTTGGCTAAAGGTTGTGCAACCAAGTATTAGGCTGAGGGTGCCAATACTTTTGTCCGGCCCTTTTTTGGAGTTTTGTGTGAAATGATTAATTATTTGATTTTTGCTTCATTCTCTTTTGTGTTTTTTCCTTGCAAGCAAATTAAATGAACATAATAATACCAAAGAATTTGTGATTGCAATCATTTTCAGGAAAAGAAACTGAGTATTATCTGACAGAATTGCAGGGGTGCCAATACTTTTGGCCAGCACTGTATATAGTATTGCTACTATACTAATGTCTGCATGGAACACTGGATCATCCAGGGTTGCACGGTTGTCATCTGTAAGCAAGACTGTTTAAAAATGATTCTTCATGTATGTCTTGGCACACTGCAACCATTTTGGCTTGTAGGCTCTGTTTAGGAATGGCCGCATAGTAGGTTTATGCACAACTGCAAGCTTTGGGAGGTTCCTACACCTTGAGGCTTGCAGGACTCCAGACACACCAGCAGCTTCAAATACCTGTTTGCTGATTTGTAATGGTATTTTAGCAGCTGATCTCTTAAACCTTCCTCATTATGTCTTTATCTGCACAAATCCATCTGTGCTCTGTATCAGCCACAATCTCTCCACAGTACGATGATCATGCTCAAGTTTTTGTGAAATATCTACTGTTTTCATACCTTGTCTAAGGCATTGCACTATTTGATGCTTTTTACAGCAGAGAGATCCATGGGCAGCTCGGTAGCTCAGTGGTTAGCACTGTTGGTTTGCAGTGCGGGGGTCCTGGGTTCCTGGATTCTGGTCCTGGGTTCCTGGGTTCTGGTCCTGGGTTGGAATCAGAGCCTGTGCAGGCCAGTCACCTTCTTACTCATCGAACTTACCCAGCCATACCTTTTGTGGTCCTTGCTTTGTGCACAGTCATGCTGGAATAGAAAAGGGGGTTTTACAAACTAAAGGCAATCCCGGAAAAACAACTCCATAGCATTATCCTTTCAGTTCAGGGCTCACGTGGTCAGTTTGATTCTCTAATCCGTATTTCTGGGTGAGCAACATGGGCCACAAACAATGGTGCAGCAGAGCAAGTCTTGATGGATGATATATGGTTCAGCAATGACCATGACAGCTGGGTGAGCAGAATGGCAGACAAACAAGCAGGTAACACAGATTAAACCAAGCCAAGTATGCGGATATATATGGTAACAGTGACTGTGTAACAGTTGATCACAGGAATACAGTCTGGGCAATGGCTAATAGCATCAATGTAACAAAGAAGTAAATGCAAACTGGAGATATGCTTAAGGAGATGTGTTACCTTAATTGCAGGTCAGAATAGAACTGAGAACAACTGCGGGGAGTAGGTAACTTGCAGGGTGAGAGTTTGATGTGGACAACACCTAGTAAGTTTGAGTTAACTTGGAAATAATTTTGTCATAGCTTGGAAGTTAGGAGAAGCTGAGGAGACAACAGATAACTTGATGGAGATGAGCGAAGAGAAGTAGCAGCAAATTCCTGACAAACGTGAAACAACTGTAGACAATTCTACTTAATACCCAAGCACCTAAGCTCTGCAAAAGCCTTCCTTTAGAGGCCTAAGGTCATGATGTCTGAGTAGTTTGTCTGGTTACCTGAAAACCCCAGTGTGGACTTCTGCAAAGGGAGTTGGCCCCACTGCTCACTGCCCGCCATCCAGTTCTCAGTGCTTTTTGTTCAATCTTTGCATGGCTCACCTGCCTGTTCTTCACCATAGGTCAGGACACTGTGCGTTGTAAGGTCGTGACATCGTAGTAATTTTTTTTTTTTTTACATCTTACAATTATTATGCTCTAGAGTCTGGTAAGAACACAGAGCATAAAAAGAAATATTCAATCTTCTGCAAATAAATTACCTGCAAATCAGATTTCAAGGGGAACGTCACATGAACTAGCGATTTTGAATTTCAAATGATCCACTCAACACTGAAGGCAGCTACTTGGTCAAGGAAACCCATGGAATGAAGCTGTACTACACAGATTTTGTGCTCAGTTTAATGTCAGAGAAGGTTTTGAACGTTACAGTTTATTAATCGGCAGAATGTTGGCAACTTTTATGCACTAAGTGCCTCAGCACTCAGTGACACCACTCCATACCATTAACTGCACGGCTGTAATTCTTAACCCTTCTCTGACATATGACAGGTCCCTTACTTTGAAGCAGGCTCAGCAATTCCACACCTTTCCTGGAAGATGATAGCTGCTATTCAGCCATCATCTGCCTCTAACAATCTTTTATAGTGGCATTCAGGGGGGCACGATGATTTTATGCGTCCACAAGGCATCGATGAATTGCCATGACGGCCAGGGGTCTGCTGAAGACCCCCGTTACTGTCACTACAGTAATCTTATGAAATTAAGTCTTTTGCTGGCATTCATAGGAGACTGTGATTTTTGCTATATGTAGCAATACAATGAGGCACGGATGTGTCAGATTTTACAGTCATTCTGGATTGGGTTGTAGAAGGTCGCTGCGCTTGGCCTTGTAGACACCTTCTTGTTCCTTTCATCATCTCTCCCTCTCTAGGACCCAACGGTGATCTCCACCTTCTGCTGCTAATCAACACACCCTTGCTGGATCTTAAATACACTCAGTTGCTGCACAGAATCACTGGTGATAGAATAAACTCCTCTGTTTAGGTCTGGAGTTCTAGCAGTTGGCTAGATTCTTCTTGGAGTTCCTTTGTGGATTGTAGTCATGATCTATCTCGTGTCTTCTCAAAGCTAAGTATATCCCCTTGCCTGTTTCCCTTGTTTGTCTTTAGCTGCAGTAGGGCTGACTACTGCTCACCCCTCCCCCTCCCAACCTAGGGCTTATCTCTGGGTCAGCCAGGGCTAAGGTAGCCTGCTCGGCAATAGGTGCAGAACCTATTTTGAGACAATAGAAGAGTCGGGGTGTTGTTAATTCTGCCTATGGGTCTCCACGCCACCTTTCCTTAGTTGCTGGGCTTCCCCCCTTTTCCCATCGTCGTGTGCTGGGTTCTTCCCATACCTAACGTGACATTATCACCAGCCGTTTAAAAAAACTGATGTTTGGGGTGGTTTTTTATGTTTTTTTTTTTTCCGGGATTATGGATCCCATTTTGGTGCTGGCAGAACAGCTTCAGAGTTTGTCACTGGAAGTGACTGACCTTTGACTAGAGGTTCAGCCACAACCGCAGAAACCAGTCCTAATGTTGGGGACTCTGCGAGTAGACTAGTCCAGCTTGAACCCAAAATTGCCCTTCTGGACAGGTTTTCAGGCGAGAGAGACAAGTTTTTTGGTTTTAAAGAAGCTTGTAATTTGTATTTTAAGCTTCAACCTTACTCTTCTGGAGATGAGGAGAAGCGAGTGGGGATTGTAATATTACTGTTGCAAGGATATCCTCAATCCTGGGCATGCTCTTTGCCGCAGAGCTCTGCTTGCCTCCGATCGGTTGAAGGATTTTTCGGGGCTCTAGCCCTTATCTATGATGATCCTGACCGAATCTCCTTGGCTGAATCTAGGCTGCGTTGCCTTCCGCAGGGGAATCAGTCAATGGAGACTTATAGTTCCGAATTCCGTAGATTGGCAACCGATACCAAATGGAATGACCTGGCTCTTAGAAGCCAATTTTGTCAGGGCCTTTCAGAAAGGTTGAAGGATGCCTTGGCAGTTTACGAAACCCCGGGGTCCTTGGAGGCTGCCATGTCATTGGCTATACGCATGGATAGACACCTTAGGGATAAGTGGGTGAGACCACCTTCTCCTGAGCACTCTTTTTGGGGCAACGCCCCTTTGCCTGGAAGGGGGAGGGGGCAGTCTGGGTGTGAACTTGTACTTATTTCCCCTGAAATCCACAAGAGAAAGGGTGTGTGTTTTTTTGTGGTAAAAAGGGACATTGTATTGGGGTCTGTCACTCAATTCCTAAGCAAAAAAAACCATATTAACCCTTGGTAGTATGGAGTTGGATAATCAAGGGGTGTGTTTGTCTGCAACATGCAGTTCTCGGTTTGTCCTGACGGCAGAGGTGGTGCTAGAAAGCAGGACTGAGAAAATTTCTGTGTTTGTGGACATTGGAGCTGGAATCAGCATGGCTGATGCTGGGTTTGTGAGAACTCATGGGCTTACTTGCTGTACATTAACTAAGCTCATCCCTATTTATGCTATCGACTCAGTGCCATTTGCACAGAGATCTCTGACTCAGATTGTACATAATATAAGACTGAGGGTGGGGTCTTTTCATTATGAGTTAATTCCTTGTGATATTTTGGAGGGCCTTCCCACTCTGATTGCACTAGGTGTACCCTGGTTGGTGAAACATAATCCGATAGTGGATTGGCAATCCAGGGAAATTATTGAATGGAGAGATTACTGTCATTAGAACTGCTTAAACATTTCCCTTTCTGCAGTCTCTACGTAGACCTTACCTACATTTTTGTCTGGCTTTGAAGACGTATTTTCAGAGAAGGGGTGTCAGGATTTGTCTCCTCATCGTGCATATGACAGTCCTATTAACCTGACTCCTGGAACAAAACTACCCAAGTCCAGACTGCATAATCTTTTATAGCCCTAAGACACAAGCCATGAAGGATTTCATTGCTGAGAGTCTGGAGAAGGGACATATTAGACCCTCATCCCTGTTTAAATTTCCGGGAATTTAATTAAATTACAGTCCGAGATCCGTACCCTCTTCTTCTCATTCCAGATTTATTCAACCAGGTTGTGGGAGCTAAGTTGTTCTCCAAGCTGGATTTGAGGGGAGCCTACAATCTGGTTAGAATATGAGAGTGGGATGAATGGAAGACGGCGTTCAATACCCCTGAGGGGCATTTCGAGAGTCTGGATATGCCTTTTGGTCTGATCAATGCACCTGCAGTGTTCCAGTATTTCATAAACAATATTTTCCATAATTTAGTAGGCAGCTTTGTGGTGGTCTATCTGCATGATATTTTGGTTTACTCACCTGATTTTGAGACACATCACTGTCATGTTAAACAGGTACTACAGATATTAAAAGATAACAAACTATATGCCAAACTAAAGAAATGTGTTTCCACCATTCAGGAGGTGCAGCTTTTGGGGTACCTGTTGTCATCATTGGGTTTTCAGATGGATCCGGAGAAGATCCGTGCTGTACTTGAGACCATCCCGAGAACCTGAAGGCATTGCAGCGCTTTCTGGGCTTTACTAATTTTTACCGGAAATGTATCCAGAATTTTTCGGCAATTGTGAAACCCCTCACTGACATGACAAGAAAGGGGTCTGATCTTCCTAAATGGTAGAATGCTGCCCAGCAGGCCTTTTCCTCCTTAAAGAGATGTTTTGCCATAGCACCTATACTCAGTCAACCCGATATTTCTCAATCTTTCATCGTAGAAGTTGATGCTTCAGAGTTGGGGATCAGGGCAGTGTTGTCTTGTCTCAGGGTCCTTTCCCTGGTAAATAGCATCCATGCGCATTCTTTTCCAAAAAATTATCTTTGGCTGAAAGAAATTATGACGTGGGTAAAAGGGAGCTTTTTGCGATTAAATTGGCTTTTGAAGAATTGTGACATTTGTTGGAGGGGGCATTCCATCTTATTACTGTTATCTCGACCCATAAGAACCTGTCATATCTTCAGTCTGCTAAATGTCTCAACCCTAGGCAGGCTAGATGGTCTCTGTTTTTCAGTAGGTTCAATTTTGTTGTCACTTTCCGTCCAGGGGTTAAAAACATCAAGGCTGATGCTTTATTCCAAAGCTTCCCTGGTGATTGTGACCATGGGAACCCTGCCCCTATTTTGCTGAAGGGGGTAGTCATTTCGGCTTTGTACCCTGACCTGGAGGAAGAGGTGTTGGAGGCTCAGGGAGATGCCCCTGCCTCCTGCCCTTCGGAGAGGTTATTTGTACCATCTAATCTGCACCGTAAAGTAATTAGGGAACATCACAACTCTGTGCTTACTAGTCATCCAGGTGGTAATGCAACTATGGACCTCCTTTCTCCTCATTTTTGGTGGCTGGGGTTGCATCAGGATGTGGGTGAACATGTATCTGCTTGCAGTATTTGCGCACGTTCTAAAGTATCGCATACCCATCCTTCTGGTCATATTCTGCTATTGCCTATCCCTAGCAGGCCATGGACACACTTGTTCATTGATTTTATTACTGACCTACCGGTATGTGCAGGCAAGACTGTGGTTCTGATGGTTGTAGATAGGTTCAGTAAGATGGTAATAATGATTTTATCGCATTACCGGTGCTTCCGAATGCCAAGACTCTTGCTCAGGTATTCATTAATGAGAATGTGACGCTTCATGGGGTTCCTTCTGATGTGGTGTCAGATCAGGGAACCCAGTTTGTTTCTAAATTCCCACCCCTGCAACCAATTTGTCAGGAACCACCACTCTGCTGCCTCCAATCATCAGAACAATTACGGAATTGACTGATGATTAATGGACAAGGCCACTGCTGCTTTCTGTACTAGTTAGGTTATTGTGCACTTCCTAGTGAAAAAATAATATATACACATCCGATTCCAACACATGGAATATATATATTCACCATCTAGCTCCACAATAACCCAAGAAAACTAGCTGCCACCACCAACTGTTTATATAGGGTGATTGGACACCCATTTCTGGTAATGTATGACCTTATGAGGTTTCAGTGATGTATTTTATAAAGCAAGAGGAACAAAGCTATTACATCTTATATATTTAATCTGAAAAGTAGTGTTTACTAAAATTTTCAAAAGATTATAAAAGGAGACAAAATAATACAGTATATACAATCTCATAAAATAAAAGGGGATTACAAAAGAAAATTACTAGACCTGATACCTTAGCAGAGGGGAGAGCTCTGGCTGAAATATGGAACAATCCTACAGCGAGCTTTATCTCCCAGAACTGAAAAATGATTATAATTCAAAATCTGCTTTTATCAGATAAGAGTCACAACCCCTCAGATGGGGTTAGTCAATTTGATACAGCTAGGTCACAAAAAATTAGGAGATCCCCAACCTTCAGGATATCTGCAACCCTGGAGGTCCCAGCGGTAGAAATTAATGCCATATTTCCCCTCATGATTTTAGCTTTCTATAGATAGGAAACATGGCATAGCTAACTTTGTCCATCTGGCTGAAATTGATTTGGGGTTGATGTGAAGATCAAACAGTGATGGAAGTAAATATGTTACGTTCACCACTTTGTCATGACGCCAAAAATATGCCTCCCATAACTACAGGACCTACGCCCTTTTAGACAAAACACAATATTCATAACTTGACTTTAGTGCTAGAGCATCTGACTGTAATTTCTTTGAACATAGGAAAACTCACCTCTACAGGCGCTAAAACTGTTAGCTCCCATCCCTTGGTAAAGACTTTGTGTCTGCTCTCCATCGAATAACCCACTTAAATTACCTGTTCACAGCAAATGGGTCATAACTGAACAGGGGTCATGAGGATTGTTTAGAGTGCTAGCTCTTGTTCCCTTTCCAAGTTATGATGAAGCGATGTTTCAATTCTTAATATGAGGGTGACATCTTCCCTCTCAAGAGATGGCTTTATAGATTGATCCCATGTTACCATTACATATATGACAACAAGATATGTAGAAACTGAAAAAAATATGAAAAAATAAAAAAACATAAAAGCTGAAATCACCACCTTTTCCCCCATTAAAATAATAATAATAATAATAATAATAATAATAATAATACATATATTTGGTAACACTACGTCCATAAAACTCCGGTCTATCAAAATATAAAATAAATTAATCCAAGCAGTAAATGGCACATTAAGAAAAAAATGGAAATGCCAGAATTGAATTTTTTCAGCTACCTCAACATTGTGATGAAATACAATAAGAGGTGATCACACATCATATCTACACCAAAACGGTATCAATAAAAACATCAGTTCCGTCAGCAAAAAATAAATTCTCACGCAGTCCCATATTCGGAAAATGTAAACCGTTATGGGTTTTGGAAAATGACAACACAAGCAAGTTTTTTTTTTCAAAATTTAGTTCAAGATTTTTTTTTACCGCTTAAATAAAAAAATGCTATGCATGTTTGCTATCTGTGTAATCGTACTGACCTAGAGAATCCTATTGCGTTCAGTGAACATAGTAAATAAAGAAAATAAAAATAATTGTGGAATTACACTTTTTTTGCTATTTCGACACATTTGGAGTTTGTTCGCTGGTTTTCAGTGCAACAGATGATAAAATGAATGATGTCATTCCAAAGTAGAATTCGTCCTGCAAAATTCAAGCCCTCATACAGCTTTGTGGATAGAAGAATAAAAAATATATGGCTCTTGGAAGATGAGAAAGGAAAAACAAAGAAAAAATGGAAGTTGGCAGCGGTAGGAAGGGGTTAAATGTTTCCTTCTTTAAATAATACCACTCACAGTTGATTTTGAAATATTTAAAACAGTTACAGTCTATTAGGGTACATGCACATGATTAGTAATTGCTGCGGATTGGAGGCAGAACACTTGCGCTGCGTCCAATCCACAGCGACCAAATGTTAAAGCATAGTGGATGGGATTTCAAGAAATCCCATGCCCACTCTGCGTCTCCATGCAACTGCAGATCACCCGCGGACACGGACATGCGGCGCGTATTTACAGACCGCAGCATGTCAATCTCTCTTGCAGAGACACTAGTCTCCGCAAGAGAAATTATATACAGTGCAATGAATAGGATGCAGTGAATCCGCATGGTTCAATGAACAAATGCGAATTCAGTATAGGATAAAGTATGCTGCGTTCAAAGCACTGCCAATACCGATCATGTGCACATACCCTTACTGTGCCATGCACAAATTTTTAGAACTCTTTAGAATGACCCATTAAATGTTTATAAAGGCAAACTGCATGGCTACGGTATAGCCTTTACACATCTATTTGACTAAATAAAAAGATGAATTCAATAATTTAGAGGTGTTTCCCAATACTCTTGTCCATATAGTGTTATAATATGCCATCATGCTAACCTCCTAATTTACAAATCTATATACCTGCTGCAGCGGAAAACCAGAAAAATGATTGGAACGAGAATCACAGACTCCTATATTATACACTCTTTGACTATAGAAAGATTTTATTCTTTAGAGCTTTTTGAGAGATATTGATCATGATGATATGTAGTGTTTGATGGCGTTCTCTCTTGTACCTTTCACTGATTAACTGACCAGAGATTATTATGTTGTGTTCTATTATCCCACTGGCCATTCTGTATTCTTTAACTTCATGCAGTTTTTGAGACTCTTAAAGTAATTAAAATGGAGTTAATAGATATTTGGGGGCATCTTTTCTTAGAACTCTATGGTGTACAGTTCCCCTATTATGCCACCTAGAAAATTCTGAATAAATTAACAGCTGGCTGCTACCAGTTGGAGATAGGTCTCTAAAAATCTGACACTGCTCTACCAATGCCAACAGTGTCAGACTTTATTGGGACAATTAGCATTTTTTAGAGTTAGGTTTGATATAGGCTAAGTTACTAAAGGGATAATCCTATTGTTGAAATGTACGGCCATTATTAAACATTATCAACTATCTAATAACAACTGAACTCCATTTTTGAGAAAATCACAAAAATGGAGTTCAGTTGAATTCCATTTCTATCATAGCAGTCTGTTGCTTTGTATGGAGTTCTGTCTGAATCCTGTTTCTCAGGGATTCTAGCAGAATATCCAAACAGAAAGCAGAAATGCTACAGAGCCTAAGAAGTAAGGGTATGTAAACTTTTGAACAGAGCATTTTAGTATTTCTTTTATTGCTGTGGTTTGTTCAACTCTTTAAGGACAAAGAAAATGTAAATTTTTTGCACTTTCATTTATTCTTCCTCTTTTTCCTTTTTTTCATTGATATAGCTATATGAGGGCTTATTTTTTGCAATATGAATTGCAGTTTTGAATGAAACTTTTATTTCACCATATAATGTACTAAAAAATTAAGTGAAATGAATTGTTGGAAAAAAAGCAATTCCACCATTATTTTGGGGATTTTATTTTTACTTCGTTTATTGCCTGGTAAAAAGGATCTGTCAAAATTATTCAGCAGGTCAGTACAATATGAAACTTTTATAATTTTTTATATTATTGTTGTGGCTTAAAAAATTCTGACGTCTGAACTTTGCAAAATTAAAATTTAGATTTTTGTTGCTATTTTCTTAAAAAAATCATTCTTTTGTTTCAGTCAATATGTGCTTTTTTTTGCATGTAAAGCTGTACTTTTAATGCTAACATTTGAGGACGACGTGAAATGTTTCATTTTAATGTTTCTTTGGTGAGGTGCAGCAAGGAGAAAATGATCATTTTGGAGTTCCATTTTTTTTTCTTTACAGTGTTTATTTTATAGGGCAAATCATTTTTACTTTTATAGATTGGACTTTGATAGATGTGGCAGTACAAAGTATGCTTTAAATTATCATGCATATATTCTTCATTAATATTAATCCCTTTACAATTGTGCCCTGGATTAAATAAATTTATTAGTAGTGTTGAGCCACCCCCGTAGTGTTCGCCTAACTGTTCGTCGAACACCTTCGAACACCGTTAAAACCAATGGCAGGCAAACAAAAACACATAGAAACACATAGAAAACACCTTCAAAGGTGTCCAAAAGCTGACAAACTGCTCAGAAGACATAACTAACACATGGAAAAGTGACAAGTACATATAGTCATGCGAAAAGAAAAGAGGTGGAGGAGTAAAAGGAGGGGGAGACACAGATATAGGCATGTCATGCCCTTCTAAAATCCAAAAAGTGAGAAGCCGACACGGCCAGTCCGTTCCTGCCCGTGCCACCTCCGTGTCGCCGGGTTTTGCCAGAGCCGCGGTGGACCCTGACGCCAGCCCCCCTCTCCCAATACTGGTGCCTGTCCGCTGGTGGGTCGAGCAAGCCCCCCTGCAGTGGAGGCAGGTCTAAGCTTTTTAATTTAAATTGTCTCTCTAATTTGAATGAATACACTTTAAATCCTTTTACAAGGATCTATTGGAGGGCAAGTCTCATGCCAGCAGCTGCGTAATTCCAGCTCCAGTAGCGTCCACTAAAGCTGCTGCAGTTAAAAAGCTTTTAAAAGGATCGAGCTCGGCGGTTCACCGCAAGGCGTCCTACCGCCAGTCCCAGCCCCTATGCCTTGGGGTGCCTCCTAATGCTCTTCACTGAGTATCCCGGGGTCCCGAAGTATTTCCTTTGAAAAAATTAAGTGTCCAAACTACAGGTGGTGTAGCTTGCTTAACAGCTGGGATAATCCGCTGACTGGCAGACACTGCTACTAGGCACAAAGTATTTCCTGGGCTAGATGCAGCTAAAAATTTGTAATTAAATACTCTCGTTGGATGCTGAGAAAGCATTCCATAGAGTCTCCTGGCACGCCATATATTTTTCTCTTAAAAAGCTTGGGGTAGGGGTCTAGGGGACCCTTTTATAGCCAAAATCACGGCCCTGTATCGCAATACATCATGTAGGCTGACGATAAATGGAACTGTAGCACCCTGAGGGCTTGGTTGCTACATAGGTATTGCACCTCACCCAGAGGTGTGATATCTCACTCTCAGGTAAGGATGGAGTGTGGATCAGGACCCCGACAACTGCATGCATTACACCACATTGCCGTGGGGCAGGGCGACCAATATGCCTCTGAGATGGGCACGACAGTGGCTGGAGTGGGGGGAGGGAACACTGAGGAAGGGGAACCCTGTAGTGCAGGAGCAGGGAGGAAGCAGTTCCTGGGTGCATTGAGAAGGAAGTATAAAAGGTGGGCACCATCTTAGTTCAGTGCAGAGAAGTCTGAGCAGAAGTGACAGGGAGCAGGGGCTCTGCATGAGCTCTGCTCCGGAGGCGGGCCTAGTAACAGAGGCCCAGGCCTGGAAGAGGGAGAAGGAAGGAAGAGGAGCGGAGAAGGCTCCAGGAACGAGGAACGAAGGGATCCCAGGGGTGCGGATGGGCGAGTTGCCATCGCACGCCCGAATCCACCTGCGTGGAGTGGTCAGGCCAAAGGGGGAGACCGGTCCCCGAAACTAGTGGAGGCGAGAAACGACCCTGAGCTAGAAACCAGAGGCTGTGACATTTTATGTGGCGCAGCCCCTCGCTACACCCGCTAGGAAGGCACCACATAGGGTCAGGGAAACTGGCGCCAAGTTTACCAAGAGGAGGCCCGAGGCAGCCGGACAGAAGCGTTTGTAAGAAAGGCCAGACAAAGGACACACAAAGGGGGTCCTGTGAAGTGCTCCAAAGTTATCTGGGAGTTGTCTGAGCCCCTCCCCAGGTAAGCACAGTACGACGTGGGCAGCCGTTACCTGCAGAAGTGGTCTGGATAGTAAGAACTGTGAGTAAAGGCCCTGGACAGCATCACTGACTCCATGTCGTTACTGCTGCTGCTCTCCACCATCACCCCCATCCTCCGCATACACTGCCCTGAGGCTATACTCCTCCCGTGGGGAGTTATGCTACGCTCTGCTGCACCCACAACACCAGCCTCAGCGGTCTGTCCTGCAGCGGCGGTTCACTCTGACCGCAATCCACGGGTGGCGTAGTCGGACATTTAAACATCAAAACCACATAAATAGTTCCGCCACTGGTTTGACCTCCCTGAGCCACGGAACCGGTGCGCCGCCACTGAGACTGCAACCACCAGCATCCACCAAAAAGGGTCCGGCTCCAGATGTCCCAAGGCCCAGGGGGCGCGTCAGAACATTTTCATCACCTTTCATAGTCACCAATGGGACAAGGCAGGGATGTCCTCTGTCCCCTCTCTTATACATCCTAGTGACGGAGCACCTGCTCTCATCAATTCGCCATAACCCCAATATTAGGTGGATTGAGGTGGGAGGCACCGAGTACAATTGCTCTCTATTTGCTGATGATGTCCTAGTATATGTCACTCAATCACATATATCCATCCCTGCTGTTATGGCTGAAATAGATCACTTTGTTACATGGTCAAATTTTAAAATCAATGCAGTGAAGTCTGAGGCCCTCGATGTCTCCCTCCCAAAATCCATACAGGATTCCATCCAGTCCAACTTTCCCTTTGCCTGGCCCTCACAGGGTATCAAATACTTAGGAATTCCTATTCATAGAGACCTCTCCCATCTATGTTATCTTAATTTTGGGCCCTTTATTGAACAACTCCATACAGACCACGGTTGGCAAGTTCGAACTGTAAAATTCACTATGTGAACCACTGGTGTTTTGTGGAAAAGCACATGTACACTGTGTTCCAAATTATTATGCAAAAAGTGTTTAGGAGTGATAAGGGAAGAATTTGTTTGTTTGTCAGTTAAACTCATTGATGGTGATGTGTGTCGGGGCTCTTTATATCACTGTAAGCAATTGCAGACACCTGTGCTAATTAGTTTGGCAGGTGTGTCCAATGAAAGGCAAGACTACTTAAGAAGGCTGTCCCACATTATTAAGCAGCCTACATTTTCTGCCAAAATGGGAAAGAAAAAGGATGTGTCGGCTGCTGAGAAGCAACAAATTGTGGAGTGTTTAGCTCAAGGCATGACTACAATCAACATTGCACGATGATCAGGATGAAGTGTCTTGGCAATCAAGAAGTATGTAGCTGATTCACAGTACACACGTGTGCGTGCTGATAAGGGCAAATTGAGGACTCTTTCCTACAGGCAATTATGTCAGGTTAAAAGAGCAGCGGCAAAAAAGCCTTGTCATAGCAGCAGACAAGTTTTTGAAGCTGCTGGTGCCTCCAACGTCCCCGAACAACAAGATGCAGGGTCCTTCAGAGGTTTGCAGCTGTGCGTACGCCATCCTGTCGACCTCCTCTATCCACTTCACACAAGCAGAAACGGCTCCCGTGGGCCAAACATTACATGAAGACTGATTTCAAAACTGTTTTGCTCACGGATGAGTGCCGTGCAATGCTCGATGGTCCAGATTGATGGAGTGGAGGATGGCTGGTTGATGGACACCCCACGCAAACACGGCTACAGCGCCAACAAGGAGGAGGTGGAGTAATGTTTTGGGCTGGAATCATGGGGAGAGAGATTGTCGGCCCCTTTAGGATCCCTGAAGGAGTAAAGATGAACTCCATAATGTATGTGGAGTTTCTCAAACAGCACTTCCTGCCATGGTTCCAGAAGAAGAACCGTGTATTCCACAGCAAGATCATTTTTATGCATGATAATGCACCGTCTCATGCTGCAAATAACACATCTGCATCTCTGGCTGATATGGGCATAAAAGGGGACAAGCTTATGCTGTGACCCCCATGCTCCCCTGACCTCTACCCCATTCAGAACCTCTGGAACATCATCAAAAGGAGTGTCTATGATGGCGGGAGGCAGTTCACATCTAAGCAACAGCTCTGGGAGGGTATTCTGTCCTCATGCAAAACAATTGAAGCAGAAACCATCCAAAACCTGACAAATTCAATGGACGAGAGAGTTCAGAAGCTCCTTTCGAACAAGGGGTCCTATGTGCAAATGTAACATCACCTAGAATAAAGTTTTGAGTTGAAAACTGTTTGATTTCAGTTTCTAATAACCTGCTAATGCTTATAATTTCAAAAATGACCATTTTTTTGGTCTTTATTAAAATGAAAAGGTTGATCGAAGAGTGTGGGGGATCTAAGAGTGTGGCAACCCAGTAGTCAGGATTACTTCGAATTCTGACAATGTGAGGGTCATGTTGCAGGTAGTGCAGCAAGAAGGCACTTATGTGTCTTGCGCATCTCGGAGCCCCAAAATTATTTTCCGGGCTAGATGCAGCTAAAAATTATTACTAATTTTAAATCTGGTGGAGCTTAGTATAGATGGCCTAAGAGAATCAGTACTGCACACTGCTACAAAGCCCAAATCATTTTCCAGCCAAGATACAGATAAACATGATTAGTAATTTTAAATCTGGTGGAGCTTAGTATAGATAGCCTATTAGAATCAGTGTTGCACACTGCTACAAAGCCCAAATTATTTTCCAGCCAAGATACAGATAAACATGATTAGTAATTTGAAAGCTTAAAACGGTTGGTGAGATGATTTTAACCAATCATCAAGCTTTTACTCTCCCCAGGATGACACAGGGGTTGAAAAGACATTTGGGATCCATGATTTGTTCATCTTTATGAACGTGAGTCTGTCTACATTATCAGTGGAGAGCCGCGTGGGCTTATCTGTCAGCACACCACCAGCAGCGCTGAACACACGGTCAGACAGAACGCTGGCTGCGGGGCATGACAAGATCTCCAAAGCGTGTGCGGCTAGCTCCGGCCATTTATCCAGATTGGAAGCCCAAAAAGAGCAAGGGTCCAGTGACACAGTCATGGCTTCAATGTTTACTTGGAGATACTCCTGTACCATCGTCTCTAGGCGTTGACTATGTGTCAGACTTCTTGTCTCCTGTGGCCTTGCAAAGGATGGGCTAAAAAAGTGGTGAAATGATTCTGCAAAATTGATGTTACCAGCAGATACTGTGTTTCTGTTACGGTTTGAGTGCTGAACACTCGACGGTCCCACGGTTGGCAAGTTGGAACTATGAGATTCACTACGTGCACCACTGGTGTTTTGTGGAAAAGCACATGTAAGATTCTGCAACAGTCTCTGCTGATACTCCTGCATGCGTGCATCCCTTTCTACGGCAGGAATAATTTCTGCAAATTTACTTTTGTACCGGGGATCTAACAGTGTGGTAACCCAGTAGTCAGGATTATTTCTAATTCTCACAATTCGAGGGTCATGTTGCAGGTAGTGCAGCAAGAAGCCACTCATGTGTCTTGCGCATCCAGGAGCACCAAGTCCCTGATGTGTTGGTGGCGAGGTAACAATCATGCTTCCTTCCTCTGTCCTCTCCCCCCAACCTCGCACAACAGAAATGTGATCAAGGTCTCCCTCATCTGATGAGTCTTCCATCAGTTCGTCCTCCCCTTCTTCCTGGGCTCCTGCACCTTCCTCACTAGTTTGGCTGCTACCATGCGCCCTGGTAAAACCATCTCCCCCACCCTCACATGCCTGCCGCCTTGGTGCTGCCGACCGTCTGGACCTTGCAGATGTTAGCCCTTCCGCATACAACTCCTCCTCCTCTACTTCCTCCACCTCCTCTTGTGCCACCACCTGACTCCGAATTCTGTTTAACATGTGCTCCAGCAGGTAAATCACCGGAATAGTCATGCTGATAATGGCATCGTCAGCACTAAACATCTTCGTCACCATTTCAAAACTGTGCAGAAGGGTGCATAGGTCCATGATCTGAGACCACTCCTCCAGAGTGATTTGCCCCACCTCTGGATCTCGTTAGCCCTGGCTATACATCAGAACGTATTGCACCAGGGCTTGTCGGTGCTGCCACAGTCGCTGCAACATGTGCAGAGTTGAATTCCACCGGGTAGGCACATCGCATTTTAGCCGGTGAAGTGGCAGGCCCAACAACTTCTGTAGAGATGTAAGTCGCTGAGCTGCGGGATGCGAACGGCGGAAGTGAGCACACAGCGACCGTGCCCTCTGCAGAAGGCCGTCTAGTCCGGGATAGTGGGCTAAAAATTGCTGGCAACCAGGTTCAACACGTGAGCCATACAAGGCACGTGTGTGACATTGCCCCGGCGAAGGGCCGCACCCAGGTTTGCAGCATTGTCGCACACGGCCTTCCCTGGTTTTAGGTCCAGTGGAGACAACCATTCATGAAATTGGTTCTCCAGAGCTGACCACAACTCCTCAGCTGTGTGACTCACATTTCCCAGACATTTCAAAGTAAAAACCGCCTGATGACGTTGAGCCCTACTGCCAGCATAGTAAGGAGGTGTGCAGGATCCCTTCTGCGCAGTTAGAAAGCTTGTGGCATGACCAGACAGGCTTTGGGTGCAGGTGGAGGACCGAGAGGAGGTTGAGGAGGCAGAAGCAGTGGAGGAACTTTGAGATAAAGAGGATTGACGCACAACTCGTGGGGACGGCAAGACTTGGACAGCAGCCCCTTGTCCTGCTGTCACCATAGTTACCCAGTGCCCAGTCAGCGACATGTAACTCCCCTGTCCATGCCTACTCGTCCAAGCGTCTGTGGTGAAATGCACCCTGTCACACACAGAGTTTCTCAAAGAAGCGGTGATGTTGTGTGCGACATGCTGGTGGAGCGCAGGCACACCTTTCTTTGAGAAGTAGTGCCGACTGGGCATCTGGTACTGGGGCACTGCGACGGACATAAGGTCTCGAAAATCCTCTGTGTCCACCAGGCGGAAAGGCAGCATTTCTGTAGCCAAGAGCTTGCAGATGGTGAAATTCATCCTCTTAGCTTTCTCATGGCTAGGAGGAAATGGTCTTTTACTTGTCCACATCTGCGTGACGGAGGGCTGGCTATTGTGCTTAGATGGGGTTGATAAGGGTGTCCCCGGCAAACTGCCAGTCTGTGAGGAAGATGCAGGCGGACATGTTAGGTTGCCTTGATCCAAAGGTGGTGCTATCGATGTCGGACAGTGCTCAACACCAGCTGGTGTTACCACCTCCAAAGAAAATGATGACCTGCCAATCACGCTGGCTGTTGCGGGTAAAGAGGTGGCAGGTCTGCGCCCCAAAGCAGGTGTGACCGCTGTCCCCCCAGTCACAGAGGATGAAGAGGCCGTGGATGCACAAGATATGGCAGACGGTGGTTGGCCTGGCCGGCTAGGCCGCATTGTATCACAGTGAGCTTCCCACTGCAACTTATGCTTCATGTCCATGTGCCGGTTCATGCATGAAGTACTCAAACTATGTATTTTTTGGCCTCTACTTAGCTTTTGCTGACAAATGTCACAGATAACATGAGTTGGGTTATCTTTATCGATCTGAAAAAATGCCCAGGCTATGCAAGGCTTAGCACCCATGCGACCTGAAGAGCCACCACAACTTGTGGTGAGAGGCAGAGTTGTATTTGAGGATGCAGTTGTTGACGTGCTTCCAGTACTACGTCTCTGTCCAGGAAGGCGCAACCTGACCTCGTCGTCACTAGGATTCTCCTCCACCTCCTCTGCTGACCTCATCTCTTGGCTGACTGTGTGTTGACAGTAAGTGGGATCTCCAACCTCATCATCATCACCCTGTGCGTTATCACACCCATCGTCCTCAGAGCCAACCTGTTCCTGCCCTGACAAAAAACTAAAGTTGTCGCTCCAATCAGGTATTTGAGTCTCAGCATCGTCTTCCTCATTGTCTCCACCAGCAGGAGTTACAGTTTGGGAATGAGGGTCTACATTATGGTCAGAACCTTCAGCGTCTGGTCCTGGATCCGACTCATAAAGATTCTGGGCATCAGTGCAGATCATTTCCTCGTCTGGATTCACAGAAGCGCTGGAGCCGACCTCTGATTCCCAGGCTATAGTATGAGTAAACAGCTCTGCAGACTCAACCATCTGTTCTACCTCATACTCAGACGGGCAGCTGGTGATTTGGGAGCTGTGAGGAAGCAAGTGCGATTGGGGTGACACCTATGAGGACTGGAGTATTTGTGATGTTGAAGTTGATGTGGAGGAGAGCCCACTTAAAGGAGCACTTGATATTCGTTGAAGCACCTGCTGTTTTTGTGCCTCATCTGGAATTTGTAGCGATTGGCGTGGCCGTAAGAAAGGGATCTTATCACATTGTCCGCTAAAAGAAGTAGACATTTTAGTTTGGCTGGAAGATGGTCTTTCTTCTGCAGATGTTACTGTTGCTTTAACACCTACCCCACGGACACAACTTTTTTCCCCTTCCCAACACGCCTATTCCTCTTTCCACCAGCAGCAGGCCTTTTTCCACTCATTTTGGTGGTTAACTAATTCACAACTCTGGAGTTGTTTGCACAAAAAAACAATGGATGGGAACCGAGCAGAGCTGAGTGGCCAAACTGTGGTATTAGGCCAAAACTATTGGCTGGGTTAGATGCAGAAAAAAATTATATTCAATTTGCAACCTGATGGAGGTCAGTATAGATGGACTAATAGACCAAGTCCCACACACTGCTAGAAGCCCAAATATTTTTTCAGAGCTAGATGCAGAATAAAATGATTTTTAATTTGCAACCTGATGGAGGTCAGTATAGATGGACTAATAGACCAAGTCCCACACACTGCTAGAAGCCCAAATATTTTTTCAGGGCTAAATGCAGAAAAAAATGATATTCAATTTGCAACCTGATGGAGGTCAGTATAGATGGACTAATAGACCGAGTCCCACACACTGCTAGAAGGCCAAATATTTTTTCAGAGCTAGATGCAGAAAAAAATTATATTGAATTTGCAACCTGATGGAGGTCAGTATAGATGGACTAATAGACCAAGTCCCACACACTGCTAGAAGCCCAAATATTTTTTCAGAGCTAGATGCAGAAAAAAATTATATTCAATTTGCAACCTGATGGAGGTCAGTATAGATGGACTAATAGAACAAGTCCCACACACTGCTAGAAGCCCAAATATTTTTTCAGAGCTAGATGCAGAAAAAAAATTATATTCAATTTGCAACCTGATGCAGGTCAGTATAGATGGACTAATAGACCAAGTCCCACACACTGCTAGAAGCCCAAATATTTTTTCAGAGCTAGATGCAGAAAAAAATTATATTCAATTTGCAACCTGATGGAGGTCAGTATAGATGGACTAATAGAACAAGTCCCACACACTGCTAGAAGCCCAAATATTTTTTCAGAGCTAGATGCGGATAAAAACTATTTTTAATTTGCAACCTGATGGAGGTCAGAATAGATGGACTAATATAACAAGTCCCACACACTGTTAGAAGCCCAAATATTTTTTCAGAGCTAGATGCAGAAAAAAATTATATACAATTTGCAAACTTATGGAGGTCAGTATAGATGGACTAATAGAATGATGCTATGCCCAAAAGGTTTTACTTCACTAGGTGCAGTAAAAAAATTGGTATTCTATACACCGGTGGTATATCTTGCAACACAGATAGGCTACTCCACTGACTAACACACTCTGCAATAGGCCAAAAAGGATTTGCTTTGCTAGATTTAGCCAAATGCTGTGAAAAAAACTTGCACAGCACTGGCACAGACCTGCCTGGCAAAAACTGATAGGAACTGATGTAACTTAGTCCTGAAAAGGACTGCAATTACAATTAGTCTTTACTCCCAACCTATCTATTTAAGAGCACAGACCTGCCTGATAAAAGTCGTAGGAAATGCTGTAACCTAGTCCTTAAAAGGACTGCAATCACAACTCTTCCCTACTCCCAAGCTATCTGTAGATTTGTGCGAAAATTGGTTTTAAATTAGCAAGGTATAGCGCACAAAGCAACAGTGGTGCCGTGTAACATGCAGCTGCAGCAGTGAGAAAATGGTGGCGACGGGGAAAATGGCTGGGTCTTATAGGGCAAGGACATGTGACATACACTGCCAATGACACATGCCCTTGCTTGTGTGAAAAACAGCAGTTCGCTCCGTGTGTGCTCTGCTGATAGGCTGACAGATTGCACCTCCCCACTGTAAATGCGGGAAAGAGAAAAAAAATGCAGATCTGCATTATTGCTGCAGAGATCCATCCCCTGCCCCTCCCCCCGCCCCGCTGAACACTCAAACTGCGAATTAACATTAATTTTCAGCATTACTGAGAAAAATTCCAGTTATGATTTTGGTGCACGAACAGTTATCGAACATAACCTCGAACAGCCGAATTTTTTTCAAATTGTTCGTGTTCGCCGAACGGCTCGAACACCGCCCAAAACAGCTCGAATTTGAGATTGGCAAACAGTTCGAGTCGAACAACGCTCATCTCTACTTATTAGCACCATTGTACCAAGCAACTTTTGTCAAAATTGTATCACAAATTGTTCCAAAACATTGTGTAAAATGTTTTTTTGTTAAATTTACTACATGGTCAACACTGTTTACAATGACAGCTTTGGAAAGTTTACATTTAAAGTAGCATAGTGTAAGGAAATTGTTAAATGTACAAATAGAACCATTTTTTTCTCCCAAATGTATGAACCTAACTTAACTAAATATTTATTGATAAATGTTAACCTATATATTTGGAATCTGAGGATTTAATCCCTTAATGACTACGAATACTTGTTTTTATATCATTAATGGGCCTTTTTTCTCAGTTGGTCTTTTTTACAGCACTGAGGAATATGTAAATAGCTTCCTCTAATGGGCAAAAATGCAGCAGGTGTCAACTGGACTATTATAGCTGATACCATGTTGCATTGGTCACAATTGGTTTGCCACTTTCAATGGTGACAGCTGCATCTACATATCTAACAGAGAAACAGGGATCCCTCTTTAACTGTTTTGGCACATCGTGATCACAGTTGTTGAGCCCGATAATTGCCATGAAAACCCAAGGCCAAGTAATGTCCACGGGGTATGTTGGCCTTTTAGGTCCTGCCAACAGCAAGATCTAATAGGCTATGTCAATGTAAGGTTTCATTGAGACATCAGTGATTTTTCTCAAATGCAAAAAATGGTCTGAGTTTCATAAGTGTTTTTATCCAGAGTTTCACTAGAGTTGGGTCAGTGTGTAAGTTTTTTTTCATGCCACCAGGTTACGCCCATTATCGTAGACGACCAGACCAGGTTGGAGGTGCAGCAAGGAGAGCCACTGATTGGTCTGTTGTTTTAAAGCTTGTCACAGCCCTGCTGCAGTGTGTGTGCTTTCTGACCTAAACAGATCAGCTTCAGCTGAGCATGTTGCCGCTTTGCCGATGCTCTGCTGCACAGGTCCCAGCATGGCACTGATGGGTAGGGTAATTCAGCACAGGATGAGGAGCAGGAGGAGAGGAGAGAGGAAGTGGAATATGATGAAGTGGAAACCCTGACAGAAGTTGGGTCCGCTATTCTTGGTGTGGGTAGGATGTGTGATGTTCCAGTTTGCGCCTTTGTCCCACCCTCCACCAGGTTCACCCAGTGTGCCATGACAGAGATGTATCGTCCCTGTCCACAACAACTTGTCCAGGTGTCTGTTGTTAGCTGGACCTTCCCGGTTACGGCATTGGTGAGAACACGGTTCCGATTGTTTAACATATGCTTGTGTAACGCAGGGACGGCACACCAGGCAAAATAGTGGCAGCTGGGAAGACTGTATCGTGGGGCAGTCACAGCCAAGAGATCACTGAAAGACTTTGTTCCCACAGACCTAAACGGCAACATCTTCACAGCTAGCAATTTGGCAATCTGCGAGTTTAGTATTTGTGCCTGTGGGTGCATGGCTGGGTATTTATGCTTTCTTTCCAAGCTCTCATTCACAGACAATTGGACGCTTTGCTTGGACAAGGAAGCGGATGTGGTTGATTTTTGTTGTGTGTGAGCAACCACAGCTTGTGGGCAGAAGGTATGAGTGCCTGCTTCCTGAACACCAGATTCTGAAGGACAAAGCCCAGGCGACATTGCATTGGTTTGACCTGCAGATGTAGATTTGGCACCCTGGTGTTTCGCCCACCTATTTGGGTGCTTGGCTGCCATGTGGTTTTTCCATACTGGGGGTGCTTAGGTTGCCTTTGCCCTGGCCTCTGCTCAACTTGGTATGGATGATCCTACAGACTACAATGTTTTTCCCTGAAGGACTTTCAGAAAAAAAATTCCACACAGCAGCTGGACGCCCCCTGGCTCTGACTTGGTGCACAGCGGGGGTGCTCTTGGGAACAGTTGACCCAGTTCTCACTCTGGACAAACCACGACCCCTTGGTGCCTGTGTTGGTGCTACATATCCATCTTTCTCTGTGTTTCTGTCATGGCTATGCATGCCAACGGTCCAGGTCGGATCAGTGGATTCATCATCGACCACCTCGTCTTCCATCTCATCCTCCTTCCCAGTTGACATTGTAGGCTGACCGGATGGCAACTGTGTCTCATCATCATCAGCCTCCACCTCTGGAGACAGTAAATGACGTTCCACCAAGTGGCTTTCTTCTGGCCGTAGGTCCTCAAATACCTGAGCATCAATGCACGGCACCTCCTCTTGTCCCTCTTCAATGCTGCATGGTGATAGGCCAGAGCCAACCAAAGGATACATACCAAACAGATCCTCGGAGTTGCCAAGCTTGGGGTCATATGTCTCCTGTGACTGATAATGGCTGGAGGAAGGAGAACCAGCTTCAGGATTGAATTGGCCAGCTCTCTGTGTATCACAGTAGACTGAGTGGTCGTGGAAGGTTTGTTGCTGCATGACAAATGCATAGAGGCCTTGTCTGCTATCCAAGACAGAATCTGCTCTCACTCTTCTGGCTTCCACACTAGAGATGAGCGTTGTTCGACTCGAACTGTTCGCCAATCTCAAATTCGAGCTGTTTTGGGCGGTGCTCGAGCCGTTCGGCGAACACGAACGATTTGAGAAAAATTCGGCTGTTCGAGGTTATGTTCGATAACTGTTCGTGCACCAAAATCATAACTGGATTTTTTCTCAGAAATGATGAAAATTAATGTTAATACGCAGTTTGAGTGTACAGCGGGGTGGGGGGAGGGGCAGGGGATGGATCTCTGCAGGAATAATGAAGATCTCCATTTTTTTTTCTCTTTCCCGCATTTACAGTGGGGAGGTGCAATCTGTCAGCCTATCAGCAGCGCACACATGGAGCGAAGTGCTTTTTTTCACACAAGCAAGGGCATGTGTCATTGGCAGTGTATGTCACATGTCCTTGCCCTATAAGACCAAGCCATTTTCCCCGTCGCCACCATTTTCTCACTGCTGCAGCTGCGTGTTAGACGGCACCGCTGTTGCTGTGTGCGCTATACCTTGTTAATTTCAAGCCAATTTTCGCACAAATCTACAGGTAGCTTGGGAGTAGGGAATAGTTGTGATTGCAGTCCTTTTAAGGACTAGGTTACAGCATTTCCTACGACTTTTATCAGGCAGGTCTGTGCTCTTAAATAGATAGATTGTGGGAGTAAAGACTAATTGTAATTGCAGTCCTTTTCAGGACTAGGTTACATCAGTTCCTATCAGTTTTTGCCAGGCAGGTCTGTGCCAGTGCTGTGCAAGTTTTTTTCACAGCATTTGGCTGAATCTAGCAAAGCTAATCCTTTTTGGCCTATTGCAGAGTGTGTTAGTCAGTGGAGAAGCCTATCTGTGTTGCAAGATAAACCACCTGTGTATAGACTACCAATTTTTTTACTGCACCTAGTGAGGTAAAATCTTTTGGGCATAGCATGATTCTATTAGTCCATCTATACTGACCTCCATCAGGTTGCAAATTGAATATAATTTTTTTCTGCATCTAGCTCTGAAAAAATATTTGGGCTTCTAGCAGTGTGTGGGACTTGTTCTATTAGTCCATCTATACTGACCTCCATCAGGTTGCAAACTGAATATAATTTTTTTCTGCATCTAGCTCTGAAAAAATATTTGGCCTTCTAGCAGTGTGTGGGACTTGTTCTATTAGTCCATCTATACTGACCTCCATCACGCTGCAAATTCAAAATAATTTTTTTGTCTGCATCTAGCTCTGAAAAAATATTTGGCCTTCTAGCAGTGTGTGGGACTTTCTCTATTAGTCCATCTATACTGACCTCCATCAGGTTGCAAATTAAAAATAATTTTTATCTGCATCTACCTCTGAAAAAATATTTGGGCTTCTAGCTGTTTGTGGGACTTGTTCTATTAGTCCATCTATACTGACCTCCATCAGGTTGCAAACTGAATATAATTTTTTTCTGAATCTAGCTCTGAAAAAATATTTGGCCTTCTAGCAGTGTGTGGGACTTTCTCTATTAGTCCATCTATACTGACCTCCATCAGGTTGCAAATTAAAAATAATTTTTATCTGCATCTACCTCTGAAAAAATATTTGGGCTTCTAGCTGTTTGTGGGACTTGTTCTATTAGTCCATCTATACTGACCTCCATCAGGTTGCAAACTGAATATATTTTTTTTCTGCATCTACCTCTGAAAAAATATTTGGGCTTCTAGCTGTGTGTGGGACTTGTTCTATTAGTCCATCTATACTGACCTCCATCAGGTTGCAAATTGAATATAATTTTTTTCTGCATCTAACCCAGCCAATAGTTTTGGCCTAATACCACAGTTTGGCCACTCAGCTCTGCTCGGTTCCCATCCATTGTTTTTTGTGCAAACAACTGCAGAGTTGTGAATTAGTTAACCACCAAAATGAGTGGAAAAAGGCCTGCTGCTGGTGGAAAGGGGAATAGGCATGTTGGGAAGGGGAAAAAAGGTTGTGTCCGTGGGGTAGGTGTTAAAGCAACAGTAACATCTGCAGAAGAAAGACCATCTTCCAGCCAAACTAAAATGTCTACTTCTTTTAGCGGACAATGTGATAAGATCCCTTTCTTACGGCCACGCCAATCGCTACAAATTCCAGATGAGGCACAAAAACAGCAGGTGCTTCAACGGATATCAAGTGCTTCTTTAAGTGGGCTCTCCTCCACATCAACTTCAACATCACAAATACTCCAGTCCTCAAAAGTGTCACCCCAATCGCACTTGCTTCCTCACAGCTCCCAAATCTCCAGCTGCCCGTCTGAGTATGAGGTAGAACAGATGGTTGAGTCTGCAGAGCTGTTTACTCATACTATAGCCTGGGAATCAGAGGTCGACTCCAGCGCTTCTGTGAATCCAGACGAGGAAATGATCTGCACTGATGCCCAGAATCTTTATGAGTCGGATCCAGGACCAGACGCTGAAGGTTCTGACCATAATGTAGACCCTCATTCCCAAACTGTAACTCCTGTTGGTGGAGACAATGAGGAAGATGATGATGAGACTCAAATACCTGATTGGAGCGACAACTTTAGTTTTTTGTCAGGGCAGGAACAGGTTGGCTCTGAGGACGACGGGTGTGATAACGCACAGGGTGATGATGGTGAGGTTGGAGATCCCACTTACTGTCAACCCACAGTCAGCCAAGAGATGAGGTCAGCAGAGGAGGTGGAGGAAGATGCTAGTGACGACGAGGTCAGGTTGCGCCTTCCTGGACAGAGACGTAGTACTGGAAGCACGTCAACAACTGCATCCTCAAACACAACTCAGCCTCTCACCACAAGTCGTGGTGGCTCTTCAGGTCGCATGGGTGCTAAGCCTTGCATAGCCTGGGCATTTTTTCAGATCGATAAAGATGACCCAACTCGTGTTCTCTGTAACATTTGTCAGCAAAAGCTAAGTAGAGGCCAAAAAATACATAGTTTGAGTACTTCATGCATGAACCGGCACATGGACATGAAGCTTAAGTTGCAGTGGGAAGCTCAGTGTGCTACAATGCGGCCTAGCCGGCCGGGCCAGCCACCGTCTGCCATATCTTGTGCATCCACGGCCTCTTCATCCTCTGTGACTGGGGGGACAGCAGTCACACCTGTTTTGGGGCGCAGACCTGCCACCTCTTTACCCGCAACAGCCAGCGTGATTGGCAGGTCATCATTTTCTTTGGAAGTGGTAACACCAGCTGGTGTTGAGCGCTGTCCGACATCGATAGCACCACCTTTGGATCAAGGCAACCTAACATGTCCGCCTGCATCTTCCTCACAGACCGGCAGTTTGCCGGGGACACCCTTATCAACCCTGTCTAAGCACAATAGCCAGCCCTCGGTCCCTCAGATGTGGACAAGTAAAAGACCATTTCCTCCCAGCCATGAGAAAGCTAAGAGTTTGAATTTCACCATCTGCAAGCTCTTGGCTACAGAAATGCTGCCTTTCCGCCTGGTGGACACAGAGGATTTTCGAGACCTTATGTCCGTCGCAGTGCCCCAGTACCAGATGCCCAGTCGGCACTACTTCTCAAAGAAAGGTGTGCCTGCGCTCCACCAGCATGTCGCACACAACATCACCGCTTCTTTGAGAAACTCTGTGTGTGACAGGGTGCATTTCACCACAGACACTTGGACGAGTAGGCATGGACAGGGGCGTTACATGTCGCTGACTGGGCACTGGGTAACTATGGTGACAGCAGGACAAGGGGCTGCTGTCCAAGTTTTGCCGTCCCCACGAGTTGTGCGTCAATCCTCTTTATGTCAAACTTCCTCCACTGCTTCTGCCTCCTCAACCTCCTCTCGGTCTTCCACCTGCACCCAAAGCCTGTCTGGTCATGCCACAAGCTTTCTAACTGCGCAGAAGGGATACTGCACACCTCCTTACTATGCTGGCAGTAGGGCTCAACGTCATCAGGCGGTTTTTACTTTGAAATGTCTGGGAAATGTGAGTCACACAGCTGAGGAGTTGTGGTCAGCTCTGGAGAACCAATTTCATGAATGGTTGTCTCCACTGGACCTGAAACCAGGGAAGGCCGTGTGCGACAATGCTGCAAACCTGGGTGCGGCCCTTCGCCGGGGCAATGTCACACACGTGCCTTGTATGGCTCACGTGTTGAACCTGGTTGTCCAGCAATTTTTAGCCCACTATTCCAGACTAGATGGCCTTCTGCAGAGGGCACGGTCGCTGTGTGCTCACTTCTGCCGTTCGCATCTCGCAGCTCAGCGACTTACATCTCTACAGAAGTCGTTGGGCCTGCCACTTCACCGGCTAAAATGCGATGTGCCTACCCGGTGGAATTCAACTCTGCACATGTTGCAGCGACTGTGGCAGCACCGACAAGCCCTGGTGCAATACGTTCTGACGTATAGCCTGGGCCAACGAGATCCAGAGGTGGGGCAAATCACGCTGGAGTATTGGTCTCAGATCAGGGACCTATGCACCCTTCTGCACAGTTTTGAAATGGCGACGAAGATATTTAGTGCTGACGATGCCATTATCAGCATGACTATTCCGGTGATTTACATGCTGGAGCACATGTTAAACAGAATTCGGAGTCAGGTGGTGGCACAAGAGGAGGTGGAGGAAGTAGAGGAGGAGGAGTTGTATGCGGAAGGGCTAACATCTGCAAGGTCCAGACGGTCGGCAGCACCAAGGCGGCAGGCATGTGAGGGTGGGGGAGATGGTTTTACCAGGGCGCATGGTAGCAGCCAAACTAGTGAGGAAGGTGCAGGAGCCCAGGAAGAAGTGGAGGACGAACTGATGGAAGACTCATCAGATGAGGGAGACCTTGATCACATTTCTGTTGTGCGAGGTTGGGGGGAGAGGACAGAGGAAGGAAGCATGATTGTTACCTCGCCACCAACACAACAGGGACTTGGTGCTCCTGGATGCGCAACACACATGAGTGCCTTCTTGCTGCACTACCTGCAACATTACCCTCGAATTGTGAGAATTAGAAATAATCCTGACTACTGGGTTGCCACACTGTTAGATCCCCGGTACAAAAGTAAATTTGCAGAAATTATTCCTGCCATAGAAAGGGATGCACGCATGCAGGAGTATCAGCAGAGACTGTTGCAGAATCTTACATGTGCTTTTCCACAAAACACCAGTGGTGCACGTAGTGAATCTCACAGTTCCAACTTGCCAACCGTGGGACCGTCAAGTGTTCAGCACTCAAACCGTAACAGAACCACAGTATCTGCTGGTAACATCAATTTTGCAGAATCATTTCACCACTTTTTTAGCCCATCCTTTGCAAGGCCACAAGAGACAAGAAGTCTGACACATATTCAACGCCTAGAGACGATGGTACAGGAGTATCTCCAAGTAAACATTGAAGCCATGACTGTGTCACTGGACCCTTGCTCTTTTTGGGCTTCCAATCTGGATAAATGGCCGGAGCTAGCCACTTACGCCTTGGAGATCTTGTCATGCCCCGCAGCCAGCGTTCTGTCTGAAGGTGTGTTCAGCGCTGCTGGTGGTGTGCTGACAGATAAGCGCACGCGGCTCTCCACTGATAATGTAGACAGACTCACGTTCATAAAGATGAACAAATCATGGATCCGAAATGACTTTTCTACCCCTGTGTCATCCTGGGGAGAGTAAAAGCTTGATGATTGGTTAAAATCACCCTACCAACCATTTTAAGCTTTCAAATAACTAATCATGTTTATCTGTATCTTGGCTGGAAAATAATTTGGGCTTTGTAGCAGTGTGCAACACTGATTCTATTAGGCCATCTATAATAAGCTCCACCAGATTTAAAATTACTAATCATGTTTATCTGTATCTTGACTGGAAAATAATTTGGGCTTTTTAGCAGTGTGCAGCACTGATCCTATTAGGCCATCTATACTAAGCTCCACCAGATTTAAAATTAATAATAATTTTTAGCTGCATCTAGCCCGGAAAATAATTTTGGGGCTCCGAGATGCGCAAGACACATAAGTTCGTTCTTGCTGCACTACCTGCAACATGACCCTCATATTGTCAGAATTCAAAGTAATCATGACTACTGGGTTGCCACACTCTTAGATCCCCCAAACTTTTCGATCAACCTTTTCATTTTAATAAAGACCAAAATAATGGTCATTTTTGAAATTATAAGCATTAGCAGGTTATTAGAAACTGAAATCAAACAGTTTTCAACTCAAAACTTTATTCTAGGTGATGTTACATTTTCACATAGGACCCCTTGATTGAAAGGAGCTTCTGAACTCTCTCGTCCATTGAATTTGTCAGGTTTTGGATGGTTTCTGCTTCAATTGTTTTGCATGAGGACAGAATACCCTCCCAGAGCTGTTGCTTAGATGTGAACTGCCTCCCGCCATCATAGACACTCCTTTTGATGATGCTCCAGAGATTCTGAATGGGGTAGAGGTCAGGGGAGCATGGGGGTCACAGCATAAGTTTGTCCCCTTTTATGCCCATATCAGCCAGAGATGCAGATGTTTTATGTGCAGCATGAGATGGTGCATTATCATGCAAAAAAAAGATCTTGCTGTGAAATACACGGTTCTTCTTCTTGAACCATGGCAGGAAGTGCTGTTTGAGAAAATCCACATACATTATGGAGTTCATCTTTAGCGCCTTCAGGGATCCTAAAGGGGCCGACAATCTCTCTCCCCATGATTCCAGCCAAAAACATTACTCCACCTCCTCCTTGTTGGCGCTGTAGCCGTGTTTGCGTGGGGTGTCCATCAACCTGCCATCCTCCACTCCATCCATCTGGACCATCGAGCGCTGCACGGCACTCATCCGTGAACAAAACAGTTTTGAAAACAGTATTCATGTAATGTTTGGCCCACTGGAGCCGTTTCTGCTTGTGTGAAGTGGATAGAGGAGGTCGACAGGATGGCGTATGCACAGCTGCAAACCTCTGAAGGACCCTGCATCTTGTTGTTCGGGGGACGTTGGAGGCACCAGCAGCTTCAAAAACTTGTCTGCTGCTATGACAAGGCTTTTTTGCCGCTGCTCTTTTAACCTGACATAATTGCCTGTAGGAAAGAGTCCTCAATTTGCCCTTATCAGCACGCACACGTGTGTACTGTGAATCAGCTAAATACTTCTTGATTGCCAAGACACTTCATCCTGATCATCGCACAATGTTGATTGTAGTCATGCCTTGACCTAAACACTCCACAATTTGTTGCTTCTCAGCAGCCGACACATCCTTTTTCTTTCCCATTTTGGCAGAAAATGTAGGCTGCTTAATAATGTGAGACAGCCTTCTTAAGTAGTCTTGCCTTTCATTGGACACACCTGCCAAACTAATTAGCACAGGTGTCTGCAATTGCTTACAGTGATATAAAGAGCCCTGACACACATCACCATCAATGAGTTTAACTGACAAACAAACAAATTCTTCCCTTATCACTCCTAAACACTTTTTGCATAATAATTTGGAACACAGTGTACATGTGCTTTTCCACAAAACACCAGTGGTTCACGTAGTGAATCTTACAGTTCTAACTTGCCAACCGTGGTCTGTATGGAGTTGTTCAATAAAGGGCCCAAAATTAAGATAACATAGATGGGAGTGGTCTTTATGAATAGGAATTCCTAAGTATTTGATACCCTGTGAGGGCCAGGCAAAGGGAAAGTTGGACTGGATGGAATCCTATATGAATTTGGGGAGGGAGACATTGAGGGCCTCAGACTTCGCTGCATTTATTTTAAAATTTGACCATGTAACAAAGTGATCTATTTCAGCCATAACAGCATGGATGGATATATGTGATTGAGCGATATATACTAGGACATCATCAGCAAATAGAGAGCACTTGTACTCGGTGCCTCCCACCTCAATCCACCTAATATTGGGGTTATGGCGAATTGATGAGAGCAGGTGCTCCGTCACTAGGATGTATAAGAGAGGGGACAGAGGACATCCCTGCCTTGTCCCATTGGTGATTGTGAAAGGTGATGAAAATGTTCTGATGCACCCCCTGGGCCTTGGGACACCCGGAGCCGGACCCTTTTTGGTGGATGATGGTGGTTGTAGTCTTCGTGGCGGCGACCCGGTTCCGTGGCTCAGGGTGGTCAAACCAGTGGCGGAACTATTTATGTGGTTTTGATGTTTAAATGTCCAACTACGCCACCCGTGGTTTGCGGTCAGAGTGAACCGCCGCTGCAGGGAAGACCGCTGAGGCTGGTGTTGTGGGTGCAGCAGAGCGTAGCATAACTCCTGACAGGAGGAGTATAGCCTCAGGGCAGTGTATGCGGAGGATGGGGGTGATGGTGCAGGGCAGCAGCAGTAAGGACACGGAGTCAGTGATGCAGTCCAGGGCCTTTACTCACAGTTCTTATTATCCAGACCACGTCTGCAGGTAACGGCTGCCCACGTCGTACTGTGCTCACCAGGTGAGGGGCTCAGACAACTCCCAGATAACTTTGGAGCGCTTCACAGGACCCCCTTTGTGTGTCCTTTGTCTGGCCTTTCTTACCATCCCTTCTGTCCGGCTACCTCGGGCCTCCTCTTGGTAAACTTGGCGCCAGTTTCCCTGACCCTATGTGGTGCCTTCCTAGCGGGTGTAGCGAGGGGCTGCGCCACATAAAATGTCACAGCCTCCGGTTTCTAGCTGAGGGTCGTTTCCTGCCTCCACTAGTTTCGGGGACCGGTCTCCCCCTTTGGCCTGAGCCCTCCACGCAGGTGGATTCGGGCGTGCGGTGGCGACTCGCCTGTCCGCACCCCTGGGATCCCTTCATTCCTCGTTCCTGGAGCCTTCTCCGCTCCTCTTCCTTCCTTCTCCCTCTTCCAGGCCTGGGCCTCTGTTACTAGGCCCGCCTCCGGAGCAGAGCTCATGCAGAGCCCCTGCTCCCTGCCACTTCTGCTCAGACTTCTCTGCACTGAACTAAGATGGTGCCCACCTTTTATACTCCCTTCTCAATGCACCCAGGAACTGCTTCCTCCCTGCTCCTGCACTACAGGGTTCCCCTTCCTCAGTGTTCCCTCCCCCCACTCCAGCCAGGGACAGGGACTGTCGTGCCCATCTCAGAGGCATATTGGTCGCCCTGCCCCACGGCAATGTGGTGTAATGCATGCAGGTGTCGGGTCCTGATCCACACTCCATCCTTACCTGAGAGTGAGATATCACACCTCTGGGTGAGGTGCAATACCTCTGTAGCAACCGAGCCCTCAGGGTGCTACAGTTCCATTTATCTTCAGCCTAGGTGACGTATTGTGATACAGGGCCGTGATTTTGGCTATAAAAGGGTCCCCTAGACCCCTACCCCAAGCTTTTTAAGAGAATCATATATGGCGTGCCAGGAGACTCTATGGAATGCTTTCTCAGCATCCAACGAGAGTATCTAATTACAAATTTTTAACTGCATCTAGCCCAGGAAATACTTTGTGCCTAGGAGCAGTGTCTGCTAGTCAGCGGATTATCCCGGCTGTTAAGAAAGCTACACCACCTGTAGTTTGGACACTTAATTTTTTCAAAGGAAATGCTTCGGGACCACGGGATACTCAGTGAAGAGCATCAGGAGGCACCCCAAGGCATAGGGGCTGGGACTGGCAGTAGGATGCCTTGCGGTGGACAGCCGAGCTCGATCCTTATAAAAGCTTTTTAACTGCAGCAGCTTTAGTGGACGCTGCTGGAGCTGGAATTACGCGGCTGCTGGCATGAGACTTGCCCTCCAATAGATCCTTGTAAATGGATTTAAAGTGTATTCATTCAAATTAGAGAGACAATTAAATTAAAAAGCTTAGAGCTGCCTCCACCACAGGGGGGCTCGCTCGACCCACCAGCGGACAGGCACCAGTATTGGGAGAGGGGGACTGGCCGTCAGGGTTCACCGCGGCTCTGGCACAAACCCGGCGACACGGAGGTGGCACAGGCAGGAGCGGACTGAACGTGTCGGCTTCTCACTTTTTGGATTTTAGAAGAGCATGACATGCCTATATCTGTGTCTCCCCCTCCTTTTACTCCTCCACCTCTTTTCTTTTCGCATGACTATATGTACTTGTTACTTTTCCATGTGTTATTTGTGTCTTCTGAGCAGTTTGTCAGCTTTTGGACACCTTTGAAGGTGTTTTCTATGTGTTTCTATGTGTTTTTGTTTGCCTGCCAGTGGTTTTAACGGTGTTCGAAGGTGTTCGACGAACAGTTCGGCGAACAAACGGGTGTTCGACGAACCGAACCGAACTCGAACACTACGGGGGTTGCTCAACACTATTCCACACATGTTTACGTTCCAGACCGGGAAATTTTTTATCTATAGTGGATGCATCAAGCTTCTTCTTACCTGACACAGACTGAGTGCCTTCTCGCGCACCACTGACAACACCACGTCCACGTCCCTTAACAACAAGCTTTTTTTGGCATTTTGGGTTTTGTTGACCAGATGGGATTTGTTTTCCAGATGTTGATGGCACAAGCCAAGCTAGCTGTCACAGCCAAAATATTGGTTAAAATGGCCTGGTGGGTGCTTTGTAGCAGGCAGTAGGAAATGTTTGGACTACTGCTTTGTGTAGGGCAAGCAATGATTTTTTATGTGGACTAATATGGACAGAAGGCAGGCTCTGACCCCTAAAACAGCAGGCAAAATAGACCGGTGCTAAAAAAAAAAAAAAAAAAAAAAAAAAGGCAGCACATAATGCTATTTCTGTGTATGCTGGAAAAATATTGCTTTGCCTCTGACAAGAGATGTTTTAAGATGGACACTGGAAGAACACTACCTAATACACTCCCTACCTAATACACAATGTCTCTCTCCCTGTACTCTGACTTTGTTGTGTGTCTTCAGCTCTGAAAAGAACTATTTTTTGGTGGTATTATGGAGCTAGTGAGCGGCTCCTTTAAACACAGAACTAGTACACACTGCAGGTGGCCCTTACAAGGGCTTTTGTTTTATCAAGAGGCCAAAACACTCTCCCTAGTAGCTCAGCGATCTCTCCCTAGGCTATTACGATGCAGGCTCCGGATGCAATATGCACAAAATGGCGGCGGCAGGGCTTAAATAGACCCTATGACGCTGGCTGGCCAGCCAATCAAAATAATGCCACATCCAAGATGTCTGCGGCATTACTATGATTGGTTGAGAAGCCCAGCATGTTTAGTGGCTGCAAAGGAGGCGCCAAAACTGCAGGGCGGGACATCCGAATAGAGCGAGGCGAGTACACAAATACTCGCAACATAACGAGTAGCCCCAATACCGTACTATCCATGCGAATAGTGAATAATGAATAATCTCGCTCATCATTACTCATCATGCAAAAAAACAACTCATATGGCTCTGTTGAAAAATGAAAAAGTTACAGCTCTCAGAATGTTTTGATGTTAAAGCAAATTAAATTTTGAAAAAATATTGTTTTTAGTGTGCAAACGTAGCAAAACATAAAAAAGTCTATAGAAATTTGGTATCATTATAATTGTAGTCATCCAAAGACTAAAGCTGTCTTATCATATTTACCATTTATGAATAGCGTAAAAAAATATAGAAAATCAATTCCTGATTGCTGGGCTTTGTTCATTCTGTGCCTGAAAAATCTGAATAAAAAGTGATCCAAAATGTTATAAACCCGAAAATGGTAGGCTCTTATTTGTCTCAGTTACAAGTGCTTCACACTAAATTAGAATATGATAAAAAAGTTAATTTATTTCAGTCCTTCAATATAAAAAGTGAATCTCATATATTATATAGAGTCATTACAAACCGAGTGATCTATTTCAAGTGTTTATTTCTGTTAATGTTGATGATTATGGCTTACAGCGAATGAAAACACAAAATTCATTATCTCAGTAAATTAGAATAATTAGCAAAAAACACCCACAAAGGATTTTGATGCGTTTAAAAAGGTCCCTTAGTCTGTTTCAGTAGGCTCCACAATCATGGGGAAGACTGACAGATGTCCAGAAGGCAGTCACTGACACACTCCATAAGGAGGGTAAGCCACGAAAGGTCATTGCTAAAGAAGCTGGCTGTTCACAGAGTGCTGTATCCAAGCATATTAATGGAAGGTTGAGTGGAAGGAAAAAGTGTGGTAGAATAAGGTGCACAAGCAACCGGGATAACCGCAGACTTGAAAGGATTGTTAAAAAAAGGCCATTCAATAATTTTGGGGAGATTCACAAGGAGTGGACAGCTGCTGGAGTCATTGCTTCAAGAGCCATGACACACAGACATATTCAGGACATTGGCTACAAGTGTCGCATTCCTTGTGTCAAGCCACTCATTATTATTATTATTATTATTAATTTATATAGCGCCATTAATTCCATGGCGCTGTACATCAGAAGGGGTTACATACCAAATACAGATATCACTTACAGTAAACAAACTAACAATGATAGAATGGTACGGAGGGAAGAGGACCCTGCCCTTGCGGGCTTACATTCTACAGGAATGTACCAATAGACAATGCCAGAAGTGTCTTAACTGGGCCAAGGAGAAAAAGACTTGGACTGTTGCTCAGTGGTCCAAGGTGTTGTTTCCAGATGAAAGTAAATTTTGCATTTCACTAGGAAATCAAGGTCCCAGAGTCTGGAGGAAGAGTGGAGAGGCTCACAATCCAAGCTGCTTGAGGTCTAGTGTGAAGTTTCTACAATCAGTGATGGTTCGGGGAGCCATGTCATCTGCTGGTGTAGGTCCACTGTGTTTTATCAAGACTAAAGTCAGCGCAGCCGTTTACCAGGAAATTTTAGAGCACTTCATGCTTCCCTCTGCCGACAAGCTCTTTGAAGAAGGAAATTTCATTTTCCAGCAGGACTTGGCACCTGTCCACACTGCCAAAAGTACCAATACCTTGTTTAAAAACAACAGTATCACTGAGCTTGATTGGGCAGCAAACTCGCCTGACCTTAACCCCATAGAAAATCTATGAGGTATTGTCAAGAGGAAAATGAGAGACACCAGACTCAAAAATGCAGACGAGCTGAAGGCTGCTATCAAAGCAACCCAGGCTTCCATAACACCTCAGCAATGCCACAGGCTGATCGCCTCCATGCCACGCTGCATTTATGCAGTAATTGGTGCAAAAGGAGCCCCAACCAAGTATTGAGTGCATTTACTGAACATACATTTCAGTAGGCCAATATCTCGGATTTTAAAAACATTTTTCAAGCTATAAAGTATTCTAATTTACTGAGATAATGACTTTTGTGTTTTCATTGGCTGTAAGCCATAATCATCAACATTAACAGAAATAAACACTTGAAATAGATCACTCTGCTTGTAATGACTCTATATAATATATGAGTTTCACTTTTTGTATTGAAGAACTGAACTAAATTAACTTTTTGATGATATTCTAATTTAGTGAGAAGCACTTGTAGATGAAAAATATAACAGTAATAGGTCTCAGAATATGGCGACAAATAAACCAACTTTTTTATTCTAAAAAAAATAGCTTTTATTGTGCAAAAGTAGCAAAACATAAAAAAACTTATATAAATCTGGTATCACTGTAAATTGTAATGACCTGGAAAACAAAGTTGTCTTATCACATTAACCCCTTCATCCTCGGGCGATTTTCCTTTTTTCGTCTTCATATTTTCCTTTCCTTCTTCCAAGTGCCATAACTTTTTATTTTTCCATCAATATGGCCATTTGAGGGCTTGCCTTTTGTGGGACGAGTTGTACTTTTGAATAACACCATTGATTTTACCATGTAGTGCACTAGAAAATGGAAAAAAAAAATCCAAGTGCTGTGAAATTGCAAAAAAGTGCAATTCCAAAATTGTTTTTTTGTTTTTGTTTTATTATTTGTTCAATATATGGTAAAAATAATCTGTAAATATGATTCCCCAGGTCAGTATGAGTACATAGATACCAAACATGTATAGTGTATTTTTTATTTAAGTGGTGGAAAAAATGCAGAAATGTGTATGAAAAAAAGTTTTTGCATTTGTCGCCATTTTCCGAGACATGTAACGTTCTCATTTCGGGGGCTAGGTGGTGGCTTAGTTTTTGCTCCTTAAGATGACATTTTTATTGATACTATGTTGGAGTAGATATGATGTTTTGATCTCTTGTTATTGCATTGTATTGCAATGTTGCAGTGACCAAAATGTAATTCTGGCATTTTCATTTTTTTTCTTGTTACACTGTTTATCGATCTGATTGATTTACTTTATATTTTGATAGATCAGGCATTTCTGAATGCAGCGATACCAAATATGTGCACTGTTTTTAATTGTTTTATTTTTAATGGGACAAAAATGGGGTGATTCGAACTTTTGTGGGGTTTTTTTTATATTTTTTAAAAGTTTTTTTCACTTTTTATTTATTAATTTCACAGTGCTTTACAGACATTATTGCCATTGCCCCCATTGGGGCTCACAATCTAGATTCCCTATCAGTATGCCCTTGGAATGTGGGAGGAATCTGGAGAACCTGGAGGAAACCCATGTAAACTCCTTGCAGATGTTGTCCTTGGAGGGATTTGAACCCATGACCCCAGTGCTGCAAGGCTGCAGTGCTATGCACTGAGCCACGGTGCTGCCCTTCTTTACTATCTTTAATGGTCCCCTTAGAAGACTTGAAGCAGAGGTCGTCCAATCGCCTGTGCTATAACTGCTATGCCAAGCAAAAAACACGATCTATCAAAGGAGGATTGTGATCACAGGCACGGGGTCTTCTGCAGACTCCTGGCTGTCATGACAACCCATTGGCAGCCTGCGATCACTTGACAGGTGTGCCAATGGGCGGGACTTGTGACGCGCTTCTGTAGCACCCTGAGGATTCGGCTGCTACAGGGGTATTGCACCTCAACCCAGAGGTGTGATATTCCACTCCCGGGTAAGGATGGAGTGTGGATCTGAGCTCGGTAGGCTGCATGCACTACATACATCCCATTTCCGAGGAACAGACCAACGGTACTCCCACTTAGAAATGTGCAGGTACGACCGAGTCTGTTCCTGGCTGGAGTGGGAGGGGGGTGGAACATCCCATGTAGTGTAGGGGCAGATAGGGGGAGCAGTCTGGGTAGTGATAGGAGCTCATTGGGTGCTGGTCACCTGAGCTCACACATAGAGGGTGTATATAAGGTGGGCACCAACTAGAATCAGGGTCAGTTGTAGAGAACAAGTCAGTTGGAGAGGAGCCTGTCTGATGCAGAGAACAAATCGGCAGAGAGAAGGAAACAGCAGCCCTGGAGAGAGAGAGAGTGGAGCAGAGAAAGACCCAGAGGGGGAAGACTGAAGGGACCCAAGAACCCAAATTAGAGCATCGGGTGAGGAGTCGGCACAGGGTACCGGAACCCAAACTGGTGGGGGTAAAAACAATCCCCAGCCAGAGACCGGAGGCCGTGGGCAGCATCTGCCACGGCCACCCACCACATTCACCCCGAAGGCACACCACATGAAGGGTCAGGGAACCCAAGGCCAAGGGTGTCCCAACAGCAGGCCCGAGGGAGCTGGACCTAGGTGGATCACTGGTGGGGACGGCTGAAGAAAGGACAGAGGGAGAGCTCAGGGCCACGCTCCGGACTTGTTTGGGGGTTGGCTGGATCCAGGACCTGGTGGACGCAGCACGGCTCGGGTGGTCACTAGCAGCTGGAGTGACCAGTACAACATCTGCAGTAAGTAAACACCCTTAACTGCACAACCCGACTCTGTCTTCACTGCCGTCTGCACTACACCACCACAACCCCCATCCTCTGCGCCTGTCCCCTCTGAGGCTATACCCCTCCCGTTGGGGGTTATCCCACCAAGCTGCGCACCCACCATCAGCCTCAGCGGACCCTGCTGCAGCGGCGGCCACAGTGACCGCATCACAACGGGTGGCGTAGTCGACACAAAAGAACTCTTAATAACATCTGTAGGACTGCCACACAACACTGAGCTTGACGCCCTGGGCACGGGGCCGGGTCACAGCCGCTCGGAGACTACAACCCCCCATCTGATCCGGTGCCGGGTATTCCCCTCAAAAAGGAATATGTCCCAGGGGGCGCGTCACTTCTGGCCAACGTGTGTTAAATGTCGCTGTCAGTGATGGACAGCGGCATTTAACTTCTTAGCCGCGGATGCATTAGAGGCACTTGGTGGCTGATTAAATCAGCATCAGTGGCAGGGACATGTAAATATACATCGTTGGTTGTTAAGGAGTTAACGCCATGTGATAGCATAAAAAAAAGAAATTATTGAACAGCTGTTTATTTGTTAATTCTGCTTCCCAAAAATTAGTAAGTATAATCACATCCAATTTATACGCTCATGCAGACAAACGATATATCGGATGTGTGCTTTTCATTGAGATTAACAATTTTTCTCTCTCCGCCGATCCATGTGTGTGAAAAGAAAATAGCAGCATGCACTACTTTGGTCCAATTTATGGACCAGAAGAGTGCTTGCAAATGGCTGGCAGCTCGTGCAATCTTCTGATATTCAGAAGAAGAGTGAGCTGTACTTGGAGACTGTCATATCTGCAATGACTTACCCGAATTTTCATATGCTCGTCTGCAGCCTGCCTAGCGGTATGTACACAGTACGTCACGAGCTGGAGGGAGCAATTGAGCCATCACAGGACCAGCCAAATGCAAGAGAATTGAATTTCAGCAAATTTGTTCATCTCTCTGTAGTTTTCATGGGGAGTTATTAAAGGAAGCTGTAATATGTAAAATATCAGTAGAGGAGTTATAAAGGTGAAATGAACATATTTACAGCTACATATCTTTTTGCATTGTATGACCTAATAACTGTACAACATTTTTTCTTCTATGTGTTGACAGGGATTTGAAAGTCCCATCCAAATATATTTTGTTGTAAAGTGATGCAGATTTTCAATATTGGCCACATAGACTCAGTGTGCCGAACAAATTGGTTGGCTATGCAGAATAAGTAAAGTACTGCAGTGACTTGGTAAAGTAGTGAGTGAAATTGAAGCAAAAATGTTTCTTGCTAATTTTATGAACTGATTGACATGAGTTAATGCATTTGAATATTTGATTGTGTCATAAAACCTGAGTTAAGCTCGTTATTCAATTTAATGCAGCTATTACATTAGACTAAATTAAAAGAATTTTATGGTAAAAAATTACAATTAAAGCTAAAGTTGATTACTTTTATAACTTGAAGAAATATATCAAATTCTATTGAGAATGGTACATAGCAGTAAAGCCAATATAGCAAAACGGAATAACAATGATTAAGTTGGAGGAAAAACAAGCAAGTGTGTCAACATACACTACATACAGTATATTACACGTTACATACAAAATTAAAAATGAACAATGTTGCACACAGAATGTATAGAATTTTTATTCCCTTCACTTTCAGGCTCAAAATCTAATTACCAGCTCAGGAACACCTGTAAATTAGTTCTGTTCACTTTTTTATTCTATAGAGAGCATGTTTTGGAGAGTGACAATACTTCCAGTTCAAGAAATGTTATACCATGTTCACAAATGCGACACATGCGCATTATGTTATTTATGTGTCTTTTTTTTGCTTTTTTTCTGCAATTTTGTGGCAGATTTAAAGCAACGTTTTTTTTTCATATATTTTTAATGGAGAAACACTGCTCTTGCGCACTTAAAAATGTAATTGAGGTTTTTTTTCCCAATAGAAGACTGTAGGGAACAGAAAAAAAACACAGCAAAAAAATATGCACAGTTTAACAGTGTTTTTAAACACACAGCGGTCATGAGTTTTCATGGAATCATATCCACTTTACTTAAATTGTTAGTAAATCAGCAGATTCTATTCACAAAATAAAAGCTGATAAAACAGAGTGCGCTTACTACATGGGAGCATGGCCTTAACCCCTTCACGACATATGACTCGTTCTGTTAAGATTATTGTGTTTTTTGCTATGTATACCCCCTTTTTCACAGGTAAAGCTCCATGGAATAATTGATGCTATAATAATAATTAATAACAATAATATGACGTACCAATATGTCATTGTCAGATAGGGGTTACCAACCGATGATGTATAGGTACGCCAAGGTGATCCTGCATGGCGCTGGAGCGGTCTCCACCTGATCGCTGCAGGAGTTCGGCTTACGTGATAGCCAAGCCCCGGCGTTCACAGCCAGAAGCGGTGCCAGCCCCAGTTGTTTAACCGACCTAAATGCTGTGATTGATATTGATCGCAACATTTATGAGGCTAGAAAAGAGAGGGGGCTCCCTCACCCAACTGATCAGCGCCCCTGCGACATCATCGCAATGGCCAAATCGTCATCATGGCAACTTGAGATCATCATGATGACCTCCAGGTCTGCCATTTACAGTGGCCTGCTCAGATCATGCAAGGAGCATGGTCTAAGAGGCTTCTATCAGTGCAGCACTGACATGTATAATGCTCGCTACTAAAGAGAATGCATATTCACCCTTCTCCACTCCCATGGACATGGAGAAGAGTGAATATGCATTCTCTTTAGTAGTGAGCACAGAGGATCACTGAGCCGCAGCTGTAGCTGCTGACACTATGCGCACGCTATTAAAGAAATGAATATTCACTCTTCTCCACTCCCATAGGTGTTGAGATGGGTAAATATTAATTTTCCTTTAGCAGTGGACACACGTGGTAGCTGCAGCAACGGCTACTTTGTATACTACGCTCCTCTGCCGTCGCAACCCCCCCACCACTATCCACCACCGGAATGTATATACTATATAAAGTACATACCCGAGTATAACCCGAGGGGGGCTTTTTCAGCCTAAGAAATTGGCTGAAAAAGTCAGCTTATACTCGAGTAAATACGGTGTTTACTCAAAAATGGTACCAATAGAAATATCAACTCGTTTCGCACACAAGACTCTGTAGGCAGAAAAACAAGATAATTATAGCTCTCAAAATATAGGAAACTTGTTTTTGCAAATAAAAAAAAGCGTCTTTTAGTGTGTGACAGCAGCCAAACATAAAAATATAATTCAGGTATCACTATAATCGCACCGACCCAAAGAATAAAATAGTCTAATCATTTATACTGCACGAAAAATAGCACAAAAAATAAATAGAACAAATTCTTGACTTGCTGTTGATTTGTTCATTCTGCCTGCCAAAAATCGCAGTAAGGCTCAGCTCACATCTATCCTGTGCTCTATGCTGAGTGCTCTCACAGGGGTTTCCGTATAAATCTCTGAAATGCGTGATTCAGACAGAAACTCTGATGGAAGATTACCGATAAGGAAGCAGATGGAGACACTATGGACGCTGTGTCGCTTATGAACTGGTGGTATCTGTCTATTTAAGTGTGCATAAAAGCATGATCGGGTGACCGTTTTGTGCAATTCTGAAAAGGACACCACTGAACAGAGGCAAACAGAGTCTAGAGTATCTCTGCTGCCTCATTATAGTGATTGGATCCATTGGAGGTTTCATCTGAATCACGTCATTCGGAGATTTCGATGGAAACCTTGACGTAAGTGCTCAGTGTAGAGCATCAAAATGTTGTATAAAATGTTCCCAATAAAAGCTTCAATACTCAGTCCCTACTCAGGTTCGTCATCTGTTAACAGAAATATAGGGGACTTCCGTGTTACTGGTAGCACAAGTTCTCTGGAAAAGAGCTATGGCTCCTCACCCCCAAAAGAAGTTAAGGGAATTCTGCGCTCCCAAATCCAAATGCCTCCCTTCCTTCTGAGCCCCAGTGTTTCTAAACCACATTTACCATCAAAATGTTTGGCATTTCTGTAGCGATAAGAGCCCTCTTAATTTATAGGTGTATGTGTGGCGCCCCTGCGGGTCCAGTTGCCACAGAGGTACTGCATCTCAGCCAGAGGTGTGGTATCCCAGTCTCAGGTAAGTAGGGAGCACTACCCGGGACCCAACCACTCACATCCAACACTACACCAATCCATTAGGGAAGGTCCAGATAGCTCCTAAGGGAGAGCACAGGCTGGTACCTGTCAGGAGGATGGAACTAAGTAGAGTAGGTGGGTGGAGGAAGCAGTTTAGGGGAGCACTGAAGGAAGAGCATAAAAAGAAGGATGGAAACATCTAGAAGGGTCCATTCCTGCTTCCAGTCCATGGAGCAGGAGTTCAGTTCAGTCTGGTCCTAAGAGTGAGAGAGGAAGGGAGGACCATGGAGGAGTATGGCCCAGTCAAAGGGGCCCAGGAGGAGAGCGAGGAGAGAAGACAGGAGCAGTGGGAAAGGCTCCAGAGATAGAAGGGATCCTAGGGGCACGGCGAGTGCGGGATGCCACCCGTGCGCCTGAGTTCACGCTGATCATGGAGGGATCAAGGCCGCAGGAGGGGACCGGCCCCAGACTAGTGGAGTACTTTAAGGCTCAGCTAGCAAACCGGAGGTTGTGGTATCTTCATGTGCCGTAGCCAAAATCCACACATAATCGCTGAAAAGGTGGCCATATAGGACCAAAGGGACAGACCGGACGTCGCCCGACAAGGCCCACGGCCACTGGCTCGGGACACTGTGTGTGAGGCGCAGGGCAGGAGGGAGAAAGCCAGCACAGAGAGACAACCTGGAGAGGTACACAGAAAGTGGCCCCGTTCAAGTGCTTCTAAGTTATCTGAGAGTTGGCTGGATCACTTCCCCGGAAGACACAGGATGACGTGGGCGGTTATAATCTGGCAGTTGTAACCTGGAGCATCTTAATAACTATGAGTAAGTACTTGAAGACTGCACCCCACTGTGTCCTTGACTAATTGCTGCACCACCTGCCTTGCACAACACCAACAACATCTACCTCATCAATCACTAGATACTGCCCTGGGGCTTAGCTCTGCCCGTGGAGAGCTGCACTATCTCAGCTGCGTCACCATCGGCCCCAGTGGATCTGCACCGCAGCGGTGGCCCCATATAGCCGCATACCACGGGTGGCGTCACAAACTTTATCCCCAAACACTTTATTCCCCAAATTGACTCTTTATTTTATTTGACCACCCTTGGCCACGGACTGGGTCATTGCCACTGTGACTACCCCAATAGAAAAGGAGCGGCCCGGCTACCGAGTACCCCATGGCCCCAGGGGGCGCATCATATGTCTCCAGAAGCATAAGCTGGGTATGATGTACTGGGCACTACAACGAACTGGGCATTACAACATATGGGCACTTCAATGGCAGTTTTCTAATTTTCACTCAGCAACATCTACTACTGTTTGTTTCTGTAAAACATCTGTCTAGTCAAATCATCACTACACCTGTAAATAAATTCCCTAAGGGGTATAACTTCCAAAATAGGGTCACTTGAGGGTGAATTCTGCTCTTCTGCACTTAGTGGCTCTGTATATGGAGTCTGCAAACTATTCTTGAAACAACTGTGCTCCAGAAGTCAAATAGCGCTGTCCCTCCTGAGTCTCGCCGCATGGCCAAGCAGTACTGTACAGTTACATACAGAGTATTGCCATGTTCTGCAGAAATTATGTGACAAATTTTGGTGCAATTTTTACTCATTTTCCTGTGTGAAAATGTAAAATCTGGGGCTAAAACAAAGTTTTTGTGGTAAAAATGTAATCATATTTTCACTGCCTAATGGTATCCAATTCTGTGACATACCCACGGTGTCAATATGATCACTGCATCCTTTGATTAATTCATTGAGAAGTGTGGTTTGTAAAATGCGGTCACTTATAGGAGAGTTCTGCTTTTTTGGCACCTCAGGGGCTCTTCCAGTTGCTCATGGCACCCACAAACCAAAACAGTTAAATCTGCACTGTAATATGGCCCTCCTTCCCTTCTAAGCTTTCCACTGTGCCTGAAAGGTGTTTCCTGATTACATATAGGGTATTGGCGCACTCAGGAAAAATTCCACAACAAACTGAGAGGTCATTTTTTTCCTAGTAGCCCTTAAAAAATTAAAACTTTGGTGCTAAACCAACATTTCAGTAGTTAAAATGTAATTATTCTTTCTTCACCGCCCAATGGTATAAAATTCTGTGAGGCACATGTGGTGTCAGCATGCCCACTGCACCCCTAGATTAATTCATTTGAGCATGTAGTTTGTAAAATAGAGTCACATATGGGGGTTCCACTGTTCTGGCACCTCAGGGGCTCAGCCAATGTGATATGGCAGACTCAAACCATTCGAACAACATCTGAATTATGGCGCATCTTGCCTTCTGAGCTTTGCACTGTGCCTCAAAAGTATTTTTTGACCACATATACCCCATATGTGGTCAAAAACTACTTTTGAGGCACATAATCAGGAGAAATTGTGTAACAAATTGTACCATTTAATTTTTTCCTATTATCCATTTTACTAATTCAAAACATGGGGCTAAAGCAACATTTTTGTGGAAAAAAATGTTAATTTTCCATTTATGTTGCCCAATATTATAAATTTCTGTGAATCACCTAAGGCTTAAAAATGTTTACTACACCCCTAGATGAGTTCCTTAAGAGGTGAAGTTTCCAAAATGAGGTCACTTGTGTGAGTTTCTGCTGTTTTGGCATGTCAGGAGCTTTTCAAATGTGACATGGCATCCGCAATCTAAATTGCTGTCCAGAATTCAATTGGCGCTCCTTCTCTTCCAAGCAGAGCTATGGGCCCAAGCAGTAGGTTTATGCCACAAATGGCTTATCGGTGAACTTAAAAAAATTTGCAAAACAAATTGTATGGTCCATTTTCTTCTGTTGCCCCCGTAAAAATGTGAAATTTGGGGCTGAAGCAACATTTTTGGGGGAAAAATTAATTTTTTAATTTTCACGGCTCAGCGTTATAAGATTCTATGAAACCCCTGTGGGTTTAAGGTGCTCACCACACCTCTAGATAAGTTCCTTGAGGGGTGTAGTTTTCAAAATGGGGTCACTTGTGGGGTGGTTTTACTGTTTAGGCATATCAAGGGTTCTGAAAAATTCGACAATGCGTTCTCTATTTATTGCAGCCAATTTTTCACTCCAAAAGTCAATTGACGCTTCTTCCCAACAGTAGTTTTCCACCACATATGAGGTTTTGGTGTCCTCAGGAGAAATTGCACAACAAACTGCATGGTCGATTTTCATCTGTTTTTTTTTCATCTTTTAGGCTATTTTAAACTCACGCTTCTTTTCCTTTCAGGAAAAGATTTCAACATGGTCCTTATCATAAGAGGCAAGATTACAGTGACAGGTAACACATCTATACATTGCTGATAAAACATGATCCAACATTCACAATAGGTGATGCCCCTACTGACCTTTCTCTTAGATTTTAGTTTTGTCACATCCTAATTGTTGAATTCTATTACACTGTTGATGCTTTGCCTCATTCTTTACTTCACTGCAAGTTATTCAGTGCAAAGTAGTTTCTGCTCATTGGTGACTATTCTGATGGCCTTGACCTTGAAATCTAGCTAGAAAAGACCTTCCTGGGATTAAGGATGTAGTGTGGTCATATGTATAATCCCAGTATAGCTAGCATCAAACTTTAAATAGAACCTTAAACCTTAAAGGACCCATTTTTTTTCTTTAAAAACAAAAAGTAAGGCCATGTTAACACATTCAGTATTTTAAATCAGTAATTGTAAGCCAAAATCAGGAGTGGAACAATTAGAAGAAAAGTATAATAGAAACTTGTTCACCACTTCTGCATTTTCTATGAAATGTTCTATGAAAAACCACATCATGTTTTACATCTATTTTATTTGCTTTGCTGAATTTTTGACCATTAAAGTTATTAAGAAAAAAGATAGATATGGATTAGGGATGAGCGTGCACTGAAATGTTTGGATGCTTGTTACTCGAACTGAGCAATTCTTAATGCTCGGATGCTTGTTTCGAATAACGAGTATAATGGAAGTAAATGGGAAATCTGAGTATTTTTTCCAGCAGACCCTACAAGGAGGTCTGGAGGGCATTAAAAATGTTGAAATGGATGGAAAACGTGCTGAATGGAAGGAGAACAGCAGGGTGGAAACCCCTGGAAGCATCTTTGACTACCAGATCACTGCTAAGAACAATGATGTCACACTTTTACTCCACTTTAAGGACTGACAATAAAACATTCAAAATCAAAGAGAAATTGAAGTTTAAAGAAAAAAAAATGTTAAAAAACATTTTTCCTGTGTAATGACTTGTATATAAGGCACAGAGAGACTGAGATACACCCTGCATTAGACATAAAGGAGGGCCTCATACACATTCTGTTCAAATTGTCATGTAGTGGTACTCCTACAATCATAAAGGCTATGCACTAAGTGCCAAGCCTGCCAAAAATTACAAACAGGCTTATCCATACACCCTTCAAGGCACCAACTGCAGTACCTCATTCAAATATTAAGAAAGTGTAGTTGTGATATTTTTTCACTCATAAAGGCTCTGCGGACAGTGCAAAGTCTGCAAAAAATGACAAGCATGGTCACCCATACAACCTTCACGGCACCAACTGGAGTGCCTCATAAAAAAATTAAAAAAGTGTAGTTATGGCACTCCTACACTGATGAAGGCTTTGCACACAGTGCAAAGCCAGGAAAAAATTATAAGGAGAGTCTTCCAGTCATCCATAGACCCTTGAAGGCAACAACCGGCAGGCCTCATTAAAATATTTTGTAAGTGTAGTTGATGTACTCCTATACTCATAAAGTCTTTGCACAAAGTGCAAAGACAGGAAAAAATTATAATTAGGATCATTCTGTCATCCATTGACCCTTGAAGGCAACAACTGGCTGGTGTCATTCAAATATTGATGATTAAAAACACTTTAAGTGCTGCTGTCATCTGGTGGTGTGGAAAAGTCTGAGCTAATCCAGAATTTTTACTAGAGTGAGCCTGTCAGTACTTTCTGTTGACAGGCAAAAGCGGCCGTCTGTTATGACCCCCCCAGCGACACTTAAAACCCACTCAGACAAGACGCTAGTGGCAGGGCAGTACAACACCTCCAAGGCACATGGCTCATGCCAGGTGTCCAACTTTGAGACTCAGTAGCTGACAGTCACAGAGGAATTAGGGAGTATGCTGGTTATGTTGGCCAGGTACTGTTTGACCATCTTTAAAACTTTTCCCTCCTTGTCAAAATACCCGGTCATCAGGGCCTGGACACTGGAATGGTGTCATAAAATTGGCCCAGGCCTTTGAAAGTGTACCCTTGCCTCTGCTGTGTGTCTCCCTCACCTCTCCTCCTTGGTTGAGCAAGGAAGTTTGCCCCCTGTTGCTAGCATTGTCTGATGGCAATTTTTTCAACATATTTTCCACAACGGCCTTCTGGTATAGCACCATTTTAATCCCCTACAATTAGAATTCACAACAGCCAATAATGAAAATCAAAAAACTTTATTGAATAAAATTAGACATACAAATTCATGATACTACAGAATCCAACAGGTGATGTATATAGGGTATGGTGCCAATAATAAATAGATTAAATAATGGGAACATGTATATTAATGTACAGTTAGCAAGTTTATATCTTAAAACATGAAATACCCATATAAATAAATTTTAGTTTCCACATGGTGGGTAGATACAGGCACAAAATGTATGTTCATCAATACAAAAAAATGTTAATGTAGTCAAGGGCTCAAAAGGTGGAGATTAGATAAAAAAGAGAAACACTCTTCAAAGTATGTATGATCCACAAAGTGGTGGAATAATGAAATAGACAATCGTAATTGTTTCACCTAGTGGTGAAAAGGTAAAGTGACATTGCAAGTAAAGTGCAAACATGCAAATATAAATAGATGAAGAGTTCATAAAGTAAGAAGACCACTATTAGAGAAATGCTCCCCTTACATAATAGAAAGGGAAACTGATGAAGAACGGAGTACAATGAGCATGCTTACCACCAATATGTTGGCACCAAACACCACATATCCCATATAGCACCATTTTAGTAGACCTCTACGGCTCAAAAAGGAGAGATGCAAGGTTCTACTTGTAGCGTGGGTCTGGCAGGGTGAACAACCTCTTTTTTGGCAAAGATGAATATAAGGTGAGAGTCACGGGAAAGGCAGTGGTACATAAAGTCTGCAATATGTGCCAGCAATCCTCGGCGTCAGTAGCACAAGTGCTGTGCCAACGTTGGTCTCCACAATATTCACCCAGTGTGCCATCAGGGAAAGGTAGTGTCCCTGGCCACAAGTGCTTGTCCATGTGTCAGTCATTAAGTGGACAATCCCAGTAACTGTGTTGGTAAGGACATGGGTGATGTTCCTGGACACGTGCTGGTACATGGCGGGGACGTCACACCGGGAAAAATGTTGAAGGCTGGGGACCGAGTACCGAGGGACCAAATTTGTACACCTGTAGCAGGCCAATTTATTTCAAACCAATGAACACAAACCAAGTTCTGCAGTATATATGACAATAATTAATGCTTGAACAACCAAATTTGTACACCTGTAGCTGGCCAATTTTTGTTTTGCATTTCAAACCAACAAAATTTAGCACAAAGCAGGTCCTACATTATATATGAAAATAGTTAATTTTTGGAACAAAAATATTTTGAGAACTGTACCAGGTCAAGCAGTTTTTAAAAGTTTTAAACCATCCTAATTTTACACAAAACACGTTAAACTGTATGGATGACTATTTGAATCCAGAATTTTATTTGGAACGTAAATATTTCGAAAGTGTAGGTGATGTACTCCTACACTCATTAAAGCTTTGCAGAAAAGGGCAAAACCACTAAAAAATTACAAGGTGGGTCATCCATACAACCTTGAAGGCACCAAGTGGAATGACTAGCATTATCTGATGGGAATTTTTTCAACATATTTTCTACAATGGCCTTCTGGTATAGCATCATTTTAGAAGACCTCTCTTCCTCAGGAAGCAGAGATGCAAGGTTCTCCTTGTAGTGTGGATCTACAGGGTGAACTACCAATACTCTTTTTTGGCCAAGATAAATATAAGTCAAGGGTCATGTGAAAGGCAGCAGTACGTAAAGTCGGCCATATGTGCCAAGATCCCTACAGCCAACACTTCCCTGTCTCCACCATGATGACGACTCTCCATCTCCTCATCCTCCTCCTTATTCCCCTCTTCAGCCGATCAACGTAGGAGAGGTGGGACACAGGTTGTGTGGATACTAGTCCTGTTCCTCCTACTCCTCAGCCTCCACCTCCTCATTGTTACCCATTCTGAGCTGAGCAAATGAGATAAGGCTAGGCTGGGTAATATCTCCCTGTTTCATGTCTTCCTCCATTCTACCTGATCCACAAGCTTCATGTTTAATTGTGAGCAGCGACTGTTTAAGTAGGCAAAGAAGCGGGATCGTTGACCTGACTGTGGCATCATCGCCGCTCATCATCTTTGTGGACTGCTCAAAGTCTTGGAGAACCACACAATTGTAAGACATCCATGCCCAATCTTCAGTTGCTATGTGCAGAGGCTGACCAGAATACCGAGGGGCGTGTTGAACATGTTACTCAACAACTGGACTCTGCTGTTCACAAAGGCTTGCCAGCATGTGCAGTGTGGAATTCCAGCATATGGGCACATTGTACACTAGTTGATGAGCAGGCACTTGCATGCGCTGCTGCAGCACTGCCAGAGCGGCGGCAGCTATAGCTAACTTGCAGAAATGGGCGCTGATGCGACGTACCTTGACCAGAAGCTTTGGCAAATCTGGGTAGGTTTTCAGAAACCGTTGAACTACCAAGTTGAGCACGTAGGCCAAGCAAGGTACATGTGTGAGCCTTGCCAAGCTTCACAGCCGCCAACAGGTTACGGCCATTATTACACACGACCATGACTGTTTGGAGGTTCAGCTGCAAAAACCACAGATCTGTCTGGTCTGTTATTCCTTTAAGGCCTTGCTTCCAGCTTGCAGTGGATGTGGATGACATCCTCTGAGATAGCACATCAGAGATGGAGGATGAGGAGTAGCAGGAGGGGGTACAGGAACTGATGTAGGAGGTGGAGGGAACCCTGATAGAAGTAGGGAAAGCAATTCTTGGCATCGGGAGCATATGTGCCGTGCCAGGGTGGGACTCAGCCCTGGCTTCCACAATGTTCACCCAGTGTGCTGTCAGTGAAATGCAGTGTCCCAAGCCACAAGTGCTTGTCCACGTATTGGTCATTAAGTGAACAATCCCAGTAACCGGATTGTTAAGGGCACGGGTGATGTTTCTGGAATTGTGCTGGTACAAGGCAGGAATGCCACACCGTGGCGGCTGGGGACCAAGTACTAAGGGATGGCTGCTGCCATGAGTTGGCGAAAATCCTCCGTGTCAACAAACTTAAACAGGAACATTTCCACATCAAGCAGCCGAGAAAGCTGCCTATTTAGGGTTTGGGCCTGTCGGTGGGTGGCTGGAAACATTCTCTTTCATGCCAAAGCCTGGGGTAGGGACTGCTGATTGCTGTGCTGAGACAAGAATTGGGAAGTGTCTGATGATGGTGCAAGGACAGGTGCAGGGCAGGAGGCACCTGCACCAGTGTCATAGACAGGGGATTGGGAAGCACCTAGCACAGGGGAAGAGGCAGTGGTGTCATCTGCTGGAAGTAATCATGGAGCCAGGTGTTCGGCCCACCGAATTGAGTTCTTAGATCACATGTATCTGATCATGCTGGTGGTGGTTAGGCTCTTAGTGGTCAGGCCCCTGCTGATCTTGGCATGGCACAGGATGCAAATGACCATTTTTTGTCTCAGAACTCTCTTTAAAATAGTCCCAAACTGGGGAACACCTAATTCTTTGACGGAGAAATTCACGAGTGTCGGTTCTCTGTGGAACAGTTGCCCGCCTTCTCCCTCTGGTCAGCCCACTGCCTCTTTCTGCCTGTTTCAGTGCTGCCAATCCCTCCCCCTCAGCACTGCTGGCCTCACACTGCATGCCAGCTTCCCAGGTTTTGTGGGTGAGTTCATCATCCACCATCTCGTCTTCCTCCGCCGCACCCTGGTCCTCCTGACTTGGTGACTTAACAACAACCTGACTTATCGACAACTCTGTCTCAAATCATTATCTTCCTCCTTAGACATAATTTGTTATTCCCCACCATCATTTTTTTGTGGCCGTAGCTGCTCAAAGTTTTGTGCATCACTAAACAGCATGTATTCCTGTCCCTCTTCGAACATGCAGGATGAGAGGCAACAATCACTAAATGATGTTGTAAAGAGCTCCTCGAAGAGCCCTAGTGTGAGATCACTAGCCTCCTGGGACTCAACATGGTGGGAAGAAGGAGGATCAGGGTGAGGATTAAGTGATCCGGACTGTTGACTGGTGAGACTAGAACGTGTGGAAGACTGTGTGGTGCTGCCAAGCATGCTGGAAGCATTATCTGCTATCTAACTGACCACCTGTTCACACTGCTCTGACTTTAGAAGTGGTGTACTGTGCCTCCCTGCAAAGTGGGACAGGAACCTATGTGTCATGGTTGGGCCTGTTTCTTATGCTCCAGCAACAGGTGTAGTGACACCTGCCTCTGCACCTTCCACTTCCCCGTCCCTTACTGCATGCCTTACTCATTATCTAATAGCTTGAAACCAAATTTATTTTTAATTAAAAAAAGTGGTCACCTTCAGTAAAGTGTTTTTTTCGGAGTTTAATACCACTGTAAGATACCACAATGCTCGTAATACTCTATGGATAAGTAATTAAATCCAGAAAAAAATTTCAAAGCTTTTTTGGATTGTTATATACCACAGAAATGTACCACAAAGCACGTAATTGTTAAGGGGAGCGGTTGCAGACAACTTTATTTAATGGAACGCAACCGACCCCGGGGTCCGCGATGCAGCCTAAAGGACTGCTGCCGAACACCTTCCGGGTGGAAAGGCAAACGACAACTAAAAGATAAACCCCTCCGTGTTACCTACACACCGGACATGGTATAGCGGTACGCTCTATCTCCGTTTACTGCATGGAGGAGAGAGCGACCGGCGACCCATCTAACAATAATCTTATCCCTTCGTGTTAACGCACACGAAGGGTAAGACGGTGCGCACAATCTCCAAGAACCACAGGGAGACGGGCGTCCGTGGGAACAGCAGTAGCCCTGTCTTTGATACAGGCGCTACGCTATGGGGATTGGCGCTAGCGTGCGGGTGATTCCCGCCAGGTATTCGAGTACTCAGCCGGCGAGCTACCGGACTGAGCAAACCCGCTCTATTTAGCTCACAGGCGGCTCGGGGTGTAAGGCGAACCCCCTGGTTAGAGCCAGTCAGCGAGGCGAAGCTACCTGCCTACTAAAGCTATGGCTCTTTGAGCCGGCCTGCCTAGCTAAAGCTATGGCTCTTTGAGCCCGGCCTGCCTAGCTAAAGCTATGGCTCTTTGAGCCCGGAGTAAGCGTGCACACCACAAACAGCTAGCTCAAATGATCTGAGCGCGCCGCCATGTTTGTGGGCGGGCCTTTTAAAGACTAAGCCCTGCCCAGCGACGCGCTATTGGTGACTTTACCCGTGGACCAATCAGGGAGTGCCAGGTCACCGAGTCAGGTGGGTGCCAACCCACCAATCATGATCCGCCAGGTCACGGACATGCTCAGTGCGGAGAATCCTGGACTTGGGCTCCACGAGCCCTGTCTCCCTCTGCAGCCTATGCTTAACACTGCCAGGCACAAATGCCTGGGAGACAATCTGCAGGGCTCGTGGAACAGCTAGGCGTTGAGGCTACAACAATGCTGAGCAGTATCAGCCCTGGCTGGCCTGGAATGGGAGACCATAGAAGGTCTTGGACCCATTTCAAACCCAGCCCCAGACCAATGCCTAGCACATAATACTCTATGGATGAGTAGTTGAATCCAGAAAAAACTGCTATGCTTTTCTGGAGTGTTATTTAATATTGAAGTTTATCACAAATCACATAATATCCTATGGATGAGTAAGTTAATGAAGATTTAATGCTGATTTGGAGTGTTATATAACACTGAAATGTACCACAAAGCACGTAATACTCTCTGGATGAGTAATTGAATCCAGAAAAGTTATTCAATGCTTCTTTGGAGTGTTGTGTACCACAGAAATGTACCACAAAGATCAGTTTACTCTATGGATGAGTAATTGAATCCAGAAAAATGTTTCAAAGCTTTTTCAGAGTGCTATATATAACCAAAATGTACCACAAAGCACGTAATACTCTATGGTTGAGTAATTGAATCCAGAAATTTTTTTCAACACTTTTTTGGAGCGTTGTATAACACCGAGATGAACCACAAAGAACATAATACTCTATGGATGACAATATAGCAAATTTTACATCCCCCAAAAAAAGAATGTGGTCAACTGACGCATCTATATATTTAGCAATGGACGGCAAAGCCCTAAGCCCTGCCTAGAGGCTGTATACAGCCACTCTCCCTTTGATTCTGCAACTGTCTCTCCCTATGCTAAATGCAGAATGTATCTGAAACAAATAGCAAAGCACAAGATTAGCCCTTAGAAGGACTATTACTATGATGGTTCAGCATCAGCACCAGTATCAACACTAGAGGATTCTGATTCATTAAACTGTGCACACAAAGGCCTGGACAAGCACTCTTTCCCTCCAATAAGAACTGTCCTTGAGCTGTGCAATGGGGTCAGTGTGCCTAGTGTAGCGGCACCTGTTCTTTTATAACCCCTGATGATGTCATATAGCCAGCCACTCACATTAATGCCACTACCAAAATGGCTACGGCATTACAGTGAATGGCAGGTAATCCCTGCATGTTTATTGGCTGTGTAACAGGCACCAAACATGCGGGTGAGGATTCGAACTTCAAATCCGAGCACTGGCTAATGGTCGCTGAGTGCCGAACATATCCGAGCACCCAGATACTCGAGTGATATCTGTGTATCACCGAGCAAGTTTTCTCATCCCCAATATGAACCTAAGCACCAGGGTGGTTCACTGGTTAGCACTGATGCTTTGCAGTGCTTTGGTCCTGCATTCAATGTGTGTTCGCATGGGTTTCTTTCCGGTACTCCAAGGACAATCTGTTCAACTGATCTTGCACTTGGTACATCTCTGCATTTTAATATATTTTTCGTTTTCATGGAAATTCATATTTCTTTATTAGACTTGATATTGCTCCAATTTTGTTCAGTGCACGGAGGGGTGAATTATGACATACATTCTACCTGGTGTGGTCCATTTTGTTAATATTTGAGTTTGTTTTAGTGTAGTAAGTTTATTAAGACCTATACTATTAAGATTATGTTTCCCTGTATATTGGATTTAAGTAATTTTATAATATGTCATTGTTGATGTTTTATTTATTTATTTGTATGGTTTGATAACAGTAATTAATAATATAAAAAAAAAAACACCTTTTATGTGATACATAGATGTTAGCGTGAACTTTTTTCCTTTGATGACAAAGTTTCTCATTGTGGAGAGTGACAACCAGGAATAAGGATACTTATAGGCCATGCAATACTCCTCTGGGAATTTAAATATGCAAATATTCTCTTCAGAGATAGAAGACTTGAACTCTAGCACCATCTATTGGATTTAGTAATTCTAAAAGTCAGTATTGACCCATTAACAATCCTTGCCACATGACTTAGGATAAAAAATCATATAATCCATTTGCAGACGTGTTTCGGGGTTTTTTCCCTATCATCAGTGCAAATCGGTCCTCTTCCTCTCAGAATGGGCTATTTGCATAATTAAATTCTAAAGGAGCAGTGTATGGCATGTAAGTCTCCTTGCACCAACTTTGCACTCTCCATAAGATGAAATTTTTCGCCTTGGGCCTTCTGTCAGGAACCTCCCGCCTATCCAAATCAGATTTTCTGGTTTGCACTGATGAGGGACAAACACCTTAAAATACATATTTGCAAATGGAGTGCCTGGTTCGGCTTCTTATTGTCACAGGCTTTCCGGCCAAGAGGACTGGATAGAAAAAGGTAAGCAGGAAAGCCTTATCGTGGCTGCCAGGTACACATGAATTGTCCAATGTATGCGCTAAGTATTCTCAATTATTTCTATTTCCTAAAGCAGTAATGCAATTCAAATTTCATATATTTCATGTTTGCATACTATAGCACTACAGAGTGCAACTTTATTTGTTAGTTATATATGGAGATGGCTACTCTTAGAAAGCACCTGTACACACCTGTTTTCTGTTTGGAAGTGACGGCCAGTCTTTTTATATTTGTATACATAGGCTCTCTGACTGAGCACTCCACTCCTAAGCATCAGGCGGTATTAATTATTGCAAGATCCTCTCTTCCCATATTAATGCAGGCTTCAGCCTAAGAGAGGATTCACACTAGATAGATTCCCATCAACGAGAGTCGCCTTACTGTGGCTGCTGGGTACACATGAATTGGCCAATTTAGGTGCTAAGTATTCTCAATTATTCCTATTTATAAAGCTGTAATGTAATTCGAATTTCATATAATTCATGTTTGCATACTATAGCACTACAAAGTGCTACTTTATTTGTTAGTTGGCATCCATGGACTGACTGCTGAGGGTTTAAACAGAAAGCAACCCCACCCCTGGCTCCAGCAGGGAACTGATTGAAGTTAACTACTTAAGTGCCAGATCAAAACAGAAGGTAGTAATAACACAAGTCTAAGCAGACCTACGATTTAGCTGAGCAACCCTTGTGCTGAGCAGCGGCAACTGTGGCCTTAATGCCATGCTGCCAAGTAAATGTAACTGATGTGGCAGGAACATGTTCATATACAGAATTTACACTCATCCTAAGTCATGTGGCAGAATGCATTCAAGGCAACCTGTCAGCAGGCATTTAGACCCCCAAATAAAGTCATCACAGTAAAGTACTTGAAATGATGATTACTTCCATACCTTTATATTAGAAGTCTGTGTCTCCATTGTCTCGTAATTTTATTGGCAAATTCTTATGCAAATGAGCCCACAAGTACAGTGGTTTGGCCTGCACTTACAGCTCTTAGACTCTCAACCGCTTTGTCATCTTGCCACCGGCCTCCTGCTAGTGATTGACAGGTCACTCTTCTCTGTTTCCTTCTCGCCTATATGTCATCCCAGGCAGGCACTGACATTCCTGGGGGCAGCACTTTTCCACTAATATCCTTATCACGCTGCAAAAGCTGGAGTATCCATCTGTGCATGCACCAGCCCCTGGAATGATAGCGCCTGCATGAAAGTCTCTGTGACCTGCTTCCTTGACTGAGATCTCGCAGAGGTGCCATCATATCTAGGGGTGGCACATAAGCAGATGGATTGTCTTGCTCTCGCAATGTCATTACCCTGGAATGATGTCGCCTGCGCAATATGACAGCAAGGGGAGCAGGTCACAGAGAAGAACAACCTGTAAATCACTGACAGGAGGCTGGCTCCGGAAGTAGAAAATGTGAGTGAGACGGAAGAGATGTAAGTGCAGCCAAAGCCTCCTGTACTTACAAGATCATTTCCATAACAATTCACAAATGAATTACAAGACAAGAGATACACAGACATAATATAACGGTATGGAAGTGATTATCACTACAGATAGTTTTACTCTGATTATGTTACTTTGGGAGTCTAAAAACTTGATAATAGGTTCTCATTAAAGGGTTAATATTGACTTTTAGGATTCCTACATCCAATAAATGGCATTAGAGTTCAAGTCCTCTTCCTTTCAGAATAGGCAATTTGAATACTTTCTCTTAAGACACATTGCCTTGTTGTATTCATTCACAGTTCTTAAAATGAACCTGTCAGGTGATACATGCTGCCCAAACCATGTGCAGCATGTTTCAGCCACTGGCTGTACGATCACTGTTGGTATATACAACAGGTTAGGGCTTATTATAAGTGAAAGGAGGACTTTATACTAACCAGACAGCAGATGGCTATAGTGTGTAAAGTTATATGCTTGCTGTATGGTGGGAGGAAAGCTCTCAATTGTTGGTTGTTTTTACTTCCTGTGTTTTTCTTTTTTTCCTGAATGTGTTATGTAAGCAGCACGCGGACTGTGTGACACTGAATTGTATCTCATGTTTAACCAGTATGAAGTAAATACTGTTTACTCAAGATATCTTGCTGATTGAAGCTCTCGTAAGTACTGTGGTGACTGTAAGAAGATGCACTCTGCGACAGGTTATGGGCCCAGGCCGGAGCCCAGACACTAAAGCCCAGACACTACAGGCCCACACTACAAGAGGATCCTGGTTTATAACCCCAGATAACGGAGCACACAGATAAGCTCTGTAAACAGAAGGAAATAAATCCCGATACAGAGTGACAGAGGAATTCATGATCCCAGGAGCTGGATATAATTACAGAGAATTCAACACAGGCAAGACATACAGAAACTATCAGCAAGAAGAAAAAAACAGGACAATATCTTCAGTACAACTCTCTAAACAAGTAAGACTATATAAAGATGATGAGTAACACAGAACTGAAATTCACAGTAGCTAAACTGAATAGTGAAAATTATCAGTTATGGAAATTCAAAGTAGAGATGTTGTTATCTAAGGATGATTTATGGGAAGTAATTGTTACAGAAAGACCAGATCAAGATAATCAGACATGGGATAAGAAGAATAGACAAGCGAGAGCCACCATTAGCTTATTAGTGGATGATGCTCAATTAATACATATAAGAAATGAAGAAACAGCTAAAGGAATGTGGGAAGAATTAAGAAAACTGTATGAAAGACCTAGCTTGAATCACAAGTTATTTTTATTAAGAAAGCTTTACAGTATGAGATTGAGTGCAAATGACGACATGCAGAAGCGCATATTCTCAATGATGGAAGTGATATCACAGCTAAGATCTATTGGTGAAGACATTAAAGATAGTCATGTAGCAGCTATATTATTGTGCAGTTTACCAGATTCGTATACAGCCTTGATAAATGCCCTTGAGAGGAGACCAGAAACTGACATTACATTAGATTTTGTGAAAACAAGACTAATAGATGAATATCAGAGAAGAAAAGAACAAAGAAATGGTTCTTCTACTGAAAAGGACAGTGAAAACGCTCTTAAAGCTGCAGAATTTAAAAAACCCTATAATAAAGAGACAAGAGAATGCTTCAGATGTAAGAAAAAATGTCATTTAAAGAAAGACTGTACCATATGGAAAGCAGAACAACAAAAATTACAACATAAAAAGCATACACAGAAAGTAAAAACAGAATTTCCGATTCATGTGAGAATAATTGGAATGGCACATTTAAAGTAACAGACAAGAAATCATCACTTGGTTGGTTTATTGATTCAGGAGCAACGAGTCATATGACAAGTGACAAGAATTTCTTTACTGATCTTGATTTAGATAAGAAAGAAGCCATTTATCTTGCGGATGGAAGCAAAATAACCGCAGAAGGTATCGAACAAGGTATGCTAAATTGTTCAAACAAGTTTGGACAAGATTCAAAGATACTTGTACAGGATGTGTTGTATGTTCCAAAATTGAAAGGTGGATTATTATCTGTGAAACGTTTAACAGCAAAAGGACTTACAGTAAAATTCAAAGAAAATGAGTGTGCAATTATTGCAGGAAACAAGGTGATAACCAAAGTCAAGGCAGATGAACAATTATATCATTTTGACACACCAAAGGAACAGATGAAGGTATGTACACATGATCACAAAAACTGTATTCACATGTGGCATAGATGTCTAGGACATAGACACCCTGACAGTATAAGGGAACTACAGAGAAAAGAATTGACAAAAGATTTAAAGATATCAGATTGCTCAATTACCGTAAGATGTGAATGTTGTATAAAATCCAAAGCCACAAGGATATCTATTCCAAAAGAAAGTTGTAGTGCCGGCGTCCCTGCCCTCTGCTAGGCAGGGACTCTGTTCCCCTCACCGCTCTGCTCCGTGCCCGGCGTCCCTCTCCCGCTCTGCTGCTTAGGGCGCGCGCGCGCGCCCTCCCTCCCTCTTAAAGGGGCCGCGCGCGCCGTCCTAAGGAGTCCCCGGCCAATGGCCGGAGGACTTTACCATATATAAGGCACCTCCTCCAAAATGGAGGTGCCCGAGCAATGTTGTTGCACCGTTCTACTCTGCTTCAGCCCTCAGGTCCCTTGCCAGTTACCTGCCAGTTACCTGCCAGATTCCTGCCAGCTTGCTGTCCTAATCCTGCCTGATTTCCTGTTACCTGCCTGCCTGCCTGAGGTCCGATGGTCTGCCTTACAACTCCGGTCAGTCTGTCTAAGGACCAACTTGCCCGCTCACCTGGGAGCGCACATCAGCTACCTGCCTGCTTGCCTGAGGTCCGACGGTCTGCCTTACAACTCCGGTCAGTCTGTCTATGGACCAGCTTGACCGCTCACCTGGGAGCGCTTCTCCGCTACCTGCCTGCTTGCCTGCCCGGAGGCTCCGCTGTCACGTGCTGTGACCACCAGCTATTCCAGACTCTTGCCCGCTCACCTGGGAGCGCTTCTCCGCTACCTGCCTGCTTGCCTACCTGGAGGCTCCGCCGTCACGTGCTGTGACCACCTGCTATTCCAGAGACTCTCGCTTGCTCACCTGGGAGCACACATCCTCCATCTGCCTTGCTAGCCTACCTGGAGGTTCAGCCATCACAGGTCGTACCTACCCTTTACCTAGAGACTGCCCCGGTCACTTGCCGTGACCTCCAGCCCGTTCTTCCAGAGACTGCCCCGGTCACTTGCCGTGACCTCCAGCCCGTTCTTCCAGAGACTGCCCTGATCACTTGCCGTGACCTCCTGCCTGTACACCCAGAGACTGTCCCGGTCACCTGCTGTGACTGCCTGCCTGGTCGCCACCCGCTCCCTTACAAGGACCGCTCCCTTGTATAGTAGCCCAGAGGTTCCGCCTCCCAGGCCCGTTACAGTTTGCTCGGGCCATGGAACCCGGTGGCACCCAAGCTCCCTCGCTCTCGGACCTGTGTCATGAACTGTCCCGTCAGAGGTCCCAACAGGAGTCCATCCTGGGTCACCTGCGGAATGTCAATACTCGCCTGGACACTCTGACTGCTCCACCAACAACCTCCGCCAGTGCCATGTCTCGCAATCCGGCAGCTCCGCTGTCCACTAACACCATGATATCCTACCCCGGACCCCGGCTTTCTGCACCTCCTCGCTTCGGAGGCGACTCAGCCCAGGCTCGGGGCTTCATAAATCAGTGCACCCTGCACTTTGAACTATTGTCCCACCAGTTTAACTCCGACCGAGCCAAAATTGCATTCATCATGTCCCATCTCACCGGGGAGGCCCTGGCCTGGCTAAATCCTCTATGGGAGAGAGGAGACCCCCTGGTGTCCAACTTGCCTGCTTTTCTCACGGCTTTCCGGAAAGTCTTCGACGACCCCGGACGGAAGACCTCATCCGCATCATCGTTGCTACGCCTCCGTCAGGAAAGTCTCACCGTGGGCCAATATGCCATACGGTTCCGTACCCTTGCCTCGGAGCTGGCCTGGGATAACGACGCTCTGGTTTCCATCTTCTGGGAGGGTCTGTCCGGCCGTATTAAAGATGAACTTGCCGGTCGGGACATTCCTACCACTCTCGATGACTTAATAACTCTTGCCACCCGGATTGACCTACGGTTCCAGGAGCGTGCCAGAGAGGTCACCCGTGAGAGGAGGTTACCACGTCTAGCTCCTACTTTTCAGAAACCCGTCACTCCTTCTGTCTCTAACCAGGTACACCCTCCTGAGCCTATGCAGGTCGACCAGACCAAGATGGTCAAGACCCGTCAGGACTTACGCCGTGCCGAGGGGACCTGCTTCTACTGTGGCAGTAAGGAGCACCGGATCCGTGCCTGCCCGGAGAGGTCGGGAAACGCCTGTGTCTAGGTTCGCTCAGAGAGGTCCACCTAGACAAGAATAAATCCTCTCCATCCCTGCTGTTGTCAGTTTCAATCGTCTACGGGGAGAACCGTTATTTCGAACTAGCCCAACTGGACTCTGGAGCAGCCGGGAATCTTATTTCACAGTCCCTGGTAGAGAAATACCGCATCCCCACCAAACCTCTGGCTGTACCCTTGTCTGTTGCTGCCGTGGATGGGGGGCTCTTACCACGCCCCATCCAACTCATCACCGAATCCATTACTCTGCAGGTGGGAATGCTGCATTCTGAAAGTATCTCCTTCCATGTTCTGCCTGGACTCTCTCACGCCCTCTTGCTAGGCCTACCTTGGCTCCAGAAACATGCTCCCATTCTTGACTGGCAGACCGGAGAAGTCCTTCGCTGGGGACAGGGCTGCCATAAGACCTGTCTGGTTCCCGTTCATCCCGTCCGTCCTTCTCCTACCCCAGCTAATCTACCTGGACTTCCGATTCCTTATTGGTCTTATGCTGATGTCTTTAATAAAAAGGAGGCAGAGACGCTACCCCCTCATAGACCATACGACTGCCCTATCGACCTGTTACCTGGTACTTCTCCTCCCCGTGGGCGTATTTATCCATTATCCGCTGCTGAGACCCGGTCGATGTCCGAATATATTGAGGAGAATCTGGCCAGGGGATTCATCCGGAAATCTACCTCCCCGGCGGGAGCAGGCTTCTTTTTCGTCAAAAAGAAGGACGGCTCTCTCCGTCCCTGTATAGACTATAGAGGCCTTAACCAGATCACGGTGAAGAATAAGTACCCCCTTCCGCTCATTCCGGAGTTATTTGATCGTCTGAGGGGGGCTAGAATCTTCACCAAACTGGACCTCCGTGGGGCGTACAACCTGGTTCGTATCCGTCAGGGGGATGAATGGAAGACGGCATTCAACACCCGGGACGGCCACTATGAATATCTGGTAATGCCCTTTGGCCTCTGTAACGCTCCTGCCGTCTTTCAAGAGTTGGTCAATGACATCTTCCGGGACCTTCTCTACTCCTGCGTAGTGGTGTACCTGGACGACATCTTGGTCTTCTCTCCGGATCTCCAGACTCACCGGAGGGATGTTCGTCAGGTCCTGCTCAGGCAGAACCATCTCTACGCTAAATATGAGAAGTGCCTCTTTGAGCAGACCTCGCTTCCGTTTCTGGGCTACATTATCTCTCAGACCGGCCTACAAATGGATCCTGAGAAACTGTCTGCCATCGAGAAATGGCCCCGACCAGAGGGGTTGAAGGCTATTCAACGGTTCCTGGGCTTCGCCAACTATTACCGCCTCTTCATCCCGCACTTCTCTTCCCGGACTGCCCCAATTTCCGCGCTCACCCGTAAGGGTACTAATCCCAAAGAGTGGCCGCCCGAAGCAGAGGAGGCCTTTCTTTCCCTAAAACAGGCCTTCTCTTCCGCCCCGGTGCTGCATCGCCCGGACGGCAACAAGCAGTTCTTCCTGGAAGTTGACGCCTCCTCCTCTGGAGCCGGAGCGGTACTTACTCAAAAATCATCTTCCGGGAGAATGGTAACTTGTGGCTTCTTCTCCAAACTCTTCTCCTCTTCTGAGCGCAACTATTCCATAGGAGACCGAGAGTTATTGGCCATCAAGCTGGCGTTGGAGGAGTGGCGTTACCTACTCGAGGGGGCTCTTCATCCGGTAATAATTTACACTGACCACAAGAACTTGGCTTACCTCCAGCATGCCCAGAGACTTAACCCGCGCCAAGCCCGATTGGTCCTTGTTTTTTGCTCGCTTTGATTTTGTTCTTCATTTTCGCCCGGCTGACAAAAACGTCAAAGCAGACGCCTTGTCCCGATCCTTTCTGGTGTCCGATCTCGAGGAAGAACCTAAACATATCATCGATCCCGCCAGAGTAATGCAAGTGGCTCCCGTGAGTCTAAATCGTCTCCCTCCTGGTAAGACGTTTGTTTCAGTACCTGATCGGGAGAAGATCCTACACTGGGGCCATTCGTCTAAACTAGCTGGCCACGCCGGTCAGAAAAAGACCCTCCAGCTTATTGCCCGGCACTATTGATGGCCTACCCTGCACAAGTACATAATAGACTTTGTTTCTGCCTGTGTGTCCTGCGCCCGCAACAAAGTCCCGAGACATCTGCCAGCCGGACGCCTCCTTCCGCTTCCTGTACCTGCTGCCCCCTGGCAGCATATAGCAATGGACTTTATAACTGATCTCCCCGTCTCTGCCGGTTGTACGGTCATTTGGGTGGTCGCTGACCGCTTTTCCAAGATGGCTCACTTTATTTCCCTGCCAGGCCTTCCGTCTGCACCCGAGCTGGCTAAAGACTTTATCCGCCACATCTTCCGTCTTCATGGCCTGCCCCTCCACATCGTGTCGGATCGTGGGGTACAGTTCACCTCACGTTTCTGGAGAGACACTTGTAAACTACTAGACGTCACCCTGGACTTCTCTTCCGCTTACCACCCACAGTCCAATGGTCAAGTGGAGCGGATCAATCAGAACCTGACCAGTTACCTCCGGCACTTCATTAATGCCCACCATTCTGACTGGGTGGATCTCCTACCATGGGCCGAGTTCTCTTATAATAATCACGAGAGCGAATCCTCCTCCAAATCCCCGTTTTTTGTAGTCTTTGGTCAGCATCCTCGGATTCCTTTTCCTGTCTCCACCTCTGTGGACAACCCGGCTGCGGAATCTCTCGTTAGCAAATTTTCCTCCATATGGGAGAGTACCCGGTCTGCACTCCTTCCGTCATCCGAGCATATGAAAAGACACGCTGACAAAAAACGCCTGGATCCTCCACAATTTCGTCCAGGAGATAAAGTCTGGCTCTCATCTAAATATGTCCGACTCAAGATACCTTCTTACAAGTTAGGACCTCGGTTCATCGGTCCTCTGGAGGTCATCAGTCAGATCAACCCGGTGGCCTATAAATTGAAACTCCCGGCCAACTTACGGATCCCTAACTCCTTCCATGTATCTCTCCTCAAACCCGTGGTGCTTAACTCTTTTTCCAAGTCTACAGGTACGCCTCCTGCTCCAGTTTCTGCTGAGGACGAGTTTGAGGTAGAGAACATTCTTGCCACCAAAAGGGTAAGAGGAAAGACCTTTTTTCTGGTAGATTGGAAGGGGTTTGGTCCTGAGGAGAGAACGTGGGAGCCCCGGGAGAACATCCATGCCCCTCTCATCCTAGCTAAATTTCTATCTGGCCTAAAAAAGGGGGGGCCTAAAGGGGGGGGTACTGTAGTGCCGGCGTCCCTGCCCTCTGCTAGGCAGGGACGCTGTTCCCCTCACCGCTCTGCTCCGTGCCCGGCGTCCCTCTCCCGCTCTGCTGGCAGCGCGCGCTCCTTCCCGGCCACTGTGCTTAGGGCGCGCGCGCGCGCCCTCCCTCCCTCTTAAAGGGGCCGCGCGCGCCGTCCTAAGGAGTCCCCGGCCAATGGCCGGAGGACTTTACCATATATAAGGCACCTCCTCCAAAATGGAGGTGCCCGAGCAATGTTGTTGCACCGTTCTACTCTGCTTCAGCCCTCAGGTCCCTTGCCAGTTACCTGCCAGTTACCTGCCAGATTCCTGCCAGCTTGCTGTCCTAATCCTGCCTGATTTCCTGTTACCTGCCTGCCTGCCTGAGGTCCGACGGTCTGCCTTACAACTCCGGTCAGTCTGTCTAAGGACCAACTTGCCCGCTCACCTGGGAGCGCACATCAGCTACCTGCCTGCTTGCCTGAGGTCCGACGGTCTGCCTTACAACTCCGGTCAGTCTGTCTATGGACCAGCTTGCCCGCTCACCTGGGAGCGCTTCTCCGCTACCTGCCTGCTTGCCTGCCCGGAGGCTCCGCTGTCACGTGCTGTGACCACCAGCTATTCCAGACTCTTGCCCGCTCACCTGGGAGCGCTTCTCCGCTACCTGCCTGCTTGCCAGCCCGGAGGCTCCGCTGTCACGTGCTGTGACCACCAGCTATTCCAGACTCTTGCCCGCTCACCTGGGAGCGCTTCTCCGCTACCTGCCTGCTTGCCTACCTGGAGGCTCCGCCGTCACGTGCTGTGACCACCTGCTATTCCAGAGACTCTCGCTTGCTCACCTGGGAGCACACATCCTCCATCTGCCTTGCTAGCCTACCTGGAGGTTCAGCCATCACAGGTCGTACCTACCCTTTACCTAGAGACTGCCCCGGTCACTTGCCGTGACCTCCAGCCTGTTCTTCCAGAGACTGCCCCGGTCACTTGCCGTGACCTCCAGCCCGTTCTTCCAGAGACTGCCCTGATCACTTGCCGTGACCTCCTGCCCGTACACCCAGAGACTGTCCCGGTCACCTGCTGTGACTGCCTGCCTGGTCGCCACCCGCTCCCTTACAAGGACCGCTCCCTTGTATAGTAGCCCAGAGGTTCCGCCTCCCAGACCCGTTACAAAAGTGAGATGAAAAGCGAAAGACCACTTGATTTGGTGCATACTGACGTATGTGGACCCATGAAAGTGACTACATCAGGAGGCAATAGATACATGTTGACTTTTATAGACGACTACTCAAGATACACAGTCACATACTTAATTAAGAACAAAAGTGAAGTTTTTGATAAACTTGTAGACTATGTAACAAGATCAAGTAACAAATTTCAAAGGAAGCCAATTGTCATCAGAAGTGATAATAGAGGTGAATTTACAGGTCACAGAATAGAAGACTACTTAAGACAAAATGGAATAGAACACCAGAAAACTGTTCCATACACACCTGAACAAAATGGAGTAGCAGAAAGGAAAAACAGAACTCTAACAGAAATGATAAGATGTATGCTGACGGATTCCAAACTACCAGAGAAATATTGGGGTGAGGCAGCAATGACAGCTACATATCTACAGAACCGACTTTTTTCCAGAAAACTGACGAAAACTCCATATGAACTGTGGCAAGGTATGAAACCAAGTGTCAATCATTTAAAAGTTTTTGGATGTAAAGTTTTTATATTCATTCCAACAGAAAAACATTCCAAACTTCAAAACAGATCCATGGAAGGAATATTCATTGGATATAGTGAAAATTGCAAAGGATATAGAATCCTAGATCCCAAAACAGACAAAGTTACGGTGAGTAACACTGTGGCATTCATTGAAGATTTAAATGAAGACATTATGATTTCAGTTGAAACAAAAAATGCGAAAAACAATAGTGACATAACTGAAGAAATATCTGATGAGAAAGAAGTAGATATTAATGAAGAACAAAATACTGAAAGTGAAGAATCACAACTACAAACAGACACAGAACCAAGACGTTCAATGAGAGAGAACAAAGGAAAACCACAAAAACGTCTCTCATACAAGACAAGCATAAGAAAAATCTATGAGCCTACCTCTTGGGAAGACATATCTAAACTTCATGAAGAAGAAGCTAATAAATGGATAGAAGCAACAGAAACAGAAATTAAATCCATGCATGATTCAAATACATGGACACTAACAGATTTGCCAGAAGGAAGAAAAGCCATAGGATGTAAATGGATTTTTAAAGTAAAATACCAAACAGATGGCACAGCTGAAAGATACCGAGCAAGACTCGTAGCTAAAGGGTATTCTCAAAAATATGGAGAAGACTATGATGAGACATTTGCTCCCGTTGTCAAACACACTACAATAAGAACTTTACTTACAGTTGCAGCAATGAAACAGATGGAACTGAGACATCTGGATGTAAAGACAGCTTTTTTGAATGGAGATTTAACAGAAGACATTTACATTGAGCAACCTCCAGGATTCAAAGATGAAAGAAATCCAAACAAAGTTTGCAAACTACAGAAAAGCATATATGGTTTAAAGCAAGCAGCTAAAGCGTGAAATGACAAAATCACGGAAGTACTTACAAATGAAAAATTTCAAAGAAGCAAAGCTGATCCATGCTTGTACACAAAAAGGCTGATTAATAGATGGATTTATGTACTCATATATGTAGATGACATTTTGATTTGTTTTAAACAAGAAAGGGAAAAAGAAAACATTCTAAAAATCCTGAAGCAACATTTCGAAATCAAAGACTTGGGAAATGTGAAACAGTACCTAGGAATACAGGTAGAAAGAGAAGAAGACGGAAGTTTCCTACTGAATCAAAATCACATGATTCAAGACATAAAAGAAAAATTTGGATTAAAGGATGCAAAAACTGTAAAGTCTCCAATGGAAACTAATTATCTCAAAGAGATGAACAGTGAAAAAAATATGCTACCAAATAATGAAGAATACAGAACAGCAATAGGAAAACTACTGTATCTAGCGACCGTTACAAGACCAGACATCGCAGCAGCAGTAGGAATCCTGCGTAGAAAGGTATCAAAACCAAATAAAGCTGATTGGAATGCCGTGAAGAGAGTAATGCGTTATTTGAAAGGAACTAGCAATGTTGAGCTGAAATTACCCACAAGTGATAATTGCATTTTAGCAGGATATGTTGATGCAGATTGGGCTGGAGATCCAACTGACAGAAGATCTACCAGTGGACATATTTTTTTTCTCTCAGGTGGACCAATAAGCTGGACAAGTAAGAAACAGTCAATTGTGACACTATCTTCAACAGAAGCAGAATATGTTGCCGCAGCACATGCGAGTCAAGAAGTACTGTGGTTAAGACAATTGTTGACAGAATTAGGACAACCACAGTTGGAACCAACAAAACTGAAAGAGGACAATCAAGGATGTCTTGTTCTTGCTCAGATGGAAAGAGTCAATCCAAGAACCAAGCATATTGATGTGAAATATCATTTCTTGAGAGATCATCAGGAACAAGGAGTCTTGAAGTTAGAGTATTGTCCTACTGAAGAAATGACAGCGGACATCTTCACAAAGGCGTTGAATGCTGATAAACACCAGAGACTAATAAAAAAGTTGGATTTGATTGAATAAGTCCTTACTGTTGAGAAAGGGTGCTGGCATATACAACAAATTAGGACTTATTATAAGTGAAAGGAGGACTTTATACTAACCAGACAGCAGATGGCGATAGTGTGTAAAGTTATATGCTTGCTGTATGGTGGGAGGAAAGCTCTCAATTGTTGGTTGTTATTACTTCCTGTGTTTTTCTTTTTTTCCTGAATGTGTTATGCAAACAGCACACGGACTGTGTGACACTGAATTGTATCTCATGTTTAACCAGTATGAAGTAATTACTGTTTACTCAAGATATCTTGCTGATTGAAGCTCTCGTAAGTACAGTGGTGACTGTAAGAAGATGCAATCTGCGACAATCACAGCCATGTATAGTTGTCTTTGTCTACATGTGCATATAGGCAGAGGCTTACCAGACACTGTCAGTGGGTGGGGAGAAGCCGCCGGGGACCTGTATTACTGGGTCACTTGTGTACCTTAGTCCCCGGCGGCTATTAAAAGTATTTCTTTATTCTAAATTGCTGCAGCGTTTCAGAGATAAACATACATGGCTGTGATCTCATGTATCACCTGACAGGTTCCCTTTAATCAACCACAAGAAAGAATGTGTATAACATCCTCATAATATTGGAGTTTAGTGAGTGCTATTAAAAAATGCCCTGTACTCTACCAGTTCATTCGAGTATCATAATGTAGCTGCAGCAAAAGTAAGTGTGTAGTGATCACATGGTGCCTTTCATCTATGTGACATCATAAGTAGCATACTGCATGAGGTTTTGAATAGTGACTTGAAAAGAAGTTCTTACAGTAGTCATCTGTATTAGAGACAGCCCATAGATGGAAGTGGGGGGGGGGTGCAGACCCTTTTTGCAATCTCAGAGAACTCCTTTAATTGCCACAAAAATGCAGAAAAATGCACCAATCATTCCTTTACAGTAAATGTTTTTCATTTTTTTTTAGCATTTCTGCATTCACTTTACATATTTTATTTCTTTTGTTCAGGGATTGTTTAACAGCCGCTATGCACATTAACCTAACAAAACTTAAAGCTCCATAAGGAACTGTTTTTTCTTCTGGAGTTATTACAGGTTATGTTTTCTCTTAATTAAACTCATTTACATGTCTCAATTAGTTTTAATTACTCCCATTCATTTCACTAATACTTTCGTTTGATTGGAGTAAGACATATTTCCATAATTGCAGAAATAGTGGACACACAGGGGATAATTCCCCCCGCTGGTGTGTATGAAACACGCAGAATTTGATTTGTGAAAATACATCTGCATGTAAGGCAATAAAAGCCTCTAATATACGTAGTAATGTTCTGTACGGAGCACCAAGTTTTAGCATAGAACAAATTGCAATACAAAGACAGATGTTTTCTATAAATGTAAGCACCTTTGAAGCAGTAACATTTGATTTGGTAAATCCAACATAGTGCGTTTAGAATTTCCAGAATGGATCTTAATTGTTAGTCATAATTACACGTATAAAAAGCTAACATTTGGTAGTAAAAATATTATTTTTCAGAGTTCCACTTTGGATAAGGTTGGCAAAGTTTCTCTAATTATCACAAATTATTGTCTGTGTTCTTAATGCGTCTACATTTTTTCACATTTCATACTACAGATGTTGCTGACATATGACTAGGGTACAGAAAGAAGTAAATCCTTGCAGTCACGTGTTGAATAAGTAATTGCTGTTTATTCAAGGGCAAATTCCATTCGGACATCACAGCCTGTCCCAGGGATTTTTTAGCAATCATATGACTAGGGTATGCCATCAATGTTAGGTGGCATTTCATTACATACATCATTTATTTCCAACTACTTCTGAGTTGATTTTCGATAGTGACTGGTGTCAGACCCTTCACTCATCTGATATTGATGACCTATCCTATTGGTAATAGGATAGGTCATCAATGTTATTATAGTAGAGAACCCCTTTAATTTAAACCGAACACAAAAATTATTTCAGACTTGATCCCGGGAATAATTGAGACGCTACATCATATGCTAAAATACAATTGTATCCATCCTTTTTTTTGTCTGGATAAAGACTCCATCTACTCAAAAAAAAAAATTCAATTAAATATCATGACATGCTAGAAAAACCCCTCCCAGGCTGCAATTCACATAGCAACCGTGGAGTGACCACACATAAACACTAGTGATGAGAAGGTTCTTTTGAAATATGAATTTGGCGTCATCACCAAATTTTCCCCTAAAATTCAAATTTTGGCAAATAAGTTTGCATGAATCTCAGTACTTGTAAGTGCTCTAAAAATAAACATGGAGTGGAGAGGACTAGATGGATGATGCCTACAGTGTCCATATCTCCTAATTTGTGTGCTAAATAGGCATAATTACAAAAAAAATAACATTCCCAATAGGATTTGAACCCAGACATTGTAGCTTCAGAGACTGATGCCTTACCATTGAGCTATCCAGTTAAGTGATACTGACTAGGAGCTTTTCTTGTCTTATGAGATCAACCATGAAAATATTCAGGGTGACTAAAAGTCATTGCGATTCTGATGTTTGAAGAAAGTCACACATCAGACTCACCCATCAAAATCAAACATCATTTGAATTTGGCTTGGGGGAGGTATTTCTTAAAATCCCAATCAGTTTCAGACAAGGTTTGCACTGAAAATCATATAACCAAATAGAATGCTTAGCTTTCCTCACCTGAGTTTGTAGTTCAGTGGTTAGTGCACTGGCTTCTAGACATAGAGCTTTGGGTTCAAGTACCATCAGCCAACAGTGAATATTTTTTGTTATTATTACAGTTGTAAAAGTCACTTGTCAGAATCACTTATCAAAATCAGTTACTGACATCATTCCGATGTCTGATTTTGATATCTGATCATGTCCTAAAATGGACACTGTAGACCCCACTTACTATAAGAGCTTAAACACTACAGGCGAAAGAGAAAGAGCACCTTGTATATCTTATGAGCTTACACTTTACAGGAGAAAGAGAAGACCCTGCTGACTATAAGAGCTTACGAGCATACACTATACAGGAGAGAGACTTACCCAGTGACTCTGGGGATGAAAATGACTCTGTCATACAAACTGCCGATCTGTAATGACTCAGGTACTAACTACCACTTTACAAGGTACAATAATCTGCTAGATGTCATAGCTGCAGGGCATTTTGGAAAAACCTGCACAGTCAATCAAAATGACATTAGCCCACTCTCAGATACTTCAGCAGTGTGAAAAATGTTACAGGGCAAGTTTTTTTTGTTTGCAAACCGCAAATCTAATCTCAAATTGTTTTAATTTGCATGAAAACGTGAGTTTCAGGAAATTCATTGCAAACTTGATTCTCCGCTGATCGATGCACTTATGTGTAATAAACACATATTATTTACTGGGTAGAGCATTGTGAAATTATATTATTTTCAGTTTTTTTTTAATGCTAGTAATTTTTATAGCAAGACATGTTGAGCCAACAGCAAAGGTAGGGAAGAACACATCTGTAAATTCAGACTTAAAACCACAAAATTAATTCAGAAGTTAAACCAGTTAATTAATAAGCAATTAGGTGGGAGTGTACAGCTGCAACTCAACCCAATTTTTTCACTATGTAGAAGATTTGACAGCAAAATTGTGAATTCTAAAACGTAACTTTTATTAGGAAAAGATATATACAATACCACTTACAACAAATATGGAGAGAGTCACCCGGCCAACCTGATAATTTCCAGAATTATGGCACAGAGACCACCCCAATATATAAAAAAACAGTTTTCTGATCAACCCTGCAGTATGGAGACCAAAACAACTTATTTGGATAGATTTCTATAGCAGAGGGACAGTAGAACAACAGGGCTCAGCATATTAGCCCTGTATCAACCAGATACCTTCTAATGTATAGATTTTTTATAGACATAATAATCAAGATAATCATTCAACATGGACTCATGGACCACATATTTACCCAGTGTCCAAGAGTACATGAAGTTGACATATGAATTGGATAATATATTATGTAGTCTGAGTGCAGAAAAAAACATAAAAATCACAATTCATTTATATAAAAGAGGAAAATGGAATTTTCTCACCCATTTGTCTTTGTTGTCAAGGGAGGAGACTGTTATCCAGAGGTACCTTCTGGATACAATGTGGGGACATGAGCTGACCCTGTTTAATCCCTGTTAGCTCACAATATTACTGACCCGACGAAACTCCTGCCCTTACAAGGGCAGTCCACAGCTAGCCCTATATGGAGACCCTGCACTTTCCCTTTTTCATGTCCCAACGCGTTTCATCCAAGTAAAATCCTCAGGGGACTAACTTGTATCCAGGGAACTAAATTGCTAAGTGCATATAATCAAACATGAGTCCCTCCACTCTCTGTCCTAACCTGCAGAGAGAAGTTAAACCAGACAAAAGGTCAAGTCTCATATCAGCTCAGACCTACCATTACATTTTTGCTTCTTACTAGGTCCTCTTTACACTGAAGAGCAAAAGGGTAACAATGTTTTGAACTTTTGACTTTCAGACTCCATATCTCACCATCCACTGCTGCTTCGAACATGAGACTACCATAATTTTATAATCATCTTGGCTATCTCATACAAAAATTTTACTTGCATCTATTTTGCATATCATTAGTTATGCAGATTCTTGTCATGTTACTACATTGTTACTGTTTTGCTCCTAAAATACTAAATTGTCATTTTTATTATTTTGTTAGTATTTTGTAAATCCACCTTTGGCTTTCAACACTTCCTGAATCCTTCTGGGCATGCTCTTAATCAAATTCAAGCATGTCTTGAACAAAATCTTATTCCAGGTCACTACTACACGTTCCCAGAGTTAGTCCATACTGGTCGACTCACTTGGGTATGTTTACAGCTTTTTCTTCAACTATATCTACAAGTGTTTGATTGGATTGAGCTCTGGGGACTGTGTGGGCCAATACAGCACCTCTACTTCATTGTCATTCAACCATCTCTTTGCCAATCTCAACATGCTTCTGGTCATTGTCCTGCTGAAACACTATTTCATCCTTTTCATAACCATAGTACTTGAGTGTACAAAGTAACTCATCTTTTAGAATATTTACATAGAGCTCAGCATTGAGACCACAACCAATCCTGGTCAAGTATCCAATGTCTTTGGTTGTGAAACAACCCCATAACATCAGGCTTCCTCCACTGAACTTGACAGTTCCTTCAATTTCTCCATCCGTTAGCCCCTTTTTTACTTGTTTATTCCAGACCCATTTGCACCCATCAGAGCCTAGTCTGTTGACTTTCATCTCATCACTCCAAATCACCCATTTCAAATCTTCTACTGTCCACTTTTCGTACTTTTTTGCAAACTTGAGCCGACGCTTCTTACGATATTGAAGTCGAGGCTTCTTCATCTTTTTTTTTCAGGCCACCATTCCAGACTTGTGTAACGTGCGTCGCAGAGTTGTTGCATAGTCGTTTGTGATCTCACTATTATGAAGCATACAAGCCAGTTCCACTGCCGTGTTTTTCATGCCAGAACTGATAGATGTTTTGATGAGCCAACTTGTTGACTGTTATATTTTGCCGGGATGTCCACCTCTTGGCTTTTGAATGGATGGACTTCATTCCAAATGTCATAGTACTCACATGATGCAGTTTAGCAATTTTCTTGGCAGAGAGACTGGTATCGATGACCTGGATTTTGTTTCTCTTTTCTTGGGAAGTCTTCTTCATGGCTGCTCCTCAATTCGAACCAGTGACATTTCACTTGGGAATTGACCTAATAACTTACTGTGCTATTAGGAAACATGAGAACTAGTTGTAATTTGTAGTATACAGAAAGAAAAATATTTTTCCACCACGAGGAGCAAAACAGTAACAATGCAGTGACATGACAAGAATCTGCAAAACTAATCATATGCTAAATAGTTGCAAGTCAAATTTACGTATTAGATAGCCAATTTGATTGTCTATAAAATGATGGTAGTCTCACGTTCGAAGCTGTAATGGATGATGAAATATGGAGCCTGAAAGTCAAAAATTCAAAACATTGTTACTCTTTTGCTTGTCAGTGTATGTACAGACATTATTGAAATAGGTTTTGAGGCTGCCCAACATAAGCACCTACGTGGTTATGGCTTCACAAAATTTGCTACTACAGTATTTTTAGATCTTGCAGTCAGATGTTTAGTTTGTTACAAGTACAGTGGTGGCCAAAAGTATTGGCACCCCTGCAATTCTGTCAGATAATACTCAGTTTCTTCCTGAAAATGATTGCAATCACAAATTCTTTGGTATTATTATCTTCATTTAATTTTTCTTCAATGAAAAAACACAAAAAGAATTGTCCTAAAGCCAAATTGGATATAATTCCACACCAAACCTATAAAAGGGGGTGGACAAAAATATTGGCACTGTTTGAAAAATCATGTGATGCTTCTCTAATTCGTGTAATTAACAGCACCTGTAACTTACCTGTGGCACCTAACAGGTGTTGGCAATAACTAAATCACACTTGCAGCCAGTTAACATGGATTAAAGTTGACTCAACCTCTGTCCTGTGTCCTTGTGTGTACCACATTGAGCATGGAGAAAAGAAAGAAGACCAAAGAACTGTCTGAGGACTTGAGAAACCAAATTGTGAGGAAGCATGAGAAATCTCAAGGCTACAAGTCCATCTCCAAAGACCTGAATGTTCCTGTGTCTTCCGTGTGCAGTGTCATCAAGAAGTTTAAAGCCCATGGCACTGTGGCTAACCTCCCTAGATGTGGACGGAAAAGAAAAATTGACGAGAGATTTCAACGCACGATTGTGCGGATGGTGGATAAAGAACCTCGACTAACATCCAAACAAGTTTAAGCTGCCCTGCAGTCCGAGGGTACGACAGTGTCAACCCGTACTCTCCGTCGGCGTCTGAATGAAAAGGGACTGTATGGTAGGATACCCAGGAAGACCCCACTTCTTACCCCGAGACATAAAAAAGCCAGGCTGGAGTTTGCCAAAACTTACCTGAGAAAGCCTAAAACATTTTGGAAGAATGTTCTCTGGTCAGATGAGACAAAAGCAGAGCTTTTTGGGAAAAAGCATCAACATAGAGTGTACAAGAAAAAAAAAGAGGCATTCAAAGAAAAGAACACGGTCCCTACAGTCAAACATAGCGGAGGTTCCCTGATGTTTTGGGGTTGCTTTGCTGCCTCTGGCACTGGACTGCTTGACCGTGTGCATGGCATTATGAAGTCTGAAGACCACCAACAAATATTGCAGCATAATGTAGGGCCCAGTGTGAGAAAGCTGGGTCTCTCTCAGAGGTCATGGGTCTTCCAGCAGGACAATGACCCAAAACACACTTCCAAAAGCACTATAAAATGGTTTGAGAGAAAGCACTGGAGACTTCTAAGGTGGCCAGCAATGAGTCCAGACCTGAATCCCATAGAACACCTGTGGAGAGATCTCAAAATGGCAGTTTGGAGAAGGCACCCTTCAAATATCAGGGACCTAGAGCAGTTTGCCAAAGAAGAATGGTCTACAATTCCAGCAGTTGTAGATGTTTTTTCCCAGCAATATGCGCTCCTGAAGGATGATGATGGAACTTGATATTCGGATTCAAAGAATTTTTATTTCAAACTAAAATACAACCGGTTTCGACTTCTTTGAGTCTTCCTCAGGTATAACATCATGCATATAAACAGATCTATCTACACACATTTTATAGCAGATATCCCTGCTTGTCATTTTGGGTGGAGACTGAAAGATTTGTTTTTCAGACACACCCAGATACTCAGATATGCAGGATTTTGCACTCTGAGGAATCTAACAAAACCCATATACTAAATGACTTTCATACAGTTTAAAAAAAAAAAAAATTTTTTACACACAAATTTTTTCTTTTGTTTCCTCCTTTCCTTCCTTCCTTCACACAGAAAGCATTTTCTTTTCTAAAAACACTATAAATATAATTATAATTTTACCAGATGATTGTTCCTACAACCTTATGAAACTTTTAATAGAAAAACGTAATAAGTTGGCAAAAAATTTTGCGGCATTATGTGAAAGTGATCTTGGAGATCTAGTAGAGTATAGTTCTTTACCTCTGTATGAAGCACTTAATAGGGATACAAATAGAAATTTACAAACTTTTGAAAGCAATTTAATTGAGATGAAGACCAAAAAGGTTCGCAGAGATTTTTTTGACCTAAAAAAACGGGTGAATAAACATCCGGAGAAACCGCAGCCGGGGTGGAGAGTGACTAAAAATAATGAAGTTCCCACAAAACCAAAAACCTCTGGTCAGGTAAACTCCATAGGAACCGCATTAGAGGTAGATAATAATAGGTTTTTGAAAAAACAAAATGAAATAGTAAAGGGTTTGCGTACCTTTTACAATTCTAAGACTAATTCTGCCCGTATGGAGGGTTCATTTAAACCCCAAAGAACCTTTACTGCGTTGGAAGCAGGGGCTATTCCAAAAATGAATATCAAAAATAACATGAATAAAAATAATAATATTTTGGAACCAGAGAAACAAAATACTAGGGTCATATCTTCCACTCCAGGTGCGATTTCTCTACCGTTACATAAGAAAAGAATTTATGGGGCAGCTAGCGAGGAGACTAGTACACATAATTCTGAGGGAGATATATCAATTATGGAGGAAGAGGAATCCAGCAATTCACTCTTCTCCTTTCTTTCTCCCAATTTAGTAGAGTCTAATACAAAATCACAGGTAATAATACGACCACAGAATCACATATCTGAATTATGCTCTAACTATAGTATTTTCACAACACATAACACCACTGAATCACCTAATCTTTACACCACAGTAGTGCAAGCACCATCTCCTTCTCCAGCAAATTCAAATATATCTTTTTTAGAGATTGTACCAAGACCAACACGACCACCCACGGAGATCATTTTACCCAGTCTGGAGACTGGCTCGCTGGTAGCGTCTCCAATACAGGTACAAAAGAAGAATCTGATCACAAAGTATTTTCCTCCAACACCGTTGCAATCCTCAAAAAGAAAAGGAGGACCAGAGGTTCTAGAGGAGGGAGAAAAGAAATAAACTCTGGTCTCCCCATAAGAAGGAGGTGTATAAAAAAGAAAAAAAAAAGGAAGGGAATGTAGAGAACAGTACGATAAAATTATTTAATTTATCTAAATACCAACTCTCTAAGGCTGAAGAAGCAATTCTATCTAAAGGTCTGGGCTTCTATCCCACACAGAGAGCCAGGCCTTTTGATTTATTCCTAGATCTAAATAAATATGTCCGCAAATTAACACTTATTAGACATTTTGCTATAATGGATCGAACAGCAGGGTGTAAAGATACGAATGAAGGAAAAACTATTGAAAAAGCTGATACCATACAACCCAGTAATAGTATGCATAAAAATGTCCGCCCCAAATCCAATTTTAACCCCACTGACCACCGGGGCAGCCATTTGGATAGTTTTTACGCTTTGGTATCCGAGGAATTTCGGGGATTAAATAGGACTGGAGAGAAAAACATACAAAAAGGGAAAACAGAAAACATGAGTTCTGGAGTAAGAACCAGGAATAAAAGATCTATTCAAAAAACGAATATTTCAAAGGAAGAAAAAGAAGCCTTAATAAAACTAAAGGACAATGAAAAAATCGTGATTAGAGGGGCAGATAAAGGAGGGGGTATTGTCATTCAGGACCGAGATGACTATTTGGAGGAAGCATACAATATATTATCAGACGCAAAATATTATAAAAAATTAGATGTTGACCCTTCCAAAAAACATATTGAAGAATATCATAGGTTGATAGACACTGCCTTCAAACAAGACATCATAAATAAAAGGGAAAAACGATTCCTGACTAACAAAAATCCAAATACAGCCCTCTTTTATCACCTGCCAAAGGTGCATAAAGACCCTGTGAAACCTCCCGGACGACCGATAATTTCAGGTATAGGGTCACTAACCAGTCAACTGTCACATTACATCGATCTGCACTTACAGGATCTAGTTAGAAAATTACCCTCTTTTCTCCTAGACTCCAGTCAATTAATAAAAGAATGTGAAAATTTTGCATGGGAAGAAGATTACATGTTCATAACCTTAGACGTACATGCTCTCTACTCCAATATTGAACACATATTGGGAATCAATTCAGTTTCACATTATTTGAATGGGATAGTAGATATGCCAGAAAATCAGAGACGATTTTTAATAATGGGTCTAAAATTTATATTGGAGCATAACCTTTTCACTTTCCAGGGGCAATTGTATATACAGTGGCTTGGCACAGCGATGGGGACTCGGGTAGCCCCAAGTTTTGCAAATCTTTTCATGGGATGCTTCGAGTCCTCATCGCCCTTGTGTCAGCGCCCCCACTGTAACAACATATTATATTATCGTCGCTATATTGACGATCTAATCATTTTTTGGAAAGGTACTGAGGTTGAAGCTCGAGAATTCATCACGACATTAAATAGGAATGACTGGGGGATCACGTTTTCTGCACAGGTCAATAAAGAAAAAATAAATTTCCTCGATCTAGAAATATCCCATAAAAATAAAAAAATCAGCACTAAAACGTACTTTAAGAAAACTGATACTAATGGCTTCCTTGATTTTCGGAGCGCACACCATCAAAAATGGAAGCAAAACATTCCTTATAGCCAATTTCGTCGAATTAGGAGAAATAATACAAATAAGGAATATTATGTGGAACAATCAAAAATTCTGATCAATAGGTTTACAGATAAGAAATATCCAAAACGATTAATTATGGCAGCATACAGAACTAATCTAGCAAGAACTCAGTAGGAGTGCTTATCTAGAGAGAATAACAAAAATAAGGATGTGGAGGAGGGGATAACGAAGGAAGGAGGAGAAAAGCCCAAGCAGATAATTAATAAGAATAAGGAAAGAAAAAAAGATGGGTGGCAGTATAACTTTATTACCGCTTTCAATCGTAGTAATACGGAGATTAGAAACATTTTAAATAAATACTGGTACTTGTTGAAAACGGATACATTTTTTAAAAAACTTCTACCAGATAGACCCAATATTACCTTTCGTAGGGGCCAAACAGTGAAGGGTATAATTGCCCCTAGTAATCTCAGAATGACCAAAGATGGGGAACAGGAATGTATTAAGAAAAAAGAAAAAACTAGGACAAATAAAACGGATGCTTTCAAACCGGGGGTCCATCGATGTGGCTCCCGAAAATGTTGTACCTGCAAAATCATCAATCATATGACTCAGTACATTACATCGTACAGTACGGGTGAAACTATAGCAATCACACAAAAATTAACATGTGATAGTGATTTTGTAATATATGTCATTACCTGTGCCTGTGGCCTGCAATACGTGGGTCGGACCATCCAGTCCCTACGATCCCGTATGAATGGCCACAGGCACAATACCAAAAATGGGTTTTTAAAACAGAGCTTATCTCGGCACTTATGTTTGAAGCATAATAAAATATTTAATATTTCCGTGACCCCGTTGGAGCAAATACCTGAGAATTGTACTAATAGGGTACAAAATTTAAACCGGAAAGAATCATATTGGATCTTCCGTCTGGGTACATTATACCCAGATGGATTAAATGATATTATAGAGGGTATTTGACATGCAAATGTCGACAGGTATGCATGTGCATGCATACAGTGCCTACAAGTAGTATTCAACCCCCTGCAGATTTAGCTGGTTGACACATGCGGAATTAACTTGGCATTGTGACATTTATACTGTAGATCAGCCTGGAAGTGGGAAATGCACTGCAGCAAATTTTGTTTTTGTTTTTTTTTTTGTTTTTGTTTTTTTAAACGTAAAAAGTTAATTCAGAGTGTCATTTATTATTCAACCCCTCAAACCACAAGAATTCTGTTTGGTCCCCCTAAAGTATTAAGAAGTAGTTCAGGCACCAAGAATAATGAGCTTCACATGTGTGGATTAAAGAACTCTTTTGCCAGCCTTTTCTGACTATTTAAGACCCTCCCCAAACTTGTGAACAGCACTCAGACATGGTCAACATGGGAAAGACAAAGGAGCATTCCAAGGCCATCATAGACAAGATCGTGGAGGGTCACAAGGCTGGCAAAGGGTACAAAACCCTTTCCAATGAGTTGGGCCTACCTGTCTCCACTGTTGGGAGCATCATCCGTAAGTGGAAGGCTTATGGAACTACTGTTAGCCTTCCACGGCCAGGACAGCCTTTGAAAGTGTCCTCCCGTGCCGAGGCCAGGCTTGTCCGAAGAGTCAAGGCTAACCCAAGGACAACAAGGAAGGAGCTCCGGGAAGATCTCATGGCAGTGGGGATATTGGTTTCAGTCAATACCATAAGTAACGTACTCCACCGCAATGGTCTCTGTTCCAGACGAGCCCGTAAGGTACCTTTACTTTCAAAGTGTCATGTCAAGGCTCGTCTACAGTTTGCTCATGATCACTTGGAGGACTTTGAGACAGACTGGTTCAAGGTTCTATGGTCTGATGAGACCAAGATCGAGATCTTTGGTGCCAACCACACACGTGACGTTTGGAGACTGAATGGCACTGCATACGACCCCAAGAATACCATCCCTACAGTCAAGCATTGTGGTGGCAGAATCATGCTGTGGGGCTGTTTCTCTGCCAAGGGGCCTGGCCATCTGGTCCGCATCCATGGGAAGATGGATAGCACGGCCTACCTGGAAATTTTGGCCAAGAACCTCCGCTCCTCCTTCAAGGATCTTAAGATGGGTCGTAATTTCATCTTCCAACAAGACAACGACCCAAAGCACACAGCCAAGAAAACCAAGGCCTGGTTCAAGAGGGAAAAAGTCAAGGTGTTGGAGTGGCCTAGTCAGTCTCCTGACCTTAACCCAATTGAAAACTTGTGGAAGGAGCTCAAGAATAAAGTCCACATGAGACACCCAAAGAACCTAGATAACTTGGAGAAGATCTGCATGGAGGAGTGGGCCAAGATAACTCCACAGACCTGTGCCGGCCTGATCAGGTCTTATAAAAGACGATTATTAGCTGTAATTGCAAACAAGGGTTATTCCACAAAATATTAAACATAGGGGTTGTATAATAATTGACCCACACTTTTATGTTTAAAATTTAATAAAATTCAACTGAGCAACATAACTTTTTGGTTTGTAAGATTTATGCTTCTGTTCATAAAACCTACTCTCGTTTGCAGTTTGAAGGCTCTAACTTATTTGCATCTTATCAAACCAGCTAAATTTGCAGGGGGTTGAATACTACTTGTAGGCACTGTATATATATATAGATATGTGTGTATATATTTTTTCGTGTGTATATATGCATATATACATGTATGTGTATATATGTGTATGTATGTATATATATATGTGTATATATATTTATTTTTATTTATTTTTATTTTTTTTTCTTACTAAATTGTATTTGATAATGGTTTTAAAGAAAGAAAAGGTTTTAAATTTTGTCATAATGTACATTTTTGCAGGATTTTACATTTCTGTATGAAATCACACTTTTAGTATGTTCAATAACATTTTAGAAGACATTTTATATATGGTAAAATTATAATTATATTTATAGTGTTTTTAGAAAAGAAAATGCTTTCTGTGTGAAGGAAGGAAGGAAAGGAGGAAAAAAAAGAAAAAATTTGTGTGTAAAAAAATTTTTTTTTTTAAAACTGTATGAAAGTAATTTAGTATATGGATTTTGTTAGATTCCTCAGAGTGCAAAATCCTGCATATGAGTATCTGGGTGTGTCTGAAAAACAGATCTTTCAGTCTCCACCCAAAATGACAAGCAGGGATATCTGCTATAAAATGTGTTTAGATAGATCTGTTTATATGCATGATTTTATACCTGAGGAAGACTCAAAGAAGTCGAAACCGGTTGTATTTTAGTTTGAAATAAAAATTCTTTGAATCCGAATATCAAGTTCCATCATCATCCTTCAGGAGCGCATATTGCTGGGAAAAAACATCTACAAAGTGGTATTGCCCATGAAAGCTCTGTCCAGTGCTCTCATCAGCTCCCAGATTTCTGCAGCAAACTGAATGGAAAGAGGAATGGAGTAATCCACTGATTGGATTTACATGCTTTACCTCAAGATACCAAATAGGTGAGTGGATTTATACTGAGTATATACCCTTGGAATCTAACTACTACACTTAGAAGCCTGCGCTTCCTATTTTCTCTCTCTATAATCCCCTCTTGTTTCATACAATTCCAGCAGAGCATTGTAAGAGACTCATTGATGGTTACCGGAAGCGGTTGTTCGCAGTTAGTTTGGCTAAAGGTTGTGCAACCAAGTATTAGGCTGAGGGTGCCAATACTTTTGTCTGGCCCATTTTTGGAGTTATGTGTGAAATGATCAATGATTTGATTTTTTCTTCATTCTCTTTTGTGTTTTTTCCTTGCAAGCAAATTAAATGAAGATAATAATACCAAAGAATTTGTGATTGCAATCATTTTCAGGAAGAAACTGAGTATTATCTGACAGAATTGCAGGGGTGCCAATACTTTTGGCCACCACTGTACAATTATAAGCATTTCATAAGTTTTCATCCTTTTATTGACAAATACATCAAGTTTACATCAAGTTTATACAAAGACTCGATCTTTACATTGTTAATACTTATTTTTCAAGATTTCTGCAATTCACGGTGGCATGCTGGATAACAGCTTTTAAGCCAAATCCTGACTGACAGCAACCCATTCTTGCATAATCCCTTCAAGTTTATCACAATTTCTGTGTATGTGTTTGTTCACCTGTTTTGAGGATTGACCACAGGTTCTCAATGAAATCTGGGGAGTTTCCTGGCCATGGACTTAAAATGTCAAAGTTTTGTTCACCAAGCCACTTAGTTATCACTTTTGTCTTGTGACATAGTGCTCTATCATGCTGGAAAAAGCATGGTTCATCATCAAATTGCTCCTGGATCAATTATGAAGTTGCTCTTTGATGATGTTTAGATACCATTCTTTATTCATGGAAGTGTTTATAGGCAAAATTGTGAGTGATCCCACTCCTTTGGATGAACAGAAACCCCACACATGAATCGTCTCAGGGTGCTTTATTGTTGGCTCAGTTTCTTTTCTCCGAACAATCCGTCTTCCAGATGTACCAATCAGTCGGAAGGTGATTTTATCAGAGAAAATAGATTTGTGTGGGCAGTACTGGTGTAAGATTATTTTCTTTGATGAATGCTTTTTACAATTTAAAAATGGTCCAAAAATGATCCCTTAGTCTTTTATGATCAGGTAGACCATTCTGTAAGTCAATGAGAATGATTTATATTTACTTTACAGGGACCCACTAATAATTCACCTTCCTAGATCTGAGGTCCACGCCAGATGTGGTTTCATCCTGTATTTTATTAACAATGTACAGACTTTTTGTCACTATCTGTCATTATATGTTGCTTTCAGTGCTTGCCTGTCCAGATCATGGGAAACATAGAGATAAGGTTCAGTCCATGGTTCAATTACCTTCTTCAGCCTTGTGAGTTAGTGCTGAAAAAAAATACCTGAAAAGGGGTTTATGTTACCAGTGTTTGGCAATTCTGAACAGGATTAACAGTGGATCATTTAGACCAGTGAAAATATCAAAAATCCTCATTTTAACAAAATATGAGGAGGATGCTAATCATGGAAGGCCTGAACTTTAGTCTGAAATTTAAAAAAAATTGTGCCAAGCTCTGCACAGTGGCCTTTTATTGTATAGCATCCTACCAGGTGAGTTCACTCCAAGCGATGCACAGAAGTTACTAATTTTTACAAAACAATAATGATGATAATAAAGAAAATTAATTATAGTCTTGAATCTTCATGAATTTTATTTTGAAAAAAATAAAAAAATGTTTGCCTTATGAGGAAGCCCGAATGACCGCTTCTGTCATATGATGTTTCTCTGATTATTGCAATCTTTCCAATTGCCTAAAATGGCAGAGGATATTTTGGCAAGTTGTTTATAGTAAAAACAAATTTGTTGTACTTTATGACTTCTGCAAATTTCCAAAAATTTGACACAAATTTGATTTGTATCTAATCAATTCACTCTAGTACATTGAGTTGTTGATGGCTGGGTCATGAGACTGTATGGGGTCAGCACATGCACAATTCTAAAATAGATGATACCACAGTAGACAATGAACATAAACACAACACAGAAACACTAGACAACACATTCATACACTACACACAGACACTACACTGCACATACACACAGATACTACACTTAGTACTAATCACACTAAGCACTTGATAGATACACTACATTTACACACTACATTCACCTCCATAGTGCTTATGTGCAGAAACTCTATCTTGTGATCATGATTTCTTAAATGATGTACCCTTCATCTATTTGAAGTCTTGCTGCAATTTACATAGAATTGCCTGACAAATTATATATAATGTGTTTCAGAAGAAATATACTGTCAACTTACTATAGTTTTCATAGATTATGGCGAAAATACAAAATTCCAGAATAAGCAGACTTCGTCTTGTTTTAATTAATTTGCCACACCTACCATCAGGAAAGAGCATCACCTGAGTTTTGTAAGCATTAAAAAAGGGATTTTACATGATTAGATAAACATGGCTGCTTTGAATTAGAAACAATGCCATACTTGTCATAGGATTGTCTCTTTTATATTAGCTCAACTTCTACGAAGTACATACAGTACAGACCAAAAGTTTGGACACACCTTCTCATTTAAAGATTTTTCTGTATTTTCTTGACTATGAAAATTGTACATTCACACTGAAGGCATCAAAACTATGAATTAACACATGTGGAATTATATACTTAACAAAAAAGTGTGAAACAACTGAAAATATGTCTTATATTCTAGGTTCTTCAAAGTAGCCACATTTTGCTTTGATGACTGCTTTGCACACTCTTGGCATTCTCTTGATGAGCTTCAAGAGGTAGTCAATGGAAATGGTCTTCCAACAATCTTGAAGGAGTTCCCAGAGATGCTTAGCACTTGTTGGCCCTTTTGCCTTCACTCTGCGGTCCAGCTCACCCCAAACCATCTCGATTGGGTTCAGGTCTGGTGACTGTGGAGGCCAGGTCATCTGGTGTAGCACCCCATCATTCTCTTCCTTGGTCAAATAGCCCTTACACAGCCTGGAGGTGTGTTTGGGGTCATTGTCCTGTTGAAAAATAAATGATGGTCCAACTAAACGCAAACCGGATGGAATAGCATGCCGCTGCAAGATGCTGTGGTAGCCATGCTGGTTCAGTATGCCTTAAATTTTGAATAAATCCCCAACAGTGTCACCAGCAAAGCACCCCCACACCATCACACCTCCTCCCCCATGCTTCACGGTGGAAACCAGGCAGGTAGAGTCCATCCGTTCACCTTTTCTGCGTCGCACAAAGACACGGTGGTTGGAACCAAAGTCTCAAATTTGGACTCATCAGACCAAAGCACAGATTTCCACTGGTCTGATGTCCATTCCTTGCGTTCTTTAGCCCAAACAAGTCTCTTCTGCTTGTTGCTTGTCCTTAGCAGTGGTTTCCTAGCAGCTATTTTACCATGAAGGCCTGCTGCACAAAGTCTCCTCTTAACAGTTGCTGTAGAGATGTGTCTGCTGCTAGAACTCTGTGTGGCATTGACCTGGTCTCTAATCTGAGCTGCTGTTAACCTGCGATTTCTGAGGCTGGTGACTCGGATAAACTTATTCTCAGAAGCAGAGGTGACTCTTGGTCTTCCTTTCCTGGGGCGGTCCTCATGTGAGACAGTTTCTTTGTAGCGCTCGATGGTTTTTGCAACTGCACTTGGGGACACTTTCAAAGTTTTCCCAATTTTTCGGACTGACTGACCTTCATTTCTTAAAGTAATGATGGCAGCTCATTTTTCTTTACTTAGCTGCTTTTTTCTTGCCATAATACAAATTCTAACAGTCTATTCAGTAGGACTATCAGCTGTGTATCCACTAGACTTCTGCACAACACAACTGATGGTCCCAACCCCATTTATAAGGCAAGAAATCCCACTTATTAAACCTGACAGGGCACACCTGTCTAGTGAAAGCCATTTCCGGTGACTACCTCTTGAAGATCATAAAGAGAATGCCAAGAGTGTGCAAAGCAGTCATCAAAGCAAAAGGTGGCCACTTTGAAGAACCTAGAATATAAGACATATTTTCAGTTGTTTCACACTTTTTTGTTAAGTATATAATTCCACATGTGTTAATTCATAGTTTTGATGCCTTCAGTGTGAATGTACAATTTTCATAGTCATGAAAATACAGAAAAAATTTTAAATGAGAAGGTGTGTCCAAACTTTTGGTCTATACTGTAGGTTAATCAGCAAGTATACAAGCTTTGCACTTTTTGAAAGAAATCAGTTATGTTATTCTAAATCTATATAACCCATTAAAAGCAAAAAAAATCAAGAAAACATTTAACTTGAAACATCTACTTTTTACAATTCCATAAGTCAATTTTCTTGCAATCCGCCATTAGGTTATCATTTTAGTCCAATATGAAAAATCTGGATTTCTATCTTTAAAAGAATGAAATAAAAAATATAAAAATTGTATTAAATTATAGAAAGTAAAATATCTAGATATGAACAAATCCAAAATACTTCAGCATGCACTTTAGAATGAAAATCTATAGAAGGCTATACGACTTAGTAGTAGAGATGTGTGTATCAAGTAAAATTCGCCAAATATACACAAAAAAATTGATTTACGTGAAAAAATTGCTGCAAATAGCATAATTAAAAATCCTCTAATCACCTGGAAAATATGTATATAATGCTTTTTAAAAACTCTGAATTTCCATTGGAGTCTATTGAACCTGTTTTGAAGTCTTTAATGCAAACACAACCCTTTTAATGTCCCAGTGACCTTTACCTATCTGGAAAATTAAAAATGGTTGGTGGTTACAAAAAGAGAAAAGTGGTTATAGGTTACATTATTTCCCGCAGGGCTGACAAGTAAAATATATATATACAGGGTAGGCCATTTATATGGATACACCTAAATTGAATGGGAATGGTTGGTGATATTAACTTCCTGTTTGTGGCACATTAGTATATGGGAGGGGGAAAACTTTTCCAGATGGGTGGTGACCATGGCAGCCATTTTGAAGTCGGCTATTTTGGATCCAAGATTATTTTTTTCAATGCGGAGAGGGTCATGTGACACATTAAACTTATTGAGAATTTCATAAGAAAAACAATGGTGTGCTTGGTTTTAACGTAACTTTATTCTTTCATGAGTTTTTTACAAGTTTATGAACACTTAGAAAATGTGTTCAAAGTGCTGCCCATTGTGTTGGATTGTCAATGCAACCCTCTTCTCCCACTCTTGACGCACTGATAGCAACACCACAGGGCCATTCCCATTTAATTTAGGTGTATCCATATAAATGGCCTACCCTGTATATTTTTTATAATTAGTTGTAATATTTATTTTTATGAATTTGGACCCATTTCATGTACCACAAGGTCTACATTTCTACAGTGGTGTACACTTTATGGTTTCTATGAGAAATTCACACCAAAAATAGGATATTAAGTATGTATAATTAATATCAAAGCATATGAGCACTTCTACACTATGGAAAATTCTTTTTAATTTGCAAATAAGCCAGAACTCTCAGGAGATCTGTCCTAGACAAGTATAATAGTAAAAAATTCCCAGTATTTTTTACTCATTCTATAAGCAAATAAACAAGTGCCGCGTTGCTGTATATATGATGTGAAGAAATCCTGCTTATGAGGGATGTTATTAATCTCTGTGTTGCCACAGATAGAATATCAGGATTACACAAATGACTTGCAGTGTTCACTCATTTAGAGCAAAATGAATGTCAGTCAGATATTTGGTGCCTTTAATTAAAGTGAAAGGTATCCTTATATAATCAGATGCATGCTAAATCATACCAACTGGAAAGAAAACATCTGCTTCATCTAAATCATTAATTTTGGATTTGAGGACAATGTCAACCTTGTGAAGCCTTATGCTTTAAATGAATCAGTGATTTTATCACAGAGATTGAACATATTCTGCACTTCACTAAATCCAAGAATATGAATAATACCATTAAGTAAATAGAAAATGTGCATATTGGTGCCAGAGATTCAAGAGCAAAAGCATCTGTTATTCATGATAAAACCTTGAATACGGCTTTCAATTATGGGAATCAAATAAACCTACCTTTCATGCCAACATGGAACTTGTGGGAGATAACATTTATCAGGCAGATATCTCCTAGATAAAAACAATCATTAATGAGACATAGAAATTAATATTTTAGAATTAGACTGCATTTAACATTTCCCCTGGTCTACATTTCTCTTTGGTCAAAATTGCTTCTTTGTGGAGTCCTGATGTAATAGTAGTTATTCATACTATTTAAATACTGGATCAAGGATGGTATTTATTGCTATATGTTTTGATGCTCTAGATTTATTGAGTCATTAAAAAATATAATTGCCTCTATAATGATTACTTTATAATTGTTTGTTTCTTACTCATATGCAAATTAATTAGCTTCAACAATTTGAGAGGTCTGATATAGATGATTATAATTATAGCCTGTAAAATATCTTTTAGTCTGGTTGACAGCTAGCATTACTCAGTTCCTCAGAAATGCCCCCTTGTTTTGAAACAGAGGAAATCCAGGTGACATCATTATTTTATGATAGCAATCATCATTGTGGTTATGTAACTGGGAAATCATTTAACATTGAAAATTTGCAAAAAAAAACTGTGAAGGGAAAAAGCACACAAAATAGGGTGACCCTATTAGAGAAGAATAAGATAAAAAATTGGTATTGGTCATAGTGGATAGTTAAAAAATCCAACTGCTGTTGCCTTGAGGCTGGGTGGCATCCGCTAGGAAAAATTCATCATTAGGATAAAAAAACTTTAAAATAGTTTGCAAGGCTGGAACAAAGCCTCTTGCTGCGAGAAATGTACACAAAGGTTCTGTGATGCTGATTCATTTCTCATGGCCGAACTGGGGAAAGACAAAGGATTAAGACAAACAGATAAAGAGAAAAGATCTGGAGTCAGATAACTAAGGTCAGAGTGCATTAAAGGCAAAAGGGGTAATACAAACGAGTAGTCTAAAGTAAAATCCAAGGTCTGGCAACAAAGATGAGATAATCTGAACACAGAGCATAGAGCAAACACACCACTGAGCAACGCTGCAACTGGCAATGGTGTGACGATTGCCAGCCAGGATAAATAACCAGGTAATCACCCTGGATGGTTGACACATGGAGGAAACCCAACAGGCTCAGACAACTGTGTTGACAATACTGACAGCCCAGCACACCCCTACCTCAGATTAAATGACTGGAGTGTCACTCACAATACTGAATGCCCAGCATGCCGTTGATCCTATAGGGTGGCTTAGTTGTCGCTCATAGCATCCTTAGAAAACCGTGAGTGGTGGAATCCTGACAGTACCCTCTTCTAAGGGGGGCCATTGGATCCCCAGGTTTCCTAAGAAACCTACAATGGAAGGCCCTGACCTTTATGGATCGGACTGGAACCAAAGAACACTCCTCCGGTCTGTATCCCTTCCAATGGATGAAGTACTAGAGTGAATTTTGGACCTTCTGAGATTCTATGTTTCTTTGTACATCATACTATAAACAACCATCAACAGAAACTGGAGGAGGTGGGAATGAGGGAAAAAAATCAAAGGAATACGTGACATTAGTTACTGCTCACGGACAAGTCATGGGGCAGCGTAGTCAAACAGTCTGGGGTCAGATACCAAGAGAGCACATCGTAAACTAAAGGGGAAAAACAAAGGTGTAGTCGGGTCTCGGTCTGAGGTCAGAATACCAGGAAGATAGCAGATCAGAGCAAAATGGCTAGGCAAATGGATGGTCATAATCAGATCACTTCTTATCATATAACAAACTTTTGCTTTGGAGGGACCTATGTACTCAGTTATCTACTACTACAGTACAAGCACATGTATAACACTTGCACTTTATAAACCTATTCTGTGTTGGAGTTTTTACCCATAGTATACTATTTGAAGTAGGTTCACTTTGCTTTTGGTCTGATGTACAATTTACCATTATGTATGTGAGGTTACTAACATATTGATGAACTTTTTGAACTGTCTAGCTGGTTTCATGTGATTAATCATGCCTTTATAATCACTGATGATTGAATTGTATGGTGGTCTCAACCCCTATGATCTATAGTTCTGTACTTATTCACTTTTGCCATATATTGTATACCGCTGTGGTTTCGTGGCACTTTGGTGTCTTACTATTTCCCTTTGGATTTATGTTTTACTGTTTTTGTATTTTGGTTAATTTTAATTGAATTACTGTAATAAAATGTAATCTTAAGCAGCGAGTAACTCACGATTCCCCACATAATAATTTCTTTAAGCAGACAAATTTTCTCAAGAAACATGCACATGGACACAAATTGATCAGGGTTTTGGAACTCTGAGATAAAACAGGCCCAACCCAGACCTTCGAAGCATCCACCTCCACAATGTATGGTTCGTGGAGATCGGGTTGAATTAGAACAGGAGCAAACATACAGTAAAACATTCTTTCAATTTCTCAAAAATCCTAAAAGCATCCGGTGACAAAATCTTGAGATCCTCCCCTTACATGTGAGGTCATTAAGAGGTTTATCAATCTGAGAAAACCCCCTAATGATTTTCCTATAATAGTTGGTGAATCCTAGATAACATTGCAATGCTTTCAGTTCACTAAGTTGAACCCAATCTATTGTTACGAGTCCGGGTGGTGGAACCTCTGTGCTTCGGTGCAAGGAGGGACCAGAGGGGCGTGACTAAGTGCCTACTCGACCTGACCAAGGTCGCACGGCGGCTCAGTAGACTCTGTGATCTAGGGAGGGACCGAGCAGGGGGGACCAGGTGCCACTCTGGGATCGACCTTGTGTGAGAGCAGGTGACTCCCACGGGTCAGATGGCAGGAACTGACCGGTACAGCGGATGAGCACGGCAGGAAGGCTGATGGGTAGTCCGGGTAGATAAGCAGGCTGGTTCGGCAGATAGCCAGAGGGGCGCTCCGGGTAGGCAAGCTGGTGGGCACGACAGGTAACAGGTAGGTGCTCCAGGTAGGCTGGCTGGAGGCCACAACAGGTAACAGGCAGGTGCTCCAGGTAAGCAGGCTGGCATGCACTACAGGTAACAGGCAGGTGCTTCCAGGTAGGCAGACTGGCGGGCAGAACTATAGACAGGCTGGCTGGCTGGACTGTAGACAGACTGACAAGCAGGACTGAAAGGCAGTGGGACCTGAGGGCTGAAGCAAGTGTTAGCACACAGAACAACAACCTTGCACAGGCACCTCCATTTTGGAGGAGGTGCCTTATATAGGGGCAGACCTCCGACCATTGGCCGGGGACTCAATAGGACGGCGTCCAGGTACACCACCACGCAAGAATACAGGAGATCATGGAAGATGTCGTTAACCAGCTCCTGGAAGACGGCTGGAGCATTACAGAGACCAAAGGGCATTACGCGGTATTCGTAGTGACCGTCCCGGGTGTTGAATGCCGTCTTCCACTCGTTTCCCTGGCTGATCCGGACCAAATTTTATGCCCCATGAAGATCGAGCTTGGTAAAGATCTTCGCGCCTTTGAGGCGGTCGAACAGCTCTGAGAGGCAGGGGGTACTTATTTTTGATGGTAATCTGGTTAAGACCCCTGTAATCAATACAGGGACGTAGTTAGCCGTCTTTCTTCTTGACGAAGAAGAATCCTGCTCCAGTGGGAGAGGTGGCTTTCTGGATAAATCCTCTAGCAAAATTCTCCTCTATATACTCAGACATGGCCTGGGACAAGGGGTAGATACGCCCGCGGGGAGGAGAAGCACCAGGTACCAGGTCGATGGGGCAATCATATGGCCTATGAGGTGGTAGTGTCTCAGCTTCCTTCTTGTTGAAGACGTCCGCATAGGACCAGTAGGGTGCCGGCAGACCAGGTAGATTAGCCGGAGTAGACGGGGGTCGAGCAGGACAAACCTGGACCAGACAGGACTCATGGCATTCCTGACCGCATCGGAGCACTTCACCAGATCTCCAATTCAGGACGGGCTCATGTCTTTGTAACCAGGGTAGACCAAGCAAGAGGGGGTGAGAGAGACCAGACAGCACATGAAAGGAGATCTTCTCCGAGTGCAGCATTCCCACCTGAAGGGTTACAGGCTCTGTGACGAGCAAGATGGTCTCCGGAAGAAGCCTCCCATCCATGGAGGCAACCGCCAGCGGTTCAGCCAGACATACAGTCGGGATCTGATACAGGTCCACAACAGCCTGTTGAATGAGATTCCCAGTGGCCCCCGAAGAAGCGGGTCTCACCACTGGAAATAGAAACAGAGTCAAGGACGGAGAGGATTTACTCTTGCCTAGGACGACCTCTCCGAGCGGTCCTAGACACTGGAGTTTCCCGGCTTCACCAGGCAGGAACGGATCAGATGTTCTTTACTGCCACAGTAGAAGCAACTCCCCTCGGCTCGGCTCGTCTCCTGACGAGACTTGCCCTTCTTGGTTTGGTCAATTTGCATGGGTTCAGGCGAACATGCCCGGGGGATTGCTGGTTGAGAGGCAGGCTTTTGGAATGCAGGAGCGAGCCTCGGAAATCTTCTCTCCCAGGTGGTCTCCTTGGCACGTTCCAGAAAACGGATGTCAATCCGGGTAGCTAATGACACCAGGTCGTCCAGGGTGGAAGGGATGTCACGACCGGCTAGCTCATCCTTGATCCGTCCGGAAAGACTCTCCCAGAAGGTGGACACCAGGGCCTCATTGTTCCAGGCAAACTCATATGCGAGGGTTCGGAAATGTATGGCATACTGGCTCACGGTGAGACTCCCTTGGTGGAGACAGAGAAGAGAGGAGGCAGTAGAACATTTTCATCCGGGCTCATCGAAGACCTTCCGGAAGGCAGTGAGGAAAACCGGAAGATCGGACACCAGAGGATCCCCTCTCTCCCACAGAGGGTTTAGCCATGCCAATGCCTCCCCGGTGAGGTGAGACATGATGAACGCCACCTTGGCCCAGTTGGAGGGGTACTGATGTGCCAGTAGTTCAAAGTGCAGCGTGCACTGATTTAGGAAGCCCCGACATAAGACAGGGTCACCACCAAAACGTGGAGGCGCAGAGAGCCTGGGTCCAGGGCCGGGTGCCATAGCGCCAGTAGGTTGAGGTGCCGCCGGAGAGGGTGCCGCTCAGCTAGAGATGGACACAGACGGGGTGAACAGCGTGTCCAGGCGAGAGTTGACAGACCGCAAATAGGACAGGATAGTTTCCTGTTGGGATCTCTGACGTGAAACCTCCTGGTACAGGTTAGAGAGTGAAGGAGCCTGGGGGCCACCGGGTTCCATGGCCTGTGCAAACTGTTACAAGTCCGGATGGTGGAACCTCTGTGCTTCGGTGCAAGGAGGGACCAGAGGGGCGTGACTAAGTGCCTACTCGGCCTGACCAAGTTCGCACGGCGGCTCAATCGACTCCGTGAACCAGGGAGGGACCGAGCAGGGGGGACCAGGTGCCACTCTGGGACCAACCTTGTGTGAAAGTAGGCGACTCCAATGGGTCAGATGGCAGGAAATGACCGTTACAGCGGATGAGCACGGCAGGAAGGCTGACGGGTGGTCCAGGTAGATAAGCAGGCTGGTTCGGCAGATAGCCAGAGGGGTGCTCCGGGTAGGCAAGCTGGCGGGCACGACAGGTAACAGGTAGGTGCTCCAGGTAAGGAGGCTGGTATACACTACAGGTAACAGGCAGGTGCTTCCAGGTAGGCAGATTGGTGGGCAGAACTATAGACAGGCTGGCGGGCTGGACTGTAGACAGACTGACAAGCAGAACTGACAGGCAGTGGGACCTGAGGGCTGATGCAAGTGTTAACACACAGAACAACCTTGCGCAGGCACCTCAATTTTGAAGGAGGTGCCTTTTATAGGGGCAGTCCTCTGGCCATTGGCCGGGGACTCAATAGGATGGCTCGCGTGGCCCCTTTAAGAGGGAGGGAGCGTGCGAGCACCCTAAGCACAGTACCCGGGAAGCTGCACGTGGTGCGCGCCACAGCAGCAGGGGAGCGGGAGGACGCCGGACCTGTACCGCGGCGGAGAGGGGGACGGCGTCTCTGCCCGGCAGGAGGCAGAGGCTCCGATGCTACATCTATTATGGCTGGCTTGCATCTTCCCAGGATCCATTTTAAACCCATCAGCCGGTAAAATGAACCCCAGGAATGAAATTTCCTGAACAGAAAAAAAACATTTCTCAATTTTACCAAAGAATTCTCCCTCAACCTTTGTAACACTACAAGGACATGTTCCTGGTGAGACTACAAATCAGGTGAAAAAATGGAGATATCATCAAGGTAAATCACAACAAATCTCCCAATGCCATCAGAAAAGATGTAATTCCTAAAATTTTCTAAATCTAGAAGTGGGAAACAGAGTGCACAATAGGGTGATACCCTATGGAGGGAGAGTAGGAGAGTGCTGGTTACGCTCGCCTGGTGGAGTTGTGACAGGCACAACTCTTATGTAGACATGAAGAAAACCATCTGTTGCTGCTGCCCTGTGGCTGGTGGATAAATCTTCCAGTAAAGATTTGATAAAGTTGGATGAACACATAGGAGGGCTGCACTGCTAGAGTAAATCAATTCTTCAGAAATGATGATGAGAGTAAGGTTTTTCAAGCACAATGCATTTCAACGCCGTATCGGCGTCTTTATCAAGTGAAAGAAACAAATGTCTACCTAAAGTTTTGAAACATTGCTGGTGCAATGGTTAACCTAATAGGCATGACAAGATTTTCAAATAAACCCTCAGATGTTAAAAACTTTTCCACCCATCCCCTTTGTCGATACGTATCAAATTGTAAACCTCTCCCTGGTCAAACTGAGAAAACCACTTAGCCCCCATAAGCTGATTATAAAGGCTGGGGATTAGTGGAAGTGGGTATGTATTCGTAACCATGATTTTGTCCAGTTCTGGGAAATCAAGGCAAGGACGGAGGCCATCATCTTTCTTTTTTACAAAGAAAAATTCAGCAGCTACAGTGGAGGAGGATGGACGGATATGACCCTTCTTTAAATTTTTATTCACATAATTTTGCATGGCGGTACGTTCAGCCCCAGACAAATTGTAGAAGTGAGCTTTAGGTAATTTGGCATTAGGGACAAGATTAATAGCACAATCATAAGGACGATGGGGAGGTAATGTCTCCTTCTCTTTTTCTGAAAACACATTTCCGTGGTCTTTCAGATACTACAGGAGACCCTTCAGACTAGCGGAGCGTATTTGGACAGAACTTAGACATTTCTTATGACAATTGAGGCTTCACTTAACAATCTCCTTCTGACACCAATCAATAACAGGATTGTGAATAAGCAGCCATGGAAGCCCCAGTACCAACCCAGTAGGTAAATTATACAAGACAAAACTAGATGGATTCAGAATGAAGTGCTCTCACTTGAAGGATATATTCCACCACTATCCATTTGAAAAAGTTCAGAAGTAGCAGTGTTTTTGTCAACAACAAAAATTTGAATGGGTTTTTCCAGACTAACTGTCCCAAATCCTAATTTCAGAACTAGACCCAAATCAATAAAGTTAGCTGAAGACTTGCAGTCAATAAAAGCCAATGCTGGCAATACTTGGTTCTGGAAGGATAAAACTGTATTAAGCAGTACTTTATCTTAGAAGAAAAAAGGTACCTTGAAGTCCAGTTGACCCCTTCAACAATCACCCATACTTCAACATTTTCCTAATGGCTTGCTTACTTGAGACCAAGTTGGAAAGTCCTTTAAAAAATGTCCAAGATCTTGTCTGTTTTTTCTCCACAGCTTGACTCCACCTCATGTAAATGGACATGCTCTGGGGGAGTATACAAGGCACTCTGCTGTCTACCACGTCTCTTACAAATTCTGCGGTCCATCCATATGGCCTAGGTTATGGCCGCCATAGAACAAGGGAATTATGAAGAGCTGAAGCATCCTTAAGAGATTTGAACAGACCTCTATGAACTTGACACCCGAGGGCAGCATCGTTCCACTGAACTTCAGTGGACCATTGTCAGAATTTGATGAAATAATCCTCAGCTGTGTTGCTCCCCTGTGTCAGGTTCATGATCTTAGCCTCAGCTACCTGGATTGTGTCAGGCTCACCATAAATTAACCCTAAGGCATCAAAGAAGGCATCAACAGAAACTCATTCTAGGGCTTGTGGGGAAAGTTAAAGCGCTCAAGCCTGAGGAGTCTCTTGCAAGAGGGACATAATTATTCCTATCTACTGGGGCTCATCCCCTGAAGACCGAGGTCACAGGGTATAAAATAACCTACAGCTCTCCCTGAGAATACCTTAATCTAATTCTTCTCTCTCAAAAATTAATAAGGAAGGGCCATTGCAGGTTCAGAAGAGGTCAACTGCACATCTGAAGGTACAGACATCGCAGTCACTGCCGGCAGCAAAGAACTATAGGGGGCTTTTATAAAGCTAGATACCTGGGTATGCAACTATAACTGCAACAATTCAAGGTTCTGGTGCTCTTTAGTCAGATTCCTGAGTCATTTGGGTCAGATTAAACACCTGATCACAAAGCTTGTGAATAGGATCCATACTGGCGAAAAAAAAATTGTATGTGGTCAGTTGTAATGTGATGCTGAGTCTCTTCTCACAGGCAAGCCATGAGATAGAGAAATCAAGGAATCTGAGGTCAAAAGCGAGGAGGGTACGTCTAGGACAAAAAAACAAACGAATAGTCAGATGCAAAGTCCGAGGTTAGGTAACTAAGATCAGAGTGCGTCAAATTTAAAAGTAGTCAAAAGGAAAATCTAAGGTCTGGCAACAAAGATCAGAAAATCAGAGCACAGATCAAAGACATCACTGATCAAGTTCTAACTGACAATGGTCTGACTATTTCTAGCAAGCTAAATAGCCAGGTAATTATCCTGAACGGGTGACACCAGGAGGAAATCCCACAGTCCCGGCAAGACTGGACAGCTGAGAGCCCAACACGCCTCTGCCTCAGATTGGATGGCTAAACTGTTATTCACAATACTAACAGCCAAGCATGTCCTTGATCCTACAGGGGGCAGAACTGTCACTAGCAGTGTCCATAGGACACCGTGAGTGGTGGAATCATTACAGATTCTTTAACTGGACAATGCATTTCAACGCCATACAGGTGCCTTTTTCTAGTTAAGAAAAAAAATTACAAAAAAAAACGTTTTTTTTTTACTTGAAAAAGAAGTTGGTACATTGTCGAAAAGCTTTGTCCAATAAAAGAACCCTTGTGTACATTTCTTGCAGCAAGAGTTTTCGTTCCAGTCATGCGGTCTATTTTAAAGTGTTTTTATTCTATTGGTGAACATTGAAAACAAAATGTCCATCTAAGAGGGATGAAAATAAATTGACCCTGTTAAATATCATACAAGAGAGACTGGCCCTTTGTTTACAGCACCCCGACTTGAATTTTAAAGAAGTTGTACACTACTTTATATTACCCCTCCAATGGATTCCCCTGAGCCCCTAAGACTTTTTGTAATTACCTTACGTTGCTGATAGTGCCTGTGAGTGGCGCTATCGGTGGCCGCTCACAGGCATCACGTGACTCCACGCTGACGTCACGACAAGTGAGGCGTGACTCAGCGCTGGGGTCCCCGCGGTGGCTGCTGGATTGTGGGCGGGGTTACCCCCACATCACACCAAGCATCCACTGCGCGCTTTCCCAATGAATGGGAGAGAGGCAGAGCGCGCAGTGGATGCCGGGTGTGACGCGGGGGGTAACCCCGCCCACAGCCTGGCATCCACCTGGGAGACAAAGACCCACCGGCTGCTGCCAGCACTTATCGTGACAACAACGGATGTTAGAGCCGGCAGCAGCCGGGGGTCACGTGATACATGTGAGCGGCCAGTGATAGCGCCGCTCACAGGCAGTATCTGCAACGTAAGGTAATTACAAAAATCCTTAGGGGCCCCGGGGGATACATTGGGGGGTAATATAAAGTACTGGACAACCCCTTTAAGTTTATTGCACTTATTCTGTGTTTTAAATTTGGAAAATCAACCGTGTTATGGCTGATAACGTTTATTTTGTCATGGCTTGTTGAATGCTTACTGTTTGTGGGTACTTGCGAATGTGAGTGCAGGGCTAATGAGGGTAGTTTCAAGAGAGCCACACACTAGTTGTCCAGAGAAACCAGGGGTTAAATGGTTGTGTGTGTGTGAGTGGAGTCACCTTTGTAGTGAGGTTGAGCTAGGAATCACAGACTAAGGGCTCTTACACATGACTCAGGTGTGCAAGTCAATGAGTTAGTGGAAAACATCTGACTGCACTCGGATGATATCTGAGAATTTTTTTTCTCCATTTTCTCTTCACCCAAGAGAATCGGATCACACTTTGCTCGTACTCAGATCATAGTTTGATCAGAATGTGATTTCCATAATTGACCTGGCAGCCATTTTCCCAAAGTCCACCGCAGGGAAATCAAAGAGAAAGTGCGGGGACTCCATTCAATGCCGACATTTTCTGACAGTCCAGGGCCCACAGCGCTGGGACATCCCCTCCTCCCAGCCCGGGGCCCGTAACATTGGCCCTCTCATGCCATAGCCACCAGCTACCCTACCTCAAGTGACCCCACTCCACCGCCGCTATTCCCCCCCAATAAGCTACTGTAGAATCGGACTATAAGACAAACCACCATTTCATTAAAAAAATAATAATTGTATATTTTCCTCCCGAAAATTTGGGGTATGTTAAATATCATACAAGAGAGACAGGCCCTTTTAAGTTTTTTGTTTACAGCTCCCCCACTTGGATTTATGTTTATTGCACTTATTTTTCAATTGGTAGATTCACCCAAGTGTTATGGCTGATGTTTATTTTTTCATGGCTTGTTGAATGCTTAGTGTTTGTGGGTACTTGTGAATGTGAGCGCAGGGCTAATGAGAGTAGTTTCAAGAGAGTCATACACTAGCTGCCCAGGGAAAGCAGGGGTTAAATGGTAGTATGTGTGTGTGGAGGCTGGTAGGAGTTTAGTGGTGGCAATGACAGGGTAATAAAGTGCTATTTTCCCACCACTTAGGGTCAGTTGTAGGAGACAATAGAGTGAGCAGGAGATTGTGATGCCGGTGTGGTGGACAAGACCTGGAAACTATCTCGACTTGTCCTGATACTGAAAAGTGCACTGCACCGTAGAAACGTAGCTGCAAGTATGTGGAGGGACAGTATATGTCTTCCATGGCCCACTGAGTGAATGTTTTGAGCTGAAGCAATGCACGACCACAACTAAGACAGGTGGTGAAGCCTCCATAGTTGAACCCTACGTCAGGAGGTTATTAGGGATGAGCGAACATGCTCGGATATGGAGTGCTCTGGTTCAGATAGAGGAGCCGGCGTGCTTGAATTATAAATGCTTGGGTAGCCGTATGTTTAGCAGCAGTGTTCCAGCCATGATACATGCGTCAGCAGCTACCCGAGCATCTGACTCGAGCATGCTGGCTCCTCTCTCCCAACCCGAGCACGCTTGGATAACTCCATATCTGAGAGTGCTCGCTCATCTCTAGTTGTTATCTATCTCTACCTACACCTCCTCTACATCCTCCTCAAAAGAAATGACCCCTTTTCTTAGAGCAATAGTGCATAGTACTGGATCTACACCTCATCCTTGATATTTACAGTCACGTAAGGTAAAGCGCTGCCAAGCAGTTTTGTCTGGTTTGTAAGGTTGGGCAAGTAAAGCCATACCATAGATAAGTTGTTACTGTGTAAGGCCATGTGCACATGTTGAGTATTTGGTCAGTTTTTTACCTCTGTATTTTTAAGCCAAAACCAGGAGTGGGTGATAAATACAGAAGTGGTGACGTGTTTCTATTATACTTTTCCTCTGATTGTTCCACAGCTGGTTTTGGCTTACAGATACTGAGGTAAAAATATTACGCTGGATGGCTACCCATCAGCTAGAACATTGGTATTGCCTCTCATGTATAAAGTACATGGATGAAGCACTTAAAAATAGCCACTTCCATTCTTGCCGTGTCCTGCTGTTCACTTTTCACACTATGGAGAGCTTTCCCGTGTTGACATCTTTGGAATACACATATATCATTAGCTTAATATATTGAATTATTTTAATAGTAAAACATGGTAAAACACAAACATGTAATCTAATTAAATAGTAATCACCTGCATATGCCCGGTTAGGTATTGCAACTATACTGAGTCCACGCACTATTATTCATCAACCTAGTCAAAAACACATAGCTGGGATATTATACTTAAATGACCCACCTTGTATACAGATACATTGCCCCCCTGTCCACGTAGATGCACATTTTACTGTTTCTTAAGAATGGGACAAGTTTGGGGAAGTGGAAAGTTTATATTGCAGAATTTATTGTAACAGTATTTATTCATAGATGCCATTTAAAGCTCGGAGTTTGTTTGTATTCCAAGTATTCAATTATTCAAGCCATTTCTATGAATGGAAGAGAAATTAACAGTTTTTTCTAGTTCCCTGGAAAATGTAGAACAATGACACTAGTGTGAACTATTCTTTACATAATGTGCGTGTGTGTGTGTGGTGGGGGGTATGTTATACTCTGGACATGTGTACTAGGTGAAAAAGAAACTATTGAGATTTAACCTTGTAGACTGACATAGTCTAGGAGGAAATCATTCCCCTAGTCCTTGTTACCTGTATCATCCACCTGACAACCTTTTCAGCAACAGACATCTTATCAGTCATGACTGATTACTGTAATCTGTACTCTGGGCAGCCATTAAGCAAATTACCTGAATCATTGCAAGGATTAGTCTCATTAACACATGATTAGCATCAAATTAAAATAATGAGTGTTTAACTTCTGATGTCTTCCAGTTGTTTGAACAGCTTGATCAGCCACACCAGGCTGGCAGGGAGGTGACTGGTGTCAGAGAGTCAGGAGAAAAAGTTAGACTGGACATCATTATTCAAATGTATACAGAATTCAGAAAGAAGGCCTTGGAGATTTAACAATTGATGTTTACATTAGCAGTGTTTCCTTGAAGACCTCTCTAAATAAATCTTCTGATATAACAAGCTGTTGGATGCCCTTTTGAATGTTCTTACTATCTTAGCACTCTCATCATTCTGCATTTTCCAAATAAAATGTTGTTGATAATCAAAATTAATTTGTAAAAATAGTAAAACTTAAATATTGGCATTTAATTAATAATCTTCCATTAACCCCTTAACAATCTTAACGACCATGATATAGTGATTTTACAACGGCTCTGCACAGTTCTGATCTTCAGTATATTGCTAGCAGGCTTGAGTATCAGACCTTTCTTGCAGATCAATGAAGTAGATCTCATATTAGTAATGGCAATTAAGGTTTTTGGCATCCATCTTGACAAGATCATACAAGTCCAAAGCTTTCTTATGGTAGCGAGGGACTAACAAATTGCCACTACATCTGCCATGAGCAATGTTTAAGTTTAAAAGTTTAATACATTTTTTATTTGAAAATCCCCTCCTTCAAAACAATATATTTTTCATATGATTTTCATTTTATTAATCATATATCAGAAGTTTCAGACACTGTAATATGCTATTGTTAAAAAGCCAGTAACATAGTAACATAGTTTTTAAGGTTGAAGGAAGACTAAGTCCATCTAGTTCAACCCATAGCCTAACATGTTGATCCAGAGGAAGGCAAAAAAAAAAACATGTAGCAAACACTAAGCTCCACATTGGGGAAAAAAATTCCTTCCCGACTCCATACGACAATCAGACTACTTCCCTGGATCAAAGCCCTATCAAGGAATCTAGTATATATAACCTGTAATATTATACTTTTCAAGAAAGGCATCCATGCCCTTCTTAAATTTTAGTAGTGAATCAATCATTACAACATCATGCGGCAGAGCGTTCCATAGTCTCACTGCTCTTACAGTAAAGAATCCGCATCTGTGATTATGATCAAACCTTCTTTCCTCCAGACATAGAAGATGCCCCCTTGTCCCCATCTCAGGCCTCAGAGTAAAAAGATCAGTAGAAAGGTCTTTGTACTGTCCCCTCATATACTTGTACATAGTAATAAGATCACCCCTAGGCCTTTGTTTTTCCAAACTAAATAACCACAAGTGTAATATAACCTGTCTTGGTATTGCAGACCCCCCAGTCCTCTAATAACCTTGGTCGCTCTTCTCTGCACCTGCTCTAGTTCAGCTATGTCTTTCTTATACACCGGAGACTAGAACTGTACACAGTATTCTAAGTGTGGTCGCACTAATGACTTGTATAGAGGTAAAATTATGTTCTCCTCATGTGCATCTATGCCTCTTTTAATGCATCCCATTATTTTATTTTCCTTTGCAGCAGCTACCTGACACTGGCCACCAAACGTGAGCTTGTCGTCCACCAATACACCCAGGTCTTTTTCAGTTACAGTTTTGCCCAGTGTTTTACAATTAAGCATATAATTATACATTTTATTTCCTCTGCCCCAGTAACCTGGTTCAAAATGTGTAGGAAAACTGAGAGGATGTTTTTCACCAGGGGTGGGCAATTAATTTTCCAGATGGGCCACATGAGAGACTATGACTGTTGTGAAGGGCCGAACCAATAGGCTGAAATGAATTCTGCTCAATATTAATATGAGCACATTAATTTTAATTATCTTATATTCATATTAATTGTATCACTTAATATTGAGCAAAATTAAATATGTTGACATCACCCCTATATGCCTTTGAGCCCACACACAGCCCCCTTACATGCATTATAAGCCCACATACAGTCCTCTAAATACTGTAAGAGTGCACAGACAGTCACCTACATATAGTTAGGGCCCCCACATAGCCCCTCTATATACAGAATGAGCCCCCAAAAAGACCCCTGTATACAGTGTGAGCCCCCACATAGCCTTTATATACAAAATAAGCCCTCACATAGGTCCCTGTATACAGTATGAAACCCCGCATACCTCCCTGTATACAGTATGAGCCTCCACATAGCCAGCTATATATAGTTTAAGCCCCCATATGACCCCCTGTTTACAGTTTTTGCTCTCACATGGCCCCCTGTATACAGTATGAGCCCTCACATAGCCCCTGTATACAGTATGAGATACTACACAGCCCCCTGTATATAGTGTGAGCCCCCCTTTGGCCCACTTTATACAGTATGAGCCCCCACATGGCCCCCTGTATACAGTATGAGATACCACATAGCCTTCTATATAGAGTATGAGCATAGCCTCCTGCAGTGGGGAAAATAAGTATTTGATACATAGCTGATTTTGCATGTTTTCCCCCCTACAAAGAATGGAGAGGTCTGTAATTTTTATAATGGGTACACTTCAACTGTGAGAGAAAGAATCTAAAAAGACAAACCAGAAAATCACATTGTATGATTTTTAAATAATTAAATTGCATGAAATAAGTATTGGCCCTCTAACAAAAGTGAGGGCCGACTACTGGCCCTTTAATATTAGTAAGTGCCACCTGATGGCCCTGTAAAAATAGGCTTTGTGAATTTCAGAGTCCATCCTTCATAAATGAAACACGATGTGTCTGATCATGTCTCACACACCACATGGACAGATAAGGTAGTTAAATGTTAAAATGACATTTCCCGATGAATGTATTTTTCACCTTTGAAAGCAATGCAAAAGTGCAAAAACTAGTGATGAGCAAATAGTGAAATATTCGTATTCGGGAAGATCGGCACGAATAATTTCTAATATCCGTGTATTCGTACCGAATAGCAAATCCAATGCAAATCAATGGGAAAGCCGAATATTTTTCTGCTGGACCCAACAAACAGGTCTGGGGGCCTGAGAAAAAAGCTGAAATGGGTGGGAAAGTGCTAAAACTAAATGGGAACAGCATGGAGTAGATGCCTGCATGCCTTTCTGACTCACATATGGTATCTGGGAATAATGTTGTCAGACTATTGTGCCGGTTTTATGGATTTTTAAGAAGCCCTTCTAAACCAAAGCTACATTTTTTTTTAAAGGGAAAAATGATAAGAAACATTTTTACCTTCATATTTACTTGTATATAATGCAAACTAAAAATAAAAAAAATAATTAAAAAAATATAGCTATCTTTTAGCAAATGTTCACACGTAGCGTTTTGGCTTTAGTTTTTCCTTTTACACTTGTGAGCGCTCTCACTCCTACATTTGGGAGGTCCCTCCCTCATTCAAAATTGTTAGCTAGATAGTGGTGGAATACAGACTCCCTAGCACTTTACAATGCCAGATAAAACATGCCCATTTGAATTTTGGGCTTCGTCCGCCAATACTGCCATGTCCACCGCCATGTCATTATGCGGCCCTCGCTTCACATTTTCAGAGGGCCAGCAGGTGCCATGAAACCTGTGTTTTGTGAGCTCCACAGTTCATTTTGGCTACCAGTTCCAAATGGAGCCACTGTCATAGCGGGTGAAGCCGCTGTAAGGTGAATATAATACAAGAGTTGGGGGAGCTGTATGCTCAATGTCAGTAAATTGGATTCTACCATACACCAAAAGAATTTGAATTAAATTCTGAATACAGTGTATGCAAGCAATGGCCTGTATTTTGGTCAGTCTGACAGGCCTGAAACCCATGTCAGGAACATGTACAAGCCTCGTTTTCCTTTGAAGCAGCCTCCTCAAGGGAAAGAGACAGGAGTGCCATTGACCAATCTGCACAAGGCTACGCATTTCTTCTAGAAACTACCAAACAAGGCAGAATGTATCTTTTGCATGGTTTTGAGCAAGAACAAAGTAATTACAGGCTATGTCCCAGAGAGTGATGAGGTCTGTGGAGTTTATAACTCAGGTGACAGGCAGTGCTAGAGAGCTCAGGTAAAGGCCTTAGCGTGGCAATGACCATGTTCCAATATGTTTAAGGCTACTGTAAGGGGGAAGACCGGGGTGTAAGTACTGTCAGAGCAAGGGATCTGGAACAGCCGAGGCCGTGCCTCTGGTTGCAGGGGGAAGACAGACTGCAAGCACAGGAGTCAGGTGACTGGGAAGCTGGGGCCGTGTCCAGAGTGAGAGCTAGAAGGTCAGGTGACCGAGAGACTGGTGGTGTGGGTAGAGAGAGGAAGAAACGAGGACGTTTGCGTGGGAAAGAGGAGCTGGGTCCTGCTCAGCAGAGCAGTGTGAGAGGGTCCAGGCTCCTGGCTCCAGGACTGGGAGCAAGAGCCGAGTGCAGTGGACCGGAGGAGTCAAGTCGACTAGAGAAGAGACGCAGGGTCGGTGGAACCGGGCACGTGAGGTGCCGTGTTATGGACTAGGGGCTCAGCAGGTAAAACCAGAGACCGCCCGCTGCCGCCAGAAGACGGAGCATTGTTTGGGCGGGGAATCCTGAAGAAATCAACACCGGCCTCAGCTGGCAACTGCCTTGTGGAGCAAAAGAGTCAGCTAAGTGTAAAAACTGTCATTTACAACCGGTTCGACTCTGCTATATCTAGTTAAACTGTGAACTGTCAGTTAAAGACTTTTACTTGCTACTTCCCTTGATTTTCCCCCATATTTTCCCCTGATCCTCCCTGCGTGGAGATTTACCCTGTTATTATAAACTTCCCCTGTTTATTAACCCTGCATTGGCTGCTCTGTGTTTCTGTGTCGCTGCATCTAAAGTACCCATGTTACACTGCGACCTGAATACGTCTGTGGAGCGTACTAACCCAGTCTCTTAGACCTGCTTAAATTGTACAGAAAGTGGCCAATACACCACCACTATTTTTTTTTACCAAAATTTAGAAAATTTAAGGGAAGCGACAGTTTAATAAAGAGACACAAGTCTCATTTATGTGCCTGGAAAAGCCAGGAATGGTCTTTGTCCAGCACCGGACTATGTAATGTGCTAACGAATATGTATGACCTGTCTAACTAACAATTTTGGAAGAGACGTATATGCTGACAAGGGAAAACTGAACACTGCGCTGGGACCAAAAAGAGGAAGTGGTTGCTGTTAGAACCCTCCTGTTAGTTTTTGCTATCTTGTGTTTTGCGGTCACGTGATCAGCTGCCTATATATTCCAGCTCCGCCCTTCTGGCTTTGCTGGACTTCAGTGTTGTTTTGACTGTCTCTATAGCCAGGTGCTTCGGTGCCTATCTCTGTCAGTTCTTGGTCCTCTGGGACCTTTAGTACTTTTTGTCAGTTTGTCCTTTTTGCTCTGCAACAACTTCTGTTTAGGAGGTGTCCCATTTTTGTCCCAGTCCTTAGTTTTTTTAGGGACCCCTCCCTTAATTCTATAGGTCTCCGTTCAGACTAGCCGAGGACGAAGGCGGGTCTGTTCACAAGCTTTCCTTATCTTTCCTTAGTTTTGTTGCAGATCATAACAGTAAGTCCAGCCCAAAAAAAAACTAAAAGGAAAGAAATTCGGGGATCAGTATGGTTTCCGTCCAGGATTTGGCTCAACGCCTGCAGGGATTGTCTCTGGAGGTGGCCGAGCTTCAGCAACACGTGAGTAGCTGTCCTGGAGCGCATTTTGTGTAACCGAAGGTAGGACTGCCTGATGTTTTTTATGGTAAACAGCAAGATTTTTTTTCCTTTAAAAAAGCTTGTTTGTTATATTTTTGTTTGAGACCAAGATCCTCTGGGAACGAATCACAGCGCATTGGTTTTATTATGTCACTTTTGCGCAAAGAACCACAGGGTTGGGCCTTTTCTCTCCAACCTAATGATCCGAGTTTAAGTTCTGTTGAAGAATTTTTTTCTGCTATGGGGCTATTATATGACGATCCTGATCGAATCTCATCTGCTGAATCAGAACTTAGACGTTTGAATCAGGGGTCAGATGATGTTGCAATTTATTGCACACACTTTAGAAGGTGGGCTTCAGAAGTTAAATGGAATGATTCTGCGTTGAAATGTTTATTTCTTGCCGGTCTGAGTGAAAGGGTTAAGGATTTGCTAATTGCATTCCCTGCACCTGAGACTCTGCAGGAAGCTATGCAGTTAGCTGTTCGTATAGACAGGAGACTGAGGTCCAGGGTTAATGAGGTAAAGACTCCTGTAACTTCAGGTCCTAGTTCCCAGAAAATCTGCTTTGACAGCGGAGAACCAATGGAGCTTGGGGCGATGTCACTCCGCTCTCAGGAAAGAGATCGGAGATTCGCCGAAGGTCTGTGTCTTTATTGTGGTAAAAATGACCATTTGATTAAGTATTGCGAGCGTCGTTTAAGTAAAGAAAAAAAAAAGGTCAGTTACTTCCGTATAGCTTGTTTACACTCTGCAGGAGTATTCCTTTCTGGGAGTACTACTCTGCAAGGAGATTTGATTGAATTTCAGGTATTTGTGGATTGTGGTTCAACACTTAATGTGATTGATAAAGGGTTTTTGGAAAACCTTAAATTGAAATCCAAACCTTTGTCATCACCTATTTCTGTGGTTGCAATTGATAACACTCCTTTGAAATGTATTACTCACAAGACTGCTGCATTTCCTCTCACTATCAATGGAGATGACCAAGAAATTTTGGACTTGGTTGTTTTGGATAATTTGCCCTCTCCAGTTGTTCTAGGATTGCCTTGGTTAAGACTGCACAATCATTTACTGGACTGGTCTACTAATGTGATTAAGTCTTGCAGTCCGAAGTGCTATGATAAATGTTGTAATGGTCGCATTGCGGCTGTTGAAAAAGGGGAATTACCTGTACCTATTCAAGATTTTTGGAGGGTTTTTTCAGAGGAGGAGTCACAAGTTTTACCTCCTCATAGGGATTATGATTGCGCCATTGAGTTTGTTCCGGGTGCTACTCTTCCCAAAAGTCGCTTGTTTAATCTGACTATCCCTGAAAGAAAGGCCCTGGAGGAGTACATACAGACTAGCTTGGCTGCTGGTCACATTAGACCTTCTAAGTCACCTGTGGCAGTAGAATTCTTCTTTGTTAAAAAAAAGGACGGCGGTTTACGTCCATGTTTGGATTTTCGTGAAATTAATAAGGTTACCGTACGCAATTCCTACCCATTGCCGTTAATTCCTGACTTGTTTAACCAGTTATTGGGAGCCAAGTGGTTCTCCAAGATTGATCTCCGGGGGGCATACAATTTGTTACGTGTGAAGGAGGGTGATGAATGGAAAACTGCCTTTAACACTCCGGTAGGTCATTTTGAGAATCTGGTGATGCCTTTCAGTCTTACCAATGCACCTGCATTTTTTCAGAACCTTATTAATGACATCCTGAGACCTTTGATTGGTAAGAATGTGGTTGCGTATTTGGATGACATTTTGATTTATTCGCCAGATCTAGAGTCCCATTGGCAGAGTGTACGTGAAGTTTTGCAGTTATTGAGTGACAATTCACTCTTTGCTAAGCTGGAGAAATGTGAGTTCGCTGTGCAGAAAATTAGCTTTTTGGGCTACATTGTCTCCAGCGAGGGCTTTGAGGTGGACCCAGTGAAGGTTCAGGCTTTGCAGGAATGGCCTAGGCCTATTGGTTTGAAATCTATACAGAGATTTTTGGGTTTTGCCAATTATTACAGGAAATTCATTAAGAATTTTTCTGTAATTGTTAAACCTCTAACCGATCTCACCAGGAAAGGTGCAAATACGGCCCAGTGGACTACTGAGGCCATTGAAGCGTTTGAGTATCTCAAAGAGAGGTTCAGTTCTGCCCCTATCCTTATGCAGCCTGATGAGACCAAGCCTTTTTTGGTCGAGGTCGATGCTTCATCAGTGGGGGTCGGAGCAGTTTTGTCTCAGGAGAACAAGGGTGGAGTACATCCTTGTGCCTTTTTTTTCGAAAAAAAATTCGGAAACCGAACTGAATTATGATGTTGGAAATCGGGAGTTGCTGGCTATTAAACTTGCGTTTGAACATTGGCGTCATTTTTTGGAAGGTGCTAGATTTCCTATTCAGGTTTTTACAGATCATAAGAATTTGATCTATCTGGATGCTGCCAAGCGCTTGAATGCCCGTCAAGCTAGGTGGGCACTTTTTTTTTCTCGGTTTCATTTTTCTGTTACCTATATCCCTGGTACTAAGAATGTTAAAGCCGATGCTTTATCTCGCAGCTTCTCTCCTACGGTCGGTTCCGAGGAGGAGGAGAGCATTTTGCAGAAAGGAGTTGTGGTGGCGGCTTTGGACTCCGTTTTGGAGAATGGGATTCTGAATGCTCAAGATGATGCTCCATCTAACACTCCCCATGGGAGGTTGTTCGTGCCTAGAGCCTTTAGGAGAGATTTGTTTGTGGAGTGTCATGAGTCTCTGTTGGCAGGTCATCCAGGAGTTTCGGAGACTAAGAGACTTATCAGTCGCAGCTTTTGGTGGCCTGGATGGTAGAAAGGAGTCATCAAGTGGGTGCGTCAGTGTACTTTGTGTGCTAGGTCAAAGGCTTCACATACTCCTGCTGCGGGGTTGCTTTGCCCTCTGGAGGTTCCTAGTGTGCCTTGGACGCATCTCAGAATGGATTTTATTGCTGATCTTCCGGTGTCCGAGGGTTTTACTGTCATCTGGGTGGTCGTGGACCGTTTTAGTAAGATGTGTCATTTGGCTCCATTCATTAAGTTGCCCTGCGCCAAGACACTCGCTAAGGCGTTTGTTAAGGAGACTGTCAAGCTCCATGGCGTTCCCACGGATATTGTTTCTGATAGAGGACCTCAGTTTGTGGCTCGCTTTTGGCGTGCTTTTTGTGACCGGTTGGGAGTCCATTTGTCATTTTCATCTGGTTATCATCCTGAATCGAATGGACAGAATGAAAGAAAGAACCAGGATGTAGAACAGTTTTTGCGTTGTTTTGTGGTGGACAATCAAGAGGTGTGGTCTGAGTTTCTGCCTCTCTCAGAATTTGCTCTTAACAATCATACATCCTCCTCTGCTGGGTGTTCTCCTTTTTTTGGTTGTACTGGGAGACATCCGTCTTTTGGTTCGTTCTCCAAATTGGGGTCGGCGGTGCTGGAGGAGGAGAATTTTTCCGGTGATTTGGAGAGAGTTTGGACTAATGTACGTTGTAACCTGCAAGAGGCTAACAAGAAGTCCACGAAGTATTTTGACAGGAAACATAAAGAGGTTTTGTTTACTGTGGGTGACATGGTTTGGTTGTCCTCGAAGAACCTGCGGTTGAGGATTCCCTCTAAAAAACTGGGTCCTAAGTTTGTGGGTCCATTTAAAGTGCTTCAGGTTGTTAACCCGTCGGCTGTTAGGTTGGATGTCCCTATTTCCTGGAAGATTAATCCTGTGTTTCATGTTTCCTTGTTGAAAAAGGCTGATGTATCTAATAGGGACGCCACTGTCACAGTTCCCCCTGTGGTGGTAGACGGCGAATATGAAATTTCTCGTATTTTGAATTCTAGATGGCATAGAGGGAAATTACAGTATCTTGTCTCCTGGAAGGGTTTCGGTCCCGAAGACAACTCCTGGGGAAGGACGGATGATGTCTCTGCTCCTAGGCTTGTTAAAGCTTTCCATAGGAGGTTTCCTGATAGGCTTGGGCCTGGAGGATCCGGAGGATCCTCATAGAAGAGGGGGTACTGTTAGAACCATCCTGTTAGTTTTTGCTATCTTGTGTTTTGCGGTCACGTGACCAGCTGCCTATATATTCCAGCTCCGCTCTTCTATCTTTGCTGGACTTCAGTGTTCTTTTGACTGTCTCTCTAGCCAGGTGCTTCGGTGCCTATCTCTGTCAGTTCTTGGTCCTCTGGGACCTTTAGTACTTTTTGTCAGTTTGTCCTTTTTGCTCTGCAACATCTTCTGTTTAGGAGGTGTCTCATTTTTGTCCCAGTCCTTAGTTCTTTTAGGGACCCCTCCCTTAATTCTATAGGTCTCCGTTCAGACTAGCCGAGGACAAAGGCGGGTCTGTTCACAAGGAACAGGCAGCCCGCTACATCGTAGGGATTCAGCTTAGTCTTACTGTAGGGACAGCTTTCCTTATCTTTCCTTAGTTTTGTTGACGATCATAACAGTTTCTGAATGTTCTTACTATATGTGCAACTGCAAGTTGTGGGCAAGAGGCATCAGCGCCTGCTTCCTGGACAGCAGATTGGGAAGGCTGTAACACAGGAGAAGGGCCAGTAGTTTCACCCTCAGACACAGATTTTGTACCCAGGCTTTCCGCCCACCTACTGGGGTGCTCGTATGTCAGCAGTATATGGCATATGCTAACAGAGGTATTATGTTAAATTTCCCTTTATAAAGGGATGTGTGGGTAAGATTTTCAAACTAGCAGCATATATATAGAGCATGTTACATTACTCATATTATTATTCTGTGTAAGGCTGAAACCTGAAGAAGTGTGTGGAGCATATTAATGCATTGATGTTCCACAATGTCCAAGTGCTGACCCAAAAGTCAACATCAGGCTCCCAAATACACGCTGAAAGTGACCGTGAGAAGGGCAACACAATAAAAAAAATTATAATAATAGCATATATAGAGATTGTGAGTAGAAATTTCACCGATGCACAATGTGCAAAGTTTTCCAAAAATTACCCAAGGGGTATGTATCATACACGCTGAAAAAGACCGTGATGGGGACCACATAATACATTTTGCAGTTATTAGAATAGGAAGAGATAGGGAGTACAAGTTTCACCACTGCACAATGTACAAAGGTTTCCAAAAATGTAAAAACATTACCCACGTAGTGTATACATATATGACCTACTAAGTACATGTTGCAGAAGCAGGAGGAGTAGGACGTGATTTCCTGAACAAAATGGATTTGGATGTTAAGACAACTTCCAAAAAAGAACATTTGGGCTGCATTTACGTTAGGTTGCTGTCATCCGTAGGGCTTACAAAGTCGGAGGAAATCCAGCCCCTGTTCAATTTTAGAAGAGTCAGCATGTCTGCATTTTCCATTGACAAGTGTGTGCACCTATCCGTTATGATTGCAGCGGCCGAACTAAAAATCCGCTCAAACAACACACTTGCGGCAGGGCATGGCAGCACCTCCAAGGCGTACAAGGAGAGGTCGGGCCAAGTGTGCAGCTTGAACAACTAATAGCTAAAGGGCACTGAAGAATCAGGAAGGACGCTGGTATGGTCACTTAAGTACACCTTCACCATCTTGGTCAACTTCTCCCTCCTCGTCATAGTTACACCCACAGATAGCCCTTGCTGATGTGACGATTTCATGAAAATGGCCCTGTTGGTGGACATCCCCCCCCCGAGTTTCACCTGGTGTGCGTGTCCCTCCCCTGTAATCCTTGTGGGTGAAAAGAGCGGGTACCTCTGCCAGCAGCGTTGTCTGAGGGTAATCTTTTCAGCAAGTCTTCCACAACGGCCCTCTGGCATGCATGCACTGAAAATGGCACGTCTGCCTCCGACATGACAGAAGGAAATTTCTCCTTGTACCATAGGTCAAAAAAGGTGCACAGCCAGTATTTCATGGTGGATAAAACGTCTTTCACGCGAGGGTCTTGGGAAAGGCAACTGGACATGACCTGTGCCATGTGTGGCAGACTACGAAGAGTCAAACGTTCAGTGTCCCCACCAGGACAAGCACTAACCATCCTCTCCTCCTTATGATGCATTGCCATCCTTGCTGGGCAGGCATGAAGCTGGGATTGGAAGTCCCCTCTGTAGCGAAGACCAAAAACTCCTGTTCCTCCTCATCCTCCTCCTCCTCCTGTTCCTCTTCATCACCCAATGTGGCCTGAGAATACTGTGTGAGATTGAGCTGTGTAGGATCAGCCACTGTAAAATCTTGCTCCATAGCCACCTGCTCAGCATTCAAAGCTTCCTCTTTGAGATTCTGCAGCGAATGTTTTAATAGACAGAGCAGTGGGATGGTTACGTTGATAACAGCGTCATCAGGGCTCACCATCTTGGTGCAGTACTCAAAGTTTTGAAGAACATCACATATGTCAGCGATCCACACCCACTCGGCAGTTGTTACGTGTGAGGGCTGAGTGTTACTCTGATGGACATTGAGAAGCTGGAATTTAGCCACTGCCCTCTGCAGCTCACTAAGCCTTGCCAACATATGAAAGGTCGAATTCCAACATGTGAGCAGATCACAAATCTGTTAGTGACGAGGCAAATTAAAGTGCTGCTGCAGCGAAGACAGACCGGTGAAAGCTTGAGATGACTTTCGGAATTGGGCGCTGACATGGCATACCTTGATAAGTAGGTCCAGCAAGTCAGGGTATGTTTTTAAAAAACGTTGTACAACCAATTTCAGCATGTGGGCCATGCATGGAACGTGTACCAGCTTGCCGAGCTTTAAAGCCACCAGCAAGTTACGCCCATTATCGCACACAACCAGATCTGGTTGGGGGTTTAGCGGGGAGAGCCACTGATCGGTCTGGTCTTTTATCCCTTTCAACAGCTCTCCTGCATTGTGAGCTTTATCACCTAAACAGATTAGCTTCAGTAAAATGTACTGCTGCTTCGCCAAGGCAGTGCTGCTGAGCTCCCAGCTGGGGACTGATGGGGAGGCTAGTTCAGCTGAGGATGAGGAGGAGGAGGAGAGACAGGAACTGGCATACAAGGAGACTGAAACCCTGATGGAAGTTGGGCCCGCTATTCTTGGTGTGGGTAAGATGTGTGATGTCCCAGCCTCTGACTCTGTCCCAGACTGCACCAGGTTCACCCAGTGTGCCGTCAGGAAAATGTAGCATCCCTGTCCACAAGAAGTTGTCCACATTTCTGTTGTTAGGTGGACCTTCCTTGTGACTGCGTTGGCCAGAGCACAGCTGATATTGTGTAACACGTGCTTATGTAAGGCGGGGATGGCACACAGTGAAAAATAGTGGTGGCTGGGAATTGAGTACCATGAGCCTGCCACCACCAAGAGGTCGCGGAAAGACTCAGTTCCCACAAGCCAAAACGGCAACATTTCCAGGGCTAGCTATTTGGCAATGTGGGTGTTTAGCATTTGGGCCTGTGGGTGGGTGGATATTTCTGCTTCCTGTGAAACATCTGGGGCAGGGACAACTGAATGCTGCGCTGTGACAATAAACTGGACATGGTTGCTGACTGTTGTGTCTGTGCAACCGCAGGTTGTGGGCAGGAGGCATCAGCACCTGCTTCCTGGACAGCAGATTGGGAAGGCTGTAACTCAAGGGAAGGGGCAGTGGTTTCACCCTCAGACACAGATTTTGTACCCAGGTGTTCCACCCACCTACTGGGGCGCTTGGTTTCCATGTGCTTCTGCATGCTGGTAGTGCTCAGATTGGCAGTGTTCTTAGCTCTTCTCAGCTTGGTCTTGCAGATGCTGAAAATTACAGTTGTTTTGTCTGAAGGACTTTCAGAAAAAAAACTAGCCGAGTGGGGGTTCTATGAGGAACAATTGACTGAATTCTCTTTCTGACCAAACCGCTACCTCTTCTTGCTTGTTTTCGTGCTACGGATCCACCCATCTCTGCACTGCTGTGCTCGCTAGGCGTGCCACCATGCCAGGTTGGATCAGTGGCCTCAACATCGACCACATCATCTTACAATTCATCAATCTGATCCTCCTTCTCAGTTGCGATTTTAGGCTGACCTGATGGCAACTGTGCATCATGATTATCCTCCATCTCTTCAGACATGAATTGACCTTCCCCAATGTGGCTTTCTCCTTGCTGTGGGTACTCAAATTTTTGTGCATCACTGCACTCCATCTCCTCATGACCCTCTTTAATGGTGCACGTTGAGAGGCCTGAATAATTACAAGGGAACGTAAACAGTTCCTCGGAGTGGCCAGCATTGGGGTCATATGTCTCCTGGGACTCTTGATGGGGGGAGGAAGGAGGACCAGGTTGAGGATTGTGAGGCCTAGCCTCTTGGCTACTGAGACTGGACAACATGGAAGACTTGGTGGCGCTGCTTGTCAACTCACTGGAGCCTTTGTCTACCATCCAACCCACAACCTCCTTGCACTTTTCTGGGTTCAACAGTGGTGTAGCGCGCTGACCGAATTTTGGCAGGAAGCTAGAATGAGATACAGTCACCTTCTTATCTGTAACACGGCCTTGGCGGGCACCACCACATCCATGTCCACATTACTTAATGTCACCCTTTCCCATATTGAATGCGTTATGAAAAAAAAAATCCTGGCTTTGTTTTTCACAAGTACCCTCACAGAGGTGTTATTTACAAATTCCCTGCATCTAGCAATATGTGGCTATTTTTTTTTAGATATCAGCTTTATTACACACCCCAACTGCAAACTCAGGGAAATTACTGGTAACTAGTGACGTTTGCGTATCTCTGAAAGTTTTGTTCCAGTCGCACAACTGCTAGATAAATATTAGCTATTTCAGCAATAGGCCAGGAATATTATTTAGCAATTACCTTTTAAAAAAGGTGTTTACTATATGCTGGCACTGATGATTATTATTTAGCTGTAAAAAAATGTTTTTTAATATGCTGGTGCTAAGGAATATTATCTAGCTCCAAAAAAATTATTTTAGTATATGCTGGTACTACTAAGTAATATTATTTGCCTCTGCTTTATACAGTATATTATGCTAGTGGATGAAACCCTGCCTCTCTCCCTAATCCCACAGTCTGTTCCTACACTATACAACATAATGCAAAGTAGCAGAGATCTGCAGCATGTACTTGCAAACACCCAGGTGCCCGATTTTCACTCTCCCTCAGTTTAAATCTCTCCCTACACTATCTCCACCTAACAGAGAACTAATCTTCACCCTCAGTAGCTCTTAAAGGGAATCTGTCACCACTTTGGCGTTATCAGACATCTACTATGGGCATACAGGGCATACAGTTAGGTCCATATATATTTGGACATAGACAACATTTTTCTAATTTTGGTTCTAGACATTACCACAATGAATTTTAAACAAAACAATTCAGATGCAGTTGAAGTTCAGACTTTCAGCTTTCATTACAGGGTATCCACATTAAAATTGGATAAAGGGTTTAGGAGTTTCAGCTCCTTAACATGTGCCAACCTGTTTTTAAAGGGACCAAAAGTAATTGGACAATTGATTCCAAGGCTATTTCATGGACAGGTGTGGGCAATCCCTTCATTACGTCATTCTCAATTAAGCAGATAAAAGGCCTGGAGTTGATTTGAGGTGTGGTGCTTGCATTTGGAAGGTTTTGGTGTGAAGTAAACATGCGGTCAAAGGAGCTCTCCATGCAGGTGAAACAAGCCATCCTTAAGCTGCAAAAACAGAAAAAACCCATCCAAGAAATTGCTACAATATTAGGAGTGGCAAAATCTACAGTTTAGTACATCTTGAGAAAGAAAGAATGCACTGGTGAACTCATCAATGCAAAAAGACCTGGGCACCCACGTAAGACAACAGTGGTGGATGATCGCAGAGTAATCTCCATGGTGAAGAGAAACCCCTTCACAACAGCCAACCAAGTGAACAACACTCTCCAGGAGGTAGGCATATCAATATCCAAATCTACCATAAAGAGAAGACTACATGAAAGAAAATACAGAGGGTTCACTGCACGGTGCAAGCCACTCATAAGCATCAAGAAGAAAAAGGCTAGACTGGACTTTGCTAAAAAACATCTAAAAAAGCCAGCACAGTTCTGGAAGAACATTCTTTGGACAGATGAAACCAAGATCAACCTCTACCACAATGATGGAAAGAGAAATGTATGGCGAAGGCGTGGTACAGCTCATGATCCAAAGCATACCACATCATCTGTAAAACACGGCAGAGGCAGTGTGATGGCTTGGGCATGCATGGCTGCCAGTGGCACTGGGTCACTAGTGTTTATTGATGATGTGACACAGGACAGAAGCAGTCGACTGAATTCTGATGTATTCAGAGCCATACTGTGTGCTCAGTTCCAGCCAAATGCTGCCAAACTGATTGGTCGTCGTTTCATACTACAGATGGACAATGACCCAAAACATAATGCCAAAGCAACCCAGGAGTTTATTAAAGCAAAGAAGTGGAATATTCTTGAATGGCCAAGTCAGTCACCTGATCTCAACCCAATTGAGCATGCATTTCACTTGTTAAAGACTAAACTTCAGACAAAAAGGCCCACAAACAACCAACAACTGAAAACCACCGCAGTGAAGGACTGGCAGAGCATCAAAAAGGAGGAAACACAGCGTCTGGTGATGTCCATGAGTTCAAGACTTCAGGCAGTCATTGCCAACAAAGGGTTTTCAGCCAAGTACTAGAAATGAACATTTTATTTACAATTATTTAATCTGTCCAATTACTTTTGGTCCCTTTAAAAAGAGGATGGCACATGTTAAGGAGCTGAAACTTCTAAACCCTTCATCCAATTTTAATGTGGATACCCTCAAATGAAAGCTGAAAGTCTGAACTTCAACTGCATCTGAATTGTTTTGTTTAAAATTCATTATGGTAATGTCTAGAACCAAAATTAGAAAAATGTTGTCTCTGTCCAAATATATATGGACCTAACTGTAGAAGAGTAAATCCATACATACCTGTATGGCCCATAGCAGAGGTTTGATTGCAGAGAAAAGCACTTTAATCAATTCTATTTTGTACAGGCTTGGCATCAGGGGGACGCCAAGCAATTCCCGCCTATGTGCTTATTATTCCCCCAAACCCCAACCTATATGCTTAATTATCATATTCTCCCCGTACCCTGCACGTCACAGAGCCCTGTGACAGGTCCTGTGACATGCACTGTGCTCCCTGACTTCCCAAGCAGGCGCAAAGCGCCGCTCACATAGAGCTCACATAGAGCGTGCTTTGCTTCATCCAGGCCCCGTCTGCCTGTGCTCTGCGCTGCAGGTTTCTATTGCACAGGCGCCAGGGAGTCACTGTCACTATTTGATTTCTTGCTGTTTTTGTACGTTTGTCCACTGACAAAGACATGAACAGTCTATAATATTAAGGGTAGGTTAATTTTAACATTGAGAGATAGAATATCCCAAAAAAAATCAAGAAAATCATATTGTATAAATTAGAAAGATTTATTTGCATTTTGCAGTGAAAAATTAGTACTTGATCCCTCTGGCAAGCAACACTTAATACTTGGTGGCAAAACCCTTGTTGGCAAGCACAGCAGTCATATAAAGAAATAATGCAGCAGCACTAGTGACGGGCGAGCACTAAAATGCCCGGGTTCTTGATGCTCGGGTCGAGCAAATTGGAATACTCGGGTGCTCGATCTGAGCAACGAGCCCAATGTAAGTCTATGGGAAACTCGAGCATTTTTCAGGCAGCTGCCCCTGGCTGTCTGCAGAGGGCCTAAAAATTGCCCAAATCGATGGGAACAGTGCTCAAATGACATGGGAACAGCATGGGGAAGACCCGTGGAAGCATCTCTGACTCCCAGATCACTGCTGTCAACAACGTGGTCAGAGTATTACACCACTTTACGGACTCACAATAAAACATACAAAAACGAATCCAAAATGGATTTTCCTGGGAAATATGTTAAGGAACATCCTTTACAGGGTAATGACTTGTATATAAGGCAAAATAAATAACCAAAACCAAAAATACTCTTCCACACCTTGGGCTATGTTCACACGTAGTGTTTTTGATGTGTTTTTGCACTTTTGCATTGCTTTCAACCAAGACAAATGCATTCACTGGGAAATGTCATTTTAACAATTTACAAACTTATCTGGCCATGTGGTGGGTGACACATCATCAGACACATGCATACAGTGTTCAACAGCATGGGGAAGACCCCTGGAAGCATCTGACTCCCAGGTCACTGCCTAAAAGTGTGCCCATCATAAGTAATCCTTGGTGCATGAGAAGATGCCTCCCGCCATGCACCTGTCATTGCAGACTTGCAACAATCACCGTCCACGTCCTTGTCCCAGTGAAGCATTCAGTTGTACCTACCCCATTTCGTGGAATGCAAGCGCAAGTACGCAGCCAGCCTCCCACCCACCCACAGGCTGCAATACTATACTGCCGAATTTTTGACCGCTGCTTGCACTTGAAATGTGGCCTTTTAGGCTCGTGGAGTCGGAATCTGTCCACAATCTTATGTTGTCGGCGACCGGGTATCCGCACTCGGTCCCCAGCCGCCACTATTTGTCCCGGTGTCGTCTCCGCCTTCCACAAGCATGGGTCCTACAACATTACCCGTGCCCTCCCCAGTGATCTTACTGGGAAGGACCGCCTACCCACAAACACGTGGTCAAGTGAATGTGGCCAGGGATGGTACAAAGCCAGTCCACAGCTTTTTTTGCTGAGAGTTGTATTTCACCACAGCCATATTCTTTACCTTGGTGAAAGGACTTGGGAAACCATATCTGCTCCAGCTGTCATTTCTCCCAGGAAGTCCTCTAAAACTGCTTTCACTAGAAATGTGGCCTTTTAGGCTCGTGGAGGCGAAAGCTTTTCAGAACCTCATGCCGGCTGCGGCCCGGTGTCCATACTCGGTTCCCAGCCGCCACTATTTGTCCCGGTGTCGTCTCCGCCTTCCACAAGCACGGGTCCTACAACATTACCCGTGCCCTCCCCAGTGCCCTTGCACTTACTGGGAAGGACCGCCTAACCACAAACACGTGGACAGGTGAATATGGCCAGGGACGGTATGGAGCCAGTCCACAGATTTTTTTGCTGACAATTGTATTTCACCACAGCCATATTCTTTAGCTTGGTGAAAGGACTTGGGAAACCATATCTACTCCAGCTGTCATTTCTCCCAGGAAGTCCTCTAAAGCGGCTTTCACTTGAAATATGGCCTTTTAGGCTCGTGGAGGCGTAAGCTTTTCACAACCTCATGCCGGCGGTGGCCGGGTGTCCATACTCAATCCCCAGCCGCCACGATTTCTCCCGGTATCGTCTTCTCCTTCCACAAGCACGGGTCCCACAACATTACCCGTGCCCTCCCCAGTGCACTTACTGGGAAGGACCACCTAACCACAAACACGTGGACAGGTGAATGTGGCCAGGGACGGTACGGAGCCAGTCCACAACTTTTTTTGCGTTGTATTTCACCACAGCCATATTCTTTAGCTTCTTGAAAGGACTTGGGAAACCATATCTACTGAGTGTGTGAACTGGTGCCAGCTGCTGTAACTATAAAATATATAAAGGTATAATGCAGCAGCACTCCATATAGCCAAGATACGTCTTAACAATGAAAATATTAGCTCTAAACAGTTTTTTTGCTGTTGTTTTGCTCAGCTTATTACATGCTCCAATGGTTATATTGAATTACTTAGTGAAATGAATCGCAAATCACTTGTTGATATGGAGGCAGAAATAGAAGAACTTAAACTATCAATAAGGAAGGAACTATATGGGGACGCCCTGAACAAATTCAATGATGAGATTGATCAGGAACTCCAAAAGTGGGCCACGGAGGAGCAGGCAGTTAAAACAAAAAAGTTTCAATGTGACTTAAATGACCAACAGTTGGGTCATATGTATAAGTGGAGGAACGCTCAGGGGACAAGTCCCAATCAACCTCGGGAGGTCTTTTGGATAGTGAAGATGTATATGCTAAGAGCACTAAAAGAGTCAATACCAGACTAAACTCCAAAACTAAGTAGAAGAATAGTAAAAAGGTGACAAAGAGTGGGTTACAGGCAGGGTCGGACTGGGGCACCGGGACACCGGAGAATCCTCCGGTGGGCCCCGGCCCACCCCCAGCCCTTGCCTCCTTCATTAGTGCCATGTCATGCATGCTAATAGCCAGCACCGGCGGGCAGGCTGCACAAGTGATGTGACCTGCCAAGAGAGCGGTACCTGAGTGCCCTACCTCACTTCAGCCAGCACGTTCACAGCACAGTTGACTGTTTGAGGCTGAGAGGGGACACACATGCACAGCAACTGCTGATCAGCAGAGAGCACCTGTTTCCTGTGCCGAGTCTCCGGCTCCTCTTCCCTGGACAGTTACAGCCCTGGTCTAATGCTGATTGGCTGCAGTGCAGCCAATCACCATTAGTTTTCTTTGTGTGACCTCACAGCACAGCTCTGGCTATGAGCTGTGCTGTGATTGGTCAATGTCCTGCCCAAGCAGCACAGCCGTGTATTGTATAGAGGAGAAGAGGGAGTCTGATGGCTGACTGTAAGTAAATATATGATTCCTGCAGCCTGGCTATTTTTCCAACCACTGAGGGAGGGGGACCTCATGCAATCTAAAGGTGGCACAGGGGAGGGGGCACACAGGAAATTTCTAATTTCCTGTGGTCCTGTGTCACCCTGGCCTGGATGCCACAAATATAATAAAGCTGTGTCTGAGAGCAAGGGGGAGGTTCTCTGGTCAGAGGAACATTAGCATGCAATACCTCCTGTCTCAGGCCAGTAGGGGGAGCAAGCTGCCCCTATAAAAGCTGGAACTGGGGGCAGGGTTAGAGAGAACTGGACGACCTGTCTCTGGATTGAGAGTTGTCCCAGAGCAGTGAGGGACAGTTGTATTGCACCCTAAGAGGACGTGTGGTGGTAGGAGAGCCACAAGCCAGGGACAAGAGGTGAAGTACGCCTGTCCTGGCAGATAAAGAACCAAATTTACCAGACTTTGGCGTCTGAGGCTGTGAGGATTCCACGTCCTACAGCAGATAACCAGTCCGCAGGGGACTGTACGTTCCTTGGCCTAAGAAGCCCGGAGGCTCCGCCACAGCAGAGGGGACCAGCAGAGCCATACCAGGCCAGGAGTAGAAAGGAACCCACGTTGCAAACCATACGGGCGAGAGGACACGGTGAGCTCGGGACCGTGGGCTGTTACCCTACCAGGAGGAGATAGCCAGAAGGAGAGCAGAGAGCACGGTAGGCCTACACCCCCACCCTGACCAGGGCCAATTTCCCGTTTGCTCTCAGACGTCCAGGCCCCCTCCTAGCCGGGCCTGTTTGTGGGTCAGTTCACCTGTTCTAGTAAAGACCCTTGACTGCAACCTGTTGTCTGTGTGCTCATTGCTCCTCCAGCACTAAAGGTACTGGGACGTCCTGCACCATCACCCCCATCTTCCATTATACTGCCCTGGGGCCGCACTCTTCCCATGGGGAGTCACACTATCCCAGCTGCATACATCATCAGCCCCAGCGGTCTACCTGGCAGCGGCGGTCCGCACTGACCGCAATCCACGGGTGGCGTAGTCAGACACATCAACAGCGCGTCGCAGACTACCAATGGTCTGACCACCCTGAGCCACGGAACCGGGTTGCCACTACTACCCCCATCGTTTCCCGATTGCCCGGCTCAGAGTGCCCCACAGCCCAGGGGGCGAGTCAGCTTTGGCGTAGTTGGCAGGATAGTAGCCAACCTGCCACAAACGGGTATTGCGTGCCTGAAAAAGACTGTACACGTACCTGAAGAAGAGGTTTCCCGCCATCCGGAGCCGTTTCCCGCCATTTTCAGCCATCTCCCGCCATCTTCTGTCGGTTCCCGCCATCTTCAGCCGTTTTCCCGCCATCGGACGCCATCTTCAGGACGCCGCGCGGGAAGAAGAGGGGCGCGGCGTCCAAACCGCGTGAGACCCGAAGCTCCGCCCCACGCACCGACGCTGCGCAAGGTCCTGGAAGGGAGAGAGAGCGACGCTGACGTCACCAGGACGCGACGCAAGGTCCTCGTCCAGAGCAGCACCAGCGGAGCCGCGGCCTACAGAAGAGGATCGTCAGAAGGTAGGCCACGCTTAACTAGGGGGGAGGAAGATGTCGGACACGGAGGCGCCCACTACCACCAGCGCAGCTGCAGCAGCGGTGATGCCATTTTCCCTGCCTTACATTCCTGGAGCGGCCTGGCTGCCTAAGTATTCGGGGGAGCCCCATGCCCTAACTGACTTTAAGGAAAGGCTGTACAGTTTATTCCAAGTTTACCCCCTGACAGAGGAACAGAAGGTTAGCATACTGACAGGGCAGTTAACTGGCGCAGCCCAGCGGGAGTTAAAGTCATGGCCCGCTGAGGAGAAAAGAACTGTGAAGGGTATTCTGGCCCGGCTGCGGGGTATTTTTGACACACGTACCTCCGCTGAAATTAAAATGAGGTTCTATGGATGTAAGCAGCGGACACAGGACAGCATCAGAGACTATGCCCTAAATTTGCAGGAAGCCTTGAGAGCCATCCAACAAGCTGACCCTGGCAGCATGCAGGATACGGGTAAGCTACAAACAGAGCAGTTTATAGAAGGTCTGCTGTCTAGCGCCCACAGGACGCAGCTGCGCCTCATGTTCTTTCAGAACCCTGATCTGACCTTTGCCCAATTTAAGGACAGGGCCATAAGGGTGCTCCGTGAACCCGCAACAAGTGGCGCTATAAACCCCCGGCGCCCTGCTCTCACCTACCACCAGGAGGCGGCGCCCTCCTCTATGGACTCTGTGGGGGCCGATGCACAGGTCCGGAACCAAGCCCCGTCGAAAGATCTGCATCACCAAGTCCAGGAGCTGACCAGGAGCATCGCGGCGTTGACCAGGACCGTCCAGGCGCTACAAGTGGACCCGTCAAGACCCATCGAGCTGGCTTCAAGTCTGGAGGATGTCCCGTGGCGTCGACAGAGGAGGATCCCGTCGTTCCGAGGGAGGCCCACAGACCGCTACGCAGAGGATGGACAGCCCATTTGCCGTCGATTCAACCAGCCCGGACACATTTCCAGGTACTGTAATTTAAACGGGTCCAACCTGGGGCAGAGGGCCAACCCCCAGGCATAAGATCACCAGGCCCTTTCAATTGGCGTAATAAGTACGTTGGGGGGCGCCCGGTTTTACCCGTGGTGCTGGACGGTATCCCCATGAGCGCCTTGCTGGATACCGGGTCGCAAGTAACCACTATCCCTTATGTACTTTTTAAGCAGTATTGGACTGATGCTGATATAACACGGTATCCAGACAGTGACTTGAGCATCATCGCCAGTAATGGCTTGCCCGTGCCGCAGATGGGGTTCAAGGAGATGACCATTAAAATTGGTAAAGTTGAACTACCGGCACAGGGAGTGATTATTGTGGACATTGACCGTCGTGAAAGTCACCATAAAATAAGTGTGGGTATTAACGTGATTGAAAATTGTCTTTCAGAGGTAATTGTAATTCTACAACAGGTGGCGGTGAATGCTAGTTCCAGCCATCAGAGAGTCCTCAAAAAAGAGATAAAAGCCCTGATGAGACGGCAGCAGGTAGAACTGTCTGGTGGTGAGATCGGTAGCGTAAGAATGAGTGACCCATTCCCCATTTCCATGCCTCCCAAAAGTGAAATGATGATCTGGTGTCGGACTGCAATGGGGTTGAGAGGTAGAGACTACCAGGCCATGGTAGAACCCGTGTACTCAGACAGCAGGCCCACCATTTTGACAGCCCGGGGGGTGGTTGATGTCCGTCATGGGAGGGTGCCCGTCCGCATCCTCAACATTGGGGAGAGGGAGGTACATTTAGCCAGGTACGCTACACTTGCCAAACTGTTTGCGGTTGAGCACAAAGCTATCAGGGCCGTGGAACCCTTGCCTCCATCTCCACAGGTGGAGGGTAATGGCTCCCAGAAACAAAAGGAGGACTGGTGCCAGAAACTCCATGTGGGTGCTGACTCCACTCCCCTGCACCAAAAGAAAGGAGTCTACCGGGTGGTACAGGAGTACGAGAGAGTCTTTAGTAAGCACCCGCTGGACTTCGGCAGAGTAAAAGGGATAGAACACCACATCCCCACAGGGAGCCACCCACCAATAAAAGAGAGACACAGGCCTGTACCCCCTGCACATTATCAGAACGCCAAGGGTATGCTGCGGGAAATGAAAGAAGCTGGGGTCATTAGAGATAGCTGTAGCCCCTGGGCAGCCCCCCTGGTTCTGGTAAAAAAGAAAGACGGCACCATGAGAATGTGCGTGGACTATAGACAAATCAACCGTATCACCCATAAAGACGCATATCCGCTGCCTAGAATAGAGGAGTCTTTAGCCGCACTAAAATCAGCTAACTTCTTTTCTACTTTGGACCTTACTAGTGGGTACTGGCAGGTTCCTGTGGCAGAGGCTGACAAGGAGAAGACCGCCTTCACCACCCCGATGGGACTGAGCGAGTTCAACTGTATGCCCTTCTGGCTCTGCAACGCACCAGGGACCTTCCAGAGGCTGATGGAATGCTGACTAGGACACCGAAACTTCGAGACGGTCCTCCTTTACCTGGACGACGTGATCATCTATTCGAAGACTTACAAGGACCATCTAAAGGACCTGGCCAAGGTGTTCAAAGCCCTGGCAGGCTATGGCCTGAAAGTGAAACCATCAAAGTGTCACCTGTTGAAACAGAATGTCCAGTACCTAGGGCACGTGGTAAGTATGGAAGGAGTAGCCCCCGACCCTGACAAGGTCACAGCAATCAAGAGCTGGCCAAGCCCCTCGAACATCAAAGAAGTGAGGCAGTTCCTCGGGTTAGTAGGCTACTACCGAAGGTTCATCCCCGGGTTCACTAAGATGGCAGCTCCTATGCAGGACCTCCTGATAGGACAGTCTAAGACCAGAAGCCAAAAGCCACCCTTCAAGTGGGATAAACACGAAGAGGAGTCCTTCCGCCAGTTGAAGATGGCCCTCACAGGAGATGAGATCTTGGCCTACCCTGATTATGGCCAGCCTTTTATCCTCCACACAGACGCCAGTAATGTGGGACTGGGAGCCGTACTGTCACAAAACCAACAGGGCAGAGAAAGAGTGATCGCGTACGCCAACCGGAAGCTGAGGCCCACCGAGAGGAACCCGGAGAATTACAGCTCCTTCAAGCTAGAATTCTTGGCGGTGGTGTGGGCCGTAACGAAATGCTTCAAGCATTACCTGGCCCCCGCAAAGTTCACCGTGTACACGGACAACAACCCGTTAACACACCTAGACAGTGCAAGACTTGGTGCCCTGGAACAGCGGTGGATGGCCCGTCTCTCCAATTATGACTTCGTGATCAAGTACCGGGCAGGTAAAACCAATGCCAACGCTGATGCACTGTCGAGAATGCCTCACTTACCTGAAGGTGACGAAGACCCAGAAGAGCTGGAGGAGGTAGAACTCCCCGCGTTTCACCGGTATGGGGCTGCTCAATACTCCCACCGCGTGAAAGAGGAAGATTTAACAACTGTTATGATCAATCCCCTACCTCACCACAGCTGGGCGGAGACCCAAGATAGTGACCCTGCAATCCGCCTGGTGAAAGATCTGCTGACTCAGGAAGATGCCCGCTTAGATTCGGATGCTCCAGAGGAAGCCAAGCAGCTATGGAAAGAGAAGAGCAAGCTGTTCCTCTACGAAGGCAAGCTGTGCAGAAGACTTGTCAACCACCGGACACAAGAGCTGACCTGGCAAGTCGTGGTCCCAAGGCGGGATGCAGCTATGGTCCTGGGGGCTTACCATGACAGAGCGGGGCACTTTGGTTGGAAGAAACTGGAGTTCCTGCTAAGAGGACGGTTCTTTTGGGTCGGCATGAGAGGGGCTGTAGAGAAGTGGTGCAGGGACTGTGGCCCTTGTAACTTAAGGAGAAAAGACAGCACCAGCCAGAAGACACCCTTGAAGCCCATCGTCACCCAGCAGCCTCTTGAGCCGGTAGCTCTGGACCACGTCAAACTGGCTCCAAGCCGGTCAGGATACATCTACGCCCTGACAATCGTGGACCACTATTCCCGTTTTCTAGTGGTGGTCCCGGTGAAAGACTTGACAGCCCAAACGGCGGCCAGAGCCTTCCAGCAATACTTCTGCCGTCCACACGGGTATCCGGAACAGGTCCTGACAGACCAGGGCCCAGCGTTCGAGGCTGAAATCTTCCAAGAGTTCTGCAACCTCTATGGCTGTAAGAAGATTCGGACAATGCCTTACCACCCACAAACCAACAGTATGTGTGAGAAAATTAACAATATAGTTATTGATCTCCTGAAGACGTTGCCCCTGGAGGAACGCAGCCTGTGGCCAGAAAAATTGCCGGATCTAATAGACTTATACAACCATATCCCGGTGAATGCTACAAACTGCACCCCGGCTTACCTGATGCGAGTTAGACCAGGTAAGCTGCCCGTAGACCTGGAGATGGGAGTCCTAACACCTGAGGACACCTCCCCGGATGTGGACTGGGATACGGAAAGGCAACTGCAGTACAAGAAGGTACAGGAGAGTGTGGAGAAGAGCCTGGCCCAGGTGAGATAAAGGCAAGAAAGACTCTTCAACCAACACGCCCCTGCTGGTCCCCTAGAACCTGGTGAGCAGGTCCTGAAGCGAAAGAGAAGGCTTCACAAGTTGGACGACCAGTGGGAAAGGGAACCCTACACCGTACTGCAGTCTGATCATGACAACTCGAAGGTATGCGTGATCACCAAGGATGGAGGAGAAACCACTAGTACCGTCTCCAGAGACCACCTAAAAAGGTGCCCCGAGCAACTCCATAGTGCAGAAGAGGATCAAAATGACCTTGAACCCGCAGAGGACAAGGAAGAAATGATCAGCACCGTTTTCGGAGAGTTCCCTCAGTCCTGGACTCGAATAAACAATGACATAGTGGTACCCGTCCTGAATTTCCTGCAACCGGCTCAGCAACAACCTACACCAGAGCCGGAAGGCGAAGAAGAGCAAGCAGTTCCAGAGGCGGAAGAGCTGGTACCAGCAGCCCAGGAGAGTCAACCCTCTGCTGACAGTGAGCCTGCCATGCCTGCGGTAAGCCAAAGGACCCGCAGACAGCTGCCTGCCCTGCCTGTAAGTCCAGCTGGTAGCTGTACCCCTAACGCTAGTGGGGAAAGCCAGGTCGGTCCACCACCAGACAGTGGGCTACGCAGGTCAACCAGGAGCACAAAGGGGCAGATACCCGCTCGCTGGAGAATATAGGGTGCACTAAAATTGTAAATAACCCTGTTGCCAAGTGTTGAAATGTTTGCAAAGTTACATGCATGATTGAAAATTCTGTGTTTCAGTTTCTTACAGTTACCATACGGACTCAAAGGTTATGGACTTTTAATAACCGGGACTTTGTATGGACTGCATTCGGAGCCTGACCAAGGAATAAACTAAGACTGTAAAGGACTGGGGGCTAGGACAGACCCCCACCTGGTTAAGGCTCCCCGTTGTGTTGGTGAGATGGACACCCGGTCACAGACCACACTGTGACCTTAAGAACTCAATCTGTGCGTCGTTTGTCTACTAATGTTTTATAGACATGTATATTATCTTTGTTTACGGTTTAGTCCCGGAGTACTAAATTCTACAAGGGGGGAATGTGTCACCCTGGCCTGGATGCCACAAATATAATAAAGCTGTGTCTGAGAGCAAGGGGGGGGGTTCTCTGGTCAGAGGAACATTAGCATGCAATACCTCCTGTCTCAGGCCAGTAGGGGGAGCAGGCTGCCCCTATAAAAGCTGGAACTGGAGGCAGGGTTAGAGAGAACTGGACGACCTGTCTCTGGATTGAGAGTTGTCCCAGAGCAGTGAGGGACAGTTGTATTGCACCCTAAGAGGACGTGTGGCGGTAGGAGAGCCACAAGCCAGGGACAAGAGGTGAAGTACGCCTGTCCTGGCAGATAAAGAACGAAATTTACCAGACTTTGGCGTCTGAGGCTGTGAGGATTCCACGTACTACAGGAGATAACCAGTCCGCAGGGGACTGTACGTTCCTTGGCCTTAGAAGCCCGGAGGCTCCGCCACAGCAGAAGAGACCAGCAGAGCCATACCAGGCTGGGAGTAGAAAGGAACCCACGTTGCAAACCATACGGGCGAGAGGACACGGTGAGCTCGGGACCGTGGGCTGTTACCCTACCAGGAGGAGATAGCCAGAAGGAGCGCAGAGAGCACGGTAGGCCTACACCCTCACCCTGACCAGGGCCAATTTCCCGTTTGCTCTCAGACGTCCAGGCCCCCTCCTAGCCGGGCCTGTTTGTGTATCAGTTCACCTGTTCTAGTAAAGACCCTGGACTGCAACCTGTTGTCTGTGTGCTCCTTGCTCCTCCAGCACTAACGGTACTGGGACGTCCTGCACCATCACTCCCATCTTCCATTATACTGCCCTGGGGCCGCACTCTTCCCGTGGGGAGTCACACTATCCCAGCTGCATACATCATCAGCCCCAGCGGTCTACCTGGCAGCGGCGGTCCGCAATGACCGCAATCCACGGGTGGCGAAGTCGAACACATCAACAGCGCGTCGCAGACTACCAATGGTCTGACCACCCTGAGCCACGGAACCAGTTGCCACTACTACCCCCATCGTTTTACCGATTGCCCGGCTCCGAGTGCCCCACAGCCCAGGGGGCGAGTCAGTCCCCCTTCCCCAGTGTGTCAATCACCTCTATTTTACTGTGGGTCCCCTTCCCCCACTGAGGAGGCCCACAAGAAATTAGGTGACACAGTGGGTGAGGGGGTCAACAGGAAATTAGAGGCGACACAGTGGGGGAGGGGACCCCTTTACGACATCCGTCTTTCACCTATGGCGCATGTTAAATGCCACTGTCAATCTCGTACAGCGGCATTTAACACACGCCGACATGCGTGCTCATCATTCTCTCGCTCATCGGCGCGCCTGTGACGTGATCGTGAGACGCCAATAGATTGTCATGACAGCCAGGGGTCGGCTGATGACCCCTGTGCCTGTCATTACAGAGCTCCTTTGAATCCCTTCCTGTGGCCGGGCTTCAAAGGAGACTGTGATTTCTGCTATATGCAGCGATGCTGTGTACACTGATACAGTTAAATGTAGTGTAGTGTAGAGGATCTGTCAGCTCTCTTGTGTGGTGTAGTATATAGAGGATCTGTCATATCTCCTGTGTGGAGTAGTATATAGAAGATCTGTCAGCTCTCCTGTGTGGTGTAGTATATAGAGGATCTGTCAGCTCTCCTGTGTGGTGTAGTATATAGAGGATCTGTCAGCTCTCCTGTGTGGTGTAGCATGTAGAGGATCTCTCCTGTGTGGTGTAGTATATAGAGGATCTGTCAGCTCTCCTGTGAGGTGTAGTATATAGAGGATCTGTCAGCTCTCCTGTGTGATGTAGTATATAGAGAATCTGTCAGCTCTCCTGTGTGGTGTAGTATATAGAGGATCTGTCAGCTCTCCTGTGTGGTGTAGTATAAAGAAGATCTGTCAGCTCTCCTGTGTGGTGTAGTATATAGAGGATCTGTCAGCTCTCCTGTGTGGTGTACAATATAGAGGATCTGTCAGCTCTCCTGTGTGGTGTAGTATATAGAGGATCTGTTAGCTCTCCTGTGTGGTGTAGTATATAGAGGATCTGTCAGCTCTCCTGTGTGGTGTAGTATATAGAGGATCTGTCAGCTCTCCTGTGTGGTGTAGTATATAGAGGATCTGACAGCTCTACTGTGTGGTGTAGTGTATAGAGGATCTGTCAGCTCTCCTGTGCGGTATAGTATATAGAGGATCTGCCAGCTCTCCTGTGTGGTGCAGTATATAGAGGATCTGTCAACTCTCCTGTGTGGTGTAGTATATAGAGGATATGTCAGCTCTCCTGTGTGGTGCAGTATATAGAGGATCTGTCCTGTGTGGTGCAGTATATAGAGGATCTATCCTGTATGGTGCAGTATATAGAGGATCTGTCAGCTCTCCTGTGTGGTGTAGTATATAGAGCATCTGTCAGCTCTTCTGTGGGGTGTAGTCTATTGAGGACCTGTCAGCTCTCCCGTGTGGTGTAGTAAATAGAGCATCTGTCAGCTCTTCTGTGGGGTGTAGTCTATTGAGGACCTGTCAGCTCTCCCGTGTGGTGTAGTATATAGAGGATCTGTCGGCTCTCCTGTGTGGTGTAGTATATAGAGGATCTGTCCGCTCTCCTGTGTGGTGTAGTATATAGAGGATCTCTCAGCTCTCCTGTGTGGTGTAGTATATAGAGGATCTGTCAGCTCTCCTGTGTGGTGTAGTATAAAGAGGATCTGTCAGCTCTCCTGTGTGGTGTAGTATATAGAGGATCTGTCAGCTCTCCTGTGTGGTGTAGTATATAGAGGATCTGTCAGCTCTCTTGTGTGGTGTACAATATAGAGGATCTGTCAGCTCTCCTGTGTGGTGTAGTATATAGAGGATCTGTCAGCTCTCCTGTGCGGTATAGTATATAGAGGATCTGCCAGCTCTCCTGTGTGGTGCAGTATATAGAGGATCTGTCAACTCTCCTGTGTGGTGTAGTATATAGAGGATCTGTCAGCTCTCCTGTGTGGTGTAGTATATAGAGGATCTGTCAGCTCTCCTGTGTGGTGTAGTATATAGAGGATCTGTCAGCTCTCCTGTGTGGTGTAGTGTATAGAGGATCTGTCAGCTCTCCTGTGTGGTGTAGTGTATAGAGGATCTGTCCTGTGTGGTGCAGTATATAGAGGATCTGTCCTGTGTGGTGCAGTATGTAGAGGGTCTGTCAGCTCTCCTGTGTGGTATAGTATATGGAGGATCTGTCAGCTCTCCTGTGTGGTGTAGTATATAGAGGATCTGTCAGCTCTCCTGTGTGGTGTAGTGTATAGAGGATCTGTCAGCTCTCCTGTGTGGTGTAGTATATAGAGGATCTGTCAGCTCTCCTGTGTGGTTTAGTATATAGAGGATCTGTCAGCTCTCCTGTGTGGTGTAGTATATAGAGGATCTGTCAGCTCTCCTGTGTGGTGTAGTATATAGAGGATCTGTCCTGTGTGGTGCAGTATATACAGGATCTGTCCTGTGTGGTGCAGTATATAGAGGATCTGTCAGCTCTCCCGTGTGGTGTAGTATATAGAGGATCTGTCAGCTCTCCTGTGTGGTGAGGTATATAGAGGATCTGTCAGCTCTCCCGTGTGGTGTAGTATATAGAGGATCTGTCAGCTCTCCTGTGTGGTGCAGTATATATAGGATCTGTGCTGTGTGGTGCAGTATATAGAGGATCTGTCCTGTGTGGTGCAGTATATAGAGGATCTGTCAGCTCTCCTGTGTGGTATAGTATATTGAGGATTTGTCAGCTCTCCTGTGTGGTGTAGTATATAGAGAATCTGTCAGCTCTTCGGTGGGGTGTAGTATATAGAGGATCTAACAGCTCTCCCGTGTGGTGTAGTATATAGAGGATCTGTCAGCTCTCCTGTGTGGTGTAGTGTATAGAGGATCTGTCAGCTCTCCTGTGTGGTGTAGTATATAGAGGATCTGTCAGCTCTCCTGTGTGGTGTAGTATATAGAGGATCTGTCCTGTGTGGTGCAGTATATACAGGATCTGTCCTGTGTGGTGTAGTATATAGAGGATCTGTCAGCTCTCCCGTGTGGTGTAGTATATAGAGGATCTGTCAGCTCTCCTGTGTCGTGTAGTATATAGAGGATCTGTCAGCTCTCCCGTGTGGTGTAGTATATAGAGGATCTGTCAGCTCTCCTGTGTGGTGCAGTATATAGAGGATCTGTCCTGTGTGGTGCAGTATATAGAGGATCTGTCCTGTGTGGTGCAGTATATAGAGGATCTGTCAGCTCTCCTATGTGTTGTAGTATATAGTGTTGAGCAAGCACTAAAATGCTCGGGTGCTCGAAGCTCGGACTGAGTTCACAGTAATGCTCGGGTGCTTGACCCGAGCAATGAGCCCAATGTTAGTCTATGGGAGACCCGAGCATTTTTGCGGCGGCACCCCCGGCAGTCTGTAGAAAGCCTAAAATGTGCCCAAAACGATAGTGACAGTGCTCAAATGACAAGGGGACAGCATGGGGATCGCCCCAGGAAGCATTTCTGGCCCCCAGGTCACTGCTGTCAACAACGTGGTCAGAGGTATTAAACCACTTTAACGGGCTCACAATAAAACGTTCAAAAACGAAACTGAAACTGCTGTCCTGTGAAATATGTTAAGGAACATCCTTTCCAGGGTACAGACTTGTGTATAAGGTAAAATAAATAACCAAAACCAAAAATACTCCTCCACACCTTGGGCTATGTTCACAAGTAGCATTTTTTATGCGTTTTTGCACTTTTGTATTGCTTTCAACCGTGACAAATGCATTCACTGGGAAATGTCATTTTAACATTTTACAACCTTATCTGGCCATGTTCTGTGTGACACATGTATACAGTGCTGAAAAGACATGGGAACAGCATGGGAAAGACCCCTGGAAGCATCTCTGACACCCAGGTCACTGCCTAAAAGTGTGCCCATCAGAAGTGATCCTTGCCGCTTCAGAAGATGCAGACTTGAACTAACCCCGTGCAAGTCCTTGTCCCAGCGCAGTGTTCAATTGTACCTCCCCCATTCCTTGCAATGCAAGCGCAAGTATGCAGCCTGCCACCCACCCACCCCCAGGCTGCAATACCATACTGCTTGCTTGCTTGCACTTGAAATTGGGCATTTTAGGCATGTGGAGGCGGAATCTGGCCACCACGTCATGACTGCGTCGGCGGCCTCGTATCCATACTCGGTCTCAAGCCGCCCCGCGGCCGGGTGCCCACACACGGTCCCCAGCCGCCTGGGGGCGGCTGGGTGTCCATAAATGGAACCCAGCCGCCCCTACTTGTCCCGGTGCGCCTTATACACAAGCGCGCATACCAAAACATTACCTGTGCCCTCCCCAGTGCATTTAGTGGGAAGGACAGCATAACCACAAACAAGTGGACAAGTGAATGTGGCCAGGGATGGTCCATCTCACTGACGCCTTTAATGCCCCTTGGAAGAGACGTGGAGGTCGTAGTAGCTTAATAAGACGGTTTTAATGCCCCTTGGAAGAGACGTGGAATTCAGAGTGGTTTAACAAGACGGTTTTACAGCACCTTGGAAGAGACGTGGAGGTCACAGTAGCTTAAAAAGACGGTTTTAATGCCCCTTGGAAAAGACGTGGAGGTCAGAGTGGTTTAACAAGATGGTTTTAATGCCCCTTGGAAGAGACGTGGAGGTTACAGTAGCTTAACAAGACTGTTTTTATGCCCCTTACAAGAGCCATTTAGTACAGCATATTAAAAACATTATTCCCATTATTGGGGAGTGGGTCTCCCATAGTCTTTGCCTATGCCTTCCAAGCAAAAGCTGACAAAAATTTGGATGGATGAACTTGCAATGCCCCTTACAAGAGCCATGCAGTACAGCATATTAAAAACATTATTCCCATTATTGGGGAGTGGGTCTCCCATAGTCTTTGCCTATGCCTTCCAAGCAAAAGCTGCCAAAAATTAGGACGGAGGAACTTGCAATGCTGGCAACATGGACTACGATTACCCTGGTGGTATAGTGGTGGTGGAGGCTGAGGATAAGGAGAAGAGCAAAAAACAGCCGAAATGAGGAAGCAAATACCCATGTGTGGGTGTGAAGCGGTGTATGCGAATACACCTCCCGAAATAACACAGTGGATTTGACTTTATGTTACTCTGCTGTCATTTGGTGGTGATGAGAAGTCTGGCCCAATCCAGCCCCTGTTCATTTTGATAAGGGTCAGCTTGTCAACATTGTCAGTTGACAGGCGAGTGCGCTTATCAGTTATAATTCCCCCAGCGGCACTAAAAACACGCTCCAACAACACGCTAGCGGCAGGGCAGGCCAGGACCTCCAAGGCGTACAGAGCGAGTTCATTCCAAGTGTCCTGCTTGGATACCCAATAATTAAAAGGCACAGAGGAATCACGGAGGACGCTGGTATGGTCGACAAGGTACTCCGTCTCCATCTTTTGAAACTTTCCACTCCTTGTGAGAGTACCCCGCGCCTCAGGACCTGTAAGCTGGGCGTGTCTGAGAAAACTGTCCCAGAATGTTGACAGTGTTCCCCTGCCTTTGCTTGGTTGGAGTTGCGTCTCTCTTGCCTGTATGCCTTGGTTGGTCAACGAACTGTGACCTCTGCCGCTAGCGTGTTCAGATGGGAATTTTTTTAACAGTTCAGCAGCAAGGGCCTTCTGGTACTGCCCCATTTTTGTGGATCTCTCCACCTCAGGAATAAGAGAGTGAAAGTACTCCTTGTAGCGGGGGTCTAAAAGTGTCACCAACCAGTAATGACTGTCACCCAACATTTTGACAACGCGAGGGTCATGGTTAAGGCAGCGTAACATAAAGTCAGCCATGCGTGCCAGACTGGTAACGGGCAAGACTTCCGTGTCCTCACCAAAATGACGACTGACCATGCTCTCCTCCTCCTCCTCCTCCCCCCTGTCCTCAGGCCACCCACGCTAAACCGAGGGTATGACAGTTGTACAGGTATTACCGTCTACAGTGCATGATACCAGCTCCTGTTCTTCCTCCTCCTCCTCTCCCTCATTGTCCCCCAATGCACGTTGGGATGAGATGAGGCTGGGCTGTGTGTAATCGCGCGCTATGGCTTCTTGATCCATCTCATCATACTCTGGCTGCAATGCCTCCTCTTTAATTCTCTGCAGAGAGCGTTGCAAAAGACAGACAAGTGGGATGCTGACGCTAATGATGGCGTCCTCGCCACTCACCATCTTGGTGGACTCCTCAAAGTTTGTCAGGATGGTACATATGTCAGACATCCAGGTCGACTCCTGAGGTCTTCTGTGTGGAGTCTGACCTGAATATCGACGGCATTGTTGCAGCTGGTACTCCACAACTGCTCTCTTCTGCTCACAAATCCTTTGCAACATGTGGAGGGTAGAGTTCCAACGTGTGGAGACATCACACACCAGTCGGTGTGCCGGAAGCTGCAAACGCTGCTGCAACACAGCAAGGGCGGCGGAAGCTGTAGCCGACTTCCGAAAACGAGCTGACAGGCGGCGTACTTTGACGAGCATATCTGGCAACTCGGGGTACAATTCAAGAAACCGCTGAACCACAAGGTTAAGCACATGAGCCAGGCATCGTACGTGTATGATCTCGCCTCAGGGCCGCCACCAGTTTACGGCCATTGTCACACACGACCATGCCTGGATGTAGGTTCAGCAGTCTCAGCCACAGATCTGCCTGCTCTTTCACAGCTGTCCACAAATCACAAGTAGTGTGAGGTTTATCACCTAAGCTTATGAGTTTAAGCACAGCCTGCTGCCGCTTGGCTGAGGCAGTACTGCAGTGCTTCCAGCTTGTAACTGATGTGGTGATATCTGAGATGGAGGCTGAACATGAGGAGGAGGAGGAGGATGATGCGCAGGAGCTGTACACTGTGGGGGCAACTCTGACTGACATAGGGCCCGCAATCCTCTGTATGGGGAGAGGATGTGTTCCGTCCCAAGGTCCGACTGGGTCTCGGCTTCCACTATGTTTATCCAGTGTGCCATCAGGGAGATGTACCGTCCCTGGCCACAAGCACTTGTCCACGTGTCCGTTGTCAGGTGGACTCTCCCAGTAACTGCGTTGTTGAGGGCACGGCAGATGTTTTGGGACACGTGCTTGTGTAGTGCTGGGATGGCACACTGGGCAAAATAGTATCGGCTGGGGACCAAGTGCTGAGGGACGGCCACCGCCATAAGGTTGCGGAAGTATTCAGTCTCCACCATCCTAAAAGGCAGCATTTCCAATGCAAGCAGTCGTGAAATGTGCGAATTTAGGACTGTGGCCTGTGGGGTGTTGGCTGCGAATTTGCGCTTTCATTCAAAGCTCTGGGATATGGACAATTGAACGCTGCATCTTTGCATGCAGTATGGACAGGGGATTGCCTTTAACGCACAACAGGAGGCTCTCTTACACGCACAACAGCGGAAGAAGCAGTGGTGACACCCGCTGACACTGGTCGTGGACCCTGGGGTTTGCCCGACAAAGTCGGGTGCTTTGCTGACATGTGCCTGATCATGCTGGTGGTGGTCAAGCTGGTAGTTTTGTCACCCCTGCTGATGCTGGCCTGGCAGGTGGTACAAATGGCCTTTTTGGGGTTATCAGCAGAGTCAGTAAAAAAATTCCAGACTTTGGAAGACCTACCAGTTATACTGACAACGTCCCTCGTGTTGGTGTTACGAGGAATGTTTGCCCGCCTTCTGTCTGCGGCCACCACACTGCTTCTTCCTGCCTGTTGGGGTACTCTGCCTTCCTACCCCTGTGTGCTGCTGGCCTCGCTCTGCGTGTCCTCCTGCCACATTGGGTCAGTTACTAGATCATCCACGACCTCCTCCTCTTCCACTTCCACACCACAGTACTCCTCCTCACTTCGTGGCAATTGTGTCTCGTCATCGTCCACCTCTTATGACAAATTGCCAGCTTCGCCTTCCTGTGGCCATGGCTGTTCAAATATTTGGCCATCACTACAGGGGATCTCCTCTTCCACCACTTCAAGCGGAGCAGGAGAGGGGCCCAAATTTGGAAATGGACCAGTGAACAGCTCTTCAGAGTGTCCAACTGTGGGATCAGTTGCTGTCTGGTGACACTCGGCATGGTGAGAGGAAGGAGCATCAGGGTGAGGAGGAGTATGCAGTCGAGACTCACGGTTACTAACACTTGACCGTGTGGAAGACAGACCGGAGGTGGTGGTGCCCAGGTGACCGGAAGTATTATCTGCTATCCAATTAGTAACCGGTTCACACTGATCAGTTACCAATAGTGGTGTTGTTGTGTGCTTCCCTAGTAATTCGAGAACTGGGAGCGAGACGATGTGGCTGTTGGTTGTGGCACATTTTCACCTTGGCCACGGCCCTGTCCTCTGCACGCACCATCACCAGAACGTCCAGTTCCAGGTCCCTTGCCACGCACCTTGCCCATTGTAAATGAAGTGGTCTTCTCATCCATCCTCCCAGTGGATGGCCATGGAACAATGAGGTGGAATAAGATTCTACAGGTGAACAACTGGCTACGTCGATGGTGCCGTCAACAAGTATTTGGATTTCTGGATCACGGAATGAATTACCTATACGATGGACTACTTGCTAGAGATGGGGTGCACCTTACGAAGACTGGAAAACATGTATTTGGAAGTCGCCTTGCTACACTCATCAGGAGAGCTTTAAACTAGAACAATGTGGGAAGGGAAGCAAAAGGCCAGAAAAAGCCATACAGCTGACAAATACTATTGAGATCTCTGCTACTGGAAGTGGAAAGGAAGAACAAAGACAAAACAATTTAAATAATAAAAATATGGGAGGAAGAGAAACCAATCACAAACTAAAATGTTTTTATACAAATGCACAAAGCATGGGCAACAAACAAGGAGAATTGGAACTACTAATGCAGGAAAAGAAATATGATGTCATTGGAATCACTGAAACTTGGTGGGACGATACACATGATTGGAATAAAAGGCTAAAAGGATACAACTTATTTGCAAGAAACAGACTTGATAAACGAGGAGGAGGTGTCGCATTGTATGTTAGAAAAGCGTATATCTGCACAGAGATTGAAGCTTCAGAGACTGGGAGTTCTGTGGAAACTGTTTGGGTAAGAATACAAGGAGAGAACAACGGAAAGGACACCATTGTAGGCATTTACTACAGGCCACCTGGGCAAGCTGAAGATATGGATGAACTCTTTATGTATCAAATGACCAAGTTCTCCAAAAAATATGACGTAGTGGTCATGGGAGATTTCAACTATCCAGACATTTGTTGGGAATCTCTCTCAAGTAAAACTAACAGGTCAAGCAAATTCTTATCCTCTCTTGCTGACAACTTTATCTTCCAAAAGGTAGGGGAGAAAACAAGGGGATCTGCTACTTTGGATCTAATCCTTATAAACAGGGAGGAAATGGTTGAGGAGGTAAAGGTGGCTGGGACCCTAGGAGGCAGCGATCATGCTATTATAGAATTTTGGATAACTAGAGGAGGAAGACATGTGAAGACTCAAACTTCAAGGTTAGATTTTAGAAAGGCAGATTTTAAGAGACTCAGAAAGAGAATAGGAGGGATCCAATGGCTGGATGTCCTTAAGGACAAAAATGTCCAGGAAGGATGGGAAATTTTTAAAAATGAGATTCTCAAAGCACAATCGTTAACAATCCCGAAAAGTAGGAAGAATGGGAAGCATTTAAGGAAACCAGGATGGATGAACACAGAACTTAAACACATGCTAAAAAGAAAGAAAGAAATGTTTATTAAATGGAAAGAGGGAGGCATATCTAAAGAAGATTATAATGCAGTCTGCAGATCCTGCAGGGCACGTATCAGGTTAGCTAAAGCTGACAATGAATTAAGGCTTGCAAGAGATGTCAAAAGCAATAAAAAAGGATTTTGGGGGTATGTCAAAAGTAAAAGAAAAGTCAAAGATGCTATAGGATTTTTACAGGATGAAAATGGAGAAATGGTAAGAGAGGATGTTGAGAAGGCCGAACTTTTTAATTCCTATTTTGCATCTGTTTTCTCTCAGAAAAAAAATGTAACATCAACTGATCTTCACTGTCCTTTTAAAGGAATAGAGGAATCCAAGTTATCTGTAAACAGAAAGATTGTGAGGGAATATTTAGCTAACATAAATGAGTTCAAGTCTCCAGGTCCAGATGAATTACACCCCAGAGTACTGAAGGAGATCATAGAAGAAATTTTAGAACCACTCTCCATAATCTTTGAAAATTCTTGGAGAACAGGAGAAGTCCCAGAAGACTGGAGAAGAGCAAATGTTGTTCCTATCTTCAAAAAGGGGAAGAAGGTGGACCCAGGGAACTATAGGCCGGTGAGTCTGACTTCTATACCAGGAAAGATCTTTGAACAAATTATTAAACAACATGTATGTAAGTACCTGGATAAGAATGAAGTGATTAACCAGAGTCAGCATGGGTTTGTAACTAACAAGTCATGTCAGACTAACTTAATTTTCTTCTATGACAGAATCACTGACTGGGTGGATCAGGGAAATGCTGTAGATATAGTATATCTTGACTTCAGCAAAGCATTTGACAAAGTATCTCACACCATCCTTATTGAAAAAATGACCAAGTATGCAATGGACCAGGCAACTGTTAGGTGGATTCATAACTGGCTTAGTGATCGGACTCAAAGGGTGGTTGTAAATGGCTTCACATCCAGCTGGATGAATGTCTCAAGTGGGGTACCACAGGGCTCCGTCCTGGGACCTGTATTGTTCAACATCTTTATCAATGATTTAGATGAAGGAATTGAGGGTAAACTGATTAAATTTGCTGATGACACAAAGCTAGGAGGGATAGCTAATACTAGAGAAGAGAGAGAGAGGATTCAAAAAGACCTAAATAAACTGGAGCAGTGGGCAGCAACCAACAGAATGGTTTTTAACAGGGAAAAATGCAAAGTACTACATCTGGGCAATAAAAATGAAAAAAGCATATACAGAATGGGAGGAATAGAGCTAAGCAACAGTACATGTGAAAAAGACTTAGGTATACTAATAGATCATAGACTGAACATGAGTCAACAGTGTGATGCAGCAGCAAAAAAGGCAAATACAATTCTGGGATGTATTAACAGAAGCATACAGTCTAGATCACGTGAAGTCATTATCGGTCTTTACTCCTCTTTGGTCAGACCTCATCTGGAATACTGTGTACAGTTTTGGGCACCACATTTTAAAAAAGACATAGACAAACTGGAGCAAGTTCAGAGAAGAGCGACCAGAATGGTGACTGGTCTGCAAACCATGTCCTATGAGGAACGGTTGCAGGATTTGGGAATGTTTAGCTTGCAAAAAAGAAGACTGAGAGGAGACTTAATAGCTGTATACAAATATGTCAAGGGCTGTCACATTGTAGAAGGATCATCTTTATTCTCATTTGCACAAGGAAAGACTAGAAGCAATGGGATGAAACTAAATGGGAGGAGACACAGATTAGATATTAGAAAAAACTTTTTGACAGTTAGGGTGATTAATGAGTGGAACAGGCTGCCACGAGAGGTGGTGAGTTCCCCTTCAATGGACGTCTTCAAACAGAGGCTGGACAGACATCTGTCTGAGATGATTTAGTGAAACCTGCTTTGAGCAGGGGGTTGGACCAGATGACCCAGGAGGTCCCTTCCAACTCTACCATTCTATGATTCTATGATTCTATGAAGTAAAATAGTTTACACTCGCACTATCAATGGCGAAAGGGTAATAAAAAGGAGATTTGAACTGTGGAAGAGGAAAACCACAGTTCTAGTTATCTGGCCTACACCAGAATCTTTTAAACAGATATATTTGTGTCTGAACATTCAGCGAGACACTCCAAATTTTTTTTTTTTATTGAAAATAGGCAAAAAAGTGGATAATACAGAGATTTGAACCATGGAAGAGGAAAACCACAGATCTAGTTATCTGGCCTACCCCAGAATCTTTTATACAGATATATTTGTGTCTGAACAGTCAGCGAGACACTCAAAATGTTCTTCTTCATGGAAAAAAGGCAAAAAAGTGGATAATACAGAGATTTGAACTGTGGAAGAGGAAAACCACAGTTCTAGTTACCTGGCCTACACCAGACTCTTTTAAACAGATATATTTGTGTCTGAACAATTAGCGAGACACTCAAAATGTTTTTTTTCATGCAAAAAGGTGGATTACACCCAGATTTGAACCGTGGAAGAGGAAAACCACAGTTCTAGTTATCTGGCCTACACCAGAAACTTTTAAACAGATATATTTGTGTCTGAACAGTCAGCAAGACACTCAAAATGTTCTTCTTCATGGAAAAAAGGCAAAAAAGTGGATAATACAGAGATTTGAACTGTGGAAGAGGAAAACCACAGTTCTAGTTACCTGGCCTACACCAGACTCTTTTAAACAGATATATTTGTGTCTGAACAATTAGCGAGACACTCAAAATGTTTTTTTTCATGCAAAAAGGTGGATTACACCCAGATTTGAACCGTGGAAGAGGAAAACCACAGTTCTAGTTATCTGGCCTACACCAGAATCTTTTAAACAGATATATTTGTGTTTGAACAGTCAGCGAGACACTCAAAATGTTTTTTTTTATTGAAAAAAGGCAAAAAAGTGGATAATACAGAGATCTGAACCGTGGAAGAGGAAAACCACAGTTCTAGTTATCTGGCGTAGACCAGACTCTTTTAAACAGATATATTTGTGTCTGAACACTCACAGACACACTCAATTTTTTTTTTGGGGGGGGGGGGGATACCAAAAAGTTAATAAGACGGGTATTTGTACAGTCTGACTGAGGGGAAAAAAAAAAGAAGATTTAGATGAAAAAAAAGGATTTTTCCTGGTCCCTGAGACCTGGGGCTAAGTCTAGCAATTTGAAAAGCAGCACACAGGACTGTAATGCAGTGTTTCTTGGTATAACCACTGCGTCTCCTATACAGCCTGCCTGCCTGTCTGCCTGATATCTGGGATGGATATTTCTCCTGAAAAAAACTGTTTGTTTGATTTTGCAGGCTTTAGAGACCCTACACTACCTATTTTGCAGTATAAATCTCTCCCTAACTCAGCAGCACTCTCCCTACACTGTCTGATCCGGAGCGACTGTGTCCAAGATGGCGGCGCCCGGTTTTAAATGCTCGAGGTGATGCTGTGCGGCCAGACAATCACTGTAATTCCCACAACCAACATGGCTGCGGCATTACAGTGACTGGCTGGCAATCCCTGCATGTTCATTGGCTCTGTAAAGAGCGCCAAACATGCAGGGCGGAGACCCGAGCTCCCGCCCGAGTAACCCGGAAATGCTCGGTGCTTGCCGAACATCCCGAGTAGTGAGATACTCAGGCGAGTACCGAGCAGAGTCGAGCATGCTAGCTCAACACTAGTAGTATATTGAGGATCTGTCAGCTCTCCTATGTGGTGTAGTATATAGAGGATCTGTCAGCTCTTCTGTGGGGTGTAGTACATAGAGGATCTGTCAGCTCTCCCGTGTGGTGTAGTATATAGAGGATCTGTCAGATCTTCCATGTGGTGTAGTATATAGAGGATCTGTCTCCTCTCCTGTGTAGTGTAGTATATAGAGAATCTTTCAGCTCTCCTGTGTGGTGAAGTATATAGAGTATCTGTCAGCTCTCCTGTGTGATGTAGTATATAGAGGATCTGTCAGCTCTCCTGTGTGGTGTAGTATATAGAGAATCTGTCAGCTCTCCCTTGTGGTGTAGTATATAGAGGATCTGTCAAATCTTCCGTGTGGTGTAGTATATAGAGGATCTGTCAGATCTTCCGTATGGTGTAGTATATAGAGGATCCGTCAGCTCTCCTGTGTGGTGTAGTATATAGAGGATCTGTCAGCTCTCCTGTGTGGTGTACTATATAGAGGATCTTTCAGCTCTCCTGTGTGGTGTAGTATATAGAGGATCTGTCTCATCTCCTGTGTGGTGTAGTATATAGAGAATTTGTCAGCTCTGCTGTGTGGTGTAGTATATAGAGGATCTGTCAGCTCTCCTGTGTGGTGAAGCATATAGAGGATCTGTCACCTCTCCTGTGTGATGTAGTATATAGAGGATCTGTCATCTCTCCTGTGTGGTGTAGTATATAGAGGATCTGTCAGATCTTCCGTATGGTGTAGTATATAGAGGATCTGTCAGCTCTCCTGTGTGGTGTAGTATATAGAGGATCTGTCAGCTCTCCTGTGTGGTGCAGTATATAGAGGATCTGTCAGCTCTCCTGTGTGGTGTACTATATAGAGGATCTGTCTCATCTCCTGTGTGGTGTAGTATATAGAGAATTTGTCAGCTCTGCTGTGTGGTGTAGTATATAGAGGATCTGTCAGCTCTCCTGTGTGGTGAAGCATATAGAGGATCTGTCAGCTCTCCTATGTGGTGTAGTATATAGAGGATCTGTCATCTCTCCTGTGTGGTGTAGTATATAGAGAATCTGTCAGCTCTCCTGTGTGGTGTAGTATATAGAGGATCTGTCCTGTGTGGTGTAGTATATACAGGATCTGTCCGCTCTCCTATGTGGTGTAGTATATAGAGGATCTGTCAGCTCTCCTGTGTGGTGTAGTATATAGAGGATCTGTCAGCTCTCCTGTGTGGTGTAGTATAGAGAGGATCTGTCAGATCTCCCGTGTGGTATAGTATATAGAGGATCTGTCAGCTCTCTTATGTGGTGTAGTATATTGAGGATCTGTCCGCTCTCCTATCTGGTGTAGTATAAAGAGTATCCGTCAGATCTCCTGTGTGGTGTAGTATATAGAGGATCTGTCAGCTCTCCTGTTTGGTGTAGTATATATGATCTATCCTGTGTGGTATTTTTACATAACTGCATGGTGGGCCCCAAGAATGATTTTTCTCTGGTGTGCCCAAGGTACTCCAGTCTGACACTGGTTACAGATAATTAACCTATCCTCACACAAATGAACCAATATTCAACTGGAGGTTTTCTCTAGGGGACTAACCTTTGCACCCACTAACTCTTTTATTTTTTTTTCTAGCTCTGAAGGATCTATGCATCTTCTCACAAAAGCTAATTTTAAAGAAATTGCACAACCAAAATTCCATCTCCCATGAATTTGAGACTAATGTGGAGAGAGAGGCTTTACAAGCTTTGAAGGATTTGTTGAAAGAACAGATGCTTGAAAGTGAAGATACATTCCCTCGGTAGATCCTGCCAAGATCTACGAGGTTTCCCACCTTGTCAATCTGCCCTGCAATAGAGATTTTTACTCGACTGGTAGTGGAAGACTTTAAGGATCTGTCTACCAAACGTAAGTTTGATAACCTAATTCATCGGCAAAGACTGTCTCTTAACGAACTACAGTCCTTTAAGGATGTAATCTTTAAGGTGGCTGACAATCTGGGAAGTATCGTGGTCTGGCCGATTGATAAATATGAGAAAGAAACCTTCAGACAGTTGAGGGACAAAAACACCTATTTAAAATTATCCTCCAATCCTGTATTCTCTTTCACGGACCAATTACAGCTAATCTTGATAAAGGCTTATGAGAAAGGAATCATAAACAAGAAGGTTTTGGAAGGTTTGACAGTCAAATTCCCAAAGATCCCTACCCAGATTGCCTCCCCAAAATCTACAAAGATCCCATCAATCCACCTGGGCAACCAATAGTTTCCAGTTTGGAAGGATTATGTCATTCTGTCTGTAAATTCACAGACTTTTATCTAAAACCCTTAGTTGAGACACTTCCGTCTTATGTTAAGGACACGATGGATGTCCTGACCAGGGTTGACGGGATCTTTGTGGAAGCAGATGTTTTACTTGTAACAGCGGACATCAAGTCCCTCTACACCTGCATCAGAGATGATGATGGGTTGGAGGCAGTCGGCTTCTTTCTGGGGAACAGCAACCAGGACAGCCAAACTTGTGAATTGATACTTGAACTGCTCCACTTGATCGTCACGTATAACTTTTTTGTTTTGAAAAATTAATTTTATTTACAAACACGCGGCACTGCGATGGGCGCGGCTTGTGCAACTTCATACGCCAACGTCACCTGGGTTACTGGGAGAGAACTCTTTTTGGCGGCGAGGGCACACAGGCCATGGAGCCCATCCAGTGAACGAATTCATGAGTCAATTAAATACTAATCCCTTTAACATCAGATTGACGCAAAGGCATGACAGAAAGAAGGTGGACTTCCTTGACATTAGTATAGAAGTTAACAGTGATACCAGTATTCAGACAGATGTCTTTAGGAAGTCCACTTCTGTCAATGTATGGCTACGATTCGTGCTGTCCCGGTTGGTCAGTTCCACTGGATGAGGCAGATCTGCTCATCCAAGGAGAGGTTTGAAGGGCAGGTGAGGGACTTGAGGTCCAGATTTGGGGATAGAAGTTACAGTCATAGATGCATTAAGTCAGGTTATAGGAGTGCAAAACATACATCACGAAATTCACTCTTGTATGCACCTCCCAAATGTAAACAACAGGATGGGTGAGTATGCTTTATTTTGATCTATAACCATGACATGAATGACAGAATATGAGAGCAATATTAAAAAGACATTGGCCCATTCTTAAGTCGGAATAGTCACTATAATACTGTTAACCTGTTGCCCCTCTAATGACATCTAGACATTCTACAAATTTGAAGAACATTTTGATCAAAAGCCACTATACTCCCCGGGTGGCAAACTTGTTTAGGAGTAGGAGTCTAAGCAATGTTTTTTCCAATGCAGCTGCTGTCTTGCCTGCAGCAATGTCCTTCGCAGCTCCACATTCGATTCTACGGATGGACTCCGACACTTTTTGATTAAACATCATAATGTGCACTAGATCCAATGTAGTGTATTATGCCACTTGCGGCTGTCCAAAAATATATGTTGGACTTACTACTCAAGAATTGCAGATTCATGTGCGGAAGCATGTGAGGGACATTGCTGCAACCAGGACAGCAGTCGATATCACCGAATTGAAACCAATTCCCCGGCACTTTAGGACGCATCATGATTGTGACCCCAAGTCCTTTAAAGTGCGAGTGATAGATGCCATACACGCTGGTATATGGGGAGGAGATATAGGGAAATGTTAAGCACAATGTGAGGTGAGATGGATAGTCACTTTGGGCACATTGTCTCCCCTTGGTCTTTACTGCGCACCCAGTTTCTTGTCCTTCTTATAAGCGACATTTGCCACCACTTTCACATGCAATGTCAGTGTTTTTTGTGTTTTTGGATTTCATTTTGTGTTTATCTGCAGTTCTGTTATTGACATTACAAATGCTCCCTACTTTTTGGGATTAGGACTGTCCATCATGCATTTACAACAAATGGATTTTGGGAAAGGATGCTGCAATAATCTCTTACAACTGCGGTCTATGGTGATCTATGCAAGGGAACTGGTCATCAATCAGCGCTTACTATGTACTGTAACCTAACAATATAAGATGTTTAAATGCACCATTGATCAGTCTTTTCTCCTTTTGTATCTTTTCCCTTGTCTGTAGTTATGACCTTATTAAAGATGTTTTAGTGTGGTGGCATATGGCCGCACAGCCCTGAAATGTCCTGATTTACCTCTGAGATTGACGTGCACATGTGTTTTTCTCTGCCTCATGCTCCTGCCCACAATTTGTAATTTTGATACCAGTCTGCACATGTCCGGGAGCCATGACAACGTCTTCGCTGGCAGACGTGCGCGGGGATGGTTTTATGGCTGGGGGTGGGCGTTTAAAATATGGTGGGGATTACTTGTGGAGGAGGTCTAATGGTCTGACTGATATATGCAAACTTTTATTGGGAACCTTTCCTCCGACACACCTGTACCTTGGACACCCATTGGTCATATGGGTTAACCCTTTGGTGCTTTTGTTACCACTTGTTTTGTTCTTTTTATACCCCTGCGGGGGATGTTTTATTCAATTGCTATAAGAATAAAATTAATGTTTTTAAAGCTTTAACCGGTTCCCGACCGCCCACTGTAGATAAACGTCCGCGCTGCCTGGGCTCTGTGCAGCGCGGACGTTTAAAAACGGTGGGTGGTCTCGCAGCGCTCAGGACCCCCAGGGTCCTGCAAGCGCTGCGATTCCGGTGCAGAGCGTTAGCTCTGACAGGGAACATCATCGGGACCTGATTGGATGAGGTCCCAGTGATGTTAACCCTTTGCTGTCTTCTATATGCTGCGATCTATAGTGATCGCGGCATATAGGAGACAGCAGGAGGAGAGGGGGTCGTCTTACTTACCTCCGAAGACCTCCGATTCCTTCCAGGACCTGGGGTTGCTATGGCAGCTGGAGGTCACATGACCGCCTCCAGCTCTGCCATATATGGTGTCCTGTCTGGCTCAGCCTGCAAGCTGAGCCAGACAGGAGACTCTGACTGAAACAGGGAAGATCTCATGTAATGTATGTAATATATGTCTATTACATTACATGAGATCAGTGATCAGAAAAATAAAAATTAATGTCCCATACAGGGACTAAGTAAAAATGTAAAAAAAAGTAAAAAAAAAAGTTTTTAAACTGTTAAAAAAAAAATCACAAAATAAATAAAAATAAATAAATAAAATATTAAACCAATAAATCCATATATTTTTACAAAACCAAAAAAAGAACACATATTTGGTATCACCGCGTCCAAAACAATCCTAGCTATAAAACTGTCACACTAATTAACTCCTTCTGTGCACACCGTAATAAAAATAAATAAAAAACGGAGCAAAATAATATGCTTTTTCATCATATCGCCAAACAAAAAGTGGAAAAAAATGCGATCAAAAAGCAAAATAGAAATAAAAATGGTACCGCTGAAAACGTCATCTTGTTCTGCAAAAAACAAGCCGCCATACAGCTCCATCAGTTGAAAAATAAAAAAGTTATAGTGCTCAGAATAAAGCAAAGCAAAAAAAATATTTTTTTCTATAAATTTGTTTTATTGTGTAAAAGCGCCAAAACATAAAAAAATATACAGTAAGTGTAGTATCGCTGTAAACGTACTGACCCGAAGAATTACGCTTTTACCACACGCAGAACGGCATAAAAAAAAACCTCAAAGAACAATTGCTGAATTGTTTTTTGTTAACTTTACCTCCCAAAAAACGGAATAGAAAGCGATCAAAAAATGTCACGTACAACAACCCGAGCCATAAAACTGTCACACTAATTAACTCCTTCTGTGCACACCGTAATAAAAATAAATAAAAAGCGGAGCAAAAAAATATGCTTTTTCATCATATCGCCAAACAAAAAGTGGAAAAAAATGCGATCAAAAAGCAAAATAGAAATAAAAATGGTACCAATAAAAATATCAACTCGTCCCGCAAAAAACAAGCCATCACATGACTCTGTCGGCCGAAATATGGAAAAATTATAGCTCTCAAAATATGGTGATGCAAAAACTAGATTTTGCAAAAAAAAGCGTCTTTTAGTGTGTGACAGCTGTCAGTCATAAAAACCCGATATAAATCTGGTATCTCTGTAATCGTACCGACCCGAAGAATAAAGTAATCTCATCACTTATACCGCACGAGGAGCGGCGTAAAAAATAAATAAAACCAATTCTTCACCTGCTACTGATTTATTTATTATGTCTCCGAAAGATCGCAGTAAGGCTCGGCACACATTTATCCTGCGCTCTGCGCTGAGCACTTACACCAGAGTTTCCGTGTAAATCTCTGAAATACGTGATTCAGCCAGAACCCATGACGGAAGATTCCCTGTAATGAGGCAGATATAGACCACTGTGGACGCCGTCTAGCCTGGGATCCCACGGTGTCATTTGTTTTAGGCGTGCATAAAAGTGCGGTTGGCCAGTTTTGTGCACTTCTGAAAAAAAGGACACCGCTAAACAGAGGCCAGACGGAGTCCAGAGTAACTCTGCTGCCTCATTACAGTGAATGGATCCCGCAGGGGTTTCATCTGAATTATATCACTTGGAAATTTAGATGGAAACCCCGATGTAAGTGCTCAGCCTAGAGCGCCGGATAAATGTTACGTAAAATGTTCCCAATAAAAGCTTCAACTCAGTCCTCAAAAAAAGCTAGTCCCCACTCAGGTCCATCATCTGTTAAAAATATAAGGGACTTCCAAGTTACTGGTAGCAGAAAGGCTCTGGAAAAGCGAAATGGCCCTTGCCCCCCAAAAGAAATTCAGAAAATTTTGTGCTCCCAAATCCAAATGCCTATTCTACAATAATTTGTTCTCCAATTGTCAAATAGCACTCCGTCCCCCCCAGATCTCGCCGTATGGCTGAGCGGTACGATACAGCCACATATGGGGTATTGCCACTTTTAGAAGAAATTGTGTGACACATTTCGGCACCATTTTTACCCATTGCCCTGTGTGAAAATGTAAAATCTGAGGGTAAAACATTTTTTTGTGGTAAAAATATAATTATGCTTTTTTCACTGCCCAATGGTATAAATTTAAAAATTAAAAAATACTCACTAATTCCCTAGATGAATTTCATGAGAGGTGTAGTTTACAAAATGGGGTCACTTGTGGGGGTTTCTGCTGTTTCGGCATGTCAGCGACTCTTCAAATGTGACATGGTGTCTGCTGCCTATCCCAGCCAACATAGCGCTCCTTTCACTTCCGAACCCTGCCGTACACCAAAGCAGTGGTTTTCCCCCACATATGGGGTATCGGCGTACTCAGGAGAAATTGCACAACAAATTTCATGGTTCAATTTATCCTATTACCCTTATGATAATGCAAAATTAAGGGATGAAAAACGGTTTTGTGGGAAAAATTAGAAAATTTTATTTTTACAGCTCAATATTATAATCTTCTGTGAAGCACCTTGGGGTTCAAGGTGCTCACCACACATCTAGATAAGTTCCCTAAGGGGTCTAGTTTCCAAAATGGTGTCACTTGTGGGGGGTTTCCACTGTTTAGGCACTTCAGAAGCTCTCCAAACGCAACATGGAGTCCGCTAATTATTCAGACAAATTTTACATTCAAAAAGTCAAATGGCGCTCCTTCCCTTTCAAACCCTGCCGTGCGCCCAAACAGTGGTTTGCCTCCACATATGGGGTATCAGCGTGTTCAGGAGAAATTGCACAACAAATTTCATGGTGCAATTTTTCCTATTACCCTTAGGATAATGCAAAATTAAGGGATGAAAAACGTTTTTGTGGGAAAAATGTGAAAATTTTATTTTTACAGCTCAATATTATAAACTTCTGTGAAGCACCTTGGGGTTCAAGGTGCTCACCACACATCTAGATAAGTTCCCTAAGGGGTCTAGTTTCCAAAATGGTGTCACTTGTGGGGGGTTTCCACTGTTTAGGCACTTCAGGAGCTCTCCAAACGCAACATGGCGTCTGCTAATTATTCAGACAAATTTTATATTCAAAAAGTCTAATGGCGCTCCTTCCCTTCCGAACCCTGCAGTGCGCCCAAACAGTGGTTTTCCCTCACATATGGGGTATCAGCACGCTCAAGAGAAATTGCACAAAAAAATTTGGGGTCCATTTTTTCCTATTACCCCTGTGAAAATAGAAAAAATTGGGTCTAAAGTAACATTTTTGTGAAAAAAGTTAAATGTTAATTTTTTTCTTCCACATTCCAAAAATTCCTGTGAAGCACCTGAAGGGTTAATAAAGTTCTTGAATGTGGTTTTGAGCACCTTGAGGGGTGCAGTTTTTAGAATGGTGTCACTTTTTGGTATTTTCTGTCAAAAAGACCCCTCAAAGTGACTTCAAATATGATGTGGTCCCTAAAAAAATGTTTTTGTAAATTTTGTTGGAAAAATGAGAAATCGCTGGTCAACTTTTAACCCTTATAGCTCCCTAACAAAAAAAATTTTGGTTCCAAAATTGTGCTTATGTGAAGTAGACATGTGGGAAATGTTATTTATTAACTATTTTGTGTGACACATCTCTCTGATTTAAGGGCATGAAAATTCAAAGTTAGAAAATTGCAAAATTTTCAAAATTTTCACCAAATTTCCAATTTTTTCACAAATAAACGTAAGTTATATCGAAGAAATTTTACCAGTATCATGAAGTACAATATGTCACGAAAAAACAATCTCAGAATCAGGGGAATACGTTGAAGCGTTCCAGAGTAATTACTTCATAAAGTGACAGTGGTCAGAATTGAAAAAATTGGCCCGGTCACGAAGGCAAAAACAGGCTCTGGTGCGAAGTGGTTAAACGCTCCTGTTTTCTCTTCTGTTAATTTTTGCCAGAGCTTGCAACACAGCTTGGCATTAAAATGGTGTTCTTCATCTCCTCCGGCATCATGTCTTCCAAGAATTAAACTTCTGGAAAACTCCTCTAATTATAGTGCAAAATTACACACTGAAGAGAGCTGTGCAGTTGTGCAGTATACAGTAGCTCCATAAATTTAAGGTTGTGAGGGTCTTGAGACAGCTCACTTATTTTACCCATTGTTTAGAGAAGATGAACAGTCAGACTTTGTTTTTAGACGCCATTGGCCTGAAAGATATGGACAAAACTGTTCTAACACCAAGCTGTATTGGAAATAATGTGAGGATGGAGGTAGGGGCAAGGTGCGCTGATTATTGCACAAATCAAGCACCTGTCAGGAAAATTGAAGAATCGGGTATGACAATGAAGATGATGATTCTGCGGTGGAGAGAACCTGGGAATCAAACAGGAGTAATGAGAAAGTGATATTGTCAGAGGAGGAGGTTGTTGGCATCTGCAGTGTACAAGGCAATACACAAGATTCTATGGGGCAAAATCATTTTTTTTTCTACTGACAGCTCTGGAGCATGTGGTGCAGCTCTTACTGTTGGTGGAGGAGCCTGTACAGTACCTTAAAGGTCTGACCAGAGAGGTGGCAAGTTGTACGTGCGGGATTTTCATGTATGGAAGTTCTTTTGCATGTTGCTGTCCGATGATTCCTTAGTAATCTCCAGGCTCTGCAAGAGAAATAAAAGGTGTGGACTTCCTAGCTCGTAAAGACTTGGAACTATGGTTCTCCATCAGCACATGAGGCAACATCACCTACTCATTTTGAAAACTCAATCTGGCCAGCCATCAGAGCAAGCCTCAAGTTGTCATCCTTCTGCTTCTCGTCACAGTCATCTTTCTGTCAGCTAAACTGCACCTTTAAGCATTACCTGGTTGGTATTATCAATCCAAAATTCATCATTATAATACCTCCTTTACTGCATGTTGTACTGTCCTGCTGCGACGACACATTCTGTGTAATGGACAAGAATATGCTCCCAGTCATCTGCTAGTTTGCCAACCAAACTCACACCTTGTCAACTTGCTGGTGTTGCAATCGCTGCTTTATTAGCTTGTCTGCTGCCTTTTTGAGAAATGATGGCGTGTCCTACATCTCTTCCGGACGTGTGCTCAGCATTGCTGGAAGATACATACACCTCCTCCAGATCCTTTTCAAGTGACATCATCTGATCCCCAACACTTACAGAGCAAATTGTTGATTCCACACACAAACCACTTTCTTTTAGCTCATGTAAGTCAAAATGCAGCCAAGCAGTTTTACATCTTGACAGCTAGAAGGTGAAAAACCATAAGAAGGGCATGTAGCTACTGTGCATAAAGCGGCAATTCAAATGATGGTTGGCTCCCTGTGAACTGCAAATCGGAACTGTCATGAATGACAATGCCCAAAACATTCTGACTGCATTATGGTCAGAAAAACTGACTCACTCTATATGCATTGCTTATGCCCTGAATTTAATAGAGCAATATTTAATTCACAAACATGAACACTTCAGGAAGGTGTATGTGGCAAATCATGTCTTCCTGGCTTTGCAAAAAGAAAAAAAATCAAGCTGACAGAGTGCCACCTGGAATATAACAACGCATCAGTTGGAATTCAACTCTATTTGTTGCATTGTTTGTATGAACAACATAAAGAAGTGATGGGCCACATTATGTAACAGTCAAACAGGAGCATGGGTTACTTTGAGATCTGACATTGGCAGCTAATGAGAGATGCCTACTGAAGCACCTTGAAGAGGCGACAAAATTTGTCCGTAGGGACAAGTCTGCAATCACTACAGTAATCCCGCTAATATTTATGCTGGAAAAAAACACTCAACAGCATGAATTATTTGATAGAGGATGGACATTGATTTGCACCAGTTTAGTGCAACCCTCATGGGGTTCCTTAAGTGCATATCACATGCTGCAAGATTTCCAGAAAGAGGAGGACGACGATCCTAAGCCATTGGATGTAGAGGGGGACAGAGACTTGGTGCCGGCAAGGGACTGAGTGAGAATGATTATGATGACGACATTTTTAGCTATTCAGCACCACCCTGTGTTGTATTGGAGACCCTCAGGGTCTATGTCACATGCTGCAGGATGTGGAGAATAAGAAAGAGGAGGATGATCATCAGCCAGTGGGTGTTGAGGAGTGTATGGACATGGTGGAGGTAGAGGACGAGATTGACAATCAAAGTGAAAATGATGATGAGGTTGATGCTAGACATGACAAACAAGTGAAGCAGCATGGTGATGACAAGGATACAACATGCTGTTCCAGTAGTTTTGAGGCACAGGGTAGAAGTGATATGGGGCGATAGCTAGACACACAGGATGAGTCAAGGGGGGGCTTTTTGAGGATGGGTGTTATCGAGGCATGTTTGAAGCATGAGGAGAGGACACCAGTTGTCAGTGATAGGTTGAACAGATGGGTTAGGGTTAGGATGAAGACTGTGATGATGTTTTGGATGAAGTTTGGACAGGATCAGGTTACGTGCACAGGTATTGAGATGTGATCTGGAGAGTAGAGAGGAAGGTTTATTTTCTGTAATGGCTGAGAACCTGATTTCAGAGGAAGAAGACTGAGTAGTTATGAGGAGGGGTTGTGGGCACTGTAGTCTAAAGCTTTCTCTGAAGTTGTCAATCTTCTGCTAGATGAATGAGGCAAAGTGTTCAGTAGAGATGAGAGTAGAGGGATGAGGTGCTGGGGGATGGAGGAAAGAATTGAAAGTTTTGAATATCTGTTTAGGGTTGTGAGACAAGCAGGATATGAGACATGAGAAGTAGGTTTGTTTTGCAGCAGTGAGTGTGGACTTGAAATTGGTGAGGGACTGTTTGTATGTGATGAACTGCTCATTGAAATGGGATATTTTCCATCTCCACTCAGCAGCTCTGGAAGCCCACCTCAGTTCTTTAGTCAGGCTTGTGTGCCAAGGTTGCCTGTTGATTGTGCAAGCTTTGGTATGTGTGAGGGGGATGACAGATTTGAGAACTGCAGCTAGTGGTGATATACAAAGTGGCAGCATCATCTACATCATGTCAGCAACCTATGTCTGCCAGAGGGAGAAGGGTCTAGGAAAGTGAGTGTGAATCAAAGTCTTTGAGATTTCTGCGAAGGTGTGCAAGTTTGTGGAGTGGGGATTGTGAACAATGTGAGTAGGTTGTGGTCTGACAGGGGGAGAGGTGAGTTAGAGAGGTTAGATAGGAAACAGAGGTGAAGTGAAAATTAGGTCCAGTGTGTACCCATTTTTGAGAGTGGCAGCGGAGGACCATTGAGTGAGGCCAAAGGAGTAAGTGAGTGTTAAAAGCTTGAAGCCAGCTGAGTGGGAAGTGTCAATGGGGATGTTGAAGCCACCCATGATGATAGTGGGATGTCAGCGGAGAGGAAATGAAGTAGCCAGGTGGTGAAGTGGTCAAAAAAGGTGGTGGCTGTCCCTGGAGGTGGTAAATGACAGCCAGTTGGAGGTTGGAGGGAGAGTAGATGCAGACAGAGTGCACCTCAAAAGAAGGGAGAGTGACAGAGGATGGCAGTGGAATTGGGATGAAGGAACAGTAATCTGACAGGAGAAAACCAACTCCTCCACCATGCTTGTTGCTGGGGCAGAGGGTGTGGGAAAGATGGAATCCACCATGAGAAAGTGCAGATGGAGAGGCTGTGTTCAGAGGGGGTGAGACAGGTTTCAGTGATGCTGAGGAAGGAAAGTTTGTAAGCAATGAAAAGATCATGAATGTATGAAAGTTTGTTGCAGACAGAGCGAGCATTCCATAGCGCTCTTGATAGAGGGACTGGGGAAGCGGGGGCTGGGTGAATGCATATAAGGTTAGAAAGGTTGTGTAAATTTGTGATAGATCGTGGATGGGAGGTAGAAGTGACTGTGAGGATGTGGTGAGGAGGGCCAGGGTTTGGCAAGATATCACCGGAAGTGATGAGAAGCAGAGAGAGTGTTAGTAGGTGGGAGCAGGTGAGGGCATGAGGTGGCGGTCTGTGTTTAGAGACAAAGAATTTTGTGTTGAGGAACAGATCTGAGAAGGCGGTGAGATGGATGGGGAGGATGGAGGAAGTGATGACCAGTTGATTACTAAGTTTAGGGATTAAGGGGGTTAGTAAGAAGTGGAGGACTATAAGGGTGACAGTGGAAAGACACAGTAATATTGTTTACAGTAGCTATGTATCCAGCTACCTTCAGTTCCCTTCTGGTTCAAGTCTGGTTTAATTCATTATAGTATTCTGGTCTAATTCATTGTAGAACACTTAAACGATGCACTTAGATGATGCACAAGCAGACTAACGTCTATGCAGACTTGTCGCTCACAATATATACACACGTGGTCAAAATTGTTGGTACCCCTCGTTTAATGAAAGAAAAACCCACAATGGTCACAGAAATAACTTGAATCTGACAAAAGTAATAATAAATTAAACATCTATGAAAATGAGCAAATGGAAGTCAGACATTGCTTTTAAACCCTGCTTCCACAAATTTAAAAAAAAAAATTAAACTCATGAAATAGGCCTGGACAGAAATGATGGTACCCAAGAAAATAATGTGACAAAAGGGACATGTTAAATCAAGTTGTGTCCACTAATTAGCATCACAGGTGTCTACAATCTTGTAATCAGTCAGTGAGCCTGTATGTAGGGCTACAGATACTCACTGTGCTGTTTGGTGACATGGTGTGTACCACACTCAACATGGACCAGAGGAAGCAAAGGAAAGAGTTGTCTTAGCAGATTAGAAAGAAAATTATAAACAAGCATGTTAAAGGTAAAGTTATAAGACCATTTCCAAGCAGCTTGATGTTCCTGTGACTACAGTTGCACATATTATTCAGAAATGTAAGATCCATGGGACTGTAGCCAACCTCCCTGGACGTGGCCGCAGGAGGAAAATTGATGACAAATCAAAGAGACGGATAATACGAATGGTAACAAAACAGCCCAGGATAACTTCTAAAGAGATTAAAGGTGAACTTCAACTCAAGGAACATCAGTGTCAGATCGCACCATCTGTTGTTGTTTGATCCAAAGTGGACTTCATGGGAGACGACCAAAGAGAACACCATTGTTAAAACAAAATCATAAAAAAGGCAGACTGGAATTTGCCAAACTACATGTTGACAAGCCACAAAGCTTCTGGGAAAATGTCCTATAGACAGATGAGCCAAAAATGGAAGTTTTTGGCAAGGCACATCAGCTCTATGTTCACAGACGGAAAAATGAAGCAAGACTATTAAGGGATTCCAGAGAGAAATGTGCTGCCCAGTGTCGGAAAGCTTGGTCTCAGTCGCAGCTCATGGGTCTTGCAACAGGATAATGATCCAAAACACACAGCTAAACACACCCCAGAATGGCTAAGAGGAAAACATTGGACTATTCTGAAGTGGCCTTCTATAAGCCCTGACCTAAATCCTATTGAGCATCTTTGGAAAGAGCTGAAACATGCCGTCTGGAAAAGGCAACCTTCAAACACGAGACAACTGGAGCAGTTTGCTCATGAGGAGTAGGCCAAAATACCTGTCGAGAGGTGCAGAAGTCTCATTGACAGTTACAGGAATCGTTTGATTGCAGTGAGTGACTCAAAAGGTTGTTCAACAAAATATTAAGTTAACAGTACCATCATTTCTGTCCAGGCCTATTTCATGAGTTTACTTTTTTAAATAATTCAGTGGAAGCAGGGTTGAAAACCAATGTCTGACTTTCATTTGTTCATTTTTATAGATTTTTAATTTATTATTACTTTTGTTAGATTCAAGTTATTTCTGTGACCATTGTGGGTTTTTCCTTCATTGAACGAGGGGTGCCAACAATTTTGACCACGTGTGTATATATGCTTAGTAATGCATTCAGGTCTGAAATAGAGGGGAGAAGCTGCACTCAACTTAATCAATTGATCAAAGCTAAGCCAGATGTAGGAAATCATAGGCAAAGTAAACAAGCAGGTCATAAAGAAAAGTAGGGGATGGTAGTGGAGTAGCCAGTTGCAGACATACCAGAAAGATACAAGCAGCAGAGGCAAGGAATATCACACATTTTATCTATTGAATAACATCTTACAGAACATTCTAACAATATCTACAGGCTTAACCTTGGTTTCTTTTAGCTGAAACAAAACATGATTTTTGTAAGCTGGTGTATAGTTGACATATAACATGTAATGAATCATATTGGCAAATTATGGATTATAAAATAGCAGCATTGATTATTTTCATTATCATTATAAACAACAGTAAGGCATGCATCTACCTTATGCAATATAAGTAGTCTACAAAGTTTGAAACTGCTGTAAGTGTTTAAGCAGTCTGCTGTTAACTACTGGTTACCATCTGTTTTCATCTAGTCAGAAAGGTTGGGGACACTTGGATATTCAAAAGGCTGTGTTTGCATTACAGAACTCAAAAAGGGTTCAATAGACTCCAAGTAGAGCTCAGAGTGTAATACACATATTTTCCTGGCAGTTATATGAAGTTCAATTATGCAATTCATAGCTAATGTGTTTGCTTCAAATCAAATTTTCAGAGAAAATTTGTCCGGCAAATTCTAATTTCAAAAGATCATCTGTATTTAGGTCCTATGCATCTCATTATTTCAGGTGGTTGGGTATTTTGTTTTTGGTGGCTAGGTGTGTGATTTTTCAATGCTTCACAGTGAAGGAAATAATTAGACCTGTCCTCGGGTAAATATGCCACTCAGGAATCACTTGAGGTTAAGCTCTGCATGCATGCAGGAGGCTTATGATAAAATATACTGTATATGTGATAAATGAAGTCTGATCTGGGTTCTAGGATACACCACTTATGATATGACAACATCCAGATGTGATTATGTTTAAATATATTAATATTGTGCTGTAAGATTGTTTTATCCACGTGACATAGACTTTATTTATTAATTTGTTTGTATACCCTCCTTTTTGCTCAATGAAAACTTTTCTGATTTGTTTGTATACAATTGGCATAAAATATACCCCTTGTGTGTTGATGGTATTAAGTGTGTATATATATATAATATGTATGTACATATACATATATGTACAGTACAGACCAAACGTTTGGACACATCTTCTCATTTAAAGATTTTTCTGTATTTTCATGACTATGAAAATTGTACATTCACACTGAAGGCATGAAATTATGAATTAACACATGTGGAATTATATAGTTAACAAAAAAGTGTGAAACAACTGAAAATTTGACTTATATTCTAGGTTCTTCAAAGTAGCCACCTTTTGCTTTGATGACTGCTTTGCACACTCTTGGCATTCTCTTGATGAGCTTCAAGAGGTAGTCACTGGAAATGGTCTTCCAACAATCTTGAAGGAGTTCCCAGAGATGCTTAGCACTTGTTGCCCCTTTGCCTTCACTCTGCGGTCCAGCTCACCCCAAACCATCTCGATTGGGTTCAGGTCTGGTGACTGTGGAGGCCAGGTCATCTGGCGTAGCACCCCATCACTCTCCTTCTTGGTCAAATAGCCCTTACAAAGCCTGGAGGTGTGTTTGGAGTCATTGTCCTGTTGAAAAATAAATGATGGTCATAGTTTTGATGCCTTCAGTGTGAATGTAAAATTTTCAAAGTCATGAAAATACAGAAAAATCTTTAAATGAGAAGGTGTGTCCAAACTTTTGGTCTGTACTGTATGTATGTACATATTATATATATATATATATATATATATATATATATATATATATATATATATACATATATACATATATACATATATATATATATATATACATATACGGTATATATATTCAGTGAAGGAAATAATTATTTGATCCCTTGCTGTTTTTGTAAGTTTGCCCTCTGACAAAGACATGAACAGTTTATAATTTTAAGAGTAGGTTAATTTTAACATTGAGAGATAGAATATAAAAAAACAAACAAGAAAATCACATTGTATAAATTAGATACATTTTTTTGCATTTTGCAGTGAGAAATAAGTATTTGATCCCCCTACAAACAATTATGAGTTCTGGCTCCTACAGACCAGTTAGACGCTCCTAATCAATGGTTACCTGCATTAAAGACAGCTGTCTTACATAGTCACTGGTATAAAAGACTCCTGTCCACAGACTCAATTAATCAGTCAGACTCTAACCTCTACAACATGGGCAAGACCAAAGAGCTTTCTAAGGATGTCAGGGACAAGATCATATACCTGCACAAAGCTGGAATGGGCTACAAAACCATAAGTAAGACACTGAGTGAGAAGGAGACAACAGTGCAATAGTAAGAAAATGGAAGAAATACAAAATGACTGTCAATCGACATTGATCTGGGGCACCATGCAAAATCTCACCTCGTGGGGTATCCTTGATCATGAGGAATGTGAGAGATCAGCCTAAAGCTACACGGGGGGAACTTGTTATTGATCTCAAGGCAGCTGACACCACTGTCACCAAGAAATCCATTGGTAACACATTACGCCTTAAAGGTTTCACGAAGGCACATGTGGAGGCCCATCTGAAATTTGCCAATGAACACCTGGATGATTCTGTGAGTTATTGGGAGAAGGTGCTGTGGTCAGATGAGACAAAAATTGAGCTCTTTGGCATTGACTCAACTCGCCCCTGTTTAAATGCCATCAATGAAATATCCCCAAGACAAAATGTGACTAATGTAAAAATTTTAATCCTCTGCAAAAATGTTCTTTTTTGCGCTGAGCTAGAACAGAGCTGTTTTTAAACCCAAATCATGTCTATTGTAATTGTTGCTTTATACTGCAAGTAGATACAGTTGAAGCCAGAAGTTTATATACACTATATAAAAAGACACATATGCATGTTTTTCTCAATATCTGATATGAAATCAGAATAAACCTTTCCCGTTTTCGGTCTATTAGGATTACCATAATTTTTAATATTTGCCAAATGCCTGAATAATGAGAGAGAGAGAGAATGTTTTAAGGCATTTTTATTACATACTGCAAAGTCAAAAGTTTACATATATTTGATTAGTATTTGGCACCATTGCCCTTAAACTGAATGACTTGGGTCAAATGTTTGGGATATCCTTCCACTAGCTTCTCACAATAGATGGTTGGAATTTGAGCCCATTCCTCCTGACAAAACTGGTGTAATTGATCCAGGTTTGTACTTCGCCTTGCTCGTACCTGCCTTGTCAGATTTTTTCGGCGGTCTCCGGGAAAATGGCCAACGGAGGTGGCGCATGCACAATTGAGATCTCGGGAGCCAAGATCTCACTCTGAGCATGAGCCACCTCCGATGGCCATTTTCCTAGAGACCGCCACATAGGAAAGTATGAAAGGTGCGGTGCTCCAGTTTTTACAAAATGTCGGCAGAGCCCCCGCACCACCGAACACTTACTACAAGCATGGGGCCTGCAGCATGGGGCCCGCAGCATGGGGCCCGCAGCAATCTTCCGACTCCTGCCTGTGCCGGAAGGCAGAAGTTTATGGCAGCAGCGATCTCCTGACTTCTGCCTCCGAACACCCTGTCCTGCCTTGACCCTGCCACCTGAGACCCCACTCTACCAATGTCTCGGCCCCCCAAGTAAGCTGATTGTAATAGGCACCGGTTTATAAAAAAAACATTTTTTCCTATTCTCCCAAAAATTTGGGGTGCGTCTTATAATCCGCAAGATATGGTACATAGAGTATTACAGTATGTAAAAGATTATGCTAAATTCTTTGCATACGGATTGCATACACATGTCATACGGATGCTAGGCGAGAAGAAAAAAAAAGCACACTCGCATAGCACTTACATGACATACGGAATGACATACGCCTGACACTCGCCAACTTTTCGGGCTGAGGAACTGAGTGATTTTATATACGCAGATGTGAGCGAATCCTTAGAGCGGTTCACAGGAGCGCATAAAAATTTGCTCAGTGTTTCATTCAGGGAAGTGGTAAGATTTTTTTTCTCACTTGTCATCCATGTGCCGTCCCTGTGCATTCAATTTTTTTACAGCAGCAACAATAAGTAATTTACAAGACTATTTACAGTTTCCCATGTTACAGAACTGCAATGTGTCCGTAAAAATCGGATGCTGTACTGTGGTTCTGTATGACATCTGATTTTTTCATGCACCTATAGACGTGAGTGTCATCCGATTTAGAGAAGAAACTATTGCGTGCTGTAACTTTTTTCACACACAGATTCAGTCAGTGAAAAAAAAATCGTTCATCTGCACTGCCCCATTGAATAACATTGGCCCAAATGCTGTGCTTATTTTTCACGGACAGTACTCAGACCGAAAATATGGTAGTTTGAACAAGCTCTTAACAAAGGAATGAACAGATATGTGTCAGTATCTTCTTTTCTTAATTGCATTCTCCTTTTTACAGCATAATTTACTAACTGTACAGCATATATGTCCAAAATGTGCAAGTTTCAAATGCTGTGCACAATATTATTTATTGGAGCATGCTGATGAACAGATATGATCATATAATCCTCCATCAGTGGTCTCCAATAACACTCTGCACAACATTAGGTTGTGTTTTACAATGGAGGCCACTGCCAGATAAGTCTGGCCACATGACCTACCATTAGCAGTTATATTCCATACAGGCATCAGTAAATGAGAGTGTAATAAAAAGGGGGCTGCAATTTACCAAAAAGGACACTGACTGAAACCTGGTAATAAAGGGTCATTTTTGTCAAAATAGTGATCCTTGTCACTTTACAATGAGAGGAATAATACCTCAAACCTCCTGAGTAAATTCAAAATGTAAAGCTTTATGCATCCTTTCACTGATCTTTCTGGATTCTCAAGTTTAATATGATTGAAACGGACTTGCATGGGGACATATAGTACCAATACAGCTGAGAAAAACTTTGTTAAAGGATATATATCCGGAACTTTATGAAAAGCAAAAAATGTGCCTAAGCAATAACAGACAAGTAGTTGCTACCTTCCTGCCTGTTGTGCCCGACGCTGTTCTTCCCCGGAACACAGCAGTCACAGACCGCTCCTGCTGGGCATTCAGCTGTCTCTCACGTCGACAGAGCGGAGGCTTTTTCGCTCCTCTCTGTTGACAGGGTGGGACTTCCGACATCATTCTGATTGATAGCCAGTTTCCCGACTGCCTAACTGCAGGAGCCGGCTGTCAATCAGAATGACATTGGAAGTCACGCCCCGTAGCATCAGCAGAGGCAGCTGATGTCAGCAGATGCAGCTGAATTCCTGGGAAGACCGCTGTGTGCCAGGGAAGAATGGTGCTGTGCACAACAGGCAGGCAGGTAGCAACTACCTGCCTGTTAGTGCTTAAGCACATTTTTTGTTTTTCATAGAGTTCCAGATATACCCTTTAAAGTTGCATTTTAATACTGCAATCAGTTTTGGAAAATCCCAGTAGAAGCTAGAATGATGAAATTTAGGGTTAGGCAGGTTTTTACATGATGAGCCTTTATCTTTTTCCATTTTGGGAGCATAACATTAAACCACAACTTTTGCAAAATTAGCACCTTTCATATTTTATGTTCATATATGTTTGCGATCTCTATTGTCTTTTGCTTCTCATTTAGTAATTTTAAGTGGGCAATTTCTCTACATACATTTTGAAATATTTTTTTATTCTCAATAATAGTTTTGTACCTTGTCCGTGCTAAATAGTTTGAATAAGAAAATTAAGGATAAAACATTGTTTGTAAAAACGGATACACTATCATATACTAATAAAAATCTCATCCAAAATATGATGAAAATCAGAAATTTTTCTCTTGTGCAAGAAAGAAACGGATGTCTGAACAAGGCTTTAGTCGTCAATTTTTACAACTGAAACCCTCATGTTTAATACCCTGGCTTGGAAGCTTAGTCCACCTGCTACCTGCACCTGCTAAATTTCAAAGTCATCTTTCTTATACACTAGTGTCCAAAATTAAACCTAAAATATTCCACATCTGAGATCTGAATAGTGGATTATAGACAAACAGAATCATGAGTATGAGATGATAGATGCAAGAAAGTAAAATACTGTAATTACCACTTCAGCATGCAGCACACATCTCTCTTTATATTGCGATATGCAAATAAAAATATACAAATAAATGATTATTTTCCCCAAGCACCGTCTTCCTAAATATTTAACTAATTTCTATCCTTAAATATTTTCAAAAATACATAATAAATTATCTTTCATTGTGTATTTTGTTATTTCTGGTTAACAGTTTTATTGTGGCACCAGGAGCAGCCACATTTGGAAATAAACAGATTTAATTTTCCATGCATTATCAAGATAAATTAGTTACATTGTTTTGTCAGTAATTGCAATCAAGAGTGTTCATTATTTTGGTAACAAAATGTTCCACCCCTGCTTGAACATAAATGCATTTATCAATAATTAGCTTTTGTCAACTTTGCAAGATAATTTATTCTAAATAAGCATTGATATTTAGTATAGTGTACATTCGATTTTATAAAAGCATAGACTTGAATAGAAAATTATATTTTTTACTTACAGTATATGCTTAAATTAAAAAAGCAGTTTACTTTATAACACTTATCCTTGGCATTGAAGAACTAATATCTTTTTGGTTTGTGCTCAGCTAGCTCAATATTTTATCTTGCTTTTTTCAAAATTTATTGCAGATTTTACACAAGTGACTTCAGTATGTCATAGATTAACTTAATTGTCCTCAATGAGCAAAAAAAAATGCACTATTTTTTTTAACTTTCTTCCCCATTCACCAAAATGAAATGTATTCTATTTTAAAAAGGTTTTGTCTTGAGTTCTAAATTTATTTTACTTTACAATACTTAATTTATTTATTTTTACATTTTGACATGTTTTTCACTCTTAAAGAATTCCTGCCATGAAGTGTTTTTTTTTACTTTCTGTATATCTGTATGTAGAATAGTGTGTGTGCTAATATTTTCAACTACAACCGCTTCCTCCAGTATCTAGCGCCTTTATGCTCCTCCTCTCAGTGATGTCAATGCTCTTTAGACTATCCAGCTCACTCTATGCTCTATGCGTGATCCAGAATTCTCTTTAAGGCCACGGCTCCACTATCAGTATTTGGTCAGTATTCGGTCAGTATTTTTTCTCAGGACTGGGAGCCAAAACCAGGTGAGGAACAATCAGAGAAAAGGTATAATAGAAACAAGTGCACAAATTCTACATTTATCATCCACTCCTGGCTTTGTCTCCCACTCCTGAGAAAAAATACTGACCGAATACTGACCAAATATTGATAGTGGGGCCGTAGCCTTACAAAGTAAGTCTATGGAGCTTCATTCTGACACGCCATAGGATTACATTGTGAAAGTCACTTACGGGTCACGCAGAGCGCAGTATGACCCGGAAAATATGAAGAGCAGTGACATCACTGAGAATAGCAGAATGGCACTGGGTCCCAGAGGAGAGGGCAATACGTGAGTATATTAACACACACAATACTCTACATACACATACAGTTGCTTGCCAAAGAATTCACTTGGCATTTTTTGTGTTTTGCTACCTCAAAACCTGGAATTTGAGTATTTTTTTTTTAGGGTTTGCATCAGTTCGTGTAAAGAACATGCCTACAGCTGTGAACCTTTGGTTTTCTTTTTATTGTGAAGCAAACAACAAATAGGACAAAGTAACTGAAAACTTCAGTGTGCATAATTATTCACCCTCCTAATGTCAGTACTTTGTAGAGCCTCCTTTTGGGGCAATTACAGCTGCAAGTCACTTTGGATTAGTCTCTATGAGCTTTTCACATCTTGCCACTGGGATTTTTGCCCATTACTCGATGCAAAACTGCTCCAGCTTCATCAAATTGGATGGTTTCCTCTGGTGAACAGTAGAGATGAGTGATCGGCGAACGTCCCAATGTTGGACGAGCAGTTCGTCAAACATATCCAAACTCCATTGAATTCAATGGGAGCCAAAATCAAATGCATAGACAACACCTTCAAGGGGGCCAAAAAGCTGTCAAAACAGCTCAAATTAGGGGCAGAAACCAGGAAAAGTGGCATCAATTGACCCACAGTCAAAATTTTATAATGGCACACCAGCAGTCAGGCATGGGCCATGCATGAGGTATAAGGGTCTGGGCCAGGATTTACTGCTTTGAATTTAATTTCAAATTAAGATGAGGTGGGTGACGGACCAGTGTAGGCCTGCTGTGCTTGGGGCCCTGATACCTCATGCAATAACTCAAACTGCTTTTCTGCTCAGCCACACTCAGGTGACTCAAACATCAGTTTGGTAGACTACTATTGGTAGAAAAATTTAAGGATAGCAACACAGGTAGTTGACTGATCAATTGACCCACAGTAGAAATTTTATAGCAGTCAGACATGACCCATGCATGAGGTATCAGGGTCTGGGCCAGCATTTACAGCTTGGAATGTAACTTCAAATTAAGACAAGGTGGGTAAGGGACCGGTGTAGGCCTGCTGTGCTGGAAGCCCTGATACCTCGTGCAACAGCTCAAACTGCTTTTCTGCTCAGCCACACTCAGGTGACACAAACATCAGTTTAGTAGACTACTATTGCTAGAAAAATTTAGGGATTGAATCACAGGTAGTTGACTGAAAGAAAGTGGAGGCCTGCCAGTCTAGGAGCCCTACTGCTACAGGCAACACACATGAAGGAGACCCAAATTGGAGTCTCCACATTTCAAAAAATATTGCCACACACCACTAAAGTGGCATCAATTTCACCAGAGTAGAAATAGTATAATGGGGTTCTGACACCCCTTCAACTACAGGCAACCCACCAGATGGAGACCCAACTTGGAATCTCCACATTTCAAAAAAATATTTCCACTAACCACTAAAGAGGCATCAATTTCTGCAGAGTAGAAATAGTATAATGGGGCTCTGACACCCCTTCCACTACAGCCAAACCAGCAGATGGAGTCTCAACTTTTACAACTTGGAGTCTCCACATTTCAAAAAATTGTTAGTAACATCAGCAGAAGTAGCAACAGCAGGCACAGAAGCCACGACAAAGGTGGTCTCGCAATAATGCAAGATCAATGCAGCACACTAAAAATTACACCATCGCCTAGTCTGCCCAGTCTGTGACTGGGGAGCAAAAGTCATTGGAGATCCATTATATGTTCTTCTTGATGAAAGTTAGGCAGTCTACACTTTCAGGGGACAGCCGAATGCACTTATCTGTCAGGACACCAGAAGCAGCGCTGAAATCACGTTCTGAGAGAACGCTGGCTGCTGGGCATGACAAAACCTCCAAGGCGTGTCGGGCAAGCCCAGGCCACTCTTCCATTTTTGAAGACCAAAATGCAAAATGGTCCAAACCCCCCTGATGGCATTGATATTGAGCTCGAGATACTCCTGCACCATCCTCTCCAGTCATTCACTACATGTCAGCTTGTACTCTCTTCTGCTGGTGTACGGGCTGGTCTTAAAAATCTGTGAAACTAATCATAGGAATTGCTTCTGCCACTTACACTGCTGCTAATGTTTTTGCGTTGACGACTCGACATTCCCGGGGTGGTGAATCTACAACTGCGATGCACATGGTGTGCATCACTGCGGTCTTGGGTAAAACCACTCTTAAAATTGTCTGCAAGCGTGTTTCGATACTCCAGCATGCACGCGTCCCTTTCCAGGGGGAGAAGCATCTGGCAAAACTTACTCTTGTACAGTGGATCTAACAGATTCGCAACCCAGTAGTCAGCACTATTTATAATCCTAACAACATAGTCATCATGTTGCAGATAGTGCAGCAAGGAGGCGCTCATATGTCGGGCGCTTCCATGAGGTCCAAATCCGTGGTGTGTTGGTGGCTGGGTAACACTCAAACTTGCTTCCTCTGTCCCCTCCCGCCAACCACAGATATGATTATTATCCACTTTATCTCCTGAGTCCAGACTGTTGCGTGCCCATCACCTCTTCCTCCTCATCCTCCTGCATTTGTTCCTCGGCTCTTGCACGTTCACTAAAAGTTTGTCTGGTACCATGAGCCTCCCTTCACTGCTCACCGCTGTAATCCACTCTCTCATTGCACCCGCATGTGCAACGACAGTTCGGAACTTAGAGATATTGTTATTCCTTCCTCATTATCCTCTGCTCCCTACTCATACTCTGGGACCACAGCCTCCTCCCACAGAGTATTCAAAGTGTGCTCCAGCATGCAGATGACCGGAAAAGTGATGCTGTTAATGGCATCGGCAGCGCTAGCCATCTTAATAGCCATTTCAAAACTGTGCAGAAGGGTGCAGAGGTCCTTTATCTGTGCCCAATCCGCAAGAGTGATTTGCACCATGTTCATACTGCATTGGCACAGGCAATACACAATGACATACTGCACCAGGGCTCGTCACTGCTGCCACAGTCGCTGCAACATGTGCAGAGTGGAATTTCACTGTGTCTGCACATCGAATATCAACCGGTTAACCGGTAGGCAGAAAGACCTCTGTAGCAAAGCGAGCCGATAATCCGCAGGGTGCGAACAGCGATAGTGAGCACACAGAAAACGTGCTTTCTGCAGCAGCGCATCCAGACCAGGATAATGGCGGAGAAATTGCCTTACCACCAGCTTAAGGATGTGAGCCATGCAAGGCATATGTGTCAGGTTGCCCTGGTGTAGGGCCGCTACTAGGTTCACACCATTATAGCACTCAGCCTTCCTTGGCACCAGGTTCAGTGGAGACAGCCATTGCTAAAACTCGTCCTGTATAGCTGTCCAAAACTCTTGAGCTGTTTGACTGCGATCTCCAAGGCATGATTATTGAAACACTGCCTGATTGCGATGAGCCCTGGCTGCGCAGTACAGAGGTGGCGGTGATTCTCTCTGCACTGTTGGTACATGTGTCTCAATAAGACAGAGGATGAGGGTGCAGGTGGAGGCCCTAGAGAAGGTGGAGGAAGTGTTTCATACAGAGGTTTGTCCCGCAAGCCTTGGGGATTCCAAGCCTTGTGGAGCAGCCCCTACCCCGCTTGCCCTCACAGTCACCAGAGTCACCCAGTGCCCAGTCATGGAGATGTAACACCCCTGGCCATGCTAACATCCAGGTGTCAGTGGTGAAATGCACCCTGGAAGACATAGATTTTTTCAAGGAATGGGTGATGTTGTCTGCGACTTGCTGGTGTAGCGCAGGCACAGCTTTCTTAGAGAAGTAATAGCGACTGGGAAACTAGTACGGAGGGGACTGTGACGGCCATCAGCTTTCGGAAACCGACTGTATCCACCAAGCGGAAAGGCAGCATTTCCGTGGCCAACAGGTTGGAGATGGTGGAGATCAATCTCTTAGCTTTGGCATGTGTAGGAGGAAACCATCTTTTACGTTACCACATCTGTGGGACCAAGGTGCTGGCGGAGATTTTATGGTGGATTGAGAAAGATGCAGTGTGCTCTGTGAAATGAATACAGCAGGCATGTCTACTTCCATAACAGCTGACGGGCTTAGCAGGTAAACAAGTGGAGGTTCTGCGGCCGGAGAACTGTATGAGAACACTTGCCATGGTGACGAAGAAGGAAGAAGCAGCAGATATATTCGATGGTGAGGGCCACTAGTCCACACTTTAGCGCAGTGAGGTTCCCAGACTAACACATGTTGATTGTGCATGTGCTGGTTCATGCATGTAGTAGTCAAACTATTGCAGTTTTTGCCTCTAATGAGTAGTTTTTTACAAAGATGTCAAATAAAGTGAGTTGGATCAACCTTTGCAGACTCACCCATCTGTGGTTCTCCACAGTCAGTTGGGCAGTTGTAGATCTCTGACACAGGGGGAAACAAAGGAAATCAGGTTGCCACCCCTGAGGACTGTACTATGTGTGATGTATATGTGGAGGAAGAGGAGGAGAGGCACTTGATGCAGCGCTTGCCATCCACTGGAGCACATGCTCTTTCTGACCCTCATTTACAAGGCGTACCGCTGTGCGGCTGCCAAAGAAAGGGAGTGAATTTTCCTGTCCAGTAACATAAGTTGTCAGTTGTCTTTGGATATGATGAGACGGTTTTTTTTCAGTAGAGTTTTCAGTACTATTTCCACCTACTCCACGTACACCTTGAACACCAAGCCTATTCCCCCTTCTACCACGACCTTGCTTTTTCCCACTCATGTTGGATGTACCCTTCCCCTCTTTTAACCAGCTGTTTCACAACTCTAGACCCAGACCTGTCAGTCACATGTCACTAAATTACCAATCAGTATTTATTTACTGAGATAGTGTGGCTGGATCATGCTATTAGCACAAAGAATTTGGATTGTGAAATGTGGACTCCTGGCTGGAGCACAATATTAGCACAAAAGATTTATATGTTGAAATATGGCATGGTTTATGGACCACGCTATTAGCACAAAGAATTTAGATTTTGAAATGTGGACTACTGGTGTCAGGCAAGGTGTAGGAAAGACTAAGTGCAACATGAAGGGAAGAGGGGAAGGGAGCCCAGACATTAGGGAAAGGGGGAGTGGAGACCTCCTAGGCTGATCTGATATCACCCTGTAGCATCGGCGTCTCTGCCCCCTGACAGGCAGAGACGCCGTCCCCCTTACCGCCACGCTCCTGGCCTGGCGTCTTCCGGCTCTCCTGCTGATGCCGGCACGCGCAACTTCCCGGGCACTGTGCTTAGGGCACGCGCGCTCCCTCCCTCTTAAAGGGGCCGCGCGCCGTCCTAAGGAGTCCCAGGCCAATGACAGGAGGACTTCTCATATAAAAGGCACCTTCTCCAAAATGGAGGTGCCCATGCAAGGTTTTTGCTCTGTGTACTAACTCTGCTTCAGCCCTCAGGTCCTGCTGCCAGTCTGACTACCAGTCCAGTCCACTAGCCTGACTACCAGTCCAGTCCGCCAGCCTGACTACCAGTCCAGCCCGACAGTCTGCTTACAGCCCAGTCTGCCAATCTGTCTATGTGCTTGGCCAGTCCGCTTATCCAGAGCCTTTACCTGCTACCTGTCTCTGCCAGCCAAGTACACTCCCCAGCCCGACGGTCTGCCTACGGTCCAACCAGCCAGTCTGTCTATGGGCCAGGCAGGCCTGCCTACCCGGAGAACATACCAGTTACCTGCCGTGCCTACCAGCCTGCCTACCTTGAGGCTCCTGCCAGTTACCTGTGGTGTCTGCCAATCCATCTACCCGGATCACCCGTCAGCCTGCCTGCCGTGCTCATCTGCTGTACCGGTCAGTCCCTGCCTTCTGACCCGTGGGAGTCACCTGCTCTCATACAATGACTGGCCCAGAGTAGCACCTGGTCCCTCTGCTTGGTCCTTCCCTGGTTCACGGAGTCGATTGAGCCGTCGTGCGACCTTGGTCAGTCCGAGTTGATACCTAGTTACGCCCCTCTGGTCCCTCCTTTCACTGCAGCACAGAGGTTCCACCACCCGGATCCGTAACAACCCTGTCTCCCCTAACATCCCTATATTGGTTCCTCACCAATCACCGCACAGGAACCTAAAACCTGTATTTCCCTAGAGCTTGGCCCTGGATAGGGAAGGGGGATGAACACCAGTCAGTCCCCACTAACAACTAAAGACAACAAGGGAGACAAACAAGGGGAAAAGTAACTTAGCTTGAGCCGACTTCAGAGAGATTACACCAAACGTCCTCCTAGGCACCAGAGAGGAAGTAAGCAGACTGCAATAGCTCCAAGCCTTCACAAGGGAACATGTGTATATCACCAGAACCTCCCTGTATCAAACAGAAAGTATTTAAACACCCAGGCCTGGGTGTCAATTAGCAGGAGAGAGGTAGCCGCTGGGTCTTAGAGTGATACAGATCTAAGAATGCGTCTGTAATGCCAAACGAAGAGATCTTCTGCAACCAACTGCAGGAAGACTGTCTGTCTCATCGGACACACCCGTGACACCTGGCTGGACAAAAATATTAGCACAAAAGATTTATATGCTGAAATGTGGCCTGCTTTCTGGAACATGATATTAGCACAAATAATTTAGATTCTGCAATGTGGACTGCTGGCTGGAGCACAATATTAGCACAAAATATTTATATGCTGAAATGTGGCCTGCTTTCTGGACAAAGCTATTAGCACAAAGAATTTAGATTTGTTAAGGGAGGGCAATAACCCTTCACGGTTGACCAAGTGAGTGTCAAATTATTAAATTATTATGTTGATTGCAATCCACAGAAAACCAAACGGAAACAATGTTCTGTATTGGAAGGATTCAAAGAATCTCTGATCCCATTTATTTTGCTTAGCATTTTATATTGTTTTGAGTATATCAAATAGCCAATCAACTCTACAGCCATACTACAATACTATTGGCTAACTGATGTTAGTATAATTATTACGGAAAACACATATATGGTCATATTATCATTGTTCGTTTGAAGCACTATGGAAATTTTACAAGGTCAAACTTGGCTTAAACAAGAAGTTAGATAACAGAGTGTCTGACAAAATGTTCTCTTGAGAAAAGGTTAGTGTGAGATAAGTTCTATGGGAAGAGAAAGAAAGAATGTATGTTATGCAAGGCGTGATAATAACATGATTTTAAAGCGAGTAGACAAAATGGAGTTGCTCTAGCATGAGTATCAATATGTCCTTTACAGATTCTGCAATGTGGACTCCTGGCTGGAGCACAATATTACCACAAAAGAGTTATATGCTGAAATTTGGCCTGGTGTCTGGACCACACAATTAGCACAAAGGATTGATATGCTGGAAGGTCAATTTCACAAAGGATCCTATCTATCTGAATTAGCTGACTGACAATCAACCGCCTAGATAGCTTTCTGACTATCCTGTAGCAGCAGGAGAAGCCTCTCTGCTCTGTTACACTGACAAAATGGCACCAAAACAACATGTCCGCTCTTTATATGGAGATGGACATATGATTTCGGCAGCCAATGACACAAGCCCTTGTGTCTGGACATTGTGGATGGTTTCAGCGCCCTAATTGGCTGGCGGAATCTCCATACATTAAGTTAATAAAAGATGTAAAAAAAAATTAAGAATAACAGTCCGCTGCTCCTCTGATCTCTCCTCTCCTCCTCCCCTCATCAAACAAGCGCCCCCTGCCCTTTATACAGCACCACGATCCTAGCCAGAGTCCTAACAAAAGCATTAGTGGAAACTCAATCATTTACCCAACTTTGGCTGAATTTAGAAGAAAATACTCGGGGATCCAAACACGAATCCGAATGTGCAATGTTCGTGCCAACTTTGAGATTGGTGAAAGTTTTCCGATCAAGTTCTCTCATCTCTAGTGAACAGCAATCTTCAAGTCTGACCACAGATTCTCAATTGGATTCAGGTCTGTGCTTTGACTAGGCCACTCCAAAACATTTACACGATTTCCCTTAAACCACTTGAGTGTGGCTTTAACAGTATGCTTTGGGTTATTATCTTGTTGGAAGCTGAACCTCCATCCCAGTCTCAAATCACTGACTGACTGAAACAGGTTTTACTTAAGAATATCCCTGTATTTTGCACCATCCATCTTCCCCTCAACTTGGCCCATTTTCCCTGTCCCTGCTGGTGAAAAACATCCTCACAGCATGATGCTGCCACCACCATGTTTCACTGTGGGAATGGTGTTATTGGGGTGATGAGCTGTGTTGATTTGGCACCAGACATAGCGTTTATCTTGGTTGCCAAAAAGTTAAATTTTGCTCTCATTTGACCACATCACCTTCCTCCATACATTTGGAGAGTCTCCCACATGTCTTTTGGCAAACTCAAAACGAGCCTAACATTATTTGTGTGTAAGTAAAGGCTTTTTTCTGCCAACATTTCCATAAATGCTACGTCTATGGAATGTATGATGTATCGTGGTCGTATGGACAGATACTCCTGTCTCTGCTTAGGATCTCTGCAGCTCATTCAGTTTTACCTTTGGTCTCTGTGCTGCCTCTCTGATTAATGCCTTCCTTGCCTGGGCTGAGAATTTTGGTGGGTGGCCCTCTCTTGGCAGGTTTGTTGTGGTACCATGTTCTTTGCATTTGATGATAATGAATTTGATGGTGTTCGGAGGGATCATCAGAGATTGGGATATTTTTTTTATAACCCAACCCTGACTTGCAACCCTACTTTGTCCCTGACTTGTTTGGAGATCTTCTTGGTCTTCATGGTGTTGTTTGGTTAGTGATGCCTCTTGCTTAATGGTATTACAGCCTCTGAGGCCTTAGAGAAAAGATGTGTATATACTGACAGACCATGTGGCACTTAGATTGCACACAGATGGACTTTCTTTCAGTAAGCATGTGATTTATGAAGGTAACTGCTTGCACCAGAAATTTATAGGGGCTTCATCGAAAAAGGGGTGAATACATATGCACATGCCAATTTTTAGTTATTTGATCCTAAATTTAATTTATGCCTATACTTTTCTCACTTCACTTTCCAAACGTAGACTATGTAGTGCTGATGCATTACACACAAATCATATTACAAAAATATTTAAACACAGATTGTAAATGTATCAAAATAGGTAAAAGCCAAGGGGGTGAATAATTTCAAGCTACTGTATATACACAAATAATCATAAGCATATATAAACACACATCATTCATGCTGCACACACACACAATATATACACACACTGCACATATACAGTTTATACACAAACTGCATAAATGCTTACACATACTTCTCATATCCACTCTACATACATGCATATACTTTAAATACATGCATATGAAAACACGTCATACATTTATGTACACCCATATTACAAAAATACATATATATACAGTACAGACCAAAAGTTTGGACACACCTTCTCATTTAAAGATTTTTCTGTATTTTCTTGACTATGAAAATTGTACATTCACAATGAAGGCATCAAAACTATGAGTAAATACATGTAGAATTATATACTTAACAAAAAAGTGTGAAACAACTGAAAATATGTCTTATATTCTAGGTTCTTTAAAGTATCCACCTTTTGCTTTGATGACTGCTTTGCACACTCTTGGCATTCTCTTGATGAGCTTCAAGATGTAGTCACTGGAATTGGTCTTCCAACAATCTTGAAGGAGTTCCCAGAGATGCTTAGCACTTGTTGGCCCTTTTGCCTTCACTCTACGGTCCAGCTCACCCCAAACCATCTCGATTGGGTTCAGGTCTGGTGACTGTAGAGGCCAGGTCATCTGGCGTAGCACCCCATCACTCTACTTCTTGGTCAAATAGCCCTTACACAGCCTGGAGGTGTGTTTGGGGTCATTGTCCTGTTGAAAAATAAATGATGGTCCAGCTAAACGCAAACCGGATGGAATAGCATGCCGCTGCAAGATGCTGTGGTAGCCATGCTGGTTCAGTATGCCTTCAATTTTGAATAAATCCCCAACAGTGTCACCAGAAAAAGCACCCCCACACCATCACACCTCCTCCTCCATGCTTCACGGTGGGAACCAGGCATGTAGAGTCCATCCGTTCACTTTTTCTGCGTCGCACAAAGACACGGTGGTTGGAACCAAAGTTCTCAAATTTGGACTCATCAGACCAAAGCACAGATTTCCACTGGTCTAATGTCCATTCCTTGTGTTCTTTAGCCCAAACAAGTCTCTTCTGCTTGTTGCCTGTCCTTAGCAGTGGTTTCCTAGCAGCTATTTTACCATGAAGGCCTGCTGCACAAAGTCTCCTCTTAACAGTTGTTGAAGAGATGTGTCTGCTGCTAGAACTCTGTGTGGCATTGGCCTGGTCTCTAATCTGAGCTGCTGTTAACCTGCGATTTCTGAGGCTGGAGACTCAGATAAACTTATCCTCAGAAGCAGAAGTGACTCTTGGTCTTCCTTTCCTGGGGCGGTCCTCATGTGAGCCAGTTTCTTTGTAGCGCTTGATGGTTTTTGCAGCTGCACTTGGGGACACTTTCAAAGTTTTCCCAATTTTTCAGACTGACTGACCTTCATTTCTTAAAGTAATGATGGCCACTCGTTTTTCTTTACTTAGCTGCTTTTTTCTTGCCATAATACAAATTCTAACAGTCTATTCAGTAGGACTATCAGCTGTGTATCCACCAGACTTCTGCACAACACAACTGATGGTCCCAACCCCATTTATAAGGCAAGAAATCCCACTTATTAAACCTGACAGGGAACACCTGTGAAGTGAAAACCATTTCCGGTGACTACCTCTTGAAGCTCATCAAGAGAATGCCAAGAGTGTGCAAAGCAGTCATCAAAGCAAAAGGTGGCTACTTTGAAGAACCTAGAATATAAGACATATTTTCAGTTGTTTCACACTTTTTTGTTAAGTATATATTTCCACATGTGTTAATTCATTGTTTTGATGCCTTCAGTGTGAATGTACAATTTTCATAGTCATGAAAATACAGAAAAATCTTTAAATGAGAAGGTGTGTCCAAACTTTTGGTCTGTACTGTATATATACCCTACATGCATCTACAAGCAGTGGAGAGAAGCTCTACTTTCGTTTAGGTGTTATTCTGGTGCATTTCTATGTAAAAATGACTTGCTGCTCACGTGTTCTATTTTTTTTCAGTGTCTTTTAACTGCTTCAGGTTTACAAAGATGCCCAAACAATTAAGTTAAATGAATGCACATACCATTCTTCAGGCATTTTCTGCTCTGAAGACACTCTGTATTTTACAATGAAAATCAATGTGAAAGGTCAATCGAGACACCAGAATGTCTTTTTCAGCATTTTAACAGCAATTGTGCAAGAAAAACTGCTGTAAGTTTGTTTGTTATTGAATGAACTTAATAAAAATTACCAAAACATGCTAGTAACAAAGACACCACAAAAACTATAGAAAAGTGCTAAAAAAAATGCAGTCAAAAAAAGTAATAAAAAATTAAAAAAATCCATTCAGGAAATGAGCGCGAAAACATTAGAAATAAAGTTTAACCCCTTACCACAAAAGGATGCTGTAGTCACAAAAGGATGCTGTATTCACGTCCTAGGAAGGGGAAGGAGCTGAGGAGCTGAGCTCCACACGCAGCAGAAACTAGCTTTATTACATAGCGAGTATCTGTCCCTAGCAATCGTTAGAGTTACAGCTGCGACAGTTAACTATTTAAATGAAGCTGTCAATCTCTAACAAAGCATTTAAAGAGTAACCATAGTTTTAATTTTTATTTTATAAATCAGTAGCACACGTAAAAATAAGCAACTTTGTAATATATCTTATCAGAGAAATCTGCTTCTTTCTCCTCCTGGACTGATCATTCATTTTCCTAATTCTTAATTCTGTGGTTAAAGGGGTTTTGCCACAAACAAAAGTTAATTTTAATCAATATATCTTGGAATAACAACAACCTATACAGCTGGATGTGTTTAATTAAAATGTCCCTGTGCTGAGATAATCTTATAAATGTGTCCCTGCTATGTACTGTGTAATGGCCATGTCTGACCATGCAGGAACATGGTCTGATCATACCACATCTCCTGCGCAGGGGAGGACACAAAAGAGTATACAGACATTAATTACAGCAGGGGATCACAGCTGATTCTTTCTGTGAGGTAAAACATTTCCCTGCCTGTTTTTAAACAATGTTTTACTTCAAGGAAAGAATCAGCTGTGATCCCATGTTGTCCTGTCTGTATACTTTTTTGCATCCTCCACTGCCCAGGAGCTGTGGTATGATCAGACCATGTTCCTGCACGGTCAGACACAGCCATTACACAGTACACAGCAGGGGCACATTTATAGTATTATCTCAGCACAGGAACATTTTATTTAAACACATTCAATTGTCGAAATTATTATTATTTTAAGATCTATTGATTAAAATGAACTTTTGTTCGTGGGAAAACCCTATAAAATCTGTATTCAGGGAACACTGATTATTACATTGCTGACATAGGAGATGGCAGCTGCTACTGGTGCTCTGTGAAAGGGTGGGAGAAGGTGAAGCTCTGCCTCTAACTCCATCCCTGCAACCTCTAAATAGAATTGTATCCATAGCAACTGCCGAAAGTAGTGTGTCTTCACTGAAGACAGATTTTACCCAAGAATTCAGAATTTTGAAAATGAAAGTTCAGTCCAGGAGGAAAAAAGAAGCTAATTTTTCTGAGAAGATATTACAAAGTTGCTTATTTTTATGTGTACTATTCATTTATAAAATAAAAATTAAAACAACGGTTACACTATAAATATATTGTGCTTCAGTGACCGTGCACACTAGCTCCCATTGGCCCTCAGTGATGTGATTGTGGGGACTAATGGGTTGTTATGACAGTCAGGGGTCTGCTGAAGACACTCAATTTGATCCTCCTGTGAAGCTGAGAATCAGGCTGAACTCCAAAGAAGTCTGAGATTTTCACTATATTCATCATTTATAATATATACCGTATTTTTCGGACTATAAGACGCACTTCTTTCCTCCAAAATTTTGGAGGAGAATGGGGGGTGCGTCTTATAGTCCGAATGTTGGGGGGGGTTATATATATATGCTGTGTGGGGGGAGCGGTAGCGGTGGAGGAGCGGGGCACAGGAGGCAGTAGCCACCTGCTGCAGCCTACACTGTCCCCGCTGCTAAAGAAAATAAATATTCACTGCTCCCCACACCCATGGGACGTGGGGAGCACTGAATATTCATGCTCCTTAATAGCAGCGCGGCTCCTGCTGCTGCCGGAATCGACTGTGCCCGCTGTTAAAGGGCATGAATATTCAACCTTTCTCCACGCCCATGGGAGTGGGGAAGGGGTGAATATTCATGCCCTTTAATAGCGGGCATACGCGATCGCCCGTCAGCAGCAGGAGCCGCCCTGCAGCTACACTGTGTGCCGGTTATTAAGGAGCATGAAGTCACTCCTCCCCGCGCACACAGTCCCGGTGTGGGGAGCAGTGATTTCTGGCAGCTGATCTCTCCTTTTGAGCCGCGCATGGTAGTGATGCCATGCGCGGCTCACATGGCGAGATCAGTGGGGGCAGACAGGACGCAGCGCTGGAGGAGAGAAGAAAGGTGAGTAGGAGTGTTTATTTTTTTTATGTGCACCATGATGGGGATTAGGGGGACCATGCATACCAGGATAAGGACGAGGGGCCATACATAACAGGATAAAGGTGAGGGGGCAATACATAGCAGGATAAGGCTGAGGGGGGCATACATAACAGGATAAAGATGAGGGGGCTATACATACCAGGATAAGGATGAGGGGCCATACATAGCAGGATAAGGATGAGGGGTACCATGCATACCAGGATAGGGATTTGGGGTGCCATGCATACCAGGATAGGGATTAGGGGTGCCATGCATACCAGGATAGGGATGAGGGGTGCCTGCATACCAGGACAGGGATGAGGGGTGCCATGCATACCAGGACAGGGATGAGGGGTGCCATGCATACCAGGACAGGGATGAGGGGTGCCATGCATATCAGGATAAGGATGAGGGGTGCCATGCATACCAGGATGGGGATTGCTGTGCCATGCATACCAGGATAGGAATGAGGGGTGCCATGCATACCAGGATAGGGATGAGGGGTGCCATGAACACTAGGATAGGGATTAGGGGTGCCATGCATACCAGGATAGGGATTATCGGTGCCATGCATCCCAGGATAGGGATTAGGGATGCCATGCATACCAGGATAAGGATGAGGGGTGCCATGCATACCAGGACAGGGATAAGGGGTGCCATGCATACCAGGACAGGGATGAGGGGTGCCATGCATATTAGGATAAGGATGAGGGGTGCCATGCATACCAGGATGGGGATTGCAGTGCCATGCATACCAGGATAGTGATGAGGGGTGCCATGCATACCAGGATAGGAATGAGGGGTGCCATGCATACCAGGATAGGGATGAGGGGTGCCATGCATACTAGGATTGGGATTACGGGTGCCATGCATGCCAGGATAGGAATGAGGGGTGCCATGCATACCAGGATAGGGATGAGGGGTGCCATGCATACTAGGATAGGGATTAGGGGTGTCATGCATACCAGGATAGGGATGAGGGGTGCCATGCATACCAGTATAAGGATGGAGGGATGTCAGGCATACCAGGATGAGGATGGGGACCACGCATAAAAGGAAGTGGGGGCATATATACCAGGATGGGGGATATTGTCAGAATTGGGGGACATTACCCCTATACCAGTGTCAGCAGAAGACCCCCTCCCCCTTAAAAGTGCATTGTGAACAAATTTTTTGCTTACATTTTTTTTTCTATTTTCCTCCTCTAAAACCTAGGTGCGTCTTATTGTCCGGTGAGTCTTAAATACGGTACTATATACCTGTAGTATAGTAAAAAAATATAAAAAAATTTAAAAATACATAAAAGTTAAAATAACCCCCCTTAAAAAAAATAAACATATTTGATATTGGTGCATGCATAAAAGTCTAATCTATTAAAATATAAAATTCATTAACCCAACACTGTAAAGAAAAATTAAATAAAAACACCTGAATTGCATCTTTTTGGGTCAACTCATGTCCTTAATAAATGTAATAATAAGCAATCAAAGCATCGTATGTACAGAAAATTTATTTCAATAAAAACACCTGTTCACTGCACAAAAAACAGGCTCAAGCTCAGCAGCATCAATAGAAAAATAAAATAAAATGTTATAGGTCTCAGAAAATGACTGAGCATAAAATTATTTTTTTATTCAGAATTTTTTTCATCATGTAAATAGAAAAAAATCGATGCAAGTTTGGCATTACCGTTATCAGACTGACCTGAACTATCATGTTTCCAGGTAATTTTTACCACATACAGAATGCCATGAAATCAAAACCTAAAGAAAAATTGTGGAATTTCATTCTCTCATCTTTTCATCACACTTGGATTTTTTTCCATGTTTCAGTACATTATATGCTAAAATGATTGGTGCCATGCAAACCAACAGCTTGTCCCATAAAAACAAACCCTCAAACACATTTGTTGGCAAACAAATAACAAAGTTATGGCTCTTGAAATAGGCGATTAAGGGAAAAACTATTGCCGTTACTTGAAGCATTTACTTTTTTAAAACGCAAAATGTTCGCTCACCTGAAAAAGACGTCATGTGCACATATTCTTTTTGTGTTGTCAGCAGCAATGGCATAGCTATAGTTCTGTGGGTCAGGGTGCAAAATTAAAACCAGGGCCTTGTAATAATGTCCCTCATCCTGGCTCCTTCCTATAATAATATCCTCCATCCTGGGTCCCATCCTGTAATAATGTCCATGTCCTGGCTCCCATCCAGTAAAAATGTCCCTTGTTCTGGCTCTCATCCTGTAATAATATCCTGTATTCTGTAATAATGTTTCCCATCCTATATTAATGTTCCCCATCTTGTGCTAATGTCCACCATCCTGGCCTCTTCCGGTAATAATGTCCTCCATCCTATAATAATGTCCCCAATCCTTGTCCCTTCCTGTAATAATGCCCCCTTTCTTGGCCCCCAATATGTAATAATGTCCACCATCCTGTAATAATGTCCCCCATCCTGTAATAATATCCCCATCCTGGTCGTGGTCTTGTATTAATGTCCGCTGTCCTGGCAACTTTCCTGTAATAATGTTCCTCATACTCTTCTCCAACACATTTAAAAAACAAAATAAACGATTCTACTAACCTATCTTTGCTCCCACGATGTGCAACGTTTCCTTCTTTCTCCATAGCTGGCACACGGGGGCAGGTAGCACACACCGTCTGACAGGACCTCTGACATACAGCAATTGCGGTGCAGCGAGCTAGTGGTTCTCTGCGCCGCAATACATTTCAGCTGAATGTGCATACTTTGCACATAGAGAGCTGTTAATCCAAGGATGGGGGCATGATAGCAGCCACTCACAGTATAGCGATGAACGGTGACTTTTCTCCCTCCATGCACACCCCTATGAAAGCAAGCGGCTCCCAGAAGGTTCACTTTCAGCAAGATGGTCAGACAGCATTTTAATGCTATTTACTTGCAGATTAACCATATATTTGCAGGAAAATAGCATTTCTACACATGACTGGTTCTCTTTAAGTCCAACAAACAATGCCAATTGGTCATTTATTGCTCATCATCTATTCTCTTATTATTGCCTATTCCATAACTCTTTCCACAGCAATGAGAGACTGCATATTTGTTTTTCTCTATTTGACAATGTCATTAATTATAATAATTTATTTTCATGTGTTCTAGGTATTTTTCACAAAGCCAGAATGATCAGATTTTAAACATTGTTTTGTGTCATATCTGTGACGTCTATATTTGTTATGCAGTAAAATAGCTGGATGACCATCCCAAGCTGTGGTGACTTCATGATTTTTTTGTTTGAGGTTGATTATATATATACCTTGCATTCAAATACTTAAAATTTAACATAATTCTGTCTTAGCCAAGTCTGATTAACATATTAATGAATCACTTTATTAAGGGATTAAGTGCTCAGTGCTTAAAGACGTGTTCAGGAGTACAGGTAAAAAATATTGCATTATAGTATATTTACAAAAAAAGAATGGTGTCTAACCATCTGACCTGATAAGATTCACCATTGACCACTGCTGTCAGTAATATTTGCATTGAGTTGGCTACTGTAGTGTGATTGACACCTCAGATCTAGGACTATGGTTGCTGGAAAAAAAACATAGTATTATTTGCATTATAAAACATCATCAATGCACATTATATCATGTCTATCAATATATAGCTATATTACAGATAATATTTCATACTGCTGATTGTGCAGCAAGTAGTTTTCACCAGTTTTCAGGTTTAAAAACATAATTCTTCAAAACATTTGTGACATTTCAGGCATTTTTAAAAAGTGTCTGAGGCTTAAATGGGAGGGGTGTGATTGACAAATTAATTCTAAATTACACAAAATAAGTAGTGTAAAATATTTCAGAAATGAACTCCAGTCACTGAATAGATTACATTTCTATTTTTTTACTTTTACCTAAAAATGTTTAAGTAGCTTCCTTTGTTTGGTGCATGAATTGTTGCTGTATGGAAACTTCTGCTCAAGGGAACCTGTCACTTGAAAAAATGCTATTAATCTTCAGATATGGGGTTAATCTGCAGCTTAATCGGATGGTGAAACTGCCCGGCGCCGGCATTTAGACTCTTGTTACCGGGAGGAAATTAACTTTATTCCTCCTGGCAGCTCTCGGTTTCAATCACAGGGGTGGCGCTTGCACAGATTCAGTCACCACTCTGTGTATAGAGAGTGGCAGCTGTAACTGCACCCCCGACACTGATTGACAGCCAGGTCTAATGATGAGCCGCTATCAGTCAGTGCGGGAGGCGCGGTTCCAGCCACCGCTCTCCATACACAGAGCGGTGACTGAACCCGAACCGGCGTCATCACTGTGGCTGACACCCGAACGCTGCCAGGAGGAATAAAGTTAATTTTCTACTGGTAGTGTGGGTCTGAAGTGCAGACGCCGGGCATGTTCACAATGCTATTAACTTGCAGATTAACCCCATATCTGCAGGTTAATAGCATTTTTACATGTGACAAATTCCCTTTAAGGCTAGGCTTCTCATTCTTTATTATATTGGACCACATCAACAGATCATATTGATGGACTTCAGCATTAGACATGGTGCACATCAACATTTTAAAATAGACCTCAAATGAATTTAAAAATGTCTATTGAACCCACATATCATTAACATATGCACAAGTCTCTGCTATGTTGCAAAACCAAAGACTGGCTCAAAGATAGGCAGATCTGTGCAGCATATACTCACTTTGGTCCAAACTTTCTTCTCAGATGTGTCTAAACATTTGCAGGGGGCACACTGAGGAGAGGAAAGCAAAATATGGCAAATTCAAGATATAGATGTTATCCATTTGCTAATTACTGTAGTGTAGTTAAGGGGGAGGAGCATTTTTTTTTACAAAAGAAAAAAGAAATCAAAATACTTCAGTGGGAACTTCTATGAACATTGACTACTAGAGAAGAATAGTTAGTCTAGGGTCAGACAGGTAATTTTCTCTCTTCTGATTAAGCTAATCACACTCTGATCAGAGTTTGATCATAGTGTGATCCAATTTTTTCGGACGTGGAGAAGAAAAACAAAAAGCTTCCAACTTCTTCATTCTGTCAATCCATGAAAATCTGACCGCACTCGAATGTCATGCGTTTGTAGTCCAATGTTTTCCATGGACCCATAGACATGCGATCCAATAGGGATGCAACCAATGCATGCTGCGATTTTTTCCTCATACCGACTCGGTACAGGAAAAAAATGGACATGTGCAAAGCCCCAGAGAATAACATGGGGACGAGTGCTATCTGTCAAAACGATGGATAGCACTTGTTCGATTTTTACGCTCATGTCCACGAGCCCTTAGATGCAGTTAGAAGACAACATACTAAGGAATTTGTCTTGCTGCAAATCCCCAAAACAGATTCACAGCAGTTCCACACCAAAGCATTACTTTTACAAGTTTATATAACACTCATATACTGACTCTTATTAAATCTCCCCTTATTTGATTCTATTGCGTTTTTCTTCTATCTGTAATTTGTGTCTGTCGTACGTAAAGAACATATGACACTTTCTTGTAAATTACTTTTTGTTGGACTACATTTACAATACCCTAGCAAGAATATGAATGTTATTAAACTTTATGCTTGTGTATTTATAATATAAATAAAAATAAACTAGAAAAGGGTGTATACATTTCCATTTTTAGATTAATTCTGGCTATCAAGGTCATTCGCTATATTAATATAATCTAAAACTGCCATGTTGCAAGCTTGTTCAATTTATATGGTGTTTCTGAAAGATGTGGTCTTCTGCTTATGTAGCTTTTCTTTTACTCTGGAAGGAGAAAGCCATTGTTTTTTCAATAATCTTTTACGTGCTGCTGTTAGTCTTTTGGGGGCTCTAAGAGTCCTAAAAGTAATAGATTTTTGCCTATGAGCAAAGAAGCCATTACAGCATGTACCAGAAGATTTAATAGGTGTCATAATTTATCATGTATACCGAAAAGTGCTTCTTAATTAAGTGCGTACGTTAATGAATTTTTTAATTTGATCCCTGTAAGTACCTTGCTATACTAATTGCAATATTCTACACATTAGTCATCCGCTGTTGCCCTTGGCTGTTTTCTATCCTGAGAGAGGTAGACTGGGCTTTTCAGTTAGACTTATCTTAACCCATTGTGAATAAAAAGGTATTTTGTCACATATGATACAGTAACGTCATTTCATTGCTCACAATTACTACTAAAGCACATTGTATATTTACATTGCATATTAAATCAGTCCAATTCAGTAAATATATGTACTGATACAGTATATCATATTGATTACATAACATGATTCCTTATTCTCCTTTTACATTAGATATATGAATTTAGTCCAGCAGCTGAGACTTACGGTATGGTTACGAACCCTTTCTGTCATACAAATTAACAGTAGCTGTATGACAAGGAATAACTAAAGTATGTATGGGTTCTCTGCTACTGGAAATGATCTTGAAAATAAGATCTTGAAAATAGGGAGATTTAGACAAATCCTATGAAAATTGATTATGCAATTCAATATTAAAGCAGTTGTAAAACATGACAATTCACTATTGAGAAATAGACCCCCTAATTTTCAACTCATCATTTACCCTGAGATTGTCTGCGGACAATGCACATTTTACATTATATGGTGCTCAATTAACGGTCATTCCTATTACAACAGTGATAAAGCTCTTTTTTGTATTAGGTCTCCACTCCCTTCAAAAGAGATGGGATGTGAGCCAGGGAAAACTCTCTGTAAAATTCACATTTATTATTAGGAGTGGCCCAGTTGGGTTGTAAGTTTTTGTGTCTTTGTTGTCTATCAAATTTGTTTATTAATAGAATGCTGAGTATTTGATCTTTAAAATGTTGTGATATTCCTTCCTAAAATGTGAGAAAACCTTTAAAAATGTTGCGATATGGTATAAATCATGTCAAGAAGTGTTGATTAATGAGGTCCAGGTCAGGATTCCTGCAGATAGCACACAAATCAAAGGATCAAATTTCTGAGACTGGGTCTGAGTGGTTGGTGAGGGTCTCAGGACCATGCACCCCTCCAACATACACATAGAAACTGGGATTATAACTGATATAGAAGGGTTAAACTTTTTCTAGTCTCATAAACAATAATATACAATAATACAATAATGTTTTGAGAAGCTATATTTTTTATTTTATATGCAATGTTTGGAGAACTGCTTTGCCCACTTGCTCTGTGCGTCTATGTCACGTGAACTCACATATAGACATGCTTATCTCCCTGAATTAGGCCTCTCTGGTGATTCTGTAACCTCACATTTGGATTCAGGATTCAAAAGCTATAACAAAACTTGGTGACCGAAAAAAAAAAAAAAAAATGTGGCCAACCAACCTATTCAGAAGGCATACCGGGGATTCCTACGACAGTGAAACTTCCAAATGCAGCATGGTAATAATCAGTATATTTTTACACTTTTGTTTGATTGTCTTGATGTTTTCCCTATCTCTCAGGGTGAGGATGTATGCACATTTCAAGAACTGGCATTATCAGTGAATTGTGTGAATGTCTAAAACAAGGAGATCGAGAGAAAAGTCCTTGTTTTGGTAATTCTGACTCTCAGACTCTGTCATGTCATTGCCAGTAGGGAGAGTTGTCTTTTGCCTCTACTGTGAGCACAAATAACTGAGTATTGTCTGTGCTAACCCTGTCTGAACTCCTTTATGTTTTGGCACAGTGACAGTGTTGAGTAAAAAGACCAGAATGTCATTAGGATTTACCCTGAGCACAACACACGGAAACAGACATAAAAGAAACTGAAAGTGGCATTGTGTCTACTCATGGAAAACTTGGAAGTGATTGTTGTGGTCATCAGTGTGTGCTTGAAACTGAACAGTCATGTGGCTGGTGTACAAGATAGTTAAGGATCAGTGCAAGGGGTACCAGTACTGTACACTTAGTTTAGTGGGTGAAAGAGCTGTGTGAGCCTTCCTACTATACCTTAAATCCCACCCTGACTTTCCGTAGTGATACGGCCTGTTGACAAGGTCCAGGCACATCGGGAGGGAATTTGCACAGGGTGGGCTGTTGGAAGTACAAGTTGAAGTAGCATAGAGTGCTCCTTGTCCTAAGCGAGTCACACTGACTCATAGTAACATAGTAATGTAGGTTGAATAAAAACCTAGGTCCATCCAGTTCAACCTTTCTCCCCCAATTGTACTTCCTACACTAACATACTAACTTACTGGGACTAGGCCTCACAAATGTATTATTACCATTTTTATTATTGCTGCACTATTTAAAATGAACCAGTTTATAATTGTAATTTGTAATTTGTATTACTCTTATGATTCTAATAATGGTATTATTAAAATCCCTATGCCTAAATCTGTTGATCCAAGGAGAAAAGAAGGCAAAAACCCCAGGACACATTCAGCCAATTTGCATCATGGGGAAAAAGTCCTTCTTGACCCCGAGAAAAGGCAATCAGTCCAATAACCCTGGATCAAACCTAATTATGATGTTAGTTATGAAATTAGTGCAGCATAAAAGTGTATTGCAGAAGTATACAGCTCTGAATGAGACCTGAATATAACCTGAAGGTAACTGAAGGCAACTGGATACTCAGTCACAGTAAACAATGTTCCTGTCTGTTTTCACTCTCTCCTCTATAGTCCTTCACTTTCTGCTAACCCCCCTAATCCCTACACCTAGTAAGGAACTGGTCATCTCCTCCTCCATCCTTCCCATCCATCTCATCTCCTCTTCAGAACTATACAGCCACCTTATGCCCTTTCCTGCTCCCACCTGCTAACACTTTCTCTGCTCCTCCTCACTGTTGGCAATATCTCTCCAAATCCCGCCGCACACCCCACCACATCCCCTCAGTAACTTCTACCTTTCATCCTAGATCTAGCACACATTTCCGCAACCTCCCTTAACTTATACCCATCCGCCCAGCCTCTGCTTCCCCAGTCCCACTAACAGGAGCTCTATGGAACGCTCGCTCCATCTGCAACAAATTTTCCTACATCCATGATCTTTTCATTACTAACAAACTTTTCTTCCTCACCATCATCAAAACCTGGCTTACCCCCTCTGACACAACCTCTCCAGCTGCACTTTCGTATGGCGAACTCCACCTTTCCCACACACCCCGCCCCAGTGGCAAGCATGGTGGAGGAGTTGGCTTTCCCTGTCAGACAACTGCTCCTTCTCACATATCCCACTGCCACCCTCCATTACTCTCCCCTCTTTTGAAGCGCACTGTGTGCGCATTTACTCCACCTCTAACCCCAACTGGCTGTCATTTACCACCCCCCAGGGCAAGCCACCATCTTCTTAGACCACTTCATCATCTGGCTACTTCACTTCCTTTCCTCTGACATCCCCACTATCATCATGGCCGACTTCAACATCCCCATTGACACTTCTCACTCATCTGTCTCCAAGCTTCTATCCCTCACTTCCTCCTTTCGCCTTACTCAATGGTCTTCCGCAGCCACTCACAAAGATTGACACACACTGGACCTCATCTTCACCTGCCTCTGTTCCCTATCCAATCTCTCTAACTCTCCTCTCCCTCTTTCTGACCACAACTTACTCACATTCTCTCCCCTCTACTCTCCAGGTCTACAATCCCCCATCCAAAAACTTGCACACCCTCGCAGAAATCTCAAACATCGCAACCTACACTCACTCTCTGAATCCCTTCTCCCTCTTACAGTCATAAATTCCCTACACGATGCAGATGCTTCTGCCACCTTATATAACACCATAACAGCTGCAGGTCTTGAATTGGTCTTCCCCCTCATACATACCAAAGCTTGCACAATCAACAGGCAACCCTGGCACACCAGCCTGACTAAAGAACTGAGAAGAGCTTCCAGGGTTGTTGAGCGGAGATGGAAAAGATCCAACTCCAACAAACACTTCATCGCATTCAAACAAGCCCTCACTACTTTCAGGTCCACACTCACTGCAGCAAAACAAACATACTTCTCATCTCTCATATCCTCCCTGTCTCACAACCCTAAACAGCTATTCAGTACTTTTAATTCTCTCCTCCGTCCCCGAGCACCCCTTCCCTCTCCACTCATCTCAGCTGAAGTCTTTGCCTCATTCTTCAAGCAGAAGATTGATACCATCAGACAAAGCTTTTGCCATAAGTCCCCACAGTCCCTTCTCATATCTACTCAACTCTCCTCCTCCAAAACCAGCTTCTCCGCCATCACGGAAGATCAACTTTCCTCTTTACTCTCCAAGTCACATCTCACCGCTTGTGAACTTGACTCAATCCCATCCCACCTCATCCCAAATTTTACTGCAGTCTTCATCCCAACTCTAACCCACCTCTTCAACCTGTCACTAACAACTGGTGTCTTCCCCTCATGCTTCAAACATGCCTCAATCACAACCATGCTCAAAAAGCCTTCTCTTGACCCATCCTTTCTGTCTAGCTATCGTCCCATATCACTTCTCCCCTATGCCTCAAAACTACTGGAACAACACGTCCATCTTGAGCTGTCCTCCCACCTCTCCTCCTGCTTCCTCTTTGACTGCCTCCAATCTGGCTTCTGACCACACCATTCTACTGAAACTGCCCTGACTAAAGTCACCAATGACCTACTGACCACCAAATCCAAGCGATACTACTCTGTCCTTCTCCTTCTGGACCTGTCATCTGCCTTTGACACAGTAGACCATTCCCTCTTACTACAGACTCTCTCATCTCTAGGCATCACCGACTTAGCCCTATCTTGGATCTTCTCATACCTAACAGGCCGGACCTTCAGTGTCTCCCACTCATACACCACCTCCTCATCTTGTCCCCTATATGTCGGTGTCCCCCAAGGCTCAGTTCTTGGACCCCTACTCTTCTCCATCTACACCTTCGGCCTGGGATAGGTCATAGAGTCTCACGGCTTTCAGTATGACCTCTATGCTGACGACACACAGATCTACCTCTCTGAACCTGATATCACCTCCTAACCAGAATCCCACACTGCCTATCCGCTATTTGATCTTTCTTCTGTGCTAGATTCCTAAAACTTAATATGCATAATACTGAATTCATCATCTTTCGCCCATCTCGCTCAACCCCCCAATCTGACCTATCCATCAAAGTCAATGGCTGTCCACTCTCCCCAGTCCAACAAGCTCGCTGCCTCGGGGTAAGCTTTGACTCTGATCTCTCCTTCAAACCTTATATCCAAGCCCTTTCCACTTACTGCCGACTCCAGCTCAAAAATATTTCCTGGATCCGCACATTCCTCAACCATGAATCTGCAAAAACCCTAGTGCACGCCCTCATCATCTATCACCTCGACTACTGCAACCTCATGCTCTGTGACCTCCCTTCTAACACTCTCTCACCCCTCCAATCTATCCTTAACTCTGCTGCCCGACTAATCCACCTGTCCACCCCGCTATTCCCCGGCCTCTCCCCTCTGTCAATCTCTTCACTGGCTCCCCATTGCCCACAGACTCCAGTTCAAAACCCTAACCATGGCATATAAAGCCATCCACAATCTGTCTCCTCCATACATCTGTGACCTAGTCTCCCGGTACATACCTGAACGCAACCACCGATCCTCACAAGATCTCCTTCTCTACTCCCTTCTTTTCTCCACTTCCCACAATCGCATACAAGATTTCTCCCGTGCATCCCCCCCTACTCTGGAACTCTCTACCCCAACATATCAGACTCTCGCCTACCGTGAAAGCCTTCAAAAGAAACCTGAAGACCCACCTCTTTCGACAAGCCTACAACATGCAGTAACCCTCACTCCACCATGCCGCTGCATGACCAGCTCTACCCTCATCTACTGTATTCTCACCCATCCCTTGTAGATTGTGAGCCCTCGCGGGCAGGGTCCTCTCTCCTCCTGTACCAGTCGCCGACTCGTTTTTGTTCAAATTATTGTACTTGTTGTTTGCTATGTATACCCCTCTTAAACATGTAAAGCGCCATGGAATTAATGGCACTATAATAATAAATAATAATAATAATTACTATTATTGTATTAAATGTACTACTATAGGTGTAACATTTTGTCTAATTTAACTGTAACCCACAATATTATGTGTATCAGACTCCTGTTCAGACAAAATTACATGTAGTGATGAAGGATTTTGACAAGGTAGTAGTCTGAGCACTGGATTTTGGGAAGAAAGCTGACGGAAACTCAGAGGGGGAGGGAAGTGTGGAATGCTCTGGGATCACAACTGTACCAGCAGCTAGACTAGGACTAAGGAGACTGATTAGAGTCTGATTGATGTAGGATTATTACCAGAGTAACCCTATGACCAACCAGCTATGTTTAAACAGTTGCTTACCCCGAAAACCAACTTGTCCCGTTTTACAGACAAATACAGATAATGCAGTGCATATACAGTACAGACCAAAAGTTTGGACACACCTTCTCATTTAAAGATTTTTCTGTATTTTCATGAAAATTGTACATTCACACTGAAGGCATAAAAACTATGAATTAACACATGTGGAATTATATACTTAACAAAAAAGTGAAACAACTGAAAATATGTTTATATTCTAGGTTCTTCAAAGTAGCCACCTTTTGCTTTGATGACTGCTTTGCACACTCTTGGCATTCTCTTGATGAGCTTCAAGAGGTACATTGATGCAGTAATTGATGCAAAAGGAGCCCCAGCCAAGTATTGAGTGCATTTACTGAACATACATTTCAGTAGGCCAACATTTCGGATTTTAAAAACATTTTTCAAGCTGTTGTTATAAAGTATTCTAATTTACTGAGATAATGACTTTTGTGTTTTCATTGGCTGTAAGCCATAATCATCAACATTAACAGAAATAAATACTTGAAATAGATCACTCTGTTTGTAATGACTCTATATAATATAGGAGTTTCTCTTTTTGTATTGAAAAACTGAAATAAATTAACTTTTTGATGATTTTCTAATTTAGTGAGATGCACTTTTTTTAAATCAAAGTGTTTCTCTTCACTAAGTTCTGAGCCATTTCTGTGACCAGAGTTTATTAGATTTCTTTTATTATTCCTTTTTATTTTATGTAATTGTATGTATCATATTGTTTTGTTCCCATTTTGTATCATCTTTGTATATTCTTTTATTAAACACTACCTTTCTTCCTGGACTAAACATAAAATTGAATGACTCTATTCCTCTTGCTCTGTAAACCGCACCACTGAAGCCGTACACTACCTGCAAATGGTGTCCAATCGGCCTGTATAAACGATTGGTGGTGGCAGCGACTAGGTTCTTATTGTTATTGCGGAGTTGGTAGTGACCGTACCGGGATATAAACATTTTTCTATGCATTGAAATCAGAGGTGTATGTACCATTCGGTCACTATGATTTCCCTAATAACTGGTCTAGTATTTGAAAAGGATGCGGCCTCGTCCATCACTCATCGCTCAATTGTGTATTTTCCCAGACAATTGGAGGCAGCAGAGTTCAATTCCCCTGACAAAAAGGTAACAGCAGATGGATCTGCGTGACCCCCCGGCTGTGTATCCTTGACAATTGCTGACGAGCAGGAGGATATTGAAGAGCATCAGTGATCTGGTTTGAGCAATCATTCCCATCACTGAAAACTTGCACTTTCCTTGCGAGGATTCTGTGCACAGTTTTGAGGATCAGACTTAGTGTTTTTTTTTACCGGGGACAATGCTGTACATGTAGCAGTTATACCCCTACTCCCTCTCTTGTTTTTCTGTCCTATCTCTGGTTTGGCAATTATGGCTGCAGTTGGGGAGGCCTGGTACAATTAGCAGACCAAAGAGGTTCTTGCTGCCAGCTGTACGATGAAACAGACTGATTCCACAAGCAAAATCAGGCAGCAAATGATTATGGAACTGTTGGAATTTGGCGCACAGCAAGTCCATCATCTAACTCTGAAGGGGAGGCCAGCCAAGGGATAGATGGCGATGCAAGCTACAGCAGCAACCAGGGTAGCGTGGACCCCTACCTACAGATGGTCTTATGACAACTCGATGCAGACGCTGCAGGGTGATGTTGCTAAGGATCCCCTTAAAGCAGCAAGTGCCAGTGCTAAGGGTGATAGGAGCAGGCACGGGGATGATCAAGTAGGTGGTCCTGTGTAGCTGACCTGGGTCATGACAGACTTATATGACCAGTGGTAGCTGACCCATGATTAGCACTGCTCCTGAGGTATTAGGGGAGGATCGGGAGAAGCATGGGGATCATAAAGAAGGTGGTCGCATGCAGCTGACCAGTTTCATGACAGACTGTGACATGGCCGGTGATAGATGCCCATGATTAGCACTGCTCCTAAGGTAACAAGGGAAGCAGAGAAAGTTGTGTCCACAGCCTGTCCAGATGGTGGAAAAGTGTGTCCCACAGCCGGTCAGGGTGAGGGAAAAGTGTTACCCACAGTCTGTGAAGAAGATGCCAAAGCGGAACACATAGCCTGTAAAGATGAGGGGAAAGTGGCATCCCTAGCCTGTCCAAATGGCGGGAAAGTGTGTCCCACAGCTGTCAGAGTGAAAGTAAAGCCTTAACCACAGCCAGTGAGTGGGTGAGAGAGTTGGGTCCCCAGTCTGTCAGGGTAGTGGGAAAGTAGTGGCCACAGCCTGTCAGGGGGATGGGAAAGAAGTATCCCCAGTCTGTCAGGTTGGTGAAAAGTAGGGTCTCCAGTCTGTCAGGATGGTGGGAAGATGTGTCCTACTGCCTGTAAGGGTGTTGGTTAAGTGTGTCCCACAGCCTGTCAGGGTGGTAGGAACGTAATATCCGCAGTCTGTCAGGGTAATGGGAAAGTGTTGTTATCCCCCGGAAAGATAGCCTACATAGCGGCTGTCACCTGCATTCAGAGTGTCCAGAACGCAGGTAACGTACTGCCTTCTGGACCCTCATCATCTAGTGGGATAACGGGACCAGTTACTGACCTCGAAAGGGTTGCTGTGAGGTTGGGGCCTTAGCGTCCCTTCTGGCTACATCTAGCCAGAAGTTTCAGAATTGAGAATTTCTGTGCCTGTCGCTGAACGGGAGTGAACTTCTTGTTCTGAGACATAACGAGACTCCATAGGATTCGATGGGCATCATTGGACATCACTATTGGATTACTGTAAGAATTTCTTGGGTTTATTTTTAATTCATAAATGGGTAAATGATGGATGTGGGGAAAGTCTTTATTCAAATAGTATTTTTTTCTGTGTGTTTATTTAATTTTACTACTAGGTTAGTAACTAGGGTGTCTGATTGACACCTCTCCATTACTAAACTCTGGGCGTGGTGTCAGCCAGTTGCTGACATCAACCCCAAAAACAATTACCCAGATAGCCAAAACACCAGGGCAATCTGTAATAGCGGACACTAAGTGCCAGAATTGGCGCATCAAATATGATGCGCCACATCTGGGGCCACTGCAGGCTGATATATGTAGATGGGAATGGCCCAATAACCATGGGAATTCCAAGCCTATTAATATAAGCCGGCAGCTGTCTGCTTTACATTAGCTGCTTATTAAAAATAGGGGGGCCCCACATAGTTTTCAGAGTTTTTTTATTTATTTATTACTAATAAATCAATAAAAAATACTAATAAATAAATAAATGTAAAAAATTTCAAGGGGTCTTCCCTACTTTTAATAACCAGCCTAGGGAGAGCAAAGAGCTGTGAGCTGGTCTTGTTATGCTCAGAAGGGGCCAATATCCATGGACCTTACTAGCTTTTTAATATCAGCCCGCAGCTGTCTGCCTTGCCTTTGCTGGTTAGTAAAATTGGGGGGACCCTAAAAAATAATGTGGGGGGGGGCCCCCTATTTTTTAATGACCAGCTAATGCAAAGCAGACAGCTGGGGGCTGACATTAATAAGCTGAGAAGGGCCATAGATATTGGCCCCTTCCCAGTCTAATATGACCAGCCCTCAGCCGCCCCAGAAATGACGCATCTTTTAGATGCGCCAATTTTGGTGCTTAGCCTCGGCTATTCTCAATTGATCTAGCGCGGTTGTAATCAGGGTAATGGGATAGTGTGGTTGATGTCAGCTGTATAATGTTCACTAACATGAAGCATATATGAGTACATTAAGTGTATATGAATACATTAAGATCAGAAGGACATGAAAAGAAAGCCTCTGTAATGTGTGGGAATGGAGAAAAAGTGCCATCTTATTAGATGGTAAGGTATGTATAGAAGAAACAGTTGCATGCATTATAAAATTTGAACCAAAAGGCACCATTTTTGAAAAAAAGTATACCACATCTTGTTATCAAACATATGAAATTAAATCATTGTATGAATTAGATATATGAAAGACAATATTACCCTACTCAAAATTATGAAGAAGAAAAAATATCTAAAAATAAAAATAATCAAGACACTGATGTAATCAACAACCTTAAACCAATGATGTAAACCAATGAAACTATAAACACAGGATGCCACCAGTATAGCTTACTCCCATGAGAACCATTCATCAAACAAATGATGGCTAAATGTCATGATTGATGTCACACCATTATGGGTGTGGCTGATTTCAGCATAATTACCAATCCTCCAATCCCATGTGATTATAGAACACAGCAATGTATGAAACAGTGTGTAAACACCATCAACGCATTTACCACTAATGGGCTGCTGGCAATGATGAGCGAGTGTGCTCGCAACTGCTCGGTACTCGCCCGAGCATCTCACTGCTCCAGATGCTCAACGAGTACTTACGGGATGTTCGGGCGGGAGCTCGAGTCCCCGTCCCACATGTTTGGCGCTGTTTTAACAGCGAATAAACATGCTGGGATTGCCTGCCACTCACTGTAATGCCATAGCCATGTTGGTTGTGGCATTACAGTTATTGGCTGGCCGCATAGCGTCATCGGGTCTATATCAGACCCGGTGACCCTATGCTCATCACAGTCTACCCGTCAGACAGGCAGAGTAGGGAGAGCTGCAGCTGAGTGTGGGAGAGAATTGGCGGTTTATTTAGTCAGGTATTACACAGCAATATACATATAAACTAATACTGCATATACTGTGACAAAGTCACTGGCAGAATACTGGAGGGGAGATCTCTGAGACTTTTTGCTTCTGTGATGTAAAACATGGAGATTTCTCCTGCACATTAGGTGCAGAGAGGCTTAATAGCCAGAGTTACAAGGGCATGCTTTACAGGTGGATAGATAAGTGCTTGGAGGGAAGCTATCCACCCTATTTCCACTCCAGGTCATGGTTTAGGGGCTATAAAAAGCCAGCCTTTTGACTCAGGAGGTGGTCAGTATCTGGAGGCCAGCTCCAGAGAGAGGAGTGTGTGTTTGTACTTGCTAACCCTGAACCGTGTGGTTTTTTCTAACCCGGAGTGACCGGACCTCGGCCGATGCAAGGACTTTGCTGGACTCTTTTCTTATTTTGTTTGCCATTAGGCCAGACGGTCTGTGTTTCTTTTCATGAATTTTACATTGTTTTATGCTGCTCAAATAAACCAACTGAAAGTTTAAAGAGACAGTGTTCTGTTTATACCTCAATGCATAGCCGAGTGAGTCGATCTATCACAGTTGGTGTTAGAAGTGCGGCAGTATTCCCAGCGAACATGTGTGACTGTTATAAGAGGCACTGCATCTCCTGGGTGAAGGCAGCCGTAAGCCAGTAAGTGACGCCGGACAAAATGGAGGACCTGCTTAAGCATTTGTTGCATTTGTTGCAGGCACAGCAGGCACAGCAAACGCAGCACCAGCAGAGCATGCAGAGCCAGCAGAGCATACAGGAGCAGCAGCAGGAGACAAATAAACTACAGATGCAACAGATCCAACAACAGAAGCAGTAGCAACAGCTACAAGACCAGTACCGACAACAGCAGGAGCAGCAACAAGACCAGTTCCATCAATAGCAGCAGTATCAACAAGACCAGTACAGACAGCAGCATCAGATTGAGCTACTTGCAGAGGCCATTCGTGGGAGGCAGGCAGCCCCTCCCCCAACTCCAGGTGATGGTGCTTGCGTCCGGAAAATGGTAAGACGAGCCATGCAAAAGGTGACTCCAGGGGAGGTTTTGTGATGACTACCGCTGGCTGAATGATGTGGAGACATTTCTGACCGTTTTTGAACATGTAGCAGAACGAGAGAGACTTCCACCAGAACATTGGGTGGAGGTTCTGGCTCCATATTTGTCGGGTGAACCCCAAAAGGCATATTATGACTACAGGATGCCAAGAATATGTCAAACTAAAGACAGAAATCCTGGCACGCCTGGGAGTGAATATGGCAATGAGAGCCCAACTAGTCCACCACTGGGCGTATGCTGGTGACAAACCCCCCCGGGGGCAGATGTTTGACCTGCTGCATCTCGTTCAGAAGTGGTTGCAGCCAGAGTCTTCCACTCCGGCCCAGATGGTCGAGCGGGTGGTGATTGATAGGTTCATACACTCCCTTCCTAAGTTGCCCAAGGCGATCCCCAGAACGCAGACGACCTCGTCGGCCTAGTAGAGAGGTACCAGGTCATTGAGAAATCCCTCGGGAAACTGGGGATACCCGAAACTGGGTGGCTTCACCACAGAAGGGGTTCATAGCCACAACTGGGGGGTGTTCCACTTCCTCTGAGGGTGCCACAAAGACTGCTGTGAGGTATATCATTTGTTGGCGCTGTCACAAACTGGACACGTAGCCGCCCGGTGTCATATGTCCCCTGATCCAATGGACTGCAGCCTAGGCAGACGGTGTTCATATTATGCTTATCCAGCCTGCAGTGAGGACGGTCAACCCGGCTAGGGGCCACAGGCGTGTACCATGTCCATTAATGGAGTAAGGGTGCTTGGACTATTGGACTCTGGGAGTCTGGTGACATTAATCAGTGCCACCCTTCACCACCAGCTGATCCCTACCAAAACTGTGGGCATCCACTGCATACATGGGGACGCCAAGAATTACCCAGTGGCCAGTGTGACAGTTGGAACAGACTGTGGCGCCCAATCCCACGAGGTCGGGGTGGTCAGGGACCTGATACATCCCATCATATTGGGGGCGATTTTCCCTTATTCTGGGACTTGTGGGGGAAGGGATCCAGACTGAGTCACGTGGACAAAACCCACGACCCAAGAGAAATACCCCGGTCGACATCGGAAGTAGATGAGTTCCCACTATGTGTCCTTGCAGGTGACGAGGACAAGACTGTGACTGAGGTGGCCGACCTCCCTGAATTAGAGGGGTCCGAAGAGAACTTTGGGTCAGTTCAAGTTCAGAACTTGACCTTGAAAGGGGTGTGGGACAATGTTACTGTTTGTAATGGTGTTGCTCCAGAGCCAGGGGCGGACACCAGGTACCCACACTTTGCGGTTCAGGGGGAGCTATTACACCGGGTAACTAAACGAAAGGTGAAGAGGTCAGGGAACAGCTGTTGGTTCCAGGGCCATACTGTCGGAGGGAATTGGACATGGCCCACTCACATATTCTGGGGGGACACCTAGGGGTTGAGAAAAACCAGGAGAGAATAATGAGGAGGTTCTATTGGCCAGGATGTTACCGGGAAATCTTAAACTATTGTAGGTCCTGCCCCACCTGCCAGATAACCGTACCCACCTCCCATTTTCGTAGTCCCTTAGTTCCACTACCGGTGATAGATGTTCCCTTTGAGAGAATTGCTTAGTCAAATCAGCCCGGGGCCACCAATACATTCTGGTGGTCATGGACTATGTGACCCAGTATCCAGAAGCAGTACCGCTAAGGAACTCATCAAGTAAGTGCATAGCCAGGGAACTTGTCCATATATTTGCCAGGACCGGTCTGCCAAAGGAGATGCTAACTGATCAAGGGACCCCGTTCAGGAGCAAGGTAATGAAGGTGCTGTGTAAGGTCCTCCAGATTACCCAGCTGCGAACTTCCGTTTACCATCCACAGACAGACGGTCTAGTAGAGCGCTTTAATAAAACCCTAAAAGCGATGCTCAAGAAGGTCGTAGAGAAGGATGGACGTGACAGGGACTACCTGCTGCCATTCCTGCTCTTCTCGATAAGGAAGGTTCCACAAGCCTCCACTGGCTTTTCCCCATTTGAATCAATGTATGGACGACATCCGCGAGGGCTCCTGGATATCGCTAAGGAAACCTGGGAAGCTGAGGTTACGTCACACAGGAGCATCATGGAACATGTCGTCCAGATGCAGAAGAGAATGGCGAAAATAATGCCTATCGTGAAGGCGCATCTCCTCCAGGTGCAGGAGGCCCAGGCAATGGTCTATAACCGATTGGTGAGGCTGAGGCAGTTCCAGCCTGGGGACCGTGTTTTGATCCTAATCCCTGCAGTTGAGAGCAAGTTCCTGGCCAAATGGCAAGGCCCGTACGAGGTGGTGATGTCGAGAACTACTACAGCGGAATCGTGACCTGTTCTCAGAGTTGCCGGAGCGTACTCAGGTGGTAGAGCATGACGTGCTAACAGAGCCTCATATATGAGTGAACCTGAAGCCCTACAGGATTCCTGAAGCATGCCAAGAGGTGATCTCAACCGAGGTGAAAAGAATACTAGACCTCGGGGTGATAGAGGAGTGGAAGAGTGGATGGTCGAGTCCCATCGTCCTCATGCCAAAACCCAACGTGGAGTGGAGGTTTGGTGATGACTACCGCTGGCTGAATGAAGTGTCCAAGTGTGACGCATACCCAATGCCCCGCGTCGACGAACTCATCGAGAGGCTTCGACCGGCGAGGTATATCACCACCCTCGACCTGACAAAGGGCTACTGGCAGATCCCCATGTCTCAGTCGGCCAAGGAGAAGATGACTTTCTCGACACTTGATGGGTGTTTTCAATACACTCGAATGCTGTTCTGACTGCAGGGGGCCCCAGCCACCTTCCAGAGGGTTATGGATTGGATCCTAGCACCACATAAGAAGTATGCCGCAGCCTACCCTGACGCATGTAGAAAAAGAAAAACAAAAAAGGAAGCATGGATTGAGTGGATCCTGATGTGCCAGTGAAAATAAAAATGGTAGCTGAGTAACTGCTAACCTGAGGAGGTTGTGCAACCCTGCGCAAACCCGGTGTGAAGCGTGGATGTCCGGGAACCAGTGCGCTGTCGAGCTGCTCTTCCTGGTACAGGTCACGTGACATCTAGGAGGCGTCGCCAGGAATGACACGTCGAAGGTCCTAACACCACGGATTAGCTGACTAACTCAGAGCTGCTCCTGCCGCGTACCCTCAGAGGGTATAGAATAAGGCAATGAAAGAAAAGCCGCAGTAAAGGGAGGACTAAGGTGAAGGGTTAAAATGGTGGAATCCATAGCTTTTAAATAAAGGTCCGTTAATTTTAACCCTTCACCTTAGCGCTCCGCTTTTCTTTCATTTCAACCTACCTTGACGACATTGTGATCTTTAGCCCAGACTGGGCTAATCATCTACCTAAGGTACAGGCGATTCTGGATGCTCTAAGGATGGCGGGATTTACAATAAATCCAAAAAAATGCACTGTTGGAAAGGAAGAAGCCAAGTACTTGGGATATGTCATCGGGAGAGGCGAGATAAAGCCACAAGTCAATAAAGTGGAGGCAATCCAGAACTGGCCGCAACCGCTCTCCAAAAAGCAAGTGAGAGCGTTCCTGGGAATGGTAGGTTATTACGAGCAGTTTATCCCAAATTTTGCCATGATGGCCACGCTACTCACGGATCTCCTCAAAGGCACCAGATCAACAATAGTGAAATGGACGGAGGAAACAGAGACGGCGCTACAAAAGTTGAAGCTAGCACTGTGTAAGCAGCCGGTCCTGGTCGCACCAGACAGATGCTTCAGAAGTTGGTCTAGGAGCCATACTCTCTCAAGAGAAAAATGGGGAAGAACATTCCATTCTCTATCTGAGCAGGAAGCTCTCATCCTGCGAGAAAAGCTATGCAATAGTGCAAAAAGAGTGTCTAGCCATAAAATGGGCCGTAGATACACTGAGATAGTACCTACTAGGCTGTAAGTTTAGACTGGTATCAGACCATGCCCCATTGAGATGGTTGAGATAAAAGAGAGGTAAAAATGCCTGGATAACTAGATGGTTTCTAGCACTACAATACTTTAATTTTCATGTAGAGCACATGCCCGGGAAACTACAAGGAAATGCTGATACCATCTCTAGAATTCCCTGTCTGGTGTCTGAAAGTGCCCAAACCCCTGGCTTTGGGCAGAGGGGGGGGGGGTATGTGACAAAGTCACTGGCAGAATACTGGAGGGGAGATCTCTTGAGACTTTTAGCTTCAGTGATGTAAAACATGGAGGTTTCTCCTGCACATTAGTTGCAGAGAGGGTTAATAGCCAGATTTACAAGGGCATGCTTTACTGGTGGATAGCTAAGTTCTTGGAGGGAAGCCGATGCAAGGACTTTGCTGGACTCTTTTCTTATTTTGTTTGCCGTTAGGCCAGATGGTCTGTGTTTCTTTCATGAACTTTACATTGGTTTATGCTGCTCAACTAAACCAACTGAAAATTTAAAGAGACAGTGTTCTGTTTATACCTCAATGCATAGCCGAGTGAGCCGATCTATCACAGTTGGTGTTAGAAGTGCGGGCAGCATTCCCAGCGAACACGTGTGACTGCTATAAGAGGCGCTGCAAGTCCTGGGTGAAGGCGGCCGAAAACCATCAAGTGACGCCGGACAAAATGGAGGACCTGCTTAAGCATTTGTTGCAGGCACAGCAGGCGCAGCAAACGCAGCACCAGCAGAGTATGCAAAGCATGCAGAACATACAGCAGCAGCAACGGGAGCATCAGCAGGAGACAACTAAACTACTGATGCAACAGATCCAACAACAGCAGCAGCAGCAACAGCTACAAGACCAGTACCGACAACAGCAGCAGCAGCAACAAGACCAGTTCCGTCAATAACAGCAGTATCAACAAGACCAGTACCAACAGCAGCAGCATATTGAGCTACTTGCAGAGGTCGTTCGTGGGAGGCCGGCAGCCCCTCCCCCAACTCCAGGTGATGGTGCATGCATCCAGAAAACGGTAAGACGAGCCATGCAAAAGATGACCCCAGGGGATGATGTGGAGGCATTTCTGACTGTTTCTGAATGGGTAGCAAAACGAGAGAGACTTCTACCAGAACATTGGCCAGAGGTTCCAGCTCCATATTTGTCGGGAGAACAAAGAGACAGTGTTCTGTTTATACCTCAATGCATAGCCGAGTGAGCCGATCTACCACAATATTTATAACTGGTGATAGCAGGAGTTAGGCAGGCAGAGTTTGTGGACACTGTATGCAGCAGAATAGGGTCCATTGCACGTTCTGTCTGCTGCTGTTACTGATATCCATAGCCCTAGATATCAGGGCTAATTTTTTTTTGCTCTTAATCCTGATTATTTGCTTAAAAAGCAATACAGTACACCATTTTACTGCTCCATTTGGTTGTTACCAGAATACAGCCAGACTTTTTTGATTTTATTAGCAATACTGTATTGTGGAAGCAGAAATACTTGTCCATCATCAGACGTGATCAGATATTACTGCGGTAATAATTGTGACATTTTTATGAGCATGTCAAATATTACACTCTAGTTAAAGTCTGCCAGTTGTGTGTTGTTCAACCTATTCACACTTAGTCGCTGACCAATACCATATCTCTGAAGCCACTGCCAAAAACCGTGGTCATCAGACGTGATCCCATATTAGGCTATGTGCCCACGATGCAGAAATGCTACGGATTTTTCCTGAGCATTTCTGCATCTCCCTGGCAGAAAAAACGCATGCGGATTTTACATGCGTTTTTTCAGCCAGGGACAAGCGTTTGTGAAGCGTTTAGATCATGCGATTTCGCATGCGGGTTGTCAAGTGCTTTCCAAGCGATTTTAGCTACACTTGGAAAGTGCTTCACAACTTGGTTACACTATATAAATCCATGCAACCGACATGGATTTTATATAGTGTGACCAAGTTAGTTAAAATAAAGAATAAAAATTGTAAAAAAAACAAAAAAAAAACATTATACTCACCGATGGCCCCTGGTCTCCTTATCCGATGCGTCTGGTCTCCCGGTGTTTCGCGGTGGTGTAAAAGGACCTTCCATGATGTCATTTAATCATGTGACAGGTCACGCGACCGCCGACGTCAGCGGTCACGTGACCCGTCACATGACTAAATGACATCATGGAAGGTCCTTTTAGACCATCGCGTGCTGCCGGGGAGCCAGGACGCATTGCTATGGAGACCGGTGGCTATCGGAAGGTAAGTATAATGTATTTTTTTATTTTAAATTCTTATTTTTTTACAGGTACTATGGTACCCGTGTCTGGATGAGAGTCTCCTCTTCTCCAGACCCGGGTACCATCCGCATATTGAATCGCTTAATATCCGCATGTGCAAATGTAGTCATGTGGATATAAAGCGATTCAATGCAAGTCAATGGCGGAAAAATTGCCGCGATTCCGCAAAATAATTGGTAGTGCTGCGGATTTTTCCGCAATGATAATCCGCAGCGGAAATTTCCGCAGCATATGCACAGCACATGCGGATTATCATTGGGAAACATAGCAGACCATCTACCAAGCGTTTTGTTAAGCATTTCTGCGGCGGAATTGCCGCTGCGGAAATGCTTAAAAAATGCATAGTGGGCACACAGCCTTACTGTGGTAATAATCATGACATTTTTTGGAGCGTGCCAACTATTACACTACAGTTAAAGTCTGACAGTTTTGTGTTGTTCAAACCTATTCAAACTTGGTCACTGACCAGTATCATACTAATAGGCAACTGCCTAAAACCGTGGTAATCTGACATAATCCCATATTACTGCAGTAATAATCGTGACATTTTTTGGAGTGTGCCAAATATTACACTCCAGTTAAAGTCTGCCAGTTGTGTATTGTTCAACCTATTCACACTTAGTCACTGACCAATACCATATCTCTAACGCCACTGCCAAAAACCATGGTCATCAGACGTGATCCCATATTACTGCAGTAATAATCGTCACATTTTTGGAGCATGCCAAATCTTACACTCCATTTAAAATGGTAAAGACACGTGTCAAGGGACGGGAAAGTGGATGTGATGGTGATGGTGCACGCAGAGGTTGAGCCCGTGGGCAAGATGAAACTGTGTCTGCTGAGGGAGCACTACAAACACCCTCATCACGTCGAACTACCTTCCTGTCCCTATTACTAGGGGGCCGCAGAACACCACTCTTGAAGACATAGCAGTGTGAAAAGGTTGTTGATTGGATAGCAGATAATGTTTCCAGTAAGTTTTCCACCTCCACCCTGTCTTCCACATGGTCCAGTCTCAGTAGCCGTGAGTCTGGACCACACATTCCTAACCCAGATCCTCCTTCCTCCCACCATGCCGAGTGCCCAGAGACAAGTGATCCCACATCTAGAAATGTGAACAGCTCTTCAGAGTGTCCATGTATAGATTCTGGCCTCTCGCTTAGACTGTTTCAAGCGGGGCAAGAGGAGATCGCATGTAGCGATGCCAAAATATTTGAGGACCCACGGTCACATGAAGGCGATGGTGGGAAAGTGCAATTACTGTTGTAAGAAGTGGATGATGATGAGACACAATTGCCAGCAAGTCAGGAGGAGGCCCAGGGTGCGTACGTGGAAGACAAGGTGGTGGATGATGAAGTCACTGACCCAACCTGGCAAGGTGACATGCATAGCGAGGATAGCAGAGGGAGAGTGATGCGTAGCACCACAACAGGCAGGAACAAAGAGTGGAGTGGCCACAGACACAAGGTGGGCAATTGTTCCCCAAAACACCAATACCAGGAAAGTCTGGCTTTTTATTAAAGACTGTCCAGTTAACCCCAAAATGGCTATTTGCAACATCTGCCAGGCCAGCATCAATAGGGGCAGCAAAACTACCAGCCTGACCACCACCAGCATGCTAGGCACATGACAGCAAAGTATGTGACTAGTTGGGCCGAACGCCAGGGTCCAGAAACAGTGTCTGCGGGTGACACCACTGCCTCTTCCCCTGTTCTACGTGCAAGCCAATCCCCTGTCCATGATGCAGGCAAATATGCCTCCCATCCTGCACCTGTCATTGCACACTTGCAACCACCATCAGCACCCACGTCCACATCCTTGTCCCAGCTCAGCGTTCAGTTGTCCCTAACCCAGTCATAGGAATGCAAACGTAAATACACTGTGTTCCAAATTATTATGCAAATAATATTTTCTCAGATTTTCCCATTACCTATATGAATTGCAGTCATTGTAATTTTCCAGTCAAATAACTATTAGAGTACAATTGAAAGGTTTTTGTACAAACTGCCTATGATAACAGTATATTTTAAAAAAAATAAAACACTCAAACTGCACTCAAAATGCATGTTCCAAATTATTATGCACAGCAGAGTTTTCAACCTTTTCATTTTAATAAAGAACAAAAAAATGGTCATTTTTGAAATTATAAGCATTAGCAGGTTATTACAAACTGAAATCAAACAGTTTTCAACTCAAAACTTTTTTCTAGGTGATGTTACATTTGCACATAGGACCCCTTGTTCGATAGGAGCTTCTGAACTCTCTCGTCCATTGAATTTGTCAGGTTTTGGATGGTTTCTGCTTCAATTGTTTTGCATGAGGACAGAATACCCTCCCAGAGCTGTTGCTTAGATGTGAACTGCCTCCCGCCATCATAGACACTCCTTTTGATGATGCTCCAGAGGTTCTCAATGGGGTTGAGGTCAGGGGAGCATGGGTGCCACACCATAAGTTTGTCCCCTTTTATGCCCATAGCAGCCAGAGATGCAGATGTGTTATGTGCAGCATGAGACGGTGCATTATCATGCATGAAAATGATCTTGCTGCGGAATGCACGGTTCTTCTTCTTGAACCATGGCAGGAAGTGCTGTTTGAGAAACTCAACATACATTATGGAGTTCATCTTTACCCCTTCAGGGATCCTAAAGGGGCCGACAATCTCTCTCCCAATGATTCCAGCCCAAAACATTACTCCACATCCTCCTTGTTGACGCCGTAGCCGTGTTTGCATGGGGTGTCCATCAACCAGCCATCCTCCTCTCCATTCATCTGGACCATCGAGTGTTGCACGGCACTCATCGGTGAACAAAACAGTTTTGAAGTCAGTCTTCATGTAATGTTTGGCCCACTGGAGCCATTTCTGCTTGTGTGCAGTGGATAGAGGAGGTCGACAGGATGGCTTACGCACAGTTGCAAACCTCTGAAGGACCCTGCATCTTGTTGTTCGGGGGACGTTGGAGGCACCAGCAGCTTCAAAAACTTGTCTGCTGCTATGACAAGGCTTTTTTGCCGCTGCTCTTTTAAACTGACGTAATTGCCTGTAGGAAAGAGTCCTCAATTTTCCCTTATCAGCACGCACACGTGTGTACTGTGAATCAGCTACATACTTCTTGATTGTGCGATGATCACGATGAAGTGTCTTCGCAATGTTGATTGTAGTCATGCCTTGACCTAAACACTCCACAATTTGTTGCTTCTCAGCAGCCGACACATCCTTTTTCTTTCTCATTTTGCCAGAAAATGTAGGCTGCTTAATAATGAGGTACAGACTTCTTAAGTAGTTTTGCCATTCATTGGACACACTTGCCAAACTAATTAGCACTGGTGTCTGCAATTGCTTACAGTGATATAAAGAGCCCTGACACACATCACCATCAATGGAACATAGTGTACACAGCCACCAAGCCACAGGCCGCAATACTAAGCGGACACATTTCCAGACTGCTTGTCCTGGAAATGTTGCCGTTTTAGGCTTGTGGAGTCAGAAGCTTTCTGCAACCTCATGGCGGCGACCATTCCGAGGTACTCAGCCTTAAGCCGCCACTATTTATCCCGGTGTGCTGTCCCCACCTTACACAAGAATGTGTCCCATAACATCAGCCATTACCTGACCAATGCAGTTTCTGGAGAGGTCCACTTAACCGTGGAAACATGGACAAGTGCTTGTGGCCTGGGATGCTACATTTCCCTGATGGCACACTGGGTGAATATTGTGGAAGCCAGGACCAAGTCAGACCCTGGCACGGAACACGTGCCACCGGTGCAAAGGATTGCAGGACCTGATTCAATCAGGGCTGCCCCCACCTTCTACAGCAGTTCCTGCACCTCCTCCTCTTCAGCCTCCATCTACAAAGCATCAAGATCAGTCGCAAGTTGGAAGCACTGCAGCACTGCCTCGGCCAAGCGGCAACAGGCTCTGCTGAAGATAATCTGCTTAGGTGAAAAACTGCACAATGCCACAGAATTGTTGAAAGGTCTAACAGACCAGACTGATGTGTGGCACTCATCCTTGAACATACAGCCAGGCATGATCATGTGTGACAATGGCCGGAACCTGGTGGTGGCTCTGAAGCTTGGCAACCTTGAACACATACCATGTCTGGCCCATATGCTCAACTTAATGGTTCAGCGGTTTCTCAAAACCTACAGAGATCTGTCTGAGCTACTTGTGAAAGTACGCCACATGGTTGCCCATTTCCACAAGTCAGCTACAGTTTCTGTGGCCCTGGCAGTGATTCAGCAGCATTTGCAACTTCCAGCTTACCGCTTGGTGTGCAATGTCACCACGCATTGTAACTCAACGTTACATATGTTGGCAAGGCTTTGTGAGCAGCAGAGGGCAGAAGTTGAATACCAGCTCCAATATGTCAGTCGGTATTCCAGTCAGGCTCTGCACATAAGAGCTGATGAGTGGGCATGGATGTCTGAAATCTATGGCGTTCTCTAAAACTTTGAGGACTTGACCAAGATTGTGAGTGGCGATGATGCCATAATCAGAGTAACCATCCCACTTCTCTGTTGACTGAAACGCTTGCTGCTCACATTTAAAGAGGAGGCTTTGCTGGCGGGGCAAGTTGAGATGGAGCAAGAAACTATACAGGGTGATGCTACACAGCTCAGCCTCATCTCATCTTCTCAACGCGAATTGGGTAATAATGAGGAGAAGGAGGAGGAACAGGAGCTTTTTGCCTGCGCTACAGATGGTATTACCCACACCACCTTCATCCTGTCTGTTCAGCGTGGATGGCCTGAAGACAAGGAGGAGAGGGAGGATGAGGAGGAGGAGATGGACAGTCGTCCTCTTGGTGGGGACAGGGAAGTCTTGTCTGTTGGCATTCTGGCACACATGGGTGATTTTATGTTCCACTGCATTTCCCATGACCCATGCATTGTACGCATTTTGGCCAACTCTAATTACTGGTTGGTCACCCTTCTAGACCCATGCTACAAAGATAACTTTCAATCTCTCCTTCTCATGGTGGAAAGGTCTACAAAAATGTTGCAGTACCAGAAGGCCCTAGTTGAAGGTTTATTACAAAAATTCCCATCTAACAACGCTAGCAGCAGAGGTAACAGTTCCTTGGATAACCAAGAAGTATACACGAGGGAGACACACACTAGATGCAGCAGAGGCAGGGGAACACTACCAAAGGACTGGGACAGTTTTCTCAGACCCTGCCTCCGCCCAGGTCCTGATGCACGGGGTGCTCTGAGAAAGAGGGAAAAGTTTTGGAAGATACTGAAGGAGTATCTTGCCGACTGGAGTAGCGTCCTCTTTGATTCCTCTGTGCCTTACAATTCTTGGGTATCCAAGATAGACTTGTAGCATGAACAGTCTCTCTACGCTTTGGAGGTTCTGGCGTGCCCTGCAGCTAGCTTTTTGTCAGAGGGTTTTTAGTGCTGCCGGGGGTATTATAACTGATAGGCACATTCACCTGTCAACTAGCTGACAGGCTGACTCTTATCAAAATGAACAAGGGCTGGATTGGCTCAGACTTTTCAACATCACAGAATGACAGCAGCGGAACAAACTGAAATTCAGTGTTTTTTTTTTTATGGTCTATTTTTTTATGCACCTCTTCCTACCCAAACATGGGTATACGGTTCAGGATTTCACATTTATTGTGTTATCCTTCTCCTTCTTCTCCTCCTCCACCACCATATCAACAGGGTGATCATTCTACCCTCGCTATGAATTTTTTAAGGGTGTCTATGATGCCTGCATTAATAATTTTTAGAGGCCTACCTCTAACATTCTTTTATAGATATGTATACCCTGAGAGGTAAATGTTTTCCAGTCTAGGATACCCAGTCAAGCTGAATAACCTGCTCTATGCAAATCCTATCTTTCTGAACAATATAACCATGTAGCTAGGAAAGATTCTCTAAAACATAATGTTTAATTAAACAATTAAAAACCATTATGTCCCTGGATGTACAGATACAGTTAGGTCCATATATATTTGGACAGAGACAACATTTTCCTAATTTTGGTTCTAGACATTACCACAATGAATTTTAAACAAAACAATTCAGATGCTTTTGAAGTTCAGACTTTCAGCTTTCATTTGAGGGTATCCACATTAAAATTGGATGAAGGGTTTAGAAGTTTCAGCTCCTTAACATGTGCCACCCTGTTTTTAAAGGGACCAAAAGTAATTGGACAATTGATTCCAAGGCTATTTCATGGACAGGTGTTGGAAATCCTTTCATTATGTCATTCTCAATTAAGCAGATAAAAGGCCTGGAGTTGATTTGAGGTGTGGTGCTTGCATTTGGAATGTTTTGCTGTGAAGTAAACATGCGGTCAAAGGAGCTCTCCATGCAGGTGAAACAAGCAATCCTTAAGCTGCAAAAACAGAAAAAACCCATCCGAGAAATTGCCACAATATTAGGAGTGGCAAAATCTACAGTTTGGTACATCCTGAGAAAGAAAGAAAGCACTGGTGAACTCATCCATGCAAAAAGACCTTGGCGACCACGGAAGACAACAGTGGTGGATTATCGCAGAATAATCTCCATGGTGAAGAGAAACCCCTTCACAATAGCCAACCAAGTGAACAACACTCTCCAGGAGGTAGGCATATCAATATCCAAATCTACCATAAAGAGAAGACTGCATGAAAGTAAATACAGAGGGTTCACTGCACGGTGCAAGCCACTCATAAGCATCAAGAATAAAAAGGCTAGACTGGACTTTGCTACAAAACATCTAAAAAAGCCAACACAGTTCTGGAAGAACATTCTTTGGACAGATGAAACCAAGATCAACCTCTACCAGAATGATGGAAAGACAAAAGTATGGCGAAGGCGTGGTACAGCTCATGATCCATCATCTGTAAAACACGGCAGAGACAGTGTGATGGCTTGGGCATGCATGGCTGCCAGTGGCACTGGGTCACTAGTGTTTATTGATGATGTGACACAGGACAGAAGCAGCCGAATGAATTCTGATGTATTCAGAGCCATACTGTGTGCTCAGATCCAGCCAAATGCAGCCAAACTGATTGGTCGTCGTTTCATACTACAGATGGACAATGACCCAAAACATAAAGCCAAAGCAACCCAGGAGTTTATTAAAGCAAAGAAGTGGAATATTCTTGAATGGCCAAGTCAGTCACCTGATCTCAACCCAATTGAGCATGCATTTCACTTGTTAAAGACTAAACTTCAGACAGAAAGGCCCACAAACAAACAGCAACTGAAAACCACCACAGTGAAGGCCTGGCAGAGCATCAAAAAGGAGGAAACACAGCGTCTGGTGATGTCCATGAGTTCAAGACTTCAGGCACTCATTGCCAACAAAGGGTTTTCAACCAAGTACTAGAAATGAACATTTTATTTACAATTATTTAATCAGTCCAATTACTTTTGGTCCCTTTAAAAAGAGGGTGGCACATGTTAAGGAGCTGAAACTCCTAAACCCTTCATCAAATTTTAATGTGGATACCCTCAAATGAAGGCTGAAAGTCTGAACTTCAACTGCATCTGAATTGTTTTGTTTAAAATTCATTGTGGTAATGTCTAGAACCAAAATTAGAAAAATGTTGTCTCTGTCCAAGGCGAGGAATGGCATAACACATTGGATGATGATGAGCTTGTAGATCCCATTTGGTGTGAACCCAGAGGCACGCAACTGAGTAGCTCATCTCAGGAGGTGGAGGAAGACAAGGAGGTGATGCAACCGCGACGAGCACTACATCCTTAGCCACAACCATGGCAGTGACTAGAACCGGTCGCGTATCTGCAGCTCGCAGGGGCAGCAAGGGTTTTCTATCCTGGGCCTTTTTTGACAACACAAAGGATGAGCCAACTCACATTATCTGGTATCTTTGCAAGAAAAATCTCAGTAGAGGGTAAAAGGGCAATAATTTGACTACTACATGCATGAACCTTCACATGCACACATAACATGCGTAATACTGGTAATGTCACTGAGCTAAAATGCAGACCAGTGGACCTCAACAACCATCAGTCGCCCCATCAACCACATCTGTTGCTTCTTCCTCCTTCTCAGTTACCATGCCAAATATTGTCACACAGGTCTCCCACCGCAGAACCTCCGGTTCTTCACCTGCTCCAGTCAGACTCAGTGCGACCCCTTCAGCTGTAACAGAAGCGGATATGCCTGCTGTTTTTGACCAATCTCCAAAAACGAGCACACCACAACTTTATCAATCCATCGTAACATCTCCCCCCGCATCTCACTCAGGTTCGAGCAGTTTGTCTGGTTCACCTTACTCCGTCCTCACTCAATACAGCAGCCAGCCCTCAATCCCGTAGTTGTGGTCAGGTAAAACATTGTTTCTTCCTACACATGACCAAGCTAAGAGGTTGAATTCCACCATCTCCAATATGTTGGCCACGGAAATGGTGGTGTCAGGCTCTAATTCATAAAAATGCGAACACTCCTGGTTGGGTTTCCATCTTCTGGGTTGGCTGTAGTGGAAGAGTTGTCGGTCAACATTATACTTGTTCTACTCTAGTGAAATTAATTCTTTGGTGCAGATATTGTTGTCACAGGGGTACATATGATATAATCAAAATTTGTTTTCTTACTACTGTGGTGTATAAAACTGGCTACATTTCATCTTTAAAATTCTTTGGTGCTGATATTGTTCTCCATACAGGGGTACATATTAGTGATGAGCGAGCACTAAATGTGCTCAACTAAGTGGTTCAGCGGTTTCTCAAAACCTACTCAGATCTGCCAGAGCTCCTTGTGAAAGTATGCCACGTGTGTGCCCATTTCAGAAAGTCAGCTAAAGCTTCTGGCACACAGGCAGTGCTTCAGCAGCATTTGCAGCTTCTAGCTCACTGATTGGTGTGCGAAGTGACCACACATTGTAAATCAATGTTGCAGATGTTGGGAAGTATTTGTGAGCAGCAGAGGGCAGTTGTTGAGTACCAGCTTCAACACACTCATTGGAAATCAGGTCAGCCTCCGCACATAACAGCTGATGTGTGGGCATGAATGATTGACATCTTTGCCAGCCTACAAAACTTAGAGGACTTCACTAAGATGTTGAGCGGCAATGACGCTATCCTGCTTCGCTGTCTACTGAAACGCTTGCTGCTCACAATTAAAGAGGAGGCATTGCAGGCAGAGCACGGAACTATACAGCCCAACCTCATCTCATCTCAACGCGTATTGGGTGATGACGACACTCTGGAACTTTGAGACATTGTTATCCCTTCCGCATCCTCATCTTCTTCTGGAAAAACCACCTCCTGCTGCAGGCTATTCAAAGTCTGCTCCAGCATGTAGATGACTGGAATAGTGATGCTGATGACAACATCGTCAACGCTATCTATTTTAGTAGCCATTTCAAACTGTGCAGAAGGGTGCAGAGGTCCTTAATCTGTCCCCACTCCATAAACTTGATTTGCACCAAGTCCATACTGCGTTGGCCCAGGCTATATGACATGACATACTGCATAAGGGCTTGTTGCTGTTTCCATAGCTGCTACAACATATGCAGAGTGGCGATTTCATCACTTAAAGTTAGAGGGAAAAAAAAAAGATTACAAGCGCGCTGCTGCTCTTACCTGTTCTGAGCTCTCACCAGGCTCTCCACTCATCTAACACATCTGCCCGCTCATCAAACACTAGCAACGTGCTAGACAAACTTATAAATACACTGTAGTTGCCCTGCAAGCATGTTCCCGCACTTATTCGCCGAATGGTGCAGATTTTCTCAAATTTAAGTAAAAATGCTCGCCTTTCTGATCACGAATCCGAATGTGCCAAATTCGTGCCGAATTTAACTTTTGAGTAGTGTTGAGCCACCCCCGTAGTGTTCGAGTTCGGTTCGGTTCGTCGAACACCCGTGTGTTCACCGAACTGTTCGTCGAACACCTTCGAACACCGTTAAAACCAATGGCAGGCAAACAAAAACACATAGAAACACATAGAAAACACCTTCAAAGGTGTCCAAAAGCTGACAAACTGCTTAGAAGACATAACTAACACATGGAAAAGTGACAAGTACATATAGTCATGCGAAAAGAAAAGAGGTGGAGGAGTAAAAGGAGGGGGAGACACAGATATAGGCATGTCATGCCCTTCTAAAATCCAAAAAGTGTGAAGCCGACACGGCCAGTCCGTTCCTGCCCGTGCCACCTCCGTGTCGCCGGGTTTGTGCCAGAGTCGCGGTGGACCCTGACGGCCAGCCCCCCTCTCCCAATACTGGTGCCTGTCCGCTGGTGGGTCGAGCCCCCCCGCGGAGGGGGGGGGTAACATCTGCAGAAGAAAGACCATCTTCCAGCCAAACTAAGATGTCGACTTCTTTTCGTGGACAATGTGATACGATCCCTTTCTTACGGACACGCCCATCACTACAAATTCCAGATGAGGCACAAAAACAGCAGGTGCTTCAACGGATATCAAGTGCTCCTTCAAGTGGGCTCTCCTCCACCTCAATTTATCACAAATACTCCAGTCCTCAGAGGTGTCACCCCAATCGCACTTGCTTCCTCACAGCTCCCAAGTCTCCAGCTGCCCGTCTGAGTATGGGGTAACACAGATGGTTGAGTCTGCAGAGCTGTTTACTCATACTATAGCCTGGGATACGGAGGTCTGCTCCAGAGCTTCTGTTAGTCCAGAAGAGGAAATGATCTGCACTGATGCCCAGAATCTTTATAAGTCGGATCCAGGACCAGATGAAGAAGGTTCTGAGCATAATGTAGACCCTCGTTCCCAAACTGTAACTCCTGTTGGTGGAGACAATGATGAAGACGATGATGAGACTCAAATACCTGATTGGAGCGACAACTTGACTTTTCGGTCAGGGCAGGAAGAGGTTGGCTCTGAGGACGACGGGTGTGATAACACACAGGGTGATGATGACGAGGTTGGAGATTCCACTTACTGTCAACCCACAGTCAGCCAGTCGATGAGGTCAGCGGAGGAGGTGGAGGAGGATGTGACTAGCCCGGGGGATGGGGATGACTCGGTACCCGGGCCTTTGCCTGGCCTTGGGGATGTCGCGGTGGTCGGCTCCCTGGCCCGTACCCTTGGGTCACTCTTTAAAAGGGTGGATAATTGTTAATTTTATAAGAGTTCGTGACGCCACCTGTGGAATCTGGTGAGAAGCACCAGCGCTGCAGCAGTCCACTGAGGCCCGTGATAAGGCAGCTCGATGGTATAGCTCCCCACAGGTGGAGCTAGGTCTCAGGGCAGTGTATGCAGGGGCAATGCAGGACTGGCGAGACCTAGCTGGGTCAGAGCAAGAACGGGAAAGGACACGGTAGTCACTTCAGTACCTTTTACTGGAGGAAATTCAGGCACATCCCGGAGCACTGTAGGGTGAAGGGTGCATATCAGGATCCTCCCCAATGAGCGGGTGTAGGGCCTCCTGTTTCTTGCCTCTGCGTAGTAAGTTTCTGACCTGCCTGGAGCTAGGCCTAACTTTGTCTCTGTCCTGCGCTGGCTGACCTTGTGGTAGGGCCTTCTCTTGGAGTTCACGCTCCCAGTATGCGGGGCCTAAGCGTCTCCTGGCTCTGTTACGTATCAGCACCTTAGCGATCCTGGGATCCTGTTGGTGGAGACAATGATGAAGACGATAATGAGACTCAAATACCTGATTGGAGCGACAACTTGACTTTTCGGTCAGGGCAGGAAGAGGTTGGCTCTGAGGACGACGGGTGTGATAACACACAGGGTGATGATGACGAGGTTGGAGATTCCACTTACTGTCAACCCACAGTCAGCCAGTCGATGAGGTCAGCGGAGGAGGTGGAGGAGGATGTCACTAGCCCGGGGGATGGGGATGACTCGGTACCCGGGCCTTTGCCTGGCCTTGGGGATGTCGCGGTGGTCGGCTCCCTGGCCCGTACCCTTGGGTCACTCTTTAAAAGGGTGGATAATTGTTAATTTTATAAGAGTTCGTGACGCCACCTGTGGAATCTGGTGAGAAGCACCAGCGCTGCAGCAGTCCACTGAGGCCCGTGATAAGGCAGCTCGATGGTATAGCTCCCCACAGGTGGAGCTAGGTCTCAGGGCAGTGTATGCAGGGGGAATGCAGGACTGGCGAGACCCAGCTGGGTCAGAGCAAGAACGGGAACGGACACGGTTGTCACTTCAGTACCTTTTACTGGAGGAAATTCAGGCACATCCCGGAGCACTGTAGGGTGAAGGGTGCATATCAGGATCCTCCCCAATGAGCGGGTGTAGGGCCTCCTGTTTCTTGCCTCTGTGTAGTAAGTTTCTGACCTGCCTGGAGCTAGGCCTAACTTTGTCTCTGTCCTGCGCTGGCTGACCTTGTGGTAGGGCCTTCTCTTGGAGTTCACGCTCCCAGTATGCGGGGCCTAAGCGTCTCCTGGCTCTGTTACGTATCAGCACCTTAGCGATCCTGGGACGTGTAGTTCTCCAGGGATTCCGGTTATGCCTTACTCGGTCATAGAGTGTCACGGGTGTGTCGCCACGAAGATCGTCACGATTACACAGCCTGACTTCTCGCAGCTGACTTTTTGGTGCTTTGTGTTTTCGGCAGTGAGGGAGTTAATTCTCTCTCTCTCTGTGCTAGACGAGGTCCAGCCTCGCCCAGCTGCAATCAATGCTGCTGTAGTGAGTCTCCTTCAAATGCCTGCTGGTCTGTTTGGGAAGTGTCGGTGAAAGCATTTCATACAGACTTACAGAGCGGATCGTGGTATTTGGAGTTTCTGAGATAAGTGTATTTGGAGTGTTTTTTCCCTTCCTCGCTTTATCATTTATCTCCTTTCCCGTTGGTGTTCCCTCTGTTGTAGTTGTGTAGTTTTTGTATGCAAGGTGGTTTTGGTTTTTCCCTTGTACTGTCTCGTTCGTCTAAGTACTGTGTGTGGGCATATTATTACTTGTCCTCTTTTGTTGTGATCGGGGTCCTTCTCAGGACTAGATTACTTAGGTGCAGGGATCCTCAGGAGGTAGGGGTTACGCTCGCGGCCTGGACCTCTGTACCTTTAACAGTACCTCCAGGTTGAGGGATTAGTCAGGGCCCCAGCTTAGGGTCAGCTTAGGCCCCCTACCTCCAGTATACAGAGACAGCGTGACATTTTCACCGACCCACTTAGTTTTTCTCCAGCTACCATGGATCCAGTAGCCGGTCTAGCTCGGCAGTTGCAGAGTTTGTCCATGGAGCTGGCGGACGTTAGGTCCAAGGTTTTGCATCCTCAGGAGCAAGCCGGACCAGAACCTAAAGTAACTCTCCCTGACAGGTTCACTGGGGGGCGGGACAAGTTTTTTGTTTTCCGGGAGGCATGCAAATTGTACTTTCGGCTGCGGCCTCGGTCATCGGGGAGTGAAGAACAAAGGGTGGGAATTGTCATCTCGCTCCTACAAGGGGACCCACAATCTTGGGCGTTCTCTCTTCCCCCGGGCTCCCCGGCTCTCCAGTCAGTGGATAGGTTTTTCGCTGCTCTGGGACTCGTATATGATGACCCAGATCGGATCTCCCTTGCTGAGTCTAAGTTACGTAGGATCCAGCAGGGAGATCGTCCGGCGGAGGAATTCTGTTCGGAGTTCCGTAGGTGGGCCACGGACACCCAGTGGAATGACCCGGCTCTTAGGAGCCAGTTTTGTCAAGGTTTATCCGACAAATTACAGGATGTGTTGGCACAGTATGACTCTCCCGCGTCACTGGAAGCCGCTATGGCCCTGGCTATTCGCGTTGACAGACGGCTTCGGGAGAGGTGCGGGATAACTCGACCCCCTGTGATGACTCCACCTCCTACAAGGTCCACTCATATGGTGGTTCCCCTGGTCAGTCCAGAGGAGCCTATGCAATTAGGAGGGACATCATTTCGGGGGAGGGGACCGGTGGTGCGCCATAAGACAGGAAGGTGTTTCTTCTGAGGGAGAAAGGGACATTTTATTGGGGGGTGTCCATCCCGTCCCTTGCAGAGTGAAGAGTCGTCGGAAAACTGTTGATCCCAGGTTGTGTTGTGGACGGCAATCTGGGAGTAGGTATTTCGTCCCTAGGTTCGTCTCAGTTTCTCGTACCGGCGGAGGTGGTGGTGGGTACGAGAACTGAGAGGATATCTGTTCTTCTGGATAGTGGGGCCGGGGCTAATCTGGTTGATGCTCGGTTTGCCCGGGTTCAAGGTATGCGATTGAGTGAGTTGGCTAAACCCATCCCCATATTCTCGATCGATGCCAGGCCTCTCGGTCAGGGAAGTTTTTTGCAAGCTGTGCATGACGTAAAACTTCAAGTGGGGGCGATACATAAAGAACTGTTGTCTTGCTACGTGTTGGAGGGTCTTCCCACTCCTATAGTGTTGGGCCTTCCTTGGTTAACTAAGCATAACCCGGTTATTAATTGGCAAACCAGAGAGATAAGCCAATGGAGTAAATTCTGTAATAAAAACTGCATGAACACGGTCATCGGTGCGGTTACTCCTTGGGTCTTACCTCCATTTCTGGCGGACTTTGAGGATGTATTCTCGGAGAAAGGGTGTCAGGAACTACCTCCTCATCGCGAGTATGACTGTTCTGTAAAACTGCTCCCTGAGGCCAAGTTACCTAAAGCTAGGTTGTATAACCTTTCTGGTCCTGAGAGGCAGGCCATGAAGGATTATATTTCAGAAAGTCTGGCTAAGGGGCATATTAGACCTTCATCTTCACCGGTGGCTGCGGGGTTCTTCTTTGTTAAGAAGAAAGATGGAGGCCTACGCCCTTGCCTGGATTTCCGTGAACTTAATCGGATTACGGTCCGAGATCCGTATCCACTCCCACTTATTCCCGATCTCTTTAATCAGATCGTGGGCGCCAAATGGTTCTCTAAGTTGGATCTCAGGGGGGCGTACAATCTGATTAGGATGAAGGAGGGGGATGAGTGGAAGACGGCGTTTAACACTCCAGAGGGGCATTATGAGAACCTTGTCATGCCATTCGGTCTGACTAATGCCCCGGCGGTGTTCCAACACTTTGTTAATGACATTTTTCGCCGCCTGGTGGGACAGTTTGTTGTCATATATCTGGATGATATCTTAATTTACTCGCCGGATCTGGTGTCTCATCAGGAGCACGTTAGGCAGGTGTTACAGATCTTGCGGGATAATAAACTGTATGCCAAATGGGAAAAGTGTGTGTTCGCCGTACAGGAACTCCAGTTTTTAGGCTTCCTGGTTTCAGCGTCCGGTTTTCGTATGGACCCTGGGAAAGTGCGGGCAGTTCTTGAGTGGGATCGGCCAGAGAATCTTAAGGCACTACAACGTTTCCTGGGGTTTGCTAATTATTACCGGAAGTTCATTCGTAATTTCTCGTCCATGGTTAAGCCTCTCACAGACATGACTAAAAAGGGGACGGATTTTTCTAGGTGGTCTGACAAGGCTTGTCAAGCATTCTCCTGCTTGAAAAAATGTTTTGCCTCGGCACCCATACTCATTCAACCTGATGCGTCACAGCCATTCATTGTAGAGGTAGACGCTTCCGAGGTAGGGGTGGGAGCAGTATTGTCACAAGGTTCGTCCCCTGGTAAGTGGCATCCGTGCGCCTTTTTCTCTAAAAAATTGTCGTCCGCTGAGAGGAATTACGATGTCGGCAATAGGGAACTCTTGGCCATTAAGTTAGCTTTTGAGGAGTGGCGCCATTTTTTGGAGGGGGCAGTCCATCCGGTCACCGTCATCACCGATCACAAGAACCTGCTATATCTGGAGTCCGCGAAACGTCTGAATCCCAGACAAGCTAGGTGGTCATTGTTTTTTACCAGGTTTAATTTTGTCGTTACATATCGTCCTGGGTCAAAAAATGTAAGGCGGATGCCTTATCTCGCAGTTTCCCTGGGGCCGGGAATACGGACAACCCGATTCCTATCCTTCAGGAGGGGGTGGTGGTTTCGGCAGTATGCTCTGAGCTGGAGGAGGAGGTATTGGAGGCTCAGGGGGACGCCCCTGTTGGACCTCCGGGGAGACTGTTTGTTCCAGATCAGTTGCGACAAAAGGTGATCGAGGCACACCATAACTCAGTTTTGGCAGGACACCCGGGGAGTAAAGCAACTGTGGATCTCCTCTCGCGTCGGTTTTGGTGGCCTAACTTACATAAGGAGGTGGTAACTTTTGTCGCGTCCTGTGGGGTTTGTGCGCGCTCTAAGACCTCACATACCCGTCCGTCTGGGGCCCTCTTACCTTTGAAGATCCCGGAGCGTCCTTGGACTTATCTGTCTATGGACTTTATTACGGACCTCCCTCCGTCTTCGGGTAAAACGGTCATACTCGTTGTAGTGGACAGGTTCAGCAAGATGGCACATTTTATCGCTCTTCCGGCTCTCCCTAATGCTAAAACTCTTGCGCAGGTGTTCATTGGGGAGATTGTGAGGCTTCACCGGGTACCCTCCGATGTGGTGTCTGATCGGGGGTCTCAGTTTGTGTCCAAGTTCTGGAAGGCGTTTTGTGCACGGCGGGGGATGCATTTGTCATTCTCATCGGCTTTTCACCCTCAGACCAATGGTCAGACGGAACGTATGAACCAGAGCTTGGAGACATATCTCCGGTGTTTTGTGTCAGAGAACCAGGAGGACTGGGCTTCTTTCTTACCTCTGGCAGAGTTTGCTCTTAATAATAGGCGGAGCGAGTCCACTGGTAAGTCCCCGTTTTTTGGGGCATATGGTTTTCACCACCAGTTTTGTACTTTCAGTAGGGGGGGCTCTTCGGGGGTTCCTGAGGAGGAACGATTTTCCTCATCACTCGCTTCAGTATGGAGAGGGGTGCTGAAGAATCTGAATACTATGGGGAACCGATACAAACGTATGGCTGATAGGAGGAGAGTGTCTGGTCCGGACCTAAGTGTGAATGATCGGGTATGGTTGTCTACCAGGAATATTAAACTTAAGGTTCCCTCCTGGAAACTGGGTCCCAGGTTCATCGGGCCGTACAGAATCAGTTCTATTATTAATCCGGTGGCATTCCGTCTTGACCTCCCCCCTACGTTTAAAATTCACAACGTGTTCCACAGATCGTTGCTTAAGAGGTATGTGGCGCCGGTGGTACCGTCACCTTTACCTCCCCCTCCAGTGGTGGTCAATGGTAACTTGGAGTTCCAGGTATCAAGGGTCATCGATTCACGTTTTAATCGCCGGTCCCTTCAGTACCTGGTTCATTGGAAAGGGTATGGTCCTGAGGAGAGGATGTGGGTTCCTGCGTCGGATATTAACGCAGACCGATTAGTTCGGGCCTTCCACACGACTCACCCGGATAAACCTGGCCCTGAGGGTCCGGAGGCCCCTCGTAGAAGTGGGGGTACTGTCACGGGTGTGTCGCCACGAAGATCGTCACGATTACACAGCCTGACTTCTCGCAGCTGACTTTTTGGTGCTTTGTGTTTTCGGCAGTGAGGGAGTTAATTCTCTCTCTCTCTGTGCTAGACGAGGTCCAGCCTCGCCCAGCTGCAATCAATGCTGCTGTAGTGAGTCTCCTTCAAATGCCTGCTGGTCTGTTTGGGAAGTGTCGGTGAAAGCATTTCATACAGACTTACAGAGCGGATCGTGGTATTTGGAGTTTCTGAGATAAGTGTATTTGGAGTGTTTTTTCCCTTCCTCGCTTTATCATTTATCTCCTTTCCCGTTGGTGTTCCCTCTGTTGTAGTTGTGTAGTTTTTGTATGCAAGGTGGTTTTGGTTTTTCCCTTGTACTGTCTCGTTCGTCTAAGTACTGTGTGTGGGCATATTATTACTTGTCCTCTTTTGTTGTGATCGGGGTCCTTCTCAGGACTAGATTACTTAGGTGCAGGGATCCTCAGGAGGTAGGGGTTACGCTGGCGGCCTGGACCTCTGTACCTTTAACAGTACCTCCAGGTTGAGGGATTAGTCAGGGCCCCAGCTTAGGGTCAGCTTAGGCCCCCTACCTCCAGTATACAGAGATAGCGTGACATAGAGATCCCCGTAATCTCGGATCTGGTGTCCGGTAAATGCTTCGGGGTGAGCTGGTTAAGCTCCTCTGCCCCTTATGTACTAACTCGCCACTCGCCTTCGGCCTACTCGGGCCCTCACTAGGCTGTACACACTAACGGCAGCTTGCCGCGCTTCACCGATCTTATGGCGCCGGCACACCTTAAGCTCTATCTGGGCTCCCTGAATCTAGCTAGCAGGAGCCTCGTGCTCCACTGCTGAACTATTAACGGAGTTCTCTAGACTAGACTGAGCTCCACTGCAGACTGACCTCTCTTAGGCTTCTCTACTGCAGGAACTCTTCAGAGGAGCTGAACTGCCTAGCTCCACCTTCCCTATTTATATCCCTAACAGGCTCCCTCTGCTGGTCTGAGGTGGAAGGTGGAGATGTGTGAATGTTTATGGGGGCCTCTTGTGGAGGATTCCATCAATACACTCTTCTAGGATCTGTGATATCAAGCGCAGCGGGGCGTCACAGATGCTATTGACGACGAGGTTAGGTTGCGCATTCCTGGACAGAGACAGAGTACTGGAAGCAAGTCAACAACTGCATCCTCAGCCACAACTCTGCCTCTGACCACAAGTCCTAGTGGCTCTTCAGGTCGCATGGGCTCTAAGCCTTGCATAGCCTGGGCATTTATTCAGATCGATAAGGATGACCCAACTCGTGTTATCTGTATTATTTGTCACCGAAAGCTAAGTAGAGGCCAAAAAATCCATAGTTTGAGTACTTCATGCATGTACCGTCACATGGATATGAAGCATAAGTTGCAGTGGGAAGCTCACCGTGCTACAATGTGGCCTAGCAGGCTGGGCCAACCACCGTCTGCCCCATCTTGTGCATCCGCGGCCTCTTCATCCTCTGTGACTGGGGGGACAGCAGTCACACATGTTTTTGGACGCAGACCTGCCACCTCTTTACGTGCAACAGCCAGTGTGATTGGCAGGTCGTCAGTTCATTGGGAAGTGGAAACACCTGCTGGTGTTGAGCGCCCTCCGACATCGAGAGCACCATCTTTGGATCAAGGCAACCTAACATGTCCGCCTGCATCTTCCTCACAGAACGGCAGTTTGCCGGGGACACCCTACTCAACCCCGTCTAAGCACAACAGCCAGCCCTCAGTCCCTCAGATGTGGAAAAGTAAAAGACCATTTCCTCCTAGCCATGAGAAAGCTAAGAGTTTGAATTTCACCTTCTGCAAGCTGTTGGCTACAGAAATGCTGCCTTTCCGCCTGGAGGACACAGTGGATTTTCGAGACCTTATGTCCGTCGCAGTGCCCCAGTACCAGATGCCCAGTCGGCACTACTTCTCAAAGAAAGGTGTGCCTGCGCTCCACCAGCTTGTCGCACACAACATCACCGCTTCTTTGAGAAACTCTTTGTGTGACAGGGTGCATTTCACCACAGACACTTGGACGAGTAGGCATGGACAGGGGCATTACATGTCGCTGACTGGGCACTGGGTAACTATGGTGACAGCAGGACAAGGGGCTGCTGTCCAAGTCTTACCGTTCCCACGAGTTGTGCGTCAATCCTCTTTATCTCGAAGTTCCTCCACTGCTTCTGCCTCCTCAACCTCCTCTGGGTCCTCCACCTGCACCCAAAGCCTGTCTGGTAATGCCACCTGCTTTCTATCTGAGCAGAAGGAATCCTGCAGACCTCCTTACTATGCTGGCAGCAGGGCTCAACGGCATCAGTGTTTACTTTAAAATGTCTGGGTAATGTGAGTCACACAGCTGAGAAGTTGTCGTCAGCTCTGGAGACCCAGTTTCATGAATGGTTGTCTCCACTGGATCTGCAACCAGGGAAGGCCGTGTGCGACAATGCTGCAATCCTGGGTGCGGCCCTTCACCAGGGCAATGTCACACATGTGCCTTGTATGGCTCACGTGTTGAACCTGGTTGTCCATAAATTTTTAGCCCACTATCCTGGACTAGATGGCCTTCTGCAGAGGGCACGGTCGCTGTGTGCTCACTTCCGCCGTTCGCATCCCGCAGCTCAACGACTTACATCTCTACAGAAGTCGTTGGGCCTGCCAGTTCACCGGCTGAAATGCGATGTACCGACATGGTGGAATTCAACTCTGCACATGTTGCAGCGACTGTGGCAGCACCGACAAGCCCTGGTGCAATACGTTCTGACGTATAGCCTGGGCCAACGAGATCCAGAGGTGGGGCAAATCACGCTGCAGGAGTGGTCTCAGATCAGGGACCTATGAAGTTGACGCACCCCCTGGGCCGTGGGGTACCCTGAGCCGGGCCGGTAGACGCTGGGGGTTGTAGTCACTGTGGCGGTGACCCGGTCCGTGACCCAGGCCGGTCAATCCAAGGGTAATTTGTATATATGGATTTTATAATGTCCGACTACGCCACCTGTGGAGAGCGGCCAAAGGGGCCGCCGCTGCGGAACAGTCCTCTGAAGCTGGTGGTTTTGCAGCAATGGTATTATTACTCCCCACAGGAAGAGTGTAGCTTCAGGGCAGTGTGGGTGGATGATGGTGGTTGTAGTGCAGGGAGTCAGTAATGAACACAGAGTCCGTGTGATGCAGCCCCAAGATCTTTACTCACAGTTGTTGCAGTCCAGATTACAGGTACCAGAGCAATCTCCCCCGTCATGCTGTGCGTACTCAGTGAGTGGCTCAGTCCACCCCCAGATAGCTCCGGGGTACTTAGCAGGACCCCCTTCTGTGTGTCCTTTCTCTGGCCTTCTCCCTGCACCTCACACCCAGTGACACTTCTATCGGGTATCCTCGGGCCTTGGCGGGCGACTTGTGTTCCGTCTCCTGGGTCCTATGTGGCTACCTTCTTAGTGAGACTGGTGTGGACTTTGGCCTGCAGTACATGAAATGCTGCAGCCTACGGTTTCTAGTTGAGCCTTGCTGTTTCTCCGCTATTTGAGGGACCGGTTCCCCTTATCTGACCTGACCCCTCTACCTCCTGGTAGCAGCGGGAGTACGGGTGGCCTTCTGCATGGCCCGTAGCCCTAGGGTCCCTTCGGTTCCTGGAGCCTTCCTGCTCCCACTCCTCTCTTCTCTCCTTCAGTCCTGGGCCTCCCAGGCTAGGCCTGCCTCCGGAGCAGAGCTCATGTCGAGCCTCTGCTCCTGTCACTTTTCCTCCTCTGACTAGCTTGCTCTTTCTAAGATGGCTTCATATTTATACTCTCCCTGTCATGTGCTCCCCTAAGCTGCTCCCCTAAGCACCCACTACATAGGACCCTCACACCAGCTAGGGACCTGGGACTGTGCTCTCCCTTAGGAGCAATCTCGCCCTACCCCCACTGCGGGTATGTGTTGGATGCCGGTTTAGGGTCCCAAGCCATACGCCTTCCTTACCTGAGGGTGAGATACCACACTTCTGGGTGAGATGCAGTAACTCTGTGGCGACAGAACCCTCAGGGGCGCCACACACCCTTCTGCACAGTTTTGAAATGGCGACGAAGATGTTTAGTGCTGACGACGATGCCATTATCAGCATGACTATTTTGGTGATTTACATGCTGGAGCACACATTAATCAGAATTCAGAGTCAGGTGGTGGGACAAGAGGAGGTGGAGGAAGTAGAGGAGTCGTATGCGGAAGGGATAACATCTCCAAGGTCCAGACGGTTGGCAGCACCAAGGCGGCAGGCATGGGAGGGTGGGGGAGAGGGATTAACCAGGGCGCATGGTAGCAGCCAAACTGTTGAGGAAGGTGCAGGAGCCGAGGAAGAAGTGGAGGACGAACTGGCGATGGGCATGGAAGACTCATCAGATGAGGGAGACCTTGATCACATTTCTGTTGTGCGAGGTTGGGGGGAGAGGGCAGAGGAAGGAAGCATGATTCTTACCTCGCTACCAACACAACAAGGACTTGGCCCTCCCGGATGCGCAAGACACATGAGTGCCTGCTTGCTGCACTACCTGCAACATGACCCTCGGATTGTCAGAATTCGAAGTAATCCCGACTACTGGGTTGCCACACTCTTAGATCCCCGGTACAAAAGTAAATTTGCCAAAATAATTCCTGCCATAAAAAGGGATTGACGCATGCAGGAGTATCTGCAGACGCTGTTGCAGAATCTTACATGTGCTTTTCCACAAAACACAAGTGGTGCACGTAGTGAATCTCACAGTTCTAACTTGCCAACCGTGGGACTGTCGAGTGTTCATCACTCAAACCGTAACAGTAACACAGTATCTGCTGGTAACAGCAATTTTGTGGAATCGTTTCACCACTTTTTTAGACCATCCTTTGCAAGGCCACAGGAGACAAGAAGTCTGACACATAGTCAATGCCTAGAGAGGATGGTGCAGGAGTATCTCCAAGTGAACATCGAAGCCATGACTGTGTCACTGGACCCTTGCTCATTTTGGTATTCCAATCTGGAAAAATGGCCGGAGCTTGCCACTCACGCCTTGGAGATCTTGTCATGTCCTGCAGCCAGTGTTCTCTCTGAACGTGTGTTCAGCGCTGCTGGTGGTGTGCTGACAGATAAGCACACGCGGCTGTCCACTGAGAATGCAGACAGACTCACGTTCATAAAGATGAACAAATCATGGATTCGCAAGGACTTTTCTACCCCTGTGTTATCCTTGGGAGACTAAAAGCTTGAGAATTTGGTAAAATCACCTCACCAACCGTTTTAAGCAACTGTGGGGCAATTGATGCCACTTAACCCTAGAACTCATGACCATAAAAATCTACACTTTCACATACCTGGGGCCTTTTAGGCCTGTGTGCAAATAACATGGAATAACTCAAACTCAAATGACAAACAACTATATACATGAAGAATACCTAGAGTTTCAAAATTCTAACTAAAGTGATCTTGCAGAAAATAGAAAACAATTAACAGGCTGGGCCCCAGGTATGCGTTCTAGGGTTAAGTGGTGTCTGTGCCACAATTTTGGGAAAAAATGGAGACTCTTTTTGGAGTCCCCTTGCTGTGTCTTACGTGACATTGGCATCGTCAATTCCAGGTGGGTTGGGTCGCCCCCCCCCCCCTTTTAACTGTAAGAAACTACATACACTATGGCTTGGGGTAACACAGATGGTTGAGTCTGAAGAGCTGTTTACTCAGAGGTCTGCTCCAAATCTTCAGTGTCTGCTAGTCAGCGTAGAATTTTTAACTGCATCTAGCCTAGGCAATACTTTGGGGGTAGTAGCCCAGCTGCGAAGCAAGCTGCACCGCCTGTGTATCTAATAAGAATTTTTAAATGCATCTAGCCTAGGCAGACTGTGGGGACCCCCAACCAAACCCAGACGCTCAGCCCCCCTACCGCCCCCCTTTCCTTGACAATATATTAATGTAACTCTTACAACTGGATGGGTGAGGATCGGTCACAGCTTTATTAACTCTTTATACTCATTCCATTAGAAAGGCATTTTATTTCTAAAATAATTCAGCTTGTTGCAGCATGCCCTGGGTCTCCACTCCGGCAAGTTGGCCAACAAGTGTAACTCTCCAACATGTCCTTTCGATTTCCAGGCCACGGAGGATCCTGCGTACTCGTATGCAGGACTCTGACCCCCACCCATCACTCTTAACGCTTGTTCCACTCTGTCCTGGAGTCCTGACAGGAATATGTCCAGTCCAATATCCATTAAGTGAACACCGTCGGGCCATATGAGGCCTGCTTTATCTCCTTCCAGTTGTCGGTGTCGTACCACTACACCGCCTCTGTCTCTTCTAAATTTTGCCATCCGAATATTTATTACCCGCCTTGTCCGTTCGATGGCCGTGATGTCTCGCGCACCTTGCCATACCGCTATCGGCACAATCTCTGACCATACTATAGCTAGTTTTGTGAAAATTCTCTGAAGCGCTCAGTGTCTAGTTTCATTATTGCCATTAGTTATGCGCTCTTGTGATGACCTAGGTTGTTTCTGCCGGCCTGTATAACTAAGATGACCGGACCTCTTGCCTCTCTCCCTACCTTGATTACCTCCATTAGTACCTGTGGCCATAGCAGGCCTCTAATACCTCTCCAGTTGAAATATGTGTTATGAAACTCTAATTTCCTCCCGCCTGGGTGGACTTTCACCCTTTTTTCTGCCCAATATATATACGAGTGGCCTATCACCCACACTGTTGGCTTAGAGTCACCTGTAAAAGAAACAAACCACGCTAGGATAACAAGGCCGGTCTTATGTATCTCACCAAACACGTGGATCGCCATCTCCCTATCCTCTGAACTTCCGTTTCTGACAGTCCTGCTCTTGCTGCTTCCGTGGCCGCGCCTATGCGGAATGAGTGTGTCCCGTAATCTTTGGGGTGGTTCCCTGCCGATGTTATGCATTTATTAAATATAGCTTGGAACTGGTATCTTGATAATGGCGTTCCATCAATGTGTGATAGGAAGAAATTACTTTGTGATCTGATGGTTAGATATGTTTTTACTATTGTTACCCGACTCAGTGTACCGTTTGTGGGTTGTAGAAGTACCCAAGTGCCCCTGCCCGCTGGAACCGTTTTCGATTGGTGTATGCGTAGACGTATTGCATTATTGGCTATGACTACGTCCTGGTGTAATAAGCCTCCACTGGTGGTAATTTTGGATTGAGGGACTAATTCACTTATGCATAGCTCCCCGAAGAAGGCGATCACAAATGCAGTAGACAGTAGTGTTGCTTCAAATTGTGAGTGTCATGTTAATGGTGTTAGGGATATGATGTGAGAAATCAGTTTGTGACACGGAACGGGACGTCTACACTCCTGACTTGGCTGACCCCTTTTCCACCCTTTTATGGATTGTCTGATGATGAATCTTTGTCACATCTCCCCAATTCAGTAGTTGGAAGTGAAATGCTACTCCGGTCAGACACCGCTGCGCTGACGCCACTGATATGCTCCTCATCATTAGCTGGTAGAGAAATTCTATGGTGACTTGTGATCTGGCTTGTTCACATTGGTCAACCCATCTGCCTGCTACTAGTCGTGTCCACTCTTCCCATGCCTTACCGTATGCTTGCCACGTCGACGGGGCAACTGACGCTCTGATTAATGGCATCAACTATTCGCCACTAGATCCCACACGGAAGGTGGGCAACTGTTGCCCAATGGGTGGGCGTTGTGGAAGAGCTCCGTGAAAATCTGCCAATTGAATTTTTATAAAGCGTTAGCAGCAGCTTTAGACCCCTCAGCATAGTGGCTAGCGCGGACCCATACATTGTGTTTTAGGCACAGGAATGCTAGCCTGCGTAGTAGGCCTAGCACGGGGAGAGACGATGATGCCATCTTATTAATGCAGTGCGCTAGGCTGGTGTTTTTTGTTATGAAGCGTATCTTTTTGTAAGCCAGGCGCGCGCCCCATATTTCTATTGCTACCACTATTGGGAAGAAAAATTAATTTCAGGGCTAGATGCAGCTAAAAATTATTATTAATTTCAAAGCTGGTGGAGCTTGGTATAGATGGCCTAATACAATGAGTCCCACACATTGCTAGAAGCCCAAATATTTTTTCAGAGCTAGATGCAGAAAAAAATTATATTCAATTTGCAACCTGATGGAGGTCAGTATAGATGGACTAATAGAACAAGTCCCACACACTGCTAGAAGCCCAAATTTTTTTCAGAGCTAGATGTAGAAAAAAATTATATTGAATTTGCAACCTGATGGAGGTCAGTATAGATGGACTAATAGACCAAGTCCCACACACTGCTAGAAGCCCAAATATTTTTTCAGAGCTAGATGCAGAAAAAAATTATATTGAATTTGCAACCTGATGGAGGTCAGTATAGATGGACTAATAGACCAAGTCCCACACACTGCTAGAAGCCCAAATATTTTTTCAGAGCTAGATGCAGAAAAAAATTATATTCAATGTGCAACCTGATGGAGGTCAGTATTGATGGACTATTAGAACAAGTCCCACACACTGCTAGAAGCTCAAATATTTTTTCAGAGCTAGATGCAGAAAAAAATTATATTCAATTTGCAACCTGATGGAGGTCAGTATAGATGGACTAATAGAACAAGTCCCACACACTGCTAGAAGCCCAAATATTTTTTCAGAGCTAGATGCAGAAAAAAATTATATTCAATTTGCAACCTGATGGAGGTCAGTATAGATGGACTAATAGACCAAGTCCCACACACTGCTAGAAGCCCAAATATTTTTTCAGAGCTAGATGCAGATAAAAATTATTTTTAATTTGCAACCTGATGGAGGTCAGTATAGATGGACTAATAGACCAAGTCCCACACACTGCTAGAAGCCCAAATATTTTTTCAGAGCTAGATGCAGAAAAAAATTATATTGAATTTGCAACCTGATGGAGGTCAGTATAGATGGACTAATAGACCAAGTCCCACACACTGCTAGAAGCCCAAATATTTTTTCAGAGCTAGATGCAGATAAAAATTATACTCAATTTGCAACCTGATGGAGGTCAGTATAGATGGACTAATAGACCAGGTCCCACACACTGCTAGAAGCCCAAATATTTTTTCAGAGCTAGATGCAGAAAAAAATTATATTCAATTTGCAACCTGGTGGAGGTCAGTATAGATGGACTAATAGAACAAGTCCCACACACTTCTAGAAGCCCAAATATTTTTTCAGAGCTAAATGCAGAAAAAAATTATATTCAATTTGCAACCTGATGGAGGTCAGTATAGATGGACTAATAGAATGATGCTATGCCCAAAAGGTTTTACTTCACTAGGTGCAGTAAAAAAATTGGTATTCTATACACAGGTGGTGTAGCTTGCAACACAGATAGGCTACTCCACTGACTAACACACTCTGCAATAGGCCAAAAAGGTTTAGCTTTGCTAGATTTAGCCAAATGCTGAGAAAAAAACTTGCACAGCACTGGCACAGACCTGCCTGGCAAAAACTGATAGGAACTGATGTAACTTAGTCCTGAAAAGGACTGCAATTACAATTAGTCTTTACTCCCAACCTATCTATTTAAGAGCACAGACCTGCCTGATAAAAGTCGTAGGAAATGCTGTAACCTAGTCCTTAAAAGGACTGCAATCACAACTATTCCCTACTCCCAAGCTATCTGTAGATTTGTGCGAAAATTGGCTTGAAATTAACAAGCTATAGCACACACAGCAACAGCGGTGCCATCTAACACGCAGCTGCAGCAGTGAGAAAAATGGCGACGGGGAAAATGGCTGGGTCTTATAGGGCAAGGACATGTGACATACACTGCCAATGACACATGCCCTTGCTTGTGTGAAAAAAAGCACTTCGCTCCGTGTGTGCGCTGCTGATAGGCTGACAGATTGCACCTCCCCACTGTAAATGCGGGAAAGAGAAAAAAAAATGGAGATCTTCATTATTCCTGCAGAGATCCATCCCCTGCCCCTCCCCCCGCCCCGCTGTACACTCAAACTGCGTATTAACATTAATTTTCATCATTACTGAGAAAAAATCCAGTTATGATTTTGGTGCACGAACAGTTATCGAACATAACCTCGAACAGCCGAATTTTTTTCAAATCGTTCGTGTTCGCCGAACGACTCGAACACCGCCCAAAACAGCTCGAATTTGAGATTGGCAAACAGTTGGAGTCGAACAGCGCTCATCTCTACTTTTGAGATCGGATTTTGAACATATTCACTCATCATCACTATTAGAGATGAGCAAACATTTCAATGTTCGGTTCGGAAATGCTTGCCAAATATTTAGACATTCGCCGAATTTATTCGTCGATAAAATTAGTCGAACATTACCGAATAACATGGGATTCAATGGGGGGACAAAAAAAAGCATATACAACAACTTCAAATGGGCCCAAAAGCTGCCAAAACACATCAAATAAGGGGTAGACACCAGAAAAGTGCCATCAATTGACCCACACTACAAGTACGATAATTATTATTACTATTACAGCGACATTTATTCTGTGGTGCGTTACATGTGAAAAGGGGTCACCGACTGGTACAAGAGGAGAGAGGACCCTGCCTGCAAGGGTGCACAAACAATGTACAAGGGATGGGTGAGGGTACAGTAGGTCAGGGTACAGCTAGTCGTGCAGCGATATGCTGGAGCTAGGGTTACCGCAGATTGTACGCTTGTTACAAAAAGTGGGTCTTCAACTTCCTTTTGAATGTTTCAACAGTAGGCGACAGTCTGATGTGTTGGGGTACAGTGAAACATAGTAGGGGAGATACACAGGACAAATCTTGTATGTGATCATGGCAAGAAGAGATAAGAGGGAAGTAGAGAAGGAGATCTTGGAAGGACGGGAGATTGCGTGCAGGTAACTAGTAGCGGGAGACTAGGTCACAAATGTATGGAGGAGACAGGTTTTCGATGGCTTGGTATGTCAAAGTTAGGTTTTTCAACTGGAGTCTCTGGGCAAAAGGGAGCCAGCGCAGGGATTGACAGAGGGGAGAAGCCTGGGAATAGCGGGGTGACAGGTAGATTAATAAGCCATCATAGTTTAGGATGCAGGGTGCAAGAGTGATAGAAGGGAGGCCACAGAGTAGGAGCCTGTAGTAGTTGAGGCGGGAGATGATGAGGGAGTGCACTGGTGTTTTTCTAGATTCATGGTTGAGGAATGTGCGGATCCCCGAGATACTTTGACGTTGGAGCCAGCAGCAAGTTTAAAGGGCTTGGATCTGACGTTTGAAGGACAGATCAGAGTCAAGCTTGCGGGAGAGTGGGCAGCCATTCACTTTGATGGATAGGTCAGTTGGGGGGAGGGTGAATGAGATGGTGGAAAGATGATGCAGTCTGTTTCATCCATGTTAATTTTTGCAAATTTAGCAGAGAAGAAAGATGAAATACAGGACACACATTGTGGGATTCTGGTTAGTAAGGAGGTGATATCAGGTCCAGAGAGGTAGATCTGTGTGTCATCAGCATAGAGGTGATACTGAAAGCCGTGAGACTATGAGCTGTCCCAGGCTGAAGGTATAGATAGAGAAGAGCCTGGGTCCTAGAACTGAACTTTGGGGGACACTGAGACATAGGGGGTGATATAAGGAGGTGGTGTGCGAGTGGGAGTCACTGAATGTCCTGTCGGTTAGGTATGAAAAGATCCAAGACAGGGCCAAGTCTGTGATCCCAAGACATGAGAGTCTGTAGTAATAGGGTATGATCTACTGTGCAGAAAGGAAGATGACAGATCTAGGAGGAGGAGGAAAGAATATTCTTGCTTGGATTTGGCAGTTAGTAGGTCGTTGGTGACATAGTAAGGGCAGTTTCAGTGGAATGGTGAGGTGGGAAGCAAGATTGTAAGCGGTCAAAGAGGGAGCAGGAGGAGAGGTGGGAGGACAGTTCAAAATAGACGTGTTGATCCAGTAGTCTGGAGGCATAGGGGAGAAGTGAGATAGGGTGATAGCTAAACATAGGATGGGTCAAGGGAGGGCTTTTGGAGGATGGGTGTGATTGAGGTATGTTTGAATCAGGAGGAGGAAGACGCCAGTTGTTAGTGATAGGTTGAAAAGGAGGGTTAGGCTTGGGTTGAAGACAGTGATACGGTTTGGAATGAGGTGGGATGGTATTGGGTCAAGTTTACAGGTGGTAAGATTTGATGATCTTCCGTGATGGCAGAGAAGCTGGTTTTGGAGGAGGAGAGTTGAGTCGTTATGAGAAGGGGCTATTGAGACTTTAAGCAAAAGCTTTGCCCTATGTTGTCAGTCTTCTGCTTGAAGAATGAGGCTAAGTCTTCAGCTGAGATGAGAGGAGAGGAGAGGGAGAGGGAGCTGGTGGACAGAGGAGGGACTTGAAAGTACTGAATAGCTGTTTAGGGTTGTGAGACACGTATGATATGAGAGATGAGAAGCAAGGTTTTTTTTGCTGCAGTGAGCAATTGTGCAGCATTTTGAAAACTTCTGTTACCGGACTCCAATCCCTTTCTTTATCAGTTGCACAGTGGTACGCCTTGTAGATGAGGGGCAGGAAAAACATGTGCTCCAGTACAAGACAAGGGCTGCATCAAGTGGCCTCTGCTCCTCTTTCTCCACCTTAACATCACACACAGTACCCTTGTTTTCACCCACATCACAACTCTCCAACCGGTCAACTGACTGTGGGGAAGCACAGATGGGCGAGTCTGCAGAGCTGTTCACACATTCTATTCCAGGCATCCGAGGTCTGATCCAAAGCTTCATAGACTCAAGAGGGGGAAAGCATGTGTAGCGATGCCCCAAATTTTTTTCAGTTGATCTGGGCACGGGCGAAGTAGGGTCCGAGAAGAATCCAAACCCTCTTCACCAGACATTAACCCCTGGGGGTGGGCATGAATGGGTCGGAGAAAGAAATAAATACACACCAGAACATGGAGAACTAAACTAATATACAACAGGGGTTGGAAAACTAAACTAGTAAACAGCTAAGGTTGGAGAAAGAAACAAATACACACCATAACATGGAGAATTAAACTAATAGAAAACAGGGGTTGGAGAACTAAACTAATAAGACAATAGGGGTTGGAAAACTAACCTAATAAACAGTTAGGGTTGGAGAACTAAACTACTACACACCAGGGGATGGATAACTAAACCACTAGACACCAAGGTGTCACTAGACAGCAAGTGTTGGAATCCCCAAGGCTTGCGGGTCAAACCTCTGTATCTAACACTTCCTCCAATGCTTCTGCATCCTCCACCTGCACCCTCAACCTCTGCCTTAATGAGACACACGTTCCAACAGTGCAGAGATAATCCCCCCACGTCCGTACTGCGCAGCCTGGGCTCACCGCAATCAGGCAGTGTTAAAATTAATATGTCTTGGAGATCGCAGTCATACAGCTGAAGAGTTGTGGACAGCTCTCCAGCACGAGTTTGAGCAATGCCTGTCTCCGCTGAATCTGGAGCAAGGGCAGACCATGTGCGATAAAGGTGGCGTCCGGTGGTGTCCCTACGCTGGGGCAACCTCAGACACGTGCCTTGCGTGGCTGGCATCCTCAACCTGATGGTACAGCAATTCCTCCACCTGTATCCCGGCATGGACACGCTGCTCCAGAAACCACGGTCTCTGCGTGCTCACTTAAAACTATAAAAATGTGCAGGATCTTTAGTATAAAAGCCAGACTACTAGACAACGAGCAAACTCCTTCATGATGATAGAGGCCATCCTCTCCTTAGCTTGCTGGTACTTTTCTGTGGGAATGAGCTTGTCTCCAACCAGCCAGGAATATCCAGTGAATGGCATGCCACGGTTGGTATTAGCACCCAGTACCAGAACAAAGACATCCACAATTTCCTTACCTCAGGAATTTTATTTGGTAGATTGGCTGAGCAAACATTAGTTTCCCACAAAGGAGATGAAGACACTGAGAGGCAGTAGGTGCAAGTTTCTCCAGCATGACCTATTTGTTATTGTTAGATATCAGAGAGAGAACATAACTGGGCTTTGCCAAGGTGCCATATTGCATCTTAAGTCTTATAGACCCTGCACTTGCGTCCTTACATTCTACACAGTATGGTGGGGAAGGAAACAGTAGATCATGGAGTTGCATTAGCTCCAGTGGTGTTGAGGTGGCAGCAAGGCAATGGCAGGCTGTAAGCTGTCTTGAAGAGATGCGTTTTCAGGTTGTGTCTGAAGGATCCGAATGTGATGGCTAATCGGACGTGTTGAGGCACAGAATTCCAGAGGATGGGGAATATTTAGTAGAAGTATTGGAGGCGATTGAGTGAGGAACAAACAAGTGTGGAGAGAATGAGGTCTTGGGAGGACAGGAGATTACGTAAGGGAATATATCGGGTGCTTAGTTCAGAGGTGTATGGAGAAGAAAGGTTATGGATGGCTTTGTACATCAGTGTTAGTAGTTTGAACTGGATACGCTGGGTAATTGGGAGTCAGTGAAGGGATCTTATAGATTGCAATTTTGTGGATTGCTGGAGCCAGTCCACAGTAAAAAAAGCAGCCATAGAGTGTCCGGCAACCTTCACACAGACTTTTCTTAGCCAGGGCTGCTTCTTGGCAGGGTTGGACGGGCCCAACAGAGAATCGGACACTCCTCTGGTGGGCCCTGGCTTCTCCATTAGGAGAGTTCATAGTGCAAACCTTGCAGGTTGTGATGATGATGAGGTCATACATCTCCTTAGTTTTCTGTTACTTGGAATGCAAGCGCAAGTATGCAGCCTGCCACCCACCCACAGGCTGCAATACTAAACTGCCACATTTCTGGACAGCTGCTTGCACTTGAAATGTTGCCTTTTAGGCTTGTGGAGTCAGAAGCTTTTCAAAACCTCATGGAGGCAGCGACCGGGTCTCCATACTCGGTCCCCAGCCGCCACTATTTCTCCCGTTGTCGTCCCCGCCTTCCACAAGCATGCGTCCCAGAACATTACTCGTGCCCTCCCCAGTGCACTTAGTGGGAAGGACCGGCTAACCACAAACACATGGACAAATGAATGTGGACAGGGACAGTACATATCACTGAAGCCAGGCCACAGTAAAAAAGCAGACATAAAGTGTCCTGGAACCTTCCCACAGACTTTTCTTAGCCAGGGCTGATTCTCAGCAGGGTTGGACGGGCCCACCAGAGAACCGGAGACTCCTCCAGTGGGCCCTGGCTTCTACTTCTGGAGAGTTCATAGCGCAAACCTTGCAGCTGCTATGGGGCTCTTTAGCGAGGGAGAAAGGTGGTCCCTCAGAAACAAATCCTCTGGTAGGCCCAATGTTCTTCAGTCTGACACTGCTTCTCTCTAAGAGTTGTATTTCACCACAGCCATATTCTTTAGCTCGGTCTGGCATAATGAGAAACCGTATCTACTCCGGCTGTCATTTCTCCCAGGAAGTCCACTAATGCAGCTTGTTGCATAAGCAATGGCAACATCATTTCACACTTCTCGGTGGTGCTTAATCACAGACAAAGATCTTTCTTTACGACTTGAATTTAATCACTACAGATTTGGACAATGGCCTGATTTGCAATGTGTTTTGAGAAATAACATGCATAAGCAAAGCCACGGTTTAGGCCACTGAAGGTCATTAAGCGAAACTCATACAGCTTTCCCACAGACTGAAAGAGGGGTATCAAGACTTCCAAGACAGCCAAGAGTTTCCTGTCCTCCCCAAGAGGACGACGGTCCATGTTCTCCTCTTCATCCTCCTCATTATCACCCAATCTGCATAGAGATGAGATGAGGCTGCGCTGCATAGTTCCTTGCTCACCTGCAATGCCTCCTCTTTAGCTGTGAGCACCGAGTGTTTCAGTAAACAGAAGGGAGATGGTGACACTAATTATGGCTTCATCACCGCTCATCATCTTGGTGGAGTCTTCAAAGTTTTGGAGGACGGCACAGATGTCAGACATCCATGCCCACTCATCAGCTCTTATGTGCAGAAGCTGACCTGAATGCCGATGGGCGTGCTGGAGCTGGTGCTCAATAACTGCCCTCTGCTGCTCACAAATCCTTCCCAACATCTGCAACTCTGATTTCCAATGTGTGGTGACATTGCACAACAGTCAGTGTGCTGGAAGTTGCAAATGCTGCTGAAGCACTGCCAGGGTGGCGGAAGGTATAGCTGACTTTCTGAAATGAGCACACACGCGTTGTATGTTCACAAGCAGCTCTGACAGATCTGGGTAGGTTTTGAGAAACCGCTGAACCACTAAGTTGAGCACATTTAGTGCTCTCTCATTACTAATGTGTACCCCTGTATGGAGAACAATATCAGCACCGAAAAATTAAAAGATGAAGTATAGCCTGCTTTATATACCATGGTACTAAGAAAACAAATTTCGATTAAATCTTGTGTACCCCTGTGACAAAAATATCTGCACCAAAGAATTAATTTCACTAGAGTAGAACTAGTATAATGGTGACCAACAACTCTTCCACTGCAGCCAAACCCAATAGATGGAGACCCAATCAGGATTCTCCACGTTTCCAAAAATTTTGGATGGATGGACAAATAGATGGAGACCAAAACCTCTTCCACTACAGCCAATCCAGGAGATGGAGACCTAACCAGGAGTTCACATTTCCTTAAATTAGGGCCTAACACCAGCAAAGTGGCATCAATTTTACCAGAGTAGAGGTAGTTTAATGGAGACAGAAACCTCTTCCACTACAGCCAAACCCAATAGATGGAGACCCTCCACATCTCCAAAGATTAGTGGCAGACACCAGCAAAGTGGCATCAATTTCACCAGACTAGAAGTAGTTTAATGGAGACAGAAACCTCTTCCACTACAGCCGAAACCAATAGATGGAGACCCAATCAGGATTCTCCACATTTCCAAAAATTTGTGGCAGACACCAGCAAAGTGGCATCAATTTCACCAGAGTAAAAGTAGTTTAATGTAGACAGAAATCTCTTCCACTACAGTAAAACCCAATAGATGGAGACACAATCAGGATTCCCCACATTTCCAAAAATTAGTGGTAGACACCAGCAAAGTGGCATCAATTTCACCAGAGTAGAAGTAGTTTAATAGAGACAGAAACCACTTCCACTACAGCCAAACCCAATAGACGGAGGCATAATCAGGATTCTCCACATTTCCAAAAAATAGTGGCAGACACCAGCAAAGTGGCATTAATTTCAATATTGTAGAAATAAAAGAACCAAAACCTCTTCCACTACACCCAACCCAGCAGATGGAGACTCAATCAGGAGTGCACCATCCTCTCCAGTCGTTCAACATGTGTCAGACTTTTGCTCTGTTGTGCAGGTGCACGAGCTGGTCTAAAAAATGTGTGAAAGGACTCACAGAAATTGCTTCTGCCATTTACACTATTGCTGCTGCTAATATTTTGGCATTGACGAATTGACGTGCTGAAAGTTGGAAGTGTACAGCTGCGATGAACTCTGTGTGCCTTACTGCTGGCTTGGGGAAAACCTATGTTAAGGTTGTGTAAAAGCATGTTTTGATACTCCAGCATTCGCTAGTCCCTTTCCAGGGAGGCAAGCATCTGGCAAATCTTACCCTTATAACTTGGATCTAACAGTAGTCAGCACTATTTCAAATCATAACTGTATGTGGATCATGTTGCAGCAAGAACGCATTCATATGTCAGCCTCTTTCCTGAGGTTCAAGCCCATGCTGTTTTGGTGGCTGGAAAAAACCAGGGAGTCTGAACTGAAACGTAAATTGATGTGCATGCAAAATGAAAATGCATGTTCACATAAGGCCATTAGACAGAAAAAAACAAAGACAAAAGCAAAATACATTGTGGATGAGGCCTGTATAACATACGAGATATTCCCTAAACTAAGGCTGTGTGCCCACGATGCGTTTTTCAAGTGTTTACGCTGCGGAATTTCCGCAGCGTAAATGCTTGGGAAACGCTTGGTAAACCTTCCCCCATGGTCTCCAATGCAATTCCGCACCCATGCTGCGGATTTTTCCGCAGTGTTTATGCTGCGCTCAAAAATCCGCAGCATGTCCATTAATTTTGCGGAAGCGCTGCGTTTTCGCCACCAATGACTTGCATAAGAACGCGCCAATTCCGCAAAACTGCATCTGTACTTGCATAATTGGCGTGTTCTAATATGCGGATGGTACCCGGGTGTGGAGGACAGGAGACTTTCATCCAGACCCAGGTACCATAAAAAAGAGAATAAAATAAAAAATAAAGATTATATTCACCTTCAGACGGCCCCCGGACTCCTTCTCTTCGCTTGTCGACAGATCGCGCAGGACTGAAGGACCTGCGCTATCGTCACAGTCTTGTGACGGCAGGTCTTTTCAATACAGCGTACCGCGATCTGCCGTCAGCCAGCACAGGAGCGCTGCAAGCCTGCAGGGGCCATCAGAAGGTAAGTATTGGTTTATTTTTTTATTTTTAACCACTCTCTCGGGTCCACTATATAAATGCATGCCGTTTGCATGGATTTATATAGTGTGACCTAGTTGTCACAAGCAGTTTCCAAGTGATGCTAATCGCTTGGAAAGCGCTTGCCAACCCGCATGCGGAAATGCCAGTGAATAACGCTTCATTTCCGCATGGCCCTGGCAGGAAAAGGCATGTACAATCCGCATGTACAATCCGCATGTACAATCCGCATGCCTTTTTTTCTGCCAGGGAGATGCAGAAACGCTCAGGAAAAATCCAGAGCATTTCTGTATCGTGGGCACATAGCCTTATTCAAACTAAGATATCCCCTGCTGTATAAAGTTAGGAATCGAAGAAAGTATTTGTTGACTGTGGATGAGGCCTGTATAACAGAATATATGCTCCAAAATATTTCAAACTCACAACTCTGCATGAGCTCTGCATACAGCTGAATTTCACTGTCACTAAAATAGTAGGTGGCTTTTAGCAAAACGTATCACGTTTGCGAAACAAAAAAATCATTTGTGGACTCTGCCTAGCAACAGAAAAAATCTATTTTTTTACTCTGAAAACAGCTGAAGTTCACCGCCATTAACGTAGTAGCTGACGTATAGGAGAGTGTATGACGTTTGCCACACAAAAAAAGTCTTTGGTGGACTGTGGCTAGCAACAGGAAAAATAAATGTTTTTACTCTGAAAATAGCTGAAGTTCACCACCACTTACATAGTAGCTGGATGTATAACAGAGTGTAACACGTTTGCCACACAAAAAATCTTTGGTGGTCTCTGCCTGCCAACAGAAAAAATATATTTGTTTTACTGTGCAGATAACTGTGCAGCTCACCCGCCAAAAAAATGACAAACTGGGCTAACACAGCTTGCATTATCACATTAGCAAATGAAGAAAAATTTTTTTGTGCTCTCCACTCAGAAGCTCTGCACTGACAAGCTCTGCAGATAGCTGAATTTCAACCCCATAAAATCAAAAAGTGGCCTACAAGGGCTTGCTTGCTTTTCCACATTAGCAAGTGAAAAAACAGATTTCAGGTATACTCCTGCATGGAGCACAGTACAACCGATGCACAACACAGTTCTATGTCTTGGGCCCTGCTCTTTCTGTCAGAATTTCAGTAATTGCACAAGAAAAAAAAAAGTGCTGCAAGGTCAATTGAACAGATACACAGCACAGGACTTATCTATGCTATCTGACTTCCAAACAAGAGCCTATGTATCTAGCCTAATATCTCTCATTACACAGGAGGAGCACACTGAGCAGCGTCTGTCTCCAGCATTGGCATGCATGAAATGGCGCTGAGGGAACATGGCTGGTTTTTATATAGAGAGAACATGTGATTTCAGCAGCCAATTACAGAAGCCCTTGTGTCTGGACAATGTGGATGCTTCCTGCACTCTGTTTGGCTAGCCGCTCTTTCCTGACTTAGTTACCTCCTACAGGAAGAAAAAAAAAATTACAAGTGCGCCGCTGATCTGACCAGTTCTAAGATATCACCAGCCCCCACACTCATCTACCATGTCCCCCCACTCATCACACACAAGCACTATCTTGGACCCGTAGAAGCACTGGAAGGTGCGAAATGGCCGTAGTCCGCTGTGCTGCTCCCCCCGATACCTGCTGCACGCTATGAAGTCCCTTGCATAGGAATAAAGGACTTTTTATTTATGATTCGGTGAGTGCGGCCTTTCATTTTTCTTATTGAGTGATTGCTTATATGGACTTGGCTATATGCACCACTAAATGGATCAAGGAGTATATACACTGATATACAGACCTAATGACTGCAAATAGTGTTTGAAGGAGTGGTGCCTGGATATACCGCTGCTTGAAAAGAATACACAAGCAGTATGCTAGCAAAACAGTTAAAAACGCTGTAGTTGCCCCGCAAACACATTCCCGCATTTATTTTCCGATTTTTCCAAAATATAACAAATTTTGCTCGCATTTCCGATCACGAATCCGAATGTGCCATATTCGTGTCGAATTTAAGTTGTAAGATTGTATATCGAACAATTTCGCTCATCACTAATCAATACTGCTCTCTCTGTTCTCCCTCTGATATCTAACATGCTGGAGAAACTTGAACCTACTACCACTCAGTGTCTTCAGCTCCTTTGTGAGAAACTAATGTTTGGGCAGCCACTCAGTCTACCAAATAAATTTCCTGAGAAGGAAATTGTGGATGGCTTCGCTTCTGGTACTGGGTGCACTGCTAATACCATGGTGTGCCGTAATTAGTGTTGAGCATTCCGATACTGAAATATCGGGTATCGGCCGATATTCACTGTATCGGAATTCCGATACTTAATTCCGATACTTTTATAATATCGAATACCGGAATCGGAAGTTCCCATAATGCCTGCGCTCTGCAGTGTCTCTGAAGGATGACAAGCTGGATGGCAGCGCTCAGCTGCGATCCAGCTTGTCATCAGAATGCCATCCCAGCGTGGGAGAATTCTCCTGATTGTTTAAAAGCCGGCGCGCGGTAAAAAGCCGCCGGCTTTTAAACAATCACGCAGCCCCATACTGCTTCCCCGCAGCCTCCCACCCCGATCCTCCGCTCCCCTCGCCACCTCCCATCCTGATCGTAAATTAGGACCGGGCGGGGAGCGCAGCACCAAGGAGCGAAGGACCCGGGCGGGGAAGCCGGCAGTGAAAAGACTTCACCGCCGGCTTTCCCGTTCTGTGCTGCGCTTTCCCGCCGGTTATTTCAAATGAACAGCTGAGGTATCAGGTGATGCCGATCAGCTGTTCATTTGAATTAGCCGCGGTGCCCTCAGAGGGTTCATGTGAGTTCATGCTTGACTGCATGAACTCACATCAACTTTCCCACGGCCGCACAGGTCAGCCTCACCTCCCGACCCGTCATGATTAGTGTGTGCGGGGTGTGTGTGTGTGCGGGATGTGTGTGTGTGTGCGGGGTGTGTGTGTGCGCGGGGTGTGTGTGTGCGCGGGGTGTGTGTGTGTGCGGGGTGTGTGTGTGTGCGGGATGTGTGTGTGTGTGCGGGGTGTGTGTGTGCGCGGGGTGTGTGTGTGTGCGGGGTGTGTGTGTGCGGGTGTGTGTGCGGGTGTGTGTGCGTGCAGGCAGACATAGGCCGATGTGACACTACTACTCCCATCGGCCTATGTCTGTCCCCCGTCCACTCCTGCCAGCAGGATCAGCTCGATGGGAGCTGTAGTTCCCATCAGCCTGATCCTGCTATATAAATTGCCCTACTGTGTCCCCAATAAATGTTAGATACATGTCATTGGTGGCCAGTGGTTACCTAAAAGAAATTAGTTCATACATTACCTGTCCCCGCCGATCGCCACCTAAAATAAAGTAAAAAATAAAAAACTACACCTATACTCACCAAGACACCTAATTCCCCGAAGCCATCGATCTCCTGTAATAAAATATAAAATAATAAACCACAACCTTATCCTTACCCCTCCGTAGTAGTCCACGAGTGTCCCACGAAGATCTCCAGTTCAGAGCAGCCACATAGAATGTGACCGCTCTGAACCGCTGCCGCCGCTAGAATGACGGGGCCGTAAGGGTTCACCGGAGTTCAGGCAGCGCTGCTCCGGTTAGCTCCTTTACGGCACTGCTGTATCGTGAGAAATTCCCACGGTACAGCACTGCCGTAAAGGAGGTCTCCGGAGCTGCGCTGCCTGAATGCACTCCGGTGACCTCAGTCAGTGGCTCCCGCTGCCGGGAGCGGACGTGTTCCCGGCAGCGTGAGCTTACAGCAGCCATGCACAGCTGTCACCATCTCCAGATGTGACAGCTGTGCATGGGAGATCAGCGCAGGAACGTGGACAGGTAACTATTTTTTTTTAGTAAACTAAGAATTAAATAAAATGGTGTTTTATTTCAAATAAATTATTTTTTTCTGGGTGTAGTGTGTTTTTTCTTTTTAACACTTTGTAGGTTAGTAATGGGGGTGTCATATAGACGGCCATCATTACTAACCTGGGCTTCATGGCAGCTGGCGCTGACATGAACCCCACCACTATTACCCCCTGCCACCGCACCAGGGCAGCGTGGAAGAGCGAGGCTAAGTGCCAGAATTGGCGCATCCTATGGATGCGCCATTTCTGGGGCGGCTGACGGCTGGTGTTTCTAGCCTGGGAGGGGGCCAATATTCATGGCACCCTTCCTGAGCTATTAATATCAGCCCCCAGCTGTCTGCCTAGCCTTTGCTAGCTATTAAAATAGAGGGGACCCCACGTCATTTTTTTTTGGGGGGTCCCCCATTTTAATAGCTAGTAAAGGCTAGGTATTCAGCTGGGGGCTGATATTAGTAGCCTGGGAAGCTCCGTGGGTTTTACCCCCTTCCCAGGCTTCAAACATCTGCCCCAGCCGTCTGCTTAACCTCCGCTAGAGACTAAAATTATGGGGGATCCCACGCCATTTTTTTTTTAAATAAATCCTTTATTTTAACACTAAATGACATTTGAGGACTTAATAAAGATGCAGTCCCTAAATTATTATTTATTTTTTAATAAATTTTTCCCAAAACTTTTGACGTGGGCTTCGCCATATTTTTGTATGCCAGCCAGGTACAGCATCCAGCTTCTATGAACGCGCCATTTTCCGGGGCGGCCGCGGACTGCAATTTTCAGCGGGGGGGGGGGAGGGCAAAAAGCTTGGGCCTCCCTGCGCTGCAGATTCCATCCCCCAGCTGCCTAGTTGTACCTGGCTGGACACAAAAATAGGGAGAAGCTCCACGTTTTTTTTTTTTTAATTATTTCATGAAATTCATGGAATAATTAAGAAAAAAAGGGCTTCCCTATATTGTTGTGTCCGGCTAGGTACAAATAGGCAGCTGGTGGTTGGGGGCAGCCCGTTCCTGCCTGCTGTACCTGGCTGGACACAAATATAGTGTGAAGCCCCACGTCAATTTTTTTTTAATTATTTCAGGAAATTCATGAAATAATTAAAAAAAAATTATGTGGGGCTTCGCCCTATAATTGTGTCCAGCCAGGTACAGCAGGCAGGAACGGGCTGCCCCCAACCACCAGCTGCCTATTTGTACCTAGCCGGACACAACAATATAGGGAAGCCCTTTTTTTCTTAATTATTCCATGAATTTCATGAAATAATTAAAAAAAAAAATGTGTGGCGCTTCGCCCTATTTTTGTGTCCAGCCAGGTACAACTAGGCAGCTGGGGGCTGGAATCTGCAGCGCAGGGAGACCCAAGCTTTCTGGGTCCCACCCGCTGCAAATTGCAGTCCGCAGCCGCCCCGGAAAATGGCGCGTTCATAGAAGCGCCATCTTCTGGCGCTGTACCCAACTCATCCAGGGCCCTGGTGCGGTGGCTCACTGGGTAATAAAGGGGTTAAGGCCAGCTTGGCATTATCAGCTGGCCCTAAGCCCGAAATTCATGGGGTCACGCCAATATTAGACATGACCGCCATGAATTTCTAGTAAAGTATTTAAAAAAAACACAAACACCCAGAAAAAAGTCCTTTAATTGAAATAAAGACACAATTCTTTATTGTTCTAAATTAAACCATACTTACCGCCACACCCATTCCAGCTGAAGCCAACGATCTCCTGCAATAAAAGTAAAATAATAAAGCAACCTCATCCTTACCTTTCCATGGTTCCCAGGACAGCTTCAGCTCTGCTACATCGAGATGACAGGCTGGACCGCAGCAGAACGCTGCCATCCAGCCTGTCATCCCGCGGACACTGAGAAGCGCAGGCATGCTTGCGCTCCTCAGTGTCTTTCTGTGACGTCATCCAGATGAGCCGAGGTCATGTCCAATGAACTCAGCTCACCTCATGCACGTCACTGACAGCGTGGGAAAATTCTCCTGCACTCAGCGCTTCAGCGTGAGAATTCTCCCACGCTGTCAGTGACGTGCATGAGGTGCGCCGAGTTCATGGGACATGACCTCACCTCATGCACGTCACTGACAGCGTGGGAAAATTCTCACGCTGAAGCGCTGAGTGCAGGAGAATTCTCCCACGCTGTCAGTGACGTACATGAGGTGAGCCGAGTTCATTGTCGGCTCATCTGGATGCCGTCACAGCCAGACACTGAGGAGTGGAAGTATGCCTGCGCTTCTCAGTGTCTGCGGGATGACAGGCTGGATGGCAGCGTTCTGCTGCGGTCCAGCCTGTCATCTCGATGTAGCAGAGCTGGAGCCGTCGTGGGAGCCATGGAAAGGTAAGGATGAGGTTGCTTTATTATTTTTCTTTTATTGCAGGAGATCGTTGGCTTCAGCTGGAATGGGCGTGATGGTAAGTATGGTTTAATTTAGAACAATAAAGAATTGTGTGTTTATTTCAATTAAAGGACTTTTTTCTGGGTGTTTGTGTTTTTTTTAAATACTTTACTAGAAATTCATGGTGGTCATGTCTAATATTGGCGTGACCCCATGAATTTCGGGCTTAGGGCCAGCTGATAATGCCAAGCTGGCCTTAACCCCTTTATTACCCAGTGAGCCACCGCATCAGGGCCCTGGATGAGTTGGGTACAGCGCCAGAAGATGGCGCTTCTATGAACGCGCCATTTTCCGGGGCGGCTGCGGACTGCAATTTGCAGCGGGTGGGGCCCAGAAAGCTTGGGCCTCCCTGCGCTGCAGATTCCAGCCCCCAGCTGCCTAGTTGTACCTGGCTGGACACAAAAATAGGGCGAAGCTCCACGTTTTTTTTTTTTTAAATTCATGAAATTCATGGAATAATTCAGAAAAAAAGGGCTTCCCTATATTGTTGTGTCCAACCAGGTACAAATAGGCAGCTGGTGGTTGGGGGCAGCCCGTTCCTGCCTGCTGTACCTGGCTGGACACAAATATAGTGCGAAGCCCCACGTCAATTTTTTTTTAATTATTTCATGAAATTCATGGAATAATTAAGAAAAAAAGGGCTTCCCTATATTGTTGTGTCCGGCTAGGTACAAATAGGCTGCTGGTGGTTGGGGGCAGCCCGTTCCTGCCTGCTGTACCTGACTGGACACAAATATAGGGCGAAGCCCCACATCAATTTTTTTAAATTATTTCATGAATTTTCTGAAATGATTTAAAAAAAATTGACGTGGGGCTTCGCACTATATTTGTGTCCAGCCAGGTACAGCAGGCAGGAACGGGCTGCCCCCAACCACCAGCTGCCTATTTGTACCTGGCCGGACACAACAATATAGGGAAGCCCTTTTTTAAAAAAATTATTTCATGAAATAATTAAAAAAAAATTGACGTGGGGCTTCGCACTATATTTGTGTCCAGCCAGGTACAGCAGGCAGGAATGGGCTGCCCCCAACCACCAGCTGCCTATTTGTACCTGGTTGGACACAACAATATAGGGAAGCCCTTTTTTTCTTAATTATTCCATGAATTTCATGAAATAATTTTAAAAAAAAATGCGTGGGGCTTCGCCCTATTTTTGTGCCCAGCCAGATACAACTAGGCAGCTGGGGGCTGGAATCCGCAGCGCAGGGAGACCCAAGCTTTCTGGGCCACCCCCGCTGCAAATTGCAGTCCGCAGCCGCCCCAGAAAATGGCGCGTTCATAGAAGCGCCATCTTCTGGCGCTGTACCCAACTCATCCAGGGCCCTGGTGCGGTGGCTCACTGGGTAATAAAGGGGTTAAGGCCAGCTTGGCATTATCAGCTGGCCCTAAGCCCAAAATTCATGGGGTCACGCCAATATTAGACATGACCACCATGAATTTCTAGTAAAGTATTTAAAAAAACACAACACCCAGAAAAAAGTCCTTTAATTGAAATAAACACACAATTCTTTATTGTTCTAAATTAAACCATACTTACCACCACGCCCATTCCAGCTGAAGCCAACGATCTCCTGCAATAAAAGTAAAATAATAAAGCAACCTCATCCTTACCTTTCCATGGCTCCCACGACAGCTTCAGCTCTGCTACATCGAGATGACAGGCTGGACCGCAGCAGAACGCTGCCATCCATCCTGTCATCCCGCAGACACTGAGAAGCGCAGGCATACTTCCACTCCTCAGTGTCTGGCTGTGACGGCATCCAGATGAGCCGAGGTCATGTCCAATGAACTCCGCTCACTTCATGTACGTCACTGACAGCGTGGGAAAATTCTCCTGCACTCAGCACTTCAGCGTGAGAATTTTCCCACGCTGTCAGTGACGTGCATGAGGTGAGCTGAGTTCATTGGACATGACCTCACCTCATGTATGTCACTGACAGCGTGGGAGAATTCTCACGCTGAAGCGCTGAGTGCAGGAGAATTTTCCCACGCTGTCAGTGACGTGCATGAGGTGAGCTGAGTTCATTGGACATGAACTCGGCTCATCTGGATGACGTCACAGAGAGACACTGAGGAGCGCAAGCATGCCTGCCTTCTCAGTGTCTGCGGGATGACAGGCTGGATGGCAGCTTTCTGCTGCGGTCCAGCCTGTCATCTCGATGTAGCAGAGCTGGAGCTGTCCTGGGAACCATCGAAAGGTAAGGATGAGGTTGCTTTATTATTTTTCTTTTATTGCAGGAGATCGTTGGCTTCAGCTGGAATGGGCGTGATGGTAAGTATGGTTTAATTTAGAACAATAAAGAATTGTGTCTTTATTTCAATTAAAGGACTTTATTCTGGGTGTTTGTGTTTTCTTTTAACTTTGACTATGGGGTTAGTAATGGGGGTGTCTTATAGACGCCTCTCCATTACTAACCTGGGCTTGATGTCAGCTGGCATTATAAGCTGACATCAACCCCAACCCTATTACCCCCTGCCACCGCACCAGGGCAGCGTGGAAGAGCGAGGCTAAGTGCCAGAATTGGCGCATCCTATGGATGCGCCATTTCTGGGGCGGCTGACGGCTGGTGTTTCTAGCCTGGGAGGGGGCCAATATTCATGGCTCCCTTCCTGGGCTATTAATATCAGCCCCCAGCTGTCTGCCTAGCCTTTGCTAGCTATTAAATTAGGGGGGACCCCACGTCATTTTTTTGGGGGGGTCCCCCATTTTAATAGCTAGTAAAGGCTAGGTATTCAGCTGGGGGCTGATATTAGTAGCCTGGGAAGCTCCGTGGGTATTACCCCCTTCCCAGGCTTCAAACATTTGCCCCAGCTGTCTGCTTAACCTCCGCTAGAGCCTAAAATTAAGGGGAACCCCACGCCAATTTTTTTTTAAATAAATCCTTTATTTTAACACTAAATGACAAGTACAGTAATCAACACTGTCACTGTACTTCATATATATGTGACTGACATGTTTCTATCTATCTAATCTATGTGTGATTCTCTATTCCTTCTATTCTAAATTGTCGGGTACCACTGCTGAATTGCCGGCCGGCTTTCTTAAAGAGACGGTGCATGAAAACACTATTATTTTTTTAAATAAATCCTTTACACTAAATGACAAGTTCTGTAAGCAACACTGTCACTGTACTTCTTATATATGTGACTGACATGTTTCTATCTATCTAATCTATGTGTGAAGCTCTATTCTGTCTGTTATAAATTGTCGGGTACCGCTGCTGAATTGCCGGCCGGCTTTTTTAAAGAGACGGTGCACGAAAACACTAATATTTTTTTTAATAAATCCTTTACACTAAATGACAAGTACAGTAAGCAACACTGTCACTGTACTTCATATATATGTGACTGACATGTTTCTATCTATCTAATCTATGTGTGAAGCTCTATTCTTTCTGTTGTAAATTGTCGGGTACCGGTGAATGCCGCTGATGAATTGCCGGCTTTTCATGTCATTCTACATTATTCTTAGTTGTTTTCCTTCATGTAGAATTAACCTACAAGGAAAGAAAGGGTTTATTTTCATTCCGATATTTGTGTCCCATTGACTTGCATTGGTTTCCGGTATCGGAATCGGCGATATCCGATACTTTTTGGGTATCGGCCCGATCCAATCCGATACGATATTTCCTGATATCGGAAGGTATCGCTCAACACTAGCCGTAATTCATTGGAAACATTCCAGGCTGGTTGGAGACAAGCTCATTCCCACATGAAAGTTCCAGCAGCAAGCTAAGAAGATGGTAGCCTCTATCATCATAAAGGAGTTAGCTCATTGTCTAGGAGACCAACCACCGCTGCTGTCAAAATTGTGAACATTGCGTTGAAACTTTGATTCCTCCCACTCCTGCACTCATTAGAAGCCTTTCGTCTTCATATTAATCGGTTCTCAGAAGATTTGTCCTGTGCATCTCCCCTACTGTGTAACTCTGTACCTCAAAACATTAGACTGTCACCTACCATGGAAATCTTGAAAAGGAAGCTGAAGACCCACTTCTTGTGATAAGCGTACAATCTGCGGTAACACCCGCTGCACAACTAGATGTACCCAGACCTACTGTATCCCATCCCTTGTACATTTTTTGTGCGCCCTCATTGGCAGGGTCCTCTCTTCTCTTGTACCAGTCGGTGACCCCTTTTCACATGTAAAGCGCCAAGGAATAGATGTCACTGTAATAATAATAAAATATATAGTACTTGTACTCTGGGTCAATTGATGGCACTTTCCTGGTGTCTACCCCTAATTTGATGTGTTTTGGCAGCTTTGGGGCCCGTTTGAAGGTGTTGTATATGCGTTTGTTTTTACCCCCCATTGAATCCTATGTTGTTCTGTAATGTTCGACGAATATTTAACGAATAAATCTGCGAATATTTCAGATTCGACGATCGTAACCCGAACCAAATATTGAAACATTTGCTCATCTCTAATTACGACTTGCTCAACTCAAATAACGAGTACCCGAGCATTTTAGTGCTCGCCCATCGCCCATCACTAAAGGTAATCTATCAGCAGATTTTTGCTATTTAATCCGAGAACAGCAAAGTGTAGTGCACAAGAGCCTGATTACAGGGATGTGTCAGTTACTAGGCTGTGTGTTGTAGTTTCAATACAATCTGTATTTTATCAGCAGGAGATTAACACTATAGGACTGTATCTCGTGTGCAGGCTTTCTTGCCCTATATTATGCTGTGCTCAGATTATATAGCAAAAACCTGCTGACCAATTCCCTTTAATGCTAATTTGGCTGTAGTTTTGGAGAAATATGGTTAGAATGGTTGCTTTAGAAAGTCTTTTTTTAGTAACAGTGTTGATATTGTTTTTCTTTAGGTCTGTTCATATAGTGCATTAAAATTGTAATTTAATTCAATGAATAAAACAAAATGGCTGCAAAATGCTGCGGCAAAGGCTACTGTGACGCCCAGCTGCGCTTGGTATCACAGATCCTAGAAGAGTGCATGGATGGATTCCTCCACAAGAGGCCACCATAAACATTCACACATCTCCACCTTCCACCTCAGACCAGCAGATGGAGCCCGTTAGGGATATAAATAGGGAAGGTGGAGCTAGGTAGTTCAGTCTAGTCTAATCAAGTCTTGTTTAGAATACAGAGTGATTCAGCAGTTTCTCTGAAGAGTTACCTCAGAGGACAGAGCCTGTTCCAGCTCCTGCAGCTGGTATCCTGCAGTGGAGCTCATCCAGACTAAGACTCAGTTGTAGCTCAGAATAGTGAGCTTAAGGTGTGCCGGCGCCATAAGATCGGTGAAGCGCGGCATGCTGCCGTTAGTGTGAGTAGCCTAGTGAGGGCCCGAGTGTGGCCGAAGGCAAGTGGAAAGTGAGTAGCAGTGGGGGCAGAGGAGCTTACCCAGCTCACCTCGAAAAATATACCGGACACCGGGTCCGAGCTTACCGGGATCTCTATGACCCAGTAAGGCATAACCGGAATCCCTGGAGAACTACAGGTCCTAGGTTCACCAGAGAGCTGATACGTAACAGAGCCAGGAGACACATAGTCCCTATAAACTGGGAGCGTGCACTCCAAGAGAAGGCCCTTCCAAAACGTCAGCCGGTGCAGGACAGAGATAAGGTTAGGCCTAGCTCCAGGCAGGTCAGAAACTTACTACACAGAGGCAAGTAACAGGAGGCCCTACACCCGCTCATTGGGGAGGATCCTGATATGCACCCTTCACCCTACAGTGCTCCGGGACGTGCCTGAATTTCCATCAGTAAAAGGTACTGAAGCAACTATCGTGTCTGTCCCTGTTCTTGCTCTGACCCAACTGGGTCTCGCCTGTCCTGCATCCCCCTCTCCGTACGCTGCCCTAAGGCCTAGCTCCACCTGTGGGGAGCTATTCCATCGAGCTGCCTTATCACCGGCCTCAGTGGACTGCCGCAGCGCTGGTGATTCTCACCAGAAACCACAGGTGGCGTCACGAACTTTCATAAAATTAACAAACAATCCCCTTTTAAAAGCTGACCCCAGGGTACGGGCCCGGGAGGCGACCACCGCGACATCCCCAAGGCGAGGCAAAGGCCCGGGTACAGAGTCGTCCCCATCCCCCTGGGTTGTCACTACGGACGGTCACGCTATCAGTATTTGGTCAGTATTTCACATCGGTATTTATAAGCCAAAACCAGGAGTGGGTCAAAAATGCAGAAGTGGTGACAAGTTTCTATTATACTTTTATTGTTCCTCAACTGGTTTTGGCTTACAAATACTGATGTAAAATACAGACCAAATACTGATAGTGTGACCGTAGCCAAAGACTGAAAAATGAAAGCAAGACAATTTAAAATTTAAGAACCACTCTGTACACAGGTGACACTAGCCTTAAATAGGGAAGGACCGATAAGATAAAGAGATTATTTGAACAATTTGCAAATTGCTTTGGCAAATTGCCAAAATAATGCCCAGCTCCATTTTACACATTGCAGAAGATTGCATCAGCCACAGAAGGAACAGGATGGATGGATGGATGGATGAATGGATTGATGGATGGATTAATGGATGGATAGATAGGTAGAATCAATGTGCATAATACTCTCAAAAAATATTGCAAAGTGTAAGTGTGGCTAGTAAATTATCCATTTACTGCACAAGGAGTGCTGCTGACAAGCTCACATATGCAATTAAGTGAATTACATAAAATATGTTTAAATAATCCAAAAACCCTCCGGCGAGTCAGTACTAATAAAATAGTGATCCATAATTTTGTCACATGCCAGGTCTGGGAAATTAATAGCAACAGCAGCTTATAATGCAGTCCTGAAAGTGAGATTCTTCATGCATTGGTGACTGTCACCTGTTTCTCAACAGATTTTAAACAGCCTTGCCTTCAGCATGCCTGATTCATAGATAAAATTAATTTTGACACCTATCATACAATATTATAAGTGGCTGCTGAAGTCTTGAGATGTGTGATGTTTTTACAACATTGGTACAAAATCACTGGCCATTGATAGCCTGAGGCCAAATCCTTTACTCAGAGATATGCTGATCTCTCATTTAAGTACATGGGTTTGGGTAATTTTTCATGGACTAATAATATTCTGTAGTTTTGACATACTGAAGTGTGATATAGGAACACATGTTTTCTTTTACAGTTTACCAGGGTAAATGATATTAGCAGTGCATTTAATATTTAGCATGACTGCATGCTAGCATGGACTGGAATGGTATTATAGTATTTTGTGATATATACATTCCTTAACATTGAAATTACAATACCAAGAATGAAAAGCCAGGGAATTATGGAAATAACAGAATCAATAGGCATATTAAAGACAAGCAAATTATTTACCCCTTCAAGACAAATGATGTATATCTCCGTAATATGTCATGTCCCTGACTTTGACGCGGGCTCCGATGCTAAGCCCCCATCTTTTTCCACACAAGAAAGTTTACTTATTCAGATCTCCACCCACGGCTGTTAACCAGTTAAATCCCACTGCCAATCTCTGACAGTGGGATTCAGCATGTGTGGGCTGTAAGTGCTCCATTCCGGCAGCCCATTAGCGCCCCTGTCACGTGATCGCGGAGTGCCGATGGGTTGTCATGACAGCCAGAGCTCTGCAGAAGACAGCCGTGCCTGTCTTTACAATACTCGTGGCCGGTGTTCACAGGAGATTGTGATTTCTGCTATACATAGCAGTGCTGGAATCATGGAATTGCACCTTTTTTTGCAATTTCACCAGACTTAGAATGTTTTCCCTGTTTTCAAGTACACTATAAAATTAATTGTGCCATTCAAAAGGACAACACATCCCGCAAAAAAACAAGTCCTCATATGGCTATATTGAAGGAAATATAAAAAAAAGTCATGGCTCTTGGAAGAAGGGGAGGAAAAAACAAAAGCGAAAAAAGGAAAATGGCCATGGCGTGAAGGGGTTAATTAATGGAATCAAAACTTTCAAAACATCTCAATTTATTGAACATTGAGTATGAGCATCAATTGCATAAATAAATTTATGTACATGCTTGGCATGCTGTCAATGAGGTTAAGTAGCGCCGGCGTACCTGTGTGCCTAAGCTTCCCTCCCTCGGCAGGGTTGCCGACTCACTCACTGCTCCAGCCGCCCATCTCATGTCTCAGCTCCCACGCGCCACGGCCTGCGCACTCCTGGCTGGTCTCCAGGCAGCACACTTAGGGCGCGAGTGTCTCCGGTCTTTTACAGGGACAGCTTACACTCTCAAATAGCTGGGAGACACTTACTAGTTAAGGCATCTCCACATGTAGGGGGTGCCTGAGCAACAGTCTAGATAGTGTGTTTCTAGACTGTCTGTTGTAAGGTCCTGTTTGTCCATATTGCCTGATATCGTTCCAATGTTTGCTAACCTGCATACTGTCTGCTATCCAGAGCTGCACAGTCTGAACCGGTACAATGTGATCGTCCTTTCTGCTATCCCAAGCCGCACAGTCTGTACCTGTTCCAAGTGGCAGTCCTTCCCTATCTAGGACTCAGTATCCAAACTAACATCTCTGATCCTTGGGGTCAGCTAATACTGCCAGACACTGCCCTGGAGTGGTACCTGGCAGCCACCTGCCACACAAGCCTGACCTCACCATCAGAGGCTCCAGTGAACACCAGGTAGCTGCTTGGTTACACCCATCCATGGGAAGCCCGGTCCATAGTGCAGTGGGTTCACTATCCACTAGCGTTACAGGTTATTAATGGTTGTCTGAAGAAAGTTCTGCCACACTGAATGTACTTGGGCATGAAAATCATCAAGATCCACTGCGGAAGCTCTCTTAGAAATTGTCAACAAATAATGACCCAGATGTAATTTATGGGAAAAAAGTCAGAAGATGCTGCAGACCAAGGAAGCACATTTAGCCCATGCAGTCTGCTCACAGTAGCAGAAGCAATATGCAGCCTGGCAAACGAATCTTGGGACACTTTGGGAAAACGGCAGTATAACTGGTTCCACAACCAAATCACTGTAATGCTGAAATGGAGCAGTGGAGTCTGGCATTGTGGTCTATTTCCTTTAATGAGTCTGCTTTTGTCTTAGATGCAATGGTTTATGGAGATTGACCTAGAAACTACATAGGCAATATCATAGAGAGATCTCAACGATTGAACATCACACCCGTTCTACTTTTAGGATTATGGTGTTGGGTTACATAATATATGGTACTCAGACCCCTCTAGTCTTCACTCCAAGTAAACTAACAACTCAGTTACATTGATCTGGTTGTGGAATAAGTGGTAAACCATTTCCACAATGTGTCCCAGGACACAATTTTAAAAATGAGAACTCCAGGCTGCTTGTTGCTCATGCAACTGAGATCAGCCTGTGTGGTCTAAATGTGCCACTATGGCTTGCAGTATCTCTGAAATTGACTCCTGTCAAGCATATCTGCGATATATCACTGGGGAACACAATTTTAGTTGCGTTAGATCTGACACTTGAAATTGACTAACTTTTAGCTCCTAAATCCAAAAGTTACCCCAGGTATTCTTTATCACCACAACTTTTCAAGCTACACGACACACTCGTTTTGTCTCCAAAACCATACAAAATGTACATACAATGGAAATAATGCAAAAAATTATCTTAATGTAATCTTTATTTAAATCTATTTTGTTCATACAAAGTATATATTGTTACTGTAAGTCAAGTTGTGGGCAAGTAGAAAAGTTAGGTAGCAGTTAAAGTAAAAATTCACACTCATAGCTTTACCTGGAGGGTTCAATCTGTCGACAATCTCTCCTGATGCTGCAACAATAGTCAGCAATTATACCCTGATACTGTCCCTCCATGACCTTCAAATCTTGACGGAATCATTCACCTTGCTCATCACAGACTGCATCAAGGCTTTCAAGGAAGATAGCAAGAAGGCTATGCAGAAAATGCACCTTAATGCACATGTTGCAACCAAGCTTTTTGTAACTCTCCATGAGTTTCTGGATAATTTGGGTGTAATTTTTTGCTCGTGTATTTCAAAGCAAGTCATTGACAAGGTCTTAGAATGATAACCAAGCATTCTTTTGGAGTTATGACATTGTCCCGATGAAATGTTCATCTTTGATAAGCTGCCAAATCGTTGGACAATCAAACACACCGGTCTTTATTTTTTCAAATGATAGGCTAGAAAATGACAAAATGAGGACCTTGAAACAGTCTCCTTCAGTTGGTGGAGCTTTAATGAATTGCTCCATGAGACCCATTTTCATGTGCAGAGGTGGGAATATAATGTTCTTTCTGTCAACAAGTCACTCATGTAGAATGCTTAGATCACCAGGTTTAAGGTCAGATCTTGGAGGAGAAATCCTCGAGTCTCCAGCCAATGCTTTTTACTAGCTCTGCTGTCCCACATGCACAGAAAACAAGAATACTTGATGTAACCGAGTTGCTGACCAAGAAGTAAGCATACCATTTTAAGGTCAACACAGATGATCCAATTGTGTTTGTGATATTGCAACAACTCTCCGTATTCTTCACAAAGAGAAACTGAATAGCCAATAGGGACTGCACCAAATAAATTGCCATTGTGGAGGAGGACACACTTTAAAAGGAATCTGTCAGTAGGATTAACCCTCCTAAGCCCTCTATATAGGTCATAGGAAGCTGAATACAATGATACCTTGATATCTATGATCTAATGTACTATTCCAGAGAAATCCACATTTTTCTTACATGTAAATTACTTCTTCCAGGCTATGGGGAGGATGTTAACTGGAAAATAGCTCTGCCTCCAGGGTAGTGTTGAGCCACCCCCGTAGTGTTCGAATTCGGTTCGGTTCGTCGAACACCCATGTGTTCGCCGAACTGTTCGTCGAACTGTTCGTCGAACACCTTCGAACACCGTTAAAACCAATGGCAGGCAAACAAAAACACATAGAAACACATAGAAAACACCTTCAAAGGTGTCCAAAAGCTGACAAACTGCTCAGAAGACACAACTAACACATGGAAAAGTGACAAGTACATATAGTCATGCGAAAAGAAAAGAGGTGGAGGAGTAAAAGGAGGGGGAGACACAGATATAGGCATGTCATGCCCTTCTAAAATCCAAAAAGTGAGAAGCCGACACGTTCAGTCCGCTCCTGCCCGTGCCACCTCCGCGTCGCCGGGTTTGTGCCAGAGCCGCGGTGAACCCTGACGGCCAGCCCCCCTCTCCCAATACTGGTGCCTGTCCGCTGGTGGGTCGAGCGAGCCCCCCTGTGGTGGAGGCAGCTCTAAGCTTTTTAATTTAAATTGTCTCTCTAATTTGAATGAATACACTTTAAATCCATTTACAAGGATCTATTGGAGGGCAAGTCTCATGCCAGCAGCCGCGTAATTCCAGCTCCAGTAGCGTCCACTAAAGCTGCTGCAGTTAAAAAGCTTTTATAAGGATCGAGCTCGGCTGTCCACCGCAAGGCATCCTACTGCCAGTCCCAGCCCCTATGCCTTGGGATGCCTCCTGATTAGAGATGAGCGTTGTTCTACTCGAACTGTTCGCCAATCTCAAATTCGAGCTGTTTTGGGCGGTGTTCGAGCCGTTCGGCGAACACGAACAATTTGAGAAAAATTCAGCTGTTCGAGGTTATGTTCGATAACTGTTCGCGCACCAAAATCATAACTGTATTTTTTCTCAGTAATGATGAAAATTAATGTTAATACGCAGTTTGAGTGTACAGCGGGGTGGGGGGAGGGGCAGGGGATGGATCTCTGCAGGAACAATGAAGATCTCCATTTTTTTTTCTCTTTCCCGCATTTGCAGTGGGGAGGTGCAATCTGTCAGCCTATCAGCAGCGCACACACGGAGCGAAGTGCTTTTTTTCACACAAGCAAGGTCATGTGTCATTGGCAGTGTATGTCACATGTCCTTGCCCTATAAGACCAAGCCATTTTCCCCGTCGCCACCATTTTCTCACTGTTGCAGCTGCGTGTTAGACGGCACCGCTGTTGCTGTGTGCGCTATACCTTGTTAATTTCAAGCCAATTTTCGCACAAATCTACAGATAGCTTGGGAGTAGGGAATAGTTGTGATTGCAGTCCTTTTAAGGACTAGGTTACAGCATTTCCTACGACTTTTATCAGGCAGGTCTGTGCTCTTAAATAGATAGATTGTGGGAGTAAAGACTAATTGTAATTGGAGTCCTTTTCAGGACTAGGTTACATCAGTTCCTATCAGTTTTTGCCTGGCAGGTCTGTGCCAGTGCTGTGCAAGTTTTTTTCACAGCATTTGGCTGAATCTAGCAAAGCTAATCCTTTTTGGCCTATTGCAGAGTGTGTTAGTCAGTGGAGTAGCCTATCTGTGTTGCAAGATATACCACCTGTGTATAGAATACCAATTTTTTTACTGCACCTAGTGAAGTAAAATCTTTTGGGCATAGCATCATTCTATTAGTCCATCTATACTGACCTCCATCAGGTTGCAAATTGAATATAATTTTTTTCTGCATCTAGCTCTGAAAAAATATTGGGCTTCTAGCTGTGTGTGGGACTTGTTCTATTAATCCATCTATACAGACCTCCATCAGGTTGCAAACTGAATATATTTTTTTCTGCATCTACCTCTGAAAAAATATTGGGCTTCTAGCTGTGTGTGGGACTTGTTCTATTAATCCATCTATACAGACCTCCATCAGGTTGCAAACTGAATATATTTTTTTCTGCATCTACCTCTGAAAAAATATTGGGCTTCTAGCTGTGTGTGGGACTTTTTCTATTAATCCATCTATACAGACCTCCATCAGGTTGCAAACTGAATATATTTTTTTCTGCATCTACCTCTGAAAAAATATTGGGCTTCTAGCTGTGTGTGGGACTTGTTCTATTAATCCATCTATACAGACCTCCATCAGGTTGCAAACTGAATATATTTTTTTCTGCATCTACCTCTGAAAAAATATTGGGCTTCTAGCTGTGTGTGGGACTTGTTCTATTAATCCATCTATACAGACCTCCATCAGGTTGCAAACTGAATATATTTTTTTCTGCATCTACCTCTGAAAAAATATTGGGCTTCTAGCTGTGTGTGGGACTTGTTCTATTAATCCATCTATACAGACATCCATCAGGTTGCAAACTGAATATATTTTTTTCTGCATCTACCTCTGAAAAAATATTGGGCTTCTAGCTGTGTGTGGGACTTGTTGTATTAGTCCATATATACTGACCTCCATCAGGTTGCAAACTGAATATATTTTTTTCTGCATCTACCTCTGAAAAAATATTGGGCTTCCAGCTGTGTGTGGGACTTGTTGTATTAGTCCATCTATACTGACCTCCATCAGGTTGCAAACTGAATATATTTTTTTCTGCATCTACCTCTGAAAAAATATTGGGCTTCTAGCTGTGTGTGGGACTTGTTCTATTAATCCATCTATACAGACCTCCATCAGGTTGCAAACTGAATATATTTTTTTCTGCATCTACCTCTGAAAAAATATTGGGCTTCTAGCTGTGTGTGGGACTTGTTCTATTATATACAGACCTCCATCAGGTTGCAAACTGAATATATTTTTTTCTGCATCTACCTCTGAAAAAATATTGGGCTTCTAGCTGTATGTGGGACTTGTTCTATTAATCCATCTATACAGACCTCCATCAGGTTGCAAACTGAATATATTTTTTTCTGCATCTAGCTCTGAAAAAATATTAGGCTTCTAGCTGTGTGTGGGACTTGTTCTATTAATCCATCTATACAGACCTCCATCACGTTGCAAACTGAATATATTTTTTTCTGCATCTACCTCTGAAAAAATATTGGGCTTCTAGCTGTGTGTGGGACTTGTTGTATTAGTCCATCTATACTGACCTCCATCAGGTTGCAAACTGAATATATTTTTTTCTGCATCTACCTCTGAAAAAATATTGGGCTTCTAGCTGTGTGTGGGACTTGTTCTATTAATCCATCTATACAGACCTCCATCAAGTTGCAAATTGAATATATTTTTTTTCTGCATCTAACCCAGCCAATAGTTTTGGCCTAATACCACAGTTTGGCCACTCAGCTCTGCTCGGTTCCCATCCATTGTTTTTTTGTGCAAACAACTCCAGAGTTGTGAATTAGTTAACCACCAAAATGAGTGGAAAAAGGCCTGCTGCTGGTGGAAAGGGGAATAGACGTGTTGGGAAGGGGAAAAAAGGTTGTGTCCGTGGGGTAGGTGTTAAAGCAACAGTAACATCTGCAGAAGAAAGACCATCTTCCAGCCAAACTAAAATGTCTACTTCTTTTAGCGGACAATGTGATAAGATCCCTTTCTTACGGCCATGCCAATCGCTACAATTTCCAGATGAGGCACAAAAACAGCAGGTGCTTCAACGGATATCAAGTGCTCCTTTAAGTGGGCTCTCCTCCACATCAACTTCAACATCACAAATACTCCAGTCCTCAAAGGTGTCACCCCAATCGCACTTGCTTCCTCACAGCTCCCAAATCTCCAGCTGCCCGTCTGAGTATGAGGTAGAACAGATGGTTGAGTCTGCAGAGCTGTTTACTCATACTATAGCCTGGGAATCAGAGGTCGACTCCAGCGCTTCTGTGAATCCAGACGAGGAAATGATCTGCACTGATGCCCAGAATCTTTATGAGTCGGATCCAGGACCAGACGCAGAAGGTTCTGACCATAATGTAGACCCTCATTCCCAAACTGTAACTCCTGTTGGTGGAGACAATGAGTAAGACGATGATAAGACTCAAATACCTGATTGGAGCGACAACTTTAGTCTTTTGTCAGGGCAGGAACAGGTTGGCTCTGAGGACGACGGGTGTGATAACGCACAGGGTGATGATGATGAGGTTGGAGATCCCACTTACTGTCAACCCACAGTCAGCCAAGAGATGAGGTCAGCAGAGGAGGTGGAGGAAGATGCTAGTGACGACAAGGTCAGGTTGCGCCTTCCTGGACAGAGACGTAGTACTGGAAGCACGTCAACAACTGCATCCTCAAACACAACTCTGCCTCTCACCACAAGTCGTGGTAGCTCTTCAGGTCGCATGGGTGCTAAGCCTTGCATAGCCTGGGCATTTTTTCAGATCGATAAAGATGACCCAACTCGTGTTATCTGTAACATTTGTCAGCAAAAGCTAAGTAGAGGCCAAAAAATACATAGTTTGAGTACTTCATGCATGAACCGGCACATGGACATGAAGCATAAGTTGCAGTGGGAAGCTCAGTGTGCTGCAATGCGGCCTAGCCGGCCGGGCCAACCACCGTCTGCCATATCTTGTGCATCCGCGGCCTCTTCATCCTCTGTGACTGGGGGGACAGCAGTCACACCTGTTTTGGGGCGCAGACCTGCCACCTCTTTACCCGCAACAGCCAGCGTGATTGGCAGGTCATCATTTTCTTTGGAGGTGGTAACACCAGCTGGTGTTGAGCGCTGTCCGACATCGATAGCACCACCTTTGGATCAAGGCAACCTAACATGTCCGCCTGCATCTTCCTCACAGACCGGCAGTTTGCCGGGGACACCGTTATCAACCCCGTCTAAGCACAATAGCCAGCCCTCGGTCCCTCAGATGTGGACAAGTAAAAGACCATTTCCTCCTAGCCATGAGAAAGCTAAGAGGTTGAATTTCACCATCTGCAAGCTCTTGGCTACAGAAATGCTGCCTTTCCGCCTGGTGGACACAGAGGATTTTCGAGACCTTATGTCCGTCGCAGTGCCCCAGTACCAGATGCCCAGTCGGCACTACTTCTCAAAGAAAGGTGTGCCTGCGCTCCACCAGCATGTCGCACACAACATCACCGCTTCTTTGAGAAACTCTGTGTGTGACAGGGTGCATTTCACCACAGACACTTGGACGAGTAGGCATGGACAGGGGCGTTACATGTCGCTGACTGGGCACTGGGTAACTATGGTGACAGCAGGACAAGTGGCTGCTGTCCAAGTCTTGCCGTCCCCACGAGTTGTGCGCCAATCCTCTTTATCTCAAAGTTCCTCCACTGCTTCTGCCTCCTCAACCTCCTCTCGGTCTTCCACCTGCACCCAAAGCCTGTCTGGTCATGCCACAAGCTTTCTAACTGCTCAGAAGTGATCCTGCACACCTCCTTACTATGCTGGCAGTAGGGCTCAACGTCATCAGGCGGTTTTTACATTGAAATGTCTGGGAAATGTGAGTCACACAGCTGAGGAGTTGTGGTCAGCTCTGGAGAACCAGTTTCATGAATGGTTGTCTCCACTGGACCTGAAACCAGGGAAGGCCGTGTGCGACAATGCTGCAAACCTGGGTGCGGCCCTTCGCCGGGGCAATGTCACACACGTGCCTTGTATGGCTCACGTGTTGAACCTGGTTGTCCAGCAATTTTTAGCCCACTATCCCAGACTAGATGGCCTTCTGCAGAGGGCACGGTCGCTGTGTGCTCACTTCCGCCGTTCGCATCCCGCAGCTCAGCGACTTACATCTCTACAGAAGTCGTTGGGCCTGCCACTTCACCGGCTAAAATGCGATGTGCCTACCCGGTGGAATTCAACTCTGCACATGTTGCAGCGACTGTGGCAGCACCGACAAGCCCTGGTGCAATACGTTCTGACGTATAGCCTGGGCCAACGAGATTCAGAGGTGGGGCAAATCACGCTGGAGGAGTGGTCTCAGATCAGGGACCTATGCACCCTTCTGCACAGTTTTGAAATGGCGACGAAGATGTTTAGTGCTGACGATGCCATTATCAGCATGACTATTCCGGTGATTTACATGCTGGAGCACATGTTAAACAGAATTCGGAGTCAGGTGGTGGCACAAGAGGAGGTGGAGGAAGTAGAGGAGGAGGAGTTGTATGCGGAAGGGCTAACATCTGCAAGGTCCAGACTGTCGGCAGCACCAAGGCGGCAGGCATTGAGGTTGGGGGAGATGGTTTTACCAGGGCGCATGGTAGCAGCCAAACTAGTGAGGAAGGTGCAGGAGCCCAGGAAGAAGTGGAGGACGAACTGATGGAAGACTCATCAGATGAGGGAGACCTTGATCACATTTCTGTTGTGCGAGGTTGGGGGGAGAGGACAGAGGAAGGAAGCATGATTGTTACCTCGCCACCAACACAACAGGGACTTGGTGCTCCTGGATGCGCAACACACATGAGTGCCTTCTTGCTGCACTACCTGCAACATGACCCTCGAATTGTGAGAATTAGAAATAATCCTGACTACTGGGTTGCCACACTGTTAGATCCCCGGTACAAAAGTAAATTTGCAGAAATTATTCCTGCCATAGAAAGGGATGCACGCATGCAGGAGTATCAGCAGAGACTGTTGCATAATCTTACATGTGCTTTTCCACAAAATACCAGTGGTGCACGTAGTGAATCTCACAGTTCCAACTTGCCAACCGTGGGACCGTCAAGTGTTCAGCACTCAAACCGTAACAGAACCACAGTATCTGCTGGTAACATCAATTTTGCGGAATCATTTCACCACTTTTTTAGCCCATCCTTTGCAAGGCCACAGGAGACAAGAAGTCTGACACATAGTCAACGCCTAGAGACGATGGTACAGGAGTATCTCCAAGTAAACATTGAAGCCACAACTGTGTCACTGGACCCTTGCTCTTTTTGGGCTTCCAATCTGGATAAATGTCCGGAGCTAGCCACTTACGTCTTGGAGATCTTGTCATGCCCCGCAGCCAGCGTTCTGTCTGAACGTGTGTTCAGCGCTGCTGGTGGTGTGCTGACAGATAAGCGCACGCTGCTCTCCACTGATAATGTAGACAGACTCACGTTCATAAAGATGAACAAATCATGGATCCGAAACGACTTTTCTACCCCTGTGTCATCCTGGGGAGAGTAAAAGCTTGATGATTGGTTAAAATCACCCTACCAATCGTTTTAAGCTTTCAAATTACTAATCATGTTTATCTGTATCTTGGCTAGAAAATAATTTGGGCTTTGTAGCAGTGTGCAGCACTGATCCTATTAGGCCATCTATACTAAAGCTTCACCAGATTTAAAATTAATAATAATTTTTAGCTGCATCTAGCCCGGAAAATAATTTTGGGGCTCCGAGATGCGCAAGACACATAAGTGCCTTCTTGCTGCACTACCTGCAGCATGACCCTCATATTGTCAGAATTCGAAGTAATCATGAATACTGGGTTGCCACACTCTTAGATCCCCCAAACTTTTCGATCAACCTTTTCATTTTAATAAAGACCAAAAAAATGGTCATTTTTGAAATTATAAGCATTAGCAGGTTGTTAGAAACTGAAATCAAACAATTTTCAACTCAAAACTTTATTCTAGGTGATGTTACATTTTCACATAGGACCCCTTGTTCGAAAGGAGCTTCTGAATTCTCTCGTCCATTGAATTTGTCATCCTCCACTCCAACCATCTGGACCATCGAGCGCTGCACGGCACTCATCCGTGAACAAAACAGTTTTGAAATCAGTCTTCATGTAATGTTTGGCCCACTGGAGCCGTTTCTGCTTGTGTGAAGTGGATAGAGGAGGTCGACAGGATGGTGTATGCACAGCTGCAAACCTCTGAAGGACCCTGCATCTTGTTGTTCGGGGGACGTTGGAGGCACAAGCAGCTTCAAAAACTTGTCTGCTGCTATGACAAGGCTTTTTTGCCGCTGCTTTTTCAACCTGACGTAATTGCCTGTAGGAAAGAGTCCTCAATTTGCCCTTATCAGCACGCACACGTGTGTAATGTGAATCAGCTACATACTTCTTGATTGCCAAGACACTTCATCCTGATCATCGCACAATGTTGATTGTAGTCATGCCTTGACCTAAACACTCCACAATTTGTTGCTTCTCAGCAGCCGACACATCCTTTTTCTTTCCCATTTTGGCAGAAAATGTAGGCTGCTTAATAATGTGAGACAGCCTTCTTAAGTAGTCTTGCCTTTCATTGGACACACCTGCCAAACTAATTAGCACAGGTGTCTGCAATTGCTTACAGTGATATAAAGAGCCCTGACACACATCACCATCAATGAGTTTAACTGACAAACAAACAAATTCTTCCCTTATCACTCCTAAACACTTTTTGCATAATAATTTGGAACACAGTGTACATGTGCTTTTCCACAAAACACCAGTGGTTCACGTAGTGAATCTTACAGTTCTAACTTGCCAACCGTGGTCTGTATGGAGTTGTTCAATAAAGGGCCCAAAATTAAGATAACATAGATGGGAGATGTCTCTATGAATAGGAATTCCTAAGTATTTGACACCCTGTGAGGGCCAGGCAAAGAGAAAGTTGGACTGGATGGAATCCTATATGGATTTGGGGAGGGAGACATTGAGGGCCTCAGACTTCGCTGCATTGATTTTAAAATTTGACCATGTAACTAAGATGTTTTGTTCACGGATGAGTGCCGTGCAGCGCTCGATGTTCCAGATGGATGGAGTGGAGGATGGCTGGTTGATGGACACCCCACGCAAACACGGCTACAGCGCCAACAAGGAGGAGGTGGAGTATTGTTTTGGGCTGGAATCATGGGGAGAGAGATTGTCGGCCCCTTTAGGATCCCTGAAGGCGCTAAAGATGAACTCCATAATGTATATGGATTTTCTCAAACAGCACTTCCTGCCATGGTTCAAGAAGAAGAACCGTGTATTTCACAGCAAGATCATTTTTTTGCATGATAATGCACCATCTCATGCTGCACATAAAACATCTGCATCTCTGGCTGATATGGGCATAAAAGGGGACAAACTTATGGTGTGACCCCCCATGCTCCCCTGACCTCTACCTCATTCAGAACCTTTGGAGCATCATTAAAAGGAGTGTCTATGATGGCGGGAGGCAGTTCACATCTAAGCAACAGCTCTGGGAGGGTATTCTGTCCTCATGCAAAACAATTGAAGCAGAAACCATCCAAAACCTGACAAATTCAATGGACGAGAGAGTTCAGAAGCTCCTTTCGAACAAGGGGTCCTATGTGAAAATGTAACATCACCTAGAATAAAGTTTTGAGTTGAAAACTGTTTGATTTCAGTTTCTAACAACCTGCTAATGCTTATAATTTCAAAAATGACCATTTTTTTGGTCTTTATTAAAATGAAAAGGTTGATCGAAAAGTTTGGGGGATCTAAGAGTGTGGCAACCCAGTAGTCATGATTACTTTGAATTCTGACAATATGAGGGTCATGCTGCAGGTAGTGCAGCAAGAAGGCACTTATGTGTCTTGCGCATCTCGGAGCCCCAAAATTATTTTCCGGGCTAGATGCAGCTAAAAATTATTATTAATTTTAAATCTGGTGAAGCTTTAGTATAGATGGCCTAATAGGATCAGTGCTGCACACTGCTACAAAGCCCAAATTATTTTCCAGTCAAGATACAGATAAACATGATTAATAATTTTAAATCTGGTGGAGCTTATTATAGATGGCCTAATAGAATCAGTGCTGCACACTGCTACAAAGCCCAAATTATTTTCCAGCCAAGATACAGATAAACATGATTAGTAATTTGAAAGCTTAAAACGGTTGGTAGGGTGATTTTAACCAATCATCAAGCTTTTACTCTCCCCAGGATGACACAGGGGTAGAAAAGTCGTTTCGGATCCATGATTTGTTCATCTTTATGAACGTGAGTCTGTCTACATTATCAGTGGAGAGCCGCGTGCGCTTATCTGTCAGCACACCACCAGCAGTGCAGAACACACGTTCAGACAGAATGCTGGCTGCGGGGCATGACAAGATCTCCAAGGCGTAAGTGGCTAGCTCCGGCCATTTATCCAGATTGGAAGCCCAAAAAGAGCAAGGGTCCAGTGACACAGTCATGGCTTCAATGTTTACTTGGAGATACTCCTGTACCATCGTCTCTAGGCGTTGACTATGTGTCAGACTTCTTGTCTCCTGTGGCCTTGCAAAGGATGGGCTAAAAAAGTGGTGAAATGATTCCGCAAAATTGATGTTACCAGCAGATACAGTGGTTCTGTTACGGTTTGAGTGCTGAACACTTTACGGTCCCACGGTTGGCAAGTTGGAACTGTGAGATTCACTACGTGCACCACTGGTATTTTGTGGAAAAGCACATGTAAGATTCTGCAACAGTCTCTGCTGATACTCCTGCATGCGTGCATCCCTTTCTATGGCAGGAATAATTTCTGCAAATTTACTTTTGTACCGGGGATCTAACAGTGTGGCAACTCAGTAGTCAGGATTATTTCTAATTCTCACAATTCGAGGGTCATGTTGCAGGTAGTGCAGCAAGAAGGCACTCATGTGTGTTGCGCATCCAGGAGCACCAAGTCCCTGTTGTGTTGGTGGCGAGGTAACAATCATGCTTCCTTCCTCTGTCCTCTCCCCCCAACCTCGCACAACAGAAATGTGATCAAGGTCTCCCTCATCTGATGAGTCTTCCATCAGTTCGTCCTCCACTTCTTCCTGGGCTCCTGCACCTTCCTCACTAGTTTGGCTGCTACCATGCGCCCTGGTAAAACCATCTCCCCCACCCTCACATGCCTGCTGCCTTGGTGCTGCCGACCGTCTGGACCTTGCAGATGTTAGCCCTTCCGCATACAACTCCTCCTCCTCTACTTCCACCACCTCCTCTTGTGCCACCACCTGACTCCGAATTCTGTTTAACATGTGCTCCAGCATGTAAATCACCGGAATAGTCATGCTGATAATGGCATCGTCAGCACTAAACATCTTCGTCGCCATTTCAAAACTGTGCAGAAGGGTGCATAGGTCCCTGATCTGAGACCACTCCTCCAGCGTGATTTGCCCCACCTCTGGATCTCGTTGGCCCAGGCTATACGTCAAAACGTATTGCACCAGGGCTTGTCGGTGCTGCCACAGTCGCTGCAACATGTGCAGAGTTGAATTCCACCGGGTAGGCACATCGCATTTTAGCCGGTGAAGTGGCAGGCCCAACGACTTCTGTAGAGATGTAAGTCGCTGAGCTGCGGGATGCGAACGGCAGAAGTGAGCAGACAGCGACCGTGCCCTCTGCAGAAGGCCATCTAGTCTGGGATAGTGGGCTAAAAATTGCTGGACAACCAGGTTCAACACGTGAGCTATACAAGGCACGTGTGTGACATTGCCCCGGCAAAGGGCCGCACCCAGGTTTGCAGCATTGTCGCACACGGCCTTCCCTGGTTTCAGGTCCAGTGGAGACAACCATTCATGAAATTGGTTCTCCAGAGCTGACCACAACTCCTCAGCTGTGTGACTCACATTTCCCAGACATTTCAATGTAAAAACTGCCTGATGACGTTGAGCCCTACTGCCAGCATAGTAAGGAGGTGTGCAGGATCCCTTCTGCGCAGTTAGAAAGCTTGTGGCATGACCAGACAGGCTTTGGGTGCAGGTGGAAGACCGAGAGGAGGTTGAGGAGGCAGAAGCAGTGGAGGAACTTTGACATAAAGAGGATTGACGCACAACTCGTGGGGACGGCAAGACTTGGACAGCAGCCCCTTGTCCTGCTGTCACCATAGTTACCCAGTGCCCAGTCAGCGACATGTAACGCCCCTGTCCATGCCTACTCGTCCAAGTGTCTGTGGTGAAATGCACCCTGTCACACACAGAGTTTCTCAAAGAAGCGGTGATGTTGTGTGCGACATGCTGGTGGAGCGCAGGCACACCTTTCTTTGAGAAGTAGTGCCGACTGGGCATCTGGTACTGGGGCACTGCGATGGACATAAGGTCTCGAAAATCCTCTGTGTCCACCAGGCGGAAAGGCAGCATTTCTGTAGCCAAGAGCTTGCAGATGGTGAAATTGAACCTCTTAGCTTTCTCATGGCTAGGAGGAAATGGTCTTTTACTTGTCCACATCTGAGGGACCGAGGGCTGGCTATTGTGCTTAGACGGGGTTGATAAGGGTGTCCCCGGCAAACTGCCGGTCTATGAGGAAGATGCAGGCGGACATGTTAGGTTGCCTTGATCGAAAGGTGGTGCTATCGATGTCGGACAGCGCTCAACACCAGCTGGTGTTACCACCTCCAAAGAAAATGATGACCTGCCAATCACGCTGGCTGTTGCGGGTAAAGAGGTGGCAGGTCTGCGCCCCAAAACAGGTGTGACTGCTGTCCCCCCAGTCACAGAGGATGAAGAGGCCGCGGATGCACAAGATATTGCAGACGGTGGTTGGCCCGGCCGGCTAGGCCGCATTGTAACACACTGAGCTTCCCACTGCAACTTATGCTTCATGTCCATGTGCCGGTTCATGCATGAAGTACTCAAACTATGTATTTTTTGGCCTCTACTTAGCTTTTGCTGACAAATGTTACAGATAACACGAGTTGGGTCATCTTTATCGATCTGAAAAAATGCCCAGGCTATGCAAGGCTTAGCACCCATGCGACCTGAAGAGCCACCACGACTTGTGGTGAGAGGCAGAGTTGTGTTTGAGGATGCAGTTGTTGACGTGCTTCCAGTACTACGTCTCTGTCCAGGAAGGCGCAACCTGACCTCGTCATCACTAGCATCTTCCTCCACCTCCTCTGCTGACCTCATCTCTTGGCTGACTGTGGGTTGACAGTAAGTGGGATCTCCAACCTCATCATCATCACCCTGTGCGTTATCACACCCGTCGTCCTCAGAGCCAACCTGTTCCTGCCCTGACAAAAAACTAAAGTTGTCGCTCCAATCAGGTATTTGAGTCTTATCATCATCTTCCTCATTATCTCCACCAACAGGAGTTACAGTTTGGGAATGAGGGTCTACATTATGGTCAGAACCTTCTGCGTCTGGTCCTGGATCCGACTCATAAAGATTCTGGGCATCAGTGCAGATCATTTCCTCGTCTGGATTCACAGAAGCGCTGGAGTCGACCTCTGATTCCCAGGCTATAGTATGAGTAAACAGCTCTGCAGACTCAACCATCTGTTCTAACACATACTCAGACGGACAGCTGGAGATTTGGGAGCTGTGAGGAAGCAAGTGCGATTGGGGTGACACCTTTGAGGACTGGAGTATTTGTGATGTTGAAGTTGATGTGGAGGAGAGCCCACTTAAAGGAGCACTTGATATCCGTTGAAGCACCTGCTGTTTTTGTGCCTCATCTGGAATTTGTAGTGATTGGCGTGGCCGTAAGAAAGGGATCTTATCACATTGTCCGCTAAAAGAAGTAGACATTTTAGTTTGGCTGGAAGATGGTCTTTCTTCTGCAGATGTTACTGTTGCTTTAACACCTACCCCACAGACACAACCTTTTTTCCCCTTCCCAACACGCCTATTCCCCTTTCCACCAGCAGCAGGCCTTTTTCCACTCATTTTGGTGGTCAACTAATTCACAACTCTGGAGTTGTTTGCACAAAAAAACAATGGATGGGAACCGAGCAGAGCTGAGTGGCCAAACTGTGGTATTAGGCCAAAACCATTGGCTGGGTTAAATGCAGAAAAAAATTATATTCAATTTGCAACCTGATGGAGGTCAGTATAGATGGACTAATAGAACAAGTCCCACACACAGCTAGAAGCCCAAATATTTTTTGAGAGGTAGATGCAGAAAATTTTTTTATTCAGTTTGCAACCTGATGGAGGTCTGTATAGATGGATTAATAGAACAAGTCCCACACACAGCTACAAGCCCAATATTTTTTCAGAGGTAGATGCAGAAAAAAAATATATTCAGTTTGCAACCTGATGGAGGTCAGTATAGATGGACTAATAGAGAAAGTCCCACACACTGCTAGAAGGCCAAATATTTTTTCAGAGCTAGATGCAGAAAAAAGTTATATTCAGTTTGCAACCTGATGGAGGTCTGTATAGATGGATTAATAGAACAAGTCCCACACACAGCTAGAAGCCCAAATATTTTTTCAGAGGTAGATGCAGATAAAAATTATTTTTAATTTGCAACCTGATGGAGGTCAGTATAGATGGACTAATAGAGAAAGTCCCACACACTGCTAGAAGGCCAAATATTTTTTCAGAGCTAGATGCAGATAAAAATTATATTCAATTTGCAACCTGATGGAGGTCAGTATAGATGGACTAATAGAACAAGTCCCACACACAGCTAGAAGCCCAAATATTTTTTCAGAGGTACTGTAGATGCAGATAAAAATTATTTTTAATTTGCAACCTGATGGAGGTCAGTATAGATGGACTAATAGAGAAAGTCCCACACACTGCTAGAAGGCCAAATATTTTTTCAGAGCTAGATGCAGACAAAAAATTATATTCAGTTTGCAACCTGATGGAGGTCAGTATAGATGGACTAATAGAGAAAGTCCCACACACTGCTAGAAGGCCACATATTTTTTCAGAGTTAGATGCAGAAAAAAATATATTCAGTTTGCAACCTGATGGAGGTCTGTATAGATGGATTAATATAACAAGTCCCACACACAGCTAGAAGCCCAATATTTTTTCAGAGGTAGATGCAGAAAAAAATATATTCGGTTTGCAACCTGATGGAGGTCAGTATAGATGGACTAATACAACAAGTCCCACACACAGCTAGAAGCCCAATATTTTTTCAGATTTAGATGCAGAAAAAAATATATTCAGTTTGCAACCTGATGGAGGTCTGTATAGATGGATTAATAGAACAAGTCCCACACACAGCTAGAAGCCCAATATTTTTTCAGAGGTAGATGCAGAAAAAAATATATTCAGTTTGCAACCTGATGGAGGTCAGTATAGATGGACTAATACAACAAGTCCCACACACAGCTAGAAGCCCAATATTTTTTCAGAGGTAGATGCAGAAAAAAATATATTCAGTTTGCAACCTGATGGAGGTCTGTATAGATGGATTAATAGAACAAGTCCCACACACAGCTAGAAGCCCAATATTTTTTCAGAGGTAGATGCAGAAAAAAATATATTCAGTTTGCAACCTGATGGAGGTCAGTATAGATGGACTAATACAACAAGTCCCACACACAGCTAGAAGCCCAATATTTTTTCAGAGCTAGATGCAGAAAAAAATTATATTCAATTTGCAACCTGATGGAGGTCAGTATAGATGGACTAATAGAATGATGCTATGCCCAAAAGATTTTACTTCACTAGGTGCAGTAAAAAAATTGGTATTCTATACACAGGTGGTATATCTTGCAACACAGATAGGCTACTCCACTGACTAACACACTCTGCAATAGGCCAAAAAGGATTAGCTTTGCTAGATTCAGCCAAATGCTGTGAAAAAAACTTGCACAGCACTGGCACAGACCTGCCTGGCAAAAACTGATAGGAACTGATGTAACCTAGTCCTGAAAAGGACTCCAATTACAATTAGTCTTTACTTCCACAATCTATCTATTTAAGAGCACAGACCTGCCTGATAAAAGTCGTAGGAAATGCTGTAACCTAGTCCTTAAAAGGACTGCAATCACAACTATTCCCTACTCCCAAGCTATCTGTAGATTTGTTCGAAAATTGGCTTGAAATTAACAAGGTATAGCGCACACAGCAACAGCGGTGCCGTCTAACACGCAGCTGCAGCAGTGAGAAAATGGTGGCGACGGGGAAAATGGCTTGGTCTTATAGGGCAAGGACATGTGACATACACTGCCAATGACACATGCCCTTGCTTGTGTGAAAAAAAGCACTTCGCTCCGTGTGTGCGCTGCTGATAGGCTGACAGATTGCACCTCCCCACTGTAAATGCGGGAAAGAGAAAAAAAAAATGGAGATCTTCATTGTTCCTGCAGAGATCCATCCCCTGCCCCTCCCCCCACCCTGCTGTACACTCAAACTGTGTATTAACATTAATTTTCATCATTACTGAGAAAAAATCCAGTTATGATTTTGGTGCACGAACAGTTATCGAACATAACCTCGAACAGCCGAATTTTTCTCAAATTGTTCGTGTTCGCCGAATGGCTCGAACACCGCCCAAAACAGCTCGAATTTGAGATTGGCGAACAGTTCGAGTAGAACAACGCTCATCTCTACTCCAGGGCTTATTTTAAATAGAAGGGGGCATTACCAGTGTGAGTCATGTAACTAACAGAACAGGAGAAATTAACTTTGTCTTCTTGCAAATGCATTTTTTGCAGATATCTGAGCTCTACTGTATTGCAAAAATATTGCAACCCTCTCTGCCTGTGAGATGGAAGCTGAAGCACTAAGAGGACACCTGCAGATGTGTCAGTTATAATCACACACAGCTCTGCAGTGAGATCAGGAGAGCAGAGAGTGGCCATTACATATCACATTCAAGGAGGGAAAAGTTTTGAAAGATGCCGAAGAAGTACCTTGGCAACCATACCAGCGACAGTACCAGCGGCCTTACAACTATTGGGTATCCAAGCTGGACACATGGCACAAAATGTCTCTCTATGCCTTGTAGGCTCTGGCCTGCCCTGCCACTAGCATTTTGTCAGCCGCCTATAACCAATAGGCGCATCGGCCTGTCAACTGAAAATGCTGACAGGCTGACTCCTATCAAAATGAAGTGCTGGATTGGGCCAGACTTCTCAAAACCAGCAGATGATAACAGAGGAACATAAATTCAAATCCAGTGTTTTTTTGGGGGGCTCTATTCCCATGCACCTATTCACACCCAGACATGGGTATACGCTTCAGGATTTTGTCTATTTTATGTCTTCCTTCCTAATCCTCCACCACCATATCAACAGGGTGATCATCATGCAACACACACATAATTTTTTTAAGGGTGTTTATGATGTCCTTTGGAACTATTTTTAGAGGCCTACCTCAACCATTCTATAAAATATATATGTATACCTTTATGGGATAAATGATTTTTAGCCCATGCACTTAGTGCATGGGCATTACCAGTCTAGGAGACCCACTCCTTAATAATGGGGGAAAAAAATGTGACCGAGGGCCTCCACTACATATCTTCAAATTGGTATTGGAGTGTGTCCTAATTTTGGCAGCCCTTGCACTTACTGCATATGCAATAACAGTATAGGATACCTACTCCTTAATGATTTTTAATATAGTTTTTCTGAGGCCCTTCACTACGTCTTTTCAAATTGGTATTGGAGTGCGTTCTAATTTTTGGCAGCCCTTGCACTTACTGCATATGCAATAACAGTATAGGAGACCAACTTCTTAATAATTTTTAATACAATTTTTCTGAGGCCCTTCACTACATCTGTTCAGATTGGTATTGGAGTACGTCCTAATTTTTGGCGGCCCTTGCACTTACTGCATATGCAATAACAGTATAGGAGACCCACTCCTTAATAATGGGAAGGCCAATTCAAATCGATTCTATATTCTACAATATTATCTCTCTTATCTGCAAGTCGTGTATGGGTGAGCTATCGCACCATGGATAGCGTATTACATGCATCCAGAAAGGGATTACTGCCTTGTACTCCTTGGTGCGACAACCAAACAAAAAAATTCTATTCTATTCTCTATTGATACCACTGTTAGCTGCATTTAGAATAGAGACAGGTGCTAGGTGGTAACATCTTCCACAGTCCATAACTAGATTGATTTTTCCAAAAATCATTGACAGATTTTGTTTTTTTAATTCAATCTATACTCAGAAATTCATCAAAGCAATGATGTGCTTTACCAAAAAGCTCTATCTTGGTCTCATCTGTCCCAAAGATGCCTGTTGGTCCTCTAAAAATAGTGGAGGCTGCCTGCTGGCACTCTAAATTGTGAGGGCTGCCTGCTGGACTTCCAAATTTCAAACTTTACAGAATACATACAAAAAAGAAAATTTGACCACCTCAGATGGTTATGTTATATTGCATTAGCAATATACAGCTGTGCAAAACATAGCTTACTGATGGCCCTCTAACAATAGTGAGGGCCGACTGCTGGCCCTCTGACAATAGTAAGGACCACCTAAGGACCCTGTAGAAATAGGCTTTGTGACTTTCGGAGTACCTCCTCCATAAATGAAACAGGATGTGTCTGATCATGTCTCACACTCCACATGGCCAGATAAGGTAGTAAAATGTTAAAATGACATTTACTGGTGAATGTATTTTTCACCATTGAAAGCAATGCATAGGTGCAAAAATGCAACAAAAACACCCCGTGTGAACATAACCCAAAGTGCGGAGGAGCATTTTTGTTTTTTGTTATTTATTTTGCCTTATATACAAGTCATTGCTTGATATTTTTTCCAGGAAAATTCATTTTAGCTTTGTTTTTGTATGTTTTATTGTCAGTCCGTAAAAGTGGCGTAATACTCTTTCAACATTGTTCACAGCAGTGACCAAGGATTCAGAGATGCTTCCAGGGGTCTTACCCATGCTGTTCCCATGTAATTTCAGCACTGTTTCCATCAATTTGACCAATTTTCAGACCCCCTTCAGACCTCCGGGGGGCAGAGGGGCTGCCGGAAAAATGCTTGAGTTTCTCATTGACTTACATTGTACTCATTACTCGAGTCGAGCACCCGAGTATTATGATTTACTTGACCCGAGTAACAAGTACCAGAACATTTTCGTGCTCGCTCATCACTACTGAAGACGTGTGCTTCAGAGATTTTAGATGGAAACCCTGATATAATGGCTCAGCGTAAAGCGCAGAATACATGTGAACTGAGCAAAAAAAAAAAAAGTCCCCACTTAGATTCGTCATGTGCTAACAGAAATATAGGGGATGTCCAAGTTACTGGTAGCACAAAGGCTCTGGAAAAGTGACATCGCTCCCCCCAAAGAAATCCAACGACATCTGGTTTCCCAAATCCAAATCCCCCCACCTTCTCTTTTTTCTGAGTGACACTGAGTTCAGCTTTTTTTCTTTAAAAAAATTGTGTTGCCTTGCTGCTTTCTACTGCATGGAGAATTGGGAAAAAAAATGTGCAATTTAAATGCAGTAGGACAAGTTTCCAGCACAGCTACAATACATGACTGATTAACCATAATAGGTCTGACACTGCTGCTGCCACCTCTCCTATCTCCCTCCCCCTATCAGATAAATCTTTGTATTATTCAAAGACTACACTACCCTTATGTTCTTCAGCACTCCAGTTGTACAACATATTGTATGGAGCATTTGTCCAATATTTTAGTTATCTCCTCCTATCTCCATTGCTGAACTGTGAGATCTGATTTCCTGAATGACCCGAAAATGGATGCAGCATTTTCTGCCCAAGCTTTCATACAGGCTCTTATAGTTCCTCTTGATCCCAACCTTCTGTTACTGATGAAATCTTCTCCTGTGTGTAAAATCGCAGCAGTAATTTTTGGCAATTTGTACAATTCAAATTGAAAATTGTTGAAATTTGATGACACCTGCACTTTTTCTAAAATTCAAGCATAATTTGATTCACATCAAATCAATTTTGCTCATCTCTACGCATTTCAGCAGGGTCTTTTTCTATAGGACATATGTCCTGGGCGAATATACATATGCTCTGGGCTATGTAGCACATTTATTCTACTATGTGCATCCACAGGATCTAAAATTGCAATGAAGTGAATTGTTTTACTGATACGTATATTATTGGTATCAACATTATAATTAATATGCAACAAAAAAGAATTGTTTTCATTTTAAAACTTTTATATCTAGTATTGAAGAAACAAGATAAACCCTTCAATCTCAGTCATTTAATCATATTTACTAATGTGTACTGATAGCTCAATGGGTTTCATTTTTAGATTAACTTTATAAATAGATGAATTTTCACATATTTTTCTCAATAGGCATAAATATAAATGTGCAAATGGTTGTACCAAACCTTGTTAATATGCTTTTATTTATGCATGCAAAGAATGTTCATCTATCAATATTAAAGCAGTCCCTGTCCCCCTTTCTATAGCATATGCCAATGCCTACTTTAGCTCTTAAAAACCAATTCCCTCCTGCTGCTTTTGAGCACCAGTAGTCTCTGAGCAGTGATTAGTAGATTTCGTGCGTCACAGGAATTGACTCCAATCACTTTTACCCTGCAAATTGCTAAGTTTCTATGCAGCGGCACATAGTAGGCTTTGTGACTTGGGCCTTGGCTATATCATTAAAATTCACAGATTTGTTTGTATGGCAGCAACAACATCTTCATTGGAGACTAATCATTGTTTCCCTTAGGTTGCTGCATAAAGAACACTTAAGGGTAATCACCAGCTAACTGCAAAGGGAGTGTTTTGAAACATTTTACCAAGTCAACTGACAACAGCTTGAAGTAATATTAGCCCTATTACATCAAGACAAGGGCTCTCACACAAAGAAGCCGGCTCCACTCAATAAATCAATGTAACATTCTTGAAAGCTATCAGTTCTGAGTCATTAATTTTTGCTAGGTTTTTGATAGCTATATAAAAAGCTACTTCAAGTTAAACTGCAAAAGACAACGCCACGAAAAAAATAAATTAAATGTCTAAGGCATTAACCATTATTTCTTACTGTTCTCCTTAAGTGCCAGGTTTGCCCTTATAGTTATACTTGTCAACCTCATTTTTACAAAAGGGAAGGTTAATTTTGGATAAATAGGAAAATCAGATAAAAACAAAAGATGTTTTTTTTACCTAATGTAACTGAGAAAACAATATGTAAACTATTATTCAAGTAAAGTGTACAGAGTTAAAATGAAACAAGGGAAATCGCATCACACATTGCATTTATTGTTTTGAGAGAAAGACAATAATATTACATGAAGAGTATGTGATGTTCTGCAGGTAACAGAAACTAATAACCACTCACAAACTACCAATTCATGGAGGGGGTGATTGCTCAGTATTGAAAGTGCACAGCTAAAGGGAATCTGTCATTAGGTTTTTGCTACCTCATCTGAGAGCAGCATGATGTAGGGCCAGAGACCCTGATTCCAGCGATATGTCACTTAGATTACTGGGTGCAGCAGTTCTGACACAATTAGAGTTTTTTAATTCAGCAGTGTAGCAGAGCTGAGAAAGCTGACCCCGCCCACACTATGCTCTGTATATACATTGTCTATAGATATTGAGCTGCTTATCGAAGGAGGAGGCGGAGTTGGACTTGCTAGCGCATGCCAGCTATTCACACCAATGATATCACCAGGTTATAAAACCTTCAGTTAAAGTAAACAAAGGCATAGAGTTTGATGTAAAACAACATTACATTCTGTTCTTTAACTCCTAACTTATGCTGTCCTCGGATTACATAGCAAAAACCTGCTGACAGATTCCCTTTAAGGTTTGTATAGGGCATTAAGAATTCCTTTTTTCTGTGGCTTTTGATGTTAGTATAGGGACTTGCAAGTCAATGAGGACACTTGATGTGGGTTGTGAGCTTGCGTATTTTTGTCCTAATATCAACCTATACCTCATATATTGCATATATTTTTTTGCACATTTTATTTTTAAGCAAGATGCAGACAGGCCCATTTATGTTTGCCTCGTGAACTAGGAGGCCTATTCCCTTGGAGTGCGCTTATATCATGCAGGGAAGCCCGTCTGATCTAACAGTGTGGACATCACTTATAGGCTGCAAGCAAAAAAGTGTACACTACATCTGTGTGACTAGCGCCATTTACAAGCCTTATAAGTGCAATTTCAATACTGTGCAACCTCCCCTGCATGAATTGGTAGGTTTTGAGTGGTTGTTTTCATTAGTACTTTGCACCTGTGTTGCCCCCTCCTTTAATAAGGGGGGGATGCTGGGTCCTCTAAATGCATTAGTTTTGTGACTTGTGCTGGTAAATATGGTTGCATCTTTACTACTATGTTATTTTTGAATTCTTTAGGAATAGTTAGAATTCCTTTCTGCTGCGGATTTGCTTTTGAATTTTTTTTAAGACTGGCAAATTAGGATCCTTAAAGGATACTAGATTTTCTTTGAGAATTTTTTGAAAAGGATCACAGACTAATTAGTACTTCTGTGAATTATCGCATTTTTCGGACTATAAGACGCACTTTTTTCCTCCAAAATTTTGTTGGAAAGTGAGGGGCGTCTTATAGTCCGAATGCACCTTGTTGCTGTGACTGTGGATGGTGGAGAGTGTGGGGGGAGAGGCAGCAGTGGAGGCGCGGTGCACAGGAGGCAGGAGTCGCCTGCTGCAGCCAACACTGTGCCTGCTGCTAAAGAGAGTGAATATTCACTGCTCCCCACGCCCATGGGCAGCAGAACAGGACACAGCGCTGGAGCAGAGGGAAGGAAGATGGGTGGAACTGTTTATTTTTTGTGTGCAGTGTGATGGGGATGCGGGTGCCATGCATACCAGGATGGGGATTGGGGTGCCATGCATACCAGGAGGGGGATGGGGTGCCATGCATGCCAAAATTGGAATGGGGTGCCATGCATGCCAGGATTGGGATGGGATGCCATGCATACCAGGATCGGGATGGGGTGCCATGTAAACCCGGATGGAGATGGGGTGCCATGTATACCAGGATGGGGGGGCCATGCATACCAGGACGGGGATGCGGGCCACGTATAACAAGAAAGGAAATATTAGTACAGAATTGGGGGACATTACTCCTATAACAGTGTCAGCAGCAGACCCCCTCCCTCATAGTAGTGCATTATGACCACATTTTTTGCTTCAATTTTTTTTCTATTTTCCTACTCTAAGACCAATGTTTATGGTCTGGTGCGTCTTATATTCTGAAAGATATGGTAAATGCAAAATTCAACCTTAATCTCTCTCGAGAGAGAGAATGGGTTAATAATTTATGTAGCAATTATGTGACAATCCTATCATAAAAGAGTAACTCCACCAAAAATGTAATTTTCATTATTAAAAAGTTGCATTGGAGAGTCTACAAGCCACAAGCTATTCATAACAGAATGTCTGCAGTTGAAGCAAGGTCGTGGTGTCCAAGGGAGTCTAAGAGTCTGTTTTCCACAAGAAGACGCTAGCAGAATAATGACACATGGTAAGCGAGGGCTATGTTACAAGTTTTGTACTGCGCTCAGAAGTTACTCCTCTGGTCCTTAGTGGAACTATTTGGAATAGAAATATAAAAAACTGTAATAGGGTTAATCTTATAACATAGTTTCAATGTTAAAGCTATAAATATAGAGCAGACAATAAAAAAAAACAAAAATTGACAAACTTCAGCTTCTACAAATTCTACAAATTCTACAGATTCATCCTCAAAAATCGCTTAAAACCAATATGTTACTAATATAATGGCTATAGCTCAAAGCCATAATTTTAATAACATATAGTCTAGTAAACTGAAGCCTGGTAAATTAATGCAGCAGAGAAAACAATAAAAAGGTAATTTATGTTAGCCAATTCAATTTGCAGTCACTGAACAATCAGTTGTGCTGCCCAAGGTTAGTGTGCACTGGCAGGTATACTGTTTTTTTGGGGGGGGGAATTGTTGTTTGATTTACACTTATTGCATATTACTGGACCTAACCACTGGCTTCCCAAGACCCAGTGGATATTTTCTACAGTTTACATGCTTATTCTGTCTTCTTTTTCATTAAACCCCAGACCATCATATCACAATAGCACAACCCTATTGACATCATTGTTCACTTTATAACTTTCTCAAATAAGAAAAAATCTACATCAGCTTTTACTTCCATTTACTTCCAAATATTTTGGTAGGAGGTTTATTTGTAAAGCACCACTCCGTTGTTTGCATAGTCTTCTCCAATGACTGGCCAATGTGGTAAAAGCCACCTATGGAGGGTCATGTAACCAGACACATCCTTGAGTTATTTTTCTATACACAGTGTTTTTAATAGGGTCTGCTGATGGACTTCTCAAATCACATGCTCCCCCATTAGTGGCTGTAGTTAATGTGAGATCTCCATGCAATCAGAGGAAAACACTGTTCTTAACAAGGAAGCAGTGCTTTACAAATCAAGACAACACCACTGATCTCATCAAGACCTCTCTATAATAACTGCTGCAGAGAGATCAGGTAGCGAAGAGTGGCTCTCACCCTTCTGATTTTTTTAATTACCACTATCAGAAAAAAACATATTGTTTTTGAGTGCAGTTGGATGTTTGCCAACATGGCCAAACCAAATATAAAATTCGTAAAACATTCAGAAACTCATTGCATGCTAATGATGTAATTGCCTGGGATTTAAAGTGTCAGTCATCCTGTTTGCACTTAAATATTTAGTTTTAGTAACATTTTAATACCAGTTTGTCAGCATTTTTGATTCTTGATGACCACTAGTGATGGGCGAGCACTAAAATGCTCAGGTGCTCGATGTTCTGGTCGAGCACATTGGAATACTTGAGTGCTCGACCCGAGCAACGAGCCCAATGTGAGTCTTTGGGAAACTCAAGTATTTTTCAGGCCGCTCCCACCGGCGGTCTGCAGAGGGCCTAAAAATTGTCCAAATCGATGGGAACAGTGCTCAAATGAGATGGGAACAGCATGGGGAAGACCCCTGGAAGCATTTCTGACTCCCTGGTCACTGCTGTCAACAACGTTGTCAGAGGTATTACGCCACTTTTACGGACTCACAATAAAACATACAAAACCGAAACCAAAATAGATTTTCCTGGAAAATATGTAGAGGAACATCCTTTCCAGGATAATGACTTGTATATAAAGCAAAATAAATAACCAAAAACAAAAATACCCCTCCACACCTTGGGCTATGTTCACACTTAGCGTTTTTGATGCGTTTTTGCACTTTTGCATTACTTTCAACTGTGACAAATGCATTCAATGGGAAATGTCATTTTAACATTTTACAACCTTGTCTGGCCATGTGGTGTGTGAAATATCATCAGACACATTGTGTTTCATTTATGAAGGAGGGACTCTGAAAGTCACAAGGCCTATTTTTATAGGGCCATCAGGAGGCCTTTACTATTCTTAAATGGTCAGCAGTCGGCCCTCACTATTCTTTGAGAGCCATCAGCTGGCTATGTTTTATTGTTCCCATTACTAAAGAGTGGGTCTCCTATACTGTTATTGCGTATACAGTGAGTGGCAGGGCTGCCCAAAATTTGGACGCACCCCAATACCACTTTGAAAATTTGGACGCACGCCAATACCCCTTTGAAGAGACTTAGAGGAGGGCCTCCTGAAAACAATGTTCCCATTATTGGGAAGTGGTTCTCCCATTGTATTTGCCTATGCAGTGAATGCAAGGGCTGCCAAAATTGGGAGGCACTCCAATGCCCCTTGGAAGAGACGTTGAGGAGGGCCTCATAAAAAATGTTCCCATTAGAAAGGAGCGGGTCTCCTATACTTGCAATGCCCATGCACTAAGTGTATGGGCTGACAAACATTTACTCCTGGGGGGCATACATGAACATATTGTATAAATTTTTTTTTACGAGCATCATAAACTCCCTTTACAAAAATAATGTGGGTGTTGCATCACGGACTACGGTCACCCTGGTGATATTGTGCTGGAGGATGAGGATGAGGAGAAGGAGGAGGACAAGAGCAAATAGCCAAAATCAAGAAATGTATACCCATGTGTGGGTGTGAAGAGGTACATGGGAATAAACCTCCCAAAAAAGACACTGGATTTGAGTTTATGTTACCCTGCTATCAATCGGTGGTGTTGAGAAGTCTGGCCCAATCCAGCCCTTGTTCATTTTTATAAGAGTCAGAATGTCAGCATTTTCAGTTGACAGGCGGATGTGCTTATCAGTTATAATTCCACCAGCGGCACTAAAAACCCACTCTGATTAAACACTAGCGGCAGGGCAGGCCAGGACCTCCAAGGCGTAGAGAGCCAGTTCATTCCACGTATCCAGCTTGGATTCCCAATAATTATAAGGCACAGAGGAATCACGGAGGACGTTGGTATGGTCGGCAAGGTACTCCCTCAGCATCTTCCCAAACTTTGCACTCCTTGTGAGAGTACCGCACACCTCAGGGACTGTGCGATGGGAGGGGCTGAGAAAATTTTCTCAGAACTTTGACAGTGCTCCCCTGCCTCGGTTCAATTGAAGTTGTGTCTCTCTCGCTTGTACTCCTTGGTTGTCCAACGAACTATGACCTGTGCCGCCAATGTTTTCAGATGGGAATTTTTTTAATAATTCCGCAACAAGGGCCTTCTGGTACTGCCCCATTTTTGTAGACCTGTCCGCCTCAGGAATAAGAGATATAAAATTCTCCTTTTAAGAACGCGAGGGTCATGGGAAAGGCAGAGTAACTCAGCCATGCATGCCAGACTGCTAACAGGCAAGACTTCCGTGTCCTCACCAAGAGGATGACTGACCATGCTCTCCTCCTCCTCTCTGTCCTCTGGCCATCCACGCTGAACAGACGGTGTGACAGTAGTGCAGGTAGTACCATCTATAGCGCATGAAACTAGCTGCTGTTCTTCCTCCACATCCTCCTCTTCCTCATTGTCACCAAATCCACGTTGGGATGAGATGAGGCTGGGCTGTGTGTAATCACCCTGTATGGTTCCTTGCTCCATCTCATAGTGCTCTGCCTGCAATGCATCCTCTTTGATTGTGAGCAGAGAGCATTTCAGAAGACAGAGAAGTGGGATGTTGATGCTAATTATGGCATCATCGCTGCTCACCATCTTGGTGGAGTCCTCAAAGGTTTGGAGGATGGTACATATGTCTGACATCAATGTCCACTCCTGAGGTCTTATGTGTGGAGTCTGAATTGAATACCCACGGCCTTGTTGATGCTGGTACTCAACAACTGCGCTCTTCTGCTCACAAATCCTTCCCAATATCTGCAGTGTACAGTTCCAACGCATGGGGATATCACACACCAGTCTGTGAGCCGGAAGCTGAAAACGCTGCTTAAACATGGCAAGGGCAGCGGAAGTGTAGCACCCTGAGGACTCGGCTGCTACAGGGGTATTGCACCTCACTCCAGAGGTGTGGTATTCCACTCCCGGGTAAGGATGGGGTGTGGGACTGAGCTCAGTAGGCTGCATGTGTGGCACCCCAGGGGTCTGGTTTCCACAGTAACAGCAATGTTATGTCTGAGAGCAGGTGGGAGGTCTCTTGGTCAGGGATCCTGTGCATGCCACACCTCCTGCCCAGTCCTGGGAGGGGAAGAACTTCCCCTATATAAACCTAGGGCTGAGGCAGGGTTAGTGAGTAGAGAAGAAGTAGAGACAGAGAAGAGAAGCAGATGTAGGAAAAGAACATCAGGAGCTCTGTGGGAGCAGTGCTATAAGGAGTCAGGGCTGGCAGCTGCAGAGCTCGCCCTGACTGAGAAGCTATCACCGGACCCGGAGTCCAAGGCTGTGGGGACTAATCTTTACCCAGCAGCAGAAACCGCCCGGCAGGGGATTTCAGGTCCTCTGGCCAAGAAACCCGAAGGCACGGTCACACGCGTGGGACCAGCACCGCCGTCGTGGAGCGGACGCCACTAGAAGGCCCCGAGTCACCGGCCATACGGGTGAACACCACACGGTACACTCAGGGACGTGGGCTACTTATACCCGCCTCTAGCAAGGTAGCCAGAAGAGTACAGTCAGTTTGGGAGGCCTACAACTCCGCCTGGCCAGGGGAGATCCCATCTGCTCAAGGACTGACCAGGCCCCGATCGCTAGCCAGTACTCCGGGAGGGTCTATCTTTATCACCAGTAAAGACCCTGAATTACACCGCATCGTCTCTGAGTGATTCCTGCTACCCCCATCATCCACGTCGGCTGCCCTGGGGCCATACCCCTCCCGTTGGGGGTGATACTATCACGCTGCACAATCCTACCACCGGCCTCAGCGGTCTGCCCTGCAGCGGCAGCTCCTTCGCTACATTCAACGGGTGGCGTAGTCGTCCAACATCTACCGCTAATACATCGCCGCTCAGTTTGACTCCCTGGGCATGGACCGGGTCACCGCCACGAGACTACTACCCTCAACAGATCCGGCTCCGGGTAAGCTCCCGTGCGCGCGATGCCGCGCGACGAAGGCCCAGGGGTGCGTCAACTTTTGGCGTAGTCGGCAGGATCTCGTGCCCGCAACCACCGGGTACTGCGTGCCTGAAAAAGACTGTTCAAACTTACCTGTGGTGAAGATTCCCGCCATCCGGCGCCATCTTCCGCTTCCTTCCCGCCATCGGTGGAGTTTTCCCGCCATCCGGCGCCATCTTCAGCCTTCTTCCCGCCACACGTGGAGTTTTCCCGCCATTGGACGCCATCTTGAGGACGCCGCGCGGGAAGAAAAGGGGCGTGGACTCCGAAAGCGCGCGAGAACTGAAGCCCCGCCTCACTTCCGGACGTTGCGTAAGGTCCTGGAAGGAGCCCAGCAGACGCCGACGTCACAGGAGCGCGACGGAAGGTCCTCAACCCTGACGATCCACTGCAGAGCCGCGGCCTACGGAAGAGGATCATCGCAAGGTAGGCCACGGTCCACTAGGGGGGAGAAGGATGTCGGATACGGAGGAGAGCTTCACCGCTTCAACCCCTGCCAGCGCCACCGCTGTTGTGGTCATGCCTTTCACCATGCCCTATATCCCGGGGGCAGCCTGGCTACCCCAGTACTCAGGGGAGTCACATACTCTGCATGACTTTAGAGAAAAGCTGGATAGCCTCTTCCAGGTGTACCCCCTCACAGAGGAGCAAAAAGTGAGCATCCTGGTGGCCCAATTAACCGGGGCAGCCCAAAGGGAGGTAAAGTCCTGGCCACCTGGGGGGAGGACTGTCGCAGGGATACTAACCCGGCTGAGGGACACCTTTGATACCCGCACCTCAGCCGAGATCAAGCTTAGATTCTACGGGTGCAAACAGCGGGCACATGAGAGTATAAGGGACTATGCCCTGAACCTACAAGAGGCCCTGAGAGCCATTAAGCAGACCGACCCTGACGGCGTGGGAGACGAGGACAGGCTGTTGACTGAACAATTTATAGAGGGTTTATATTGCAATGCCCACCGAACCCAGTTGCGGGCAATGGCCTTACAGGACCCTCATCTGGGATTTGCACAGTTCAAGGACAGAGCCATCCGGGTGCTTCGAGAACCGGCACCAGGTGGCGTTGTGACCCACAGACGCCCCACTACCACTTACCACCAGGAGGCGGCGCCCTTGTCAGCAGGGCCTGTGGGAGCTGATGCGCAGGCTTTGAACAATGACCCGGCTCCAGACCTGCACCATCAGGTCCAAGAGCTAGCTAAAAGCGTTGCTGCGCTAACCCGAACTGTGCAGTCTTTACAGGTTTCCACTCCAGGGAAGATCCAGCTGGCATCCGGACCGGAGGACATCCCGTGGCGTCGACCAAGGAGGACCCCACCGGCCAGAGGAAGACCCAGCGACCGATACAACGAGGGCGGACGACCCATCTGCCGCCGCTGCAATCAACCCGGACATATGGCAAGGTACTGTCCTTTAAACTGGCACAACCTGGGGTAGAGGGCCAACCCCCAGGAAAAAGATCACCAGGCCCATCGAACTGGCGCACAAATATGTGGGAGGACGTCCAGTCTTACCCATGGTACTGGATGGCATTCCTATGAGTGCCCTACTGGACACCGGGTCACAGGTCACCACCATCCCATACGTGCTCTTCAAGCAGTACTGGAATGACTCGGATATCACCCGCTACCCTGACGACGACTTGAGTATCATCGCCAGCAATGGTCAGCCCGTGCCACAGATTGGATTTAAAGAGGTGACCATTAAAATCGGTAGAGTCGAACTGGCAGCACAGGGACTGATCATTGTAGACATTGACAAACACGAGAGTCACCCAAAGATAACTCTAGGAACTAATGTAATTGAAAATTGTCTTGCAGAGGTGATTTTCCTTTTACAGCAGGTTGCCAAGAACGCCAGCTCCGGCCAGCAGCGAGTGCTCCAGAAAGAGATCCGGGCACTGATGCGACGGCAACAGCTAGAACTCTCCGGTGGTGAGATTGGTAGCGTGCGAATGTGTGACCCTTTCCCTATTGCCATGCCCCCGAAAAGTGAAATGATGATTTGGTGCCGGGCAGCTATTGGTCTGAGAGGTAGAGATTACCAGGCAATGGTAGAACCAGTTTACTCAGACAGTAGGCCCACCATTTTGACAGCACGGGGGGTGGTCAATGTACGCCATGGGAGGGTGCCCGTTCGCATAATAAATATCGGGAAGAGGGAAGTGTACCTGCCCCGGTATGCCACGCTAGCCAAATTGTATACCATCAATCAAGATTCCATACAGTCCGTAGAACCCTTGCCTCCATCTTCCCCGGAGGAAGGTAACGGCTCTCAGAAAACAATGGAGGACTGGTGTCAGCAACTACATTTGGGTACTGACTCCACTCCCTCACACCAGAAACAGGGAGTCTATCGGGTGGTTCAAGAGTACGAGAGAGTGTTTAGTAAACACCCGTTAGACTTCGGGCGAGTCAAGGGGGTAGAACACCACATCCCCACGGGAGACCATCCTCCCATAAAAGAGAGGTATCGACCCGTACCCCCTGCACACTACCAACACGCCAAGGGGATGCTTAGAGACATGAAGGAGGCTGGGGTGATCAGGGATAGCTGTAGCCCCTGGGCAGCTCCACTAGTCTTAGTCAAAAAGAAAGACAACACCATGAGGATGTGTGTAGATTACCGGAAAATCAACCGTATCACACACAAGGATGCGTACCCCTTACCAAGGATAGAGGAGTCTTTGGCTGCTTTAAGATCTGCTAACTTCTTCTCTACCTTGGATCTCACTAGTGGGTACTGGCAGGTTCCTGTAGCAGAGGCGGACCGGGAGAAGACCGCATTCACCACCCCGATGGGACTTAGCGAGTTTACCTGCATGCCGTTCGGACTCTGCAACGCACCAGGAACCTTCCAACGATTAATGGAGTGCTGTCTGGGCCACAGAAACTTCGAGACGGTCTTGTTGTACCTGGACGATGTCATCGTATATTCCAAGACGTATGAGGACCACCTGAAACACCTGGCGGAAGTGTTCGAAGCTCTGGCAAGCTACGGCCTAAAGGTGAAACCCTCCAAGTGTCACCTCCTGAAACCAAAGGTGCAGTACCTGGGACACGTGGTGAGCGCTGATGGAGTGGCTCCCGACCCTGATAAGATCACCGCAATTAAGGAATGGCCAAGTCCCTCCAGTGTAAAGGAAGTGCGGCAGTTCCTCGGGTTGGTAGGCTATTACCGCAGATTCATCCCCGGTTTCACCAAAAAGGCAGCTCCTATGCAGGACCTCCTGATAGGCCAGTCCCGGAAGGCCAAGAACCAGAAGCCACCCTTCAGATGGGAGAAGTTAGAAGAAGAGTCCTTCCGCCAGCTGAAGATGGCCCTCACGGGGGATGAAATCCTGGCGTACCCTGATTACAGCCAGCCCTTTATCCTCTACACCGACGCAAGTAACATCGGGCTAGGAGCCGTGCTGTCCCAGATCCAGCAGGGGAAAGAACGAGTAATCGCTTACGCCAGCCGAAAACTGCGACCCACCGAGAGAAACCCTGAGAATTACAGCTCATTTAAGCTAGAGTTCCTGGCAGTGGTGTGGGCAGTCACCGAACGCTTTAAGCACTACCTCGCTTCTTCCCGGTTCACCGTGTACACGGATAACAACCCGTTGACACACCTGGACACGGCAAGACTCGGTGCCCTAGAGCAGAGATGGATGGCCCGTCTGTCCAACTACGAATTCACAATCAAATACCGGGCAGGACGCTCCAATACCAACGCGGACGCCCTGTCCAGGATGCCAAACCTACCGGACGTAGGAGAAGATCCAGAGGGACTGGAAGAAGTTGAACTCCCCGCGTTCCACCGTCATGGGACTATCCAGTATTCCCATCGGGTAAGGAGTAAGCAAGCCGCTACGTTTAACCCCTTGCCTCACTACAACTGGGAGGAAACGCAAGACAGTGACCCTGCCGTCCGACTGGTGAAGGAGATGCTGACTCGGCTAGAGGCTCGCCTTGACCCAGACGCTCCGGAGGAAGCCAAGCAACTGTGGGCTGAGAAAAGTCGACTGTTCCTTTACAAGGGGAAGTTGTGCCGCAGAATGGTTAACTCCCGGACGCATGAACTAATCTGGCAAGTAGTGGTGCCACGGAGAGACGCAGCCATGGTGATGGAGGCATACCACGACGGGGCTGGACACTTCGGATGGAAGAAGCTGGAGTTCCTGCTGCGCGGGCGGTTCCACTGGGTAGGCATGAGGGGAACCATCGAGAGGTGGTGCAGAGACTGTGGCCCGTGCAACCTAAGAAGGAAGGACCGTGCCAGTCAGAAGACTCCCCTGCAGTCCATCGTCACCCGGCAGCCGTTGGAACTGGTAGCCTTGGATCATGTAAAACTGACCCCAAGCAGAAGTGGCTACGTTTACGCACTAACCATCGTGGATCACTACTCCCGGTTCTTGGTTGTCGTCCCCGTCAAGGACTTAACAGCTCGAACAGCAGCTAGAGCCTTCCAGCAGCACTTCTGCCGTCCACACGGGTACCCGGACCAAGTGCTGACGGACCAGGGACCTGCCTTTGAAGCGGAGGTCTTCCAGGAATTCTGCAATCTGTATGGCTGCCTTGAAGATAAGGACGACACCCTATCATCCGCAAACTAATGGACTTTGTGAGAAAATGAACCAGGTGGTAATGGATCTTCTGAAAACGTTGCCCCTGGAAGAACGCAGTCTGTGGCCTGAGAAGCTGCCCGATCTGGTGGACCTATACAACCACATCCCGGTAGGTTCCACCAACTGTACCCCGGCTTACCTGATGAGGGCAAGGCCTGGTAAGCTACCTGTTGACCTGGAGATGGGAGTCCTGACACCCGAGGACACTTCACCAGAAGCAGACTGGGACACAGAGAGGCAGCAGCAGTACCGGAAAGTACAGGAGAGCGTGGAGCGAAGTCTCTGTCTCGCTAGGGAAAGACAAGAGAAAAATTACAACCAGTATGCTCCCGCTGTTCCCCTGGTACCCGGAGAGCAGGTCTTGAAGAGGAAGAGACGGCTCCACAAGTTGGACGACCAGTGGGAGAAGGACCCGTACACCGTACTGCCCTCAAGCCACGACAACCCAAAGGTTTGTACCATCAGTAAAGACGGAGGGGAAACCACAGCCATTGTATCCCGGGATCACCTGAAGAAGTGTCCCGAACAGCTACGGAACCCAGAAGGAGAGCAAGAAGACCCTCAACCCGTAGAGGAAAGGGAAGATATGGTTAGTACTGTGCTCGGAGACTTCCCTCGATCCTGGACTCAAGTCAATGGTGCAGTTTTGGTACCCGTCCTCACGTTCCTCCAACCAGCATCCCAAGTGCCTACGGAGCAACAGGTAGAGCTGGAAGAGCAGCCGGTCCAGGAGGCAGCAGACTCCACACAAGCAGAACAGGAGGATCAACCCTCTGCTCATAGTGAGCCTGCCGTACCCCTAGTGAGCCAAAGAGCCCGTAGACAGCTGCCCAGTTTACCCTTGACAGCTCCTACACCCTGTAGTTCAGGGCCAGACAGTCAACTCCGTAGGTCCACTAGGGCCACTAGAGGCCAGTTACCCGCACGTTGGAGGATTTGAAGTGTTTAAATTGTTTTATTTGTGGTCACCTGTCTGTTACTTGTAAATAATTATGTGTTTCTAGTTATTTTTAGGAGTCCTTGGTGGATTTACCGGGAATCCTTGTACAATTGGTTTGAGCGTAAGCCAGGAATGGACTAAAAGACTGTTAAGGACTCGGGGCAGGACAGACCCCTACCTGGTTACGTCTCCCTGTTTTGGTGAAATGGACACCTTTGTTTTCTTCAAAGACTGCACCCGGTTGCGGACACGCCGTAACCATCTTTATGTGTTTTTCTTATTGTATTATTATTGTTTATACCTTGTTATGTTTTTCTAAAAATATGTTTAGTCCCGGAGTACTAAATTTCACTAGGGGGGAATGTGGCACCCCAGGGGTCTGGTTTCCACAGTAACAGCAATGTTATGTCTGAGAGCAGGTGGGAGGTCTCTTGGTCAGGGATCCTGTGCATGCCACACCTCCTGCCCAGTCCTGGGAGGGGAAGAACTTCCCCTATATAAACCTAGGGCTGAGGCAGGGTTAGTGAGTAGAGAAGAAGTAGAGACAGAGAAGAGAAGCAGATCTAGGAAAAGAACATCAGGAGCTCTGTGGGAGCAGTGCTATAAGGAGTCAGGGCTGGCAGCTGCAGAGCTCGCCCTGACTGAGAAGCTATCACCGGACCCGGAGTCCGAGGCTGTGGGGACTAATCTTTACCCAGCAGCAGAAACCGCCCGGCAGGGGAATTCAGGTCCTCTGGCCAAGAAACCCGAAGGCACGGTCACACGCATGGGACCAGCACCGCCGTCGTGGAGCGGACGCCACTAGAAGGCCCCGAGTCACCGGCCATACGGGTGAGCACCACACGGTACACTCAGGGACGTGGGCTACTTATACCCGCCTCTAGCAAGGTAGCCAGAAGAGTACAGTCAGTTTGGGAGGCCTACAACTCCGCCTGGCCAGGGGAGATCCCATCTGCTCAAGGACTGACCAGGCCCCGATCGCTAGCCAGTACTCCGGGAGGGTCTATCTTTATCACCAGTAAAGACCCTGAATTACACCGCATCGTCTCTGAGTGATTCCTGCTACCCCCATCATCCACGACGGCTGCCCTGGGGCCATACCCCTCCCGTTGGGGGTGATACTATCACGCTGCACAATCCTACCACCGGCCTCAGCGGTCTGCCCTGCAGCGGCAGCTCCTTCGCTGCATTCAACGGGTGGCGTAGTCGTCCAACATCTACCGCTAATACATCGCCGCTCAGTTTGACTCCCTGGGCACGGACCGGGTCACCGCCACGAGACTACTACCCTCAACAGATCCGGCTCCGGGTAAGCTCCCGTGCGCGCGATGCCGCGCGACGAAGGCCCAGGGGTGCGTCACATGCACTACATACATCCCATTTCCGGGGGACAGAACTACGGTACTCCCACCAGTATATGTGCAGGTACGACAGCGTCTGTCCCTGGCTGGAGTGGGAGGGGGGTGGAACATCCCAGTAGTGTAGGGGCAGATAGGGGGAGTACTCTGGGTAAAGCTAGGAGCTCATTGGGTGCTAGTCACCTGGGCTCACACATAGAGGGAGTATATATGGTGGGCACCATCTTAGTTCAGGGTTCAATTCAGAGAGGAGGAGAAGCAGAGCAGAGGAGCTCAGCCAGGAGGGCTGACAGGGAGCTGTGGCTCCGGCTGGGTCCAGCTCCAGGGCCAAGCCTGCAGTGAAGAGAGAGAGGAGGAAGAAAGGCCCAGAGAAGCAGAGTCAGAAGGAACCCCAAGAACCCAGAAACAGACCAGAAAGGGTGAAGGGTTGGCAGACACGGGTACCGGAACCCGAACTGGTGGAGGCCACTTATCCTCAGCCAGGAACCGGAGGTCGTGGTCAAGATTTGCCACGACCTTCACCAAATCCACCAGAAAGGCACACCAAGCATAGGGTCAGGGAGCCCAGAGGAGGTTTGACCACCAAGAGACTCGAGGGAGCCGGCCAAAGGTGGATCCCTGGTGGGAATGGCCAGAGACAGAGAGGGAGAAGGGAGCTCAGGACCACGCTCCAGAACTGCCTGGGGGTTAGCCGAGTCCAGGACCTGGTGGACGCAGCACGGCTCGGGTGGTCACTCAAGGCCAGAGTGACTGAGAGAACACTTGTGAGTAAAACCCCTGAAACTGCACCTCAAGTCTCTGACTCTCCTTTCTACAACATAACTACACCCATCATCCACACCTGCTGCCCTGAGGCCATACCCCTCCCGTTGGGGGTTATACCATCACTGCTGCACATATACCACCGGCCTCAGCGGACTGCTCTGCAGCGGCGGCTTCAAAGCCGCACTCAACGGGTGGCGTAGTCGATCAAATTAACATCTACTGCCATAGACTGCCACTTAGTTTGACACCCTGGGCACGGACCGGGTCACCGCCACAAGGACTACTACCCCTACCCAGATCCGGCTCCGGGTATCTCCTGAACATGGCCCAGGGGGCGCGTCAACTTTGGCGTAGTCGGCAGGATAACGTGCCCGCAACCACCGGGTACTGCGTGCCTGAAGAAAAGTTTATCTGTACCGTAAAAAGAAGTCTCCCGCCAATTCCGGAGGGTCCCCGCCATCGGACGCCATCACGGGTCGTTTCCCGCCGGTTGCCCGCCATCTGCAGCTTTTTCCCGCCATCCACGGAGTTTCCCGCCACTGGGAGACGATTCCCGCCATCTGAGAAGATTTCCCGCCCTGGCAGAGCGGACGCCATTATGGGCGTGCCAGAGGGTGGTAAGAGACGACCTCCCATCGTGGGCCAGGACCAAGAATGGCGCCAAAAACGAAGACCGCCCCCACCAGCAGAGGCTGCGATGCTAGCGATGTCCATCAGCGTGGGGGGTCTGCCCCTGGAACTGACAATCACCAAGTTGCCCCAGGACCGCCCTGAGTGTGGGCGGATACAGAACAAAAGAGCGAAGATGGGTGCAGCCTGGAGGAGTCTGGAGGAGCCGTACCCGGAGATGGAGGGAGAGGCAGGCAGCACCGACCCTGTGGTCAGGAGCCTGATGCAAGCAACCACCCCACAAGACCTGGTGGAGATCCTGGCACAGCTCCCCCGAGACCGGGAGCGTGCACAGACCGCGCTGGAGGGCCTCGCACGGAGGATGGCCCAGGTGCAGCGAGAAACGCTGATGGAGTGGAGCAGGGAGATGGCCCAGCAGGCTGGAACCCGCCAGCGGAGCACACCACCCGCAACGAGGAGCACGCCTGCCCCTGAAGAGGATGCAGAAGGGACGGAGGCCGGAGACGACGCCGCAGAGGGAGCTGAAGAGACGGAGGCAAGTAAAGGGCACGTTACTACCCCGAGCCCAGCCACCGTAAGCCTACCCCCGCTCCCCGTCGCAGAGCCCGAAGTCCCACTGATCGTGCCCGTTGCCGCACCGCTACCGCTCCAGACTAGGCCCCAAGCAGGAGCCGCGACCACGCCCCCTGTGACGTCACGCGCCTCAACCCTGAGCGCGGCCAAGCAGGAGACGCCACCGCCCTGGTCGCAAGGCCGAGTGCCCCCGGGCGCCGCCGTCTTCACGGTGCCCTTTACCTTCAGGGTACCCCAAGCCTGGTCGCAAGGCCTAGTGATCCCGGGCGCCGCTGCCACCACCGCGCCCTCAACTTCCACTGTGCCGCACCTGGGTGAAGACTTGGTAACCCAGCATATTTGCCCGGATGGGCAGCCTTTTGAGTGGCCACCGGAGTACTACCATCCCCGACTCCGGAAGGAAAGGCCCCTGGATGAGCCCCTGATCCCGGCTCCGGCGCCCGCCAAGATCACCCCACTCTCGCTGGAGGAAGCGCAGTTTGCGTGGGACCCCACTGGAGGAGACCTCATCGGGTTCACTCAAGAGACCCGGGCGGCTGCATCGGAGCGTGCAGAGTGCTGCCGGCAGCAGTTAGAGGTTTTCGACCGGGAACGGCGAGAGAGGCGGGTCTGCGAGGAGCGGCTGCAAGTGAAGAGTGCAGAGCAGAAGAGCCGGACCCGACGGAACCCCCGTGCAGCTCACGGTCCCCGTGCCACCGGGACTGTAATCAAATTCCAACTGCAGCACGGTTGGGGCTTCATCAGAGATCATCACACCCCCGGCGACGTCTTCGTGACCCGCAGAGATGTCGAGTCCCACCTGCCGGAGGGACACAGAGGTCGTGACCTTTACCTGGGTGATGAGGTCACCTTCACCCGGCACCAATGTGCCAAAGGACCCTATGCCCTTCATGTACACCGACTGACAGAGAAAGAGCTGAGGTGTCAGGAGGAGCAAGAGGACCCGAACGGGTCTGAAGGGTACACGGAGGAAGGAGCAGGAGGACGCCGCTACTAAAGTACGGTAAATGGAACTGTAAAATAGTTACCCGTTAGGGTACAGGAACTGTTACCATTATAGTCCCCGTTGGGACCAGTGAACTGTTCCAGTGTGTCCCATCTCCCCACAGGCTGAGGACTGTGAACAGCCATTCCTTTTCCCCACTGGCCGAGGACTGAGAGCGGCCACCTCCCCTTGTATATAGTTGCGCTTCTTAAAGCGCCCCCTACTGGTTTTATAGGAAACTGTTTTTTCTACCAGAGACTGTGGCACTTACCTGGTCACAATTTGCACAGTGGCCAGAGACCAAGGACGTGTGGTCAAGAATGTTTAATGATGTGAAACTGAAGTGTTAAATGTTTACAAAAGAGTTCCGGTGGCATTAGCCAAATATTTAATGATGTTTATTGGAAAGTAGAGTACCTCCCATAAAGGGATGAGTTATAGTTATGTTTTATATGTAAGAGCATTTTAAAAATTTTGTATGTTTGTTTGTTTTGCTCTTTTACAGCCCGAGGACGTGCTGTGATTTACCAGGGGGGAATGTAGCACCCTGAGGACTCGGCTGCTACAGGGGTATTGCACCTCACTCCAGAGGTGTGGTATTCCACTCCCGGGTAAGGATGGGGTGTGGGACTGAGCTCAGTAGGCTGTATGCACTACATACATCCCATTTCCGGGGGACAGAACTACGGTACTCCCACCAGTATATGTGCAGGTACGACAGCGTCTGTCCCTGGCTGGAGTGGGAGGGGGGTGGAACATCCCAGTAGTGTAGGGGCAGATAGGGGGAGTACTCTGGGTAAAGCTAGGAGCTCATTGGGTGCTAGTCACCTGGGCTCACACATAGAGGGAGTATATATGGTGGGCACCATCTTAGTTCAGGGTTCAGTTCAGAGAGGAGGAGAAGCAGAGCAGAGGAGCTCAGCCAGGAGGGCTGACAGGGAGCTGTGGCTCCGGCTGGGCCCAGCTCCAGGGCCAAGCCTGCAGTGAAGAGAGAGAGGAGGAAGAAAGGCCCAGAGAAGCAGAGTCAGAAGGAACCCCATGAACCCAGAAACAGACCAGAAAGGGTGAAGGGTTGGCGGACACGGGTACCGGAACCCGAACTGGTGAAGGCCACTTATCCTCAGCCAGGAACCGGAGGTCGTGGTCAAGATTTGCCACGACCCTCACCAAATCCACCAGAAAGGCACACCAAGCATAGGGTCAGGGAGCCCAGAGGAGGTTTGACCACCAAGAGACCCGAGGGAGCCGGCCAAAGGTGGATCCCTGGTGGGAATGGCCAGAGACAGAGAGGGAGAAGGGAGCTCAGGACCACGCTCCAGAACTGCCTGGGGGTTAGCCGAGTCCAGGACCTGGTGGACGCAGCATGGCTCGGGTGGTCACTCAAAGCCAGAGTGACTGAGAGAACACTTGTGAGTAAAACCCCTGAAACTGCACCTCAAGTCTCTGACTCTCCTTTCTACAACATAACTACACCCATCATCCACACCTGCTGCCCTGAGGCCATACCCCTCCCGTTGCGGGTTATACCATCACTGCTGCACATATACCACCGGCCTCAGCGGACTGCTCTGCAGCGGCGGCTTCAAAGCCGCACTCAACGGGTGGCGTAGTCGATCAAATTAACATCTACTGCCATAGACTGCCACTTAGTTTGACACCCTGGGCACGGACCGGGTCACCGCCACAAGGACTACTACCCCTACCCAGATCCGGCTCCGCGTATCCCCTGAACATGGCCCAGGGGGCGCGTCAGAAGCTGTAGCTGACTTTCTAAAATGGACACACAAGCAGCGTATTTTAACAAGCAGATCCGGCAGCTCCGGGTAGGATTTGAGAAACCGCTGAACCACGAGGCTAAGTACATGGGCCAGGCATGGTATGTGTGTGAGCTCGCCTCGCCTCAGAGCCGCCACCAGGTTCCGGCCATTGTCACACACGACCATGCATGGCTGTAGGTTCAGCCATGTGAAAAACAGATCAGCCTGCTCTTTCAGAGCCGTCCACAACTCTTCAGTATTGTGCGGTTTGTCACCTAAGCTTCAGCACAACCTGTTGCCGCTTGACCGAGGCAGTGCTGCAGTGCTTCCAGCTTGTGACTGATGTGGTCATTTCGGAGATGGAGGCTGAAGAGGAGGAGGAGGCTGAGGAGGATGAGGTGCAGCAGCTGTAGACTTTTGGGGGCTACCCTGATTGACCTAGGGCCTGCAATCCTTGGCGTCGGGAGGATTTGTTCCGGCCCAAGGTCCGACTGGGTCCCGTCATCCACTATGTTAACCCAGTGTGCTGTCAGCGAGATGTGCTGTCCCTGCTCACAAGCACTTGTCCACGTGTCCGTGGTTAGGTGGACTTTCCCGTTAACTGCGTTGTTGAGGGCACGGCTAATGTTTTGGGACCCTTGCTTGTGTAATGCGGGGACGGCACACCTGGAGAAATAGTGGCGGCTGGGGACCGTGTACCGAGGGACGGCTGCCGCCATCAGGTTGTGGAATGCTTCCATCTCCACGTGCCTAAAAGGCAACATTTCGAGCGCAAGCAGTCATGAAATGTGGAAATTTAGAGGTGTGGCCTGTGGGGTGTTGGCTGCGTATTTGTGCTTGCATTACAAGGACTGGGGTATGGAAAACTTAATGCTGCACTGGGACGCAGTCCCCTAGGAATTGGAACAGGAAGGTCGAGCGAGAAGATGTGGGTGTTTGTTGTGGCACAATTTCAGCTTGCCCATGGCCTTGGCCTCTGCAAGGACCATCACCATCACGTCCAGTTCCCCGTCCCTTCCAGGCGCCTTGCCCATTTTAAATGGAGGACAATATCTTCCATGCTCACTGCAAATGGCTGAATTTGGAGCGAAGTTATATGTAATACATGTGAATGAGAAAACACAATTTTAAATACCTGGCCTGTAGGTAACTATTTTGAACAGCAAACTGCTGTCAATTGCGTCACTGACACACTGAAAAAATTTTTAAAGGAGGCCAGAAATGGCAGTATTTCCTGAAAACATATATGTGATCCGTGTGACGGAGAAAACACAGTTTTAAATACCTGGCCTGTAGGTAACTATTTTTAACACCAAACTGGTGTCAATTGCTTCACTGACACACTGAAACAAATTTTTAATGGATGCCAGAAATGGCAGTATTTTCAGCTCTTCTATATGTGATCCGTGTGACGGACAAACTACAGTTTTAAATAGCTGGATTTTTAGCACTGTAATATGGAAAGGCCCTGGCTGTATTCTGCAGTGCCAACAAGCAAATGGCGCAGAACGTGTTCTCTGGATTGCTTTTTAAGCAGATAATGAGGATTAAGAACCCAAAAAAATTATTCCTGGCCCCTGAGACCTGGGCCTATTTCTAGAAATATCTAACAGCAGCAGCAGACAAAACTGGAATGGAGCCTCTTGTGCTATCTGCACTGCAGTCTGCTATATACCCTGCCTGCCTGCCTATATACACTGCCTGCCTGATATCTCTGCAGATGGATTAGTCCTCAGAAGGACTGTTTGTTGAGATGGATATGTGTCTCTAATATAGTTTGGTACACCTACACTAACTAGAAACAAGCAAATCTCTCTCTAGCTCAGCAGTAACTCTCCCTACACTCTCTGATTCCGGAGTGACTGTGACGAGCATGGCGGCGCCAGGTCTCTTATAGACCTGATGACGCTGTGTGGCCAGCCAATCACTGTAATGCCACAACCAACATGGCTACTGTATTACAGTGAGTGGAAGGCAATCCCTGCATGTTCATTGGCTCTGTAAAGAGCGTCAAACATGCAGGGAGGAGACATGAGCTCCCGCCGAGCAATCCCGGAAATACTCGGCGAGTGCCGAGCATCTCGAGCAGTGAGAAGCTCAGGCGAACATCAAGCAGTAGCGAGCATGCTCGCTCATCACTAATGACCACTTGTTCTTTCGAAAACGCCCATGGCATTTCTGTGCCTCATCAATCTCACTAGTACCACTGACTTGTTTGAATATATCTTCCCACATTCCTGCAATTGACTTCAGCATTGTTTGTTTCAGGATTCAACTTCTTGATAATCTGATTGTATTCTTTCTCTTATCTGGTTTAATCTTATTGTGCTGTTTCTCCTACTGCTCTGCCTACTATGTGTTTACCTGAATCTATTGAAAATTTTGCTAATGTGTTACTTCTGTTGTAGGCCAAGCTATTCCAACATTGGTGTCTCCCTCTATCATTATTTTAAGGTTTAGATAAGTGTCAAAGAGAATAGATGACATAATCTCAACCATTCACTGCAAATATTTAATTACCATCCTATTCATTTTATCAATTGCTTCCAGACACTTTGGGAAAGACTTTTAATACATTATTATATCATTTAATTATACCAAAACCATAGAAAGTGACCAGATACATGGAAATTGTACTTTTAATGTTCCCTTTTAAAGAAATAAAGCACCTGGTATGTACAATGCTCATACCTGATCTATTTAATCAATTAAATTTGTAATAAATTTTACCTGGAGGTTTACATTAAAAGTCTTTAACATTGATTCTCTACCATGCACAAGACAAATTGCCGAATCTTAAAGCCAGGTAATTCAATTTGCTATTCTTTAATTGGTTTATAGTCATCAGCATTTTTGCTATTGTTTTGAATTTACATCATGATATTCTAGCATTTGGTTTAAGATAGTGTGTAATGTATTTGGAGCCTCTGTATCATGTAGTATATGTTCATTATCACAATTATGGTGCCCAATAATAATGTGTTTTACCAAGAGTGATAGACGTGGAAAATTTCCAACTAAGGCCCACCACTAAGTTGTTCAAACAGAATTTTGATTTAAATTGATCAATGGTATTAAGTAAAACTAATTTACATATTTTAGCATAAGAAATGTATAAAATACAAACGACCTATATAAATATTAATCTAGGGATAATAAATATGTTAAAAAATCATAATTAGGTTGTACATATGTACACAAAATAAATATTAAATATAAGTGCTTATATATAATTTATGAAAACGTTATAGTAATTTTTGAATGAGGCTTGTATAATTCATTATAATAGAGTGTTGTTCACACAATGGACCACACAAAAAAAATCACAGATGTCTTTCATTAAAATTGATATTAACAGATTATTTTAATATATATGAGTATTATATACCCTTTACTACAGTAATTCATCAAGGGGGGTCTGTAAGACGGAGTCTCTACAAAAATGATAAAAAAAATATAAATCCAGTAGAAAATTCATGTAACATGGATATATTAAAAAGGGATAGAAAATAAATTAACAGATAAGACAATATCAAATAAATATAAGATGATACAGATAGATAATATATAGAAATGGCCATGGAATGTGTAATGCTCATCCTTTATATCATAATGCAAACCTTACATCGTAAAAAAAGAGTCTCTGTCCCATAGTAAAAATGGTGCCTGCATTGAATCGAAACATCATCACGCCACATAAGCTAAGTAACGTCCACTTGTTTTTAGTAATTATTGGAGTGCTGCCTACTTTTTCAATTTTTTCATACATTTTTACAAAAGTTTCATGTTTTCTATGGGTGGATTTTCACCCACATTGTATTTTTTAAGTGTGCTGTTCCAATTTCTATTATAGACAGATAGATAGATAGATAGATAGATAGATAGATAGATAGATAGATAGATAGATAGATAGAATCACATCACTTTCTAAATATTAGATGGACCTCACTGAATTGACTTCTTACACAATCCAAATGGTTACAGCAATTTTTTTGCCTGTTAATATCTTACACATTTGTACATCTAAAACCAAAATTGTGGATCGGGATGAAAGCAAAGCAAAATGAATCCCAAAAATTTTGATAAATACATCAGTGCCAAAAAGTGAAAAACGGATGGTATCGGCCCCTTAAAAGATGATAATAAGAAGATAGTTATAGAAGATAAAGAAAAGGCTGAGATATTAAACATGCTCTATTCATCCATGTTCACCAATGAATTGACTGTTCCAAGGATCATTCAACAAGTCAAAAAGTTCACTACCTGATATAACTAGTTTAATACAAGAAGAAATACGCCTGCGTCTGAGCAAATTAAATATTAACAAATTCCCTGGCTAGATGTCATTCATCCGCGGGAATTGAGGAAATTAAGCTCAGTAATTGACAATCTGATCTATGTCATCTTCTTAGACTCTCTTGTAACAGGGTTGGTGCCACAAGATTGGAGGATGGCTGTCGTGGTACTGATATTTAAGAAAGGTAAGAAGGTGGATCCAGGCAACTACTGTCCATTAAGTCTGACTTTAGTAGTGTACAAAGTTTTTGAGGGCACTATAAGAGATGACCTGCAGAAATATATCACAGAGAATAATATAATAACTGACAACTTGCATGGATTCATGAAAGATAAGTTGTGTCTAACCAATACGTTGGGTTTCTATGAGGAGGTAACTGCAAATCTGGATGTTGGTAATGTGGCTGATGTGATTTATCTGGACTTTACAAAGGCTCGAGCAACGAGCCCAATGTAAGTCTATGGGAAACTCGAGCATTTTTCTGGCGGTCCCCCCCGGCGGTCTGCAGAAGGTCAAAAATTGCCCAAATCGATGGGAACAGTGCAAAGCAGTCATCAAAGCAAAAGGTGGCTACTTTGAAGAACCTAGAATATAAGACATATTTTCAGTTGTTTCACACTTTTTTGTTAAGTATATAATTCCACATGTGTTAATTCATAGTTTTGATGCATTCAGTGTGAATGTACAATTTTCATAGTCATGAAAATACTGAAAAATCTTTAAATGAGAAGGTGTGTCCAAACTTTTGGTCTGTACTGTATATAATAAGTACAGTGACAGTGTTGGTTACTGTACTTGTCATTTAGTGTTAAAATAAAGGATTTATTTAAAAAAAAATTGGCGTGGGGTTCCCCGTAATTTTAATCTCTAGCGGAGGTTAAGCAGACGGCTGGGGCAGATGTTTGAAGCCTGGGAAGGGGGTAATACCCATGGAGCTTCCCAGGCTACTAATATCAGCCCCCAGCTGAATACCTAGCCTTTACTAGCAATTAAAATGGGGGACCCAAAAAAAATGATGCAGGGTCCCCCCTATTTTAATAGCTTGCAAAGGCTAGGCAGACAGCTGGGGGCTAATATTAATAGCCCAGGAAGGGTGCCATGAATATTGGCCCCCTCCCAGGCAAGAAATACCAGCCGTCAGCCACCCCAGAAATGGCGCATCCATAGGTTGTGCCAATTCTGGCACTTAGCCTCGCTCTTCCCACTACCCTGTAGTGGTGGCAGTGGGTTAATAGGGTTGGGGTTGATGTCAGCTTACAATGCCAGCTGACATCAAGCCCAGGTTAGTAATGGAGAGACGTCTATAAGACACCCCCATTACTAACCCCATAGTCAAAGCTAAAATAAACACAAACACCCAGAATAAAGTCCTTTAATTGAAATAAAGGCACATTCCTTTAATGTTCTAAATTAAACCATACTTACCATATAGCCCATTCCAGCTGAAGCCAATGATCTCCTGCAATAAAAATAAAATAATAAACCAACGTCATCCTTACCTTTCCATGGTTCCCTGGACAGCTTCAGCTCTGCTACATTGACATGACAGGCTGGAGCGCAACAGAACGCTGCCATCCAGCTTGCCATGCTGCAGACACTGAGAAGCTCCTCAGTGAAGCTCCTCAGTTTCTGGCTGTGACGGCATCCAGATGAGCCGAGTTCATGTCCAATGAACTCAGCTCACCACATGCACGTCACTGACAGCGTGGGAGAATTCTCCTGTGCTCACCGCTTGAGCCGGAGAATTCTCCCACGCTGGGATGGCATTGAGATGACAGGCTGGATCGCAGCAGAGCGCTGCCATCCAGCTTGTCTTCCTTCAGAGACACTGCAGAGTGCAGGCATGCTTGCGCTCTGCAGTGTCTCTGAAGCGCTACCTGCAGTGTCTCTGAAGCGCTGGATAGCAGCAGAGCACTACCATCCAGCTTGTCATCCTTCAGAGACACTGCAGAGCGCAAGCATGTCTTGCGGAATTGCAGGCTATGATATGGCTTGTGTGCCTGCTCTTGCTGTGGCTGCAGGTTTTAGGCCCTAATTTTGGGAAATTTGGGGAATCCTGATTGGGTCTCCATCTATTGGTCTGGCTATAGTGGAAGAGGTGTCGTTCCTAATTGTACAATTTCTACTGTACTGAAATTGATGCCACTTTGTTGGTGTTAGGCCCTAATTTAGGGAAATGTGAACACTCCTGATTGGGTCTCCATGTGCTGGGTTGGCTGCAGTGGAAGAGGTTTTGGTCTCCTTTACAATAGTTATAATCTACTGAAAATAATTTTTTGGTGCAGATACTGATCTCCGCACAGGTGTACACAGACCTGAAAAACTCAACATGGGTATACAAAGCAGACTGCATCTCAGCTTAAAATTGTTTGGGACAGATATTCTTCTCCACACAGGGGGAAAAAGATTGGGTCCAAGCAGGTTCCTAACCATCGACTGTACTGTGCTGTCAAGGCAAGAAGAAGAGTAGGGTGACTCTTAGGGCAAGGAATGGGATATCAAGTTGGATGATGATGAGGTTGCACATCCAACTTGGTGTGAACCCAGAGGCACGCAGCTGAGTAGCTCATCTAAGGAGGTGGAGAAGGAAGACGAGGAGGTTACGTTGCGTCTTATGGAGCAGACACGAAGTGATGCAAGCAAGAGGAGCACTACATCCTTAGCCAAAACCGTGGCAGTGACCAGCAGCGGTCGCTGATCTGCAGCTCGCAGGAGCGCCAAGGATTGCCTAGCCTGGGCCTTTTTTGAGACCGCAAAGGATGAGCCAACTCATGTCATCTGAAAACTTTGCGATAAAAAAATCAGTAGAGAGAAAAAGTGCAATAATTTGAGTACTACATGCATGAACCTTCACATGCGCAATCAACATGCGTTACTCTGGCAATTTCACTGCGATAAAATGCGGACCAGCGGACCTCAACAACCATCAGCTGCCCCATCAACTGCATCCGCTGTTTCTTCCTCCTCCTTTGTTACCATGCCAAGTATCATCACGCAGGTCTCCCACTGCAGAACCTTTGCTTCTCTACCTGCTCTTATCAGGCTGAGTGAGAGCCCGTCAGCTGTAATGGAAGAGGACATGCATGCTGTGATTGTTTCACCGAGCACACCACACGTTTCTCAATCCACCATAACATGTCCTCCTGCACCTTACTCATAGTCCAGCAGTTTATCTGTGTCACCGTACTCCGCCCTCTTTCAGTACCGCAGCCAGCCCTCGGTCCCGCATTTGTGGTCAAGTAAAAAATTGTTCCCTCCCACACATGACAAAGCTAAGAGGTGGAAATCCACCATCTCCAATCTGTTGGCCACGAAAATGATGGTTTCAGGCCCTAATTTTTTGATCTGTGAACACTCATGTATGGCTGCTTTTTTACTGAGGAGTAGAGATGAGCGTTGTTCTACTCGAACTGTTCGCCAATCTCAAATTCCAGCTGTTTTGGGCGGTGTTCGAGCCGGTCGGCGAACACGAACAATTTGAGAAAAATTCGGCTGTTCGAGGTTATGTTCGATAACTGTTCGTGCAACAAAATCATAACTGGATTTTTTCTCAGTAATGATGAAAATTAATGTTAATACGCAGTTTGAGTGTACAGCGGGGCGGGGGGAGGGGCAGGGGATGGATCTCTGCAGGAACAATGAAGATCTCCATTTTTTTTTCTCTTTCCCGCATTTGCAGTGGGGAGGTGCAATCTGTCAGCCTATCAGCAGCGCACACACGGAGCGAAGTGCTTTTTTTCACACAAGCAAGGGCATGTGTGATTGGCAGTGTATGTCACATGTCCTTGCCCTATAAGACCAAGCCATTTTCCCCGTCGCCACCATTTTCTCACTGCTGCAGCTGCGTGTTAGACGGCACCGCTGTTGCTGTGTGTGCTATACCTTGTTAATTTCAAGCCAATTTTCTCTGAAATCTACAGATAGCTTGGGAGTAGGGAATAGTTGTGATTGCAGTCCTTTTAAGGACTAGGTTACAGCATTTCCTACGACTTTTATCAGGGAGGTCTGTGCTCTTAAATAGATAGGTTGTGGGAGTAAAAACTAATTGTAATTGGAGTCCTTTTCAGGACTAGGTTACATGAGTTCCTATCAGTTTTTGCCAGGCAGGTCTGTGCCAGTGCTGTGCAAGTTTTTTTCACAGCATTTGGCTGAATCTAGCAAAGCTAATCCTTTTTGGCCTATTGCAGAGTGTGTTAGTCAGTGGAGTAGCCTATCTATGTTGCAAGATATAACACCTGTGTATAGAATACCAATTTTTTTACTGCACCTAGTGAAGTAAAATCTTTTGGGCATAGCATCATTCTATTAGTCCATCTATACTGACCTCCATCAGGTTGCAAACTGAATATAATTTTTTTCTGCATCTAGCTCTGAAAAAATATTTGGGCTTCTAGCGGTGTGTGGGACTTGGTCTATTAGTCCATCTATACTGACCTCCATCAGGTTGCAAATTAAAAATAATTTTTTTCTGCATCTAGCTCTGAAAAAATATTTGGGCTTCTAGCGGTGTGTGGGACTTGGTCTATTAGTCCATCTATACTGACCTCCATCAGGTTGCAAATTAAAAATAATTTTTTTCCGCATCTAGCTCTGAAAAAATATTTGGGCTTCTTGCAGTGTGTGGGACTTGGTCTATTAGTCCATCTATACTGACCTACATCAGGTTGCAAATTAAAAATAATTTTTTTCTGCATCTAGCTCTGAAAAAATATTTGGGCTTCTAGCGGTGTGTGGGACTTGGTCTATTAGTCCATCTATACTGACCTCCATCAGGTTGCAAATTAAAAATATTTTTTTTCTGCATCTAGCTCTGAAAAAATATTTGGGCTTCTAGCAGTGTGTGGGACTTGGTCTATTAGTCCATCTATACTGACCTCCATCAGGTTGCAAATTAAAAATAATTTTTTTCTGCATCTAGCTCTGAAAAAATATTTGGGCTTCTAGCGGTGTGTGGGACTTGGTCTATTAGTCCATCTATACTGACCTCCATCAGGTTGCAAATTAAAAATTATTTTTTTCTTCATTTATCTCTGAAAAAATATTTGGGCTTCTAGCAGCGTGTGGGACTTGTTCTATTAGTCCATCTATACTGACCTCCATCAGGTTGCAAATTAAAAATAGTTTTTTACTGCATCTAGCTCTGAAAAAATATTTGGGCTTCTAGCAGTGTGTGGGACTTGGTCTATTAGTCCATCTATACTGACCTCCATCAGGTTGCAAATTAAAAATAATTTTTTTCTGCATCTAGCTCTGAAAAAATATTTGGGCTTCTAGCAGTGTGTGGGACTTGGTCTATTAGTCCATCTATACTGACCTCCATCAGGTTGCAAATTGAATAAAAAAATTTTCTGCATCTAGCTCTGAAAAAATATTTGGGCTTCTAGCGGTGTGTGGGACTTGGTCTATTAGTCCATCTATACTGACCTCCATCAGGTTGCAAATTAAAAATAATTTTTTTCTTCATTTAGCTCTGAAAAAATATTTGGGCTTCTAGCAGTGTGTGGGACTTGTTCTATTAGTCCTTCTATACTGACCTCCAGCAGGTTGCAAATTGAATATAATTTTTTTCTGCATCTAGCTCTGAAAAAATATTTGGGCTTCTAGCGGTGTGTGGGACTTGGTCTATTAGTCCATCTATACTGACCTCCATCAGGTTGCAAATTAAAAATAATTTTTTTCTGCATCTAGCTCTGAAAAAATATTTGGGCTTCTAGCGGTGTGTGGGACTTGGTCTATTAGTCCATCTATACTGACCTCCATCAGGTTGCAAATTAAAAATAATTTTTTTCTGCATCTAACCCAGCCAATAGTTTTGGCCTAATACCACAGTTTGGCCACTCAGCTCTGCTCGGTTACCATCCATTGTTTTTTTGTGCAAACAACTCCAGAGTTGTGAATTAGTTAACCACCAAAATGAGTGGAAAAAGGCCTGCTGCTGGTGGAAAGGGGAATAGGCGTGTTGGGAAGGGGAAAAAAGGTTGTGTCCGTGGGGTAGGTGCAGAAGAAAGACCATCTTCCAGCCAAACTAAAATGTCTACTTCTTTTAGCGGACAATGTGATAAGATCCCTTTCTTACGGCCACGCCAATCGCTACAAATTCCAGATGAGGCACAAAAACAGCAGGTGCTTCAACGGATATCAAGTGCTCCTTTAAGTGGGCTCTCCTCCACATCAACTTCAACATCACAAATACTCCAGTCCTCAAAGGTGTCACCCAAATCGCACTTGCTTCCTCACAGCTCCCAAATCTCCAGCTGCCCGTCTGAGTATGAGGTAGAACAGATGGTTGAGTCTGCAGAGCTGTTTACTCATACTATAGCCTGGGAATCAGAGGTCGACTCCAGCGCTTCTGTGAATCCAGACGAGGAAATGATCTCCACTGATGCCCAGAATCTTTATGAGTCGGATCCAGGACCAGACGCAGAAGGTTCTGACCATAATGTAGACCCTCATTCCCAAACTGTAACTCCTGTTGGTGGAGACAATGAGGAAGACGATGATAAGACTCAAATACCTGATTGGAGCGACAACTTTAGTTTTTTGTCAGGGCAGGAACAGGTTGGCTCTGAGGACGACGGGTGTGATAACGCACAGGGTGATGATGATGAGGTCGGAGATCCCACTTACTGTCAACCCACAGTCAGCCAAGAGATGAGGTCAGCAGAGGAGGTGGAGGAAGATGCTAGTGACGACGAGGTCAGGTTGCGCCTTCCTGGACAGAGACGTAGTACTGGAAGCACGTCAACAACTGCATCCTCAAACACAACTCTGCCTCTCACCACAAGTCGTGGTGGCTCTTCAGGTCGCATGGGTGCTAAGCCTTGCATAGCCTGGGCATTTTTTCAGATCGATAAAGATGACCCAACTCGTGTTATCTGTAACATTTGTCAGCAAAAGCTAAGTAGAGGCCAAAAAATACATAGTTTGAGTACTTCATGCATGAACCGGCACATGGACATGAAGCAAAAGTTGCAGTGGGAAGCTCAGTGTGCTACAATGCGGTCTAGCCGGCCGGGCCAACCACCGTCTGCCATATCTTGTGCATCCGCGGCCTCTTCATCCTCTGTGACTGGGGGGACAGCAGTCACACCTGTTTTGGGGCGCAGACCTGCCACCTCTTTACCCGCAACAGCCAGCGTGATTGGCAGGTCATCATTTTCTGTGGAGGTGGTAACACCAGCTGGTCTTGAGCGCTGTCCGACATCGATAGCACCACCTTTGGATCAAGGCAACCTAACATGTCCGCCTGCATCTTCCTCACAGACCGGCAGTTTGCCGGGGACACCCTTATCAACCCCGTCTAAGCACAATAGCCAGCCCTCGGTCCCTCAGATGTGGACAAGTAAAAGACCATTTCCTCCTAGCCATGAGAAAGCTAAGAGGTTGAATTTCACCATCTGCAAGCTCTTGGCTACAGAAATGCTGCCTTTCCGCCTGGTGGACACAGAGGATTTTCGAGACCTTATGTCCGTCGCAGTGCCCCAGTACCAGATGCCCAGTCGGCACTACTTCTCAAAGAAAGGTGTGCCTGCGCTCCACCAGCATGTCGCACACAACATCACCGCTTCTTTGAGAAACTCTGTGTGTGACAGGGTGCATTTCACCACAGACACTTGGACGAGTAGGCATGGACAGGGGCGTTACATGTCGCTGACTGGGCACTGGGTAACTATGGTGACAGCAGGACAAGGGGCTGCTGTCCAAGTCTTGCCGTCCCCACGAGTTGTGCGTCAATCCTCTTTATGTCATTTTTCCACCACTGCTTCTGCCTCCTCAACCTCCTCTCGGTCTTCCACCTGCACCCAAAGCCTGTCTGGTCATGCCACAAGCTTTCTAACTGCGCAGAAGGGATCCTGCACACCTCCTTACTATGCTGGCAGTAGGGCTCAACGTCATCAGGCGGTTTTTACATTGAAATGTCTGGGAAATGTGAGTCACACAGCTGAGGAGTTGTGGTCAGCTCTGGAGAACCAATTTCATGAATGGTTGTCTCCACTGGACCTGAAACCAGGGAAGGCCGTGTGCGACAATGCTGCAAACCTGGGTGCGGCCCTTCGCCGGGGCAATGTCACACACGTGCCTTGTATGGCTCACGTGTTGAACCTGGTTGTCCAGCAATTTTTAGCCCACTATCCCAGACTAGATGGCCTTCTGCAGAGGGCACGGTCGCTGTGTGCTCACTTCCGCCGTTCGCATCCCGCAGCTCAGCGACTTACATCTCTACAGAAGTCGTTGGGCCTGCCACTTCACCGGCTAAAATGCGATGTGCCTACCCGGTGGAATTCAACTCTGCACATGTTGCAGCGACTGTGGCAGCACCGACAAGCCCTGGTGCAATACGTTCTGACGTATAGCCTGGGCCAACGAGATTCAGAGGTGGGGCAAATCACGCTGGAGGAGTGGTCTCAGATCAGGGACCTATGCACCCTTCTGCACAGTTTTGAAATGGCGACGAAGATGTTTAGTGCTGACGATGCCATTATCAGCATGACTATTCCGGTGATTTACATGCTGGAGCACATGTTAAACAGAATTCGGAGTCAGGTGGTGGCACAAGAGGAGGTGGAGGAAGTAGAGGAGGAGGAGTTGTATGCGGAAGGGTTAACATCTGCAAGGTCCAGACGGTCGGCAGCACCAAGGCGGCAGGCATGTGAGGGTGGGGGAGATGGTTTTACCAGGGCGCATGGTAGCAGCCAAACTAGTGAGGAAGGTGCAGGAGCCCAGGAAGAAGTGGAGGACGAACTGATGGAAGACTCATCAGATGAGTGAGACCTTGATCACATTTCTGTTGTGCGAGGTTGGGGGGAGAGGACAGAGGAAGGAAGCATGATTGTTACCTCGCCACCAACACAACAGGGACTTGGTGCTCCTGGATGCGCAACACACATGAGTGCCTTCTTGCTGCACTACCTGCAACATGACCCTCGAATTGTGAGAATTAGAAATAATCCTGACTACTGGGTTGCCACACTGTTAGATCCCCGGTACAAAAGTAAATTTGCAGAAATTATTCCTGCCATAGAAAGGGATGCACGCATGCAGGAGTATCAGCAGAGACTGTTGCAGAATCTTACATGTGCTTTTCCACAAAATACCAGTGGTGCACGTAGTGAATCTCACAGTTCCAACTTGCCAACCGTGGGACCGTCAAGTGTTCAGCACTCAAACCGTAACAGAACCACAGTATCTGCTGGTAACATCAATTTTGCGGAATCATTTCACCACTTTTTTAGCCCATCCTTTGCAAGGCCACAGGAGACAAGAAGTCTGACACATAGTCAACGCCTAGAGACGATGGTACAGGAGTATCTCCAAGTAAACATTGAAGCCACGACTGTGTCACTGGACCCTTGCTCTTTTTGGGCTTCCAATCTGGATAAATGGCCGGAGCTAGCCACTTACGCCTTGGAGATCTTGTCATGCCCCGCAGCCAGCGTTCTGTCTGAACGTGTGTTCAGCGCTGCTGGTGGTGTGCTGACAGATAAGCGCACGCGGCTCTCCACTGATAATGTAGACAGACTCACGTTCATAAAGATGAACAAATCATGGATCCGAAACGACTTTTCTACCCCTGTGTCATCCTGGGGAGAGTAAAAGCTTGATGATTGGTTAAAATCACCCTACCAACCGTTTTAAGCTTTCAAATTACTAATCATGTTTATCTGTATCTTGACTGGAAAATAATTTGGGCTTTGTAGCAGTGTGCAGCACTGATCCTATTAGGCCATCTATACTAAAGCTTCACCAGATTTAAAATTAAAAATAATTTTTAGCTGCATCTAGCCCGGAAAATAATTTTGGGGCTCCGAGATGCGCAAGGCACATAAGTGCCTTCTTGCTGCACTACCTGCAGCATGACCCTCATATTGTCAGAATTCGAAGTAATCATGACTACTGGGTTGCCACACTCTTAGATCCCCCAAACTTTTCGATCAACCTTTTCATTTTAATAAAGACCAAAAAAATGGTCATTTTTGAAATTATAAGCATTAGCAGGTTGTTAGAAACTGAAATCAAACAGTTTTCAACTCAAAACTTTATTCTAGGTGATGTTACATTTTCACATAGGACCCCTTGTTCGAAAGGAGCTTCTGAACTCTCTCGTCCATTGAATTTGTCAGGTTTTGGATGGTTTCTGCTTCAATTGTTTTGCATGAGGACAGAATACCCTCCCAGAGCTGTTGCTTAGATGTGAACTGCCTCCCGCCATCATAGACACTCCTTTTAATGATGCTCCAAAGGTTCTGAATGGGGTAGAGGTCAGGGGAGCATGGGGGTCACACCATAAGTTTGTCCCCTTTTATGCCCATATCAGCCAGAGATGCAGATGTTTTATGTGCAGCATGAGATGGTGCATTATCATGCAGAAAAATGATCTTGCTGTGAAATACACGGTTCTTCTTCTTGAACCATGGCAGGAAGTGCTGTTTGAGAAAATCCACATACATTATGGAGTTCATCTTTAGCGCCTTCAGGGATCCTAAAGGGGCCGACAATCTCTCTCCCCATGATTCCAGCCCAAAACATTACTCCACCTCCTCCTTGTTGGCGCTGTAGCCGTGTTTGCGTGGGGTGTCCATCAACCAGCCATCCTCCACTCCATCCATCTGGACCATCGAGCGCTGCACGGCACTCATCCGTGAACAAAACAGTTTTGAAATCAGTCTTCATGTAATGTTTGGCCCACTGGAGCCGTTTCTGCTTGTGTGAAGTGGATAGAGGAGGTCGACAGGATGGCGCATGCACAGCTGCAAACCTCTGAAGGACCCTGCATCTTGTTGTTCGGGGGACGTTGGAGGCACAAGCAGCTTCAAAAACTTGTCTGCTGCTATGACAAGGCTTTTTTGCCGCTGCTCTTTCAACCTGACGTAATTGCCTGTAGGAAAGAGTCCTCAATTTGCCCTTATCAGCACGCACACGTGTGTACTGTGAATCAGCTACATACTTCTTGATTGCCAAGACACTTCATCCTGATCATCGCACAATGTTGATTGTAGTCATGCCTTGACCTAAACACTCCACAATTTGTTGCTTCTCAGCAGCCGACACATCCTTTTTCTTTCCCATTTTGGCAGAAAATGTAGGCTGCTTAATAATGTGGGAGAGACTTCTTAAGTAGTCTTGCCTTTCATTGGACACACCTGCCAAACTAATTAGCACAGGTGTCTGCAATTGCTTACAGTGATATAAAGAGCCCTGACACACATCACCATCAATGAGTTTAACTGACAAACAAACAAATTCTTCCCTTATCACTCCTAAACACTTTTTGTATAATAATTTGGAACGCAGTGTACATGTGCTTTTCCACAAAACACCAGTGGTTCACGTAGTGAATCTTACAGTTCTAACTTGCCAACCGTGGTCTGTATGGAGTTGTTCAATAAAGGGCCCAAAATTAAGATAACATAGATGGGAGAGGTCTCTATGAATAGGAATTCCTAAGTATTTGATACCCTGTGAGGGCCAGGCAAAGGGAAAGTTGGACTGGATGGAATCCTATATGGATTTGGGGAGGGAGACATCGAGGGCCTCAGACTTCGCTGCATTGATTTTAAAATTTTACCATGTAACAAAGTGATCTATTTCAGCCATAACAGCATGGATGGATATATGTGATTGAGTGATATATACTAGGACATCATCAGCAAATAGAGAGCACTTGTACTCGGTGCCTCCCACCTCAATCCACCTAATATTGGGGTTATGGCGAATTGATGAGAGCAGGTGCTCCGTCACTAGGATGTATAAGAGAGGGGACAGAGGACATCACTGCCTTGTCCCATTGGTGATTGTGAAAGGTGATGAAAATGTTCTGACGCACCCCCTGGGCCTTGGGACACCCGGAGCCGGACCCTTTTTGGTGGATGCTGGTGGTTGTAGTCTTCGTGGCGGCGACCCAGTTCCGTGGCTCAGGGCGGTCAAACCAGTGGCGGAACTATTTATGTGGTTTTGATGTTTAAATGTCCGACTACGCCACCCGTGGATTGCGGTCAGAGTGAACCGCCGCTACAGGGCAGACCACTGAGGCTGGTGTTGTGGGTGCAGCAGAGCGTAGCATAACTCCCCACGGGAGGAGCATAGCCTCAGGGCAGTGTATGCGGAGGATGGGGGTGATGGTGCAGGGCAGCAGCAGTAACGACACGGAGTCAGTGATGCAGTTCAGGGCCTTTACTCACAGTTCTTATTATCCAGACCACGTCTGCAGGTAACGGCTGCCCACGTCGTACTGTGCTCACCAGGTGAGGGGCTCAGACAACTCCCAGATAACTTTGGAGCACTTCACAGGACCCCCTTTGTGTGTCCTTTGTCTGGCCTTTCTTACCAACACTTCTGTCCGGCTGCCTCGGGCCTCCTCTTGGTAAACTTGGCGCCAGTTTCCCTGACCCTATGTGGTGCCTTCCTAGCGGGTGTAGCGAGGGGCTGCGCCACATAAAATGTCAGAGCCTCCGGTTTCTAGCTGAGGGTCGTTTCCTGCCTCCACTAGTTCGGGGACCGGTCTCCCCCTTTGGCCTGACCCCTCCACGCAGGTGGATTCGGGCGTGCGGTGGCGACTCGCCCGTCCGCACCCCTGGGATCCCTTCATTCCTCGTTCCTGGAGCCTTCTCCGCTCCTCTTCCTTCCTTCTCCCTCTTCCAGGCCTGGGCCTCTGTTACTAGGCCCGCCTCCGGAGCAGAGCTCATGCAGAGCCCCTGCTCCCTGCCACTTCTGCTCAGACTTCTCTGCACTGAACTAAGATGGTGCCCACCTTTTATACTCCCTTCTCAATGCACCCAGGAACTGCTTCCTCCCTGCTCCTGCACTACAGGGTTCCCCTTCCTCAGTGTTCCCTCCCCCCACTCCAGCCAGGGACAGGGACTGTCGTGCCCATCTCAGGGGCATATTGGTCGCCCTGCCCCACGGCAATGTGGTGTAATGCATGCAGGTGTCGGGTCCTGATCCACACTCCATCCTTACCTGAGAGTGAGATATCACACCTCTGGGTGAGGTGCAATACGTCTTTAGCAACCGAGCCCTCAGGGTGCTACAGTTCCATTTATCTTCAGCCTAGGTGACGTATTGCGATACAGGGCCGTGATTTTGGCTATAAAAGGGTCCCCTAGACCCCTACCCCAAGCTTTTTAAGAGAATCATATATGGCGTGCCAGGAGACTCTATGGAATGCTTTCTCAGCATCCAACGAGAGTATCTAATTACAAATTTTTAACTGCATCTAGCCCAGGAAATACTTTGTGCCTAGTAGCAGTGTCTGCTAGTAAGCGGATTATCCCGGCTGTTAAGCAAGCTGCACCACCTGTAGTTTAGACACTTAATTTTTTCAAAGGAAATGCTTCGGGACCATGGGATACTTAGTGAAGAGCATCAGGAGGCACCCCAAGGCATAGGGGCTGGGACTGGCAGTAGGATGCCTTGCGGTGGACAGCCGAGCTCGATCCTTATAAAAGCTTTTTAACTGCAGCAGCTTTAGTGGACGCTACTGGAGCTGGAATTACCGCGGCTGCTGGCATGAGACTTGCCCTCCAATAGATCCTTGTAAATGGATTTAAAGTGTATTCATTCAAATTAGAGAGACAATTTAAATTAAAAAGCTTAGAGCTGCCTCCACCACAAGGGGGCTCGCTCGACCCACCAGCGGACAGGCACCAGTATTGGGAGAGGGGGGCTGGCCGTCAGGGTTCACCGCGGCTCTGGCACAAACCCGGCGACACGGAGGTGGCGCAGGCAGGAGCGGACTGGCCGTGTCGGCTTCTCACTTTTTGGATTTTAGAAGGGCATGACATGCCTATATCTGTGTCTCCCCCTCCTTTTACTCCTCCACCTCTTTTATTTTCGCATGACTATATGTACTTGTCACTTTTCCATGTGTTAGTTATGTCTTCTGAGCAGTTTGTCAGCTTTTGGACACCTTTGAAGGTGTTTTCTATGTGTTTCTATGTGTTTTTGTTTGCCTGCCATTGGTTTTAACGGTGTTCGAAGGTGTTCGACGAACAGTTCGACGAACAGTTCGGCGAACACACGGGTGTTCGACGAACCGAACCGAACTCGAACACTACGGGGGTGGCTCAACACTACTGAGGAGGTAAACGGAGAACCTGAAGGAAACACCCCCAAACACGGGAAGAACATACAAATGACTTGCAGATGTTGTCCTCTATCATCATAAAGGAGTTAGCTCATTGTCTAGGAGACTGACCATCGCTGATGTCTACCTTGTGAACATTGTGGTGAAGCTTGCAAGGTGTCATGGGTTTACCGTGACAGAGAGGAGCCTGAAAACTGCAGCATCTGATTCCTCCCACTCCTGCAGTCATTAAAAAGAAGCCTTATGCTTTCATATTAATCGGTGCAGGGGTTGATCTGCTCAGTTGTGAGCTCCTGGAAGCTTAACGTGATTTAGGCTCTCAACAGATTTGTCCCGTGCATCTCCCCTACTGTGATAACACTGTACCCAAACACATTAGACTGTCGCCTACCGTGGAAACCTTGAAAAGGAAGCTGAAGACCCACTTCTTGTGACAAGCGTACAATCTGTGGCAACCCTCGCTCCAGCACACCGCTGCACGACTTGCTGTACCCTGACCTACTGTATCCTCACCCATTCCTTGTAGATTGTTTGTGTGCCCTGGAGGGCAGAGTCCTCTCTCCACTTGTACCAGTCGGTGACCCATTTTGACTTGTAACGCGCCATGGAATAAATGTCACTGTAATAGTAATAATAATTATAGTACTTGTACTCTGGGTCAATTGATGGCACTTTCCAGGTGTCTACCCCTAATTTGATGTGTTTTGGCAGATTTTGGGCTGGTTTTAAGGTGTTGCATATGCGTTTTTTTGTCCACCCATTGAATCCTATGGCGTTTGGTAACACTCGACGAGCATTCGACAAATAAATTGGCGAATATCGCAAATTCGGCGATCGTAATCCGAATCGAATATTGAAACATTCACTCATCTCTATTCATAATTACTAAAAAGGATTATAATATGCTGAGTTGTATGAATCATCTCATGTAAAGTGACTAGTGCACACTGTAAAATATCAAAAAAGTTCTTGGTGCAAATACCAGAAACAGGCTATAATTCCTAAACCGATCCTGCCTGCGATTCTGCAGCTTACGCTGAAGTCACATCAACAGAGCAGCTTTTCTTCCTCTGGGCTGCTCTACCAAAGGGACGTCACTGCCGATGTTATGTGGATTGACTTCCCGCTGCTGCCTAACTGCGGGGAGCCGGCTAGTAATCAGCATGACATTGGCAGTCATGTCCTATTAACAGAGCAGCCGGTAGAGGAAGAATGTACTCTATACTGTTCTTGTATCCATGTAGTAAGTTTGACTGTTACAAAGCTTGATTCTGTACTCATATCTATGCACCAGCCACCCTTAATTTTAAATCTTATTAACTCTGTTTCACACAAAGTGAGGGAAGGAATAAATGTACAATGATGTGAAGAGGGAGAAGGGATCCCAACAACTAGGGAAAGGGGGAGTGGAGACCCCTAGGCAGATCTAATATAACCCTCCCTACCCTATCGTCCCTATATAGGTTCTGCACCTATCGCTGAGCAGGAACCTAAACCCTGAATGTCCCTAGAGTGAGGCCCTAAAAAGGGAGGGGACGGAGTGAGCACTAATCAGGCCCCACTACAATATAAAAACAACAAGGTAAACAAACAAAAGGGATACAAGTGGGGTTATCTCTCTGGTGTCTGCTCAAGCTAATTTTCCTCCAAGGGCACCAAAGATGAAACTAGCCTACTGCCAGTATTCCAAGTCTGCACAGAGGTACATAGAACTATCACCGGTGACTCTCTGGAGAAACTGAGAGTTTTTAACTACCATGCAAGAGTGTGTGTCAATCAGCAGCAGAAGGTGGCGGTCGCTGCTGGGTCCTAAAGGAAGAAGGATATAACTATACTACAGAGATGAGAGGACCAAGAAAGTGTCTGCAATGCCAAGTGCAGTGACCTTCTACAGCCAGATTCAGAGCGACTGTCTGTCACGCCTGACACACCCGTGACAGTACCCCCCTTCTACGAGTGGCCTCCGGACACTCAGGACCAGGTTTCTCAGGATAAGAGGTATGGAACAAATGAACCAGCCTGGAAGCATTCACCTCTGATGCCGAAACCCACATCCTTTCCTCTGGACCACAACCCTTCCAGTGCACCAAGTACTGTAGGGAACGACTCTGGAGGCGAGAATCTACAATCCTCAAAATTTGAAACTCTAAATTATCATCAACCATGATTGGGGGCGGTGGCAGAGGGGAGGACTCAAGAGTTCCACATATTTCTTGATTTCTTGAGCAGAGACCTGTGAAACATATTGTGGATCTTAAGAGCCTAAGGTAGCTCAAGACGAAACGCTGCTGAGTTAATGACGGCAGTTATTTTATAGGGACCAATAAACCTAGGTCTCAGCTTCCAGGAAGGAACCTTCAACTTGAAATTCCTGGTAGACAACCACACAAAGTCATTCACACTTATGTCTGGACCATGCAAGCGTTTCCTGTCAGCCATATGTTTGTACCTGTCTCCCATGATCTTCAAGTTACTCAGAACCCCACGCCACACCGAGGAGAGCGACGAAGCAAAACTTTTCTCCTCAGTAACTCCCGAAGCCCCTCCCCTCCCTGCCCATTCGACTGAGGATGGAAGGCAGAGGAAAAGGACAGCTGCATCCCCAGTCGAGAACAGAAAGCTTTCCAGTCCTTAGAAACAAACTGGGTCCTCTGATCTGACACCACATCAGAAGTAACCCCATGATACTTCACGATCTCATTTTTAAATACCTGAGCAAGAGTCTTGGCATTCGGAAGTTCCAGTAATGCGATGAAGTGAACCATTTTACTGAAGCTACCTACAACCACCAAAACCACAGTCTTGCCTGCAGACACCGGTAGGTCAGTAATAAAATCCATGGACAAGTGTGTCCATGGCCTGCTAAGAATAGGTAATGGAAGAAGAGGACGGGTATGCGATTCTTTAGAACGCACGCAAATACTACAAGCAGACATATGTTCAACCATATCCTGATGCAACCCCGGCCACCAAAAACGATGAGAAAGAAGGTCCGCAGTTGCCTTACCACCTGGATGACCAGCAAGCATAGAGTTGAGATGTTCCCTAATTACTTTTGCGGCGCAAATTAGATGGTACAAATAACCCCTGAACCTCCAATACCTCACCCTCCAGTTCAGGGGACAATGCCGAAATGACTACCCCCTTCTGCAAAATCGCAGGATTCTCAAGGTAACCACCACCAGGGAAACTTTGGGACAAAGCATCAGCCTTGACGTTTTTAACCCCTGGATGGAAAGTGACAGCAAAATTGAACCTAATAAAAAACAGGGACCATCTAGCTTGCCTAGGGTTCAGATGTTTAGCCGATTGAAGATATGACAGGTTCTTATGGTCCGTGATAATAGCAATAGGATGGACAGCCCCCTCCAACCAATGTTGCCAACAGCTCTCTATTATCCACATCATAATTTCTCTCAGCTGATGATAATTTCTTGGAAAAGAAAGCGCATGGATGCCAATTACCAGGGGATGGACCCTGAGCCCCAACTCCACTTCTCCAATGCATCAACAATAAAAGATTGAGAAACATCGGGTTGACTGAGTATAGGTGCTGTGGAAAAACAACTCTTTAGAAAGGAAAAAGCCTGCTGGGCGGCATTCGACCATTTAGACAAATCGGTCCCCTTCCGTGTCATGTCAGTGAGGGGTTTCACAATTACCAAATAATTTTGGATACACTTCCGGTAAAAATTAGTAAAGACCAGAAAACGCTGTAAAGCCTTCAGGTTCTCGGGACGATCCCAATCACGGAGAGCACGGATCTTCTCCGAATCCATCCGAAAACCCAAAGATGACAACTGGTACCCCAAAAACTGCACCTCCTGGACGGCAAAAACACATTTTTCAAGTTTGGCATATAATTTATCCCTTAGTACCTGAAGCACCTGTTTAACATGCCCTCGATGTGTCTCAAAATCAGGTGAGTAAATCAAAATATCATCCAAATAGACCACCACAAACCTGCCCACCAAATGATGGAAAATGTCTTGTATGAAATGCTGGAACACTCAGGTGCATTGGTCAGACCGAAAGACATAACCAAACTCTGAAAATGCCCCTCAGAGTATTGAACGCCCTTTTCCATTCATCCCCTTCTCTGATTCTAACCAGGTTGTAGGCTCCCCTTAAATCCAACTTGTAGAACACCTTAGCTCCCACAACCTGGCTGAAAAAATCTGGAATCAGATGAAGAGGGTATGGATCTCGGATAATACTTAATTCAATTCCCAGAAATCTAAACAGGGAGGAAGACCACCATCTTTCTTCTTCACAAAGAAGAACTCTGCCACCACGGGCGAAGATGATGGTCTGATATGTCCCTTCTCTAGATTTTCCGCAATGAAATCCTTCATGGCATGTCTCTCAGGGCCAGACAGATCATACAGTCTGGATTTTGGTAGTTCTGCTCCGGGGGTCAAGTTAATAAGACAGTCACATGAACGACGAGGCAAATTCTGACACCCCTTCTAAGAAAAAATGTTCTCAAAACCAGACAAAAACTCAGGTAAGGTCTCTGTAGAGACTACAGAAAGGGAAATGTTTAAACAGTTCTCATGGCAGTAATCTCCCCATTCAATAATCTCTTTGGATTGCCAGATCTCACAATGAACAGACCCCACCCTCAGTCTTACATTATGTACAAAACACTATTCCAAAGGCATATACAGTACATCAATATGTAACTTAGATCATATCTCCCCATTTGTTAATTATAGGCAAAACTATTAGGTGGGTTCCCAATCATGCAACTTAAACTTGGAATGAATCCAAATACCACATGCAAATTAATATAATAATATTCTTTATTGAAAAATATTAATTAAAAATTCATTTTATAATCACAAACTTCAAGAGGGAAAGGATGAGTCAAAAAGAAAGGATGTGGGCACACATTGACCAAGATAATTCCTAATGTTAGATTCTCATTCATATGGGTTGATACTCATAGGAGGAAACTCAGATATTATAGTAATAATAAAATCCTCCACACCACCCAGTAACATGCATAGAATATAACTATACAAAGAGAATCATAAGTAAGACATAGCTTCAATGGAGACCTTGAAATTGGATATGGCAATATAGCTCTCAAACTAAATCTATATAGCAAAATTGGTAAGCTGCTACTTTCCCAAGTGGGAGCACCAAAAGAAGAGGGGATAGGAGGAAGATTCAATATAGTAATAATAATAATGTCCTCCACACCACTCAGTAACATACACAGGGTATAGCTATGAGTAAATCACAGCTTCAATGGAAGCCTAAATATTAGATGTAATAGTATAGTTCCCAGAATAAGTCTATATAGAAAAATGGTAAACTGATGCTATCCCAAGTGGGGGTATCAGTATAAACCATCCGACTTAACCATCAGGAATATCAATGAGCCCGGTCCCACACCACAGGTACCGAATTTTTAATTAATATTTTTCAATAAAGAATGTTATTATATTTATTTTCATGTGGTATTTGGATTCATTCCAAGTTTAGGTTGTATTATGTACAATCTGAGTCCGAGCTTTCTGTGCAAGTGGCGCTTAGTTGATGGCAAAAATAGGAATGGGCTTAGCTAAAGTACAGCAAGCAAGCCATTGAGTTCTCACAAACTCAGCATCAACCATGCTGACTCCAGCTCCACTGTCTACAAACACAGAATTTTTTTCAGTCCTGCTCTCTAGCACCACCTCTGCTTTCAGAGCAAACTGAGAACTGCAGGTTGACGAGAAACACACCCACTGATTATCCAACTCCAGACTACCAAGGGTTAATCGAGCTTCATTTTGCTTAGGAATGGAGGGACAGCCCCAATAAAGTGTCCCTCTTTAGCCCAAAAAAACACACGCCCTTCTTTTTGCAGATCTCAACCCAAGCAAGGGTATGTCAATCATCAGCAGAAGGTGGGAAAATATACGATGCAGAGGTACCCCTTAACTGCATGGGTTCTTCCACCTCCACCAGCATTGAGGTGTATCGAGGATTTACAGGTAATGTTTGTCTGAAATCTCCCTCAAGCAATATTAATGCGTTCCCAAATGGTCTGATGTTTCCACGTAAATCTTGCACTGATCGATCAAGAGCCTCGAGTGATTTTTTGTGCGCCATTGTGCATTCATCCCAAACAATAAGTTTGCATTTCTGTAATACTTTTCCCATGCTGGATGCTTTGGAAATGTTGCACATGGGAGTTTCAATGAATTGCATGTTCAATGGCAAGGCAGAGGAGGAGGGGGTGATCCCCTTCATGTTCCGGGCAAGTACTGGCCATATCATAGCACCACTCCCTCCGGTGGCGCAGTGGGATTTGCACTCACTCGCTATCCGCCCACTGCTGCGAGGTTCGGGCCCAGATCAGTGCCCAGAGCAGAGGCCGCGACCTGTGCCATTCCATGTAGCCTCCCTCTCTCTTTCCCTCCCTCCCCCACTTGTTGTTGCGCAGTCGAAAATAAGACTCACCTGCTGGAGAAGAAGCCACAGCAACGGTGCCAGAGAGCAGAGGCGGCCGACTCTCAGGCGGTGGCAGTGATGAGCAGCAGAGTCTTTTGGCCTCGAACAGACAGTCTCGTCATTCCTCTTCCCCCAAACCTCTACAGGGGACACGAAAGCAGCAGAGCACAGGCAGCGGCTAGGGCGAATGAAGGAGAGGGAGAAGGGTTTATGAATGAGATGTCACTAAGGAAGGGAGAATGCTGGGCGGCCGGGGAGAGTCAGTCTGGGACTGAGCTCGTAACACCCCTCTCTTGCTGTTGATTTTACGTTCAACAGCTGGTATATAAAAACATAGTAGGTATATAAAAACATGTATGTATTAGAATGCAACATTGTGTCAAAATTTCAAAGCAAACGGTGAAGAACTTTTGGAGATTTAAGATTTTGAACAAACGAACATTTACATTTTTATTTATATAAGATTGGGAAAACAGTAACTACTATAGGAATCGCTATTTTGAACTTTGAAAGGGCAACTATAAGGCTAGCCACAAATATCCCCAGTTGAATTAAGGACCAGCAGGATGTTTTGTCTGGCTCCTCATTTTTATAGTAGTCTTCTAGAACTGAGTAAGATTTTTTTAGACTGATATTTATTAATAAGTCATAACAGTAAAACCCTCTGTTCAATACTGTATAGGTCTCCCTCAAGCTGCCAAAACAACACTGATTAATTAACATATGGGCTCCACATGACCTCTGAGTGTTAGAACTCTCCTGTTAGGTTTTTTTAGTTTGCTGGTCACATGACCATTTTTGCCTATTTTATCCGGCTCCGCCCTCCTGGCCTTGCTGGACTTCATTGTATTTACTACTCTTGAGCTAGCTTGGTGCTCTGTTGCCGTTCTCTGTTAGTTTTGCTAGGTCTTCTGACCTCTATGCTTTTTGTTGTGTGTTTGTCTTTGACTGCTACAATTTCTGCTAGGAGGTGTCCAACTTATCCCAGTCCCTAGTTCTTGTAGGGATCCCTCCCTCACTTCTATAGGTCTTCGTACAGACTAGCCGAGGACTTTAGCGGGTCTGATCGCAGGATCAGGTTCCCCGTTACATCGTAGGGATCTAGTTTAGTTCTATTGTAGGGACAGATCTCCTGTCTTTCCTTAGTCCCTGTAGCAGATCATAACAGTAAGTCCAGCCCTAAAAGAAAAAAAAAATTTTCTCTAAGGAAAGACCTCCAGTTTTCCATCATGGTTTCGGTTCAAGATTTGGCTCAACGCTTGCAGGGACTCTCTCTGGAGGTGGCCAAGCTCCAACAACACGTGAGTAGCTGTTCTGGAGCACATTTTGTGGAACCAAAGGTACGTCTGCCTGATTTATTTATTGGCGAACAACAAGATTTTTTTTCTTTTAAAAATGCTTGTTTATTGTATTTTCGTTTGAGACCCGGATCCTCTGGTGATGAATCACAGCGCATAGGGTTCATAATGTCACTTTTGCGCAAAGATCCTCAGGGATGGGCCTTCTCTCTCCAACCTAGTGATCCGTGCTTTAGATCAGTGGATAGTTTTTTTTCTGCTTTGGGTTTGTTGTACGATGATCCTGATCGTGTCTCATCTGCTGAGTCTGAATTGAGACGTTTGAGGCAGGGATCAGGTAATGTGGAAAAATATTGTTCTCACTTCCGTCGGTGGTCTGCCCAGGTGGGGTGGAATGATTCAGCTTTGAAAAGCTTGTTTCTTGCAGGGCTAGGTGAAAGGGTTAAGGATTTACTGATTGCTTATCCCACACCTGGAAACTTGCAGGAGGCAATGCAATTAGCTATACGGGTGGACAGGAGACTGCGTGCAAGGGTTAATGAGAGCAAATCCTCTGCTATGTCAGCTCTGAGTCCTGAGAGGGTCTGTGCTGACAATGGAGAGCCGATGGAGATTGGGGCGATGGTACCCCGCTCTCAGGAAAAAGACCGCAGGCTTTCTGAAGGCTTGTGCTTCTATTGCGGAAATTCTGGTCATTTTATTAAGAACTGTGTGCTTCGTATGAAGAAAGAAAAAAAAATGGTCAGTCATGCACGTATTGCCTGTTTAAATTCTAAGGGAGTATTCCTATCTGCCACTACCACTGCTCAGGATGAATTAATTGAATTTCGGGTATTTGTGGATTGTGGTTCTACTCTGAATGTGATTGATGGGGGATTCTTGGAAAAACTTAGATTAGAACCTAAAACTTTGTCATCCCCTATTGCTGTGGTTTCTGTTGATGGCTCTCCCTTGAAGAGTGTTACTCATAAGGTCTGTGAATTTCCCCTCACTATTAATGGTATTCATCAAGAGAATTTGGATTTGGTGGTATTGGATAATTTGCCTTCTCCAGTAATATTGGGGTTACCCTGGTTAAAATTGCACAATCCTGTACTGGATTGGTCTACCAATGAAATTAAGTCCTGGAGCCCTAAGTGTTATGACAAGTGTTGCAACGGACGTATTGCTGCGGTGGAAAGAGGGGAATTACCTGTACCTATTCAGGATTTTTGGAGAGTTTTTTCTGAGGAGGAGTCACAAATTTTGCCTCCCCATAGAGACTATGATTGTACCATTGCTTTGCCCTCTGGAGGTTCCTAGTGCACCTTGGACACATCTGGCTATGGATTTTATTACTGACCTTCCCCCCTCTGAAGGTTTCACGGTCATCTGGGTGGTCGTGGACCGTTTTAGCAAGATGTGTCACTTGGTTCCCTTCATCAAACTGCCTTGCGCTAAGACACTCGCTAAGGCCTTTGTCAAGGAAATTTTCAGACTACATGGTGTTCCTACTGACATTGTTTCTGATAGGGGACCTCAGTTCGTGGCTCGTTTTTGGCGTGCCTTTTGTGACAGGTTGGGAATTCATTTGTCGTTTTCATCCGGATATCATCCTGAGTCTAATGGCCAGACAGAAAGGAAGAACCAGGATGTTGAGCAGTTCTTGCGTTGTTTTGTGGCAGACAATCAAGAGGGGTGGTCTGAGTTTCTGCCACTTGCTGAATTTGCTCTTAACAACCATACATCCTCTTCTGCTGGGTGTTCGCCTTTTTTTTGTTGTTCTGGGAGACATCGGTCTTTTGGGTCATTCTCCAAATTGGTTTCGGCTGTGCCTGAAGAGGAGAGTTTTTCCGGTGATTTGGAGAGAGTTTGGACGAATGTGCGTGGTAATCTTCAGGAGGCTAACAAAAAATCTAAGAGGTACTTTGATAGGAAATGGCAAGAGGTTTTGTTTGCTGTTGGTGACATGGTTTGGTTGTCCTCTAAGAATCTGCGATTGAGGATTCCTTCTAAAAAATTGGGTCCCAAGTTCGTAGGGCCCTTTAAGGTGCTTCAGATAGTTAACCAATCTGCTGTTAGGTTGGAGGTTCCTACGTCCTGGAAGATTAACCCGGTGTTTCATGTTTCTCTGTTGAAAAAAGCTGATGTGTCGGATGGTGACGCCTCTGCCACTGTTCCTCCGGTGGTGGAGGACGGGGAATATGAAATTTCCCGCATCCTAAATTCTAGACGGTATAGAGGGAGTTTGCAGTATCTCGTCGCTTGGAAGGGTTTCGGACCTGAGGATAACTCATGGGTGAGGGCGGATGATGTTTCTGCTTCCAGACTTGTCAGAGCTTTTCACAGGAGGTTTCCTGGTAAGCCTGGGCCTAGGGGATCCGGAGGATCCTCTTAGAAGAGGGGGTACTGTTAGAACTCTCCTGTTAGGTTTTTTTAGTTTGCTGGTCACATGACCATTTTTGCCTATTTTATCCGGCTCCGCCCTCCTGGCCTTGCTGGACTTCATTGTATTTACTACTCTTGAGCTAGCTTGGTGCTCTGTTGCCGTTCTCTGTTAGTTTTGCTAGGTCTTCTGACCTCTATGCTTTTTGTTGTGTGTTTGTCTTTGACTGCTTCAATTTCTGCTAGGAGGTGTCCAACTTATCCCAGTCCCTAGTTCTTGTAGGGATCCCTCCCTCACTTCTATAGGTCTTCGTACAGAATAGCCGAGGACTTTAGCGGGTCTGATCGCAGGATCAGGTTCCCCGTTACATCGTAGGGATCTAGTTTAGTTCTATTGTAGGGACAGATCTCCTGTCTTTCCTTAGTCCCTGTAGCAGATCATAACACTGAGGTGTTCTGTGGTATATGATACCAAAAAGTTAGCAGTAAAGTTGGTCCAAATTAATTCAGAGGACGGTGGATCAGAGCTCTGAAAACCACCTTCTAGCATCTGCAGCTCTTCGTTTGATTCCTTGACCTGTTGAGACATCACATGTGCATAGACGGATTATAATGAGGACGATCTGGGCTACCGCCTGGGGCCCCGAACCTCCAGGGGGCCCGGGGCGTCTATGGCCAGATTGTCCTCATTATATGTGCGGCGCCGCGGCACATACCGGCAGACAGTGGCGCTGGGGGCCCCCGGACTTCTCCCCCAGCAGCGGCGCACGGCCGTTGCTTTTTCTTTGGCTGGGCCAGCACTGCAGCAGTTAGCTTCCCTGTGCTGGCCCGGCCGCATCACTGCTAGGAGACACGGCGCTGTGACATCACGCAGTGTGCACGCGGCCTGCAGTGCTACACTGGAAAAGAGCAGGACTCAGGAGGACTGGAGCCGAGCCGGGGGATGGTGATAGTGTGTGTGTGTGTGTGTGTGTGTATATATGTATATGTGTATATGTGTGTGTGTGTGTGCAGGCAGATATCATTGTGTGATGTCTGTTTATATGTATTTTTGTGTTTCAAATGTGTTTATGCGTGTATGTATATGTCTGTATATGTTTGTGTGCGTGCGTGACTGCATGCGGCCTCCTGCTGAGTATAGATGGCGCCGTGCGGCCTCCCGCTGTGTATAGATGGCGCCGTGTGGCCTCCCGCTGTGTATAGATGGCGCCGTGCGGCCTCCTGCTGTGTATAGATGGCGCTGTGCGGCCTTCCGCTGTGTATAGATGGCGCTGTGCAGCCTCCCACTGTATATAGATGGCATCGTGCGGCCCCGTGCTGTGTATAGATGGCATCGTGCGGCCTCCCGCTGTGTATAGATGGCATAGTGCAGCCTCCCGCTGTGTATAGATGGCACCGTGTGGCCTCCCGCTGTGTATAGATGGCATCGTGTGGCCTCCCGCTGTGTATAGAAGGCACCGTGCGGCCCCCTGCTGTGTATAGATGGTGCCGTGCGGCCTCCCGTTGTGTATAGATGGCTACGTGCGGTCTCCTGCTGTGTATAGATGGTTACGTGCGGCATCCTGCTGTGTATAGATGGCTACGTGCGGCCTCCTGCTGTGTATAGATGGCTATGTGCGGCCTCCTGCTCTGTATAGATGGTGCCGTGTGGCCTCCTGCTGTCTCTGGGGGGGCGCCGTGCGGCCTACCGCTGTGTATAGATGGCGCCGTGCGACCTCCTGCTGTTTCTGGTGGGGGGCGCTGTGCGGCCTCCCGCTGTGTATAGATGGCGCCGTGCAGCCTCCCGCTGTGTATAGATGGCGCCGTGCGGCCTCCTGCTGTGTATAGATGGCGCCGTGCGGCCTCCTGCTGTGTATAGATGGCGCCATGCGGCCTCCTGCTGTATATAGATGTCATTGTGCAGCCTCCAGCTGTGTATAGGTGGCGCCGTGCGGCCTCCCGCTGTGTATAGATGGCGCCGTGCGGCCTCCTGCTGTGTATAGATGGTACGTGCGGCCTGCTGCTGTGTATAGATGGCTACATGTGCTCAATATTGAGTCATACAATTAATGTAAGGCTATGTGCCCACGATGCAGAAATGCTCCGTATTTTTTTTGAGTGTTTCTTCACCTTTTTGGAAGTGCATTGAGGTGAAGGGTACATTGCTGGAAAAGGGAAAAAAAAAAAAAAAAACCTCTTTAAATCTCTTAGTTTGCGAGTGTGAACGAGCTGCGTGTGTCTGGAGCGTAAGTGCGAACGAAAGTAAGTGTGTGACTTGTTTTTCAGTTTAGAGGTATTGGGAATACTGCAGAAAATACCTGTGTGAATTGCGGTGAGTGCTGCATTGTGACCTGCTGAGTGCTTTTCTACCTGTTTAGATTTATTGGGCTTTTTAAAACCTATTTGCTCACTACAGTTTTAGTTTCTTAGTTTACTACCTGTGTATTTAAGGGTTAACTACATTGCACTAAAATCCTGAGGTGTAGATTTACTCACAAAGGGTTAATTAAGGGGAAGGGGTCATAATTAAGGGTTTATAAGGGGCAGCTGGTTTGGCATCAAGTCCTTTGGAAGTGCATTGAGGTGAAGGGTACATTGCTGGAAAAGGAAAAAAAAACAAAACAAAAAAAACACTTTAAATCTCTTAGTTTGCGAGTGTGAACGAGCTGCGTGTGTCCGGAGCGTAAGTGTGAACGAAAGTAAGTGTGTGACTTGTTTTTCAGTGACTTTGGATTCAGGGAGTTTGGAAGGGAGGACTTTGGACTAAATTGCTGACTGTATTTCATTCTTCTTTACTTTACTTTTTACTTAATTAATCCACCTGACCTACTTATCTGATTTCCCCGTCCATACTTGATACTTAATTGATCCCCCGTCCATACTTAACTGATCCCCCGCCGATATCTAATTGATACACTTGCACATCCCTAATTGATCCCCGTCCATACACCTATATATAAATAATTGTGTTTTGTACTTGTATATATATACTGACTGTATCCCCATATTTAGAATGACGTCCATGTTGGCCGGAGCCGTGCAGTGTACATCTTGCGCAATGTATGCATTCCGTGAGCTACCGCTCAAGGATCCATACTGCTGCGAGAGATGTGAGCATATCGTGTACTTGGAAGCCCAAATCCTGGATATAAGTGCTCAGATAGAGATACTGAGGAGCATCGACAACAAGGAACGGAGTTTGCTGCTCACCGAGCAGACACTCAATGGGTCAACACTGGGGGTGGAGCATAGTGGGGAAGTGCAGGCTGAATAGGCAGGGAGCTGGATAACAGTTAGGAGGGATAGAGGGAAGAAGTATAGGAAGGCTGGTTCAGAACCGGCATTATTGGAGCACGACAGATCCTCTGACCGCCGGGGGAGTGTATGCTCCAGTAATGAGGGGGAGGGGGGAAGTGAAGGGCAGGCAAGACAGGTTCTGGTAGTGGGTGACTCTATTATTAGGGGGACAGACAGGGCAATCTGTCACAAAGACCGGGATCGCCGAACGGTGTGCTGCCTCCCTGGCGCTCGAGTCCGGCACATCGCGGATCGAGTTGACAGGTTACTGGGTGGGGCTGGCGAAGACCCAGCGGTCATGGTTCACATCGGCACCAATGACAAAGTGAGTGGTAGATGGAGGGTCCTTAAAAATGATTTCAGGGACCTAGGTAGGAAGCTTAGGGCAAGGACCTCCAAGGTAGTTTTCTCAGAAATACTACCAATCCCGCGAGCCACACAGGAGCGCCAGCGGGAAGTTAGGGAGGTGAATAAGTGGCTAAAGAGTTGGTGCAAGGCAGAAGGGTTTGGGTTCATGGAGAACTGGGCCGACTTCGCGGTCGGCTACAGGCTCTACCGTAGGGACGGGCTGCACCTCAATGGGGAGGGTGCAGCGGTGCTGGGGAAGAAGATGGCTAATAGGTTGGAGGAGTTTTTAAACTAGAGATGGGGGGGGAAACCAAGGAAATAGGTGGGATCTGAGGCAAGCAAGGGGGAAGGGGAGAAGTGAATATAATGAGGGTGGAGAGGGGGGTGGGGATAGTACAGTTAGATCGTTAGAGAAGAATAGGATGCTAAATAACCCCAAAGTTTTATCTTGCATGCTGACCAACGCAAGAAGCCTGACCAATAAGGCGGATGAGCTGCGGGTGCTTATATCGGAGGAGAGGTATGACATCGTAGGTATAACAGAGACTTGGCTAGACGATAGCTACGACTGGGCGGTAAATTTATTAGATTATAGTTTATTTAGAAGGGACCGGAAACAGGGGAAAGGCGGAGGAGTCTGCTTATATGTAAAGTCATGTCTAAAACCCAGACTAAGGGAAGATATAGGAGAGGGAGAAGAGGGGGTCGAGTCCATGTGGGTAGAGATAGAGGGGGCAAAAAATAATAATAAAATATTACTGGGGGTCTGCTATAAGCCACCCAATATAACAGAGGAGAATGAGAAACTGCTATTAGGACAAATAGACAAAGTAGCAAAACATAATGAAGTGATTGTAATGGGGGATTTCAACTACCCGGATATTGACTGGGAAACAGAAACCTGTAGATCTCAGAAAGGAAAAAGGTTCTTGACAAATATTAAGGATAATTATCTCTCCCAACTAGTGCAGGAACCAACGAGAGGGAAGGCCATGTTGGACTTAATATTGACTAATAGGCCTGATAGAATAACTGAGGTACAGGTAGGGGGGCACCTAGGTAATAGCGATCATAATATTATTGACTTCAAAATGCCCTTCAATAGGGTTATCAATAAGGGAACAACAAAAACATTAAACTTTAGGAGGGCGAAGTTTGATCAGCTGATAGAAAACCTTCAACTTATTGACTGGGACAAAGTTCTTAATCAAAGGAATACGAATAGTAAATGGGAAACCTTCAAAAGAATTCTGAATACTCAGTGCGAGAGGTATATACCGTATGGGAATAAAAGGGCCAGAAATAAGAGGAAACCAATATGGTGGAACAAGAACGTAAAAGGGGCGTTAAATAGCAAAAAAGAGGCATTCAAGAGATTAAAACAGGAAAACAGTAAGGAGGCACTAATGTGTTACAAGGAAAAAACGAGAACCTGCAAAAAACAAATAAAAATAGCGAAGGAGGAAACAGAGAAACGTATTGCTAGGGAAAGTAGATCAAATCCCAAACTGTTCTTTACGTATATAAATAGTAAAAGGATTAAATCGGATAATATTGGACCGATAAAAAGTGAGGAAGGCAAAATCAAAGAGAAAGATGAGGATAAAGCTAATCTATTAAATAATTTTTTTTCGACAACTTTCACAAAGGAAATAGAACTAACAGGAGAAATGAGAAGTGACAAGCTTAATCCTCCACTAAGTATGACTAATCTAACCCAAGTTGAGGTACAGAAACGCCTCAGTAACATTAAAATAAACAAATCACCAGGACCTGATGGCATACACCCACGGGTACTAAGGGAACTAAGTAATGTGATAGACAGACCGTTATATCTTATATTTAAGGACTCTGTTGAGACTGGGTCCGTACCACTTGATTGGCGACAGGCGAATGTAGTGCCAATATTGAAAAAGGGAGCGAAAAGTGATGCCGGAAACTATCGGCCGGTGAGTCTGACGTCCGTTGTGGGCAAAATTTTTGAAAGCTTCATTAAAGAGGCAATTACGGAGCATCTTGATGCTAATAATCTTTTAATCCCGAACCAACATGGATTCATGAGGAATCGCTCCTGCCAAACAAACCTGATTGACTTCTACGAGGAGGTTAGCTCTCGAGTAGATCAGGGGGAACCAGTGGATGTCGTGTATCTCGACTTCTCAAAAGCGTTCGATAGCGTGCCACATAATAGGTTGGTATACAAAATGAGAATGATGGGGCTGGGGGAAAATGTCTGCAAGTGGGTAGCTAACTGGCTAAAGGATAGAAGGCAGAGGGTGGTTATTAATGGAATATTTTCAGATTGGGTAAGCGCCTCTAGTGGGGTACCACAGGGGTCTGTACTAGGCCCAATGTTATTTAATATCTTTATTAACGACATAGTCAACGGGATAAATAGTAAAATATCAATATTTGCAGATGACACAAAGTTATGTAAAACAATTAATACAAAAGAGGACAGTGCAGACCTACAGAGGGATTTGGATAAGCTGGGTAGGTGGAGCATTAAATGGCAAATGAGGTTTAACGAGGAGAAATGTAAGGTCGTACATATGGGAAGGAAAAATGGAAGTCACCAGTACTCACTGAATGGGAAATCATTGGGGAATTCAGAGATGGAGAAGGACTTGGGCATCTTGATTGATAGCAAACTAAATTGGAGTGCCCAAAGTCAGGCCGCTGCTGTAAGGGCAAACAGGGTAATGGGATGTATCAGAAGAGGTATAGCTGCAAAGGATGAGAACATTGTTCTTCCACTGTACAAAGCACTGGTCAGACCACACTTGGAATACTGTGCTCAGTTATGGGCCCCAATATATAGAAAGGATATAAATGAGCTTGAAAAGGTACAAAGGAGAGCAACAAAATTAATAAAGGGAATGGAGGGACTGCAATACCCAGAGAGGTTGGCAAAACTAGGACTATTCTGCCTGGAAAAGAGAAGGTTGAGGGGGGACATAATAAATGTGTACAAATATGTTAGGGGACAGTATAGAGATCTTGCCCGGGATTTGTTCAAAAGGAGGGATATTACGGTAACAAGAGGGCATTCACTAAGACTGGAAGAGAAAAGGTTTCAGCACCAGCATAGGAAGGGGTTCTTTACGGTAAGAGCAGTGAGAATATGGAATTCACTGAGTGAGGAGACGGTAATATCGGATTCACTACACCAGTTCAAGCGGGGACTGGATGCATTTCTAGATACCAGGCAGATTTCAGCATATACTTAAAAATAAAATAAAATAGTAGGTTGATACAGGGATTTATTCTGACTGCTGGTTTCAGAGTCGGGAGGGAATTTTTCTTCAGGTGAAGATTGGCTAAATCATTTGGGGTTTTTGCCCTCCTCTGGATCAACTTTAGCAATTACAGAACTAACAGGTCGAACTTGATGGACGCAAGTCTTTATTCGGCTTTACAAACTATGTTACTATGTTACTATGTTACTATCTCCCTGGCAGAAAAAACGCATGTGGATTGTACATGCGGATTGTACATGCGGATTGTACATGCGTTGTTCCTGCCAGGGACTTGCTGATGTGAAGCGTTCTTCACATGCATTTCCGCATGCGGGTTGACAAGCGCTTTCCAAGCGATTTTAGCAACACTTGGAAAGTGCTTGACAACTTGGTCACACTATATAAATCCATGCAACCGGCATGGATTTATACAGTGTAACCGTAAAAGAAAGTAAAAAATAAATATATAATTACCTTCTGATGGCCTGCCGACGTCAGCGGTCGCGTGACCCGTCACATGAATAAATGACGTCACGGCAGGTCCTTTTCAGACCATCGCGAGCTGCCGGCAAGCCAGGACGCATCGGATAAAGACACCGGGGGCCATCAGAAGGTAAGTATAATATTTATTTTTCATTTTATTCTTTTTTTACAGGTTCTATGGTACCCGGGTCCCGGAGGAGAGTCTCCTCTTCTCCAAACCCGGGTACCATCCGCACATTGAAACACATGGATTCTGCATGTACAGATGCAGTGATGCGGATTCCATGTGTTCCAATGCAAGTCAATGGCGGCAAAAGCGCCGCGCGTCCGCAAAATAATTGGTAGTGCTCCGCAATGATAATCCGCAGTGGAAATTTCCACAGCATGTGCACAGCACATGCGGATTATCATTGGGGAACATGGCAGACCTTCTACCAAGCGTTTTTAAGCGTTTCTGCAGCGGAATTAATATTGTGCCAAATTAATTTCACGTGAACTATCACATGATCTATCACAGGGGATCATATGACATGTCACGTGATACATCAGGTGTGTGTGTGTGTGTGTGTGGGGGGGGGCCGCGCCTTCTAAACTGCCCGGGGCCCTTGCTACTCTTAATCCACCCCTGCACATGTGTATCATGCCACAATGATGATGCTGCCAGACCAGCTAATCAACAGATGAGCAAGTAATTATGTCAGGTAAGAGGCAATTCTCTGGACTTAAATCATGTAGTAAGAGATTACTTATGCCATTAATGAACTGGGTCCTGCGAATTGATTCACACCAACTCTAGTTAGCATTATATCATCAAGGTTTTTATACTGCAAATTGTAGACTCCATGGAATTAACTTTTTTTCACAACTTGATGAGATTGAACTCTTTGACATGTTTTTTAAACCATAACAGATCAAGTACAAGGAGTACTGGTCCTGCAGCAATGTTTTGAAAGGTTTTATGAGTTAAAGGGATTGAACATCTTCTTGAATATTTCCCATACTGCCAGCTTGCCAACTTCCTCTTTAGTACAACCTGGTTTATCTTCCTCTAGTTAGCGAGACATATCACAGATAAAGAGTCATCCACATAATGTACAAGAAAATGTGACTCAGACCAGGACATCATTTTATCTTGTATTTATGACTATTTTATTATATCAGTGTTTTTGTACCTTATATTTACATATGGTTGATAAGCTCACATTAGAAAATAATATTGCACTATATACCTTTGATTACACTTTTAAATCGGTCCCTTTGCTTGAAAAATATTTTTTCATGTATTTGTTAATCTAAACTCTTTCCAACAATTGAATAATTCTCAAGTTAAAAGAATGCATTCCAGATCCAGGTCATAGAACATGACATTGCAAATTCTTACTGGTTGTAACTCCAGCCTCCAAAGTAATTAGTCCATCCTTTGCAGGAGTCTTCAGCTACTGTAGCAGTTCAGAGACTTTCCATTTCTGCCATTTAAATTCATTTGTCAGACAGTCATGAAAGGAATATTAAGATGAAAACACGGTGGATTAAAGGACAGAGGGAGAGGATAGGGAATTGGTGAAGTCATTCAGTTTCCCACAGGAACATAGCCCTGTCTGTTCTCATAGTCAGTGACATGCAGCAAGGGGAAAGCTTTGTTTTGGGCAATACAAGAACAAAAATATAGTTTTCAAAAGGGCGAGGACTGAAACATTTTTCACATTTTACATTATCCTAAGCAAGCATCCAATGCAGCTTGCCATGATAACTAAATTATTAACTGTGTATTTCATGATGTTAGTGACAATATGTTAATGTGATTTTTCAAGTCCTCCTGCAGTGAACAGATGGCTCCTTTTACTTTACTTTCCACATCAAGTGTGATTATTTCTTGGTGCCAAAAGCCACCTGCCGCTCTTCGGTCTCCAGTCTAATTTTTTATGTTGGTAAAACACAGCAGGACTTGTTATCAGTTGGATGGCATCTTAATAAGAGGAGACATGCCAACATATTGACAAGATGTTTAAGAGAAGAATTTGCCCTCTTTTTGCTCTCCCCCAAAATTTTCTTTTAGATTCCCCCACCCATTTCATAAGAATTTCAAACATAGGAAAAAAGTGTGTCCACGTTTCATAACATGATATATTGTTGTCTCTGGAATGATGCCAATTTTCAGAGCTAGCCTCTTTTTGTTTCCACACTGTGCACCTCACATAGGGCTCTGATCTTTCATCCTGCATAATGATAATTAGCTGTAGTATATTCAAAAGTCAAATGTAAGCATGAATACATTAACATTGAGATCAGCGCAGAGAAGATTCACATTGCAAAAAAGACAAACAAGGACACCGATCATACACAAAAACAGAGTTAGGTAACACTTTCCAAATGATGTTTATATAACACATTAAAACATGTAAAAAACTAGAAAGATACATAATAGAGCAAATATTATGTCTGTTATATTTTTCCTACATACCATGAATTAAATAAGGTTTCCATGTTAAAAGTATTTTTATAAAATTTGGATTTTATTTTGATGTCAATATCATTCTCTATATAAAATAAAAAAATCGATTTGCACCAAGTTCAAAACTAGTTTCATACTTCCTATTTTTTTCAGTACCAAATAGACTGATTGACCTACTTTTTCAGAAGATCTTTCTAGGTATTCTCTGGGCAAAGGTGATTAAAAAGTAAGATAGAGGAGATGTACTGTGACCATCACTGATCATGAAGGAGTTATCTACTGAGTTATCTGTCAAAGTAATCCTACTCGTAAGCATAATTACTGCTGAAAAGTTTTTTTGTACAAAATAGAAAGTGTGAGCCTAGTAGTAGAACTAGAATCTTTTTATTTAATAGACATGATATGTAAAATTAAAAAAAACACATTCAAATGTAAATACCTGAAATAATAGGTAATTTAGAAATCATAATTTTCCTCTAAAAGAGTTGTCCAATTAATTACAATTATCATTTATCTTCAGATTATTATTGTAAAGGTCCCAAGTCCCCCTTTCTTCTATACCCATCACAACCATTGTGAGGGGTTTGGAAGGTGTAACAGTTCTAATCAAAGTCTATTGAAGTCATGAAGCTCCTATGTTTGGCTGAACTCTTTTGTATCTGACTTATAACACTACTTTTTGCACATCAGACACAATAATGCGGCACAGAGACATATAAGCAGCCATGGGTCATATTTAGTGATGGGCGAATATGTCTGAAAAATTATCGTAAGTTTGGAATTTGGCACAAATATGGCACATTTGGATTAGTAATTTTTATTAAAATCTGCAAAAATCGGTAGAATTCGATGAAAAAGTGCAGGAAATTATTGCGTTGCAACTAAAGTATTTTTAACATTTTGACTAGCATAGTGGTGGGTGTATGATGAGCGGGGGGATATTTTTAATGAGGGGAGGGGCTGGGGAGAGCTCACAAGAGCTCAGAGCAGTGGCATGCTTGTAATCTTTTTTTTTTTTTCCCTAACTTTGCATGTGCTAATTGCGGCTAGCTAAACATGGTGCAGGAAGCATCCACACTGTCCACACGCAAGGACTTGTGCCATTGGCTGCTGAAATCACATGTCCTCTGTAAAGAGCGGAAATGTTGTGTCAGTGCCATTTTGTGATCATAACAGGTAACTGAGGCTGCATGCTGACGCTGATCCTGCATACTGAGATATTTTAGCTACTCAGTTAGGCGGTTGCTTCTAAGTCAGATAGTTTAGATAGATAGTGTCCTGTGTGGCTGTGAAATTGACCTTCCAGCAGATTTTTTTTTTCTTGTTCCATTACTGAAGTCCACACAAAGACAGCAGGGCACATGTCATAGAAGTCTGTTGTGCACTGCTGCTATTGTGCTCCATGCACGAGTACACCGTTAAAAATCAATTTTTTTCCCTTGCTAATGTGATACAGCAAGCCATAGTAGCCCACCTTGTGGGGGTGAAATTCAGCTGTATGCAGAGTAAAAAAAAATTTTTTTTCTGTAACGTGGTGCAGCATGCCATAAGCTACCTCGTCATTTTGTGGCGCTGAAATTAAGCTATATGCAGAGTAAAAAAATCTATTTTTTCTGTGAGAAACGTGTCGCAGCATGCCATAAGCCACCTTGTAATTTAGCGGCGTTGAAATTCTGTTGTGTGGTGACTGAGTAAAAAAACTATTTTTTTCATTTGCTAACAAGAGTAAAACATTTTTTTTTTCTGTGAGTAACGTGACGGAGCACGCCATAGGCCACCATGTCATTTTGTGGCAGTGAAATTAAGCCGTATGCATAGTAAAAAAATCAATTTTTTTCTGTGACAAACATAATTCAGCAGGCTAGATCTGAGTTTGAAATTGTTTGGAGCATATCTTGTATGTTATACAGGCCTGATCCACACTAAAAAATACTTTCTTCTCTTACTAATGTGATACAGTAGGGGACATTTCAGGGTGCCAAGGGAGGGTGTATTACTGTGATCGAGGGGGGCTGATGATAGCAGGCAAACTGTTAGTGAAGGTGCAAGAGCCGAGGAAAAAATGGAGGAGGAATAGGTGATGGACGAGCAACTGTCAAAAGATGAAGAGGATAATCATCCCCTCTCTGTTGTTCGTGGTTGGCGGGAGGGGACTGAGGAAACAAGCATCAGAGTTACCCAGCCACCAACACAGCATGGACTTGGACTTCATGGAAGAGCCTGACATATGAGTGCCTTCTTACTGCACTATCTGCAACATGATCCCCATATTGTTCAAAATAGTGCTGACTACTGGGTTGCCACTCTGTTAGATCAACGGTATAAGAGTAAATTTTGCCAGATGCTTCTCACCCTGGAACGGGACCCGCGAATGCTGGAGTATCAAAACACACTTTTACACAACCTTAAGAGAGGTTTTCCCCAAGACAACAGTGAGGCACATAGTGTGCATTGCAGCTCTACACTTCCAACCTCTGGCACGTCAATTCGTCAATACCAAAATATTAGCAGCAGCACTGTAAGTGGCAGAAGCAATTTCTGTGAGTCCTTTCACACATTTTTTACATCAGCTCATGCACCAGCAAAAATATGACATGTGGTGAACGACTGGAGAGGATGGTGCAGGAGTATCTAGAACTCAATATCAATACCATCAGGGAGGGTTTGTACCCTTTGACATTTTGGTCTTCAAAAATGGATGAATGGCCTGAACTCACCTGTCACGCCTTGGAGGTTTTATCATGCCCGGCAGCCAGCGTTCTCTCAGAACGTGTCTTCAGGGTGCTGGTGGTGTTCTGATGGATTAGCGCAGCTGGCTGTCCACTGAAAGTGTAGACTACCTAACTTTCATCAAGGTGAACAAGTCACGCATCTCCAAGCACCCCAATCGCAGACTGTACAGACTAGGCGATGCTGTGGTTTTTAGTGTGCTGCACTGATCTCGCATAATTGCAGAGTATGATATGTTTAGTGGGGCTTCTGTGCCTGCTGTTTATGCTGCTTCAGATGTCAACACTAATTTTTTGAAATGTGAACACTCCTAGTTGTGTCTCCATCTGCTGGGTTGGCTGTAGTGAATAGGTGTCGGTCCCCATTATAATATTTATACTTTTGTGAAATAAATTTTTTGCTGCAGATATTGTTCTCCACACAAGGGTACACAGACATTGTGTGAAAATTGTTTTTTCTACTACAGTGGTATATAAAGCAGGCTATATCTCACCTATAAATTCTTTGGTGCAGATATTGTTCTCCATACAGGGGAAAAAAATACGAAGTAGGTCCAAGCAGCTTCCTGACCCTTGTTGTTAACCCAGGGGGAAGGAGGTGATCCTGATGAGACTCCTGAGGCTCATGTTGTCTGTACTGTTCTGTCAGGGCAAGAAGAGGAGGAGGGTGACTCTTAGGGCGAGGAATGGGATAACACTTTGGATGATGAGGTTGTGGATCCCTCGTAGTGTGAACCCAGAGGCACACAGCTGAGTAGATCATCTGAGGAGGTGGAGGAGGAGGAAGATGAGGAGGTTACGTTGCATCCTATGGCACAGACACGGAGTGATGCAACTGCAACAAGCTCTGCATCCTTAGCCACCACTGTGGCAGTTACCAGCATCAGTCGCGGGCAAGGGTTGCCTAGCCTGGGCATTTTTTGACATCACAAAGGATGAGCCAACTCATGTTATCTGGCAACTTTTTAAGAAAAAAAACTCAGTAGAGGGAAAAAGTGCAATACATTGACTACTACATGCATGAACCTTCACATGCTCAATCAAGATGCATTACTCTAGCAATCTCACTGCGATAAAATGTGGACAAACGGATCTCAACAACCATCAGCCGCCCCGTCAACTGCATTTGCTGCTTCTTCCTCCTCCTCTGTTACCGTGCCAAGTCATACAGCAGGCCAGATGTCAGCTACAAATTATTAGGTGCTGATATTGTTCTCCACAAAGGTGTACACATGATAAATCAAAATTGTTTTTTAACTACCGTGGTACAGTTAAGTCCATATATATATTTGGACAGAGATAACATTTTTCTAATTTTGGTTCCAGACATTACCACAATGAATTTTAAACAAAACAATTCAGATGCAGTTGAAGTTCAGACTTTCAGCTTTCATTTGAGGGTATCCACATTAAAATTGGATGAAGGGTTTAGGAGTTTCAGCTCCTTAACATGTGCCACCCTGCTTTTAAAGGGACCAAAAGTAACTGGACAGATTAAATAATTGTAAATAAAATGTTCATTTATAGTACTTGGTTGAAAACCCTTTGTTGGCAATGACTGCCTGAAGTCTTGAACTCATGGACATCACCAGACGCTGTGTTTCCTCCTTTTTGATGCTCTGCCAGGCCATCACTGCGGTGGTTTTCAGTTGCTGTTTGTTTGTGGGCCTTTCTGTCTGAAGTTTAGTCTTTAACAAGTGAAATGCATGCTCAATTGGGTTGAGATCAGGTGACTGACTTGGCTATTCAAGAATATTCCACTTATTTGCTTTCATAAACTCCTGGGTTGCTTTGGCTTTATGTTTTGGGTCATTGTCCATCTGTAGTATGAAACGATGACCAATCAGTTTGGCTGCATTTGGCTGGATCTGAGCACACAGTATGGCTCTCCATACATCAGAATTCATTTGGCTGCTTCTGTCCTGTGTCACAACATCAATAAACACTAGTGACCCAGTGCCACTGGCCGCCATGCATGCCCAAGCCATCACACTGCCTCCGCCGTGTTTTACAGATGATGTCGTATGCTTTGGATCATGAGCTGTACCAGGCCTTCGCCATACTTTTCTCTTTCCATCATTCTGGTAGAGGTTGATCTTGGTTTCATCTGTTCAAAGAATGTTCTTCCAGAACTGTGCTGGCTTTTTTAGATGTTTTTTAGCAAAGTCCAGTCTAGCCTTTTTATTCTTGATGCTTATGAGTGGCTTGCACCATGCAGTGAACCCTCTGTATTTACTTTCATGCAGTCTTCTCTTTATGGTTGATTTGGATATTGATACGCCTACCTCCTGGAGAGTGTTGGTCACTTGGTTGGCTGTTGTGAAGGGGTTTCTCTTCACCATGGAGATTATTCTGCGATCATCCACCACTGTTGTCTTCCGTGGGTGCCCAGGTCTTTTTGCATTGATGAGCTCACCAGTGCTTTCTTTCTTTCTCAGGATGTACCAAACTGTAGATTTTGCCACTCCTAATATTGTAGCAATTTCTCGGATGGGTTTTTTCTGTTTTTGCAGGTAAAGGATGGCTTGTTTCACTGGCATGGAGAGCTCCTTTGACTGCATGTTTACTTCACAGCAAAACCTTCCAAATGCAAGCACCACACCTCAAATCAACTCCAGGCCTTTTATCTGCTTAATTGAGAATGACATAACGATGGGATTGCCCACACCTGTCCATGAAATAGCCTTGGAGTCAATTGTCCAATTACTTTTGGTCCCTTTAAAAACAGGGTGGCACTTGTGAAGGAGCTGAAACTCCTAAACCCTTCATCCAATTTTAATGTGGATACCCTCAAATGAAAGCTGAAAGTCTGAACTTCAACTGCATCTGAATTGTTTTGTTTAAAATTCATTGTGGTAATATCTAGAACCAAAGTTAGAAAAATGTTGTCTCTGTCCAAATATATATGGACCTAACTGTATATAAAGCAGGCTACATTTAATCTTTTAATTCTTTGGTGCTGATATTGTTCCCCATACAGGGGAAACCATTAGTGATGAGCGAGCACTAAATGTGATCAACTTAGTGCTTCAGCGGTTTCTCAACAACCTACTCAGATCTGCCAGAGCTGCTAGTGAAAGTACACTGCGTTTGTGCCCATTTCTGAAAGTCAGCTACAGCTTCCATCACCCTGGCAGTGCTTAAGCAGCATTTGCAGCTTCCTGCTCACCGACTGGTGTGCGATGTCACCACACATTGGAAATCAACATTGCAGATGTTGGGTAGGATTTGTGAGCAGCAGAGGGCAGTTGTTGAGTAACAGCTTCAACATGCCCATTGGAATTCTAGTCAGCCTCCGCACATAAGAGCATGGATGTCTGACATCTGTGCCATCCTCAAAAACTTTGAAGACTCCACTAAGTCCATCCCACTTCTTTGTCTACTAAAACACTTGCTGCTTACATTCAAAGAGGAGGCATTGCAGGCGGAGCAAGGAACATTACAGGGTGATGCCACACAGCCCAGCCTCATCTTAACATGGATTGGGTGATAATGAGGATGAGTAGGAGGAGAACATGGAAGTCTTGGCTGTCTTGGAAGTCTTGATACCACTTTTCAGTCTGTGGGAAGGCTGTATGAGTTTCGCTTAATGATGACCTTCAGTGGCCTAAACTGTGGCTTCACTTATGCACATTATTTCTCAAAATGCATTGCAGATGAGGCAATTTCCCAACTCTGTAGTAATTAAATTCAAGGCGTAAAGATCTTTGTGTGTCGAAGCACCACTGAGGAGTGTGAGCTGATGTTGGACGGGCTGCCATTGATTATGTAACAAGCTGCATTAGAGGACTTTCTGGGAGAAATGATAGCCGGAGTAGATATGGCTTCCCTCTATGCCAGACTGAGCTGAACAATATGGCTGTGGTGAAATACAACTCTCACTGAGAAGCAGTGTCAAACTGAAGAACATTGGTTCCACCAGAGGATTTGATTGTGAGGGTGCACCTTTCTCCCCCACTCAAGAGCACCATAACACCTGCAAGGTTTGCATTATGAATAGTGATGGGCGAGCACTAAAATACTCGGGTGCTCGTTGCTCGGGTCGAGTACATTGGAATACTCGGGAGCTCGATCCGAGCAACGAGCCCAATGTAAGTCTATGGGAAACTTGAGCATTTTTCAGGCGGTTCCCCCCGGTGGTCTGCAGAGGGCCTAAAAATTGCCCAAATAGATGGGAACAGTGCTCAAATGACATGGGAACAGCATGGGGAAGACCCCTGGAAGCATTTCTGACTCGCAGGTCACTACTGTCAACAATGTTGTCAGAGGTATTACGCCACTTTTACGGACTCACATTAAAACATACTAAAGCGAAACCAAAATGGATTTTCCTGGGAAATACAGTACTGACCAAAAGTTTGGACACACCTTCTCATTTAAAGATTTTTCTGTATTTTCCTGACTATGAAAGTAGTACATTCACACTGAAGGCATCAAAACTATGAATGAACACATGTGAAGCTCATCAAGAGAATGCCAAGAGTGTGCAAAGCAGTCATCAAAGCAAAAGGTGGCTACTTTGAAGAACCTAGAATATAAGACATATTTTCAGTTGTTTCACACTTTTTTGTTAAGTATATAATTCCACAAGTGTTAATTCATAGTTTTGATGCATTCAGTGTGAATGTACAATTTTCATAGTCATGAAAATACAGAAAAATCTTTAAATGAGAAGGTATGTCCAAACTTTTGGTCTGTACTGTATGTTAAGGAACATCCTTTCCAGGGTAATGACTTGTATATCAGGCAAAATAAATAACCAAAACCAAAAATATTCCTCCACACCTTGGGCTATGTTCACACGTAGCGTTTTTGATGTGATTTTGCACTTTTGCATTGCTTTCAACCGTGACAAATACATTCACCGGGAAATGTCATTTTAACATTTTACCACCTTATTTGGCCATGTGGTGTGCGATATAATCAGACACATCCTGTTTCATTTATGAAGGTGGGACTCTGAAAGTCACAACACTATTTTTATAAGGCCATCAGGCGGCCTTTACTATTCTTAAAGGGTCAGCCGTCGGCCCTCACTATTCTTAGAGAGCCATCAGCCGGCTATGCTTTGTTGTTCCCATTACTAAAGACTGGGTCTCCTATACTATTACTGTGTATGCAGTGACTGCAAGGGCTGCCAAAAATTTGGACGCACCCCAATACCCCTTTGAAGAGACACAGAGGAGGGGCTCAGTAAAAAAAAGTTCCCATTATAAATGAGTGGGTCTCCTATAGTGGTAATGCCCATGCAGTGGCAAGGCTGCCCAAAATTTGGACGCACCCCAATACCCCTTTGAAAATTTGGACACACCCCAATACCCCTTTGAAGAGACTTAGAGGAGGGACTCTTGAAAACAATGTTCCCATTATTAGGAAGTGTGTCTCCCATACTGTTTGCCTATGCAGTGAATGCAAGGGCTGCCAAAAATGTGGACCTACTCCAATGCCCCTTGGAAGAGACGTAGAAGAAGGCCTCCATAAAAAAAATGTTCCCAATTATTAGGAAGTGGGTCTCCCATTGTGTTTGCCTATGCAGTGAATGCAAGGGTTGCCAACAATTTGGAGGCACTCCAATGCCCCTTGGAAGAGATGTGGCAGTCAGGGGGCCTCTTGAAAACAATGTTCCCATTATTAGGAAGTGGATCTCCCATTGTGTTTGCCTATGCAATGAATGCAAAGGTTACCAAAAATTAGGAGGCACTGGAGGTCAGAGGGCCTTTTGAAAACAATGTTCCCATTATTAGGAAGTGGGTCCAAAGACACTGGATTTGAGTTTATGTTACGCTGATATTATTGGTGTTGAGAAGTCTGGCCCAATCCAGCTCTTGTTCATTTTTATAAGAGTCAGCCTGTCAGCATTTTCAGTTGACAGGCAGATCCGCTTATCAGTTATAATTCCACAAGCGGCACTAAAAACCCGATCTGATAAAACGCTAGCGGCAGGGCAGGCCAGGACCTCCAAGGCGTAGAAAGCCTATTCATTCCACGTATCCAGCTTGGATACCCAATAATTATAAGGCACACAGGAATCACGGAGGACATTGGTATGGTCGGCAAGGTACTCCCTCAGCATCTTCCCAGACTTTGCTCTCCTTGTGAGAGTACCCCGCACCTCAGGGCCTGTGCAATGGGAGGAGCTGAGAAAATTCTCCCAGAACTTGACAATGTTCTCCTGACTCTGTTGGACTGGAGTTGTCTCTCTCGCCTGTAGTCCTTGGTTGTTCAACGAACTGTGACCTCTGCCGCCAGCATTTTCAGATGGGAATTTTTTTAATAGTTCTGCAACAAGGGCCGTCTGGTACTGCCCCATTTTTGTAGACCTGTCTGCCTCAGGAATAAGAGATATAAAGTTCTTCTTGTAGCGTGGGTCTAGAAGTGTCACCAACCAGTAATGACTGTCACCCAAAATTTTGAGAATGCGAGGGTCATGGGAAAGGGAGAAAAACAAACTCAGCCATGTGTGCCAGACTGCTAACAGACAATACTTCCGTGTCCTCACCAAGAGAATGACTGACCATGCTCTCCTCTTCCTCCTCTCTGTCCTCAGGCCATCCATGCTGAACAGACGGTATGACATTTGTGCAGGTAGTACTGTCTATAGCGCATGAAACTAGCTCCTGTTCTTCCTCCTCCTCCTCCTCTTCCTCATTGTCACCCAGTCAACGTTGGGATGAGATGAAGCTGGGCTGTATGTAATCACCCTGTATGGTTCAGCATCTTGGTGGAGTCCTCGAAGTTTTAGAGGATGGTACATACTGTATGTCTGACATCAATGTCCACTCCTGAAGTCTTATGTATGAAGTCTGAACTGAATACCGATGACCTTGTTGATGCTGGTACTCAACAACTGCCCTCTTCTGATCACAAATCCTTCCCAATATCTGCAGTGTAGAGTTCCAATGCATGGGGACATCACACACCAGTCTGTGAGCCAGAAGCTGCAAACGCTGCTGAAACACTGCAAGGGCGGCGAAAGCTGTCGGTGACTTTCTAAAATGGGCACACAGGCAGCATACTTTAACAAGCAGATTCGGCAGCTCCGGGTAGGATTTGAGAAACCGCTGAACCACGAGGTTAAGCACATGGGCCAGACATGGTATGTGTGTGAGCTCGCCTCGCCTCAGAGCCGCCACCAGGTTCCGGCCATTGTCACACACGACCATGCCTGGCTGTAGGTTCAGCGGTGTGAGCCACAGATCTGCCTGCTCTTTCATAGTTGTCCACAACTTTTCAGCATTGTGCGGTTTGTCACCTAAGCATATTAGCTTCAGCATAGCCTCTTGCCTCTTGGCCAAGCCAGTGCTGCAGTGCTTTCAGCTTGTGACTGATGTGGCCATTTCGGAGATGGAGGCTGAAGAGGAGGAGGAGGATGAGGTGCAGGAGCTGTAGACTTTTGGGGGCAACCCTGATTGACCTAGGGCCCGCAATCAAAGGCGTCGGGAGGATGTGTTCCATCCCAAGGTCCGACTTGGTCTCGGCTTCCACTATGTTAACCCAGTGTGCCGTCAGCGAGATGTACCGTCCCTGCCCACAAGCACTTGTCCACGTGTCCGTGGTTAGGTTGACTTTCCCGGTAACTCCGTTGTTGAGGTAACGGCTAATGTTTTGGGATACGTGCTTTTGTATGACAAGGGCGGCACACCGGGAGAAATAGTGGCGGCTGGGGACCGAGCACCGAGGGACGGCTGCCGCCATCAGGTAGCGAAATGCTTCATGAGCCTAAAAGGCAATATTTTGAGCGCAAGCAGTCGCGAAATATGAGAATTTAGTATTGTCTCCTGTGGGGCGTTGGCTGCGTATTTGCACTTGCCTTCCAAGGACTAGGGTATGGACAACTGAATGCTGCACTGGGAGAAAGAGGTGAACGTGCTTCCTGATGCTGCTACTTGAGAGTGTGCAACGACAGGTGCAGAGCAGGAGGCATCTTCGTATGCACCATGGACAGGGGATTGACTTGCATGCACAACAGCGGAAGAAGCAGTGGTGCCACCTGCAGACACTGTTCCTGGACCCTGTGGTTCAGCTCACAAAGTCGGGTGCTTTGCTGCCATGTGCCTGATCATGCTGGTGGTAGTCAGTCTTGTAGTTTTGCCACCCCTGCTGATGCTGGCCTGGCAGGTGGTGCAAATGGCCTTTTTGGGGTTATCGGCAGAGTCTTTAAAAAACAACCAGACTCGAGAAGACCTAACAGTTATGCTGGCAACTTCCTTTGTGTTGGTGTTACGGGGAATGGTTGCCTGCCTTCTGTCTGCGACCACCACACTGCTTCTTCCTGCCTGTTGGGGTGCTCTGCCTCCCTCTCCCTGTGTGCTGCTGTCCTCGCTCTGCATGTCTTCCTGCCCGGTTGGGTCAGTTACTATATCATCCACCACCTCGTCTTCCACTTCCGCACCCTGTTCCTCCTCCTGACTTTCTGGCAATTGTATCTCATCATCGTCCACCTCTTGTGACACTTTCCCACTGTCGCCTTTGTGTGTTCGTGGCTTGTCAAATATTTGGGCATCGCTACATGCCATCTCCTCTTGCCCCGCTTTAAGTGGATCAGGCGAGAGAATCAAATCTATAAATGGAAAAGTGAACAGCTCTTCAGAGTGTCCAAGTGTGGGATCAGTTGTCTCTGGACACTCGGCATGGTGGGAGGAAGGAGGTTCAGGGTGAGGAATATGCGGTCAAGACTCACGGCTACTGAGCCTTGACCGTATGGATGACAGGGTGGTGGTGGTGGCTAAGCGTTATCTGCTATCTAACCAATAACCTTTTGACATTGCTCTGTGTTCAATAGTGGTGTGCTGCGGTCCCCTAGGAATTGGGACAGGAAGGTAGGGCGAGAAGATGTAGGTGTTTGTTGTGGCACAATTTCAGCTTGCCCACGGCCTCCGCCTTTGCATGAACCATCAACATCACTTCCAGTTCCCCGTTCCTTGCCACGTGCCTTGCCCATTTTAAATGGAGGACAACATCTTCCACGCTCACTTCAAATGGCTGAATTTGTGACGGACAAACTAGAGTTTTAAATGCCTGGCCTGTAGGTACAGTAACTATTTTGAACAGCAAACTGATGTCAATAGCTTCACTGACACTGAAACAAATGTTTAATGAAGGCCAGAAATGGCAGTATTTTCTGAAAACGTATATGGCAATATTTTCAGTGCAATTATATGTGATCCGTGTGACGGACAAATCACAGTTTTAAATAGCTGGATTTTTAGTGCTGTAATATGGAAAGGACCTGGCTGTATTCTGCTGTGCCAACAAGCAAATGGCAAAGAAAAATATTGTTCTCTGGATTGCTTTTTAAGTAAATGATAAGGATTAGGATCCAAAATAAAATTATTCCTGGCCCCTGAGACCTGGGCCTATATGAAGAAATATCTAACAGCAGCAGCAGCAGACAAAACTGGAATGGAGCCTCTTGTGCTATATGCACTGCAGTTTTCTATATACACTGCCTGCCTGCCTATATACACTGCCTGCCTGATATATCTCTGCAGATGGATTAGTCCTCAGAAGGACTGTTTGTTGAGATGGACATATGTCTCTAATATAGTTTAGTATACCTACACTAACTAGAAACAAGCAAATCTCTCCCTACCTCAGCAGCACCTCTCCCTACAGTGTCTGATTCCGGAGTGATTGTGACGAGCACAGCGGCGCCAGGTCTGATATAGACCTGATGATGCTGTGCGGCGAGCCAATTACTATAATGTCACACCCAACATGACTGCGGCATTACAGTGAGTGGCTGACAATCCCTGCATTTTCATTGGCTCTGTCAAGAGAGCCAAACATGCAGGAAGGGGACCTGAGCTCCCGCCGAGCAACCCTGGAAATTTTCGGCGAGCGCCGAGCATCTCGAGCAGTGAGATTCTTGGGCGAGCACCGAGCTGTAGCGAGCATGCTCGCTCATCACTAGTTATGAACTCTCCTGAAGGAGAAGCCAAGACCCACCGTGGGATTCTCCAGTTCTCTGGTGGGCCCGTGCAACCCTTCTGAGAAGAAGCCCTGGTTAAGAAAAGTCTGTGTGAAAGTTCCCGGACACTGTATGTTTTTTTTTTCTGCAGACTGGCTCCAATATCTGCAATCTGGCACCTTGGCAAGGCCCAATGATAATAATAATAATAATGTTTTTATTAATATAGCGCCAACATATTCCTCAGCACTTTGCAATTCAGACAATTTACAGACATTATTGGCACTGTCCCCATTCGGGCTCACAACCTACATTCCCTATCAGCATGTCTTTGGAGTATGGGATGAAACTGGAGAACCTGGGGGAAACTCATGCAAACATGGGGAGAACATACAAACTCCTTGCAGAAGTTGTCCTTGCTGGGATTTGAACCCAGGATCCCAGCTCTGCAAGGCTGCAGTGCTAACCACTGAGCCACTGTGCTGCCCTCTCTGTTCTCCCTCTGATATCTAACAAACAGGTCATGATGGAGAAACTTGCACCTACTGCCACTCAGTGTCGTCAGCTCCTTTGTGGGCAGCCAGACTACCAAATAAAATTCCTGAGATATGGAAATTGTGGATGGCTTCGCTTCAGGTACTGGGTTCTAATACCAAGCCATGGAGTACCATAATTCACTGTAAATATTCCAGGCTGGTTTGAGACAAGCTCATTCCCACAGAAAATTACCAGTGACAACACACGGATGTAATGGGAGGTAAAGGGGGAAGGAGGGCCCAAGCGGTAGGGAACAAGGGAAGGGACACCTCCTGACACCAACCTGTGTCTGTCCCTAAGCTCCCCTATCATCCCTGGATGGGTCCTTCACCCCTTGCGTGATCATGTGCCTAAGCCCTCGCTGGCCCTAGACTTAACCTAGCTAGTACGCAGGCCAGACACTAGTCTCACCACTACAGTAGGACAACACAAGGAAGGGAAGACAAACAATGGGAAAATAACAACGGAAAATACACTTATCTCTCCAACAGAAAACTTCACTGCTGCAATAGCAACGAACACCACAGCTTCTCCAGGGACTGGCTCCTTCAAATAGGTCAGCATAGAATGAATTATAACTGGTGGTCAGCTGATGGGTCATGTGGTTATTTAAAGGGAGATGGAAGTGGCACCAACTAACATCAGCTGACCACTAACAAAAGGCTGCCAGCAAGAGACTAACATTAACCCTTGCTTGACCAAAAGGAAAAAATTACATTTAAATTACGGCATAACCAGAGCTGCCATGAATCTCCAAATTTGTCATGACAACCAGCAAGCTAAGGAGATGGTGGCCTCTATCATCATGAAGGAGTTAGCTCGTTGTCTAGTAGTCTGGTTTTTATACTACAAATCCTGCTCATTTTTATAGTTTTAAGTGAGCACACAGAGACCGTGGTTTCTGCAGCAGCGCATCCAGGATGAGATAGTGGCAGAGAAATTGCTGTACCATCAGGTTGAGGATGCGAGCCATGAAAGGCACATGTGTGAGGTTGCCCCATCATAGGGCCGCTTCCAGCTTTCCACCTTTATCGCACACGGCCTTTCCTTGCTCCAGGATCAGTGGAGACAGCCATTGCTCAAACTCGGCATGGATAGCTGTTGTGAGGCAGTGAGGGGGATCATATGCGAGGGACGGTATGTGTGATGCCCTGCGGCTGCAGGCTGTCACAGAACTTCTCGGTGTTGCATAGACAGATTCTCCCCAGTGGCCTCAATACATGCAGACACCTCCACCCAAGTCCACTAGATGGAGCCCTGTCAGGTATATATATACTGGGGAGTGGAGTTCAGGAATTCAGTCAGTGGGAAGCAGTGAGTGTGACATGATGCTGCAGCACCAGACAAGCTGAAGTCTGTGTGGCTGAAAGCCAGGCTAGGCCCAAGCTGCGGGCTAGTCTGGCCAGTGAAAGCCTAGAGTGGGCTAGAAGGCAAGGAGAAGAGAAGAGCCATGAGGGACAGAGGAACCACAGAGGGTTAGTCCCCTGATGCAAGCCAGGCACCGGGCCCATGCCTCTATGGCCAGTAGGGAATCCGGCATACTGAGGAGGATTTCATATCCCTCAGTCCACCCATGAATACCGCACATTCAGAGGACTAGGTACCATGAAGGCCCCAGCGTCCAGGGATTGTGGTAACCAGTGGGAAAGCCCTCGCCGCCAAGCAAGATGGGTGAGAGAAACATCAAGGGAGCTAGACCCTGTTCCAGGCAGGTCAGAAGCTCCAGGGCGAGAGACAGGAAGATACAGAAAGGAGACCGTACACCCGCTCACTGGGGAGCAAGTCCAGAAGTGCACACCACCTACAAGTGTCGCGGACCGTACCTGACTACCATCATCAGTAAAGGTACTGAAGCGAACCCCTGCATGTGTGTCTGTTCTTCCTCTTACCCGGCTGGGTCCCCTCTCTCCTGCATCCCTTCACACCACCCTGCCCCGGGGGCCCGCTCCACCTGTGGGGAGCAGAAACACCTCGGCTGCCATCCCAACACCCCCGGAGGTCTGACGCAGCGCTGGTAATCATTACCAGGTACCACAGGTGGCGTCACAAACTGTTTATTTATTTTATCCAAGTTCCAATCCCCTTTTTCAAGAGTGACCCCAGGGTACGGGCCCTGGTGCCGACCACCGCGACATCCCCAAACCAGGTAATGGCCCGGGTACCAAGTCGTTCCCATCCCCTGGGCGCGTCATATGTATCCCCCATGATGCACATAGAGGCATATTGAACCCCCTGGAGTGCATTGCAATCACAGAAACAGCTGTGCTTGCTGTGAAAAATAAAAGTAAAAGTTTGAACTTGGGCAAGCTATTTGACCAAGTCGGATTTAAGAAAACCTGACCTGAGCTTTTATTTTTTCAGTGATCTATTCTACAGGATGGTAGTGGGGCGGGTCACTCCCTCCAGCCCGGGTCTTACAATTAGCTCATGGCCAGGATTCACTTTTAAACCTCAGCAAAGATTTGGGTGTGTCAGTGGTTTGTTTGCTTGCTGCAGAGCAGGAGGCTCTGTGCACCGCAAGCCTGTGTGAAGGCATCTCACATGCCTGTGAAGCCAATGTAACGGGTGCACCACTGAGCAAAATGGCGCTGCCGTCTCCCACGGCAACCAGTTTGCACAGACTGGACCACCCAGCTGTGATCCGGAGGACATCATTTTCATTTAAGTTGTGAGTTTTTGCAAATAAAGACATTTAAGTTGAACTTTCCTTGGGTCACTGCCTCATTACCACACAGTGTGAACACCGCCGCACTACACTGTCCACAACTCTTGATCAGGTTTACTGCGATATCCAAGGCATATTAATTTAAACACTGCCTGATTGCAGTGAGCCCTGGCTGCACAGTATGGCGGTGAGGGGGGTTCTATCTGCACTGTTGGAACGTGTGTCTCATTAAGGCGGAGGTTGTGGGCGCAGGTGGAGGCCCAAGAGGAGGTGGAGGAGGCAGAAGCACTGGAGAAAGTGTTAGATACAGAGGTTTGTCCCGCAAGCCTTGGGGATTGCAAGACCTTCTGTCTAGTGACACCATGCTGTCTAGTGGTTTATTTCTCCATCCCCTGGTGTGTAGTAGTTTCATTCTCCAACCCTAGCTGTTTATTAATTTAGTTTTACAACCCCTGTTGTCGATTAGATTAGATCTTCATGTTCTGGTGTACATTTGTTTTGTTCTCCAACCCATCCATGCCCACCCCCAGGGGTTAACGTCTTCTGATGAGGGTTTTGATTCTGCTCGGACCCTACTTTGGCCCCGGATCAACTGGAAAAAATTGTGGGCATCGCTGCACATGCTTTCCCCCTCTTGAGTCTGTGAAGCTTTGGATCAGACCTCTGATGCCCCGGAATAGAATGTGTGAACAGATCTGCAGACTCGCCCATCTGGGCTTACTCACAGTCAGTTGGCCGGTTGGAGAGTTGTGACGCAGGGGAAAACAAGGATAATTGGGGTGCCACCTATAAGGACTGTACTGTGTGTGATGTTAAGTTGGAGGAAGAGGAACAGAGGCCACTTGATGCAGCACTTCTCATCTACTGGAGCACATGTTCTTTCTGGCCTTCATCTACAAAGAGTACTTCTGTCTTGGCCTCACAGACTTGGCCCTATCTTGGATCTCTTCATACCTAACCGACCGGATATTCAGTGTCTCCCACTCACACACCACAACCATAACTCACCCCCTATGTGTCGGTGTCCCCCAAGGTTCAGTTCTAAGACCCCTGCTCGTCTCCATCTACACTTTCAGCCTGGGACAGCTCGTATAGTCTCACAGCTTTCAGTATCACTTCTATGCTGATGGAAAACAGATCTACCTCTCTGGACCTGATATCACCTCCTTACTAACCAGAATCCCACAATTTGTGTTCGCTATTTCACCTTTCTTCTCTGCTAGATTTCTAAAACTTAACATGAATAAAACCGAATTCATCATCTTTGCACCATCTCATTCACCCCCTCAACTCACTTATCCATCAAAGTCAATGGCTGCCCACTCTCCCCAGTCCTGCAAGCTTTACTCTGGTCTGTCCTTCAAATGTCAGATCCAAGCCCTTTCCACTTGCTGTCAACTCCAACTCCAAAATATCTCCAGTATCCGCACAGTCCTCAATCATAAATCTACAAAAACACTAGTGCCCTCATCATCTCCCGCCTCGACTAGTGCAAGCTTATGATCTGTGACCTCCCTTCTACCACTCTCGTACGTTTCCAATCTATCCTAAACTTTGCTTGCTGACTAATCCACCTGTCACCCCGCTATTCAACTGCTTCTCCCCTCTGTCAATCCCTGCGCTGGCTTCCTGTTGCACAGAGACTCTAGTTGAAAAGCCTAACTTTGGCATACAAAGCCATTGAAAACCTGTCTCCTCCATACATCTGTGACCTAGTCTCCCTTTACTTACCTGCACACAACCTCCCATCCTTCCAAGATCTCCTTCTCTACTTCCCTCTTATCTCTTCTTGCCATAATCGCATACAAGATTTGTCCCGTGCATCTCCCCTACTGTGGAACTCTGTACCCCAACACAGACTGTCGCCTACTGTGGAAACCTTCAAAAGGAAGCTGAAGACACACTTCTTTTCACAAGTATATAATCTGCAGTAACCCTTGCTCTGGCATACCACTGCACAACCAGCTGTACCCTCACCTACTGTATCCTCACCCATCCCTTGCACATTGTTTGTGCGCCCTCGCGGGTAGGGTCAAACTTCTCTCTTTTCTTGTACCAGTCGGTGACCCATTTTCACATATAATGTGCCACGGAATAAATGGCGCTATAATTATAAATAATAATTATACTACATGTACTCTGCGTCAATTGATAGCACTTTCCTGGTGTCTGCCCCTAATTTGATGTGTTTTGGCAGCTTTTGGGCCCATTTGAATGTGTTGTGTATGCGTTTGGTTTTGCCCCCCATTGAATCCAATTGTATTCGGCTATGTTCAGTGAATATTTGACAAATAAATCGGCGAATATTGCAAATTCGGCGATCGTAATCTGAACCGAATATTGAAATATTCGCTCATCTCTAGTGACCACCTTAACTCCTGCCAAACGTATTTTTCAGGAGTGTAGAACAGCACAGCATATCTTGCTTTACTACACCACTAACTCCTGCTATCACCACTGAATATATACCGCTGGATTAGTCCTCAGAAGGACTGTTAGTTCAGATGAATATATACAGAGCGAACAGTACCACTAATTCCCAGGTCCCGGTACGTGTCACATGGATCTCATCCGTTTTCACACGTACTGAGACACTTACACACGTAGGCCCGTTCAAATGAATAAGTCTGTGCACATTTCAGTGTGTTTCCACGGACCATGTGTCCGTGGGCAAAACACACTGACCTGTTCGGCTTTTGTACACCGCAAAACGTCCCACACACGTGCACATTGATGACACATGGATGAGATCCATGTGACACATACTGGGACCTGGGAATTAGTGGTACTATTCGCTCTGTATATATCCATCTGAACTAACAGTCCTTCTGAGGACTAATCCAGCTGCATATATTCAGTGGTGATAACAGGAGTTAGGCAGGCAGGCAGTGTATGTGCCACACTGCAGTGCATATAGTGCAAAAGGGTCCATAGCACATTCCTGCTACTGCTGTTCTTACAGATATTGGTAGACATAGCCCCATATACCAGAGGCCAGGGCAATTTTTTTTATCTTAATCCTAGTTATTTGCTTAATAACCAAGGCAGGCAGGGTATGTGACAGATTGCAGTGCATGATACAGCTCAAGAGGGTCCATTGCATGTTCAACTTTGGACTGATCTTACTGTGCCGACTATTTGAAGACATAGCCCCAGGTATCAGGGCAAATTTTTTTTAATCTTAATCCTGGTTATTTTCTTAAAAAGCAATCCAGAGTACACCATTTTTCTGCTCCATTTAACTGTTAGCACTGCAGAATACAGCCTGATCTTTTCCATATTACAGAGATAAAAATTCAGAAATTTGAACTGAACGTGAAAAATATTGGCCTCCTTTTCCATTTCATTGCAGTATGTCGGTCAAACTATTCACACTAGGTCTCTGTGAAGAATAGTATTAGTAAACTACAGGCCTGCTATTTAAAGCCGTGGTTTTCTGTCAGACGTATCTCACATAAAACAGCGTTCCAAAATCAGCCATTTCTCTCTTCCATTTTGTTGCAGTGTGTCGGTCAAGTTATTCACACTAGGTCTCTGTGAAGAATATTATTAGTAAACTACAGGCCTGCCATTTAAAACCGTGGTTCTCTGTCAGACGTATCTCACAAATAACTGCGTTCCAAAATCAGCCATTTCTGCCCTCCATTTCCATTTCGTCGCAGTGTGTCGATCAAGCTATGCACACTAGGTTTCTGTGAAAAATAGTATTAGTAAACTACAGGCCTGTTATTTAAAACTGTGGTTCTCTGTCAGATGTATCACATGTAACAGCGTTCCAAAATCAGCCAATTCTAGTAAACGTGGAAAATATTGTCCTCCATTTCAAATGGGCAAGGTGTATGGCAAGGGACGTGGCCATGGGCAAGATGAAAATGTGCCACAACAAACACCCACATTTTGTCGCTCGACCTTCCTGTCCCAATTACTTAGGGGACCGCAGCACACAACTATTGAACCCAGAGCACTGTCAAAAGGTTGTTGGTTGGATAGCAGATAATGATTCAAGTAACTTTGCCACCACCACCACTCTGTCTTCCACACGGTCAAGTCTCAGTAGCCATGAGTCTGGACCGCATATTCCTCACCCTGATCCTCTTTCCTCCCACCATGCTGAGTGCCCGGAGAAAACTGATGCCACACTTGGACACTCAGAAGAGCTGCTCACTTTTCCATTTGTAGATTCGGGACTCTCGCCGGGCCAGTTTCAAGCGAGTCAAGAAGAGAACAGCGTGTGCACCGAAGCCCAAATATTTGAGCAGCCACGGTCACACGGAAGGCACTGGTGGGAAAGTCCAATTACTGTCACTGTCACTGTGGATGATGATGATGAGACACAATTTCCAGAAAGTCAGGAGGAGGACCAGGGTGCGGAAGTGGAAGACCAAAAATGTTCCAGAAGTTACTAGAAGGTAAAAGCCACAACTGTTTGCCAACTGCCTCCACCACTTTAGTTTCCCCACTAATACTTTCAGCATGCTTACTTATGCGTTTACTTATGCGTTAACACTAATCCTTACCCTCCTTCGCTATCCCCAAACCCCCTCACTCTCCAAACAAATATTCATCTCACCTTCCCTCTTACCCTCCCACTTGACATCATCTGCTGACCTTCTCCTCAATCTCACATACCTCCTACAGAAAAACAAAACAAGTCACCCTCTATACTTGTTTCATTTGCTTGCTCTCTCTTTGCTTCTCACAGCTGGCGACATATCTCCTAATCCTGGACCTCCACATTTATTTCCGCTATTATTTCTCCCTCCTATCACCGCTCACCCGCTAGAAACTATCACAACCCCTCAAATATAACACCCATTCCCTTAACCCCCACTCTGCCGCTCCCTCTCTCCGGATCACTTTTGTAATGCTCATTCAATCTGCATTAAGCTCCACGGCATTCATGACCTTTTTACTAGTGTTGAGCCACCCCCATAGTGTTCGAGTTCGGTTCGGTTCGTCGAACACCCGTGTGTTCGCCGAACTGTTCGTCGAACTGTTCGTCGAACACCTTCGAACACCGTTAAAACCAATGGCAGGCAAACAAAAACACATAGAAACACATAGAAAACACCTTCAAAGGTGTCCAAAAGCTGACAAACTGCTCAGAAGACACAACTAACACATGGAAAAGTGACAAGTACATATAGTCATGCGAAAAGAAAAGAGGTGGAGGAGTAAAAGGAGGGGGAGACACAGATATAGGCATGTCATGCCCTTCTAAAATCCAAAAAGTGAGAAGCCGACACGTTCAGTCCGCTCCTGCCCGTGCCACCTCCGTGTCGCTGGGTTTGTGCCAGAGCCGCGGTGAACCCTGACGGCCAGCCCCCCTCTCCCAATACTGGTGCCTGTCCGCTGGTGGGTCGAGCGAGCCCCCCTGTGGTGGAGGCAGCTCTAAGCTTTTTAATTTAAATTGTCTCTCTAATTTGAATAAATACACTTTAAATCCATTTACAAGGATCTATTGGAGGGCAAGTCTCATGCCAGCAGCCGCGTAATTCCAGCTCCAGTAGCATCCACTAAAGCTGCTGCAGTTAAAAAGCTTTTATAAGGATCGAGCTCGGCTGTCCACCGCAAGGCATCCTACTGCCAGTCCAAGCCCCTATGCCTTGGGGTGCCTCCTGATGCTCTTCACTGAGTATCCCGTGGTCCCGAAGCATTTCCTTTGAAAAAATGAAGTGTCCAAACTACAGGTGGTGTAGCTTGCTTAACAGCCGGGATAATCCGCTGACTAGCAGACACTGCTACTAGGCACGAAGTATTTCCTGGGCTAGATGCAGTTAAAAATTTGTAATTAGATACTCTCGTTGGATGCTGAGAAAGCATTCCATAGAGTCTCCTGGCACGCCATATATGATTCTCTTAAAAAGCTTGGGGTAGGGGTCTAGGGGACCCTTTTATAGCCAAAATCACGGCCCTGTATCGCAATACGTCACCTAGGCTGAAAATAAATGAAACTGTAGCACCCTGAGGGCTCGGTTGCTACAGAGGTATTGCACCTCACCCAGAGGTGTGATATCTCACTCTCAGGTAAGGATGTAGTGTGGATCAGGACCCGACATCTGCATGCATTACACCACATTGCCATGGGGCAGGGCGACCAATATGCCCCTGAGATGGGCACGACAGTCCCTGTCCCTGGCTGGAGTGGGGGGAGGGAACACTGAGGAAGGGGAACCCTGTAGTGCAGGAGCAGGGAGGAAGCAGTTCCTGGGTGCATTGAGAAGGGAGTATAAAAGGTGGGCACCATCTTAGTTCAGTGCAGAGAAGTCTGAGCAGAAGTGGCAGGGAGCAGGGGCTCTGCATGAGCTCTGCTCCGGAGGCGGGCCTAGTAACAGAGGCCCAGGCCTGGAAGAGGGAGAAGGAAGGAAGAGGAGCGGAGAAGGCTCCAGGAACGAGGAACGAAGGGATCTCAGAGGCGCGGACGGGTGAGTCGCCACCGCACGCCCGAATCCACCTGCGTGGAGGGGTCAGGCCAAAGGGGGAGACCGGTCCCCGAAACTAGTGGAGGCAGGAAACGACCCTCAGCTAGAAACAGGAGGCTGTGACATTTTATGTGGCACAGCCCCTCGCTACACCCGCTAGGAAGGCACCACATAGGGTCAGGGAAACTGGCGCCAAGTTTACCAAGAGGAGGCCCGAGGCAGCCGGACAGAAGGGTTGGTAAGAAAGGCCAGACAAAGGACACACAAAGGGGGTCCTGTGAAGCACTCCAAAGTTATCTGGGAGTTGTCTGAGCCCCTCACCTGGTGAGCACAGTACGACGTGGGCAGCCGTTACCTGCAGACGTGGTCTGGATAATAAGAACTGTGAGTAAAGGCCCTGGACTGCATCACTGACTCCGTGTCATTACTGCTGCTGCCCTGCACCATCACCCCCATCCTCCGCATACACTGCCCTGAGGCTATACTCCTCCCATGGGGAGTTATGCTAAGCTCTGCTGCACCCACAACACCAGCCTCAGCGGTCTGCCCTGGAGCGGCGGTTCACTCTGACCGCAATCCACGGGTGGCGTAGTCGGACATTTAAACATCAAAACCACATAAATAGTTCCGCCACTGGTTTGACCGCCCTGAGCCACGGAACCGGGTTGCCGCCACGGAGACTACAACCACCAGCATCCACCAAAAAGGGTCCGGCTTTGGGTGTCCCAAGGCCCAGGGGGCGCGTCAGAACATTTTCATCACCTTTCACAATCACCAATGGGACAAGGCAGGGATGTTCTCTGTCCCCTCTCTTATACATCCTAGTGACGGAACACCTGCTCTCATCAATTCGCCATAACCCCAATATTAGGTGGATTGAGGTGGGAGGCACCGAGTACAAGTGCTCTCTATTTGCTGATGATGTCCTAGTATATATCACTCAATCACATATATCCATCCATGCTGTTATGGCTGAAATAGATCACTTTGTTACATGGTCAAATTTTAAAATCAATGCAGCGAAGTCTGAGGCCCTCAATGTCTCCCTCCCCAAATCCATATAGGATTCCATCCAGTCCAACTTTCCCTTTGCCTGGCCCTCACAGGGTATCAAATACTTAGGAATTCCTATTCATAGAGACCTCTCCCATCTATGTTATCTTAATTTTGGGCCCTTTATTGAACAACTCCATACAGACCACGGTTGGCAAGTTAGAACTGTAAGATTCACTACGTGAACCACTGGTGTTTTGTGGAAAAGCACATGTACACTGTGTTCCAAATTATTATGCAAAAAGTGTTTAGGAGTGATAAGGGAAGAATTTGTTTGTTTGTCAGTTAAACTCATTGATGGTGATGTGTGTCAGGGCTCTTTATATCACTGTAAGCAATTGCAGACACCTGTGCTAATTAGTTTGGCAGGTGTGTCCAATGAAAGGCAAGACTACTTAAGAAGGCTGTCTCACATTATTAAGCAGCCTACATTTTCTGCCAAAATGGGAAAGAAAAAGGATGTGTCGGCTGCTGAGAAGCAACAAATTGTGGAGTGTTTAGGTCAAGGCATGACTACAATCAACATTGTGCGATGATCAGGATGAAGTGTCTTGGCAATCAAGAAGTATGTAGCTGATTCACAGTACACACGTGTGCGTGCTGATAAGGGCAAATTGAGGACTCTTTCCTACAGGCAATTACGTCAGGTTGAAAGAGCAGCGGCAAAAAAGCCTTGTCATAGCAGCAGACAAGTTTTTGAAGCTGCTTGTGCCTCCAACGTCCCCCGAACAACAAGATGCAGGGTCCTTCAGAGGTTTGCAGCTGTGCATACGCCATCCTGTCTACCTCCTCTATCCACTTCACACAAGCAGAAACGGCTCCAGTGGGCCAAACATTACATGAAGACTGATTTCAAAACTGTTTTGTTCACGGATGAGTGCCGTGCAGCGCTCGATGGTCCAGATGGATGGAGTGGAGGATGGCTGGTTGATGGACACCCCACGCAAACACGGCTACAGCGCCAACAAGGAGGAGGTGGAGTAATGTTTTGGGCTGGAATCATGGGGAGAGAGATTGTCGGCCCCTTTAGGATCCCTGAAGGCGCTAAAGATGAACTCCATAATGTATGTGGATTTTCTCAAACAGCACTTCCTGCCATGGTTCAAGAAGAAGAACCGTGTATTTCACAGCAAGATCATTTTTCTGCATGATAATGCACCATCTCATGCTGCACATAAAACATCTGCATCTCTGGCTGATATGGGCATAAAAGGGGACAAACTTATGGTGTGACCCCCATGCTCCCCTGACCTCTACCCCATTCAGAACCTTTGGAGCATCATTAAAAGGAGTGTCTATGATGGCGGGAGGCAGTTCACATCTAAGCAACAGCTCTGGGAGGGTATTCTGTCCTCATGCAAAACAATTGAAGCAGAAACCATCCAAAACCTGACAAATTCAATGGACGAGAGAGTTCAGAAGCTCCTTTCGAACAAGGGGTCCTATGTGAAAATGTAACATCACCTAGAATAAAGTTTTGAGTTGAAAACTGTTTGATTTCAGTTTCTAACAACCTGCTAATGCTTATAATTTCAAAAATGACCATTTTTTTGGTCTTTATTAAAATGAAAAGGTTGATCGAAAAGTTTGGGGGAGCTAAGAGTGTGGCAACCCAGTAGTCATGATTACTTCGAATTCTGACAATATGAGGGTCATGCTGCAGGTAGTGCAGCAAGAAGGCACTTATGTGTCTTGCGCATCTCGGAGCCCCAAAATTATTTTCCGGGCTAGATGCAGCTAAAAATTATTATTAATTTTAAATCTGGTGAAGCTTTAGTATAGATGGCCTAATAGGATCAGTGCTGCACACTGCTACAAAGCCCAAATTATTTTCCAGTCAAGATACAGATAAACATGATTAGTAATTTTAAATCTGGTGGAGCTTATTATAGATGGCCTAATAGAATCAGTGCTGCACACTGCTACAAAGCCCAAATTATTTTCCAGCCAAGATACAGATAAACATGATTAGTAATTTGAAAGCTTAAAACGGTTGGTAGGGTGATTTTAACCAATCACCAAGCTTTTACTCTCCCCAGGATGACACAGGGGTAGAAAAGTCATTTCGGATCCATGATTTGTTCATCTTTATGAACGTGAGTCTGTCTACATTATCAGTGGAGAGCCGCGTGCGCTTATCTGTCAGCACACCACCAGCAGCGCTGAACACACGTTCAGACAGAACGCTGGCTGCGGGGCATGACAAGATCTCCAAGGCGTAAGTGGCTAGCTCCGGCCATTTATCCAGATTGGAAGCCCAAAACGAGCAAGGGTCCAGTGACACAGTCGTGGCTTCAATGTTTACTTGGAGATACTCCTGTACCATCGTCTCTAGGCGTTGACTATGTGTCAGACTTCTTGTCTCCTGTGGCCTTGCAAAGGATGGGCTAAAAAAGTGGTGAAATGATTCCGCAAAATTGATGTTACCAGCAGATACTGTGGTTCTGTTACGGTTTGAGTGCTGAACACTTGACGGTCCCACGGTTGGCAAGTTGGAACTGTGAGATTCACTACGTGCACCACTGGTATTTTGTGGAAAAGCACATGTAAGATTCTGCAACAGTCTCTGCTGATACTCCTGCATGCGTGCATCCCTTTCTATGGCAGGAATAATTTCTGCAAATTTACTTTTGTACCGGGGATCTAACAGTGTGGCAACCCAGTAGTCAGGATTATTTCTAATTCTCACAATTCGAGGGTCATGTTGCAGGTAGTGCAGCAAGAAGGCACTCATGTGTGTTGCGCATCCAGGAGCACCAAGTCCCTGTTGTGTTGGTGGCGAGGTAACAATCATGCTTCCTTCCTCTGTCCTCTCCCCCCAACCTCGCACAACAGAAATGTGATCAAGGTTTCCCTCATCTGATGAGTCTTCCATCAGTTCGTCCTCCACTTCTTCCTGGGCTCCTGCACCTTCCTCACTAGTTTGGCTGCTACCATGCGCCCTGGTAAAACCATCTCCCCCACCCTCACATGCCTGCCGCCTTGGTGCTGCCGACCGTCTGGACCTTGCAGATGTTCCGCATACAACTCCTCCTCCTCTACTTCCTCTACCTCCTCTTGTGCCACCACCTGACTCCGAATTCTGTTTAACATGTGCTCCAGCATGTAAATCACCGGAATAGTCATGCTGATAATGGCATCGTCAGCACTAAACATCTTCGTCGCCATTTCAAAACTGTGCAGAAGGGTGCATAGGTCCCTGATCTGAGACCACTCTTCCAGCGTGATTTGCCCCACCTCTGGATCTCGTTGGCCCAGGCTATACGTCAGAACGTATTGCACCAGGGCTTGTCGGTGCTGCCACAGTCGCTGCAACATGTGCAGAGTTGAATTCCACCGGGTAGGCACATCGCATTTTAGCCGGTGAAGTGGGAGGCCCAACGACTTCTGTAGAGATGTAAGTCGCTGAGCTGCGGGATGCGAACGGCGAAAGTGAGCACACAGCGACCGTGCCCTCTGCAGAAGGCCATCTAGTCTGGGATAGTGGGCTAAAAATTGCTGGACAACCAGGTTCAACACGTGAGCCATACAAGGCACGTGTGTGACATTGCCCCGGCGAAGGGCCGCACCCAGGTTTGCAGCATTGTCGCACACGGCCTTCCCTGGTTTCAGGTCCAGTGGAGACAACCATTCATGAAATTGGTTCTCCAGAGCTGACCACAACTCCTCAGCTGTGTGACTCACATTTCCCAGACATTTCAATGTAAAAACCGCCTGATGACGTTGAGCCCTACTGCCAGCATAGTAAGGAGTTGTGCAGGATCCCTTCTGCGCAGTTAGAAAGCTTGTGGCATGACCAGACAGGCTTTGGGTGCAGGTGGAAGACCGAGAGGAGGTTGAGGAGGCATAAGCAGTGGAGGAACTTTGACATAAAGAGGATTGACGCACAACTCATGGGGACGGCAAGACTTGGACAGCAGCCCCTTGTCCTGCTGTCACCATAGTTACCCAGTGCCCAGTCAGCGACATGTAACGCCCCTGTCCATGCCTACTCGTCCAAGTGTCTGTGGTGAAATGCACCCTGTCACACACAGAGTTTCTCAAAGAAGCGATGATGTTGTGTGCGACATGCTGGTGGAGCGCAGGCACACCTTTCTTTGAGAAGTAGTGCCGACTGGGCATCTGGTACTGGGGCACTGCGACGGACATAAGGTCTCGAAAATCCTCTGTGTCCACCAGGCGGAAAGGCATCATTTCTGTAGCCAAGAACTTGCAGATGGTGAAATTCAACCTCTTAGCTTTCTCATGGCTAGGAGGAAATGGTCTTTTACTTGTCCACATCTGAGGGACCGAGGGCTGGCTATTGTGCTTAGACGGGGTTGATAAGGGTGTCCCCGGCAAACTGCCGGTCTGTGAGGAAGATGCAGGCAGACATGTTAGGTTGCCTTGATCCAAAAGTGGTGCTATCGATGTCGGACAGCGCTCAACACCAGCTGGTGTTACCACCTCCAAAGAAAATGATGACCTGCCAATCACGCTGGCTGTTGCGGGTAAAGAGGTGGCAGGTCTGCGCCCCAAAACAGGTGTGACTGCTGTCCCCCCAGTCACAGAGGATGAAGAGGCCGCGGATGCACAAGATATGGCAGACGGTGGTTGGCCCGGCCGGCTAGGCCGCATTGTAGCACACTGAGCTTCCCACTGCAACTTATGCTTCATGTCCATGTGCCGGTTCATGCATGAAGTACTCAAACTATGTATTTTTTGGCCTCTACTTAGCTTTTGCTGACAAATGTTACAGATAACACGAGTTGGGTCATCTTTATCGATCTGAAAAAATGCCCAGGCTATGCAAGGCTTAGCACCCATGCGACCTGAAGAGCCACCACGACTTGTGGTGAGAGGCAGAGTTGCGTTTGAGGATGCAGTTGTTGACGTGCTTCCAGTACTACGTCTCTGTCCAGGAAGGCGCAACCTGACCTCGTCGTCACTAGCATCTTCCTCCACCTCCTCTGCTGACCTCATCTCTTGGCTGACTGTGGGTTGACAGTAAGTGGGATCTCCAACCTCATCATCATCACCCTGTGCGTTATCACACCCGTCGTCCTCAGAGCCAACCTGTTCCTGCCCTGACAAAAAACTAAAGTTGTCGCTCCAATCAGGTATTTGAGTCTTATCATCGTCTTCCTCATTGTCTCCACCAACAGGAGTTACAGTTTGGGAATGAGGGTCTACATTATGGTCAGAACCTTCTGCGTCTGGTCCTGGATCCGACTCATAAAGATTCTGGGCATCAGTGCAGATCATTTCCTCGTCTGGATTCACAGAAGCGCTGGAGTCGACCTCTGATTCCCAGGCTATAGTATGAGTAAACAGCTCTGCAGACTCAACCATCTGTTCTACCTCATACTCAGACGGGCAGCTGGAGATTTGGGAGCTGTGAGGAAGCAAGTGCGATTGGGGTGACACCTTTGAGGACTGGAGTATTTGTGATGTTGAAGTTGATGTGGAGGAGAGCCCACTTAAAGGAGCACTTGATATCCGTTGAAGCACCTGCTGTTTTTGTGCCTCATCTGGAATTTGTAGCGATTGGCGTGGCCGTAAGAAAGGGATCTTATCACATTGTCCGCTAAAAGAAGTAGACATTTTAGTTTGGCTGGAAGATGGTCTTTCTTCTGCAGATGTTACTGTTGCTTTAACACCTACCCCACGGACACAACCTTTTTTCCCCTTCCCAACACGCCTATTCCCCTTTCCACCAGCAGCAGGCCTTTTTCCACTCATTTTGGTGGTTAACTAATTAACAACTCTGGAGTTGTTTGCACAAAAAAACAATGGATGGGAACCGAGCAGAGCTGAGTGGCCAAACTGTGGTATTAGGCCAAAACTATTGGCTGGGTTAGATGCAGAAAAAAATTATATTCAATTTGCAACCTGATGGAGGTCAGTATAGATGGACTAATAGAGAAAGTCCCACACACTGCTAGAAGGCCAAATATTTTTTCAGAGCTAGATGCAGAAAAAAATATATTCAGTTTGCAACCTGATGGAGGTCTGTATAGATGGACTAATACAACAAGTCCCACACACAGCTAGAAGCCCAATATTTTTTCAGAGGTAGATGCAGAAAAAAATATATTCAGTTTGCAACCTGATGGAGGTCTGTATGGATGGATTAATAGAACAAGTCCCACACACAGCTAGAAGCCCAATATTTTTTCAGAGGTAGATGCAGAAAAAAATATATTCAGTTTGCAACCTGATGGAGGTCTGTATAGATGCATTAATAGAACAAGTCCCACACACAGCTAGAAGCCCAATATTTTTTCAGAGGTAGATGCAGAAAAAAATATATTCAGTTTGCAACCTGATGGAGGTCTGTATAGATGCATTAATAGAACAAGTCCCACACACAGCTAGAAGCCCAATATTTTTTCAGAGGTAGATGCAGAAAAAAATATATTCAGTTTGCAACCTGATGGTGGTCAGTATAGATGGACTAATACAACAAGTCCCACACACAGCTAGAAGCCCAATATTTTTTCAGAGGTAGATGCAGAAAAAAATATATTCAGTTTGCAACCTGATGGAGGTCTGTATAGATGGACTAATACAACAAGTCCCACACACAGCTAGAAGCCCAATATTTTTTCAGAGGTAGATGCAGAAAAAAATATATTCAGTTTGCAACCTGATGGAGGTCAGTATAGATGGACTATTACAACAAGTCCCACGCACAGCTAGAAGCCCAATATTTTTTCAGAGGTAGATGCAGAAAAAAATATATTCAGTTTGCAACCTGATGGAGGTCAGTATAGATGGACTAATAGAGAAAGTCCCACACACTGCTAGAAGGCCAAATATTTTTTCAGAGGTAGATGCAGAAAAAAATATATTCAGTTTGCAACCTGATGGAGGTCTGTATAGATGGATTAATAGAACAAGTCCCACACACAGCTAGAAGCCCAATATTTTTTCAGAGGTAGATGCAGAAAAAAATATATTCAGTTTGCAACCTGATGGAGGTCAGTATAGATGGACTAATACAACAAGTCCCACACACAGCTAGAAGCCCAATATTTTTTCAGAGGTAGATGCAGAAAAAAATATATTCAGTTTGCAACCTGATGGAGGTCTGTATAGATGGATTAATAGAACAAGTCCCACACACAGCTAGAAGCCCAATATTTTTTCAGAGGTAGATGCAGAAAAAAATATATTCAGTTTGCAACCTGATGGAGGTCAGTATAGATGGACTAATACAACAAGTCCCACACACAGCTAGAAGCCCAATATTTTTTCAGAGGTAGATGCAGAAAAAAATATATTCAGTTTGCAACCTGATGGAGGTCTGTATAGATGGACTAATACAACAAGTCCCACACACAGCTAGAAGCCCAATATTTTTTCAGAGGTAGATGCAGAAAAAAATATATTCAGTTTGCAACCTGATGGAGGTCAGTATAGATGGACTAATACAACAAGTCCCACGCACAGCTAGAAGCCCAATATTTTTTCAGAGGTAGATGCAGAAAAAAATATATTCAGTTTGCAACCTGATGGAGGTCTGTATAGATGGATTAATAGAACAAGTCCCACACACAGCTAGAAGCCCAATATTTTTTCAGAGGTAGATGAAGAAAAAAATATATGCAGTTTGCAACCTGATGGAGGTCAGTATAGATGGACTAATACAACAAGTCCCACACACAGCTAGAAGCCCAATATTTTTTCAGAGCTAGATGCAGAAAAAAATTATATTCAATTTGCAACCTGATGGAGGTCAGTATAGATGGACTAATAGAATGATGCTATGCCCAAAAGATTTTACTTCGCTAGGTGCAGTAAAAAAATTGGTATTCTATACACAGTTGGTATATCTTGCAACACAGATAGGCTACTCCACTGACTAACACACTCTGCAATAGGCCAAAAAGGATTAGCTTTGCTAGATTCAGCCAAATGCTGTGAAAAAAACTTGCACAGCACTGGCACAGACCTGCCTGGAAAAAACTGATAGGAACTGATGTAACCTAGTCCTGAAAAGGACTCCAATTACAATTAGTCTTTACTCCCACAATCTATCTATTTAAGAGCACAGACCTGCTTGATAAAAGTCGTAGGAAATGCTGTAACCTAGTCCTTAAAAGGACTGCAATCACAACTATTCCCTACTCCCAAGCTATCTGTAGATTTGTGCGAAAATTGGCTTGAAATTAACAAGGTATAGCGCACACAGCAACAGCGGTGCCGTCTAACACGCAGCTGCAGCAGTGAGAAAATGGTGGCGACGGGGAAAATGGCTTGGTCTTATAGGGCAAGGACATGTGACATACACTGCGAATGACACATGCCCTTGCTTGTGTGAAAAAAAGCACTTCGCTCCGTGTGTGCGCTGCTGATAGGCTGACAGATTGCACCTCCCCACTGTAAATGCGGGAAAGAGAAAAAAAAATGGAGATCTTCATTGTTCCTGCAGAGATCCATCCCCTGCCCCTCCCCCCACCCCGCTGTACACTCAAACTGCGTATTAACATTAATTTTCATCATTACTGAGAAAAAATCCAGTTATGATTTTGGTGCACGAACAGTTATCGAACATAACCTCGAACAGCCGAATTTTTCTCAAATTGTTCGTGTTCGCCGAACGGCTCGAACACCGCCCAAAACAGCTCGAATTTGAGATTGGCGAACAGTTCGAGTAGAACAACGCTCATCTCTACTTTTTACCTCTCACAATATATACTTCCACGGCCGCACCGAAACGTGGCTGACACTCTCCAACACAGCCTCCCCTGCAGTGCAGTACTATGATTGCCTTCACTGCACACACACTCCTCGCCTTAGCAAGCGACATGGTGGAGTAGTGGGTCCTCTCCGTTCTAACACCTGCACCTTCAACCTAATTCCCCCTCCACCCTCCCTTATCCTCCCATCTTTGGAAGTGCATTCCGTCTGTACCTCCTCTCTCTCCAACCTCCAAGTGGCCTTCATATACCAACCCCCAGCCACTACCTGTATTGACAAATTCTCCACCTGGCTTCTATACTTTCACGCTGCTGACATTCCCACCATCATCATGGGCGACTCTAACATGCCCGCTGACACCCGCTAATCGGCAGCCTCTAAAGTCCAGTAACTTGCTTCATCCTTTGGCCTCACTCAGTGATCCTTAGGCCACCCACACAGAAGGACATACCTTAGAGATAATCTTCACCCACCTCTGCACCCTATCTTAACTCACTACCTCACCTCTCCCTCTATCTGACCGCCTGTACTTACATTCTCTTCCCTTTCCTCTCCGTCTGCCCCCCAACTCCAGCATCTAGCTCACCCTCGCAGAAACCTCACACCTAGACACTCACACACTCTCCAACTCTATTCTACTGCTGTCCTCCATATCCTCACTCCACAATGCACACAGCGCCGCTATTTTCTACAATGGCATGGCAGAGTGCGACAAATCAATAGACAGCCCTGGCACACTAACCACACTAAAAACCTTCAGCGAGTGTCCAGGTTTGCAGAGCGACGCTAGAAGAAAACACATTCAAAGGAAGACTTCACCAAATTCAAACAAGCAACTTTCACATTCAAATCGGCCTTCACCTTTGCTAAACAGGTCTATTTCACAACTCTTGTATCATCTCTATCCTCTCTATCCCACAACCCAGAACAGCTATTCAACATTTTTAACTCCCTCCTTCGCCCACCACTGCCTCCTCCGATCTCCCACATCTCAGCCAAGGACTTTTCCATACACTTCAATGACAAGAAAGAACAAATCAGGCAAGTCTTTATTGTTCAATCATCACAACCCTTATGTATACCAGACCATGGCCCTGCCCCACTAACCTACCTCCTCACCATCACTGAAGGAGAGCTTCTTTATCTCCTCTCCAAATCACACCTCATCATCTGTGCACTTGACCCTATCCCATCTCACCTCCTACCCAACCTCACCACTAGTGATGGGCGAGCACTAAAATGCTCGGGTGCTCGATGCTCAAGTCGAGCAAATTGGGATGCTCGGGTGCTCGACCCGAGCAACGAGCCTAATGTAAGTCTATGGAAAACTCCCCCCGGCAGTCTGCAGAGGCCTAAAAATTGGCTAAATCGATGGGAACAGTGCTCAAATGACATGGGAACAGCATGGGGAAGACCCCTGGAAGTGGACTCCCAGGTCACTGCTGTCAACAACATTGTAAGAGGTATTACGCCACTTTTACAGACTCACAATAAAACATATAAAAACTAAACCAAAACAGATTTTCCTGGGAACTCTGTTAAGGAACATCCTTTCCAGGGTAATGACTTGTATATAAGGCAATGTAAACAACCAAAAACAAAAATACTCCTCCACACCTTGGGCTATGTTCATACGTAGCATTTTTGATGCGTTTTTGCACTTTTGCATTGCTTTCAACCGTGACAAATGCATTCACCGGGAAATGTCATTTTAACATTTTACAACCTTATCTGGACATGTGGTGTGTGAGACTTGATCAGACACATCCTGTTTTATTTATGAAGGAGGGACTCTGAACGTCACAAAGCCTATTTTTATAGGGCCATCAGGCGGCCTTTAATATTCTTAATGGGCCAGCAGTTGGCCCTCGCTATTCTTAGAGAGCCATCAGCCGGCTATGCTTTGTTGTTCCCTTTATTAAAGAGTGGGTCTCCTATACTGTTATTGCGTATGCAGTGAGTGGCAGGTCTACCCAAAATTTGGGTGCACCCCAATACCCCTTTGAAGAGACTTAGAGGAGGGCCTCCTGAAAACAATGTTCCCATAATTAGGAAGTGGGTCTCCCATACTGTTTGCCTATGCAGTGAATGCAAGGGCTGCCAAAAATGTGGACCTACTCCAATGCCCCTTGGAAGAGTCATAGAGGAGGGCCTACTGAAAAAAAATGTTCCCATTATTAGGAAGTGGGTCTCCCATTGTGTTTGCCTATGCAGTGAATGCAAGGGTGGCCAAAAATTTGAAGGCACCCCAATGCCCCTTGGAAGAGACGTGGAGGTCAGAGGGCCTCCTCAAAACAATGTTCCCTTTATTAGGAACTGGGTCTCCCATTGTGTTTGCCTATGCAGTGAATGCAAGGTCTGCCAAAAATTTGGAGGCACTCCAATGCACCTTGGAAAAGATGTGTAGGAGGGCCTCATAAAAAAATGTTTCCATTAAAAAGGAGCGGGTCTCCTATACTTGTAATGCCCATGCACTAAGTGTATGCGCTGACAAATATTTACCCCTGGGGGGTATACATGAACATACTGTATAAAAACAAAATTTTATGGGCATCATAAACAACCTTTAAAAAAATTATGTGGGTGTTGCATCACGGACCACGGTCACCCTAGTGATATGGTGGTGGAGGATGAGGATGTGGAGAAGGAGAACACGAGCAAATAGCCCAAATCAGGAAGCGTATCCCCATGTATGGGTGTGAAAAGGTGCATGGGAATACACCTCCCAAAAAAAGACACGGGATTTGAGTTTATGTTACGCTGCTATCATTCGGTGGTGTTGAGAAGTTTGGCCAAATCCATACCTCGTTCATTTTTATAAGAGTCAGCCTGTCAGCATTTCCACTTGACAGGATAATGTGCTCATCAGTTATAATTTCACCAGCGGCACTAAAAACCCGCTCTGATAAAATGCTAGTGTCAGGGCAGACCAGGACCTCCAAGGCGTAGAGAGCCAGTTCATTCCACGTATCCAGCTTGGATACCCGATAATTATAAGGCACAGAGGAATCATGGAGGATGTTGGTACGGTCGGCAAGGTACTCCCTCAGCATCTTCCCAAATGTTGCACTCCTTGTGAGAGTACCCCGCGCCTGGCTGTAGGTTCAGCGGTATCAGCCACAGATTTGCCTGCTCTTTCAGAGCTGTCCACAACTCTTCTGCATTGTGCGGTTTGTCACCTAAGCATATTAGCTTCAGCACAGCCTGTTGCCACTTGGCCAAGGCAGTGCTGCAGTGCTTCCAGCTTGTGACTGATGCGGTCATTTCGGAGATGGAGGCTGAAGAGAAGGAGGCTGAGGAGGATGAGCTGCAGGAGATTTTGAACTGTGGTGGCAACCCTGATTTACCTAGGGCCCGCAATCCTCTTCGTCGGAAGGATGTGTTCCGTCCCAAGGTACGACTGGGTCCCGGCTTCCGCTAAGTTAACCCAGTGTGCCGGCAGCAAGATGTACCGTCCCTGCCCACCAGCACTTGTCCACGTGTCTGTGGTTAGGTGGACTTTCCCTGTAACTGCATTGTTGAGGTCACAGCTAATGTTGTGGGACACATGCTTGTGTAATGCGGGGACGGCACACCGGGAGAAATAGTGACGGCTGGGGACCAAGTACCGAGGGACGGCTGCCGCTATCAGATTGCAGAAATTTTCCATCTCCACGAGCCTTAAAAGCAACATTTCAAGCGCAAGCAATCGCGAAATGTGGGAATTTAGTAGTGTGGCCTGTGGGGCGTTGGCTGTGTATTTGCGCTTGCGTTCCAAGGACTGAGGTATGGACAACTGAACACTGTGCTGAGACAAGGACGTGCTTGCTGATGGTGCTAGTCGAGAGTGTGCAACGACAGGTGCAGGGCAGGAGGCATCTTCACATGCACTATGGACCCCTGTGTGCCATCAGCGAGATGTACCATCCCTGCCCACCAGCACTTGTCCACGTGTCCGTGGTTAGGTGGACATTCCCTGTAACTGCATTGTTGAGGGCACAGCTAATGTTGTGGGACACGTGCTTGTGTAATGCGGGGACGGCACACCGGGAGAAATAGTGACGGCTGGGGACCGAGTACCGAGGGACGGCTGCCGCTATCAGATTGCAGAAAGCTTCCATCTCCACGAGCCTTAAAATCAACATTTCAAGCGCAAGCAATCGCGAAATGTGGGAATTTAGTAGTGTGGCCTGTGGGGCGTTGGCTATGTATTTGCGCTTGCGTTCCAAGGACTGGGGTATGGACAACTGAACGCTGTGCTGAGAAAAGGACATGCTTGCTGTTTGTGCTACTCGAGAGTGTGCAATGACAGGTGCAGGGCAGGAGGCATCTTCGCATGCACTATGGACAGGGGATTGGCTTGCTCGCACAACAGCGGAAGAAGCAATGGTGTTACCTGCAGACACTGTTCCTGGACCCTTGGGTTCGGCCAACAAAGTTGGGTGCTTTGATCATGCTGGTGGTGGTCAGGCTGGTAGATTTGCTACCCCTGCTGATGCTAGCCTGGCAGGTTGTGCAAATGGCCTTGTTGGGGTTATCGGCAGAATCTTTAAAAAACAATCAGACTCGGGAAGACCTAACAGTTATACTGGCAACTTCCGTCATGTTATTGTTACGGGGAACGGTTGCCTGCCTTCTGTCTGTGGCCACCACACTGCTTCTTCCTGCCTGATGGGGTGCTCTACCTCCCTCCCCCTGTTTGCTGCTGTCCTCACTCTGCATGTCCTCCTGTCAGGTTGGGTCAGTTACTATATCATCCACCACCTCATCTTCCACTTCCACACCCTGGTCCTACTCCTGACTTCCTGGCAATTGTGTCTTATTATCGTCCACCTCTTGTGACACTTTCCCACCGTCGCCTTCTTATGATCGTGGCTGCCCTCAAGGGTAGGGTCCTCTCCCCTCTGTACCTGTCTGTCACTATTAGTTTGTTCATCGTAATTTGTATTTTGTATTTTACTCCTTCTCCTGTACAGCACCATGGAATCAATGGTGCACTAAAAATAATTATTAATTAATATAATAATAAATAATTATATAATGCAATGTTAACTCAGAACTAGTACCTTTGCTATTTTTTACACTGTATGTTGCTGCATTCTTATAACTGGGTAATGTCATACAGGGGGAAAAACCTAACCCTCCCACCCAGAAAAGAATCTCTGTTAACACAAACTTGTTGAAGGGGAAGTTAGTGTGGTGCCCCTGCAGGTCCAGTAGCCACAGAGGTACTGCATCTCACCCAGAGGTGTGGTATCCCACTCTCAGGTAAGGAGGGAGTACTACCTAGGACCCACAAACCCAAACCCAATACACTCCACTTCAGTGGGGAAGGGCAAGATTGCTCCTAAGGGAGAGCACAGTCCCTGGTCCCTAGCTGGAGGGTGGAACCATGTAGTGGGTGTCGGTGGAAGATCAGATCAGGGGAGCACCGTCAGGAAGAGTATAAGTAGTAGGGGAACCATCTAGAAGGGTCGAGTCCTGCTCAGGAGAGCAGTGTAGGAGAGTCCAGGCTCCTGGCTCCAGTGCTTGGAACAGGAGTTGAGAGGAGAGAGAGGAGTCGGGCCTAGTCTGAGAGGCCCAGGAGAGAGAGTGAGAGAGGACGGGAGCAGAAAGAAGGCTCCAGAGACTGAGGGGATCCCAGGGTCACAGCGAGTGCAGGAAGCCACCCGTGCGCCCGAATCTACACTTACGTGGAGGGATCAGGACACAGAGGGTACCGGCCCCTAAACTAGTGGAGAACAACCAGGCTCAGCTAGATAACAGGAGGCTGCTGCATTTTCAAGGTGCTGCAGTCAAAAGCCACAAATACATCGCCGAAAAGGTGGCCACATAGGGTCCAGGAGATTGCAAGTCCCCCGACAAGACCTGAGGCTACTGGCTTGGGACACTGATTGTGAGGCACAGGGCAGGAGGGCGAGAGCCAGTGCAGGGAAGACGACCGGGAGAGGCACATACAGTACATACTAAAAGTTTGGACATACCTTCTCATTTAAAGATTTTTCTGTATTTTCATGATTATGAAGATTGTACATTCACACTGAAGGCATCAAAACAATGAATTAACACATGTGGAATTATATACTTAACAAAAAAGTGTTAAACAACTGAAAATATGTCTTATATTCTAGGTTCTTGAAAGTAGCCACCTTTTGCGTTGATGACTGCTTTGCACACTCTTGGCATTCTCTTGATGAGCTTCAAGTGGTAGTCACTGGAAATGGTCTTCCAGCAATCTTAAAGGAGTTCCCAGAGATGCTTAGCACTTGTTGGCCTTTTTGCCTTCGCTCTGCGGTCCAGCTCACCCCAAACCATCTCGATTGGGTTCAGGTCTGGTGACTGTGGAGACCAAGTCATCTGGCGTAACACCACATCACTCTCTTTCATGGTCAAATAGCCCTTACACAGCCTGGAGGTGTGTTTGGGGTCATTGTCCTGTTGAAAAATAAATGATGGTCCAACTAAATGCAAACCGGATGGAATAGCATGCCGCTGCAAGATGCTGTGGTAGCCATGCTGGTTCAGTATGCCTTCAATTTTGAATAAATCCCCAACAGTGTCACCAGCAAAGCACCCCCACACCATCACACCTCCTCTTCCATGCTTCACGGTGGGAACCAGGCATGTAGAGTCCATCCGTTCACCTTTTCTGCATCGCACAAAGACACGGTGGTTGGAACCAAAGATCTCAAATTTGGACTCATCAGACCAAAGCACAGATTTCCACTGGTCTAATGTCCATTCCTTGTGTTCTTTAGCCCAAACAAGTCTCTTCTGCTTGTTGCCTGTCCTTAGTAGTGGTTTCCTAGCAGCTATTTTACCATGAATGCCTGCTGCACAAAGTCTCCTCTTAACAGTTGTTGAAGAGATGTGTCAGCTGCTAGAACTCTGTGTGGCATTGACCTGGTCTCTAATCTGAGCTGCTGTTAACCTGTGATTTCTGAGGCTGGTGACTCGGATAAACTTATCCTCAGAAGCAGAGGTGACTCTTGGTCTTCCTTTCCTGGGGCGGTCCTCATATGAGCAAGTTTCTTTGTAGCGCTTAATGGTTTTTGCAACTGCACTTGGGGACGCTTTCAAAGTTTTCACAATTTTTCGGACTGACTGACCTTCATTTCTTAAAGTAATGATGCCCAATCATTTTTCTTTACTTAGCTGCTTTTTTCTTGCCATAATACAAATTCTAACAGTCTATTCAGTAGGACTATCAGCTGATTATCCACCAGACTTCTGCATAACACAACTGATGGTCCCAACCCCATTTATAAGGCAAGAAATCCCACTTATTAAACCTGACAGGGCACACCTGTGAAGTGAAAACCATTTCCGGTGACTACCTCTTGAAGCTCATCAAGAGAATGCCAAGAGTGTGCAAAGCAGTCATCAAAGCAAAAGGTGGCTACTTTGAAGAACCTAGAATATAAGACATATTTTCAGTTGTTTCACACTTTTTTGTTTAGTATATAATTCCACATGTGTTAATTCATAGTTTTGATGCCTTCAGTTTGAATGTACAATTTTCATAGTCATACAAATACAGAAAAATCTTTAAATGAGAAGGTGTGTCCAAACTTTTGGTTTGTACTGTAGAACGGGGTCCCGTCCAAGTGCTCCTGAGATACCTAAGAGTTTTGCTGGATCACTACCCCGGAGGACACAGGCTGATGTGGGCAGTTATAATCCGGAAAGTGTAACCTGAGGAACTTAACAACTGTGAGTAAAATCTGAAGACTGCACCCTACTGTGTCCTTGAATAATTGCTGTGCCATCACCAGCCCTGCACTACTTCACAGACAACAGCTACCTCTTAAAATTATCTACACTGCCCTGGAGCTTAGCTCTGCCCGTGGAGAGATGAACCAACTCTGCTGCGTCACCATCAGCTCCAATGGATCTGCACCACAGCGGCGGCCCCATATAGCTGCATACCACGGGTGGCGTCACGAACATTATCCCAAAAACTTTATTCCCCTTTTACTATTTTCCCTTTAATTGACCGCCCTGGGCCATGGACCGGGTCACTGCCACCGTGACATCCCCAGCACCGACTGGCCCGGCTACCGAGTACCCAACGGCCCAGGGGGCCCGTCATCCTTAGCGCCACGAACAGAATGAACTGACCTGTTACACCGGTTCTCGTGCGCCTATAGACTGTGTTTAATATTGAATGCGGCGCCCGCCCCAAAAGAACGGGCGCCATTATGTGTGTGATAAAAGACGACATGAAACCCCCCATCGTGGGCCAGGTTCCAGAATGGCACCAAAAGCGGAGCCCGGCCCCTGCACCTGCAGCCATTACTGTGGTACATGCGAAGTTAATGATATGTGGGGTGTCCCATCGTGGGCGGAGCCTCGGAAATGGCACCAAAATAGGCCCCTCCCACTTGCATAGACTGTACCAGAGTTGTCTGTCACTCAGGCTGAAAGGTGCCAGCCTTCCCCTTTGCATCAGACTGAGGGGGGAGATCGACGCCTCCCCCTGCAGAGGGCTGTGTGATCCCATCCATCCCATCCATCCAGCTGCTGCAGCCCTGTGCTGTGTGATCCATACACCCATCCAACGATCCCAGCTGCAGCAGCTCTGTGAATACAATACTATTTTCCCTTTAATTGACCTCCCTGGGTCACGGACCGGCCCGGCTACCAAGTACCCCACGACCCAGGGGGCGCGTCATTAGCATATTAACTTCTAAACTTTGGATGGCCTATACCTTCACAATAAAAAGGAAAAAGGAAAAAAAAGAAAATTATGTTTTAGCTCTTCACCCCCTTTATCATGAGGTAGCCAGATAACATTTCAAAATGTCAAGAAAAAAAAAGACCAGTTCACACTTTCTGTTCCAAATAGTGAGGAAGCATGGAGCCATGCCACAGCCCAACGTTCATAGATTCAAGTTCAAGGAAAAAAAGGGGTCCAGCTTCCAGATAAAATGATTTTATTGTTAATCCATTAAAAAGATATACATATTGCAAAATAAAATAAATAAAGGGGGAAACCTCCTTAAAACCTATGCATTTTGAACGCCAAACGTTCTTAATCCTGGTTTTCCCCTTTATATTATTTTTGCAATGTGTATATCTTTTTAATGGATTTACAATAAAATCATCATTTTATCTGTAATGGGATCTGGAAGCTGGACCCCTTTTTTTCCTTCAACTTGCAGCCAGTTAACATACAGACATTAGTGACAGGTTCTCTTTAAAGAGAACCTGTAATGTTAAAAGACACTATCAAAGTGCAGATATGGGGTTAATCTGCTGATTATCAGTGTTCTAAAGCCGTGCAGCCGGCGTACTAAAAGCCCAGCTTCCGGGGAGAAATTAACTTTATTCCTCCAAGGAGCCTCTGGCTTTCAGTCATTGACTGCTTCAGTCATCACTCAGTACATAGTGAGCGGTGGCTGTAACCATGCCTCAACACTGACTGACAGCTGGCTCCACAATGATGCTATACAGAGCTGGCTGTCAGTCAGTTCTGGGGCATGGTTACAGCTGCTGTTGTGCGCTGAGCGGCAATTGAAGGGTCACCAGCTGCACCTCTATGACTGAAAGCCAGAGGCTGCCGGGAGGAATAACCGTGTAATCTGATTCTGGGCTTGCATGCGTTGGGCTAGTCCTGTTTCACAGCAGCTGTACTCAGGTCTTCTGCTCAGTATCACTCATAGAAGGTTTCTCTGGCAGTGAATTCTGGCCTCTTCATTTTTATTTCTCCTTTTAGGCAATTTTAATTGTCCCTCCCTACAAAGCAAGGCTCCAACGTTTGGATTGAGTTCTGTTTGTGCCCACAAAGATACTGGGATCCTCCTCCTGTAGTTAGTATTCAGGAAATTTTGTGTACCAGTGACTAGTGATACTGACAGGTTTGTGGCACCACCATGAACAGAAACAGGCTAGCCAATATTAAATAAAAGGTGTATAATACAGGTAGGGGCATTTACATATGAGCAGCAATATGAACACATGCGGGGGGCAACAATAAATATAAAGAGGGACACAGAAATACTGCAGGAGTGGGAAGTAAGGGTAACCTGCAATTGCAAGCTGGTCTATGATCTATGGACAAATATCAACTGAATTCACAATATCTTTAGGTGTATGATGTACTGTATCTACTTTAATAAAGTTACAGTACACAAAATATAAAATATATTGTTCTGAAATATTTACCTATCTAATGCAAACAGTTGAATTATGCAAATTCTTTTTTCTTTTCTTTTAAATATTTCACATATTATTTATACAAGAAAAATACTATTATAAATGCATAATATTATTCTATAAGACTGTTGTTTATTGAGCAGAAGTTGTTATGTGTCAATTGGCGACTACATTTTTGGCAATCGAATGCACCACTGCATATGTCTTTGTTTTTTGCTACTAAAATGCAGATAAGTCGCAGAGAATAAGATAAAATGTTTTGAAAAATTAAATACTGTACTAATAAAAGACACATTACATAAACTAAAGTCTTGTCAAAGTTGATAGTGAGGACAATGAAGCATAGTATAGGACAAATCTTCGATTTTCTTTATGCTTAACATTAAATGTTTTAAATGTACTGTAAAGAAAAGGAACAATTTGCACAAAAGCAAATAATGGATGGACTAAATGCATAGAATCAAAACTCCATGTAGGTTAGATTCAGTATAACTGTGTGAAATAATCATATAAGTACATAATTAAATGGCATAATTATGATGCCCTGTTTAAATTGGGTAATTTGCAAAAGTGTACTTTGTGGTTTTGTTCAAACCCACTAAATTACTCTACAAGTGCTGTTTGTGGAGTAAAATATACAGTATGTGCTATATGAAAATATGTAATCATATTTTGAGCATGAATAGTTTTATCCATTCATCGGCAATTCATAGCGGTATAACAATTTATGGAGGTTGCAGTGTGGCGGTGTTCACACAGTGCGATTTAACAGGCCAACAAAACAAAACCCAACAAAAGTTTGACTTAAATTTCTTTATTTTTCCAAACTCACAAATCAAAGGCAAACTGTATCCTCTGGATCACTGCCGGATTGTCAAAACAGTCCATGTCCAAAACCCATTGCCATGGGCAACTGCACCGCTGTATCACTCTGAGGTGTGCCAGGAGTTTTTCTTTCATTCTCTCTGTGTTCACTTCACACAGGCATGTATTACACAGAGCTTTCTGCTCTGCAGCTAGCAAACAAACCACTTACACACTCAAACCTTAGCTGCAAGTTTCAATGAAGAACTGTGGCCATGAGCCACTTGTAAAACCTGGGCTGGAGGGAGTGATCCGCCCCACAACCATCCTATACATCACTTCAAAAATAAAAGCCCATGACCAGGTTTTCTTAAATCCGACTTGGTCAAATAGCTTGAAAAAGTTCAAGTGTACTTTTATTTTGCACTGCAACCACAGCTGTTTCTGTGACTTCAGTGCACTCCAGCGGGTTCAATATGTCCTTATGCTCATCCTAGGGGATACATACCGTCTCTCGCATATGATTCCGTCACTGTCTCACATATCCCCCCTCTGTTCAAACTTGCGGGGTTGAACACCTGTCACCATACAGGGTGCCTGTGACAGGTCATCCGCATTCCCTTGTGACTTCCCAGCTTGATGTTCTACTGAAAAACTGACATTTTTCAAGGACAGAAACCATCTGGGGACTCGAGCACTCCTCTCCTTAGCATTTCTCATCCTGACCAAGGTTGAATTGTCTGTAACCAAACTAAACTGTCGCCCGAGTAAGTAATAGCGTAGGGACTCCAAGGCCCACTTAATGGCAAAGAACACCTTCTCCACTATGCTATAATTTTTTCTCTGCCGGGGTAAGTTTCCTGCTCAAGTAGGTTACAGGATGTTCTTCTCTGTTCACTTCTTGTGACCGAACCGCTCCTAGGGCTACCTCCGAGGCATCCGTTTGTACTATAAAGCCTTTCTTGAAGTTGGGGCTGGTGAGGACAGGCTGTCTGTACAATGCCTACTTCATGGATTGGAACTCTTCCTCCGCCTGAGGGTTCCACCGAATCATGACCGACTTCTTTCCATTTAAGAGATCAGTCAGGGGTGCCGATTTCCATGCAAAATTCGGTATAAACCGTTGGTAATACCCAACAATAATGCCGAGGAACGCTCTCACCTGTTTAGTAGTCAACGGCCGGGGCCAGATTTGAATGTCCTCAATCTTGTTTATTTGGGGTTTGATAACCCCGTGGCCAATCACCGGGCTTCCTCGAGACCGATCGCACATTTTTTTGGGTTCACTGTCAAGCCCACAGCTCTGAGCGAATCCACTACTGCTTGTACCTGGGACAAGTGGGTATGCCAATTAGGAGCAAAGATGATAATATCATCCAAATACACTGATGCATACTTCTGATGAGACTCTAACACTATGTCCATCAACCTCTGGAAAGTGTCTGGGGCTCCATGTAATCCAAAAGGCAAGATGACATAGTGATAGAGACCCTCCGGCGTTATAAAGGCTGTCTTTTCTTTCGCCGACTCTGTTAGAGGCACCTGGCAGTAACCGTTGGTCAGATCAAGCGTGGTGAAGTACTAGGCCTGCACCAGTGTCTCAATCAGCTCGACCACCCGTGGCATTGGATAAAGGTCAAACTTTGACACCTCATTCAATTTTCAAAAGTCGTTACAAAATCGTAATGATCCTTCCGGCTTAGGAATCAGCACAATGGAGCTAGCCCACTAACTACTGAATTACTCAATAACTGCTAACTGGAGCATTTATTTTACCTCAACCTCGATGGCTTGCCTCCGGGCCTCTGGCACACGGTACATTTTGATTCGGAGCCCTTACCCGAGGCTCGGTAACAATGTCATGTCGGATCACAGATGTACAGATGTGCAGTTCTGAGAATACGTCTGTATTCTGCTGCACTCATTTCCGAGCCTCCCGTCACTGATGTTTAGTGAGAGCGTCGCTTATCTTTACCTCTCCCCCGGCCTCCTGCCGGGTCGGTGTCGGAGGGTCCACAGACAAAATGACCGGAGTTGCCTCTATAATCATACATTCTTGGTCTTTCCAGACTTTAAGCAGATTGACGTGGTTTATTTGTTCGGGTTTTCTCTTCCCAGGTTGGTATACTCTGTAATTTATCTCCACCACCTTTCCCTGGACTTCATATGGCCCTTTCCACTTGGTCATGAGCTTACTCTTTGCGGTGGGCACTAATACTAATACCCAATCACCTTCTTTAAAGGACCTGACCATACCCTTTTTATTATTATACGGTCCGCTATGTGCTACCTGGGCATCCAGGAGGTGCTCTTTTACTATAGGCATGACCGTCACTATCCGGTCCCTCATATTTGCCACATGTTCTATTACACTCTTATGCAGAATAGGCTCCTGTTCCCATGTCTCTTTGGCTTTGTCCAGCAGCTCCCTGTAATGCCTGCCATACAATAGCTCAAAGGGTGAGAACCCCGTGGAAGTCTGTGGTACCTCGCAGACTGCAAACATTAAATAGGGCAGTAATATGTCTCAATCCTGCCCATCCTTGGAAACCACTTTTTTCAGAATGGACTTGGCGGTTTTATTAAACCGCTAGACTAATCCGTCGGTCTGTGTGTGGTACACATACGTGTGTAACTGTTTTATTTTAAGCAGTTTGCACAGTTCCTTTGTCACCTTGCACATAAAAGGAGTCCCCTGATCCATAAGGATGTACTTAGGTATCCCAAGGCGTCAGAACATGGCAAACAGCTCCCGGGCAATAAGTTTAGTGAACGTGTGGCAGAATGGCCTCTGGGTAACGAGTAGCGTAGTCTACGACCACAAGTATGTGTGGATGGCCATGAGCTGACTTTACAATAGACCCCACCAGATCCATCACAATTCATTCAAAAGGTACCTCTATAATTGGCAGAGGTTCCAATGGACTATGGAAGCTTGTGGTGGGTCCAGTCAGCTGACATTACAGGCAAGACTTACAATACCTCTGCACCTCGGCATAAATCCCTGGCCAAAAGAACGACTGCAGAATCCAAGCTTGAGTCTTTTTAACCCCTAGGTGACCACCCAGCATGTGTTTGTGGGCCATGTCGAGTACCACCCGACGGTACGACTGGGGCACTACCAGCTGTTCCACTACCTCGTCCCATATTTTCTCAACCCGATCCAACAACTCTTGGATGATTGCCATTCATGGAAAAACCGCCTCTGCCCCTGGTTGCTGAGCTACCCCATTTTTCTCTATAACCCTTTCCCTTGCCAGGGTCAGGGTAGGATCCTGGAGGTGAGCTGTCTCAAACGTTCCCGGGGACACTTTCAGCTCTGCAATTGATGGAGTCTCATTGATCTCTCCTGATAACACCTGTTTGGAAAACCTATTGGGTTTACATGCTGTCCCTAGGTTGGTGACCCCTACGGCAGGTGTCACTGAATCGGGTTCTTCGGGTTCTGCACACCCGGACATATCTTGATTCTGGGAGGTTTAATCTTTCTCTCCCACAAGTACCAAAACAGGGGTAAGTCTCTTCCCAGTACAGTCCCATAAGGAAGGGTCTTTACCACTCTCACCACATGATTAACCTCTCCGCACAAAGTGGAAAAGGTAACCTCTGTTGTTGGATACTTTCGGAGTTCACTATGTATGCATATGACCCCGACCTTCCCCCCTGTGGGTTCTAACCCAGAGATCGATGACCCATGGACAAGGGTCACTAGGTTCCCTGTGTCCAACAGAGCTTCTGCTCGATGTTCATTGATGCACACCTGGCACAGATAGGGTACATCTGGTGGACCGACTGGGTCTATGGTGTAGTAGGTTCGAGCATACATTGACAACTGGCATGTAAACCCGCAGTCCATGGATTCAGCAGTCAGGGGGCAGTTGGCAGCCACATGTTCTGGCCCTTGTCATCGCCAACACCTAATAGTGGTGGCACCGCTAGTCCTCGAGACCGATTTAGGGGAAACTGGTCTCCTACCACCCTTACTCCAGGGTACCCCCTCAGTATGGGCTCCGCTTTGACTGTCCCCAGCATATGGACGTGACCCTTTCCCATGATCCTGGGCTTTCATGGGTCGGTGTGATAGCCACATTGGGGCAGAGTCCCGTACAAAGTCCTGGCTGGCTGTATAATTCTTGATCAGGCTAACCACCTAGTCTAGGTTACCCGGGTCCTCTTGCCCCACCGAGCACTGTATGACTGCTGGCAGTGTTCGCACCAACCGATCAACTACTACCCTCTCTAACATTTGGGCTGGGCTCAAGGTCTCAGGCTGGAGCCACTTTTTGACCAATTGCAACAAGTCATACGCCTGAGACCTAGCTGGTCAGGTTGCCACAAAAGACCACTGGTACATACATTGTGCCCATACATAAGTATTAACCCCCAGTCGGGCAAGGATCTCACATTTGAGTTTCCCATAGTCCTGGGCATCCTCCCAACTGAGGTCAAAGTAGGCCTTCTGGGCACCTCCCATAAGGAAAGTGGCCATCACTTCAGCCCACTGGAAAATTGGCAAGCTGTGAATTCAAACACGGTGAGGAAAGCTTCCATGTCGTCCTCAGGGCTCATCTTCCTCAATGCGGTCCTGACTTTTTCCCGGGCCTCAGAACGGATCGGAGTTGGCATTGAGGGCGTCTATCGCAGGGCAACAATCTGTTGCAGAATCAGGTCGTTTGTCTTCTGCTGCTGACTGTGCTGCTGATGCTGCTCCTGCTGTTGCTGCTGAAACTGCAGCTGCTACTGGGTGAGTATCAACTGCTTTAGTAGCACCTCTATGTTGTCAGCAGGCCTAAGCTGTAGCTTTGCAGGCTTGATCACGGACATGCAGCTTTCGGGATATGCCTCAGTTTACACTGCCCGCATTCTCCACCATACGTAGTGCGGCGGTGTTCACACAGTGCAATTTAACAGGCAGTGACCAAGCAAAAGTTCAACTTAAATGTCTTAATTTTTCCAAACTCACAAATCAAAGGCAAACGGTATCCTCCGGATTGCAGCAAGTTGTCAAAACAGCCCGTGTCCAAAACCGGTTGCCGTGGGTGACTGCATAGTCGTATTATTCTGAGGTGCGCCAGGAGTTTTTGCTTCCTTGGCTCTGTGTTCACTAGTGTTGAGCCACCCCCGTAGTGTTCGGGTTCGGTTCGGTTCCTCGAACACCGGGATGTTCGAGGAACTGTTCGTCGAACTGTTCGTCGAACACCTTAGAACACCGTCGAACACCGTTAAAACCAATGGCAGGCAAACAAAAACACATAGGAACACATAGAAAACACCTTCAAAGCTGTCCAAAAGCTGACAAACTGCTCAGAAGACGCTTTCTTTAAAAAAGCCGGCGGCAATTCAGCAGCGGCATACACCGGTACCTGACAATTTAGACATGAAGGAAAAGAGCATCACACATAGATTAGATAGATAGAAACATGTCAGTCACATATATATGAAGTACAGTGACAGTGTTGCTTACTGTACTTGTCATTTAGTGTAAAGGATTTATTAAAAAATATAATAGTGTTTTCGTGCACCGTCTCTTTGAAAAAGCCGGCCGGCAATTCAGCAGCGGTACCCGACAATTTATAACAGACAGAATAGAGCTTCACACATAGATTAGATAGATAGAAACATGTCAGTCACATATATATGAAGTACTGTGACAGTGTTGCTTACTGTACTTGTCATTTACTGCAAAGGATTTATTAAAAAAAATAATAGTGTTTTCATGCACCGTCTCTTTAAAAAAGCCGGCTGGCAATTCAGCATCTGTACCCGACAATTTATAACAGACAGAATAGAGCTTCACACATAGATTAGATAGATAGAAACATGTCAGTCACATATATAATAAGTACAGTGACAGTGTTGGTTACTGTACTTGTCATTTAGTATTAAAATAAAGGATTTATTATTAAAAAAAATTGGCGTGGGGTTCCCCGTAATTTTAGTCTCTAGCGGAGGTTAAGCAGACAGCTGGGGCAAATGTTTGAAGCCTGGGAAGGGGGTAATACCCACGGAGCTTCCCAGGCTACTAATATCAGCCCCCAGCTGAATACCTAGCCTTTACTAGCTATTAAAATGGAGGACCCCCCCCCAAAAAATGACGTGGGGTCCCCCCTAATTTAATAGCTAGCAAAGACTAGGCAGACAGCTGGGGGCTGATATTAATAGCCCAGGAAGGGTGCCATGAATATTGGCCCCCTCCCAGGCTAGAAACACCAGCCGTCAGCCGCCCCAGAAATGGCGCATCCATAGGATGCGCCAATTCTGGCACTTAGCCTCGCTCTTCCACGCTGCCCTGTAGCGGTGGCAGGGGGTAATAGGGTTGGGGTTGATGTCAGCTTATAATGCCAGCTGACATCAAGCCCAGGTTAGTAATGGAGAGGCGTCTATAAGACACCCCCATTACTAACCCCATAGTCAAAGTTAAAAAAAAAACACAAACACCCAGAATAAAGTCCTTTAATTGAAATAAAGACACAATTCTTTATTGTTCTAAATTAAACCATACTTACCATCACACCCATTCCAGCTGAAGCCAACGATCTCCTGCAATAAAAGAAAAATAATAAAGCAACATCATCCTTACCTTTCCATGGTTCCCAGGACAGCTTCAGCTCTGCTACATCGAGATGACAGGCTGGACCGCAGCAGAACGCTGCCATCCAGCCTGTCATCCCGCAGACACTGAGAAGCGCAGGCATGCTTGCGCTCCTCAGTGTCTGACTGTGACGGCATCCAGATGAGCCGACAATGAACTCGGCTCACCTCATGTACGTCACTGACAGCGTGGGAAAATTCTCCTGCACTCAGCGCTTCAGCGTGAGAATTTTCCCACGCTGTCAGTGACGTGCATGAGGTGAGCCGAGTTCATTGGACATGACCTCGGCTCATCTGGATGCCGTCACAGCCAGACACTGAGTAGCGCAAGCATGCCTGCGCTTCTCAGTGTCTGCGGGATGACAGGCTGGATGGCAGCGTTCTGCTGCGGTCCAGCCTGTCATCTCGATGTAGCAGAGCTGAAGCTGTCGTGGGAGCCATGGAAAGGTAAGGATGATGTTGCTTTATTATTTTACTTTTATTGCAGGAGATCATTGGCTTCAGCTGGAATGGGCGTGGCGGTAAGTATGGTTTAATTTAGAACAATAAAGAATTGTGTGTTTATTTCAATTAAAGGACTTTTTTCTGGGTGTTTGTGTTTTTTTTAAATACTTTACTAGAAATTCATGGTGGTCATGTCTAATATTGGCGTGACCCCATGAATTTCGGGCTTAGGGCCAGCTGATAATGCCAAGCTGGCCTTAACCCCTTTATTACCCAGTGAGCCACCGCACCAGGGCCCTGGATGAGTTGGGTACAGCGCCAGAAATGGCGCTTCTATGAACGCGCCATTTTCCGGGGCGGCTGCGGACTGCAATTTGCAGCGGGTGGGGCCGAGAAAGCTTGGGTCCTCCCTGCGCTGCAGATTCCAGCCCCCAGCTGCCTAGTTGTAACTGGCTGGACACAAAAATAGGGCGAAGCTCCACGTGTTTTTTTTTTAAATTCATGAAATTCATGGAATAATTAAGAAAAAAAGGGCTTCCCTATATTGTTGTGTCCGGCTAGGTACAAATAGGCAGCTGGTGGTTGGGAGCAGCCCGTTCCTGCCTGCTGTACCTGACTGGACACAAATATAGGGCGAAGCCCCACATCAATTTTTTTTTCATTATTTCATGAATTTCCTGAAATAATTTAAAAAAAATTGACGTGGGGCTTCGCCCTATATTTGTGTCCAGTCAGGTACAGCAGGCAGGAACGGGCTGCCCCCAACCACCAGCTGCCTATTTGTACCTGGCCAGACACAACAATATAGGGAAGCCCTTTTTTTCTTAATTATTCCATGAATTTCATGAAATAATTAAAAAAAAAAATGCGTGGGGCTTCGCCCTATTTTTGTGCCCAGCCAGGTACAACTAGGCAGCTGGGAGCTGGAATCCGCAGCGCATGGAGGCCCAAGCTTTCTGGGCCCCACCCGCTGCAAATTGCAGTCCGCAGCCGCCCCAGAAAATGGCGCGTTCATAGAAGCGCCATCTTCTGGCGCTGTACCCAACTCATCCAGGGCCCTGGTGCGGTGGCTCACTGGGTAATAAAGGGGTTAAGGCCAGCTTGGCATTATCAGCTGGCCCTAAGCCCGAAATTCATGGGGTGACGCCAATATTAGACATGACCACCATGAATTTCTAGTAAAGTATTTAAAAAAACACAACACCCAGAATAAAGTCCTTTAATTGAAATAAACACACAATTCTTTATTGTTCTAAATTAAACCATACTTACCGTCACACCCATTCCAGCTGAAGCCAACGATCTCCTGTAATAAAAATAAAATAATAAAGCAACCTCATCCTTACCTTTCCATGGTTCCCACGACAGCTTCAGCTCTGCTACATCGAGATGACAGGCTGGACCGCAGCAGAACGCTGCCATCCAGCCTGTCATCCCGCGGACACTCAGAAGCGCAGGCATGCTTGCGCTCCTCAGTGTCTCGCTGTGACGGCATAAAGATGAGACAAGCTCATGTCCAATGAACTCGGCGCACCTCATGCACGTCACTGACAGCGTGGGAGAATTCTCCTGCACTCAGCACTTCAGCGTGAAAATTCTCCCACGCTGTCAGTGACGTACATGAGGTCAGCTGAGTTCATTGGACATGAATGAGCTCACCTCATGCACGTCACTGACAGCGTGTGAAAATTCTCACGCTGAAGCGCTGAGTGCAGGGGAATTTTCCCACGCTGTCAGTGACGTGCATGAGGTGAGCTCATTCATGTCCAATGATCTCAGCTCACCTCATGCACGTCACTGACAGCGTGGGAAAATTCTCCTGCACTCAGCGCTACAGCGTGAGAATTCTCCCACGCTGTCAGTGACGTGCATGAGGTGAGCTCATTCATGTCCAATGAACTCAGCTGACCTCATGCACGTCACTGACAGCGTGGGAGAATTCTCACGCTGAAGTGCTGAGTGCAGGAGAATTCTCCCACGCTGTCAGTGACGTGCATGAGGTGCGCCGAGTTCATTGGACATGAACTCGTCTCATCTTTATGCCGTCACAGCCAGACACTGCAGAGCGCAAGCATGCCTGCGCTTCTCAGTGTCTGCGGGATGACAGGCTGGACGGCAGCGTTCTGCTGCGGTCCAGCCTGTTATCTCGATGTAGCAGAGCTGAAGCTGTCGTGGAAACCATGGAAAGGTAAGGATGAGGTTGCTTTATTATTTTATTTTTATTACAGGAGATCGTTGGCTTCAGCTGGAATGGGTGTGATGGTAAGTATGGTTTAATTTAGAACAATAAAGGATTGTGTCTTTATTTCAATTAAAGGACTTTATTCTGGGTGTTTGTGTTTTCTTTTAACTTTGACTATGGGGTTAGTAATGGGGGTGTCTTATAGACGCCTCTCCATTACTAACCTGGGCTTGATGTCAGCTGGCATTATAAGCTGACATCAACCCCAACCCTATTACCCCCTGCCACCGCACCAGGGCAGCGTGGAAGAGCGAGGCTAAGTGCCAGAATTGGCGCATCCTATGGATGCGCCATTTCTGGGGCGGCTGACGGCTGGTGTTTCTAGCCTGGGAGGGGGCCAATATTCATGGCTCCCTTCCTGGGCTATTAATATCAGCCCCCAGCTGTCTGCCTAGCCTTTGCTAGCTATTAAATTAGGGGGGACCCCACGTCATTTTTTTTGGGGGGGTCCTCCATTTTAATAGCTAGTAAAGGCTAGGTATTCAGCTGGGGGCTGATATTAGTAGCCTGGGAAGCTCCGTGGGTATTACCCCCTTCCCAGGCTTCAAACAACTGCCCCAGCTGTCTGCTTAACCTCCGCTAGAGACTAAAATTACGGGGAACCCCACGCCAATTTTTTTTAATAATAAATCCTTTATTTTAATACTAAATGACAAGTACAGTAACCAACACTGTCACTGTACTTATTATACATGTGACTGACATGTTTCTATCTATCTAATCTATGTGTGAAGCTCTATTCTTTCTGTTATAAATTGTCGGGTACAGATGCTGAATTGCCGGCCGGCTTTTTTAAAGAGACGGTGCATGAAAACACTATTATTTTTTTTAATAAATCCTTTGCAGTAAATGACAAGTACAGTAAGCAACACTGTCACTTTACTTCATATATATGTGACTGACATGCTTCTATATACCTAATCTATGTGTGATTCTCTATTCTTTCTGTTATAAATTGTCGGGTACAGATGCTGAATTGCCGGCCGGCTTTTTTAAAGAGACGGTGCATGAAAACACTATTATTTTTTTTAATAAATCCTTTGCAGTAAATGACAAGTACAGTAAGCAACACTGTCACAGTACTTCATATATATGTGACTGACATGTTTCTATCTATCTAATCTATGTGTGAAGCTCTATTCTGTCTGTTATAAATTGTCGGGTACCGCTGCTGAATTGCCGGTGGCTTTTTTAAAGAGACGGTGCACGAAAACACTATTATATTTTTTAATAAATCCTTTACACTAAATGACAAGTACAGTAAGCAACACTGTCACTGTACTTCGTATATATGTGGCTGACATGTTTCTATCTATCTAATCTATGTGTGATTCTCTATTCCTTCTATTCTAAATTGTCGGGTACAGATGCTGAATTGCCGCCGGCTTTTTTAAAGAGACGGTGCATGAAAACACTATTATTTTTTTTGATAAATCCTTTACACTAAATGACAAGTACAGTAAGCAACACTGTCACTGCGCTTCTTATATGTGTGACTGACATGTTTCTATCTATCTAATCTATGTGTGAAGCTCTATTCTTTCGGTTCTAAATTGTCGGGTACCGGTGTATGCCGCTGCTGAATTGCCGGCTTTTCATGTTTCACTGTGAGCACTGTTCCCATCGATTTGGGCAATCACTGTAATGCCACAACCACCATGGCTGTGGCATTACAGTGAGTGGCAGACAATCCCTGCATGATTGGTGCTCTAAATAGCGCCAGACATGCAGGACACGCTTTTGGTGCACGAACAGTTATCGAACATAACTTCGAACAGCCGAATTTTTTGCAAATCGTTCGGGTTCGTCGAACAACTCGAACACCGCCCAAAACAGCTCGAATTTGAGATTGGCGAACAGTTCTAGTCGAACACCGCTCATCTCTAGTGTTCACCTCACACAGGCATGTATTTCACAGAAAACAAGGAGGAATACGGAGTCTTTAAAGGTATAAAAGATTTAATTTTTATTTTCTTATACAAAAAATAGAAAAGAGGAAGGTGGGGAAAAAGGGGGTTATTTATCATAACTCAAGCATAGTTAGACAAACAGGCGCAATTCTGCACTATAAACAACCACTTTCTCCTCCCTAAAACCTGGCCGTATTTGACTCTCCAGTGGTGGTAAGGAAGCCTTATTTATATAACATTATGCACTACTGCTAAGTCTTACATTGTACTAGATGACCATATATTTAGGGCTTTCCTGCTCAACCATTTGTTTATTACATGCACCTTTTTAGGGAGTTTTTGGAATATGTTATTGCCACTCATTTTCTGTTTGTCTAACTATGCTTGATTTATGATAAATACCCCCGTTTTTCCCCACCTTCCTCTTTTCTATTTTTTGTATAAGAAAATAAAAATTAACTCTTTTATACCTTTAAAGACTCCGTATTCCTCCTTGTGTTTTGATGCTCTGTTAGGAGTTTTTGTTTAATAGCAGCCTGCAGGGGCAGAGCTGCTAACTTGATTATGTCATTGGCCTCTTGTTTATTATGTATTTCACAGAGCCTCCTGCTCTGCTGCTAGGAAACAAACAACTGACATAACCAAAGTTTTTTTGTAGGTTTAAATGAAGAACTGTGGCTATGAGCCACTTATAAGACCTGGGCTGGAGGGAGTGATCCGCCCCACTTCCATCCTGTAGATCAAGCCAAAAATAAAAGCCCATGCCGGGTTTTATTAAATCCAACTTGGTTAAATAACATGATCAAGTCCAAACCTACATTTATTTTGCACTGCAACCACAGCTGTTTCTGTGATTACAGTGCACTCCACCGCATTCAATATGCCTCTATCCACATCCTAGGGGATACATACCATCCCTCGCATATGATTCCGTCACTGTCTCACAAGGTGAATGGCTATAAATATTGCATCTACTATCCATTTTCATCTATTGGGATGTATTCCAAGTTTTATCTGAGGAGTGTTTTCTATATTAATCACTAATTGACATATGCTATATATGAATTTCATTTACATGATAGAAAAAATACAAGCTACAGTGGTGGCCAAAAGTATTGGCACCCCTGCAATTCTGTCAGATAATACTCAGTTTCTTCCTGAAAATGATTGCAATCACAAATTCTTTGGTATTATTATCTTCATTTAATTTGCTTGCAAGGAAAAAACACAAAAGAGAATGAAGGAAAAATCAAATCATTGATCATTTCACACAAAACTCCAAAAATGGGCCAGACAAAAATATTGGCACCCTCAGCCTAATACTTGTTTGCACAACCTTTAGCCAAAATAACTGCGAACAACCGCTTCCGGTAACCATCAATGAGTTTCTTACAATGCTCTGCTGGATTTGTAGACCGTTCTTCTTTGGCAAACTGCTCCAGGTCCCTGATATTTGAAGGGTGCCTTCTCCAAACTGCCATTTTGAGATCTCTCCACAGGTGTTCTATGGGATTCAGGTCTGGACTCATTGCTGGCCACCTTAGAAGTCTCCAGTGCTTTCTCTCAAACCATTTTATAGTGCTTTTGGAAGTGTGTTTTGGGTCATTGTCCTGCTGGAAGACCCATGACCTCTGAGGGAGACCCAGCTTTCTCACACTGGGCCCTACATTATGCTGCAAAATTTGTTGGTAGTCTTCAGACTTCATAATGCCATGCACACGGTCAAGCAGTCCAGTGCCAGAGGCAGCAAAGCAACCCCAAAACATCAGGGAACCTCCGCTATGTTTGACTGTAGGGACCATGTTCTTTTCTTTGAATGCCTCTTTTTTTTTCCTGTACACTCTATGTTGATGCTTTTTGCCAAAAAGCTCTACTTTTGTCTCATCTGACCAGAGAACATTCTTCCAAAATGCTTTAGGCTTTCTCAGGTAAGTTTTGGCAAACTCCAGCCTGGCTTTTTTATGTCTCGGGGTAAGAAGTGGGGTCTTCCTGGGTATCCTACCATACAGTCCCTTTTCATTCAGACGCCGACGGATAGTACGGGTTGACACTGTTGTACCCTCGGACTGCAGGGCAGCTTGAACTTGTTTGGATGTTAGTCGAGGTTCTTTATCCACCATCCGCACAATCTTGCGTTGAAATCTCTCGTCAATTTTTCTTTTCCGTCCACATCTAGGGAGGTTAGCCACAGTGCCATGGGCTTTAAACTTCTTGATGACACTGCGCACGGAAGACACAGGAACTTTGGAGATGGACTTGTAGCCTTGAGATTGCTCATGCTTCCTCACAATTTGGTTTCTCAAGTCCTCAGACAGTTCTTTGGTCTTCTTTCTTTTCTCCATGCTCAATGTGGTACACACAAGGACACAGGACAGAGGTTGAGTCAACTTTAATCCATGTTAACTGGCTGCAAGTGTGATTTAGTTATTGCCAACACCTGTTAGGTGCCACAGGTAAGTTACAGCTGCTGCTAATTACACGAATTAGAGAAGCATCACATGATTTATCAAACAGTGCCAATACTTTTGTCCACCCCCTTTTTTAGGTTTGGTGTGGAATTGTATCCAATTTGGCTTTAGGACAATTCTTTTTGTGTTTTTTCATTGAAGACAAATTAGATGAAGATAATAATACCAAAGAATTTGTGATTGCAATCATTTTCAGGAAGAAACTGAGTATTATCTGACAGAATTGCAGGGGTACCAATACTTTTGGCCACCATTGTATATCCTGTTCGAAGCTGTACATGTGTATCTGTTTGGTGTGCCCTTACTCTGAATTACATGTGACAATGGTGTGGAGAAACCAATGAAACCGATTTTTAATATTCAGCTGATTTTCCCACTGTAAACCAACTAATAGTGTAAATATAATAAACAGAATAGACAGGCTTAAAATCAACCAAATTTATATAACAACATGAACCACTATGAAAAATGTGATGCTTTTTAAGACCCCCATACACATTAGACTGAAGTCAGCCAAAGCCATCAGTATCAGTGACAATCTAATGTGTATGTGGACCTCCTGACTCTGCCACTGCCACTACTAGAAAATCCAGTAATGAATCTGTCCTCTAGGATTTAGCGGCAGTAGCAGTGGCTCTCCCACTAAGAACACAGGAGTGCTAAGATGAGCAGAGTGCTCCTGTGGGTGGAGGAGCCCAGGACCCACAGTCTCACACGGCTGAGACACCCCCTCCTCTCAGGCCGGGGCCCGCAGCATCGCTTCTGCCACCGCTGGCTTCCTGCAATAGCGAACATGCGTTCTGTGATCCCACTGCTGCCGCCTTCCCCAGTAAGCTAACATGAATTTGGACTATAAGACGGACTGCCATTTTATTAAAAACTCTTTTTCTTATTTACATTCTCAAAATTTGGGGTGCGTCTTATGGTCCGGTGCGTCTTATAGTCTGCAAAATATGGTAGCTCTCAGCCAAATGAGTATTTGTCCGACTGCTTTTTAATGTGTATGGAGGCCTTAAGATTGTTTAGTCTAAGTTTGCAGTGTCTAAGAATTAATATTGATAAATATGCCCCATTTTATAGTATGTGGAAACATTATGTCAACAGTATTCATCGTTTGATAAATCTTTTATATTAATAGTGGGCCTTTGACAGAGCCATACTTGACCCAGATTGATAAATGTTTGACTCATCATGGTGTGAACAGAGCTTACGTTCCTGAAAATTTCTTCTGGTCATTTCAGATCAGGGGCAGACATACCGCCAGTGCAGCAATTGCAGCTTCTGAAGGGCCCAGAAGTGTAGGGTGGCCCATGATATCTGTGCATGGTCGGCTTATAAGTGGATTATAACTAGAGATGAGCGGTGTTCGACTAGAACTGTTCGCCAATCTCAAATTCGAGCTGTTTTGGGCGGTGTTCGAGTTGTTCCACGAACCCGAACGATTTGCAAAAAATTCGGCTGTTCGAGGTTATGTTCGATAACTGTTCGTGCACCAAAAGCGTGTCCTGCATGTCTGGCGCTATTTAGAGCACCAATCATGCAGGGATTGTCTGCCACTCACTGTAATGCCACAGCCATGGTGGTTGTGGCATTACAGTGGTTGCCCAAATCGATGGGAACAGTGCCAACAGTGAAACATGAAAAGCCGGCAATTCAGCAGCGGCATACACCTGTACCCGACAATTTAGAACCGAAAGAATAGAGCTTCACACATAGATTAGATAGATAGAAACATGTCAGTCACATATATACGAAGTACAGTGACAGTGTTGCTTACTGTACTTGTCATTTAGCGTAAAGGATTTATCAAAAAAAATAATAGTGTTTTCATGCACTGTCTCTTTAAAAAAGCCGGCCGGCAATTCAGCAGCGGTACCCGACAATTTATAACAGACAGAATAGAGCTTCACACATAGATTAGATAGATAGAAACATGTCAGTCACATATATATGAAGTACAGTGATAGTGTTGGTTACTGTACTTGTCATTTAGTATTAAAATAAAGGATTTATTATTAAAAAAATTGGCGTGGGGTTCCCCTTAATTTTAGGCTCTAGCGGAGGTTAAGCAGACGGCTGGGGCAGATGTTTGAAGCCTGGGAAGGGGGTAATACCCACGGAGCTTCCCAGGCTACTAATATCAGCCCCCAGCTGAATACATAGCCTTTACTAGCTATTAAAATGGGGGACCCCCCAAAAAAAATGACGTGGGGTCCCCCCTAATTTAATAGCTAGCAAAGGCTAGGCAGACAGCTGGGGGCTGATATTAATAGCCCAGGAAGGGAGCCATGAATATTGGCCCCCTCCCAGGCTAGAAACACCAGCCGTCAGCCGCCCCAGAAATGGCGCATTCATAGGATGCGCCAATTCTGGCACTTAGCCTCGCTCTTCCACGCTGCCCTGGTGCGGTGGCAGGGGGTAATAGGGTTGGGGTTGATGTCAGCTTATAATGCCAGCTGACATCAAGCCCAGGTTAGTAATGGAGAGGCGTCTATAAGACACCCCCATTACTAACCCCATAGTCAAAGTTAAAAAAAACACAAACACCCAGAATAAAGTCCTTTAATTGAAATAAAGACACAATCCTTTATTGTTCTAAATTAAACCATACTTACCATCACGCCCATTCCAGCTGAAGCCAACGATCTCCTGCAATAAAAGAAAAATAATAAAGCAACCTCATCCTTACCTTTCCATGGTTCCCACGACAGCTTCAGCTCTGCTACATCGAGATGACAGGCTGGACCGCAGCAGAACGCTGCCATCCAGTCTGTCATCCCGCAGACACTGAGAAGCGCAGGCATGCTTGCGCTGCTCAGCGTCTCTCTGTGACGACATCCAGATGAGCCGAGTTCATGTCCAATGAACTCGGCTCACCTCATGCACGTCACTGACAGCGTGGGAAAATTCTCACGCTGAAGCGGTGAGTGCAGGAGAATTCTCCCACGCTGTCAGTGACGTGCATAAGGTGAGCTCATGTCCAATGAACTCAGCTCACCTCCTGCACGTCACTGACAGCGTGGGAGAATTCTCCTGCACTCAGCGCTTCAGTGTGAGAATTCTCCCACGCTGAAGCGCTGAGTGCAGGAGAATTTTCCCACGCTGTCAGTGACGTGCATGAGGTGAGCCGAGTTCATTGGACATTAACTCGGCTCATCTGGATGACGTCACAGAGAGACACTCTTGAGCGCAAGCAAGCCTGCGCTTCTCAGTGTCTGCGGGATGAGAGGCTGGATGGCAGCGTTCTGCTGCGGTCCAGCCTGTCATCTCGATGTAGCAGAGCTGAAGCTGTCATGGGAACCATGGAAAGGTAAGGATGAGGTTGCTTTATTATTTTTCTTTTATTTCAGGAGATCGTTGGCTTCAGCTGGAATGGGCGTGATGGTAAGTATGGTTTAATTTAGAACAATAAAGAATTGTGTGTTTATTTCAATTAAAGGACTTTTTTCTGGGTGTTGTGTTTTTTTTAAATACTTTACTAGAAATTCATGGTGGTCATGTCTAATATTGGCGTGACCCCATGAATTTCGGGCTTAGGGCCAGCTGATAATGCCAAGCTGGCCCTAACCCCTTTATTACCCAGTGAGCCACCGCACCAGGGCCCTGGATGAGTTGGGTACAGCGCCAGAAGATGGCGCTTCTATGAACGCGCCATTTTCCGGGGTGGCTGCGGACTGCAATTTGTAGCGGGGGGGGGCCCAGAAAGCTTGGGCCTCCCTGCGCTGCAGATTCCAGCCCCCAGCTGCCTAGTTGTACCTGGCTGGACACAAAAATAGGGCGAAGCCCCACGTACTTTTTTTTTAATTATTTCATGAATTTCATGAAATAATTAAGAAAAAAAGGCCTTCCCTATATTGTTGTGTCCGGCCAGGTACAAATAGGCAGCTGGTGGTTGGGGGCAGCCCATTCCTGCCTGCTGTACCTGGCTGGACACAAATATAGTGCGAAGCCCCACGTCAATTTTTTTTAAATTATTTCATGAATTTCCTGAAATAATTTAAAAAAATTGAAGTGGGGCTTCGCACTATATTTGTGTCCAGCCAGGTACAGCAGGCAGGAACGGGCTGCCCCCATCCACCAGCTGCCTATTTGTACCTGGCCGGACACAACAATATAGGGAAGCCCTTTTTTTCTTAATTATTTCATGAAATAATTAAAAAAAATTGAAGTGGGGCTTCGCACTATATTTGTGTCCAGCCAGGTACAGCAGGCAGGAACGGGCTGCCCCCAACCACCAGCTGCCTATTTGTACCTGGCCGGACACAACAATATAGGGAAGGCCTTTTTTTCTTAATTATTTCATGAAATTCATGAAATAATTAAAAAAAAAGTACGTGGGGCTTCGCCCTATTTTTGTGTCCAGCCAGGTACAACTAGGCAGCTGGGGGCTGGAATCTGCAGCGCAGGGAGGCCCAAGCTTTCTGGGCCCCCCCCCGCTACAAATTGCAGTCCGCAGCCACCCCGGAAAATGGCGCGTTCATAGAAGCGCCATCTTCTGGCGCTGTACCCAACTCATCCAGGGCCCTGGTGCGGTGGCTCACTGGGTAATAAAGGGGTTAGGGCCAGCTTGGTATTATCAGCTGGCCCCAAGCCCAAAATTCATGGGGTCACGCCAGTATTAGACATGACCGCCATGAATTTCTAGTAAAGTATTTAAAAAAAACACAAACACCCAGAATAAAGTCCTTTAATTGAAATAAAGACACAATTCTTTATTGTTCTAAATTAAACCATACTTACCATCACACCCATTCCAGCTGAAGCCAACGATCTCCTGCAATAAAAGAAAAATAATAAACCAACCTCATCCTTACCTTTCCATGGTTCCCACGACAGCTTCAGCTCTGCTACATCGAGATGACTGGCTGGACCGCAGCAGAACGCTGCCATACAGTCTGTCATCCCGCAGACACTGAGAAGCGCAGGCATGCTTGCGCTCCTCACTGTCTCGCTGTGACGGCATCCAGATGAGCCGAGGTCATGTCCAATGAACTCGGCTCACCTCATGCACGTCACTGACAGCGTGGGAAAATTCTCACGCTGAAGTGCTGAGTGCAGGAGAATTCTCCCACGCTGTCAGTGATGTGCATGAGGTGAGCTCATGTCCAATGAACTCAGCTCACCTCCTGCACGTCACTGACAGCGTGGGAAAATTCTCCTGCAATCAGCGCTTCAGCGTGAGAATTTTCCCACGCTGTCAGTGACGTGCATGAGGTGAGCCGAGTTCATTGGACATGAACTCGGCTCATCTGGATGTCGTCACAGAGAGACGCTGAGCAGCGCAAGCAAGCCTGCGCTTCTCAGTGTCTGCGGGATGACAGACTGGATGGCGGCGTTCTGCTGCGGTCCAGCCTGTCATCTCGATGTAGCAGAGCTGAAGCTGTCGTGGGAACCATGGAAAGGTAAGGATGAGGTTGCTTTTTTATTTTTCTTTTATTGCAGGAGATCGTTGGCTTCAGCTGGAATGGGCGTGATGGTAGGTATGGTTTAATTTAGAACAATAAAGGATTGTGTCTTTATTTCAATTAAAGGACTTTATTCTGGGTGTTTGTGGTTTTTTTAACTTTGACTATGGGGTTAGTAATGGGGGTGTCTTATAGACGCCTCTCCATTACTAACCTGGGCTTGATGTCAGCTGGCATTATAAGCTGACATCAACCCCAACCCTATTACCCCCTGCCACCGCACCAGGGCAGCGTGGAAGAGCGAGGCTAAGTGCCAGAATTGGCGCATCCTATGAATGCGCCATTTCTGGGGCGGCTGACGGCTGGTGTTTCTAGCCTGGGAGGGGGCCAATATTCATGGCTCCCTTCCTGGGCTATTAATATCAGCCCCCAGCTGTCTGCCTAGCCTTTGCTAGCTATTAAATTAGGGGGGACCCCACGTCATTTTTTTGGGGGGGGTCCCCCATTTTAATAGCTAGTAAAGGCTATGTATTCAGCTGGGGGCTGATATTAGTAGCCTGGGAAGCTCCGTGGGTATTACCCCCTTCCCAGGCTTCAAACATCTGCCCCAGCCGTCTGCTTAACCTCCGCTAGAGCCTAAAATTAAGGGGAACCCCACGCCAATTTTTTTAATAATAAATCCTTTATTTTAATACTAAATGACAAGTACAGTAACCAACACTATCACTGTACTTCATATATATGTGACTGACATGTTTCTATCTATCTAATCTATGTGTGATGCTCTATCTTTCTGTTCTAAATTGTCGGGTACCGCTGCTGAATTGCCGGCCGGCTTTTTTAAAGAGACAGTGCATGAAAACACTATTATTTTTTTAAATAAATCCTTTACACTAAATGACAAGTACAGTAAGCAACACTATCACTGTACTTATTATATATGTGACTGACATGTTTCTATCTATCTAATCTATGTGTGAAGCTCTATTCTTTCTGTTCTAAATTGTCGGGTACAGATGCTGAATTGCCGGCCGGCTTTTTTAAAGAGACGGTGCATGAAAACACTAATATTTTTTTTAATAAATCCTTTACACTAAATGACAAATGCAGTAACCAACACTGTCACTGTGCTTCTTATATGTGTGACTGACATGTTTCTATCTATCTAATCTATGTGTGATGCTCTATTCCTTCTTGTCTAAATTGTCGGGTACCAGTGTATGCCGCTGCTGAATTTGCCGGCCGGCTTTTTTAAACAGAGTGTCTTCTGAGCAGTTTGTCAGCTTTTGGACACCTTTGCAGGTGTTTTCTATGTGTTTCTATGTGTTTTTGTTTGCCTGCCATTGGTTTTAACGGTGTTCGACGGTGTTCTAAGGTGTTCGACGAACAGTTCGACGAACAGTTCCTCGAACATCCCGGTGTTCGACGAACCGAACCGAACCCGAACACTACGGGGGTGGCTCAACACTAATTATAACCAGAGAATTAAAAAATACTCCTAAAATATCACTTTTATTTATATGGTTAAAAATACCCATATAGTATCATCCGAATCTAAAGGGTCACCAAAACATTGTAGTAATAATCTTAAAACTCAATGATATTAGAATAAACTATCTAGAAGGGGTAGGGGATGTGAACTCACCCTCACTTACCCTACCTTGCAGTGGAGGTTGACACCCCAAGTTAGAAAGGGCGCCCCCGCTCAATGTCGGCTTTCCCTTTTGACCCTAAAGGGACTGACTATCCAAAAACCACCACCATCACCAATTAAAGTGCTACAGTGCAATGAAATATTGTATGTGGTCATGTACTCAAGGAGCAGACAATAAATATGATAATATTTGTTATGTATACTCAAAAGATTACAGCAGAATATTTAGTTGTAGTGTCGTCTCATTCACTAATCCCAGTCATAGACAAATATAATAGGGTATCTAGAGTGTATAGGTCAGACTTGCATGATAGAGTTATCTGTAGAGATGAGCGGTGTTCGATTCGAACTGTTCGCCAATCTGAAATTCAAGCTGTTTTGGGCGGTGTTCGAGCCATTCGACAAACCCGAACGATTGGAAAAAAATCCGACTGTTCGAGGTAATGTTCGATAACTCTTCGTGCACCCAAATTGTAACTGGATTTTTTCACAGTAATGCTGATAATCAATGTTAATACACAGTTTGAGTGTACAGCGGGGGGAGGGGCATGGGATGGATCTCTGCAGAAATAATGAAGATCTCCATTTTTTTTTCTCTTTCCCGCATTTACAGTGGGGAGGTGCAGTCTATCAGCAGCGCACACACGGAGCGAAGTGCTTTTTTTCACACACGCAAGGGCATGTGTCATTTGCTGTGTATGTCACATGTCCTTGCCCTATAAGACCCAGCCATTTTCCCCGTCGCCACCATTTTCTCACTGCTGCAGCTGACTGTTAGACGGCACTGCTGCTGCTGTTAGCGCTATATTGTGTAACTGAATTGCAAGCGAATTTTCTCTTAAATGGACAGAAAGGTTTAGGGAGTAGGGACTAGTTTGTAATTGCAGCCCTTTTGAGGGCTAGGTTACAGCAGTTCCTAGCACTTTTAGCAGGCAGGTCTGTGCTCTTAAATCGACAGATAGGTTGGGAGTAGTGTTGAGCCACCCCCGTAGTGTTCGAGTTCGGTTCGGTTCGTCGAACACCTTCGAACACCGTTAAAACCAATGGCAGGCAAACAAAAACACATAGAAACACATAGAAAACACCTTCAAAGGTGTCCAAAAGCTGACAAACTGCTCAGAAGACACAACTAACACATGGAAAAGTGACAAGTACATATAGTCATGCGAAAAGAAAAGAGGTGGAGGAGTAAAAGGAGGGGGAGACACAGATATAGGCATGTCATGCCCTTCTAAAATCCAAAAAGTGAGAAGCCGAGACGGCCAGTCTGCTCCTGCCCGTGCCACCTCCGTGTCGCCGGGTTTGTGCCAGAGCCGCGGTGAACCCTGACGGCCAGCCCCCCTCTCCCAATACTGGTGCCTGTCCGCTGGTGGGTCGAGAGAGCCCCCCTGTGGTGGAGGCAGCTCTAAGCTTTTTAATTTAAATTGTCCCTCTAATTTGAATGAATACACTTTAAATCCATTTACAAGGATCTATTGGAGGGCAAGTCTCATGCCAGCAGCCGCGTAATTCCAGCTCCAGTAGCGTCCACTAAAGCTGCTGCAGTTAAAAAGCTTTTATAAGGATTAGAGATGAGCGGTGTTCGACTAGAACTGTTCGCCAATCTCAAATTCGAGCTGTTTTGGGCGGTGTTCGAGTTGTTCGACGAACCCGAACGATTTGCAAAAAATTTGGCTGTTCGAGGTTATGTTCGATAACTGTTCGTGCACCAAAAGCGTGTCCTGCATGTCTGGCGCTATTTAGAGCACCAATCATGCAGGGATTGTCTGCCACTCACTGTAATGCCACAGCCATGGTGGTTGTGGCATTACAGTGATTGCCCAAATCGATGGGAACAGTGCCAACAGTGAAACATGAAAAGCCGGCAATTCAGCAGCGGCATACACCTGTACCCGACAATTTAGAACCGAAAGAATAGAGCTTCACACATAGATTAGATAGATATAAACATGTCAGCCACATATATACGAAGTACAGTGAAAGTGCTGCTTACTGTACTTGTCATTTTGCGTAAAGGATTTATCAAAAAAAATAATAGTGTTTTCATGCACCGTCTCTTTAAAAAAGCCGGCCGGCAATTCAGCAGCGGTACCCGACAATTTATAACAGACAGAATAGAGCTTCACACATAGATTAGATAGATAGAAACATGTCAGTCACATATATATGAAGTACAGTGATAGTGTTGGTTACTGTACTTGTCATTTAGTATTAAAATAAAGGATTTATTATTAAAAAAATTGGCGTGGGGTTCCCCTTAATTTTAGGCTCTAGCGGAGGTTAAGCAGACGGCTGGGGCAGATGTTTGAAGACTGGGAAGGGGGTAATACCCACGGAGCTTCCCAGGCTACTAATATCAGCCCCCAGCTGAATACATAGCCTTTACTAGCTATTAAAATGGGGGACCCCCCAAAAAAAATGACGTGGGGTCCCCCCTAATTTAATAGCTAGCAAAGGCTAGGCAGACAGCTGGGGGCTGATATTAATAGCCCAGGAAGGGAGCCATGAATATTGGCCCCCTCCCAGGCTAGAAACACCAGCCGTCAGCCGCCCCAGAAATGGCGCATTCATAGGATGCGCCAATTCTGGCACTTAGCCTCGCTCTTCCACGCTGCCCTGGTGCGGTGGCAGGGGGTAATAGGGTTGGGGTTGATGTCAGCTTATAATGCCAGCTGACATCAAGCCCAGGTTAGTAATGGAGAGGCGTCTATAAGACACCCCCATTACTAACCCCATAGTCAAAGTTAAAAAAAACACAAACACCCAGAATAAAGTCCTTTAATTGAAATAAAGACACAATCCTTTATTGTTCTAAATTAAACCATACTTACCGTCACGCCCATTCCAGCTGAAGCCAACGATCTCCTGCAATAAAAGAAAAATAATAAAGCAACCTCATCCTTACCTTTCCATGGTTCCCACGACAGCTTCAGCTCTGCTACATCGAGATGACAGGCTGGACCGCAGCAGAACGCTGCCATCCAGCCTCTCATCCCGCAGACACTGAGAAGCGCAGGCTTGCTTGCGCTGCTCAGCGTCTCTCTGTGACGACATCCAGATGAGCCGAGTTCATGTCCAATGAACTCGGCTCACCTCATGCACGTCACTGACAGCGTGGGAAAATTCTCACGCTGAAGCGGTGAGTGCAGGAGAATTCTCCCACGCTGTCAGTGACGTGCATGAGGTGAGCTCATGTCCAATGAACTCAGCTCACCTCCTGCACGTCACTGACAGCGTGGGAGAATTCTCCTGCACTCAGCGCTTCAGCGTGAGAATTCTCCCACGCTGAAGCGCTGAGTGCAGGAGAATTTTCCCACGCTGTCAGTGACGTGCATAAGGTGAGCTCATGTCCTATGAACTCAGCTCACCTCCTGCACGTCACTGACAGCGTGGGAGAATTCTCCTGCACTCAGCGCTTCAGTGTGAGAATTCTCCCACGCTGAAGCGCTGAGTGCAGGAGAATTTTCCCACACTGTCAGTGACGTGCATGAGGTGAGCCGAGTTCATTGGACATTAACTCGGCTCATCTGGATGACCTCACAGAGAGACACTGTGGAGCGTAAGCAAGCCTGCGCTTCTCAGTGTCTGCGGGATGACAGGCTGGATGGCAGCGTTCTGCTGCGGTCCAGCCTGTCATCTCGATGTAGCAGAGCTGAAGCTGTCATGGGAACCATGGAAAGGTAAGGATGATGTTGCTTTATTATTTTTCTTTTATTTCAGGAGATCGTTGGCTTCAGCTGGAATGGGCGTGATGGTAAGTATGGTTTAATTTAGAACAATAAAGAATTGTGTGTTTATTTCAATTAAAGGACTTTTTTCTGGGTGTTGTGTTTTTTTTAAATACTTTACTAGAAATTCATGGTGGTCATGTCTAATATTGGCGTGACCCCATGAATTTCGGGCTTAGGGCCAGCTGATAATGCCAAGCTGGCCCTAACCCCTTTGTTACCCAGTGAGCCACCGCATCAGGGCCCTGGATGAGTTGGGTACAGCGCCAGAAGATGGCGCTTCTATGAACGCGCCATTTTCCGGGGTGGCTGCGGACTGCAATTTGCAGCGGGGGTGGCCCAGAAAGCTTGGGCCTCCCTGCGCTGCGGATTCCAGACCCCAGCTGCCTAGTTGTACCCGGCTGGACACAAAAACAGGGCGAAGCCCCACGTCAATTTTCTTTAAATTATTTCATGAAATAATTAAGAAAAAAAGGGCTTCCCTATATTGTTGTGTCCGGCCAGGTACAAATAGGCAGCTGGTGGTTGGGGGCAGCCCGTTCCTGCCTGCTGTACCTGGCTGGACACAAATATAGTGCGAAGCCCCACGTCAATTTTTTTTTAATTATTTCATGAATTTCCTGAAATAATTTAAAAAAATTGAAGTGGGGCTTCGCACTATATTTGTGTCCAGCCAGGTACAGCAGGCAGGGACGGGCTGCCCCCAACCACCAGCTGCCTATTTGTACCTGGCCGGACACAACAATATAGGGAAGCCCTTTTTTTCTTAATTATTTCATGAATTTCATGAAATAATTAAAAAAAAAGTACGTGGGGCTTCGTCCTATTTTTGTGTCCAGCCAGGTACAACTAGGCAGCTGGGGGCTGGAATCTGCAGCGCAGGGAGGCCCAAGCTTTCTGGGCCCCCCCCCCGCTACAAATTGCAGTCCGCAGCCACCCCGGAAAATGGCGCGTTCATAGAAGCGCCATCTTCTGGCGCTGTACCCAACTCATCCAGGGCCCTGGTGCGGTGGCTCACTGGGTAATAAAGGGGTTAGGGCCAGCTTGGTATTATCAGCTGGCCCCAAGCCCAAAATTCATGGGGTCACGCCAGTATTAGACATGACCACCATGAATTTCTAGTAAAGTATTTAAAAAAAACACAACACCCAGAATAAAGTAATTTAATTGAAATAAAGACACAATTCTTTATTGTTCTAAATTAAACCATACTTACCATCACACCCATTCCAGCTGAAGCCAACGATCTCCTGCAATAAAAGAAAAATAATAAACCAACCTCATCCTTACCTTTCCATGGTTCCCACGACAGCTTCAGCTCTGCTACATCGAGATGACAGGCTGGACCGCAGCAGAACGCTGCCATCCAGTCTGTCATCCCGCAGACACTGAGAAGCGCAGGCATGCTTGCGCTCCTCACTGTCTCGCTGTGACGGCATCCAGATGAGCCGAGGTCATGTCCAATGAACTCGGCTCACCTCATGCACGTCACTGACAGCGTGGGAAAATTCTCACGCTGAAGTGCTGAGTGCAGGAGAATTCTCCCACGCTGTCAGTGATGTGCATGAGGTGAGCTCATGTCCAATGAACTCAGCTCACCTCCTGCACGTCACTGACAGCGTGGGAAAATTCTCCTGCAATCAGCGCTTCAGCGTGAGAATTTTCCCACGCTGTCAGTGACGTGCATGAGGTGAGCCGAGTTCATTGGACATGAACTCGGCTCATCTGGATGTCGTCACAGAGAGACGCTGAGCAGCGCAAGCAAGCCTGCTCTTCTCAGTGTCTGCGGGATGACAGGCTGGATGGCAGCGTTCTGCTGCGGTCCAGCCTGTCATCTCGATGTAGCAGAGCTGAAGCTGTCGTGGGAACCATGGAAAGGTAAGGATGAGGTTGCTTTATTATTTTTCTTTTATTGCAGGAGATCGTTGGCTTCAGCTGGAATGGGCGTGATGGTAAGTATGGTTTAATTTAGAACAATAAAGGATTGTGTCTTTATTTCAATTAAAGGACTTTATTCTGGGTGTTTGTGGTTTTTTTAACTTTGACTATGGGGTTAGTAATGGGGGTGTCTTATAGACGCCTCTCCATTACTAACCTGGGCTTGATGTCAGCTGGCATTATAAGCTGACATCAACCCCAACCCTATTACCCCCTGCCACCGCACCAGGGCAGCGTGGAAGAGCGAGGCTAAGTGCCAGAATTGGCGCATCCTATGAATGCGCCATTTCTGGGGCGGCTGACGGCTGGTGTTTCTAGCCTGGGAGGGGGCCAATATTCATGGCTCCCTTCCTGGGCTATTAATATCAGCCCCCAGCTGTCTGCCTAGCCTTTGCTAGCTATTAAATTAGGGGGGACCCCACGTCATTTTTTTGGGGGGGTCCCCCATTTTAATAGCTAGTAAAGGCTATGTATTCAGCTGGGGGCTGATATTAGTAGCCTGGGAAGCTCCGTGGGTATTACCCCCTTCCCAGGCTTCAAACATCTGCCCCAGCCGTCTGCTTAACCTCCGCTAGAGCCTAAAATTAAGGGGAACCCCACGCCAATTTTTTTAATAATAAATCCTTTATTTTAATACTAAATGACAAGTACAGTAACCAACACTATCACTGTACTTCATATATATGTGACTGACATGTTTCTATCTATCTAATCTATGTGTGATGCTCTATCTTTCTGTTCTAAATTGTCGGGTACCGCTGCTGAATTGCCGGCCGGCTTTTTTAAAGAGACAGTGCATGAAAACACTATTATTTTTTTAAATAAATCCTTTACACTAAATGACAAGTACAGTAAGCAACACTATCACTGTACTTATTATATATGTGACTGACATGTTTCTATCTATCTAATCTATGTGTGAAGCTCTATTCTTTCTGTTCTAAATTGTCGGGTACAGATGCTGAATTGCCGGCCGGCTTTTTTAAAGAGACGGTGCATGAAAACACTAATATTTTTTTTAATAAATCCTTTACACTAAATGACAAGTGCAGTAACCAACACTGTCACTGTGCTTCTTATATGTGTGACTGACATGTTTCTATCTATCTAATCTATGTGTGATGCTCTATTCCTTCTTGTCTAAATTGTCGGGTACCGGTGTATGCCGCTGCTGAATTTGCCGGCCGGCTTTTTTAAAGAGAGTGTCTTCTGAGCAGTTTGTCAGCTTTTGGACACCTTTGCAGGTGTTTTCTATGTGTTTCTATGTGTTTTTGTTTGCCTGCCATTGGTTTTAACGGTGTTCGACGGTGTTCTAAGGTGTTCGACGAACAGTTCGACGAACAGTTCCTCGAACATCCCGGTGTTCGACGAACCAAACCGAACCCGAACACTACGGGGGTGGCTCAACACTAATAAGGATCGAGCTCGGCTGTCCACCGCAAGGCATCCTAGTGCCAGTCCCAGCCCCTATGCCTTGGGGTGCCTCCTGATGCTCTTCACTGAGTATCCCGTGGTCCCGAAGCATTTCCTTTGAAAAAATTAAGTGTCCAAACTACAGGTGGTGTAGCTTGCTTACCAGCCGGGATAATCCGCTGACTAGCAGACACTGCTACTAGGCACAAAGTATTTCCTGGGCTAGATGCAGTTAAAAATTTGTAAGTAGATACTCTCGTTGGATGCTGAGAAAGCATTCCATAGAGTCTCCTGGCACGCCATATATGATTCTCTTAAAAAGCTTGGGGTAGGGGTCTAGGGGACCCTTTTATAGCCAAAATCACGGCCCTGTATCACAATACGTCACCTAGGCTGAAGATAAATGGAACTGTAGCACCGAGGGCTCGGTTGCTACAGACGTATTGCACCTCACCCAGAGGTGTGATATCTCACTCTCAGATAAGGATGGAGTGTGGATCAGGACCCGACACCTGCATGCATTACACCACATTGCCGTGGGGCAGGGCGACCAATATGCCCCTGAGATGGGCACGACAGTCCCTGTCCCTGGCTGGAGTGGGGGGAGGGAACACTGAGGAAGGGGAACCCTGCAGTGCAGGAGCAGGGAGGAAGCAGTTCCTGGGTGCATTGAGAAGGGAGTATAAAAGGTGGGCACCATCTTAGTTCAGTGCAGAGAAGTCTGAGCAGAAGTGTCAGGGAGCAGGGGCTCTGCATGAGCTCTGCTCCGGAGGCGGGCCTAGTAACAGAGGCCCAGGCCTGCAAGAGGGAGAAGGAAGGAAAAGGAGCGGAGAAGGATCCAGGAACGAGAAATGAAGGGATCCCAGGGGTGCGGACGGGCGAGTCGCCACCGCACGCCCGAATCCACCTGCGTGGAGGGGTCAGGCCAAAGGGGGAGACCGGTCCCCAAACTAGTGGAGGCAGGAAACGACCCTCAGCTAGAAACCGGAGGCTCTGACATTTTATGTGGCGCAGCCCCTTGCTCCACCCGCTAGGAAGGCACCACATAGGGTCAGGGAAACTGGCGCCAAGTTTACCAAGAGGAGGCCCGAGGCAGCCGGACAGAAGTGTTGGTAAGAAAGGCCAGACAAAGGACACACAAAGGGGGTCCTGTGAAGCGCTCCAAAGTTATCTGGGAGTTGTCTGAGCCCCTCACCTGGTGAGCACAGTACGACGTGGGCAGCCGTTACCTGCAGACGTGGTCTGGATAATAAGAACTGTGAGTAAAGGCCCTGAACTGCATCACTGACTCCGTGTCGTTACTGCTGCTGCCCTGCACCATCACCCCCATCCTCCGCATACACTGCCCTGAGGCTATACTCCTCCCGTGGGGAGTTATGCTACGCTCTGCTGCACCCACAACACCAGCCTTAGCGGTCTGCCCTGTAGCGGCGGTTCACTCTGACCACAATCCACGGGTGGCGTAGTCGGACATTTAAACATCAAAACCACATAAATAGTTCCGCCACTGGTTTGACCGCCCTGAGCCACGGAACCGGATCGCCGCCACGAAGACTACAACCACCAGCATCCACCAAAAAGGGTCCGGCTCCGGGTGTCCCAAGGCCCAGGGGGTGCGTCAGAACATTTTCATCACCTTTCACAATCACCAATGGGTCAAGGCAGGGATGTCCTCTGTCCCCTCTCTTATACATCCTAGTGATGGAGCACCTGCTCTCATCAATTCGCCATAACCCCAATATTAGGTGGATTGAGGTGGGAGGCACCGAGTACAAGTGCTCTCTATTTGCTGATGATGTCCTAGTATATATCACTCAATCACATATATCCATCCCTGCTGTTATGGCTGAAATAGATCACTTTGTTACATGGTAAAATTTTAAAATCAATGCAGCGAAGTCTGAGGCCCTCGATGTCTCCCTCCCTAAATCCATATAGGATTCCATCCAGTCCAACTTTCCCTTTGCCTGGCCCTCACAGGGTATCAAATACTTAGGAATTCCTATTCATAGAGACCTCTCCCATCTCTGTTATCTTAATTTTGGGCCCTTTATTGAACAATTCCATACAGACCACGGTTGGCATGTTAGAACTGTAAGATTCACTACGTGAACCACTGGTGTTTTGTGGAAAAGCACATGTACACCGCGTTCCAAATTATTATGCAAAAAGTGTTTAGGAGTGATAAGGGAAGAATTTGTTTGTTTGTCAGTTAAACTCATTGATGGTGATGTGTGTCAGGGCTCTTTATATCACTGTAAGCAATTGCAGACACCTGTGCTAATTAGTTTGGCAGGTGTGTCCAATGAAAGGCAAGACTACTTAAGAAGGCTCTCTCACATTATTAAGCAGCCTACATTTTCTGCCAAAATGGGAAAGAAAAAGATGTGTCGGCTGCTGAGAAGCAACAAATTGTGGAGTGTTTAGGTCAAGGCATGACTACAATCAACATTGTGCGATGATCAGGATGAAGTGTCTTGGCAATCAAGAAGTATGTAGCTGATTCACAGTACACACGTGTGCGTGCTGATGAGGACTCTTTCCTACAGGCAATTACGTCAGGTTGAAAGAGCAGCGGCAAAAAAGCCTTGTCATAGCAGCAGACAAGTTTTTGAAGCTGCTTGTGCCTCCAACGTCCCCCGAACAACAAGATGCAGGGTCCTTCAGAGGTTTGCAGCTGTGCATACGCCATCCTGTCGACCTCCTCTATCCACTTCACACAAGCAGAAACGGCTCCAGTGGGCCAAACATTACATGAAGACTGATTTCAAAACTGTTTTGTTCACGGATGAGTGCCGTGCAGCGCTCGATGGTCCAGATGAATGGAGTGGAGGATGGCTGGTTGATGGACACCCCACGCAAACACGGCTACAGCGCCAACAAGGAGGAGGTGGAGTAATGTTTTGGGCTGGAATCATGGGGAGAGAGATTGTCGGCCCCTTTAGGATCCCTGAAGGCGCTAAAGATGAACTCCATAATGTATGTGGATTTTCTCAAACAGCACTTCCTGCCATGGTTCAAGAAGAAGAACCGTGTATTTCACAGCAAGATCATTTTTCTGCATGATAATGCACCATCTCATGCTGCACATAAAACATCTGCATCTCTGGCTGATATGGGCATAAAAGGGGACAAACTTATGGTGTGACCCCCATGCTCCCCTGACCTCTACCCCATTCAGAACCTTTGGAGCATCATTAAAAGGAGTGTCTATGATGGCGGGAGGCAGTTCACATCTAAGCAACAGCTCTGGGAGGGTATTCTGTCCTCATGCAAAACAATTGAAGCAGAAACCATCCAAAACCTGACAAATTCAATGGACGAGAGAGTTCAGAAGCTCCTTTCGAACAAGGGGTCCTATGTGAAAATGTAACATCACCTAGAATAAAGTTTTGAGTTGAAAACTGTTTGATTTCAGTTTCTAACAACCTGCTAATGCTTATAATTTCAAAAATGACCATTTTTTTGGTCTTTATTAAAATGAAAAGGTTGATCGAAAAGTTTGGGGGATCTAAGAGTGTGGCAACCCAGTAGTCATGATTACTTCGAATTCTGACAATATGAGGGTCATGCTGCAGGTAGTGCAGCAAGAAGGCACTTATGTGTCTTGCGCATCTCGGAGCCCCAAAATTATTTTCCGGGCTAGATGCAGCTAAAAATTATTTTTAATTTTAAATCTGGTGAAGCTTATTATAGATGGCCTAATAGGATCAGTGCTGCACACTGCTACAAAGCCCAAATTATTTTCCAGTCAAGATACAGATAAACATGATTAGTAATTTGAAAGCTTAAAACGGTTGGTAGGGTGATTTTAACCAATCATCAAGCTTTTACTCTCCCCAGGATGACACAGGGGTAGAAAAGTCGTTTCGGATCCATGATTTGTTCATCTTTATGAACGTGAGTCTGTCTACATTATCAGTGGAGAGCCGCGTGCACTTATCTGTCAGCACACCACCAGCAGCGCTGAACACACGTTCAGACAGAACGCTGGCTGCGGGGCATGACAAGATCTCCAAGGCGTAAGTGGCTAGCTCCGGCCATTTATCCAGATTGGAAGCCCAAAAAGAGCAAGGGTCCAGTGACACAGTCGTGGCTTCAATGTTTACTTGGAGATACTCCTGTACCATCGTCTCTAGGCGTTGACTATGTGTCAGACTTCTTGTCTCCTGTGGCCTTGCAAAGGATGGGCTAAAAAAGTGGTGAAATGATTCCGCAAAATTGATGTTACCAGCAGATACTGTGGTTCTGTTACGGTTTGAGTGCTGAACACTTGACGGTCCCACGGTTGGCAAGTTGGAACTGTGAGATTTACTACGTGCACCACTGGTATTTTGTGGAAAAGCACATGTAAGATTCTGCAACAGTCTCTGCTGATACTCCTGCATGCGTGCATCCCTTTCTTTGGCAGGAATAATTTCTGCAAATTTACTTTTGTACCGGGGATCTAACAGTGTGGCAACCCAGTAGTCAGGATTATTTCTAATTCTCACAATTCGAGGGTCATGTTGCAGGTAGTGCAGCAAGAAGGCACTCATGTGTGTTGCGCATCCAGGAGCACCAAGTCCCTGTTGTGTTGGTGGCGAGGTAACAATCATGCTTCCTTGCTCTGTCCTCTCCCCCCAACCTCGCACAACAGAAATGTGATCAAGGTCTCCCTCATTTGATGAGTCTTCCATCAGTTCGTCCTCCACTTCTTCCTGGGCTCCTGCACCTTCCTCACTAGTTTGGCTGCTACCATGCGCCCTGGTAAAATCATCTCCCCCACCCTCACATGCCTGCCGCCTTGGTGCTGCCGACCGTCTGGACCTTGCAGATGTTAGCCCTTCCGCATACAACTCCTCCTCCTCTACTTCCTCCACCTCCTCTTGTGCCACCACCTGACTCCGAATTCTGTTTAACATGTGCTCCAGCATGTAAATCACCGGAATAGTCATGCTGATAATGGCATCGTCAGCACTAAACATCTTCGTCGCCATTTCAAAACTGTGCAGAAGGGTGCATAGGTCCCTGATCTGAGACCACTCCTCCAGCGTGATTTGCCCCACCTCTGAATCTCGTTGGCCCAGGCTATACGACAGAACGTATTGCACCAGGGCTTGTCGGTGCTGCCACAGTCGCTGCAACATGTGCAGAGTTGAATTCCACCGGGTAGGCACATCGCATTTTAGCCGGTGAAGTGGCAGGCCCAACGACTTCTGTAGAGATGTAAGTCGCTGAACTGCGGGATGCGAACGGCGGAAGTGAGCACACAGCGACCGTGCCCTCTGCAGAAGGCCATCTAGTCTGGGATAGTGGGCTAAAAATTGCTGGACAACCAGGTTCAACACGTGAGCCATACAAGGCACGTGTGTGACATTGCCCCGGCGAAGGGCCGCACCCAGGTTTGCAGCATTGTCGCACACGGCCTTCCCTGGTTTCAGGTCCAGTGGAGACAACCATTCATGAAATTGGTTCTCCAGAGCTGACCACAACTCCTCAGCTGTGTGACTCACATTTCCCAGACATTTCAATGTAAAAACCGCCTGATGACGTTGAGCCCTACTGCCAGCATAGTAAGGAGGTGTGCAGGATCCCTTCTGCGCAGTTAGAAAGCTTGTGGCATGACCAGACAGGCTTTGGGTGCAGGTGGAAGACCGAGAGGAGGTTGAGGAGGCAGAAGCAGTGGAGGAACTTTGACATAAAGAGGATTGACGCACAACTCGTGGGGACGGCAAGACTTGGACAGCAGCCCCTTGTCCTGCTGTCACCATAGTTACCCAGTGCCCAGTCAGCGACATGTAACGCCCCTGTCCATGCCTACTCGTCCAAGTGTCTGTGGTGAAATGCACCCTGTCACACACAGAGTTTCTCAAAGAAGCGGTGATGTTGTGTGCGACATGCTGGTGGAGCGCAGGCACACCTTTCTTTGAGAAGTAGTGCCGACTGGGCATCTGGTACTGGGGCACTGCGACGGACATAAGGTCTCGAAAATCCTCTGTGTCCACCAGGCGGAAAGGCAGCATTTCTGTAGCCAAGAGCTTGCAGATGGTGAAATTCAACCTCTTAGCTTTCTCATGGCTAGGAGGAAATGGTCTTTTACTTGTCCACATCTGAGGGACCGAGGGCTGGCTATTGTGCTTAGATGGGGTTGATAAGGGTGTCCCCGGCAAACTGCCGGTCTGTGAGGAAGATGCAGGCGGACATGTTAGGTTGCCTTGATCCAAAGGTGGTGCTATCGATGTCGGACAGCGCTCAAGACCAGCTGGTGTTACCACCTCCAAAGAAAATGATGACCTGCCAATCACGCTGGCTGTTGCGGGTAAAGAGGTGGCAGGTCTGCGCCCCAAAACAGGTGTGACTGCTGTCCCCCCAGTCACAGAGGATGAAGAGGCCGCGGATGCACAAGATATGGCAGACGGTGGTTGGCCCGGCCGGCTAGGCCGCATTGTAGCACACTGAGCTTCCCACTGCAACTTATGCTTCATGTCCATGTGCCGGTTCATGCATGAAGTACTCAAACTATGTATTTTTTGGCCTCTACTTAGCTTTTGCTGACAAATGTTACAGATAACACGAGTTGGGTCATCTTTATCGATCTGAAAAAATGCCCAGGCTATGCAAGGCTTAGCACCCATGCGACCTGAAGAGCCACCACGACTTGTGGTGAGAGGCAGAGTTGTGTTTGAGGATGCAGTTGTTGACGTGCTTCCAGTACTACGTCTCTGTCCAGGAAGGCGCAACCTGACCTCGTCGTCACTAGCATCTTCCTCCACCTCCTCTGCTGACCTCATCTCTTGGCTGACTGTGGGTTGACAGTAAGTGGGATCTCCGACCTCATCATCATCACCCTGTGCGTTATCACACCTGTCGTCCTCAGAGCCAACCTGTTCCTGCCCTGACAAAAAACTAAAGTTGTCGCTCCAATCAGGTATTTGAGTCTTATCATCGTCTTCCTCATTGTCTCCACCAACAGGAGTTACAGTTTGGGAATGAGGGTCTGCATTATGGTCAGAACCTTCTGCGTCTGGTCCTGGATCCGACTCATAAAGATTCTGGGCATCAGTGCAGATCATTTCCTCGTCTGGATTCACAGAAGCGCTGGAGTCGACCTCTGATTCCCAGGCTATAGTATGAGTAAACAGCTCTGCAGACTCAACCATCTGTTCTACCTCATACTCAGACGGGCAGCTGGAGATTTGGGAGCTGTGAGGAAGCAAGTGCGATTGGGGTGACACCTTTGAGGACTGGAGTATTTGTGATGTTGAAGTTGATGTGGAGGAGAGCCCACTTAAAGGAGCACTTGATATCCGTTGAAGCACCTGCTGTTTTTGTGCCTCATCTGGAATTTGTAGCGATTGGCGTGGCCGTAAGAAAGGGATCTTATCACATTGTCCGCTAAAAGAAGTAGACATTTTAGTTTGGCTGGAAGATGGTCTTTCTTCTGCACCTACCCCACGGACACAACCTTTTTTCCCCTTCCCAACACGCCTATTCCCCTTTCCACCAGCAGCAGGCCTTTTTCCACTCATTTTGGTGGTTAACTAATTCACAACTCTGGAGTTGTTTGCACAAAAAAACAATGGATGGTAACCGAGCAGAGCTGAGTGGCCAAACTGTGGTATTAGGCCAAAACTATTGGCTGGGTTAGATGCAGAAAAAAATTATTTTTAATTTGCAACCTGATGGAGGTCAGTATAGATGGACTAATAGACCAAGTCCCACACACCGCTAGAAGCCCAAATATTTTTTCAGAGCTAGATGCAGAAAATTTTTTTATTCAATTTGCAACCTGATGGAAGTCAGTATAGATGGACTAATAGACCAAGTCCCACACACTGCTAGAAGCCCAAATATTTTTTCAGAGCTAGATGCAGAAAAAAATTATTTTTAATTTGCAACCTGATGGAGGTCAGTATAGATGGACTAATAGACCAAGTCCCACACACCGCTAGAAGCCCAAATATTTTTTCAGAGCTAGATGCAGAAAAAAATTATATTCAATTTTCAACCTGCTGGAGGTCAGTATAGAAGGACTAATAGAACAAGTCCCACACACTGCTAGAAGCCCAAATATTTTTTCAGAGCTAAATGAAGAAAAAAATTATTTTTAATTTGCAACCTGATGGAGGTCAGTATAGATGGACTAATAGACCAAGTCCCACACACTGCTAGAAGCCCAAATATTTTTTCAGAGCTAGATGCAGAAAAAAATTATTTTTAATTTGCAACCTGATGGAGGTCAGTATAGATGGACTAATAGAACAAGTCCCACACGCTGCTAGAAGCCCAAATATTTTTTCAGAGATAAATGAAGAAAAAAATTATTTTTAATTTGCAACCTGATGGAGGTCAGTATAGATGGACTAATAGACCAAGTCCCACACACTGCTAGAAGCCCAAATATTTTTTCAGAGCTAGATGCAGAAAAAAATTATTTTTAATTTGCAACCTGATGGAGGTCAGTATAGATGGACTAATAGACCAAGTCCCACACACCGCTAGAAGCCCAAATATTTTTTCAGAGCTAGATGCAGAAAATTTTTTTATTCAATTTGCAACCTGATGGAGGTCAGTATAGATGGACTAATAGACCAAGTCCCACACACTGCTAGAAGCCCAAATATTTTTTCAGAGCTAGATGCAGAAAAAAATTATTTTTAATTTGCAACCTGATAGAGGTCAGTATAGATGGACTAATAGACCAAGTCCCACACACTGCTAGAAGCCCAAATATTTTTTCAGAGCTAGATGCAGAAAAAAATTATTTTTAATTTGCAACCTGATGGAGGTCAGTATAGATGGACTAATAGACCAAGTCCGACACACTGCTAGAAGCCCAAATATTTTTTCAGAGCTAGATGCAGAAAAAAATTATTTTTAATTTGCAACCTGATGGAGGTCAGTATAGATGGACTAATAGACCAAGTCCCACACACTGCTAGAAGCCCAAATATTTTTTCAGAGCTAGATGCAGAAAAAAATTATTTTTAATTTGCAACCTGATGGAGGTCAGTATAGATGGACTAATAGACCAAGTCCCACACACCGCTAGAAGCCCAAATATTTTTTCAGAGCTAGATGCAGAAAAAAATTATATTCAATTTGCAACCTGCTGGAGGTCAGTATAGAAGGACTAATAGAACAAGTCCCACACACTGCTAGAAGCCCAAATATTTTTTCAGAGCTAAATGAAGAAAAAAATTATTTTTAATTTGCACCCTGATGGAGGTCAGTATAGATGGACTAATAGACCAAGTCCCACACACTGCTAGAAGCCCAAATATTTTTTCAGAGCTAGATGCAGAAAAAAATTATATTCAGTTTGCAACCTGATGGAGGTCAGTATAGATGGACTAATAGAATGATGCTATGCCCAAAAGATTTTACTTCACTAGGTGCAGTAAAAAAATTGGTATTCTATACACAGGTGGTATATCTTGCAACACAGATAGGCTACTCCACTGACTAACACACTCTGCAATAGGCCAAAAAGGATTAGCTTTGCTAGATTCAGCCAAATGCTGTGAAAAAAACTTGCACAGCACTGGCACAGACCTGCCTGGCAAAAACTGATAGGAACTGATGTAACCTAGTCCTGAAAAGGACTCCAATTACAATTAGTCTTTACTCCCACAATCTATCTATTTAAGAGCACAGACCTGCTTGATAAAAGTCGTAGGAAATGCTGTAACCTAGTCCTTAAAAGGACTGCAATCACAACTATTCCCTACTCCCAAGCTATCTGTATATTTGTGCGAAAATTGGCTTGAAATTAACAAGGTATAGCGCACACAGCAACAGCGGTGCCGTCTAACACGCAGCTGCAGCAGTGAGAAAATGGTGGCGACGGGGAAAATGGCTTGGTCTTATAGGGCAAGGACATGTGACATACACTGCCAATCACACATGCCCTTGCTTGTGTGAAAAAAAGCACTTCGCTCCGTGTGTGCGCTGCTGATAGGCTGACAGATTGCACCTCCCCACTGCAAATGCGGGAAAGAGAAAAAAAAATGGAGATCTTCATTGTTCCTGCAGAGATCCATCCCCTGCCCCTCCCCCCGCCCCGCTGTACACTCAAACTGCGTATTAACATTAATTTTCATCATTACTGAGAAAAAATCCAGTTATGATTTTGGTGCACGAACAGTTATCGAACATAACCTCGAACAGCTGAATTTTTCTCAAATTGTTCGTGTTCGCCGACCGGCTCGAACACCGCCCAAAACAGCTCGAATTTGAGATTGGCGAACAGTTCGAGTAGAACAACGCTCATCTCTAGTTGGGAGTAGTGACTAGTTGTAATTCCAGCCCTTTTGAGGGCTAGGTTACATCAGTTCCTATCACTTTTTGCCAGGCAGGTCTGTTTTAGTGCTGTGCAAGTGTTATTCACAGCATTTGGCTAAATCAAGCTAAGCAAATCCTTTTCGGCTACTTGCAGTGTGTGTTAGTCAGTGGAGTAGCCTATCTGTGTTGCAAGCTACACCACCTGTGTATGTAATATAAATTTTTTACTGCACCTAGCCAAGTAAAACCTTTTGGGCATAGTAGCAGTGTGTGGTACTCAATCTATTAGGCCATCTATACCAAGCTCCACCAGCTTTGAAATTAATAATAATTTTTAGCTGCATCTTGCCTGTAAAATAATTTTGGGCATATTAGCAGTGTGTGGTACTCATTCTATTAGGCCATCTATACTAAGCTCCACCAGCTTTCAAATTACTAATAATTTTTAGCTGCATCTTGCCTGGAAAATAATTTTGGGCATAGTAGCAGTGTGTGGTACTCATTGTATTAGGCCATCTATACCAAGCTCCACCAGCTTTGAAATTAATAATAATTTTTAGCTGCATCTTGCCTGTAAAATAATTTTGGGCATATTAGCAGTGTGTGGTACTCATTCTATTAGGCCATCTATACTAAGCTCCACCAGCTTTCAAATTACTAATAATTTTTAGCTGCATCTTGCATGGAAAATAATTTTGGGCATAGTAGCAGTGTGTGGTACTCATTGTATTAGGCCATCTATACCAAGCTCCACCAGTTTTGAAATTAATAATAATTTTTAGGTGCATCTTGCCTGTAAAATAATTTTGGGCATAGTAGCAGTGTGTGGTACTCATTGTATTAGGCCATCTATACCAAGCTCCACCAGTTCGGAAATTAATAATAATTTTTAGCTGCATCTTGCCTGGAAAATAATTTTGGGCATAGTAGTAGTGTGTGGTACTCATTGTATTAGGCAATCTATACCAAGCTCCACCAGCTTTGAAATTAATAATAATTTTTAGCTGCATCTTGCCTGTAAAATAATTTTGGGCATATTAGCAGTGTGTGGTACTCATTCTATTAGGCCATCTATACTAAGCTCCACCAGCTTTCAAATTACTAATAATTTTTAGCTGCATCTTGCCTGGAAAATAATTTTGGGCATAGTAGCAGTGTGTGGCACTCATTGTATTAGGCCATCTATACCAAGCTCCACCAGCTTTGAAATTAATAATAATTTTTAGGTGCATCTTGCCTGTAAAATAATTTTGGGCATATTAGCAGTGTGTGGTACTCATTCTATTAGGCCATCTATACTAAGCTCCACCAGCTTTCAAATTACTAATAATTTTTAGCTGCATCTTGCCTGGAAAATAATTTTGGGCATAGTAGCAGTGTGTGGTACTCGTTGTATTAGGCCATCTATACCAAGCTCCACCAGCTTTGAAATTAATAATAATTTTTAGCTGCATCCTAGCCCGGAAAATAATTTTTCTTACCAATAGTGGAGGCAATAGAAATATGGGGCGCGCGCCTGGCTAACAAAAATATACGCTTCATAACAAAAAACACCAGCCTAGCGCACTGCATTAATAAGATGGCATCATCGTCTCTCCCAGTGCTAGGCCTACTACACCGGCTAGCATTCCTGTGCCTAAAACACAATGTATGGGTCCGCGCTAGCCACGATGCTGAAGGGTCTAAAGCTGCTGCTAACGCTTTATCACAATTCAATTGGCAGATTTTCACAGAGCTCCTCCCCAATGCCCACCCATCGGGCAACAGTTGCCCACCCTCCCTATGGGATCTAGTGGCGAATAGTTGATGCCATTAATCAGAGCGTCAGTTGCCCTGTCGACGTGGCAAGAATACGGTAAGGCATGGGAAGAGTGGACACGACTAGTAGCAGGCAGACGGGTTGACCAATGTGAACAAGCCAGATTACAAGTCACCATAGAATTTCTCCACCAGCTAATGATGAGGGTCATATCAGGGGCATCAGCGCAGTGGTGTCTGACCGGAGTAGCATTTCACTTCCAACTACTGAATTGGGGAGATGTGACAAAGAAATTCATAATCAGACAATCCATAAAAGGGTGGAAAAGGGGTCAGCCAATTCAGGAGTGTAGACGTCCCGTCCCGTGTCACTAAAACTGATTTCTCACATCATATCCATAACACCATTAACATGACACTCACAATTTGAAGCAACACTACTGTCTACTGCATTTGCGATCACCTTCTTCGGGGCGCTTTGCATAAGCAAATTAGTCCCTCAATCCAAAATTACCACCAGTGGAGGCTTATTACACCAGGATATAGTCATAGCCAATAATGCAATACGTCTACGCATACGCCAATCGAAAATGGTTCCAGCGGGCTGGGGCACTTGGGTACTTCTACAACCCACAAACGGTACACTGAGTCAGGTAACAATAGTAAAAACATATATAACCATCAGATCACAAAGTAATTTCTTCCTATCACACATTGATGGAATGCCATTATCAAGATACCAGTTTCAAGCTATATTTAATAAATGCATAACATCGGCAGGGAACCACCCCAAAGATTATGGGACACACTCATTACGCATAGGCGCGGCCACGGAAGCAGCAAGAGCAGGACTGTCAGAAACGGAAGTTCAGAGGATAGGGAGATGGCGATCCACGTGTTTGGCGAGATACATAAGACAGGACTTCTTATTCTAACGTGGTTTGTTTCTTTTACAGGTGATGCTAAGCCAACAGTGTGGGTGATAGGCCACTCGTATATATATTGGGCAGAAAAAAGGGCGAAAGTCCGCCCAGGCGGGAGGAAATTAGAGTTTCATAACACATATTTCAACTGGAGAGGTATTAGAGGCCTGCTATGGCCACAGGTACTAATGGAGGTAATCAAGGTAGGGAGAGAGGCAAGAGGTCCGGTCATCTTAGTTATACAGGCCGGGGGAAATGACCTAGGTCATCACAAGAGCGCATAACAAATGGCAATAATGAAACTAGATACTGAGCACTTCAGAGAATTTTTCACCAAACTAACTATAGTATGGTCAGAGATTGTGCCGATAGCGGTATGGCAAGGTGCGCGAGACATCACGGCCATCGAACGGACAAGGCGGGTAATAAATATTCGGATGGCAAAATTTAGAAGAGACAGAGGCGATGTAGTGATACAACACCGACAACTGGAAGGAGATAAAGCAGGCCTCATACGGCCCGACGGTGTTCACTTAATGGATAATGGACTGGACATATTCCTGTCAGGACTCAAGGACGGAGTGGAACAAGCGTTAAGAGTGATGGATTGGGGTCAGAGTCCTGCATACGAGGATCCTCCGTGGCCTGGAAATAGAAAGGACATGTTGGAGAGTTAGACTTGTTGGCCAACTTGCCGGTGTGGAGACCCAGGGCATGCTGCAACAAGCTGAATTATTTTAGAAATAAAATGCCTTTCTAATGGAATGAGTATAAAGAGTTAATAAAGCTGTGACCGATCCTCACCCATCCAGTTGTAAGAGTTACATTATTGTATTGTCAAGGAAAGGGGGGCGGTAGGGGGGCTGAGCGTCTGGGTTTGGTTCGGGGTCCCCAAAGTCTGCCTAGGCTAGATGCATTTAAAAATTCTTATTAGATACACAGACGGTGCAGCTTGCTTCGCAGCTGGGCTACTATGCCCAAAGTATTGCCTAAGCTAGATGCAGTTAAAAATTCTACGCTGACTAGCAGACACTGAAGCTTTGGAGCAGACCTCTGAGTAAACAGCTCTTCAGACTCAACCATCTGTGTTACCCCAAGGCATAGTGTATGTAGTTTCTTACGGTTAAAAGGGGGGGGAGCGACCCAACCCACCTGGAATTGACGATGCCAACGTCAAGTAAAACACAGCAAGGGGACTCCAAAAAGAGTCTCCATTTTTTCCAAAAATTGTGGCACAGACACCACTTAAGTGGCATCAATTGCCCCAGAGTTGCTTAAAACGGTTGGTGAGGTGATTTTACCAAATCCTCAAGCTTTTAGTCTCCCCAGGATGACAGAGGGATAGAAAAGTCCTTGCGGATCCATGATTTGTTCATGTTTATGAATGTGAGTCTGTCTACATTCTCAGTGGACAGCCTCGTGCGCTTATCTGTCAGCACACCACCAGCAGCGCTGAACACACATTCAGAGAGAACGCTGGCTGCAGGGCATGACAAGATCTCCAAGGCGTAGGTGGGGAGCTCTGGACATTTTTCCAGATTGGAATCCAAAAATGAGCAAGGGTCCAGTGACACAGTCATGGCTTCGATGTTCACTTGGAGATACTCCTGTACCATCCTCTCTAGGCATTGACTATGTGTCAGACTTCTTGTCTCCTGTGGCCACAAAATTGCTGTTAACAGCAGATACTGTGTTACTGTTACGGTTTGAGTGATGAAGACTCGACAGTCCCACGGTTGGCAAGTTAGAACTGTGAGATTCACTAAGTACACCACTGGTGTTTTTGTGGAAAAGCACATGTAAGATTCTGCAACAGCCTCTGCTGATACTCCTGCATGCGTGAATCCCTTTCTATGGCAGGAATTATTTCGGCAAATTTACTTTTGTATCGGGGATCTAAGAGTGTGGCAACCCAGTAGTCGGGATTACTTTGAATTCTGACAATCCAAGGGTTATGTTGCAGGTAGTGCAGCAAGAAGGCACTCATGTGTCTTGCGCATCCAGGAAGACCAAGTCCTTGTTGTGTTGGTAGCGAGGTAAGAATCATGCTTCCTTCCTCTGCCCTCTCCCCCCAACCTCACACAACAGAAATGTGATCAAGGTCTCCCTCATCTGATGAGTCTTACATGCCCATCTCCAGTTCGTCCTCCACTTCTTCCTCGGCTCCTGCACCTTCCTCAACAGTTTGGCTGCTACCATGCACCCTGGTTAATTCCTCTCCCCCACCCTCCCATGCCTGCCACCTTGGTGCTGCCGACCGTCTGGACCTTGGAGATGTTATCCCTTCCACATACGACTCCTCCTCTACTTCCTCCACCTCCTCTTGTCCCACCACCTGACTCTGAATTCTGTTTAACATGTGCTCCAGCATGTAAATCACCGGAATAGTCATGCTGATAATGGCATCGTCAGCACTAAACATCTTCGTCGCCATTTCAAAACTGTGCAGTAGGGTGTGTGTCGCCCCTGAGGGTTCAGTTGCCACAGATGTACTGCATCTCACCCAGACGTGTGGTATCTCACCCTCAGGTAAGGAAGGAATATGGCTCGGGACCCTAACACCTGCATCCAACACATACCCGCAGTGGGGGTAGGGCGAGATTGCTCCTAAGGGAGAGCACAGTCCCAGGTCCTTAGCTGGCGGGAGGGTCCTATGTAGTGGGTGTGGGTGGAGAAAGCAGCTTAAGGGAGCACATGACAGGGAGAGTATAAATACATAGTTTTAAGGTTGAAGGAAGACTAAGTCCATCTATTTCAACCCATAGCCTAACTTGTTGATCCAGAGGAAGGCAAAAAAAAAACACATTGGGGAAAAAAATTCCTTCCCGACTCCATACGACAATCAGACTAGTTCCCTGGATCAACGCCCTATCAAGGAATCTAGGAAACCATCTTAGAAAGAGCAAGCCAGTCAGAGGAGGAGAAGTGACAGGAGCAGAGGCTCTGCATGATCCCTGCTCCGGAGGTGGGCCTAGCCTGGGAGGCCCAGGACTGAAGGAGAGAAGAGAGGAGTGAGAGCAGGAAGGCTCCAGGAACCGAAGTGACCCTAGGGGTACAGGCCGTGCAGAAGGCCACCCATATGCCCGCTGCTACCAGGAGGTAGATGGGTCAGGCCAGATAAGGGGAACCGGTCCCTCAACTAGCGGAGAAACAGGCTCAACTAGAAACCGGAGGCTGCAGCATTGCATGTACTGCAGGCCAAAGTCCACACCAGTCTCACTAAGAAGGTAGCCACATAGGACCCCAGGGGATGGAACACATGTCGTCCGCCAAGGCCCGAGGATACCGGATAGAAGTGTGAGGTGCAGGGAGAAGGCCAGAGAAAGGACACACAGAAGGGGGTCCTGCTAAGTACTCTGGAGCTATCTGGGGGTGGACTGAGCCCCTCATTGAGTACGCACAGCACGACGGGGGAGATTGCTCTGGTACCTGTAATTTGAACTGCAACAACTGTGAGTAAAGATCTTGGGACTGCATCACACGGACTCTGTGTTCATTACTGACTCCCTGCACTACAACCACCATCATCCACCCACACTGCCCTGAAGCTACACTCTTCCTGTGGGGAGTAATAATAGCATTGCTGCAAAACCACCAGCTTCAGAGGACTGTTCCGCAGCGGAAGCCCCTTTGGCCGCACTCCACAGGTGGCGTAGTCGGACATTATAAAACCCATATATACAAATTACCCTTGGATTGACCGCCTTGGGTCACGGACCGGGTCACCGCCACAGTGACTACAACACCCAGCGTCTACGGCCCGGCTCCGGGTACCCCACGGCCCAGGGGGCGCGTCAACTTCATAGGTCCCTGATCTGAGACCACTCCTCCAGCGTGATTTTCCCCACCTCTGGATCTCGTTGGTCCAGGCTATACATCAGAACGTATTGCACCAGGGATTGTCGGTGCTGCCACAGTCGCTGCAACATGTGCAGAGTTGAATTCCACTGTGTCGGCACATCGCATTTCAGCCAGTGAACTGGCAGGCCCAACGACTTCTGTAGAGATGTAAGTCGTTGAGCTGCAGGATGCGAACGGTGGAAGTGAGCACACAGCGACCGTGCCCTCTGCAGAAGGCCATCTAGTCCGGGATAGTGGGCTAAAAATTGCTGGACAACCAGGTTCAACACGTGAGCCATACAAGGCACGTGTGTGACATTGCCCCAGCGAAGGGCCGCACCCAGGTTTGCAGCATTGTCGCACACGGCCTTCCCTGGTTGCAGGTCCAGTGGAGACAACCATTCATGAAACTGGGTCTCCAGAGCTGACCACAACTCCTCAGCTGTGTGACTCACATTTCCCAGACATTTCAAAGTAAACACCGCCTGATGCCGTTGAGCCCTGCTGCCAGCATAGTAAGGAGGTGTACAGGATTCCTTCTGCGCAGTTAGAAAGCGGGTGGCATTACCAGACAGGCTTTGGGTGCAGGTGGAGGCCCGAGAGGAGGCTGAGGAGGCAGAAGCAGTGGAGGAACTTCTAGATAAAGAGGATTGACGTACAACTCGTGGGGACGGCAAGACTTGGACAGCAGCCCCTTGTCCTGTAATTCTGAGCTTACCGGGATCTCTATGACCCAGCAAGGCATAACCGGAATCCCTGGAGAACTACAAGTCCCAGGATCGCTAAGGTGCTGATACGTAACAGAGCCAGGAGACGCTTAGGCCCCGTATTCTGGGAGCGTGAACTCCAAGACAAGGCCCTACCACAAGGTCAGCCAGCGCAGGACTGAGACAAAGTTAGGCCTAGCTCCAGGCAGGTCAGAAACTTACTACGCAGAGGCAAGAAACAGGAGGCCCTGATATGCACCCTTCACCCTGCAGTGCTCCGGGATGTGCCTGAATTTCCACCAGTAAAAGTGAAGTGACTACCGTGTCCGTTCCCGTTCTTGCTCTGACCCAGCTGGGTCTCGCCTGTCCTGCATTCCCCCTGCATGCGCTTTTCTGAGGCCTAGCTCCACTTGTGGGGAGCTATACCATCGAGCTGCCTTATCACCGGCCTCAGTGGACTGCTGCAGCGCTGGTGCTTCTCACCAGATACCACAGGTGGCGTCACAAACTCTTATAAAATTAACAATTATCCACCCTTTTAAAGAGTGACCGCAGGGTACGGGCCCGGGAGCCGACCACCGCGACATCCCCAAGGCCAGGCAAAGGCCCGGGTACCGAGTCATCCCCATCCCCTGGGCTAGTCACATCCTCCTCCACCTCCTCTGCTGACCTCATTGACTGGCTGACTGAGGGTTGACAGTAAGTGGGATCTCCAAACTCGTCATCATCACCCTGTGTGTTCTCACACCCGTCGTCCTCAGAGCCAACCTCTTCCTGCCCTGACCGAATAGTCAAGTTGTCGCTCCAATCAGGTATTTGAGTCTCATCATCGTCTTCATCATTGTCTCCACCAACAGGAGTTACAGTTTGGGAACGAGGGTCTACATTATGCTCAGAGCCTTCTTCATCTGGTTCTGGATCCAACTCATAAAGATTCTGGGCATCAGTGCAGATCATTTCCTCGTCTGGATTAACAGAAGCTCTGGAGCAGACCTCCGTTTCCCAGGCTATAGTATGAGTAAACAGCTGTACAGACTCAACCATCTGTGTTACCCCATACTCAGACGGGCAGCTGGAGACTTGGGAGCTGTGAGGAGGAAAGTGCGATTGGGGTGACACCTCTGAGGACTGGAGTATTTGTGATGTTGAAGTTGAGGTGGAGGAGAGCCCACTTGAAGGAGCACTTGATATCCGTTGAAGCACCTGCTGTTTTTGTGCCTCATCTGAAATTTGTAGCGATGGGCGTGTCCGTAAGAAAGGGATCGTATCACATTGTCCACGAAAAGAAGTAGACATCTTAGTTTGGCTGGAAGATGGTCTTTCTTCTGCAGATGTTACTCCCCCCCACCGCGGGGGGGGCTCGACCCACCAGCGGACAGGCACCAGTATTGGGAGAGGGGGGCTGGCCGTCAGGGTCCACCGCGGCTCTGGCACAAACCCGGCGACACGAAGGTCGCACGGGCAGGAACGGACTGACCGTGTCGGTTTCGCACTCCTGCGTAGTCGCTCTGCCCGCTCGCGCCCGTAACCTCAAAGGAATGCGCAAGCGGCTTTTCTTCCCAGGGCTGTTCCCCGCCCAGCAGGAACGTGGAGGAGCTCAGGTCGGCCTTCCACTGTACTCCCTTACCTCCCTCGCCCTCTTTCCTTCTTCCGTTCTCCATCTAACCCCTCGGCTCTGTGGTGTCCGCTCTCCCTCTAGCTCTCTCCTTCTCACAGGTGGACTACCATGTGTATTCACACTGGCAAATCTTTTGGGCCCAGGCATAAGAAGTTGTCGAGGTAATGGATAATATGTGCCCCCTTAGAAACGTCCATTACAACCCATTCGAGGAAGCAACTAAACGCCTCAAATAATGAGCAGGATCTGGACAACCCCATGGGCAAACAGCAATCTATATAGTATGCTCCTTCCCAGCAGCAGCCCAATGGGTGGACATTATACGGAGGCACAGGTAGTAAGTAACCGGAACGCCGTATCAATCTCTGTTTTGGCCATTAGGGTGACCCTTCCCAACTTCTTGATCCGCCTGATTGCCTTGTCAAAGGATGTGCAGTATATACTACTGTACTTGGTTCCGCGTCGATGTTGTCGTTTACAGACCTATCCCTTGGATATGATCAATGGTGGATTAGTCCGAATGTATTGGGTTCCGTTTTTGGCACAACTCACAATGGGGATACCACTACGTCTTGTAAGGAAAGTGTTCCGAATGGAACCGCCATTCTACCTAAAGATATTTCTTTTTTAATTTTCTTGTCACGACGTCTGGGAGTTGGTGGGCTGATTTTAGATTTTTACTCCAGCCTTTCTTGATTTTAGAAGGGCATGACATGCCTATATCTGTGTCTCCCCCTCCTTTTACTCCTCCACCTCCTTTCTTTTCGCATGACTATATGTACTTGTCACTTTTACATGTGTTAGTTGTGTCTTCTGAGCAGTTTTTCAGCTTTTGGACACCTTTGAAGTGTTTTCTGTGTGTTTTCTATGTGTTTCTATGTGTTTTTGTTTGCCTGCCATTGATTTTAACGGTGTTCGAAGGTGTTCGACGTACAGTTCGACGAACAGTTCGGCGAACATACGGGTGTTCGACGAACCGAACTCGAACACTACGGGGGTGGCTCAACACTAGTTATCTGTAATAGCAGACGATATAGAAAGAAGTCACATGACATAAATATTATCCTTAGACAATATAGAAATAAGCAGAGAATGACATAGTCAAAATGCCTCAGACCAGAAAATAATTGTACTTATCTAACATGATATTAGCCAAGCCCATTCTGACGCATTTCCCCCAGCAAAATAAACCAGGTTTCATCAGGGGACCTAATGTGCTTGTAAAAAAGATGTCACTACAGTGAGCACAATGTCTAAATAGCTGCATGTGTCAAGAGAGGCTTATAAGTACGTCAGTATGGCCAGGCGCTCCGAGACCGAGGCTCCTGGGCACCCATGCTCTCATCATTGGTGACACACCAGGCAAAGAGCATTCTTGCTGTTATGATCTGCAACAAGTACTAAGGAAAGAAGGGGAAATCCAAAGCGAAATGCGTCCAAGGCGCACTAGGAACCTCCAGAAGACAAAGCAACCCCGCAGAAGGAGTATGTGAAACCTTTTACCTTGCACACACAGTACATTGACACACCCACTTGATGACTTCTTTATGCCATCCAGGCCACCAAAAACTGCGACTGATAAGTCTCTTAGTCTCAGAAATTCCTGGATGACCTGCCAACTGAGACTCATGACACTCCACAAACAAATCTCTCCTAAAGGTTCTAGGCACGAACAACCTCCCATGGGGAGTGTTAGATAGAGCATCATCTTGAGCTTTTAGAATCCCATTCTCCAAAACGGAGTCCAATGCCGCCACCACAACCCCTTTCTGTAAAATGCTCTCCTCCTCCTCGGCACCAACCGCAGGAGAGAAGCTGCGAGATAAAGCATCGGCTTTAACATTCTTAGTACCAGGGATATAGGTAACAGAAAAATTAAACCGAGAAATAAAAGTGCCCACCTAGCTTGATGGGCATTCAAACGCTTGGCAGCATCCAGATAGATCAAATTCTTATGATCTGCAACAAGTACTAAGGAAAGAAGGGGAAAGCTTTCCCTACAGTAAGACTAAGCTGAACCCTATTATGTAGTGGGCTTCCTGTTCCTAGCGAACGGACCCGCCTTAGTCATAGGCTAGTCTGAATGAAGACCTATAGAAAAAAGGGAAATAGTCCCTAAAAGAACTAAGGACTGGAACAAAAATTGGGACACCTCCTGAACAGAGAAAGTTGTTGCAGAACACAAAAAGATAAACTGACAAAAAGGTACTAGAGGTCCCAAAAGGACCAAGCGAACTGACAGAGATAGGCACAGAAGCACCTGGCTAGCAAAACAGTCAAACAACACTGAAGTCCAGCACAGCCAAAAGGCGAAGCTGGAATATAAAGGCAGATGGTCACGTGACCGCAAAATACAAGATGGAAAAAACAAATAGGAAGGTTCTAACACTTGCAGCTTCACTGCCGACAGTGGAAAATAGCAGCTCCACTGCAAGAAACTGTCCTGAGCTTCTTACCCAGCAATTACTCTATGACTCAGGTGTGCACAGTGTGATGACAACAGCATGGCACGGGGCTCTCTGGTTAACATGACCACCGGTGCACCTTACAGTGCGGCTGATGAGGGCAATCTGGACTGTGTGGCGGCCCTGCGAGTCCAGTTGCCACCGAGGTACTGCATCTCAACCAGAAGTGTGGTACCCCACTCTCAGGTAAGGAGGGAGTACTACACGGGACCCACACACCTGCATCCAACACTACACCATTCCAGACCAGCAGGCGGGGCAAGATGCACTTGGTCACTGCTGAGCCCTGTCTCTGGCTGGAAGGGGGGAACCAAAGTAGAGGGAACCATGTAGTGGGTGTGGGTGGAGGAAGTAGATCAGTGGAGCACAGAGAGAGTTGGAGTATAAAAAGGAGGGTAGAAAGTTCTAGAAGGAGTCGAGTAGAGTCTAGTGGGATCTGGGAGCTCAGAAGGAGCTCTGCTCAGGAGAGCAAGGAAGGAGTTGAGAGAGGAGTTGGGCCCAGTCAGGCAGGCCCAAGAGGAGGCAGGAGCAGTGAGGAGGGCTCTGGAAAGACACAAGGGATCCCAGGGGCATGGCGAATGCTGGAAGCCACCCGTGCGCCCAAATTCACGCTGACGTGGAGGGATCAGGCCACAGTAGGGGACTGGCCCCAGCCTAGTGAAGTACTTTAGGTCTCAGCTAGCAAACCGGAGGTTGCAGCATTTCAGGTGCTACAGCCACACTCCACACTTAATCAGCAAAAAGGTGGCCATAGAGGACCAAGGGGACAAAGAGGACGTTGCCCAACAAGGCCCGCGACCACTGGCTTGGGACACTGGGTGTGAGGTGCAGGGCAGGAGGGCGAGAGCCAGCACAGTGAGACGACCTGGAGAGGTACACAGAACGGGATCCCGTCCAAGTGCTCCTGAGATACTTGAGAGTTTGCTGGATCACTACCCCGGAGGACACAGAACAACGTGGGTGGTTAAAACCGGCTGAAACTGCCTAGAACTGTGAGTAAAGCCTGATGACTGCACCCCACTGTATCCTTGACTCATTACTGCGTCACCAGCCCTGCACTACACTGCACGAACAACATCTACCTCTTAAAATCATCTACACTGCCCTGGAGCTTAGCTCTGCCCGTGGAGAGCTGAACCAACTCTGCTGTGTCACCATCAGCTCCAGTGGATCTGCACCGCCGCGGCGGCCCCATATAGCCGCATACCACAGGTGGGGTCACGAACATTATCCTAAAAACTTTATTCCCCTTTTCTTTAATTATTTGACCACCCGGGGCCACGGACCGGGACACTGCCACCGTGACTACCCTGAAAAGGACCGGCCCGGCTACCGAGTACCCTACGGCCCCAGGGGGTGCGTCCACTGCTTCATGGACCCCCAGGATCTGGGGGGCCCATGGCCAGATTGCCCTCATACTGTGCGGTGGGCAGGGAGCAATGCGATCCCTCCCGCTCCGCTGCTGACGGGAGGAAAATAGCAGCGGAGCGGAGGGATCCGTCCTGTGCGCCACCTTCTCCATGACACAGGCTCGTGCTGCTTGATGACATCACCATTAGAGATGAGCGGTGTTCGACTAGAACTGTTCGCCAATCTCAAATTCAAGCTGTTTTGGGCGGTGTTTGAGTCGTTCGACGAACGCGAACGATTTGCAAAAAATTCGACTGTTCGAGGTTATGTTCGATAACTGTTCATGCACCAAAAGCGTGTCCTGCACGTCTGGCACTATTTAGAGCACCAATCATCCAGGGATTGTCTGCCACTCACTGTAATGCCACAGCCATGGTGGTTGTGGCATTAGAGTGATTGCCCAAATCGATGGAAAAGTGCTCACAGTGAAACATGAAAAGCTGGCAATTCAGCAGCTGCACACACTGGGACCCGACAATTTAGAACTGAAAGAATAGAGTATCACACATAGATTAGATAGATAGAAACATGTCAGTCACATATATAAGAAGTACAGTGACAGTGTTGGTTACTGTACTTGTCATTTAGCGTAAAGGATTTATTAAAAAGATATATTAGTGTTTTCATGCACCGTCTCTTTAAAAAAGCCGGCCGGAAATTCAGCATCGGTACCCGACAATTTATAACAGAAAGAATAGAGCATCACACATAGATTAGATAGATAGAAACATGTCAGTCACATATATAAGAAGTACAGTGATAGTGTTGATTACTGTACTTGTCATTTAGTGTTAAAATGAAGGATTTATAAAAAAAAAAAATTGGCGTGGGTGTTCCCCGTAATTTTAGTCTCTAGCGAAGGTTAAGCAGACGGCTGGGGCAGATGTTTGAAGCTTGGGAAGGGGGTAATACCCACGGAGCTTCCCAGGATACTAATATCAGCCCCCAGCTGAATACCTAGCCTTTACTAGCTATTAAAATGGGGGACCCCCAAAAAAATGACGTGGGGTCCCCCCTATTTTAATAGCTAGCAAAGGCTAGGCAGACAGCTGGGGGCTGATATTAATAGCCCAGGAAGGGTGCCATGAATATTGGCCCCCTCCCAGGCTAGAAACACCAGCGGTCAGCCGCCCCAGAAATGGCGCATCCATAGGATGTGCCAATTCTGGCACTTAGCCTCGCTCTTCCCACTGCCCTGTAGCGGTGGCAGTGGGGTAATAGGGTTGGGGTTGATGTCAGCTTATAATGCCAGCTGACATCAAGCCCAGGTTAGTAATGGAGAGGCGTCTATAAGACACCCCCATTACTAACCCCATAGTTAAAGTTACAAAAAAACACAAACACCCAGAATAAAGTCCTTTAATTGAAATAAAGACACAATTCTTTATTGTTCTAAATTAAACCATACTTACCATCACGCCCATTCCAGCTGAAGCCAACGATCTCCTGCAATAAAAGTAAAATAATAAAGCAACATTATACTTACCTTTCCACGGTTCCCACGACAGCTTCAGCTCTGCTACATTCATATGACAGGCTGGACAGCAGCAGAACGCTGCCATCCAGCTTGCCATGCGGCAGACACTGAGAAGTGCAGGCATGCTTGCGCTCCCCAGTGTCTGGCTGTGACAGCATAAAGATGAGCCGAGGTCATGTCCAATGAACTCAGCTCACCTCATGCACGTCACTGACAGTGTGGGAAAATTCTCCTGCGCATGCGGTGAGTGCAGGAGAATTTTCCCACGCTGTCAGTGACGTGCATGAGGTGAGCTCATGTCCAATGAACTCGGCTCACCTCATGCACGTCACTGACAGCGTGGGAAAATTCTCAGCGCTCAGCGCTTGAGCAGGAGAATTCTCCCACGCTGGGATGGCATTGAGATGACAGGCTGGATCACAGCTGAGCGCTGCCATCCAGCATGCCGTCATTCATAGACACTGCAGAGCGCAGGCATGCTTGCGCTCTGCAGTGTCTCTGAAGGATGACAAGCTGGATGGCAGCGCTCAGCTGTGATCCAGCCTGTCATCTCAATGCCATCCCAGAAGGTGGAGGATATGGCAATGATGGAGGAGGTGGGAGAGATATGGCAATGATGATGGAGGAGGTGGGGGGGAGATATGGCAATGATGATGGAGGAGGTGGGGGAGATATGGCAATGATTATGGAGGAGGTGGGGGAGATATGGCAATGATGATGGAGGAGATGGGGGAGATATGGCAATGATGATGAGGGAGGTGGGAGAGATATGGCAATGATGATGGAGGAGGTGGGGGAGCTATGGCAGTGACGGTAGAGGAGGTGGGGGAGATATGGCAATGATGGAGGAGGTGGGGGAGATATGGCAACGATGGTGGAGGAGGTGGGGGAGATTTGGCATGGCAATGATGATGGAGGAGGTGCGTGGAGATATGGCAATGATGGAGGAGGTGGGGGAGATATGGAAATGATGGAGGAGGTGGGGGATATGACAATGATGGAGGAGGTGAGAGAGATATGGCAATGATGATGGAGGAGGTGGGGGATATGGCAATGATGATGACGGAGGTGGGGGAAGATATGGCAATGATGATGGAGGAGGTGGGGGAGATATGGCAATGATGATGGAGGAGGTGTGTAGCATCGGCATCTCTGCCCCCTGACAGGCAGAAACGCCATCCCCCTTACAGCCACGCTCCTGGCCCGGCGGCTTCCGGCTCTCCTGCTGCTGCTGCCGGCGCACGCAGCTACCTGGGCACTGTGCTTAGGGTGCGCGTGCGCGCTCCCTCCCTCTTAAAGGGGCCGTGCGCTGTCCTAAGGAGTCCCCGGCCAATGGCCGGAGGACTTCTCATATAAAATGCACCTCCTCCAAAATGGAGGTGCCCTTGCAAGGTTGTAGCTCTGTGTACTTATTCTGCTTCAGCCCTCAGGTCCCGCTGCCAGCCTGACTACCAGTCTAACACCAAAAAGGGGATAGAAAGATGTAGCCAAGATCCACTAGAATATACACCATTCTCTAACAAAAACAGCCAAAGATATAGCTATTAGTGCAACAAATCAGTACATTTTATTATACAAAATATTCCATATGATAAACAATAATTAGAGACATATTGTAGGTGACTGAGGTGAGGGGCCAACCAGTCTAGCCCGCCAGCCTGACTACCTGTCCAGCCCGCCAGCCTGACTACCAGTCCAGCCCGCCAGCCTGACTACCTGTCCAGTTCGCCAACCTGTCTACCAGTCCAGTCCGCCAGCCTGTCTATCAGTCCAGCCCGACAGTCTGCTCACAGCCCAGCCCGCCAGTCTGTCTATGGGCTTGGCCAGTCCGCTTATCCAGAGCCTTTAACTGCCGTGCCTGCCAGCCAGCCTACCTGGAGGCTCCTGCTAGTTACCCGTGGTGTCTGCCAGTCCGTCTACCTGCCTGCCATGCTCATCTGCTGTACCGGTCAGTCCCTGCCTTCTGACCCGTGGAAGTCACCTGCTCTCATACAAGGACTGGCCCAGAGTAGCACCTGGTTCCCCTGCTCGGTCCTTCCCTGGTTCACGGAGTTGATTGAGCCACCGTGCGACCTTGGTCAATCCGAGTAGATACCTAGTTACGCCCCTCTGGTCCCTCCTTGCACCGCAGCACAGAGGTTCCACCACCCGGATCCGTTACAGTTTGCACGGGCCATGGAACCCGGTGGCCCCCAGGCTCCTTTGCTTGCTGACCTATACCAGGAGGTTTCTCATCAGATATCCCAACAGGAAACCATCCTGACCTACCTGCAGTCTGTCAACTCTCGCCTGAACACACTGTCCGTCCCACCTGTGTCCGCCTCCAGCCGAGCGGCACCCGCTCCCGCGGCGCCTCTGCCTACCAGTGCCACGGCATCCAGCTCTGGACCCCGGCTCTCTGTGCCTCCTCGTTTTGGGGGTGACCGCGTCTTATGTTGGGGTTTTCTGAACCAGTGCACGCTACACTTTGAACTACTGGCACATCAGTTTCCCTCCGACCGGGCCAAGGTGGCGTTCATCATGTTTCACCTCACCGGGGAAGCATTGCCATGGCTAAACCCTCTATAGGAGAGAGGGGATCCCCTGGTGTCCGATCTTCCGGCTTTCCTCACTGCCTTTCGGAAGGTCTTCGATGAGCCTGGATGAAGGACTTCTACTGCCTCCTCATTGCTCCGTCTCCGCCAAGGGAGTCTCACCATGGGCCAGTATGCCATACAGTTCCGTACCCTCGCATCTCAGCTTGCCTGAAACAATGAGGCCCTGGTGTCCACCTTCTGGGAGGGTATTTCCGGACGGATTAAAGACGAGCTAGCCGGTCGGGACATTCCTACCACCCTGGATGACCTGGTGTCACTAGCTACCCGGATTAACATCCGTTTCCTGGAATGAGCTATGGAGACTACCCGGGAGAGAAGATTTCCTCGTCTTGCTCCTGTTTTCCAGAAACCTGCCTCCCAACCAGCAACTCTCCGGGCACGCTCGCCCTAACCCATGCAGATCGACCAGACCAAGATGGTCAAGTCTCGCCAAGAAACACGCCGAGCCAAGGGGAGCTGATTCTACTGTGGTAGTAAGGAGCATCTGATCCGTTCCTGCCTGGAGAAGCCGGGAAACTCCAGTGTCTAGGACCGCTCGGCGAGGTCATCCTAGGCAAGAGTAAATCCTCTTCGTTCTTGACTATATCCATTTCTATTTCCTGTAGAGAGACCCACTTCTTTGAAACTGCCCACCTGGATTCCGGAGCCACTGGGAATCTCATTTCTCAGTCCCTTGTAGAGAAGTATCAGATTCCCACCAAACCTCTGGCTGAACCATAGGCGGTTGCTTCCATGGATGGAAGACTCCTTCCGGTGACCATCTTGCTCGTCACAGAGCCCGTAATCCTGCAGGTGGGAATGCTGCACTCGGAGAGGATCTCCTTCCATGTGCTATCTGGACTCTCTCACTCCCTTTTGCTAGGCCTACCCTGGCTACAGAGACATGAACCCGTTCTGAATTGGCGATCCGGTGAGGTGCTCCGTTGGGGGCAGGATTGCCATGAGTCCTGCCTGGTTCTGGTTCGCCCGGCTCGACCTCCGTCCACTTCGGCTAATTTACCTGGTCTACCGGCACCTTACTGGTCCTATGCAGATGTCTTCGACAAGAAGGAAGCAGAGACACTGCCACCTCATAGGCCATATGATTGTCCTATCGACTTGGTACACGGTGCCTCTCCACCCCGTGGGCATATCTACCCCTTGTCGATGGCTGAAACCCGGGCCATGTCTGAGTATATCGAAGAAAATCTTGCTAGGGGATTCATCCAGAAATCTACCTCCCCAGCTGGAGCAGGATTCTTCCTCGTAAAAAAAAAGATGGTTCACTACGCCCCTGTATCGATTATAGGGGACTCAACCAGATTACTATCAAAAACAAATACCCCCTGCCACTCATCTCAGAGCTGTTCGACCGCCTTAAAGGCGCGAAAATCTTCACCAAGCTCGATCTTCGTGGGGCATATAACTTGGTCCGGATACGCCAAGGAAATGAGTGGAAGACGGCATTCAATACCCGGGCTGGCCACTATGAATACTGTGTGATGCCCTCCGGCCTCTGTAATGCTCCAGCCATCTTCCAAGAACTAGTTAACGACATCTTCCGTGACCTCTTATATTCATGCGTGGTGGTGTACCTGGGGACATCTTGGTCTTCTCTCCGGATCTACCCACACACCGGAGGGATGTTCGTCAGGTCCTGCTTAGGCTCAGGCAGAATCACCTATACGCAAAATTTGAGAAATTCCTCTTTGAGCAGACCTCTCTTCTGTTCCTGGGCTATATTATCTCTAAGACTGGTCTACGGATGGATTCCGAGAAGGTCTCTGCCGTCTTAAAGTGGCCCCGACCGGAGGGGTTGAAGGCGATTCAGCGATTCCTGTGCTTCGCTAACTATTACCGCCTCTTCATCCCACATTTCCCTTCCCGGACTGCACCCATCTCGGCGCTCATCCGTAAGGGAGCAAATCCTAAGGAATGGACGTCCAAAGTGGAAGAAGCCTTCCTCTCCTTAAAACAAGCCTTCTCTTCTGCCCCGGTGCTGCACCGTCCGGATTGCAACAAACAGTTTTTTTCTGGAGATTGATGCTTCCTCTTCCAGAGCCGGAGCGGTGCTCACCCAGAAATCTCCGTCAGGGAGAATGGTAACCTGCGGCTTCTTCTCCAAGCTCTTCTCGTCGTCCGAGCGCAACTACTCCATAGGAGACCGAGAACTGCTAGCCATCAAATTGGCGCTGGAGGAGTGGCATTACCTGCTAGAGGGGGCCCTGCACCCGGTGGTCATCTATACTGACCACAAAAACCTGGCATATCTACAAAATGCCCAAAGACTCAATCCGCGTCAGGCCCGGTGGTCTTTGTTCTTCGCCCGTTTCAACTTTACCCTACATTACCACCCTGCAGACAAGAACGTTAAAGCCGACGCTTTGTCCCGATCCTTCCTGTCTTCCGATCAAGAGGAGGAGCCTATGCATGTCATCGATCCCTCCAAAGTGATGAATGTGGCTCCCTTGGACCTGTCTCGTCTCCCACCCGGTAAGATGTTTGTAGCGATTCCGGATCATAAGGAGGTTCTTCACTGGGGCCATTCATCTAAACTAGCTGGCCATGCTGGCCAGCGGAGTACCTTCCTGCTCATTACCCGGCATTACTGGTGGCCTTCCCTGCGCAAGGATGTTGTAGACTTCGTCTCGGCCTGTTCATCCTGTGCCCGCAACAAGGTTCCCAGACGTCTTCCAGCTGGCTGTCTCCTGCCTCTTCCCATACCTGCTGCCCCTGGCAACACATTGCTATGGACTTTATTACTGATCTCCCTCTGTTTCTGCCGGTTGTACTGTCATTTGGGTGGTCGCTGACTGCTTTTCTAAAATGGCCCACTTTATCCCGTTGGCATCTGTGCTGGCTAAAGACTTCATCCATCACATCTTTCGTCTCCACGGCCTACCCCTCCACATTGTGTCTGATTGAGGGGTCCAGTTCACTTCACGCTTCTGGAGAGCTACGTGTAAGCTGCTGGATGTCTCTCTGGATTTCTCCTCTGCTTATCATCCTCAGTCCAATGGCCAAGTGGAAAGTATCAACGAGATCCTTACCAGCTTCCTCCAGCACTTCGTCAACGCTCACCATACCTATTGGGTAGAGCTCCTACCATGGGCCGCGTTCTCCTATAATAACCATGAGAGCGAATCTTATTCCAAGTCCCCGTTCTTTGTGGTCTACGGTCAACACCCCCGGATTCCGTTTCCCATCTACGCTTCAGTGGACAATCCTGTCGCGGAGTCTCTGGTCAGCGAGTTTTCCAACTTTTGGGAGGACACTAGATCCGCACTTCTTCAATCCTCCGAGCGGATGAAGAGACATGCTTATAAGAGACGTCTGTATCCGCTTCAATTCCATCCGGGAGACAAGGTTTGGCTCTCTTCCAAACATGTTCGTCTCAAAACACCCTCCTAAAAGTTGGGTCCACGGTTCATTTGAAGTCCTCAGCAAATCAATCCAGTGGCCTACAAGTTAAAACTCCCGGCCACATTACGGATTCCCAACTCCTTCCACGTATCTCTCCTCAAACCGGTGGTTCTTAATTCTTTTTCCGACGATCCAAGTATCTCCCCAGCTCCGGTCTCCGCTGAGGTCCTCTATGAGGTAGAGAACATTCTGGCCACCAAGAGGGTAAGAGGAAAAACCTTTTTTCTGGTGGTTTGGAAGGGGTTTGGCCCAGAGGAGAGAACTTGGGAACCCAGGGAGAACATCCACTCCCCGCTTCTTCTTTAAAAAAAAATTTCAGGCTGAAAGAAGAGGGGGCATAAAAAGGGGGGGGGGGTACTGTAGCATCGGCATCTCTTCCCCCTGACAGGCAGAGACCCCGTCCCCCTTACCGCCGCGCTCCGGGCCCGGCATCCTCCGGCCCCCCTGCTGCTGCTGTTGGCACGCGCAGCTTCCCGAGCACTGTGCTTAGGGCGCGCGCGCTCCCTCCCTCTTAAAGGGGTCGTGTGTGCCATCCTAAGGAGTCCCCGGCCAATGGCCGGAGGACCTCTCATATAAAAGGCACCGCCTCCAAAATGGAGGTGCCCGTGCAAGGTTGTAGCTCTGTGTTCTAAACTCTGCTTCAGCCCTCAGGTCCCGCTGCTAGCCTGACTACCAGTCCAGTCTGCCAGCCTGACTACCAGTCCAATCCACCAGCCTGACTACCAGTCCAGTCCGCCAGTCTGACTACCAGTCCAGTTCGCCAGCCTGACTACCAGTCCAGTCCACAAGCCTGACTACCAGTCCAGTCCGCCAGCCTGTCTACCTGTGTCTGCCTGCCAAGTAGATTCTCCAGCCCGACGGTCTGCCTACGGTTCTAACCCGCCAGTCTGTCTATGGGCCAGGCTTGCCTGCCTACCCGGAGAACGTACCAGTTACCTGCCGTGCCTACCAGCCAACCTACCTGTAGGCTCCTGCCAGTTACCCGTGGTGTCTGCTAGTCCTCTTCCCGGATCACCTGTCAGCCTGCCTGCTGTGCTCATCTGCTATACCGGTCAGTCCCTGCCTTCTGACCCGTGGGAGTCACCTGCTCTCATACAAGGACTGGTCCAGAGTAGCACCTGGTCCCCCTGCTCGGTCCTTCCCTGCTTCACGGAGTCGATTGAGCCACCGTGCGACCTTGGTCAGTCCGAGTTGATACCTAGTTACGCCCCTCTGGTCCCTCCTTGCACCGCAGCACAGAGGTTCCACCACCCGGATCCGTAACACAGTGACCTGGGAGTCAGAGATGCTTCCGGGGGTCTTCCCCATGCTGTTCCCATGTCATTTGAGCACTGTTCCTATCGATTTGGGCAGTTTTTAAGCCCCCTGCAGACCTCCGGGGGGCGCTGGAAAAATGCTCGAGTCCCACATAGACTTACATTGGGCTCATTGCTCGGGTTGAGCACTCGAGCATTCCAATTTGCTTGACTCGAGCAACGATTATTTTGAAATTGGTGATCGTTTTTCGAACATATTTGCTCATCTTTACTCATCACTCCAATAAAAATCGTCCCAGAACTATCATCATAATGCAAACGGCTCAGCAGCTAAGCTACTTTACCAATGAGCACTACCCGGCTTTTAATATCTCGCACAGCTTAACTTTCTGGGAGAGACATACACTCCATTCATGTCAATGGCCATTCTAAGCTCAATGTGCCTGCCCTCAACAGATTGTAACTGCTATGCAGCTTGAGGCTGGGCAAGTATCAGCATGAGAGACTGGCTGGGAATCCCCAGTTCCGTATACACTGCGTTCAGTATCTTGCCTGTAGGCCGCCTAAAATATTTATAAATATATACTGTATGATGATGATTAAATCTCCTCTCTGGATATAAGTGGATCTTTTGAAATTCAAATACTTCAGCTTTAACCAAAAAACTTATTTTATCTTGAATCAGAAAACTGCAAAGCCTATAATTGCCCAGAAAAACGTAAATAACACTCCGAGGTCGAGGTCTTCTAGGAGTACATTGGACCCCTTTTGAGCTCTATAATGCAAAAACAATCTATTTGTGTCTAAGTGACCTCAGCCTGTCTCTTTATGGGAATTGGTAACTATTGGTAACCAACAGCCAATTTGACTTACTGCCGTAACAAACTCTTTAGGCTGATTAAATTGTAAAACAGTCCAAAAATTATCCCTTTTTAGGAGCAGATGCCTGCAAGGTGGAGTTTATACATAGGTGGTGGGAAAAAAAAGGAGCCATGGCTTTTTCACATGGAGTGGGCAAAAATTATCCTTACACATACATAGTTACATAGGTTGAAAAAGATGTAGGTCCATCAAGGTCAACCTTTCTCCACCTTCTAATTGAAGAAGCCATAGGTTTTTCACAAGCTGTCCAAAACTCATTCACTTCTTTAGGGAGCACAAACAGGTGTACTGTTTTGAAAGTGAAGTAGTAATGACTTCTCAACTAGGAGTGAAAAAAATTCTCCCCTTTTTGGGATCTGCAACAGGTTTGCAGATTTCTAGTGATGAGGAAACGTGCTCGCCACTACTCGGTACTCGCCCGAGCATCACTGTGCTTGACAAGCTCGGCGCTTGGTGAGTATTTCTGGGTTGCTCGGGCAGGAGCTTGAGTCCCCGCTCTGCATGTTTGGTGCTCTGTAGAGAGCCAATGAACATGCAGGGATTGCTTGCCACGCACTGTAATGCCGTAGCTATGTTGGTTTTGGAATTACAGTGATTGGCAGGGTGTCAACGGGTCTATTTCAGACCTGGCACCGCTGTGCTCGTCACAGTCTACCCTGGAAACAGGCAGAGTAGGGAGAGCTGCTACTGGGTAAGGGAGATATTTGCTTGTCTATAGTTAGTAAAAGCATTCCACAGCAATATCTATATATCCATCCGAACTAACAGTCCTTCTGCGGACTAATCCATGTGCATATATTCAGTGGTGATAGCAGAAGTCAGGCAGAAGGAGCTTATGGCCGACTGCAATGCTTACAGCACAAGAGGGTCCATTGCACATTCTAACTGATCCTGCTATGACAGATATTTGTAGACATAGCCCCAGATATCAGGGGCCAGGGATAATTTTTTTTTATCTTAATCCTACTTATTTGCTTAAAAAGCAAGGCAGAGTACAGCATTTTCTGCTCAATTTCCTTGTTAGCACTGCAGAATACAGCCAGATCTTTTCCATATTACAACAATAAAAATCTAGAAATTTGTAGTGAACGAGGAAAATATTGGCCTCCATTTACAGTTTGTTGCAGTGTGTCAGTGAAGCTATTCCCACATGGTCGCTGTGAAGAATAGTATTAGTAAACTACAGGCCTGCTATTTAAAACCGTGGTTGTCTGTCAGGCGTATCACATATAACTGCGTTCCAAATTAAGCCATTTCTGGCCTCCATTTACATTTTGTTGCAGTGTGTCAGTGAAGCTATTCACAGGAGGTCGCTGTGAAGAATAGTAACCCACAGGCCCGCTATTTAAAACCGTGGTTGTCCGTCAGACGTATCACATATAACTAGAAATATAGAAACCAGGTTCATTTTCAATTAATGCCTCCCTTGGGCTGAAAATAGCCATGAAAAGGAGACAGGCGAAAATGAAACAGCATGTGTGCAAACACACCACTTCTGAAGTCATATATTAACAAGGAGAAAAAACAAAGGAGTTTAATAAAAGTAAAAAAAAAATATTCAAATATTTAAAATGGATCAAATATTAAAAGCATTGATGGAACAGATTGGGTGGTTCATCAAAAACACACCAACAATAAAGACAGAAAAATGCAAAAAAAACAGGAAAAAAACAATAAAAACAAAGAAGACAATTGCTAGGTATATAGAGGGTTAATCTTACTGCACAGGTAAGTAAAGATACAAGGAGGTTGCACAGTAAAACATCCCCAAAGATCTTGATTACATAAAGTACATGTCTGATTAGACAAAATGCAACCTCACAAAGTCAGCACATATTATCAGTGTTCATAGCCATGTGGCTAGTGTAATCTTACCCTTTTGGCAATGAGACTCCTCCTAAATAATCAAACGCAGCCCTCACACATATCACATATCACATATAACTGCGGTCCAAATTCAGCCATTTCTGGCCTCCATTTACATTTTGTTGAAGTGTGTCAGTGAAGCTATTCACACGAGGTTGCTGTAAAGAATAGTAACCCACAGGCCCGCTATTTAAAACCGTGGTTGTCCGTCAGACGTATCACATATAACTGCGGTTCAAATCCAACCATTTGTAGTGAACGTGGAAAATATTGTTCTCCATTTAAAATGGGCAAGGTGCGAGGCAAGGGACGGGGAAGTGGATGTGATGGTGATAGTACATGCAGAGGCCGTGGACAAGCTGAAAATGAGCCAAAACACACACCCACATCTTTTCATTCGACATTCCTGTCCCAATTACTAAGGGACCACAGAACACCACTATTGAACACAGAGCAATGTCAAAAGGTTGTTGGTTGGATAGCAGATGATGCTGTTCACTTTTCCATTTATAGATTCTGACCTCTCACCCAGCCAGATTCAAGCGGGTCAAGAGGAGAATGCGTGTAGCGATGGCCAAATATTTGAGCAGCCACATAAAGGCAACTGTGGGAAAGTGCAATTACTGTCGCAAGATGTGGATGATGATGAGACACACTTGCCAGAAAGTCAGGAGACGGACCAGGATGCGGAAGTGGAAGACAAGGTGGTGGATGGTATAGTAAGTGACCCAACCTGGCAGGGGGACATGCAGAGCGAGTACAGCAGCACACCGAGTGAAGGGAGGCGTAGCATCACAACAGGCAGGAAGAAGCCGTGTGGTGGCCGCAGATACAAGCGGGAAATCGTTCCCCATAACACCAACACGACAGAAGTTGCAAGTACAACTGTTAGGTTTTTCCAAATGTAGTTGTTTTTTAAAGACTCTGCAAATAACCCCAAAAAGGCCTTTTGCACAACCTGCCAGGCCAGCATCAGCAGGGGTAGCAAAACTAGCAGCTTGACCACCAGCATGATCAGACACATGGCAGCAAAGCGCCTGACTAAGTGGGCCAAATCCCAGGATCCAGCAACAGTGTCTGCGGGTGACACCACTGCCTCTTCTGCTGTTGTGAGTGCACACCAATCCCCTGTCAATGGCACATGCGAAGATGCCTCCCACCCTGCACATGTTGTTGCACACTCTCAACTAGCAACATCAGCAAGCACGTCCATGTCCTTGTCCCAGCACAGCGTTCAATTGTCCCTACCCCAGTCCTTGGAACACAGGCGCAAATAAGCAGTAAATGCCCCACAGGCCACACTACTAAATTCATACATATAGCAAATGCTTGCGCTCAAAATGTTGCCTTTTAGGATGGTGGAGACAGAAGCTTACCGCAACCTGACGGCGGTGGCCGTCCCTCAATACTCAGTCCCCAGCCACCACAATTTCTCCCGGTGTGCTGTCCCCGTAATACATGAGCATGTGTCCCAAAACATTAGCCGTGCCCTCAACAATGCAGTTACTGGAAAAGTCCACCTAACCACAGACATGTGGGAAAGTGCTTGTGGGCAGGGACAGTATATATCGCTGACTGCACACTGGGTTAATATAGTGGAAGCCGGGACCCAGTCAGTACTTGGGACGGAACACGTCCTCCCGATGCCAAGGATTGCGGGCCATGGGTCAATCAGGGTTGCCCCCAAATTCTACAGCTCCTGTACCTCCTCCTCCTCTTCCTCTTCAGCCTCCATTTCCAAAATGACCACATCAGTCACAAACTGGAAGCACTGCAGCTCTGCTTTGTCCAAGCAGCAACAGGCTGTGATGAAGCTAATATGCTTAGGTAACAAACCGCACAACGCTGAAGAGTTGTGGACAGCTCTGAAAGAGCAGTCAGATCTGTGGCTGACACTGCTGAACCTACAGCCAGGCATGGTCGTGTGTGACAATGGCCAGAACCTGGTGGTAGCTCTGAAGCGAAGCGAGCTCACACACGTACCATGCCTGGTCCATGTGCTTAACCTTGTGGTAGAGCAGTTTCTCAAAATCTACCCTGATCTGCTGTATCTGCTTGTCAAAGAACACTGCCTGCGTGCCCATTTTAGAAAGTCAGCTACAGCTTCCGCTGCCCTTGCCGTGCTTCAGCAGTGTTTGCAGATCCTGCTCACCGACTGGTGTGCGATATCCCCACGCATTGAAATTCTACATTTTAGATATTCGGAAGGATTTGTGAGCAGAAGAGGGCAGTTGTTGACTACCAGCATCAACAAGGTCATCGGTATTCAGGTCAGACTCCACACATAAGACCTCAGGAGTGGACATGGAAGTCAGACATCTGTACGATCCTCCAAAACTTTGAGGACTCCACCAAGATGGTGAGCGGTGATTATGCCATAATTAGTGTCACCATCACGCTTCTCTGTCTTCTAAAACGCTCTCTGCTCACAATCAAAGAGGATGCATTGCAGGCAGAGCATGATGAGATGGAGCAAGGAACCATACAGGGTGATTACACACAGCCCAGCCTCATTTCATCCCAATGTGGATTGGGTGAGAATGAGAAAGAGGAGGAGGAGGAAGAACAGGAGCTTGTTTCCTGCATTATAGACGGTACTACCTGCACAACTGTCATAACGTCTGTTCAACATGGATGACCTGAGGACAGGGAGAAGGGGGAGGATGAGGAGGAGAGCATCGTCAGTCATCCTATTGGTGAGGACACGGAAGTCTTGTCTGTTAGCAGTCTGGCACACATGGCTGAGTTTATGTTACGCTGCCTTTCCCATGACCCTCGCGTTGTACAAATTTTGGGTGACAGTCATTACTAGTTGGTGACACTTCTAGATCCACGCCACAAGGAGAACTTTCTATCTCTATTCCCATGGAGGACAGGCCTAATAAAATGGGGCAGTATGAGAAAGCCCTTGTTGCGGAATTATTACAAAAATTCCCATCTGAAAACGCTGGCGGCAGAGGTCACAGTTTGTTCGACAACCAAGGAGTACAAGCGAGAGAGACACAAATCAAATCCAGCAGAGGCAGAGGAACACTGTCAAAGTTCTGGGATAGTTTTCTCAGACCCTCCCATTGCACAGGCCCTTATGCACGGGGTACTCTCACAAGGTGGGAAAAGTTTGGGAAGATGCTGAAGGACTACCTTGCTGACCGTACCAATGTCCTCCATGATTCCACTGTGCCTTATAATTATTGGGTATCCAAGCTGGACACGTGGCATGAACTGGATCTCTACGCCTTGGAGGTCCTAGCCTGCCCTACCGCTAGCATTTTGTGAGAGCGGGTATTTAGTGTCACTGGTGGAATTATAACTGATAGGCACATATGCCTGTCAACTAAAAATGCTGACAGGCTGACTCTTCTAAAAATGAACAAGGGCTGGATTGTGCCAGATGTCTCAACACCACCGAATAATAGCAGCGTTACATAAACTCAAATCCAGTGTCTTTCTTTTGGGAGGTTTATGCCCATGCACCTCTTCACACCCAGACATGTGTATACGGTTCCTAATTTTTCTATTTGCTCTTGTCCTTCTCGTTCTCCACATCTTCTATCACCATATCATTCATCACCATATCTACCATATCACCATGTCTCTTGCAAGGGGCATTGGAGTGCCTCCAATTGTTTGGCAGCCGTTGCATTCACTGCATAGGCAAACAGTGTGAAAGACCTACTTCCTAATAATGGGAACATTGTTTTCAGGAGGCCCTCCAAAACATCTCTTGCAAGGGGCATTGGAGTGCCTCCAAATATTTGGCAGCTGATGCATTCACTGCATCAGCAAGACAATGATCCAAAACACCGCTCCAAATCTACTCAGGCATTCATGCAGAGGAACAATTACAATGTTCTGGAATGGCCATCCCAGTCCCCAGACCTGAATATCATTGAACATCTGTGGGATCATTTGAAGAGGGCTGTCCATGCTCGGCGACCTTCAAACTTAACTGAACTGGAATTGTTTTGTAAAGAGGAATGGTCAAAAATACCTTCTTCCAGGATCCAGGAAATTATTAAAAGCTACAGGAAGCGACTAGAGGCTGTTATTTTTGCAAAAGGAGGATCTACTAAATATTAATGTCACTTTTCTGGTGAGGTGCCCATGCTTATGCACCTGTCAAATTTTGTTTGAATGCAGATTGCACATTTTCTGTTAGTACAATAAACCTCATTTCAAGGCAGAAACATTACTGTGTCCAACAGTTATAACATATATCAAACTGAAATAGCTGTTGCAAAAACACAATTTTTTATAAAACATTAAGCTTAAGATTAATAGGGGTGCCCAAACTTTTTCATATAACTGTACCCTATAACTGTATAGCAGATCCGCTCCTTTCTAATGGGAACATGTTGTTAGTGTGGCCCACCTCTATGTGTCTTTAAATTGTTATTAGGGTTTTTCCTAAATATGTAGTTGTACTCACTAGTGTTGAGCCACCCCCGTAGTGTTCGGGTTCGGTTCGGTTCGTCGAACACCGGGATGTTCGAGGAACTGTTCGTCGAACTGTTCGTCGAACACCTTAGAACACCGTCGAACACCGTTAAAACCAATGGCAGGCAAACAAAAACACATAGAAAACACCTGCAAAGGTGTCCAAAAGCTGACAAACTGCTCAGAAGACACTCTCTTTAAAAAAGCCGGCCGGCAAATTCAGCAGCGGCATACACCGGTACCCGACAATTTAGACAAGAAGGAATAGAGCATCACACATAGATTAGATAGATAGAAACATGTCAGTCACACATATAAGAAGCACAGTGACAGTGTTGGTTACTGCACTTGTCATTTAGTGTAAAGGATTTATTAAAAAAAATATTAGTGTTTTCATGCACCGTCTCTTTAAAAAAGCCGGCCGGCAATTCAGCATCTGTACCCGACAATTTAGAACAGAAAGAATAGAGCTTCACACATAGATTAGATAGATAGAAACATGTCAGTCACATATATAATAAGTACAGTGATAGTGTTGCTTACTGTACTTGTCATTTAGTGTAAAGGATTTATTTAAAAAAATAATAGTGTTTTCATGCACTGTCTCTTTAAAAAAGCCGGCCGGCAATTCAGCAGCGGTACCCGACAATTTAGAACAGAAAGATAGAGCATCACACATAGATTAGATAGATAGAAACATGTCAGTCACATATATATGAAGTACAGTGATAGTGTTGGTTACTGTACTTGTCATTTAGTATTAAAATAAAGGATTTATTATTAAAAAAATTGGCGTGGGGTTCCCCTTAATTTTAGGCTCTAGCGGAGGTTAAGCAGACGGCTGGGGCAGATGTTTGAAGCCTGGGAAGGGGGTAATACCCACGGAGCTTCCCAGGCTACTAATATCAGCCCCCAGCTGAATACATAGCCTTTACTAGCTATTAAAATGGGGGACCCCCCAAAAAAAATGACGTGGGGTCCCCCCTAATTTAATAGCTAGCAAAGGCTAGGCAGACAGCTGGGGGCTGATATTAATAGCCCAGGAAGGGAGCCATGAATATTGGCCCCCTCCCAGGCTAGAAACACCAGCCGTCAGCCGCCCCAGAAATGGCGCATTCATAGGATGCGCCAATTCTGGCACTTAGCCTCGCTCTTCCACGCTGCCCTGGTGCGGTGGCAGGGGGTAATAGGGTTGGGGTTGATGTCAGCTTATAATGCCAGCTGACATCAAGCCCAGGTTAGTAATGGAGAGGCGTCTATAAGACACCCCCATTACTAACCCCATAGTCAAAGTTAAAAAAAACACAAACACCCAGAATAAAGTCCTTTAATTGAAATAAAGACACAGTCCTTTATTGTTCTAAATTAAACCATACTTACCGTCACGCCCATTCCAGCTGAAGCCAACGATCTCCTGCAATAAAAGAAAAATAATAAAGCAACCTCATCCTTACCTTTCCATGGTTCCCACGACAGCTTCAGCTCTGCTACATCGAGATGACAGGCTGGACCGCAGCAGAACGCTGCCATCCAGCCTGTCATCCCGCAGACACTGAGAAGCGCAGGCTTGCTTGCGCTGCTCAGCGTCTCTCTGTGACGACATCCAGATGAGCCGAGTTCATGTCCAATGAACTCGGCTCACCTCATGCACGTCACTGACAGCGTGGGAAAATTCTCACGCTGAAGCGCTGATTGCAGGAGAATTTTCCCACGCTGTCAGTGACGTGCAGGAGGTGAGCTGAGTTCATTGGACATGAGCTCACCTCATGCACATCACTGACAGCGTGGGAGAATTCTCCTGCACTCAGCACTTCAGCGTGAGAATTTTCCCACGCTGTCAGTGACGTGCATGAGGTGAGCCGAGTTCATTGGACATGACCTCGGCTCATCTGGATGCCGTCACAGCGAGACACTGAGGAGCGCAAGCATGCCTGCGCTTCTCAGTGTCTGCGGGATGACAGACTGGATGGCAGCGTTCTGCTGCGGTCCAGCCAGTCATCTCGATGTAGCAGAGCTGAAGCTGTCGTGGGAACCATGGAAAGGTAAGGATGAGGTTGGTTTATTATTTTTCTTTTATTGCAGGAGATCGTTGGCTTCAGCTGGAATGGGTGTGATGGTAAGTATGGTTTAATTTAGAACAATAAAGAATTGTGTCTTTATTTCAATTAAAGGACTTTATTCTGGGTGTTGTGTTTTTTTTAAATACTTTACTAGAAATTCATGGCGGTCATGTCTAATACTGGCGTGACCCCATGAATTTTGGGCTTGGGGCCAGCTGATAATACCAAGCTGGCCCTAACCCCTTTATTACCCAGTGAGCCACCGCACCAGGGCCCTGGATGAGTTGGGTACAGCGCCAGAAGATGGCGCTTCTATGAACGCTCCATTTTCCGGGGTGGCTGCGGACTGCAATTTGTAGCGGGGGGGGGCCCAGAAAGCTTGGGCCTCCCTGCGCTGCAGATTCCAGCCCCCAGCTGCCTAGTTGTACCTGGCTGGACACAAAAATAGGGCGAAGCCCCACGTACTTTTTTTTTAATTATTTCATGAAATTCATGAAATAATTAAGAAAAAAAGGCCTTCCCTATATTGTTGTGTCCGGCCAGGTACAAATAGGCAGCTGGTGGTTGGGGGCAGCCCGTTCCTGCCTGCTGTACCTGGCTGGACACAAATATTGTGCGAAGCCCCACTTCAATTTTTTTTAATTATTTCATGAAATTCATGAAATAATTAAGAAAAAAAGGGCTTCCCTATATTGTTGTGTCCGGCCAGGTACAAATAGGCAGCTGGTGGATGGGGGCAGCCCGTTCCTGCCTGCTGTACCTGGCTGGACACAAATATAGTGCGAAGTCCCACTTAAATTTTTTTAAATTATTTCAGGAAATTCATGAAATAATTTTAAAAAAATTGACGTGGGGCTTCGCACTATATTTGTGTCCAGCCAGGTACAGCAGGCAGGAACGGGCTGCCCCCAACCACCAGCTGCCTATTTGTACCTGGCCGGACACAACAATATAGGGAAGCCCTTTTTTCTTAATTATTTCATGAAATAATTTAAAGAAAATTGACGTGGGGCTTCGCCCTGTTTTTGTGTCCAGCCAGGTACAACTAGGCAGCTGGGGGCTGGAATCCGCAGCGCAGGGAGGCCCAAGCTTTCTGGGCCACCCCCGCTGCAAATTGCAGTCCGCAGCCACCCCGGAAAATGGCGCGTTCATAGAAGCGCCATCTTCTGGCGCTGTACCCAACTCATCCAGGGCCCTGATGCGGTGGCTCACTGGGTAATAAAGGGGTTAGGGCCAGCTTGGCATTATCAGCTGGCCCTAAGCCCGAAATTCATGGGGTCACGCCAATATTAGACATGACCACCATGAATTTCTAGAAAAGAATTTAAAAAAAACACAACACCCAGAAAAAAGTCCTTTAATTGAAATAAACACACAATTCTTTATTGTTCTAAATTAAACCATACTTACCATCACGCCCATTCCAGCTGAAGCCAACGATCTCCTGAAATAAAAGAAAAATAATAAAGCAACATCATCCTTACCTTTCCATGGTTCCCATGACAGCTTCAGCTCTGCTACATCGAGATGACAGGCTGGACCGCAGCAGAACGCTGCCATCCAGTATGTCATCCCGCAGACACTGAGAAGCGCAGGCTTGCTTGCGCTCCACAGTGTCTCTCTGTGAGGGCATCCAGATGAGCCGAGTTAATGTCCAATGAACTCGGCTCACCTCATGCACGTCACTGACAGCGTGGGAAAATTCTCCTGCACTCAGCGCTTCAGCGTGGGAGAATTCTCACACTGAAGCGCTGAGTGCAGGAGAATTCTCCCACGCTGTCAGTGACGTGCAGGAGGTGAGCTGAGTTCATTGGACATGAGCTCACCTTATGCACGTCACTGACAGCGTGGGAAAATTCTCCTGCACTCAGCGCTTCAGCTTGAGAATTTTCCCACGCTGTCAGTGACGTGCATGAGGTGAGCCGAGTTCATTGGACATGAACTCGGCTCATCTGGATGTCGTCACAGAGAGACGCTGAGCAGCGCAAGCAAGCCTGCGCTTCTCAGTGTCTGCGGGATGAGAGGCTGGATGGCAGCGTTCTGCTGCGGTCCAGCCTGTCATCTCGATGTAGCAGAGCTGAAGCTGTCGTGGGAACCATGGAAAGGTAAGGATGAGGTTGCTTTATTATTTTTCTTTTATTGCAGGAGATCGCTGGCTTCAGCTGGAATGGGCGTGACGGTAAGTATGGTTTAATTTAGAACAATAAAGGACTGTGTCTTTATTTCAATTAAAGGACTTTATTCTGGGTGTTTGTGTTTTTTTTAACTTTGACTATGGGGTTAGTAATGGGGGTGTCTTATAGACGCCTCTCCATTACTAACCTGGGCTTGATGTCAGCTGGCATTATAAGCTGACATCAACCCCAACCCTATTACCCCCTGCCACTGCACCAGGGCAGCGTGGAAGAGCGAGGCTAAGTGCCAGAATTGGCGCATCCTATGAATGCGCCATTTCTGGGGCGGCTGACGGCTGGTGTTTCTAGCCTGGGAGGGGGCCAATATTCATGGCTCCCTTCCTGGGCTATTAATATCAGCCGCCAGCTGTCTGCCTAGCCTTTGCTAGCTATTAAATTAGGGGGGACCCCACGTCATTTTTTTTGGGGGGTCCCCCATTTTAATAGCTAGTAAAGGCTATGTATTCAGCTGGGGGCTGATATTAGTAGCCTGGGAAGCTCCGTGGGTATTACCCCCTTCCCAGGCTTCAAACATCTGCCCCAGCCGTCTGCTTAACCTCCGCTAGAGCCTAAAATTAAGGGGAACCCCACGCCAATTTTTTTAATAATAAATCCTTTATTTTAATACTAAATGACAAGTACAGTAACCAACACTATCACTGTACTTCATATATATGTGACTGACATGTTTCTATCTATCTAATCTATGTGTGAAGCTCTATTCTGTCTGTTATAAATTGTCGGGTACCGCTGCTGAATTGCCGGCCGGCTTTTTTAAAGAGACGGTGCATGAAAACACTATTATTTTTTTTGATAAATCCTTTACGCTAAATGACAAGTACAGTAAGCAGCACTTTCACTGTACTTCGTATATATGTGGCTGACATGTTTATATCTATCTAATCTATGTGTGAAGCTCTATTCTTTCGGTTCTAAATTGTCGGGTACAGGTGTATGCCGCTGCTGAATTGCCGGCTTTTCATGTTTCACTGTTGGCACTGTTCCCATCGATTTGGGCAATCACTGTAATGCCACAACCACCATGGCTGTGGCATTACAGTGAGTGGCAGACAATCCATGCAGGACACGCTTTTGGTGCACGAACAGTTATCGAACATAACCTCGAACAGCCGAATTTTTTGCAAATCGTTCGGGTTCGTCGAACAACTCGAACACCGCCCAAAACAGCTCGAATTTGAGATTGGCGAACAGTTCTAGTCGAACACCGCTCATCTCTAGTACTCACTGCATACCATATAACTGTACAGCAGACCCGCTCCTTTCTAATGGGAACATGTTATTACTGTGGCTCATCTCTGCCTTTAAATTGTTATTGGGTTTTTTTCCCAAATTTTGGCAGTTTTTGCACTCACTGCATACCCTATAACTGTATAGCAGACCTGCTCCTTTCTAATGGGAACATGTTGTACTCATTACTAAGGCCCTCCTCTATTTGTCTTTAAATTGCTGTTGGGGCTTTTCCTAAATTTAGGCAGGCATTGTACTCACTGCATACCCTATAATTGTATAGCATATCCGCTCCTTTCTAATGGGAACATATCGTACTCGTTACTGTGGCCCACCTCTATGTGTCTTTAAATTTTTATTGGGGTTTTCCCAAATTTTGGCAGTTGTTGCACTCACTGCATACCCTATAACTGTATAGCAGACCCGCTCCTTTCTAATGGGAACATGTTGTACTCGTTACTGAGGCCCTCGTCTATTTGTCTTTAAATTGCTATTGGGTTTTTTCCTAAATTTAGGCAGGCATTGTACTCACTGCATATGTAGCACCCTGAGGATTCGGCTGCTACAGGGGTATTGCACCTCAACCCAGAGGTGTGATATTCCACTCCCGGGTAAGGATGGAGTGTGGAGCTGAGCTCAGTTAGCTGCATGCACTACACACATCCCATTTCCGAGGAACAGACCGACGGTACTCCCACCAGTTTATGTGCAGGTACGACAGTGTCTGTTCCTGGCTGGAGTGGGAGGGGGGTGGAACATCCCAGTAGTGTAGGGGCAGATAGGGGGAGCAGCCTGGGTAAAGCTAGGAGCTCATTGGGTGCTGGTCACCTGAGCTCACACATAGAGGGAGTATATAAGGTGGGAACCATCTTAGATCAGGGTCAGTCTGTCAGAGTTGAGTCAGAGAAGCAGAGCAGCTCAGCCAGCTCCAAGGCCAAGAGAGAGAGAGAGGAGAAAGAAGGACCCAGAGGGGGAGAAGAGGGAACTCCAAGAACCCAAAATTAGATCAGAGGGTGAAGAGTTGGCACAAGGGTACCGGATCCCAAGCTGGTGGAGGGCCCTAATCCTTAGCCAGAGACCGGAGGTCGTGGGCAGGATCTGCCACGACCACCCACTAAATCCACCTGGAAGGCAAACCAAGAATAGGGTCAGGGAACCCAGAGACAAGGGTTTACCAACAAGAGGCCCGAGGGAGCCGGACTTAGGTGGATCCCTGGTGGGGAAGGCCGGAGAGGAGGACAAGTCAGAAAGGGAGCTCAGGACTACACTCCGGAGTTGCCTGGGAGTTGACCGAGTCCAGGACCTGGTGGACGCAGCACGGCTTGGGTGGTCACTGCTGTACACATTGACCCGAGCAACACCAGTAAGTAAAACCCTGGAACTGCATTTTATGCCTCTGAGTCTCCTTGCTGCACCTTCACAACCACCATCCTCCACGGCTGACCCCCTGAGGCTATACCCCTCCCGTTGGGGGTTATACTACCGCAGCTGCACACACACCACCAGCCTCAGCGGACCATCTTGCAGCGGCGGCCTTTTGACCGCAAATCAACGGGTGGCGTAGTCGACACTAATAACATCTATAAGGACTGCCGCACACTGAGTTTGACACCCTGGGCACGGACCGGGTCACAGCCACTCGGAGACTACAACCCCCATCTGATCCGGCTCCGGGTATCCCTAACAACATGGCCCAGGGGGCGCGTCAACTTTGGCGTAGTCGGCAGGATCACGTGCCCGCAACAACCGGGTACTGCGTGCCTGAAGAAAAGATCGCATTTACCTCAAAAAGAAGTCTCCCGCCAATTCCAGAGGGTCCCCGCCATCGGACGCCATCTCGGATCAGTTCCCGCCATTTGCCCGTCATCTGCAGTCTTTTCCCGCCATCCACAGAGTTTCCCGCCACTGGGAAGCGGTTCCCGCCATCTGAGAAGGTTTCCCGCCTTGGCAGAGCGGACGCCAGTATGGGCGTGCCAAAGGATGGCAAGAGGCCACCTCCCATTGTGGGCCAGGACCGAAAATGGCGCCAAAAGTGGAAACCGCCCCCACCAGCAGAGACTGTGATGATTGATATGTCCATCAGCGTGAGAGAACTGCCCCTGGAACTGGCAATCACAAAGTTGCCCCAGGACCGCCCTCGGGATGGGCGTAGACAGAACAAAAGAAAGAAGATGGGAGCAGCTTGGAGGAGTCTGGAGGAGAGTCCAGAGAGAACACACCCGGAGATGGAGGGAGAGTCAGGCAGCACCGACCCAGTGGTCAGGAGCCTGTTGCAGGTCGCCACTCCAGAAGGCCTGCTGGAGATCCTGGCGCAGCTCCCCGGAGATCGGGAGCGTGCACAGACCGCGTTGGAGGGCCTCGCACGGAGGATGGCCCGGGTGCAGCAGGAAACACTGGCGGAGTGGACTCGAGAGATGGCCCAGCAGGCTGGAGCCCGCCAGCGAAGCATGCCACCCGCAGCGAGGAGCAGGTCCACCTCTGAGGACGGCGAAGGAGGGACGACGGCCGGAGACGACGCCGCGGAGGGAGCCGAAGAGATAAAGGCAGGTAATGGGGACGACAGCATCCCGTGCCCAGAAGCCGTAAACCTGCCCCAGCTCCCCGTCGCAGAGCCTGAAGCCCCACTCACCGTTCCCGTAGCCGCTGCGTCATCGCTCCAAGCTAGGCCTCAAGCGGCCGGAGCCGCGGCCACGCCCCCTGCTACGTCACGCGCCTCAATCCAGAGCGCGGCCAAGCAGGAGACGCCATCGGCCTGGTCGCAAGGCCGAGTGCCCCCGGGCGCCGCAGTACCAACAGCGCCCCCTACCTCTGCCGAACCACCGGCCTGGTCGCAAGGCCAGGAACACTCGGGCGCCGCCGTCTTTACGGTGCCCTTCACCTTCAGGGTGCCCCAAGCCTGGTCGCAAGGCCTGGTAAACCTGGGCGCCGCTACCACCTCCGCGCCCTCAACATCTAGAGTGCCGCACCTGGGTGAAGACCTGTTCGCCCAGCATACGTGCCCGGATGGGCAGCCCTTTATATGGCCACCGGAGTATTACCAACTTGAGCTCCAAAAAGAAAGACCCCTAAATGAGCCCCTGATTCCGGTTCCGAAGCCCGTTAAGATCACCCCACTCTCGTTGGAGGAAGCGCAGTTTGCGTGGGACCCCACCGGAGGAGACCTCATGGGATTCACCCAAGAAACGCGGGCGGCCGCAGCTGAACGTGCGGAGTGCTGCCGGCAGCAGTTAGAGGTCTTCGACCGGGAGAGGAGAGAGAGGCGGGTCCGAGAGCAGCGGCTGCAAATCCAGAGCGCAGAGCAGAAGAGCCGGACCCGGAGGAACCCCCGTGCAGCCCACGGTCCCCGTGCCACCGGGACTGTAATTAAATTCCAACTGCAGCACGGTTGGGGTTTCATCAGGGATCATCACACCCCCGGCGACGTCTTTGTCACCCGCAGAGACGTAGAAAGCCATCTGCCGGAGGGACACAGAGGTCGTGACCTGTATGTAGGGGACGAGGTCACCTTCACCCGGCACAAGTGTGCCAAAGGACCCTACGCCCTCCATGTGCATCGCCTGACGGAGGAGGAGCTGCGGTGTGAGGAGGAGCAAGAGGACCCGGACAGGTCTGAAGAATCTAAAGAAGGAGCAGGAGGACGCCGTCGTTAAAGTACGGTAAAGAGACTGTACATAGTTACCCGTCAGGGTATAAGAACTGTTCTAGTTAAAATATAGTCCCCGTTGGGACCAGCAGATTGAACTGAAACCCGTGTGTCCCTATTCCCACTGACCGAGGACTGAGAGCGGTCAATCCTCCCTAATACCTGGCCGAGGACTGAGAGCGGCCATATTTCCCTTGTATATAGTTGCGCTTCCTAAAGCGCCCCCTACCGGTTTTATAGGAAACTGTTTTCTTCCAAGAGAGACTGTCGCACTTTACCCGGTCACAAGTTGCACCGTGGCCGGAGGAACAAGAATGTTTCTAATGAGGAGTTTTATATGAAAAGTTTTATGATATATATATATTGTTTTATATGTTTATGATGTTTATGAAAAAAAAAAAAAAATTGTATGTTTTTGGATGTTTTGTTATTTTACAGCCCGAGGACGTGCTGTGATTTACCAGGGGGGAATGTAGCACCCTGAGGATTCGGCTGCTACAGGGGTATTGCACCTCAACCCAGAGGTGTGATATTCCACTCCCGGGTAAGGATGGAGTGTGGAGCTGAGCTCAGTTAGCTGCATGCACTACACACATCCCATTTCCGAGGAACAGACCGACGGTACTCCCACCAGTTTATGTGCAGGTACGACAGTGTCTGTTCCTGGCTGGAGTGGGAGGGGGGTGGAACATCCCAGTAGTGTAGGGGCAGATAGGGGGAGCAGCCTGGGTAAAGCTAGGAGCTCATTGGGTGCTGGTCACCTGAGCTCACACATAGAGGGAGTATATAAGGTGGGAACCATCTTAGATCAGGGTCAGTCTGTCAGAGTTGAGTCAGAGAAGCAGAGCAGCTCAGCCAGCTCCAAGGCCAAGAGAGAGAGAGAGGAGAAAGAAGGACCCAGAGGGGGAGAAGAGGGAACTCCAAGAACCCAAAATTAGATCAGAGGGTGAAGAGTTGGCACAAGGGTGCCGGATCCCAAGCTGGTGGAGGGCCCTAATCCTTAGCCAGAGACCGGAGGTCGTGGGCAGGATCTGCCACGACCACCCACTAAATCCACCCGGAAGGCAAACCAAGAATAGGGTCAGGGAACCCAGAGACAAGGGTTTACCAACAAGAGGCCCGAGGGAGCCGGACTTAGGTGGATCCCTGGTGGGGAAGGCCGGAGAGGAGGACAAGTCAGAAAGGGAGCTCAGGACTACACTCTGGAGTTGCCTGGGAGTTGACCGAGTCCAGGACCTGGTGGACGCAGCACGGCTTGGGTGGTCACTGCTGTACACAGTGACCCGAGCAACACCAGTAAGTAAAACCCTGGAACTGCATTTTATGCCTCTGAGTCTCCTTGCTGCACCTTCACAAACACCATCCTCCACGGCTGACCCCCTGAGGCTATACCCCTCCCGTTGGGGGTTATACTACCGCAGCTGCACACACACCACCAGCCTCAGCGGACCATCTTGCAGCGGCGGCCTTTTGACCGCAAATCAACGGGTGGCGTAGTCGACACTAATAACATCTATAAGGACTGCCGCACACTGAGTTTGACACCCTGGGCACGGACCGGGTCACAGCCACTCGGAGACTACAACCCCCATCTGATCCGGCTCCGGGTATCCCTAACAACATGGCCCAGGGGGCGCGTCACATACTCTATAATTGTATAGAATATCCGCTCCTTTCTAATGGGAACATATCGTACTCGTTACTGAGGCCCACCTCTATGTGTCTTTAATTTTTTATTTGGGTTTTCCCAAATTTTGGCAGCCGTTGTACACACTGCATACCCTATAACTGTATAGCAGACCCCCTCCTTTCTAATAGGAACATGTCATTATTGAAGCCCACCTCTATGTGTCTTAAAATTGTTAGTGAGGTTTTTTCAAAATTTTGGCAGTTGTTGTACTCACTGCATACCCTATAACTGTATAGCAGACCCGCTCCTTTCTAATGGGAACATGTCGTTACTGAGGCCCACCTCTATGTGTCTTTAAATTATTATTGAGGTTTTTCCTAAATTTTGGCAGTTGTTGTACTCACTGCATACCCTTTAACTGTATAGCATATCCGCTCCTTTCTAATGGAAACATGTCGTACACGTTACTGAGACCCACCTCTATGTTTCTTTAAATTGTTATTGGGGTTTTTCACAATTTTTGGAAGCCATTGTACTCACTGCATACCCTATAACTGTATAGCAGACCCGCTCCTTTCTAATGGGAACATGTTGTACTCTTTACGGAGGCCCACCTCTATGTGTCTTTACATTTTTATTGGGTTTTTTCCCAAATTTTGGCAGCCCTTGCAGTAACTTCATGGGCATTACCACTATAGGAGACCCACTCCTTTATAATGGAAACATTTTTTTTTACTGAGGCCCTCCTCTGTGTCTCTTCAAAGGCTATTGGGGTGTGTCCAAATTTTTGGCAGCCCTTGCAATCACTGCATATGCAATAACAGTATAGGAGACCCACTCTTTAATAATAGGAACAACAAAGCATAACCAGCTGATTGCCCTCTAACAATAGTGAGGGCCAACTGCTGGCCTTTTAAGAATAGTTAGAGCCGCCTGATGGACCTATAAAAATAGTGTTTGTGACTTTCAGAGTCCCTCCTTCATAAATGAAACAGGATGTGTCTGATCATGTCTCACACACCACATAGCCAGATAAGGTTGTAAAATGTTAAAATACATTTATCGGTGAATGCATTTTTCACCGTTGAAAGCAGTGCAAAAGTGCAAAAACGCATAAAAAATGCTACATGTGAACATAGCCCAAGGTGTGGAGGAGCATTTTTGTTTTTGGCTATTTATTTTGCCGTATATATAAAAGTAATTTCCCTGGAAAGAATGTTCCTTAACATTTTTCCCAGAAAAATTCATTTTGGTTTTGTTTTTGTATGTTTTATTGTGAGTCCGTAAAAGTGGCGTAATACCTCTGACAACATTGTTGACAGCAGTGAACTGGGAGTCAGAGATGCTTCCAGGGGTCTTCCTCATGCTGTTCCCAAGTCATTTAAGCACTGTTCCCATCAATTTGGGTAATTTTTAGGCCCTCTGCAGATTGCCGGGGGAGGCCACCAGAAAAATGCTCGAGTTTCCTATAGTCTTACATTGGGCTCGTTGCTCGGACCAAGCACTGGAGCATTCCAATTTGCTCGACTCGAGCAACGAGTACCTGAGCATTTTAGTGCTCGCTCATCACTAGAGATGAGCGTTGTTCTACTCGAACTGTTCGCCAATCTCAAATTCGAGCTGTTTTGGGCGGTGTTCGAGCCGTTCGGCGAACACGAACAATTTGAGAAAAATTCGGCTGTTCGAAGTTATGTTCGATAACTGTTCGTGCACCAAAATCATAACTGGATTTTTTCTCAGTAATGATGAAAATTAATGTTAATACGCAGTTGAGTGTACAGCGGGGTGGGGGGAGGGGCAGGGGATGGATCTCTGCAGGAACAATGAAGATCTCCATTTTTTTTTTCTCTTTCCCGCATTTACAGTGGGGAGGTGCAATCTGTCAGCCTATCAGCAGCGCACACACGGAGCGAAGTGCTTTTTTTCACACAAGCAAGGGCATGTGTCATTGGCAGTGTATGTCACATGTCCTTGCCCTATAAGACCAAGCCATTTTCCCCGTCGCCACCATTTTCTCACTGCTGCAGCTGCGTGTTAGACGGCACCGCTGTTGCTGTGTGCGCTATACCTTGTTAATTTCAAGCCAATTTTCGCACAAATCTACAGATAGCTTGGGAGTAGGGAATAGCTGTGATTGCAGTCCTTTTAAGGACTAGGTTACAGCATTTCCTACGACTTTTATCAGGCAGGTCTGTGCTCTTAATTAGATAGATTGTGGGAGTAAAGACTAATTGTAATTGGAGTCCTTTTCAGGACTAGGTTACATCAGTTCCTATCAGTTTTTGCCAGGCAGGTCTGTGCCAGTGCTGTGCAAGTTTTTTTCACAGCATTTGGCTGAATCTAGCAAAGCTAATCCTTTTTGGCCTATTGCAGAGTGTGTTAGTCAGTGGAGTAGCCTATCTGTGTTGCAAGATATACCACCTGTGTATAGAATACCAATTTTTTTACTGCACCTAGTGAAGTAAAATCTTTTGGGCATAGCATCATTCTATTAGTCCATCTATACTGACCTCCATCAGGTTGCAAATTGAATATAATTTTTTTCTGCATCTAGCTCTGAAAAAATATTGGGCTTCTAGCTGTGTGTGGGACTTGTTGTATTAGTCCATCTATACTGACCTCCATCAGGTTGCAAACTGCATATATTTTTTTCTTCATCTACCTCTGAAAAAATATTGGGCTTCTAGCTGTGTGTGGGACTTGTTCTATTAATTCATCTATACAGACCTCCATCAGGTTGCAAACTGAATATATTTTTTTCTGCATCTAGCTCTGAAAAAATATTTGGCCTTCTAGCAGTGTGTGGGACTTTCTCTATTAGTCCATCTATACTGACCTCCATCAGATTGCAAATTGAATATAATTTTTTTCTGCATCTAACCCAGCCAATAGTTTTGGCCTAATGCCACAGTTTGGCCACTCAGCTCTGCTCGGTTCCCATCCATTGTTTTTTTGTGCAAACAACTCCAGAGTTGTTAATTAGTTAACCACCAAAATGAGTGGAAAAAGGCCTGCTGCTGGTGGAAAGGGGAATAGGCGTGTTGGGAAGGGGAAAAAAGGTTGTGTCCGTGGGGTAGGTGTTAAAGCAACAGTAACATCTGCAGAAGAAAGACCATCTTCCAGACAAACTAAAATGTCTACTTCTTTTAGCGGACAATGTGATAAGATCCCTTTCTTACGGCCACGCCAATCGCTACAAATTGCAGATGAGGCACAAAAACAGCAGGTGCTTCAACGGATATCAAGTGCTCCTTTAAGTGGGCTCTCCTCCACATCAACTTCAACATCACAAATACTCCAGTCCTCAAAGGTGTCACCCCAATCGCACTTGCTTCCTCACAGCTCCCAAATCTCCAGCTGCCCGTCTGAGTATGAGGTAGAACAGATGGTTGAGTCTGCAGAGCTGTTTACTCATACTATAGCCTGGGAATCAGAGGTCGACTCCAGTGCTTCTGTGAATCCAGACGAGGAAATGATCTGCACTGATGCCCAGAATCTTTATGAGTCGGATCCAGGACCAGACGCAGAAGGTTCTGACCATAATGTAGACCCTCATTCCCAAACTGTAACTCCTGTTGGTGGAGACAATGAGGAAGACGATGATAAGACTCAAATACCTGATTGGAGCGACAACTTTAGTTTTTTGTCAGGGCAGGAACAGGTTGGCTCTGAGGACGACGGGTGTGATAACGCACAGGGTGATGATGATGAGGTTGTAGATCCCACTTACTGTCAACCCACAGTCAGCCAAGAAATGAGGTCAGTAGAGGAGGTGGAGGAAGATGCTAGTGACGACGAGGTCAGGTTGCGCCTTCCTGGACAGAGACGTAGTACTGGAAGCACGTCAACAACTGCATCCTCAAACACAACTCTGCCTCTCACCACAAGTCGTGGTGGCTCTTCAGGTCGCATGGGTGCTAAGCCTTGCATAGCCTGGGCATTTTTTCAGATCGATAAAGATGACCCAACTCGTGTTATCTGTAACATTTATCAGCAAAAGCTAAGTAGAGGCCAAAAAATACATAGTTTGAGTACTTCATGCATGAACCGGCACATGGACATGAAGCATAAGTTGCAGTGGGAAGCTCAGTGTGCTACAATGCGGCCTAGCCGGCCGGGCCAACCACCGTCTGCCATATCTTGTGCATCCGTGGCCTCTTCATCCTCTGTGACTGGGGGGAAAGCAGTCACACCTGTTTTGGGGCGCAGACCTGCCACCTCTTTACCCGCAACAGCCAGCGTGATTGGCAGGTCATCATTTTCTTTGGAGGTGGTAACACCAGCTGGTGTTGAGCGCTGTCCGACATCGATAGCACCACCTTTGGATTAAGGCAACCTAACATGTCCGCCTGCATCTTCCTCACAGACTGGCAGTTTGCCGGGGACACCCTTATCAACCCCGTCTAAGCACAATAGCCAGCCCTCGGTCCCTCAGATGTTGACAAGTAAAAGACCATTTCCTCCTAGCCATGAGAAAGCTAAGAGGTTGAATTTCACCATCTGCAAGTTCTTGGCTACAGAAATGCTGCCTTTCCGCCTGGTGGACACAGAGGATTTTCGAGACCTTATGTCCGTCGCAGTGCCCCAGTACCAGATGCCCAGTCGGCACTACTTCTCAAAGAAAGGTGTGCCTGCGCTCCACCAGCATGTCGCACACAACATCACCGCTTCTTTGAGAAACTCTGTGTGTGACAGGGTGCATTTCACCACAGACACTTGGACGAGTAGGCATGGACAGGGGCGTTACATGTCGCTGACTGGGCACTGGGTAACTATGGTGACAGCAGGACAAGGGGCTGCTGTCCAAGTCTTGCCGTCCCCACGAGTTGTGCGTCAATCCTCTTTATGTCAAAGTTCCTCCACTGCTTCTGCCTCCTCAACCTCCTCTCGGTCTTCCACCTGCACCCAAAGCCTGTCTGGTCATGCCACAAGCTTTCTAACTGCGCAGAAGGGATCGTGCACACCTCCTTACTATGCTGGCAGTAGGGCTCAACGTCATCAGGCGGTTTTTACATTGAAATGTCTGGGAAATGTGAGTCACACAGCTGAGGAGTTGTGGTCAGCTCTGGAGAACCAATTTCATGAATGGTTGTCTCCACTGGACCTGAAACCAGGGAAGGCCGTGTGCGACAATGCTGCAAACCTGGGTGGGGCCCTTCGCCGGGGCAATGTCACACACGTGCCTTGTATGGCTCACGTGTTGAACCTGGTTTTCCAGCAATTTTTAGCCACTATCCCAGACTAGATGGCCTTCTGCAGAGGGCATGGTCGCTGTGTGCTCACTTTCGCCGTTCGCATCCCGCAGCTCAGCGACTTACATCTCTACAGAAGTCGTTGGGCCTGCCACTTCACCGGCTAAAATGCGATGTGCCTACCCGGTGGAATTCAACTCTGCACATGTTGCAGCGACTGTGGCAGCACCGACAAGCCCTGGTGCAATACGTTCTGACGTATAGCCTAGGCCAACGAGATCCAGAGGTGGGGCAAATCACGCTGGAGGAGTGGTCTCAGATCAGGGACCTATGCACCCTTCTGCACAGTTTTGAAATGGCGACGAAGATGTTTAGTGCTGATGATGCCATTATCATCATGACTATTCCGGTGATTTACATGCTGGAGCACATGTTAAACAGAATTCGGAGTCAGGTGGTGGCACAAGAGGAGGTGGAGGAAGTAGAGGAAGAGGAGTTGTATGCGGAAGGGCTAACATCTGCAAGGTCCAGACGGTCGGCAGCACCAAGGCGGCAGGCATGTGAGGGTGGGGGAGATGGTTTTACCAGGGCGCATGGTAGCAGCCAAACTAGTGAGGAAGGTGCAGGAGCCCAGGAAGAAGTGGAGGACGAACTGATGGAAGACTCATCAGATGAGGGAGACCTTGATCACATTTCTGTTGTGCGAGGTTGGGGGGAGAGGACAGAGGAAGGAAGCATGATTGTTACCTCGCCACCAACACAACAGGGACTTGGTGCTCCTGGATGCGCAACACACATGAGTACCTTCTTGCTGCACTACCTGCAACATGACCCTCGAATTGTGAGAAATAGAAATAATCCTGACTACTGGGTTGCCACACTGTTAGATCCCCGGTACAAAAGTAAATTTGCAGAAATTATTCCTGCCATAGAAAGGGATGCACGCATGCAGGAGTATCAGCAGAGACTGTTGCAGAATCTTACATGTGCTTTTCCACAAAATACCAGTGGTGCACGTAGTGAATCTCACAGTTCCAACTTGCCAACCGTGGGACCGTCAAGTGTTCAGCACTCAAACCGTAACAGAACCACAGTATCTGCTGGTAACATCAATTTTGCGGAATCATTTCACCACTTTTTTAGCCCATCCTTTGCAAGGCCACAGTAGACAAGAAGTCTGACACATAGTCAACGCCTAGAGACGATGGTACAGGAGTATCTCCAAGTAAACATTGAAGCCACGACTGTGTCACTGGACCCTTGCTCTTTTTGGGCTTCCAATCTGGATAAATGGCCGGAGCTAGCCACTTACGCCTTGGAGATCTTGTCATGCCCCGCAGCCAGCGTTCTGTCTGAACGTGTGTTCAGCGCTGCTGGTGGTGTGCTGACAGATAAGCGCATGCGGCTCTCCACTGATAATGTAGACAGACTCACGTTCATAAAGATGAACAAATCATGGATCCGAAACGACTTTTCTACCCCTGTGTCATCCTGGGGAGAGTAAAAGCTTGATGATTGGTTAAAATCACCCTACCAACCATTTTAAGCTTTCAAATTACTAATCATGTTTATCTGTATCTTGGCTGGAAAATAATTTGGGCTTTGTAGCAGTGTGCAGCACTGATTCTATTAGGCCATCTATAATAAGCTCCACCACATTTAAAATTACTAATCATGTTTATCTGTATCTTGACTGGAAAATAATTTGGGCTTTGTAGCAGTATGCAGCACTGATCCTATTAGGCCATCTATACTAAAGCTTCACCAGATTTAAAATTAATAATAATTTTTAGCTGCATCTAGCCCGGAAAATAATTTTGGGGCTCCGAGATGCGCAAGACACATAAGTGCCTTCTTGCTGCACTACCTGCAGCATGACCCTCATATTGTCAGAATTCGAAGTAATCATGACTACTGGGTTGCCACACTCTTAGATCCCCCAAACTTTTCGATCAACCTTTTCATTTTAATAAAGACCAAAAAAATGGTCATTTTTGAAATTATAAGCATTAGCAGGTTGTTAGAAACTGAAATCAAACAGTTTTCAACTCAAAACTTTATTCTAAGTGATGTTACATTTTCACATAGGACCCCTTGTTCGAAAGGAGCTTCTGAACTCTCTCGTCCATTGAATTTGTCAGGTTTTGGATGGTTTCTGCTTCAATTGTTTTGCATGAGGACAGAATACCCTCCCAGAGCTGTTGCTTAGATGTGAACTGCCTCCCGCCATCATAGACACTCCTTTTAATGATGCTCCAAAGGTTCTGAATGGGGTAGAGGTCAGGGGAGCATGGGGGTCACACCATAAGTTTGTCCCCTTTTATGCCCATATCAGCCAGAGATGCAGATGTTTTATGTGCAGCATGAGATGGTGCATTATCATGCAGAAAAATGATCTTGCTGTGAAATACACGGTTCTTCTTCTTGAACCATGGCAGGAAGTGCTGTTTGAGAAAATCCACATACATTATGGAGTTCATCTTTAGCGCCATCAGGGATCCTAAAGGGGCCGACAATCTCTCTCCCCATGATTCCAGCCCAAAACATTACTCCACCTCCTCCTTGTTGGCGCTGTAGCCGTGTTTGCGTGGGGTGTCCATCAACCAGCCATCCTCCACTCCATCCATCTGGACCATCGAGCGCTGCACGGCACTCATCCGTGAACAAAACAGTTTTGAAATCAGTCTTCATGTAATGTTTGGCCCATTGGAGCCGTTTCTGCTTGTGTGAAGTGGATAGAGGAGGTCGACAGGATGGCGTATGCACAGCTGCAAACCTCTGAAGGACCCTGCATCTTGTTGTTCGGGGGATGTTGGAGGCACAAGCAGCTTCAAAAACTTGTCTGCTGCTATGACAAGGCTTTTTTGCCGCTGCTCTTTCAACCTGACGTAATTGCCTGTAGGAAAGAGTCCTCAATTTGCCCTTATCAGCACGCACACGTGTGTACTGTGAATCAGCTACATACTTCTTGATTGCCAAGACACTTCATCCTGATCATCGCACAATGTTGATTGTAGTCATGCCTTGACCTAAACACTCCACAATTTGTTGCTTCTCAGCAGCCGACACATCCTTTTTCTTTCCCATTTTGGCAGAAAATGTAGGCTGCTTAATAATGTGAGACAGCCTTCTTAAGTAGTCTTGCCTTTCATTGGACACACCTGCCAAACTAATTAGCACAGGTGTCTGCAATTGCTTACAGTGATATAAAGAGCCCTGACACACATCACCATCAATGAGTTTAACTGACAAACAAACAAATTCTTCCCTTATCACTCCTAAACACTTTTTGTGTAATAATTTGGAACGCAGTGTACATGTGCTTTTCCACAAAACACCAGTGGTTCACGTAGTGAATCTTACAGTTCTAACTTGCCAACCGTGGTCTGTATGGAGTTGTTCAATAAAGGGCCCAAAATTAAGATAACATAGATGGGAGAGGTCTCTATGAATAGGAATTCCTAAGTATTTGATACCCTGTGAGGGCCAGGCAAAGGGAAAGTTGGACTGGATGGAATCCTATATGGATTTGGGGAGGGAGACATCGAGGGCCTCAGACTTCGCTGCATTGATTTTAAAATTTGACCATGTAACAAAGTGATCTATTTCAGCCATAACAGCATGGATGGATATATGTGATTGAGTGATATATACTAGGACATCATCAGCAAATAGAGAGCACTTGTACTCGGTGCCTCCCACCTCAATCCACCTAATATTGGGGTTATGGCGAATTGATGAGAGCAGGTGCTCCGTCACTAGGATGTATAAGAGAGGGGACAGAGAACATCCCTGCCTTGTCCCATTGGTGATTGTGAAAGGTGATGAAAATGTTCTGACGCGCCCCCTGGGCCTTGGGACACCCGGAGCCGGACCCTTTTTGGTGGATGCTGGTGGTTGTAGTCTCCGTGGCGGAAACCCGGTTCCGTGGCTCAGGGCGGTCAAACCAGTGGCGGAACTATTTATGTGGTTTTGATGTTTAAATGTCCGACTACGCCACCCGTGGATTGCGGTCAGAGTGAACCGCCGCTCCAGGGCAGACCGCTGAGGCTGGTGTTGTGGGTGCAGCAGAGCGTAGCATAACTCCCCACGGGAGTATAGCCTCAGGGCAGTGTATGCGGAGGATGGGGGTGATGGTGCAGGGCAGCAGCAGTAATGACACGGAGTCAGTGATGCAGTCCAGGGCCTTTACTCACAGTTCTTATTATCCAGACCACGTCTGCAGGTAACAGCTGCCCACGTCGTACTGTGCTCACCAGGTGAGGGGCTCAGACAACTCCCAGATAACTTTGGAGTGCTTCACAGGACCCCCTTTGTGTGTCCTTTGTCTGGCCTTTCTTACCAACCCTTCTGTCCGGCTGCCTCGGGCCTCCTCTTGGTAAACTTGGCGCCAGTTTCCCTGACCCTATGTGGTGCCTTCCTAGCGGGTGTAGCGAGGGGCTGCGCCACATAAATTGTCACAGCCTCCTGTTTCTAGCTGAGGGTCGTTTCCTGCCTCCACTAGTTTCGGGGACCGGTCTCCCCCTTTGGCCTGACCCCTCCACGCAGGTGGATTCGGGCGTGCGGTGGCGACTCGCCCGTCCGCACCCCTGAGATCCCTTCGTTCCTCGTTCCTGGAGCGTTCTCCGCTCCTCTTCCTTCCTTCTCCCTCTTCCAGGCCTGGGCCTCTGTTACTAGGCCCGCCTCCGGAGCAGAGCTCATGCAGAGCCCCTGCTCCCTGCCACTTCTGCTCAGACTTCTCTGCACTGAACTAAGATGGTGCCCACCTTTTATACTCCCTTCTCAATGCATCCAGGAACTGCTTACTCCCTGCTCCTGCACTACAGGGTTCCCCTTCCTCAGTGTTCCCTCCCCCCACTCCAGCCAGGGACAGGGACTGTCGTGCCCATCTCAGGGGCATATTGGTCGCCCTGCCCCACGGCAATGTGGTGTAATGCATGCAGGTGTCGGGTCCTGATCCACACTACATCCTTACCTGAGAGTGAGATATCACACCTCTGGGTGAGGTGCAATACCTCTGTAGCAACCGAGCCCTCAGGGTGCTACAGTTCCATTTATCTTCAGCCTTGGTGACGTATTGCGATACAGGGCCGTGATTTTGGCTATAAAAGGGTCCCCTAGACCCCTACCCCAAGCTTTTTAAGAGAATCATATATGGCGTGCCAGGAGACTCTATGGAATGCTTTCTCAGCATCCAACGAGAGTATCTAATTACAAATTTTTAACTGCATCTAGCCCAGGAAATACTTTGTGCCTAGTAGCAGGGTCTGCTAGTCAGCGGATTATCCCGGCTGTTAAGCAAGCTACACCACCTGTAGTTTGGACACTTAATTTTTTCAAAGGAAATGCTTCGGGACCACGGGATACTCAGTGAAGAGCATCAGGAGGCACCCCAAGGCATAGGGGCTCGGACTGGCAGTAGGATGCCTTGCGGTGGACAGCCGAGCTCGATCCTTATAAAAGCTTTTTAACTGCAGCAGCTTTAGTGGACGCTACTGGAGCTGGAATTACGCGGCTGCTGGCATGATACTTGCCCTCCAATAGATCCTTGTAAATGGATTTAAAGTGTATTTATTCAAATTAGAGAGACAATTTAAATTAAAAAGCTTAGAGCTGCCTCCACCACAGGGGGGCTCGCTCGACCCACCAGCGGACAGGCACCAGTATTGGGAGAGGGGGGCTGGCCGTCAGGGTTCACCGCGGCTCTGGCACAAACCCGGCGACACGGAGGTGGCATGGGCAGGAGCGGACTGAACGTGTCGGCTTCTCACTTTTTGGATTTTAGAAGGGCATGACATGCCTATATCTGTGTCTCCCCCTCCTTTTACTCCTCCACCTCTTTTCTTTTCGCATGACTATATGTACTTGTCACTTTTCCATGTGTTAGTTGTGTCTTCTGAGCAGTTTGTCAGCTTTTGGACACCTTTGAAGGTGTTTTCTATGTGTTTCTATGTGTTTTTGTTTGCCTGCCATTGGTTTTAACGGTGTTCAAAGGTGTTCGACGAACAGTTCGACACACGGGTGTTCGACGAACCGAACCGAACTCGAACACTACGGGGGTGGCTCAACACTAGTGATGAGCATGGTGGTGAAAGGGTCTGCTATAGACCTGATGACGCTGTGCGGCCAGCCAATCACTGTAATGCCACAACCAACATGGCTGCAGCATTACAGTGAGTGGCAGGCAATCCCTGCATGTTCATTGGCGCTCTAAAGAGCACAAAACATGCAGGGAGTGGACCCGAGCATCTGCCCCAGCATCTCGCAATTACTCGGCGAGCTCCGAGCATCTCGAGTACTGAGTACTTGCGAGTATTCTCACTCATCACTAATGTTTAGATATTATCCCCGGTGGTGAGGATACAACCTAGTACAGCAGTACTACCAGTTATGGTAGAGTGGGAAGATTGGGAAATCAGTTGTCTAGCCAGTAGAGATGATAGAATAAATTTGAGTGGAGTTGAACTGTACTCAAATTTTACAAAAATCCACATTCACCAAAGAGTGTATTTCTTATATTTCTACTCCACATTTATTCCTCAAAGTGTTGGCTGCTGGTCGCCATTTTTCTAAATCATAAATAACCTTCAAAAAATGAATAAAATTAAGACCCCCTTCACACATCGACTTAAAATACGTACACGTGAGACAGTCCATTTTTACTATCCATGTGTACCATCCATGTGACATTCATGTGTTGTACGAGTGCCGTCCATATGGCACATACCAGAATAGAATGCAGAAAATAAATGACTGATTTTTATATGTTAAACATGTGCACATAGATAGATAAAATTATATATGTGAGATATATAATTTGTGCCTTGCATATGTAGCTTACGTTACATGTGTTCACCTAATAAATAAATAAATGAACAACATGAAGAGAATCGCATGAGATGCTCCAATTCTGGTGCTTCTCCCTGGCTCTTCCTGATGCCCTGGTGCAATGGCAATCAGAGTAATGGGGATTTGGGTTCATGTCAGCTGTGAATTATCCAAAACACAGCTGAAATCAAGCCATGGTGTTAGCAATGGAGAAGTTTCTACCAGACACCCCCATTACTAACCCAAGAAAAAATAGAAATAACACACACAAAAAAAAATATATATATTTTTTTAATTAACATTCACCTCCCCAACACTGGGACAGGGAAGTGCTAACTGTCAGTATTGGGAGTGACAGCTCATTCATCCAATATGAGACAGGGGTGTGCTGAACTGTCAATATTATGAGTGACAGTCCAGCCGCCAATCAGGGCAAGGGCATACTAGGTTCCTTGCAGGTGTATCCCGTTCTGGGTGATTACCTGGCTATCAAGCTTTCTGTCAGTGTTTGATTATTGCCAATCATAGCTTTAGCACAGTGGTGTATGTGTGCCTTGCTTTCCAGTGCTTTGTTTCTGATCTTTTGCTGCTCGACCTTGGACCTTGCTTTTTACCATGCAATTACCTAGCCCCTTTGTCTTGATCCATTACTTTCTTGGAATTGTGACCTCGGACTTTGATCTGGCTACATTTTTTTCTTACCCCTCTGTTTATCATGAGCTCTCTTGATATCTGACCCCAGACCTCTTAACTACACTATCTCATGGCTTGTCCATGAGTAGTCACTGACATCACATTTTCGATTCAGCATCACATTACGACTAGCCTTGTACTTTTTTTTTCCCCACCAGTATGGATCCAATTCGTACACTTTGCGATCAGGTGTCCAATCTGACCCAGATGATTCAGGATCTGGCCAGTAGAACCAGAATTTAAAATCAGATATACAAAGAAAATGATATAGTCCGCCCACCTATAAACTCCTTCCCGGTGTTTCCTCCTTTCTGCTCAGATAGCAGCAGGCTGCTGCATTGAACACAACCACATTAACATGCAATAATTATACAGAATGTGGAACATATAGTCAAGTTAACCATTTCTACAAGTTAAAGTGGAAAGTGGATGTGAAACCAAACGAGTGTGAACAAGCATTTGAAGCGACAAATAATTATGTAAAAAAAAAAAAAAAAATTCACAGTGTCATATATTTTTCTTTTTCTGTTATAGAGAAATAAGTGGAGGAGAGATTAATAATAATAATAATAATAATAATAATACATTAATAACAGGTCATTGTGAGCAAAGAGTTATCAATTTCTTTTTTGACAGCAGACTGTAAGTCATTTTTCATTCTATATACATTAATAAATAATGCCAACATATCTTTTGTATACAGCAATGGATGATTGAAAATAATACAGCTTTATTATATACGGTAGTACGATATATATGAATATCTAGATGAAAGCTGGAATAAACTGGACGAATTAAGCTGGTCACCTCCCACTGTGGGAGATTTTTTATTCAGCTATTTCCAACATACAGAATCTATACTATTTAGCTAATTTGTTTCAATTCTCTTGCCAGAAACTTCAATGTCAGGACTTTTATTATAACATCTGTAGCATTAAATAACCACAAAAAGAAAAAAACCTGTCTTCAACTTGGAAATGTAGATGTAACACACGGATGACACAAGAACTAATTAATTAACTGATTGGACTTTCTTTGTCAGTTTGCTGTTTTTGCCTGTAGCTGCAGGGTATTTTTTGTTGAAAAGAAAGATGGTGGCCTCCGTCCTTGCCTCAATTCCCGTGAATTAAACAAAATTATGGTTAAGAATACATACCCACTTGCACTCATCCTCGACTTATATAATCAGCTTATGAGGTCTTATAATTTGATACAAATTCGAAAGGATAATTAGTGGAAAATGGCGTTTTTATCATCTGAGGATTAGTGATGAGCGAGCACTAAAATGCTCGGGTGCTCAATGCTCGGGTCGAGCAAACTGGAATACTCGGGTGCTCGACCCGAGCAACGAGCCCAATGTAAGTCTATGGGAAACTCAAGCATTTTTCATGCGGCTCCCCCGGGCGGTCTGCAGAGGGCCTAAAAATTGCCCAAATCGATGGGAACAGTGCTGAAATGACATGGGAACAGCATGGGGAAGACCCCTGGAATCATTTCTGATTCGTAGGTCACTGCTGTCAACAATGTTGTCAGAGTATTACGCCACTCTTACGGACTCACAATAAAACATACAAAATCAAAACCAAAATGGATTTTCCTGGGAAATATGTTAAGGAACATCCTTTCCAGGGTAATGACTTGTATATAAAGATGAGCAGTGTTCGAATCGAACTGTCCGCCAATCTCAAATTCGAGCTGTTTTGGGCGGTGTTCGAGCCGTTCGACGAACCCGAACGATTTGAAAAAAATCCGGCTGTTCGAGGTTATGTTCGATAACTGTTCATGCACCAAAATCGTAACTGGATTTTTTCACAGTAATGCTGATAATCAATGTTAATACCCAGTTTGAGTGTACAGCGGGGTGGGGGGAGGGGCATTGGATGGATCTCTGCAGAAATAATGAAGATCTCCATTTTTTTTTCTCTTTCCCGCATTTACTGTGGGGAGGTGCAGTCTGTCAGCCTATCAGCAGCGCACACACGGAGTGAAGTGCTTTTTTTCACACAAGCAAGGGCATGTGTCATTGGCTGTGTATGTCTCATGTCCTTGCCCTATAAGACCCAGCCATTTTCCTCGTCACCACCATTTTCTCACTGCTGCAGCTGAGTGTTAGACGGCACCGCTGCTGCTGTGTGCGCACTATACAATATAACTGTGGGAATTGCAAGCGAATTTTATCTAAAATAGACAGATAGCTTGGGAGTAGGGACTAATTCTAATTGCAGCCCTTTTGAGGGCTAGGTTACAGCATTTCCTACGACTTTTAGCAGGCAGGTCTGTGCTCTTAAATAGACACATAGGTTGGGAGTAGTGACTAGTTGTAATTACAGCCCTTTTGAGGGCTAGGTTACATCAGTTCCTATCACTTTTTGCCAGGCAGGTCTGTTTTAGTGCTGTGCAAGTGTTTTTCACAGCATTTGGCTAAATCTAGCTAAGCAAATCCTTTTGGGCCTCTTGCAGTGTGTGTTAGTCAGTGGAGTAGCCTATCTGTGTTGCAAGCTACACCACCTATGTATGTAATACAAATTTTTTACTGCACCTAGCCAAGTAAAACCTTTTGGGCATATTAGCAGTGTGTGTTAGTCAGTGGAGTAGCCTATCTGTGTTGCAAGCTACGCCACCTGTGTAGGTAATACAAATTTTTTAACTGCACCTAGCCAAGTAAAACCTTTTGGACATATTAGCAGTGTGTGGTACTCATTCTATTAGGCCATCTATACTAAGCGCCACCAGCTTTCAAATTACTAATAATTTTTAGCTGCATCTTGCCTGGAAAATAATTTTGGGCATATTAGCAGTGTGTGGTACTCATTCTAATAGGCCATCTATACTAAGCTCCCCCAGCTTTCAAATCACTAATAATTTTTAGCTGCATCTTGCCTGTAAAATAATTTTGGGCATAGTAGCAGTGTGTGTTACTCATTCTATTAGGCCATCTATACTAACCTCCACCAGCTTTCAAATTACTAATAATTTTATGCTGCATCTTGCCTGTAAAATAATTTTGGGCATATTAGCAGTGTGTGGTACTCATTCTATTAGGCCATGTATACTAAGCTCCACCAGCTTTGAAATTAATAATAATTTTTAGCTGCATCTTGCCTGTAAACTAAATTTGGGCATAGTAGCGGTGTGTGGTACTCATTCTATTAGGCCATCTATACTAAGCTCCACCAGCTTTCAAATTAATAATAATTTTTAGCTGCATCTAGCCCAGAAAATAATTTTAGGCATAGTAGCAGTGTGTGGTACTCATTGTATTAGGCCATCTATACCAAGCTCCACCAGCTTTGAAATTAATAATAATTTTTAGCTGCATCTAGCCCGGAAAGTAATTTTGGGCATAGTAGCAGTGTGTGGTACTCATTGTATTAGGCCATCTATACCAAGCTCCACCAGCTTTCAAATTACTAATAATTTTTAGCTGCATCTTGCCTGGAAAATAATTTTGGGCATATTTGCAGTGTGTGGTACTCATTCTATTAGGCCATCTATACTAAGATCCACCAGCTTTCAAATTACTAATAATTTTTAGCTGCATCTTGCCTGTAAAATAATTTTGGGCATAGTAGCAGTGTGTGGAACTCATTCTATTAGGCAATCTATACTAAGCTCCACCAGCTTTCAAATTACTAATGATTTTTAGGTGCATCTTGCCTGTAAAATAATTTTGGGCATATTAGCAGTGTGTGGTACTCATTGTATTAGGCCATCTATACCAAGCTCCACCAGCTTTGAAATTAATAATAATTTTTAGCTGCATCTAGCCCGGAAAATAATTTTGGGCATAGTAGCAGTGTGTGGTACTCATTCTATTAGGCCATCTATACCAAGCTCCACCAGCTTTGAAATTAATAATAATTTTTAGCTGCATCTAGCCCGGAAAATAATTTTGGGCATAGTAGCAGTGTGTGGTACTCATTGTATTAGGCCATCTATGCAAAGCTCCACCAGCTTTGAAATTAATAATAATTTTTAGCTGCATCTTGCCTGGAAAATTATTTTGGGCATAGTAGCAGTGTGTGGTACTCATTCACTTAGACCATCTATACTAAGCTCCACCAGCTTTCAAATTACTAATAATTTTTAGCTGCATCTTGCCGGTAAAATAATTTTGGGCATAGCAGCAGTGTGTGGTACTCATTCTATTAGGCCATCTATACTAAGCTTCACCAGCTTTCAAATTACTGATAATTTTTAGCTGCATCTTGCCTGTAAAATAATTTTGGGCATAGTAGCAGTGTGTGGTACTCATTCTATTAGGCCATCTATACTAAGCTCCACCAGCTTTACATAGTAACATAGTAACATAGTAACATAGTTTGTAAAGCCGAATAAAGACTTGCGTCCATCAAGTTCGACCTGTTAGTTCTGTAATTGCTAAAGTTGATCCAGAGGAGGGCAAAAACCCCAAATGATTTAGCCAATCTTCACCTGAGGAAAAATTCCATCCCGACTCTGAAACCAACAGTCAGAATAAATCCCTGTATCAACCTACTATTTTATTTTATTTTTAAGTATACGCTGAAATCTGCCTGGTATCTAGAAATGCATCCTGTCCCCGCTTGAACTGGTGTAGTGAATCCGACATTACCGTCTCCTCACTCAGTGAATTCCATATTCTCACTGCTCTTACCATAAAGAACCCCTTCCTATTCTGGTGCTGAAACCTTTTCTCTTCCAGTCTTAGTGAATGCCCTCTTGTTACCGTAAAATCCCTCCTTTTGAACAAATCCCGGGCAAGGTCTCTATACTGTCCCCTAACATATTTGTACACATTTATTATGTCCCCCCTCAACCTTCTCTTTTCCAGGCTGAATAGTCCTAGTTTTGCCAACCTCTCTGGGTATTGCAGTCCCTCTATTCCCTTTATTAATTTTGTTGCCCTCCTTTGTACCTTTTCAAGCTCATTTATATCCTTTCTATATATTGGGGCCCATAACTGAGCACAGTATTCCAAGTGTGATCTGACCAGTGCTTTGTACAGTGGAAGAACAATGTTCTCATCCTTTGCAGCTATACCTCTTCTGATACATCCCATTACCCTGTTTGCCCTTACAGCAGCGGCCTGACTTTGGGCACTCCAATTTAGTTTGCTATCAATCAAGATGCCCAAGTCCTTCTCCATCTCTGAATTCCCCAATGATTTCCCATTCAGTGAGTACTGGTGACTTCCATTTTTCCTTCCCATATGTATGACCTTACATTTCTCCTTGTTAAACCTCATTTGCCATTTAATGCTCCACCTACCCAGCTTATCCAAATCCCTCTGTAGGTCTGCACTGTCCTCTTTTGTATTGTTTTACATAACTTTGTGTCGTCTGCAAATATTGATATTTTACTATTTATCCCGTTGACTATGTCGTTAATAAAGATATTAAATAACATTTTGCCTAGTACAGACCCCTGTGGTACCCCACTAGTGATGCTTACCCAATCTGAGTATATTCCATTTATAACCACCCTCTGCCTTCTATCCCTTAGCCAGTTTGCTACCCACTTGCAAACATTTTCCCCCAGGCCCATCATTCTCATTTTGTATACCAACCTATTATGTGGCACGCTATCGAACGCTTTTGAGAAGTCGAGATACACGACATCCACTGGTTCCCCCTGATCTACTCGAGAGCTAACCTCCTCGTAGAAGTCAATCAGGTTTGTTTGGCAGGAGCGATTCCTCATGAATCCATGTTGGTTCGGGATTAAAAGATTATTAGCATCAAGATGCTCCGTAATTGCCTCTTTAATGAAGCTTTCAAAAATTTTGCCCACAACGGACGTCAGACTCACCAGCCGATAGTTTCCGGCGTCACTTTTTGCTCCCTTTTTGAATATTGGCACTACATTCGCCTGTCGCCAATCAAGTGGTACAGACCCAGTCTCAACAGAGTCCTTAAATATAAGATACAGTTATATGAAAAAGTTTGTGCACCCCTATTAATCTTAAGCTTAATGTTTTATAAAAATTGGTGTTTTTGCAACAGCTATTTCAGTTTGATATATGTAATAACTGTTGGACACAGTAATGTTTCTGCCTTGAAATGAGGTTTATTGTACTAACAGAAAATGTGCAATCTGCATTCAAACAAAATTTGACAGGTGCATAAGTATGGGCACCTCACCAGAAAAGTGACATTAATATTTAGTAGATCCTCCTTTTGCAAAAATAACAGCCTCTAGTCGCTTCCTGTAGCTTTTAATGAGTTCCTGGATCCTGGATGAAGGTATTTTTGACCATTGCTCTTTACAAAACAATTCCAGTTCAGTTAAGTTTGATGGTCGCCGAGCATGGACAGCCCTCTTCAAATGATCCCACAGATGTTCAATGATATTCAGGTCTGGGGACTGGGATGGCCATTCCAGAACATTGTAATTGTTCCTCTGCATGAATGCCTGAGTAGATTTGGAGCGGTGTTTTGGATCATTGTCTTGCTGAAAGATCCATCCCCTGCGTAACTTCAACTTTATCACTGATTCTTGAACATTATTGTCAAGAATCTGCTGATACTGAGTGGAATCCATGCGTCCCTCAACTTTAACAAGATTCCCGGTGCCGGCATTGGCCACACAGCCTCAAAGCATGATGGAACCTCCACCAAATTTTACTGTGGGTAGCAAGTGTTTTTCTTGGAATGCTGTGTTTTTTTGCCGCCATGCATAACGCCTTTTTGTATGACCAAACAACTCAATCTTGGTTTCATCAGTCCACATGACCTTCTTCCCAAAAGAAATTGGCTTCTCCAAATGTGCTTTTGCATACCTCAGCCGACTCTGTTTGTGGCGTGCTTGCAGAAACGGCTTCTTTCGCATCACTCTCCCATACAGCTTCTCCTTGTGCAAAGTGCGTTGTATAGTTGACCGATGCACAGTAGCACCATCTGCAGCAAGTTGATGCTGCAGCTCTCTGGAGGTGGTCTGAGGATTGTCCTTGACTAATCTCGCCATTCTTCTTCTCTGCCTTTCTGATGTTTTTCTTGGCCTGCCACTTCTGGCCTTAACAAGAACTGTCCCTGTGTTCTTCCATTTCCTTACTATGTTCCTCACAGTGGAAACTGAAAGGTTAAATCTCTGAGACAGCTTTTTGTATCCTTCCCCTGAACAACTATGTTGAATAATCTTTGTTTTCAGATCATTTGACAGTTGTTTTGAGGAGCCCATGATGCCACTCTTCAGAGGAGATTCAAACAGGAGAACAACTTGCAAGTGGCCACTTTAAGTAGCTTTTCTCATGATTGCATACACCTGGCTATGAAGTTCAAAGCTCATTGAGGTTACAAAACCAAAAAAAGTGCTTTAGTAAGTCAGTAAAAAGTAGATAGGAGTATTTAAAACAAGAAAATGATAAGGGTGCCCATACTTATGCACCTGTCAAATTTTGTTTGAATGCAGATTGCACATTTTCTGTTAGTGCAATAAACCTCATTTCAAGGCAGAAACATTACTGTGTCCAACAGTTATTACATATATCAAACTGAAATAGCTGTTGCAAAAACACCAATTTTAAGAAAACATTAAGCTTAAGATTAATAGGGGTGCCCAAACTTTTTCATATAACTGTATAACGGTCTGTCTATCACATTACTTAGTTCCCTTAGTACCCGTGGGTGTATGCCATCAGGTCCTGGTGATTTGTTTATTTTAATGTTACTGAGGCGTTTCTGTACCTCAACTTGGGTTAGATTAGTCATACTTAGTGGAGGATTAAGCTTGTCACTTCTCATTTCTCCTGTTATTTCTATTTCCTTTGTGAAAGTTGTCGAAAAAAAATTATTTAATAGATTAGCTTTATCCTCATCTTTCTCTATGATTTTGCCTTCCTCACTTTTTATCGGTCCAATATTATCCGATTTAATCCTTTTACTATTTATATACGTAAAGAACAGTTTGGGATTTGATCTACTTTCCCTAGCAATACGTCTCTCTGTTTCCTCCTTCGCTATTTTTATTTGTTTTTTACAGGTTCTCGTTTTTTCCTTGTAACACATTAGTGCCTCCTTACTGTTTTCCTGTTTTAATCTCTTGAATGCCTCTTTTTTGCTATTTAACGCCCCTTTTACGTTCTTGTTCAACCATATTGGTTTCCTCTTGTTTCTGGCCCTTTTATTCCCATACGGTATATACCTCTCGCACTGAGTATTCAGAATTCTTTTGAAGGTTTCCCATTTACTATTCGTATTGCTTTGATTAAGAACTTTGTCCCAGTCAATAAGTTGAAGGTTTTCTATCAGCTGATCAGACTTCGCCCTCCTAAAGTTTAATGTTTTTGTTGTTCCCTTATTGATAACTGTAGCGCCGGCGTCCCTGCCCTCTGCTAGGCAGGGACGCTGTTCCCCTCACCCCTCTGCTCCGAGCCCGGCGTCCTCCTCCCGCTCTGCAGGCAGCGCGCGCTCCTTCCCGGCCACTGTGCTTAGGGCGCGCGCGCGCTCCCTCCCTCTTAAAGGAGCCGCGCGCACCGTCCTAAGGAGTCCCCGGCCAATGGCCGGAGGACTTCACCATATATAAAGCACCTCCTCCAAAATGGAGGTGCCCGAGCAATGTTGTTGCACTGTTCACTACTCTGCTTCAGCCCTCAGGTCCCGTTGCCAGTTACCTGCCAGTTACCTGCCAGAATGCTGCCAGTTTGCTGTCTGTTTCCTGCCTGACATTCCTCCTACCTGCTTGCTAGCCTGAGGTCCGACGGTCTGCCTTCCTACTCCTGTCAGTCTGTCTATGGACCAGCTTGCCCGCTCACCTGGGAGCGCACATCTGCTACCTGCCTGCTAGCCTACCTGGAGGCTCCGCCGTCACGTGCTGTGACCACCTGCCATTCCAGAGACTCCTGCCCGCTCACCTGGGAGCGCTCATCTGCTGCCTGTCTGTTGGCCTACCTGGAGGCTCCGCCGTCACGTGCTGTGACCACCTGCCATTCCAGAGACTCCTGCCCGCTCACCTGGGAGCGCTCATCTGCTGCCTGTCTGTTGGCCTACCTGGAGGCTCCGCCGTCACATGCTGTGACCACCCGTTTATCCAGAGACTCTCGCTTGCTCACCTGGGAGCACACATCTACCATCTGCCTGCTAGCCTACCTGGAGGCTCAGCCATCACAGGTCGTACCTACCCTTTACCCAGAGACTGCCCCGGTCACTTGCCGTGACCTCCTGCCCGTTCATCCAGAGACTGCCCCGGTCACTTGCCGTGACCTCCTGCCCGTTCATCCAGAGACTACCCCGATCACTTGCCGTGACCTCCAGCCCGTTCACCCAGAGACTGTCCCGGTCACCTGCTGTGACTGCCTGCCCGTCTTTCCTGGTCGCCACCCGCTCCCTTACAAGGACCGCCCCCTTGTATAGTAGCTCAGAGGTTCCGCCTCCCAGACCCGTTACAGTTTGCTCGGGCCATGGAACCTGGTGGCACCCAAGCTCCCTCACTCTCGGACCTGTGTCATGAACTGTCCCGTCAGAGGTCCCAACAGGAGTCCATCCTGGGTCAGCTGCGGAATGTCAATTCTCGCCTGGACACTCTGACTGCTCCACCAGCAACCACCGCCAGTACCATGACTCGCAATCCGGCAGCTCCGCTGCCCACCAATACTATGGTATCCTACCCCGGACCCCGGCTTTCTGCACCTCCTCGCTTCGGAGGCGACTCCGCTCAGGCTCGGGGCTTTATAAATCAGTGAACCCTGCACTTTGAACTCCTGTCCCACCAGTTTAACTCCGACCGGGCCAAAATTGCCTTCATCATGTCCCATCTCACCGGGGAGGCCCTGGCCTGGCTAAATCCTCTATGGGAGAGAGGAGACCCCCTGGTGTCCGACTTGCCTGCCTTTCTCACGGCTTTCCGGAAAGTCTTCGACGAACCCGGACGGAAGACCTCATCCGCATCATCTCTGCTACGCCTCCGTCAGGGAAGTCTCACCGTGGGCCAATATGCCATACGGTTCCGTACCCTTGCCTCGGAGCTGGCCTGGGATAACGACGCTCTGGTATCTGTCTTCTGGGAGGGTCTGTCCGGCCGTATTAAAGATGAACTTGCCGGTCGAGACATTCCTACCACTCTCGATGACCTAATAACTCTTGCCACCCGGATTGACCTACGGTTCCAGGAGCATGCCAAAGAAGTCACCCGTGAGAGGAGGTTTCCATGTCTAGCTCCTACTTTTCAGAAACCCGTCACTCCCTCCGTTTCTCCCCAGGTACACTCTCCTGAGCCTATGCAGGTCGACCAGACCAAGATGGTCAAAACCCGTCAGGACTTACGCCGTGCCGAGGGGAGCTGCTTCTACTGTGGCAGTAAGGAGCACCGGATCCGTACCTGCCCGGAGAGGTCGGGAAACGCCTGTGTCCAGGTTCGCTCAGAGAGGTCGACCTAGACAAGAATAAATCCTCTCCATCTCTGCTGCTGTCAGTCTCAATTATCTGCGGGGAGAATCCTTATTTCGAACTAGCCCAACTTGACTCTGGAGCGGCCGGGAATCTTATTTCACAGGCCCTGGTAGAAAAATACCGCATTCCCACCAAACCTCTGGCTATACCATTATCTGTCGCTGCTGTGGATGGGGGCCTCTTACCACGTCCCATCCAACTCATCACCGAATCCATAACTCTGCAGGTGGGAATGCTGCATTCTGAGAGCATCTCTTTTCACGTTCTGCCTGGACTCTCTCACGCCCTCTTACTAGGTCTACCTTGGCTCCAGAGACATGCACCCGTGCTTGACTGGCAGACCGGAGAAGTCCTTCGCTGGGGACAGGACTGTCATAAGACTTGTTTGGTTACTGTTCATCCCGCCCGTCCTTCTCCTACCCCAACTAATCTACCTGGACTTCCGATTCCCTATTGGTCATTTGCTGATGTCTTTAATAAAAAGGAGGCAGAGACATTACCCCCTCATAGATCATACGACTGTCCTATCGACCTGTTACCCGGTACCACGCCTCCCCGTGGGCGTATTTACCCATTGTCCGCTGCTGAGACCCGGTCGATGTCCGAATATATTGAGGAGAATTTGGCCAGGGGATTCATCCGGAAATCTACCTCCCCGGCGGGAGCAGGCTTCTTTTTCGTAAAAAAGAAGGACGGCTCTCTCCGTCCCTGTATAGACTATAGAGGCCTTAACCAGATCACGGTGAAGAATAAGTACCCCCTTCCGCTCATTCCAGAATTATTTGATCGTCTGAGGGGGGCTAGAATCTTCACCAAACTGGACCTCCGTGGGGCGTACAACCTGGTCCGTATCCGTCAAGGGGATGAATGGAAGACTGCATTCAACACCCGGGACGGCCACTATGAATATCTGGTATTGCCCTTTGTTCTCTGTAACGCTCCTGCCGTCTTTCAAGAGTTGGTCAATGACATCTTCCGGGACCTTCTCTACTCCTGCGTAGTGGTGTACCTGGACGACATCTTGGTCTTCTCTCCGGATCTCCAGACTCACCGGAGAGACGTTCGTCAGGTCCTGCTCAGGCTCAGGCAGAATCACCTCTTCGCTAAATATGAGAAGTGCCTCTTTGAGCAGACCTCGCTTCCGTTTTTGGGCTACATTATTTCTCAGACCGGCCTACGAATGGATCCAGAGAAACTGTCTGCCATCGAGAAATGGCCCCGACCGGAGGGGTTGAAGGCCATTCAGCGGTTCCTGGGCTTCGCCAACTACTACCGCCTCTTTATACCGCACTTCTCTTCCCGGACTGCCCCAATTTCCGCGCTCACCCGTAAGGGCACTAATCCTAGAGAGTGGCCGCCTGAAGCAGAGGAGGCCTTTCTTTCCTTAAAACAGGCCTTCTCTTCCGCCCCGGTGCTGCATCGCCCAGATGGCAACAAGCAGTTCTTCCTGGAGGTTGACGCCTCCTCCTCTGGAGCCGGAGCGGTACTTACCCAAAAATCATCTTCCGGGAGAATGGTAACTTGTGGCTTCTTCTCCAAACTCTTCTCCTCTTCTGAGCGCAACTATTCCATAGGAGATCGAGAGTTATTGGCCATCAAGTTGGCATTGGAGGAGTGGCGTTACCTGCTCGAAGGGGCTCTTCACCCGGTAATAATTTACACTGACCACAAGAACTTGGCTTACCTCCAGCATGCCCAGAGACTTAACCCGCGCCAAGCTCGGTGGTCCTTGTTTTTTGCTCGCTTTGATTTTATTCTTCATTTTCGCCTGGCTGACAAAAACATCAAGGCGGACGCCTTGTCCCGATCCTTTCTGGTGTCTGATCTCGAGGAAGAACCGAAACACATCATCGATCCCGCCAGAGTAATGCAGGTGGCTCCCGTGAGTCTAAATCGTCTCCCTCCCGGTAAGACGTTCGTATCAGTACCTGATCGGGAGAAGATCCTACACTGGGGTCACTCGTCTAAACTAGCTGGCCACGCCGGTCAGAAAAAGACCCTCCAGCTTATTACTCGGCACTACTGGTGGCCTACCCTGCACAAGGACGTAATAGACTTTGTTTCTGCCTGTGTGTCCTGCGCCCGCAACAAGGTTCCGAGACATCTGCCAGCCGGTCGCCTCCTTCCGCTCCCAGTACCTGCTGCCCCCTGGCAGCATATAGCAATGGACTTTATAACTGATCTCCCCGTCTCTGCCGGTTGTACGGTCATTTGGGTGGTCGCTGACCGCTTTTCCAAGATGGCTCATTTCGTTCCCCTGTCAGGCCTCCCGTCTGCACCCGAGCTGGCTAAAGACTTTATCCGCCACATCTTCCATCTTCATGGACTGCCCCTCCACATCGTGTCGGATCGTGGGGTACAGTTCACCTCACGCTTCTGGAGAGCCACTTGTAAACTGCTAGACATCACCCTGGACTTCTCCTCCGCTTACCACCCACAGTCTAATGGTCAAGTGGAGCGGATCAATCAGAACCTGACCAGTTACCTCCGGCACTTTGTTAATGCCCACCATTCAGACTGGGTGGATCTCCTGCCATGGGCCGAATTTTCTTACAACAATCACGAGAGCGAATCTTCCTCCAAATCCCCGTTTTTTGTTGTCTTCGGTCAGCATCCTCGGATCCCATTTCCCGTCTCCACCTCGGTGGACAATCCGGCTGCGGAATCTCTTGTTAACAAATTTTCCTCCATATGGGAGAGTACCCGGTCCGCACTCCTTCTGTCATCCGAGCGTATGAAAAGACATGCTGACAAAAAACGTCTGGATCCTCCTCAATTCCGTCCAGGGGATAAGGTCTGGCTCTCGTCCAAGTATGTCCGGCTCAAGATTCCTTCCTATAAGTTAGGGCCTCGCGGTTCATCGGTCCTCTGGAGGTCATCAGTCAGATCAACCCGGTGGCCTATAAATTGAAACTCCTGGCCAACTTGCGGATCCCTAACTCCTTCCATGTATCTCTCCTGAAACCTGTGGTACTTAACTCTTTTTCCAAGTCTACAGGTACGCCTCCTGCTCCGGTTTCCGCTGAAAACGAATTTGAGGTAGAGAACATTCTGGCCACCAAAAGGGTAAGAGGGAAGACCTTTTTTCTAGTAGATTGGAAGGGGTTTGGTCCTGAAGAGAGAACGTGGGAGCCCCGGGAGAACATCCATGCCCCTCTCATCCTAGCTAAATTTCTCTCTGGCCTAAAAAAGGGGGGGCCTAAAGGGGGGGGTTCTGTAGCGCCGGCGTCCCTGCCCTCTGCTAGGCAGGGACGCTGTTCCCCTCATCCCTCTGCTCCGAGCCCGGCGTCCTCCTCCCACTCTGCTGGCAGCGCGCGCTCCTTCCCGGCCACTGTGCTTAGGGCGCGCGCGCTCCCTCCCTCTTAAAGGAGCTGCGCGCGCCATCCTAAGGAGTCCCCGGCCAATGGCCGGAGGACTTCACCATATATAAAGCACCTCCTCCAAAATGGAGGTGCCCGAGCAATGTTGTTGCACTGTTCACTACTCTGCTTCAGCCCTCAGGTCCCATTGCCAGTTACCTGCCAGAATCCTGCCAGTTTGCTGTCTGTTTCCTGCCTGACATTCCTCCTACCTGCTTGCTAGCCTGAGATCCGACGGTCTGCCTTCCTACTCCTGTCAGTCTGTCTATGGACCAGCTTGCCCGCTCACCTGGGAGCGCACATCTGCTACCTGCCTGCTAGCCTACCTGGAGGCTCCGCCGTCACGTGCTGTGACCACCTGCCATTCCAGAGACTCCTGCCCGCTCACCTGGGAGCGCTCATCTGCTGCCTGTCTGTTGGCCTACCTGGAGGCTCCGCCGTCACGTGCTGTGACCACCTGCCATTCCAGAGACTCCTGCCCGCTCACCTGGGAGCACTCATCTGCTGCCTGTCTGTTGGCCTACCTGGAGGCTCCGCCGTCACATGCTGTGACCACCCGTTTATCCAGAGACTCTCGCTTGCTCACCTGGGAGCACACATCTACCATCTGCCTGCTAGCCTACCTGGAGGCTCAGCCATCACAGGTCGTACCTACCCTTTACCCAGAGACTGCCCCGGTCACTTGCCGTGACCTCCTGCCCGTTCATCCAGAGACTGCCCCGGTAACTTGCCGTGACCTCCTGCCCGTTCATCCAGAGACTACCCCGGTCACTTGCTGTGACTGCCTGCCCGTCTTCCCTGGTCGCCACCCGCTCCCTTACAAGGACCGCCCCCTTGTATAGTAGCTCAGAGGTTCCGCCTCCCAGACCCGTTACAATAACCCTACTGAAGGGCATTTTGAAGTCGATAATATTATGATCGCTATTACCTAGGTGCCCCCCTATCTGTACCTCAGTTATTCTATCAGGCCTATTAGTCAATATTAAGTCCAACACGGCCTTCCCTCTCGTTGGTTCCTGCACTAGTTGGGAGAGATAATTATCCTTAATATTTGTCAAGAACCTTTTTCCTTTCTGAGATCTACTGGTTTCTACTTCCCAGTCAATATCCGGGTAGTTGAAATCCCCCATTACAATCACTTCATTATGTTTTGCTACTTTGTCTATTTGTCCTAATAGCAGATTCTCATTCTCCTCTGTTATATTTGGTGGCTTATAGCAGACCCCCAGTAATATTTTATTATTATTTTTTGCCCCCTCTATCTCTACCTCTCTATCTCTATCTCTACCCACATGGACTCGACCCCCTCTTCTCCCTCTCCTATATCTTCCCTTAGTCTGGGCTTTAGACATGACTTTACATATAAGCAGACTCCTCCGCCTTTCCCCTGTTTCCGGTCCCGTCTAAATAAACTATAATCTAATAAATTTACCGCCCAGTCGTAGCTATCGTCTAGCCAAGTCATACCTCTCCTCCGATATAAGCGCCCGCCTTATTGGTCAGGCTTCATGCGTTGGACAGCATGCAAGATAAAACTTTGGGGTTATTTAGCATCCTATTCTTCTCTAACGATCTAACTGTACTATCCCCACCCCCCTCTCTCTCACCCTCATTATATTCACTTCTCCCCTTCCCCCTTACTTGCCTCACATCCCACCTAACTCCTTGGTTTCCCCCCACCGTCTAATAATTTTTAGCTGCATCTTGCCTGTAAAATAATTTTGGGCATAGTAGCAGTGTGTGGTACTTATTCTATTAGGCCATCTATACTAAGCTCCACCAGCTTTCAAATTAATAATAATTTTTAGCTGCATCTAGCCCAGAAATTAATTTTGGGCATAGTAGCAGTGTGTGGTACTCATTGTATTAGGCCATCTTTACCAAGCTCCACCAGCCTAGCGCAATGCATTAATAAGATGGCATCATCGTCTCTCCCAGTGCTAGGCCTACTACGTCGGCTAGCATTCCTGTGCCTAAAACACAATGTATGGGTCCGCGCTAGCCACGATGCTGAGGGGTCTAAATCAGCTGCTAACGCTTTATCACAATTCAATTGGCAGATTTTCACAGAGCTCCTCCCCAACGCCCACCCATCGGGCAACAGTTGCCCACCCTCCCTATGGGATCTAGTGGCGAATAGTTGATGCCATTAATCAGAGCGTCAGTTGCCCCTTCGACGTGGCAAGCATACGGTAAGGCATGGGAAGAGTCGACACGACTAGTAGCAGGCAGACGGGTTGACCAATATGAACAAGCCAGATTACAAGTCACCATAGAATTTCTCCACTAGCTAATGATTAGTGTTGAGCCACCCCCGTAGTGTTCGAGTTCGGTTCGGTTCGTCGAACACCCGTGTGTTCGCCGAACTGTTCGTCGAACTGTTCGTCGAACACCTTCGAACACCGTTAAAACCAATGGCAGGCAAACAAAAACACATAGAAACACATAGAAAACACCTTCAAAGGTGTCCAAAAGCTGACAAACTGCTCAGAAGACACAACTAACACATGAAAAAGTGACAAGTACATATAGTCATGCGAAAAGGAAAGAGGTGGAGGAGTAAAAGGAGGGGGAGACACAGATATAGGCATGTCATGCCCTTCTAAAATCCAAAAAGTGAGAAGCCGACACGTTCAGTCCGCTCCTGCCCGTGCCACCTCCGCGTCGCCGGGTTTGTGCCAGAGCCGCGGTGAACCCTGACGGCCAGCCCCCCTCTCCCAATACTGGTGCCTGTCCGCTGGTGGGTCGAGCGAGCCCCCTGTGGTGGAGGCAGCTCTAAGCTTTTTAATTTAAATTGTCTCTCTAATTTGAATGAATACACTTTAAATCCATTTACAAGGATCTATTGGAGGGCAAGTCTCATGCCAGCAGCCGCGTAATTCCAGCTCCAGTAGCGTCCACTAAAGCTGCTGCAGTTAAAAAGCTTTTATAAGGATCGAGCTCGGCTGTCCACCGCAAGGCATCCTACTGCCAGTCCCAGCCCCTATGCCTTGGGGTGCCTATTGATGCTCTTCACTGAGTATCCCGTGGTCCCGAAGCATTTCCTTTGAAAAAATTAAGTGTCCAAACTACAGGTGGTGTAGCTTGCTTAACAGCCGGGATAATCCGCTGACTAGCAGACACTGCTACTAGGCACAAAGTATTTCCTGGGCTAGATGCAGTTAAAAATTTGTAATTAGATACTCTCATTGGATGCTGAGAAAGCATTCCATAGAGTCTCCTGGCACGCCATATATGATTCTCTTAAAAAGCTTGGGGTAGGGGTCTAGGGGACCCTTTTATAGCCAAAATCACGGCCCTGTATCGCAATACGTCACCTAGGCTGAAGATAAATGGAACTGTAGCACCCTGAGGGCTCGATTGCTACAGAGGTATTGCACCTCACCCAGAGGTGTGATATCTCACTCTCAGGTAAGGATGTAGTGTGGATCAGGACCCAACACCTGCATGCATTACACCACATTGCCGTGGGGCAGGGCGACCAATATGCCCCTGAGATGGGCACGACAGTCCCTGTCCCTGGCTGGAGTGGGGGGAGGGAACACTGAGGAAGGGGAACCCTGTAGTGCAGGAGCAGGGAGGAAGCAGTTCCTGGGTGCATTGAGAAGGGAGTATAAAAGGTGAGCACCATATTAGTTCAGTGCAGAGAAGTCTGAGCAGAAGTGGCAGGGAGCAGGGGCTCTGCATGAGCTCTGCTCCGGAGGCGGGCCTAGTAACAGAGGCCCAGGCCTGGAAGAGGGAGAAGGAAGGAAGAGGAGCGGAGAAGGCTCCAGGAACGAGGAACGAAGGGATCCCAGGGGTGTGGACGGGCGAGTCGCCACCGCACGCCCGAATCCACCTGCGTGGAGGGGTCAGGCCAAAGGGGGAGACCGGTCCCCGAAACTAGTGGAGGCAGGAAACTACCCTCAGCTAGAAACAGGAGGCTGTGACATTTTATGTGGCGCAGCCCCTCGCTACACCCGCTAGGAAGGCACCACATAGGGTCAGGGAAACTGGTGTCAAGTTTACCAACAGGAGGCCCGAGGCAGCCGGACAGAAGGGTTGGTAAGAAAGGCCAGACAAAGGACACACAAAGGGGGTCCTGTGAAGCGCTCCAAAGTTATCTGGGAGTTGTCTGAGCCCCTCATCTGGTGAGCACAGTACGACGTGGGCAGCCATTACCTGCAGACGTGGTCTGGATAATAAGAACTGTGAGTAAAGGCCCTGGACTGCATCACTGACTCCGTGTCGTTACTGCTGCTGCCCTGCACCATCACCCCCATCCTCCGCATACACTGCCCTGAGGCTATACTCCTCCCGTGGGGAGTTATGCTACGCTCTGCTGCACCCACAACACCAGCCTCAGTGGTCTGCCCTGGAGCGGCGGTTCACTCTGACCGCAATCCACGGGTGGCGTAGTCGGACATTTAAACATCAAAACCACATAAATAGTTCCGCCACTGGTTTGACCGCCCTGAGCCACGGAACCGGGTCGCCGCCACGGAAACTACAACCACCAGCATCCACCAAAAAGGGTCCGGGTCCGGGTGTCCCAAGGCCCAGGGGGTGCGTCAGAACATTTTCATCACCTTTCACAATCACCAATGGGACAAGGCAGGGATGTCCTCTGTCCCCTCTCTTATACATCCTAGTGACGGAGCACCTGCTCTCATCAATTCGCCATAACCCCAATATTAGGTGGATTGAGGTGGGAGGCACCGAGTACAAGTGCTCTCTATTTGCTGATGATGTCCTAGTATATATCACTCAATCACATATATCCATCCATGCTGTTATGGCTGAAATAGATCACTTTGTTACATGGTCAAATTTTAAAATCAATGCAGCGAAGTCTGAGGCCCTCGATGTCTCCCTCCCCAAATCCATATAGGATTCCATCCAGTCCAACTTTCCCTTTGCCTGGCCCTCACAGGGTATCAAATACTTAGGAATTCCTATTCATAGCGACCTCTCCCATCTATGTTATCTTAATTTTGGGCCCTTTATTGAACAACTCCATACAGACCACGGTTGGCAAGTTAGAACTGTAAGATTCACTACGTGAACCACTGGTGTTTTGTGGAAAAGCACATGTACACTGTGTTCCAAATTATTATGCAAAAAGTGTTTAGGAGTGATAAGGGAAGAATTTGTTTGTTTGTCAGTTAAACTCATTGATGGTGATGTGTGTCAGGGCTCTTTATATCACTGTAAGCAATTGCAGACACCTGTGCTAATTAGTTTGGCAGGTGTGTCCAATGAAAGGCAAGACTACTTAAGAAGGCTGTCTCACATTATTAAGCAGCCTACCTTTTCTGCCAAAATGGGAAAGAAAAAGGATGTGTCGGCTGCTGAGAAGCAACAAATTGTGGAGTGTTTAGGTCAAGGCATGACTACAATCAACATTGTGCGATGATCAGGATGAAGTGTCTTGGCAATCAAGAAGTATGTAGCTGATTCACAGTACACACGTGTGCGTGCTGATAAGGGCAAATTGAGGACTCTTTCCTACAGGCAATTACGTCAGGTTGAAAGAGCAGCGGCAAAAAAGCCTTGTCATAGCAGCAGACAAGTTTTTGAAGCTGCTGGTGCCTCCAATGTCCCCCGAACAACAAGATGCAGGGTCCTTCAGAGGTTTGCAGCTGTGCATACGCCATCCTGTCGACCTCCTCTATCCACTTCACACAAGCAGAAACGGCTCCAGTGGGCCAAACATTAAATGAAGACTGATTTCAAAACTGTTTTGTTCACGGATGAGTGCCGTGCAGCGCTCGATGGTCCAGATGGATGGAGTGGAGGATGGCTGGTTGATGGACACCCCACGCAAACACGGCTACAGCGCCAACTAGGAGGAGGTGGAGTAATGTTTTGGGCTGGAATCATGGGGAGAGAGATTATCGGCCCCTTTAGGATCCCTGAAGGCGCTAAAGATGAACTCCATAATGTATGTGGATTTTCTCAAACAGCACTTCCTGCCATGGTTCAAGAAGAAGAACCGTGTATTTCACAGCAAGATCATTTTTTTGCATGATAATGCACCATCTCATGCTGCACATAAAACATCTGCATCTCTGGCTGATATGGGCATAAAAGGGGACAAACTTATGGTGTGACCCCCATGCTCCCCTGACCTCTACCCCATTCAGAACCTTTGGAGCATCATTAAAAGGAGTGTCTATGATGGCGGGAGGCAGTTCACATCTAAGCAACAGCTCTGGGAGGGTATTCTGTCCTCATGCAAAACAATTGAAGCAGAAACCATCCAAAACCTGACAAATTCAATGGACGAGAGAGTTCAGAAGCTCCTTTCGAACAAGGGGTCCTATGTGAAAATGTAACATCACCTAGAATAAAGTTTTGAGTTGAAAACTGTTTGATTTCAGTTTCTAACAACCTGCTAATGCTTATAATTTCAAAAATGACCATTTTTTTGGTCTTTATTAAAATGAAAAGGTTGATCGAAAAGTTTGGGGGATCTAAGAGTGTGGCAACCCAGTAGTCATGATTACTTCGAATTCTGACAATATGAGGGTCATGCTGCAGGTAGTGCAGCAAGAAGGCACTTATGTGTCTTGCGCATCTCGGAGCCCCAAAATTATTTTCCGGGCTAGACGCAGCAAAAATTATTATTAATTTTAAATCTGGTGAAGCTTTAGTATAGATGGCCTAATAGGATCAGTGCTGCACACTGCTACAAAGCCCAAATTATTTTCCAGTCAAGATACAGATAAACATGATTAGTAATTTTAAATCTGGTGGAGCTTATTATAGATGGCCTAATAGAATCAGTGCTGCACACTGCTACAAAGCCCAAATTATTTTCCAGCCAAGATACAGATAAACATGATTAGTAATTTGAAAGCTTAAAACGGTTGGTAGGGTGATTTTAACCAATCATCAAGCTTTTACTCTCCCCAGGATGACACAGGGGTAGAAAAGTCGTTTCGGATCAATGATTTGTTCATCTTTATGAACGTGAGTCTGTCTACATTATCAGTGGAGAGCCGCGTGCACTTATCTGTCAGCACACCACCAGCAGCGCTGAACACACGTTCAGACAGAACGCTGGCTGCGGGGCATGACAAGATCTCCAAGGCGTAAGTGGCTAGCTCCGGCCATTTATCCAGATTGGAAGCCCAAAAAGAGCAAGGGTCCAGTGACACAGTCATGGCTTCAATGTTTACTTGGAGATACTCCTGTACCATCGTCTCTAGGCGTTGACTATGTGTCAGACTTCTTGTCTCCTGTGGCCTTGCAAAGGATGGGCTAAAAAAGTGGTGAAATGATTCCGCAAAATTGATGTTACCAGCAGATACTGTGGTTCTGTTACGGTTTGAGTGCTGAACACTTGACGGTCCCACGGTTGGCAAGTTGGAACTGTGAGATTCACTACGTGCACCACTGGTATTTTGTGGAAAAGCACATGTAAGATTCTGCAACAGTCTCTGCTGATACTCCTGCATGCGTGCATCCCTTTCTATGGCAGGAATAATTTCTGCAAATTTACTTTTGTACCGGGGATCTAACAGTGTGGCAACCCAGTAGTCAGGATTATTTCTAATTCTCACAATTCGAGGGTCATGTTGCAGGTAATGCAGCAAGAAGGCACTCATGTGTGTTGCGCATCCAGGAGCACCAAGTCCCTGTTGTGTTGGTGGCGAGGTAACAATCATGCTTCCTTCCTCTGTCCTCTCCCCCCAACCTCGCACAACAGAAATGTGATCAAGGTCTCCCTCATCTGATGAGTCTTCCATCAGTTCGTCTTCCACTTCTTCCTGGGCTCCTGCACCTTCCTCACTAGTTTGGCTGCTACCATGCGCCCTGGTAAAACCATCTCCCCCACCCTCACATGCCTGCCGCCTTGGTGCTGCCGACCGTCTGGACCTTGCAGATGTTAGCCCTTCCGCATACATCTCCTCCTCCTCTACTTCCTCCACCTCCTCTTGTGCCACCACCTGACTCCGAATTCTGTTTAACATGTGCTCCAGCATGTAAATCACCGGAATAGTCATGCTGATAATGGCATCGTCAGCACTAAACATCTTCGTCGCCATTTCAAAACTGTGCAGAAGGGTGCATAGGTGTTAGAATCTTGCTCTTAGGTTTTTTCTATTGCTGGTCAGATGACCTTGTTGGCCTCTTTAGTCCTGCTCCGCCCGTCTGGCTTTGCTGGACTTCATTGTATTACTACTCTTTAGCTAGCCGGTGCTCAGTATCTAACTCTGTTAGTTTGCTTGGTCTTCGGACCTCTTTGTTCTAGATATATTATTTGTTCGTCTGTCTGCTACTATTTCTGTTAGGAGGTGTCCATTTTGCTCCCAGTCCCTAGTACTTGTAGGGATTCCTTCCCCACATCTATAGGTCTCCGTACAGACTAGCTGAGGACTTTAGCAGGTCTGATCGCAGGATCAGGTCCCCTGTTAGATCGTAGGGATCAAGCTGAGTTCTATCGTAGGGACAGATCTCCTCTCTTTCCTTAGCTCTCGTAGCAGAACATAACAATAGGTCCCTGATCTGAGACCACTCCTCCAGCGTGATTTGCCCCACCTCTGGATCTCGTTGGCCCAGGCTCTACGTCAGAACGTATTGCACCAGGGCTTGTCGGTGCTGCCACAGTCGCTGCAACATGTGCAGAGTTGAATTCCACCGGGTAGGCACATCGCATTTTAGCCGGTGAAGTGGCAGGCCCAACGACATTTGTAGAGATGTAAGTCGCTGAGCTGCGGGATGCGAACGGCGGAAGTGAGCACACAGCGACCGTGCCCTCTGCAGAAGGCCATCTAGTCTGGGATAGTGGGCTAAAAATTGCTGGACAACCAGGTTCAACACATGAGCCATACAAGGCACGTGTGTGACATTGCCCCGGCGAAGGGCCGCACCCAGGTTTGCAGCATTGTCGCACACGGCCTTCCCTGGTTTCAGGTCCAGTGGAGGCAACCATTCATGAAATTGGTTCTCCAGAGCTGACCACAACTCCTCAGCTGTGTGACCACATTTCCCAGACATTTCAATGTAAAAACCGCCTGATGACGTTGAGCCCTACTGCCAGCATAGTAAGGAGGTGTGCAGGATCCCTTCTGCGCAGTTAGAAAGCTTGTGGCATGACCAGACAGGCTTTGGGTGCAGGTGGAAGACCGAGAGGAGGTTGAGGAGGCAGAAGCAGTGGAGGAACTTTGACATAAAGAGGATTGACGCACAACTCGTAGGGACGGCAAGACTTGGACAGCAGCCCCTTGTCCTGCTGTCACCATAGTTACCCAGTGCCCAGTCAGCGACATGTAACGCCCCTGTCCATGCCTACTCGTCCAAGTGTCTGTGGTGAAATGCACCCTGTCACACACAGAGTTTCTCAAAGAAGCGGTGATGTTGTGTGCGACATGCTGGTGGAGCGCAGGCACACCTTTCTATGAGAAGTAGTGCCGACTGGGCATCTGGTACTGGGGCACTGCGACGGACATAAGGTCTCGAAAATCCTCTGTGTCCACCAGGCGGAAAGGCAGCATTTCTGTAGCCAAGAGCTTGCAGATGGTGAAATTCAATCTCTTAGCTTTCTCATGGCTAGTCGGAAATGGTCTTTTACTTGTCCACATCTGAGGGACCGAGGGCTGGCTATTGTGCTTAGACGGGGTTGATAAGGGTGTTCCCGGCAAACTGCCGATCTGTGAGGAAGATGCAGGCGGACATGTTAGGTTGCCTTGATCCAAAGGTGGTGCTATCGATGTCGGACAGCGCTCAACACCAGCTGGTGTTACCACCTCCAAAGAAAATGATGACCTGCCAATCACGCTGGCTGTTGCGGGTAAAGAGGTGGCAGGTCTGTGCCCCAAAACAGGTGTGACTGCTGTCCCCCCAGTCACAGAGGATGAAGAGGCCGCGGATGCACAAGATATGGCAGACGGTGGTTGGCCCGGCCGGCTAGGCCGCATTGTAGCACACTGAGCTTCCCACTGCAACTTATGCTTCATGTCCATGTGCCGGTTCATGCATGAAGTACTCAAACTATGTATTTTTTGTCCTCTACTTAGCTTTTGCTGACAAATTTAACAGATAACACGAGTTGGGTCATCTTTATCGATCTGAAAAAATGCCCAGGCTATGCAAGGCTTAGCACCCATGCGACCTGAAGAGCCACCACGACTTGTGGTGAGAGGCAGAGTTGTGTTTGAGGATGCAGTTGTTGACGTGCTTCCAGTACTACGTCTCTGTCCAGGAAGGCGCAACCTGACCTCGTCGTCACTAGCATCTTCCTCCACCTCCTCTGCTGACCTCATCTCTTGGCTGACTGTGGGTTGACAGTAAGTGGGATCTCCAACCTCATCATCATCACCCTGTGCGTTATCACACCCGTCGTCCTCAGAGCCAACCTGTTCCTGCCCTGACAAAAAACTAAAGTTGTCGCTCCAATCAGGTATTTGAGTCTTATCATCGTCTTCCTCATTGTCTCCACCAACAGGAGTTACAGTTTGGGAATGAGGGTCTACATTATGGTCAGAACCTTCTGCGTCTGGTCCTGGATCCGACTCATAAAGATTCTGGGCATCAGTGCAGATCATTTCCTCGTCTGGATTCACAGAAGCGCTGGAGTCGACCTCTGATTCCCAGGCTATAGTATGAGTAAACAGCTCTGCAGACTCAACCATCTGTTCTACCTCATACTCAGACGGGCAGCTGGAGATTTGGGAGCTGTGAGGAAGCAAGTGCGATTGGGGTGACACCTTTGAGGACTGGAGTATTTGTGATGTTGAAGTTGATGTGGAGGAGAGCCCACTTAAAGGAGCACTTGATATCCGTTGAAGCACCTGCTGTTTTTGTGCCTCATCTGGAATTTGTAGCGATTGGCGTGGCCGTAAGAAAGGGATCTTATCACATTGTCCGCTAAAAGAAGTAGACATTTTAGTTTGGCTGGAAGATGGTCTTTCTTCTGCAGATGTTACTGTTGCTTTAACACCTACCCCACGAACACAACCTTTTTTCCCCTTCCCAACACGCCTATTCCCCTTTCCACCAGCAGCAGGCCTTTTTCCACTCATTTTGGTGGTTAACTAATTCACAACTCTGGAGTTGTTTGCACAAAAAAACAATGGATGGGAACCGAGCAGAGCTGAGTGGCCAAACTGTGGTATTAGGCCAAAACTATTGGTTGGGTTAGATGCAGAAAAAAATTATATTCAATTTGCAACCTGATGGAGGTCAGTATAGATGGACTAATAGAACAAGTCCCACACACAGCTAGAAGCCAAATATTTTTTCAGAGGTAGATGCAGAAAATTTTTTTATTCAGTTTGCAACCTGATGGAGGTTTGTATAGATGGATTAATAGAACAAGTCCCACACACAGCTACAAGCCCAATATTTTTTCAGAGGTAGATGCAGAAAAAAAATATATTCAGTTTGCAACCTGATGGAGGTCAGTATAGATGGACTAATAGAGAAAGTCCCACACACTGCTAGAAGGCCAAATATTTTTTCAGAGCTAGATGCAGACAAAAAATTATTTTGAATTTGCAACCTGATGGAGGTCAGTATAGGTGGACTAATAGAACAAGTCCCACACACTGCTAGAAGGCCAAATATTTTTTCAGAGCTAGATGCAGAAAAAAATTATATTCAGTTTGCAACCTGATGGAGGTCTGTATAGATGGATTAATAGAACAAGTCCCACACACAGCTAGAAGCCCAAATATTTTTTCAGAGGTAGATGCAGATAAAAATTATTTTTAATTTGCAACCTGATGGAGGTCAGTATAGATGGACTAATAGAGAAAGTCCCACACACTGCTAAAAGGCCAAATATTTTTTCAGAGCTAGATGCAGATAAAAATTATTTTTAATTTGCAACCTGATGGAGGTCAGTATAGATGGACTAATAGAGAAAGTCCCACACACTGCTAGAAGGCCAAATATTTTTTCAGAGCTAGATGCAGATAAAAATTATATTCAATTTGCAACCTGATGGAGGTCAGTATAGATGGACTAATAGAACAAGTCCCAAACACAGCTAGAAGCCCAAATATTTTTTCAGAGGTACTGTAGATGCAGATAAAAATTATTTTTAATTTGCAACCTGATGGAGGTCAGTATAGATGGACTAATACAACAAGTCCCACACACAGCTAGAAGCCCAATATTTTTTCAGAGGTAGATGCAGAAAAAAATATATTCAGTTTGCAACCTGATGGAGGTCAGTATAGATGGAGTAATAGAACAAGTCCCACACACAGCTAGAAGCCCAAATATTTTTTCAGAGGTAGATGTGATGCGCCCCCTGGGCCAGTGCTGTTTGGGGATTACCCGGAGCCGGATCAGATGGAGGTTGTAGTCTCCGAGTGGCGGCGACCCGGTCCGTGCCCAGGGTGTCAAACTCAGTGTGTGGCAGTCTTTACAGATGTTGGTAAAGGTCCTTAGTGTCGACTACGCCACCCGTTGATTTGCGGTCAAAAGGCCGCCGCTGCAGAAGGGTCCGCTGAGGCTGTTGGTATGTGTGCAGCTCTGGTAGTATAACCCCCAACGGGAGGGGTATAGCCTCAGGGGGTCAGATGTAGAGGATGGTGGTTGTGAAGGTGCAGGATGAATCAGCAAGAAGACTCAGAGTCGGGCTGTGCAGTTCAGGGGTTTTTACTTACGGGTGTTCTTATGGTCACTCTGGCCTGAAGCGACCACCCGAGCCATGCTGCGTCCACCAGGTCCTGGACTCGGCCAACCCCCAAGTAATTCTGGAGCGTGGTCCTGAGCTCCTGTCTGACTTTCCCTCTCTTCTGGCCGTTCTCACCAGGGATCCACCTATGTCCGGCTCCCTCGGGTCTCTTGGTGGGTACACCCCTTCTGGGTTCCCTGACCCTATACCTGGTATGCCTTCCTAGTGGATTTGGTGAGGGTCGTGGCAGATCCTGCCCACGACCTCCGGTCTCTGGCTAAGGTGTGCTTTGTCCTCTGCCAGCTTGGGATCCGGTACCCTGGGTGCCAACCCTTCACCCTGCTGTTTGTATTCTGGGGTCTTGGGGTTCCTTCTCCTTCTCTCTGGGTCCTTCTGACTCCTCTCTCAGTCTTGGCCTTGGAGCTGGGCCCAGCCGGAACCACAACTCCCTGTCAGCCCTTCTGGCTGAGCTTCTCTGCTCTGCTCCTCTGACTCAACTCTGACAGACTGACTCACTCTACAAAAGACCCTGTCCTAAGATGGTGCCCACCTTATATACTCCCTCTATGTGTGAGCTCAGGTGACCAGCACCCAATGAGCTCCTAGCTTTACCCAGACTGCTCCCCCTATCTGCCCCTACACTACTGGGATGTTCCACCCCCCTCCCACTCCAGCCAGGGACAGACACTATCGTACCTGCACATAAACTGGTGGGAGTACCGTCGATCTGTCCCCCGGAAATGGGATGTATGTAGTGTATGCAGCCTACTAGCTCAGTTCCACACTCCATCCTTACCCGGGAGTGGAATACCACACCTCTGGCTTGAGATGTAATACCCCTGTAGCAGCCGAATCCTCAGGGTGCTACAGATGCAGATAAAAATTATTTTTAATTTGCAACCTGATGGAGGTCAGTATAGATGGACTAATAGAGAAAGTCCCACACACTGCTAGAAGGCCAAATATTTTTTCAGAGCTAGATGCAGATAAAAATTATATTCAATTTGCAACCTGATGGAGGTCAGTATAGATGGACTAATAGAGAAAGTCCCACACACTGCTAGAAGGCCGAATACTTTTTCAGAGCTAGATGCAGATAAAAATTATATTCAATTTGCAACCTGATGGAGGTCAGTATAGATGGACTAATAGAACAAGTCCCACACACAGCTAGAAGCCCAAATATTTTTCAGAGGTACTGTAGATGCAGATAAAAATTATTTTTAATTTGCAACCTGATGGAGGTCAGTATAGATGGACTAATAGAGAAAGTCCCACACACTGCTAGAAGGCCAAATATTTTTTCAGAGCTAGATGCAGATAAAAATTATTTTTAATTTGCAACCTGATGGAGGTCAGTATAGATGGACTAATAGAGAAAGTCCCACACACTGCTAGAAGGCCAAATATTTTTTCAGAGCTAGATGCAGATAAAAATTATATTCAATTTGCAACCTGATGGAGGTCAGTATAGATGGACTAATAGAACAAGTCCCACACACAGCTAGAAGCCCAAATATTTTTTCAGAGGTACTGTAGATGCAGATAAAAATTATTTTTAATTTGCAACCTGATGGAGGTCAGTATAGATGGACTAATAAAACAAGTCCCACACACAGCTAGAAGCCCAATATTTTTTCAGAGGTAGATGCAGAAAAAAATATATTCAGTCTGCAACCTGATGGAGGTCAGTATAGATGGAGTAATATAACAAGTCCCACACACAGCTAGAAGCCCAAATATTTTTTCAGAGGTAGATGCAGATAAAAATTATTTTTAATTTGCAACCTGATGGAGGTCAGTATAGATGGACTAATAGAGAAAGTCCCACACACTGCTAGAAGGCCACATATTTTTTCAGAGGTAGATGCAGAAAAAAATATATTCAGTTTGCAACCTGATGGAGGTCTGTATAGATGGATTAATAGAACAAGTCCCACACACAGCTAGAAGCCCAATATTTTTTCAGAGGTAGATGCAGAAAAAAATATTTTCAGTTTGCAACCTGATGGAGGTCAGTATAGATGGACTAATACAACAAGTCCCACACACAGCTAGAAGCCCAATATTTTTTCAGAGGTAGATGCAGAAAAAAATATATTCAGTTTGCAACCTGATGGAGGTCTGTATAGATGGATTAATAGAACAAGTCCCACACACTGCTAGAAGCCCAATATTTTTTCAGAGGTAGATGCAGAAAAAAATATATTCAGTTTGCAACCTGATGGAGGTCAGTATAGATGGACTAATACAACAAGTCCCACACACAGCTAGAAGCCCAATATTTTTTCAGAGGTAGATGCAGAAAAAAATATATTCAGTTTGAAACCGGATGGAGGTCTGTATAGATGGATTAATAGAACAAGTCCCACACACAGCTAGAAGCCCAATATTTTTTCAGAGGTAGATGCAGAAAAAAATATATTCAGTTTGCAACCTGATGGAGGTCAGTATAGATGGACTAATACAACAAGTCCCACACACAGCTAGAAGCCCAATATTTTTTCAGAGCTAGATGCAGAAAAAAATTATATTCAATTTGCAACCTGATGGAGGTCAGTATAGATGGACTAATAGAATGATGCTATGCCCAAAAGATTTTACTTCACTAGGTGCAGTAAAAAAATTGGTATTCTATACACAGGTGGTATATCTTGCAACACAGATAGGCTACTCCACTGACTAACACACTCTGCAATAGGCCAAAAAGGATTAGCTTTGCTAGATTCAGCCAAATGCTGTGAAGAAAACTTGCATAGCACTGGCACAGACCTGCCTGGCAAAAACTGATAGGAACTGATGTAACCTAGTCCTGAAAAGGACTCCAATTACAATTAGTCTTTACTCCCACAATCTATCTATTTAAGAGCACAGACCTGCCTGATAAAAGTCGTAGGAAATGCTGTAACCTAGTCCTTAAAAGGACTGCAATCACAACTATTCCCTACTCCCAAGCTATCTGTAGATTTGTGCGAAAATTGGCTTGAAATTAACAAGGTATAGCGCACACAGCAACAGCGGTGCCGTCTAACACGCAGCTGCAGCAGTGAGAAAATGGTGGCGACGGGGAAAATGGCTTGGTCTTATAGGGCAAGGACATGTGACATACACTGCCAATGACACATGCCCTTGCTTGTGTGAAAAAAAGCACTTCGCTCCGTGTGTGCGCTGCTGATAGGCTGACAGATTGCACCTCCCCACTGTAAATGCGGGAAAGAGAAAAAAAAAATGGAGATCTTCATTGTTCCTGCAGAGATCCATCCCCTGCCCCTCCCCCCACCCCGCTGTACACTCAAACTGCGTATTAACATTAATTTTCATCATTACTGAGAAAAAATCCAGTTATGATTTTGGTGCACGAACAGTTATCGAGCATAACCTCGAACAGCCGAATTTTTCTCAAATTGTTCGTGTTCGCCGAACGGCTCGAACACCGCCCAAAACAGCTCGAATTTGAGATTGGCGAACAGTTTGAGTAGAACAACGCTCATCTCTACTAATGATGAGGGGCATATCAGGGGCGTCAGCGTAGCGGTGTCTGACCGTAGTAGCATTTCCCTTCCAACTACTGAATTGGGGAGATGTGACAAAGAGATTCATCATCAGACAATCCATAAAAGGGTGGAAAAGGAGTCAGCCAAGTCTGGAGTGTAGACGTCCCGTCCCGTGTCACTAAAACTGATTTCTCACATCATATCCCTAACACCATTAACATGACACTCACAATTTGAAGCAACACTACTGTCTACTGCATTTGCAATCACCTTCTTCGGGGCGCTATGCTTAAGCGAATTAGTCCCTCAATCCAAAATTACCACCAGTGGAGGCTTATTACACCAGGACGTAGTCATAGCCAATAATGCAATACGTCTACGCATACGCAAACCGAAAACGGTTCCAGCGGGCAGGGGCACTTGAGTACTTCTACAACCCACAAATGGTACACTGAGTCGGGTCACAATAGTAAAAACATATATAACCATCAGATCACAAAGTCATTTCTTCCTATCACACATTGATGGAACGCCATTATCAAGATACCAGTTCCAAGCTATATTTAATAAATGCCTAACATCGGCAGGGAACCACCCCAAAGATTACAGGACACACTCATTCCACATAGGCGTGGCCACGGAAGCAGCAAGAGCAGGACTGTCAGAAACGGAAGTTCAGAGGATAGGGAGATGGCGATCCACGTGTTTGGCGAGATACATAAGACCGGACTTGTTATCCTGACGTGGTTTGTTTCTTTTACAGGTGATGCTAAGCCAACAGTGTGGGTGATAGGCCACTCGTATATATATTAGGCAGAAAAAAGGGCGAAAGTCCACCCAGGTGGGAGGAAATTAGAGTTTCATAACACATATTTCAACTGGAGAGGTATTAGAGGCCTGCAATGGCCACAGGTACTAATGGAGGTAATCAAGGTAGAGAGAGAGGCAAGAGGTCTGGTCATCTTAGTTATACAGGCCGGGGGAAACAACCGAGGTCATCACAAGAGCGCATAACTAATGGCAATAATGAAACTAGACACTGAGCGCTTCAGAGAATTTTTCACCAAACTAGCTATAGAATGGTCAGAGATTGTGCCGATAGCGGTATGGCAAGGTGCGCGAGACATCACGGCCATCGAACGGACAAGGCGGGTAATAAATATTCGGATGGCAAAATTTAGAAGAGACAGAGGCGGTGTAGTGATACGACACCGACAACTGGAAGGAGATAAAGCAGGCCTCATATGGCCCAACGGTGTTCACTTAATGGATATTGGACTGGACATATTCCTGTCAGGACTCCAGGACGGAGTGGAACAAGCATTAAGAGTGATGGATGGGGGTCAGCGTCCTGCATACGAGTACGAAGGATCCTCCGTGGCCTGGAAATAGAAAGGACATGTTGGAGAGTTACACTTGTTGGCCAACTTGCCGGTGTGGAGACACAGGGCATGCTGCAGCAAGCTGAATTATTTTAGAAATAAAATGCCTTTCTAATGGAATGAGTATAAAGAGTTAATAAAGTTGTGACCGATCCTCACCCATCCAGTTGTAAGAGTTACATTATTGTATTGTCAAGGAAAGGGGGGCGGTAGGTGGGCTGAGTATCTGGGCTTGGTTGGGGGTCCCCACAGTCTGCCTAGGCTAGATGCAGTTAAAAATTCTTATTAGATACACAGGCGGTGTAGCTTGCTTCAGAGCTGGGCTACTACTCTGACTAGCAGACACTGAAGCTTTGGAGCAGACTTCTGAGTAAACAGCTCTTCAGACTCAACCATCTGTGTTACCCCAAGCCATAGTGTATGTAGTTTCTTACGGTTAAAAGGGGGGGGGGGAGTGACCCAACACACCTGGAATTGACGATGCCAACGTCACGTAAAACATAGCAAGGGGACTCCAAAAAGAGTCTCCATTTTTTCCAAAAATTGTGGCACAGACACCACTTAAGGGGCATCAATTGCCACAGAGTTGCTTAAAATGGTTGGTGAGGTGATTTTACCAAATCCTCAAGCTTTTAGTCTCCCCAGGATGACACAGGGGTAGAAAAGTCCTTGCGGATCCGTGATTTGTTCATCTTTATGAACGTGAGTCTGTCTACATTCTCAGTGGACAGGCGCGTGCGCTTATCTGTCAGCACACCACCAGCAGCACTGAACACACATTCAGAGAGAACGCTGGCTGCATGACAAGATCTCCAAGGCGTGACTGGCGAGCTCCGGACATTTTTCCAGATTAGAAGCCCAAAATGAGCAAGGGTCCAGTGACACAGTCATGGCTTCGATGTTCACTCCTGTACCATCCTCTCTAGGCGTTGACTATGTGTCAGACTTCTTGTCTCCTGTGGCCTTGCAAAGGATCGTCTAAAAAAGTGGTGAAACGGTACCACAAAATTGCTGTTACCAGCAGATATTGTGTTACTGTTACGGTTTGAGTGATGAAGACTCGACAGTCCCACGGTTGGCAAGTTAGAACTGTGAGATTAACTACGTGCACCACTGGTGTTTTGTGGAAAAGCACATGTAAGATTCTGCAACAGCCTCTGCTGATACTCCTGCATGCGTGAATCCCTTTCTATGGCAGGAATTATTTCGGCAAATTTACTTTTGTACCGGGGATCTAAGAGTGTGGCAACCCAGTAGTCGGGATTACTTTGAATTCTGACAATCCAAGGGTCATGTTGCAGGTAGTGCAGCAAGAAGGCACTCATGTGTCTTGCGCATCCAGGAGGACCAAGTCCTTGTTGTGTTGGTAGCGAGGTAAGAATCATGCTTCCTTCCTCTGCCCTCTCCCCCCAACCTCGCACAACAGAAATGTGATCAAGGTCTCCCTCATCTGATGAGTCTTCCATGCCCATCGCCAGTTCGTCCTCCACTTCTTCCTCGGCTACTGCACCTTCCTCAACAGTTTGGCTGCTACCATGCACCCTGGTTAATCCCTCTCCCCACCCTCCCATGCCTGCCGCCTTGGTGCTGCTGACCGTCTGGACCTTGGAGATGTTATCCCTTCCGCATACGACTCCTCCTCTACTTCCTCCACTTCCTCTTGTCCCACCACCTGACTCCGAATTCTGTTTAATGTGTGCTCCAGCATGTATATCACTGGAATAGTCATGCTGATAATGGCATCGTCAGCACTAAACATCTTCGTCGCCATTTCAAAACTGTGCAGAAGGGTGCATACGTCCCTGATCTGAGACCACTCCTCCAGCGTGATTTTCCCCACCTCTGGATCTCGTTGGCCCAGGCTATACGTCAGAACGTATTGCACCAGGGCTTGTCTGTGCTGCCACAGTCGCTGCAACATGTGCAGAGTTGAATTCCACCGTGTCGGCACATCGCATTTCAGCCGGTGAAGTGGCAGGCCCAACGACTTCTGTAGACATGTAAGTCGTTGAGCTGCGGGATGCGAACGGCGGAAGTGAGCACACAGCGACTGTGCCCTCTGCAGAAGGCCATCTAGTCCGGGATAGTGGGCTAAAAATTGCTGGACAACCAGGTTCAACACGTGAGCCATACAAGGCACGTGTGTGACATTGTCCCGGCGAAGGGCCGCACCCAGGTTTGCAGCATTGTCGCACACGGCCTTCCCTGGTTGCAGGTCCAGTGGAGACAACCATTCATGAAACTGGGTCTCCAGAGCTGACCACAACTCCTCAGCTGTGTGACTCACATTTCCCAGACATTTCAAAGTAAACACCATCTGATGCCATTGAGCCCTGCTGCCAGCATAGTGAGGAGGTCTGCAGGATTCCTTCTGCGCAGTTAGAAAGCGGGTGGCGTTACCAGACAGGCTTTGGGTGCAGGTGGAGGACCGAGAGGAGGTTGAGGAGGCAGAAGCAGTGGAGGAACTTCTAGATAAAGAGGATTGACGCACAACTTGTGGGGACGGCAAGGCTTGGACAGCAGCCCCTTGTCCTGCTGTCACCATAGTTACCCAGTGCCCAGTCAGCACCATGTAACGCCCCTGTCCATGCCTACTCGTCCTAGTGTCTGTGGTGTAATGCACCCTGTCACACACAGAGTTTCTCAAAGAAGCGGTGATGTTGTGTGCGAAATGCTGGTGTAGCGCAGGCACACCTTTCTTTGAGAAGTAGTGCCGACTGGGCATCTGGTACTGGGGCACTGCGACGGACATAAGGTTTCAAAAATCCTCTGTGTCCACCAGGCGGAAAGGCAGCATTTCTGTAGCCAACAGCTTGCAGATGGTGAAATTCAACCTCTTAGCTTTGTCATGGCTAGGAGGAAATGGTCTTTTACTTGTCCACATCTGAGGGACCGAGGGCTGGCTGTTGTGCTTAGACGGGGTTGAGTAGGGTGTCCCCGGCAAACTGCCCGTTTGTGAGGAAGATGCAGGCGGAAAATTTAGGCCGCCTTGATCCAAAGGTGGTGCTCTCGATGTCAGAGAGTGCTCAACACCAGCTGGTGTTTCCACTTCCAAATGAAATGATGACCTGCCAATCACACTGGCTGTTGCGGGTAAAGAGGTGGCAGGTCTGCATCCAAAAACATGTGTGACTGCTGTCCCCCCAGTCACAGAGGATGAAGAGGCCGCGGATGCACAAGATGGGCCAGACGGTGATTGGCCGCATTGTAGCACAGTGAGCTTCCCACTGCAACTTATGCTTCATATCCATGTGCTGGTTCATGCATGAAGTACTCAAACTATGGATTTTTTGGCCTCTACTTAGCTTTTGGTGACAAATATTACAGATAACACGAGTTGGGTCATCCCTATCAATCTGAAAAAATGCCCAGGCTATGCAAGGCTTAGAGCCCATGCGACCTGAAGAGCCACCACGACTTGTGGTCAGAGGCAGAGTTGTGGTTGAGGATGCAGTTGTTGACGTGCTTCCAGTACTCTCTGTCCAGGAAGGCGCAACCTAACCTCGTCGTCAATAGCATCTGTGACGCCCAGCTGCGCTTGGTTTCACAGATCCTAGAAGAGTGCATTTATGGAGTCCTCCACAAGAGGCCCCCATAAACATTCACACATCTCCACCTTCCACCTCAGACCAGCAGAGGGAGCCCGTTAGCGATATAAATAGGGAAGGTGGAGCTAGGCAGTTAAGTTCCTCTGAAGAGTTCCTGCAGTAGAGAAGCCTAAGAGAGGTCAGTCTGCAGTGGAGCTCAGTCTAGTCTAGAGAACTCAGTTAATAGTTCAGCAGTGGAGCACGAGGCTCCTGCTAGATAGATTCTGGGAGCCCAGTGTAAGGCAGCACTAGTCATCATAATGGGGGATACTCACTGCACCGGGTAAATTAGGCACACGTGCAATGTCCTTCCGGTATTTTCTCAATACAGCAGTTTATTATCTTATCATAAACCGCATATCACACAGTCCTTCTTAGTATATCACCGGCATGTTTACACACTTCACATCCGGGAGTCTCTCAAGTAGCAGACAGGCCCTATTGGCCCAAGTTAAAGCCTTCAGCAAGGTAATACTATAGCAATGTCTATATAAGTGTCCATATAACAAAGTGTATTACCTTTGCCGGGTTTAGCTGCTGCAGTCCATTTAATCCGCCACCACTGTGGCTTTGAGGCTTCCCAGGTAAGGGTCTCCAGCCGTCGTTCCCTCAAAGGCCACTGACATCCACACAGGATCCAGGCTCTGCCTTTCAGGACTCTTCCTCAAGCCTCTGCCTTCCAAAGCCACTAGTATCCACACAGGATCCAGTCTTTACCTCTCAGGCTGCCAGGCTTCACTCGGCCTCACTAGGCCTCTCACAAACGGTGTCCCACACACACGGAGCACAGGCCTCACGCCTCACACTGAACACACCTGTCTCCCATCAAGCAGGGTTTATATATGCATCCTGTGCACACACACACACATACTGACAGGACCTTGCTGATGTCACAGTCATGTGATCAGACAGACATTCTGTGCGTGCAGGACCAGTGCTATGTCACAGTCATGTGACCAGTCACCTGAGGGGAAAAGGTACATGGTCAGGTAAAACACATCCTGGACCATTACCGTAATGCCAGCAAGTCGCGGCATTACATATCCCCCCCCTCTGTTTAAACTTGTGGGGTTGAACACATAATATACACAATCACCTCATATCCCACAGCTCATACAGAGACCATGTACTTTACAATTGTGCTACTGAGCCCCTGGAACCTTAGTCAACCACATTAGCCCATTACTTAGGGACCTACCATTTGTCACTGTCACTGACTTCGTCACGTCACCTTTCCAGGTCGTAACCTTGTCAGAGCTCCCCCGCTCCCAGCGGTCAGTTGTAACCTTGTCAGGTCTCCCCCGCTCCCAGCGGTCAGTCATAATCTTGTCAGACCTCCCCCGCTCCCAGCGGTCAGTTGTAACCTTGTCAGCTTGTCACGTCTCCCCCGCTCCCAGCGGTCAGTCATACAGCGGTGTGACTCACATGCTCTGGTCTCTAAGGTCCAGTTCGACTCCGTACTGTCCCGTCCTCTATTGGGTCGTTTGTGTGGGCTGTTTAAACCTGAGTTACTGGAGGTCTCACTACCTCTAAACCCACGCCTACTACTCTCAGGACATTTTGAAAGGTCCCTAACTCCAGCTATAGCTGTTCTGTTATTTAGGGGGCCCTTTCTCTGTCTGATCTCATAATTTCTAGACGGCTGCCATCTTCTGCTACTCAGATGATGCTGTCTATCCACTCGCAGTCTAGCGAGATTCAACTGTTCTACCTCTTGCAGGTAGGTCACTCGGTATTCTAACAGCATGCGCATATATCCCAGGCTTTCTTCTGTTCCTACAGCGGAGAATGATACCATGCCGTCTTCGTCTGGTATCCAGTCCTGATGATCACGTGGACTGCTTACTTTCACCACACCAGACTTCTTGACCATCATCTGCATGGCTCGACCATTTATCCCAACGAGCTTCTTGACCAGAACATGAGGCACCCGGATGACCTCTTCACGCATACTGTGAGCTTTCCTCATCAACTCCAGTTGCCTAACGGCTTGTTCCGTCTTCAACTGGAGAAACCGCTTTGTGCGAATACATCGCCAGTGCATTTCACTTAGGATAGCCACCCTCTTCACTGTGACTTCGCTCGTGGACAGGACCACCAGCTGTTTAGCTTCTGAGGTCAAGTACACCTTACAGGCTCCCACGGCCTTCTTAAACTCCTCATGCATGGACTCACTGGTGCATTCTTCCCTCAAATCCTCGGGCACATCTACGAGGCACTTGTACCAAGACGTTTCGGTCTCACCAGTGGTTTCCAGACGATCAACCAGCTCAGGTTTCAGGGGCAACTGACCGCCAGCTTCTTCACCCTGTATGCTTCCCCTGAGCTGACTCACAGCTACAAATTCACGAATTTTCGTCTTGACCACTTCCATCTCATATTTATCTGTGGTTAACACTCTCTTAGCTCTCCTCAAGTCCACCTTCTCATGGTATAAGGGAGTGAGTGCAACGTGTTCGCCCTTTTCCTTCTCCAAGAAGGCCTCGTTCACTGACTGATACTTTGTCAGGAGACTTTTGAGCCCGGAAACTTCTTCCTCTAGCTCCGCCACTCGCCTCTCAGCAGCCCGTCTCTGAAGCTCTTCCTGCTTCAACTGCTCTTCCAGCAGCAGAGCTCTCTCAGACCTCTCCGTCTCCAATGTGCCCACTCTGCTCTCAATAGCCAGTCTCTCACGCTTCTCTTGCGTCCACTGGGTTTGGAGCAACTCCTTGAGCTGCTTGATCTCGGCTTCGACATCCACCGAACCCTCCGAGCCCACATCACTCGAGGAGGTATCTGCTTCATACCTCCCATCACCAGCGGTCAACTCCTGGCCCTGGTCTGTGGCTTTTCCGATGGACTCCTCCATCCTCTCTCGCTCAGCTTCCATCTTGCTGACTGTTTCCTTAAGGTACGTCTCCACCTTCAGGAGAGTATCACAGGACATCTGTAGCTCCTTCACCTGAGCTTCCAGATCTAGGGTCTTTCCCCGGAGATCATCATTCTCCTCACGGGTGTCTTGCAGAGTGGTCTCAACCACTTGGCGCACTTGCTCTGCACCCGCCTTATCCTCCTCTAGTTTTTTCTTCACCTTGAGGAGCTCCTCATAATCTCTCTTACTCTGTTGCAGTTCCCTACTGCATTCACCACACTCCTTCTTGGAGTCACACAGCTCCTGGTTGAGCTGTTTGCGCAGTCGTTCTAGGGTTTGTTCACGCCCCCAGCAACTTCATGCTGCAGCGCCTCTTTCAGGGCAGACAGCTCTAACTGTACCAGGGAGAAGCGATCTTTCACCTCGCATAACTCATCTTCACACACCGCTCTGTCAATCTCTAATTGAAAAACCTCCTCCTTGATTTTGCGGCGGTCCTCCTTAATTGCGTAGAACATTTCCTTCCACTGGTTAATTTCCGCGTTGCTTCCCTCCACGTCTCGCTGCCAGTTCCTCATAACCTGGTATATTTTCTGCTGTTCAGATTCCAGGTTCAGCTGGTCTGAGGACACGTTCCCCAGGTTTTCCCTTAGTTGCTGCACGTCACTCTGATACTGCTGCCTGATAGGCTCCAGCTCTTGGTCATGACTGGCCGCCTCCTCTTTCAGGGCTGTCAGATCCTTCTGACTCGGTACCGTACCGGAGGTTGCTACTGGCAACATCACCTCCTTTTCTATCTCTAATGGAGGATCCACCCTTGAAGCAAAGGCACACAGTACTACATTCTCTTTATTTTCATTTTCAGCGAGGACTACCGGAGCAACCTTTTTGTGGCCCTTGCGCCGTCGACGACGAGAGGGGGACTCTCTCCCCTCGTCTAGCCTCTCCTGACTGAACTCACTTTTTACTTTCATAGTGTCACAGTCAGCTACGGGGTCTGTGTCACTCCCCATGGTTTTGTGGACTAGCAGGTCACCTCCCACTTTGACGTCACCCCCTTCTACTGGAGTTCTCCCGTTATCAACGGCCACATTGTTCTTTTTAGGAGGTACAAACACACAACCAGTAAAAATTTCCAGTTTTCTGCACTCTACGCTGTTTTGAAAATCCGCCCCTTTTTTAGACTCCACCCCCTTTTTAACAACCACACTGGCAGGGTAATTTTTAGAAAAAAAATCAGCAATAGTCTTAGGACTTAGTTCACAACAGCTCTTTCCACCTCCCGGGCACTCTGGGACAACACTGGCGCCCCCGGAGAGTTCATAGAATGGTTCACTGCTGCCATTCCATATGGTGCCCACAGCTCCTGTGGTTCCTGCACCATGTCCAGTTTCATGTCCAGTAGATGTTTCTCATACAGTGCCTACAAGTAGTATTCAACCCCCTGCAGATTTAGCTGGTTGACACATGCGGAATTAACTTGGCATTGTGACATTTGTACTGTAGATCAGCCTGGAAGTGGGAAATGCACTGCAGCAATTTTTTTTTTTTTTATTTTTTTTTTTTTAAACGTTAAAAGTTAATTCAGAGTGTCATTTATTATTCAACGCCTCAAACCACAAGAATTCTGTTTGATCCCCCTAAAGTATTAAGAAATAGTTCAGGCACCAAGAATAATGAGCTTCACATGTGTGGATTAAAGATCTCTTTTGCCAGCCTTTACTGACTATTTAAGACGCTCCCCAAACTTGTGAACAGCACTCAGACATGGTCAACATGGGAAAGACAAAGGAGCATTCCAAGGCCATCAGAGACAAGATCGTGGAGGGTCACAAGGCTGGCAAGGGGTACAAAACCCTTTCCAAGGAGTTGGGCCTACCTGTCTCCACTGTTGGGAGCATCATCCATAAGTGGAAGGCTTATGGAACTACTGTTAGTGACGCGCCCCCTGGGCCAGTGTTGTTGGGGATACCCGGAGCCGGATCAGATGGGGGTTGTAGTCTCCGAGTGGCTGTGACCCGGTCCGTGCCCAGGGTGTCAAGCTCAGTGTGTGGCAGTCTTTATGATGTTACTAGATGTTCTTTTGTGTCGACTACGCCACCCGTTGAATTGCGGTCAATACGGCCGCCGCTGCAGCAGGGTCCGCTGAGGCTGGTGATGTATGTGCAGCTCAGGTAGTATAACCCCCAACGGGAGGGGTATAGCCTCAGGGGGTCAGTTGCAGAGGATGGGGGTTGTGGTGGTGCAGCGGGGATGGAAATGAGACTCAGAGTCGGGCTGTGCAGTTCAGGGTTTGTTTACTTACTGCAGTTGTTCTGGTCACTCCGGCCTTAAGTGACCACCCGAGCCGTGCTGCGTCCACCAGGTCCTGGACTCAGCCAACCCCCAGGTGATTCTGGAGCGTGGTCCTGAGCTCCCTTTCTGTCCTGTCCTCTTCTCTGGCCTTCCCCACCAGGGATCCACCTATGTCCGGCTCCCTCGGGCCTCTTGGTGGTAAACCCTTGTCTCTGGGTTCCCTGACCCTATTCCTGGTCTGCCTTCCGGGTGGATTTAGTGGGTGATCGTGGCAGATCGATCCTGCCCACGACCTCCGGTTCCTGGCTAAGGTGTGCTGTAGCCTCTGCCAGCTTGGGATCCGGTACCCTGTTGCCAACTCTTCACCCTCTGGTCTAATTTGGGCTCTTGGAGTTCCTTCTTTCTCCCCCTCTGGGTCTTTCTTTCTCCTCTCTCTCTCTCTCTTGGCCTTGGAGCTGCTCTTCTCCTCTGCTCTGACAGACTGACCTCACTCTGCAAAAGACTGACCCTGATCTAAGATGGTTCCCACCTTATATACTCCCTCTATGTGTGAGCTCAGGTGACCAGCACCCAATGAGCTCCTAGCTTTACCCAGGCTGCTCCCCCTATCTGCCCCTACACTACTGGGATGTTCCACCCCCCTCCCACTCCAGCCAGGAACAGACACTGTCGTACCTGCACATTTCTCTAGTGGGAGTACCATCGGTCTGTTCCTCGGAAATGGAATGTGTGTAGTGTATGCAGCTAGCTGAGCTCAGTTCCACACTCCATCCTTACCCGGGAGTGGAATATCACACCTCTGGGTTGAGGTGCAATACCCCTGTAGCAGCCAAATCCTCAGGGTGCTACATTCCCCCCTGGTAAATCACAGCACGTCCTCGGGCTGTAAGATATAAACATCCACAAACATACATTTTTTTTTTTTTCATAAACATCAACATATAAACATATAAAACATCACATATATTATCAGCAATAAAACTTTTCATAAATAACATTCTTGTTAACACTCTTGCTCCTCCGGCCACGGTGCAACTTGTGACCGGGTAAAGTGCTACAGTCTCTTGAAGAAAACAGTTTCCTATAAAACCGGTAGGGGGAGCTTTAGGAAGCGCAACTATATACAAGGGGATATGGCCGCTCTCAGTCCTCGGCCAGGTATTAGGAACTAGGGACACACGAGCATCAGTTCAATTGGCTGGTCCCAACGGGGACTATATTTTAACTAGAACAGTTCTTATACCCTGACGGGTAACTATGTACAGTCTCTCTCTACCGTACTTCAACGACGGCGTCCTCCTGCTCCTTCTTTAGATTCTTCAGACCCGTCCGGGTCCTCTTGCTCCTCCTCACACCGCAGCTCCTCCTCCGTCAGGCGATGCACATGGAGGGCGTAGGGTCCTTTGGCACACTTGTGCCGGGTGAAGGTGACCTCGTCCCCTACGTACAGGTCACGACCTCTGTGTCCCTCCGGCAGATGGCTTTCTACGTCTCTGCGGGTCACAAAGACGTCGCCGGGGGTATGATGGTCTCTAATAAAGCCCCATCCGTGCTGCATGTTGAATTTTATCACAGTCCCGGTGGAAGGGGGACCATGAGCTGCACGGGGATTCCTCCTGGTCCGGCTCTTCTGCTCCGCGCTCCTTATCTGCGCTTGCTGTTCCCGGACCCGCCTCTCTCTCCGCTCCCTCTCGAAGACCTCGAGCTGCTGCCGGCAGCACTCTGCACGCTCCGCTGCGGCCGCCCGAGTCTCCTGGGTGAACCCCATGAGGTCTTCTCCGGTGGGGTCCCACTCGAACTGTGCCTCCTCCAGCGGGGGCGAGGTCCTCTTTACGGGCTTCGGAGCCGGAATCAGGGGCTCGCACATGGGCCTTGCTCTCTGGAGTTCCAGCTGAATGTACTCCTGGGGCCATACAAAGGGCTGCCCATCCGGGCACGTATGCTGGGCGAATAGATCTTCACCCAGGTGCGGCACTCTAGATGCTGAGGGCGCGTTGATGGTAGCGGCGCCCGGGTTAACCAGGCCTTGCGACCAGGCCTGGGGCACCTTAAAGGCAAAGGGCACCGTAAGAACGGCGGCGCCCTGGGTTATTCGGCCCTGCGACCAGGCCGGTGGCTCCGCGGAGGTAGGGGGCGCTGTTGGTATTGCGGCGCCCGGGGGTACTAGGCCTTGCGACCAGGCCGGTGGTATTTCCTGCTTGGCCACGCTCGAGGTCGAGGCGTGTGACGTCACAGGGGTCGCGGCCGCGGTTTCCGGTTGAGGCCTAGTCGGCGGCGGTGACGATGCAGCGACGGGCACGGCAGGGGGAATTTCGGGCTCTGCGACGGGGAGCTGGGGCAGGCACGCGGTTTCCTGGCTCGGGGTAAAGACGTCCCCTTTACCTGCCTCCATCCGTTCAGCTCCCTTCTCGGCGCCGTCTCCTGCCTTCATTCCTCCTGCGCCATCCTCAGAGGCGGTCTGTCTCCTCGTCTCGGGCGGCGTGCTCCGCTGACGGGTTTCGGTCTGCTGGGCCATCTCTCGGCTCCACTCCGCCAACGTCTCCCGCTGTACCCGGGCCATCCTCCGTGCGAGGCCCTCCAACGCGGTCTGTGCACACTCCCGGTCTCGGGGGAGCTGTGCTAGGATCTCCAGCAGGCCTTCTGGAGTGGCGACCTGCAACAAGCTCCTGACCACTGGGTCGGTGCTGCCTGACTCTCCCTCCATCACCGGGTAGGCTCTCTCTGGACTCTCTTCCAGACGTCTTGTCTCCGGGTGCGCTCTCTCCAGACTCCTCCAGGCGACACCCATCTTTGTTCTCTTCTTCTGTCTCCGCCCACATCGAGGGTGGTCCCGGGGCAACTTCAGTTCCAGGGGCAGTTCTCTTACGCTGATGGACACTTCCAGCATCACAGTCTCTGTTGGTGGGCGCGGTTTCCGCTTTTGGCGCCATTCTTCGACCTGGCCCACGATGGGAGGTGGCCTCTTGCCACCCTCTGGCACGCCCATAATGGCGTCCACTCCCCCAAGGCGGGAAATCTTCGGAAATGGCGGGAATCGTCTCCCAGTGGCGGGAAACTCCATGGATGGCGGGAAAAAGCTGCAAATGGCGGACAACCGGCGGGAAATGACCTGTGATGGGGTCCGTTGGCGGGGACCTTCCGGAACCGGCAGGAGACTTCTTTTTAAGGTAACGGTGTACTTTTCTTCAGGCACGCAGTACCCGGTTGTTGCGGGCACGTTATCCTGCCGACTACGCCAAAGTTGACGCGCCCCCTGGGCCAGTGTTGTTGGGGATACCCGGAGCCGGATCAGATGGGGGTTGTAGTCTCCGAGTGGCTGTGACCCGGTCCGTGCCCAGGGTGTCAAGCTCAGTGTGTGGCAGTCTTTATGATGTTACTAGATGTTCTTTTGTGTCGACTACGCCACCCGTTGAATTGCGGTCAATACGGCCGCCGCTGCAGCAGGGTCCGCTGAGGCTGGTGATGTATGTGCAGCTCAGGTAGTATAACCCCCAACGGGAGGGGTATAGCCTCAGGGGGTCAGTTGCAGAGGATGGGGGTTGTGGTGGTGCAGCGGGGATGGAAATGAGACTCAGAGTCGGGCTGTGCAGTTCAGGGTTTGTTTACTTACTGCAGTTGTTCTGGTCACTCCGGCCTTAAGTGACCACCCGAGCCGTGCTGCGTCCACCAGGTCCTGGACTCAGCCAACCCCCAGGTGATTCTGGAGCGTGGTCCTGAGCTCCCTTTCTGTCCTGTCCTCTTCTCTGGCCTTCCCCACCAGGGATCCACCTATGTCCGGCTCCCTCGGGCCTCTTGGTGGTAAACCCTTGTCTCTGGGTTCCCTGACCCTATTCCTGGTCTGCCTTCCGGGTGGATTTAGTGGGTGATCGTGGCAGATCGATCCTGCCCACGACCTCCGGTTCCTGGCTAAGGTGTGCTGTAGCCTCTGCCAGCTTGGGATCCGGTACCCTGTTGCCAACTCTTCACCCTCTGGTCTAATTTGGGCTCTTGGAGTTCCTTCTTTCTCCCCCTCTGGGTCTTTCTTTCTCCTCTCTCTCTCTCTCTTGGCCTTGGAGCTGCTCTTCTCCTCTGCTCTGACAGACTGACCTCACTCTGCAAAAGACTGACCCTGATCTAAGATGGTTCCCACCTTATATACTCCCTCTATGTGTGAGCTCAGGTGACCAGCACCCAATGAGCTCCTAGCTTTACCCAGGCTGCTCCCCCTATCTGCCCCTACACTACTGGGATGTTCCACCCCCCTCCCACTCCAGCCAGGAACAGACACTGTCGTACCTGCACATTTCTCTAGTGGGAGTACCATCGGTCTGTTCCTCGGAAATGGGATGTGTGTAGTGCATGCAGCTAACTGAGCTCAGTTCCACACTCCATCCTTACCCGGGAGTGGAATATCACACCTCTGGGTTGAGGTGCAATACCCCTGTAGCAGCCAAATCCTCAGGGTGCTACATTAGCCTTCCACGGCCTGGACAGCCTTTGAAAGTGTCCTCCCGTACCGAGGCCAGGCTTGTCCGAAGAGTCAAGGCTAACCCAAGGACAACAAGGAAGGAGCTCCGGGAAGATCTTATGGCAGTGGGGACATTGGTTTCAGTCAATACCATAAGTAACGTACTCCACCGCAATGGTCTCCGTTCCAGACGAGCCCGTAAGGTACCTTTACTATCAAAGCGTCATGTCAAGGCTCGTCTACAGTTTGCTCATGATCACTTGGAGGACTCTGAGACAGACTGGTTCAAGGTTCTATGGTCTGATGAGACCAAGATCGAGATCTTTGGTGCCAACCACACACGTGACGTTTGGAGACTGGATGGCACTGCATACGACCCCAAGAATACCATCCCTACAGTCAAGCATGGTGGTGGCAGCATCATGCTGTGGGGCTGTTTCTCAGCCAAGGGGCCTGGCCATCTGGTCCGCATCCATGGGAAGATGGATAGCACGGCCTACCTGGAGATTTTGGCCAAGAACCTCCGCTCCTCCATCAAGGATCTTAAGATGGGTCGTAATTTCATCTTCCAACAAGACAACGACCCAAAGCACACAGCCAAGAAAACCAAGGCCTGGTTCAAGAGGGAAAAAGTCAAGGTGTTGGAGTGGCCTAGTCAGTCTCCTGACCTTAACCCAATTGAAAACTTGTGGAAGGAGCTCAAGAATAAAGTCCACATGAGACACCCAAAGAACCTAGATAACTTGGAGAAGATCTGCATGGAGGAGTGGGCCAAGATAACTGCACAGACCTGTGCCGGCCTGATCAGGTCTTATAAAAGACGATTATTAGCTGTAATTGCAAACAAGGGTTATTCCACAAAATATTAAACATAGAGGTTGTATAATAATTGACCCACACTTTTATGTTTAAAATTTAATAAAATTCAACTGAGCAACATAACTTTTTGGTTTGTAAGATTTATGCTTCTGTTCATAAAACCTACTCTCATTTGCAGTTTGAAGGCTCTAACTTATTTGCATCTTATCAAACCAGCTAAATCTGCAGGGGGTTGAATACTACTTGTAGTCACTGTATATGCGGTCCGACTCATCAGACCCATTTGCTGCTCCGTTCACAGCCATCGCGGTGCACTGTTCACACCAGAACTTCACCGCTCTCTCCGGAAAATTTTCGAGGCACCGCCGAACCACAGCAAAACCGGATTTGAGTGCGACGACAACCATCGCAACCCCGCCGAGTTGCAGCCAGATGCTTTAAACTCTGTGAGCCCCGCCGAGCCGCAGCAAACCAGGTTTGCGTGCGACGCCAATCTTCGCAACCCCGCCGAGTTGCAGCCAGATGCTTTAATTCATTCTTTAATTCATTCTCCACCATATGTAAGGCAGCACTAGTCATCATAATGGGGGATACTCGCTGCACCGGGTAAATTAGGCACACGTGCAATGTCCTTCCGGTATTTTCTCAATACAGCAGTTTATTATCTTATCATAAACCGCATATCACACAGTCCTTCTTAGTATATCACCGGCATGTTTACACACTTCACATCCGGGAGTCTCTCAAGTAGCAGACAGGCCCAATTGGCCCAAGTTACAGCCTTTAACAAGGTAACACTATAGAAATGTCTATATAAGTGTCCATATAACAAAGTTTATTACCTTTGTCGGGTTTAGTTGCTGCAGTCCATTTAATCCGCCACCACTGTGGCTTTGCGGCTTCCCAGGTAAGGGTCTCCAGCCGTCGTTCCCTCAAAGGCCACTGACATCCACACAGGATCCAGGCTCTACCTTTCAGGACTCTTCCTCAAGCCTCTGCCTTCCAAGGCCACTAGCATCCACACAGGATCCAGTCTTTGCCTTTCAGGCTGCCAGGCTTCACTCGGCCTCACTAGGCCTCTCACAAATGGTGTCCCACACACACAGAGCACAGGCCTCACGCCTCACACCGAACACACCTGTCTCCCATCAAGCAGGGTTTATATATGCATCCCGTGCACACACACACACATACTGACAGGACCTTGCTGATGTCACAGTCATGTGATCAGACAGACATTCTGTGCGTGCAGGACCTGTGCTATGTCACAGTCATGTGACCAGTCACCTGAGGGGAAAAGGTACATGGTCAGGTAAAACACATCCTGGACCATTACCGTAATACCAGCAAGTCGCTGCATTACACCAGTTAGAGCTTAAAGTGTGCCGGCACTATAAGATCGGTGAAGCGCGGCAAGCTGCCGTTAGTGTGTATAGCCTAGTGAGGGCCCGAGTAGGCAGAAGGCGAGTGGAGAGTTAGTACATAGGGGGCAGAGGAGCTTAACCTGCTAACCCCGAATCATTTACCGGACACCGGATCCGAGCTTACCGGGATCTCTATGACCCAGTAAGGCATAACTGGAATCCCAGGAGAACTACAAGTCCAAGGATCGCTAAGGTGCTGATACGTAACAGAGCCAGGAGACGCTTAGGCCCCGCATACTGGGAGTGTGAACTCCAAGACAAGGCCCTACCACAAGGTCAGCCAGTGCAGGACAGAGAGAAAGTTAGGCCTAGCTCCAGGCAGGTCAGAAACTTACTACGCAGAGGCAAGAAACAGGAGGCCCTACACCCGCTCGTTGGGGAGGATCCTGATATGCACACTTCACCCTACAGTTCTCCAGGTTGTGCCTGAATTTCCACAAGTAAAAGGTACTTAAGTGACTACCGTGTCCGTTCCCGTTCTTGCTCTGACCCAGCTGGGGCTCACCTGTCCTGCATTCCCCCTGCATACGCTGCCCTGAGGCCTAGCTCCACCTGTGGGGAGCTATACCGTTGAGCTGCCTTATCACCGGCCTCAGTGGACTGCTTCAGCGCTGGTGCTTCTCACCAGATACCACAGGTGTCGTCACGAACTCTTATAAAATTAACAATTATCCACCCTATTAAAGAGTGACCCCAGGGTACGGGCCCGGGAGCCGACCACCACGACATCCCCAAGGCCAGGCAAAGGCCCGGGTACCGAGTCATCCCCATCCCCTGGGCTAGTCACATCCTCCTCCACCTCCTCTGCTGACCTCATTGACTGGCTGACTGTGGGTTGACAGTAAGTGGGATCTCCAACCTCGTCATCATCACCCTGTGTGTTCTCACACCCATCGTCCTCAGAGCCAACCTCTTCCTGCCCTGACAGAAAAGTCAAGTTGTCGCTCCAATCAGGTATTTGAGTCTCATCATCGTCTTTATCATTGTCTCCACCAACAGGAGTTACAGTTTGGGAACGAGAGTCTACATTATGCTCAGAACCTTCTTCATCTGGTCCTGGATCCAACTCATAAAGATTCTGGGCATCAGTGCAGATCATTTCCTTGTCTGGATTAACAGTAGCTCTGGAGCAGACCTCCATTTCCCAGGCTATAGTATGAGTAAACAGCTGTGCAGACTCAACCATCTGTGTTACCCCATACTCAGACGGGCAGCTGGAGACTTGGGAGCTGTGAGGAAGCAAGTGCGATTGGGGTGACACCTCTGAGGACTGGAGTATTTATGATGTTGAAGTTGAGGTGGAGGAGAGCCCACTTGAAGGAGCACTTGATATCTGTTGAAGCACCTGCTGTTTTTGTGCCTCATCTGGAATTTGTAGCGATGGGCGTGTATGTAAGAAAGGGATCGTATCGCATTGTCCACAAAAAGAAATAGACATCTTAGTTTGGCTGGAAGATGGTCTTTCTTCTGCAGATGTTACTCCCCCCCCACCACGGGGGGGGCTCGACCCACCAACGGACAGGCACCAGTATTGGGAGAGGGGGGCTGGCCGTCAGGGTCCAACGCGGCTCTGGCTCAAACCCGGCGACACGGAGGTCGCACAGGCAGGAACGGACTGGCCGTGTCGGCTTCGCACTCCAGCGTAGTCCCTCTGCCCGCTCACGCCCGTAACCTCAAAGGGATGCGCAAGCGGCTTTTCTTCCCAGGGCAGTTCCCTGCTCAGCAGGAACGTGGGGGAGCTCAGGTCGGCCATCCACTGTACTCCCTTACCTCCCTCGCCCTCTTTCCTTCTTCCGTTCTCCATCTTACCCCTCGGCTCTGTGGTGTCCGCTCTCCCTCCAACTCTCTCCTTCTCACAGGTGGACTACCGCGTGTATTCACACTGTGGCGAATCTTTTGGGCCCAGGCATAAGAAGTTGTCAAGGTAATGGATAATATGTGCCCCTTAGAAACGTCCATTACAACCCATTCGAGGAAGCAACTAAACGCCTCAAATAGTGAGCAGGATCTGGACCACCCCATGGGCAAACAGCGATCTATATAGTATGCTCCTTCCCAGAAGCAGCACGATAGGTGGACACTATTCGGAGGCACAGGTAGTAAGTAACCGGAACGCCGCATCAATGTCTGTTTTGGCCATTAGGGTGATCCTTCCCAACTTCTTGATCCACCAGATTGTCTTGTCAAAGGATGTACAGTATATACTACTGTACTTGGCTCCGCGTCGATGTTGTCGATTACTGACCTGCCCCTTGGATATGAGAAATGGTGGATTAGTCCGAATGTATTGGGTTCCGTTTTTGGCACAACTCACAATGGGATACCACTATATCTTGTAAGGAAAGTGTTCTGAATGGAACCGCCATTTTACCTAAAGATATTTATTTTTTTCATTTTCTTGTCACGACGTCTGGGTGTTGGTAGGCTGATTTTAGATTTTTACTCCAGCCTTTCTTGATTTTAAGAAGGGCATGACATGCCTATATCTGTGTCTCCCCCTCCTTTTACTCCTCCACCTCTTTTCTTTTCGCATGACTACAGTACAGACCAAAAGTTTGGACACACCTTCTCATTTAAAGATTTTTCTGTATTTTCATGACTATGAAAATTGTACATTCATACTGAAGGCATCAAAACTATGAATTAATACATGTGGAATTATATACTTAACAAAAAAGTGTGAAACAACTGAAAATATGTCTTATTTTCTAGGTTCTTCAAAGTAGCCACCTTTTGCTTTGATGACTGTTTTGCACACTCTTGGCATTCTCTTGATGAGCTTCAAGAGGTAGTAGAATACCAAGAATGTGCAAAGCAGTCATCAAAGCAAAAGGTGGCTACTTTGAAGAACCTAGAATATAAGACATATTTTCAGTTGTTTCACACTTTTTTGTTAAGTATATAATTCCATATGTGTTAATTCATAGTTTTGATGCCTTCCGTGTGAATGTACAATTTTCATAGTCAAGAAAATACAGAAAAATCTTTAAATGACAAGGTGTGTCCAAACTTTTGGTCTGTGCTCTATATGTACTTGTCACTTTTCCATGTGTTAGTTGTGTCTTCTGAGCAGTTTGTCAGCTTTTGGACACCTTTGAAGTGTTTTCTATGTGTTTTCTATGTGTTTCTATGTGTTTTTGCTTGCCTGCCATTGGTTTTAACGGTGTTCGATGGTGTTCGACGAACAGTTCGACGAACAGTTCGGTGAACATACCGGTGTTCGACGAACCGAACCCGAACACTACGGGGGTGGCTCAACACTACTTGTATATAAGGCAAAATAAATAACCAAAAACAAAAATACTCCTCCACACCTTGGGCTATGTTCACACGTAGCATTTTAGATGCGTTTTTGCTCTTTTGCATTGCTTTTAACCAAGACAAATGCATTCACTGAGAAATGTCATTTTATCATTTTACAACCTTATCTGGCCATGTGGTATGTGACACGTCATCAGACACATGCATACAGTGCTGAAAAGACATGGGAACAGTATGGGGAAGACCTCTGGAAGCATCTCTGACTCCCAGGTCACTGCCTAAAAGTGTGCCCATCATAAGTGATCCTTGGCGCATGCGAAGATGGCTCCAGCCATGCTCCTGTCGTTGCAGACTTGCAACAATCACTGTCCACGTCCTTGTCCCAGTGCAGCGTTCAGTAGTCCCTACCCCATTCATTGGAATGCAAGCGCAAGTATGCAGCCAGCCACCCACCCACAAGCTGCAATGCTATACTGCCAAATTTTTGACAGCTGCTTGCATTTGAAATGTTGCCTTTTTGGCTCGTGGAGGCAGAAGCTGTCCACAATCTTATGGCAGCGGCGACCGGGTATCCATACTCGGTCCCCAGCCGCCACTATTTCTCCCGGTATCGTCTCTGCCTTCCACAAGCACGAGTCCCACAACATTACCCGTGCCCTCCCAAGTGCACTTACTGGGAAGGACCGCCTGACCACAAACATGTAGACAGGTGAATGTGGCCAGGGACGGTACGGAGCCAGTCCACAGCTTTTTTTGCTGAGTTGTATTTCACCACAGCAATATTCTTTAGCTTGGTGAAAGGACTTGGGAAACCATATCTACCCAGCTGTCATTTCTCCCAGGAAGTCCTCTAAAGCTGCTTTCACTTGAAATGTGGCTTTTTAGGCTCGTGGAGGCGGAAGCTTTTCATAACCACATGCCGGCGGCAGCCGGGTGTCCATACTCTGTCCCCAGCCGCCACTATTTCTCCTGGTCTCGTCTCCACCTTCCACAAGCACGGGTCCCACAACAAAATGGGATGGTACGGAGCCAGTCCACAGCTTTTTTTGCTGAGAGTTGTATTTCACCACAGCCATATTCTTTAGCTCGGTGAAAGGACTGGCATAGAGAGAAACCATATCTACTCTGTGTGTCATTTCTCCCAGGAAGTCCTCTAATGCAGCTTGTTGCAGAAGCAATGGTAGCCATTCCAACATCAAGTCGCACTTGTCAGTGGTGCTTTGACACACAAAAATCTTTCTTTGCGCATTTAATTTCATGACTACAGAATTGGGAAATGGCCTGATCTGCAATGCGGTTTGAGAAATAACATGCATAAGCACGTCTGATCCACGTTAAAAAAAGCAGCCATAGAGTGCCCGGGAACCTTCCCCCACACTTTTCTTAGCCAGGGCTGCTTCTTGGCAGGGCTGGACGGACCATCCAGAAAACCGGAGACTCCTCCGGTGGGCCCTGGCTTCTCCTTCAGGAGAGTTCATAGTGCCGACGTGAGGCCATAATGATAATAGAGGCCACCATCTGCTTAGTTTTCTGTTACTTGGAACGCAAGCGCAAGTATGCAGCCAGCCACCCACCCACAGGCCGCAATACTAAACTGCCAGATTTCTGGGAAGCTACTTGTACTTGAAATGTGGCCTTTTAGGCTCGTGCAAGCGGAAGCTTTTCACAACCTCATGCCTCATGTCCATACTTGGTCCTCAGCCGTCACTATTTCTCCTGGTGTTGTCTCCGCCTTCTACAAGCGCTTGTCCATGAACATTACTGCTGGTACTTTCCTGTGGGAATTTGCTTACCTCCTACCAGCCTGGAATAATTCCAGTAAACTATGGTACGACGCCATGGTATTAGCACTGCCCCCAGTACCAGTAGCGAAGCTATCCCCAATTTCCTTCTCAGGAATTTTATTTGGTTGACTGAGTGGCTGCCCAAATATATTAGTTTCTCACAAAGGAGCTGAAGATAGAGTGGCAGTAGGTGCAAGTTTCTCCAGCCTGTTAGATATTAGAGGATGAACGGCATCACATTGGATCAGTGGTTAGCACTGAAGCCTTGCGGCACTGGGATACTGGTTTAAAATCCCAGCAAGGACAACATCTGCAAGGATTTTGTATGTTCTCCCCGTGTTTGCGTGGGTTTCCACCTCAGTGAAAAAGCAGCCATAGAGTGTCCGGGAACCTTCCACACACTTTTCTTAGCCAGGACTGCTTCTCGGCAGGGTTGGACGGTCCCACCAGAGAATCCTCTTGCTTGCCGTGGCTTCTATATCAGGAGGGTTCATGATAGCACTAAATTTGCTGCTGCTACGGGGCTCTTGAGCGGGGGAGAAAGGTGAGCCCTCAGAATCAAATCCTCTGGTGGGCACAATGTTTTTCAATCTGAAATAGCTTCTCATTGGGAGTTGTATTTCACCACAACCATATTTTTTAGCGGATGAGGGAAACCGTATCTACTCCGGCTGTCATTTCTCCGTCACCAGGTTCCGCCCATTGTCACACACCACCATGCCTGGTTGTTTGTTCAGCGGTTAGAGCCACAGATCAGGCTGCTGTGTTACAGCTTTCAACAACTCTGCAGCGCTGGGTGGTTTGTCACCTAAGCCTTAAGCATGTTATCTTCAGCGCAGCCTGTTACCGCTTGGCCAAGGCAGTGCTGCAGTGCTGTCAGCTTGTGACTGATGTGGTCATTTCGGAGATGGAGGAGGAGGTGCAGGAGCTGAACACTGTGATTACATTGAGGTTACATTGGCGACTCTGATTTTTATACTACAGAAAGATCCTACTGTTTTTTGGGTTTTTTTACGTTATTTTTAAAGACAAATGCATTCACCGGGAAATGTAATTTTAACATTTTACAACCTTATCTGTCAATGTGGTGTGTGACACATCATCAGACACATCCTGTTTCATTCATGATGGAGGGACTCTGAAAGTCACAAAGCCTATTTTTATAAGGCTATCTGGCGGCACTTACTATTTTTAAAAGGCCAGTAGTCGGCCCTTGCTATTATTAGAGAGCCGTCAGCCGTCTATGCTTTGTTGTTTCCATTCTTAAATAATGGGTCTCCAATACTGTTATTGCATATGCAGTGACTGCAAGGGCTGCCAAAAATTCGGATGCAACCCAACACCCCTTTGAAGAGACATAGAGGAGGGTTGTAAAAAAAATGTTCCCATTATAAAGGAGCGGGTCTCCTGTAGTGGTAATGCCCATGCTATGACTGCAAGGGCTTCCAAAATTTAGGAAAAACCCCACTAACAATTTAAAGACACATAAAGCAGGGCCACAATAACGAGTGCGACATGTTCCCATTAGAAAGGAGAGGGTCTGCTATACAGTTATAGGGTATGTAGTGAGTCCAATGGCTGACCAAATTTAGGAAAAACCCCACTAAGAATTTAAAGACACATAGAGCAGGGCCACAGTAACAAGTACGACATGTTCCCATTAGAAAGGAGAGAGTCTGCTATACAGTTATAGGGTATGCAGTGAGTCCAATGGCTGACCAAATTTAGGAAAAACCCCACTAAGAATTTAAAAACACATAGAGCAGGGCCACAGTAACGAGTATGATATTTTCCCATTAGAAAGGAGAGGTTATACAGCTACGATATTTTCCCATTAGAAATGAGAGGGTCTGCTATACAGTTAGAGGGTATGCAGTGAGTCCAACGGCTGACCAAATTTAGGAAAAAACCACTAAGAATTTAAAGACACATAGAGCAGGGCCACAGTAACAAGTACGACATGTTCCCATTAGAAAGGAGAGGGTCTTCTATACAGTTATAGGGTATGCAGTTGAGTCCAACGGCTGACCAAATTTAGGAAAAACCCCACTAAGAATTTAAAAACACATAGAGCAGGGCCACAGTAACAAGTACGACATGTTTCCATTAGAAAGGAGACGCTCTGCTATACAGTTATAGGGTATGCAATGAGTCCAACGGCTGACCAAATTTAGGAAAAACCCCACTAAGAATTTAAAGACACAGAGAGCAGGGCCACAGTAACGAGTACGACATGTTCCCATTAGAAAGGAGAGGGTCTGCTATACAGTTATAGGGTATGCAGTGAGTCCAACGGCTGACTAAATTTAAGAAAAACCCCATTAAGAATATAAAGACACATAGAGCAGGGCCACAGTAACGACAAATTCCCATTAGAAAGGAGAGAGTCTGCAATACAGTTATACAGTATGCAGTGAGTCCATCGGCTGACCAAATTTAGGAAAAAACCCACTAAGAATTTAAAGACACATAGAACAGGGCCACAGTAACAGACACAACATGTTCCCATTAGAAAGGAGAGGGTCTGCTATACAGTTATAGGGTATGCAGTGAGTCCAATGGCTGGCCAAATTTTAGGAAAAACCCCACTAAGAATTTAAAGACACATAGAGCAGGGTCACAGTAACAACAAATTCCCTTTAGAAAAGAGAGAGTCTGCTATACAGTTATTGGGTATAAAGTGAGTCCAACGGCTGACCAAATTTAGGAAAAACCCCACTAAGAATTGCTAACAGGCAAGATTTCCGTGTCCTCACCAAGAGGATGACTGACCATGCTCTCCTCCTCCTCTCTGTCTTCTGGCCATCCACGCTGAACAGACGGTATGACAGTTGTGCAGGTAGTACCGTCTATAGCATGAAATTGCAATAAGTGGCGTTGGTAGGCTAGTCACTATAACCTGCTGTGAATTAAGGACAGTTACTACTGAATGTCAGAGAGTAGGGATAAAAACAATAAAAGATAATTAGTTTGCACTGGTATAGTGGATGAGGCTCAAGAAAAATAGGTTAAAAGGTAATAGATTTATTTTGGTATAAGTTAAAGAATAATAACACTGGATAAAAGGATAAAAGGATGATCACTTGTAGCTTGCGTGTTCCTAGCGTAGTTAAATTAAACGAGTAGGCTCTGGGATGGAGGGCCTATAGGAGGAGATGAGAGATCAAATTGTTAGACCTAGTTAGAAGGGTTGGTGATCTAAGGCGAGATAAATGTGCAGACATATACCTGGTTCAATATCACTTATAGTGGCAGGTACGGTGGATGTCTGGCCAAAGTTAGGTCAGGATGGAGAGCTTTTTTGATAAATCAATGTAGGATAGGTGTAAGGGATGAACTAAGTATAAATGGAAATTAAAAAGGTTAATATATGTAATATACGGTCTAGGAGGACCAGTGGATAAGGTAAACACCTTTGTATAGTTGATCCCAGTAACCAGGGACAGTTTTTTATATATCTCGAACAGGCTGACAGGACAAGAGATTTAAAGATGGTCAATTACCCTACATTAGGTTTCTCACCAGATCCAAAAAGGGAGTGAAGAGGTCCTTGAGGGTCCTTCATATAGCTGATGAAGGATTATGCTAGGTATAGAGAGGGAACAGTGGTTAGTAGGAGTATTGGCTTGTTTAGCTTGAGGAGTGTATGCACCTATACACCATCCACACTTCCAAGGAGTATGGACAACTGAACTCTGCGCTGGGACAAGGACGTGGACGTGCTTCCTGATGTTGCTACATGAGAGTGTGCAATGACAGGTACAAGGCAGGAGGCATCTTCGCATGAACCATGGACAGGGGATTGACTTGAATGCACAACAGCGGAAGAAGCAGTGGTGCTACCTGCAGACACTGATCCTGGACCCTGGGGTTCGGCCCACAAAGTCGGGTGCTTTGCTGCCATGTGCCTGATCATGCTGGTGGTGGTCAGGCTGGTCATTTTACAACCCCTGCTGATGCTGGCCTGGCAGGTGGTGCAAATGGCCTTTTTGGGGTTATCGGCAGGGTCTTTAAAAAACAACCAGACTCGGGAAGAACTAACAGTTGTATTGGCAACTTCCTTCGTGTTGGTGTTACGGGGAACGGTTGCCTGCCTTCTTTCTGCTGCCACCACACTGCTTCTTCCTGCCTGTTGAGGTGTTCTGCCTCCCTCCCTCTGTGTGCTGCTGTCCTCGCTCTGCATGTCCTCCTGCCAGGTTGGGTCAGTGACTATATCATCCACCTTCTCGTCTTCTACTTCCGCACTCTGGTCCTCCTCCTGACTTTCTGGCAATTGTGTCTCATCATCGTCCACCTCTTGTGACACTTTCCCACCATCGCCTTCGTGTGACCGTGGCTGCTCAAATATTTGGGCATCGCTACATGCAATCTCCTCTTGCCCTGCTTCAAATAGCCCGGGCGAGAATATATATATATATATATATATATATATAGCCCGAATCTATAAATTGAAAAGTGAACAGCTCTTAGGAGTGTCCAAGTGTGGGATCAGTTGTCTCTGGGCACTCGGCATGGTGGGAAGAAGGAGGTTCAGGGTGAGGAATATGCAGTCCAGGCTCACAGCTACTGAGACTTGACCGTGTGGAAGACTAGGTGGTGGTGGCTAAGTGACTGGAAGCATTATCAATTGCTTCACTGACACACTGAAACATTTTTTAATGGAGGTCAGAAATGGCAGTATTTTCTGAAAACATATATGTGATCTGTGTGATGGAGAAAACACAGTTTTAAATAGCTGGCCTGTAGGTAACTATTTTGAACAGCAAACTGGTTTCATTTGCTTCACTGACACTGAAAAAAAATTTAATGGAGGTCAGAAATGGCAGTATTTTCTGAAAACTTATATGTGATCCATGTGACAGAGAAAACACAGTTTTAAATACCTGGCCTGTAGGTAACTATTTTGAACAGCAAAGTGGTGTCAATTCCTTCACTGACACACTGGAAAAATTTTTAATGGAGGTCAGAAATGGCAGTATTTTCAGCGCAATTATATGTGACAAGCCACAGTTTTAAATAGCTGGATTTTTATCGCTCTAATATGGAAAGGACTTGGCTGTATTCTGCAGTGCCAACAAGCAAATGGTGCAGAAAAACGGTGTTCTCTGGATTGCTTTTTAAGCAAATAATGAGGATTAAGATCCAAAAAAAAATTATTCCTGGCCAATGAGACCTGGAACTATTTCTAGAAATATAACAGCAGCAGCAGACAGAACTGGAATGGAGCATCTTGTGCTATATACACTGCCTGCCTATATACACTGCCTGCCTATATACACTGCCTGTCTGATATCTCTGCAGATAGATTAGTCCTCAGAAGGACTGTTTGTTGAGATGGATATGTGTCTCTAATTTAGTTTGGTACACCTACACTAACTAGAAACAAGCAAATCTCTCCCTAGCTCAGCAGCAGCTCTCCCTACACTGCCTGATTCCTGAGTGACTGTCATGAGCATGGTGGCGCCAGGTCTGATATAGACCTGTTGGCGCTATGTGGCCAGCCAATCACTGTAAAGCCACAACCAACATGGCTACTGCATTACAGTGAGTGGCAGGCATTCCCTGCATGTTCATTGGCCCTCTAAAGAGCGCCAAACATGCATGGAGGAGACCCGAGCTCCCACCGAGCAACCCCGGAAATACTCAGTGAGCGCAGAGCATCTCGAGTAGTGAGATGCTCGGGCGAGCACCGAGCAGTAGCGAACATGCTCGCTCATTACTACTGAGGATCTATTTGAAAATCTTGTCAAGCCTTTTGGGTTACCAGTGCTCCAAAATTATTTCAAAACTTTATGAATGATATATTTTCTGATTGCATTGGAAGGTTTATTGTGGTATACCTAGATGATATAATTTTTTTGCCAGATCTGGATTCGCACTATGAACATGTCCGCTTTGTATTCCAAAAGATGAGGGAGAATTCTTTGTTTGCTAAATTGGAGAAATGTACTTTTTCTCTTCAAGAAATATTGTTTTTTGGGTTCATTGTATCAGCTGAAAGTTTTAAGATGGATCCTGGGAAGGGACTTGCCATAATTCATTGGTTTCAACCTTGTGACCTTAAAGCATTGCATCGTTTTCTAGGATTTGCCAATTACTATAGAAACTGTATTAACCCTGCTGTTCTGTTCGGGTCTACTATACACTTAGAATGTTCCGGTCATTTTTGACCGGACCTATTAAAGTCTTGATTCTTAGCTAATTTAAGTGCTTTATTTGAAAGCCTGTTGCATTATTATACTGTATGTGAACATGGTTGTTCATAAACAAATGAAAAATGAAATCAAAAACTTGATCTTAAAAAACGTGAGTTGATCTAGAGTATCAACTGCCCCTTTTGTGGCATTGTAATGTAAAATCATGTCCGGCTTTCTGTCGTCTCGATTACTGATTGCACTATCATGGTACATTGTGCTCATCAGAATGACCTGTTTGTGTTTTTTGGGAACAAAAGAAACTACTGTTGTATCCTTAGTAAAATAAAACATAAAACTATAAACATCTCTCTTACTGAGGATACCTTGCCGCGGTTCTGGCTTATTTTTTCTGTCAGTACCCAGCATGGTCATTTTTCTTTTCAGCAACATCTGCCCTAGTTGGTATGATGTGAAAAAATTGTCGCATGTAATATATTGTCCTTTGAGTCCGTGTGTCAAATACAAAACTACTTGCAATTTTGCACATAACTATACTGGAAGCGAATCCATCTGCTGCGTCGTAATTTGAAAATGTAAGTATGTCTAAAAGTATGTGACCCAAAGGACCTAGATAAATTGATAATTAGTAGTAGATGCAATATATAGTCCAAAATGAGATTATAACTCCTTTATTTTACTCTAAAAATTGCTGGAGATTAGTATAAAAGGCTATCGGTCATTTTTGACCGAACAGTACAAGTGTAAAAAAAAAAAGTAAACTAACAGAAAAAAATACCCATAGTAAGAACCCCTCAAATGAGGAAAAGTCAATTAACCACAAGTTTCAGAACCGCATAATGAATATTTTAAAAAACATCAAATTTTAAATTCGGTCATTTTTGACCAAATAGAACAGCAGGGTTAAGGGTTTTTCTCAGATTGTTAAACCTCTTACTGATCTCAAATATAAGAGCATAGATCTTAAGGTGTGGATGCTATTAGGGATCTTAAAAAATTGAAAGAGTGTTTCATGTACTCTCCAGTTTTAATCCAACCCGATCTCCAGGAACCATTTATTGTGGAGGTAAATGCTTGAGAAGTTGGGTTAAGGGCTGTATTATCTCAAGATTCATAAACTCTGACCAACTTACGGACATGTGTATTTTTCTCTAGACAATCCTCATCTGCTGAAAGAAATTGTGATGTGGGGAACTGCGAGTATCTCGCTGTTAAATTAGCTTTTAAAGAATGGAGACATTTTTTGGAGGGGGCAAGTCATCAAGTCACAGTGGTGACAGATCATAAGAATTTAGATTATATTGAACCTGCTAAACGGTTAATCCGAAGACAAGCCAGATGGTCCTTATGTTTTCTAGATTCAATTTTTCTATCACTCTCAGGCCAGGGTCCAAGTATGTGAGGGCTGACGCTTTATCAAGCAGCCTTAATTCAGTTTCTCCTCCAGAACCTTCATCCTCCATTCTTCCTCAGGGCATAGCAGTTATCCTCATAGTTGGAAGCAGAGACACTTGGAGTTCAATCGTTGGCTCCTGCCGTTCCTCCAGGGTCCAAATTATTTGCACCTATGTACTTAAGATTGCATCTATTACAAGAGTTTCATGATTCTGTCTTGAGGGGTCACCTTGGATTACAGCTACGTGAAAAAACATTGCTAGGCTTTTTTGGTGGCCATTAGTGATGAGCAAGAGTGCGCACAACTGCTCGGTACTTGCCTAAGCATCTCACTGTTCGAAATGCTTGGCGCTCGGCGAGTACTTCAGGGATGCTCGGGCAGAAGCTCGAGTCCCCACCCTGCATGTTTGGCGCAGTTTAGACAGCAAATAAACATACAGGGATTGCCTGTCACTCACTGTAATGCCACAGCCATGTTGGGTGTGGAATTACAGTGATTGGCTGGCCGCATAGCATCATAGGGTCTATAGCAGACCCAGAGACCCTATGCTCATCACAGTCTACCCTTCATACAAGCAGAGTAGGGAGAGGATTGGAGGTTTATTAGTTAGGGATTCAAGAAGAATATACACCTGAACTAACAGTCATTTTAAGGACTAATCCAGCTGCATATATTGTTCATGGTGATAGCAGGAGTTAGGCAGGCAAAGTTTGTGGAGAGTGTAGAGCGCAGAATAGGGTCCATTGCATGTTCTGTCTGCTGCTGTTACAGATATCCATAGCCCTAGATATCAGGGGTAATTTTTTTTTGCTCTTAACCCTGATTATTTGCTTAAAAAGCAATATAGTACACCATTTTTACTGCTCCATTTGCTTGTTAGCAGAATACAGCCAGATTTGGTTGTTTTTATTCTCATTGCTGTATTGTGAAAGCAAAGAAACTGGACCATCATCAGACGTTATCCGATATTACTGCAATAATAATTATGACATTTTTTGGAGCGTGACAAATATTATGCACCATTTAAAATCTGCCAGTTGTGTGTTGTTCAACCTATTAACACTTGGTCGCTGACCAATATCATATCTCTAACGCCACTGCCTAAAACTGTGGTCATCAGTAGTGATGGGCGAATATGTTCAAATTCCGATCTCAAAAGTTAAATTCGACACGAATATGACACATTCAGATTGGTGATCGGAAACGCGAGCATTTTTATTAAAATCGGCAAAAATCTGTAACATTCTGCAAACAAGGGCGGGAAAATTATTGCGGTGCAACTACAGTATTTTTAACAGTTTGGCTAGCATACTGCTTGTGTATGGTGAGCAGGGGGACCCGTTTGATGAGGGGAGGTGCTGGGGAGAGCTCAGAGGAGCTGCGTGCTTGTAATCTTTTTTTTTTTTTTTTTCTGTAACTTGAAGTGTGCAAATTGCAGCTAGCCAATCAGAGCGCAGGAAGCATCCACACTGTCCAAACACAAGGGCTTCTGCTGTTGGCTGCTGAAATCACATGTCCTCTCTATATAATGAGCGGCCATGTTCCTTGAGCGCCATTTTATTCATGTAACTGGTCATGGACACTGCTGCTGAGAGTGCTCCTGTGAAATGAGAGACATTAGCTAGATAGTTTAAATAACTAGTCTCCTGTCTGCCTGTGAAATCGACCTTGCAGCAGATTTTTTTTCTTGTGCTGTTACTGAAGTTCAGACAAAAACAGCAGGGCCCATGTCATAGAACTGTGTTGTGCACTGCTTGTATTGTACGAGTATCCCTTCAATCTATTTTTTCACTAGCTAATGTGATACAGCAAGCAAGCCCTTGTAGCCCACCTGTTCATTTTGTGGGGTTGAAATTCACCTGTATGCAGAGCACAAAAATCTTTTTTTCATTTGCTAATGTGATAGCACAAGCTATAGTAGCCCACCTTGTCATTTTTTGGGGGTGAAATTCAGCTGTATGCACAGTAAAAATATATATATTTTTTCTGTTGCTAGGCAGAGTTCAAAAAATATTTTTTTCTGTCGCAAACATGATACACTCTGCTATAAGCCACCTAGTCCTTTTGGGGCAGTGAAATACAGCTATATGCAGAGCTTATGCAGAGTAAAAAAAAATCTATTTTTTGCTGTGACTAAAGGGATACAGCAGGCTAGATCGGAGTTTGAACTATCTTGGAGCATATATTCTATGTTATACAGGCCTCATCCACAGTAAAAAAATACTTTCTTCTGTTCCTAACATCATACACTAAGGGATATCTCAGGGTGCCAAGGGAGTGTGGTTCACTGCGATCGAGGGGGGTTGGTGATACAAGAAAAACTGTTAGTGAAGGTGCAAGAGGCGAGGAACAAATGGAAGATGAAGAGGTGATGGGTAAACAACAGTCAGAAGATTAAAAGGATAATTATCCCCTCTCTGTTCATGTTTGGCGGGAGGGGATGGAGGAAACAAGTATCACAGTTACCCAACCACCAACACAGCATGGGCTGCATGAAAATGATCTTGCTGCGGAATGCACGGTTCTTCTTCTTGAACCATGGAAGGAAGTGCTGTTTGAGAAACTCAACATACATTATGGAGTTCATCTTTACCCCTTCAGGGTTCCTAAAAGGGCCGGCAATCTCTCTCCCCATGATTCCAGCCCAAAACATTACTTCACCTCCTCCTTGTTAGCGCCGTAGCCATGTTTGCATGGGGTGTCCATCAACCAGCCATCCTCCACTCCATCCATCTGGACCATCGAGATCATTTCATGCATGATAATGCCCCGTCTCATGCTGCACATAACACATCTGCATCTCTGGCTGCTATGGGCATAAAAGGGGACAAACTTATGGTGTGGCACCCATGCTCCCCTGTCCTCAACCCCATTGAGAACCTCTGCAGCATCATCAAAAGGAGTGTCTATGATGGCGGGAGGCAGTTCCCATCTAAGCAACAGCTCTGGGAGGGTATTCTGTCCTCATGCAAAACAGTTAAAGCAGAAACCATCCAAAATCTGACAAATTCAATGGACGAGAGAGTTCAGAAGCTCCTTTCGAACAAGGGGTCCTATGTGCAAATGTAACATCACCTAGAATAAAGTTTTGAGTTGAAAACTGTTTGATTTCAGTTTGTAATAACCTGCTAATGCTTATAATTTCAAAAATGACCATTTTTTTGTTCTTTATTAAAATGAAAAGGTTGAAAACTCTGCTGTGCATAATAATTTGGAACATGCATTTTGAGTGCAGTTTGAGTTTTTTATTTTTTTAAAAATATACTGTTATCATAGGCAGTTTGTACAAAAACCTTTCAATTGTACTCTAATAGTTATTTGACTGGAAAATTACAATGACTGCAATTCATATAGGTAATTTGGGAAAATCTGAGAAAATATTATTTGCATAATAATTTGGAACAAAATTATTGTGGTATTTAAAAAAACCACAACACCAAGAATAAAGTCCTTTAATTGAAATAAACACACAATTTTTTAATGCTCTAAATTAAACCATACTTACCATCACGCCCATTCCAGCTGAAGCCAATGTCTTCTGCAATAAAAGTAAAATAATAAACCAACATCATCCTTACCTTTTCATGGTTCCCAGGACGGCTCCAGCTCTGCTACATTCACATGACAGGCTGGTTCGCAGCCGAAAGCTGCCATCCAGCTTGCCATGCCACAGACACTGAGAAGCGCAGGCCTGCTTGTGCTCCTCAGTGTCAGGCTGTGACGGCATCCAGATGAGCCGAGATCATGTCGAATGAACTCAGCTCACCTCATGCACGTCACTGACAGCATGGGAAAATTCTCCTGCGCTTGCGCTTGCCGTGAGTGCAGGAGGATTCTCTCACGCTCACCACATGCATGGTCATGACAACCCTGGGTCTCCAGCAGACTCCAGTGGTTGTCATGAGCTGATCGCTATGAGCGCCACCTAGTGGTGACCGCTCATAGCACAGGAGCATTTCTGCTGCATACAGGGGATCTACTCGTCCCCTGTATGTAGCAGAGGCGATCAGACAAGTGCTGCTTCTAATCTCCTATGGAGACTATAGAAGCAAGCAAAAAGTGAAAAAAAAATGGTTTTAAAAATATTAAAAAAATATAAAAGTTTAAATCACCCTCCTTTCACCCCATTTAAAATAAAATAATAATAAAAAAGAAAAACCACATACACATATTTGATATAAAAAAAGAATTAATCCGATTGATAAACGGCGTAACGAGAAAAAAATTCTAAACGCCAGAATTATGTTTTTTGGTCGCCGCAAAATTGCAATAAAAAGAAAACTTTGGAATTTTTTTTTACCACTTAAACCTATACATCTTTGGTGTCTGCAAACTCGTAACGACCTGCAGAATAATAATGGCAGGTCAGTTTTAGCATTCAGTGAACGTGGTAAAAAAAAAAAAACAACATCTGTGGTATTGCACTTTTTTGCAATTTCACCGCACTTGGAATTTTTTTCCAGTTTTCCCATACACAATATGGTAAAACCAGTAATGTCGTTCAAAAGTACAACTCGTCCCGCAAAAAATAAGCCCTCACACGGCCATATTGACCAAAAAATAAAAACGCTATGGCTCTGGGAACAAGGGGAGCAAAAAACGAAAATGCAAAAACGGAAAATTTAATTGTCCAGGGAGGCCTGGATAAAAAGTATCAGAAAGTCCAGAACAGACCTGTGCTCTGATTCTATTAACAGTAGGTAGGAACAGAGCAAAAACCAGCTTACGTGCTCAACAAATGCAGGAGGGAGCAGAGGCACAAAGGAAGCAGTACGAGCAGCAGATGCAGAAGGAATGCTGGAAACCAGGGTATTCAGCAGGATCTCTTGAGAGCAGGAGACTGGAGAATCACACAGGATTGCAGGAGAATGCAGAAAGCCAGGAAACCACCAGGAACAGGTCACAGGCAGAATACTCAAGCACTGGCTGGAGGGTGGGGTGGAGTTATAAAGCAGAAGACAAAGGGCACATGAGACCAAGGATGAAATCTTGAAAGAGGGCTGGAATGCCCAAAAGGTAATAGAAAATACTCAGTGTCCTGACAACACTCCTTGTTGATTCTCCATCTGCTCGGTTGGCTGTAGTGGAAGAGGTTTTGGTCTTCATTATAATAGTTATACTCTAGTGAAATTAATTTTTAGGTACAGATATTGTTCTCCACACAAGGATACACAAGCATAATAAACTTAAAATTGTTTTTCAATAAACAATCATCAGCCGCCCCATCAAACGCATCTGCTGCTTCTTCCTCCTCCTCTATTACTGTGCCAAGTATTGTCACGCAGGTCTCCGACCGCAGAACCTCCGGTTGTATACCTGTTCCAAATATAGTAAAGATATATTCCCGGCACACATATGAAAAGGCAGAAATTTTGATGCAAATAAAAGTATGTTTATTAATATGATAGATCCTCAATAAATCCGACGATCGTTTCAATCAATTTGATTTTCATCAGGGACTGGGATCTCAATTCAAATATATTGAATAGGATGCCAGTGTCGTGGCTCAGTAACCCGCAACTCGGGTCCAAATGGTATATAGAGAAATAGAGTCACCCAGTAGAACACATAGAAAGATCTTCTTCCCAAAAGGATATTTGCTCAGGGAGAACCCAATATGAGGAAGAGGGGAGGAAGATCAATACCACACACATGGGATCCGTAATGCAAGGACTTTAGAATTGTAAGTAAAAGGTAAATGCAGGGCATAGGATGACAACTTAGGAGCCGCACCAGGTGATTCTGCTGTCGGATATCCTAAGTTGTCATCCTATGCCCTGCATTTACCTTTTACTTACAATTCTAAAGTCCTTGCATTACGGATCCCATGTGTGTGGTATTGATCTTCCTCCCCTCTTCCTCATATTGGGTTCTCCCTGAGCAAATATCCTTTTGGGAAGAAGATCTTTCTATGTGTTCTACTGGGTGACTCTATTTCTCTATATACCTTTTGGACCCGAGTTGCGGGTTACTGAGCCACGACACTGGCATCCTATTCAATATATTTGAATTGAGATCCCAGTCCCTGATGAAAATCAAATTGATTGAAACGATCGTCGGATTTATTGAGGATCTATCATATTAATAAACATACTTTTATTTGCATCAAAATTTCTGCCTTTTCATATGTGTGCCGGGAATATATCTTTACTATATTTAGACTATTTTTTCCTGAGCACCTATCTTATCGGTCGAGCACAGCCTTCGTTCTCTGTATACCTGTTCCAGTCAGGCTGAGTAAGATACCGTCAGCTGTAACGGAATTGGACATGCCTGCTGTGTTTGTTTCATCGAGCGCACCACATGTTTCTCAATCCACCGTAACATCTCCGCCTGTACCTCACTTACGGTCCAGCAGTTTGTCCGTTTCACCATACTCCTCCCTCTCTCAGCTCTGCAGCCAGCCTTCGGTTCCGCAGTTGTGGTCACGTAAAAGATTGTTTCCTCCTACACATGACAAAGCTAAGAGGTTGAACTCCACCATCTCCAATCTGTTGGCAATGGAAATGGTGGTCTTAGGCCCTAATTTTTTTAAATGTGAACTGTCCAAATTGTGTCTCTATCTGCTGGGTTGACTGTAGTGGAAGAGGTGATGGTCCCCATTATACTACTTCTACTCTAGTGAAATTTATGCCACTTTGGTGGTTTTAGGCCCTAATTTTTTAAAATGTGAACACTCCTGATTGAGTCTCCATCTACTGGGTTCGCTGTAGTGAAAGAGTTGTCATTCCAAATTCTACTATTTCCACTGTACTGAAATTGATACCACTTTGGTGGTGTCTGCCACAAATTTTTGGAAATGTGGAGAATCTTAATTGGGTCTCCATCTATTTGGTTGGCTGTAGTGGAAGAGGTGTCGGTACCCATTATACTACTTCTACTCTAGTGAAATTGATGCCACTTTTGTGGATTTAGGCCCTAATGTTTTAAAATGTGAACTCACCTGATTGAGTCTCCATCTACTGGGTTGGCTGTAGTGGAAGAGGTGTTGTTCCTAATTCTACAATTTCTACTGTACTGAAATTGATGCCACTTTGCTGGTGTCTGCCACTAATTTTTGGAAATGTGGAGAATCCTGATTGGGTCTCCATCTATTTGGTTGGCTGTAGTGGAAGAGGTGTCGGTACCCATTATACTACTTCTACTCTAGTGAAATTGATGCCACTTTGCTGATGTCCGCCACTAATTTTTGGAAATGTGGAGAATCCTGATTGGGTCTCCATCTACTAGATTGGCTGTAGTGGAAGAGGTTTTGGTCTCCATTAAACTACTTCTACTCTGGTGAAATTGATGCGACTTTGGTGGTTTTAGGCCTTCATTTTTTAAAACGTGAACACTACTGATTGAGTCTCCATCTATTGGGTTGGCTGTAGTGGAAGATATGTCGTTCCTAATTCTACAATTTCTACTGTACTGAAATGGATGCCACTTTGCTGGTGTCTGCCACTCATTTTTGGAAATGTGGAGAATCCTGATTGGGTCTCCATCTACTGGGTTGGCTGTAGTGGAAGAGGTGTCTGTCCCCATTATACTGCTTCTAATCTATGGAAATTGATGCCACTTTGCTGGTGTCTGCCATTAATTTTTGGAAATGTGGAGAATTCTGATTGGGTCTCCATCTACTGGGTTGGCTGTAGTGGAAGAGGTGTCTGTCCCCATTATAATACTTCAAATCTACTGAAATTGATGTCACTTAGGTGGTGTCAGGCCCTAATTTTTTTAATGTGAACACTCCACACAGGGGTACACAAATGTGATAAAGTCAAAATTGGTTTTCAATAAACAACCATCAGCCGCCCCATCAAATGCATCTGCTGCTTCTTCCTCCTCCTCTGTTACTGTGCCAAGTATTGTCACGCAGGTCTCCGACCGCAGAACATCCGGTTGTATATCTGTTCCAGTCAGGCTGAGTGAGAGCCCGTCAGCTGTAACAAAAGCGGACATGCCTGCTGTGTATGTTTCACTCAGTTCCGCACATGTTTCTCCATCCACCGTAACATCTCCGCGTGCACCTCACTCACGGTCAAGCAGTTTGTCCGGTTCACCATACTCCGCCCTCTCTCAGCACTGCAGCCAGTCCTCGGTCCCATAGTTGTGGTCACGTAAAAGATTGTTTCCTCCTAAACATGACAAAGCTAAGAGATAGAACTCCACCAGCTCCAATTTGTTGGCCACAGAAATAGTGGTGTCAGGCCCTAATTTTTTGAAATGTGAACACTAGTGATGAGCAAGCACTAAAATGCTTGGGTACTCATTGCTCAGGTTGAGCAAATTGGAATGCTTGAGTGCTCAGTCCGAGTAACGAGCCCAATGTAAGTCTATGGGAAACTCGGGCATTTTTCCGGCAGCCCCCTCCCAGCTGTCTGCAGAGGGCCTAAAAATTGCCCAAATCGATGGGAACAGTGCTCACATTGTATAGGAACAGCATGGGGAAGACCCCTGGAAGCATTTCTGACTCCCAGGTCAATGCTGTCAACAATTTTGTCTGAGGTATTACGCCACTTTTACAAACTCACAATAAAACATACAAAAACTAAACCAAAATGGATTTTCCTGGAAAATATGTTAACAAACATCCTTTTCAGATTAGTGACTTGTATATAAGGCAAAATAAATAACCAAAAACAAAAATGCTCCTTCACACCCTGGGTTATGTTCACACGTAGCGTTTTTGATGCATTTTTGCACTTTTGCATTGCTTTTAACCGTGACAAATGCATTCACCGGGAAATGTCATTTTAACATTTTACAACCTTATCTGGCCATTTGGTGTGTGAGACATCATCAGACATATCCTGTTTCATTTATGAAGGCGGGATTGTGAAAGTCACAAAACCTATTTTTACAGCCTTACTATTCTTAAAGGGCCAGCTGTTGGCTATCCTTTATTGTTCCCATCATTAAAGAGTGGATCTCCTATACTGTTATTGTGTATGCAGTGACTGCAAGGGCTGCCAAAAATTTGGACGCACCCCAATACCCCTTTGAAGAGACATAGAGAAGGGTCTCAGTAAAAAAACTGTTCCCATTATAAAGGAGTGGGTCTCCTATAGTGGTAATGCCCATGCTTTGACTGCAAGGCTGCCAACATTTGGGAAAAACCCTGCTAACAATTTAAAGACACATAGAGCTGGGCCACAGTAACGAGTATGACATGTTTCCATTAGAAAGGAGAGTGTCTGCTATACAGTTATAAGGTATGCATTGAGTTCAATGGCTGCCAAATTTTAGGAAAAACACCAATAACAATTTAAACACACATAGACCTGGGCCACAGTAACGACATGTTCCCATTAGAAAGGAGAGGGTTTGCTATACAGTTATAAGGTAAGCAGTGAGTCCAACGGCTGCCAAATTTTAGGAAAAACCCCACTAACAATTTAAACACACATAGAGCTGGGCCACAGTAACAACATGTTCCCATTAAAAATGAGTGGGTAACCCATACTGTTTGCCTATGGAGTGAATGCAATGGCTGCCAAAAATGTTGAGGAACTCCAGTCTCCCTTGCAACAGACGTATAGGTCGGAGGGCCTCCTGAAAACAATGTTCCCATTATTGGGAAGTGGGTCTCCCATACTGTTTGCCTATGCAGTGAATGCAATGGCTGCCAAAAATTTGTAGGCACTCCAATGCCCCTTGCAAGAGGCGTAGAGGTCAGAGGGCCTCCTGAAAACAATGTTCCCATTATTAGGAAGTGGGTCTCCCATACTGTTTCCCTATGCAGTGAATGCAACGGCTGCCAAAAATTTGGAGGAACTTCAATGTCCCTTGCAAGAGACATAGATATGGTGATATGGTAGATATGGTGGTGTTATGGAGGAGGATGTGGAGGATGAAGATGAGAAGAAGGAGGACCAGAGCAAATAGACAAAATCAGGAAGCATGTACCCATGTCTGTGTGCCAGACTGCTAACAGGCAAGACTTCTGTGTCCTCACCAAGAGGATGACTGACCATGCTCTCCTCCTCTTCCTCCTCCTCCCTGTCGTCAGGCCATCCACGCTGAACAGACCGTATGACAGTTATGCAGGTAGCACCGTGTATAGCGCAGGAAACTAGCTCCTGTTCCTCTTCTTCCTCCTCCTCTTCCTCATTGTCACCCAATCCACGTTGGGATGAGATGAGGCTGGGCTTTGTAGAATCACCCTGTATGTTTCCTTGCTCCATCTCATCGTGGTCCGCCTGGAATGCATCCTCTTTAATTATGAGCAGAGAGCGTTTCAGAAGACAGAGCGGGATGATGACGCTAATTATGGTGTCATCTCTGATCACCATCTTGGTGGAGTCCTCAAAGTTTTGGAGGATGGTACATATGTTTGACATCCATGTCCACTCCTGAGGTCTTATTTGTGGAGTCTGAACTGAATACCGACAGCCTTGTTGATGCTGGTAGTCAACAACTGCCCTCTTCTGCTCACAAATCCTTCCCAACATCTGCAATATAGAGTTCCAAAGCGTGGGGACATCGCAGATCAGTCGATGAGCTGGAACCTGCAAATGCTGCTGAAGCATGGCAGAGGCGGCGGAAGCTGTAACTGACTTTCTAAAATGGGCACACAGGTGGCGTACTTTGACAAGCAGATCCGGCAGATCTGGGTAGGTTTTGAGAAACCGCTGAACCACGAGGTTAAGCACATGGGCCAGTCATGAAACGTGTGTGAGCTCGCCTCGCCTCAGAGCCGCCACCAGCTTCCGGCCATTGTCACACATGACCATGCCTGGCTGTAGGGTAAGCGGTGTCAGCCACAGATCTGCATGCTCTTTCAGAGCTGTCCACAACTCTTCAGCATTGTGCAGTTTGTCACCTAAGCATATTAGCTTCAGCCGCTTGCCGCTTGGCCGAGGCAGTGCTGCAGTGCTTCCAGCTTGTGACTGATGTGGTCATTTTGGAGATGGTGGCTGAAAAGGAGGAGGAGGTGCAGGAGCTGTAGAATGTGGGGGAAACCCTGACTGACCCAGGGCCCGCAATCCTCGGCGTCGGAAGGACGTGTTCCGTCCCAAGGTCCGACTGGGTCCCAGCTTCCGCTATATTAACCCAGTGTGCTGTCAGCGAGATGTACCGTCCCTAGCCAAAAGCAGTTGTCCACATGTCTGTAGTTAAGTGAACTTTTTCATTAACTGCGTTGTTTAGGGCACGACTAATATTTTGGGACATGTGCTTGTGTAATGCGGGGACGGCACACCGGGAGAAGTAGTGGCGGCTGGGGATGGCCGCCGCCATCAGGTTGCAGAATGCTTCCGTCTCAACGAGCCTAAAAGGCAACATTTCAAACCCAAGCATTCGCAAAATGTGTGAATTTAGTAGTGTGGCCTGTGGGGCGTTGGCTGCGTTTTTGCAGTTTCGTTCCAAGGACTGGGGTAGGGACAACTGATCGCTGCACTGGGACAAGGACGTAGACGTGCTTGCTGATGGTGCGAGTGTGCAACGACAGTTGCAGAGCGGAAGGCATCTTCGCATGCTCCATGGACAGGGGATTGGCGTGCATGCACAACAGTGGAAGAAGCAGTGATTTCATCTGTAGACACTGTTTCTGGACAGTGGGGTTCGGCCCACTTTGTGGAGTGCTTTGCTGCTATGTGCCTGATCATGCTGCTGGTGGTCAGACTGCTAGTTTTGCTACCCCTGCTGATGCTGGCCTAGCAGGTAGTTCAAATGGCCTTTTTGGGGTTATCTGCAGAGTCTTTTAAAAACAAACAGGCTCGGGAAGACCTAACATTTGTACTGGCAACATCCGTTGTGTTGGTGTTATGGGTAACGCTTTCTCGCCCTCTGTTTACGGCCACCACACAGCTTCTTCCTGCCTGTTGTGGTGCTACACTTCCCCCCCCTGTGAGCTGCTGTCTTTGCTCTACATGTCCTCCTGCCACATGGGGTCAGTTACTATATTATCCACCACCAGGTTTTCCACTTTCGCACCCTGGTCCTCCTCATGACTTTCTGGCAATTGTGTCTCATCATCATCCACCTCTTACGGAAGTAAATACACTTTACCCATTGTTGCCTTCGTGTGAACGTGGCCCGCTCCAATATTTGGGCATCGCTACAATGCGTTCTCCTCTTGACCCACTTGAAGCTGGCTGGGCGAGAGGCCCCAATCTACAAATGGAAAAGTGAACAGCTTTTCTGAGTGTACACGTGTGGGATCAGTTGTCTCCGGGCACTCGGCATGGTGGAAGGAAGGAGGATCAGGGTGAGGAATACGCGGTCCAGACTCACGGCTACTGAGACTTGACCGTGTGGAAGACAGGGTGGAGGTGTTGGTGGTGGCAAAGTGACTGGAAGCATTATCTGCTATCCAACCAACAGCGATTTGACACTGCTCTGTGTTCAATAGTGGTGTTCTGTGGTCCCCTAGTAATTGGGACAGGAAGGTCAAGTGATAGGATGTGGGTGTTTGTTGTGGCACATTTTCAGCTTGTCCATGGCCTCGGCCTCGCACTCTGCATTCACCATCACCATCACATCCACTTTCCCGTCCCTTGCCCATTTTAAGTGGAAGACAATATTTTCCATGTACTCTACAAATGACTGGATTTGAACCGATACGTCTGACGGACAACTACGGTTTTAAACAGCGAGCCTGTAGGTTACTATTCTTCACAGTGACCTCATATGAATAGTTTCACTGACACACTGCAGCAAATTGTAAATGGGGGCCAGTAATGGCTGTATTTGGACCGCAGTTATATGTGATACGTCTGACGGACAACCACAGTTTTAAATAGTGGGCCTGTGGGTTACTATTCTTCACAGCGACCTCGAGTGAATAGCTTCACTGATACACTGCAACAAAATATAAATGGAGGCCAGAAATGGCTCAATTTGGATTGAAGTTATATGTGATACGTCTAACAGACAACCTCGGATTTAAATAGCGGGCCTGTAGCTTATTAATACTATTCTTCACAGTGATCTCGTGTGAATAGTTTCACTGACACACTGCAACAAAATGTAAATGGAAGCCAGAAATGGCTGAATTTGGACCGCAGTTATATGTGATACGTCTGACGGACAACCACGGCTTTAAATAGCGGGCCTGTAGGTCACTCTTCTTCACAGCAACCTCGTGTGAATAGCTTCAATGACACACTGCAACCAAATGTAAATGGAGGCCAGAAATGGCTGAATTTGGACCGCAGTTATATGTGATACGTCTGACAGACAACCACAGTTTTAAATAGCGAGCCTGTAGGTTACTATTCTTCACAGTGACCTTGTGTGAATAGCTTCACTGACACACTGCAACAAAATATAAATGGAGGCCATAAATGGCTCAATTTGGACTGAAGTTATATGTGATACATCTAACAGACAACCTCGGATTTAAATAGCGGGCCTGTAGTATATTAATACTATTCTTCATAGTGATCTTGTGTGAATAGCTTCACCGACACACTGCAACAAAATGTAAATGGAGGCCAGAAATAGCTGAATTTGGACCGCAGTTATATGTGATACGTCTGACGGACAACCACGGCTTTAAATAGCGGGCCTGTTTTTGATGCGTTTTTGCACTTTCGCTTTGCTTTCAACGGTGAAAAATACATTCACCAGTAAATGTAATTTTAACATTTAACTACCTTATCTGGCCATGTGGTGTGTGAGACATGATCAGACACATCCTGTTTCATTTATGAAGGCAGACATCTAAAAGTCACAAAGCTTATTTTTACAGGGGCATCAGGCGGCCCTTACTTTTGTTAAAGGGCCAGCAGTTGGCCCTCACTATTGTTAGAGGGTCATCAACCAGCTATGCTTTTCATAGCCGCACATTGCTACTGCAATATAATGTGTCCATCTAAGTGCATGGGTTGAAAAACATTGACCCCTGAGGGGTATACATATATTATATATGAAGTTAGAGGTAGGCTTCTAAAAATAGTTCCTACGCGCATCATAAACACCCTTAAAAAATTTATGTGGGCGTTGCATGATGGTCACCCTGGTGATATGGTGGTGGAGGATGACGAGAAGGAGAAGGAGGAGGGCAACATAAAATAGATGAAATCCTGTCTGGATTTGAAGGGTTGCATGGGAATAGACCACCCCCCCCCCCCAAAATTTCACTAAATTTGAGTTTATTTTCCGATGCTATCATCTGGTGATGTTGAGAAGTCTGGCCCAATCCAGCCCTTGTTCATTTTGATAACAGTCAGCCTGTCAGCACTTTCAGTTGACAGGCAGATGCGTGTATCAGTTATATCATTTATAATGCTCCCAGCGGCACTAAAAACCATCTCTGACAAAATGCTAGCGGCCAGGACCTCCAAGGCATAGAGAGAAAGTTCATGCCACGTGTCCAGCTTGGATACCCAATAGTTGTAAGGTGCAGAGTAATTACGGAGGACCCTGGTACGGTCGCCAAGGTAGTCCTTCGGCATCTTCCAAAACTTTTCCCTCCTTGTCAGAGTACTCCGCGTATCAGGGCTTGGGCACTGGGAGAGTCTGAGAAAACTGTCCCAGACCTTTGCAAGTGTTCCCTTGCCTCTGCTGCATTTGGTTTGTGTCTCCTTCGCCTGTACTCCTTGGTTGTCCAAGGAACTGTAACCTGTGCTGCCAGCATTGTCAGATGGGAATTTTTTAAATAATTCTTCAACAAGGGCCTTCTGGTACTGCAACATTTTATTAGACCTCTCCGCCACGGGAAGGAGAGATAGAAAATTGTCCTTGTAACATGGGTCTAGAAGTTCTCCTTGTAGCGTGAGTCTAGAACCATACACACAGAAATCTACAAGCCATCAATACCCAGCAGCTTATGAACAATCTACAGTCATCTTTAGCTCCCATTCTCTCCGTCTCCTGTCCAGACCCAGCGTTGTCACACTATAACAACACATTACAGAGTGCACTGGATGAAGCAGCACCTGCTACACGCAGAATGACCTGGCATAGATGGCAGCCCAGGCACACGATGCAAACACGTTTTCTCCAGCGCTGTTCAAGGTGTGCTGAGCATCTGTGGAGAAACTCACTTTCAGCAGAAGACTTCATCCAATGTAAGATCATGCTCAAAACTTATAACTCTGCTCTCAATCTGAGTAAACAAGTCTACTTTACCACCTTCATAACATCTCTAGCCAACAATCCTAAATGAGTCTTTGAAATCTTCCACTCCTTCCTGAGCCCTAAAGTACAGAATCCCATCATCATCAACCTAAGCTCTGACGATCTGACCATTTATTTCCTACAAAAAATCAATCATATCCATCAAGACATGTTTGCTTACTCCCCTCAGAGTCTGTATTCCCTTCCCTCTCGCTGCTCAAGATCACTTTGCATCTTTGAGCCTGTCACAGAAAAAGAAGTGACCAGACTCCTCGCTTCTTCTCGCCCTACAACCTGCAACAGTGGCCCTATTCCCTCACATCTCCTTCAGTCCCTTTCCCCAGCTGTCACTACCCACCTAACTAAAATATTTAACCTCTCTCTTTCTTTGGGTATCTTTCCCTCTTCATTCAAACATGCAATCATAACCCCTTTTCTTAAAAAGCCATCCCTGGACCAGAACTGCACTGTTAACGACAGACCTGTCTCTAATCTTCCTTTCTTCTGTAAACTCCTGGAACGCTTGGTCCACTCCCGTCTCATCTTCTACCTCTCAGATAACACTCTTCTCGACCCTTAATAATCTGCTTTCCACTCTTCACACTCTACTGAAACTGCCCTCACTAAAGCCTCTAATGATCTACTAACAGCTAAATCCATTTGGCACTACTCCCTGCTGTTTCTCCTGGATCTCTCTCATTTAACACTGTGGATCACCAGTTCCTCTACACTATGCTCCGCTCTATAGGCCTCAGGGACACCATTCTCTCTTCATTCTCCTCCTTGTTCTCCCTCTCTTCAGGCGATACACGCTGAACAGACGTAATTAATGTAGAAAAAATATTTCAGCTCACCTGGGTAAGCCTGCTCGGTCCACTTTCTCATGAGGCACGGTGCTCGGATTGTAAAGATCCCAGTCTGGGAGATATTAGGCAGTGATGAAAGGGTAGTTATCTGGCAACTCGTGAAATTGACTTAAAAATAGCATAGCATGCTATGAGTAAGGATCTACGTATCTGAAACGCGTAAGCCTCTGTACGCTTTTATTTGCACTATGGTCTCATGTTTTTAATTTTTTCAAAAGAAAGGCTATTTTTTAATTCAATTTCACGAGTTGCCAGATAACTATCTTTTCATCACACGCTGAACAGATAATATGATTGTGGTGTGGGTAGTACCATCTCCTCCTCATTATCACCCAATCCACGTTGAGATGAGATTAGGCTGGGCTGTGTAGCATCGACCTGTATAGTTCCTTGCTCTGCCTGCAATGCCTCCTCTTTAATTGTGAGCAGCGAGCGTTTCAGTAGACAGAGAAGTGGGATGGTGACGCTAATTATGGCATCACACATTCATGCCCACTCACCTGCACTTATGGCTCATCTGAATTCTGATGGGTGTGTTGAAGCTGGTACTGAACAACTGCCCTCTGCTGCTCACAAATCCTTCCCAATGCATGCTCACATCGCACACCAGTCAGTGAGCTAGAAGCTGCAAGCGCTGCTGAAGCACTGTCATGGTGGCGAAAGCTGCAGCTGACTTTCGGAAATGGGCACACACACGGCGTACTTTCACAAGCAGCTCAGGCAGATCTGGGTAGGCTTTGAGAAAATGTTGAACCACTAAGTTGAGCACATGGGCCAGGCATGGTACGTGTGCAAGGTTGCCAAACCTCAGAGCCGCCACCAGGTTCCGGCCATTGTCACACACCACCATGCCTGGCTGTAGGTTCAGCGGTGAGAGCCACAGATGTGCTTGCTCTGTTACAGCTTTCAACAACTCTGCAGCGGTGTGCAGTTTGTCACCTAAGCATATTAGCTTCAGCACTGCCTGTTGCCACTTGGCCGAGGCAGTGCTGCAGTGCTTCCAGCTTGCAGCTGATGTGGTCATTTCAGAGATGAAGGCCAAAAAGGAGGAGGAGGTGAAGAATGTAGAATGTGGGGGCAACCCTGATTGACCCAGGGTCAGCAATCCTCTGTGTCAGGTGGACATGTTCTGTACCAGGGTCCGACTGGGTCCCGGTTTCCACAATATTAACCCAGTGAACTGTCAGTGAGATGTACCTTCCCTGGCCACAAGCACTTGTCCACTTGTCCGTGGTTAGATGGTCCTTCCCAGTAACTGCATTGGTGAGTAATGTTCTGAAACCTGTGCTTGTATAAGGCGGGAACGGCACATGAGGAGAAATAGTGGCAGCTGGGGACCGAGTACCGAGGGACAGCCACCACCATGAGGTTGCAGAAAGCTTCCACATCCACGAGCCTAAAAGGAAAAATTTCTAGTGCAAGCAGTTGAGAAATGTGGCAGCTTAATATTATGGCCTGTGGGTGGGTGGCTGTATATTTGAGCTTGCATTCCAAGGACTGGGGTAGAGACAACTGAATGCTGCTTTGGGACCAAGGATGTGGACGTGGTTTCTGACGGTGATGGCTGCAAGTGTGCAACGACAGGTGCAGGGTGGGAGGCATCTTCGCCTGCATTATGGACGGAGGCTTGTCTTGCACGTACAACAGGGGAAGAGGAAGTGGTGTCACCCACAGACACTGTTTCTGGACTCTGGCGTTTGGCCCAACTAGTCTGGTGCTTTGCTGTCATGTGCCTGAGCATGCTGGTGTTGGCCCGTCTGGTAGGTTTGCTGCCTCGGCTTATGCTGGCATGGGATATGTTGCAAATGGCCTTTTTTGGGTTAACTGGACATACTTTAAAAAAGAGCCAGACTCGGGAAGGCCTAGCAGTGGAATTGGCAACTTTCCTGTTAATGGTGTTTTGGGGAACAGTTGCCCACCTTGTGTCTGTGGCCACCCCACTGCTTCTTCCTGCCTGTTGTGGTGCTATGCCTCCCTTCCCCTCTGCGCTGCTATCCTCGCTATGCATGTCACCTTACCAGGTTGGGTCAGTGACTTCATCGTCCACCACCTCGTCTTACACTTCCGCACCTTGGTCCTCATCCTGACTTTCTGTCAATTGTGTCTCATTATCATCCACCTTTTGCGACAGTAATTGCACTTTCCCACCCTCGTGTGACCATGGCTGCTGAAATATTTGGGCATCGCTACTTGTGATCTCCTGTTGCCCCAGTTGAAGTGGACAGTGTGAGAGGCCAGAATCTATAAATGAAAAGATGAGCAAAACAGGTCTTTGGATTGTCCAAGTGTGGAAACAGTTGTCTCCTGGCACTCGGCATGGTGGTAGGAAGGAGGATCTGGGTGAGGAATATGCCAACTCCAAGTAAATAAAATCTCCTGGATCGACACATTCCTCAAACAAGAATCTGCAAAAACAATTGTGCATGCCCTCATCATCTTCTACCTTAACTACTGTAACCTCCTGCTCTGTGGCCTCCCTTCTAACACTCTCGCACACCTTCAGTCTATCCTAAATTCTGCTGCCTGACTAATCCTCCTGTCCCCTCGCTATTCCCTGGCCTCTCTTCTCTGTCAATACCTTCACTGGCTCTCCATTGCCCAGAGACTCCAGTTTAAAACCCTAACCTTGGCATGCAAAGCCATCCACAACCTGTATTTTCCATACATCTGTGACCTAGTGTCCCGGTACTTACCTGCACGTAATCTCCGATCCTCACGAGATCTCCTTCTCTACTCCCCTTTTATCTCCTCTTCCCACAATCACATACAAGATTTCTCCCCCTACTCTTGAACTCTCTACCCCAACATATCAGGCTCTCACCTACTGTTGAAACATTCAAAAGGAACCTGAAGACCTACCTCTTCTGAAAAGCCTACATCCTGCCGTAACCACCACTCCACCATACCACTGCACGACCAGCTGTACCCTCAGCTACTGTATCCTCACGCATCCCTTGTAGACTGTGAGCCCTCGTGAGCATGGTCCTCTCTCCTCCTGTACCAGTCACAATCACGTTTTTGTTCAAGATTATTGTAATTGTTTTTGCTATGTATACCACTTTTTCACATGTAAGGCGCTATAATGATAAATAATAATTATAATAATAATATGGTCCAGATTCACAGCTACTGAGACTGGACCATGTGGAAGACAGAGTGGTGGTGGTTGCATACTGATTGGAAGCATTATCTATGTATCTGCTATCCAACCAACAACCTTTTCACACAAAAGTGGTATTCCGCAGCCCCCTAGAAAGTGGGACATGAAGCTAGGTCGACATGTTGTGGGTGATTGTTGTGCTCCCTCAGCAGGCACAGTTTCATCTTGCCCGCGGCCTCAGCCTCTGCATGCACCATCACCATCACCATTACGTCCACTTCCCCGTCCCTTGCCACGCACCTTGCCCATTTTAAATCGAGTTTAATATTTGTCCCGTTGCCAAAAATGTCTGTATTATTACTGCAGCAACATAGGATCACATCTAATAACCATGGTTTTAGGCAGTGACCTGGCATGCAGAGATGCTTCCAGAGGACTTCCCCATGCTGTTCTCATGTCATTTCAGCACTGTATGGATGTGTCTGATCATGTCTCACACACCACATGGCCAGATAAGGTAGCAAAAAGGTGAATGTGTTTTTCACCTTTGAAAGCAATGCGAAAAAAGCATCAAAAACACTACGTGTGAACATAGCCCAATGTGTGGAGGAGCATTTTTGGTTTTGGTTATTTATTTTGATTGTATACAAGTAATTACCCTGTAAAGAATGCTCCCTAACATTTTTTCCAGGAAAATACATTTTGGTTTCATTTTTGTATGTTTTGTCAGTCCGTAAAAGTGGCGTAATACTCTGACAACATTGTTCACAGCAGTGACCTGGGAGTCAGAGATGCTTCCAGGGGTCTTCCCCATACTGTTCCCATATAATTTTAGCACTGTTCCCATTGATTTAGCCAATTTTTAGGCCCCCTCCAGTCCTCCGGGGTGGGGGCCGCCAGGGAAATGCTGGAGTTTCCCATTGACTTACATTGAGCTTGTTGCTCGGGTAGAGCACTAGAGCATAACAATTTGCTCGACCCAACCAACGAGCTTCCGAGCATTTTAGTGCTCGCTCATCACTAGTGGCCATCAATACATAATGATATTAGAGATTTTGTTTCCACCTGTGAAGTTTGCGCATGCGCTAAAGTCTGTCATAATCGGCCGGCCGGGGAATTGTCTCCATTACCAATTACAGAAAGACCATGAACTCATTTGTGCATGGATTTCATCATGGATTTCCCTTAGTCTGATGGGAAAACTGTTACTTGGGTGGTGGTTGACTTATTCAGGAAACAGGCTTATTTTGTTCCATTATCGGGGTTACCAAATCCTGAAACACTTTCCAGGTTGTTTATCAGTCATATTGTAAGATTGCATGGAATTCCTCTTAACATTTATCTGACAGGGGTGCAATTTGTCTCCAAATTCTGGAAAGCTTTTTGTAGGAAATTGGGTATTGACTTGTCGTTTTCCGCTGCCAACCACCCTGAATCCAACAGTCAGACGGAAAGGACAAATCTATCGTTGGAACAAATTTTAAGGTGTTTTGACGCAGCTCAGCAGGAGGATTGGTCCTCATTTTAACTCTTGCTGAGTTTGCCTTTAACAGTTGGGTCAATCAGTCTACTGGAACCTCTCCTTTTTGTGATTATGGTTTTCATCCCCATTTTGGTGATTTTTAAGGAGGCGTTCTGGGTGTCTTGGAATGGAGGTTACCATACAGAAACTTGGGGTTGTCTGGATAGAAGTTCAAAAGAATATTGGGGTGGCTCAGCTATGCAAAAAACGGAAAGTCGATAGGAAATGCTTGGTGGGTCCTGTCTTCAAAGTAGGTGATAAGGTTTATTTGTCATCCAAAAATAATATGCTGAAAGTACCGTCGTCAAAGTTGGGCCCTAAATTTATTGGCCCTTATGAGATTCTGGAGGTAGTCAATCCGGTGGCCTTTAGATTAAAACTCCCTCCATCTCTTCACATTCCAAATGTTTTCCACAGATCCCTGTTAAAAAATGTCTCTAATAGAGAGAAACAACATTCCCTTTGGTGCTGTTTCCCTCTAGGTGAATTATCCCTAAAATTTAGGGCAAGTGATATGCCAGAAACTCGTTAGAGGGTTAACATGGAACTGCACATGTGATTTTTTAACAAAAATATCAATTAAGAATATCCTGTTTTTATATCTCTCCTGGAAGTGCCAATTCCTTTTTCTTGAATTTTCCTAACTGGCTATTTAGCTGGCTGTCAGTGTCTGATTATTGCCAGTCATAGCTTTAGCTCGGTGGTATGTGTGTGTCTTTTTTTCCATTGCTCTGTTTCTGATCTTTTGCTGTCCAACATTGGACCTTACCTTTGACCATCCATTTGCCTAGCCCCTTTGTCTTGATCCATTACCTTCCTAGAATTCTGACCTAGGACTGTGACCTGATTTTGCCTTTTTCTTACCCCTCTGTTTATGATGAGCTCTCTTGGTATAAGACCCCGGACCTCTTGACTACCCTATCTCACGCATTTTACGTGAGAAGTGTCTCAGCGTCACATTTGTGACTCAGCATCACACTGCATATGACCATATTTTTGGTCTGAGTGCAATCTGAGAGAGAATCAGATCGCACTCGGACCAATGTTATTCTATAGGGCCTGCAAATGTCCAATTTTTTCCTCGGACTGAGACGGTTGGAAGGCAAAATTGCTGCATGCCCCATTTTGATCTAATATTTGCATCGTACTCGGACATGCAAAGCAATAAGTCCATGGAAAATATAGGATTGTACTCAGATGATATCTGGGTGTAATACGATTTTTACGTACTGACACAATGAAGAAGATGGAGACATTTTTTTCCTTCTTCTCCTCATCCAAGAGAATCGAAGCACACTATGATCACACTCTGATCAAACTCTGATCATAGTTTGATCAGAGTGTGATTAGCGTAATTGGCCTGATTTTCTCAGATAAGAGAATATACTGTACTCTGGTGTAACCCCAGCCTAAAACTAATCATCAGCACTCTGCAGCTAGCCATAAATTTCTTGGCTGGGCGGCACAATAAGCCTCATCAGTGTAGTCTGGAATGCCATCATGGCACTGCCTTATGACAGGGGCACAGGTTATAGGAGTGGGTTCAGGCATGCATGTGACAATATAGAACAATAGTTAATTGTAAATAAATTTTAAAGACTATAGATGTGTCTGTGTGATAGGCAGTCATAAAAAAAAACCTTCAATAACTTTGAAAAAAAAATTAAAATATGTTTTCTATCAAAAAAGGACATACTTTGAAATGAGTTTCTCCTTTAAGTTACCCCTCCTCCACCATCGCAAAGAAAGTTAAAGTTTTTTGCTTTACATTCAAAATGAAAATATGTCCCTTCATGCTACAGTACATTTGCTACATCCTTGGCAGATTCTTGGAAGCATATTTGGTAGTTCATATGCCATTCTACATCTTTTTAGATCACAATCATTCCAAAAGCAACAGACCGTGATATTTCAAAGCACTGAGTTATTATTGCAGTAGGAAGAACATGCTGAAAGAGGACATCTGCTATTAGGAAGAATAATTTTAGTTCTACATTAATATCTACATTTTGTATATACATTGGTGGGAACCACATATGTTGATGCTAATACAGAACAAATTTACAATGGCTTTACTTCTTATAAAAAAAAATTATTTATAGCGAGAAATTTGTATGCATACATTACATCACATTGATGAAAGCTTGTTTTTTAATTACCTTATGTTTTACTGTTATGCTATACTTACTTTTTAAAATTATGTGCTAAAAAGTGATAAAAACTCAAACATTTCAAGTTAAGTTTCTACATCTAACAAAATATTTTAGTTGCCTTTCGCTAATAATTTACAATACCTAGTTTTAAAATTATTGCAGATGGACGCAACCACTCCTCCTTGCCTAAATCCACTCATTTTTTGGAATGTAATCAATAACAGCTCAGAACAGTGCTCTACACGTTGGCTCAAAAAAATTTGCCATTTGCACATTTTAGGGCTTTCCTATTTTTTTTAAATTAGCTGTAATACGAAAAATATACAGTATATATTATTATATATGCATTTTATGTTTGAATATTATGAAATTCTAGGGTATGAAATGATTCTATTAATTTCTGTGAACACCATAGAATGCTCAAATAATACTGACCTATAGTAACTAAATAAATAAACACCATCATAAACTGCCAAAATGGTGCAATAAACTGCACAAAAATGTCATTAACATAAAGAGATTGTCAGAGACTCCCTCTGCTGCTCTCAATATGTCAGGGACTGACATTACCAATCCCACCGCTGCCACCAATTTGTCAGGGAGATCATGAAGATATCACACCGCTGCAACCAATTGCAGAACAATCACACAATTAACTGCTGGTTGATTGATGAGGCAACGGTTACTATTTATACTAGGTACGTTATTGGGTGCTTTCACAGTGAAAGTATAATATATACAGACCTAATTGCACCCTTGACCAGCAAATGTCCAGAGAGAATCAAACACACGGATATATATATATATATATATATATATATATATATATAGTACATCAAGTCATGTTTGCACAAATCTTTGCAGTAGTCGAGAGCTGGCAAAATGTAATCCAATCTAATCCAATAACATGGGGATGAGGGTATTATGAATAAATGTTTGTAATTATAGGAATAGTGTTCTGATCATAGGGGAGTAGTGGGCGAAAGAAGAGAGATTGCTGAAAAGCAGTGGAGAAAGGTGGGAGGAAAAGCAGGAGTAAAGATGTTGAGTGTAGTAGTTAGAGGATATAAGTAGGTGTAGAGAGAGTAGCGAACTGGTTATGGGATAAGAGTAATATAGTAGTATTGAGTTGGGAAAGATAAGAGTAGTAGCAAGAGGTAATAGGGCGTACTGATAGGGGTAGTAGTCGGTAGTACTAGTAGTTATAGGATAGTGGATTGGTTATGGTATAAGGAGTAGTAAAGTAATAGTAAAGAGGGAAGGATGGGATAGTAATAATGATAGGGGTAGTAGTAGGTGGAATGCAGTTGTAGGGGGAACAGTTACATGCTCTAGGACCAGTAGCATTGGTGGAGTGGGTGGTATAAAGCCATGGTAATTAGCTGCATCCTGGAGTGTGAAGGAGTAGGATATCAGAGCTGCACGTGCTCCAGCGTTGGTGTGCCACCGATGGTGGATTGGGGAGTTTAAAAATGCAGCTTGATGGCTGGACTTATGGTTATCGCAAATCTGAAGTGAAGTGGAAGGTGAACTCAAAGTGAGGCGTGGGTAAACAGAGCATGCTCAGTAGCATGATGAAGTCAGGAGCTGGAAAGACAATCATGTGGGATGACATGCGATAGGAGGGGGCGTGGCAGAAGCGGTAATATGGCAACGTGAATAGAATGGATAAGATGTGCAAAGATTAAAGAGATGGGTGGAAGAAATGAGAGGGGGGGGGGAAAGAGGGGAACAAGTCAAGAGGGTTGAAGGGGATGTCATGGAGAATATTTGAAAAATAAAAGGACAAAAACTGGAGGGGATGGGAGAAAACAGGGTTAGGAGGGGGATGTCAGTGCACTTACCAAGGAAGGATGGATGGATCAGTGTGTGTAGAGGGGTAAAGACATATTTAGAGAAGTATCTTGGCAATAGTGGCATAAGGTAATGAAAACACATTTATCTATGTAAAAATATATCACCAGATAAATCAGAATATACGGAAGATATAAAAAAACATATAGAGTCCATGTTTAAGGTTACAGTTATGCATCTGGTGCACCAATAATACAATAGGACTTAAGCAAATGGTAGACCATAAGAAAATTACTGTACAGGATTAATGGACAAGTAGGTCTAGTTCTCTACTGAGACCCTTGAGTGTTAGTGTTTGTAGGGTATGGATCCAATATGATTCTTGTTCCTTGACCAGTCGGATATGGTTTCCACCTCGTATGGGTCTGGGGACCTGCTCAACCACTTGGAATCAGAGTTGTGACACTGTATGCTTAGCAGCCAAGAAATGATGAGGAAGGGATAACCAGACTCTGGTACATCTAATGGTAGATTTATGACTGGCTATTCTGTGCCTGATGTGTTGAGTGGTTTCAGCCACACAGAGGAGGCCACAGCGGCACTTGACAATATAGACTACAAAGTTTGTGTCGCAGGTGTAGAAACCTTTTATATTGTTGTAACAAATATTTATACTTTCCTTTGATTGTTATTTTAGACAATTAAATCTACCTACATATCTTTGATAATTGAATATTAGCTTTATAAGTGTTATTCATAGAAGAGATAAAACAGGGTGTAGACCTGTGTTTCTGTTACACTTTCCTATGTTTTTTTAAAGTATAGTCAATTGGACAGAGCCAGCTTTCAAGGATGACTCTGTTATTTCCAATTAAAATACTTTCTCTGTTAGGTAATGTTAGCCACCCCCTTTCGTCTGGGGGTGTAATAAATACTTGTTGCTTTAAATCTGAGGGCAGACAAGAATTGTACACTCAGACACTGGCTGTGTGTTATTTTCTCCGATGCATCGTATGTATTTATTTATTTTATTTATCTAATTTGAACCTAAAATGGCAGACAGATTTAGAGATAATTTGTTATCTCAATCCAAATTAGCTCTTCTTGGAAGGGCTACCACGACAATGGGATAGTGTTTACTTGTGGGGGTATATGATGTCACATATATTTTATCACATTAGAACAAGCTGCACATCCTCAGCAGGGAAAAGTGCCCGTTCTTCTTGTGCTAAGAAATCTCTGTTTAGGTTGTTTTGAGAAGCTCCCGATGTCAGCCCTGATGAGATGATCTCCAATATTGTATGGTCTCTTAGTGCGTATTAATGCTGGTATTTTGAAGGAATCTGCGTTACCATGTAGCCTCCCGAGCCTATGTTTGACTGAGAAACTAAAGTCCTGGTGTGCTAGAAACTAGAGATGAGCGGTGTTCGACTCGAACTCTTCGCCAATCTGAAATTCGAGCTGTTTTGGGCGGTGTTCGTGCCGTTCGGCGAACACGAACAATTTGAAAAAAATTCGGCTGTTCGAGGTTACATTCGATAACTGTTCGTGCATCAAAATCATAAATGGATTTTTTCTCAGTAATGCTGAAAATTAATGTTAATACGCAGTTTGAGTGTACAGCGGGGCGGGGGAGGGGCAGGGGATGGATCTCTGCATAAATAATGAAGATCTCCATTTTTTTTTTCTCTTTCCCGCATTTACAGTGGGGAGGTGCAATCTGTCAGCCTATCAGCAGCACACACAGGGAGCGAACTGCTTTTTTTCACACAAGCAAGGGCATGTGTCATTGGCAGTGTATGTCACACGTCCTTGCCCTATAAGACCCAGCCATTTTCCCCGTCGCCACCATTTACTCACTGATGCAGCTGCGTGTTAGACAGCACCGCTGTTGCTGTGTGCGCTATACTTTCAGTGTTAATTTCAAGCCAATTTTCGCACAAATCTACAGATAGCTTGGCAGTAGGGAATAGTTGTGATTGCAGTCCTTTTGAGGACTAGCTTACATCATTTCTGATGAATTTTATCAGGCAGGTCTGTGCTCTTAAATAGATAGGTTGGGAGTAAAGACTAATTATAATTGCAGTCCTTTTGAGGGCTAGGTTACATCAGTTCCTATCACTTTTTGCCAGGCAGGTCTGTGCCAGTGCTGTGCAAGTTTTTTTCACAGCATTTGGCTAAATCTAGCAAAGCAAATCCTTTTTGGCCTCTTGCAGTGTGTGTTAGTCAGTGGAGTAGCCTATCTGTGTTGCAAGCTACACCACATGTGTATAGAATACAAATTTTTTACTGCACCTAGTGAGGTAAAACCTTTTGGGCATAGCATCATTCTATTAGTCCATCTATACTAACCTCCACCAGGTTGCAAATTCAATATAATTTTTATCTGCATCTAGCTCTGAAAAAATATTTTGGCTTGTAGCAGTGTGTGGGACTTGTTCTATTATTCCATCTATACTAACCTCCACCAGGTTGCAAATTGAATATAATTTTATCTGCATCTAGCTCTGAAAAAATATTTCGGATTGTAGCAGTGTGTGGGACTTGTTCTATTAGTCCATCTATACTAACCTCCACCAGGGTGCAAATTCAATATAATTTGTATCTGCATCTAGCTCTAAAAAAATATTTTAGCTTGTATCAGTGTGTGGGACTTGTTCTATTAGTTCATCTATACAAACCTCCACCAGGTTGCAAATTCAATATAATTTTTATATGCATCTAGCTCTGAAAAATATTTTGGCTTGTAGCAGTGTGTGGGACTTGTTCTATTATTCCATCTATACTAACCTCCACCAGGTTGCAAATTGAATATAATTTTATCTGCATCTAGCTCTGAAAAAATATTTCGGCTTGTAGCAGTGTGTGGGACTTGTTCTATTAGTTCATCTATACTAACCTCCACCAGGTTGCAAATTCAAAATAATTTTTATCTGCTTCTAGTTCTGAAAAAATATTTGGGCTTGTAGCAGTGTGTGGGACTTGTTCTATTAGTCCATCTATACTAACCTCCACCAGGTTGCAAATTCAATATAATTTTTATCTGCATCTAGATCTGAAAAAATATTTCGGCTTGTAGCAGTGTGTGGGACTTGTTCTATTAGTCCATCTATACTAACCTCCACCAGGTTGCAAATTCAATATAATTTAAATCTGCACTAGCTCTGAAAAAATATTTCGGCTTGTAGCAGTGTGTGGGACTTGTTCTATTATTCCATCTATACTAACCTCCACCAGGTTGCAAATTCAAAATAATTTTTATCTGCATCTAGCTCTGAAAAAATATTTCGACTTGTAGCAGTGTGTGGGACTTGTTCTATTATTCCATCTAAACTAACCTCCACCAGGTTGCAAATTCAAAATAATTTTTATCTGCATCTAGCTCTGAAAAAATATTTGGGCTTGTAGCAGTGTGTGCGACTTGTTCTATTGGTCCATCTATACTAACCTCCACCAGGTTTGCAAATTCAAAATAATTTTTATCTGCATCTAGCTCTGAAAAAATATTTGGGCTTCAGCTTGTTTCAGTGTGTGGGACTTGTTCTATTAGTCCATTTATACTAACCTCCACCAGGTTGCAAATTCAATATAATTTTTATCTGCATCTAGCTCTGAAAAAATATTTCGGCTTGTAGCAGTGTGTGGGACTTGTTCCATTAGTCCATCTATACTAACCTCCACCAAGATGCAAATTCAATATAATTTTTATCTGCATCTAGCTGTGAAAAAATATTTGGGCTTGTAGCAGTGTGTGGGACTTGTTCTATTAGTCCATCCATACTAACCTCCACCAGGTTGCAAATTCAATATAATTTTTATCTGCATCTAGCTCTGAAAAAATATTTCAGCTTGTAGCAGTGTGTGGGACTTGTTCTATTAGTCCATCTATACTAACCTCCACCAGGTTGCAAATTCAATATAATTTTTATCTGCATCTAGCTCTGAAAAAATATTTCAGCTTGTAGCAGTGTGTGGGACTTGTTCTATTAGTCCATCTATACTAACCTCCACCAGGTTGCAAATTCAATATAATTTTTATCTGCATCTAGCTCTGAAAAAATATTTGGGCTTGTAGCAGTGTGTGGGACTTGTTCTATTAGTCCATCTATACTAACCTCCACCAGGTTGCAAATTCAATATAATTTTTATCTGCATCTAGCTCTGAAAAAATATTTGGGCTTCAGCTTGTAGCAGTGTGTGGGACTTGTTCTATTAGTCCATCTATACTAACCTCCACCAGTTTGCAAATTCAATATAATTTTTATCTGCATCTAGCTTTGAAAAAATATTTTGGCTTGTAGCAGTGTGTGGGACTTGTTCTATTAGTCCATCTATACTAACCTCCACCAGGTTGCAAATTCAATATAATTTTTATCTGCATCTAGCTCTGAAAAAATATTTGGGCTTCGGCTTGTAGCAGTGTGTGGGACTTGTTCTATTCGTCCATCTATACTAACCTCTACCAGGTTGCAAATTCAATATAATTTTTATCTGCATCTAGCTCTGAAAAAATATTTTGGCTTGTAGCAGTGTGTGGGACTTGTTCTATTAGTCCATCTATACTAACCTCCACCAGGTTGCAAATTCAAAATAATTTTTATCTGCATCTAACCGAGCCAATACTTTTGGGCTAATACCACAGTTTGGCCACTCAGCTCTGCTCGGTTCCCATCTATTGTTTTTTGTGCAAACAACTCCAGAGTTGTCAAATAGTTATCCACCAAAATGAGTGGAAAAAGGCCTGCTGCTGGTGGAAAGGAGAATAGGCGTGTTGGGAATGGAAAAAAAGGTTGTGTCCATGGGGTAGGTGTTAAAGCAACAGTAACATCTGCAGAAGAAAGACCATCTTCCAGCCAAACTAAGATGTCTACTTCTTTTAGCAGACAATGTGATAAGATCCCTTTCTTACGGCCACGCCAATCGCTACAAATTCCAGATGAGGCACAAAAACAGCAGGTGCTTCAACGGATATCAAGTGCTCCTTTAAGTGGGCTCTCCTCCACCTCAACTTCAACATCACAAATACTCCAGTCCTCAGAGGTGTCACCCCAATCGCACTTGCTTCCTCACAGCTCCCAAGTCTCCAGCTGCCCTTGAGTATGGGGTAGAACAGATGGTTGAGTCTGCAGAGCTGTTTACTCATACTATAGCCTGGGAATCAGAGGTCGGCTCCAGAGCTTCTGTGATTCCAGACGAGGAAATGATCTGCACTGATGCCCAGAATCTTTATGAGTCGGATCCAGGACCAGACGCAGAAGGTTCTGAGTTTTTTGTCAGGGCAGGAAGAGGTTTGCTCTGAGGACGACGGGTGTGATAACACACAGGGTAATGATGACGAGGTTGGAGATCCCACTTACTGTCAACCCACAGTCAGCCAGTCGATGAGGTCAGCAGAGGAGGTGGAGGAGGATGCTAGTGACGACGAGGTCAGGTTGCGCCTTCCTGGACAGAGACGTAGTACTGGAAGCATGTCAACAACTGCATCCTCAAACACAACTCTGCCTCTGACCCCAAGTCGTGGTGGCTCTTCAGGTCGCATGGGTGCTAAGCCTTGCATAGCCTGGGCATTTTTTCAGATCGATAAGGATGACCCAACTCGTGTTATCTGTAACATTTGTCAGCAAAAGCTAAGTAGAGGCCAAAAAATACATAGTTTGAGTACTTCATGCATGAACCGGCACATGGATATGAAGCATAAGTTGCGGTGGGAAGCTCACTGTGCTACAATGCAGCCTAGCCGGCCGGGCCAACCACCGTCTGCCACATCTTGTTCATCCGCGGCCTCTTCATCCTCTGTGACTGGGGGGACAGCAATCACACCTGTTTTGGGACGCAGACCTGCCACCTCTTTACCCGCAACAGCCAGCGTGATTGGCAGGTCAACCTTTTCTTTGGAGGTGGAAACACCAGCTGGTGTTCAGCGCTGTCCGACATCGATAGCACCACCTTTGGATCAAGGCAACCTAACATGTCCGCCTGCATCTTCCTCACATACCGGCAGTTTGCCGAGGACACCCTTCTCAACCCCGTCTAAGCACAACAGCCAGCCCTCGGTCCCTCAGATGTGGACAAGTAAAAGACCATTTCCTCCTAGCCATGAGAAAGCTAAGAGGTTGAATTTCACCATCTGCAAGCTCTTGGCTACAGAAATGCTGCCTTTCCACCTGGTGGACACAGAGGATTTTCGAGACCTTATGTCCGTCGCAGTGCCCCAGTACGAGATGCCCAGTCGGCACTACTTCTCAAAGAAAGGTGTGCCTGTGCTCCACCAGCATGTCGCACACAACATCACCGCTTCTTTGAGAAACTCTGTGTGTGACAGGGTGCATTTCACCACAGACACTTGGACGAGTAGGCATGGACAGGGGCATTACATGTCGCTGACTGGGCACTGGGTAACTATGGTGACAGCAGGACAAGGGGCTGCTGTCCAAGTCTTACCGTCCCCACGAGTTGTGCGTCAATCCTCTTTATCTCGAAGTTCCTCCACTGCTTCTGCCTCCTCAACCTCCTCTTGGTCCTCCACCTCCACCCAAAGCCTGTCTGGTCATGGCACAAGCTTTCTAACTGCGCAGAAGGGATCCTGCACACCTCCTTACTATGCTGGCAGCAGGGCTCAACGTCATCAGGCAGTTTTTACTTTGAAATGTCAGGGAAATGTTAGTCACACAGCTGAGGAGTTGTGGTCAGCTATGGAGAACCAGTTTCATGAATGGTTGTCCCCACTGGACCTGAAACCAGGGAAGGCCGTGCGCGACAATGCTGCAAACCTGGGTGCGGCCCTTCACCGGGGCAATGTCACACATGTGCCTTGTATGGCTCACGTGTTGAACCTGGTTGTCCAGCAATTTTTAGCCCAGTATCCCGGACTAGATGGCCTTCTGCAGAGGGCACGGTCGCTGTGTGCTCACTTCTGCCGTTCGCATCCCACAGCTCACCGACTTACATCTCTACAGAAGTCGTTGGGCCTGCCACTTCACCGGCTAAAATGCGATGTGACTACCTCGTGGAATTCAACTCTGCACATGTTGCAGGGACTGTGGCAGCACCGATAAGCCCTGGTGCAATACGTTCTGACGTATAGCCTGGGCCAACGAGATCCAGAGGTGGGGCAAATCATGCTGGAGGAGTGGTCTCAGATCAGGGACCTATGCACCCTTCTGCACAGTTTTGAAATGGCGACGAAGATGTTTAGTGCTGACGATGCCATTATCAGCATGACTATTCCGGTGATTTACATGCTGGAGCACATGTTAAACAGAATTCGGAGTCAGGTGGTGGCACAAGAGGAGGTGGAGGAAGTAGAGGAGGAGGAGTTGTATGTGGAAGGGCTAACATCTGCAAGGTCCAGACGGTCGGCAGCACCAAGGCGGCAGGCATGTGAGGGTGGGGGAGATGGTTTTACCAGGGCGCATGGTAGCAGCCAAACTAGTGAGGAAGGTGCAGGAGCCCAGGAAGAAGTGGAGGACGAACTGATGGAAGACTCATCAGATGAGGGAGACCTTGATCACATTTCTGTTGTGTGAGGTTGGGGGGAGAGGGCAGAGGAAGGGAGCATGATTGTTACCTCGCCACCAACACAACAGGGACTTGGTGCTCCTGGATGCGCAAGACACATGAGTGCCTTCTTGCTGCACTACCTGCAACATGACCCTCGAATTGTGAGAATTAGAAATAATCCAGACTACTGGGTTGCCACACTGTTAGATCCCCGGTACAAAAGTAAATTTGCAGAAATTATTCCGGCCATAGAAAGAGATGCACGCATGCAGGAGTATCAGCAGAGACTGTTGCAGAATCTTATATGTGCTTTTCCACAAAACACTAGTGGTGCACGTAGTGAATCTCACAGTTCCAACTTGCCAACCGTGGGACCGTCGAGTGTTCTGCACTCAAAACATAACAGAAAGACAGTATCTGCTGGTAACATCAATTTTGCGAAATCATTTCACCACTTTTTTAGCCTATCCTTTGCAATGCCACAGGAGACCAGAAGTCTGACACATAGTCAACGCCTAGAGACGATTGTACAGGAGTATCTCCAAGTAAACATTGAAGCCATGACTGTGTCACTGGACCCTTGCTCTTTTTGGGCTTCCAATCTGGATAAATGGCCAGAGCTCGCCACTTACTCCTTGGAGATCTTGTCATGCCCCGCAGCCAGCGTTCTGTCTCAACGTGTGTTCAGCGCTGCTGGTGGTGTGCTGACAGATAAGCGCACGCGGCTCTCCACTGATAATGTAGACAGACTCACGTTCATAGAGATGAGCAAATTATGGATCCGAAACGACTTTTCTAGCCCTGTGTCATCCTGGGGAGAGTAAAAGCTTGATGATTTCTTAAAATCACTTCACCAACCGTTTTAAGCTTTCAAATTACTAATCATGTTTATCTGTATCTTGGCTGGAAAATAATTTGGGCCTTGTGGCAGTGTGCAGTACTGATTCTATTAGGCCATCTATACTAAACTCCACCATATTTAAAATTACTAATCATGTTTATCTGTATCTTGGCTGGAAAATAATTTGGGCCTTGTAACAGTTTGCAGTACTGATTCTATTAGGCCATCTATACTAAACTCCACCAGCTTTCAAATTAATAATAATTTTTAGCTGCATCTATCCCGGAAAATAATTTTGGGGCTCATAGATGCGCAAGACACATGAGTGCCTTCTTGCTGCACTACCTGCAACATGACCTTCAGATTGTCAGAATTTGAAATAATCCTGACTACTGGGTTGCCACACTCTTAGATCCCCCTCACTCTTCGATCAACCTTTTCATTTTAATAAAGAACAAAAAAATGGGCATTTTAGAAATTATAAGCATTAGCAGGTTATTAGAAACTGAAATCAAACAGTTTTCAACTCAAAACTTTATTCTAGGTGATGTTACATTTGCACATAGGACCCCTTGTTCGAAAGGAGCTTCTGAACTCTCTCGTCCATTGAATTTGTCAGGTTTTGGATGGTTTTTGCTTCAATTGTTTTGCATGAGGACAGAATACCCTCCCAGAGCTGTTGCTTAGATGTGAACTGCCTCCCGCCATCATAGACACTCCTTTTGATGATGCTCCAGAGGTACTCAATGGGGTTGAGGTCAGGGGAGCATGGGGGTCACACCATAAGTTTGTCCCGTTTTATGCCCATATCAGCCAGAGATGCTGATGTGTTATGTGCAGCATGAGATGGTGCATTATCATGCATGAAAATGGTCTTGCTGCGGAATACACGGTTCTTCTTCTTGAACCATGGCAGGAAGTGCTGTTTGAGAAACTCCACATACATTATGGAGTTCATCTTTACCCCTTCAGGGATCCTAAGGGGGCCGACAATTTTTCTCCCCATGATTCCAGCCCAAAACATTACTCCACCTCCTCCTTGTTGGTACCGTAGCCGTGTTTGGCCGTTGCCGTGTTTGCATGGGGTGTCCATCAACCAGCCATCCTCCACTCCATCCATCTGGACCATCGAGCGTTGCACGGCACTCATCAGTGAACAAAACAATTTTGAAGTCAGTCTTCATGTGTTGTTTGGCACACTGGAGCCATTTCTGCTTGTGTACAGTGGATAGAGGAGGTCGACAGGATGGCTGACGCACAGCTGCAAACCTCTGAGGGACCCTGCATCTTGTGTTCGGGGGACGTTGGAGGCACCAGCAGCTACAAAAACTTGTCTGCTGCTATGACAAGGCTTTTTTGCCGCTGCTCTTTTAACCTGACGTAATTGCCTGTAGGAAAGAGTCCTCAATTTTCCCTTATCAGCACGCACACGTGTGTACTGTGAATCAGCTACATACTTCTTGATTGTGCGATGATCAGGATGAAGTGTCTTGGCAGTGTTGATTGTAGTCATGCCTTGACCTAAACACTCCACAATTTGTTGCTTCTCAGCAGCCGACACATCCTTTTTCTTTCCCATTTTGGCAGAAAATGTAGGCTGCTTAATAATGTGGGACAGCCTTCTTAAGTAGTCTTGCCTTTCATTGGACACACCTGCCAAACTAATTAGCACATGTGTCTGCAATTGCTTACAGTGATTAGAGATGAGCATTGTTCTACTCGAACTGTTCGCCAATCTCAAATTCGAGCTGTTTTGGGCGGTGTTCGAGCCGTTCGGCGAACACGAACAATTTGAGAAATATTCGGCTGTTCGAGGTTATGTTCGATAACTGTTCGTGCACCAAAATCATAACTGGATTTTTTCTCAGTAATGATGAAAATTAATGTTAATACGCAGTTTGAGTGTACAGCGGGGTGGGGGGAGGGGCAAGGGATGGATCTCTGCAGGAACAATGAAGATCTCCATTTTTTTTTCTCTTTCCCGCATTTGCAGTGGGGAGGTGCAATCTGTCAGCCTATCAGCAGCGCACACACGCAACGAAGTGCTTTTTTTCACACAAGCAAGGTCATGTGTCATTGGCAGTGTATGTCACATGTCCTTGCCCTATAAGACCAAGCCATTTTCCCCGTCGCCACCATTTTCTCACTGCTGCAGCTGCGTGTTAGACGGCACCGCTGTTGCTGTGTGCGCTATACCTTGTTAATTTCAAGCCAATTTTCGCACAAATCTACAGATAGCTTGGGAGTAGGGAATAGTTGTGATTGCAGTCCTTTTAAGGACTAGGTTACAGCATTTCCTACGACTTTTATCAGGCAGGTCTGTGCTCTTAAATAGATAGATTGTGGGAGTAAAGACTAATTGTAATTGGAGTCCTTTTCAGGACTAGGTTACATCAGTTCCTATCAGTTTTTGCCAGGCAGGTCTGTGCCAGTGCTGTGCAAGTTTTTTTCACAGCATTTGGCTGAATCTAGCAAAGCTAATCCTTTTTGGCCTATTGCAGAGTGTGTTAGTCAGTGGAGTAGCCTATCTGTGTTGCAAGATATACCACCTGTGTATAGAATACCAATTTTTTTACTGCACCTAGTGAAGTAAAATCTTTTGGGCATAGCATCATTCTATTAGTCCATCTATACTGACCTCCATCAGGTTGAAAATTGAATATAATTTTTTTCTGCATCTACCTCTGAAAAAATATTGGGCTTCTAGCTGTGTGTGGGACTTGTTCTATTAATCCATCTATACAGACCTCCATCAGGTTGCAAACTGAATATATTTTTTTCTGCATCTACCTCTGAAAAAATATTGGGCTTCTAGCTGTGTGTGGGACTTGTTCTATTAATCCATCTATGCAGACCTCCATCAGGTTGCAAACTGAATATATTTTTTTCTGCATCTACCTCTGAAAAAATATTGGGCTTCTAGCTGTGTGTGGGACTTGTTCTATTAATCCATCTATACAGACCTCCATCAGGTTGCAAACTGAATATATTTTTTTCTGCATCTACCTCTGAAAAAATATTGGGCTTCTAGCTGTGTGTGGGACTTGTTGTATTAGTCCATCTATACTGACCTCCATCAGGTTGCAAACTGAATATATTTTTTTCTGCATCTACCTCTGAAAAAATATTGGGCTTCTAGCTGTGTGTGGGACTTGTTCTATTAATCCATCTATACAGACCTCCATCAGGTTGCAAACTGAATATATTTTTTTCTGCATCTACCTCTGAAAAAATATTGGGCTTCTAGCTGTGTGTGGGACTTGTTCTATTAATCCATCTATACAGACCTCCATCAGGTTGCAAACTGAATATATTTTTTTCTGCATCTACCTCTGAAAAAATATTGGGCTTCTAGCTGTGTGTGGGACTTGTTCTATTAATCCATCTATACAGACCTCCATCAGGTTGCAAACTGAATATATTTTTTTCTGCATCTACCTCTGAAAAAATATTGGGCTTCTAGCTGTGTGTGGGACTTGTTGTATTAGTCCATCTATACTGACCTCCATCAGGTTGCAAACTGAATATATTTTTGTCTGCATCTACCTCTGAAAAAATATTGGGCTTCTAGCTGTGTGTGGGACTTGTTCTATTAATCCATCTATACAGACCTCCATCAGGTTGCAAATTGAATATAATTTTTTTCTGCATCTAACCCAGCCAATAGTTTTGGCCTAATACCACAGTTTGGCCACTCAGCTCTGCTCCGTTCCCATCCATTGTTTTTTTTGTGCAAACAACTCCAGAGTTGTGAATTAGTTAACCACCAAAATGAGTGGAAAAAGGCCTGCTGCTGGTGGAAAGGGGAATAGGCGTGTTGGGAAGGGGGAAAAAAGGTTGTGTCCGTGGGGTAGGTGTTAAAGCAACAGTAACATCTGCAGAAGAAAGACCATCTTCCAACCAAACTAAAATGTCTACTTCTTTTAGCGGACAATGTGATAAGATCCCTTTCTTACGGCCACGCCAATCGCTACAAATTCCAGATGAGGCACAAAAACAGCAGGTGCTTCAATGGATATCAAGTGCTCCTTTAAGTGGGCTCTCCTCCACATCAACTTCAACATCACAAATACTCCAGTCCTCAAAGGTGTCACCCCAATCGCACTTGCTTCCTCACAGCTCCCAAATCTCCAGCTGCCCGTCTGAGTATGAGGTAGAACAGATGGTTGAGTCTGCAGAGCTGTTTACTCATACTATAGCCTGGGCATCAGAGGTCGACTCCAGCGCTTCTGTGAATCCAGACGAGGAAATGATCTGCACTGATGCCCAGAATCTTTATGAGACGGATCCAAGACCAGACGCAGAAGGTTCTGACCATAATATAGACCCTCATTCCCAAACTGTAACTCCTCTTGGTGGAGACAATGAGGAAGACGATGATAAGACTCAAATACCTGATTGGAGCGACAACTTTTGTTTTTTGTCAGGGCAGGAACAGGTTGGCTCTGAGGACGACGGGTGTGATAACGCACAGGGTGATGATGATGAGGTTGGAGATCCCACTTACTGTCAACCCACAGTCAGCCAAGAGATGAGGTCAGCAGAGGAGGTGGAGGAAGATGCTAGTGACGACGAGGTCAGGTTGCGCCTTCATGGACAGAGACGTAGTACTGGAAGCACGTCAACAACTGCATCCTCAAACACAACTCTGCCTCTCACCACAAGTCGTGGTGGCTCTTCAGGTCGCATGGGTGCTAAGCCTTGCATAGCCTGGGCATTTTTTCAGATCGATAAAGATGACCCAACTCGTGTTATCTGTAACATTTGTCAGCAAAAGCTAAGTAGAGGCCAAAAAATACATAGTTTGAGTACTTCATGCATGAACCGGCACATGGACATGAAGCATAAGTTGCAGTGGGAAGCTCAGTGTGCTACAATGCGGCCTAGCCGGCCGGGCCAACCACCGTCTGCCATATCTTGTGCATCCGCGGCCTCTTCATCCTCTGTGACTCGGGGGACAGCAGTCACACCTGTTTTGGGGCGCAGACCTGCCACCTCTTTACCCGCAACAGCCAGCGTGATTGGCAGGTCATCATTTTCTTTGGAGGTGGTAACACCAACTGGTGTTGAGCGCTGTCCGACATCGATAGCACCACCTTTGGATCAAGGCAACCTAACATGTCCGCCTGCATCTTCCTCACAGACCGGCAGTTTGCCGGTTACACCCTTATCAACCCCGTCTAAGCACAATAGCCAGCCCTCGGTCCCTCAGATGTGGACAAGTAAAAGACCACTTCCTCCTAGCCATGAGAAAGCTAAGAGGTTGAATTTCACCATCTGCAAGCTCTTGGCTACAGAAATGCTGCCTTTCCGCCTTGTGGACACAGAGGATTTTCGAAACCTTATGTCCGTCGCAGTGCCCCAGTACCAGATGCCCAGTCGGCACTACTTCTCAAAGAAAGGTGTGCCTGCGCTCCACCAGCATGTCGCACACAACATCACCGCTTCTTTGAGAAACTCTGTGTGTGACAGGGTGCATTTCACCACAGACACTTGGACGAGTAGGCATGGACAGGGGCGTTACATGTCACTGACTGGGCACTGGGTAACTATGGTGACAGCAGGACAAAGGGCTGCTGTCCAAGTCTTGCCGTCCCCACGAGTTGTGCGTCAATCCTCTTTATGTCAAAGTTCCTCCACTGCTTCTGCCTCCTCAACCTCCTCTCGGTCTTCCACCTGCACCCAAAGCCTGTCTGATCATGCCACAAGCTTTCTAACTGCGCAGAAGGGATCCTGCACACCTCCTTACTATGCTGGCAGTAGGGCTCAACGTCATCAGGCGGTTTTTCCATTGAAATGTCTGGGAAATGTGAGTCACACAGCTAAGGAGTTGTGGTCAGCTATGGAGAACCAGTTTCATGAATGGTTGTCTCCACTGGACCTGAAACCAGGGAAGGCCGTGTGCGACAATGCTGCAAACCTGGGTGCGGCCCTTCGCCGGGGCAATGTCACACACGTGCCTTGTATGGCTCACGTGTTGAACCTGGTTGTCCAGCAATTTTTAGCCCACTATCCCAGACTAGATGGCCTTCTGCAGAGGGCACGGTCGCTGTGTGCTCACTTCCACCGTTCGCATCCCGCAGCTCAGCGACTTACATCTCTACAGAAGTCGTTGGGCCTGCCACTTCACCGGCTAAAATGCGATGTGCCTACCCGGTGGAATTCAACTCTGCACATGTTGCAGCGACTGTGGCAGCACCGACAAGCCCTGGTGCAATACGTTCTGACGTATAGCCTGGGCCAACGAGATTCAGAGGTGGGGCAAATCACGCTGGAGGAGTGGTCTCAGATCAGGGACCTATGCACCCTTCTGCACAGTTTTGAAATGGCGACGAAGATGTTTAGTGCTGACGATGCCATTATCAGCATGACTATTCCGGTGATTTACATGCTGGAGCACATGTTAAACAGAATTCGGAGTCAGGTGGTGGCACAAGAGGAGGTGGAGGAAGTAGAGGAGGAGGAGTTGTATGCGGAAGGGCTAACATCTGCAAGGTCCAGACGGTCGGCAGCACCAAGGCGGCAGGCATGTGAGGGTGGGGGAGATGGTTTTACCAGGGCGCATGGTAGCAGCCAAACTAGTGAGGAAGGTGCAGGAGCCCAGGAAGAAGTGGAGGACGAACTGATGGAAGACTCATCAGATGAGGGAGACCTTGATCACATTTCTGTTGTGCGAGGTTGGGGGGAGAGGACAGAGAAAGGAAGCATGATTGTTACCTCGCCACCAACACAACAGGGACTTGGTGCTCCTGGATGCGCAACACACATGAGTGCCTTCTTGCTGCACTACCTGCAACATGACCCTCGAATTGTGAGAATTAGAAATAATCCTGACTACTGGGTTGCCACACTGTTAGATCCCCGGTACAAAAGTAAATTTGCAGAAATTATTCCTGCCATAGAAAGGGATGCACGCATGCAGGAGTATCAGCAGAGACTGTTGCAGAATCTTACATGTGCTTTTCCACAAAATACCAGTGGTGCACGTAGTGAATCTCACAGTTCCAACTTGCCAACCGTGGGACCGTCAAGTGTTCAGCACTCAAACAGTAACAGAACCACAGTATCTGCTGGTAACATTAATTTTGCGGAATCATTTCACCACTTTTTTAGCCCATCCTTTGCAAGGCCACAGGAGACAAGAAGTCTGACACATAGTCAACGCCTAGAGACGATGGTCCAGGAGTATCTCCAAGTAAACATTGAAGCCACGACTGTGTCACTGGACCCTTGCTCTTTTTGGGCTTCCAATCTGGATAAATGGCCGGAGCTAGCCACTTACGCCTTGGAGATCTTGTCATGCCCCGCAGCCAGCGTTCTGTCTGAACGTGTGTTCAGCGCTGCTGGTGGTGTGCTGACAGATAAGCGCACGCGGCTCTCCACTGATAATGTAGACAGACTCACGTTCATAAAGATGAACAAATCATGGATCCGAAACGACTTTTCTACCCATGTGTCATCCTGGGGAGAGTAAAAGCTTGATGATTGGTTAAAATCACCCTACCAACCGTTTTAAGCTTTCAAATTACTAATCATGTTTATCTGTATCTTGGCTGGAAAATAATTTGGGCTTTGTAGCAGTGTGCAGCACTGATCCTATTAGGCCATCTATAATAAAGCTTCACCAGATTTAAAATTAATAATAATTTTTAGCTGCATCTAGCCCGGAAAATAATTTTGGGGCTCCGAGATGCGCAAGACACATAAGTGCCTTCTTGCTGCACTACCTGCAGCATGACCCTCATATTGTCAGAATTCGAAGTAATCATGACTACTGGGTTGCCACACTGTTAGATCCCCCAAACTTTTCGATCAACCTTTTCATTTTAAGAAAGACCAAAAAAATGGTCATTTTTGAAATTATAAGCATTAGCAGGTTGTTAGAAACTGAAATCAAACAGTTTTCAACTCAAAACTTTATTCTAGGTGATGTTACATTTTCACATAGGACCCCTTGTTCGAAAGGAGCTTCTGAACTCTCTCGTCCATTGAATTTGTCAGGTTTTGGATGGTTTCTGCTTCAATTGTTTTGCATGAGGACAGAATACCCTCCCAGAGCTGTTGCTTAGATGTGAACTGCCTCCCGCCATCATAGACACTCCTTTTAATGATGCTCCAAAGGTTCTGAATGGGGTACAGGTCAGGGGAGCATGGGGGTCACACCATAAGTTTGTCCCCTTTTATGCCCATATCAGCCAGAGATGCAGATGTTTTATGTGCAGCATGAGATGGTGCATTATCATGCAGAAAAATGATCTTGCTGTGAAATACACGGTTCTTCTTCTTGAACCATGGCAGGAAGTGCTGTTTGAGAAAATCCACATACATTATGGAGTTCATCTTTAGCGCCTTCAGGGATCCTAAAGGGGCCGACAATCTCTCTCCCCATGATTCCAGCCCAAAACATTACTCCACCTCCTCCTTGTTGGCGCTGTAGCCGTGTTTGTGTGGGGTGTCCATCAACCAGCCATCCTCCACTCCATCCATCTGGACCATCGAGCGCTGCACGGCACTCATCCGTGAACAAAACAGTTTTGAAATCAGTCTTCATGTAATGTTTAGCCCACTGGAGCCGTTTCTGCTTGTGTGAAGTGGATAGAGGAGGTCGACAGGATGGCGTATGCACAGCTGCAAACCTCTGAAGGACCCTGCATCTTGTTGTTCGGGGGACTTTGGAGGCACCAGCAGCTTCAAAAACTTGTCTGCTGCTATGACAAGGCTTTTTTGCCACTGCTCTTTTAACCTGACGTAATTGCCTGTAGGAAAGAGTCCTCAATTTGCCCTTATCAGCACACACACGTGTGTACTGTGAATCAGCTACATACTTCTTGATTGCCAAGACACTTCATCCTGATCATCGCACAATGTTGATTGTAGTCATGCCTTGACCTAAACACTCCACAATTTGTTGCTTCTCAGCAGCCGACACATCCTTTTTCTTTCCCATTTTAGCAGAAAATGTAGGCTGCTTAATAATGTGAGACAGCCTTCTTAAGTAGTCTTGCCTTTCATTGGACACACCTGCCAAACTAATTAGCACAGGTGTCTGCAATTGCTTACAGTGATATAAAGAGCCCTGACACACATCAATGAGTTTAACTGACAAACAAACAAATTCTTCCCTTATCACTCCTAAACACTTTTTGCATAATAATTTGGAACGCAGTGTACATGTGCTTTTCCACAAAACACCAGTGGTTCACGTAGTGAATCTTACAGTTCTAACTTGCCAACCGTGGTCTGTATGGAGTTGTTCAATAAAGGGCCCAAAATTAAGATAACATAGATGGGAGAGGTCTCTATGAATAGGAATTCCTAAGTATTTGATACCCTGTGAGGGCCAGGCAAAGGGAAAGTTGGACTGGATGGAATCCTATATGGATTTGGGGAGGGAGACATCGAGGGCCTCAGACTTCGCTGCATTGATTTTAAAATTTGACCATGTAACAAAGTGATCTATTTCAGCCATAACAGCATGGATGGATATATGTGATTGAGTGATATATACTAGGACATCATCAGCAAATAGAGAGCACTTGTACTCGGTGCCTCCCACCTCAATCCACCTAATATTGGGGTTATGGCGAATTGATGAGAGCAGGTGCTCCGTCACTAGGATGTATAAGAGAGGGGACAGAGGACATCCCTGCCTTGTCCCATTGGTGATTGTGAAAGGTGATGAAAATGTTCTGATGCACCCCCTGGGCCTTGGGACACACGGAGTCGGACCCTTTTTGGTGGTTGCTGGTGGTTGTAGTCTTCGTGGCGGCGACCAGGTTCCGTGGCTCAGGGTGGTCAAACCAGTGGCGGAACTATTTATGTGGTTTTGATGTTTAAATGTCCGACTACGCCACCCGTGGATTGCGGTCAGAGTGAACCGCCGCTGCAGGGCAGACCGCTGAGGCTGGTGTTGTGGGTGCAGCAGAGCGTAGCATAAATCCCCACGGGAGGAGTATAACCTCAGGGCAGTGTATGCGGAGGATGGGGGTGATGGTGCAGGGCAGCAGCAGTAACGACACGGAGTCAGTGATGCAGTCCAGGGCCTTTACTCACAGTTCTTATTATCCAGACCACGTCTGCAGGTAACGGCTGCCCACGTCGTACTGTGCTCACCAGGTGAGGGGCTCAGACAACTCCCAGATAACTTTGGAGCGCTTCACAGGACCCCCTTTGTGTGTCCTTTGTCTGGCCTTTCTTACCAACCCTTCTGTCCGGCTGCCTCGGGCCTCCTCTTGGTAAACTTGGCGCCAGTTTCCCTGACCCTATGTGGTGCCTTCCTAGCGGGAGTAGCGAGGGGCTGCGCCACATAAAATGTCACAGCCTCCGGTTTCTAGCTGAGGGTCGTTTCCTGCCTCCACTAGTTTCGGGGACCGGTCTCCCCCTTTGGCCTGACCCCTCCACGCAGATGGATTCGGGCGTGCAGTGGCGACTCGCCCGTCCGCACCCCTGGGATCCCTTCATTCCTCGTTCCTGGAGCCTTCTCCGCTCCTCTTCCTTCCTTCTCCCTCTTCCAGGCCTGGGCCTCTGTTACTAGGCCCGCCTCCGGAGCAGAGCTCATGCAGAGCCCCTGCTCCCTGCCACTTCTGCTCAGACTTCTCTGCACTGAACTAAGATGGTGCCCACCTTTTATACTCCCTTCTCAGTGCACCCAGGAACTGCTTCCTCCCTGCTCCTGCACTACAGGGTTCCCCTTCCTCTGTGTTCCCTCCCCCCACTCCAGCCAGGGACAGGGACTGTCGTGCCCATCTCAGAGGCATATTGGTCTCCCTGCCCCACGGCAATGTGGTGTAATGCATGCAGGTGTCGGGTCCTGATCCACACTCCTTCCTTACCTGAGAGTGAGATATCACACCTCTGGGTGGGTGAGGTGCAATACCTCTGTAGCAACCGAGCCCTCAGGGTGCTACAGTTCCATTTATCTTCAGCTTAGGTGACGTATTGTGATACAGGGCCGTGATTTTGGCTATAAAAGGGTCCCCTAGACCCCTACCCCAAGCTTTTTAAGAGAATCATATATGGCGTGCCAGGAGACTCTATGGAATGCTTTCTCAGCATCCAACGAGAGTATCTAATTACAAATATTTTAACTGCATCTAGCCCAGGAAATACTTTGTGCCTAGTAGCAGTGTCTGCTAGTCAGCGGATTATCCCTGCTGTTAAGCAAGCTACACCACCTGTAGTTTAGACACTTAATTTTTTCTTTTCGCATGACTATATGTACTTGGCACTTTTCCATGTGTTAGTTGTGTCTTCTGAGCAGTTTGTCAGCTTTTGGACACCATTGAAGGTGTTTTCTTTGTGTTTCTATGTGTTTTTGTTTGCCTGCCTTTGGTTTTAACGGTGTTCGAAGGTGTTCGGCGAACACACGGGTGTTCGACAAACCGAACCGAACTCGAACACTACGGGGGTGGCTCAACACTAACAGTGATATAAAGAGCCCTGACACACATCACCATCAATGAGTTTAACTGACAAACAAAAAAATTCTTACCTTATCACTCCTAAACACTTTTTGCATAATAATTTGGAACACAGTGTACATGTGCTTTTCCACAAAACACCAGTGGTTCACGTAGTGAATCTTACAGCTCTAACTTGCTAACCGTGGTCTGTATGGAGTTGTTCAAAAAAGGGCCCAAAATTAAGATAACATAGACGGGAGAGGTCTCTATGAATACGAATTCCTAAGTATTTGATACCCTGTGAGGGCCAGGCAAAGGGAAAGTTGGACTGGATGGAATCCTGTATGGATTTGGGGAGGGAGACATCGAGGGCCTCAGACTTCGCTGCATTGATTTTAAAATTTGACCATGTAACAAAGTGATCTATTTCAGCCATAACAGCAGGGATGGATATATGTGATTGAGTGATATATACTAGGACATCATCAGCAAATGCAGAGCACTTGTACTCGGTGCCTCCCACCTCAATCCACCTAATATTGGGGTTATGGCGAATTGATGAGAGCAGGTGCTCCGTCACTAGGATGTATAAGAGAGGGGACAGAGGACATCCCTGCCTTGTCCCATTGGTGATTATGAAAGGTGATGAATATGTTCCATTTATCTTCAGCCTAGGTGATGTATTGTGATACAGGCCCGTGATTTTGCCTATAAAAGGGTCCCCTAGACCCCTACCCCAAGCTTTTTAAGAGAATAATATATGGCGTGCCAGGAGACTCTATGGAATTTCTTTCTCAGCATCCAACGAGAGTATGTAATTACAAATTTTTAACTGCATCTAGCCCAGGAAATAATTTGTGCCTAGTAGCAGTGTCTGCTAGTCAGCGGATTATCCCAGCTGTTAAGCAAGCTACACCACCTGTAGTTTGGACACTTAATTTTTTCAAAGGAAATGGTTCGGGCCCCCGGGACCCTCAGTGAAGAGCATCGGGGAGGCACCCCAAGGCACAGGGGCTGGGACTGGCGGTAGGACTCCTTGCGGTGGACCGCCAAGCTGGATCCTTATAAAAGCTTTTTAACTGCAGCAGCTTTAGTGGACGCTACTGGAGCTGGAATTACGTGGCTGCTGGCATGAGACTTGCCCTCCAATAGATCCTTGTAAAAGGATTTAAAGTGTACTCATTCAAATTAGAGAGACAATTTAAATTAAAAAGATTAGACCTGCCTCTACCGCAGGGGGGCTCGCTCGACCCACCAGCGGACAGGCACCAGTATTGGGAGAGGGGGGCTGGCCGTCAGGGTCCACCGCGACTCCGGCACAAACCCGGCGACACGGAGGTCGCACGGGCAGGAACGGACTGGCCGTGTCGGCTTCGCACTTTTTTGGTTTTAGAAGGGCATGACATGCCTATATCTGTGTCTCCCCCTCCTTTTTCTCCTCCACCTCTTTTCTTTTCGCATGACTATATGTACTTGTTACTTTTCCATGTGTTAGTTGTGTCTTCTGAGCAGTTTGTCAGCTTTTGGACACCTTTGAATGTGTTTTCTATGTGTTTCTATGTGTTTTTGCTTGCCTGCCATTGGTTTTAATGGTGTTCAAAGGTGTTCGACGAACAGTTTGACGAATAGTTCAGCGAACATACGGGTGTTCGATGAACCGAACCGAACTCTAACACTACGGGGGTGGCTCAACACTACTAGAAACCACCTAGTCACCCAGGCATTCTTCCCCATCCTTTCCCTCATACATCTCAGGGGTCTGACACTAGCCTGAACTTCCAACCTAACAGGTAGTACCTCAGGGTATCAATTGCCCATTTGATGGCCAAGCATTCTTTTTCCACAATAGCATAGTTTTTCTCACAAGCAGAGAGTTTTCTGCTTAGATATAAAATGGGGTGTTCCTACCCATTTATTTCTTGAGACAACAAGGCTCCTACCCTGACCTCTGAGGCATCCGTCTGGACTATGATCTCTTTATTGAAGTCAGGTGCAATCAAAACCGGCTGCATACACAGAGCAAGCGTCAATTCCTGGAACGCCATCTCCGCTTCAGAAGACCATTTGGACATTGCCGTCTTCATACCTTTAAGTCGTTGACATTCAGGTTCAACATTCCCCGCACCTCCTTGGAGATCACCTCACAGCGGGCTTTGGGGATTTGATATGGCCTCAGGTTCATCCGTACATGTGGTTCCGTTTGGATATCATTTCCACAACCTGCATACACCCTGGCAACTCCAAAAACAGGTCTCTGTTTTGCTGAAGCAATTCTCGGCACTGTTGCTTCAGAGCTAGTGACAGTGTCTCTGCTATTGCGACATCCTAAGCCTTGGCTTCAGGTTGGGCCCCCAGGCACATAGTCTACACTGGTTCCCTGTCCCGCCATGGTTTGAACGGGTTAATGTGGTATACCTGGTATGGCTTCCTTCTTCCTGGTTGGTGTACCTTGTAGTTGACGTCACTCAACTTTTCGACCACCATGTATGGCCCTTGCCACTTGGCCAGGAATTTACTTTCCATTGTGGGGATTAACACCAACACCCGGGCTCCCGGGCTTAAGTGTCCCAGGCTCGCTGACCGGTTGTAGACCCATGCTTGGGCCTCATTGGATTGGAGGAAGCTCTCCCTCACAATTGGCATCACCTTCTCTATCCATTCCTGCATTTAGGCCACATGCTCGATGACGCTCCTGTGGGGTGTCACCTCGGCTTCCAATGTTTCCTTTGCAATGTCCAGAAGTCCACGAGGATGCCGTCCATATAGCGGCTCGAAGGGGGAGAATTCTGTAGAAGCCTGGAGAACTTCCCTAACTGAGAACAGCAGGTAGGGGAGTAAGCAATCCCAGTCTTGGCCATCCTTTTCCACCACCTTCTTCAACATGTACTTCAGGGTCCTGTTAAACCTCTCCATGAGGCCGTCCATCTGCGGATGGTACACTGAGGTCCTGAGCTGTGCATTTTGGAGAGCCTTACACAACTGCCTCATCACTTTTGACATGAAAGGGGTTCCCTGGTTCATCAGGATCTCCTTTGGCAGGCCCGTCCAGGAGAAGATATAGACTAGCTCTCTGGCTATGCTGCTGGCGGAGGAGTTTCTCAGTGGTTCCGCCTTCGGATACCGAGTTGCATAGTCCAGCACTACCAGAATGTATTGGTGCCCTCTGGCAGACTTAACCAAGAGTCCGACAAGGTCCATGTAATCCGGCCAAATGGGACCTCTATGTTAGGCAAGGGCACTAGAGGGCTTCAGAAGTGGGATACTGGAGCAGTTAGCTGACAGGTGGGTCAGGACCTAGAGTAATTAACTATCTCTCTGTGACACCCAGGCCAGTAGAATCTCTGCAGGACCCACTCCCGTGTTTTGTCTACTCCTAGATGCCCACCTAAGACTTGAGAATTGGCCAGTTCTGATACCTTACGCCTTTAGGGACCCGGTACCACCAACTTCTCTACAGCAGTTCCTCATTTACTATAAAATATGGGAACCTGGTGTCAGCCCCCGGCTTTTGAGCAACTCCATTTATAGACACATTTTCATAAGCATGTTTCAATGTGGGATCCTGCATCTGTGCAGTACCAAAATTCCCCCCCAGAATCTCGTCTTCTTGGGTCACCGTCTCATCCTCGTCACCGGCAAGGACACACAGGGTGAATTCATCCATCTCTGTCTGCGTTGGGAATTCAACATGGTGAACCTGGCTCCTTCCTGAGTCACGTGGTACGTCTGTTTTACGCCATAAGTCCCAGAACAGGCTAAAGTCCCACCCTATTATTACTGTAGCAGGTGTTTAACTACTCCAACTACATGGGAATCAGTGCTGCAGTTTGCTTTGATAGTCACTCTGGCAACAGGGTAGTCTTTGGCGTCCCTGTGAGAGTGTGAACTGTGATAGCAGCAGGAGAGCATTAGAACCCTGTGAGTTTTGCCTGGCTGAGATCAGAGCAGGGGCAGATCAGGATACCCTGTGTGTTCTGAGGGTGTCTGTGGTGTGAGACGCTGGACGGGGCGTCTGAGGAAAACTGCGAGGACTGAACTGCAACAAGACTCTCTCTCTACAAGCTTTACTGTGGGGGTTGATTACCCCTGGCCCTGGTGAAGCTGTGTCCCTGCTTAAGAACAAGTGCTGAGCTGGGGAAAGCTGTGTGGCTCTTTGGAGTTTTGTGGAAGTCTATGCTGAGTGACTAGAGACTTTGTGCTGAAGGAGCCAAGTGTGGAGAGGGAAAGAAACCAAGGATATCATCTCTGTGATGGAGCGCATGGTCGGTGGTCTGGAAAACAGTGAGTGACTGCGAGAGGAGAGAAGGGGTCCAGTGCCATTCACATTGAGAAGATGCTGACAAGCCTTGTGAAGAGTTCTTCCCAGACCTTAACCTGAGGCTACAGGACTAAAGTCCCCGGCGTGTGGGCTCAGCATCGGCCGACAAGACAAGTAACCTTTGCTGTTTTTGTGAACGTTGCTTTTTATTTGGCGCCAACGTTTTCCCGGGACTAGCTGCAGCCACCACGATTCACAGGCCTGTGCTAGACCACATCTGAGGTTAACGGTACTGTAACTTTAAGATACCCGGGTATCCCTATACTAGGGAAATAAGAGCAATTGGTATAGTTCCATGCATTGTTATTGTTAATAGTGGTAGGATTGTACTCAGTGTGCCATCTCAGGGGTCCCTATAGAACACCCTCACTAGATCGACACAGTGTTTAGGCAAAATTGTTCCAGATCTTTAGAATAATTCACATAAACTGGAAACCTTGAGATTGGCACATTGATTTCAGTTTTTGCTGATTGTGTGTAGTTAGTAGAGACAGTGTCCCAGGTAGAACCTGAGACTGATTCATGCAATACGGAATTTTAGTCTAATCCCTGTTTTCGGAAAGAAAGTGTTGTTTATTTCTGTCTCTGTCTCAGTTTGTGACTCACTGGATCCCTCTCGGACCTCCGGTCATTACATCCCCATGGATACAGCGGACGCCCACATTTTTCCCGGGGATCAACTGGTGGGGAAGTGTGGCTCTTATCAGCATCACCAAACTCCCCGAGTCCAAGAGTCCCATCACCAGTATCCCATTTATTGTTACTGGACATGCCTGCAGTCAGGATCTGCAAAATACAAAACGAGGAGCGCCGTCCTGCGCTGCAGTCCATTGACTCATTGGTCATGGGGCAATGGGCGGCTATGTGACCTGGGGTGTGAAACCTCCAACAACTTGCGATATTGGATGTGGTCTTTGGCAGCAACTTGGACCACTCCTGGGCTCTAGGACGCCCCCTAGATGTAGCTCTAGTGCCCCTCTTTTGAGTGACCGCCCCCCTTTGGGAATCCCAGTATGGAGATGTGACGCACCCCCTGGGCCATGTTCAAGGGATACCCGGAGCCGGATCTCGATGGGGGTAGTAGTCCTTGTGGCGGTGACCCGGTCCGTGCCCAGGGTGTCAAACTAAGTGGCAGTCTATGGCAGTAGATGTTAATTTGATCGACTACGCCACCCGTTGAGTGCGGCTTTGAAGCCGCCACTGCAGAGCAGTCCGCTGAGGCCGGTGGTATATGTGCAGCAGTGATGGTATAACCCCCAACGGGAGGGGTATGGCCTCAGGGCAGCAGGTGTGGATGATGGGTGTAGTTATGTTGTAGAAAGGAGAGTCAGAGACTTGAGGTGCAGTTTCAGGGTTTTTACTCACGGTTGTTCTCTCAGTCACTCTGGCCTTGAGTGACCACCCGAGCCGTGCTGCGTCCACCAGGTCCTGGACTCGGCTAACCCCCAGGCAGTTCTGGAGCGTGGTCCTGAGCTCCCTTCTCCCTCTCTGTCCCTGCCCATTCCCACCAGGGATCCACCTTTGGCCGGCTCCCTCGGGTCTCTTAGTGGTCAAACCTCCTCTGGGTTCCCTGACCCTATGCTTGGTGTGCCTTTCTGGTGGATTTGGTGAGGGTCGTGGCAAATCTTGACCACGACCTCCGGTTCCTGGCTGAGGATAAGTGGCCTCCACCAGTTCGGGTTCCGGTACCCGTGTCCGCCAACCCTTCACCCTTTCTGGTCTGTTTCTGGGTTCTTAGGGTTCCTTCTGACTCTGCTTCTCTGGGCCTTTCTTCCTCCTCTCTCTCTTCAATGCAGGCTTGGCCCTGGAGCTGGGCCCAGCCAGAGCCACAGCTCCCTGTCAGCCCTCCTGGCTGAGCTCCTCTGCTAAAAAGACCCTGTCCTAAGATAGTGCCCACCTTATATACTCCCTCTATGTGTGAACCCAGGTGACCAGCACCCAATGGGCTCCTAGCTTTACCCAGACTACTCCCCCTATCTGCCCCTACACTACTGGGATGTTCCACCCCCCTCCCACTCCAGCCAGGGACAGACGCTGTCGTACCTGCACATATACTGGTGGGAGTACCGTTGTTCTGTCCCCCGGAAATGGGATGTATGTAGTGCATGCAGCCTACTGAGCTCAGTTCCACACTCCATCCTTACCCGGGAGTGGAATACCACACCTCTGGCTTGAGGTGTAATACCCCTGTAGCAGCCGAATCCTCAGGGTGCTACATTCCCCCCTGGTAAACCACAGCACGTCCTCGGGCTGTAAAAGAATAAAATATCCAATAACATACAATTTTTTCAAAACATACAATTTTTTTTTTTTTTTTAAAACATCATAAACATATAAAACACTATATATATATCAGCAGCATAATACTCTTCATATAAAACTTTTCATTATAAACATTCTTGTTCCTCCGGCCACGGTGCAACTTGTGACCGGGTAAAGTGCAACAGTCTCTTCTGGAAAAAACACAGTTCCTTATAAAACCAGTAGGGGGCGCCTTAGAAAGCGCAACTATATACAAGGGAAGGTGGCCGCTCTCAGTCCTCGGCCAGTGGGATTAGGGAAGAATGACCGCTCTCAGTCCTCGGCCAGTGGGATTAAGGGACATACGGGTAACAGTTTAATTTGCTGGTCCCAACGGGGACTATAATGGTAACAGTTCCTGTACCCTAACGGGTAACTATTTTACAGTTCCATTTACCGTACTTTAGTAGCGGCGTCCTCCTGCTCCTTCCTCCGTGTACCCTTCAGACCCGTCCGGATCCTCTTGCTCCTCCTGACACCTCAGCTCTTTCTCTGTCAGTCGGTGTACATGAAGGGCATAGGGTCCTTTGGCACATTGGTGACGGGTGAAGGTGACCTCGTCACCCAGGTATAGGTCACGACCTCTGTGTCCCTCCGGCAGGTGGGACTCGACATCTCTGCGGGTCACGAAGACGTCGCCTGGCGTGTGGTAATCCCGGATGAAGCCCCAACCGTGCTGCAGTTGGAATTTGATTACAGTCCCGGTGGCACGGGGACCGTGGGCTGCACGGGGGTTCCTTCGGGTCCGGCTCTTTTGTTCTGCACTCTTTACTTGCAGCCGCTCCTCGCGGACCCGTCTCTCTCTCCGTTCTCGCTCAAAGACTTCCAACTGCTGGCGGCAGCACTCCGCACGCTCAGTTGCGGCCGCCCGGGTCTCCTGAGTGAACCCGATGAGGTCTCCTCCTGCGGGGTCCCACTCAAACTGCGCCTCCTCTAACGAGAGCGGGGTCATCTTGACGGGCGCCGGAGCCGGGATTAGGGGCTCATCCAGGGGTCTTTCTTTCCGGAGTCGGGGATGGTGGTACTCCGGTGGCCACGCAAAGGGCTGCCCATCCGGGCAAGTGTGCAGGGCAAACAAGTCTTCACCCAGGTGCGGCACAGTGGAAGTTGAGGGCGCGGTGGTGGCAGCGGCGCCCGGGATCACTAGGCCTTGCGACCAGGCATGGGGTACCCTGAAGGTAAAGGGCACCGTGAAGACGGCGGCGCCCGGGGGCACTCGGCCTTGCGACCAGGCCGGTGGCGTCTCCTGCTTGGCCGCGCTCAGGGTTGAGGCGCGTGACGTCACAGGGGGCGTGGTCGCGGCTCCTGCTTGGGGCCTAGTCTGGAGCGGTAGCGGTGCGGCAACGGGCACGATCAGTGGGACTTCGGGCTCTGCGACGGGGAGCGGGGGTAGGCTTACGGTGGCTGGGCTCGGGGTAGTAACGTGCCCTTTACTTGCCTCCGTCTCTTCAGCTCCCTCTGCGGCGTTGTCTCCGGCCTCCGTCCCTTCTGCATCCTCTTCAGGGGCAGGCGTGCTCCTCGTTGCGGGTGGTGTGCTCCGCTGGCGGGTTCCAGCCTGCTGGGCCATCTCCCTGCTCCACTCCATCAGCGTTTCTCGCTGCACCTGGGCCATCCTCCGTGCGAGGCCCTCCAGCGCGGTCTGTGCACGCTCCCGGTCTCGGGGGAGCTGTGCCAGGACCTCCACCAGGTCTTGTGGGGTGGTTGCTTGCATCAGGCTCCTGACCACAGGGTCGGTGCTGCCTGCCTCTCCCTCCATCTCCGGGTACGGCTCCTCCAGACTCCTCCAGGCTGCACCCATCTTCGCTCTTTTGTTCTGTATCCGCCCACACTCAGGGCGGTCCTGGGGCAACTTGGTGATTGTCAGTTCCAGGGGCAGACCCCCCACGCTGATGGACATCGCTAGCATCGCAGCCTCTGCTGGTGGGGGCGGTCTTCGGTTTTGGCGCCATTCTTGGTCCTGGCCCACGATGGGAGGTCGTCTCTTACCACCCTCTGGCACGCCCATAATCGCGTCCGCTCTGCCAGGGCGGGAAATCTTCTCAGATGGCGGGAATCGTCTCCCAGTGGCGGGAAACTCCGTGGATGGCGGGAAAAAGCTGCAGATGGCGGGCAACCGGCGGGAAACGACCCGTGATGGCGTCCGATGGTGGGGACCCTCCGGAATTGGCGGGAGACTTCTTTTTACGGTACAGATAAACTTTTCTTCAGGCACGCAGTACCCGGTGGTTGCGGGCACGTTATCCTGCCGACTACGCCAAAGTTGACGCACCCCCTGGGCCATGTTCAAGGGATACCCGGAGCCGGATCTCGATGGGGGTAGTAGTCCTTGTGGCGGTGACCCGGACCGTGCCCAGGGTGTCAAACTAAGTGGCAGTCTATGGCAGTAGATGTTAACTTGATCGACTACGCCACCCGTTGAGTGCGGCTTTGAAGCCGCCGCTGCAGAGCAGTCCGCTGAGGCCGGTGGTATATGTGCAGCAGTGATGGTATAACCCCCAACGGGAGGGGTATGGCCTCAGGGCAGCAGGTGTGGATGATGGGTGTAGTTATGTTGTAGAAAGGAGAGTCAGAGACTTGAGGTGCAGTTTCAGGGTTTTTACTCACGGTTGTTCTCTCAGTCACTCTGGCCTTGAGTGACCACCCGAGCCGTGCTGCGTCCACCAGGTCCTGGACTCGGCTAACCCCCAGGCAGTTCTGGAGCGTGGTCCTGAGCTCCCTTCTCCCTCTCTGTCCCTGGCCATTCCCACCAGGGATCCACCTTTGGCCGGCTCCCTCGGGTCTCTTAGTGGTCAAACCTCCTCTGGGTTCCCTGACCCTATGCTTGGTGTGCCTTTCTGGTGGATTTGGTGAGGGTCGTGGCAAATCTTGACCACGACCTCCGGTTCCTGGCTGAGGATAAGTGGCCTCCACCAGTTCGGGTTCCGGTACCCGTGTCCGCCAACCCTTCACCCTTTCTGGTCTGTTTCTGGGTTCTTAGGGTTCCTTCTGACTCTGCTTCTCTGGGCCTTTCTTCCTCCTCTCTCTCTTCAATGCAGGCTTGGCCCTGGAGCTGGGCCCAGCCGGAGCCACAGCTCCCTGTCAGCCCTCCTGGCTGAGCTCCTCTGCTAAAAAGACCCTGTCCTAAGATAGTGCCCACCTTATATACTCCCTCTATGTGTGAACCCAGGTGACCAGCACCCAATGGGCTCCTAGCTTTACCCAGACTACTCCCCCTATCTGCCCCTACACTACTGGGATGTTCCACCCCCCTCCCACTCCAGCCAGGGACAGACGCTGTCGTACCTGCACATATACTGGTGGGAGTACCGTTGTTCTGTCCCCCGGAAATGGGATGTATGTAGTGCATGCAGCCTACTGAGCTCAGTTCCACACTCCATCCTTACCCGGGAGTGGAATACCACACCTCTGGCTTGAGGTGTAATACCCCTGTAGCAGACGAATCCTCAGGGTGCTACAGATGCTATGATCCCTGGCTTCCCCAAAGAACTCTCTACCACCTGGTACCTTTACACCAACCCCACCAGGTCATTGGCATTACGGGGATCTCCCTGAGCAACCCATGATTGCACCGACCTCGGAAGGGAGTGTATGAATCTGTCCATGACAACTTTCTCTACCATCTGCACTGGGGAGGAAGATTCAGGTTGCAACCACTTCTGAGCCAGGTGTAGGAGATCGAACATTTGGAACCGGGAGGTTTGTCATTGTAATAGGCCCAGTGGTGTACCCATTGAGCCCTGACAGTGAGAATCACTCCCAAGGGCGCCAAGATCTCTGTTTTCAGTTTGGCGCACTCCTTTGCATCTTGCAAAGCCAGGTCATAATAGGCTTTCTGTGGCTCCCCTGTTAAATATGGTGCCAGAACCACCACCCAATCTCTCCTATTCCACCATCCTTTCAAACACAGTCAGGAACACCTCAGCGTCATACCTTGGGGTCATCTTTTGTAGTGCTCTTCTTACCATCTTCCTGATGTGTGAGTCATCACCTGGACTTGGGGGTGAGGCAGTTGCCCTGTCATGGGTCTCCCCTGCTAGGAGTTCCATCTGTCGTTGCTGCTATTGGATCTGCTGCATCAGGAGTTTATTTGTCTCCTGCTGTACCTGCTGGCTCTGCTGCATGTTCTCCTGGCTTTGCAGGTGCTGCTGGTGCTACTGTTGTTGGCTCTGGACCATGTGCTTTAATAGCTCTTCCATGCTGCCAGACATCTCCTGCTGGCTGACGGCCTTCACCCAACACATCCACCGTTCTCTGTGGCAGGTACACGTGTATCTGGGATCTTGCACGCACTCTTGCACCAACTATGGTAAAGCAACTTGCTTGGCTGTACACGGAGGTAGACACAGAAAATTGTCTTTTTAAATTTCGGGTTAGTTTATTAAGCGTCATAAACTAACCTGGAGTCCATAAGGTAAACACAGCTCATTCAGCTAAAATGGCAAAAAATGGCAAAAAAATATAAAGTTACAGCACAATCCGTATATCGGCCGAGGTCTGGCCACTCAGGGTTAATCATACACTGTTCAGCACAATACATGCAAGCTCCTCTCTGGAGCAAGTCTCTCCAGATACTGAACACCACCTGAGTCAAAAGGCTGACTTTTTAAAGCCCCAAACCACACCCTGGAGTGGAGATATGGTGGATGGCCTCCCATCCGCAGTTTAGCCATCTACCTGTAAAGCATGCCCTTTTATTTAAGGCTTCTTAACCCTCTATGCACCTACTATGCAGTAGAAACTTCCATGCTTCACATCACTGAGGCTAACATATAAACATATCTCCCTTCCAGTATTCTGCCAGTGACTTTGTCACAGTGGGTATGATTTGTAAAGGACTAGCCAGTGTTTTCTAATGGTAGAGTACACCTTTGGCATCAAAGGATGGTGGGTATGTACGAAGGGTATTGTCTTTCTGCAAATTTCTGGGACATTTCATCAAGGCATGTGAGTAGTTGTGTGTTGTCAGTAACTATTCTTGAATAAAAAAAAGGGAAAAGGAGAAAAGAAAGGGGGGCGCAGATCTAAGTGTAATATTTTAACAATATCGAATTAGAATTAAAAATTGCTCTCACCTTTGTGGTGTCTTGTTATCCAGCATGTATCCCTGTCTTTAGGGAGTGGAGTAGTTGTCTGGATCTGCTGGCCTGCAGCTCAAAAACAGGTAAAATGAGCTCCTTTGCAGGAGACTCGTCAGAAAGTGCAAGAAAAAGTTTCCAGTTTGTCAGGGAGCGCTTCCAGGTGATTCATTACTTACTCCAAATCTTTCAGGAATAATCCAGTTTATTTTTATATAAAAATAAACTGTATTATTCCTGAAAGATTTGGAGTAAGTAAAGAATCACCTGGAAGCGCTCCCTGACAAACTGGAAACTTTTTCTTGCAGTAACTATTCTTGAAACACGGTGAAATTGTGAACAGTGCAGACTGTTTTTAGTTGTCTTGGGGTGGCAGCTAAAATAGTATAGGATGCTGTTACAATCAGTTGGTTTGGAATACAGGTCAGTGGTGAGGTGGCCATCTTCATTCTTGATCACTAGTGTACCTAGAAGGGAGATTTTGGTTTGTCAAAATTAAGGGTAAGTTGAAATTCAGGTCTGATAGAATTCAAAAATTCATAAAAGATGTGGAGGGTATCGGGTGGACCCTTCCAGATACAAAAGACGTTGTTAATATATCTCAGCCAACTTACATATTTTTGAACTTGTGAAGGCAGACATCTTGAGCTTATCTGTCAACTGTTATTACCCTCCTGTTTTTTTTTTCCATCTTGTGCTTTGTGGTCAAGTGACCATCTGCCTTTATATTCCAGCTCCGCCCTTTTGGCTGGGCTGGACTTCAGAGTTTTTTGACTGTTTTGCTAGCCAGGTGCTTCTGTTCCTATCTCTGCCAGTTCGCTTGGTCCTTCTGGAACCTCTAGTACCTTTTTGTCAGTTTATCTTTTTATGTTCTGCAACAGCTTTCTCTGCTCAGGAGGTGTCCCATTTTTGTTCCAGTCGTTAGTTCTTTTAGGGACCCCTTCCTTTTATGCTATAGGTCTCCGTTCAGACTAGCCGAGGACTGAGGCGGGTCTGTTCGCAAGCAACAGGCAGCCCGCTACATAGTAGGGATTCAACTTAGTCTTACTGTAGGGATAGCTTTCCCCTTTCTTTCCTTAGTACTTGTTGCAGATCATAACAGTAAGTCCAGCCCAAAAAAAACTAAAAGGAAAGAAATTCGGGCATCAGTATGGCTCAACGCTTGCAGGGATTGTCTCTGGAGGTGGCCGAGCTCCAGCCACACGTGAGTAGTTGTTCTGGAGCACATTTTGTGGAACCCAAGGTAGGACTGCCTGATGTTTTTTATGGTAAACGGCAAGATTTTTTTTCCTTTAAAAATGCTTGTTTGTTATATTTTTGCTTGAGACCAAGGTCCTCTGGGAATGAATCACAGTGCATTGGTTTTATTATATCACTATTGCGCAATGAACCACAAGGGTGGGCCTTTTCTCTCCAACCTAATGATCCATGCTTAAGGTCGGTAGAAGAATTTTTTTCTGCTATGGGTCTATTATATGACGATCCTTATCGAATCTCATCTGCTGAGGCAGAACTCAGGCGTTTGAATCAGGGGTCAGGTGATGTTGAAAATTATTGCACACACTTTAGAAGGTGGGCTTCAGAAGTTAAATGGAATGATCCTGCTCTGAAATGTCTATTTCTTGCTGGTCTGAGTGAAAGGGTTAAGGATTTGCTAATTGCATTCCCCACACCTGAGACTCTGCTGGATGACATGCAATTAGCTGTTCGTGTGGATAGGAGGCTGAGATCTAGGCAGAATGAGGTAAAGACTCCTATAATTCCAGGTCCTAGTCCCCAGAAAATCTGCGCAGACGGCAGAGAACCGATGGAGGTTTGGGCGATGTCTCTCTGCTCTCAGGAAAGAGACCGGAGGATCGCCGAGGGATTGTGTCTTTATTGTGGTAAAGCTGACCATTTGGTTAAGTATTGTGAGCTTCGTTTAAGTAAAGAAAAAAAAAAGGTCAGGTACGCCAGTATAGCTTGTTTACGCTCTGCAGGAGTATTTCTTTCAGGGTGTACTGCTTTGCAGGAAAATTTGATTGAATTTCAGGTATTTGTAGATTGTGGTTCAACACTTATTGTGATTGATAAAGGGTTTTTGGAAAAACTTAAATTGAAATCCAAACCTTTGTCATCACCTGTTTCTGTGATTGCAATTGATAACACTCCCTTGAAATGTATTACTCACAAGGTTGCTGCATTTTCCCTCACTATCAATGGACTTCACCAAGAAATTTTGGACCTAGTTGTATTAGATAATTTACCCTCTCCTGTTGTTCCAGGATTGCCTTGGTTAAAACTGTACAATCCTTTGCTGGACTGGTCTACTAATATGATAAAGTCTTGGAGTCCGAAATGCTATGCTAAATGTTGTAATGGTCGCATTGCGGCTGTGGAAAAAGGGGAATTACCGGTACCTATTTAAGATTTTTGGAGGGTTTTTCGGAGGAGGAGTCGCAAGTTTTACCTCTTCATAGGGATTATGATTGCGCCATTGAGTTTGTTCCGGGAGCTACTCTTCCCAAGAGTTGCTTGTTTAATCTGACTATACCTGAAAGAAAGGCCTTGGAGGAGTACATACAGACTAATCTGGCTGCTGGTCACATTAGACCTTCTAAGTCGCCTGTGCCAGTTGGATTTTTCTTTGTTAAAAAAAAGGACCGGGGATTATGTCCATGTCTGGATTTTCGTGAAATTAATTAGATTACCGTACGCAATTCCTACCCATTGCCATTAATTCCTGACTTGTTTAACCAGTTAGTGGGGGCCAAGTGGTTCTCTAAGATTGATCTCCGGGGGGCATACAATTTAACACGAGAGAAGGAGGGTGATGAATGGAAAACTGCTTTAACACTCCGTTAGGTCATTTTGAGAATCTGGTGATGCCTTTTGGTCTTACCAATGCACCTGCATTTTTTCAGAACCTTATTAATGACATCCTGAGACCTTTGATTTGTAAGAATGTGGTTGTGTATTTAGATGACATTTTGATTTATTTGCCAGATCTGGAGTCCCATTGGCAGAGTGTACGTGAAGTTTTGCAGTTATTGTGTGATAATTCACTCTTTGCTAAGCTGGAGAAATGTGAGTTCACTGTGCAGAAAATTAGTTTTTTGGGCTACATTGTCTCCAGCGAGGGTTTTGAGATGGACCCGGTGACGGTTCAGGCTATGCAGGAATGGCCTAGGCCTATTGGTTTGAAATCTATACAGAGATTTTTGGGTTTTGCCAATTATTACAGGAAATTCATTAAGAATTTTTCTGCAATTGTTAAGCCTCTAACCGATCTCACCAGGAAAGGTGCGAATACGGTCCAGTGGACTACTGAGGCCATTGAAGCATTTAAGTATCTCAAAGAGAGGTTCAGTTCTGCCCCTATCCTTATGCAGCCTGATGAGACCAAGCCTTTTTTGGTTGAGGTCGATGCTTCATCGGTGGAGGTCGGAGCAGTTTTGTCTCAGGAGAACAGGGATGGAGTACATCCTTGTGCCTTCTTTTCGAAAAATTTTTCGGAAACCGAACTGAATTATGATGTTGGAAATTGGGTGTTGCTGGCTATTAAACTCACGTTTGAACATTGGCGTAATTTTTTGGAAGGCGCAAGATTTCCTATTCAGGTTTTCACAGATCATAAGAATTTGATCTATCTGGATGCTGCCAAGCGCTTGAATGCCCGTCAAGCTATGTGGGCACTTTTTTTTTCTTGGCTTAATTTTTCTGTTACCTATATCCCTGGTATTAAAAATGTTAAAGCTGATGCTTTATCTCACAGCTTCTCTCCTACGGTCGGTGCAGAGGAGGAGGAGAGCATTTTACAGAAAGGAGTTGTGGTGGCGGCATTGGACTCCGTTTTGTAGAATGGGATTCTGAAAGCTCAAGATGATGCTCCATCTAACACTCCCCATGGGAGGTTGTTCGTGCCTAGAACCTTTAGGAGAGATTTGTTTGTGGACTATCATGAGTCTCGGTTGGCAGGTCATCCTGGAATTTCTGAAACTAAGAGACTTATCAGTCACAGTTTTTGGTGGCCTGGATGGCAGAAAGAAGTCATCAAGTGGGTGCGTCAATGTACTGTGTGTGCTAGGTCAAAGGCTTCACATACTCCTGCTGCGGGGTTGCTTTGCCCTCTGGAGGTTCCTAGTGCGCCTTGGACGCATCTCACAATGTATTTTATTACTGATCTGCCTGTATCCAAGCTTTTTACTGTCATCTGGGTGGTCGTGGACCGTTTTAGTAAGATGTGTCATTTGGTTCCATTCATTAAGTTGCCCTGCGCCAAGACTCTCGCTAAGGCGTTTGTTAAGGAGATTGTCAAGCTTCATGGCGTTCCCACGGATATTGTTTCTGATAGAGGACCTCAGTTTGTGGCTCGCTTTTGGCGTGCTTTTTGTGACAGGTTGGGAGTCCATTTGTCACTTTCGTCTGAGTATCATCCTGAGTCTAATGGACAGACTGAAAGAAATAACCAGGATGTAGAACAGTTTTTGCGTTGTTTTGTGGCGGACAATCAAGAGGTGTGGTCTGAGTTTCTGCCTCTTACAGAATTTGCTCTTAACAGTCATACATTCTCCTCAGCTGGGTGTTCTCCTTTTTTTTGTTGTACTGGGAGACATCCGTCTTTTGGTTCGTTCTCCAAATTGGGGTCGGCGGTGCCGGAGGAGGAAAATTTTTCCGGTAATTTGGAGAGAGTTTGGACTAATGTACGTTGCAACCTTCAAGAGGCTAACAAGAAGTATTTTGACAGGAAACGTAGGGAGGTTTTGTTTACTGTGGGTGACATGGTTTTGTTGTCTTCAAGGAACCTGCGGTTGAGGATTCCCTCTAAAAATCTGGGTCCTAAGTTTGTGGGTCCATTTAAAGTGCTTCAGGTTGTTAACTCGTCTGCGGTTAGGTTGGATGTCCCTACTTCCTGGAAGATTAATCCTGTGTTTCATGTTTCCTTGTTGAAAAAGGCTGATGTATCAGATAGTGATGCCGCTGTCACAGTTCCTCCTGTGGTGGAAGATGGCGAATATGAAATTTCTCGTATCTTGAATTATAGATGGCATAGAGGGAGATTACAGTACCTCGTCTCCTGGAAGGGTTTCGGTCCCGAAGATAACTACTGGATAAGGGCGGATGATGTCTCTGCTCCTAGACTTGTTAGAGCTTTCCACAAGAGGTTTCCGGATAGGCCTGGGCCTGGAGGATCCAGAGGATCCTCATAAAAGAGGGGGTACTGTTAGAACCCTCCTGTTTGGTTTTTCCATCTTGTGCTTTGCGGTCAAGTGACCATCTGCCTTTATATTCCAGCTCTGCCCTTTTGGGTGGGCTGGACTGCAGTGTTGTTTGACTGTTTTGCTAGCCAGGTGCTTCTGTTCCTATCTCTGTCAGTTCGCTTGGTCCTTCTGGGACCTCTTGTACCTTTTTGTCAGTTTATCTTTTTGTGTTCTGCAACAACTTTCTCTGTTCAGGAGGAGTCCCATTTTTGTTCCAGTCGTTAGTTCTTTTAGGGACCCCTTCCCTTTATGCTGTAAGTCTCCGTTCAGACTAGCCGAGGACTGAGGCGGGTCTGTTCGCAAGGAGCGATTCAACTTAGTCTTACTGTAGGGATAGCTTTCCCCTTTCTTTCTTGAGTACTTGTTGCAGATCATAACACCAACACGTGTCAAGGACAAAATGTGAGCCTAAATGAAAGACATGCTATTACACAACTCAGGACCAACACCTCTTTTACTATCAAGGAAGCTGACAAGGGGGGAACGTCGTCCTTTGACCCACAGAGATGTACCTGGAGGAAGCACACAGGCAGCTGCACAATACTCGGTTTTACTGTAGGTTACCATCTGACCCCTCTTCTGTATTCTCGGCCAAGTTTTTCAATCTCTTGGATAATGCCTGTGAGAATGGCATAATATCTGCTAAAGAATAGGATTTTTTGTGGATGGAACATAATATCACCCCGACATTTTACATGCTGCCCAAAGTGCATAAGGATGCTGTCAAGCCCCCAGGTCAACCGATTTTCGCGAGTATTGTGTGAAAATGCGAGCACATACGTTGATTATTTTCTGCAGCCTCTAATGAAATCGCTACCATCACGTGTGAGGGATACTACGCATTTTTTGCAACTGATGCAGGGTGCACTGCAGCCTTTCAACAAACTTTATTAGTCATCCAAACCCAAACAGTAAACCATTAGAAGAATCTGTGGACATAATATTAGAGATGTAGCAAGTGCAAAGAATATACAGTTTCTGAAATATTAAATCATACAATGGGGCACTAAAAAAAGAGAGGACGTCCCCTGAGGAAGTGCCAACAAAACGCGCATTGGGGTTGAGGGATGCGTGCTTGCCCTGTTCAGAGTTCCACTGCTGCTCTCAAGTAATTTGTCTCCATGCTGTTTGCATCATAAAGTGATAGAGTACTGTACTTTACTTAATTATGTGTCCAGGTTCCACTGGTTGAATTAATTCCCTATGGTTTAGAGATACACTGGAATTCCAGCTTATGAATTGATTGCACTGTGCACTTTCTTCTATTTATCTTTTGGATCTCTCAGTATTCTAGATGCTTACCTTACTAATTGGAAGATCATCATTGGTGATTTACACATGTTATTCTGGGCTTTTATTTCGCTATTGGATAGTTATATTGTTTATTGATACCACATGAGCTGTTATTTATGAATATATGCATTGTTTTGCCTATTTATAACTGCCAGATCTCTACCCATGATATTTAGAGCCATAAGTTGAATCTCTGTAGTCACTATATTTAAAGGGTATTGCAGTAGGTTGTCCCTCACAACTGAGGTACCTTGTCTTTTAATATTTTGTTATAATCTAATAAAAATTAATTTTTAATATTAGTTGAAGTGGTCATGTTTTTGATTACCCCACCAGGTTTTTTGGTTCAGGGGTGTCATATTTTGATGGTTTGGTTATGACACTATACTAATTATGGACTTATATTAATTTATTGATAATATTAAAGAAGTAGCAAGTGCAAAGAATATAGAGTTACTGAAATATTAAATCATAGAACATACAATGGGGCACTAAAAAAAAGAGTGTGTAAAGGCGAATATAAATGTGATTTATTAAATTACCCCAGGACTATGATTAATAAAAATGACAGCCATAGATATATACAGTGATCAATGAAGAGACGGTTTAATTTATTTTTCCAAATGGCAGCCTCTCATCCTTTCTATATTATTTATTAAATGTTTATTATAGAAGGTACTTTAACCTGTTCAACATCAGGCAATTTTTCCCCGTTCTTTACCAGGCACATTTTAGGTTTTTTTTCATACATGCTTCCTTTTCACTCCTGCTTTTAAAATACAGTGAAGGAAATAATTATTTGAGGCCTTGCTGTTTTTGTAAGTTTGCCCACTGACAAAGACATAAACAGTCTATAATTTTAAGGGTAGGTTAATTTTAACATTGAGAGATAGAATATCCAAAAAAAAATCAAGAAAATCAAATTGTATAAATTAGATAAATTTATTTGCATTTTGCAGTGAGAAATAAGTATTTGATCCCTCTGGCAAACAACACTTAATACTTGGTGGCAAAACCCTTATTGGCAAGCACTACAGTCAGATGTTTTTTGTAGTTGATGATGAGGGTTGCACACATGTCAGGAGGAATTTTGGTCCACTCCTCTTTGCAGATCATCTCTAAATCATTCAGATTTTGAGGCTGTCACTTGGCAACTCGGAGCTTCAACTCCCTCCATAAGTTTTCTATGGGATTAAGGTCTGGAGACTGGCTAGGCCACGCCATGACCTTACTGTGCTTCTTTTTGAGCCACTCCTTTGTTGCCTTGGCTGTATGTTTTGGATCATTGTCTTGCTGGAAGACCTAACCACGACCCATTTTTAATGTCCTGGCGGAGGAAAGGAGGTTGTCACTCAGGATTTTACGGTACATGGCTCCATCCATTCTCCCATTGATGAGGTGAAGTAGTCCTATGCCCTTAGCAGAGAAACACCCCCAAAACATAATGTTTCCACCTCCATGCTTGACAGTGGGGATGGCGTTCTTTGGGTCATAGGTAGCATTTCTCTTCCTCCAAACATGGCGAGTTGAGTTAATGCCAAAGAGCTCAATTTTTGTCTCATCTGACCACAGCACCTTCTCCCAATAACTCACAGAATCATCCAGGTGTTTATTGGCAAATTTCAGACAGGCCTGCACATGTGCCCTCCTGAGCAGGGGGACCTTGCGGGCAGTGCTGGATTTTAAACCTTTAAGGCTTAATGTGTTACCAATAGTTCTCTTGGTGACTGTGGTCCCAACTGCCTTGAGATCATAAACAAGTTCCCCCATTGTAGTTTTAGCCTGATCTCTCACCTTCCTCATGATCAAGGATACCCCATGAGTCATTTTCTATTTCTTCCATTTTCTTACTATTGCACCAACAGTTGTCTCCTTCTCACCCAGTGTCTTACTTATGGTTTTGTAGCCCATTCCAGCTTTGTGCAGGTCTATGATCTTGTCCCTGACATCCTTAGAAAGCTCTTTGGTCTTGCCCATGTTGTAGAGGTTAGAGTCTGACTGATTAATTATGTCTGTGGACAGGAGTCTTTTATACAGGGAACTATGTAAGACAGCTGTCTTTAATGCAGGTAATGAGTTGATTAGGAGCATCTAAATGGTCTGTAGGAGCCAGAACTCATAATGGTTTGTAGGGGATCAAATATTTATTTCTCACTGCAAAATGCAAATAAATTTATCTAATTTATACAATGTGATTTTCTTGAATTTTTTGGAATATTCTATCTCTCAATGTTAAAATTAACCTACCCTTAAAATTATAGACTGTTCATGTCTTTGTCAGTGGGCAAACTTACAAAAACAGCAAGGGATCAAATACTTATTTCATTCACTGTACTTATTTATCTTTTCAATAACTTCATACATTGTCCCCGCACTATAGGTTCATAAAAGACCTTTTGGGACATTTCAAAATGTAAACACTTATTTTTAAATCTGGCTTTCCCTGAAACTTGGGCTAGTGTACTAGCCCCAGGTACAGAGGAAATTCAGCCTTTCCTAGAGCCCATAAGACAACAGAAAGTGCATGCAATAGGGATGGGAAATTTATAGCACCAAATTACCCAAAGGGCAAATAGATCCAGTCATAAGGGATGTTAAAATGTGACTTTTATTAATTTTACATCTAAAAAAAGGGGGTCAATATAGTGATGATTAACATTATGGCTGAAATAGTCCCATATTATTTTATCACCAACTCTCTAAATACAGTAGATTCAGTTCCCAGGGATAACAGCTCTTTCTATTTCTCCTGCCTTTACAGTGGTGTGAAAAAGTGTTTACCTCCTTCCTGATTTCTTATTATTTTGCATGTTTGTCACATTTAAATGTTTCAGATCACAAAACAAATTTAACTATTAGACAAAGATATCACAAGTAAACACAAAATGCAGTTTTTAAATGAAGGTCTTTATTATTAAGGGGAAAAAGAAATACAAACCTACAGGGACTGGTGTGAAAAAGTGATTGCCCCCTAAATCTAATAACTGGTTGTGCCACCCTTAGCAGCAACAACTTCAATCAAGCATTACGATAACTGGCAATGAGTTCTCACATCACTGTATGATCAGTCCGTGATCATGCTTCACTTCATGATTAGACAGTTAGGCTGTTATTATATATCAGAAATCATTCAGCAGCTAAAACCATTCATAGACACCCCAACAAGTTTTGCCTTCACAGGCTTCCTCAGGGGGCTGTGGCCTTAATGATATTATTATAGACCCAGCCCCCTGAGGAAGCCTGTGAAGGCAAAACTTGTTGCGGTGGCTATGAATGGTTTCCTAGAGCCCAGCACCTCCTGTTCCCTCACTACAATCAGTGATCACATGACCATTGATTCAGGAGGAGAAAGCAATGTCAGCACTTTCTATATTGTATACAATATAGTGTTTGTAACGTTCAGCTCTGTGTATATAATGATCAAGAAGGCAGAAATTATAATAAACCATCTCGACCTTCTCTATGAAGAGTCCAGCTATATATGATATGTGGCTCTGTGCTCTCAGAGCTGCATGGTGTCATGCAGCTGCAATAAAATGCAGTGACATTTTAGAACACCAATGCTGAGTATAATGTGGATCGCCTGGACATATATATTCTATGGGTGGTCGAGAAGTTTTAATGAGCATGTCTCTAAGATCCATGTATTAAATAAGATACACATCAAGAGATCAGAAATAGTTTGCTACAGAATTGCTCTCATTTTGCGAGTGGTGTCTACAGAGTGGAAGAGGAAACTTTAGATCCTTTACTTTCACCAAAGGACTTCTACCTCTGCACGCCTATAGTCAAGCTCCTGCTTTAAATCATACTCATGGAAACCTTGCACATCTGATTCAATTTGTAAATCCTCTTAGCCCCAATTTTTGTTTTTATTTTCCATTTAATTGCAAGATATTTTCATGTTTATAGTGAATCTAGGACAATGCATCATATTTTTCTGTTTGTGAGAAAGCTAGTCACTGTCCTGCTTAGAACATTATTATATATTGAATTTAGGGCTGAGAAGACACTCAGTACTGTAAGATAATTGCTAGGTCGGCGTAAATGCCATTCTGGCAGGTATTTCCAAGGATTCTTGTGGCTTCTTGGCTTGTGGCTCATTGGCTTGCTGATGATTCAGTGTGTTTCATACAACTTAATAACACAACTTAATTTCACTTAGTGTCAGCTTGCACCATTAACTTTAGCTCAGAAAACAATTAAGGAAAAACAAATAATAGTTTTCAGTGCAAATCTAAGCAAAAGCTAAATTTAAAACTCAACACTTTTGAATAATTCACTCAAAAGAGTACCTTTGTAAAATGTAAATTCTTTGCTTCATTTATCTTATGCTTGATGTTTTATTGGTCCTGTGTAGGAAATTGATGTGTTTAATCAAGGAAAAATGGACAAAGAATCTTGGCTACAAAATCTCACTAATAGACAACTAAGTCATAGCCTCTTCAAAATGGCAAGTTACATGGGGTGTTCCTTGTGTGTGATGTCTGGTATCATCCAAAAGTAGTCCAAGAAGGATCAAAGCAGGGATGTAACTAATAGGTGGCAGGTAGGGCATTTGCCCTAGGTATAGACAACACAGGGCTGCTGTCAGATGGCCTAGTGAGATGGTCTGAGGTGCCTCCCAGGTAGTGGCATTTGCCATTCTCTGAGCCAGTTGTTAAACTGACAGCTGGCTCATAGAATATCTAAACCACTGGCTCCTTGCACTCAATTGTACTTGCATCTCTCAGGCACGAGTATAATTGAAGCTCTGACCGCCGATACTTCCAGGTTAGGGCGGTGTCAGCAGCATTATCTAGTCAGCAGATAGAATCATAGAATCATAGAATCATAGAATGGTAGAGTTGGAAGGGACCTCCTGGGTCATCTGGTCCAACCCCCTGCTGAAAGCATAGGTCAACTACATAAAATATAGTTCAGAGAATAAAATAATAACTGACAGCCAGCATGGATTCATGAAAGACAAGTCTTGTCTCATTAATATGCTGGATTTCTATGAGGAGGTACAGTAGGTCCTGGATGTTGGTCATGAGTAGAGATGAGCGTTGTTCTACTCGAACTGTTCGCCAATCTCAAATTCGAGCTGTTTTGGGCGGTGTTCGAGCCGGACGGCGAACACGAACAATTTGAGAAAAATTCGGCTGTTCGAGGTTATGTTCGATAACTGTTCGTGCACCAAAATCATAACTGGATTTTTTCTCAGTAATGATGAAAATTAATGTTAATACGCAGTTTGAGTGTACAGCGGGGTGGGGGGAGGGGCAGGGGATGGATCTCTGCAGGAACAATGAAGATCTCCATTTTTTTTTCTCTTTCCCGCATTTGCAGTGGGGAGGTGCAATCTGTCCGCCTATCAGCAGCGCACACACGGAGCGAAGTGCTTTTTTTCACACAAGCAAGGGCATGTGTTATTGGCAGTGTATGTCACATGTCCTTGCCCTATAAGACCAAGCCATTTTCCCCGTCGCCACCATTTTCTCACTGCTGCAGCTGCGTGTTAGACGGCACCGCTGTTGCTGTGTGCGCTATACCTTGTTAATTTCAAGCCAATTTTCGCACAAATATACAGATAGCTTGGGAGTAGGGAATAGTTGTGATTGCAGTCCTTTTAAGGACTAGGTTACAGCATTTCCTACGACTTTTATCAGGGAGGTCTGTGCTCTTAAATAGATAGGTTGTGGGAGTAAAGACTAATTGTAATTGGAGTCCTTTTCAGGACTAGGTTACATGAGTTCCTATCAGTTTTTGCCAGGCAGGTCTGTGCCAGTGCTGTGCAAGTTTTTTTCACAGCATTTGGCTGAATCTAGCAAAGCTAATCCTTTTTGGCCTATTGCAGAGTGTGTTAGTCAGTGGAGTAGCCTATCTGTGTTGCAAGATATAACACCTGTGTATAGAATACCAATTTTTTTACTGCACCTAGTGAAGTAAAATCTTTTGGGCATAGCATCATTCTATTAGTCCATCTATACTGACCTCCATCAGGTTGCAAACTGAATATAATTTTTTTCTGCATCTAGCTCTGAAAAAATATTTGGGCTTCTAGCAGTGTGTGGGACTTGGTCTATTAGTCCATCTATACTGACCTCCATCAGGTTGCAAATTAAAAATAATTTTTTTCTTCATTTAGCTCTGAAAAAATATTTGGGCTTCTAGCAGTGTGTGGGACTTGTTCTATTAGTCCTTCTATACTGACCTCCAGCAGGTTGCAAATTGAATATAATTTTTTTCTGCATCTAGCTCTGAAAAAAAAGTTGGGCTTCTAGCGGTGTGTGGGACTTGGTATATTAGTCCATCTATACTGACCTCCATCAGGTTGCAAATTAAAAATATTTTTTTTCTGCATCTAGCTCTGAAAAAATATTTGGGCTTCTAGCAGTGTGTGGGACTTGGTCTATTAGTCCATCTATACTGACCTCCATCAGGTTGCAAATTAAAAATATTTTTTTTCTGCATCTAGCTTTGAAAAAATATTTGGGCTTCTAGCGGTGTGTGGGACTTGGTCTATTAGTCCATCTATACTGACCTCCATCAGGTTGCAAATTAAAAATAATTTTTTGCTGCATCTAGCTCTGAAAAAATATTTGGGCTTCTAGCAGTGTGTGGGACTTGGTCTATTAGTCCATCTATACTGACCTCCATCAGGTTGCAAATTAAAAATAATTTTTTTCTGCATCTAGCTCTGAAAAAATATTTGGGCTTCTAGCAGTGTGTGGGACTTGGTCTATTAGTCCATCTATACTGACCTCCATCAGGTTGCAAATTAAAAATAATTTTTTTCTGCATCTAGCTCTGAAAAAATATTTGGGCTTCTAGCAGTGTGTGTGTCACGGGTGTGTTGCCACGAAGATCGTCACGAGTACACAGCCTGACTTCTCGCAGCTGACTTGTTGGTGCTTTGTGTTTTCTCGGCTGTGAAGGAGTTAATTCTCTCTCTCTCTGGGCTAGCTGAGGTCCAGCCTCGCCCAGCTGCAATCAATGCTTCTTTAGTGAGACTCCTTTATATTCCTGCAGGTCTGTTTGGGAGGTGTCGGTGAAAGCTTTTCATTCAGACTTACAGAGCGGATCGTGGTGTTTGGAGTTGCTGAGATAAGTGTATTTGGAAGTGTTATTTCCCTTTCCTCGCTTTATCATTTATCTCCTTTCCCGTTGGTGTTCCCTCTGTTGTAGTTGTGTAGAAGTTGTATGCAAGGTGGTTTTGGTTTTTCCCTTGTACTGTCTCGTTCGTCTAAATACTGTGTGTGGGCATATTATTTCTGGTTCCCAATTGTTGTGATCGGGGTCCTTCTCAGGACTAGATTACTGAGGTGCAGGGATCCTCAGGAGGTAGGGGTTACGCTGGCGGCCTGGACCTCTGTACCTTTAACAGTACCTCCAGGTTGAGGGATTAGTCAGGGCCCCAGCTTAGGGTCAGCTTAGGCCCCCTACCTCCAGTATTCTGTGACAGTGTGACATTTTCACCGACCAACTTAGTTTTTCTCCAGCTACCATGGATCCAGTAGCCGATCTAGCTCGGCAGTTGCAGAGTTTGTTCATGGGGCTGGCGGACGTTAGGTCCAAGGTTTTGCATCCTCTGGAGCAAGCCGGACCAGAACCTAAAGTAGCTCTCCCTGACAGGTTCACTGGGGGGCGGGACAAGTTTTTTGTTTTCCGGGAGGCATGCAAATTGTACTTTCGGCTGCGGCCTCGGTCATCGGGCAGTGAAGAACAAAGGGTGGGAATTGTCATCTCGCTCCTACAAGGGGACCCACAATCTTGGGCATTCTCTCTTCCCCCAAGCTCCCCGGTTCTCCAGTCAGTGGATAGGTTTTTCGCTGCTCTGGGACTCGTATATGATGACCCAGATCGGATCTCCCTTGCTGAGTCTAAGTTACGTAGGATTCAGCAGGGAGATCGTCCGGCGGAGGAATTCTGTTCGGAGTTCCGTAGGTGGGCCACGGACACCCAGTGGAATGACCCGGCTCTTAGGAGCCAGTTTTGTCATGGTTTATCCGACAAATTACAGGATGTGTTGGCACAGTATGACTCTCCCGCGTCACTGGAAGCCGCTATGGCCCTTGCTATTCGCGTTGACAGACGGCTTCGGGAGAGGTGCGGGATAACTCTACCCCCTGTAATGTCTCCACCTCCTACAAGGTCCCCTCATATGGTGGTTCCCCTGGTCAGTCCGGAGGAGCCTATGCAATTAGGAGGGACATCATTTCGGGGAAGGGGACCGGTGGTGCGCCATAAGACAGGAAGGTGTTTCCTCTGCGGGAAAAAGGGACATTTTATTGGGGGGTGTCCATCCCGTCCCTTGCAGAGTAAAGAGTCGTCGAAAAAACTGTTGATCCCAGGTTGTGTGGTGGACGGCAATCTGGGAGTAGGTATTTCGTCCCTAGGTTCGTCTCAGTTTCTCGTACCGGCGGAGGTGGTGGTGGGTACGAGAACTGAGAGGATATCTGTTCTTCTGGATAGTGGGGCCGGGGCTAATCTGGTTGATGCTCGGTTTGCCCGGGTTCAAGGTATGCGGTTGAGTGAGTTGGCTAAACCCATCCCCATATTCTCGATCGATGCCAGGCCTCTCGGTCAGGGAAGTTTTTTGCAAGCTGTGCATTGCGTAAAACTTCAAGTGGGGGCAATACATAAAGAACTGTTGTCTTGCTACGTGTTGGAGGGTCTTCCCACTCCTATAGTGTTGGGCCTTCCTTGGTTAGCTAAGCATAACCCGGTTATTAATTGGCAAACCAGAGAGATAAGCCAATGGAGTAAATTCTGTAATAAAAACTGCATGAACACGGTCATCGGTGCGGTTACTCCTTGGGTCTTACCTCCATTTCTGGCGGACTTTGAGGATGTATTCTCGGAGAATGGGTGTCAGGAACTACCTCCTCATCGCGAGTATGACTGTTCTGTAAAACTGCTCCCTGAGGCCAAGTTACCTAAAGCTAGGTTGTATAACCTTTCTGGTCCTGAGAGGCAGGCCATGAAGGATTATATTTCTGAAAGTCTGGCTAAGGGGCATATTAGACCTTCATCTTCACCGGTGGCCGCGGGGTTCTTCTTTGTTAAGAAGAAAGATGGAGGCCTACGCCCTTGCCTGGATTTCCGTGAACTTAATCGGATTACGGTCCGAGATCCGTATCCGCTCCCACTTATTCCCGATCTCTTTAATCAGATCGTGGGCGCCAAATGGTTCTCTAAGTTGGATCTCAGGGGGGCGTACAATCTGATTAGGATGAAGGAGGGGGATGAGTGGAAGACGGCTTTTAACACTCCGGAGGGGCATTATGAGAACCTTGTCATGCCATTCGGTCTGACTAATGCCCCGGCGGTGTTTCAACACTTTGTGAATGATATTTTTCGCCACCTGGTGGGACAGTTTGTTGTCATATATCTGGATGATATCTTAATTTACTCGCCGGATCTGGTGTCTCATCAGGAGCACGTTAGACAGGTGTTACAGATCTTGCGGGATAATAAACTGTATGCCAAGTGGGAAAAGTGTGTGTTCGCCGTACAGGAACTCCAGTTTTTAGGCTTCCTGGTTTCAGCGTCCGGTTTTCGTATGGACCCTGGGAAAGTGCGGGCAGTTCTTGAGTGGGATCGGCCGGAGAATCTTAAGGCACTACAACGTTTCCTGGGGTTTGCTAACTATTACCGGAAGTTCATTCGTAATTTCTCGTCCATGGTTAAGCCTCTCACAGACATGACTAAAAAGGGGACGGATTTTTCTAGGTGGTCTGACAAGGCTTGTCAAGCATTCTCCTCCTTGAAAAAATGTTTTGCCTCGGCACCCATACTCATTCAACCTGATGCGTCTCAGCCATTCTTTGTAGAGGTAGACGCTTCCGAGGTAGGGGTGGGAGCAGTATTGTCACAGGGTTCGTCCCCTGGTAAGTGGCATCCGTGCGCCTTTTTCTCTAAAAAATTGTCGTCCGCTGAGAGGAATTACGATGTCGGCAATAGGGAACTCTTGGCCATTAAGTTAGCTTTTGAGGAGTGGCGCCATTTTTTGGAGGGGGCAGTTCATCCGGTCACCGTCATCACCGATCACAAAAACCTGCTATATCTGGAGTCCGCTAAACGTCTGAATCCCAGACAAGCTAGGTGGTCATTGTTTTTTACCAGGTTTAATTTCGTCGTTACATATCGTCCTGGGTCTAAAAATGTAAAGGCGGATGCCTTATCTCGTAGTTTCCCTGGGGCCGGGAATTCGGACGACCCGATTCCTATTCTTCAGGAGGGGGTGGTGGTTTCGGCAGTATGCTCTGAGCTGGAGGAGGAGATATTGGAGGCTCAGGGGGACGCCCCTGTTGGACCTCCGGGGAGACTGTTCGTTCCAGATCAGTTGCGACAAAAGGTGATCGAGGCACACCATAACTCAGTTTTTGCAGGACACCCGGGGAGTAAAGCAACTGTGGATCTCCTCTCGCGTCGGTTTTGGTGGCCTAACTTACATAAAGAGGTGGTAACTTTTGTCGCGTCCTGTGGGGTTTGTGCGCGCTCTAAGACCTCACATACCCGTCCGTCTGGGGCCCTTCTACCTTTGAAGATCCCGGAGCGTCCTTGGACTCATCTGTCTATGGACTTTATTACGGACCTCCCTCCGTCTTCGGGTAAAACGGTCATACTCGTTGTAGTGGACAGGTTCAGCAAGATGGCACATTTTATCGCTCTTCCGGCTCTCCCTAATGCTAAAACTCTTGCGCAGGTGTTCATTGGGGAGATTGTGAGGCTTCACGGGGTACCCTCCGAGGTGGTGTCTGATCGGGGGTCTCAGTTTGTGTCCAAGTTCTGGAAGGCGTTTTGTGCACGGAGGGGGATGCATTTGTCATTCTCGTCGGCTTTTCATCCTCAGACCAATGGTCAGACGGAACGTATGAACCAGAGCTTGGAGACATATCTTCGGTGTTTTGTGTCAGAGAACCAGGAGGACTGGGCTTCTTTCCTACCTCTGGCAGAGTTTGCTCTCAATAATAGGCGGAGCGAGTCCACTGGTAAGTCCCCGTTTTTTGGGGCATATGGTTTTCACCCCCAGTTTTGTACTTTCAGTAGAGGGGGCTCTTCGGGGGTTCCGGAGGAGGAACGATTTTCCTCATCTCTCGCTTCAGTATGGAGAGGGGTGCTGAAGAATCTGAATACTATGGGGAACCGATACAAACGTATGGCTGATAGGAGGAGAGTGTCTGGTCCGGACCTAAGTGTGAACGATCGGGTATGGTTGTCTACCAGGAATATAAAACTTAAGGTTCCCTCCTGGAAACTGGGTCCCAGGTTCATCGGGCCGTACAGAATCAGTTCTGTTATTAATCCGGTGGCATTCCATCTTGACCTCCCCCCTACGTTTAAAATTCACAACGTGTTTCACAGATCACTGCTTAAGAGGTATGTGGCGCCGGTGGTACCGTCACCTTTACCTCCCCCTCCTGTGGTTGTCAATGGTAACTTGGAGTTCCAGGTATCGAGGGTCATTGATTCACGCTTTAATCGCCGGTCCCTTCAGTACTTGGTTCATTGGAAGGGGTATGGTCCTGAGGAGAGGATGTGGGTTCCTGCGTCGGATATTAACGCAGACCGATTAGTTCGGGCCTTCCACACGACTCACCCGGATAAACCTGGCCCTGAGGGTCCGGAGGCCCCTCGTAGAAGGGGGGGTACTGTCACGGGTGTGTTGCCACGAAGATCGTCACGAGTACACAGCCTGACTTCTCGCAGCTGACTTGTTGGTGCTTTGTGTTTTCTCGGCTGTGAAGGAGTTAATTCTCTCTCTCTCTGGGCTAGCTGAGGTCCAGCCTCGCCCAGCTGCAATCAATGCTTCTTTAGTGAGACTCCTTTATATTCCTGCAGGTCTGTTTGGGAGGTGTCGGTGAAAGCTTTTCATTCAGACTTACAGAGCGGATCGTGGTGTTTGGAGTTGCTGAGATAAGTGTATTTGGAAGTGTTATTTCCCTTTCCTCGCTTTATCATTTATCTCCTTTCCCGTTGGTGTTCCCTCTGTTGTAGTTGTGTAGAAGTTGTATGCAAGGTGGTTTTGGTTTTTCCCTTGTACTGTCTCGTTCGTCTAAATACTGTGTGTGGGCATATTATTTCTGGTTCCCAATTGTTGTGATCGGGGTCCTTCTCAGGACTAGATTACTGAGGTGCAGGGATCCTCAGGAGGTAGGGGTTACGCTGGCGGCCTGGACCTCTGTACCTTTAACAGTACCTCCAGGTTGAGGGATTAGTCAGGGCCCCAGCTTAGGGTCAGCTTAGGCCCCCTACCTCCAGTATTCTGTGACAGTGTGACAGTGTGGGACTTGGTCTATTAGTCCATCTATACTGACCTCCATCAGGTTGCAAATTAAAAATAATTTTTTTCGGCATCTAGCTCTGAAAAAATATTTGGGCTTCTAGCAGTGTGTGGGACTTGGTCTATTAGTCCATCTATACTGACCTCCATCAGGTTGCAAATTAAAAATAATTTTTATCTGCATCTACAGTACCTCTGAAAAAATATTTGGGTTTCTAGCTGTGTGTGGGACTATTTGTATTAGTCCATCTATACTGACCTCCATCAGGTTGCAAACTGAATATATTTTTTTCTGCATCTACCTCTTAAAAAATATTTGGCCTTCTAGTAGTGTGTCGGATTTTCTCTATTAGTCCATCTATACTGACCTCCATCAGGTTGCAAATTAAAACTAATTTTTATCTGCATCTTAAGTACCTCTGAAAAAATATTTGGGCTTCTAGCTGTGTGTGGGACTATTTGTATTAGTCCATCTATACTGACCTCCATCAGGTTGCAAATTCAAAATAATTTTTTTCTGCATCTAACCCAGCCAATAGTTTTGGCCTAATACCACAGTTTGGCCACTCAGCTCTGCTCGGTTACCATCCATTGTTTTTTTGTGCAAACAACTCCAGAGTTGTGAATTAGCTAACCACCAAAATGAGTGGAAAAAGGCCTGCTGCTGGTGGAAAGGGGAATAGGCGTGTTGGGAAGGGGAAAAAAGGTTGTGTCCGTGGGGTAGGTGTTAAAGCAACAGTAACATCTGCAGAAGAAAGACCATCTTCCAGCCAAACTAAAATGTCTACTTCTTTTAGCGGACAATGTGATAAGATCCCTTTCTTACGGCCACGCCAATCGCTACAAATTCCAGATGAGGCACAAAAACAGCAGGTGCTTCAACGGATATCAAGTGCTCCTTTAAGTGGGCTCTCCTCCACATCAACTTCAACATCACAAATACTCCAGTCCTCAAAGGTGTCACCCAAATCGCACTTGCTTCCTCACAGCTCCCAAATCTCCAGCTGCCCGTCTGAGTATGAGGTAGAACAGATGGTTGAGTCTGCAGAGCTGTTTACTCATACTATAGCCTGGGAATCAGAGGTCGACTCCAGCGCTTCTGTGAATCCAGACGAGGAAATGATCTGCACTGATGCCCAGAATCTTTATGAGTCGGATCCAGGACCAGACGCAGAAGGTTCTGACCATAATGTAGACCCTCATTCCCAAACTGTAACTCCTGTTGGTGGAGACAATGAGGAAGACGATGATAAGACTCAAATACCTGATTGGAGCGACAACTTTAGTTTTTTGTCAGGGCAGGAACAGGTTGGCTCTGAGGACGACGGGTGTGATAACGCACAGGGTGATGATGATGAGGTCGGAGATCCCACTTACTGTCAACCCACAGTCAACCAAGAGATGAGGTCAGCAGAGGAGGTGGAGGAAGATGCTAGTGACGACGAGGTCAGGTTGCGCCTTCCTGGACAGAGACGTAGTACTGGAAGCACGTCAACAACTGCATCCTCAAACACAACTCTGCCTCTCACCACAAGTCGTGGTGGCTCTTCAGGTCGCATGGGTGCTAAGCCTTGCATAGCCTGGGCATTTTTTCAGATCGATAAAGATGACCCAACTCGTGTTATCTGTAACATTTGTCAGCAAAAGCTAAGTAGAGGCCAAAAAATACATAGTTTGAGTACTTCATGCATGAACCGGCACATGGACATGAAGCATAAGTTGCAGTGGGAAGCTCAGTGTGCTACAATGCGGCCTAGCCGGCCGGGCCAATCACCGTCTGCCATATCTTGTGCATCCGCGGCCTCTTCATCCTCTGTGACTGGGGGGACAGCAGTCACACCTGTTTTGGGGCGCAGACCTGCCACCTCTTTACCCGCAACAGCCAGCGTGATTGGCAGGTCATCATTTTCTTTGGAGGTGGTAACACCAGCTGGTGTTGAGCGCTGTCCGACATCGATAGCACCACCTTTGGATCAAGGCAACCTAACATGTCCGCCTGCATCTTCCTCACAGACCGGCAGTTTGCCGGGGACACCCTTATCAACCCCGTCTAAGCACAATAGCCAGCCCTCGGTCCCTCAGATGTGGACAAGTAAAAGACCATTTCCTCCTAGCCATGAGAAAGCTAAGAGGTTGAATTTCACCATCTGCAAGCTCTTGGCTACAGAAATGCTGCCTTTCCGCTTGGTGGACACAGAGGATTTTCGAGACCTTATGTCCGTCGCAGTGCCCCAGTACCAGATGCCCAGTCGGCACTACTTCTCAAAGAAAGGTGTGCCTGCGCTCCACCAGCATGTCGCACACAACATCACCGCTTCTTTGAGAAACTCTGTGTGTGACAGGGTGCATTTCACCACAGACACTTGGACGAGTAGGCATGGACAGGGGCGTTACATGTCGCTGACTAGGCACTGGGTAACTATGGTGACAGCAGGACAAGGGGCTGCTGTCCAAGTCTTGCCGTCCCCACGAGTTGTGCGTCAATCCTCTTTATGTCAAAGTTCCTCCACTGCTTCTGCCTCCTCAACCTCCTCTCGGTGTTCCACCTGCACCCAAAGCCTGTCTGGTCATGCCACAAGCTTTCTAACTGCGCAGAAGGGATCCTGCACACCTCCTTACTATGCTGGCAGTAGGGCTCAACGTCATCAGGCGGTTTTTACATGGAAATGTCTGGGAAATGTGAGTCACACAGCTGAGGAGTTGTGGTCAGCTCTGGAGAACCAATTTCATGAATGGTTGTCTCCACTGGACCTGAAACCAGGGAAGGCCGTGTGCGACAATGCTGCAAACCTGGGTGCGGCCCTTCGCCGGGGCAATGTCACACACGTGCCTTGTATGGCTCACGTGTTGAACCTGGTTGTCCAGCAATTTTTAGCCCACTATGCCAGACTAGATGGCCTTCTGCAGAGGGCACGGTCGCTGTGTGCTCACTTCCGCCGTTCGCATCCCGCAGCTCAGCGACTTACATCTCTACAGAAGTCGTTGGGCCTGCCACTTCACCGGCTAAAATGCGATGTGCCTACCCGGTGGAATTCAACTCTGCACATGTTGCAGCGACTGTGGCAGCACCGACAAGCCCTGGTGCAATACGTTCTGACGTATAGCCTGGGCCAACGAGATTCAGAGGTGGGGTAAATCACGCTGGAGGAGTGGTCTCAGATCAGGGACCTATGCACCCTTCTGCACAGTTTTGAAATGGCGACGAAGATGTTTAGTGCTGACGATGCCATTATCAGCATGACTATTCCGGTGATTTACATGCTGGAGCACATGTTAAACAGAATTCAGAGTCAGGTGGTGGCACAAGAGGAGGTGGAGGAAGTAGAGGAGGAGGAGTTGTATGCGGAAGGGCTAACATCTGCAAGGTCCAGACGGTCGGCAGCACCAAGGCGGCAGGCATGTGAGGGTGGGGGAGATGGTTTTACCAGGGCGCATGGTAGCAGCCAAACTAGTGAGGAAGGTGCAGGAGCCCAGGAAGAAGTGGAGGACGAACTGATGGAAGACTCATCAGATGAGGGAGACCTTGATCACATTTCTGTTGTGCGAGGTTGGGGGGAGAGGACAGAGGAAGGAAGCATGATTGTTACCTCGCCACCAACACAACAGGGACTTGGTGCTCCTGGATGCGCAACACACATGAGTGCCTTCTTGCTGCACTACCTGCAACATGACCCTCGAATTGTGAGAATTAGAAATAATCCTGACTACTGGGTTGCCACACTGTTAGATCCCCGGTACAAAAGTAAATTTGCAGAAATTATTCCTGCCATAGAAAGGGATGCACGCATGCAGGAGTATCAGCAGAGACTGTTGCAGAATCTTACATGTGCTTTTCCACAAAATACCAGTGGTGCACGTAGTGAATCTCACAGTTCCAACTTGCCAACCGTGGGACCGTCAAGTGTTCAGCACTCAAACCGTAACAGAACCACAGTATCTGCTGGTAACATCAATTTTGCAGAATCATTTCACCACTTTTTTAGCCCATCCTTTGCAAGGCCACAGGAGACAAGAAGTCTGACACATAGTCAACGCCTAGAGACGATGGTACAGGAGTATCTCCAAGTAAACATTGAAGCCACGACTGTGTCACTGGACCCTTGCTCTTTTTGGGCTTCCAATCTGGATAAATGGCCGGAGCTAGCCACTTACGCCTTGGAAATTTTGTCATGCCCTGCAGCCAGCGTTCTGTCTGAACGTGTGTTCAGCGCTGCTGCTGGTGTGCTGACAGATAAGCGCACGCGGCTCTCCACTGATAATGTAGACAGACTCACGTTCATAAAGATGAACAAATCATGGATCCGAAACGACTTTTCTACCCCTGTGTCATCCTGGGGAGAGTAAAAGCTTGATGATTGGTTAAAATCACCCTACCAACCGTTTTAAGCTTTCAAATTACTAATCATGTTTATCTGTATCTTGACTGGAAAATAATTTGGGCTTTGTAGCAGTGTGCAGCACTGATCCTATTAGGCCATCTATAATAAGCTTCACCAGATTTAAAATTAAAAATAATTTTTAGCTGCATCTAGCCCGGAAAATAATTTTGGGGCTCCGAGATGCGCAAGACACATAAGTGCCTTCTTGCTGCACTACCTGCAGCATGACCCTCATATTGTCAGAATTCGAAGTAATCATGACTACTGGGTTGCCACACTCTTAGATCCCCCAAACTTTTCGATCAACCTTTTCATTTTAATAAAGACCAAAAAAATGGTCATTTTTGAAATTATAAGCATTAGCAGGTTGTTAGAAACTGAAATCAAACAGTTTTCAACTCAAAACTTTATTCTAGGTGATGTTACATTTTCACATAGGACCCCTTGTTCGAAAGGAGCTTCTGAACTCTCTCGTCCATTGAATTTGTCAGGTTTTGGATGGTTTCTGCTTCAATTGTTTTGCATGAGGACAGAATACCCTCCCAGAGCTGTTGCTTAGATGTGAACTGCCTCCCGCCATCATAGACACTCCTTTTAATGATGCTCCAAAGGTTCTGAATGGGGTAGAGGTCAGGGGAGCATGGGGGTCACACCATAAGTTTGTCCCCTTTTATGCCCATATCAGCCAGAGATGCAGATGTTTTATGTGCAGCATGAGATGGTGCATTATCATGCAGAAAAATGATCTTGCTGTGAAATACACGGTTCTTCTTCTTGAACCATGGCAGGAAGTGCTGTTTGAGAAAATCCACATACATTATGGAGTTCATCTTTAGCGCCTTCAGGGATCCTAAAGGGGCCGACAATCTCTCTCCCCATGATTCCAGCCCAAAACATTACTCCACCTCCTCCTTGTTGGCGCTGTAGCCGTGTTTGTGTGGGGTGTCCATCAACCAGCCATCCTCCACTCCATTCATCTGGACCATCGAGCGCTGCACGGCACTCATCCGTGAACAAAACAGTTTTGAAATCAGTCTTCATGTAATGTTTGGCCCACTGGAGCCGTTTCTGCTTGTGTGAAGTGGATAGAGGAGGTCGACAGGATGGCATATGCACAGCTGCAAACCTCTGAAGGACCCTGCATCTTGTTGTTCGGGGGACGTTGGAGGCACAAGCAGCTTCAAAAACTTGTCTGCTGCTATGACAAGGCTTTTTTGCCGCTGCTGTTTCAACCTGACGTAATTGCCTGTAGGAAAGAGTCCTCAATTTGCCCTTATCAGCACGCACACGTGTGTACTGTGAATCAGCTACATACTTCTTGATTGCCAAGACACTTCATCCTGATCATCGCACAATGTTGATTGTAGTCATGCCTTGACCTAAACACTCCACAATTTGTTGCTTCTCAGCAGCCGACACATCCTTTTTCTTTCCCATTTTGGCAGAAAATGTAGGCTGCTTAATAATGTGAGAGAGCCTTCTTAAGTAGTCTTGCCTTTCATTGGACACACCTGCCAAACTAATTAGCACAGGTGTCTGCAATTGCTTACAGTGATATAAAGAGCCCTGACACACATCACCATCAATGAGTTTAACTGACAAACAAACAAATTCTTCCCTTATCACTCCTAAACACTTTTTGCATAATAATTTGGAACGCGGTGTACATGTGCTTTTCCACAAAACACCAGTGGTTCACGTAGTGAATCTTACAGTTCTAACTTGCCAACCGTGGTCTGTATGGAATTGTTCAATAAAGGGCCCAAAATTAAGATAACATAGATGGGAGAGGTCTCTATGAATAGGAGTTCCTAAGTATTTGATACCCTGTGAGGGCCAGGCAAAGGGAAAGTTGGACTGGATGGAATCCTATATGGATTTAGGGAGGGAGACATCGAGGGCCTCAGACTTCGCTGCATTGATTTTAAAATTTTACCATGTAACAAAGTGATCTATTTCAGCCATAACAGCAGGGATGGATATATGTGATTGAGTGATATATACTAGGACATCATCAGCAAATAGAGAGCACTTGTACTCGGTGCCTCCCACCTCAATCCACCTAATATTGGGGTTATGGCGAATTGATGAGAGCAGGTGCTCCGTCACTAGGATGTATAAGAGAGGGGACAGAGGACATCCCTGCCTTGTCCCATTGGTGATTGTGAAAGGTGATGAAAATGTTCTGACGCACCCCCTGGGCCTTGGGACACCCGGAGCCGGACCCTTTTTGGTGGATGCTGGTGGTTGTAGTCTTCGTGGCGGCGATCCGGTTCCGTGGCTCAGGGCGGTCAAAAAAGTGGCGGAACTATTTATGTGGTTTTGATGTTTAAATGTCCGACTACGCCACCCGTGGATTGCGGTCAGAGTGAACCGCCGCTACAGGGCAGACCGCTAAGGCTGGTGTTGTGGGTGCAGCAGAGCGTAGCATAACTCCCCACGGGAGGAGTATAGCCTCAGGGCAGTGTATGCGGAGGATGGGGGTGATGGTGCAGGGCAGCAGCAGTAACGACACGGAGTCAGTGATGCAGTTCAGGGCCTTTACTCACAGTTCTTATTATCCAGACCACGTCTGCAGGTAACGGCTGCCCACGTCGTACTGTGCTCACCAGGTGAGGGGCTCAGACAACTCCCAGATAACTTTGGAGCGCTTCACAGGACCCCCTTTGTGTGTCCTTTGTCTGGCCTTTCTTACCAACACTTCTGTCCGGCTGCCTCGGGCCTCCTCTTGGTAAACTTGGCGCCAGTTTCCCTGACCCTATGTGGTGCCTTCCTAGCGGGTGGAGCAAGGGGCTGCGCCACATAAAATGTCAGAGCCTCCGGTTTCTAGCTGAGGGTCGTTTCCTGCCTCCACTAGTTCGGGGACCGGTCTCCCCCTTTGGCCTGACCCCTCCACGCAGGTGGATTCGGGCGTGCGGTGGCGACTCGCCCGTCCGCACCCCTGGGATCCCTTCATTCCTCGTTCCTGGAGCCTTCTCCGCTCCTCTTCCTTCCTTCTCCCTCTTGCAGGCCTGGGCCTCTGTTACTAGGCCCGCCTCCGGAGCAGAGCTCATGCAGAGCCCCTGCTCCCTGCCACTTCTGCTCAGACTTCTCTGCACTGAACTAAGATGGTGCCCACCTTTTATACTCCCTTCTCAATGCACCCAGGAACTGCTTCCTCCCTGCTCCTGCACTGCAGGGTTCCCCTTCCTCAGTGTTCCCTCCCCCCACTCCAGCCAGGGACAGGGACTGTCGTGCCCATCTCAGGGGCATATTGGTCGCCCTGCCCCACGGCAATGTGGTGTAATGCATGCAGGTGTCGGGTCCTGATCCACACTCCATCCTTATCTGAGAGTGAGATATCACACCTCTGGGTGAGGTGCAATACGTCTGTAGCAACCGAGCCCTCGGTGCTACAGTTCCATTTATCTTCAGCCTAGGTGACGTATTGTGATACAGGGCCGTGATTTTGGCTATAAAAGGGTCCCCTAGACCCCTACCCCAAGCTTTTTAAGAGAATCATATATGGCGTGCCAGGAGACTCTATGGAATGCTTTCTCAGCATCCAACGAGAGTATCTACTTACAAATTTTTAACTGCATCTAGCCCAGGAAATACTTTGTGCCTAGTAGCAGTGTCTGCTAGTCAGCGGATTATCCCGGCTGTTAAGCAAGCTACACCACCTGTAGTTTGGACACTTAATTTTTTCAAAGGAAATGCTTCGGGACCACGGGATACTTAGTGAAGAGCATCAGGAGGCACCCCAAGGCATAGGGGCTGGGACTGGCACTAGGATGCCTTGCGGTGGACAGCCGAGCTCGATCCTTATAAAAGCTTTTTAACTGTAGCAGCTTTAGTGGACGCTACTGGAGCTGGAATTACGCGGCTGCTGGCATGAGACTTGCCCTCCAATAGATCCTTGTAAATGGATTTAAAGTGTATTCATTCAAATTAGAGGGACAATTTAAATTAAAAAGCTTAGAGCTGCCTCCACCACAGGGGGGCTCTCTCGACCCACCAGCGGACAGGCACCAGTATTGGGAGAGGGGGGCTGGCCGTCAGGGTTCACCGCGGCTCTGGCACAAACCCGGCGACACGGAGGTGGCACGGGCAGGAGCGGACTGGCCGTCTCGGCTTCTCACTTTTTGGATTTTAGAAGGGCATGACATGCCTATATCTGTATCTCCCCCTCCTTTTACTCCTCCACCTCTTTTCTTTTCGCATGACTATATGTACTTGTCACTTTTCCATGTGTTAGTTGTGTCTTCTGAGCAGTTTGTCAGCTTTTGGACACCTTTGAAGGTGTTTTCTATGTGTTTCTATGTGTTTTTGTTTGCCTGCCATTGGTTTTAACGGTGTTCGAAGGTGTTCGACGAACAGTTCGACGAACAGTTCGGCGAACACACGGGTGTTCGACGAACCGAACCGAACTCGAACACTACGGGGGTGGCTCAACACTAGTCATGAGGCTGACGTTATGTATCTGGATTTAGCAAAGGCATTTGATACTGTACCACACAGCAGCCTTGTACTGAAGCTCCAAAAGCAGGGACTAGGGGAAACTATATGTAGATGGTTAAAGAACTGGGTAAGGAACATGAAACAAAGAGTCACTGTAAATTATACATTTTCTAAATGACATAAAGTGAGTAGTGGGGATCATAAGAGTCTATTTTAGGACCAGTTATTTTCAATCTCTTTATTAATAACCTTGAGGATGGGCTTGAGAGAAAAGTGTCAGCCTTTGCTGATAACACAAACTATGTAGAATAATAAAAACTTGACAGTATAATATTTCCAAAAATCTAGATAAAATGTCTACATGGGCACACACATGGTGGATGAGGCTTAATGTTGGTAAATGCAGAGTAATGCAAAAATTTAATGTTTAAAAAGTAAGAACAAGTAAATAGATATGCAATGTAACAAAGATAGAGACAAATATTGTAATGAACTGAGAAAGCAAGAAGTGTTGAGGTGAGCAGTTAGATGAAATGCAATGATTTCCTTAAAGGGGTTGTCCACTACTAGGACAACCCCTTCTTGAATGAAATGTTTGCCCTGATAAAATAAAAAAACCTATACTCACCTCCTGTGCTGGCGCCGTTCCCAAGGTGTCAGCACTCGCTGTCCCCGTGGCTCCCATGTTGTTGTTATGACAAGGGACGCCGGCACCCAATCAGCGCTGGCGTCACTGTTCGTGCCTACAAACAGATTGAGCATGAAGAGGCCGCAGCTGATTTCTGTCTTTACACCTCACCAGAGCACGTGTCATTCCGTCGCACCATAGCTCTGGGACTGAGAGTGCTGACACCGCTGGAATGGCACCAGCATGGAAGATAAGTATAGGTTTTTTTATTTTATTTGGGCCAAAAATTGAGTTCAATAAGGGGATGTCCTAGCAGAGGACAACCCCTTTAAGTAGGGGGAAAGAGGGGAAAAAGAGAAAAAAAAGGGGACGGGGAGGGTTGAGATGGGGAGAGGGAAGAAAAGATGAAGAAAAGAGTATTAGTAATGCAAAAGCTTAGCACTAAACAATCAGATAAATAGTGAAAAGCAACATTACATACTCAGCATGATATTCTCTGACATTAGGAGGGCTCAGATGTTCTCTGGGTATGTATATGAATGGATGGCCTTTAGTGATGACTCGAGATCCTCGGAGCTCGCCGAGTACTTGAGAGATGCTCGGGCGGATGCTCGGGTCCCCTCCCTGTATGTTTAGCGCTCTTTAGAGCGCCAATCAACATGCAAGGATAGCCTGCCACTCACTATAATGCCACAGCCATGTTGATTGTGGCTCTACAGTGATTGGCTGGCCGCACAGCATCATCAGGTCTATATCAGACCGGGCGCCACTGTGCTCGTCAGTCTACTCTGCAATCAGGCAGTGTAGGGAGAAGTGCTGCTGAGCTAGGGAGAGATTTGGTTGTGTATTAGGTAGTGTAGGGAGGAAACAAGTACATTACACATATCCATCTCAACAAATTGTCCTTCTGAGGATTAATCCATCTGCAGAGATATCAGGTAGGCAGTGTATAGAGGCAGGCAGGCAGTGTATATAGCAGACTGCAGTGCATATTGCACAAGAGGCTCCATTCCAGTTCTGCCTTCTGCTGCTGTTAGATAATTCTAGACAAAGGCCCAGGTCTCAGGGGCAAGGAATAATTTTTTTTGGATCTTAATCCTCATTATTTGCTTAAAAAGCAATCCAGAGAACACTGTTTTTCTGCACCATTTGCTTGTTGGCACTGCAGAATACAGACAGGTCCAGTCCATATTACAGCGCTAAAAATCCAGCTATTTAAAACTGTGGTTTATCCGTCACACGGATCACATATAATTGTGCTGAAAATACTGCCATTTTTGGCCTCCATTCAAATTTTTTTTTAGTGTGTCAGCAAAGTTTTTGACACCAGTTTGCTGTTCAAAATAATTACATACAGGCCAGGTATTTAAAACTGTGGTTTCTCCGTCACACGGATCACATATAATTGTGCTGAAAATACTGCCATTTTTGGCCTCCATTCTAATTTTTTTTCAATGTGTCAGCAAAGTTTTCGACACCGGTTTGCTGTTCAAACTAGTTACCTACAGGCCACGTATTTAAAACTGTGGTTTCTCCATCACACGGATTACATATAACTTCGCTCCAAATTCAGTCATTTGTAGTGAGCGTGGAAGATATTGTCCTTCATTTAAAATGGGCACGGCGCGTGGCAAGGTATGGGGAACTGGACGTGATGGTGATGGTGATGGTGCATGCAGAGGCTGAGGCCGTGGGCAAGCTGAAATTGTGACACAACAAACACCCACATCTTCTCGCCTGACCATCCTGTCCCAATTCCTAGGGGACCGCAGCACACCATGATTGAACCCAGAGCAGTGTCAAAAAGATGTTGGTTGGATAGCGGATAATGCTTCCAGTCACTTAGCCACCACCACCCTGTCTTCTACACGGTCAAGTCTCAGTAGCCGTGAGTCTGGAATGCATATTCCTCACCCTGATTCTCCTTCCTCCCACGATGCCGAGTGCCCGGAGACAACTGATCCCACACTTGGACACTCTGAAGAGCTGTTCACTTTTCCATTTATAGATTTGGGCCTCTCGCCCAGTCCACTTGAAGCAGGGCAAGAGGAGATCGCATGTAGCGATGCCCAAATATTTGAGCAGCCACGGTCACACGAAGGTGATGGTGGGAAAGTGTCACAAGAGGTGGACGATGATGAGACACAATTGACAAAAAGTCAGGAGGAGGACCAGGGTGCGGAAGTGGAAGACGAGGTGGTGGATGATATAGTAACTGACCCAACCTGGCTGCAGGACATGCAGAGCGAGGACAGCTGCACACAGGGGGAGGGAGGCAGAGCACCCCAACAGACTGGAAGAAGCAGTGTGGTGGCCGCAGACAGAAAGCAGGCAACTGTTCCACGTAACACCAACACGAAGGAAGTTGCCAGTGCAACTGTTAGGTCTTCCCGAGTCTGATTGTTTTTTAAAAACTCTGCTGATAACCCCAAAAAGGCCATTTGCACCACCTGCCAGGCCAGCATCAGCAGGGGTGGCAAAACTAACAGTCTGACCACCACCAGCACGATCAGGCACATGGCAGCAAAAGCACCCGACTTTGTGGGCCGAACCCCAGGGTCCAGGAACAGTGTCTGCGTGTGGCACCATTGCTTCTTCCGCTGTTGTGCATGCAAGCCAATCCTCTGTCCATGGTGCATGCGAATATGCCTCCTGCCCTGCACCTGTCTTTGCACACTCTCAAGTAGCAGCATCAGAAAGCATGTCCACGTCCTTGACCCAGCACAGCGTTCAGTTGTCCATAACCCAGTCCTTGGAACTCAAGCGCAAATATGCAGCCAACGCCCCACAGGCCACACTACTAAATTCCCACATTTCACAACTGCTTGTGCTCGAAATGTTGCCTTTTAGGCTCGTGGAGACAGAAGCATTCCGCAACCTGATGGCGATGGGCCTTCCCTCTATACTCGTTCACTAGCCGCCATTATTTCTCCCGGTGTGCCGTCCCCGCATTACACAAGCAAGTGTCCCAAAACATTAGCCGTGCCCTCCTCAGCGCAGTTACCGGGAAAGTCCACCTAACCACGGACACGTGGACAAGTGCTTGTGGGCAGGGACGGTACAACTCGCTGACTGCACACTAGGTTAACATAGTGGACCTTGGGACGGAACAAGTGCTCCCAACGCCAAGGATTGCGGGCCCTAGGTCAATCAGGGTTGCCCCCACGGTCTACAGCTCTTGCACCTCATCCTCCTCAGCTTCCTCAGCCTCCTCCTCCTCTTCAGCCTCCATCTCCGAAATGACCACATCAGTCACAAGCTGGAAGCACAGCAGCACTGCCTTAGCCAAGCGGCAACAGGCTGTGCTGAAGCTAATATGCTTAGATGAAAAACCGCACAATGCTGAAGAGTTGTGGACAGCTCTGAAAGAGCAGGCAGATCTGTGGCTCACACCGCTGAACCTACAGCCAGGCATGGTCGTGTGTGACAATGGCGGGAACCTGGTGGCGGCTCTGAGGCGAGCTCACACACACACGTACCATGCCTAGCCTATGTGCTTAACCTCATGGTTCAGCGGTTTCTCAAATCCTACCCGGAGCTGCTGGATATGCTTGTTGAAGTACGCCGTCTGTGTGCTCATTTTAGAAAGTCACCTACAGCTTCCGCCGCCCTTGCCGTGTTTCAGCAGCGTTTGCAGCTTCTGGCTCACAGACTGGTGTGTGATGTCCCCACACGTTGGAACTCTACACTGCAGAAGAGGGCAGTTATTGAGTACCAGCATCAACAAGGCCATCAGTATTCAGTACAGACTCCGCACATAAGATCTCAGGAGTGGACATGGATGTTAGACATATGTACCATCTTCCAAAACTTTGAGGACTCCACCAAGATGGTGACCGGCGATGACGCCATAATTAGCATCGCCATCACGCTTCTCTGTCTTCTGAAATGCTGTCTGCTCACAATCAATAAGGATGCATTGCAGGCGGAGCATGATGAGATGGAGCAAGGAGCCATACAGGGTGATTACACACAGCCCAGCCTCATCTCATCCCAGCGTGGATTGGGTGACAATGAGGAAGAGGAGGAGGAGGAGGAAGAACAGGAGCTAGTTTCATGCGCTAGAGACGGTACTACTTGCACAACTGTCATACCGTCTGTTCAGCGAGGATGGCCAGAGGACAGAGAGGAGGAGGAGGAGAGCATGGTGAGTCATCCTCTTGGTGAGGACACGGAAGTCTTGCCTGTTAGCAGTCTGGCACACATGGCTGAGTTTATGTTATGCAGCCTTTCCCATGACCCTCGTGTTCTCAAAATTTTGGGTGACAGTCATTACTGGTTGGTGACACTTCTAGAATCACACTACAAGGAGAACTTTATATCTCTTATTCCTAAGGCGGACAGGTCTACAAAAATGGGGCAGTACCAGAAGGCCCTTGTTGCGGAACTATTAAAAAATTTCCCATCTGAAAACGCTGCCGGCAGAGGTCACAGTTCATTGGACAACCAAGGAGTGGAGGCGAGAGAGACACAACTTCAATCCAGCAGAGGCAGGGGAACACTGTCAAAGTTCTGGGAGAATTTTCTCAGCCCTTCCCATCACACTAGCCCTGAGGTGCTGGGTACTCTCACAAGGAGTGCAATGTTTGGGAAGATGCTGAGGGAGTACCTTGCCGACCGTACCAATGTCCTCCGTGATTCCTCTGTGCCTTATAATTATTGGTTATCCAAGCTGGATACGTGAAATGAACTGGCTCTCTACACCTTGGAGGTCCTGACCTGCCCTGCGACCTGCGTTTTATCAGAGCGGGTTTTAATGCTGCTGGTGGTATTATAACTGATAAGCGCATTTGCCTGTCAACTGAAAATGCTGACAGGCTGACACTTATAAAAATGAACAAGGGCTGAATTGTGCCAGACTTCTCAATAGCAGCGTAAACTCAAATCCAGTGTCTTTTCTTGGGAGGTGTTTTCCTACGCACCTTTTCACAGCCACACATACGCTTCCTGATTTTGGCTATTTGCTCTTGTCCTCCTCCTTCTCCTCATCCTCCACCACCATATCACCAGGGTGATGCAACACCCACATAATTTTTTAGAGGGTGTTTATGATGCCTGTAAAAAAAATGTTTTATACAGTATGTTCATGTATACCCCCCAGGGGTAAATGTTTGTCAGCCCATACACTTAGTGCATGGGCATTACAAGTATAGGAGACCCGCTCCTTTCTAATGGGAACATTTTTTTATGAGGCCCTCTTCCAAAGGACATTGGAGTGCCTCCCAATTTTTGGCAGCCCTTGCATTCACTGCATTGGCAAACACAATGGGAGACCCACTTCCTAATAATGGGAACATTTTTTTTACAGGAGGCACTCCTCTATGTCTTTTCCAAGGGGCATTGGAGTGCCTCCAAATTTTTGGCAACCCTTGCATTCACTGCATAGGCAAACACAATGGGAGACCCACTTCCTAATAATGGGAACATTGTTTTCAGGAGGCCCTCTGACCTCCACATCTCTTCCAAGGGGCTTTGGAGTGCCTCCAAATTTTTGGCAACCCTTGCATTAACTACACAGGCAAACACAATGGGAGACCTACTTCCTAATAATGGGAACATTGTTTTCAGGAGGCCCTCCTCTAAGTCTCTTCAAATGGGTATTGGGGTGCATCCAAATTTTCAAAGTGGTGTTGGGGTGCGTCCAAATTTTGGGCAGCCCTGCCACTCACTGCAATATGCAATAACAGTGTAGAAGACCCACTCTTTAGTAATGGGAACAATAAAACATAGCCGGCTGATGGCTCTATAAGAATAGTGAGGGCCGACTACTGGCCCTTTAAGAATAGTAAAGTCCGCCTGATGGCCCTATAAAAATAGGCTTTGTGACTTTCAAAGGCCCTCCTTCATAAATGAAACACGATGTGTCTGATGATATCTCACACACCACATGGCCAGATAAGGTTGTAAAATGTTAAAATGACATTTCCTGGTGAATGCAATGCAAAAGTGCAAAAACGCATCAAAAACGCTACGTGTAAACATAGCCCATGGTGTGGAGGAGCATTTTTGTTTTTGGTTATTTATTTTGCTTTTTATACAAGTCATTACCCTGGAAAGGATGTTCCTTAACATATTTTCCAGGAAAATCCATTTTAGTTTCGTTTTTGTATGTTTTATTGTGAGTCCGTAAAAGTGGCTTAATACCTCTGACAACGTTGTTAACAGAAGTGACCTGGGAGTCAGAAATGCTTCCAGGGGTCTTCCCCATGCTGTTCCCATGTCATTTGAGCACTGTTCCCATTAATTTGGGCAATTTTTAGGCCCTCTGCAGACCACCATGGGGGGCCACCTGAAAAATGCTCCAGTGTCCCATAGACATTGGGCTCGTTGCTTGGGTTGAGCACCCGAGTATTCCTATGTGCTCGACCCGAGCATCAAGCACCCGAGTGTAGCACCCCTGCGGGGATTACCACAGGATCCATAGGTGCAGGGAGAGATGTACACTTGGGCACACACAATACCTTCCACCCCAGGTCTGAGGGGAGGAGTCAGTTTCCAGGGAGACAGCAAAGTGGTAGTTAGTCTAGAGACCTGCGAAGAAGAAGGAGAGACAGAGAGAGCTGTTGGCTGAGGACCAGTTAAGCCCTGAACTAGGAAACAGGGCTGTGTTGTGAAGCACCCTAGAGAGAGGGACGGAGGCTAAAAGGAGAGAGAAAGAGATAAAACTATTATCCCTTTAGCTCACCCGGACATCAGAGACGGAGATTGCTATTAATTCAGGAATAGCATAGAAAACCCGGACAGATCAGGAGGATCTACTCCCCCTGAAGAAGAAGGGGAAAGAGTTGCCAAACTTGACCAAGTATAGGACCAGGGGCCCAGGAAGAGAATTGGTAGCCCCAAAGAAAGGTCCTCATTGTCAGTTGTGGAGAAGGACCCCAAAGAAAGTAAAAGGTGGCAGGTTCAGCTTAAGGCTGGACTGATCCCAAACAACGCACACATTGTTAGAGGAGGCCTCACAAATCTCCAGAGTGAATATCTCTACCTGCGCCGAAATCCTGGTTACCCTCCTGAATTGTCCCTGTTACCGGACATCAGTAAAAGAAAGGTACTGAAACAAAGACTTAATGTGTGTGTGTGCCTACTTTGACATTACTGCCTATAGCGTTCATACAAGCCGTATGCCGATCACCTCAGCAACCATACACAGCGCTGGTAACCGACTTTACCAGTTACCACAGGAGGCGTCAGGACACAATTCTCCCATCATCCTGACCCCCATCCCTTTACTGACGGTCCAGGGCACGGAACCGAGAATCGACCAACCGTGATCCCCACAGAAGTAACCCATCCATCCCGGTATCCGAGTACCCCTACCCCTGTCGACCGACTCAGTTTGGCGTCACGAACAGGATACCGGGCCCGATAGAATCGGGTACTGTGTGCTTAAATTGGACTTTATTGGAAGTTTGTGTACTGTAAAACGGGCCGTCATTACTGCGTCATAGAGAAATTAAACTGCATCACAGAGCGGAGAGAGTCGCGGGGGCGCGGCTAAAGGAGCGCGAGGATAGACCCGCCGTTTTTTTTTTTTAGTCACCGGTTACTGAAGAAGTTAATCGTAGCGACTGGCAACGGTTAACTAGGGGGGCACCGTCATGAGCGAAAGAGATGATGTCCGAGACCTTGAGGGAGGGGATGCCCAAGACGCAGCAGCAGCCGGTTCCTCAGCTGGTGAAGGAGCCGCAGCATCTGGAGCGATGGCCCCGATAATGCCAATTGCCTTGCCGTATGTACCGGGGGCCAAATGGTTACCGACGTATGAAGTTAAACCCGGTACCTTAGCAGCTTTCAAACGTAAAATGTGTGCGGTGCTGGACATGTATGCAATGACAGGAAAGCAGCGAGCCTCCGTTGTGCAGGGACAATTAATAGGTGCAGCGGAGCTAGAAGCTGAGACTTGGAGCGATGCTGATGGAGACTCAATAGAAAATGTGTTTGATAAGCTCAAAGCTGCTTTTGAAAAACGCACACAGTCTGAACTAAGGATGCTATTCTACCAATGCAAGCAGAGACCGCAAGATACCATCAGAGACTTTGCCCTACGTTTACAAGTGGCACTCCGGTCCATAAAACAGGTAGATCCAGCAAGTGTGCAAGACGAAGATAAATTGCTTGCAGAACAGTTTATGAATGGGTTGAGATCAGACTTTCACCGTCAGCAGGTGCACATGTGGGTTCTAGATCATCCAGATGTGGATTTTAATACCTTAAGGGACCGTGCTATAACTGTACTACGAGACCCATTACCTGCAAAACCTGCAATCCCATCCTGGCAGGTTAATACCTCTCACATGAACTTAGAGCCTACCCCTAAAGACTCTGTAAAAGTGGTAGGACAAGATGTCGCACCCGAATCTGCTGATGACCTACGTAATCAAGTGTTACAACTAACCAAAAACATGGACTACGTGCTAAAACTCTTGCAAGCCAGACTGGAGGCACAACCACCAAGCAAAATCCAGTTAGCTGAATCCCCTGAGGATGTTCCGTGGATGAGGAGAAAGCTCATGTCGCCCGTGCAGGGGACCAACGCACCATTCCGACGCAGAGCCATGTCGCCCGTGGAGGGGATCAACAAGTCGCCCGTTCAGGGGACCAACGCACCATTCCGACGCAGAGCCACCGACCACATGGATTCTTCAGGACAACCTGTTTGCCTTCGTTGCAACAAATCGGGCCACTTTGCAAGAGGATGTCGTTTAAACCCGAGATTCCTGGTTCCGCGGGCCAATCCCCAGGAATAAAACGGAAGGGCCCATATGACTGGCGCAGTCGGTATGTGGGAGGCCATCCGTACCTCAACATTACGCTAGAAGGAATCCCCACATCGGCCCTATTGGACACTGGGTCACAAGTCACCACCATCCCACATATCCTTTACAAGCAATTTTGGTCTGATGCTGATCTTAGCCCCCCAGACTCTAGTCTTGTCATTTTAGCAGCTAATGGTCAACCATTGAATCAGGTGGGGTTTAGAGAAGTGACAATAAAGCTGGGGAGGGTGGAGTTGAGAGGCCAAGGGTTATGTGTGGTAGAAGATGACCCCAATAACAAATGTCCTTACATGGTGCTTGGTACTAATGTGATTGAAAACTGCCTTGAAGAAGTGATGTTTTTACTCCAACAGATTACAGAGACTGCTGGCATTGGTCAGCGGAGAGTCCTTCAAAGAGAAATCCGTGCCTTAATTCTCAAGCAACAGGTAAATCTGTCTGGAGGGGAGATTGGCAGTGCGCGGGTAACAGACCCATTTCCCATTCTATTACCACCAAACAGTGAAATGATGATATGGTGTCGAGCAGCTATGGGTATCAGAAGAAAGGAATACCAGGCAATTGAAGAACCGGTATATTCAGAGCATAGACCTACACTGCTGACAGCTAGAGGGGTGGTGGAGGTACGCAGGGGAAGAGTACCAATCCGTGTGTTGAATTGCGGGGAGGAAGAAGTGAAACTACCCCGGTATGCTACTGTAGCAAAGCTATACACTGTCAGTAACAACAACATACAGACATTAGAGCCCTTGCCCCCGTCAAGTCAGGTGGAGGACAACAACCCCAAGGGACAGCTGGAGGAGTGGTGTCAGCAGTTACACATAGGGACTGATGCCACTCCCGACCACCAGAAGCAAGGAGTTTATCGGGTACTACAAGAGTTTAGCCAAGTATTCAGTAAGCATCCATTCGATTTTGGGAGGATAAAAGGGGTACGCCATCACATACCCACAGGAGATCATCCCCCGATTAAAGTGAGACATAGACCCATCCCACCAAACCACTACCAGTGTGCTAAAGAGATGCTGCAGGACAGGAAGGAGGCCGGGGTTATAAGAGATAGTTGTAGTCCCTGGGCGGCCCCCTTTGTCTTAGTCAGAAAAAAAGATGGCACAATGAGGATGTGTGTGGATTACAGGGAGGTCAATAAGATCACTCACAAAGATGCTTACCTGTTACCCTGGATAGAGGAGTCTCTTGCTGCATTAAAGACTGCTAAGTATTTCTCCACATTAGATCTCACTAGTGGGTATTGGCAGGTCTCCGTTGCAGAAGAAGACTGGGAGAAAACAGCATTCACAACACCAATGGGCCTATGCGAATTCAATAGCATGCCATTTGGGCTATGCAATGCAACGGGGACATTTCAGAGACTCATGGAGTGCTGCCTGGGACACCGGAATTTTGAGACGGTACTTTTATACCTGGATGACGTCATAGTGTATTCCAAAACCTATGAAGAACATCTGGAACACCTGGTGGAGGTATTTACAGCTCTAACAAAGTATGGAATGAAGCTCAAACCATCTAAATGTTACCTGCTGAAGCCAAAAGTTCAATACTTAGGGCATGTGGTCAGCGCGGATGGCGCAGCGCCAGATCCGGAAAAAGTGACAGCGATCCAGGACTGGCAGAGGCCGACCACCGTCAAAGAGGTACGTCAGTTCTTAGGTTTGGTTGGGTATTACAGAAGATTTATTAAGGGCTACACGAAGATGGCAGCGCCCCTACAAGATCTTCTGGTAGGCCAAGCTAAGAAGAGAAGGTCTTCAGAGCCGCCGTTGGAATGGGGAAAGAAACAAGAAGACTCCTTCCAACAAATGAAACAGGCCCTGACCAGTGAGGAAATCTTGGCATACCCAGATTATAACCTACCACTTGTCCTTTACACGGATGCAAGTAATGTAGGCCTGGGAGCAGTACTGTCCCAAATACAAGAAGGCAAGGAAAGAGTAATTGCCTATGCCAGCAGAAGACTTCGACCTACCGAGAGGAACCCGGAAAATTATAGTTCCTTTAAGTTGGAGTTCCTGGCCTTGGTCTGGGCAGTCACGGAGAGGTTCAAGCATTACTTGGCAGCTTCAAAATTTACCATCTTTACGGACAATAATCCGCTAACACACTTGGATACTGCAAAGCTTGGTGCATTGGAGCAGCGCTGGCTATCGAACTACGACTTTACCATCAAGTACCGAACAGGCTGTGGAAATGCAAATGCTGATGCCCTCTCCAGAAACCCTCAAGTACATTTGCAAGGGCTTGAAGAGGAAACAGATGACTTGGAGGAAATAGAACTTCCAGCTTTCCATAAAAGTAGAAAATGGAAAATGACAGAAACCCATATCTACCAGAACTGTCAGGATGTTGCACTAAAGCCGCTGCCTCATTATGGAAAGAGACCCAAGATAGTGATCCGGCAGTGAGCCTAGTGAAGAGGCTGGTAACCCAACCGGATTCCAAAATTGAGAAGAATGCTCCCCCAGAGGCTGAATACCTGTGGAAAGAAAGAAGCAGGTTATTTATCTATAAAAACCAATTGTGCAGACGGTATATCAATTCAAGGACACATGAAATGGTATGGCAATTTGTGGTTCCAAAGAGAGACATCCAAATGGTATTGGAAGCGTACCATAATGAAGCAGGACACTTTGGATGGAGAAAACTGGAAATACTGTTACGTGAGAGGTTTTATTGGATTGGCATGAGGTCTTCCATACAAAAATGGTGTAAAAATTGTGGCCCATGCTCATTAAGAAGAGGAGATCGTAACAACCAGAAAGCACCACTCCAGCCTATCATAACCAAACAGCCCTTGGAACTAGTAGCCTTGGATCATGTCAAACTCACACCCAGTAGATCAGGCTATACTTATGCTCTTACCATGGTGGACCACTATTCCAGATTGCTAGTGGTAGCTCCTGTGAAGGATTTGACAGCTCAGACAGCAGCAAGAACCTTTCAAGCTTATTTCTGCAGGCCACATGGATATCCAGAACAGGTATTAACAGATCAGGGTCCTGCCTTTGAAGCGGAAATATTTCAAGAGTTCTGTAGCTTGTATGGATGCAAGAAAATTCGTACCACGCCTTACCATCCCCAAACTAACGGAATGTGCGAAAAAATGAATCACGTGGTAATAGAATTGCTGAAGACTCTACCCTTGGAAGACAGAATCAGATGGCCAGAGAAATTATCAGATCTTATTGACATCTATAACAACATCCCCGTAAGCTCAACTAATTGTACCCCGGCATACTTGATGAGAGCGAGGCCAGGAAAATTGCCAGTGGACTTTGAAATGGGCATTGTAGTTCCTGAGGAAGATCCCTCAAGTGCAGATTGGGATACTAGAAGAACAGAACAATACAAGAAAATACAGGAGTGTGTTGAGAAAAGTCTAGCAAAATCCAGAGAAAGACAAGAAACCAATTTCAATAAAAACGCACAAGGAATCCCGTTAACCCCCGGAGAATTGGTTTTGAAAAGGAAAAAGAGACTTCATTTGCTAGATAATCAATGGGAAGAAGAACCATACACTGTATTACCATCCAATTTTGACAATCAGAAAACCTGTCTAATCAGCAAGGATAACGGAAATACAACAGCAACAGTGTCCCGAGACCACTTAAAGAAGTGTCCTCAACCCTTACAACAAAAAGAATATATCCCTTGTCCCATACCAGAAGAAGAGACGCCAAGGACAATTAAGACAATCTTAGGAGAGTTACCCGCAGATTGGCCCCAAATATAAAGAGCATATTTAATTCCCATGTTGACATTTCCACAACCAGTAGAAGGATTAAGAGCAGAAGAACCACCTGCTGCAGCCGAGCTAGGGAATCCTGCAATCGGTGTACCTGCCATTCCCACTAATGGAGTGGGAAGACACTCCGGCATACCTGTGCTACGTAGACCAACACATGAGTCAGTGAGTAGTGTTTGCTCCACACCAGGCTTACGCACCAGTGGGATACCAGTTTTACGGAGGTCATCCCGTATTAATTTTGGACACCCACCACTCAGATACAATGGTAAACCATAACAAAAGGGAAATGTAAATAGGTCCAAAAATGTAAATATGTAGTTAAAGTCAGTATATAGAAGGGTGACGAGTAGACCAAAACAGGTTACACCAGGTACACAACATAAAAAAAAGGGGTGGGTAGAGTTGGCATAAGAAGCAGTCTAAGGAGAGCAAAATCTTGGCCAATAGGTGACCCCAAGGCCAAGGGGCCTACAGTGCTTATGAACGGGAGAGGCCCCTGCAGTACCTAGGACCCTTGCGCCGAGGCACACGTAGTAAATGTTTTGTTGTGTATTGTGAATTATTAAGTCTATTTGAATCTTTAAGCCTACGGAGACTTTACCTGTTTGGACATCTGAAACTTTTTGCAAATTTCTAAAAATGGACCGAAGCAACAGGACTGGTGGTGGCAAAACGACTTTCCCTTTAACAGCCTGCAGCAGATTGACTAGCGTTGTATGGACTGGTTATCCATCTTTCCCATTATCCATGGTTTTTGTACATTTTATTTTTGAGACTCTGTTCAAATTACAAATATAAATGTTAATGTTATGTTATCTTTGTTAAAAAAAAAGGTTTCAGTCCCGGAGGACTGAAATTAACTAGGGGGGAATGTGGCACCCCTGCGGGGGATTACCACAGGATCCATAGGTGCAGGGAGAGATGTACACTTGGGCACACACAACACCTTCCACCCCAGGTCTGAGGGGAGGAGTCACTTTCCAGGGAGACAGCAAAGTGGCAGTTAGTCTAGAGATGGGTGAAGAAGAAGGAGAGACAGAGAGAGCTGTTGGCTGAGGACCAGTTAAGCCCTGAACTAGGAAACAGGGCTGTGTTGTGAAGCGCCCTAGAGAGAGGGACGGAGGCTAAAAGGAGAGAGAAAGAGATAAAACTATTATCCCTTTAGCTCACCCGGACACCAGAGACCGAAATTGCTATTAATTCAGGAATAGCATAGAAAACCCGGACAGATCAGGAGGATCTACTCCCCCTGAAGAAGAAGGGGAAAGAGTTGCCAAACTTGACCAAGTATAGGACCAGGGGCCCAGGAAGAGAATTGGTAGCCCCAAGGAAAGGTCCTCATTGTCAGTTGTGGAGAAGGACCCCAAAGAAAGTAAAAGGTGGCAGGTCCAGCTTAAGGCAGGACTGATCCCAAACAACGCACACATTGTTAGAGGAGGCCTCACAAATCTCCAGAGTGAATATCTCTACCTGCACCGAAATCCTGGTTACCCTCCTGAACTGTCCCTGTTACCGGACATCAGTAAAAGAAAGGTACTGAAACAAAGACTTAATTTGTGTGTGTGCCTACTTTGACATTACTGCCTATAGCGTTCATACAAGCCGTATGCCGATCACCTCAGCAACCATACACAGCGCTGGTAACCGACTTTACCAGTTACCACAGGAGGCGTCAGGACACAATTCTCCCATCATCCTGACCCCCATCCCTTTACTGACGGTCCAGGGCACGGAACCGGGAATCGACCAACAGTGATCCCCACAGAAGTAACCCATCCATCCCGGTATCCGAGTACCCCTACCCCTGTCGACCGACTCACGAGCATTATAGTGTTCGCCCATCACTAATGGCCTTGAATAGTGAGCTGTCCAATAACTATAAAATGGGTTGGCCTGAAAAGCATACAAGTCTGTAGAACACCTTTCAGACTTCAACTGTAGTAAGTTAAGAAAAAGGAACAGCGGTTGATGTCAGACGTTTGTATAAAAGCACTGATCGGGCGTATGGGAGTCCTTGAATCTAGAACAACGGCCATTGTGTTCTTGCAAAGAGGGCGAGCTTGATGGGGATGAAGTCTTATCAAGTATACATAGTCTAGTGAGGTAGTGTTTATTGCCCTCTGGAGAAAGAACTGTGTGGACTACATCTAGATAAGAGAAGATTAGTTTAAATGAAAATCCTCAACTTAGAAATTCTTTGCTCTACAGATGTTAAGTACTGTTTCATGGCTCTTTTTTTGGCATTGGTTGTCGGAGATAGATCAAAAATAGTTCATAGGAATGACCTTGGAACACAAAGGATGAGGAATTCCATAAAATAGCAGTTGACTGTAGGCCTGTGATCGTTTTCAGATGGCCCCTGATGCATCTCCATCTCATTTTTTGTGAAAAATGAGAGCTGATGTGGTAGTGTTCATTTAGCCTTCCAGAACATAGGTGCAAGATCAAACCCTTATTTCTTTGAAAATATCTTTGGTTAGTTTGTCAGACAATTTGGACAGTTCTGAGTGTAGGATGGACTGAAATTGTGCCAGTAAGGCTACATGATCTGGTGTAGAATTGTTAAGAATCTTGGTCATAGACATTGGAATTAATTGAGTATCCATATCAATGCTGTCTGTAGAGGAATGGCTGGTAGATTTGTCAGGACCGTTGTCCAAAGAACATAGTGCTGCCGTGGTCTGTTGATGGTTTGTTGCTGGGAGTAGGTTTCACTGAAGTAGATCAGCATGGCATGGACATACAGTGGCATGTAAATGTTTGGGAACCCCTGGTGAAAATTATTGTGAACAGTTAAGCAAGATGAAGATAAAATGATCTCAGAAATGCCTAAAGTTAAAGATCACACATTTCCTTTGTATATTAGCCCAAAAAAATACATAAAAATTGTCATCTTTTACATTTTAAAAATTACAAAAAAGGAAAATGGGCAATGCAAAAGTTTGGGCACAGAATTTCAGGAAATGAACATCTCACCAACCATTAAGCATGGGGGTGGATCAATTATGCTTTGGTGTTGTATTGCACCCAATGGCACAGGGAACTTTTCAAGGGTAGAGGGAAGAATGGATTCAATGAAATTTCAACAAATTCTTGATGCAAGCATGAAACCATCTGTAAAAAAGTTGAAGTTGAAAAGAGGAGTGCTTCTACAAATGGCTAATGAATTACCCTAAACACATCAAAATCCACAATAGACTACCTCAAAAGGCACAAGCTGAAGGTTTTACAATGGCCCTCACAGTCCCCTGCTCTGAACATCATTGAAAATCTGTGGCTAGACCTCAACATAGCAGTGCATTCAGGGACGCAGGAATCATTTTTTAACATTAGGCCTTTTCGAGATCATTTCACCTTCAATTTGCTTAACTGTTCACAATAACAGTAATTTTGACCACGGGTGCCCAAACTTTACATGCCACTGTAGGCTGATGCTTAGTAATGGGTCCAGAGAGTTCAGCCCAGCACCAACAAATGGGTCAGAAGGTGAGTATATGATTGATGATATGATTCAAGAAGACAAAGAGGAAATGAGTTAAGTGATTAAAACATAATGAATGTCTTCTCTTTCTAGTTCCAATTTTAGCATATGTGCTGCCAAAGCAAGTACTGGGCTATTTTAAACATTTTAAAAAGGATATTGGGCTTGTTTAGCTTAGAAAAAATATGCCTCAGAGGAGATCTCTTTTATATATATAAATACTAGAGTTGAGCGAACATGCTCGACACTGCTCGGTACTCGCTCGAGCATCACGCTACTCGGGATGTTCGGCGAGCACCGAGCATTTCCGGGTTACTCGGGCGGGAGCTCGGGTCTCCGCCCTGCATGTTTGGCACTCTTTACAGAGCCAATGAACATGCAGGGATTGCCAGCCAGTCACTGTAATGCTGCAGCCATGTTGGTTGTGGGCATTACAGTGATTGGCTGGCCGCACAGCGTCACCTCGAGTATTTAAAACCGGGCGCTGCCATCTTGGACACAGTCGCTCCGGATTAGACAGTGTAGGGACAGCGCTGCTGATTTAGGGAGAGATATAAACTGCGAAATAGTTAGTGTAGGGTCTGTAAAGGCTGCCAGAACATGCAGGCAGGCTGTATAGGAGACACAGTGGTTATACCAGCAAACGCTGCATTACAGTCCTGTGTGCTCCTGTTGCTGAAATTGCTGGACTTAGCACCAGGTGTTGGGGGCCAGGAAAAATCCTTTTTTTTTCATCTAAATTCTCCTTTTTTTTCCTCCTTCACACTGTACAAATACCCGTCTTATTAACCTTTTGGTGTGTCCCCCCCCCCCCCCAAAAAAAAAGCGTGTCTCTGATTTTTCAGACACAAATATAACTGTTGAAAATAGTCTGGTGTAGGCTAGAGAAACAGAAGTGTTGTTTTGCACTTCCACGGTTCAAACCTCTGTATTATCCATTTTGGGCCATTTGTATCTAAAAAAAAAAACAGTTTGAGTGTGTCGCTCACTGTTCAGCTGCAAATATCTCTATTTAAAAAAGTGTGGTATACCCCAGTAAACAATAACTGTGGTTTTGCCATCCCACGCTAAAAAAATCTCTATTATTCAGGTTTTGGTATATTTTCTGTAAAGAAAAACAGTAGTGTCTCCTGACTGCTGTGACACAAAAATATATCTGTTGAAAATAGTCTTGTGTAGGCCCGACATCCCAGTGTGGTTTCGCAGTTCCATGGGTCAAATCGCTGTACTATCCAGTTTTGGGCCTTTGGTATCTAAAAAAAAAGCAGTTTGAGTGTGTCGCTCACTGTTCAGCCGCAAATATCTCTATTTAAAAAAGTGTGGTATACCCCAGTAAACAATAACTGTGGTTTTGCTATCCCACGGTAAAAAATCTCTATTATTCAGTAGAGATGAGCGTTGTTCGACTCAAACTGTTAGCCAATCTCAAATTCGAGCTGTTTTGGGCGGTGTTCGAGCCGTTCGGCGAACACGAACGATTTGAAAAAAATTCGGCTGTTCGAGGTTATGTTCGATAACTGTTCGTGCACCAAAATCTTAACTGGATTTTTTCTCAGTAATGATGAAAATTAATGTTAATACGCAGTTTGAGTGTACAGCAGGGCGGGGGGAGGGGCAGGGGATGGATCTCTGCAGGAATAATGAAGATCTCCATTTTTTTTCTCTTTCCCGCATTTACAGTGGGGAGGTGCAATCTGTCAGCCTATCAGCAGCGCACACACGGAACGAAGTGCTTTTTTTCACACAAGTAAGGGCATGTGTCATTGGCAGTGTATGTCACATGTCCTTGCCCTATAAGACCCAGCCATTTTCCCCGTCGCCACCATTTTCTCACTGCTGCAGCTGCGTGTTAGGCGGCACCGCTGTTGCTGTGTGCGCTATACATTGTTAATTTCAAGCCAATTTTCGCACAAATCTACAGATAGCTGCAGAGTAGGGAATAGTTATGATTGCAGTCCTTTTAAGGACTAGGTTACAGCATTTCCTACGACTTTTATCAGGCAGGTCTGTGCTCTTAAATAGATAGGTTGGGAGTAAAGACTAATTGTAATTGCAGTCCTTTTCAGGACTAAGTTACATCAGTTCCTATCAGTTTTTGCCAGGCAGGTCTGTGCCAGTGCTGTGCAAGTTTTTTCACAGCATTTGGCTAAATCTAGCAAAGCTAATCCTTTTTGGCCTATTGCAGAGTGTGCTAGTCAGTGGAGTAGCCTATCTGTGTTGCAAGCTACACCACCTATGTATAGAATACCAATTTTTTTACTGCACCTAGTGAAGAAAAACCTTTTGGGCATAGCATCATTCTATTAGTCCATCTATACTGACCTCCATCAGGTTGCAAATTGAATATAATTTTTTTCTGCATCTAGCTCTGAAAAAATATTTGGGCTTCTAGCAGTGTGTGGGACTTGTTCTATTAGTCCATCTATACTGACCTCCATCAGGTTGCAAATTGAATATAATTTTTTTCTGCATCTAGCTCTGAAAAAATATTTGGGCTTCTAGCAGTGTGTGGGACTTGGTCTATTAGTCCATCTATACTGACCTCCATCAGGTTGCAAATTAAAAATATTTTTTTTCTGCATCTAGCTCTGAAAAAATATTTGGGCTTCTAGCAGTGTGTGGGACTTGTTCTATTAGTCCATCTATACTGACCTCCGTCAGGTTGCAAATTGAATATAATTTTTTTCTGCATCTAGCTCTGAAAAAATATTTGGGCTTCTAGCAGTGTGTGGGACTTGGTCTTTTAGTCCATCTATACTGACCTCCATCAGGTTGCAAATTAAAAATAATTTTTTTCTGCATCTAGCTCTGAAAAAATATTTGGGCTTCTAGCAGTGTGTGGGACTTGGTCTATTAGTCCATCTATACTGACCTCCATCAGGTTGCAAATTAAAAATAATTTTTTTCTGCATCTAGCTCTGAAAAAATATTTGGGCTTCTAGCCGTGTGTGCGACTTGTTCTATTAGTCCATCTATACTGACCTCCATCAGGTTGCAAATTGAATATAATTTTTTTCTGCATCTAGCACTGAAAAAATATTTGGGCTTCTAGCAGTGTGTGGGACTTGGTCTATTAGTCCATCTATACTGACCTCCATCAGGTTGCAAATTAAAAATAATTTTTTTCTGCATCTAGCTCTGAAAAAATATTTGGGCTTCTAGTCGTGTGTGCGACTTGTTCTATTAGTCCATCTATACTGACCTCCATCAGGTTGCAAATTGAATATAATTTTTTTCTGCATCTAGCACTGAAAAAATATTTGGGCTTCTAGCAGTGTGTGGGACTTGGTCTATTAGTCCATCTATACTGACCTCCATCAGGTTGCAAATTGAATATAATTTTTTTCTGCATCTAACCCAGCCAATAGTTTTGGCCTAATACCACAGTTTGGCCACTCAGCTCTGCTCGGTTCCCATCCATTTTTTTTTTGTGCAAACAACTCCAGAGTTGTGAATTAGTTAACCACCAAAATGAGTGGAGAAAGGCCTGCTGCTGGTGGAAAGGGGAATAGGCGTGTTGGGAAGGGGAAAAAAGGTTGTGTCCGTGGGCTAGGTGTTAAAGCAACAGTAACAGCTGCAGAAGAAAGTCCATCTTCCAGCCAAACTAAAATGTCTACTTCTTTTAGCGGACAATGTGATAAGATCCCTTTCTTCCGGCCACGCCAATCGCTACAAATTCCAGATGAGGCACAAAAACAGCAGGCGCTTCAACGGATATCAAGTGCTCCTTTAAGTGGGCTCTCCTCCACATCAACTTCAACATCACAAATACTCCAGTCCTCAAAGGTGTCACCCCAATCGCACTTGCTTCCTCACAGCTCCCAAATCTCCAGCTGCCCGTCTGAGTATGAGGTAGAACAGATGGTTGAGTCTGCAGAGCTGTTTACTCATACTATAGCCTGGGAATCAGAGGTCGACTCCAGCGCTTCTGTGAATCCAGACGAGGAAATGATCTGCACTGATGCCCAGAATCTTTATGAGTCGGATCCAGGACCAGACGCAGAAGGTTCTGACCATAATGTAGACCCTCATTCCCAAACTGTAACTCCTGTTGGTGGAGACAATGAGGAAGACGATGATGAGACTCAAATACCTGATTGGAGCGACAACTTTAGTTTTTTGTCAGGGCAGGAACAGGTTGGCTCTGAGGACGACGGGTGTGATAACGCACAGGGTGATGATGATGAGGTTGGAGATCCCACTTACTGTCAACCCACAGTCAGCCAAGAGATGATGTCAGCGGAAGAGGTGGAGGAGAATGCTAGTGACGACGAGGTCAGGTTGCGCCTTCCTGGACAGAGACGTAGTACTGTAAGCACCTCAACAACTGCATCCTCAAACACAACTCTGCCTCTCACCACAAGTCGTGGTGGCTCTTCAGGTCGCATGGGTGCTAAGCCTTGCATAGCCTGGGCATTTTTTCAGATCGATAAAGATGACCCAACTTGTGTTATCTGTAACATTTGTCAGCAAAAGCTAAGAAGAGGCCAAAAAATACATAGTTTGAGTGCTTCATGCATGAACCGGCACATGGACATGAAGCATAAGTTGCAATGGGAAGCTCACTGTGCTACAATGCGGCCTAGCCGGCCGGGCCAACCACCGTCTGCCATATCTTGTGCATCCGCGGCCTCTTCATCCTCTGTGACTGGGGGGACAGCAGTCACACCTGTTTTGGGACGCAGACCTGCCACCTCTTCACCCGCAACAGCCAGCGTGATTGGCAGGTCATCATTTTCTTTGGAGGTGGTAACACCAGCTGGTGTTGAACGCTGTCCGACATCGATAGCACCACCTTTGTATCAAGGCAACCTAACATGTCCGCCCGCATCTTCCTCACAGACCGGCAGTTTGCCGGGGACACCCTTATCAACCCCGTCTAAGCACAATAGCCAGCCCTCGGTCCCTCAGATGTGGACAAGTAAAAGACCATTTCCTCCTAGCCATGAGAAAGCTAAGAGGTTGAATTTCACCATCTGCAAGCTCTTGGCTACCGAAATGCTGCCTTTCCCCTGGTGGACACAGAGGATTTTCGAGACCTTATGTCCGTCGCAGTGCCCCAGTACCAGATGCCCAGTCGGCACTACTTCTCAAAGAAAGGTGTGCCTGCGCTCCACCAGCATGTCGCACACAACATCACCGCTTCTTTGAGAAAATCTGTGTGTGACAGGGTGCATTTCACCACAGACACTTGGACGAGTAGGCATGGACAGGGGCGTTACATGTCGCTGACTGGGCACTGGGTAACTATGGTGACAGCAGGACACGGGGCTGCTGTCCAAGTCTTGCCGTCCCCACGAGTTGTGCGTCAATCCTCTTTATCTCAATGTTCCTCCACTGCTTCTGCCTCCTCAACCTCCTCTCGGTACTCCACCTGCACCCAAAGCCTGTCTGGTCATGCCACAAGCTTTCTAACTGCGCAGAAAGGATCCTGCACACCTCCTTACTATGCTGGCAGTAGGGATCAACGTCATCAGGCGGTTTTTACTTTGAAATGTCTGGGAAATGTGAGTCACACAGCTGAGGAGTTCTGGTCAGCTCTGGAGAACCAATTTCATGAATGGTTGTCTCCACTGGACCTGAAACCAGGGAAGGCCGTGTGCGACAATGCTGCAAACCTGGGTGCGGCCCTTCGCCGGGGCAATGTCACACACGTGCCTTGTATGGCTCATGTGTTGAACCTGGTTGTCCAGCAATTTTTAGCCCACTATCCCGGACTAGATGGCCTTCTGCAGAGGGCACGGTCGCTGTGTGCTCACTTCTGCCGTTCGCATCCCGCAGCTCAGCGACTTACATCTCTACAGAAGTCGTTGGGCCTGCCAATTCACCGGCTAAAATGCGATGTGCCTACCCGGTGGAATTCAACTGTGCACATGTTGCAGCGACTGTGGCAGCACCGACAAGCCCTGGTGCAATACGTTCTGACATATAGCCTGGGCCAACGAGATCCAGAGGTGGGGCAAATCACGCTGGAGGAGTGGTCTCAGATCAGGGACCTATGCACCCTTCTGCACAGTTTTGAAATGGCGACGAAGATGTTTAGTGCTGACGATGCCATTATCAGCATGACTATTCCGGTGATTTACATGCTGGAGCACATGTTAAACAGAATTCGGAGTCAGGTGGTGGCACAAGAGGAGGTGGAGGAAGTAGAGGAGGAGGAGTTGTATGCGGAAGGGCTAACATCTGCAAGGTCCAGACGGTCGGCAGCACCAAGGCGGCAGGCATGTGAGGGTGGGGGAGATGGTTTTACCAGGGTGCATGGTAGCAGCCAAACTAGTGAGGAAGGTGCAGGAGCCCAGGAAGAAGTGGAGGACGAACTGATGGAAGACTCATCAGATGAGGGAGACCTTGATCACATTTCTGTTGTGCGAGGTTGGGGGGAGAGGACAGAGGAAGGAAGCATGATTGTTACCTCGCCACCAACACAACAGGGACTTGGTGCTCCTGGATGCGCAAGATACATGAGTGCCTTCTTGCTGCACTACCTGCAACATGACCCTCGAATTGTGAGAATTAGAAATAATCCTGACTACTGGGTTGCCACACTGTTAGATCCCCGGTACAAAAGTAAATTTGCAGAAATTATTCCTACCATAGAAAGGGATGCACGCATGCAGGAGTATCAGCAGAGACTGTTGCAGAATCTTACATGTGCTTTTCCACAAAACACCAGTGGTGCACGTAGTGAATCTCACAGTTCCAACTTGCCAACCGTGGGACCGTCGAGTGTTCAGCACTCAAACCGTAACAGAAACACAGTATCTGCTGGTAACATCAATTTTGCGGAATCATTTCACCACTTTTTTAGCCCATCCTTTGCAAGGCCACAGGAGACAAGAAGTCTGACACATAGTCAACGCCTAGAGACGATGGTACAGGAGTATCTCCAAGTAAACATTGAAGCCATGACTGTGTCACTGGACCCTTGCTCTTTTTGGGCTTCCAATCTGGATAAATGGCCGGAGCTAGCCACTTACGCCTTGGAGATCTTGTCATGCCCCGCAGCCAGCGTTCTGTCTGAACGTGTGTTCAGCGCTGCTGGTGGTGTGCTGACAGATAAGCGCACGTGGCTCTCCACTGATAATGTAGACAGACTCACGTTCATAAAGATGAACAAATCATGGATCCGAAACGACTTTTCTACCCCTGTGTCATCCTGGGGAGAGTAAAAGCTTGATGATTGGTTAAAATCACCTCACCAACCGTTTTAAGCCTTCAAATTACTAATCATGTTTATCTGTATCTTGGCTGGAAAATAATTTGGGCTTTGTAGCAGTGTGCAGCACTGATTCTAATAGGCCATCTATACTAAGCTCCACCAGATTTAAAATTACTAATCATGTTTATCTGTATCTTGGCTGGAAAATAATTTGGGCTTTGTAACAGTGTGCAGTACTGATTCTATTAGGCCATCTATACTAAGCTCCACCAGATTTAAAATTAATAATAATTTTTAGCTGTATCTAGCCCGGAAAATAATTTTGAGGCTCCGAGATGCGCAAGACACATAAGTGCCTTCTTGCTGCACTACCTGCAACATGACCCTCAGATTGTCAGAATTCGAAGTAATCCTGACTACTGGGTTGCCACACTCTTAGATCCCCCACACTCTTCGATCAACCTTTTCATTTTAATAAAGACCAAAAAAATGGTCATTTTTGAAATTATAAGCATTAGCAGGTTATGAGAAACTGAAATCAAACAGTTTTCAACTCAAAACTTTATTCTAGGTGATGTTACATTTGCACATAGGACCCCTTGTTCGAAAGGAGCTTCTGAACTCTCTCGTCCATTGAATTTGTCAGGTTTTGGATGGTTTCTGCTTCAATTGTTTTGCATGAGGACAGAATACCCTCCCAGAGCTGTTGCTTAGATGTGAACTGCCTCCCGCCATCATAGACACTCCTTTTGATGATGCTCCAGAGGTTCTGAATGGGATAGAGGTCAGGGGAGCATGGGGGTCACACCATAAGTTTGTCCCCTTTTATGCCCATATCAGCCAGAGATGCAGATGTGTTATGTGCAGCATGAGACGGTGCATTATCATGCTAAAAAATGATCTTGCTGCGGAATACATGGTTCTTCTTCTTGAATCATGGCAGGAAGTGCTGTTTGAGAAACTCCACATACATTATGGAGTTCATCTTTACCCCTTCAGGGATCCTAAAGGGGCCAACAATCTCTCTCCCCATGATTCCAGCCCAAAACATTACTCCACCTCCTCCTTGTTGGCGCTGTAGCCGTGTTTGCGCGGGGTGTCCATCAACCAGACATCCTCCACTCCATCCATCTGGACCATCGAGCGTTGCACGGCACTCATCCATGAACAAAACAGTTTTGAAATCAGTCTTCATGTAATGGTTGGCCCACTGGAGCCGTTTCTGCTTGTGTGAAGTGGATAGAGGAGGTTGACAGGATGGCGTACGCACAGCTGCAAACCTCTGAAGGACCCTGCATCTTGTTGTTCGGGGGACGTTGGAGGCACCAGCAGCTTCAAAAACTTGTCTGCTGCTATGACAAGGCTTTTTTGCCGTTGCTCTTTTAACCTGACGTAATTGCCTGTAGGAAAGAGTCCTCAATTTGCCCTTATCAGCACGCACACGTGTGTACTGTGAATCAGCTACATACTTCTTGATTGCCAAGACACTTCATCCTGATCATCGCACAATGTTGATTGTAGTCATGCCTTGACGTAAACAATCCACAATTTGTTGCTTCTCAGCAGCCGACACATCCTTTTTCTTTCCCATTTTGGCAGAAAATGTAGGCTGCTTAATAATGTGGAACAGCCTTCTTAAGTAGTCTTGCCTTTCATTGGACACACCTGCCAAACTAATTAGCACAGGTGTCTGCAATTGCTTACAGTGATATAAAGAGCCCTGACACACATCACCATCAATGAGTTTAACTGACAAACAAACAAATTCTTCCCTTATCACTCCTAAACACTTTTTGCATAATAATTTGGAACACAGTGTACATGTGCTTTTCCACAAAACACCAGTGGTTCACGTAGTGAATCTTACAGTTCTAACTTGCCAACCGTGTTCTGTATGGAGTTGTTCAATAAAGGGCCCAAAATTAAGATAACATAGACGGGAGAGGTCTCTATGAATAGGAATTCCTAATTATTTGATACCCTGTGAGGGCCAGGCAAAGGGAAAGTTGGACTGGATGGAATCCTGTATGGATTTGGGGAGGGAGACATCGAGGTCCTCAGACTTCGCTGCATTGATTTTAAAATTTGACCATGTAACAAAGTGATCTATTTCAGCCATAACAGCAGGGATGGATATATGTGATTGAGTGATATATACTAGGACATCATCAGCAAATAGAGAGCACTTGTACTCGGTGCTTCCCACCTCAATCCACCTAATATTGGGGTTATGGCGAATTGATGAGAGCAGGTGCTCCGTCACTAGGATGTATAAGAGAGGGGACAGAGGACATCCCTGCCTTGTCCCATTGGTGATTATGAAAGGTGATGAAAATGTTCTGACGCGCCCCCTGGGCCTTGGGACACCCGGAGCCGGACCCTTTTTGGTGGATGCTGGTGGTTGTAGTGTCCGTGGCGGCGACCCGGTTCGTGGCTCAGGGCGGTCAAACCAGTGGCGGAACTATTTATGTGGTTTTGATGTTTAAATGTCCGACTACACCACCCTTGGATTGCGGTCAGAGTGAACCGCCGCTGCAGGGCAGACCACTGAGGCTGGTGTTGTGGGTGCAGCAGAGCGTAGCATAACTCCCCACCGGAGGAGTATAGCCTCAGGGCAGTGTAAGCGGAGGATGGGGGTGATGGTGCAGGGCAGCAGCAGTAATGACACGGAGTCAGTGATGCAGTCCAGGGCCTTTACTCACAGTTCTTATTATCCAGACCACTTCAGCAGGTAACGGCTGCCCACGTCGTACTGTGCTCACCAGGTGAGGGGCTCAGACAACTCCCAGATAACTTTGGAGTGCTTCACAGGACCCCCTTTGTGTGTCCTTTGTCTGGCCTTTCTTACCAACCCTTCTGTCCGGCTGCCTCGGGCCTCCTCTTGGTAAACTTGGCGCCAGTTTCCCTGACCCTATGTGGTGCCTTCCTAGCGGGTGTAGCGAGGGGCTGCGCCACATAAAATGTCACAGCCTCGATTTCTAGCTGAGGGTCATTTCCCGCCTCCACTAGTTTCGGGGACCGGTCTCCCCCTTTGGCCTGACCCCTCCACGCAGGTGGATTCGGGCGTGCGGTGGCGACTCGCCCGTCCGCACCCCTGGGATCCCTTCGTTCCTCGTTCCTGGAGCCTTCTCCGCTCCTCTTCCTTCCTTCTCCCTCTTCCAGGCCTAGGCCTCTGTTACTTGGCCCGCCTCCGGAGCAGAGCTCATGCAGAGCCCCTGCTCCCTGTCACTTCTGCTCAGACTTCTCTGCACTGAACTAAGATGGTGCCCACCTTTTATACTCCCTTCTCAATGCACCCAGGAACTGCTTCCTCCCTGCTCCTGCACTACAGGCTTCCCCTTCCTCAGTGTTCCCTCCTCCCACTCCAGCCAGGGACAGGGACTGTCGTGCCCATCTTAGGGGCATATTGGTAGCCCTGCCCCACGGCAATGTGGCGTAATGCATGCAGGTGTCGGGTCCTGATTAGTGTTGAGCCACCCCCGTAGTGTTCGAGTTCGGTTCGGTTCGTCGAACACCCGTGTGTTCGCCGAACTGTTCGTCGAACTGTTCGTCGAACACCTTCGAACACCGTTAAAACCAATGGCAGGCAAACAAAAACACATAGAAACACATAGAAAACACCTTCAAAGGTGTCCAAAGGCTGACAAACTGCTCAGAAGACATAACTAACACATGGAAAAGTGACAAGTACATATAGTCATGCGAAAATAAAAGAGGTGGAGGAGTAAAAGGAGGGGGAGACACAGATATAGGCATGTCATGCCCTTCTAAAATCCAAAAAGTGAGAAGACGACACGGCCAGTCCGCTCCTGCCCGTGCCACCTCCGTGTCGCCGGGTTTGTGCCAGAGCCGCGGTGAACCCTGACGGCCAGCCCCCCTCTCCCAATACTGGTGCCTGTCCGCTGGTGGGTCGAGCGAGCCCCCCTGTGGTGGAGGCAGCTCTAAGCTTTTTAATTTAAATTCTCTCTCTAATTTGAATGAATACACTTTAAATCCATTTACAAGGATCTATTGGAGGGCAAGTCTCATGCCAGCAGCCGCGGTAATTCCAGCTCCAGTAGCGTCCACTAAAGCTGCTGCAGTTAAAAAGCTTTTATAAGGATCGAGCTCGGCTGTCCACCGCAAGGCATCCTACTGCCAGTCCCAGCCCCTATGCCTTGGGGTGCCTCCTGATGCTCTTCACTAAGTATCCCATGGTCCCGAAGCATTTCCTTTGAAAAAATTAAGTGTCTAAACTACAGGTGGTGCAGCTTGCTTAACAGCCGGGATAATCCGCTGACTAGCAGACACTGCTACTAGGCACAAAGTATTTCCTGGGCTAGATGCAGTTAAAAATTTGTAATTAGATAATCTCGTTGGATGCTGAGAAAGCATTCCATAGAGTCTCCTGGCACGCCATATATGATTCTCTTAAAAAGCTTGGGGTAGGGGTCTAGGGGACCCTTTTATAGCCAAAATCACGGCCCTGTATCGCAATACGTCACCTAGGCTGAAGATAAATGGAACTGTAGCACCCTGAGGGCTCGGTTGCTACAGACGTATTGCACCTCACCCAGAGGTGTGATATCTCACTCTCAGGTAAGGATGGAGTGTGGATCAGGACCCGACACCTGCATGCATTACACCACATTGCCGTGGGGCAGGGCGACCAATATCCCCCTGAGATGGGCACGACAGTCCCTGTCCCTGGCTGGAGTGGGGGGAGGGAACACTGAGGAAGGGGAACCCTGTAGTGCAGGAGCAGGGAGGAAGCAGTTCCTGGGTGCATTGAGAAGGGAGTATAAAAGGTGGGCACCATCTTAGTTCAGTGCAGAGAAGTCTGAGCAGAAGTGGCAGGGAGCAGGGGCTCTGCATGAGCTCTGCTCCGGAGGCGGGCCTAGTAACAGAGGCCCAGGCCTGGAAGAGGGAGAAGGAAGGAAGAGGAGCAGAGAAGGCTCCAGGAACGAGGAATGAAGGGATCCCAGGGGTGCGGATGGGCGAGTCGCCACCGCACGCCCGAATCCACCTGCGTGGAGGGGTCAGGCAAAGGGGGAGACCGGTCCCCGAACTAGTGGAGGCAGGAAACGACCCTCAGCTAGAAACCGGAGGCTCTGACATTTTCTGTGGCGCAGCCCCTTGCTACACCCGCTAGGAAGGCACCACATAGGGTCAGGGAAACTGGCGCCAAGTTTACCAAGAGGAGGCCCGAGACAGCCGGACAGAAGTGTTGGTAAGAAAGGCCAGACAAAGGACACACAAAGGGGGTCCTGTGAAGTGCTCCAAAGTTATCTGGGAGTTGTCTGAGCCCCTCACCTGGTGAGCACAGTACGACGTGGGCAGCCGTTACCTGCAGACGTGGTCTGGATAATAAGAACTGTGAGTAAAGGCCCTGAACTGCATCACTGACTCCGTGTCGTTACTGCTGCTGCCCTGCACCATCACCCCCATCCTCCGCATACACTGCCCTGAGGCTATACTCCTCCCGTGGGGAGTTATGCTACGCTCTGCTGCACCCACAACACCAGCCTCAGCGGTCTGCCCTGTAGCGGCGGTTCACTCTGACCGCAATCCACGGGTGGCGTAGTCGGACATTTAAACATCAAAACCACATAAATAGTTCCGCCACTGGTTTGACCGCCCTGAGCCACGGAACCGGGTCGCCGCCACGAAGACTACAACCACCAGCATCCACCAAAAAGGGTCCGGCTCCGGGTGTCCCAAGGCCCAGGGGGTGCGTCAGAACATTTTCATCACCTTTCACAATCACCAATGGGACAAGGCAGTGATGTCCTCTGTCCCCTCTCTTATACATCCTAGTGACGGAGCACCTGCTCTCATCAATTCGCCATAACCCCAATATTAGGTGGATTGAGGTGGGAGGCACCGAGTACAAGTGCTCTCTATTTGCTGATGATGTCCTAGTATATATCACTCAATCACATATATCCATCCATGCTGTTATGGCTGAAATAGATCACTTTGTTACATGGTCAAATTTTAAAATCAATGCAGCGAAGTCTGAGGCCCTCGATGTCTCCCTCCCCAAATCCATATAGGATTCCATCCAGTCCAACTTTCCCTTTGCCTGGCCCTCACAGGGTATCAAATACTTAGGAATTCCTATTCATAGAGACCTCTCCCATCTATGTTATCTTAATTTTGGGCCCTTTATTGAACAACTCCATACAGACCACGGTTGGCAAGTTAGAACTGTAAGATTCACTACGTGAACCACTGGTGTTTTGTGGAAAAGCACATGTACACTGCGTTCCAAATTATTATGCAAAAAGTGTTTAGGAGTGATAAGGGAAGAATTTGTTTGTTTGTCAGTTAAACTCATTGATGGTGATGTGTGTCAGGGCTCTTTATATCACTGTAAGCAATTGCAGACACCTGTGCTAATTAGTTTGGCAGGTGTGTCCAATGAAAGGCAAGACTACTTAAGAAGGCTCTCTCACATTATTAAGCAGCCTACATTTTCTGCCAAAATGGGAAAGAAAAAGGATGTGTCGGCTGCTGAGAAGCAACAAATTGTGGAGTGTTTAGGTCAAGGCTTGACTACAATCAACATTGTGCGATGATCAGGATGAAGTGTCTTGGCAATCAAGAAGTATGTAGCTGATTCACAGTACACACGTGTGCGTGCTGATAAGGGCAAATTGAGGACTCTTTCCTACAGGCAATTACGTCAGGTTGAAAGAGCAGCGGCAAAAAAGCCTTGTCATAGCAGCAGACAAGTTTTTGAAGCTGCTTGTGCCTCCAACGTCCCCCGAACAACAAGATGCAGGGTCCTTCAGAGGTTTGCAGCTGTGCATGCGCCATCCTGTCGACCTCCTCTATCCACTTCACACAAGCAGAAATGGCTCCAGTGGGCCAAACATTATATGAAGACTGATTTCAAAACTGTTTTGTTCACGGATGAGTGCCGTGCAGCGCTCGATGGTCCAGATGGATGGAGTGGAGGATGGCTGGTTGATGGACACCCCACGCAAACACGGCTACAGCGCCAACAAGGAGGAGGTGGAGTAATGTTTTGGGCTGGAATCATGGGGAGAGAGATTGTCGGCCCCTTTAGGATCCCTGAAGGCGCTAAAGATGAACTCCATAATGTATGTGGATTTTCTCAAACAGCACTTCCTGCCATGGTTCAAGAAGAAGAACCGTGTATTTCACAGCAAGATCATTTTTCTGCATGATAATGCACCATCTCATGCTGCACATAAAACATCTGCATCTCTGGCTGATATGGGCATAAAATGGGACAAACTTATGGTGTTACCCCCATGCTCCCCTGACCTCTACCCCATTCAGAACCTTTGGAGCATCATTAAAAGGAGTGTCTATGATGGCGGGAGGCAGTTCACATCTAAGCAACAGCTCTGGGAGGGTATTCTGTCCTCATGCAAAACAATTGAAGCAGAAACCATCCAAAACCTGACAAATTCAATGGACGAGAGAGTTCAGAAGCTCCTTTCGAACAAGGGGTCCTATGTGCAAATGCAACATCACCTAGAATAAAGTTTTGAGTTGAAAACTGTTTGATTTCAGTTTCTAACAACCTGCTAATGCTTATAATTTAAAAAATGACCATTTTTTTGGTCTTTATTAAAATGAAAAGGTTGATCGTAAAGTTTGGGGGATCTAAGAGTGTGGCAACCCAGTAGTCATGATTACTTCGAATTCTGACAATATGAGGGTCATGCTGCAGGTAGTGCAGCAAGAAGGCACTTATGTGCCTTGCGCATCTCGGAGCCCCAAAATTATTTTCCGGGCTAGATGCAGCTAAAAATTATTTTTAATTTTAAATCTGGTGAAGCTTTAGTATAGATGGCCTAATAGGATCAGTGCTGCACACTGCTACAAAGCCCAAATTATTTTCCAGTCAAGATACAGATAAACATGATTAGTAATTTGAAAGCTTAAAACGGTTGGTAGGGTGATTTTAACCAATCATCAAGCTTTTACTCTCCCCAGGATGACACAGGGGTAGAAAAGTCGTTTCGGATCCATGATTTGTTCATCTTTATGAACGTGAGTCTGTCTACATTATCAGTGGAGAGCCGCGTGCGCTTATCTGTCAGCACACCACCAGCAGCGCTGAACACACGTTCAGACAGAACGCTGGCTGCGGGGCATGACAAGATCTCCAAGGCGTAAGTGGCTAGCTCCGGCCATTTATCCAGATTGGAAGCCCAAAAAGAGCAAGGGTCCAGTGACACAGTTGTGGCTTCAATGTTTACTTGGAGATACTCCTGTACCATCGTCTCTAGGCGTTGACTATGTGTCAGACTTCTTGTCTCCTGTGGCCTTGCAAAGGATGGGCTAAAAAAGTGGTGAAATGATTCCGCAAAATTGATGTTACCAGCAGATACTGTGGTTCTGTTACGGTTTGAGTGCTGAACACTTGACGGTCCCACGGTTGGCAAGTTGGAACTGTGAGATTCACTACGTGCACCACTGGTATTTTGTGGAAAAGCACATGTAAGATTCTACAACAGTCTCTGCTGATACTCCTGCATGCGAGCATCCCTTTCTATGGCAGGAATAATTTCTGCAAATTTACTTTTGTACCGGGGATCTAACAGTGTGGCAACCCAGTAGTCAGGATTATTTCTAATTCTCACAATTCGAGGGTCATGTTGCAGGTAGTGCAGCAAGAAGGCACTCATGTGTGTTGCGCATCCAGGAGCACCAAGTCCCTGTTGTGTTGGTGGCGAGGTAACAATCATGCTTCCTTCCTCTGTCCTCTCCCCCCAACCTCGCACAACAGAAATGTGATCAAGGTCTACCTCATCTGATGAGTCTTCCATCAGTTCGTCCTCCACTTCTTCCTGGGCTCCTGCACCTTCCTCACTAGTTTGGCTGCTACCATGCGCCCTGGTAAAACCATCTCCCCCACCCTCACATGCCTGCCGCCTTGGTGCTGCCGACCGTCTGGACCTTGCAGATGTTAGCCCTTCCGCATACAACTCCTCCTCCTCTACTTCCTCCACCTCCTCTTGTGCCACCACCTGACTCCGAATTCTGTTTAACATGTGCTCCAGCATGTAAATCACCGGAATAGTCATGCTGATAATGGCATCGTCAGCACTAAACATCTTCGTCGCCATTTCAAAACTGTGCAGAAGGGTGCATAGGTCCCTGATCTGAGACCACTCCTCCAGCGTGATTTGCCCCACCTCTGAATCTCGTTGGCCCAGGCTATACGTCAGAACGTATTGCACCAGGGCTTGTCGGTGCTGCCACAGTCGCTGCAACATGTGCAGAGTTGAATTCCACCGGGTAGGCACATCGCATTTTAGCCGGTGAAGTGACAGGCCCAACGACTTCTGTAGAGATGTAAGTCGCTGAGCTGCGGGATGCGAATGGCGGAAGTGAGCACACAGCGACCGTGCCCTCTGCAGAAGGCCATCTAGTCTGGGATAGTGGGCTAAAAATTGCTGGACAACCAGGTTCAACACGTGAGCCATACAAGGCACGTGTGTGACATTGCCCCGGCGAAGGGCCGCACCCAGGTTTGCAGCATTGTCGCACACGGCCTTCCCTGGTTTCAGGTCCAGTGGAGACAACCATTCATGAAATTGGTTCTCCAGAGCTGACCACAACTCCTCAGCTGTGTGACTCACATTTCCCAGACATTTCAATGTAAAAACCGCCTGATGACGTTGAGCCCTACTGCCAGCATAGTAAGGAGGTGTGCAGGATCCCTTCTGCGCAGTTAGAAAGCTTGTGGCATGACCAGACAGGCTTTGGGTGCAGGTGGAAGACCGAGAGGAGGTTGAGGAGGCAGAAGCAGTGGAGGAACTTTGACATAAAGAGGATTGACGCACAACTCGTGGGGACGGCAAGACTTGGACAGCAGCCCCTTGTCCTGCTGTCACCATAGTTACCCAGTGCCCAGTCAGCGACATGTAACGCCCCTGTCCATGCCTACTCGTCCAAGTGTCTGTGGTGAAATGCACCCTGTCACACACAGAGTTTCTCAAAGAAGCGGTGATGTTATGTGCGACATGCTGGTGGAGCGCAGGCACACCTTTCTTTGAGAAGTAGTGCCGACTGGGCATCTGGTACTGGGGCACTGCGACGGACATAAGGTCTCGAAAATCCTCTGTGTCCACCAGGCGGAAAGGCAGCATTTCTGTAGCCAAGAGCTTGCAGATGGTGAAATTCAACCTCTTAGCTTTCTCATGGCTAGGAGGAAATGGTCTTTTACTTGTCCACATCTGAGGGACCGAGGGCTGGCTATTGTGCTTAGACGGGGTTGATAAGGGTGTCCCCGGCAAACTGCCGGTCTGTGAGGAAGATGCAGGCGGACATGTTAGGTTGCCTTGATCCAAAGGTGGTGCTATCGATGTCGGACAGCGCTCAACACCAGCTGGTGTTACCACCTCCAAAGAAAATGATGACCTGACAATCACGCTGGCTGTTGGGGGTAAAGAGGTGGCAGGTCTGCGCCCCAAAACAGGTGTGACTGCTATCCCCCCAGTCACAGAGGATGAAGAGGCCGCGGATGCACAAGATATGGCAGACGGTGGTTGGCCCGGCCGGCTAGGCCGCATTGTAGCACACTGAGCTTCCCACTGCAACTTATGCTTCATGTCCATGTGCCGGTTTATGCATGAAGTACTCAAACTATGTATTTTTTGGCCTCTACTTAGCTTTTGCTGACAAATGTTACAGATAACACGAGTTGGGTCATCTTTATCGATCTGAAAAAATTCCCAGGCTATGTAAGGCTTAGCACCCATGCGACCTGAAGAGCCACCACGACTTGTGGTGAGAGGCAGAGTTGTGTTTGAGGATGCAGTTGTTGACGTGCTTCCAGTACTACGTCTCTGTCCAGGAAGGCGCAACCTGACCTCATCGTCACTAGCATCTTCCTCCACCTCCTCTGCTGACCTCATCTCTTGGCTGACTGTGGGTTGACAGTAAGTGGGATCTCCGACCTCATCATCATCACCCTGTGCGTTATCACACCCGTCGTCCTCAGAGCCAACCTGTTCCTGCCCTGACAAAAAACTAAAGTTGTCGCTCCAATCAGGTATTTGAGTCTTATCATCGTCTTCCTCATTGTCTCCACCAACAGGAGTTACAGTTTGGGAATGAGGGTCTACATTATGGTCAGAACCTTCTGCGTCTGGTCCTGGATCCGACTCATAAAGATTCTGGGCATCAGTGCAGATCATTTCCTCGTCTGGATTCACAGAAGCGCTGGAGTCGACCTCTGATTCCCAGGCTATAGTATGAGTAAACAGCTCTGCAGACTCAACCATCTGTTCTACCTCATACTCAGACGGGCAGCTGGAGATTTGGGAGCTGTGAGGAAGCAAGTGCGATTTGGGTGACACCTTTGAGGACTGGAGTATTTGTGATGTTGAAGTTGATGTGGAGGAGAGCCCACTTAAAGGAGCACTTGATATCCGTTGAAGCACCTGCTGTTTTTGTGCCTCATCTGGAATTTGTAGCGATTGGCGTGGCCGTAAGAAAGGGATCTTATCACATTGTCCGCTAAAAGAAGTAGACATTTTAGTTTGGCTGGAAGATGGTCTTTCTTCTGCAGATGTTACTGTTGCTTTAACACCTACCCCACGGACACAACCTTTTTTCCCCTTCCCAACACGCCTATTCCCCTTTCCACCAGCAGCAGGCCTTTTTCCACTCATTTTGGTGGTTAACTAATTCACAACTCTGGAGTTGTTTGCACAAAAAAACAATGGATGGTAACTGAGCAGAGCTCAGTGGCCAAACTGTGGTATTAGGCCAAAACTATTGGCTGGGTTAGATGCAGAAAAAAATTATTTTGAATTTGCAACCTGATGGAGGTCAGTATAGATGGATTAATAGAACAAGACCCACTCACAGCTAGAAGCCCAATATTTTTTTAGAGGTAGATGCAGGAAAAAAATATATTCAGTTTGCAACCTGATGGAGGTCAGTATAGATGGACTAATACAACAAGTCCCACACACAGCTAGAAGCCCAAATATTTTTTCAGAGGTACTGTAGATGCAGATAAAAATTAGTTTTAATTTTCAACCTGATGGAGGTCAGTATAGATGGACTAATAGAGAAAGTCCGACACACTACTAGAAGGCCAAATATTTTTTCAGAGCTAGATGCAGAAAAAAATTATATTCAGTTTGCAACCTGATGGAGGTCAGTATAGATGGATTAATAGAACAAGACCCACACACAGCTAGAAGCCCAATATTTTTTCAGAGGTAGATGCAGGAAAAAAATATATTCAGTTTGCAACCTGATGGAGGTCAGTATAGATGGACTAATACAACAAGTCCCACACACAGGTAGAAGCCCAAATATTTTTTCAGAGGTACTGTAGATGCAGATAAAAATTAGTTTTAATTTGCAACCTGATGGAGGTCAGTATAGATGGACTAATAGAATGATGCTATGCCCAAAAGATTTTACTTCACTAGGTGCAGTAAAAAAATTGGTATTCTATACACAGGTGGTATATCTTGCAACACAGATAGGCTACTCCACTGACTAACACACTCTGCAATAGGCCAAAAAGGATTAGCTTTGCTAGATTCAGCCAAATGCTGTGAAAAAAACTTGCACAGCACTGGCACAGACCTGCCTGGCAAACACTGATAGGAACTGATGTAACCTAGTCCTGAAAAGGACTCCAATTACAATTAGTCTTTACTCCCACAACCTATCTATTTAAGAGCACAGACCTCCCTGATAAAAGTCGTATTAAATGCTGTAACCTAGTCCTTAAAAGGACTGCAATCACAACTATTCCCTACTCCCAAGCTATCTGTATATTTGTGCGAAAATTGGCTTGAAATTAACAAGGTATAGCGCACACAGCAACAGCGGTGCCGTCTAACACGCAGCTGCAGCAGTGAGAAAATGGTGGCGACGGGGAAAATGGCTTGGTCTTATAGGGCAAGGACATGTGACATACACTGCCAATGACACATGCCCTTGCTTGTGTGAAAAAAAGCACTTCGCTCCGTGTGTGCGCTGCTGATAGGCTGACAGATTGCACCTCCCCACTGCAAATGCGGGAAAGAGAAAAAAAAATGGAGATCTTCATTGTTCCTGCAGAGATCCATCCCCTGCCCCTCCCCCCACCCCGCTGTACACTCAAACTGCGTATTAACATTAATTTTCATCATTACTGAGAAAAAATCCAGTTATGATTTTGGTGCACGAACAGTTATCGAACATAACCTCTAACAGCCGAATTTTTCTCAAATTGTTCGTGTTCGCCGAACGGCTCGAACACCGCCCAAAACAGCTCGAATTTGAGATTGGCGAACAGTTCGAGTAGAACAACGCTCATCTCTAGTCCTGATCCACACTCCATCCTTACCTGAGAGTGAGATATCACACCTCTAGGTGAGGTGCAATACCTCTGTAGCAACCGAGCCCTCAGGGTGCTACAGTTCCATTTATCTTCAGCCTAGGTGACGTATTGCGATACAGGGCCGTGATTTTGGCTATAAAAGGGTCCCCTAGACCCCTACCCCAAGCTTTTTAAGAGAATAATATATGGCGTGCCAGGAGACTCTATGGAATGCTTTCTCAGCATCCAACGAGAGTATCTAATTACAAATTTTTAACTGCATCTAGCCCAGGAAATACTTTGTGCCTAGTAGCAGTGTCTGCTAGTCAGCGGATTATCCCGGCTGTTAAGCAAGCTACACCACCTGTAGTTTGGACACTTAATTTTTTCAAAGGAAATGCTTCGGGACCACGGGATACTCAGTGAAGATCATCAGGAGGCACCCCAAGGCATAGGGGCTGGGACTGGCGGTAGGATGCCTTGCGGTGGACAGCCGAGATCGATCCTTATAAAAGCTTTTTAACTGCAGCAGCTTTAGTGGACGCTACTGGAGCTGGAATTACGCGGCTGCTGGCATGAGACTTGCCCTCCAATAGATCCTTGTAAAAGGATTTAAAGTGTATTCATTCAAATTAGAGAGACAATTTAAATTAAAAAGCTTAGAGCTGCCTCCACCACAGGGGGGCTCGCTCGACCCACCAGCGGACAGGCACCAGTATTGGAAGAGGGGGGCTGGCCGTCAGGGTCCACCGCGGCTCTGGCACAAACCCGGGTACACGGAGGTGGCACGGGCAGGAACGGGCAGGAACGTGTCGACTTTTTGGATTTTAGAGGCGCATGACATGCCTATATCTGTGTCTCCCCCTCCTTTTACTCCTCCACCTCTTTTCTTTTCGCATGACTATATGTACTTGTCACTTTTCCATGTGTTAGTTATGTCTTCTGAGAAGTTTGTCAGCTTTTGGACACCTTTGAAGGTGTTTTCTATGTGTTTCTATGTGTTTTTGTTTGCCTGCCATTGGTTTTAACGGTGTTCGAAGGTGTTCGACGAACAGTTCGACGAACAGTTCGGCGAGCACACGGGTGTTTGACGAAGCGAACCGAACTCGAACACTACGGGGTGTGGCTCAACACTATTATTCAGCTTTTGGTAGTTTTTTCCGGAAATAAAAACAGTAGTGTCTCCTGACTGTTGTGACACAAAAATATATCTGTTGAAAATACTCTTGTGTAGGCCCGACATCCCAGTGTGGTTTCGCAGTTCCACGAGTCAAATCGCTGTACTATCCAGTTTTGGGCCTTGGTATCTAAAAAAAAAGCAGTTTGAGTGTGTCGCTCACTGTTCAGCCGCAAATATCTCTATTTAAAAAAGTGTGGTATACCCCAGTAAACAATAACTGTGGTTTTGCCATCCCACGGTAAAAAATCTCTATTATTCAGCTTTTGGTAGTTTTTTCCGTAAAGAAAAACAGTAGTGTCTCCTGACTGTTGTGACACAAAAATATATCTGTTGAAAATAGTCTTGTGTAGGCCCGACATCCCAGTGAGGTTTCGCAGTTCCACGGGTCAAATCGCTGTACTATCCAGTTTTGGGCCTTTGGTATCTAAAAAAAAGCAGTTTGAGTGTGTCGCTCACTGTTCAGCCGCAAATATCTCTATTTAAAAAAGTGTGGTATACCCCAGTAAACAATAACTGTGGTTTTGCCATCCCACAGTAAAAAATCTCTATTATTCAGCTTTTGGTAGTTTTTTCCGTAAAGAAAAACACTAGTGTCTCCTGACTGTTGTGACACAAAAATATATCTGTTGAAAATAGCCTTGTGTAGGCCCGACATCCCAGTGTGGTTTCGCAGTTCCACGGGTCAAATCGCTGTACTATCCAGTTTTGGGCCTTTGGTATCTAAAAAAAAAGCAGTTTGAGTGTGTCGCTCACTGTTCAGCCGCAAATATCTCTATTTAAAAAAGTGTGGTATACCCCAGTAAACAATAACTGTGGTTTTCCTCTTCCACGGTTCTAATCTACTCTTTGTTACCCTTTTTCCATTGATAATGCAAGTGTAAGCTATTGTACTTCATTTACAATGGGCAAGGCGCATGGCAAGGGACGTGGAAGTGGACGTTCTGGTGATGGTTCGTGCAGAGGACGGGGCCGTGGCCAAGGTGAAAATGTGCCACGACCAACAGCCACATCTTCTCGCTCCCACGTCTTGACCGAATTACTAGGGAAGCACAGAACAACACCAGTATTGAGAACTGATCAGTGTGAACAGGTTATTAATTGGATAGCAGATAATACTTCCAGTTACCTTGGCACCACCACCTCCGGTCTGTCTTCCACATGGTCAACTCTTAGTAGCCGTGAGTCTCGACCGCATACTCCTCCTCACCCTGATGCTCCTTCCTCCCACCATGCCGAGTGTCGTCAGACAGCAAGTGATCCCACACTGGGACACTCTGAAGAGCTGTTCACTGGTCCATTTCCATATTTGGGCCCCTCGCCTGATACCCTTGAAGTGGTGGAAGAGGAGATCCCATGTTGCGATGCCCAAATATTTGAACAGCCACTCCCACAGGAAGTCGACGTTGGCAATCTGTCACAAGAGGTGGACGATGACGAGACACAATTGCCAGGAAGTGAGGAGGAGGATCGTGGTGCGCAAGTGGAAGAGGAGGAGGTGGTGGATGATCTAGTAACTGACCCAACATGGAAGGAGGGCATGCAGAGTGAGGCCACCAGCACACAGGGGGAGGGAGGCAGAGTACCCCAACAGGCAGGAAGAAGCAGTGTGGTGGCCGCAGACAGAAGGCAGGCAACCGTTCCCCGTAACACCAACACGAGGGACGTTGCCAGTACAAGCGGTAGGTCTTCCAGAGTCTGGAATTTTTTTAAAGACTCTGCTGATAACCCCAAAAAGGCCATATGTTCCACCTGCCATGCCAGCATCAGCAGGGGTGACAAAACTACCAGCCTGACCACCACCAGCATGATCAGGCACATGGCAGCAAAGCACCCGACTTTGTGGGGCGAAACCCAGGGTCCACGACCAGTGTCAGCGGGTGTCACCACTGCTTCTTCCACTGTTGTGCGTACAATAGAACCCCCTGTTGTGTGTGCAAGGCAATCCCCTGTCCATACTGCATGTAAAGATGCCCCCTCCTCTCAGTCTTCACTTGTTATGGCAGTTTCTCAAGAAACAGCATCAAAGTCCACGTCCCACCTCAGCGTTCAATTGTCCATATCCCAGACCTTTGAACGAAAGCAGAAATTTGCAGCTAACGCCCCACAGGCCACAGTCCTAAATTCGCACATTTCACGACTGCTCGCGTTGGAAATGCTGCCTTTTAGGCTGATGGAGACGGAATCCTTCCGCAATCTTATGGCGGTGGCCGTCCCTCGGTACTCGGTCCCCAGCCGACACTATTTTGCCCGGTGTGCCATCCCGTCACTACACAAGCACGTGTCTCAAAGCATCTGCCGTGCCCTCAACAACGCAGTTACTGGGAGAGTCCGCCTGACAATGGACACGTGGACAAGTGCTTGTGGCCAGGGACGGTACATCTCTCTGACGGCACACTGGGTAAACATAGTGGAAGCCGGGACCCAGTTGGACCTTGGGACGGAACACATCCTCCCCACACCGAGGATTGCGGGCCCTATGTCAGTCAGAGTTGCCCCCACAATGTACAGCTCCTGCGCATCCTCCTCCTCCTCCTCCTCCTTATGTTCAGCCTCCATCTCAGATATCACCACATCAGTTACAAGCTGAAAGCATTGCAGTACTGCCTCCGCCAAGCGGCAACAGGCTGTGCTGAAACTCATAAGCTTAGGTTATAAACCTCACACTGCTTGTGAGTTGTGGACAGCTGTGAAAGAGCAGGTAGATCTGTGGCTGAGACCGCTGAACCTACATCCCGGCATGGTCGTGTGTGACAATGGCCGTAACCTGGTGGCGGCTCTAAGGCGAGGTGAGATCACACACGTACCATGCCTGGCTCATGTGCTTAACCTCGTGGTTCAGCGGTTTCTTAAATCATACACCGAGTTGCTAGATCTGCTCGTGGAAGTACGCCGCCTGTCAGCTCATTTTCGCAAGTCGGCTACAGCTTCTGCTGCCCTTGCAGTGTTGCAGCAGCGTTTGCAGCTTCTGGCACACCGACTGGTGTGTGATGTCCCCACACGTTGGAACTCTACCCTCCACATGTTGCAAAGGATTTGTGAGCAGAAGAGAGCAGTTTTGGAGTACCAGCTGCAACAAGGCGATCGATATTCAGGTCAGACTCCACACATAAGACCTCAGGAGTGGACCTGGATGTCTGACATATGTACCATCCTGACAAACTTTGAGGAGGCCACCAAGATGGTGAGTGGCGATGACACCAACATTAGTGTCAGCATCCCACTTGTCTGTCTTTTGCAACGCAGAGAATTAAAGAGGAGGCATTGCAGCCAGAGTATGATGAGATGGATCAAGAAGCCATAGCGGGCGATTGCACACAGCCCAGCCTCATCTCATCCCAAAGTACATTGGGAGACAATGAGGGAGAGGAGGAGGAGGAGGAGGAGGAGGAAGAACAGGAGCTGCTATCATGCGTTGTAGACGGTAGTACCTGTACAAGTGTCATACCGTCGGTTCAGCGTGGGTGGCCTGAGGACAGGGGGGAGGAGGAAGAGGAGGAGGAGGAGAGCATGGTCAGTCATCATCTTGGTGAAGACACGGAAATCTTGCCCGTTACCAGTCTGGCACGCATGGCTGACTTTATGTTACGCTGCCTTAACCGTGACCCTCGCGTTGTCAAAATGTTGGGTGACAGTCATTACTGGTTGGTGACACTTGTAGACCCCCGCTACAAGGAGAACTTTCACTCTCTTATTCCTGAGGTGGAGAGGTCTACAAAAATGGGGCAGTACCAGAAGGCCCTTGCTGCAGAACTCTTAAAAAATTCCCATCTGAACACGGTAGCGGCAGAGGTCAGAGTTCGTTGCCCAACCAAGGCGTACAGGCGAGAGAGATGCAACTCCAATCCAGCAGAGGCAGGGGAACACTGTCAACGTTCTGGGACAGTTTTCTGACACCCGCCCAGCTTACAGGCCCTGAGGCGCGGGGTACTCTCACAAGGAGTGGAAAGTTTCAAAAGATGGTGAGGGAGTACCTTGCCGACCGTACCAGCGTCCTCCGTGATTCCTCTGTGCCTTTTAATTATTGGGTATCCAAGCTGGACACTTGGAATGAACTCACTCTGTATGCCTTGGAGGTCCTGGCCTGCCCTGCCGCTAGCGTGTTATCAGAGCGTGTTTTTAGTGCCGCTGGGGGAATTATAACTGATAAGCGCACTCGCCTGTCAACTGACAATGCTGACAAGCTGACCCTTATCAAAATGAACAAGGGCTGGATTGGGCCAGACTTCTCATCACCTCCAAATGACAGCAGAGTAACATAAAGTCAAATCCACTGTGTTATTTCGGGAGGTGTATTCACATGCACCTCTTCACACGCACACATGGGTATACGCTTCCTCGTTTCGGTTGTTTTATCTTCTTCTCCTTATCCTCAGCCTCCATCACCACTATACCACCAGGGTGCCAGCATTGCTAGTTCCTCCGTCCTTATTTTTGGCAGCTTTTGCTTGCAAGGCATAAGCAAATACTATGGGACACCCACTCCCCAATAATGGGACTAATGTTTGTAATATGCTGTACTGCATGGCTCTTGTAAGGGGCATTGCAAGTTGCTCCGTCCTAATTTTAGGCAGCTTTTGCTTGGAAAGCATAAGCAAATACTATGGGACACCCACTCCCCAATAATGGGACTTATGTTTGTAATATGCTGTACTGCATGGCTCTTGAAAGGGGCATTGCAAGTTGCTCCGTCCTAATTTTTGGCAGCTTTTGCTTGGAAAGCATAAGCAAATACCATGGGACACCCACTCCCTAATAATGGGACTTATGTTTGTACTATGCTGTACTGCATGGCTCATGTAAGGGGCATTGCAAGTTGCTCCGTCCTAATTTTTGTCAGCTTTTGCTTGGAAAGCATAAGCAAATACTATGGGACACCCACTCCCCAATAATGGGACTTATGTTTGTAATATGCTGTACTGCATGGCTCTTGTAAGGGGCATTGCAAGTTGCTCCGTCCTAATTTTTGGCAGCTTTTGCTTGGAAAGCATAAGCAAATACTATGCGAGACCCACTCCCCAATAATGGGACTTATGTTTGTAATATGCTGTACTGCATGGCTCTTGTAAGGGGCATTTCAAGTTGCTCCGTCCTAATTTTTGGCAGCTTTTGCTTGGAAAGCATAAGCAAATACTATGGGACACCCACTCCCCAATAATGGGACTTATGTGTAACGGGTCTGGGAGGCGGAACCTCTGAGCAACTAATCAAGGGGGCGGTCCTTGTAAGGAAGCGGGTGGCTCCCAGGGAAGACGGGCAGGTTAACAAGGCAAGTGACAGGGACAGTCTCTGGGTAGAAGGGCAGGTAGTCACGGCAAGTGACAGGGACAGTCTCTGGGTAGAAGGGCAGGTAGTCACAGCAAGTGACAGGGACAGTCTCTGGGTAGAAGGATGGGTACTCACGGCAAGTGACAGGGACAGTCTCTGGACAGGCAGGTGGTCACGGCTAGTGACGGCAGAGCCTCCAAGTAGGCTAGCAGGCAGGTAGCAAGTGAGCGCTCCTAGGTGAGCAGGCGAGAGTCTCTGGACAGGCAGGTGGTCACGGCAAGTGACAGCGGAGCCTCCAGGTAGGCTAGCAGGCAGGTAGCAGATGAGCGCTCCCAGGTGAGCAGACAGGAGTCTCTGGACAGGCAGGTGGTCACGGCAAGTGACGGCGGAGCCTCCAGGTAGGCTAGCAGGCAGGTAGCAGATGAGCGCTCCCAGGTGAGCAGACAAGAGTCTCTGGACAGGCAGGTGGTCACGGCAAGTGACGGCGGAGCCTCCAGGTAGGCCAGCAGGCAGGTAGCAGACGAGCGCTCCCAGGTGAGCGGGCAGGTTGGTCCATAGACAGACTGACAGGTGTCGGAAGGCAGACCGTCGGACCGCAGGCTTGCAAGCAGGTAAACGGATATCTGGCAGGTATCAAGCAGGAATCTGGCAGGTGACTGGCAGGTAACAGGCAGGAATCTGGCAGGAGACTGGCAGGTAACAGGCAGAAATCTGTCAGGTGACTGGCAGGTAACAGGCAGGAATCTGGCAGGTGACTGGCAGGTAACTGGAAACATTACCTGAGGGCTGAAGCAGAGTGAAGGCTTTGCAACAACATTGCTCGGGCACCTCCATTTTGGAGGAGGTGCCTTATATATGGTGAAGTCCTCCGGCCATTGGCTGGGGACTCCTTAGGACGGCGCGCACGGCCCCTTTAAGAGAGGGGGAGCGCGCGCGCGCCCTAAGCACCGGGGCCGGGAAGCAGCACGCGCTGCCAGCAGAGCGGGAGGAAGACGCCGGGCACAGAGCGGAGAGGTGAGGGGAACAGAGTCCCTGCCTAGCAGGAGGCAGGGACGCCGACGCTACAGTACCCCCCCCTTTAGGCCCCCCCTTTTTTAGGCCAGAGAGAAATTTATCAAGGATGAGAGGGGCATGGATGTTCTCCCGGGGCTCCCACGTTCTCTCCTCAGGACCAAACCCCTTCCAATCTACCAGAAAAAAGGTTTTTCCTCTTACCCTTTTGGCGGCCAGAATGTTCTCTACCTCAAACTCGTTCTCAGCGGAAACCGGAGCAGGAGGCGTACCTGTAGACTTGGAAAAAGAGTTAAGTACCACGGGTTTGAGGAGAGATACATGGAAGGAGTTAGGGATCCGTAAGTTGGCCGGGAGTTTTAATTTATAGGGCACCGGGTTGATCTGTTTGATAACTTCCAGTGGGCCGATGAACCGAGGCCCTAACTTGTAGGAGGGAATCTTGAGCCGGACATATTTGGACGAGAGCCAGACTTTATCTCCAGGACGGAATTGTGGAGGATCCAGGCGTTTCTTGTCAGCGTGTTTTTTCATCCGCTCGGACGACTGAAGGAGTGCGGATCGGGAACTCTCCCAAATGGAGGAGAATTCGCGAACAAGAGATTCCGCAGCCGGATTGTCCACCGAGGTGGAGACGGGAAATGGGATCCGAGGATGCTGACCGAAGACTACAAAAAAAGGGGATTTGGAGGAAGATTCGCTCTCGTGATTATTGTAAGAGAACTCGGCCCATGGTAGGAGATCCACCCAGTCCGAATGGTGGGCATTAACGAAGTGCCGGAGGTAACTGGTCAGGTTCTGATTGATCCGCTCCACTTGACCATTGGACTGTGGATGGTAAGCGGAGGAGAAGTCCAGAGTGACGTCAAGCAACTTACATGTGGCTCTCCAGAAGCGTGAGGTGAACTGAACCCCACGATCTGACACGATGTGGAGGGGCAGGCCATGGAGACGGAAGATGTGGCGGATAAAGTCTTTAGCCAGTTCGGGTGCAGACGGGAGACCCGGCAGGGGAATGAAGTGCGCCATCTTGGAGAAGTGATCAGCGACCACCCAAATGACCGTACAACCGGCAGAGACAGGAAGATCCGTAATAAAGTCCATAGCAATATGCTGCCACAGGGCAGCAGGTACTGGAAGAGGAAGAAGGCGACCGGCAGGCAGGTGTCTCGGAACTTTGTTGCGGGCGCAGGACACACAGGCAGAAACAAAGTCTATTACATCCTTGTGCAGGGTAGGCCACCAGTAATGCCGGGTAATGAGCTGAAGGGTCTTTTTCTGACCGGCATGGCCAGCTAGCTTAGACGAATGACCCCAGTGTAGGACCTTCTTCCGATCAGGTAGAGTTACAAACGTCTTACCGGGAGGGAGACGATTTAGATTCACGGGAGCCACTTGCATTACTCTGGCGGGATCAATGATGTGCTTAGGTTCCTCCTCTAGATCAGACACCAGGAAGGATCGGGACAAGGCGTTAGCTTTGATGTTTTTGTCTGCCGGACGAAAATGAAGAACAAAATCAAAGCGGGCAAAAAACAAGGACCACCGGGCTTGGCGCGGGTTAAGTCTCTGGGCGCTCTGAAGGTAAGCCAAGTTCTTGTGGTCCGTGTAAATTATTACCGGGTGAAGAGCCCCCTCGAGCAGGTAACGCCACTCCTCCAGTGCCAGCTTAATGGCTAACAATTCACGGTCTCCAATAGAATAGTTGCGCTCAGAAGAGGAGAAGAGTTTGGAGAAAAAAACGCAGGTTACCATTCTCCCGGAAGATGACTTTTGGGTAAGTACCGCCCCGGCTCCGGAGGAGGAAGCGTCAACTTCTAGGAAGAATTGTTTGTTGCCGTCCGGACGATGCAGCACCGGGGCGGAGGAGAAGGCCTGTTTTAAGGAAAGAAAGGCCTCCTCAGCTTCGGGCGGCCATCTTCTGGGATTAGTACCCTTACGGGTGAGCGCAGAGATAGGGGCAGTCCGGGAAGAGAAGTGCGGTATGAAGAGGCGGTAATAGTTGGCGAAGCCCAGGAACCACTGAATAGCCTTCAACCCCTCTGGTCGGGGCCACTTCTGGATGGCAGACAGTTTCTCAGGATCCATTTGTAGGCCAGTCTGAGAGATTATGTAGCCCAGAAATGGAAGAGAGGTCTGCTCAAAGATGTACTTCTCATATTTAGCGTAGAGGTGGTTCTGCCTGAGCCTGAGCAGGACCTGACGAACATCCCTCCGGTGAGTAGGAAGGTCCGGAGAGAAGACCAAGATGTCGTCCAGGTACACCACCACACAGGAGTAGAGAAGGTCACGGAAGATGTCATTGACCAACTCTTGAAAGACTGCAGGAGCGTTACAGAGACCGAAGGGCATTACAAGGTACTCATAGTGGCCGTCCCGGGTGTTGAATGCCGTCTTCCACTCATCCCCCTGACGGATACGGACCAGGTTATATGCCCCACGGAGATCCAGTTTGGTGAAGATTCTAGCCCCCCTCAGGCGGTCAAATAATTCAGGAATGAGCGGGAGGGGGTATTTATTCTTCACTGTAATCTGGTTAAGGCCTCTATAATCTATACATGGACGGAGTGAGCCGTCCTTCTTTTTGACGAAGAAGAAGCCTGCTCCCGCCGGGGAGGTAGATTTCCGGATAAATCCCCGGGCCAGATTCTCCTCAATATATTCTGACATGGACCGGGTCTCCGCTGCGGACAAAGGGTAGATACGCCCACGGGGAGGAGTAGAGCCGGGAATCAGGTCGATTGGACAATCGTATGGTCTATGAGGGGGTAATGTCTCTGCTTCTTTTTTAGTGAAGACATCCGCATAAGACCAAAAGGGAACCGGTAGACCGGGTAGACTGACTGGGGTAGGAGAAGGACGAGCAGGATGAACGGGAACTAGACAAGTCCTATGGCAGTCCTGTCCCCAGCGAAGGACTTCTCCGGTCTGCCAGTCAAGCACGGGTGCATGTTTCTGGAGCCAAGGTAGGCCTAACAAGAGTGCGTGAGAGAGTTCAGGCAGAACATGAAAGGAGATGCTCTCAGAATGCAGCATTCCCACCTGCAGAGTTATGGATTCGGTGATGAGTTGGATGGGATGTGGTAAGAGGCCCCCATCCACGGCGGCGACAGATAAAGGTACGGCCAGAGGTTTGGTGGGAATGCGGTATCTCTCTACCAGAGACTGAGAAATGAGATTTCCAGCAGCTCCTGAGTCAAGTTGAGCCAATTCGAAATAGCGGTTCTCTCCGCAGGTGATAGAGACTGACAGCATCAGAGATGGAGAGGGTTTACTTTTGTCTAGGGCGACCGCTCTGAGCGATCCTAGACACAGGCGTTTCCCGACCTCTCTGGGCAGGAACGGATCCGGTGCTCCTTACTGCCACAGTAGAAGCAGCTCCCCTCGGCACGGCGTAAGTCTTGACGGGTTTTGACCATCTTGGTCTGGTCGACCTGCATAGGCTCAGGTGAGTGTGCCTGGGGAGTAACGGAGGGAGTGACGGGTTTCTGGAAGGTGGGGGCTAGACGTGGAAACCTCCTCTCACGGGTAACCTCTCTGGCGCGCTCCTGGAATCGGATGTCAATCCGGGTGGCAAGTGTTATTAAGTCGTCAAGAGTGGTAGGAATGTCCCGACCGGCGAGTTCATCTTTAATACGGCCGGATAGACCCTCCCAGAAGACAGACAACAGAGCGTCGTTATCCCAGGCCAGCTCCGAAGCAAGGGTACGGAACCGTATGGCATATTGGCTCACGGTGAGATCTCCTTGACGGAGGCGTAGCAGAGACGATGCGGATGAGGTCTTCCGTCCGGGTTCGTCGAAGACTTTCCGGAAAGCCGTGAGAAAGGCTGGCAGGTCGGACACCAGGGGATCTCCTCTCTCCCACAGAGGATTTAGCCAAGCCAGAGCCTCCCCCGTGAGGTGGGACATGATAAAGGCTACTTTGGACCGGTCGGAGATAAACTGGTGGGACAAGAGTTCAAAGTGCAGGGTGCACTGGTTTATGAAGCCCCGAGCTTGAGCGGAGTCACCTCCAAAACGAGGAGGTGCAGAAAACTGGGGTCCGGGACAGGATACCATGGTATTGGTGGGCAGCGGCGCTGCCGGGTTGCGAGTCATGACACTAGCGGTGGTTGCAGGTGGAGCAGACAGAGTGTCCAGGCGAGAGTTGACACTCCGCAGGTGACTCAGGATGGACTCCTGTTGGGACCTCTGACGGGACAGTTCATGACATAGGTCCGAGAGCGAGGGAGCTTGGGTGCCACCGGATTCCATGGCCCGAGCAAAACTGTAACGGGTCTGGGAGGCGGAACCTCTGAGCAACTATACAAGGGGGCGGTCCTTGTAAGGAAGCGGGTGGCTCCCAGGGAAGATGGGCAGGTTATCACGGCAAGTGACAGGGACAGTCTCTGGGTAGAAGGGCAGGTAGTCACGGCAAGTGACAGGGACAGTCTCTGGGTAGAAGGGCAGGTAGTCACGGCAAGTGACAGGGACAGTCTCTGGGTAGAAAGGCAGGTAGTCACAGCAAGTGACAGGAACAGTCTCTGGGTAGAAGGACGGGTACTCACGGCAAGTGACAGGGACAGTCTCTGGACAGGCAGGTGGTCACAGCTAGTGACGACAGAGCCTCCAAGTAGGCTAGCAGGCAGGTAGCAGGTGAGCGCACCTAGGTGAGCAGGCGAGAGTCTCTGGACAGGCAGGTGGTCACGGCAAGTGACAGCGGAGCCTCCAGGTAGGCTAGCAGGCAGGTAGCAGATGAGCGCTCCCAGGTGAGCAGACAAGAGTCTCTGGACAGGCAGGTGGTCACGGCAAGTGACGGCGGAGCCTCCAGGTTGGCTAGCAGGCAGGTAGCAGACGAGCGCTCCCAGGTGAGCGGGCAGGCTGGTCCATAGACAGACTGACAGGTGTCGGAAGGCAGACCGTCGGACCGCAGGCTTGCAAGCAGGTAAACGGATATCTGGCAGGTATCAAGCAGGAATCTGGCAGGTGACTGGCAGGTAACAGGCAGGAATCTGGCAGGAGACTGGCAGGTAACAGGCAGGAATCTGTCAGGTGACTGGCAGGTAACAGGCAGGAATCTGGCAGGTGACTGGCAGGTAACTGGAAACAGGACCTGAGGGCTGAAGCAGAGTGAAGGCTTTGCAACAACATTGCTTGGGCACCTCCATTTTGTAGGAGGTGCCTTATATATGGTGAAGTCCTCCGGCCATTGGCCGGGGACTCCTTAGGACGGCGCGCGCGGCCCCTTTAAGAGAGGGGGAGCGCGCGCCCTAAGCACCGGGGCCGGGAAGCAGCGCGCGCTGCCAGCAGAGCGGGAGGAAGACACCGGGCACAGAGCGGAGAGGTGAGGGGAACAGCGTCCCTGCCTAGCAGGAGGCAGGGACGCCGACGCTACATTAGGTTTGTAATATGCTGTACTGCATGGCTCTTGTAAGGGGCATTGCAAGTTGCTCTGTCCTAATTTTTGGCAGCTTTTGCTTGCAAGGCATAAGCAAATACTATGGGACACCCACTCCCCAATAATGGGACTTATGTTTGTAATATGCTGTACTGCATGGCTCTTGTAAGGGGCATTGCAAGTTGCTCAGTCCTAATTTTTGGCAGCTTTTGCTTGCAAGGCATAAGCAAATACTATGGGACACCCACTCCCCAATAATGGGACTTATGTTTGTAATATGCTGTACTGCATGGCTCTTGTAAGGGGCATTGCAAGTTGCTCAGTCCTAATTTTTGGCAGCTTTTGCTTGCAAGGCATGAGCAAATACTATGGGACACCCACTCCCCAATAATGGGACTTATGTTTTTAATATGCTGTACTGCATGTGACGTGCCCCCTGGGCCGTGTGCACACGTGTGTGGGATACCCGGTGCCGTGTCTCTGTGGTCTGTAGTCTCCGTGGCGGTGACCTGGTCCCGTGGCTCAGGCTGGTCAAACCAGTGGCAGTCTTTCTTAGGTTTTGAGGTTAATTATCCGACTGCGCCACCCGTGGATTGCGGTCAGGGAGTACCACCGCTGCGAGGCAGACCGCTGAGGCTGGTGTTGTGTGCGCAGCAGAGAATGGGATAACTCCCCACGGGAGGAGTATAGCCTCAGGGCAGTGAGTGTGGATGATGGGGGTGATGGTGCACGAGCGCAGCAGGAACGACTCAGAGTCTTTGCAGTGCAGTTCAGGGTCTTTACTGATGATTATAAGGTAGACCCTCCCGGGAGTACTGGCTAGCATAAGAGGCCTGGTCAGTCTGTGAGCAAGTAGGAGTTCCCCTGGCCAGGTGGAGTTGTACGCCTCCCCGTCTGTCTGCACTCTTCCTGGCTACCTTGCTGTAAGTGGGTAGAAGTAGCCCACATCCCTGAGTGTACCGTGTAGTGCTCACCCGTATGGCTGGTGACTTGGGGCCTTCTGTTAGTCTCCGATCCACGACGGCGGTGCTGGTCCCTTGCTTTTGACTGAGCCTCCGGGCTTCTATGGCCAGAGGACCTGAAATCCCCTGCCGGCTGGTTTCTGCTGCTGGATATATAAGTCCTCACAGCCTCGGACTCCTGTGTCCGGTTCCTACTGTCTTCTGCCAGGGCGAGCTCTACTCAGCTTCCAGCCCCTGGTCTTTAGCTCCTAGCTCCTACAGAGCTCCTTGCTGTTACTTTCCCTTGCTCTCACTCTGACTCTGACTGCTCTCTGTTCTCTGACTCACTCAGCCCCGCCCCAGATCCAGTTTATAAGGGCAGAATTCTCCCCTCCCAGGACTGGGGCAGGAGGATGTTGCATGATTAAGGGATCCTGACTAGGAAACCTCCCACTTGCTCTCCGACGTAATATCTCTATTACTGTGGTGACCAGACCCCTGGGGTGCCACACATGGCTCTTGTAAGGGGCATTGCAGTTCCTCATAATTTTTGGAAAGCCTTCCATTCACTGCTTAGGCCAACAGTGCACAGGAGACCCACTTGCTATAAATGGAAAAAAAGGTTTAGTTAACGCCCTCTGACCTCCATGTCATTTCCAAGGGGCATTGGAGTGCCTCGAAATTTTTGGTAGGCATTGCACTCACTGTTTGCCCTATAACTGTGTAGCCGAACCGCTCCTTTTGTTACAGAAATATATCCTACAAGACATATCTGGTTGACTGGCCTGATATTGATGTGAATGGTCCCTGTTCCTCCTGCTCTTTCTCCTTTGCCACTACCTCATCCATCATTTATCACCTGAAGCTTTGTTTTAACGGGAGTCATAGAACTTGGATAGTAGCAGGAAAACATCCAGCAATCCTCGGAGGAGATAGGATATGCGCCAAAACGCTGACCACCTCAGGCCTAGCCGCTACTACATACATGCGCTTGCATTACAACAAAACAAAGCAGATGCTAACTTCTATCATCCTCATCATGCTCCTCACCTTGGCACTCTCAACTCCCCTGATTGAGAAGCCAGGCCCCACCGGAGGAGTCTGATAGTCCGGTGGGCTCGGCCAATGCTGCCCTAAAGCAGGCCAGGCTAAGAAAAGTGTGGGAAAGGTTACCGGGACAAATAGGGGTGGCTGGGGACCGAGTATGGACACCCGGCCACCCCCTGGAGGCTGGGGAGCAAGCGGGGACACCCGGCCACCAGGCGCCTGGGGACTGAGTATGGATACCAGGCCGCCGACACAGCCATGGCGTGGTGGCCAGATTCCGCCTCCACATGCCTAAAAGTCCCAATTTAAAGTGCAAGCAAGCAAGCAGCATGGTATTGCAGCCTGGGGGTGGGTGGGTGGCAGGCTGTATACTTGCGCTTGCATTGCAAGGAATGGGAGAGGTACAATTGAACACTGCCCTGGGACAAGGACTTGAATGGGGATAGTTGTAAGTCTGCAATGACAGGTGCAAGGTGGGAGGCATCTTCGCATGTACCATGAACAGGGGTTTGGCATGCACACACTACAGCGGAATAGGCTCTCCTTCCCACTAAATGCACTGGGGAGGGCACAGGTAATGTTTTGGTATACGCGCTTAATCTTATGTATAAGGCACACCAGGACAAATAGGGGCGGCTGGGGACTGAGTATGGATACCTCGCTGCCGAAGCAGCCATGAGGTAGTGGCCAGCTTCGGCCTCCTCCAAACTAAAAGGCTCCATTTCAAGTGCAAGCTAGCAGTATGGAATTGCAGTCTGGGGGTGGGTGGGTGGCAGGCTGCACACTTACACTTGCATTAAAAGAAAACATAGCAGATGCTAACTTCTGTCATCATCATCATGCTCCTCACCTTGGCACTCTCAACTCCACCGATGGAGAAGTTAGGGCCCACCGGAGGAGTCTGGTTCTCTGGTGGGCTCGTCCAATGCTGCCTAAAGCAGGCCGGGCTAAGAAAAGTGTGTGGGGGGATGTTCCAAGGAGAAATAGGGGCGGCTGGGTGTAATGCACACACCCTGGCTGAGCGGCGTGTGCGTGTGATTCCACTGGACCGTTCCGGAGAGTGAATGCCTGGAGGGGCGTAACTAGGTATTCTCCCGATCCGACCAGGGTCGCAAGACGGCATACGACGCCAGTGCGCTAAGGAGGAACCGAGCAGAGGGACCAGGTGCTACTCCAGGACAGACCCCGGACACGGCTGTTGACCCACACAGGGGAATACAGGAACAGACAGGTTAGGCTGGCACACAGACTGGTGGGTATAGGCAGGCACGACTGGTATGCAGGCAGGCGGGTATGCAGGCAGGGGGGTACAGGCAAGCACGGCTAGAGTGCAGACAGGGAGGCACTAGCAGGTAGGAACACAGGCGGGATAGGACCCAGTACACACTGGGACTCAGGAACAGAACCACAGATGTGGCAGACAAACACAGCAGAGCAAGGCCGCCCAGAGTGGTGAGCGAGAGCAGGGCAAGAAGAGACCGCCTAGAACGGTGAGCGAGAGTAGAGCAGGACGAGGCCGCCTGGAGCGGTGAGCAAGAGTAGAGCAGGACGAGGCTGCATGGAGCGGTGAGCAAGAGTAGAGCAGGATGAGGCCGCCTGGAGCGGTGAGCAAGAGTAGAGCAGGACGAGGCCGCCTGGAGCGGTGAGCAAGAGTAGAGCAGGACGAGGCCGCCTGGAGCGGTGAGCGAGAGAAGAGCAGGACGAGGCCGCCTGGAGCGGTGAGCGAGAGAAGAGCAGGACGAGGCCGCCTGGAGTGGTGAGAGAGAGAAGAGCAGGACGAGGCCGCCTGGAGCGATGAGCGAGAGTAGAGCAGGACGAGGCCGCCTGGAGCGGTGAGCGAGAGTAGAGCAGGACGAGGCCGCCTGGAGCAGTGAGCGAGAGAAGAGCAGGACGAGGCCGCCTGGAGCGGTGAGAGAGAGAAGAGCAGGACGAGGCCGCCTGGAGCGGTGAGCGAGAGTAGAGCAGGACGAGGCCGCCTGGAGCGGTGAGCAAGAGTAGAGCAGGACGAGGCCGCATGGAGTGGTGAGCAAGAGTAGAGCAGGACGAGGCCGCATGGAGTGGTGAGCAAGAGTAGAGCAGGACGAGGCCGCCTGGAGCGGTGAGCAAGAGTAGAGCAGGACGAGGCCGCCTGGAGCGGTGAGCGAGAGAAGAGCAGGACGAGGCCGCCTGGAGCGGTGAGAGAGAGAAGAGCAGGACGAGGCCGCCTGGAGCAGTGAGCGAGAGTAGAGCAGGACGAGGCCGCCTGGAGCGGTGAGCGAGAGTAGAGCAGGACGAGGCCGCCTGGAGCAGTGAGCGAGAGAAGAGCAGGACAAGGCCGCCTGGAGCGGTGAGAGAGAGAAGAGCAGGACGAGGCCACCTGGAGCGGTGAGCGAGAGTAGAGCAGGACGAGGCCGCCTGGAGCGGTGAGCAAGAGTAGAGCAGGATGAGGCCGCATGGAGCGGTGAGCAAGAGTAGAGCAGGATGAGGCCGTCTGGAGCGGTGAGCAAGAGTAGAGCAGCACGAGGCCGCCTGGAGCGGTGAGCAAAAGTAGAGCAGCACGAGGCCGCCTGGAGCGGTGAGCAAGAGTAGAGCAGGATGAGGCCGCCTGGAGCGGTGAGCAAGAGTAGAGCAGGACGAGGCCGCCTGGAGCGGTGAGCAAGAGTAGAGCAGGACGAGGCCGCCTGGAGCAGTGAGCAAAGGGTCAGAGCGGAGCGAGACTGCCGGAGCAGTGAGCAAAGGGTAAGAGCGGAGCGAGACTGCCGGAGCAGTGAGCAAAGGGTCAAAGTGGAGCGAGACTGCCGGAGCAGTGAGCAAAGGGTAAGAGCGGAGCGAGACTGCCGGAGCAGTGAGCAAAGAGTCAGAGCGGAGCGAGACTGCCGGAGCAGTGAGCAAAGGGTCAGAGCGGAGCAAGACTGCCGGAGCAATGAGCAAAGGGTCAGAGTGGAGCAAGACTGCCGGAGCAGTGAGCAAAGGCAGAGCAGGCTAGAACAGCCAGAGCGGTGAGCAAGGCAGAGCAGGCTAGAACCGCCGGAGCAGTGAGCAAGGCAGAGCAGGCTAGAACCGCCGGAGCGGTGAGCAAGGCAGAGCAGGCTAGAACCGCCGGAGCGGTGAGCAAGGCAGAGCAGGCTAGAACTGCCGGAGCGGTGAGCAAGGCAGAGCAGGCTAGAACCGCCGGAGCGGTGAGCAAGGCAGAGCAGGCTAGAACCGCCGGAGCAGTGAGCAAGGCAGAGCAGGGGGGACAGGGCTCTGTTCACACGGAATAGACAGGAAGGGAAAGGCAGAACCAGATACCCACAGGGTACTTGCAGTGAAGTAGCGAGTGGACCACAAACTCACAAACGGAAGTACAGTGACAACGAGCAGGAGTTAGGTACGAGTTCAGACTCTGCAGAAAAAGGAAAGGTACAGACACAGGAATCAGGCTAGAAGAGTATACAGACAAGAACAGACACAGTAGCAAGATACAGGAGCGGGTCTAGGTATGCAGCCCCTAGAAGGCGGGAGGAACAGGCTAGGAGCGTGTTCAGACAGGACAGACAAGATACAGGAGCGGGTCTAGGTATGCAGCCCCTAGAAGGCGGAACGAACAGGCTAGGAGCGTGTTCAGACAGGACAGACAAGATACGGGAGTGGGTCTAGGTATGCGGCACCTAGAAGGCGGAACGAACAGGCAAGGAGCGTGTTCAGACAGGACTGGAAATACAGCCTACAAGAAAGGCAAGCAAGCAAACACAGAAAGGGACCTGGCACATTCAGAGTGAAAGAGCACACTGAATGAAACACAATGCTCAGGCTGGGATTCATTGGAGCAGCTGGGTTAAATACCAGGTGACAGACAGCAATAGGCTGAGGACGCACAAGGGGTGTGCCCGCAGCAGGTACAAGAAACAGGAAGTGATCGGGCGCCGCCCTTAAGCAGCAGACACAGAGGCAAGCAGACAGCATGGAGGGAAGCCAGGCTAGCAGACTGGGCTAAAGATCAAGTGCGCGCTCTTGCACAGTGGGAGATGGACCACTATGCAAGGACGCCGCCAGGTATGTTACACTGGGGACCGTTTATGGACACCCGGCTGCCCCCAGGCGGCTGGGGACCGTGTGTGGACACCCGGCCGCGGGGTGGCTGGGGACCGAGTATGGACACCCGGCCGCCAGGCAGCTGGGGACTGAGTATGGATTCCAGGCCGCCAACACAGCCATGGCGTGGTGGCCAGATTCCGCCTCCACATGCCTAAAAGGCCCAACTTCAAGTTCAAGCAAGCAAGCAGTATGGTATTGCTGCCTGGGGGTGGGTGGGTGGCAGGCTGCATACTTTCGCTTGCATTGCAAGGAATGGGGGAGGTACAATTGAACACTGCCCTGGGACTAGAACTTGCATGGGGATAGTTGCAAGTCTGCATCTTCTGATGCGGCAAGGATCACTTATGATGGGCACACTTTTAGACAGTGACCTGGGAGTCAGAGATGCTTCCAGGGGTCTTCCCCATGCTGTTCCCATGTCTTTTCAGCACTTTATGCATGTGTCACACAGCACATGGCCAGATAAGGTTGTAAAATGTTAAAATGACATTTTCCGGTGAATGCATTTGTCATAGTTGAAAGCAATACAAAAGTGCAAAAATGCATAAAAAATGCTACTTGTGAACATAGCTGAAGGTGTGGAGGAGTATTTTTGTTTTTGGTCATTTATTTTAACTTATACACAAGTCTTTTCCCTGGAAAGGATGTTCCTTAACATATTTCACAGGAAAAAAGTTTCACTTTCGTTTTTGAACGTTTTATTGTGAGCCCGTAAAAGTGGCTTAATACCTCTGACCACGTTGTTGACAGCAGTGACCTGGGGGTCAGAAATGCTTCCTGAGGCGATCCCCATGCTGTCCCCATTTCATTTGAGCCCTGTCACTATCGTTTTGGGCACTTGTTAGGCTTTTAAAAGACTGCCGGGGGTGCCACCGCAAAAATGCTCGAGTCTCCCATAGACTAACATTGGGCTCGTTGCTCGGGTCGAGCACCCGAGTATCACGGCGAGCTCGGCCCGAGCTTCGAGCACCCGAGCATTTTAGTGCTCGCTCAACACTAATAAATACATCTATGGGTAATACAAAGGATTGTCACATGACTTATTCCTTCCAAACACCTTACAAAAGACCATGGGACTTTCATTGCATGTGGAGAAAAGATGATTCTGGCTGCCCAGTAGGAAAGATCTCTTTACGGTTAGAACTGTAAGACATAATAATAATAACAGATACATAATGAACATTTCAAAAAGTGCTAGATGCATTTCTCACAGCAAATGATATTGTAGTTTATATATAATATAGTGCTAAAGAATGTATAACTGGAGGAGAAAGGTTGAACTTGATGAACTTATGTCTTTTTTCAACCTATATAACTATGTAACTGTAAAGAAGTGGAAGAATGGAAGTCATCCAGCTGAAACAAAGCATCTACAAGCGAACACTGCCATCTTCTGGCTAAAGATTATAAGAAAAGGGAAAGTAGAAAGAATTATAACAGCAGGAACTGTAAAGCAAGCCATGTGTTTCCTGAGGTGAAGAGATAGTAGGAGACACCAGGTCATGTAATAGCTGTGGGGATTTTTTATTGCATAGCTGGGGTGTTGCTTTAAATGTAATTCACCTGCTCCCTGTCTCATAGTCACCTGCCGCCATCTTCATCATTTTCCTGTGTCGCTCCAGGCTCCAGAGAAAAGTGACCTGCCGGAAGCTCCAGTGTTTCCTGAAGAGGTGTGGAGGTCACTTTTTAATACAAGTCCATAAAAGTCTAGTCTTGCAGTAATCAAACATTTATTTGCATAGCAGAGTTGAATTGTTAGATTTCTTACAATAATCTCCTTACTCAGAAGTGATCTATTCATATTGTAAAATACTTTACCATATTCCAATCCCCCTTAACCCATTAACATTGAACCCTACTTAACTAACCTTTTTGCGTTAAGAAAATAAATAATCTTGGTTCAAGTTACCACTGTGTCTTCATCTTCTGTGCCTGTGTGATATAGGAATCTTATGTTAGAACACCGATTCCCAGAACTGGCATTTCGTAAGCCAGTCTTAATGAGGCCTGTGCAGAAATAAGATGTTATTAAATGGCGTGCACCTCACCAGAAATGTCATTTTAGTCAGTGACTGTAGTAAGATTTCCTGAATAAGAAACGCTGGCACTATTGATGAATTTGACTGGCGGGCATAGCAGTTCTCTATTCCGCCCTCGGCTCCTCCAAAACTCTACCCATTTTGTCAATCCTGCTTACAACGGGTGTGAAAACGTTAAAAGTTGCTTCATATTGTGCAAACATTTTCCAACTTTAATAAGTGTTTAATGTCAATTTGGGGCAGTGTCATAGTGCCCACACTGACCCTATCCACTGCCAAAAGAGTGGGAACATAAGCCTTAGAACTGTACCATGGAACACTGAACGCTAATGAATCACTTTTTGTTCATCATGTGGATGACTGTGTATGTGTATACAGGTTCCTGTGGAAGAAAAGGATGCACAATGGGAGGAAAGCAAGTCAACAATTGCAGTTTGATATTCTGGTGATTTGTTCTGCCAAAAAACCTAGGGACATTCATGGCAATGTTACTTAGACATGTTCCACCTAAACAATGTTGCAGTCACAAACATCCCACTCATTGCAATGGTCTTTTTCACCAGCATTAATTGTCATGCCATACTGCAAAATTTGTTCAGGAATTGATTAAGAAACATGAAAAGGTTTTGATTTTTTTTTTCAAATTACTCAGATTTTAATCTGCCCTGGGATCAAATTTTAACCCAATTTCACATATTTTCAGATAGACCCTCATGCGCTAATTTTTTATATAAACCTGTGTTGTGTTATGCTTCTTCATGGGTTATGCACTCATTCTGTATATGAAATACTATTGTGCAAGATTTTCATATTTTTAGATTACTTCTGTTCTAATCTATAAAAGTAATGGTGCTGGTGAGCCCCAAAATTGATTTTTTTCCTGGTGGGCCCCAGGTACTCCAGTCCGGCGCTGTGTACTAGTATGTCCAAGTCTATCTGGATAACATCCTAACCTTCTTCAAAGACTTTGACTCACAATGTATTCATGTCTGCTCCATTTGTTTGCCGATTGCCTACTTTTCTAGGATTGGCTATTTATTTGCTACTATAATTCTCTATTAAAGGGTTTTCCAGGCCTTGGACAACCCTTTCTTAATTGATATTTTTCCCAATTTGAAATAAAAATAGTCTATACTCACTTCCTGTACCGGTGACATTCCAGTGATGCAGCCAGTTGGTGGCCACTATTGAGCTACTGTGTTCTCACTTACATGGATGAACCTCAGACATCCAAAGTAAGTGTAAGAGCTACGGCCCATTAGCTTCCGCTGATTGGCTGCAGGACTCAAATAGCATAGCAATGTCATGCAAACCTTCGGAGACCTGGAACTAACATTGCAGGAACAGCACCAGAATAAAAGGCGAGTATAGGATATTTTTATTTCACTTTAGAAAGTATAGCATTTAAGAAGGGGTTGTTTGAGTACTGCAAACCCCTTTAACCATTTATTTGCTGTAAGGCTTTGCTTGGCTATACATATACAGTTTCTGTTTATACCCACATTCCTGTCTCTGTCTCTCCTAGCGATTCTTGCTACGCTTTTCTGCCTGCCATTCTACATACCCTGCTTTTCTCTTCCTTGTTGACCCATTTGCCATCTGACAAGTATTGCCCTCTGTGCCATCCATGTCACTCAACCCTGAGCTTTGGCTTAGAAAATCCACCTCACTAGATGAGCCAGTAACAAGTATACTTTCATATGGCATTAATAAAAAATGTTAAATAAGGAAAATATTTAATTTAACTTGACTGACCTTTTAATCAAAAATAACCCAGCACTCCAATGATAGATGCTAAAGAAGAATGATTTATTATAGTAGAATCATGTAATCTACTGATTGATAATAATCAGTGGATTGCATGACTTTACTATAATAAATCATTCTTGTTTTGTATCTATCATTGGAGTGCCGGGGTTCTTTTTTGATTATTGTCTGGAGAGGAATTCTCCCCGAGCACCATTTCAGAGTGCCTGTGTATAGTGTCAGTGTGTGTGTGTAGGTAATACAGTGATCACCAGTGACATTACACACAGGAGATCTGTATATAGTGTCAGTGTGTGTGTATAGGTAATACAGTGATCACCATTGACATTACACACAGGAGCTCTGTATATAGTGTCAGTGTACAAATAATATAGAGATTATCAGTGACATTACACACAGGAGCTCTGTATATAGTGTCAGTGTGTGTGTATAGGTAATACACATACTCACCAGTGATGTCTCTAGGTGAAGTTCTTTATCTGCCGCAGACCGATATATCACATCTTCTATGCAGGACTTATCTCTGCAGAAAATAACATAGTTAGCTGTAACTAATCACTTCCAGAGCACAATCCACACTTTTCCCAAGATTTCTACACTACATGAAATGACAAAAAAAGAAACATAGTGCCACCCTACACAGTAACAGTGCTTCAGTGTCATTCTGTGCCTGCTCATCTGTCAGCAGACATATTTGTCTGATGGCAAAGATGTAGCAGAGCTGAAGACAGAAGACCTATGGATTACGTTGGAGTGAGGATTTTTCTTTATTAAAGATGGAGTCCCTAAATGTGTTATATTTTTAATAAAAAAAAAATGTCTGTCTTTTTTTCTTTCTGTTTACTAGAAATTCATGGTGGCTATGTCTAATTTGGCGTGACACCATGAATTTAGGGCTTAGTACCAGCTGATAATACAATGCTGGCCTGGTACTAACCCTATTATTACCCAGGGTGCCACTCAACATCAGGGCCGCTGGAAGAGCCGGGTAAAGCACCTGGAAATAGTGCTATGATGAATGCGCCATTTTCAGGGGTGGCTGCGGGCTGCGATTTTCAGCGTGGGGGGCCAAGAATGCTTGGGCCTTACCTTGCTGCGAATCCCAGCCCCCAGCTGCCTTGTTTTATCTGGCTGGCGATCAACATATGGTGGGAGCCCATGCATTTTTAAAAAAAAAAAAAAAAAAGTTAAATAAGTTTAAACAAATATTCGGCTTCTCTATCTTTTGATCGCCAGCCAAGGTAAAGCCAGGCAGCTGAGGGTGGCTGTCCATAGCTGTTTGCTTTATCTGCGGTGAGAATCAAAAATTCTGCGGAGCGCTACATCGTTTTTAAAAATTTCTTTTCACACTTCTATATGTGACAGACCCAACAGCCAATCGCAGATGCTGTCAAAGAGGATGGGCGTCTGTGATTGACTGTTTGAGTAATGTACAATCAGCCCATACATTCTAGTATGGTACTATGTATGGGCTGCTTTCAGGTTACTCAAGCAGCCAATCACAGACGCCCATTCTCTGTGTCAGCATCTGTGATTAGCTGTTGGCACTGTCACACATAGAGAAGTGTAAATATAAATAAATAAAGAAATAAATAATAAAGCAAAAATGACATAGCGCTCTGCAGAATTTTTGATTCTCAGCGCAGATAAAGTAGACAGCTACGGGCTGCCACCTATAGCTGCCTGGCTTTACCGTGGCTGCTGATCAAAAGTCAGGAAAGCCCAATGTTTTTTTAAATTATTAAAAAAAATAATTAAAAAAAAAAAGTGCGTGGGCTCCCGCCATATTTTGATCACCAGCCAGGTAAAACCAGGCAGCTGGGGGCTGGGATTCTTAGCATGGTAAGGCCCAAGAATTCTGGGCCCCCCACGCTGAAAACGGCAGCCTGCAGCCACCCCTGGAATTGGCGCATTCATCGTAGCGCCATTTCCAGGCGCTTTTATCCGGCTCTTCCAACGGCCCTGGTGGGGGGTGGCACGCTAGGTAATAATGGGGTTAGTACCAGCTTTGTATTATCAGCTGGCACTCAGCCTGAAATTCATGGCATCACGTCAAATTAGACATGGCCACCATGAATTTCTAGTAAACAGAAAAAAAAAAACACAGCAGAGAATTTTTTTTTTAAATAAAAATAAAACACAAAACACATGTAGGGACTCCATCTTTAATAAAAAACAAAATCATCGCTCCGACGTAATCCACGGGTCTTCTGTCTTCAGCTCTGCTACATCTTTGCTATCAGACAAATATACCTGCTGACAGAGATGAGCAGGCACAGAATAACACTAGAACACAGTTGTGAGAAAAGTGCTCAGCTGGCCTTCAGCCGCCGATCATGTTTTCCTGTGCGTTGCAAATAATGCATACTTTCAAAAGCATGCCTATTTTTGCAAGCGTTAGTATGCATTTTTGCAATGCAAGTCTACGGTACATTGCGTCTGTGCTGATTTACAATGGATCCGTTGTAACGCACAGCATAAACGCAATGTTAACACAGCCTAACAGCAGCGAGAAGAGAAGACGGAGCCCTGGAGACCGCCTAGTCAGTCTACTGGTGGTATTATCATGCCCATTGCCCAGTATGTCCTCCCAGCCTTTGTGGTACTATTATGCTCATTGCCCAGTATGTACTGCCAGCCTCTGTGGTACTATCATTCATGCTCACCCGGCATGTCCTGCCAGCCAGCCACTGGTGTTAGTACTAGCATGATAGTACCACACCACCAGTGGCTGGCAGGACATACTGGGCAATGGGCATGCATGATGGTACTGTGGCACCCCTGAGGGTTCGGTCGCCACAGAGGTGCTGCATCTCAGCCAGAGATGTGGCATCTCACTCTCAGGTAAGGAAGGAGTACAGCTCAGGACCCTAACATCTGCATCCAACACACACCACTCCATGTCAGCAGGAGGGGCAAGATGCCTCCCACGTACTGGCTGAGCCCCTTTCCTGGCTGGAGTGGGGGGAACCCAGAGAGGGGGAACCACATAGTGGGTGTGGGTGGAGGAAGTAGCTTAGGGGAGCACAAGGAGAGGAAGATATAAAATGGGAAGCCATCTTAGAAAGATAGATCAGTCAGAGGAAGAAAGTGAAGGGAGCAGAGGCTCTGCAGGAGCTCTGCTCCAGAGGCGGGCCTAGCCAGTGAGGCCCAAGTCTGAAGAGAAGGAGAGAATAGAGGAGAGGGTGCAGGAGAAAGGCTCCAGGAATCAAGAAAGGACCCTAAGGGTACGGGCCGTGCAGAAGGCCACCCGTACGCCCACTTCTGCCCGGTGGTGGAGGGGTAAGGCCATCTAAGGGGAACCGGTCCCTCAACTAGTAGAAGATTGCAAGTCTCAGCTAGAAACCGGAGGCTGCAGTACTTTATGTCCTGTAGCCACAAGTCCACGCCAGTCTCACCGAGAAGGTAGCCATATAGGGGGACGGAACAGACGTCGCCTGCCAAGACCCGCGGGTACCGGATTGGAGATACTAGATGTGAGGGCAGGGAAAAGTCCAGGGAGAGGACACAGAATGGGGTCCTGCTAAGTACTCCGGAGCTATCTGGGGGTGGACTGAACCCCTCACTGAGTAAGCACAGCACGATGAGGGAGATTACTTTGGCGCCTGTAATCTGGACTGCAATAACTGTGAGTAAAGACCCTGGGACTGCACTTCCCTGTCTCTGTGTTTCTTGCTGCGCCATCAACCCCTGCACTACAACGCCCAGCACAACCTGCAGTATCTTATATCCACACTGCCCGGAGCAAGCTCTTCCTGTGGAGAGCCACACCATCCCTCCTGCAGTAACATCAGCTTCAGAGGACTGCTCCGCAGCGGCGGCTCCCTTTAGCCGCATTCCACAGGTGGCGTCACGAACTCTATAAAAACTCTATAAATCCCCTATATATAGCCCCTTTTATTGACTGCCCTGGGTCACGGACCGGGTCACCGCCACTGTGATATTCCCCCAGCATCCACCGGCCCGGCACCGGGTACTCCACGGCCCAGGGGGCGCGTCAGTACCACCAGTGGCTGGCAGGACATGCTGGGCATGATAGTACCACACAGGCTGGCAGGACATACTAGGCATGATTCATGCCTAGCATGTCCTGCCAGCCTCCATGGTACTATCATGCCCACCCAACATGTCCTGCCAGCCAATGGTGGTGTGGTGCTATCATGCTAGTACTACCACCAGTGGCTGGCAGGACATGCTGGGCATGGGCATGAAAGTACCACAGAGGCTGGTAGGACATACTAGGCATGATTCATGCCTAGTATGTCCTACTAGCCTCTGTGGTACTATCATGCCCAGCATGTCCTGCCAGCCACTGGTGGTACCATCATGCATGCCCATTGTCCAGTATGTCCTGCCAGCATCTGTGGTACAATCATGCCCACCCATCATGTCCTGCCAGCCACTAGTGTTAGCACTAGCATGATAGTACCACACCACCAGTGGCTGGCAGGACATGCTGAGTGGGCATGATAGTACCACGGAGGCTGGCAGGACATACTAGGTATGAATCATGCCTAGTATGTACTGCTAGCCTCTGTGGTAATATCATGCTCACCTGGCATGTCCTGCCAGCCAGCCACTGGTGGTGTGGTACTAGCATGATAGTACCACACCACCAGTGGCTGGCAGGACATGCTGGGTGGGCATGATAGTACCACAGACGCTGGCAGGACATACTGGGCATGATTCATGCCTTGTATGTCTTGCCAGCCTCTGTGGTACTATCATGCCCACCCAGCATGTCCTGCCAGCCAGCCACTGGTGGTAGTAGTACTAGCATGATAGTACCACACCACCAGTGGCTGGCAGGACATGCCGGGTGGGCATGATAGTACCACAGAGGCTGGCAAGACATAATAGGCAGGCATGATTCCTGCCTAGAAGAAGAGAAAAGGCCAAATGTTCAATGCTGGACAGACCATAGTACCTAGACCCAGTGTCAGGCACCAAGTGTTATGATCTGCTACAAGCACTAAGGAAAGAAAGGAGATCTGTCCCTACAATAGAACTAAGCTAGATCCCTACGATGCAACGGGGAACCTGATCCTGCGATCAGACCCGCTAAAGTCCTCGTCTAGTCTGTACGAAGACCTATAGATGCAAGGGAGGGATCCCTACAAGAACTAGGGACTGGGATAAAGTTGGGCACCTCCTAGCAGAAATTGTAGCAGTAAAAGACAAACACACAACATAGAACATAAAGGTCCGAAGACCAAGCTAAAAAGACTGAGAAAGGTAACTAAGCACCAGGCTAACTTAAGAGTAGAAATTACAATGAAGTCCAGCAAGGCCAGGAGGGCGGAGCAGGATTAAATAGGCAAAAAAGGTCATGTGACCAGCAAACTAGAAAAAACCTAACAGGAGAGTTCTAACACCAAGTCCGTATTGCCTACTCCGATGAATACATATAAAGATAGGAGGACACTTGAGTATTATGGCAAACAATAAATATAATTTTATTTGAATACAAAATTCCAAGTTTAAAAGGACATATAAAATAACAATAGCAAGGGGGTAGGGTGGAAAGTGCCAGAGGCTGGGGAGTACCGAAGGGGGGCGGGCAGTATGCAATAATCAATTTATATATATGGTCAATGTAGACTTAGGTGAGTCATTGTTAATGTATACAACATAGAGCAAATAGCATATATTAAGAGTAACAGTTGATGAAATATGGCATACAGGGAGACCTTAACATTTTTAACTATCTGTATATAAGTACCTGGATACTACGAAAAGGGAGCTACAGGTGAGGACAAAAATCCCTATAGCACATAAATACATAGACTCACCACAAGAAAGCAAAGTGAAAAGAGCCCACGACCCCAACAGAGAGTCCCCAGCTGGGCAACGGGTAGGAACGCACCCCGACGCGCATTTCGGCGATCTTTTTCAAGAGGCGACCATATTTCATCAACTGTTACTCCTAATATATGCTATTTGCTCTATGTTGTATACATTAACAATGACTCACCTAAGTCTACATTGACCATATATATAAATTGATTATTGCATACTGCCCGCCCCCCTTCGGTACTCCCCAGCCTCTGGCACTTTTCACCCTACCCCCTTGCTATTGTTATTTTATATGTCCTTTTAAACTTGGAATTTTGTATTTAAATAAAATTATATTTATTGTTTGCCATAATACTCAAGTGTCCTCCTATCTTTATATGATTCATGCCTAGTATGTCCTGCCAGCCTCCATGGTACTATCATGCCCACCCAGCATGTCCTGCCAGCCACTGGTGGTAGTACATGCTGCTGGGCATAGTACCAGTAACCAGAGGCTGGCAGCGGGACATGCTGGGCAATGGGCATGATGATAATCATGCCCATTGCCCAGTAGTATTTACTGCCAGCCTCGGCCAGGGGTACTCCCAGTCACCCCCCCAGTCACTCCCCCTTCACCGGCCCCTGGTTTTCATACTCACGCGTCGAGATGAGCTGCATGCCTGCAGCCGCTGCCCGGGGCGACGCCGGGTCCATCCTCCACAGTGCGAACAGGAAGCAGTCCCAGAGCGATGATGTCATCGCCCTGAGACTGACCTCCTGTGCACATGCCGGCAGTGTCGCGCTGCGCAGAGGAGGCAGAGGGGCACTGCGGCAGCAGGCAGAGCAGGGAGATCGCTCTCCCTGCTTTGCCGCTGCAGAGGGCCCATCACTAATCATATTGGCAGTGCTGCCGATATGATTAGCGAATCGGGGGGGCCCTCTGTTCTCTGTAGAGGGCCCAGGAGTGGTAGGGGGGGCAGGGCTTGGGGGGTATGGCCATCGAGACCCGGGGCCCATAGGGGGTTTTCCCGATCCTCCGGTGGGCGAGTCCGCCCCTGCTAGTACATGACATCACTAAATATTTCATTAATGAAGTGCTGAAAGAAAAGCCACTGCTCTGCACAATCCAACATTTGGGGACACAGACAATTTGTCAGGCTAAATGTAAACACAAAAAAATAGTATAGTATAGTATAACATGTATTCAGGGTAACAAAAAATGTGCACATATGAATCTGCTCTCTGCTCTTTCTCTAGCTGTGTGCTTGTTCAAATGCCGTTAGCTCTATGTGTAAATACAAGGAAAACAGACCAAACAAACCACTGACTTAGCTAAATGTCTTACAGCAGAACCTATGATGAACTGTTATGAGCTTTATGTTCTACTTAATGCTACAGTTCTATTCACCAGAGCTGTCACTGGAGGAGTGTCCAACCTGTTAAAAATCATCAAGTATGAAAACTAAGGAGACTGCATTGCTCTGAACTGCTCAAGAGACAAAAAATATGTTTTGAGACAAACTTGCTTAGTTTGGACTGCTGTTCCATCTCTTTCTTTAGGCTCTGAAGCTTAGAGCATAGAGCAAGAGGCCGGTTCTACTGGAACATATACCCTGGCTTTATTTATGCTCTCTACTTGTGTTGCTTGGACTTATATATTCAAGATATTCATATCATATTGAACATCACCGGTGATGAACGCAGTATTTCATTGCAGATGGATGATAAACATGCAGTTTTCTGAAAAACACAAAAAGCCAGCTGAGAGAATTGGATGGTGAGGAAAACTTCATAGGTACCCGTGAAACTGAATGCAATGCTTTCTGAATATTCAGCACATAGCTGTGTGAGATGACCTCAAAAGACCTTGGGTGATGATGTCAAAGGTAGTTGTTAAGTCACAGCAGTAACCCAGCATGGAATTGCAGAGAGTGAACTGGCACTTGGGAAGAAACCAAGAGCTGGCATTTGAGCCAGAAGAGTTGAGTAACAATGCTTAATTTCAGGGACATAGCTATAGAAGTACAGAAGTTGTGGTCACACCAAGATACTGGAGCCCAAAGGGGCCCAAAATATAGCTCTTATATAAAATCACTCCTTTTAATAAATGCATTATGATAGATGGATGTTTTGCTATAGATTTTGGATTGAGATTTAGGAGCTTTAAATTACACGTCATTTGTTGTATATTTTAATATTTGTCTGTTCCTTTTAATTAATAAAAATGGATTAACACTTAATGTTTCCATTAATTGACAACAAATACAACTACCGTATATTCCGGCGTATAAGACGACTTTTGAAGACTGAAAAATCTTCTGTCTAGTCTGGGGTCGTCTTATACGCCGGTAATGCTTTTAAACTTTCAGAAATTGACATGCGGGGATACTCTGGGGGTGTTAATAAGCTGCCGTGGCCGTATCCCTGCCATGTCGGAGTTAATATAAGGTGGAGGGAGTTAAAATACGGCGGCGGTAGGTCCAGACAGTCAGCGCTTCTGTGCTGAAACGGACACATCGCTGCGTATTCCCAGCTCCGGACACAGCGCAGGGCTTCTGTGCTGACAGCTTTCACTTGTCACAGAAGCGCTGCGCTGTGTCCGGAGCAGGGAAGTTCGCATCGCTTCTGTGACAATATATGAAAAGCCGGCAATTCAGCAGCGGCATAAGCCGGCACCCGACAATTTAGAATAGAAAGAATAGAGCTTCACACATAGATTAGATAGATAGAAACATGTCAGTCACATATATATGAAGTACAGTGACAGTATTGCTTACTGTACTTGTCATTTAGTGTAAAGGATTTATTAAAACAAATAATAGTGTTTTCATGCACCGTCTCTTTAAAAAAGCCGGCCGGCAATTCAGCAGCGGTACCCGACAATTTATAACAGACAGAATAGAGCTTCACACATAGATTAGATAGATAGAAACATGTCAGTCACATATATATGAAGTACAGTGATAGTGTTGGTTACTGTACTTGTCATTTAGTATTAAAATAAAGGATTTATTATTAAAAAAATTGGCGTGGGGTTCCCCGTAATTTTAGGCTCTAGCGGAGGTTAAGCAGACGGCTGGGGCAGATGTTTGAAGCCTGGGAAGGGGGTAATACCCACGGAGCTTCCCAGGCTACTAATATCAGCCCCCAGCTGAATACATAGCCTTTACTAGCTATTAAAATGGGGGACCCCCCAAAAAAAATGACGTGGGGTCCCCCCTAATTTAATAGCTAGCAAAGGCTAGGCAGACAGCTGGGTGCTGATATTAATAGCCCAGGAAGGGAGCCATGAATATTGGCCCCCTCCCAGGCTAGAAACACCAGCCGTCAGCCGCCCCAGAAATGGCGCATCCATAGGATGCGCCAATTCTGGCACTTAGCCTCGCTCTTCCACGCTGCCCTGGTAAGGTGGCAGGGGGTAATAGGGTTGGGGTTGATGTCAGCTTATAATGCCAGCTGACATCAAGCCCAGGTTAGTAATGGAGAGGCGTCTATAAGACACCCCCATTACTAACCCCATAGTCAAAGTTAAAAAAAACACAAACACCCAGAATAAAGTCCTTTAATTGAAATAAAGACACAATTCTTTATTGTTCTAAATTAAACCATACTTACCGTCACGCCCATTCCAGCTGAAGCCAACGATCTCCTGCAATAAAAGAAAAATAATAAACCAACCTCATCCTTACCTTTCCATGGCTCCCAGGACCGGTCCAGCTCTGCTACATCGAGATGACAGGCTGGACCGCAGCAGAACGCCGCCATCCAGCCTGTCATCCCGCAGACACTGAGAAGCGCAGGCATGCTTGCGCTCTGCAGTGTCTGGCTGTGACGGCATCCAGATGAGCCGACAATGAACTCAGCTCACCTCCTGGACGTCCGTCACTGACAGCGTGGGAAACTTCTACTGCGCATGCGGGGAGCAGGAGAATTTTCCCACGCTGTCAGTGACGTGCATGAGGTGAGCCGAGTTCATTGGACATGATCTCGGCTCATCTGGATGCCGTCACAGTCAGACACTGAGGAGCACAAGCATGCCTGCGCTTCTCAGTGTCTGCCGCATGGCAAGCTGAACGGCAGCGTTCTGCTGCGGTCCAGCCTGTCATGTGAATGTAGCAGAGCTGGACCGGTCCTGGGAACCATGGAGAGGTAAGGATGAGGTTGCTTTATTATTTTACTTTTATTGCAGGAGATCGTTGGCTTCAGCTGGAATGGGCGTGATGGTAAGTATGGTTTAATTTAGAACATTAAAAAATTGTGTCTTTATTTCAATTAAAGGACTTTATTCTGGGTGTTGTGTTTTTTTTAATTACTTTACTAGAAATTCATGGTGGTCATGTCTAATATTGGCGTGACCCCATGAATTTCGGGCTTAGGGCCAGCTGATAATGCCAAGCTGGCCCTAACCCCTTTATTACCCAGTGAGCCACCGCATCAGGGCCCTGGATGAGTTGGGTACAGCGCCAGAAGATGGCGCTTCTATGAACGCGCCATTTTCCGGGGTGGCTGCGGACTGCAATTTGCAGCGGGGGGGGCCCAGAAAGCTTGGGTCTCCCTGCGCTGCAGATTCCAGCCCCCAGCTGCCTAGTTGTACCTGGCTGGACACAAAAATAGGGCGAAGCCCCACGTCTTTTTTTTTTAATTATTTCATGAAATAATTAAAAAAAAAAGGGCTTCCCTATATTGTTGTGTCCGGCCAGGTACAAATAGGCAGCTGGTGGTTGGGGGCAGCCCGTTCCTGCGTGCTGTACCTGGCTGGACACAAAAATATGGCGAAGCCCACGTCAACATTTTTGGGAAAAATTAATTACAAAATTAATAATAATTTAGGGACTGCATCTTTATTAACCCCTCAATTGTCATTTAGTGTTAAAATAAAGGATTTTTTAAAAAGAAAATTGGCGTGGGATCCACCATCATTATAGTCTCTAGCGGAGGTTAAGCAGACGGCTGGGGCAGATGTTTGAAGTCTGGGAAGGGGGTAATACCCACGGAGCTTCCCAGGCTACTAATATCAGCCCCCAGCTGAATACCTAGCCTTTACTAGCTATTAGAATGGGGGACCCCCCCAAAAAATGACGTGGGGTCCCCCCTATTTTAATATGTTTATGAGTGACAGTTTTCCTGCTATATACCTGCATGTCATAAGAATTTAAATTAAAAAAGGACCATGTTAAATTCAAATCTGTTTTTTTTTAATTTTTACCGGTGTTTGGTATGCGTTGGAAAAGGGGTAGTCTTATACGGTGAATATATCCTAAACTCTATATTTTAACAGGAAAGTAGGGGGGTCGTCTTATACACCAGGTCGTCTTATACGCCGGAATATACGGTACATTAAAGTTTACCATACACATTAGATAGCAGTTGGACAAAAGATCATTTGGCTAATAGCCATCTCTCCCAACTCACCCATACATGGGAACACTCAGCATATTTACCCTCTGAACAAAAGGACAAGGCAATTGAATTCCAACTACCCAGTCCTTATGCCTGGGTGGTTGGTCGATCCCCCCAAAATCAGTGGGTTTGGATGGCTTTATCTATAGTGTGCGGATGACTTTAGGATAAATGTTTTAACCTATAGATGAAACATCTGTCACTAGGGACTGTGGGTACCTACATGATCCCTTGAACTAGGGGCGCCCTAGTCTATCCCTGTCCCCCGGATTACTCCTGAAGGTGGAGACGCCAAGTTCTCGTACCTATCTGTGCTCTTAATTTAACCCTTATCCTATCCGTCCTCCACCAAGGGAGGTAAAGGGCTGAAGTGTATAGGAAAACACTAACCTGACAGACAGAAGTTAACAGACAATGACAAAAGAAAACTACAATCATACAAATACACTCACAAAACAATAGGGTGGGAAGCAGAGGAGGTATAGCGAGGGGAAACCAAATGTGAAAGGATAAAGAAAAACATGCAAATCAACTCCACGCCGCAATCTCCAGAAAAACTCTTCAACCGCCAACTCCAAACTCTCAGCTTTTTCCTTCATCACCAAACCAGGAAGTAGAATTATCACTGGCAATTCCCAAGTGTCAATGATGAGCATATATGCCAGAGGGGAGTGGCCAACACAGAACAGATGAGACAACTCAGGATGGAGAGCTCCAGGGGATCAACTGAGCTGATTAACCCTTGCTATGACAGCAAGGAAACCTGCACTGTTTAATAGGATAATGTAGCACTTCTAATAAGTGCAGGAGTTCATGTAACCAGATGCCGCGATCTTCTGGCCCCTTCTCTGTCGCAGTATCCCCATGACAGCATCAGTGCTATAAAACAAACATAACAATAGCATATTTTTGTGCTCCATTAAATTAGTTTAATATTAAATTGTATTTTGTACTCAGCATTTAACATCAGCTTTTGCGCTATGTAAACTGTATAAAAGCACCTATTTAAATTGTAAATGGATCTAGTAAAGCTGGATGCAGTCGTTAAACTTGAAAAATTGGGATAAAATTTACCAAATCTATAGGAAAATAGATTTTTGCTTGGCTCCTATGTTGTATTTGAGTCGTGTTTCTGTTTTCTCTAAATTGCATTCCTTAAGTGTATTTTTCTCTTATAGTTAGGCATAATATTGATATATTTTTTAATGCTATCAATTATGTTATATTTGATTCTAGTTTTTGTAATCTCTTTTTTCTAACCTCTTTTTATAGACACTACAACTGTCGGATAAGATTTGCAAAAGCAAAACAAAAGCAGCGGCCAATGGAAAATTACTCAAATGAAGGCGGCCATTTGACGCAAAGACAAAGGTTATAGTCATACTCAGTCAACAGAGTTTATGACAAATGAGAATCCAGGCTTCCAGATGAATTTCAGTTTAGTTATTTTTGTTTTAATGTATGTGTGAATCAATTAATCCTGTCATACAAGGGCATCGTAAACTGTGTGCTAGAGTTAATGAGTCAGACATTATCACATCATTACACCAGCTGGCATAATGTAGCATGTGTTGTTTGTCATAATATACACTGCCATGCTTAACAACCATTAATTGTTTACACGAGCAGTCATATTTTTCTTCAAAGAACCTTCAGTGACTTTTTAGAGAATTAAATGCTTATTCATGATATAAACTAGCTCAAGAACAACACAAAAATGCCCACAGAGTTTTGCTAAAATCTGCAAAGAGGTGCCAGTTGTAAAGCTGTCCAATGTCTAAAATGAAAACTTTTCCAACTCTTACAAGTTTGAATCACGTTATACAGGAATATCTTTTCAAGTAACAATAAACCTAGAAATAAATGTACTTAACCTCAGCAAGAGATACATGCTTGTCAGTCTGTGATACATGTTGTATCTTACAGAGCACTAAGAGGAGGCTCCAACGGCAGCCAGTTGTCTCACAGCCAGATACAAGACAGTGAGAGGAGCATGGCGGAGCTCATATGACAAACTTAATTTATATCAATATATTTCAGCTTTAATTGTAATATGAGGCAAAATTGGTTCAAAGGGAATGTGATTAAAAGAGAAATAAGGGGAATATTTTTTTTCTAGGCCCTTTTTGTTTGACCATCTTAATCTAGTCAGCGTTTGATCAGAGTGAGAAGAAGATGGAGAAAAAAATGTCTCCATCGTCTACATTCTGGCAGTCTATGGAAATCGGACTGCACTCAGATGTCATCCGAGTGCAGTCCAATGTTTTCCACAGACTCATTGACTTGCATGGCCGAATGCAATCCAATTATTGACATGTAGTGGTCATGTAGTGTTTTTTATTTCCTCAGACCAGCTTGATCCATGGAAAAACTAGGTCCCATATCATAGCATTGGTCCAAGTGCAATCTGATGTTTTGTCGGATCACACTCAGACTGATAATACGGTTGTCTGCACGAGTTTTTTGCAAATAAAATACATTGGCTAAAACTATACAATGCCTCATTAAAAGGTATGTCATTACTGGTGATTTTTCATATTAAGTCTGCACACATGGGGAAAATCATTATTTCTACCCATTATATTATTTGTTTTATAGTATTTTCACATTTTCGCCAGCAGCATGGGGACATTATAAAGTAGAACCAAGTAGTGTAACTTTGAACCCAGTACTAGGGTGAGATGAAAAACTTACTAAAGCCGTGAAACAACTTTTCTTTGTGTGTCTCTCTACCTTTGCTTTTATCCAGGAACTAACTCACTCAACTTCCCCACCCACATATTCATAGAGATATTCTCCCAATCTGACCCCCTTAAACTTTTATCTTTGGGGTCATCTGAAGGCAATTGTCTATGCTGTGAAGATACGAAATGTGCAGCATCTGAAACTACGGATACTGGACGCCTGTGCTAGCATTTCTTCTGCGGTGTTGCTATCAATGTGTCAAGAGTGGGAGAAGAGGGTTGCATTGACAATCCAACACAATGGGCAGCACTTTGAACACATTTTATAAGTGGTCATAAACTTGTAAATAACTCATGAAAGAATAAAGTTACGTTAAAACCAAGCACACCATTGTTTTTCTTATGAAATTCTCAATAAGTTTGATGTGTCACATGACCCTCTTATCATTGAAAAAAATAAAGTTGGATCCAAAATGGCTGACTTCAAAATGGTCGCCATGGTCACCACCTATCCGGAAAAGTTTTCCCCCTCCCATATGCTAATGTGCCACAAACAAGAAGTTGATATCACCAACCATCCCCATTTAATTTAGGTGTATCCATATAAATGAGCTACCCTGTACATTTGCATGTAATCTGATCACCTAGCGAGCAGATAATATATTTAATTTCAAGACAAATTTTAGCTTTTTTTGAGTGTGACTAACCAGATTGGTATCTCCTGTTTATGAGAGTTGTTGATAGGTATACACCAGGATACATTTGATTTATAAATTGAATAGGTATTGAAAAGGTATACCTGGTAATAGATGAACAGATCCACAGAGCTACAAGGATCCCAAGAAGCAGCCTGCTGGATTACAGACAGAGGTAGGACAACAACAGGGTGCCTCTGTGGTCACATACAACCCCCACATGAACATCCTAAGGAAAATTGGTGCTGATCTCCCACCCATATTCCACAAAGACCACAGACTGAAATATTCCCAGAACTACCACTTATGTCCTACAAACAGCCCCCTAACATATATCAGGTGATGTGTATTTGTGTAATGAGACAGGGTGTATGGACCAAATGGATGTGCTTGTGACTGGATCAAAAACAGGTGCAGACCTCCACTTCAACTCAGAAAAGGTGACGCCACCGGAAGGTGAGTATAAGTACGGGGTCACGTGGCTTACATTTAAAGCGCGACTCCAGCGCTGAAAAAAATATCACTGAATGATGCTTTGACAAACGAAAATAAACAATTGAGATGAAAATAGTTTTTAAGAAATAAATAATCACACTTTTACTCTCTTAAATAATCAGGCTCAGCACTGTAGTTGTTTAATAATAAAATTAATATTCAAAATACAAAATACCTAATACTTGTGCACACAGTATAGTTACAACTAGAGACGAGCAGATATGATGGCAGCGGAATTCGCGAGAAGCGAATTACAAAAAAATCTGTATCCTAGAGAATACAGACTGTTGTAATATTCAAGTAGAATTTAATTCCACATAAATAAACTTGTTCAACTCTAGTTACATTCACAATTCTTAAGACTTAAAAGCTTAAAATTATAAGAATTTTTATTCCATTCAAAGTGCATACAACTTTTTTTCTGTTGGTTCAAATTATGGGTACAGTATTTGTCAAGCAATGTTCAAAGTATGCTGTCTGTTAGCAAACTTGTTGATTGCTTCCAATTACAACCATGAAAGATGTGAATGTAACTCTGGAAGATAATGCAGGACAGGACATTATTATTATTATTATTATTATTTATATAGCACCATTGATTCCATGGTGCTGTACATAAGAAGGGGTTACATACCAAATACAGATATCACTTACAGTAAACAAACTAACAATGATAGACAGACAGGTACAGAGGGAAGAGGACCCTGCCCTTGCGGGCTTACATTCTACAGAAAAGGGAAGGAGACAGTAGGTTGGGCGGTTGCAATAGCTCCCGTGTTTTTGAGGTGGCAGCAAGCAAGGTCATGGCAAGATGTAAGCTTGTTTGAAGAAATCCGTTTTCAGGTTCCGTCTGAAGGATCCAAGTGTGGCAGATAATCGGACGTGTTGAGGCACAGAATTCCATAGTGTCACGGTCTCCACACTTTCCTTGTCTGCTATGTTACTATTGTGTGGAGGCTGTCAGTCTGTTTTGGTTTTGCTGGGTTGTTTCTGCAATCATCTGTTTTCACTTCCCTTGATTAGTCTTCTACTTAAGCATGCTAGCTCCTTCACCCAGTGTCAATTGTACACTTGCTATTGCCTGCGTAGGACTGATCTCTCTGTGCTCTGTGCCTGACCCAGCCTGACTATTTTCCCTTACCTGGATTTTGACCATTTGCCTGTTATCTGACTACTCTTTTGTCTGCTCCCTTTGTACTGCACCATCTTCCTGGACTTGACTTTGGATTGTTTGACCTCCCTCTATTTATCCAGTAAGTAGCACTTATATAATATTTCTTTCAGTAATATTAGTCTCTTCTCTCCTCTTCTGAGACTGTTATTTCTGTAGTGATTCGCGTCACACATAGGATGGGGATATTCGGGAGAAATCTTGGAGGCGATTGGGCGAGGAACAGATAAGTGTGGAGGAGAGAAGGAGGTACTAGGAGGACTGGAGATTACGTAAGGGAATGTATCGGGAGATCAGTTCAGAGATGTATGGAGTAAAGAGGTTATGGATGGCTTTGTAGGTCAGTGTTAGTAGTTTGAACTGGATATGCTTGGCAATTGGGAGCCAGTGAAGGGATTTGCAAAGGGAGGTAGCAGAGGAGTAGCGAGGCAAGAGATGGACCAGTCGCGCAGCAGAGTTAAGGATGGACTGGAGGGGTGTGAGAGTGTTAGCAGGTAGGCCACAGAGGAGGATGTTGCAGTAGTCGAGGTGGGAGATGATGAAGGCATCCCCAAGCAGTTTAGTAGGAGACAGTAAGTTGGGGGGGTTGCAATAGCTCCCGTGTTTTTGAGGTGGCAGCAAGCAAGGTCATGGCAGGCTGTAAGCTTGTTTGAAGAGATGGGTTTTCAGGTTCTGTCTGAAGGATCCAAGTGTGGCGGATAATCGGACGTGTTGAGGCACAGAATTCCATAGGAAGGGGGATATTCGGGAGAAATCTTGGAGGCGATTGGGCGAGGAATAAATAAGTGTGGAAGAGAGAAGGAGGTACTAGGAGGACTGGAGATTACGTAAGGGAATGTATCGAGAGATCAGTTCAGAGATGTACGGAGGAGAGGGGTTATGGATGGCTTTGTAGGTCAGTGTTAGTAGTTTGAACTGGATACGCTTGGAAATTGGGAGCCAGTGAAGGGATTTGCAAAGGGGGGTAGCAGAGGAGTAGTGAGGCGAGAGATGGACCAGTCGCGCAGCAGAGTTAAGGATGGACTGGAGGGGTGTGAGAGTGTTAGCAGGTAGGCCACAGAGGAGGATGTTGCCGTAGTCGAGGCGGGAGATGATGAGGACATCCCCAAGCAGTTTAGTATATTGAGGGTTGAGGAAAGGATGGATTCTGGAAATATTTTTGAGCTGGAGGCGACAGGAGGTGGCGAGAGCTTGGATGTGGGGTTTGAAGGACAGGGCAGAGTCAAGGGTTACTCCAAGGCAGCGGATTGCCGGTACAGGGGAAAGTGTGATGGCATTTATTGTGATAGAAAGATCAGGTGGGGAAGATATTCGAAATGGGGGAAAGATGAGGAGTTCAGTTTTGTCCACATTGAGCTTGAGGAAGCGGGAGGAGAAGAAGGAGGATATGGCTGCTAGACATGCTGGGATTCTGGACAGCAGAGATGTGATGACTGGGCCAGAGATGTAGATCTGGGTTTCATCAGCATACAGATCGTACTGGAAGCCATGGGATTTTATGAGCAGCCCCAGGCCAAGGGTATAGATTGAGAAGAGTAGGGTCCTAGGACAGAGCCTTGAGGGACTGCAACAGAGAGGTGGTGGGATGAGGAGGTAGGGTGAGAGTGGGAGATGCTAAATGTGCGGGTAGAAACATATGAGGAGATCAAATATAGGGCAAGGTTTTTGACGCCGGAGGAAGAGAGGATCTGTAGTAGAAGGCAGTGGTCAACTGTATCGAAAGCTGAGGACAGGTCAAGAAGAAGGAGTACAGAGAATTGTCTGTTAGCTTTGGCTATAAGTAAGTCATTGGTGATTTTGGTAAGGGCAGTTTTGGTGGAATGGTGGGGGCGGAAACCGGATTGTCTGTTGCTGAAGAGAGAGTTAGATGAGAAGTGGGAGGAATGTTCAGCATGAACATGTTTCTCAAGTAGTTTGGTGGCAAATGGGAGCAGCGATATGGGGAGGTATCTGGACAGGGTTGTTGGGTCATGGGATGGCTTTTTGAGGATGGGTGTGATTGTGGCATGTTGGAAGGCAGCAGGGAAGGTACTAGAAGTTAGTGATAGGTTGAAGAGATGGGTTAGGGATGGGATGAGTGTGGGGGTGAGGTTGGGGAGGAGTTAGGATGGGAGAGGGTCGAGTGCACAAGTGGTGAGGTGTGATTTGGAGAGGAGAAGAGTAAGGTCTCTTTCTGTGATGTTGGGGAGGGAGGTTATGGGGGAAGGGCAATGGTGAGGAAAACAAAGGGGTTGTGGTGGTCAGACAGTAAAGACTTGCCGTGTTTGGTCAATCTTGTTTTTGAAGTGTGTGGCAAACTCCTCAGCAGAGATGATGGAGGTTGGAGGGGGCAGTGGAGGGCGGAGGAGACAGTTAAAAGTGTTGAATAGCTGTTTGGGGTTGTAGGATAGGGAAGATATGAGGGTTGTGAAGAAGGCCTGTTTAGCAGAGGTGAGTGCCGATTTGAATGCGAGTGTTGCTTGTTTGAATGCAGTGAAGTCATCTTGAGTATGTGTTTTCTTCCAATGCCGCTCTGCAACCCTTGACCTGTCACATGACTCAATGACGTCATCGCAGGTCCTTTCACACCACCGCAACCCATACAACAGACCAGATGGAGCGGAGAAAATACCGGGGGCCATCGGAAGGTAAGTATAATCTTTATTTTTTATTTTTTTATTTTTACCATTTTTCTTCTTTTTTTTTAAACTATTACTTGGTCACACTATATAAATCCATGCCGGTTGCATGGATTTATATAGTGTGACCAAGTTGTCAAGCACTTTTCCAAGTGATGCTAAAATCGCTTGGAAAGTGCTTGTCAACCCGCATGCAGAAATGCATTCAAAAACAGTTGACAAACGCTTAAACCTGGCAGGAAAAACGCATGTAAAATTCGCATGCGTTTTTCCTGCCAGGGAGAAGCAGAAAAAATATGCAGCATTTCTGCATCGTGGGCGCATAGCCTTAGGGACTAGTGTGTATTGGGATCAAAGGATTGAGGTGATAAATAGTGATAAGCGAGCACTAAAATGCTAAAATTGGAATGCTCGAGTGCTCGGTCTGAGTAACTAGCCCAATGTAAGTCTATGGGAAACTCAAGCAGTTTTCCGGAGGCTCCCCTTGGCGGTCTGCAGAGGGTCTAAAAATTGCCCAAATCGATGGGAACAGTGCTCAAATGACATGGGAACAGCATGGGGAAGACCCCTGGAAGCATTTCTGACTCCCAGGTCACTGCTGTCAACAATGTTGTCAGAGGTATTACGCCACTTTTACGGACTCACAATAAAATATGCAAAAACAAAACCAAAATGGATTTTCCTGGGAAATATGATAGGGAACGTCCTTTCCAGGGTAATGACTTGTAGATAAGGCAAAATAAATAACCAAAAACAAAAATGCTCCACCACACATTGGGCTATGTTCACACATAGCGTTTTTGATGCGTTTTTGCACTTTTGCATTGCTTTCAACCAAGACAAATGCATTCCCGGGGAAATGTCATTTTAACATTTTACAACCTTATCTGGCCATGTGGTGTGTGACACATCATCAGACACATGCATACAGTGCTGAAAAGACATGGGAACAGCATGGGGAAGACCCCTGGAAGCATCTCTGACTCCCAGGTCACTGCCTAAGTGTGCCCATCATAAGTGATCCTTGGCGCATGCGAAGATGCCTCGCGCCATGCACCTGTTACTACAGACTTGCAATAATCACCGTCGATGTCCTTGACCCAGCGCAGAGTTCAGTTGTCCCTACCCCATTCCTTGGAATGCAAGCGCAAGTATTCAGCCACCCACCCACAGGCTGTAATATTATAGTGCCAATTTTTTGACAGTTGCTTGCACTTGAAATGGGGCCTTTTAGGCTTGTGGAGGCGGAAGCTGTCCACAAACTCATGGCAGTGGCGACCGGGTGTCCATACCCGGTCCCCAGGAACTACTATTTCTCCCGTTGTTGTCTCCGCCTTCCACAAGCACGGATCTCGCAACATTACCCGTGCCCTCCCCAGTGCACTTACTGGAAAGGACCGCCTAACCAAAAACACATGGACAGGTGAATGTGATAGTACATAGCCAGTCCACATTAAAAATGGAGCCATAGAGTGTCTGGGAACCTTCCCACACACTTTTCTTAGCCAGGGCTCCTTCTCAGCCGAGTTGGACGGGCCCACCAGAGAACCGGAGGCTCCTCCGGTACGCCCTGGCTTCTCCTTCAGGAGAGTTCATAGTAGCGAGGTGACGCCATGATAATGATAGAGGCCACCATTTGCTTAGTTTTTTGTTACTTGGAATGCAAGCGTGAGTATGCAGCAAGACACCCACCCACAGGCTGTAATACTATACTGCCAAATTTTTGAACGCTGCTTGCAATTGAAATGTGGTCTTTTAGGCTCATGGAGGCGGAAGCTGTCCACAACCTTATGGCGACGGCGGCCGGGTGTCTATACTCGGTCCGCAGCCGCCAATATACTCGGTCCCCAGCCGCCAAATGCCGTCTCCTCCTTCCACAAGCATGGGTCCTACAACATTACCCGTGCCTTCCCCAGTGCACTAACTGGGAAGGACCGCCTAACCACAAACATGGGGACAAGTGAATGTGGCCAGGCACAGTACGGAGCAAGTCCACAGCTTGTGGGTGAGTTGTATTTCACCACAGCCATATTTTTTAGCTCGGTGAAAGGACTGACTTGGGAAACCATATCTACTCCGGCTGTCATTTCTCCCAGGAAGTCATCTAATGCAGCTTGTCGCATAAGCAATGGCAGCCCGTCCAACATCAGCTCACACTTGTCGGTGGTGTTTCGACACACAAACATTTTTCTTTGCCCTTTAATTTCATGACTACAGAGTTCGGCAATGGCCTAATCTGCAATGCGGTTTCAGAAATAACATGCATAAGAACGTCCAATCCACATTAAAAAATCAACCATAGAGTGTCTGGGAACCTTCCCACAACCACAAACTTTTCTTAGTCAGGGCTGATTCTCGGCAGGGTTGGACGGGCCCACCAGAGAACCAGAGACTTCTCCGGCGGGCCCTGGCTTTTCCTTCAGGAGAGTTCATAGTGCTGAGGTGAAGCCATGATGATAATAGAGACCACCATTTGCTTAGTTTTGTTACTTGGAATGCAAGCGCAAGTATGCAGCCAGCTACCCACCCACAGGCTCCAATACTATACTGCCAAATTTTTGACAGCTGCTTGCACTTGAAATGTGGCCTTTTAGGCTCATGGAGGCGGAAGCTGTCCAAAACATCATGACGGCGGTGGCCGGGTGTCCATACTCGGTCCCCAGCCGCCACTATTTGTCCCGGTGTCATCTCCGCCTTCCACAAGCACAGGTCCACAACATTACCCATGCCCTCCCCAGTTCACTTACTGGGAAGCACCACCTAACCACAAACACGTGGTCAAGTGAATGTGGCCAGGGACGGTATGGAGCCAGTCCACAGCTTTTTTTCTGAGAGTTGCATGTCACTACAGCCATATTCTTTAGCTTGGTGAAAGGACTTGGGAAACCGTAACTACTCCAGCTATCATTTCTCTCGGGAAGTCCTCTAAAGCTGCTTGCACCTGAAATGTGGCCTTTTAGGCTTGTGGAGGCAGAAGCTGTCCACAACCTCATGGCGACGGCCGGGTGTCCATACTCGGTCCCCAGCCGCCACTTTTATTCTCAGTGTCGTCTCTGCCTTCCACAAGCACAGATCAAGTAACATTACCTGTGCCCTCCCCAGTGCACTTACTGGGAAGCACCGCCTAACCACAAACACGTGGTCAAGTGAATGTGGCCAGGGAAGGTATGGAGCTAGTCCACAGCTTGTCGGTGAGTTGTGTTTCACCACAGCCATATCATGTCCAATGAACTCAGCTCACCTCATGTACGTCACTGACAGCGTGGGAGAATTCTCACGCTGAAGCGCTGAGTGCAGGAGAATTTTCCCACGCTGTCAGTGACGTGCATGAGGTGAGCCGAGTTCATTGGGCATGAACTCACCTCATGCACGTCACTGACAGCGTGGGAAAATTGTCCTGCACTCAGTGCTTCAGCGTGAGCATTCTCCCACACTGTCAGTGACGTACATGAGGTGAGCTGAGTTCATTGGACATGAGCTCACCTCATGCACGTCACTGACAGCGTGGGAGAATTCTCACGCTGAGTGCAGGAGAATTTTCCCACGCTGTCAGTGACGTGCATGAGGTGAGCTGAGTTCATTGGACATGAACTCACCTCATGCACGTCACTGACAGCGTGGGAAAATTCTCACGCTGAAGCGCTGAGTGCAGGAGAATTTTCCCACGCTGTCAGTGACGTGCATGAGGTGAGCTGAGTTCATTGGACATGACCTCGGCTCATCTTGATGCTGTCACAGCGAGACACTGAGGAGCGCAAGCATGCCTGCGCTTCTCCGTCTCTGCGGCATGGCAAGCTGGATGGCAGCGTTCTGCTGCGATCCAGCCTGTCATCTCGATGTAGCGGAGCTGAAGCTGTCCTGGGAACCATCGATAGGTAAGGATGATGTTGCTTTATTATTTTTCTCTTATTGCAGAAGACATTGGCTTCAGCTGGAATGGGCGTGATGGTAAGTATCGTTTAATTTAGAACAATAAAGAATTGTCTTTATTTTAATTAAAGGACTTTATTCTGGGTGTTTGTTTTTTTTTTACTTTGACTATGGGGTTAGTAATGGGGGTGTCTTATAGACGCCTCTCCATTACTAACCTGGGCTTGATGTCAGCTGGCATTATAAGCTGACATCAACCCCAGCCCTATTACCCCACTGCCACAGCTACAGGGCAGTGGGAAGAGCGAGGCTAAGTGCCAGAATGGGCACATCCTATGGATGCGCCATTTCTGGGGTGGCTGATGGCTGGTGTTTCTAGCCTGGGAGGGGGCCAATATTCATGGCACCCTTAATGGGCTATTAATATCAGCCCCCAGCTGTCTGCCTAGCCTTTGCTAGCTATTAAAATAGGGGGGACCACACGTCATTTTTTTGGGGGGGTCCCCCATTATAATAGCTAGTAAAGGCTAGGTATTCAGCTGGGGGCTGATATTAGTAGCCTGGTAAGCTCCATGGGTATTACCCCCTTCCCAGGCTTCAAACATCTGCCCCAGCCGTCTGCTTAACCTCTGCTAGAGAGTAAAATTACGGGGAACTCCACGCCAATTTTTTTTTTAATAAATCCTTTATTTTAACACTAAATGACAAGTACAGTAACCAACACTGTCACTGTACTTCTTATATATGTTACTGACATGTTTCTATCTATCTAATCTATGTGTGATGCTCTATTCTTTCTGTTATAAATTGTCGGGTACTGCTGCTGAATTGCCGGCCGGCTTTTTTAAAGAGACGGTGCATTAAAACACTAATATTTTTTTTAATAAATCCTTTACACTAAATGACAAGTACAATAACCAACACTGTCACTGTACTTCTTACATATGTGACTGACATGTTTCTATCTATCTAATCTATGTGTGATGCTCTATTCCTTCTTGTCTAAATTGTCGGGTACCGCTGTATGCCGCTGCTGAATTGCCGGCCGGCTTTTTTAAAGAGAGCGTCTTCTGAGCAGTTTGTCAGCTTTTGGACACCTTTGAAGGTGTTTTCTATGTGTTTCTATGTGTTTTTGTTTCCTGCCATTGGTTTTAACGGTGTTCGACGGTGTTCTAAGGTGTTCGAGGAACAGTTCGACGAGTAGTTCCTCGAACATCCCGGTGTTCGACGAACCGAACCGAACCCGAACACTACGGTGGTGGCTCAACACTAGTGAAGACAGAGGTGCATGGGAATAGAGTTAGACCTCCCCCAAAAAAGACACAGTATTTGAGTTTATGTTACGCTGCAATCATTCGGTGGTGTTGAGAAGTCTTGCCCAATCCAACCCTTGATCATTTTTATAAGAGTCAGCCTGTCAGCATTTTCAGTTGAAAGGCAAAGGTGCCTATCAGTTATAATTCCTCCGGCGGCACTAAAAACCCTCTTTGACAAAACACTAGCGGAAGGGCAGGCCAGGACCTCCAAGGCGTAGAGAGTCAGTTCATGCCATGGGTCCAGCTTGGATACCCAATAATTCTAAGACACAGAGGAATCACGGAGGACATTGGTACGGTCGGCAAGGTACTCCCTCACCATCTTCTGAAACTTTGCACTCCTTGTGATAGTACCCCCCTGCCTCAGGGCCTGTGCGATGGGAGGGTCTGAGAAAACTGTCCCAGAACTTTGACAGTGTTCCCCTGCCTCTGCTCGATTGCATTTGTGGCTCTCTCGCATGTACTACTTATTTGTCCAACGAGCTGTCACCTCTGCCGCCAGCGTTTTCAGATGAAATTTTTTTCACTAATTCCACAACAATGACCTTCTCGTACTGCCCCATTTTATTAGGCCTGTCCTGCAAAGGAATAAGAAACATAAAGTTCTCCCTGTAGCGTGGGTCTAGAAGCGTCTCCAACCAGTAATGACTGTCACCCAAAATTTGGACAACTCGAGGGTCACGGGAAAGGCAGCGTAACATAAACTCAGCCATGTGTGCCAGACTGCAAAGAGGCAAGACTTCCGTGTCCTCACCAAGAGGATGACAGACCATGCTCTCCTCCTCGTCCTTCTCCTCTTCCTCCTCCTCCCTGTCCTCAGGCAATCCACGCTGAACAGACGGTATGGCAGTTGTGCAGGTAGTACCATCTATAGCACAGGAAACTAGCTCCTGTACTTCCTTCTCCCCCTCCTCTTCCTTATTGTCACCCAATCCACGTTGGGATGAGATGAGGCTGGGCTGTGTATAATCACTCTGTATGATTTCTTGCTCCATCTCATCGTGTTCCGCCTGCAATGCATCCTCTTTAATTGAGAGCAGAGAGCGTTTTAGAAGACAGAGAAGCGGGATGGTGACTATAATTTTGGCGTCATCACCGCTCACCATCTTGGCGGTGTCCTCAAAGTTTTGGAGGATGGTACAGATGTCTGACATCCATGTCCACTCCTGAGGTTTTATGTGTGGAGTCTGACCTGAATACTGATTGCCTTGTTTATGCAGGTAGTCAACAATTGCCCTCTTCTGCTCACAAATCCTTCCCGACATCTGCAATGTAGAGTTCCAATGCATGGGGACATCACACACCAGTCGGTGAGCTGGAAGCTGCAAACGCTGCTGAAGCACGGCAAGAGCGGTGGAAGCTGTAGCTGACTTTCTAAAATGGGCATACAGGTGGCGTACTTTGATAAGCTGATCCGAAAGATCCGGGTAGGTTTTGAGAAGCCGCTGAACTACGAGGTTAAGCACATGGGCCAGGCATTGTACGTGTGTGAGCTCGCCTCAGAGCCGCCACCAGATTCCGGCTTTGCTCACATATGACCATGCCTGGCTGTAGGTTCAGCAGTGTTAGCCACAGATCTGCCTGCTTTCAGAGCAGTCCATAACTCTTCAGCATTGTGTGGTTTGTCACCTAAGCATAATAGCTTCAGCACAGCTTGTTGCTGCTTGGCCGAGGCAGTGCTTCCAGCTTGCGACTGATGTGGTCATTTCATAGATGGATGCTGAAGACAAGGAGGAGGAGGAGGTGCAGGAGCTGTAGAATGTGGGCGTATCCCAGATTGACCCAGGGCCCGCAATCCTCGGCGTCAGGAGGACGTGTTCCGTCCCAAGGTCCGAATGGGTCCCGGCTTCCACTATGTTAACCCAGTGTGCCGTCAGCAAGACGTACCGTCCCTGCCCACAATCTCTTGTCCACGTGTCTGTGGTTAGGTGGACTTTCTCAGTAACTGAGTTGTTGAGGCCATGGCTAATGTTTTGGGACAAATGCTTGTATAATGCAGGGATGGCACACCAGGAGAAATAGTGGCGGCTGGGGACCAAATACCGAGGGACAGCCGCCGCCATGAGGTTGCGGAAAGCTTCCATCTCCACGAGCCTGAAAGGCAAAATTTTGAGTGCAATCATTCACGAAATGTGTGAATTTAGTAGTGTGGCCTGTGGGGCGTTAGCTGCGTATTTGCGCTTGCATTCCAGGGACTGGGGTAGAAACAACTGAACGTTGCGCTGGGACAAGAACGTGGACGTGCTTGCTGATGGTGCTAGTTGAGAGTGTTCAACGACAGGTGCAGGGTGGGAGGCATCTTGGCATGCGCCATGGACAGGGGATTGGCGTGCACGCACAACAGGGGAACAAGCATTGATATCACCTGCAGACACTGTTGCTGGACCCTGGGGTTTGGCCCACTTAGTCGGGTGCTTTGCTGCCATGTGTCTGATCATGCTGATGGTGGTCAGGCTGCTAGTTTTGCTACCCCTGCTGATGGTGGCCTGGCAGGTGTTGCAAATGGCATTTTTGGGATTATTGGCAGAGTCTTCAAAAAACAACCAGACTCGGTAAGACCTACAGTTGTACTGGTAACTTCCATCTTGTTGATGTTACAGGGAACGGTTTCCCGCCTTCTATCTGCGGCCACCAAACTGCTTGTTCTTGCCTTTTGTGGTGCTACGCCTCTGTGACACCCCAGGGGTCTGGTTGCCACAGTGATAGAGATATTATGTCTGAGAGCAGGTGGGAGGTCCTTTGGTCAGGGATCCTGTGCATGCCACACCTCCTGCCCAGTCTTGGGAGGGGAAGAACTTCCCCTATATAAACCCGGGGCTGAAGCAGGGTTAGCAGTCAAGGAGAGTAGAGACAAGAAACAGTCACAGGAAGAAACAGCAGAAGCTCAGTGGGAGCAATACTACTACAAGTCAGGGGCTGGCAGCTGCAGAGCTCGCCCTGACTGAGAAGCTTTCTTACCGGACCCGGCGTCCGAGGCTGTGGGGACTAACTCTTGCCCAGCAGCAGAAGCCGACCGGCAGGGGATTTCAGGTCCTCAGGCCCAGAAACCCGAAGGCACGGTCACATGCGTGGGACCAGCACCGCCATCGTGGAGCGGAAGCCATTAGAAGGCCCCGAGTCACCGGCCATACGGGTGAGCACCACACGGTACACTCAGGGACGTGGGCTACTTATATCCGCTTCTAGCAAGGTAGCCAGAAGAGTACAGTCAGTTTGGGAGGCCTACAACTCCGCCTGGCCAGGGGAGATCCCATCTGCTCAAGGACTGACCAGGCCCCGTTCACTAGCAAGTACTCCGGGAGGGTCTATCGTTGTTACCAGTAAAGACCCTGAATTACACCGCACCGTCTCTGAGTGGTTCCTGCTACCCCCATCATCCACATCTGCTGCCCTGAGGCCATACCCCTCCCGTTGGGGGTTATACCATCTACGCTGCACCATCCATCCACCGGCCTCAGCGGACTGTCCTGCAGCGGCAGCTCCATAGCTGCATTCAACGGGTGGCGTAGTCGTCCTACATCTACCGCTGTTACATCGCCGCTCAGTTTGACTCCCTGGGCACGGACCGGGTCACCGCCACGAGACTACAACCCTCAAGAGATCCGGCTCCGGGTAAGCTCCCGCGTGCGCAACGCAGCGCGACACAGGCCCAGGGGCGCGTCAACTTTGGCGTAGTCGGCAGGATTTCGTGCCCGCAACCACCGGGTACTGCGTGCCTGAAAAAGAGACTTTTCAAACTTACCTGTGGTGAAGATTCCCGCCATCCGGCGCCATCTTCAGCCTTCTTCCCGCCATCGGTGAAGTTTCCCGCCATCCGGCGCCATCTTCTGCCTTCTTCCCGCCATCCGTGGAGTTTTCCCGCCATTGGACGCCATCTTGAGGACGCCGCGCGGGAAGAAGAGGGGCGTGGACTCCGAAAGCGCGCGAGAACTGAAGCCCCGCCTCACGTCCGGACGTTGCGTAAGGTCCTGGAAGGAGCCCAGCAGACGCCGACGTCACAGGAGCGCGACGGAAGGTCCTCAACCCTGACGATCCACTGCGGAGCCGCGGCCTACGGAACAGGATCATCGCAAGGTAGGCCACGGTCCACTAGGGGGGAGGAAGATGTCGGATACGGAGGAGAGCTTCACTGCCTCAACCCCCGCCAGCGCTACCGCTGCTGCAGTTATGCCCTTCACCATGCCCTATATCCCGGGAGCAGCTTGGCTACCCCAGTACTCAGGGGGGTCACATACCCTGCATGACTTTAGAGAAAAGCTGGATAGCCTCTTCCAGGTGTACCCCCTCACAGAAGAGCAAAAAGTGAGCATCCTGGTGGCCCAACTAACCGGGGCAGCCAAAAGGGAAGTAAAATACTGGCCACCTGGGAGGAAGACTGTCGCAGGGATACTAACCCGGCTGAAGGACACCTTTGATACCCGCACCTCAGCCGAGATTAAGCTTAGATTCTACGGGTGCAAGCAGCGAGTGCATGAGAGTATAAGGGACTATGCACTAAACCTACAAGAGGCCCTGAGGGCCATTAAGCAGACCGACCCTGATGGAGTGGGAAAAGAGGACAGGCTGTTGACCGAACAGTTTATAGAGGGACTGTATTGTAATACCCACCGAACCCAGTTGCGGGCAATGGCCTTACAGGATCCCCATCTGGGCTTTGCACAGTTCAAGGACAGAGCCATCCGGGTGCTCCGAGAACCGGCACCGGGTGGCGTTGTGACCCACAAGCGCCCTGCTATCACTTACCACCAGGAGGCGGCGCCCTTGTCGGCAGGGCCTGTGGGAGCTGATGCGCAGGCTTTGGACAATGACCCGGCTCCAGACCTACACCATCAGGTCCAAGAGCTAGCTAAGAGCGTTGCTGCGCTAACCCGAACTGTGCAGTCTTTACAGGCTTCCACCCCAGGGAAGATCCAGCTGGCATCCGGACCGGAGGACATCCCGTGGCGTCGACCAAGGAGGACCCACCGGCCAGAGGAAGACCCAGTGACCGATACAGCGAGGACGGACGACCCATCTGCCGCCGCTGCAATCAACCTGGACATATGGCAAGGTACTGTTCTTTAAACGGGCACAACCTGGGGTAGAGGGCCAACCCCCAGGAAAAAGATCACCAGGCCCATCGAACTGGCGCGACAGATATGTGGGAGGACGTCCAGTCTTGCCTGTGGTACTGGATGGCATTCCCATGAGTGCCCTACTGGACACCGGGTCACAGGTCACCACCATCCCGTACATGCTCTTTAAGCAGTACTGGAATGACTCGGATATTACCCGCTACCCTGACGACGACTTGAGTATCATCGCCAGCAATGGCCGTGCCACAGATCGGATTTAAAGAGGTGACCATCAAAATCGGTAGAGTCGAACTGGCAGCACAGGGACTGATCATTGTAGATATTGACAAACATGAGAGTCACCCAAAAATAACTCTAGGAACTAATGTAATTGAAAATTGTCTTGCAGAGGTGATTTTCCTTTTACAGCAGGTTGCCAAGAACGCCAGCTCCGGCGAGCAGCGGGTGCTCCAGAAAGAGATCCGGGCACTGATGCGACGGCAACAGGTGGAACTCTCCGGCGGTGAGATTGGTAGCGTAAGAATGTGTGACCCTTTTCTTATTGCCATGCCCCCAAAAAGTGAAATGATGATTTGGTGCCGGGCAGCTATTGGTCTGAGAGGTAGAGATTACCAGGCAATGGTAGAACCAGTTTACTCGGACAGTAGGTCCACCATTTTGACAGCACGGGGGGTGGTTGATGTACGCCATGGGAGGGTGCCCGTTCGCATAATAAATATCGGGGAGAGGGAAGTGTACCTCTGCCCCGGTATGCCACGCTAGCCAAATTATATACCATTAACCAAAATTCTATACAATCTGTGGAACCCTTGCCTCCATCTCACCCGGAGGAAGGTAACGGCTCTAAGAAAAACATGGAGGACTGGTGTCAGCAACTACATCTGGGTACTGACTCCACTCCCACACACCAGAAACAAGGAGTCTATCGGGTGGTTCAGGAGTACGAGAGAGTGTTCAGTAAACACCCGTTAGACTTCGGGCGAGTCAAGGGGGTAGAACACCACATCCCCACGGGAGACCATCCTCCTATAAAAGAGAGGTATCGACCCGTACCCCCTGCCCACTACCAACACGCCAAGGGGATGCTTAGAGACATGAAGGAGGCTGGGGTGATCAGGGATAGCTGTAGCCCCTGGGCAGCTCCACTAGTCTTAGTCCGAAAGAAAGACAACACCATGAGGATGTGTGTAGATTACCGGAAAATCAATCGTATCACACACAAGGATGCGTACCCCTTACCAAGGATAGAGGAGTCATTGGCTGCTTTAAGATCTGCTAACTTCTTCTCTACCTTGGATCTCACTAGCGGGTACTGGCAGGTTCCTGTAGCAGAGGCGGACCGGGAGAAGACCGCATTCACCACCCCGATGGGACTTAGCGAGTTCACCTGCATGCCGTTCGGACTCTGCAACGCACCGGGAACCTTCCAACGACTAATGGAGTGTTGTCTGGGCCACAGAAACTTCGAGACGGTCCTGTTGTACCTGGACGATGTCATCGTATATTCCAAGACGTATGAGGACCACCTGAAACACCTGGCGGAAGTGTTCGAAGCTCTGGCAAGTTACGGCCTAAAGGTGAAACCCTCCAAGTGTCACCTCCTGAAACCAAAGGTGCAGTACCTGGGACACGTGGTGAGCGCTGACGGAGTGGCTCCCGACCCTGATAAGATCACCGCAATTAAGGAATGGCCAAGCCCCTCCAGCGTAAAAGAAGTGCGGCAGTTCCTCGGGTTGGTAGGCTACTACCGAAGGTTTATTCCCGGTTTCACCAAAAAGGCAGCACCTATGCAGGACCTCCTGATAGGCCAGTCCCGGAAGGCCAAGAACCAGAAGCCGCCCTTCAAATGGGAGGAGCTGGAAGAAGAGTCCTTCCGCCAGCTGAAGATGGCCCTCACGGGGGACGAAATCCTGGCGTACCCGGATTATAGCCAGCCCTTTATCCTCTACACCGACGCCAGTAACATCGGGCTAGGAGCCGTACTGTCCCAGATCCAGCAGGGGAAGGAACGAGTAATTGCCTACGCCAGCCGAAAACTGCGACCCACCGAAAGGAACCCCGAGAATTACAGCTCATTTAAGTTAGAGTTCCTGGCCGTAGTATGGGCAGTCACCGAGCGCTTTAAGCATTACCTCGCTTCTTCCCGGTTCACCGTGTACACGGATAACAACCCGTTGACACACCTGGACACGGCAAGACTCGGTGCCCTGGAGCAGAGGTGGATGGCCCGTCTGTCCAACTACGAGTTCACAATCAAATACCGGGCAGGACGCTCCAATACCAACGCGGACGCCCTGTCCAGGATGCCCAACCTGCCGGACGGAGGAGAAGATCCAGAGGGACTGGAAGATGTTGAACTCCCTGCATTCCACCGTCATGGGACTATCCAGTATTCCCACCGGGTAAGGAGTAAGCAGGCTGCTACGTTGAACCCCTTACCCCACTACAACTGGGCGGAAACGCAAGACAGCGATCCTGCCGTCCGACTGGTGAAGGAGATGCTGACTCGGCCGGAGGCTCGCCTTGAACCAGACGCTCCGGAGGAAGCCAAACAACTATGGGCAGAGAAGAGTCGACTGTTCCTTTACAAAGGGAAGTTGTGCCGCAGAATGGTTAACTCCCGGATGCATGAATTACTCTGGCAAGTAGTGGTGCCACGAAGAGACGCAGCCATGGTGATGGAGGCATACCACGACGGAGCTGGACACTTCGGGTGGAAGAAGCTGGAGTTCCTGCTGCGCGAGCGGTTCCACTGGGTAGGCATGAGGGGAACCATTGAGAAGTGGTGCAGAGACTGTGGCCCGTGCAACCTGAGAAGGAAGGACCGTGCCAGCCAGAAGACTCCCCTGCAGTCCATCGTCACCCGGCAACCGTTGGAACTGGTAGCCTTGGATCATGTAAAACTGACCCCAAGCAGAAGTGGCTACGTCTACGCGTTAACCATCGTGGATCATTACTCCCGGTTTCTGGTTGTCGTCCCCGTCAAGGACTTAACGGCTCAAACAGCAGCTAGAGCCTTCCAGCAGCACTTTTGCCGTCCACACGGGTACCCGGACCAAGTGCTGACGGACCAGGGACCTGCCTTTGAAGCGGAGGTCTTCCAGGAATTCTGCAATCTGTATGGCTGCCGGAAGATAAGGACGACACCCTACCATCCGCAAACTAATGGACTTTGTGAGAAAATGAACCAGGTGGTAATGGATCTTCTAAAAACGTTGCCCCTGGAAGAACGCAGTCTGTGGCCTGAGAAGTTGCCCGATCTGGTGGACCTATACAACCACATCCCGGTAGGTTCCACCAACTGTACCCCGGCTTACCTAATGAGGGCAAGACCTGGTAAGTTACCTGTTGACCTGGAAATGGGAGTCCTGACACCCGAGGACACTTCACCAGAAACAGACTGGGACACAGAGAGGCAGCAGCAGTACCGGAGAGTACAGAAGAGCGTGGAGCGAAGTCTCTGTCAGGCTAGGGAAAGACAAGAGAAAACTTACAACCAGTATGCTCCCGCTGTTCCCCTGGTACCCGGAGAGCAGGTCTTGAAGAGGAAGAGACGGCTCCACAAGTTGGATGACCAGTGGGAGAAGGACCCGTACACCGTACTGCCCTCAAGCCACGAGAACCCGAAGGTTTGTACCATCAGTAAAGACGGAGGGGAAACCACCGCCATTGTATCCCGGGACCACCTGAAGAAGTGTCCTGAACAACTGAGGAACCCTGAAGAGGAACAAGAAGACCATCGACCCGTAGAGGAAAGGGAAGATATGGTTAGTACTGTGCTCGGGGACTTCCCTCGGTCTTGGACTCAAGTCAATGGTGCAGTTGTGGTACCCGTACTCACCTTCCTCCAACCAGCATCCCAAGCACCTACGGAGCAACAGGTAGAGCTGGAAGAACAGCCGGTCCAGGAGGCAGAAGACTCCACACAAGCAGAACAGGAGGATCAACCCTCTGCTTATAGTGAGCCTGCCGTACCCCTAGTGAGACAAAGAGCCGGTAGACAGCTGCCCAGTTTACCCTTGACAGCTCCTACACCCTGTAGTTCAGGGCCAGACAGTCAGCTCCGTAGGTCCACTAGGGCCACTAGAGGCCAGTTACCCGCACGCTGGAGGATTTGAAGTGTATAAATTGTTTTATTTATGTTTATCTGTGTATTGTTGCTTGTGTATAATTTTGTGTTTCCAGTTATTTTTAGGAATCCTTGGTGGATTTACCGGGAATCCTTGTACATAGTTGGAGCGTAACCCAGGATGGACTAGAGACTGTTAAGGACTCGGGGTAGGACAGACCCCTACCTGGTTACGTCTCCCTGTTTTGGTGAAATGGACACCTTGCTTTCTTCAAAGACTGCACCCGGTTACGGACATGCCGTGACCACCTTTATGTGTTTCTTATTGTATTGTTATTGTTATATCTTGTTATGTTTTTCTAAAATATGTTTAGTCCCGGAGTACTAAATTTCACTAGGGGGGAATGTGACACCCCAGGGGTCTGGTTGCCACAGTGATAGAGATATTATGTCTGAGAGCAGGTGGGAGGTCCTTTGGTCAGGGATCCTGTGCATGCCACACCTCCTGCCCAGTCTTGGGAGGGGAAGAACTTCCCCTATATAAACCCGGGGCTGAAGCAGGGTTAGCAGTCAAGGAGAGTAGAGACAAGAAACAGTCACAGGAAGAAACAGCAGAAGCTCAGTGGGAGCAATACTACTACAAGTCAGGGGCTGGCAGCTGCAGAGCTCGCCCTGACTGAGAAGCTTTCTTACCGGACCCGGCGTCCGAGGCTGTGGGGACTAACTCTTGCCCAGCAGCAGAAGCCGACCGGCAGGGGATTTCAGGTCCTCAGGCCCAGAAACCCGAAGGCACGGTCACATGCGTGGGACCAGCACCGCCATCGTGGAGCGGAAGCCATTAGAAGGCCCCGAGTCACCGGCCATACGGGTGAGCACCACACGGTACACTCAGGGACGTGGGCTACTTATATCCGCTTCTAGCAAGGTAGCCAGAAGAGTACAGTCAGTTTGGGAGGCCTACAACTCCGCCTGGCCAGGGGAGATCCCATCTGCTCAAGGACTGACCAGGCCCCGTTCACTAGCAAGTACTCCGGGAGGGTCTATCGTTGTTACCAGTAAAGACCCTGAATTACACCGCACCGTCTCTGAGTGGTTCCTGCTACCCCCATCATCCACATCTGCTGCCCTGAGGCCATACCCCTCCCGTTGGGGGTTATACCATCTACGCTGCACCATCCATCCACCGGCCTCAGCGGACTGTCCTGCAGCGGCAGCTCCATAGCTGCATTCAACGGGTGGCGTAGTCGTCCTACATCTACCGCTGTTACATCGCCGCTCAGTTTGACTCCCTGGGCACGGACCGGGTCACCGCCACGAGACTACAACCCTCAAGAGATCCGGCTCCGGGTAAGCTCCCGCGTGCGCAACGCAGCGCGACACAGGCCCAGGGGCGCGTCACCTCCCTCCCCTGTGTGCAGCTGTCCTCACCCTGCATGTCACCTTTCCAGGTTGGGTCAGTGACTTCATCGTCCACCACCTCATCTTCCACTTCCGCACCCTGGTTCTCCTCCTGACTTTCTGGCAATTGTGTCTCATCAACATCCCCCTCTTGTGACAATTTCCCACCATCGCCTTTGTGTGACCATGGCTGCTCAAATATTTGGCAATCGCTACATGCCATCTCCTCTTGCCCCGCTTCAAGTGGACTGGGCGAAAGGCCCGAATCTATAAATGGAAATGTGAACAGCTCTTCGGCATGTCCAAGTGTGGGATCAGTTGTTTTTGGGCACTCAGCATGGTGGGAGGAAGGAGGATCAGAGTGAAGAATATGCAGTCCAGACTCACGGCTACAGAGACTTGACCATGTGGAAGACAGGGTGGTGGTGATGGTGGCTAAGTGACTGGAAGCATCATCTTCTATGCAAAAAATAACCTTTTCACACTGCTCTGTGTTCAATAGTGGTGTTCTGCAGTCCCCTATTAATTGGGACAGGAAGGTCGAGTGACAAGATTTGGGTGTTTGTTTTGGCACAATTTCAGCTTACCCACGGCCTTGGCATCGTCCTCTGCATGCACCATCATCACCATCACATCCACTTCCCCGTCCCTTGCCACGCGCCTTGCCCATTTTAAATGGAGGACAATATTTTCCACGTTCACTATAAATGGATGGATTTGAACCGCAGTGATATATGATACGTGTGACGGAAAACCACAGTTCGCTGTAATATGGAAAGAATCTGTCTGTATTCTGCTGTGGCAACAAGCAAATGGAGCAGAAAAACGGTGTTCTCTGGATTGCTTTTTAACCAAATACTCAGGATTAAGATCAAAAAAATAATTATCCCTGGCCCCTGATACCTGGGGCTATTTGTAGAAATATGTGTAACAGAAGCAGCATACAAAACTGGAATGGAGCCTCTTGTGCTGTATTATACACTGAAGTCTGCCACATACACTGCCTGCCTGCCTGCCTAATTCCTGCTATCACCACTGATTATATTCAGCTGGATTAGTCCTCAGAAGGACTGTTAGTTCAGATGGATATTCCAGATATATGTTGTGGAATACCTATAATAACTCTAAACAAGCAAATCTCTCCCTGATGCAGCAGTAGCTCTCCCTACTCTGCCTGATTCCGGGGTAGACTGTGACGAGCATGGCGGCGCCCAGTCTTATATACCCCTGATGATACTGTGCGGCCAGCCAATCACTGTAATGCTACAACATGGCTACAGCATTACAGTGTGTGGCAGGCAATTCCTGCATGTTCATTGGCTCTCTAAAGAGCACCAAACAAGCAGGGAGGGGACCCGAGCTCCCACCTGAGCAACCAGGAAATACTCGCAGAGCGCCGAGCATCTTGAGCAGTGAGATGCTCAGGCGAATAACGAACAGTGGCGAGCATGTTCGCTCATCACTAATTATAAACGTGCAGATGGGATCAAGCATACCAAGGACAGATAGAATGAAATTAGCAGGGATCAGTGGATACACAGCAGATATTGGATGCAGAAAACATACTGGGAGACAGATAGATACAGTTTGGAAAAAACGGTCAGATATGCAGCGTGGGATTTGCAGATGGGGTCAGATGACATACCTGTGGGTGAAGCAGAACAGATTGTCAAATGAAGAAGGGTGGTGAGGGGTTATATATCTGGCATATTTCATTTTTTGACCCTTAAAAGCGACCCTTTAGAAGCCAGACCCATCTGTGCCAGACTTGGCTTGCTTGATTTATGGAGCTCTGAACAGCACATGAGGTGTGTCAGGTGCGTGCAGTAGGGGAGGAACTGCAGGAAGACTGTTCACAAAAGCATGGGTGGGGGGGGAATAAATAGGACACAGAGGCTAAATGTATTCAGGAAACAGACAGTTAGGGACCAGTGTGTATTGGAATCACAGGATTGAGGTGATAAACATGCTGATGGGATCAAACATACCAAGGATAGATAGAATGAAATTAGCAGAGATCCAGTGGATACACAGCAGATATTGGATGCAGGAAACATACTGGGAGACAGATAAATACAGTTTGGAAAAAACGGTCAGATATGCAGCGTGGGATTTGCAGATGGGGTCAGATGACGTATCGGGAGACAGATAGATACAGTTTGGAAAAAACGGTCAGATATGCAGTGTGGGATTTGCAGATGGGGTCAGATGACGTACCTGTGGGTGAAGCAGAACAGATTGTCAGATGAAGAATAGTGGTTTATATATCTGCCATATTTCATTCTTGGATCCTTAAAAGCAACCCTTTAGAAGGACATAGTTAATAATTCAATTTAATTACACATACATAACTTTTAGGAAGGTTGGACTAAAAGCAATTTGCCTATAAATTTTATTAATTTATTATATGATGTATTTATTTATTTGATTATGAGTTTCCATCTCCGAAGAAACAAGCGGCTGCTGCTCCTCAGCACTTATGGAAACAAATGCTAGTGTTTGCGTACAATACAGTATAATTTTATTACTAATGATCTGAACTAAGTTTTATCTTATTCAATTTTGTTTTTGTATGATTTTTGATGTGCATCATGTGATTTGAGGTGTAACTTGTTCCTTGGCGCCAAATAAAAAAGTGTAACAGGACCCCTCCACCTGCAATGTGCAATTTGTAATATTGGCATTTTTTTATGCGGCAGAATAATTTTTGTAACACTACCTATTTCATTTTTCAAGTATAATTTACTGCCACATACTTTATAGTAAGTCCGCCTTTATGAAGTACAGTAGTCACTGGAAAAGCTAATGCACTAACAACTATTTCATCTGTTTTAAAAAATAAAATAAAAAAAATCTTTGTATTAATTGAAAGCAATTGTTTTCTTTAGACAGATTGTGAATCTGTTTTAGTAAGTGCTAAGTGCATTAATGTACTGTTAAATGCATTATTACTCTTAATTAATTTAATTACCATTACATTATGAAAATTAATACTAGTAATAAGCAATGATAACATAATATCAATTAATATTAAAATGAAAGAGGAATTATGCCTGAATATTCTTTTAGAAGAGCATAAGACCTATGGATTTTATTGAAGGTCATATGTAAGTTAAACACAATTGATGTACGACCATTGTAAACCTTATATGTGGAAAACTTAACTCAATACAAATTTGATCCAATACGATGCAGTATGTGGGGGGCTTCTGACTTCCAGTGAGGTAGCCTCAGCCCACTGTTCACATTTTAATGCATTTTCCAGGAAAAATGCTCAAATTTTCCAATTAAATTAAATTACAAAAATTGCTCCTTTGAAAAGGTATCAACTTTAATACCATGTTTTGGTGACAAGCTCTTTGTTATTTCTTGTTGCTATTGCATATATCCCCCATTGCGTCCTCGAAACTGGGCATGTGTGCACATTTCTTCTTTAACCTCCTCTGTTCTCTCAGCCAGTCTTCAATGGCATATAGCCTGGCATGCACAGTAGGTACCCCAATCCAACCATAAGGACACCATCTCTTAAAACAGAATCTGAGAACCTAAGCATGAACAGTACGGTTATGTAGCACTGCTCAAATATAATTGGAAACCTGACTTAAGGCCCTGTCACACATAACGAGATCGCTAGCGAGATCGTTAGTGCGTCACGGTTTTGGGATCGCTGGAGAGTCGTTTCGTGATCGCTGGGGAGCTGTCAAACATGCAGAACTTCCCAACGATTTCGGCCGCCCCAGCGATCTAACTAACGATCTTGGCGGTCGTTGGGACGCTTTCACACAGCAGCTTTTTCAACGATCCACACCTTGATAGGGACTGTACTGTCACAAAGGCGTGCATAAAATCACTTTTCCGCGCCCCCTCATCTCCGATTGGTGGACGCTACTGCGTTCTGATTGAGCGGCCTTGGTTTAACATCGCTACTGCGTCTCCGGTCAGATGGGATCGCTACTGCGTCTCCGGTCAGACGGGAACACTGGTGTGTGCATTGTTCCTGTACAGATGTATGGATGCCCATATATTTATATGAATATATATATAGAGATGTAAATGGCCATTTATGTGTATGCATATCTGTATGTTTGAGAGTTTTTCGGGATCTGGGGCCAGGTGAGGGCTTATTTTTTGCGTGCCGGGCTGACATTTTTATTGATACCATTTTGGGGTAGATCCGATGTTTTGATCGCCCGTTATTGCATTTTATTGCAAAGTTGTAGCGACCAAAAAAACTTAATTCTGGCGTTTAAAATTTTTTTCTCGTTACGCCGTTTACTGATTGTATTAATTCTTCTTTTATATTGATAGATCGGGCGATTCTGAACGCAGCGATACCAAATATGTGTATGTGTTTTTTTTTTTTTTATATATATATATTTTATTTTGAATGGGGCGAAAGGGGGGTGACTTAAACTTTTATATATTTTTTATTTTTTTTATTTTTTTAAAAACTTTTTTTTTACACTTTCTGCTTGCTTCTATAGTCTCCAGAGGAGACTAGAAGCAGCAGTTGTCTGATTGCTTCTACTGCATACAAGCGATGAGCAGATCGCTTGTATGCAGGAGAAATGCTCACTTGCTATGAACGCTGACCACTAGGTGGCGCTCATAGCAATTGAGACATGACAACCACAGGCGTTTGCTGCAGACCCTGAGTTGTCATGCCCACCCATTGGTGACCCGCGATCACGTGACGGGGTCACTGATGGGCGGGGCTTAGGACTCCCGGAAGCGCGAGTTAAATGCCACTGTCAGAGATTTAACATGTTAACAGCCGCGGGAGGATTGCGATTCCAATAATCAGCTGACAAGTGCTCGCTTCAGTGCGGGCTCACCGCCGGAGCCCCCGCTGAACCGGCCTTCCCGACCTGGTGCGTACTATTACTGACCAGGTCGGAAAGGGGTTAAGGAACATCCTTTCCAGGGTAAAGACTTGTGTATTAGGTAAAATAAATAACCAAAAACAAAAATACTCCTCCACACCTTGGGCTATGTTCACAAGTAGCATTTTTTATGCGTTTTTGCACGTTTGTATTGCTTTCAACCGTGACAAATGCATTCACCGGGAAATGTCATTTTAACATTTTACAACCTTATCTGGCCATGTGCTGTGTGACACATGCATACAGTGCTAAAAAGACATGGGAACAGCATGGGGAAGACCCCTGGAAGCATCTCTGACACCCAGGTCACTGCCTAAAAGTGTGCCCATCAGAAGTGATCCTTGCCGCATCAGAAGATGGAGACTTGCAACTATCCCCGTGCAAGTCCTTGTCCCAGGGCAGTGTTCAATTGTACCTCCCCCATAACTTGCAATACAAGCGCAAGTATGCAGCCTGCCACCCACCCACCCCCCAGGCTGCAATACCATACTGCTAGCTTGCTTGCACTTGAAATTGGGCCTTTTAGGCATGTGGAGGTGGAATCTGGCCACCACGTCATGGCTGCGTCGGTAGCCTGGTATTCATACTCAGTCCCCAACCGCCCGGCGGCCGGGTGTCCACGCTTGGTCCCCAGCCGCCAGGGGGCGGCCGGGTGCCCACACACAGTCCCCAGCCGCGTGGGGGTGGCCGGGTGTCCATAAACGGTCCCCAGCCGCCCCTATTTGTCCCGGTGCACCTTATACACAAGCGCGCATACCAAAACATTACCTGTGCCCTCCCCAGTGCATTTAGTGGGAAGGACAGCCTAACCACAAACACGTGGACAAGTGAATGTGGCCAGGAATGGTCCATCTCACTGACGCCTTCACACTGGGTTATATTGTGGAAGCCGGGACACAGTTTGACACTGGGATGCAACACGTCCTCCAGACATAGAGGATTGCGGGTCCTGGGTCAATCAGGCTTCAACACAAAGTTCAGAAGGTAGACAGCAGCAGTGGTCGGCCTCCTACACAACGAGTAAATTATTCATGATCATGAGGCCATCCACCTCCTTAGCTTTCTGTTCCTTGGAATGCAAGCGCATGTATGTAGTAGCATCTAGGCCTGAGATGGTCAGCGTTTTGGCGCATATTCTACCTCCTTCGAGGATTGCTGGATGTTTTCCTGCTACTATCCCAGTTCTATGACTCCCGTTAAAACAAAGCTTCAGGTGATGAATGATGGATGAGGTGGTGGCAAAGGAGAAAGAGCAGGAGGAACAGGGACCATTCACATCAATATCAGGCCAGTCAACCAGATATGTCTTGTAGGATATGTTTCTGTAACAAAAGGAGTGGTTCGGCTACACAGTTATAGGGCATACAGTGAGTGCAATGCCTACCAAAAATTTCGAGCCACTCCAATGCCCCTTGGAAATGACATGGAGGTCAGAGGGCGTTAACTAAACCTTTTTTTCGATTTATAGCAACTGGGTCTCCCGTGCACTGTTGGCCTAAGCAGTGAATGGAAGGCTTTCCAAAAATTATGAGGAACTGCAATGCCCCTTACAAGAGCCATGTGTGGCACCCCAGGGGTCTGGTCACCACAGTAATAGAGATATTACGTCGGAGAGCAAGTTTCCTGGTCAGGATCCCTTAAACATGCAACATCCTCCTGCCCCAGTCCTGGGAGGGGAGAATTCTGCCCTTATAAACTGGATCTGGGGCGGGGTTGAGTGAGTCAGAGAACAGTCAGAGTCAGAGTGAGAGCAAGGGAAAGTAACAGCAAGGAGCTCTGTAGAAGCTAGGAGCTAAAGACCAGGGGCTGGAAGCTGAGCAGAGCTCGCCCTGGCAGAAGACAATAGGAACCGGACACAGGAGTCCGAAGCTGTGAGGACTTATATATCCAGCAGCAGAAACCAGCCGGCAGGGGATTTCATGTCCTCTGGCCATAGAAGCCCGGAGGCTCAGTCACAAGCAAGGGACCAGCACCGCCGTCGTGGAGCGGAGGCTAACAGAAGGCCCCAAGTCACCAGCCATACGGGTGAGCACTACACGGTACACTCAGGGATGTGGGCTACTTCTACCCGCTTACAGCAAGGTAGCCAGGAAGAGTGCAGACAGACGGGGAGGCCTACAACTCCACCTGGCCAAGGGAACTCCTGCTTGCTCACAGACTGACCAGGCCTCTTATGCTAGCCAGTACTCCCGGGAGGGTCTACCTTATAATCATCAGTAAAGACCCTGAACTGCACTGCAAAGACTTCGAGTCGTTCCTGCTGCGCTCGTGCACCATCACCCCCATCATCCACACTCACTGCCCTGAGGCTATACTCCTCCCGAGGGGAGTTATCCCATTCTATGCTGTGCACACAACACCAGCCTCAGCGGTCTGCCTCGCAGCGGTGGTACTCCCTGACCGCAATCCACGGGTGGCGCAGTCGGACAATTAACCTCAAAACCTAAGAAAGACTGCCACTGGTTTGACCAGCCTGAGCCACGGGACCGGGTCACCGCCACGGAGACTACAGACCCCAGAGACCCGGCACCGGGTATCCCACACACGTGTACACACGGCCCAGGCAGCGCGTCACATGCAGTACAGCATATTACAAACATAAGTCCCATTATTGGGGAGTGGGTGTCCCATGGTATTTGCTTATGCTTTCCCAGCAAAAGCTGCCAAAAATTAGGACGAAGCAACTTGCAATGCCCCTTACAAGAGCCATGCAGTACAGCATATTACAAACATAAGTCCCATTATTGGGGAGTGGGTCTCCCATAGTATTTGCTTATGCTTTCCCAGCAAAAGCTGCCAAAAATTAGGACTGAGCAACTTGCAATGCCCCTTACAAGAGCCATGCAGTACAGCATATTACAAACATAAGTCCCATTATTGGGGAGTGGGTGTCCCATAGCATTTGCTTATGCCTTGCAAGCAAAAGCTGCCAAAAATTAGGACGGAGCAACTTGCAATGCCCCTTACAAGAGCCATGCAGTACAGCATATTACAAACATAAGTCCCATTATTGGGGTGTGGGTGTCCCATGGTATTTGCTTATGCTTTCCCAGCAAAAGCTGCCAAAAATTAGGACGGAGCAACTAGCAATGCCCCTTACCAGAGCCATGCAGTACAGCATATTACAAACATAAGTCCGATTATTGGGGAGTGGGTCTCCCATAGTATTTGCTTATGCTTTCCCAGCAAAAGCTGCCAAAAATTAGGACGGAGCAACTTGCAATGCCCCTTACAAGAGCCATGCAGTACAGCATATTACAAACATAAGTCCCATTATTGGGGAGTGGGTGTCCCATGGTATTTGCTTATGCTTTCCCAGCAAAAGCTGCCAAAAATTAGGATGGAGCAACTTGCAATGCCCCTTACAAGAGCCATGCAGTACAGCATATTACAATCATAAGTCCCATTATTGGGGAGTGGGTCTCCCATAGTATTTGCTTATGCTTTCCCAGCAAAAGCTGCCAAAAATTAGGACGGAGGAACTTGCAATGCTGGCACCCTGGTGGTATAGTGGTGGTGGAGGCTGAGGATAAGGAGAAGAAGATTAACAGCCGAAACGAGGAAGCGTATACCCATGTGTGGGTGTGAAGCGGTGCATGTGAATACACCTCCCGAAATAACACAGTGGATTTGACTTTATGTTACTCTGCTGTCATTTGGTGGTGATGAGAAGTCTGGCCCAATCCAGCCCTTGTTCATTTTGATAAGGGTCAGCTTGTCAGCATTGTCAGTTGACAGGCAAGTGCACTTATCAGTTATAATTCCCCCAGCGGCACTAAAAACACGCTCCGATAACACGCTAGCGGCAGGGCAGGCCAGGACCTCCAAGTCATACAGAGCGAGTTCATTCCAAGTGTCCAGCTTGGATACCCAATAATTAAAAGGCACAGAGGAATCACGGAGGACGCTGGTACGGTCGGCAAGGTACTCCCTCACCATCTTTTGAAACTTTCCACTCCTTGTGAGAGTACCCCGCACCTCAGGGCCTGTAAGCTGGGCGGGTGTCAGAAAACTGTCCCAGAACGTTGAGTGTTCCCCTGCCTCTGCTGGATTGGAGTTGCATCTCTCTCGCCTGTACGCCTTGGTTGGGCAGCAAACTGTGACCTCTGCCGCTAGCGTGTTCAGATGGGAATTTTTTTAAGAGTTCTGCAGCAAGGGCCTTCTGGTATTGCCCCATTTTTGTAGACCTCTCCACCTCAGGAATAAGAGAGTGAAAGTTCTCCTTGTAGCGGGGGTCTACAAGTGTCACCAACCAGTAATTACTGTTACCCAACATTTTGACAACGCGAGGGTCACGGTTAAGGCAGCGTAACATAAAGTCAGCCATACGTGCCAGACTGGTAGCGGGCAAGATTTCCGTGTCCTCACCAATATGACGACTGACCATGCTCTCCTCCTCCTCCTCCTCTTCCTCCTCCCCCCTGTCCTCAGGCCACTCACGCTGAACCGACGGTATGATACTTGTACAGGTTCTACCGTCTACAACGCATGATAGCAGCTCCTGTTCTTCCTCCTCCTGCTCCTCCTCCTCCTCTCCCTCATTGTCCCCCAATGCACGTTGGGATGAGATGAGGCTGGGCTGTGTGTAATCGCCCGCTACGGCTTCTTGATCCATCTCATCATACTCTGTCTGCAATGCCTCCTCTTTAATTCTCTGCAGAGAGCATTGCAAAAGACAGACAAGTGGGATGCTGACACTAATGATGGCGTCATCGCCACTCACCATCTTGGTGGCCTCCTCAAAGTTTGTCAGGATGGTACATATGTCAGACATCCAGGTCCACTCCTGAGGTCTTATGTGTGGAGTCTGACCTGAATATCGACGGCCTTGTTGCAGCTGGTACTCCACAACTGCTCTCTTATGCTCACAAATCCTTTGCAACATGTGGAGGGTAGAGTTCCAATGTGTGGGGACATCACACACCAGTCGGTGTGCCGGAAGCTGCAAACGCTGCTGTAACACAGCAAGGGCGGCGGAAGCTGTAGCCGACTTGCGAAAATGAGCTGACAGGTGGCGTACTTTCATGAGCAGATCAGGCAACTCGGGGTACGATTTAAGAAACCGCTGAACCACGAGGTTAAGCACATGAGACAGGCATGGTACGTGTGTGATCTCACCTCGCCTCAGAGCCGCCACCAGGTTACGGCCATTGTCACACACGACCATGCCGGGATGTAGGTTCAGCGGTCTCAGCCACAGATCTGCCTGCTCTTTCACAGCTGTCCACAACTCACAAGCAGTGTGAGCTTTATCACCTAAGCTTATGAGTTTCAGCACAGCCTGTTGCCGCTTGGCGGAAGCAGTACTGCAATGCTTCCAGCTTGTAACTGATGTGGTGATATCTGAGATGGAGGCTGAACATGAGGAGGAGGAGGAGGAGGAGGATGCGCAGGAGCTGTACACTGTGGGGGCAACTCTGACTGACATAGGGCCCACAATCCTCGGTGTGGGGAGGATGTGTTCCGTCCCAAGGTCCGACTGGGTCCCGGCTTCCACTATGTTTACCCAGTGTGCCGTCAGAGAGATGTACCGCCCCTGGCCACAAGCACTTGTCCACGTGTCCGTTGTCAGGTGGACTCTCCCAGTAACTGCGTTGTTGAGGGCACGGCAGATGCTTTGGGACACGTGCTTGTGTAGTGCGGGGATGGCACACCGGGCAAAATAGTGTCGGCTGGGGACCGAGTACCGAGGGACGGCCACGGCCATAAGATTGCGGAAGGATTCCGTCTCCACCATCCTAAAAGGCAGCATTTCCAATGCAAGCAGTCGTGAAATGTGCGAATTTAGGACTGTGGCCTGTGGGGCGTTAGCTGCGAATTTCCGCTTTCGTTCAAAGGTCTGGGATATGAACAATTGAACGCTGCGGTGGGACGTGGACGTGGACGTTGATGCTGTTTCTTGAGAAACTGCCATAACAAGTGAAGACTGAGAGGAGGGGGCATCTTTACATGCAGTATGGACAGGGGGTTGCCTTGCACACACAACAGGGGGTTCTATTGCACGCACAACAGTGGAAGAAGCAGTGGTGACACCCGCTGACACTGGTCGTGGACCCTGGGTTTCGCCCCACAAAGTCGGGTGCTTTGCTGCCATGTGCCTGATCATGCTGTTGGTGGTCAGGCTGGTAGTTTTGTCACCCCTGCTGATGCTGGCATGGCAGGTGGAACATATGGCCTTTTTGGGGTTATCAGCAGAGTCTTTAAAAAAATTCCAGACTCTGGAAGACCTACCGCTTGTACTGGCAACGTCCCTCGTGTTGGTGTTACGGGGAACGGTTGCCTGCCTTCTGTCTGCGGCCACCACACTGCTTCTTCCTGCCTGTTGGGGTACTCTGCCTCCCTCCCCCTGTGTGCTGCTGGCCTCACTCTGCATGTCCTCCTTCCACGTTGGGTCAGTTACTAGATCATCCACCACCTCCTCCTCTTCCATTTGCGCACCACGATCCTCCTCCTCACTTCCTGGCAATTGTGTCTCGTCATCGTCCACCTCTTGTGACAGATTGCCAACGTCGACTTCCTGTGGCCGTGGCTGTTCAAATATTTGGGCATCGCAACATGGGATCTCCTCTTCCACCACTTCAAGCGTATCAGGCGAGGGGCCCAAATATGGAAATGGACCAGTGAACAGCTCTTCAGAGTGTCCAAGTGTGGGATCACTTGCTGTCTGACGACACTCAGCATGGTGGGAGGAAGGAGCATCAGGGTGAGGAGGAGTATGCTGTCGAGACTCACGGCTACTAAGAGTTGACCGTGTGGAAGACAGACCGGAGGTGGTGGTGCCCAGGTAACTGGAAGTATTGTCTGCTATCCAATTAATAACCTGTTCACACTGATCAGTTCTCAATACTGGTGTTGTTCTGTGCTTCCCTAGTAATTTGGTTAAGAAGTGGGAGCGAGAAGATGTGGCTGTTAGTTGTGGCACATTTTCACCTTGGCCACGGCCCCGTCCTCTGCACGAACCATCACCAGAACGTCCACTTCCACGTCCCTTGCCACGCGCCTTGCCCATTGTAAATGAAGTAAAATAGCTTACACTTGCACTATCAATGGAAAAAGGGTAATAAAGAGTAGATTAGAACCGTGGAAGAGGAAAACCACAGTTATTGTTTACTGGGGTATACCACACTTTTTTAAATAGAGATATTTGCGGCTGAACAGTGAGCGACACACTCAAACTCCTTTTTTTTTTAGATACCAAAGGCCCAAAACTGGATAGTACAGCGATTTGACCCGTGGAACTGCGAAACCACACTGGGATGTCGGGCCTACACAAGACTATTTTCAACAGATATATTTTTGTGTCACAACAGTCAGGAGACACTACTGTTTTTCTTTACGGAAAAAACTACCAAAAGCTTAATAATAGAGATTTTTTACCGTGGGATGGCAAAACCACAGTTATTGTTTACTGGGGTATACCACACTTTTTTAAATAGAGATATTTGCGGCTGAACAGTGAGCGACACACTCAAACTGCTTTTTTTTTTAGATACCAAAGGCCCAAAAGTGGATAGTACAGCGATTTGACCCGTGGAACTGCGAAACCACACTGGGATGTCGGGCCTACACAAGACTATTTTCAACACATATATTTTTGTGTCACAACAGTCAGGAGACACTACTGTTTTTCTTTACGGAAAAAACTACCAAAACCTGAATAATAGAGATTTTTTACCGTGGGATGGCAAAACCACAGTTATTGTTTACTGGGTATACCACACTTTTTTAAATAGAGATATTTGCGGCTGAACAGTGAGCGACACACTGAAACTGCTTTTTTTTTTAGATAGCAAAGGCCCAAAACTGGATAGTACAGCGATTTGACCCGTGGAACTGCGAAACCACACTGGGATGTCGGGCCTACACAAGACTATTTTCAAGAGATATATTTTTGTGTCACAACAGTCAGGAGACACTACTGTTTTTCTTTACGGAAAAAACTACCAAAAGCTGAATAATAGAGATTTTTTACCGTGGGATGGCAAAACCACAGTTATTGTTTACTGGGGTATACCACACTTTTTTAAATAGAGATATTTGCGGCTGAACAGTGAGCGACACACTGAAACTGCTTTTTTTTTAGATACCAAAGGCCCAAAACTGGATAGTACAGCGATTTGACCCGTGGAACTGCGAAACCACACTGGGATGTCGGGCCTACACAAGACTATTTTCAACAGATATATTTTTGTGTCACAACAGTCAGGAGACACTACTGTTTTTCTTTACGGAAAAAACTACCAAAAGCTGAATAATAGAGATTTTTTACCGTGGGATGGCAAAACCACAGTTATTGTTTACTGGGGTATACCACACTTTTTTAAATAGAGATATTTGCGGCTGAACAGTGAGCGACACACTGAAACTGTTTTTTTTTTAGATACAAATGGCCCAAAATGGATAATACAGAGGTTTGTTTCTCTAGCCTACACCAGACTATTTTCAAAAGTTATATTTGTGTCTGAAAAATCAGAGACACGCTTTTTTTGGGGGGGGGGGGGGGGAACACACCAAAAGGTTAATAAGACGGGTATTTGTACAGTGTGAAGGAGGAAAAAAAAAGGAGGATTTAGATGGAAAAAAAAGGATTTTTCCTGGCCCACGACACCTGGTGCTAAGTCCAGCAATTTCAGCAACAGGAGCACACAGGACTGTAATGCAGCGTTTGCTGGTATAACCACTGTGTCTCCTATACAGCCTGCCTGCCTGGTATCTGGGATGGATATTCGTCCTGAAAAGGACTGTTTGTTTGTTCTGGCAGCCTTTACAGACCCTACACTAACTATTTCGCAGTTTATATCTCTCCCTAAATCAGCAGTGCTGTCCCTACACTGTCTAATCCGGAGCGACTGTGTCCAAGATGGCGGCGCCCGGTTTTAAATACTCGAGGTGACGCTGTGCGGCCAGCCAATCACTGTAATGCCCACAACCAACATGGCTGCAGCATTACAGTGACTGGCTGGCAATCCCTGCATGTTCATTGGCTCTGTAAAGAGCGCCAAACATGCAGGGCGGAGACCCGAGCTCCCGCCCGAGTAACCCGGAAATGCTCGGTGCTCGCCGAACATCCCGAGTAGCGTGATGCTCGGGCGAGTACCGAGCAGTGTCGAGCATGTTCGCTCAACACTAATAGTTATCTGTATACGTATGTGTATATGAGTGTGTGTATATATATTTATGTACTTAAAAATATGTATAATTACCACAAAATTTTTTTACCAGGATATATTAGAATTGCCCAGTAAAACATGAAGTACCAAAATAATTTTAAAATAAGTATTTTATTTTAGACATATTAAAATCCAGATTAGAACCATAAAAGGGAAAGGTACCAAACATGAGGAGGCAGGAGAAACAACATTGAAATCTTTAGCAAAGCTTAAGTAATCTTATGATAATTTGATTATGCTGTGGATGAAGCACTCATCACAAATAAAAGGAGTATAGTGATATTATATATAACAGCATGGGGTGTCAGAAGCAATTAATTCATTATGCCACACATTGGATCGAATCAACAGGGCAGCAGTGCTGTAGCATACTAGTGCTCTCGTGCATAGACATGCATAGGCCAGCACTATTCATTAATTGCATAACCAGCACCTGCAGCCAAAGTGATCGATCCAGTGCATATAAATAGATAAAAATCTCCTGCTGTCACTAACACCTAATACTAAATGGGTACATTCGATACATAGGCATATCTAAACAATAAAGTGTAAAGTGCTTATTCCATACCAATGTAGATACTCCTGCTTCCTGCCCCGACGCGCACGTTTCGCCTTAGCTTCTTCGGGAGGCGTGTCACACTGAGGGGTGTGCTCCTAGGAATTCTTTGCTCTATAACAATCAACTCAGCAAAAAATCATCTGTGGCTGACAATCAAGTACGCCTGATTACCAACTATCACTCTCAATGGACGGAATTTAAAAACATAATCTTGAAACATTGGGATGTCCTCTCCACTGACCCAATTCTCAAACGAATCCTACCTGATTCACCACAGATTATTGCTAAACGCTCTCGTAATCTAAATGACATTTTGGTCCATAGTCATTATGAACCAAAGGCCCAGAAGACATCTAAATATAAAAATGGCTTTTTTCCTTGTGGTCTATGTAAGGCTTGTGGCAATTTAACCAAAACAACAAACTTCAGAAACCATGATGGATCTTGGACATTTGAAATTCGCCACCATATCACCTGTGCATCCAAGGGTGTCATCTATCTGGCTGAATGTCCCTGCAATAAAATCTATGTTGGTTTGACCAGTAGAGAACTCAAGGTAAGGACGCGTGAGCACTGCTTAGACATTGAGAAAGCCAAAACTAATACTAATGACTCTCTTCTCAAAACGATCCCCAAACATTTTAAGAGGTATCACAATTGTAACCCTCATCTATTAAAAATTAGGGGCATTGATGTAGTCACTATGGGCATTAGAGGGGGTGATTTACACAAAAGATTAGCAAAAACTGAAAGTAGATGGATATATCGGTTGGGGTCTCTGGCCCCTCAAGGCTTAAATGAGAGTTTTGGGTTTGGGGTCTTTCTGTGAGTTATATGAGTTATTCGAGATATATGAGATTTGAAACCGTATATTCGATGTGTGCTGTTTGTCTTGATTTTAATTTTTATTCTTTTAATTTTTAGTATTTGGTACCTGGGGTTTAGTATATATGGATGGAGATGAGTCCGTGATGCACAGATGACAATCACTGTTGATGTACGAAATGATGAAGGATTTGGATGGAACAAATTATTATAATCCTTTCTTTGACTATCTATTATATATTTTTTTATTGGCTTTTTCTGCGTCGTCACCCCCTAATGTTTATGTGATGTAATTATGGCACAGTCACTTTATACTGTTATTGCACCTTATTTTTAAGTGTAAAAGTATACATAGGCATATTATAATGCCAGCATTTATCTATCTGTTTGTGTTTGCACTGTCACTTTATATTATCTATTTTGCATCTAATTTTTTTCGCATTATCACTTTATAATGTTTAGGTGTTGTGAGTAACACATTGCCACTTTAAAATGTTGATTCAATGTGAGTAATGCACAGTCACTTTATGTCATCACAGTTTTTGATTTTCAAATATATAATTATATATATGCACTTCATGTATTAGTATTCATCCATACTTCTTTAGTGTGTACTGTCACTTTATACCAGGGGTCTCAAACTCGGCTGGGTATATGGGCCGCACATGGAAAAAATTTGAATTTGGGGGGCCGCATTCTTTGTTCAATGTGACATTTTTAGTGATACCATTTTTTTTGTATACACCTTTTGAACATTTTTGCCGTGTTTATTTTTTTATGGCTTGGGTCGTTATGGATGTGGCGATAATAAACGTGCACTTTTTTGTGTTTACTTTAGTTTACATATAAAACAGCATTTTTAGTGCCCAATATTTTTTCATGCTTTATTTTATTTTTTATTTTTTTTACAATTTTATTTCCCCCAATTGGCCACATACAGTAATATTGTCTTACAATTAGCATCATATAGTAATAATGGAAAACATCTTGTAGTAATGTTCCCCATCCAAGTCCCCATCTTGTACTAATGTGCCCCATCCAGGTCCCCATCCTGTGGCTATGTGCCCCATCCAGGTCCCCATCCTGTGGCAACGTTCCCCATCCTGGCGCCCATCTTGTACTAATGTGCCTCATCCAGGTCCCCATCTTGGGGCTCTGTGCCCCATCCAGGTCCCCATCCTGTGGCTCTGTGCCCCATCCAGGTCCCCATCTTGTGGCTCTGTGCCCCATCCAGGTCCCCATCCTGTGGCTATGTGCCCCATCCAGGTCCCCATCCTGTGGCAACGTTCCCCATCCTGGCGCCCATCTTGTACTAATGTGCCTCATCCAGGTCCCCATCTTGTGGCTATGTGCCCCATCCAGGTCCCCATCTTGTGGCTATGTGCCCCATCCAGGTCCCCATCTTGTGGCTATGTGCCCCATCCAGGTCCCCATCTTGTGGCTATGTGCCCCATCTTGTGGCTCTGTGCCCCATCCAGGTCCCCATCTTGTGGCTATGTGCCCCATCCAGGTGCACATCTTGTGGCTATGTGCCCCATCCAGGTCCCCATCTTGTGGCTATGTGCCCCATCTTGTGGCTCTGTGCCCCATCCAGGTCCACATCTTGAGGCTATGTGCCCCATCCAGGTCCCCATCTTGTGGCTATGTGCCCCATCTTGTGGCTCTGTGCCCCATCCAGGTCCACATCTTGTGGCTATGTGCCCCATCCAGGTCCCCTCTTGTGGCTATGTGCCCCATCCAGGTCCCCATCCTGTGGCTATGTGCCCCATCCAGGTCCCCTCTTGTGGCTCTGTGCCCCATCCAGGTCCCCTCTTGTGGCTCTGTGCCCCATCCAGGTCCCCTCTTGTGGCTCTGTGCCCCATCCAGGTCCCCTCTTGTGGCTCTGTGCCCCATCCAGGTCCCCATCTTGTGGCTCTGTGCCCCATCCAGGTCCCCTCTTGTGGCTCTGTGCCCCATCCAGGTCCCCATCTTGTGGCTATGTGCCCCATCCAGGTCTCCATCTTGTGGCTATGTGCCCCATCCAGGTCCCCTCTTGTGGCTCTGTGCCCCATCCAGGTCCCCATCTTGTGGCTATGTGCCCCATCCAGGTCCCCTCTTGTGGCTCTGTGCCCCATCCAGGTCCCCATCTTGTGGCTCTGTGCCCCATCCAGGTCCCCTCTTGTGGCTATGTGCCCCCTGTGCTGTTCTTCACACACATAAAATAGAAAAAAAAAAAGATGATTCTCACCTGTCCTCCGTTCCCTCGGCGGCCTTCCTGCAGATGTGGCCCGCAGGCACCACAGAGTCCGACCCCTTGACGATCCCGACCTGGTCCAGGAGGAGCCGCCGACAGCAGCGCTGCATTGCCGCACAGAGACTGTCTCCCAGCACTGCATTTTCAATGTCAGCCGCCGGCCAATCAGAGGCCAGCAGCTGACATCTGCATATGGCAATGACGTCATACTCGCTGCGCCGACACGCAGATATCAGCTGCTGGCCTCTGATTGGTCAGCGGCTGGCATTGGAAATGCAGTGCTGGGAAACAGTCTCTGTGTGGCAATTCAGCGCTGCTGTCAGCGGCTCCTCCTGGACCAGGTCGGGATCGTCAAGGGGTCTGTGCCTGCGGGCCGCATAAAGCAGCCTCAGGGGCCGCATGCGGCCCGCGGGCCGCGTGTTTGAGACCCCTGCTTTATACCATCAATGGTGGTATCAATCTATTAGCTAGATTAGTATCTGCTAATTATTTGCATATTTATCTGCGGTATTAGTATTTAAGCCGCATTTGGTTTAATTTCTTATATTTATTATTATTATTTTTTATTTTTATCTTTCTTTATTTCTTTCTTTTCACATATTTTTTCATATTCTTTTATTTCTATATATACATTTATTCAGCTCTATGTTATTCCCCTTCCATCCATTTATCTTTTCTTTTATTTGTTCTTATTTCTACTTCATTCATTTCATTCCTTATCGTTTCAATCCATGATTTGCTCTCCTTGTGGTGAGTGCGCGTGCGCGGACTGTTGCGGCCCCGAGTCCTGAACACCGTGGTCTTTTAATGCGGATCACGCCTCGCTTTCACTGGCTGTGAGGGCGTGAGCGTCATCCAGCACGTGACCGCTGGTCACGGGACTCTTTTCCAGGATGCCGCTTCAGTCTTCGCGCGCGCCATTGGATCTACGCTGTGAGCAGCATTGGTTTTTATCTCCGCCCACTATCCCCTCATTGGCTGGTTGCCATATAAAAAACGAGCACACCCCTCAGTGTGACACGCCTTCCGAAGAAGCTAAGGCGAAACGTGCGCGTCGGGGCAGGAAGCAGGAGTATCTACATTGGTATGGAATAAGCACTTTACACTTTATTGTTTAGATATGCCTATGTATCGAATGTACCCATTTAGTATTAGGTGTTAGTGACAGCAGGAGATTTTTATCTATTTATATGCACTGGATCGATCACTTTGGCCGCAGGTGCTGGTTATGCAATTAATGAATAGTGCTGGCCTATGCATGTCTATGCACGAGAGCACTAGTATGCTACAGCACTGCTGCCCTGTTGATTCGATCCAATGTGTGGCATAATGAATTAATTGCTTCTGACACCCCATGCTGTTATATATAATATCACTATACTCCTTTTATTTGTGATGAGTGCTTCATCCACAGCATAATCAAATTATCATAAGATTACTTAAGCTTTGCTAAAGATTTCAATGTTGTTTCTCCTGCCTCCTCATGTTTGGTACCTTTCCCTTTTATGGTTCTAATCTGGATTTTAATATGTCTAAAATAAAATATTTATTTTAAAATTATTTTGGTACTTCATGTTTTACTGGGCAATTCTAATATATCCTGGTAAAAAATTTTTGTGGTAATTATCGTATGTTTGGAAGTACTATTAATTTAATTTGGACACCTCTTGTGAAATTTAAAAATATGTATGAGTACATGGATGAATCTGGTTACATACGAGTACACGAATGTATATGCATGTATGTATGTGTGTATGTATGTATGTATGTATGTATGTATGTATCTGTATACGCATGTGTATACATATGTATGTGTATATATATATATATATATATATATATATATATATATACACATATATGGACTGCTTACTGCGGTGACTACTGCTACTACTGAAAAAAATTAGAAACAAAGCTTTTGCATAGTAGAACACACAGTTTATTAGACACATCAGTACAGAAATGTCAGTAGTGTAGAAACATGAGTAGTTGCCCACTATCGGTTCTGATACTGCCAAGTAACAGCACCAGGACCGTTAAAATACTGGCAGTAGTTGTCGCGGCAGGTCTTCACATCATGGGTGTTTCTGCCATGTCCCACTGGTTGAAGGCCTGCAATTGCAGGATCGTTTGCACGCCATTCACCGAGCTCCACTTCCCCATTGGCTAGGTCCACAGAGTCCACGAAGCCAGGTGGACAGTACGTAATTGCATCACGTCGACAAAGAAAGTTGTGAAGCGTGCAACAGACCAAAATAACAGAGTCTATTGATTTAAGCTTCATGTTAATTGGCGTGTGAAAAACTCTGAAGCGGTTGGCCAGGACAGCGTGTCAGAAAACGTGCTGTGTGGGTGTGTGTGCACGAGACCCCTAAAATATCTGCCCATGCAAAAGCATATATATACAGATAGAAGCCAAGCCCTCCCTCCCTGAAGAGCAATGATAGCAGATAATTGGTAGATGTCCTATAAATGAATTAAAAATGGAAACTCATTTGAGACCCCAAACAATACCTACCTCGCTAAAGATGTCTGATTTCTTCAAAGTGGAGTCACAGCCGGAGAACGCTGGTGGGATCCGAAAAACAAGGACGCAGTAGCGACCACCAATCGGGGACGAGGGGCGCGGAAAAGTCCAATTTATGCACGCCTACGTGTCTCAGTTCTGAATCGCTAGCGAGGTCGTTGATAAGGTGTCAAATACAGCGATGCACACTGCCCAGCGGGAGCGCAACGACCCTGGAATGGTCCAGGAAGCTTTGTAATGATCAGCGATCTCACAGCAGGGGCCTGATCGTTGCTACCTGTCAGACATAACGAGATCACTAGCGAGATCGCTATTGCGTCACAAAAACCGTGCCGCATCAACGATCTCACTAGCGATCTCGTTATGTGTGACGGGGCCTTTATTATATAACAGTAAGATGATAGAAGGCTACCACACATGCCTTGATTGCTATTGGTAATTTCTATCAAAAGTCGAGTTTTTTTTTATTTGCATACAAGGGCTACAAGAACACCTATAATAAAACCGATAGACTAGGGAGCGTCTGTGGTAACAGGGAGTGAAGGATATTGAAAAGTTGTTTTTTTTCAAGAATTTTCCAAACATTTTATATTATTTTTTTAAGTAAATGTAATTATTTTATTTGCCATTCATTTCCACAGCTTTTTACAAACATTTTCAACACTGCCCTCATTGGGGCTCATTCTAAATTCTGTATCAGTTTGTCCTTGGAATGAGGGAAGAACCCACAGTATCCCGAGGAAACCCACACAAACAAAGAGATAACATACAAACTTCTTGCAGATGTCGTCCTTGGTGGGATTTGAATTAAAGACCCCAGTGCTGTAAAGCAACAGTGCTAACCACTGGAGCCACCGTGCTAAAGCTAACTTGCAAGCCAACCCTTTTAAGTAATGTAATGAGTATGGCAAGTGGTTGTCCTGTTCAGGACCCTGTTTTTGACACAAGATGGAGAGATGCTCTGCTAGATTCTATGCACTATATAGCATGTTCCCCATTTAATACAAGGCTTTACCCTGCAGAATGATCTGTTTATCTGGAGTTCCTGGAGTCAGACCCACAGCAATCAAATGAACATTACTGCGACTACATACAGCGTTTGTCTGTGATGAGGCAACCATTTTATCAACCACCATGTCATGTGTTTCTTACTAATATCTTTGCAGTACTACCATGTGGTGTTCTAGTTCTGAACATAAGTATATTCAGTATTGTATGTCAACTTTTGATCAATTATGTGGCTTTGAGTAGGAGAATGTAAGCCCTACTATCTTTTCAGTATAATGGAATTATTATTATTGCACTTTATCCTCTGCTGGGGTTAGTTTACATACACCAGAAAAACAATCTATTTTAACTATATAAGAAACTAAATTTAATGTTTTTAAAGGGAATCTATCACCAGATATTTTCCACTTAATTTGAGAGCAGAACAATGTAGATATGCTTACTGGACTGGTTGCTAAAGTTTTGATAAAATCACTGTTTTATCAGCAGGAGATTATCACTAGAAGACTAGTAAAGAAAAACTTCTACCATGTTTTCCTGTATATTCATGAGCTAATAGTGGCAGATCATGCAGCCGCTATTGGGAACGTGAGAAGGGGGGCTGGTGCCAGCGCAGGCTCCGGGCCCCCACCCCTCTCACCTGGCATCACACTTTTAGCTCTATCAACATCCTGAATGCTGATACAATTGAAAGAAATGATTAAAAAGGGTGTAATGAGCTCCCTCCTCCATCTTTCTTCCTTTGCTATGAGCTCTGTCATCTCAGCGCAGCAGGCACGATGACATCATTACATCGCGACTAGTGATGAGCGAGCACTAAAATGCTCGGGTGCTCGAAGCTCGGGTCGAGCACATTGGAATACTCGGGTGCTCGACCTGAGCAACGAGCCCAATATAAGTCTATGGGAAACTCGAGCATTTTTCTGGTGGTCCCCCCCGGCGGTCTGCAGAAAGTCAAAAATTGCTCAAATCGATGGGAATGGTGCTCAATTAAACGTCAGGCAGGCAGAATATATAGGCAGACAGGCAGGCAGGGTATATAGGAGGGTGCATGAAAAACATAGCAGGGCACTTGGAACACACTAGTGCCCTCCTATTTTCATAATATAAGTTTTCTTGGCAGTATATTAATTTGACAAAGATGCCAGGACAGCATTGAAACGCGTAGTGGACAATAAAGAACCTTCAAATATTACCACAGCAAGAGACTTTTTACAGCAGTGCAGCCAACTTTACACGTGTTTTTATCCTGTTTGGAGATTCATTTGGTGGAATTGTCCACCCAGGCATGGAGCAGTAGCAGCTGGCTATCTGATACCTTTACTGTGACTGTGTTTCACACAACCACCCCAAATGAGCACCTCTGATAGATAAATTAATCTCCTATATTGCGGTTATACCCTATATGTGCGCTCCTCCCTCTACAGTTTGACTTTCATCAACTGTTCAGAAGATATATACAGTATATTACTGGATCACTGGTACATCGTGCAGCTGTGGAAGCTAGGATCCAGTTGAGAGAGTCAGCCATAGTACCATAGAGAAGGCACAGACGGTTTAGTACTGTCTTTTCCTCCTCTATCACTGTATTCATCATTAGCCAAACGCTTTATATGTAGTAATATGATTGCGGTCTACAGGTCATGGGATTACTGTGTATAAGGAGGAAGCAGCAGCTACTGGATTGTATAGTGAGGGACAGGAACTGATGGGTCCTAGGTCTGATATGTGAAAAGCATGCTTCATTTCCCTTGTAACTGGGGCTACTATACCAGCTCAAGTTATTAGGAAAATCAGTTGAAAATAAAAGTATCTAAATATTGAAATGCCCCCACCAAGGGCTTTTATGACCCTGTGGGGGGTACAATGTGTGAAATGTATTAAAAATAAATATACTGTAAATAGCAGCTAAAACATAAGTAATTAAATTGCTGTTGTCAATCCAAGTTGCTGTTACTAGACCCACCTCTGTAAAGAAAATAAAACCTGTCCGATATATAAAAGTAATTGTTACAGAATGGGGATCAAATTTTAAATATATTTTAGCGGTCCTTTGTGGTCATAAAAAAATAACTAAATTAAAAATTGAATCCCCATGTATCACAAAAAAGCTGCATAATTACTGCAATATACGAACGAGAAAAAAAATTAAATTTCTTTAAACCACATGTACGAAAAAAGTGATGATCAAGATTGGAGATAAATGGCCCAATCTTGAACACCTTTGGTTTAAGTGGGCAATTAATTTTCCTGAGGAGCCACATGGGAGACCATGACAGTTGTGGAGGGCCGAACCCATCGGCTGAAATTAATTTTCCTCAATATTAATATCAACATATTAATTATAATTATTATATTAATAATTATATTAATATTAATTGTAGCACTTAATATTGAGCAGAGTAAAGTATGCTGACATCCCCCTATATACCGTTTGAACCCGAATACAGCCCATTCTATATACCATATGAGCCCAACACAGCCTCCCCATGTCGAACAGGAGAGCCCCACAGCTTCCCCATGTTAAGCAGGAAAGCCCCACAGCCTCCCTATGTCCAGCAGGAGAGCCCCACAGCCTCCTCATGTCCAACAACAGACTCCCATAGCCTCCCCATGTCTAGCCACAGATCCCCATAGCCTCACTATGTCCAGCAACAGACCCCATAGCCTCCACATGTTCAGCCACAAACCCCCATAGCCTCACTATGTCCAGCAACAGACCCCGATAGCCTCACTATGTCCAGCAACAGACCCCGATAGCCTCCCCATGTCCAACCGCAGACCCCCATAGCCTCCCCATGTCCAGCAACAGACGCCCATAGCCTTCTCATGTCTAACAACAGACTCCCATAGCCTCCCCATGTCCAGCAACAGACCCCCATAGCCTCACCATGTCCAGCCACAGACCCCTATAGCCTCCCCATGTCCAGCCACAGACTCCCATAGTCTCCCTATGTCCAGCCACAGACCCCCATAGTCTCCCCATGACCAGCCAAATATCCCATACACATGAAAAAAACAAAACAACACATATTCACCTTGCTCCCGTTCCCCCGGGACTGTGCCTCTGCTCCCGCATGGAGACAAGCGGGCGGGCACGGTGCGGTCCGTGGACCACTGTTTCATACCTTTGGCTGTCTTGGTCCGGGTGTGGCCCGCGGGTCACCCTTTGCCCAGGTCTGGTCTGGCTCCATTACTATTTGACAATCTTTTTGCATAACATTTTGTTTAGCTTATCTATTAGTGTATATTCTAAAGTGTTATTGCTTAAGTAGTAAAACATTATATCATCTTTAGTTTTGATTGAATGTCTGCAAAATATACCAGAATGCGTGGTAGGTAGCGAACCCTAAAAACACATTTCTTTAGACTGGCGTATCACCTAAACACACTCTGTCCATCCCAGTTTTCCCCCATATTAAAATCTTCTTCAACTTCAGGTTCATACCAACCATGCACTTAATAGCCTCTGTCAGGACTGTACACATACTGGCTGGCGACCAGTCCATGTATTATTATTTATCCTATTCAGTATATCAAGGCTGCATTATACAATATATGTACTTTTTACCTTTTGTGTCTCCTCCATTTCCTCAGATTGTAAGCTTGCGAGCAGGGCCCTCACTCCTTTCGATATGAGATATGTTTATTCTGTATTGTCTGTATAAGTCCCCCCTAAAATTTGTAAAGTGCTGCGGAATATGTTGGAGCTATAAAAATAAACTATTATTATTATTATTATTATAGGTAGAATTATCGTACCTCACAATATTTCACTACTTAATTGACTGCCTGCAAACAAATGAAAAGCTTTTGTGACATTTATGTAAAAGATGCCTTGCATCCACATTTTCAAACTGATTGTCCCTACAAATTGGTTTTAACTTAATACTATAACATTGTGTATTCTTGGAAAACTGTAATGACAATTGTAATCCAGATTTGGCTGTATGAGCTATATAATTACTCAGAGTATAAAGTATTACAAATTGCTCTCATAAATCCTGCATCACGTATAGTTGTACTTAAAAAGTAAAATGAATTTAGCCTTGAGAAAAATATTTTCAACCAGATTTTTTTACATTGTGGTAAATAGATCTACTGTATCATGGGATTTCCAGATTAACCCGGTACACACCGTAAAATATAAAATAGTTCATTCAAACAAATTACATACACACATACAAAATATTGTATAATTATTATATTATTTAATTGCTTTTTCGAGAGGAAATTGTGTCTCATCTGATAAAGGGTCTGCTTTAACTCCAGAATTAGCACAAGTGTCCATGAGATGTTTCTAATAATAAAATTAAGTACCAATTTCCCAAAAAAGAAGATAAACTGCAATACCAGACATAGAGACATAGTCCATGGACTGCTGTGGGGCTGTTTATTGTTTAAAAGCAGATTCTTTTTTTTTATTCTGGACATCATTGTTTCTAAGCCACATTTGATATAAGATATTGCTTTAAAGTTTAACCGTCAATTTAATTTTTCTATCATAAAACAATAGCAAATATGAAAATAAGAAACTTTGTAATATATCTTATCGGAGAGATCTGCTTCTTTAATCTCCTTAACTGATCATTCATTCTCAAAACACTCACTTCTCAGGTAAAATCTGCCTTTAGTGAAAACAGATTTTACCATTACTGAAATAAGAGATGGCAGTTGGTGCTCATAAAGTTCTATGGAGAACTGTAACTGTCGTTTCAGGAGAACTTGCAGCAGAATGTCTGTGACTGTATCTAGATCCTCTCTTCTGGTCCCTCCTCCTCTTCCCCGCCCCCTTGATTTTAAAAGCACCAACTGTCATCTTTTTTAATATAGATTTTGAAGATTTTACTTATGAATTAAACATGAAAGAACGATTCAGGAGGAAAAAGTAGTCAATTTCTCTGATAAGATATATTACAAAAGTTGCTTATTTTCATGTGTATTTTTGATTTACGAAATAAAAACTAAAATGATGGTTGATCTTTAATTTAATTTATTGTTTAGGGGATTTTTGACCTTACTCAGTTGTATAGTTAATATGGTCTAAGTGTACATAGTAGTTCCATGAATGCTCTATTAGCTGAATCATTATAGTTAATAAAAGAAAAAAAGAATTGTGAATTATTCTGGCCAGACTAAAAATATTTTTCTCAAATTAGGCAATGTAGTTCATACACAAAAAAAAAAACATTTGTATATACTGTGACATCAAACAAAAAACTGATGATTTCTAATTTCTACAATGATATTTATACAATGATATTTATACAATGATATGTATCCCTCACCTGTGACCAAACAATATTACAGGCGATATATAATTTATCAACAGCGGTATTTTATTGCTCCGCCTACTACCATTATTAATGACAGAAACAACATAATGTAATATTTGTCATTTAATCATTCCAGCATATGTGTTAGAATAAAGTAAGGCTAAGTTAAATTAACACATTTGAGTAAAATATATGCAAAACTATTCATTGACTACCATCCAAGGCAAATGGCCTACGAAATCCACAACACCATGACAGGTTTCTGTGTCTGCAAAATGGTAACAGATTGTCAAAAAGGGTTAAAGCAGCTGTCCTCCATGGCTCCATTCAGCTCTCAAGAGTGTGGCAAACTGTATTGTTCGCCGTAATCATGACACAGATCTGCATGTGTATGTCTTTAATAATTCATGTTGCAGCTTGTCTCACTGTGGGGACAGATGTCAGTGAAATCAGTGACAGCCGATCATGCTGATCCCAAACATAATCATGTGCAAGCTGATCCTACAATGACGCTGAGCCTTGGGAAAGGTGCTCATCAAGACGAGGATGACGAAGATTCACACAGACAAAAAAGAAAACAACTGCTTGTCATTTCTGTTAATGTTACCTAGAAAAGCTAATAGCATAGAAGAGCTTGCTTATTACCTTTAATCTATTACAAACATTAACTAGTTTATCCCAATTGATCATTTTTTATAATAGTACTATAAACTCAAGAATCTAAAAATAAGGGGGTTAATGAAAAGGGTGCATCAAAACTAGAATTGGAATTGATATTAAATTAATTTATAATGCAGTTGGTAAGTAAAAAGTTCTCTGTAAATGTCCATCCGATTTTAAAACGTATATATAGTATTTGATTTTCAGTTAAAGGTTATACCACATTTTTCGGACACATCCAGGTTTAGCTAACTGAAAGTCGGAAAAATTTTCATGCTAAATAAAAGCTTTCCTGGTGATCGGGCAGGCAATTATTCTCTATGGGACACATTTTTTGGACATAATTAAATCACCCTTTGCTTGTGATTTTCATTGCTTCTTTGACACATAGGACTAAAATCCCCCTTAAACATTAGACTAATGTCGGCTAAACCCAAAGATATCGATGGACTTTGCCGACAGTCTAATGTGTATGAAAAATTTCAATTAGTCATATCTGATTTTGGACTGCCGATCACTTTGTTCGCATAAGCCAGAGGTCCCCAACCGCCGGTCCGCGGACCAGGACCGGGCCGTTGGGGTTTTTCAGCCGGTCCGCGGGGAGAGGGGGCCCCTCCAGCCTCCAGCAGGGCCGCCATCAGGGCATGACTGCCCTGACTCCAGTATGGGGCCCGGCCGGTAGGAGCCCCCTCGGAGCCCCCCTCTTGTGCGTCTCTCTCCTCATGGGGCCCCCGGCCGCATGCTAAGCGCCGGGTCCGGGACATCTTAGCGCTGCGCTGCTGCGGCAGCACCTTCATGATTCCCCTGACTTCCGGTCATGTGACGGCGCCGTCACATGGCCGGAAGTCAGGAGAACCTGGTGTCAGCGATTTGGACGAGCGTCAGGATTCTGCAGGGATCGCATGGGGGTAAGTATAACAAGTTTTATTTTTTTTTAAATACAATTAACTAGGAGTGGGGGGAATGGGAGATGCACATGGGGGAGGGGAGAGATGAGAGATCCACATGGGGGGGAGGGGAGAGATGAGAGATGCACATGGGGGAGGGGAGAGATGAGAGATCCACATGGGGGGGAGGGAAGAGATGAGAGATGCACATGGGGGAGGGGAGAGATGAGAGATCCACATGGGGGGGAGGGGAGAGATGAGAGATGCACATGGGAGGGAGGGGAGAGATGAGAGATCCACATGGGGGGGAGGGGAGAGATGAGAGATGCACATGGGAGGGAGGGGAGAGATGAGAGATGCACATGGGGGGAGGGGAGAGATGAGAGATGCACATGGGAGGGAGGGGAGAGATGAGAGATGCACGGGGGGGTGAGAGATGCACGTGGGGGTGAGAGATGCACGGGGGGGATGAGAGATGCACGGGGGGTGGATGAGAGATGCACGGGGGGGGTGAGAGATGCACGGGGGGGATGAGAGATGCACGGGGGGTGGATGAGAGATGCACGGGGGGGTGAGAGATGCACGGGGGGGTGAGAGATGCACGGGGGGGATGAGAGATGCACGGAGGGGATGAGAGATGCACGGAGGGGATGAGAGATGCACGGGGGGTGGATGAGAGATGCACGGAGGGGGATGAGAGATGCACAGAGGGGGATGAGAGATGCACGGAGGGGGATGAGAGATGCACGGGGGTGAGCTGCACATGGGGGGGTGAGAGATGCACATGGGGGGGTTATGTTTACATAACTTTGTTGCCTTATGAAGGGCGGGGGGGGCCCCCAAAAATTTCTTGCACAGGGGCCCACTACAGTCTGTGTCCGCCCCTGGGATGAAGTAAATGCAGCTGAACAGCAGCTGTCAGGACAGCTGCCCTGTCCTGCTGCAGGGCGTGATGGGGCCTCAGTGATGCGGCTCCTGGCACAGCACATTATGTGGGGCTCCTGGCATAGCTCCTGGCGGGGACCTGGTCTACACTATATGATAAGTATGCACTAAACTCCAAATCCCTCCATTACCCCGCCCCCATATGACCAAAGCCCCGCCCACCCCACCCCCTCCTTGCTGGGCCATGGAAAAATGATCTTGCTTCAAGCCGGTCCCTGGTGCAAAAAAGGTTGGGGACCACTGGCATAAGCCACTGAGAGACATGTCATTTGGCAGCTTTCTCAAAGAAATCACAGGAGCGCTTGCCCAACAACTATCTAACGTGTATGGCTTAATGTTGGGCTCTATCCATGCTGCTGTGATGGTACAGCTGGATGAGCATTTACATAAGGTACATAAGATAAGTTTAAAGAGAATCTTTCAGCAGATTTTTACTACGTAATCTGAGGATAGCAGGAGATAGGGTCTGAAACACTGAAGTCAGTGATGTGTCACTTATCAGGCTGTGTGCTGTTGTTTATTTATAATGAAGGTTTTATCACCAGGAGATTATCATTGTCAGGTCTGATATACTCTCATACTCTCAACTGCTAGTCCAACCACACCCCCTCCTGTGATAAGCAGCTCACTGTCTATAGACTATGGATATATAGAGCCTGGTGTGGGCGGAAGAATCTTTCCAAGCCCTGATTCTGTTACATCTAAGAACTCTGATTAGGTCACAACAGCTGCACCCTGTAAACTAAGTAATACATAAATTGGAATCAGGGTCTCTTTTCCTACATTATCCTACTATCAGATGAGGGAGCAAAAACCTGGTGACAGATTCACTTTAATGATAATTCATTCACCCATGAGCATACACTCTGCCTGCCATAATATATAGCTGATGGTCTCAGGCTGGGTTTTACTTACCTCCTCATGTACAGCCTATAAAGAAGCTGTACATGATGTGCACATCATATGCAGCTTTCCTCTCTGCCTTGCATTGATCTTATTGATTAGTGTTGGGCAGGTAGAGAGAACTATGCAGCATGGAAAGAGAGAGTTGTGTGTCTGCATAAGGCTGTGTGCCCACGTAGCATTTTTCAAGCGTATATGCTGCGGAATTTCCGCAGCGTAAACGCTTGAAAAACGCATGTATATCCGCACCCCATGGTCCCCAATAGGATTCCGCAAGTTCTATGCACATGCTGCGGATTTTTCCGCAGCGTTTATGCCGCGTTCAAAAATCCGCAGCATGTCATTTAATTTTGCGTTTCCGCAAGCGGAATTGCCTTTGTCCAATGCATAAAAAACGCAAGGCAATTCCGCATGTGGAAAACGCGTGATAAACGCGCGAAAAATGCGCGATAAACGCGTGCGGAATTCCGCATGCGTTTTTCCGGGAGAGGACTTGCATTTATGCAGCAGAAATTTTCTGCTTCATAAATGCAACGTGGGCACATAGCCTAATTCTCTTAGTGTTGCGGCAAATTTGTCCTCTCTCTCTCTCTGCAAACTAAAACACGCACATATTTTAGCAAAAAACAAAATTATTAGTTATATTTAGGAATCATTTTACAGTTTAAATATACACTTCTTAACATTGAAATTGCAACACCAAGAAGGAAGAGTTGTTAAATTCTGAAAATCACACTATTGTTAGACATGTAAATTCTGAAAAAATGGAAACAACGTTTTCATAACATCTCAATTTATTCAAAATCAAGCATGAGCGCCATTCGTAGAAAAAAAACATATTTACACGCATTAACATCCTATCAATGAGGATATAAATGGTTGTCTGACGAATGTGCTACCACTCTGAATGTCTTTCCAATTGGAAAACAATAACAACCCTGATGTGCTTGATTGGAGACAAGTCAGAGGACGCTCCACGATATATGAGCAGACGTAGGCCATGCAGTCTGCTCTCATTTGCACCAGCAACATGGTATTTTCGTATTGAAACAGGCTCTTGGGACATTTTCACATTCCCTCGTGAAAGCCTCTTCATGGTGTTGCCCATGTGGTTTTCAGACCATTTCCAGCTATAATTCCAGACAAGCCAAATGCAGGACTCTCGCTGAAAAATCATCATTCCAGTGTCTTTATATTTCTTTCTCTGCACCATAATAGCTTTTGAGAGCAGTGACGTGGGGTCAATGGAACAACTGTAGCTGGACGTCTGTCTCTTAGCCCAATGTCATCCAAATGCCTTCAGATAGTTTTTGCATACACAGTTTGATGATTTAGGCTTGATACATGATATCTAATTTCATTTTCAGTAAAGAACAGATCTTTACACACCATTACACTGACAAGACCACATGGACAATGCCACGAAGAGGCTGTCAAGAGGGGGAATGTCACACCAATCTTACGCACAGGTTTTTGTTGTGAGGTGGCAAAATGTAGGCTAGCGAGACCCCTTTAGTCTTCTATCCAGGTACGCTAATAACTAGACATTATATTGATTTGATAGTTGTTAGAACCTTGCTGTTAGGTTTTTTTTCCTTTGCTGGTCACATGACCTTGTTGGCCTATTTATCCTGCTCCGCCCTTCTGGCTTTGCTGGACTTCATTGTATTTCTACTTTCTAGCTAGCCTGTGCTCTGTGTCTTGCTCTGTTAGTTTGCTTGGTTTACTGACCCCTATGTTCTTTATATTTTGTTTGTTCGTCTGTCTGCTACTATTTCAGTTAGGAGGTGTCCCATATTCCTCCCAGTCCTTAGTACTTGTAGGGATTCCTCCCCCACATCTATAGGTCTTCGTACAGACTAGCTTAGGACTTTAGCAGGTCTGATCGCAGGATCAGGTTCCCTGTTACATCGTAGGGATTCAGCTGAGTTCTATCGTAGGGACAGATCTCCTCTCTTTCCTTAGCTCTGGTAGCAGAACATAACAGTAAGTCCAGCCAGCAAATTCTCTAAGGAAAGATTTTTCTGTTCCATCATGGTGTCGGTTCAGGATTTGGCTCATCGCCTGCAGGGACTCTCTCTGGAAGTGACCGAGCTCCGTCAGCACGTGAGTAACTGTTCTGGAGCACATTTCTTGGAGCCTAAGGTATGTTTGCCGGATTTATTTTTTGGTGAACATCGAGAATTTTTTTCATTTAAAAATGCTTGCTTATTGTATTTTCGTTTGAGACCCAAGTCCTCTGGGGATGAATCCCAGCGCGTAGGGTTTATAATGTCACTTTTGCGCAAAGAGCCTCAGGAGTGGGCCTTTTCTTTGCAACCTAGTGATTCATGCTTCAGATCAGTGGATAGTTTTTTTACTGCTTTAGGACTATTATATGATGATCCTGACCGTGTCGCATCAGCTGAGACTGAGTTGAGACGTTTAAAACAAGGATCAGGTAATGTCGAAAAATATTGTACACATTTTCGTCGTTGGTCCACTCAAACAGGGTGGAACGATTCTGCTCTGAAAAGTCTATTTCTTGCTGGGCTCAGTGAAAGGGTTAAAGACCTGCTAATTGCTTATCCTACACCTGAGGATTTGCAACAGGCTATGCAATTAGCTATACGGGTGGATAGAAGACTGCGTGCTAGGGTTAATGAGAGCAAATCCTCTGCTATGTCAGTTTCTGGTTATGATAATGTGTGTACTAACAGTGGTGAACCGATGGAGATTGGATCGGTGGCACCTCGCTCTCAAGAAAAAGACCGTCGTTTTTCGAAAGGCTTGTGCTTCTATTGCGGAAAATCTGGTCATTTGATTAAAGGCTGTGAGCTTCGTATGAAGAAAGAAAAAAAAATGGTCAGTCACGCCCGTATTGCCTGTTTAAATTCCAAGGGTATATTTTTAGCTGCTTCCACGATTGCTCAGGAAAAATTAATGGAATTTCGGGTGTTTGTTGATTGCGGGTCTACACTGAATGTAATTGATGGGGGATTCGTGGAAAAACTCAATTTAAAACCTGAACCTTTATCATCCCCCATTGCTGTGGTTTCTGTGGATGGCTCCCCTTTGAAGAATATTACTCTCAAGGTCTGTGAATTTCCTCTCACTATTAATGGTGTTCACCATGAGAAATTGGATTTGGTAGTGTTGAATAACTTGCCTTCTCCAGTAATATTGGGATTGCCTTGGTTAAAATGTCACAATCCTGTACTGGATTGGTCTACCAGTGAAATTAAATCCTGGAGCCATAAATGTTATGACAAGTGTTGTAACGGGCGTATTGCAGCTTTGGATAGGGGAGAATTGCCTGTTCCTATTCAGGATTTTTGGAGAGTTTTTTCTGAGAAGGAATCGCAGGTTTTGCCTCCCCATAGAGACTATGATTGTTCTATTGAATTTGTCCCTGGAGCGACTCTTCCTAAAAGTCGTTTATTTAACCTTACTATTCCTGAGAGGAAGGCTTTGGAGGAATACATACAGACAAGTTTGGCCGCCGGTCACATTAGGCCCTCTAAGTCTCCTGTGGCGGTTGGATTTTTTTTTGTAAAAAAAAAGGACGGCGGTTTACGTCCTTGTCTGGATTTTCGTGAGATTAACAAAATTACGGTACGCAATCCTTACCCACTGCCATTGATTCCTGATCTGTTTAACCAGTTATTGGGGGCCAAGTGGTTCTCTAAAATTGACCTTAAGGGGGCATACAATCTGTTGCGCATGAAGGAGGGTGATGAATGGAAGACTGCTTTTAACACTCCTGTGGGTCATTTTGAGAATCTGGTTATGCCTTTTGGTCTTACTAATGCTCCTGCATTTTTTCAGAATCTGATTAATGACATCCTTAGACCTTTGATCGGTAAAAATGTGGTTGTGTATTTGGATGACATTTTGATTTATTCGCCAGATCTGGAGTCTCATTGGCGGAGCGTGCGTGAGGTATTACAGTTATTAATGGACAATTCGCTTTTTGCTAAGCTGGAGAAATGTGAGTTCGCTGTACAGAGAATTAGTTTTTTGGGCTACATTATCTCCAGCAAAGGTTTTGAGATGGATCCGGTTAAGGTTCAGGCTGTGCAGGAATGGCCTAGGCCTATTGGTTTGAAATCGATACAGAGGTTTTTGGGTTTCGCCAATTACTATAGAAAATTCATAAAAAATTTTTCTAGTATTGTCAAACCTCTGACTGATCTCACCAGGAAAGGTGCTGATGCGGTTCAGTGGTCTTCTGAGGCCATTGAAGCTTTTGTGTATCTCAAGGAGAGGTTCACCTCTGCTCCCATCCTTATGCAGCCTGATGTTACTAGGCCGTTTTTGGTTGAGGTTGATGCTTCCTCTGTGGGGGTTGGCGCAGTATTGTCTCAGGATAACGGGGATGGATTACATCCCTGTGCCTTTTTTTCAAAAAAATTTTCGGAGACTGAATTGAATTACGATATTGGTAATCGGGAATTATTGGCTATTAAACTCGCATTTGAACACTGGCGCCACTTCTTGGAAGGTGCGGAATTTCCCGTTCAGGTTCTTACGGATCATAAAAATCTGATATATCTTGACGCTGCCAAGCGCCTGAATGCCCGTCAGGCTAGGTGGGCACTGTTTTTCTCGCGGTTTAATTTCTCCGTTACTTACATCCCTGGTACTAAGAATGTTAAGGCGGATGCCTTGTCTCGCAGTTTTTCTCCCATAGTCGGTGCTGAGAAAGAGGAAAACATTTTACAAGAAGGTGTTGTGATAGCTGCTTTAGACTCCGTTTTGGAAGATGAGATTCTTAAAGCTCAGGAGAATGCCCCATCTAACACTCCTCATGGGAGGTTGTTTGTGCCTGGGACCTTTAGGAGAGATTTGTTTGTTGAGTGTCACGAATCTCGGTTGGCAGGTCATCCCGGAATCTCTGAGACCAAGAGACTGGTGGGTCGCAGTTTTTGGTGGCCTGGATGGCAGAAGGAAGTCATTAAGTGGGTACGCCAATGTACTGTATGTGCTAGATCTAAGTCCTCACATACTCCTGCTGCGGGGTTGCTTTGTCCTTTGGAGGTCCCCAGTGCTCCTTGGACACATTTGGCTATGGACTTTATAACTGACCTTCCCCCCTCTGAGGGTTTTACTGTCATCTGGGTGGTCGTGGACCGTTTTAGTAAGATGTGTCACTTGGTTCCCTTCATCAAACTGCCCTGCGCTAAAACTCTCGCTAAGGCCTTTGTCAAGGAAATTGTCAGACTTCATGGCGTTCCTACTGACATTGTTTCTGATAGGGGTCCTCAGTTCGTGGCTCGTTTTTGGCGTGCCTTTTGTGACAGGTTGGGAATTCATTTGTCGTTTTCGTCCGGATATCATCCTGAATCTAATGGCCAGACAGAAAGGAAAAACCAGGATGTTGAGCAGTTCTTGCGTTGTTTTGTGGCAGACAATCAAGAGGGGTGGTCTGAGTTTCTGCCACTTGCCGAATTTGCTCTGAACAATCATACATCTTCTTCTGCTGGTTGTTCGCCTTTTTTTTGTTGTTCTGGGAGACATCCGTCGTTTGGGTCGTTCTCCAAGTTGGGATCTGCCGTGCCTGAGGAGGAGAATTTTTCCGGTGATTTGGAAAGAGTTTGGACGGATGTGCGTGGTAATCTTCAGGAGGCCAACAGAAAATCTAAAGACTACTTTGATAGGAAACGACAGGAGGTTTTGTTCGCTGTTGGTGACATGGTTTGGTTGTCCTCTAGGAATCTGCGGTTGAGGATTCCTTCTAAGAAATTGGGTCCCAAGTTTGTAGGGCCCTTTAAGGTGCTTCAGGTTGTCAACCAATCTGCTGTTAGGTTGGAGGTTCCTACCTCCTGGAGAATTAATCCGGTCTTTCATGTCTCTCTGTTAAAAAAAGCTGTTGTGTCGGATGGTGACGCCTCTGCCTCTGTTCCTCCGGTGGTGGAGGACGGGGAATATGAAATTTCTCGCATCCTTGACTCTAGACGGTATAGAGGTAGTTTGCAGTATCTTGTGGCCTGGAAAGGTTTCGGACCCGAGGATAACTCTTGGGTGAGGTCAGATGATGTTTCCGCGTCCAGACTTATCAGAGCGTTTCACAGGAGATTTCCTGATAAGCCTGGTCCTAGGGGATCCGGAGGATCCTCTTAGAAGGGGGGGTACTGTTAGAACCTTGCTGTTAGGTTTTTTTTCCTTTGCTGGTCACATGACCTTGTTGGCCTATTTATCCTGCTCCGCCCTTCTGGCTTTGCTGGACTTCATTGTATTTCTACTTTCTAGCTAGCCTGTGCTCTGTGTCTTGCTCTGTTAGTTTGCTTGGTTTACTGACCCCTATGTTCTTTATATTTTGTTTGTTCGTCTGTCTGCTACTATTTCAGTTAGGAGGTGTCCCATATTCCTCCCAGTCCTTAGTACTTGTAGGGATTCCTCCCCCACATCTATAGGTCTTCGTACAGACTAGCTTAGGACTTTAGCAGGTCTGATCGCAGGATCAGGTTCCCTGTTACATCGTAGGGATTCAGCTGAGTTCTATCGTAGGGACAGATCTCCTCTCTTTCCTTAGCTCTGGTAGCAGAACATAACAATAGTGTTACCAGTGGTATGGCCATTTCTCCAAAATATCCAAGAATTTTATAACACAACAACACCAGGCAACCAGTTGCTCATGCTACTGTGCTACCATGGCCAACAACACCAGGCCACCTCTTGCTGCATGGCCTAAATGTGCTACCATGGCCTGTAGTATCTCTTAACTTGTCTTTCATGAAACTCATCTGGAACGTCATTGGTCGGCAATTTTAGAAACAGCAATGGATCTTGATGATTTGGGGGCACAAGTCCATTCAATATTTGCAACCATTCATAACATCATTGATAGGACGACAAGTGTAAGTGTATGTATTTCTGCACATGGCGCTCTAAACAGCTCAACACACTAGCTGTGAATCCTCGATGCAGGTGAGAATCCAAATAAGAAAAAAAATCCGGCTCTCTATCGTTTATTTATCTTCATGAAACATGAAAGACATCACAAAACATGCACATACTTACTCATAGTCATGTTTACATGTAATAAATGGCTTTTTATGTTATTACTAAAGAGAACACTCCCATTTGTAACATCACTTGTTTGCTTGTCATGTGTAGGGGTAAGTTACAATAAAAAAACTTATATATAAGAACAAAATATATTTAAGCTTTAGCAATAAAAGAGAATTTGTTTTATTCGCAGTAAATAAGTTTGAGTCTATATCTTGTTTTCAATGCAAATATCCAGCATCCCCCTTCCCACACACACTGAGAAAGCGAGAAAGCCGTCTTTTATGATCACCTCCTCTGCTAATTAAATTAAATCTTTCAAAACCTGTTACTTTTAAAACTGTTGTGTTTCCCCATGGCAGTGCAAAAAATATTTAGACACAGCTGAAATGTTATTAAAATGTACTTTTAAACCATAAGATATATATCTACAAATTCTCACTTTTAAGGTGCAAGACATACCACCCACATACTGTTTGTTGTGCAAAACACATGTGGTTAAATATATAACAAAAGAAGTGTTACAATTGATATATGATTTAATCTGATGAATTTTGTTATTTATAGCAGAAAAAGTCGGAGTTGTTTCTATATGTTTGCAAACTTTGCAAATATTGTGGCCACATTTCTGATAACCGCTTGTCTGCAACTATGTTGATTTTTTATTTTCTATACTCTCAAACAACTGGATGAAAATTTTAGTGCAAGTGTTGAAGCTTTTTTTGCCATTGCTCTAATGCCATGTTTTATTATTTTGTTCATTACTTTATCTTTACGCAGTATTGGTAACCACTTGTAAAAAATACTCTTGCCTTTATTAACCTCTTAGTGACCGAGCTAATTTTAACCTTAATGACCAGGCCAAATTTTGCATATCTGTAACTCTGGAACCCTTCAACGAATCCTAGTGATTCAGAAAATGTTTTTTTGCAACATATTGTACTTCATGATAGTGGTAACATTTGTTCAGTATGACTTGCGCTTATTTGTGAAAATATTGCAATTTTGGTGACAATTTTGAAAAATAAAACGCAAAATTCAAACTTTCAATCTTTATATCCTTCAACCAGTTAGTCATGCTGTACTAAATAATTAATAAATAACATTTACCATAAGTCTACTTTACATCTACATAATTTTTCAAACATAATTTTATTTTGTTAGGATGTTAGAAAGGTTAAAAGTTTGGTAGCAATTTCTAATTTTTTCAACAAATTTATAAAACCTGTTTCTTTAGGGACCTATTCAGTTTTCAATGGACCTTGAGGGACCTCTATATTGAAAACTCCCAAAATTGATAGCATTTTAAAAACCACACACCTCAAATACTTCAAAACTGTTGTCAGGAAATTTTTTGAACCCTTCACGTGCGACACAAGAATGAAAAAAAAAAAGTAATTTTATTACTAAAATGTTGCTTAAGTTCCAATTTTTTCATTTTTTCAAGAGGTAATACTAAAAAGTGGACCCCACAGTTTGTTACCCACTTTCTTTCAAGTGCAGTGATACCCCACAAGTAGTCAAAAAATTCTGACAGGGCTCAGAACAGAAGGAGCAATATTTGAATTTTGAATCACTCTTTGGCTGAAATAGATTGCAGTAACATGTCACATTTGCAAATAAATCTATAACAGGAACCATGTGTCAAGCTCTTTTGTAACTTATTTGTCCACATGGTGCCTTCAATATGGTAAATGGGAATGCCCCAGTGCATCGACTTTAAGGATAAAGGTTCATCAGGAGGCTAAATTATATATAGGCACACTAAGGATTAGATGTCCCTTTCATGATGTGCATGTTAGTTTACTGCCATCTTTAAATACCCTCCTCATCAATCAAGCTCAAATTCTCTTCCTGGGAAGGTACTTTGCATGAACCCTCCCTGGCTTCATCAGAGCCGCAAGGCCCAGCCTAGCGTGAAAGGCCTGGGGAGTTCAGTGTAAGCAGCATTGATCAGAAGATGCGTCAAGTGTCCGATGAGTGATGGTGAGGTGTAGAGGAGCCACAGAGGGCAGTTGTATGGTGAACAGGGCCGCCATCAGGGAATTACTCGCCTTACTGGCTTATGGGTTCCGGTAAGCAGAGGGGCCAGATGGAGCCCTCCTCTTTCTTCTTCTGTTCATCTGGCCCCAGCGAACTGAACTTGCGCCCTCGGACGCATGTTCACCTGAAATCTATTGCCTTACGGGAGTCTTCCCGCTTGGCTATAGATAACAGTCTCCAACCAATCACGCCGGCAGCTGACATCACTGCTGGCCTGTGACTGGCTGGCATCCGCTCCTCAGTTGGTTATGGGAGAGGCACCTCTGGACCGGCGACCAGGTAGGGAGACGACACGAGTACAGAATGGAGACATATGGGGCCAAGGACTTGGAAAACACAAGGGACCAGGAATGAGCCATATGGGGGACGTTATTACAAAAAGGTGCCAGGATGTGGGACTTTATTTCTTTAGGGGCTAATTAAGTGATATTATTACTGTTGTGATGTATTTTATTTTTGAGGATACTGTTTTCAGAGGGGAAGGGGTTACTATTACTGTGCAGGGCGGCACTATGTAGCTTTTCTTTCTTCATCTTGTGTAGCATAGAAGTTGGGGAAAAATTGGGGCATGTGCTCTGGAAATTGCTCTATATAACTGTGTGTTATTTTCTGCAGAGACGAATCCTGGCTGAAAGAAGTGATGGTGTTTTGCAATGGATGTAGAATAAATGCGAAGATGAAGAACTTCAACTAGAGACATCATTGGTGAATCAGTGTGTTACCTGTACACTGTATACTATGTACAAAGCTCCTGTGTATAATGTAACTGGTGATCCCTGTCACTATACACTGTATACTATGTACAGAGCTCCCATGTATAATGACACTTATGGTAATAGTATTGTGCTTTTTTAAATTAATGATCAATATTGTAGTATTCAGTCATAATGTGATGGTAATATGTGATCTGGTCATGCAGTGACAGTATTTGTCCCTTGTATGTGGTATTATTTGGTCACTGTGTGGTGGTAATGTGGTCTGGCCATGGTGTGACGGTATTTGTCCATTGTATGTGGTATTATTCGTCATTTTTAAAAAATGTATGTGACTCATTCCCATAAAGAAAAATGTACCTAAAAAGAGTGTTGGGTATTTTAAGAAATGTTTAAGAGGTTAGAATAGAGTAGGGCCCTGACAGAAGAGTCTACCTTGTCGTGGTGGCGGCTTAAAAAATCTTTTGGCCAAAACAAAAGCTGATGGTTATGTGTGTGATATGGTGTTCGATGGGAACTGTTATTGTGTGATTGGTGAGGATGGGGTGCAGAAGTGTAGTTTTTCCAAGAGTGGGCAATGGGATTGTGGAAGGTTGAGGGGTGGTGGCGGAGCAGGAGTTGAGCCTGGGAAGAGTCTTTTAGACTTTTAGACCCATTGGGGCCTGAAAATGTTGCCAGCATGGGGCCCTGAAATTCCTGGTGGCAGTCCTGATGGTGAATAAAAGAATGTATTTTTTTTTAACATCTTACATTTACTATACTCTGGGGTCTGTAAATAACATTACATTTGTGAAGAATACCTTCTCTGTGAATCAAATTTCTTGGGAAAATGCATGCGAACATGCAAATCTGAAGTTTGCCTGATCTTCTTATCTCTACCCAAAGATGTTATCGCAAAGAAACAATTCAATGCTTGCATAAAAATTATCACCCCGCTTTTTTTAGAGTACACAACATAACAAATCAATATGGTTGCAGATAAGAGGTTGCAGACTGACCGTCACTTCCAAACAGAAAACAGTTGTGTACAGGTGCTTACTAAGAGTAGCTATCTCCTTATATAACTAATAAATAAAGTAGCATTCTGTAGCGCAATAGCATGCAAACATGAAATATGAAATTTGAATTGCATTACTGATATAGAAAATAGGAAAAAATGAGAATACTTAGCGCATAAATTTGCCAATTCATGTATACCAGGCATCCACGATAAGGTGATTCTCGTTGCTGGGTACCTATGTAATGTGAATCCTCTCTTAGGCTGAAGCCTACATTTATATGGGAAGGTAGGATCCTGATTTAATCAAAATTGCCTAAGGCTGAGGGGTGGGTGGTGTGCTCAGTCGGAAAGCCTATGTATACAAATATCAAAAGACTGACCGTCACTTCCAAACAGAAAACAGATGTGTATGCTCGAAGTGCTTGGACCGAGTAACGAGCCCAATGTAAGTCTATGGGAAACTCAAGCATTTTTCCGGCGGCTCCCCCCGGCGGTCTGCAGAGGGCCTACAAAATGCCCAAATCGATAGGAACAGTGCTCAAATGACCTGGGATCAGCATGGGGAAGACCTCTGGAAGTATTTCGGATGGTATTTCGGATGCTATCAACAATGTTGTCAGAGGTATTACGCCACTTTTACGCACAATAAAACATGCAAAAACGAAACCAAAATGGATTTTCCTGGGAAAAATGTTAAGGAACATCCTTTCCAGGGTAATGACTTGTATATAAGGCAAAATAAATAAACAAAAATGCTCATCCACACCTTGGGCTATGTTCACACACAGCGTTTTTGATGCGTTTTTGCACTTTTGCATTGCTTTCAACCAAGACAAATGCATTCACTGGGAAATGTCATTTTAACATTTTACAACCTTATCTGGCCATGTGGTGTGTCATAAGACACATGCATGCAATGCTGAAAAGACATGGGAACAGCTTGGGGAAGACCTCTGGAAGCATCTCTGACTCCCAGGTCACTGCCTAAAAGTGTGCCCATCACAAGTAATTCTAGGCGCACGAGAAGATGCCTCTTTTGTTGCAGACTTGCAACAATCACCATCCACATCCTTGTCCTAGTGCAGCATTCAGTTGTCCCTATCCCATACCTTGGAATGCAAGTGCAAGTATGCAGCCAGCCACCCACCCACCCACCCATAGGCTGTAATACTATACTGCCAAATTTTTGACGGCTGCTTGAACTTGAAATGTAGCCTTTTAGGCACGTGGACAAGTGAATGTGGCCACGGACGGTACGGAGACAGTCCACAGCTTGTCGGTGAGAGTTGTATTTCTCCACAGCCATATTCTTTAACTCGGTGAAAGGACTTGGGAAATTATATCTACTCCAGCTGTCATTTCTCCCAGGAAGTCCTCTAATGCAGTTTGTCGCATAAGAAATGGCAGCCCGTCCAACATCAGCTCGCACTTGTCGGTGGTGCTTCGACACACAAACATCTTTTTTTGCCCTTTAATTTCATGACTACATTGGCCTGATCTGCAATGCGGTTTGAAAATAACATACAATTAAGCACGTCCAATCCACATTAAAAAAGCAGCCATAGAGTGTCCGGGAACCTTCCCACACACTTTTATTAGCCAGGGCTGCTTCTCGGCAGGGTTGGACAGGCCCACCAGAGAATTGGAGACTTCCCCGGTGGGCGCTGGCATCTCCTTCAGGAGAGTTCATAGTGCCGAGGTGAGGCCATGATGATAATAGAGGCCACCGTTTGCTTTCGTTTTCTGTAACTTGGAATGCAAGCGCAAGTATGCAGCCAGCCACCCACCCACACACAGGCCGCAATAGTAGACTACTCAGTCCCTAGCCACCACTATTTCTCCCGGTATCATCTCCACCTCCCACAAGTAAGGGTCCCTGAACATTACTGCTGGTACTTTTCTGTGGGAATCTGCTTGCCTTCTACCAGCCTGTAATATTTCCAGTGAACTGTGGTAAGACGCCATGGTCTGCCCCCAGTACCAGTAGCGAAGCCTTTTCCCAATTTTCTTCGCAGGAAATCCATTTGGTAGACTGAGTGGCTGCCCAAATACATTAGTTTCTCACAAAGGAGCTGAAGATAGAGTGGCAGTAGATGCAAGTTTCTCCAGCCTGTTAGATATCAGAGGGTGAACGGCAGCACATTGGCTCAGTGGTTAGCACTTTTCATAGCCAGGCCAGTCCCACCAGAGAATCCTCAGGTGGGCCCTGGCTTCTCCATCAGGAGTGTTCATGATAGGGCAAACTTTGCAGCAACTATGGGGCGGGGGAGAAAAGTGAGCCCTCAGAATCAAATCCTCTGGTGGACCCAATATTTTTCAGTTTGAAACTGCTTCTCAGTGGGAGTTGTATTTTACCACAGCCATATTCTTTAGCTCGGTGAAAGGACTGGCATAGAGGGAAACCATACCTACTCCTGCTGTAATTTCTCCTTCTCCATGTTCTGCGCATTGTCACACACGACCATGCCATTCTGTATGTTCAGCGGTGAGAGACACAGATCAGGCTGCTGTGTTACAGCTTTCAACAACTCTGCAGCGGTGGGCGATTTGTCACAAGCATTAAGCATCTTCAGCACAGCTTGTTGCCGCTTGGCCAAGGCAGTGCTGCAGTGCTTTCAGCTTGTGACTGATAGGGTCATTTCAGAGATGGAGGCCGAACTGGAGAAGGGGGTGCAGGAGCTGAACAATGTGATTACATCGAGGTTACATTGGCGAGTCTGGTTTTTATACTAAACAAATATCCTACTGCGTTTTTATTTTTTTAATTTATTTTTTTATGATATTTTTTTAAGACAAATGTAATTTTAACATTTTACAACCATTTCTGGCCATGTGGTGTGTGACACATCATCAGACACATCCTGTTTCATTTATGATTATTATTATTATGACTCTGAAAGTCATAAAGCCTATTTTTGTAGGGTCATCAGGCAGCCCTTACTATTCTTAAAGGGCCAGCAGTCGACCCTCGCTATTGTTAGAGAGCCATCAGCCAGCTATGCTTTGTTGTTCCTATTATTAACGAGTGGGTCTACTATGCTGTTATTGTGTATGCTGTGACTGCAAGGCCTGTCAAAAATTTGGACGCAATCCAATACCCCTTTGAAAAGAGATAGGGGAGGGTCTCAGTAAAAAAAATGTTCCAATTATAAAGGAGCGGGTCTCCTATAGTGGTAATGCCCATGCTGTGACTGCAAGGGCTTCTAAAATTTGGGAGAAACCCCACTAACAATTTAAAGACACATAGAGCTGGGCCACAGTAACGAGAACGACATGTTCCCATTAGAAAGGAGGGGGTCTGCCAAAATTTAGGAAAAACCCCACTAACAATTTAATGACACACAGAGGTGGGCCTCAGTAACGACATATTCCCATTAGAAAGGAGCGGGTCTCCCATACTGTTTGCCTATGCAGTGACTGCAATGGCTGTCAAAAATTTGGAGGCACTTCAATGCCCCTTGCAAGAGACGTAGAGGTCAGAGGGCCTCCTGAAAACAATGTTCCCATTATTAGGAAGTGTGTCTCACATACTGTTTGCCTATGCAGTGAATGCAAAGGCTGCCAAAATTTGGAGGAACTCCAATGGCCCTTTCAAGAGACGTAGAGGTCGGAGGGCCTCCTGAAAAAAATGTTCCCATTATTAAGAAATGGGTCTCCCATACTTTTTGCCTATGCACTTAAGCAACGGCTGCCCAAAATTTGGAGGAACTCCAATGCCCCTTGCAACATAGATATGTTGATATGGTACATATGGTAGTGATATAGTGGTGGAGGATAAGGATGCGGAGAAGGAGACAGAGGTGCATGGGAATAGAGTTAGACCTCCCCCAAAAAATGCACTGTATTTGAGTTTATGTTACTCTGCTATCATTCGGTGGTGTTGAGAAGTCTGGCCCAATCCAGCCCTTGTTCATTTTTATAAGAGTCAGCCTGTCAGCATTTTCAGTTTACAGGCGGATGCGCCTATCGATTATAATTCCACCGGCAGCACTAAAAACCCGCTCTGACAAAACGCTAGCGGCAGGGCAGGCCAGAACCTGCAAGGCGTAGAGAGCCAGTTCATGTCCAACTTGGATACCCAATAATTATAAGGCAGAGGAATCAAGGAGGATGTTGTTAAGGTCGGCAATGTACTCCCTCACCATCTTCCGAAACTTTGCGCTCCTTGAGAGAGTACCTCGCGCCTCCGGGCCTGTGCAATGGGAGGGTCTAAGAAAACTGTCCCAGAACTTTGACAGTGTTCCCCTGTCTCTTCTGGATTGCATTGGTGTCTCTCTTGCATGTACTCCTTGGTTGTCCATCAAACTGTGACCTCTGTCGCTAGCGTTTTCAGATGGGAATTTTTTAAAATAATTCCGCAACAAGGGCCTTATCGTACTGCACCATTTTATTAGACCTGTCCTGCAAGGGAATAAGATACATAAAGTTCTCCCTGTAGCGTGGGTCTAGAAGCATCACCAACCAGTAATGACTGTCACCCAAAATTTGCCGGACTGCAAAGAGGCAAGATTTCCATGTCCTCAACAAGTGGATGACTGACCATGCTCTCCTCCTCATCCTCCTCCTCTTCCTCCTCCTCCCTGTCCTCTGGTCATCCACGCTGAACAGATGGTATGACAGTTGTACAGGTAGTACAGTCTATAGCGCAGGAAAATAACTCCTGTTCTTCCTCCTCCTCCTCCTCTTCCTCATTGTCACCCAATCCACGTTGAAATGAGATGAGGCTGGACTGTGTGTAATCACCCTGTATGATTTCTTGCTACAGCTCATCGTGCTTCGCCTGCAATGCATCCTTTTTAATTGAGAGCAGAGAGGGTTTCAGAAAACAGAGAAGCGGGATGGTGACACAAATTATGGCGCTCACCATCTTGGTGAAGTTCTCAAAGTTTTGGAGGATGATAGAGATGTCCGACATCCATGTCCACTCCTGAAGTTTTATGTGTGAAGTCTGACCTGAATACAGACAGCCTTATTGATGCTGGTAGTCAACAACTGCCCTCTTCTGCTCACAAATCCCTCCCAACATCTGCAATGTAGAGTTCCAACGCGTGGGGACATCGCAGATCAGTCAGTGAATTGGAAGCTGCAAATGCTGCTGAAGCATGGCAATGGTGGCAGAAGCTGTAGCTGACTTTCTAAAATGGGCACACAGGCGGCGTACTTTGACAAGCAGATCCAGCAGATCTGGGTAGGTTTTGAGAAACCGCTGAACCACGAGGTTAAGCACATGGGCCAGGCATGGTACATGTGTGAGCTCGCCTCGCCTCAGAGACGCCACCAAATTTCGGCCATTGTCACACACAACCATGCTCGGCTGTAAGGTCAGCGGTGTCAGCCTTAGATCTGCCTGCTTTCAGAGCTGTCCACAACTCTTCAGCATTGTGTGATTTGCCACCTAAGCATATTAGCTTTCGCACAGCCTGTTGCCGCTTGGCCGAGGCAGTGCTGCAGTGCCTCCAGCTTGTGACTCATGTGGTCATTTCAGAGATGAATGCTGAAGAGGAGGAGGTGGTGCAGGAGCTCTAGAATTTGGGGGCAACCCTGATTGACCCAGGGCCCTCAATCCTTGGCATCAGGAGGACGTGTTCCACCCCAAGGTCCGACTGGGTCCCGGCTTCCACTATATTAACACAGTGTGCCATCAGCAAGATGTACCGTCCCTGCCCAAAAGCACTTGTCCACATGTCCGTGGTTAGGTGGACTTTTCCAGTAACTGTGTTGTTGAGAGCACGTCTAATATTGTAGGACACGTGCTCGTGTAATGCGGAGCCGGCACACAAGGAGAAATAGTGGCGTCTGGGGACCGAGTACCGACGGACACCGCCGCCATCAGGTTGCGGAAAGCTTCCGCCTCCATGAGCCTAAAAGGCAACATTTCGAGCGCAAGCATTTGCGAAATGTGTGAATTTAGCAGTGTGGCCTGTGGGGCGTTAGCTGCATATTTGTGCTTGCGTTCCAAGGACTGGGGTAGGGACAACTGAATGCTGCGTTGGGACATGGACGTGCTTGCTGATGGTGCTACTTGAGAGTGTGCAACGACAGGTGCAGGGTGGGAGGCATCTTGGCATGCGCAATGGACAGGACATTGGCGTGCACGCACAACGGCGGAAGAGGTAATGGTGTCACCTGAAGACACTGTTGTTGGACCCTGAGATTCGGCCCACTTAGTCGGGTGCTTTGCTGCCATGTGCCTGATCATGCTGGTTGTGGTCAGGCTTGTAGTTTTGCTACCGCTGCTGATGCTGGCCTGGCAGGTGTTGCAAATGGCCTTTTTGGGGTTATCTGCAGAGTCCTTAAAAAATAAACAGTCTCAGGAAGACCTAACAGTGGTACTGGCAACTTCCGTCGTGTTGGCGTTACGAGGAACGCTTTCCCACCTTATGTCTGCAACCACCACGCTGCTTCTTCCTGCCTTTTGGGATGTCACGCCTCCCTTCACCTGTTTGCTGCTGTTCTCGCTCTGTGTGTCCCTTTGCCAGGTTGGATCAGTTACTATATCATCCACCACCTTGTCTTCCACTTCCGTATCCTAGTCCTCCTCCTGACTTTCTGGCAATTGTGTCTCATCATCATCATTCACCTCTTGCGACAGTAATTTCACTTTACCACCGTCGGCCTTTGTGTGACTGTGGCTGCTCCAATATTTGGTCATTGTTACACGTGTTCTCCTCTTGACTCGCTTGAAGCTGGCCGGCGAGAGGCCCGAATCGACAAATGTAAAAAGTGAACAGCTCTTCTGTGTATCCAAGTGTGGAATCAGTTGTCTCCTGGCACTTGGCATGGTGGGAGGAAGGAGGATCAGGGTGAGGAATATGCGGTCCAGGCTCACGGCTGCTGAGACTTGACCGTGTGGAAGACAGGGTGGAGGTGGTAGTGGCCAAGTGACTGGAAGCATTATCTGCTATCCAACCAATAACCTTTTCACACTGCTCTGTGTTCAGTATTGGTGCTCTGCGGTCCCCTAGTAATTGGGACATGAAGGTCGAGCAAGAAGATGTGGGTGTTTGTTGTGGCACAATTTCACCTTGCCCATGGCCACGTCCTCGGCCTCCGCATGCACCATCACCATCATGTTCACTTCCCCGTCCCTTGCCCATTTTAAATGGAGGACAATATTTTCCACGTTCACGAAAAATGGCTGATTTTGGAACGCAGTTATATGTGATATGTCTGACAGAGAACCACGATTTTAAATAGCAGGCGTGTAATTTACTAATATTATTCTACACGGAGACCTAGTGTGAATAGCTTCATTGACACACTGCAACGGAATGAAAATGGAAGAAATGTATGATTTTAGATGTCTTTTCGGTGATATGTCTGACAGAGAACCACGGCTATAAATTATAGGCCTGTAATTTATTAATATTATTCTACACGGAGACCTAGTGTGAATAGCTTCACCGACACACTGCAACAGAATGGAAAAGGAAGCCAATATTTTCCACGTTCAGTTCAAATTTCTGGATTTTTATCACTGTAATATGGAACAGATCTGGCTTTATTCTGCAGTGAGCAGAAAAATGGTGTACTCTGGATTGCTTTTTAAGCAAATAACCAGGATTAAGATAAAAAAAAAATTTGCCCTAGCCCCTGATATCTGGGTCTGTCTAGAAATAGCTGTAATTATTACAGCAGCCGCAGACAGGACTTTCCATAGATCCTCTTGTGCTGTATTATACACTGCCTGCCTGCCTAGCACTGATTATATGCAACTGGATTAGTCCTCAGAAGGACTGTTGGTTCAGATGGATATAGATATATGTTGTGGAATACCTATACTAACTATGAACAAGCAAATCTCTCCCTGACGCAGCAGCAGCAGCTCTCCCTTCTCTGCCTGGTTCCGGAGTAGACTGTGACAAGCATGGCGGCGCCCAGTCTGATATACACCTGATGAAGCTGTGCGGCCAGCCAATCACTGTAATGCCCACAACCAACATGGCTACGGCATTACAGTGCGTGGCAGGCAATCCCTGCTTGTTCATTGGCTCTCAAAAAAGAGAGCTAAACATGCAGGGAGGGGGCCTGAGTTCCCGCCCGAGCAACCCGGAAATACTTGCCGAGGTCGTCGAGCACAGTGATGCTTGGGCGAGTACCGAGCAGTGGCAAGCGCGTTCGCTCATCACTATTAGTTATCTATAGAGATAGCTACTCTTATTAAGCACCTGTACACACCTATTGTCTGATTGAAACTCACAATCAGTCTTTTGATATTTGTATACATAGGCTCTCTGACTGAGCACTCCACCCCTCAGCATTTGGAAAATATTAAAAATTATGGTAATCCTAATTGACCTAAAATGGGAAAGGTTTATTCCGAATTCATGTCAGATATTGAGAAAAACATGCATGTGTGTCTTTTTATACAGTGTATGTAAGATTCTGGTTTCAACTGTAGTTTTTTATTGCAATTTACCCCCACTAATGACTTAAAGACAAACAAGTGTTCTCTTTTGCACAAATATAAAAGATTTTTAGTGCATGTAAATATAGCTATGAGTAACGATGTGCATTGCCCAAAGGCCGACAGCTATTTTACATATTTTTGTGATATCTTTCATGTTGCATGAAGATAAACAGAAGTAACAAAGAGCATTTTTTTTATTATCCTGACTAAATCGATTTGTTTTGAAAATTTTGTTTCCAATTTTTCATCATTTCCATATTAATCACATCTATGAATCGTGTGATTTTCATAATTCCACCATTTTCCTTCCTGATGTTGTAATTTTAATTTCTAGGAGTATAGAATAAATTTCCATATATAGTTGTGCAAATTCCCAGAGAGGAAGAGGACTTGAACTCTTGTGCCACCTATTGGAAGTAGCAATCATAAAAGTTAATATCAAACCATTAACGAAACTTGTCACATTACTCAGGATAAATTGATACTTCCAATAGGTGGTTCTACAGTTTAAGTCCTCTTTCTCTCTGAAGAGGCAATTTGCATATTTAAATTTCCAGAGGAGAATTCCATGGCTTATAAGTCACTTACACTGGCATGCCAGTCATGTCACTCTCCTCAAGGAGAGATGTTACCTCTTACACCTCATAAAAAGTTGTGTAACATTGTAGATACATTTCATTACTTACCTTATAGTATTACTACTGAAGTAAAGGGGCTCGGGCTCATTGGATTTACAATATGGCCAAAAAAAAACCTGGAAACATCTTTTAAAGTCTGTATTGTCTGTTTTATTAAAAAATCTCCTGCAGACATCCACATAATGAACATTCATTATCCATGAGTCTTCAGAAAATAAACAGTGTAGCAAATGTCTTAGATTCTATGTATGTTTCTAAAACCAGTCTTTGTCGTAACCTTTGTACATTGTGTTCTCAGCAACAGAGTATCCTTGCCTTTCCTCTTGGTGTGACATTTCCTGAGATGAGTAAAGCAAAATGACCAGCTTTTAAAAGAACAACATAATTTAGTGATACATTGTCAGTAGTTATGTAAGCTATATGTGTCTATATGTGGCCACACAGTGGAAGGGATGAGTACTGCTGCACAAATTGATAGTGTATTGAAATTGTGAGTAAATGGAGTCATTATAAAATTTGGAAAAAGGTGAGGGTGGACACATCAATCAATGCCAAAATCTAGTTCTAGCAAGTACTGCACTTTACTAGTAAGAACTTACAAACTTACATGCAAACTGTAATTGCTTCAATGTGACACTCTCTGTCTATTCTTTCAATGTATTCCTTGGATCATAGAGAAACATGGTTTACAGAGGGTAGGATATTGTACTTTTATGGAGCACTATATCCGTGCCTAAAGCAAATGTCTTTAATACATACAAATGGCAGCTTGTTACAATTTGCAACCTTCATGTAAAATTAGAGGTACAGAATATGACCATAATTAAGGTCCTTCATGTGGCTACTGGCATGGAGCCTAAGTTTGCTGTTAAAAAAGATAAGTGAATAGGAAACCTTGTGTACTAGCTAAATGTATAGAAATACAAAATTATCTTCTTGACTGAATTATTTTATTTTTAAAATTGCTTTATTGTAGAATATATTGAAATTAAATTGAATAAGTACGACATTGCAGCTACTGATCACAATTTTTAATATCACAGTGTCCAGTTCAAATAAAAATTAGAATACAAATGAGATCTATATCATCAGCATCGTACATAGAGAACAAATTTTCACCAATTGTAATAGACCAGAAGAATAATTGGTTGGACAGATCTTAACCGGTTCCCGACCGCCCACTGTACATAAAAGTCCGCGCTGCCTGGACTCTGTGCAGCGCGGACGTTTAAAAACGGTGGGTGGTCTCGCAGCGCTCAGCACCCCCAGGGTCCTGCAAGCGCTGCGATTCCGGTGCAGAGCATTAGCTCTGACAGGGAACATCATCGGGACCTGATTGGATCAGGCCCCAGTGATGTTAACCCTTTGCTGTCTTCTATATGCTGCGATCTATAGTGATCGCGGCATATAGGAGACAGCAGGAGGAGAGGGGGTCGTCTTACTTACCTCCGAAGACCTCCGATTCCTTTCAGGACCTGGGGTTGCTATGGCAGCTGGAGGTCACATGACCGCCTCCAGCTCTGCCATATATGGTGTCCTGTCTGGCTCAGCCTGCAAGCTGAGCCAGACAGGAGACTCTGCCTGAAATAGGGAAGATCTCATGTAATGTAATGTAATATATGTCTATTACATTACATGAGATCAGTGATCAGAAAAATAAAAATTAATGTCCCATACAGGGACTAAGTAAAAATGTAAAAAAAAGTAAAAAAAAAAGTTCTTAAATTGTTAAAAAAAAAAATCACTAAATAAATAAAAGTAAATAAATAAAATATTAAACCAATAAATCCGTATATTTTTACAAAACCAAAAAAAGAACACATATTTGGTATTGCCGCGTCCAAAACAACCCGAGCTATAAAACTGTCACACTAATTAACTCCTTCTGTGCACACCGTAATAAAAATAAATAAAAAATGGAGCAAAAAAATATGCTTTTTCATCATATCGCCAAACAAAAAGTGGAAAAAAATGCGATCAAAAAGCAAAATAGAAAAAAAAATGGTACCGCTGAAAACGTCATCTTGTTCCACAAAAAACAAGCCGCCATACAGCTCCATCAGTCGAAAAATAAAAAAGTTATAGTGCTTGGAATAAAGCAATGCAAAAAAAATATTTTTTTCTATAAATTTGTTTTATTGTGTAAAAGCGCCAAAACATAAAAAAATATACAGTAAGTGTAGTATCGCTGTAAACGTACTGACCCGAAGAATAATGCTGCCTGATCACTTTTACCACACGCAGAACGGCATAAAAAAAAACCTCAAAGAACAATTCCTGAATTGGTTTTTGTTAATTTTACCTCCCAAAAAACGGAATAGAAAGCGATCAAAAAATGTCACGCACCCAAAAATGGTACCAATAAAAATGTCAACTCGTCCCACAAAAAAAAAGCCATCACATGACTGTCGGCCGAAATATGGAAAAATTATAGCTCTCAAAATATGGTGATGACAAAACTAGATTTTGCAAAAAAAAGCGTCTTTTAGTGTGTGACTGCTGTCAGTCATAAAAACCCGATATAAATCTGGTATCTCTGTAATCGCACCGACCCGAAGAATAAAGTAATCTCATCACTTATACCGCACGAGGAGCGGCGTAAAAAATAAATAAAACCAATTCTTCACCTGCTACTGATTTGTTTATTATGTCTCCGAAAGATCGCAGTAAGGCTCTGCTCACATTTATCCTACGCTCTGCGCTGAGCACTTACACCAGAGTTTCCGTGTAAATCTCTGAAATACGTGATTCAGCCAGAACCCATGACGGAAGATTCCCAGTAATGAGGCAGATATAGACCACTGTGGACGCCGTCTAGCCTGGGATCCCACGGTGTCATTTGTTTTAGGCGTGCATAAAAGTGCGGTTGGCCCGTTTTGTGCACTTCTGAAAAAAAGGACACCGCTAAACAGAGGCCAGACGGAGTCCAGAGTAACTCTGCTGCCTCATTACAGTGAATGGATCCCGCAGGGGTTTCATCTGAATTATATCACTTGGAAATTTAGATGGAAACCCCGATGTAAGTGCTCAGCCTAGAGCGCCGGATAAATGTTACATAAAATGTTCCCAATAAAAGCTTCAACTCAGTCTTAAAAAAAAGCTAGTCCCCACTCAGGTCTGTCATCTGTTAAAAATATAAGGGACTTCCAAGTTACTGGTAGCAGAAAGGCTTTGGAAAAGCGAAAAGGCCCTTGCTCCCCAAAAGAAATTCAGAAAATTTGGTGCTCCCAAATCCAAATGCCTATTCTACAATAATTTGTTCTCCAATTGTCAAATAGCACTCCGTCCCCCCCAGATCTCGCCGTATGGCTGAGCGGTGCTATACAGCCACATATGGGGTATTGCCACTTTTAGAAGAAATTGTGTGACACATTTCGGCACCATTTCTACCCATTGCCCTGTGTGAAAATGTAAAATCTGAGGGTAAAACATTTTTTTGTGGTAAAAATATAATTATGCTTTTTTCACTGCCCAATGGTATAAATTTAAAAATTAAAAAATACTCACTACTTCCCTAGATGAATTCCTTGAGAGGTGTAGTTTACAAAATGGGGTCACTTGTGGGGGTTTCTGCTGTTTCGGCATGTCAGTGACTCTTCAAATGTGACATGGTGTCAGCCACCTATCCCAGCCAACATAGCGCTCCTTTCTCTTCCGAACCCTGCCGTACACCAAAGCAGTGGTTTTCGCCCACATATGGGGTATCGGCGTACTCTGGAGAAATTGCACAACAAATTTCATGGTGCAATTTATCCTGTTACCCTTATGATAATGCAAAATTAAGGGATGAAAAATGGTTTTGTGGGAAAAATTAGAAAATTTTATTTTTACAGCTCAATATTATAATCTTCTGTGAAGCACCTTGGGGTTCAAGGTGCTCACCACACATCTAGATAAGTTCCCTAAGGGATCTAGTTTCCAAAATGGTGTCACTTGTGGGGGGTTTCCACTGTTTAGGCACATCAGGGGCTCCCCAAATGCAACATGGCGTCCGCTAATTATTCAAACAAATTTTACATTCAAAAAGTCAAATGGCGCTCCTTCCCTTTCAAACCCTGCCGTGCGCCCAAACAGTGGTTTGCCTCCACATATGGGGTATCAGCGTGTTCAGGAGAAATTGCACAACAAATTTCATGGTGCAGTTTTTCCTATTACCCTTATGATAATGCAAAATTAAGGGATGAAAAACGTTTTTGTGGGAAAAATGTGAAAATTTTATTTTTACAGCTCAATATTATAAACTTCTGTGAAGCACCTTGGGGTTCAAGGTGCTCACCACACATCTAGATAAGTTCCCTAAGGGGTCTAGTTTCCAAAATGGTGTCACTTGTGGGGGGTTTCCACTGTTTAGGCACTTCAGAAGCTCTCCAAACGCAACAAGGCGTCCGCTAATTATTCAAACAAATTTTACATTCAAAAAGTCAAATGGCGCTCCTTCCCTTTCAAACCCTGCCGTGGGCCCAAACAGTGGTTTGCCTCCACATATAGGGTATCAGCGTGTTCAGGCGAAATTGCACAACAAATTTCATGGTGCAATTTTTCCTATTACCCTTATGATAATGCAAAATTAAGGGATGAAAAACGTTTTTGTGGGAAAAATGTGAAAATTTTATTTTTACAGCTCAATATTATAAACTTCTGTGAAGCACCTGGGGGTTCAAGGTGCTCACCACACATCTAGATAAGTTCCCTAAGGGGTCTAGTTTCCAAAATGGTGTCACTTGTGGGTGGTTTCCACTGTTTAGGCACTTCAGAAGCTCTCCAAACGCAACATGGCGTCCGCTAATTATTCAGACAAATTTTACATTCAAAAAGTCAAATGGCGCTCCTTCCCTTTCAAACCCTGCCGTGCGCTCAAACAGTGGTTTGCCTCCATATATGGGGTATCGGCGTGTTCAGGAGAAATTGCACAACAAATTTCATGGTGCAATTTTTCCTGTTACCCTTATGATAATGCAAAATTAAAGGATGAAAAACGTTTTTGTGGGAAAAATATGAAAATTTTATTTTTACAGCTCAATATTATAAACTTCTGTGAATAACCTTGGGGTTCAAGGTGCTCACCACACATCTAGATAAGTTCCCTAAGGGGTCTAGTTTCCAAAATGGTTCACTTGTGGGGTGTTTCCACTGATTAGGCACATCAGGAGCTCTCCAAACGCAACATGGCGTCTGCTAATTATTCAGACAAATTTTATATTCAAAAAGTCTAATGGTGCTTCTTCCCTTCCGAACCCTGCAGTGCGCCCAAACAGTGGTTTTCCCTCACATATGGGGCATCAACACGCTCAAGAGAAATTGAACAAAAAAATTTGGGGTCCATTTTTTCCTGTTACCCTGTAAAAATAGAAAAAATTGAGTCTAAAGTAACATTTTTGTGAAAAAAGTTAAATGTTAATTTTTTTCTTCCACATTCCAAAAATTCCTGTGAAGCACCTGAAGGGTTAATAAAGTTATTGAATGTGGTTTTGAGCACCTTGAGGGGTGCAGTTTTTAGAATGGTGTCACTTTTTGGTATTTTCTGTCATAAAGACCTCTCAAAGTGACTTCAAATATGATGTGGTCCCTAAAAAAATGTTTTTGTAAATTTTGTTGGAAAAATGAGAAATCGCTGGTCAACTTTTAACCCTTATAGCTTCCTAACAAAAAAAAATTTTGGTTCCAAAATTGTGCTGATGTAAAGGAGACATGTAGGAAATGTTATTTATTAACTATTTTGTGTGACACATCTCTCTGATTTAAGTGCATGAAAATTCAAAGTTAGAAAATTGCAAAATTTTCAAAATTTTCGCCAAATTTCCGATTTTTTCACAAATAAACGTAAGTTCTATCGAAGAAATTTTACCAGTATCATGAAGTACAATATGTCATGAAAAAACAGTCTCAGAATCAGGGGAATACGTTGAAGCGTTCCAGAGTAATTACTTCATAAAGTGACAGTGGTCAGAATTGAAAAAATTGGCCCGATCACGAAGGCAAAAACAGGCTCTGGTGCGAAGTGGTTAAGTAAGGCCTGCACCTAAGGACTTGTGAGAAGTGAGTTACACCACTCCCCATATTTTTACAATGTTTATAGGGTAATTTCTATTTTTGTTTACTATATTTTCCTCGAACACAATAACATTAACTTGTTATTTTAATTTGGATATAAAAAGGCATTTTCTTTCTCATAATGCATCTCTAAGAAAACTCCTGTCACAATCAGATAAAAATTATGCAGCTAAGACTCCAAACAAACAGTTTTCTACTACCTTTTCCTGAGTAGAGTGAAAATGCCGAAAGAGCTAGAGAGTACATCACACATGGTGAGGAAGCAAAGAAGAGGTCGGAGGGAATAACTTGGTGTACTGATGCTGCGACAGGTGATCGGCAAGATGAGCATTTTTTGGTTAACCTTACTTTTATTATGCTCTAGCCTCTAAAGCATTACAAGAAATATTCAATATGCATCAAATAACTTCAATGGACATTGAATTTTTATGGTCAAATTTGAGCGTGCCACCACATTTGAATTTCGGCAGCTTTGCTTATCACCAGAAAGAATTCTTAAAGAAGAAAATGTTCATTATATATAAGATCACAAACTTTATAAGGAGAACCTTTACCCCCAGGAGCTCCATCAAATGCATATCACCCAGTTAACCAATATCCATCTCTCTGTATTGACAAATAGCACAAACTCAAAAAACGCTGTCGACTATATTTTTCTGAAATGGCTACCGTTATGTTTCATAGTTCTATAAAGGAATTGGACTCTGAATTACAGGGTAAGTACTTATAGTTGACCCTATAGAGACCGCCTCTTCCTTCTAATTAGGAGCAAATTTGCATTGAAAAACAACCATGATTCAAAATGATTTTAGACAAAATATTACAAGTTTGCTAGGTGCTTAAGGTTGATCTTAAATGTAAGGTTCATATCTTATCTACTTTTAAATACCAGCTTATTAGGTAAGTATCCTAGAGTATTTACTTGAGTCTATTGAAAGTTATGTGCAAATGGATTAGCCACAGTAAGATTAGTGACATTCTTATGTCTGTAGTGGAAATGCCTCAGTATCTCATTCTATCATATAATCACATTACCCAGCTTCTGATCTTTATTTCCTGCTTGTGCAATGTCCTGTGCTCTGACCCTGTGGATGTCTCCTCTCTCTCCTTCCATGATGTACTGAATGATCTGTATAATGTGATCACACATCATAAGCTTTTTATTTCCACTCCTTCTTTTCTTGCTCTTTCCATGTCTTTGGAGGTACCATGTTTCTCATGCTGGGCAACAGCTCATGCAATGTCAGTTGTAAATTTGTCTAGTGCGTGAAGACAGTGCGTAATTACATCGCTGTCTTAGGCCACGTTCACACCTTCAGTATTTGGTCAGTTTTTTAGCTCAGTATTTGTAAGCCAAAACCAGGAGTGGAACAATCAAAGGAAAAGTATAATAGAAACTCGTCACCACTTCTGTATTTATCACCCACTCCTGTATTTATCACCCACTCCTGGTTTTAGCTTACAAATACTGAGTTAAAATACTGACCCAATATTACATGTGAGAATGTGGCTTCACACTTGTAAGGCATCAGGAAAATTGTAGTTCTTTTGCATCCTCACCCACGTGAAGCTCTAGCAAAATGAAAATAACAGTGATACACAAACCTAGGCAAAATAATGAAAATAAAAGATAACTACAAGTACTAATACCTGAGTTTTGGTGGCATCATCTAGTGACCATATATACAAATGTATGCCATTCTATGCTTCTGGTAAGTGTTGCCACAATAAGGCTATGTTCACATGTTGCATTTTTGTAGTGCTTTTTTAAGCTTTTTTTATGCAAATTTTCAGCTGAATTTCAAAGTACCAGCAAAGTCTATGAGATTTCAGAGATCTCATGCACACACATTTGGTTTGTTTTCCTGACTGTTTTCTCAAAGAGCTGCGTTTTTGTAAAATGAAGCATGTCACTTCTTTCAGCTTTTTTTCACCGTTTTTGCAGCGTTGAATTAGATTTTTTTTCCATGCACTAAGCTTTATCAGCATCCGAAAGAGACAAATGTACTCTGAAAAAAACGCAGTAAAAAAATGCATCAAAAACTAAGCAAAACCTGCTTTTTGTAAGCAGCCTAAACGCAGCTTAAAATTCGAAAATTTGCATTAAAAAAAAACTCTGCAAAAACACAATGTGTGAACAATGACATAGCTAACAATTCAGAATCATTGATAAAATGCTGATTAGCGTTTCTGAAGGAATTACCATTATGAAAATCCTAGAAGCAGCATAAATTTAGGACCTGTTTTAAGAAGAAAAATGCAACTAGATGTTCATCACCTATTGTCAATGGAATAATCCTGAGATGTTCATCTCAGTTTTATAACAGGTGCTATCTTTTATGCCATTTCTGCCTTGAGATGATAACAATATGATTGCAGACCCTGTCCCAAGTGCAGTGTACACAAAATATGTTGAGAAATTGTCCTATGTATTGCAGCTTGAGTCGGTAGCCGCAGGCGAGGCACTCGTCTACAGCGCTCCGGAGTGCTACATAAAAGAGTGACTACTGGCTGGGTGTATGGACCTGTCAGGTGCAGGCCATATATAGCTGGTGGTGTGGGCTTGCCAGGACCAGATATTCCATGGTTCAATGAGGGAGACCACCATTCAAATATAAAGTCTTTATTGAATGTTAATTTGGTAAGGGTTAGATACAAGGGACAGTGGGTACAAAGTCTTATGGACATTTCCTTTACTGTATGGAGCATTTTCCACACAGTATCCTTCCTATGTAGTTTACCAGGGCTAGTGACACACACTGTTTCTCCCTACTTCACCACACCCAGCTTTATCGACACAGTCCTGAACAGCAAGTCTCCTTACTTGCTCAGCGGTTGTGTCCTTTTTCTTCCACCACTGGCACCCCGGAACCCTTGCACTCAGGACCCCCACTAGTCCAACATACTCAGTCCTGTTTAGGCCAGTTACCTTCTGACAAGATATGGGTTACAAGCTCTAGAGTTCTTGACTTAGCGTCCTCTCTACGGACCCTTCTCCGGAAGGCCACTCTGTTGTGTCAGTGGCTTTTCTTTAGGATCTCACTACTCCTTGTCCTTAGTCTTCTCTCACCCTGTATCACCCCTCAGAGAGTTCTGCTCACTTAGCACTTTCTGACTAACTAACAGGAAGCAGTCACTTTCCCGAACACTAAACCCACCCCCGTGGGCTAGTCATAAACATTAACTCTATCTTACCTATTGTCACTAACTATCCTATACTCTACACTATGCCTTACATTAATATGCCCTATAATATCTTACATTATCACATCCTACATTATATATTACTAACATTACCTATAAAACTATGCAGAACCATATCACAGTACATTAAAATTCAAACTACACAAAATATACAAAAGATGCAGAACATAATACAAACACAACGCAATTGGTGTCTTCAGGGTCAGGAACATGATAGCACGGTCCACCACCCTTACACTTACAGAGCAGATAGGGTCAGCCTATTGCAATTGGTCATTGGTCTGTGTAAAAATGTTAGGATTTTTTTAAATGTACTGTAGATAGTGATAAAGAAAATATAAAACAAAGCTTCTATTTGTTTTAAATTTATTTATTAGGACTCGTTCACACATCCATATTTTCGGTCCAAGTGCTGTCTGCAAAGAAAAATAAAAGGACAGAACTCAGACCAATGGTATTCAATTGGACAGTGCAGATTAGCGTTTTTTTTTTTCACTGACCGAAAAAATTGCAGCATGCACTAGTTTCTTCTGTAAATCGAATGAAGCTCATCTATTCAAGTCTATGAGTGCGTGAAAAAAATTGGATGCCAAACAAAGCCACAGTACAATATCTGCTTTTTATGGATATATTGCAATCCTGTAATAAAGGAAACTGTAAATGGTCCTGTAAATGATCAATAGTTGCTGCTGTGAAAAAACAGATTGCATACGGATGACATGAGAAAAATCCTCACACTTTTCTGGATGAAACTCTGAAAAAAAATGTATATACTTGTGTGAACCTGCCTTTATAGTAACATGACTTAAATTAAAAGGTAATAGACTCATTTTAAATGTTTTCAATTTGTCTTTGACTGTAAATTACGTTTGTGGAGCATCATTAACAATTTTAATTATGTATCAAATAAAGTAAGCAAAATTATTAAGGAAAAAGGGTAATATTCAAAAGCCAAAGAATAGGATAGATATAGCACATATTGCTAGTATAAATGGTCTGAAATAGATTGTAAAATACTGTAAGATACAAGATACCGAAGCTTTAACAGACACTGAGAAAAAAAAACAGATACACAAATTGCAACATTTATCCTTTCCTGTTGCTTTATGGTTTTGTCATTTCCATACTTTGCTCAATTGATATTTCAAGAGAAAAGACAATCTTCCTATTTGATTTCATCAGTTGCAGCTACCCATGCATTTAAAAAGGACATTATTTTCTCATTATACCAAATCAGGTTGTTTTTCAGACAAATCTTTTGGCCAAATAAAAAAATATAACCGAAATGTTACATATTTATGAAAATAAACTGTATTTGCTTTTTATGATTTTTTTTATTTTTCTTCAAAACAAAATACTCCCTCATAGATTAAACTTATTGCTGCATAGTTGAAAATATGGAAATCATTATCTATGACCTCACAGAAGCTCCCAAAATCCTTGCAACCTTGTACTACTGATCTAGGCATTCTAAGAACTCTTTATGATCTCTCTGTACAGCATTGAATACTACAGATTCCAATGCAACATGAAAAAAAACATGCAATATTTTTTATTTTTTTGGGATCCATTTGAAATCTAGCAACAACCCTCCGTATGGATCAAAATAAAATCAAAGGTTTAGACTTAAATCACACATGCAGTTCTTGATGCAAAGACTTTCATTTATACATTTTCTTCTTTTTAGAACCACTACTGGCTTTGCTATAAAATAAAAAAAATAATTAACCCCTTCACACCATGGTCATTTACCAGTTTTTCGTTTTCGTTTTTTTTCTTCCCCTTCTTCCAAGAGCCATAGCTTTTTTATTTTTCTGTCAATATAGCCGTATAAGGGTTTATTATTTTTGTAGGATGAGTTGTACTCCTTCAAAAGTATGACACTATTCATTGTATCACATAGTGTACTGGAAAACAAGAAAAAAATTCCAAGTGCACTGAAATTACAAAAAAGTGCAATTCCACGAGTGTTTTTGGAGTCTTTTATTTACCATGTTCACTATATGGTAAAACTGACCTGCCAATATAATTCTGTAGTTGAGTGAGAGTTAATAGATATCAAACATGTATAGGTTTTATTATTTAGGGAGAAAAAAAAATTGGTAGTTTGTAAGAAAAAAAAAATGTTGCTTTTGTCCGTATTTTCCAGGACCCGTAACGTTTTAAATTTTCAGGATATGGGGCTGGGTGAGGATTTATTTTTTCCCCCTCAGCAGATGTTTTTACTGATATGATTTTGAGGTAGATACGATGTTTTGATTGCCTCTTATTGCATTTTATGGCAATGTTGATGCAGCCAAAAAAATGTGACTCTGGTGTTTTGATTTTTTTTTGTTACACCGTTTACAGATTAGATTATTATTTTTTTTTAGATTTCGATAGATCGGACTTTTCGTAACGCAGCAATGCTAAACATGTGTATTTTTTACAGTTTTATTTTTAATGGAACAAAAGAGGGGTGATTTGAACTTGTTTTTTTTTATTTCCTTCATAATTTTTTAAAAAAATGTTTTCACTTTTTTACTGTATTTAATAGTCCCTTTAGGAGACTTGAAGCTGGGATCATTCGATCACTTGTGCTATAGCAGTGCATCATCTTTGTGTAGCATCGTGGGAAATTTTAAAGAAATCAGCCAAGATATCAGGAAGCGAATTGTGGACTTGCACAAGTCTGGCTCAATCTTGGATACAATTTCAAGATCCCTGGAGGTGCCTCGTTCATCTGTACAAACAATTATACACAAGTACAAACAAGACGCGAATGTCCAGCCATCATACCACTCAGGAAGGAGAGGGGTTCTGTGTCCCAGAGATGAACATGCTTTGGTCCGACATGTGCATATCAATCCAAGGACAAAAGCAAAAGACCTTGTGAAGATGATGGCGGAAGCTGGTAAGATTGTGTCAATATCCACAGTGAAACGAGTACTGTATCAACATGGGCTGAAATGCCACTTTGCCAGGAAGAAGCCATTACTCCAAAAGAAACATAAAAAAGCCAGATTAATGTTTGCAAATGCATACAGGAGCTCAGACCTTAATTTTTGGACATGTCCTGTGGTCTAATGAAACTAAAATTGAAATTTTTGGGCATAAAGGCCATCGTTACGTTTGGAGGAAAAAGGGAGAAGCTTGGAAGCCTAAGAACATCCCAACTGTGAAACATGGGGGTGGCAGCATCATGTTGTGGGGTTGTTTTGCTGCAGGTGGGACTGGTGCACTTCACAAAATAGATGGCATCATGAGAAAAGAAGATTATGTGGCAATACTGAAGCAACATCTCAAGACATCAGCCAGGAAGTTATAGCTTGGGCGGAAATGGGTCTTCCAAATGGACAATGACCTGAACCATACTGCCAAATGGTAACAAAGTGGCTTAAGGATAACAAAGTCAATGTTTTGGAGTGGTCATCACAAAGCCCTGATCTCAATCCTCTTGAAATTAAATGTATGTGTAAAGCTGAAAAGGCAGGTGCGAACAAGGCGATCTACAAACCTGGATCAGATACACCAGTTTTGTCAGGAGGAATGGGCCCAAATTCTGATCAACTATTGTGAGAAGCTTGTGGAAGGATACCCCAAACGTTTGACCCAAGTCATTCAGTTTAAGGGAAATGGTGCCAAATACTAATGAAATGTATGTAAACTTTTGACTTTGCAGTAAGTAATAAAAATGCCTTAAAACATTCCCTCTCTCTCATTATTCTGACATTTGGCAAATATTAAAAATTATGGTGATCCTAATTGACCTAAAACGGGAAAGGTTTATTCTGATTTCATGTCAGATATTGAGAAAAACATGCATATGTGTCTTTTTATATAGTATATGTAAACTTTTGATTTCAACTGTATAATATAATATATATGTATATATATATATATATATATATATATATATATATATATATACAGTACAGACCAAAAGTTTGGACACACCTTCTCATTTAAAGATTTTTCTGTATTTTCATGACTATGAAAATTGTACATTCACACTGAAGGCATCAAAACTATGAATTAACACATGTGGAATTATATAATGTACTTAACAAAAAAGTGTGAAACAACTGAAAATATGTCTTATATTCTAGGTTCTTCAAAGTAGCCACCTTTTGCTTTGATGACTGCTTTGCACGCTCTTGGCATTCTCTTGATGAGCTTCAAGAGGTAGTCACCGGAAATGGTTTTCACTTCACAGGTGTGCCCTGTCAGGTTTAATAAGTGGGATTTCTTGCCTTATAAATGCGGTTGGGACCATCAGTTGTGTTGAGCAGAAGTCTGGTGGATACACAGCTGATAGTCCTACTGAATAGACTGTTAGAATTTGTATTATGGCAAGAAAAAAACAGCTATGTAAAGAAAAACGAGTGCCCATCATTACTTTAAGAAATGAAGGTCAGTCAGTCCGAAAAATTGGGCAAACTTTGAAAGTGTCCCCAAGTGCAGTTGCAAAAACCATCAAGCTCTACAAAGAAACTGGCTCACATGAGGACCGCCCCAGGAAAGGAAGACCAAGAGTCACCTCTGCTTCTGAGGATAAGTTTATCCGAATCACCAGCCTCAGAAATCGCAGATTAACAGCAGCTCAGATTAGAGACCAGGTCAATGCCACACAGAGTTCTAGCAGCAGACACATCTCATTCACAACTGTTAAGAGGAGACTTTGTGCAGCAGGCCTTTATGGTAAAATAGCTGCTAGGAAACCACTGCTAAGGATCGGCAACAAGCAGAAGAGACTTGTTTGGGCTAAAGAACACAGGGAATGGACATTAGACCAGTGGAAATCTGTGCTTTGGTCTGATGAGTCCAAATTTGAGATCTTTGGTTCCAACCACCGTGTCTTTGTGCGACGCAGAAAAGGTGAACGGATGGACTCTACATGCCTGGTTCCCACCGTGAAGCATGGAGGAGGAGGTGTGATGGTGTGGGGGTGCCTTGCTGGTGACACTGTTGGGGATTTATTCAAAATTGAAGGCATACTGAACCAGCATGGCTACCACAGCATCTTGCAGCGGCATGCTATTCAATCCGGTTTGCGTTTAGTTGGACCATCATTTATTTTTCAACAAGACAATGACCCCAAACACACCTCCAGGCTGCGTAAGGGCTAGGAGGAGAGTGATGGGGTGCTACGCCAAATGACCTGGCCTCCACAGTCACCAGACCTGAACCCAATCGAGAAAATTTGGGGTGAGCTGAACCGCAGAGTGAAGGCACACAGGTCAACAAGTGCTAAGCATCTCTGTGAACTCCTTCAAGATTGTTGAAAGACCATTTCTGGTGACTACCTCTTGAAGCTCATCAAGAGAATGCCAAAAGTGTGCATAGCAGTCATCAAAGCAAAAGGTGGCTACCTTGAAGAACCTAGAATATAAGACATATTTTCAGTTGTTTCACACTTTTTGATTAAGTATATAATTCCACAGTTTTGATGCCTTCAGTGTGAATGTACAATTTTCATAGTCATGAAAATACAGAAAAATCTTTAAATGAGAAGGTGTGTCCAAACTTTTGGTCTGTACTGTAGTCACCGGAAATGGTCTTCCAACAATCTTGAAGGAGTTGCCAGAGATGCTTAGCACTTGTTGGCCCTTTTGCCTTCACTCTGCGGTCAAGCTCACTCCAAACCATCTCGATTGGGTTCAGGTCTGGTGACTGTAGAGGCCAGGTCATCTGGCGTAGCACCCCATGACTCTCTTTCTTGGTCAAATAGCCCTTACACAGCCTGGAGGTGTGTTTGAGGTCATTGTCCTGTTGAATAATAAATGATGGTCCAACTAAACGCAAACCGGATGGAATAGCATGACGCTGCAAGATGCTGTGGTAGAGATGCTGGTTCAGTATGCCTTCAATTTTGAATAAATCCCCAACTGTGTCACCAGAAAAGCACCCCCACACCATCACACCTCCTCCTCCATGCTTCACGGTGGGAACCAGGCATGTAGAGTCCATCCGTTCACCTTTTCTGCGTCGCACAAAGACACGGTGGTTGGAACCAAAGATCTCAAATTTGGACTCATCAGACCAAAGCACAGATTTCCACTGGTCTAATGTCCATTCCTTGTGTTCTTTAGCCCAAACAAGTCTCTTCTGCTTGTTGCCTGTCCTTAGCAGTGGCTTCCTAGCAGCTATTTTACCATGAAGGCCTGCTACACAAAGTCTCCTCTTAACAGTTGTTGAAGAGATGTGTCTGCTGCTAGAACTCTGTGTGGCATTGACCTGGTCTCTAATCTGAGCTGCTGTTAATCTGCGATTTCTGAGGCTGGTGACTCGGATAAACTTATCCTCAGAAGCAGAGGTGACTCTTGGTCTTCCTTTCCTGGGGCGGTCCTCATGTGAGACAGTTTCTTTGTAGCACTTGATGGTTTTTGCAACTGCACTTGGGGACACTTTCAAAGTTTTCCCAATTTTTCAGACTGACTGACCTTCATTTCTTAAAGTAATGATGGGCACTCGTTTTTCTATACTTAGCTGCTTTTTTCTTGCCATAATACAAATTCTAACAGTCTATTCAGTAGGACTATCAGCTGTGTATCCACCACACTTCTGCACAACACAACTGATGGTCCCAACCCCATTTATAAGGCAAGAAATCAACTTATTAAACCTGACAGGGCACACCTGTGAAGTGAAAACCATTTCCGGTGACTACCTATTGAAACTCATCAAGAGAATGCCAAGAGTGTGCAAAGCAATAATCAAAGTAAAAGGTGACTAATTTGAAGAACCTAGAATATGACATGTTTTCAGTTGTTTCACACTTTTTTGTTAAGTACATAATTCCACATGTGTTAATTCATAGTTTTGATGCCTTCAGTGTGAATGTACAATTTTCAAAGTCATGAAAATACAGAAAAATCTTTAAATGAGAAGTTGTGTCCAAACTTTTGGTCTGTACTGTATATATATACTGTATCTAATATATATTTACCTTGTAATGTCTTCACATCCTGTTCCGTCCATATGTATCCGGATCCCAGAATTCCAAGCGGCGGAAGTTCTCTTACGGCCATATTGGGACACTAAAGTGATGGGTGTCTCAATATGGAAACCGCTGGTGATACTAGCCTCTTGCGCGCCACCACCAGCCGAACACCGTCACACCACACACACACACACACTGTATACGCACAACACACACTGTATACGCACAACACACACTGTATACGCCGTATGCGCCACACACGCACACACACACACACACACACACACACTGTATACACCATATGCACCACACACACTGTGTACACCGTACGCACCACACACACACTGTATACGCCATATAACGTATGCACCACACACACTGTATACCCTGTACGCACCACCACACACATTGTATACGCCGTACGCACACACAGTATACGCCGTACGCACACACTGTATACGCCGTACGCACACACACACTGTATACGCCGTATGCACCACACAAACTGTATATGCTGTACGCACCACCACACACATTGTATAAGCCGTACGCACCACACACACACTGTATATGCTGTATGCACCACACACACACACACACACTGTATATGCAATATGCACCACACACACACACACACACACACACACACACACTCTGTATACGCCGTACGCAGCCTCTTGCGCGGTACCACCAGCGTAACACTGTCGCAAACACGCCGCCGTCGGGATCAGCCGAATAATTCAATTACTGCTGCCATCTTTGTACAGGAGGAGCACATGTGCAGTTTTAATGTGACCGCCGCTATCTGCCTGCACAAAGATGACGACGGTCTGATTTACTGCGCGGGGAGGCAGCTCAAACGAGAGAACAAATGAGGGAAGAAGACAGCACAGGGTAGGAGAGAGAGAGCAGACAAGGGGGATAGCACATGGGGCCGGGGCGGGGGGGAGATTCTCAACACTGCAAAGCCTGCCCCCATCATAACATTACCACCCTCCCGATGCGATCGCATCGGGCCTCCATCTAGTTTATATATATATATATATATATATATATATACAGTATATATATATTTATTTATTATATATTACAGTCTCCTATCATTATGTATATTGTCGCCCCTTATTTCAGTGCCCTCTCTTGTTATGTACAGCACTGTCCACTACATATCGGATTCTCTTTATTTTTGATATTTATAGCATCCTGCTCTGTATTACATACTGTTTTGCTAGATATAAACTGAAAGGACTGCTGATGGAGCATGGTAAAGCTTCTATTCTGATGGAGGCATTCTGCTGTTCAAACTAGCAGGGAGTGGCTGTCTGGGGTTGATTGGGAGGTATCCAACACCTGATCAATAGGTGGACTATTTGATCCTGCTCCCTGCTTAGTCCTTTGCAGTTTATTGAATTTCCTATGTGCTGTGGCGGTGAGTAGTGCTGGCATTAGTATGGCTGTCCACCAACGTTCACCATCCAATCTGATGGAACTGGAGAGGATCTGCAAGGAAGAATGGCAGAGGATCCCCAAATCCAGGTGTGAAAAACTTGTTGCATCATTCCCAAGAAGACTCATGGCTGTACTAGCTCTAAAGTGTGCTTCTACTCAATACTGAGCAAAGGGTCTGAATACTTATGACCATGTCATATTTCAGTTTTTCTCTTTTAATACATTTGCAAAAATTTCTACATTTCTGTTTTTTTTTCAGTCAAGATGGGGTGCAAAGTGTACAATAATGAGAAAAAAATGACCTTTTTAGAATTTACCAAATGGCTGCAATGAAACAAAGTGAAAAATTTAAAGGGGTCTGAATACTTTCCGTACCCACTGTAGATCCACTCTTCTAGTACATATAATAATATTTAATCATGTAAATTTCTTCCACTCAGTCTTCTGCGCCCACAGGAGTCTTAAGGATGATTATTGAATTAGCAGAAAATGAGGGAGAAGATCCAGCAGCTGCTGCATGCTCGGTAAAGAGGCAGCACTGACTCACCAAGCTCCTACTCTAAGGTGTGAGAGAGGAGTGAGGGGGCAGACTGCTGTGGCAATGTACCCCCAGCCAGAAGATCTCATTGTTCTGGGTGGAAGAAGGGTGCTTGAAGCAGGTCAGACTGACACCTCTACAATAAAGGTGCCATTATGCACACTCATTAGCTATGCACTGCAGGGCTAAACCCCATCCATAGCTGCACACTCCCTCCTTCCCTGCTGTGCTGCCACTAGGTGTTGGAGTCAGACTGACATCTGTGCATGAGAGGTGTTACTGTCAGTTGCACCTCTTCTGTACAGGTGTCAGACTGACTCAGACTCCTAGGGTGAGCACAGCAGGGAAAGGTAAGAGTGTGCAGCTATGGATAGGGATTAGCTGAGCAGTGCATCACAATGTTAGTGTAGGAGGGGGAGGAGCCTTCCATCTCTAGTAAGTGCTGGCCCTGCAGCGGGGCCCATGGATCGATTCCCCGATTTCCCAGCAGGCCAGTCAGAGACTGGCCAAGTGCGTTTGTGGCTGCACCTTTGCTGGTTTGGTGTCAGTCTTGCAAAGCGCATAACACAGTTTCTGTGAGATGCCAGTCACGGATGTATCTCTATTGGCCTTCATCTACCATCTTCTTGATTCTGGCATTTGTCGAGCTGCTATGGTTGAAGTTACGGTCAGGTTGGGTTTGTGTAAGCTGCTCTGGGGGTCTTGATTTTTTTTGCCCCCCTTACATGTAGCAGGGCTTTATGATGATGGGATTAAACAGTTTAGCCATTGCAGCCTGTATTTCTGGTGGGTTGTATTCCAGCATTTCTGGTGGGATTCCATCCAGGCCACTGGATTTTCTACATGTTATGGAAGAGATTCTCTCTGTAATTTCCTGTAATGTGATTGGTGTATCCAGAGGGTTTTGGAAATGTTTGACTTTTTCCTCCATTGTGTTTAGTTTTGCCATTATGTTTTTTATGTTTTTGGCTTAGTCCTTCCTTTGGGATGTCTTTGTAGAAGTCACTGAAGCCAGATGTTGTCATTTTGGATATTGATGTTGATTTTCTTGCTTTTTTTGTCCATGAGGTTTAATAGTTCCCAGAAGGAGTTGTCTTGGATGGTGTCTTGGAGTTAGTTAAGTTTGATGGAGATGTGCCAATACCAGCAGTGCCATCCGCACGTCCCGGGCTGTCAGGGGAGTAGTGCGCATGGATGAGAGCAAGGTCGTGTTGCCAAGGCTCCCGGTCATGCGCACACCCACATAAAAAAACCAGAGCATGAGCGGAGGCAGCAGGTGGGGAGAGGCGCATGAGCACACCGAAAGGGGGGCTAGGTAAGTATACTGAATTCTATTATTTACAGGAGCCATACACGTCATTGGACCATAACAGACAGAAAATACAGGCCAAAACCAAGTACTACATGGCCACAAAATAAAAAGATACACATTCCATTATAAATCATATATCGAATAAATTAAATTCTGTCTTCATTTTTTCAGGGTAGGTAGACAATTATAAAGAATGTTCATATTTGTAGTGGTCCTGTTTGTTGTCATAATCAGCATATGATTCATTATGAAGTTAACAGAATGTTCTTGGAGTTATGATGAACATGGACATCCAACATTCATCCATACGATTCGTTCTTACAAAGCTAGGTATGATTAAATCCATATAATTATTTGAATTTTTTTTTTTTTCCAATTAAACTCCTTTGTTTTTTCTCCAGGAGTGGTGCATTTGCACACATGCTGTTTCATTTTTGCCTGTCTCCTTTTCATGGCTATTTTCAGCCCAAGGGAGGCATTATTTGAAAATGAACCTGGTTTCTATATTTCTAATAGTGTGAAGATGGGCCTGTGTATATAGTATATAGAGTGGAGGTCACTTTATATACTATATACACAGCATACCATACTATGTAAACATCTCTATACTATACAGTATAAACACAGCTTTATATTATATATTATATGTACACACAACACTATAATAAATACTTTATTATGCTGCATACATACAAAAGATACACTAAGAGTGTGCTGCATATAGAATTTATAGGATACACTGAGACTCCTGCATATACATCACATAGGAAACACTGAGTTTGCTGTAGATAGATCATATGGGTTACACTGAGACTGCTTAATACATCACATAGAATACATTAAGACTGTTGAGCATAAATCACATAGGATACACTAAGACTGAGTATACACATCAAATAGGATACACTGAGACTGCTGTATACATCAGATAGGATACACTGAGACTCCTATGTATACTTCATATAGGATAAACTGAGACCACTATATATACATCATATATGGTACACTTAGACTCCTGTGTATGCATCATATAGGATACATTTAGACTGCCGTATACAGCACATAGAAGATATTGCAACTGCTGTATATATCACATAGGATACACCGAGACTCGTGCATATACATCACATAGGTCACTCTGAGACTCCTGTAAATACATCACATAGAATACACTAAGACTGCAGTATACATCATATAGGAAACACTGAGACTGCAGTATACAAAACATAGGCCCCTTCATGAGAACTCACCCAGTGTATGGAGATAGGGGAAGATGACCCACTATGTAGTTGAGTGCTGCATCCCAGTTGGACAGATGGCCAGTCAAAGTCTGATGCAGTATATGTGAGCATTATAAGTTTTATCTGGCAATTAGCTTTGAATCAATCTTTTTTCAATGTTCTATTTCTTTAAATTATGATATATAGCAGAATCCTAACAGAACACTAAAATACATTTTAATGCTTTTAATATGTCTGATCAATAATATTTATTACTTTCTATCTGCAAGGCATATAGGAAACAATATATAGTGTGTCCTTGATTCCAAAGTAGACATAGCTCCATCAGGCACAACATCTTTGTTAAAGTGCATTTAAATCTGGGCGAGGGTTTTGAATATTTAGTAGTGCTCCGGGCTAGTGATTCTGTTGTAGCTTGGTTTCATGTCTTCATGAAGCCCTTGACAAAGGTCACAAACAATTTGCCTGTTCCTCTTATTAAAATAAAGATGGAAAGCATTGATGATAGTTCTGCCCAGCAGCTAACTCCATCATCTGTAGCCATTCCAACATATGCTTGTGAGATAATGAAAAATATAGCATTAAATACAGTAGTAGATTGAATCTTGTTTCAGGGTAAATATAGTAAGTCAATTTTTTCTTCATTTCCTCCAAACCTGTTTAGCATTAAGCTGTTAATATCATCAGTGAAACCTGACAAAATCATTGCATAATATTCTGCATCTTAAAATAGCTCTCATAAAATTAACTAAATTATGGCCATTACTCATGCAGTAATTAAAACATTAGGTTATGTTCTCCCTCATACTTTCCTAATAAAATTTCTTTTCGCAACTCTAGAAGTTGCCTTGTTGTTCTCTAAAGAAAGTCACTTTTAAAAATAACCAATCTGGTGTAACCAACATTACTTTGTACAAGCAAACTTGATATTTGTGAAAAATAATACAAAAACTTAAAGCAGTGGTGCCAAATGCACTTGATTCAGAACCAAAGGGGTTTAATATTCATGAAAATTATTTGTCATTTCCTTAAGTGAAATAGTGCTGTTGTTGCCATCATAACCTTCACAGCCAGAGCCATATGTAGAGTTAATCATGCCATCGGCACTTTTTTGTGCTTACACCCCTATTTGTACTTTCAATGAAAGAAGTTGTGGGTAAAAAGGGAATGATGTGCACTTACATGGACACCCCACCAGGATCAAATAACTTAAATGCTGCTGTTAGAGATTGACTGCAGCATTTAAAGTGAACCTTTAACCAGGTCAAAAATGGTTAATTTTTTGCTCTTTATTTATTCCTGCTGATCTCCTGCGCAATCTATTTTTTTTAAATTGGCCATTCAATTCCAAAGATAGGGGACTTTTTAGTTTGTGCTAATTTTATGTGCAAATAAGGGCATGGCCTACCTTTTCTTTTGAGCTGGTATCACGAGTGTGTCGGGTGTGACAGACAGTCATTCTGGATCCGGCTGTAGAAGGTTACTGCGCTTGGCCTTGCAGACACCTTCTTAATCCTTTCACCATCCTGTCTCTCTCTAGGACCCAGTGGTGAGCTTGACTTTCTGCTGCTAAATAACACACCCTTGCTGGACCTTTAAATAACACCCAGTCTCTCCAGAGAATCCCTGGTGATATAAGTATATTCCCTCTGTTCAGGCCTGGAGTTCTATTATTATTATTATTAGTAGTAATTTATATAGCACCATTGATTCCATGTCGCTGTACATAAGGGGTTTCCCCCACATATGGGGTATCTGCTTACTCAGGAGAAATTGCACAACAAATGGCATGGTGCAATTTCTCCTGTTACCCTTATGACAATGCAAAATTGTGGGCTGAAAAACATTTTTGTGGGAAAAATGTGAAAATTTTATTTTTACGGCTCAATGTTATAAACTTCTGAGAAGCACCTTGGGGTTCAAGGTGCTCACCACACATCTAGATAAGTTCCCTGAGGGGTCTAGCTTCCAAAATGGTGTCACTTGTGGGTGGCTTCCACTGTTTAGGCACATCAGGGGCTCTCCAAACGCAACATGGCGTCCGCTAATTATTCAAGCAAATTTTACAATCAAAAAGTCAAATGGCGCTCCTTTCCTTCCGAACCCTGCCATGTGCCCAAACAGTGTTTTTCCCCCACATATGGGGTATCTGCTTACTCACGAGAAATTGCACAATAAACTGCATGGTGCAATTTCTCCTGTTACCCTTATGAAAATGCAAAATTGGGGGCTGAAAAACATTTTTGTGGGGAAAATGTGAAAATGTTATTTTTACGGCTCAATGTTATAAACTTCTGTGAAGCACCTGGGGGTTCAAAGTGCTTACCGTACATCTATATTAGTTCCCTGAGGGGTCTAGTTTACAAAATGGTGTCACTTGTGGGTGGTTTCCACTGTTTAGACACATCAGGCGCTCCCCAAATGAATCATGGCGTCCGCTAATTATTCAAGCAAATTTTACATTCAAAAAGTCAAATGGCGCTCCTTCCCTTCTGAACCCTGCCATGCGTCCAAACAGTGTTTTTTCCCTATATATGGGGTATCTGCGTGCCCAGGGCAAATTGCACAACAAATTTTGGGGTCTATTTTTTCCTGTTACCCCTGCGAAAATTTAAAAATTTGGGTCTAAAGTAAAATTTTTGTGAAAAAAGTTAAATGTTAATTTTATTCTTCCACATTCCAAAAATTCCTGTGAAGCACCTGAAGGGTTAATAAAGTTCTTGAATGTGGTTTTGAGCACCTTGAGGGGTGCAGTTTCGTGTCACTTTTGGGTATTTTCTGTCATAAAGACCCCTCAAAGTGACTTCAAATGTGATGTGTTCCCTAAAATAATGGTTTTATAAATTTTGGTGGAAAATTGAGAAATCGTTGGTCAACTTTTAACCCTTATAGCTCCCTAATAAAAAAAAATGTTGGTTCCAAAATTGTGCTGATGTAAAGTAGACATGTGGGAAATGTTATTTATTAACTATTTTGTGTGACATATCTCTCTGATTTAAGGGCATAAAAATTCAAATTTAGAAAATTGCTAAATTTTCAAAATTTTCGCCAAATTTCCATTTTTTTTTTACAAATAAACGCAAGTGATATCGAAGAAATTTTACCACAATCATGAAGTACAATATGTCATGAAAAAACAGTCTTAGAATCAGGGGGATCCGTTGAAGTGTTCCAGAGTAATTACCTCATATAATGACAGTGGTCAGAATTGTAAAAATTGGCCCGGTCATTAACGTGCAAACCACCTTGGGTTGTAAAGGGGTTAATGATGTTACTGATTCTGACTGTAATGTGGAAATTGGACAAGATGTGAGACACTTGTCTGTGACAACTACTGAACGTGACCTTGTGTGTGGTGACAAAGAGACGGATAGAGAAAAATCTGAGATACGAGAAACTGACATATTAGGGGATTTGGGAGGAGACATTATAATGGACCTAGGTGACGTACGAGGAGCTGACGTACAAGGGCCATTAAAAATAGCAGAGAATTTGGAAGCTACAGAGGCCCAACTCCAAATTAAAGTTAGGAAAAATTTGTTAAAATTCTACAAAATCATGCCAAAATATGATGCCTAAATCCATGTCTGTAGAAAGTCAGAGATATTTGAGAGCTTTGCTGATAAACTTGATTTAACCAATGAGGAGAGGAATCAATTATTTAAAATGTGGATTCCTGTGACATTTTTCAGACATCTAATGTTAGTTTCTTGTGGAAATGAGTCACATCAAAATGATTCGGACAGATCAAAATATTTGATTTACTGTGCAACAAAGGATTTTCCATACAGAGATTCTTCAAACATTAAGGATTGGTAGGAAAAAATGTATGTTTACATTCATGTCCATATTTGAAGTTTTCCCCCTCCCATATATTAATGTGCCACAAACAGGAAGTTGATATCACCAACCATTCCCATTTTATTTAGGTGTATCCATATAAATGGCCCACCCTGTATATCTACAATACATATATTGTACGTGTCTAAGGAGAGATAGTGTAGAATTAAATTTATATACAGAAAGTATAGTTATATAGTTAAAATTAAATTCATTAATAAATTAGAACTTCATATATAAATTAAAGTTGCAATATTTTGAATTATATTAGAGCCAATATATGTTTGAGATATTTAAATAAATCTGTTTCTGTATGAATTTGATATTTAATCTTATCTTTTATGTTTCCTTAGAATTTTCATTTCAAAACAGGATTTGGGAAAACCTCTAAAATGGATTTATTTCTTTATTTACACAGGAAGTTGTTATAATTGCATGATTTTATGTGTATAACATTTAAAAAAATAACAATATATAACTAATTGAATTATAGTATGTGTAACATTTATTAATTAATAATTTTGTGCTGCTAATATTTTCTGTGCACAAATTGTTTATTTTTGAATGGCGAAGGCAACCTTACAGCATGATGTGTGTGACATCTGCAGCATCTAAACTTTGAGCAAATGTTATGGATTCCATTTATCCTTTTTTCAGTTTGTGTAACTTAAAGCTTGTAGGTCGAGTAGAAAGAGTTTCTAAGACATTTCTATGTTATATTATATGTATTTGAGGAATATTCAAAGAAATATTAAGATATTAAATTTAATAGTTTACAATGCGCATTGATAATTAGGATACTATAATTTTAGGTTCCAATAAAGGAAGAGAGACCAGTTTTCACTGCGCTGTTGGCTGTCCACGTGGAAGAAACATACCGTCTGGTTCCATAGAGGGTTTTTTGGATGACTTTTTATTAGCTCAATGTGACAATGAGCAAATAAAAAGTGACCCAAAAAACCCTCTATAGAACCAGACTGTATGTTTCTTCCACGTGGACAGCCGACAGCGCAGTGAAAACCGGTGTCTCTTCCTTTATTGTTTCCTGATCCCAGTGATCGATGGTTTTGAAGCAGCTGGTATATACTTACATTTAGTTGCAGGTTGCAACTTATCAAGATGAGTGCAAATTCAATACCTTGAATTGTTTCTAACCAGTTAAAGCCCTACGCTGCGCTCATTATTTTTCCAGTAATTTTATTCTCCAATAATTTTAGGTTAACATATATACAGTACAGACCAAAAGTTTGGACACACCGTATCATTTAAAGATTTTTCTGTATTTTCATGACTATGAAAATTGTACAGTCACAGTGAAGGCATCAAAACTATGAATTAACACATGTGGAATTATATACTTAACAAAAAAGTGTGAAACAACTGAAAATATGTCTTATATTCTAGGTTCTTCAAAGTAGCCACCTTTTGCTTTGATGACTGTTTTGCACACTCTTGGCATTCTCTTGATGAGCTTCAAGAGGTAGTCACCGGAAATGGTTTTCACTTCACAGGTGTGCCCTGTCAGGTTTAATAAGTGGGATTTCTTGCCTTATAAATGGGGTTGGGACCATCAGTTGTGCTGTGCAGAAGTCTGGTGGATACACCGCTAATAGTGCTACTGAATAGACTGTTAGAATTTGGTAAAAAGCAGCTAAGTAAAGAAAAACGAGTGGCCATCATTACTTTAAGAAATGAAGGTCAGTCAGTCCGAAATATTGGGCAAACTTTGAAAGTGTCCCCAAGTGCAGTTGCAAAAACCATCAAGCGCTACAAAGAAACTGGCTCACATGAGGACCGCCCCAGGAAAAGAAGACCAAGAGTCACCTCTGCTTCTGAGGATAAGTTTATCCGAGTCACCAGCTTCAGAAATCGCAGGTTAACAACAGCTCAGATTAGAGACCAGGTCAATGCCACACAGAGTTCTAGCAGCAGACACATCTCTACAACAACTGTTAAAAGGAGACTTTGTGCAGCAGGCCTTCATGGTAAAATAGCTGCTAGGAAACCACTGCTAAGGACAGGCAACAAGCAGAAGAGACTTGTTTGGGCTAAAGAACACAAGGAATGGACATTAGACCAGCGGAAATCTGTGCTTTGGTCTGATGAGTCCAAATTTGAGAACTTTGGTTCCAACCACCGTGTCTTTGTGCGACGCAGAAAAGGTGAACGGATGGACTCTACATGCCTGGTTCCCACCATGAAGCATGGAGGAGGAGGTGTGATGGTGTGGGGGTGCTTTGCTGGTGCCTCTGTTGGGGATTTATTCAAAATTCAAGGCATAGTGAACCAGCATGGCTACCACAGCATCTTGCAGTGGCATGCTGTTCCATCCGGTTTGCATTTAGTTGGACCATCATTTATTTTTCAACAGGACAATGACCTCAAACACTCCCCCAGGCTGTGCAAGGACTATTTGACCAAGAAGGAGAGTGATGGGGTGCTACGCCAGATGACCTGGCCTCCACAGTCACCAGAACTGAACCATATCGAGATGGTTTGGGGTGAGCTGGACCGCAGAGTGAAGGTAAAACGGCCAACAAGTGCTAAGCGTCTCTGGGAACTCCTTCAAGATTGTTGGAAGACCATTTCCGGTGACTACCTCTTGAAACTCATCAAAAGAATGCCAAGAGTGTACAAAGCAGTCATGAAAGCAAAAGGTGGCTACTTTGAAGAACCTAGAATATAAGACATATTTTCAGTTGTTTCACACGTTTTTGTTAAGTATATAATTCCACATGTGTTAATTCATAGTTTTGATGCCTTCAGTGTGAATGTACAATTTTCATAGTCATGAAAATACAGAAAAATCTTTAAATGAGAAGGTGTGTCCAGACTTTTGGTCTGTACTGTATGTCCTGTGCATTAAGGACTAAGTACTGGTTATGGTTCTATATAAAGCAGGGAAGTGTCAAGTTAACCCTTGCTTTGCTGGCAAAGGACATCACATCTATTCCAAAAGGGACACGAGACCAGTGCAGATGACACGGAAGATTCCAGAATTATCCAAAGACAATCTATGGACTTTGTTTTCTTATCAACATTTAATTTATGGACACTGATTGACACATGATCTTTTTAATAAAGAGTACAGTTTATGGACTGACTAATAATTAATACAATTATGGACTGTATAATATCTACATGCTATAATTTATTTCAAAGGAGTTTTCATCTAAAGACTGTGTTATACAAAAACCAAGAAGAAGACGGGAAGGAGACCCGATGACATCGGATGAGAACAATTGGACCCCCGATTGCTTCGATTTACATTTAGGTAAGTATAAATAATTATACATTTTATATGAATATTAGTCACGGCTCACCATAACATGAATTCACATCATTATGCTATTGAATACATATAACAATAACTTGATATTGATATTATTACTATTATTATTATTATGGACATTAAATTATGTTCCCAAGGAAGACGAAAAAAGAAAGATGATCCTGTTATCCTAATGATGAAACTATCAACTTTGAGGATTCCAGTTGATGTCTGTCATCCTCAAAAGGGTGAATTGTAAAATATTAATTATGGATATTCATTTTTATTCTGAATTCTGTACCCATACATTGCATAAGATTGCATCAGCCATTGTGCTAGGTTTTTAGCTGACATCATAAAGTGCTATTCCTAGCTCAGTGAAACTTAGTGCCATATGCAGAAGAACTGGTGCTATGGGGGCCTATATAACCCATGTGCATACATAGGGAGGAGGCCCTTTCCATTCTACATTACACAGCTCAGTCATAGGATCAAGACACTGGGGAAACAGCTGACAAGGCCCAGACACATGGTCCATCCAGAAGCACGTGCTGGACACAGACAGACGCAACCTATCATTCAGGATCCCAGGAAAAGATGGGTGAATCTCAACTAATAAGCTAATTATGGACAAATGGACAATCATTTTGTAACTATTTCACCTATTTTATGTAACTACTGCAATTATTCTTTTTAATGGACAATCCAAAAATAAACTGGTAAATTTTTTTTCAAGAATATTGTGATATATTCTTTGAAAAATCGCATCTGAAGAAGTCCTCTATAAAAAAATCTACGAAAATAAGTATATTTTAACAGAATGCAGTTATATGTGATATGTCTGATGGAGAATCACGGTTTTAAAAAGCGGGCCTGTAGTTTGCTAATACTATTCTTCACAGCGACCTCGTGTGAATAGTTTCACTGACACACTGCAACAAAATGTAAATGGAAGCCAGAAATGGCTGAATTTGGAACGCAGTTATATGTGACACATCTGACAGAGAACCACAGTTTTAAAAAGCAGGCCTGTAGTTTATTGATACTATTTCACAGCGACCTCGTGTGAATAGCTTCACCGACACACTGCAACAAAATGTAAATGGAGGCCAATATTTTCCACGTTCAGTTCAAATTTCTGGATTTATATTGCTGTAATATGGAAAAGATCTGGCTGTATTCTGCAGTGCAAACAAGCAAATGGAGCAGAACAATGGTGTACTCTGGATTGCTTTTTAAACAAACAATCAGGATTAAGATAAAAAAAAAATTAGCCCTGGCCCCTGATACCTGCTGCTATGTCTACAAGTATCTGTAATAGAAGGATCAGTCAATATGTGCAATGGACCCTCTTGTGCTGTATGCACTACAATCTGTCACATACCCTGCCTGCCTTGCTTTTTAAGCAAATAACCAGGATTAAGATAAAAAAAATAGCCTTGGCCCCTGATATCTGGGGCTATGTCCACAAATATCTGTAACAACAGAAGCAGACAGAACATGTTATGCAGCCTCTTGTGCTATATGCACTGCAGTCTGCAACATGCCCTACCTGCCTGCCTAACTCCTGCTATCACCACTGAATATATGCAGCTGGATTAGTCCTCAGAAAGACTGTTAGCTCAGATTGATAAATAGATATGCTGTGGAATACTTTTACTAACTATAAACAAGCAAATCTCTCCCTGACTCAACAGCAGCCCTCCCTACTCTACCTGTTTCCGGGGTAGACTGTGACGAGCCTAGTGTCACCGGATCTTAAATAGACCTGATGACACTGAGCGGCCAGCCAATCACTGTAATGCCACAACCAACATGGCTACGGCATTACAGTGTGTGGCACGCAATCCCTGCATGTTCCTTGGCATTCTAAAGAGCGCCAAGCATACAGGGCGGGGACCCGAGCTCCCGCCCGAGCAACCCGGAAATACTCACCAAGCTTGTCGAGCACCGTGATGCTCGGGTGAGTACCAAGTAGTGGCGAGCACGTTCGCTCATCACTAGTGATAGCTTGTGTTTTGTGGGATTGGTTGAAGTTTGTATTGGTACCATTTTGGTGTAACATAAAATGAACTTATTAAAGATATTTTCCAGGTGGCAATAATGAGATTCATATGGAATGAAAAAAACAGAATTTCTAAACATACTGTCAGCAATCAACTAAGTTCAATGGGGGTCTCAGTACCGGTTATTGTTAAATACTACTGGGCCATTCTCTTGAGAAGGATCCCATCATGGGCTGGTGCATTGCAATGCATTAGAACTGCGATCAGACTGCAGAAAAGTGAAAGTCTTATAGAGGGACTAAGTAAAAAAGTTAACAAAAATAAAAAAATTTAAAAATATATTTTTAAAAAAAAATCACAAAATAATATATACAAGTTCTTCTCACTAAAGAATAGAATATCATCAAAAAGTTTATTTATTTCAGTTCTTCAATACAAAAAGTGAAACTCATATATTATGTAGAGTCATTACAAACAGTTTGATCTATTTCAAGTGTTTATTTCTGTTAATGTTGATGATTATGGCTTACAGCCAATGAAAACATCATAGAATCATAGAATGGTAGAGTTGGAAGGGACCTCCTGGGTCATCTGGTCCAATCCCCTGCTCAAAGCAGGATTCACTAGATCATCTCAGACAGATGTCTGTCCAGCCTCTGTTTGAAGACGTCCATTGAAGGGGAACTCACCACCTCTCTTGGCAGCCTGTTCCACTCATTAATCACCCTAACTGTCAAAAAGTTTTTTCTAATATCTAATCTGTGTCTCCTCCCATTTAGTTTCATCCCATTGCTTCTAGTCTTTCCTTGTGCAAATGAGAATAAAGATGATCCTTCTACAATGTGACAGCCCTTGACATATTTGTAGACAGCTATTAAGTCTCCTCTCAGTCTTCTTTTTTGCAAGCTAAACATTCCCAAATCCTGCAACCGTTCCTCATAGGACATGGTTTGCAGACCAGTCACCTTTCTGGTTGCTCTTCTCTGAACTTGCTCCAGTTTGTCTATGTCTTTTTTAAAATGTGGTGCCCAAAACTGTACACAGTATTCCAGATGAGGTCTGACCAAAGAGGAGTAAAGACCGATAATGACTTCACGTGATCTAGACTGTATGCTTCTGTTAATACATCCCAGAATTGTATTTGCCTTTTTTGCTGCTGCATCACACTGTTGACTCATGTTCAGTCTATGATCTATTAGTATACCTAAGTCTTTTTCACATGTACTGTTGCTTAGCTCTATTCCTCCCATTCTGTATATGCTTTTTTCATTTTTATTGCCCAGATGTAGTACTTTGCATTTTTCCCTGTTAAAAACCATTCTGTTGGTTGCTGCCCACTGCTCCAGTTTATTTAGGTCTTTTTGAATCCTCTCTCTCTCTTCTCTAGTATTAGCTATCCCTCCTAGCTTTGTGTCATCAGCAAATTTAATCAGTTTACCCTCAATTCCTTCATCTAAATCATTGATAAAGATGTTGAACAATACAGGTCCCAGGACGGAGCCCTGTGGTACCCCACTTGAGACATTCATCCAGCTGGATGTGAAGCCATTTACAACCACCCTTTGAGTCCGATCACTAAGCCAGTTATGAATCCACCTAACAGTTGCCTGGTCCATTGCATACTTGGTCATTTTTTCAATAAGGATGGTGTGAGATACTTTGTCAAATGCTTTGCTGAAGTCAAGATATACTATATCTACAGCATATCCCTGATCCACCCAGTCAGTGATTCTGTCATAGAAGGAAATTAAGTTAGTCTGACATGACTTGTTAGTTAAAAACCCATGCTGACTCTGGTTAATCACTTCATTCTTATCCATGTACTTACATACATGTTGTTTAATAATTTGTTCAAAGATCTTTCCTGGTATAGAAGTCAGACTCACCGGCCTATAGTTCCCTGGGTCCACATTCTTCCCCTTTTTGAAGATGGGAACAACATTTGCTCTTCTCCAGTCTTCTGGGACTTCTCCTGTTCTCCAAGAATTTTCAAAGATTATGGAGAGTGGTTCTAAAATTTCTTCTACGATCTCCTTCAGTACTCTGGGGTGTAATTCATCTGGACCTGGAGACTTGAACTCATTTATGTTAGCTAAATATTCCCTCACAATCTTTCTGTTTACAGATAACTTGGATTCCTCTATTCCTTTAAAAGGACAGTGAAGATCAGTTGATGTTACATTTTCTTTCTGAGAGAAAACAGATGCAAAATAGGAATCAAAAAGTTCGGCCTTCTCAACATCCTCTCTTACCATTTCTCCATTTTCATCCTGTAAAAATCCTATAGCATCTTTGAGTTTTCTTTTACTTTTGACATACCCCCAAAATCCTTTTTTATTGCTTTTGACATCTCTTGCAAGCCTTAATTCATTGTCAGCTTTAGCTAACCTGATACGTGCCCTGCAGGATCTGCAGACTGCATTATAATCTTCTTTAGATATGCCTCCCTCTTTCCATTTAATAAACATTTCTTTCTTTCTTTTTAGCATGTGTTTAAGTTCTGTGTTCATCCATCCTGGTTTCCTTAAATGCTTCCCATTCTTCCTACTTTTCGGGAATGTTAACGATTGTGCTTTGAGAATCTCATTTTTAAAAATTTCCCATCCTTCCTGGACATTTTTGTCCTTAAGGACATCCAGCCATTGGATCCATCCTATTCTCTTTCTGAGTCTCTTAAAATCTGCCGTTCTAAAATCTAACCTTGAAGTTTGAGTCTTCACATGTCTTCCTCCTCTAGTTATCCAAAATTCTATAATTGCATGATCGCTGCCTCCTAGGGTCCCAGCCACCTTTACCTCCTCAACCATTTCCTCCCTGTTTATAAGGATTAGATCCAAAGTACCAGATCCCCTTGTTTTCTCCCCTACCTTTGGGAAGATAAAGTTGTCAGCAAGAGAGGATAAGAATTTGCTTGACCTGTTAGTTTTACTTGAGAGAGATTCCCAACAAATGTCTGGATAGTTGAAATCTCCCATGACCACTACGCCATATTTTTTGGAGAACTTGGTCATTTGATACATAAAGAGTTCATCCATATCTTCAGCTTGCCCAGGTGGCCTGTAGTAAATGCCTACAATGGTGTCCTTTCCATTGTTCTCTCCTTGTATTCTTACCCAAACAGTTTCCACAGAACTCCCAGTCTCTGAAGCTTCAATCTCTGTGCAGATATACGCTTTTCTAAGATACAATGCAACACCTCCTCCTCGTTTATCAAGTCTGTTTCTTGCAAATAAGTTGTATCCTTTTAGCCTTTTATTCCAATCATGTGTATTGTCTAGTGTTGAGCCACCCCCGTAGTGTTCGAGTTCGGTTCGGTTCGTCGAACACCCGGGTGTTCGCCGAACTGTTCGTCGAACTGTTCGTCGAACACCTTCGAACACCGTTAAAACCAATGGCAGGCAAACAAAAACACATAGAAACACATAGAAAACACCTTCAAAGGTGTCCAAAAGCTGACAAACTGCTCAGAAGACATAACTAACACATGGAAAAGTGACAAGTACATATAGTCATGCGAAAATAAAAGAGGTGGAGGAGTAAAAGGAGGGGGAGACACAGATATAGGCATGTCATGCCCTTCTAAAATCCAAAAAGTGAGAAGTCCGCTCCTGCCCGTGCCACCTCCGTGTCGCTGGGTTTGTGCCAGAGCCGCGGTGAACCCTGATGGCCAGCCCCCCTCTCCCAATACTGGTGCCTGTTCGCTGGTGGGTCGAGCGAGCCCCCCTGTGGTGGAGGCAGCTCTAAGCTTTTTAATTTAAATTTGAATGAATACACTTTAAATCCATTTACAAGGATCTATTGGAGGGCAAGTCTCATGCCAGCAGCCGCGTAATTCCAGCTCCAGTAGCGTCCACTAAAGCTGCTGCAGTTAAAAAGCTTTTATAAGGATCGAGCTCGGCTGTCCACCGCAAGGCATCCTACTGCCAGTCCCAGCCCCTATGCCTTGGGGTGCCTCCTGATGCTCTTCACTGAGTATCCCGTGGTCCCGAAGCATTTCCTTTGAAAAAATTAAGTGTCCAAACTACAGGTGGTGTAGCTTGCTTAACAGCCGGGATAATCCGCTGACTAGCAGACACTGCTACTAGGCACAAAGTATTTCCTGGGCTAGATGCAGTTAAAAATTTGTAATTAGATACTCTCGTTGGATGCTGAGAAAGCATTCCATAGAGTCTCCTGGCACGCCATATATGATTCTCTTAAAAAGCTTGGGGTAGGGGTCTAGGGAACCCTTTTATAGCCAAAATCACGGCCCTGTATCACAATACGTCACCTAGGCTGAAGATAAATGGAACTGTAGCACCCTGAGGTCTCGGTTGCTACAGAGGTATTGCACCTCACCCAGACGTGTGATATCTCACTCTCAGGTAAGGATGGAGTGTGGATCAGGACCCGACACCTGCATGCATTACACCACATTGCCGTGGGGCAGGGCGACCAATATGCCTCTGAGATGGGCACGACAGTCCCTGTCCCTGGCTGGAGTGGGGGGAGGGAACACTGAGGAAGGGGAACCCTGTAGTGCAGGAGCAGGGAGGAAGCAGTTCCTGGGTGCATTGAGAAGGGAGTATAAAAGGTGGGCACCATCTTAGTTCAGTGCAGAGAAGTCTGAGCAGAAGTGGCAGGCAGCAGGGGCTCTGCATGAGCTCTGCTCCGGAGGCATTCCTAGTAACAGAGGCCCAGGCCTGGAAGAGGGAGAAGGAAGGAAGAGGAGCGGAGAAGGCTCCAGGAACGAGGAATGAAGGGATCCCAGGGGTGCGGACGGGCGAGTCGCCACCGCATGCCCGAATCCACCTGCGTGGAGGGGTCAGGCCAAAGGGGGAGACCGGTCCCCGAAACTAGTGGAGGCAGGAAACGACCCTCAGCTAGAAACCGGAGGCTGTGACATTTTATGTGGCGCAGCCCCTCGCTACACCCGCTAGGAAGGCACCACATAGGGTCAGGGAAACTGGCGCCAAGTTTACCAAGAGGAGGCCCGAGGCAGCTGGACAGAAGGGTTGGTAAGAAAGGCCAGACAATGGACACACAAAGGGGGTCCTGTGAAGCGCTGCAAAGTTATCTGGGAGTTGTCTGAGCCCCTCACCTGGTGAGCACAGTACGACGTGGGCAGCCGTTACCTGCAGACGTGGTCTGGATAATAAGAACTGTGAGTAAAGGCCCTGGACTGCATCACTGACTCCGTGTCGTTACTGCTGCTGCCCTGCACCATCACCCCCATCCTCCGCATACACTGCCCTGAGGCTATACTCCTCCTGTGGGGAGTTATGCTACGCTCTGCTGCACCCACAACACCAGCCTCAGCGGTCTGCCCTGCAGCGGCGGTTCACTCTGACCGCAATCCACGGGTGGCGTAGTCGGACATTTAAACATCAAAACCACATAAATAGTTCCGCCACTGGTTTGACCACCCTGAGCCACGGAACCGGGTCGCCGCCACGAAGACTACAACCACCAGCATCCACCAAAAAGGGTCCGGCTCCGGGTGTCCCAAGGCCCAGGGGGTGCATCAGAACATTTTCATCACCTTTCACAATCACCAATGGGACAAGGCAGGGATGTCCTCTGTCCCCTCTCTTATACATCCTAGTGACGGAGCACCTGCTCTCATCAATTCGCCATAACCCCAATATTAGGTGGATTGAGGTGGGAGGCACCGAGTACAAGTGCTCTCTATTTGCTGATGATGTCCTAGTATATATCACTCAATCACATATATCCATCCATGCTGTTATGGCTGAAATAGATCACTTTGTTACATGGTCAAATTTTAAAATCAATGCAGCGAAGTCTGAGGCCCTCGATGTCTCCCTCCCCAAATCCATATAGGATTCCATCCAGTCCAACTTTCCCTTTGCCTGGCCCTCACAGGGTATCAAATACTTAGGAATTCCTATTCATAGAGACCTCTCCCATCTATGTTATCTTAATTTTGGGCCCTTTATTGAACAACTCCATACAGACCACGGTTGGCAAGTTAGAACTGTAAGATTCACTACGTGAACCACTGGTGTTTTGTGGAAAAGCACATGTACACTGTGTTCCAAATTATTATGCAAAAAGTGTTTAGGAGTGATAAGGGAAGAGTTTGTTTGTTTGTCAGTGAAACTCATTGATGGTGATGTGTGTCAGGGCTCTTTATATCACTGTAAGCAATTGCAGACACCTGTGCTAATTAGTTTGGCAGGTGGGTCCAATGAAAGGCAAGACTACTTAAGAAGGCTGTCTTACATTATTAAGCAGCCTACATTTTCTGCCAAAATGGGAAAGAAAAAGGATGTGTCGGCTGCTGAGAAGCAACAAATTGTGGAGTGTTTAGGTCAAGGCATGACTACAATCAACATTGTGCGATGATCAGGATGAAGTGTCTTGGCAAACAAGAAGTATGTAGCTGATTCACAGTACACACGTGTGCATGCTGATAAGGGCAAATTGAGGGCTCTTTCCTACAGGCAATTACGTCAGGTTAAAAGAGCAGCGGCAAAAAAGCCTTGTCATAGCAGCAGACAAGTTTTTGAAGCTGCTGGTGCCTCCAACGTCCCCCGAACAACAAGATGCAGGGTCCTTCAGAGGTTTGCAGCTGTGCATATGCCATTCTGTCGACCTCCTCTATCCACTTCACACAAGCAGAAACGGCTCCAGTGGGCCAAACATTACATGAAGACTGATTTTAAAACTGTTTTGTTCATGGATGAGTGCCGTGCAGCGCTCGATGGTCCAGATGGATGGAGTGGAGGATGGCTGGTTGATGGACACCCCACGCAAACACGGCTACAGCGCCAACAAGGAGGAGGTGGAGTAATGTTTTGGGCTGGAATCATGGGGAGAGAGATTGTCGGCCCCTTTAGGATCCCTGAAGGTGCTAAAGATGAACTCCATAATGTATGTGGATTTTCTCAAACAGCACTTCCTGCCATGGTTCAAGAAGAAGAACCGTGTATTTCACAGCAAGATCATTTTTTTGCATGATAATGCACCATCTCATGCTGCACATAAAACATCTGCATCTCTGGCTGATATGGGCATAAAAGGGGACAAACTTATGGTGTGACCCCCATGCTCCCCTGAGCTCTACCCCATTCAGAACCTCTGGAGCATCATCCAAAGGAGTGTCTATGATGGCGGGAGGCAGTTCACATCTAAGCAACAGCTCTGGGAGGGTATTCTGTCCTCATGCAAAACAATTGAAGCAGAAACCATCCAAAACCTGACAAATTCAATGGACGAGAGAGTTCAGAAGCTCCTTTCGAACAAGGGGTCCTATGTGAAAATGTAACATCACCTAGAATAAAGTTTTGAGTTGAAAACTGTTTGATTTCAGTTTCTAATAACCTGCTAATGCTTATAATTTCAAAAATGACCATTTTTTTGGTCTTTATTAAAATGAAAAGGTTGATCGAAAAGTTTGGGGGATCTAAGAGTGTGGCAACCCAGTAGTCATGATTACTTCGAATTCTGACAATATGAGGGTCATGTAGCAGGTAGTGCAGCAAGAAGGCACTTATGTGTCTTGCGCATCTCGGAGCCCCAAAATTATTTTCCGGGCTAGATGCAGCTAAAAATGCTTATTAATTTTAAATCTGGTGGAGCTTAGTATAGATGGCCTAATAGGATCAGTGCTGCACACTGCTACAAAGCCCAAATTTTTTTCCAGTCAAGATACAGATAAACATGATTAGTAATTTTAAATCTGGTGGAGCTTATTATAGATGGCCTAATAGAATCAGTGCTGCACACTGCTACAAAGCCCAAATTATTTTCCAGCCAAGATACAGATAAACATGATTAGTAATTTGAAAGCTTAAAACGGTTGGTAGGGTGATTTTAACCAATCATCAAGCTTTTACTCTCCCCAGGATGACACTGGGGTAGAAAAGTCATTTCGGATCCATGATTTGTTCATCTTTATGAACGTGAGTGTTAGAACCTTGCTGTTAGGTTTTTTTTCCTTTGCTGGTCACATGACCTTGTTGGCCTATTTAATCCTGCTCCGCCCTTCTGGCTTTGCTGGACTTCATTGTATATCTACTTTCTAGCTAGCCTGTGCTCTGTATCTAACTCTGTTAGTTTGCTTGGTCTACGGACCTCTATGTTCTATCTATTTTGTTTGTTCGTCTGTCTGCTACTATTTCTGTTAGGAGGTGTCCCATATTCCTCCCAGTCCTTAGTACTTGTAGGGATTCCCTCCTCACATCTATAGGTCTCCATACAGACTAGATTAGGACTTTAGCAGGTCTGATCGCAGGATCAGGTTCCCTGTTACATCGTAGGGATTCAGCTGAGTCTTATAGTAGGGACAGATCTCCTCTCTTTCCTTAGCTTTGGTAGCAGAACATAACAGTAAGTCCAGCCAAGCCAGAAGGGCGGAGCAGGATTAAATAGGCCAACAAGGTCATGTGACCAGCAAAGGAAAAAAAAACCTAACAGCAAGGTTCTAACAGTACCCCCCCTTCTAAGAGGATCCTCCGGATCCCCTAGGACCAGGCTTATCAGGAAATCTCCTGTGAAACGCTCTGATAAGTCTGGACGCGGAAACATCATCTGACCTCACCCAAGAGTTATCCTCGGGTCCGAAACCTTTCCAGGCCACAAGATACTGCAAACTACCTCTATACCGTCTAGAGTCAAGGATGCGAGAAAGAGGAAAACATTTTACAAGAAGGTGTTGTGATAGCTGCTTTAGACTCCGTTTTGGAAGATGAGATTCTTAAAGCTCAGGAGAATGCCCCATCTAACACTCCTCATGGGAGGTTGTTTGTGCCTGGGACCTTTAGGAGAGATTTGTTTGTTGAGTGTCACGAATCTCGGTTGGCAGGTCATCCCGGAATCTCTGAGACCAAGAGACTGGTGGGTCGCAGTTTTTGGTGGCCTGGATGGCAGAAGGAAGTCATTAAGTGGGTGCGCCAATGTACTATATGTGCTAGATCTAAGTATTCACATACTCCTGCTGCGGGGTTGCTTTGTCCTTTGGAGGTCCCCAGTGCTCCTTGGACACATTTGGCTATGGACTTTATAACTGACCTTCCCTCCTCTGAGGGTTTTACTGTCATCTGGGTGGTCGTGGACCGTTTTAGCAAGATGTGTCACTTGGTTCCCTTCGTCAAACTGCCCTGCGCTAAAACTCTCGCTAAGGCCTTTGTCAAGGAAATTGTCAGACTTCATGGCGTTCCTACTGACATTGTTTCTGATAGGGGTCCTCAGTTCGTGGCTCGTTTTTGGCGTGCCTTTTGTGACAGGTTGGGAATTCATTTGTCGTTTTCGTCCGGATATCATCCTGAATCTAATGGCCAGACAGAAAGGAAAAACCAGGATGTTGAGCAGTTCTTGCGTTGTTTTGTGGCAGACAATCAAGAGGGGTGGTCTGAGTTTCTGCCACTTGCCGAATTTGCTCTGAACAATCATACATCTTCTTCTGCTGGTTGTTCGCCTTTTTTTTGTTGTTCTGGGAGACATCCGTCGTTTGGGTCGTTCTCCAAGTTGGGATCTGCCGTGCCTGAGGAGGAGAATTTTTCCGGTGATTTGGAAAGAGTTTGGACGGATGTGCGTGGTAATCTTCAGGAGGCCAACAGAAAATCTAAAGACTACTTTGATAGGAAACGACAGGAGGTTTTGTTCGCTGTTGGTGACATGATTTGGTTGTCCTCTAGGAATCTGCGGTTGAGGATTCCTTCTAAGAAATTGGGTCCCAAGTTTGTAGGGCCCTTTAAGGTGCTTCAGGTTGTCAACCAATCTGCTGTTAGGTTGGAGGTTCCTACCTCCTGGAGAATTAATCCGGTCTTTCATGTCTCTCTGTTAAAAAAGCTGTTGTGTCGGATGGTGACGCCTCTGCCTCTGTTCCTCCGGTGGTGGAGGACGGGGAATATGAAATTTCTCGCATCCTTGACTCTAGACGGTATAGAGGTAGTTTGCAGTATCTTGTGGCCTGGAAAGGTTTCGGACCCGAGGATAACTCTTGGGTGAGGTCAGATGATGTTTCCGCGTCCAGACTTATCAGAGCGTTTCACAGGAGATTTCCTGATAAGCCTGGTCCTAGGGGATCCGGAGGATCCTCTTAGAAGGGGGGGTACTGTTAGAACCTTGCTGTTAGGTTTTTTTTCCTTTGCTGGTCACATGACCTTGTTGGCCTATTTAATCCTGCTCCGCCCTTCTGGCTTTGCTGGACTTCATTGTATATCTACTTTCTAGCTAGCCTGTGCTCTGTATCTAACTCTGTTAGTTTGCTTGGTCTACGGACCTCTATGTTCTATCTATTTTGTTTGTTCGTCTGTCTGCTACTATTTCTGTTAGGAGGTGTCCCATATTCCTCCCAGTCCTTAGTACTTGTAGGGATTCCCTCCTCACATCTATAGGTCTCCGTACAGACTAGATTAGGACTTTAGCAGGTCTGATCGCAGGATCAGGTTCCCTGTTACATCGTAGGGATTCAGCTGAGTCTTATAGTAGGGACAGATCTCCTCTCTTTCCTTAGCTTTGGTAGCAGAACATAACAGTGAGTCTGTCTACATTATCAGTGGACAGCCGCGTGCGCTTATCTGTCAGCACACCACCAGCAGCGCTGAACACACGTTCAGACAGAACGCTGGCTGCGGAGCATGACAAGATCTCCAAAGCGTAAGTGGCTAGCTCCGGCCATTTATCCAGATTGGAAGCCCAAAAAGAGCAAGGGTCCAGTGACACAGTCATGGCTTCAATATTTACTTGGAGATACTCCTGTACCATCGTCTCTAGGTGTTGACTATGTGTCAGACTTCTTGTCTCCTGTGGCCTTGCAAAGGATGGGCTAAAAAAGTGGTGAAATGATTCCGCAAAATTGATGTTACTAGCAGATACTGTGGTTCTGTTACGGTTTGAGTGCTGAACACTTGACGGTCCCACGGTTGGCAAGTTGGAACTGTGAGATTCACTACGTGCACCACTGGTGTTTTGTGGAAAAGCACATGTAAGATTCTGCAACAGTCTCTGCTGATACTCCTGCATGCGTGCATCCCTTTCTATGGCAGGAATAATTTCGGCAAATTTACTTTTGTACCGGGGATCTAACAGTGTGGCAACCCAGTAGTCAGGATTATTTCTAATTCTCCCAATTCGAGGGTCATGTTGCAGGTAGTGCAGCAAGAAGGCACTCATGTGTGTTGCGCATCCAGGAGCACCAAGTCCCTGTTGTGTTGGTGGCGAGGTAACAATCATGCTTCCTTCCTCTGTCCTCTCCCCCCAACCTCGCACAACAGAAATGTGATCAAGGTCTCCCTCATCTGATGAGTCTTCCATCAGTTCGTCCTCTACTGCTTCCTGGGCTCCTGCACCTTCCTCACTAGTTTGGCTGCTACCATGCACCCTGGTAAAACCATCTCCCCCACCCTCACATGCCTGCCGCCTTGGTGCTGCCGACCGTCTGGACCTTGCAGATGTTAGCCCTTCCGCATACAACTCCTCCTCCTCTACTTCCTCCACCTCCTCTTGTGCCACCACCTGACTCCGAATTCTGTTTAACATGTGCTCCAGCATGTAAATCACCGGAATAGTCATGCTGATAATGGCATCGTCAGCACTAAACATCTTCGTCGCCATTTCAAAACAGTGCAGAAGGGTGTATAGGTCCCTGATCTGAGACCACTCCTCCAGCGTGATTTGCCCCACCTCTGGATCTCGTTGGCCCAGGCTATACGTCAGAACGTATTGCACCAGGGCTTGTCGGTGCTGCCACAGTCGCTGCAACATGTGCAGAGTTGAATTCCACCGGGTAGGCACATCGCATTTTAGCCGGTGAAGTGGCAGGCCCAACGACTTCTGTAGAGATGTAAGTCGCTGAGCTGCGGGATGTGAACGGCGGAAGTGAGCACACAGCGACCGTGCCCTCTGCAGAAGGCCATCTAGTCTGGGATAGTGGGCTAAAAATTGCTGGACAACCAGGTTCAACACGTGAGCCATACAAGGCACGTGTGTGACATTGCCCCGGTGAAGGGCCGCATCCAGGTTTGCAGCATTGTCGCACACGGCCTTCCCTGGTTTCAGGTCCAGTGGAGACAACCATTCATGAAATTGGTTCTCCAGAGCTGACCACAACTCCTCAGCTGTGTGACTCACATTTCCCAGACATTTCAAAGTAAAAACCGCCTGATGACTTTGAGCCCTACTGCCAGCATAGTAAGGAGGTGTGCAGGATCCCTTCTGCGCAGTTAGAAAGCTTGTGGCATGACCAGACAGGCTTTGGGTGCAGGTGGAAGACCGAGAGGAGGTTGAGGAGGCAGAAGCAGTGGAGGAACTTTGACATAAAGAGGATTGACGCACAACTCGTGGGGATGGCAAGACTTGGACAGCAGCCCCTTGTCCTGCTGTCACCATAGTTACCCAGTGCCCAGTCAGCGACATGTAACGCCCCTGTCCATGCCTACTCGTCCAAGTGTCTGTGGTGAAATGCACCCTGTCACACACAGAGTTTCTCAAAGAAGCGGTGATGTTGTGTGCGACATGCTGGTGGAGCGCAGGCACACCTTTCTTTGAGAAGTAGTGCCGACTGGGCATCTGGTACTGGGGCACTGCGACGGACATAAGGTCTCGAAAATCCTCTGTGTCCACCAGGCGGAAAGGCAGCATTTCTGTAGCCAAGAACTTGCAGATGGTGAAATTCAACCTCTTAGCTTTCTCATGGCTAGGAGGAAATGGTCTTTTACTTGTCCACATCTGAGGGACCGAGGGCTGGCTATTGTGCTTAGACGGGGTTGATAAGGGTGTCCCCGGCAAACTGCCGGTCTGTGAGGAAGATGCAGGCGGACATGTTAGGTTGCCTTGATCCAAAGGTGGTGCTATCGATGTCGGACAGCGCTCAACACCAGCTGGTGTTACCACCTCCAAAGAAAATGATGACCTGCCAATCACGCTGGCTGTTGCGGGTAAAGAGGTGGCAGGTCTGCGCCCCAAAACAGGTGTGACTGCTGTCCCCCCAGTCACAGAGGATGAAGAGGCCGCGGATGCACAAGATATGGCAGACGGCGGTTGGCCCGGCCGGCTAGGCCGCATTGTAGCACACTGAGCTTCCCACTGCAAATTATTCTTCATGTCCATGTGCCGGTTCATGCATGAAGTACTCAAACTATGTATTTTTTGGCCTCTACTTAGCTTTTGCTGACAAATGTTACAGATAACACGAGTTTGGTCATCTTTATCGATCTGAAAAAATGCCCAGGCTATGCAAGGCTTAGCACCCATGCGACCTGAAGAGCCACCGCGACTTGTGGTGAGAGGCAGAGTTGTGTTTGAGGATGCAGTTGTTGACGTGCTTCCAGTACTACGTCTCGGTCCAGGAAGGCGCAACCTGACCTCGTCGTCACTAGCATCTTCCTCCACCTCCTCTGCTGACCTCATCTCTTGGCTGACTGTGGGTTGACAGTAAGTGGGATCTCCAACCTCATCATCATCACCCTGTGCGTTATCACACCCGTCGTCCTCAGAGCCAACCTGTTCCTGCCCTGACAAAAAACTAAAGTTGTCGCTCCAATCAGGTATTTGAGTCTCATCATCGTCTTCCTCATTGTCTCCACCAACAGGAGTTACACTTTGGGAATGAGGGTCTACATTATGGTCAGAACCTTCTGCGTCTGGTCCTGGATCCGACTCATAAAGATTCTGGGCATCAGTGCAGATCATTTCCTCGTCTGGATTCACAGAAGCGCTGGAGTCGACCTCTGATTCCCAGGCTATAGTATGAGTAAACAGCTCTGCAGACTCAACCATCTGTTCTACCTCATACTCAGACGGGCAGCTGGAGATTTGAGAGCTGTGAGGAAGCAAGTGCGATTGGGGTGACACCTTTGAGGACTGGAGTATTTGTGATGTTGAAGTTGATGTGGAGGAGAGCCCACTTAAAGGAGCACTTGATATCCGTTGAAGCACCTGCTGTTTTTGTGCCTCATCTGGAATTTGTAGCGATTGGCGTGGCCGTAAGAAAGGGATCTTATCACATTGTCCGCTAAAAGAAGTAGACATTTTAGTTTGGCTGGAAGATGGTCTTTCTTCTGCAGATGTTACTGTTGCTTTAACACCTACCCCACGGACACAACCTTTTTTCCCCTTCCCAACACGCCTATTTCCCTTTCCACCAGCAGCAGGCCTTTTTCCACTCATTTTGGTGGTTAACTAATTCACAACTCTGGAGTTGTTTGCACAAAAAAACAATGGATGGGAACCGAGCAGAGCTGAGTGGCCAAACTGTGTGTAACATACCTGGCGGCGTCCTTGCATGGTGGTCCATCTCCCACTGTGCAAGAGGGCGCACTTGATCTCCTGTCCAGAATGTCTCGCTGGCTTCCCTCCATGCTGTCTGTTTGTGTCTGTTTCTGCTGCTTAAGGGCGGCGCCCGATCACTTCCTGCCTTTTGTACCTGCTGTGGGTCACACCCCTTGTGCGTCCTCAGCCTATTGCTGTCTGTCACTTGGTATATAGCTCAGCAGCTCCCTTCTATCCCTGTCTGAGCATAGTGTTTCCTTCAGTGTGTGCTTGCACTCTGAAGGTGCCAGGTCCCGTCTCTTGTCCCCTGCTTTTTGTATCAGTTCCCGTGTCTGAACTGAGTCCTGTATGTCTCCTGCTTTGCAGTATCAGCTCCCGTGTCTGAACTGTGTCCTGTATGTCTCCTGCTTTGCGGTATCAGCTCCCGTGTCTGAACTGAGTCCTGTATGTCTCCTGCTTTGCGGTTTCAGCTCCCGTGTCTGAACTGAGTCCTGTATGTCTCCTGCTTTGCGGTATCAGCTCCCGTGTCTGAACTGTGTTCTTTTTGTGTTCTCTGGTCTGTCCTGTCTGAACACGCTCCTTGCCTGTTCGTTCCGCCTTCTAGTGGCCGATTTCCTAGACCCGCTCCTGCGTCTGGTCTGTCCTGTCTGAACACGCTCCTTGCCTGTTCGTTCCGCCTCTCTGGGGGCCGTATTCCTAGACCCGCTCCTGTATCCCTCTGCAGTGTCGGTCTCCTCCGTACACTCAGTTCCAGTCTGTACTCTCTCCTGTCCTTTACCTGTTTTGCCTCTATGTCCGTTCCCTTCCTTTTTCTGCAGAGTCTGAACTCGTACCTAACTCCTGCTTGTTGTCTCTGCAAGTACTGTGTGAGTATCTGGCTCTGTCTTTCCCTTCCTGTCTGTTCCGTGTGAACAGAGCCCTGTCCTCCCTGCTCAGCCTTGTCTGCACTCTAGCTGTGCTTGCCTGTAACCCTCTGCCTGTATTGTTCCTGAGTCCCGGTGTGTACTGGGTCCTATCCCGCCTGTGTTCCTACCTGCTAGTGCCTCCCTGTCTGCACTCTAGCTGTGCTTGCCTTTACCCCCCTGCCTGCATACCCGCCTGCCTGCATACCAGTCGTGCCTGCCTATACCCACCAGTCTGTGTGTCAGCCTACCAGCCTGTTCCTGTATTCCCCTGTGTGGGTCAACAGCCGTGTCCGGGGTCTGTCCTGGAGTAGCACCTGGTCCCTCTGCTCGGTTCCTCCTTGGTGCACTGGCGTCGTATGCCGTCGTGCGACCCTGGTCGGATCGGGTGAATACTTAGTCACGCCCCTCCAGGCATTCACTCTCCGGCACGGTCCAGTGGAATCACTACAATCACACGCACACGCCGCTTAGCCCGGGCGTGTGCATAACAGCATGCTCAGGCCATGGTTCCCGTTGAGCCCCACGGCCTTCGCTCTTTGAGAAGTTTTTCCAGCGAATACATGCATTAAAATAAATAAATAAATTTTTTTCCCCCTTTAGCTGAGTTCCAGGCGAATTACGCACCCGTCCAGATGGATCTATCAGCTCTCGTTCCTGCGGATCCGCCACGTTACTATGGGGATCCAAGACAGTGTCGTGCATTTGTGGAGCAATGCATGCTACACTTTAAGGCCTACCCTCTCTATTTTCCTTCCGATTGGGCTAAAGTGGCCTTTATGATTGACTACCTAGCGGGTGATGCCTTGAAATGGGTCACCCCCCTATGGGAAGCATGGGATCCTGTCATCCTTGACCTGCAGGCCTTCCTGGTGGCCTTTCGTATGGTCTTCGAGGACCCTAACTCTGAAGCCCCTGCTGAAGCTTCACTTCCTAATATCCCGGAGCAGCCCCGACGGGTAATGTGTGTGGGTAGCGCAATAGTCCTCCAGCCCAATGAGACTACTGCCCACCCAGAATCCTCACAGGGTGACTACGCTTTCCGGAATACTTCTCTCAACCTCAAGAGGCAGTCCAGACGTGCTAGACTTAGAGGCAAGCCGTCACGCCAGGGTCTGTCCTCCCTGAGACCTCCTGACCCCAACCTTGAAGTCCCTACTGAAGCTTCATCTCCCTGTATCCCGGAGAAACCCCAATGGGTAATGTGCGTGGGTAGTGCACCAGTTCTCCTGGCCGAAGAGACTTCTGCCCATCCAGACTCCACACAGGAGAACTTCCTGCACCCGGCATCAGATGCTTCTTTCTCTTTAACCGGTGTGCATGTCCAAGGATGCTCCAAAGCTGTGGTTACCTCAGAGTCTGTGCACCTCTACTACCTGGCGGAGGATCCCCTGTTGCCTCCTGAACCCTCCGGGATACCACTCGATGACAAATGGAGAGAGACTTCTCTACACCCGGTACTCAATACTTTGTCCGCTTCGTCCTGTGAGCCTGACAATGGGTACCCCAAAGTGGTAGTTACCTCCGAGTCTCTACACCCCTCCGACCAGCCGGAGGATCTCCAGTTGTCTCCTGAACCCTTCGGGGTGCTACCTGGTAGCGAAAGGACAGAGACTCTCTTATACTCTGTACCTGATACCTCGCTCGCTTCGTCCAGTGAGTCCAACCTAGTGTACTCCGAAGCAGAGGTTACTCCTGAGTCTCTACACCCCTCCGACCAGGCGGAGGACCTCCAGTTGTGTTCAGAATCCTTCGGGGTGCCACCTGGTGGTGAATGGACAGAGACTTTCCTATATCCTGGATCTGATACCTCGCTTGCTTCGTCCAGTGAGTCCGACCTAGTGTACTCTGATGCAGAGGTTACCCGTGAGTCTCTACACCCCTCTGACCAGGCGGAGGACCGCCAGCTGTCTCCAGAACCCTTCGGGGTGCCACCTGGTGGTGAATGGACAGAGACTTTCCTATACTCGGTACCCGATACCTCGCCTGCTTCCTCCAGTGAGTCCGACCTAGTGTACTCTGAAGCAGAGGTTACCCGTGAGTCTCTACACCCCTCTGACCAGGCGGAGGACCGCCAGCTGTCTCCAGAACCCTTCGGGGTGCCACCTGGTGGTGAATGGACAGAGACTTTCCTATACTCGGTACCCGATACCTCGCCTGCTTCCTCCAGTGAGTCCGACCTAGTGTACTCTGAAGCAGTTGTTTTCTCTGAGCCTCTGCACTCTTCTGACCCGGCGGAGGACCTCCAGTTGTTTCCTGAATCCTCCGGGATACCACCAGATAACAAAGAGACAGTGACTTTTCCTCATTATGTACCTGATAACCCGTCTATTTCTTCCTGTGAGCTTGACAAGATGTACCTCGAAGCAGAGATTACCCTTAAGTCTCTGTCCCCCTCCAACCCAGTGAACGACTGGCCCTCGAATTCCCTGCGGAAGATTCTGGCAGGCCTGAAGAAGAGGGGGCGTAAGGGGGGAGGTACTGTAACATACCTGGCGGCGTCCTTGCATGGTGGTCCATCTCCCACTGTGCAAGAGGGCGCACTTGATCTCCTGTCCAGAATGTCTCTCTGGCTTCCCTCCATGCTGTCTGTTTGTGTCTGTTTCTGCTGCTTAAGGGCGGCGCCCGATCACTTCCTGCCTTTTGTACCTGCTGTGGGTCACACCCCTTGTGCGTCCTCAGCCTATTGCTGTCTGTCACTTGGTATATAGCTCAGCAGCTCCCTTCTATCCCTGCCTGAGCATAGTGTTTCCTTCAGTGTGTGCTTGCACTCTGAAGGTGCCAGGTCCCGTCTCTTGTCCCCTGCTTTTTGTATCAGTTCCCGTGTCTGAACTGAGTCCTGTATGTCTCCTGCTTTGCGGTATCAGCTCCCGTGTCTGAACTGTGTCCTGTATGTCTCCTGCTTTGCGGTATCAGCTCCCGTGTCTGAACTGAGTCCTGTATGTCTCCTGCTTTGCGGTTTCAGCTCCCGTGTCTGAACTGAGTCCTGTATGTCTCCTGCTTTGCGGTATCAGCTCCCGTGTCTGAACTGTGTTCTTTTTGTGTTCTCTGGTCTGTCCTGTCTGAACACGCTCCTTGCCTGTTCGTTCCGCCTTCTAGTGGCCGATTTCCTAGACCCGCTCCTGCGTCTGGTCTGTCCTGTCTGAACACGCTCCTTGCCTGTTCGTTCCGCCTCTCTGGGGGCCGTATTCCCAGACCCGCTCCTGTATCCCTCTGCAGTGTCGGTCTCCTCTGTACACTCAGTTCCAGTCTGTACTCTCTCCTGTCCTTTACCTGTTTTGCCTCTATGTCCGTTCCCTTCCTTTTTCTGCAGAGTCTGAACTCGTACCTAACTCCTGCTTGTTGTCTCTGCAAGTACTGTGTGAGTATCTGGCTCTGTCTTTCCCTTCCTGTCTGTTCCGTGTGAACAGAGCCCTGTCCTCCCTGCTCAGCCTTGTCTGCACTCTAGCTGTGCTTGCCTGTAACCCTCTGCCTGTATTGTTCCTGAGTCCCAGTGTGTACTGGGTCCTATCCCGCCTGTGTTCCTACCTGCTAGTGCCTCCCTGTCTGCACTCTAGCTGTGCTTGCCTTTACCCCCCTGCCTGCATACCCGCCTGCCTGCATACCAGTCGTGCCTGCCTATACCCACCAGTCTGTGTGTCAGCCTACCAGCCTGTTCCTGTATTCCCCTGTGTGGGTCAACAGCCGTGTCCGGGGTCTGTCCTGGAGTAGCACCTGGTCCCTCTGCTCGGTTCCTCCTTGGTGCACTGGCGTCGTATGCCGTCGTGCGACCCTGGTCGGATCGGGTGAATACTTAGTCACGCCCCTCCAGGCATTCACTCTCCGGCACGGTCCAGTGGAATCACTACAATCACACGCACACGCCGCTTAGCCCGGCCGTGTGCATAACACTGTGGTATTAGGCCAAAACTATTGGCTGGGTTAGATGCAGAAAAAAATTATATTCAATTTGCAACCTGATGGAGGTCAGTATAGATGGACTAATAGAACAAGTCCCACACACAGCTAGAAGCCCAAATATTTTTTCAGAGGTTGATGCAGAAAAAAAATATATTCAGTTTGCAACCTGATGGAGGTCAGTATAGATGGACTAATAGAGAAAGTCCCACACACTGCTAGAAGGCCAAATATTTTTTCAGAGCTAGATGCAGACAAAAAATTATTTTTAATTTGCAACCTGATGGAGGTCAGTATAGATGGACTAATAGAACAAGTCCCACACACAGCTAGAAGCCCAAATATTTTTTCAGAGGTTGATGCAGAAAAAAAATATATTCAGTTTGCAACCTGATGGAGGTCAGTATAGATGGACTAATAGAGAAAGTCCCACACACTGCTAGAAGGCCAAATATTTTTTCAGAGCTAGATGCAGAAAAAAATGATATTCAGTTTGCAACCTGATGGAGGTCAGTATAGATGGACTAATAGAACAAGTCCCACACACAGCTAGAAGGCCAAATATTTTTTCAGAGCTAGATGCAGATAAAAATTATTTTTAATTTGCAACCTCATGGAGGTCAGTATAGATGGACTAATAGAGAAAGTCCCACACACTGCTAGAAGGCCAAATATTTTTTCAGAGCTAGATGCAGAAAAAAATTATATTCAGTTTGCAACCTGATGGAGGTCAGTATAGATGGACTAATAGAACAAGTCCCACACACAGCTAGAAGCCCAAATATTTTTTCAGAGGTAGATGCAGAAAAAAATTATATTCAGTTTGCAACCTGATGGAGGTCTGTATAGATGGATTAATAGAACAAGTCCCACACACAGCTAGAAGCCCAATATTTTTTTAGAGGTAGATGCAGAAAAAAATTATATTCAGTTTGCAACCTGATGGAGGTCTGTATAGATGGATTAATAGAACAAGTCCCACACACAGCTAGAAGCCCAATATTTTTTCAGAGGTAGATGCAGAAAAAAAATATATTCAGTTTGCAACCTGATGGAGGTCAGTATAGATGGACTAATAGAGAAAGTCCCACACACTGCTAGAAGGCCAAATATTTTTTCAGAGCTAGATGCAGACAAAAAATTATTTTTAATTTGCAACCTGATGGAGGTCAGTATAGATGGACTAATAGAGAAAGTCCTACACACTGCTAGAAGGCCAAATATTTTTTCAGAGCTAGATGCAGATAAAAATTATTTTTAATTTGCAACCTGATGGAGGTCAGTATAGATGGACTAATAGAGAAAGTCCCACACACTGCTAGAAGGCCAAATATTTTTTCAGAGCTAGATGCAGAAAAAAATTATATTCAGTTTGCAACCTGATGGAGGTCAGTATAGATGGACTAATAGAACAAGTCCCACACACAGCTAGAAGCCCAAATATTTTTTCAGAGGTAGATGCAGATAAAAATTATTTTTAATTTGCAACCTGATGGAGGTCAGTATAGATGGACTCATAGAGAAAGTCCCACACACTGCTAGAAGGCCAAATATTTTTTCAGAGCTAGATGCAGACAAAAAATTATTTTGAATTTGCAGCGTGATGGAGGTCAGTATAGATGGACTAATAGAACAAGTCCCACACACTGCTAGAAGGCCAAATATTTTTTCAGAGCTAGATGCAGAAAAAAATTATATTCAGTTTGCAACCTGATGGAGGTCAGTATAGATGGACTAATAGAACAAGTCCCACACACTGCTAGAAGCCCAAATATTTTTTCAGAGCTAGATGCAGAAAAAAATTATATTCAATTTGCAACCTGATGGAGGTCAGTATAGATGGACTAATAGAATGATGCTATGCCCAAAAGATTTTACTTCACTAGGTGCAGTAAAAAAATTGGTATTTTATACACAGGTGGTATATCTTGCAACACAGATAGGCTACTCCACTGACTAACACTCTCTGCAATAGGCCAAAAAGGATTAGCTTTGCTAGATTCAGCCAAATGCTGTGAAAAAAACTTGCACAGCACTGGCACAGACCTGCCTGGCAAAAACTGATAGGAACTGATGTAACCTAGTCCTGAAAAGGACTGCAATTACAATTAGTCTTTACTCCCACAATCTATCTATTTAAGAGCAAAGACCTGCCTGATAAAAGTCGTAGGAAATGCTGTAACCTAGTCCTTAAAAGGACTGCAATCACAACTATTCCCTACTCCCAAGCTATCTATAGATTTGTGCGAAAATTGGCTTGAAATTAACAAGGTATAGCGCACACAGCAACAGCGGTGCCGTCTAACACGCAGCTGCAGCAGTGAGAAAATGGTGGCGACGGGGAAAATGGCTTGGTCTTATAGGGCAAGGACATGTGACATACACTGCCAATGACACATGCCCTTGCTTGTGTGAAAAAAAGCACTTCGCTCCTTGTGTGCGCTGCTGATAGGCTGACAGATTGCACCTCCCCACTGTAAATGCGGGAAAGAGAAAAAAAAATGGAGATCTTCATTGTTCCTGCAGAGATCCATCCCCTGCCCCTCCCCCCACCCCGCTGTACACTCAAACTGCGTATTAACATTAATTTTCATCTTTACTGAGAAAAAATCCAGTTATGATTTTGGTGCACGAACAGTTATCGAACATAACCTCGAGCAGACGAATTTTTCTCAAATCGTTCGTGTTCGCCGACCGGCTCGAACACCGCCCAAAACAGCTCGAATTTGAGATTGGCGAACAGTTCGAGTCGAACAACGCTCATCTCTAATTAAGTGATCAGTTTAGAAGCACAAATTATCTGTCAAACATATTTAATACAACATTAGAATGAGTCAGACTTTTAGATAGAACTGCCTTTTTTAAATGGAGACCAACAATCAGCAACAACAGCAAAACATTTGGATAATTCAGAAGTTATTTGGCCATATATCTCCCAACACAAAATAATAGACAATGTTATTTATAAACATTGACATCTCTAGAAAGGAGATAAATAGTAGGGACTGAGTTATCTTCCAAATCACCTATATATTACCCCAGAGTACCTAATTTGGGCCTTAGAATTGCTCCTATTGCCCCTACAGTTGGATCTTACAGCTTAAAACTAGATAACACCAATTGGTTATCCATTAAAGGTTTTTTTTATGTGGAGGTTACACATGCTGTAGGCAGACCACATTTAACAGAAAGAACAGCATTGTCAAATCCACATTCATTTGAATGGTCCATTAAAGAAACTCTGGCATGCACTTGTGAAGGGGTCATTTATTTAATACAATGTCAATGTTCAAAATAATATGTTGGCAGAACAACTAGGACACTTAAAAAGGATAGTAGAACATATTAATAATATCAAAAACGAATTTGCTAAACATTTTAACCAATTTTAACCAATTTAAGTTATGTCACAACAGCAATGCAAAAGGTTTGATTTCCACAGCATTACATTCAGTTAAGAAATATTGGAGCAGGGGAGATTATATAGCCAATTTGTCAAGTGTAGAATCCAGAAAAATGTATGATATACCTATCCCTAGAGGTCTAAAATTATTTGGTTAACTTGAAAATTGATGTGGGGGCCCCCTCATGCAGGATCAATTGACTGTATACCAGCGGTTCAACCACCCCGGGTCTTATTTATATTTTCATTAATTTATTTTTTATTTATGTTTTCATTTATATGTATTTATATTTTAATTATTGTTATGATTTGGTATTTACTTTAGATTTTTTATTTCTTTTTCTCGTTATTCTTACTTATCTTGTATTTATCTGTGTATTCATATTGGATGTTTATCAAGATATGTGTGATAGAGTGTAATTCACATTATGTGAACTTAGCATGGCTTCCTTTTCTTCTGATCCATATCTCTCTTTGGTTTTGGTATAATTCTTATCCACTTCATTAATGAAAAAGAAACCTGGATAGTTTCAAAATGTGTTAAGTGATATATGCTATATTACCAGTATTGATTTGAGACACTAAACTATCATTTAAAGTACCATCTAACCTGCAAAGTTTGTAACTATTTTTACCCTGCATCGTGAAGTGCTGTCCTGATTGGGTTGTAATGGACTCTTGCTGATCCTTGATATACTTAGGAGTGGATGCCGCTTTAGTCTGTGCCACGTCAAATCTGCACCGATATGATCATCTGATCCACTGAATCTCCTGATTGGTTTTGCTCAGAGATATTGTCAAGAGGAATTGATATTGCTTTCGTTTGTGCCACATCAAACCTACAATGGTATGATCTTGTAATCTGTTAATATTTATGACCGGCTTTGTTTGAACATAATATTGAGATCTCCACTAGAGATGAGCGAACATTTCAATGTTCGGTTCGGAAATGCTCGCTGAATATTTAGACATTCGCCGAATTTATTCATCAAATGTTCATCGAACATTGCCGAACGCCACAGGATTCAATGGGGAGACAAAAAAAAGCATATACAACACGTTCAAAAGGGCCCAAAAGCTGCCAAAACACATCAAATAAGGGGTAGACACCAGGAAAGTGCCATCAATTGACCCAGAGTACAAGTACTAAAATTATTTTTACTATTACAGTGACATTTATTCCGTGGCGCGTTACATGTAAAAAGGGGTCACCGACTGGTACAAGAGGAGAGAGGACCCTGCCCGTGAGGGCGCACAAATGACTCGCCCCCCCGGCCGTGGGGCACTCGGATCCGGGCAATAGGGAAACGGTGGGAGTAGTAGTGGCAACCCGGTTCCGTGGCTCAGGGTGGTCAGGCCAGTGGCAGTCCGTTACGTGCTGATGATTATGTCCGACTACGCCAACCGTGGATTTGCGGTCATTAGGAACTGCCGCTGCAAGGCAGACCGCTGGGGCTGATGATGTATGCAGCTGGGATGGTGTGACTCCCCACGGGAAGAGTGCGGCCCCAGGGCAGTATAATGGATGGTGGGAGTGATGGTGGTGAGAGTCCCAGTGCCGTTAGTGCTGGAGGAGCAAGGAGCACACAGACAACAGGTTGCAGTCCAGGGTCTTTACTAGAACAGGTAAACTGACCCACAAACAGTCCCAGCTAGGAGGGGACCTGGATGTCTGAGAGCAATGGGGAAATTGGCCCTGGTCAGGGTGAGGGTGTAGGCCTACCGTGCTTTCTGCGCTCCTTCTGGCTATCTCCTCCTTATAGGGTAACAGCCCACGTTTCCGAGCTTTCCGTGTACTCTCGCCTGTATGGCCTGCGACGTGGGTTCCTTTCTGCTCCCAGCCTGGTACGGCTTTACTGGTCCCTTCTGTTGCTGCAGAGCCTCCAGGTTTCTTAGGCCAAGGAACATACAGTCCCCTGCGGACTGGTTATCTGCTGTGGGATGTGGAATCCTCACAGCCTCAGACACCAAAGTCTGGTAAATTAAGTCCTTTATCTGCCAAGACAGGCTCACTTTGCCTCTTGTCTCTGGCTTGTGGCTCTCCTCCTGCCACACTTCCTCTTAGGTGCAATACAACTTTCTGTCCCTGCTCTGCTCTGGGACAAGTCTCAGTCCTGAGACAGGTCGTCCAGTTCTCCCTAACCCTGCCCCCAGCACCAGCTTTTATAGGGGCAGCCTGCTCCCCCTACTGGCCTGATACAGGAGGTACTGCATGCTAATGTTCCCCTGACTAGAGAACCTCCCCCCTGCTCTCAGACACAGCTTTATTACATTTTGTGGCATCCAGGCCAGGGTGACACACAGACAATGTACAAGGGATGGGTGAGGGTACAGTAGGTCAGGGTACAGCTAGTTGTGCAGTGGTATGCTGGAGCGAGGCTTACCGCAGATTGTATGCTTGTCACAAGAAATGGGTCTTCAGCTTCCTTTTTAAGGTTTCCATGGTAGGCGACAGTCTGATGTGTTGGGGTACAGAGTTAAACAGTAGGTGAGATGCACGGGACAAATCTTGTATGCGATTGTGGCAAGAAGAGATAAGAGGGAAGTAGAGAAGGAGATCTTGGAAGGATGGGAGGTTGCGTGGAGGTAACTAGTACAGGGAGACTAGGTCACACATGTATGGATGAGACAGGTTTTCGATGGCTTGGTACGCCAAAGTTAGGCTTTTCAACTGGAGTCTCTGGGCAACAGGGAGCCAGCGGAGGGATTGACAGAGGGGAGAAGCCTGGGAATAGCGGGGTGACAGGTGGATTAATCAGCCAGAACAGCTTAGCATAGATTCCACTGGTGGAAGAGTGGTAGAAGGGAGGCCACAGAGCAGGAGCTTGTAATAATGAGCCGGGAGATGATGAGAGTGTGCACTGGTGTTTTTCTAGATTCATAGTTGAGGAATGTGCAGATTCCTGATATACTTTGGAGTTGGAGTCAGCAGCAAGTGGAAAGGGCTTGGTTCTGACGTTTGAAGGACAGATCAGAGTCAAGCTTGCGGGACTGGGGAGAGTTTGCAGCCATTCACTTTGATGGATAGGTCAATTGGGGCGGAATGAATGAGATGGTGGAAAGATGATGCATTCTGTTTTATCCATGTTAATTTTTACAAATCTAGCAAAGAAGAAAGATGAAAGAGAGGACACACATTGTGGGATTCTGGTTAGTAAGGAAGTGATATCGGGTCCAGAGAGGTAGATCTGTGTGTCATAAGCAAAGAGGTGATACTGAAAGCTGTGAAACTATGAGCTGTCCCAGGCTGAAGGTGTAGATGGAGAAGGTCCTAGAACTGAACTTTGGGGGACACCGACACATAGGGGGGTGAGATGAGGAGGTGGTGTGTGAGTGGGAGACACTGAATGTCCTGTCAGTTAGGTATGAAAAGATCCAAGATAGGGCCAAGTCTGTGATGCCATGAGATGAGAGTGATGTAGTAAGAGGGTAAGGTCTACTGTGTTGAAGGCAGATGACAGGTCTAGGAGGAGGAGGAGGAGAGAGTATTCTTGCTTGGATTTGGCAGTTAGTAGGTCGTTACTGACTTTAGTCAGGGCAGTTTCATAGAAATGGTGAGGTGGGAAGCCAGATTGTAAGCGGCCAAAGAGTGAGCAGGAGGAGAGGTGGGAGGACAGTTCAAAATAGACGTTTTGATCCAGTAGTTTGGAGGCATAGGGGAGTAGTAAGATGGGGCGATAGCAAAACATAGGATGGGTCAAGGGAGGGCTTTTGGAGGATGGGTGTGATCGAAGTATGTTTGAATCATTAGGGGAAGACACTAGTTGTTAGTGACAGGTTGAAGAGGAGAATTAGGCTTGGGATGAAGACTGTGGTATGGTTTGGAATGCGGTGGGATGGTATTAGGTCAAGTTCACATGTGGTGAGATGTGATTTGGAGAGTAAAGATGATCTTCCATGATGGCGGAGAAGCTGGTTTTGGAGGAGGAGAGTTGAGTCGTTATGAGTAGAGATGAGCGTTGTTCTACTCGAACTGTTCGCCAATCTCAAATTCGAGCTGTTTTGGGCGGTGTTCGAGCCGGTCGGCGAACACGAACAATTTGAGAAAAATTCGGCTGTTCGAGGTTATGTTCGATAACTGTTCGTGCACCAAAATCATAACTGGATTTTTTCTCAGTAATGATGAAAATTAATGTTAATACGCAGTTTGAGTGTACAGCGGGGCGGGGGGAGGGGCAGGGGATGGATCTCTGCAGGAACAATGAAGATCTCCATTTTTTTTTCTCTTTCCCGCATTTGCAGTGGGGAGGTGCAATCTGTCAGCCTATCAGCAGCGCACACACGGAGCGAAGTGCTTTTTTTTCACACAAGCAAGGGCATGTGTGATTGGCAGTGTATGTCACATGTCCTTGCCCTATAAGACCAAGCCATTTTCCCCGTCGCCACCATTTTCTCACTGCTGCAGCTGCGTGTTAGACGGCACCGCTGTTGCTGTGTGCGCTATACCTTGTTAATTTCAAGCCAATTTTCGCACAAATATACAGATAGCTTGGGAGTAGGGAATAGTTGTGATTGCAGTCCTTTTAAGGACTAGGTTACAGCATTTCCTACGACTTTTATCAGGCAGGTCTGTGCTCTTAAATAGATAGATTGTGGGAGTAAAGACTAATTGTAATTGGAGTCCTTTTCAGGACTAGGTTACATCAGTTCCTATCAGTTTTTGCCAGGCAGGTCTGTGCCAGTGCTGTGCAAGTTTTTTTCACAGCATTTGGCTGAATCTAGCAAAGCTAATCCTTTTTGGCCTATTGCAGAGTGTGTTAGTCAGTGGAGTAGCCTATCTGTGTTGCAAGATATACCACCTGTGTATAGAATACCAATTTTTTTACTGCACCTAGTGAAGTAAAATCTTTTGGGCATAGCATCATTCTATTAGTCCATCTATACTGACCTCCATCAGGTTGCAAACTGAATATAATTTTTTTCTGCATCTAGCTCTGAAAAAATATTTGGGCTTCTAGCAGTGTGTGGGACTTGGTCTATTAGTCCATCTATACTGACCTCCATCAGGTTGCAAATTAAAAATAATTTTTTTCTTCATTTAGCTCTGAAAAAATATTTGGGCTTCTAGCAGTGTGTGGGACTTGTTCTATTAGTCATTCTATACTGACCTCCAGCAGGTTGCAAATTGAATATAATTTTTTTCTGCATCTAGCTCTGAAAAAATATTTGGGCTTCTAGCGGTGTGTGGGACTTGGTCTATTAGTCCATCTATACTGACCTCCATCAGGTTGCAAATTAAAAATAATTTTTTTCTGCATCTAGCTCTAAAAAAATATTTGGGCTTCTAGCAGTGTGTGGGACTTGGTCTATTAGTCCATCTATACTGACCTCCATCAGGTTGCAAATTAAAAATAATTTTTTTCTTCATTTATCTCTGAAAAAATATTTGGGCTTCTAGCAGCGTGTGGGACTTGTTCTATTAGTCTATCTATACTGACCTCCATCAGGTTGCAAATTAAAAATAATTTTTTTCTGCATCTAGCTCTGAAAAAATATTTGGGCTTCTAGCAGTGTGTGGGACTTGGTCTATTAGTCCATCTATACTGACCTCCATCAGGTTGCAAATTAAAAATATTTTTTTTCTGCATCTAGCTCTGAAAAAATATTTGGGCTTCTAGCAGTGTGTGGGACTTGGTCTATTAGTCCATCTATACTGACCTCCATCAGGTTGCAAATTAAAAATAATTTTTTTCTTCATTTATCTCTGAAAAAATATTTGGGCTTCTAGCAGTGTGTGGGACTTGTTCTATTAGTCCTTCTATACTGACCTCCAGCAGGTTGCAAATTGAATATAATTTTTTTCTGCATCTAGCTCTGAAAAAATATTTGGGCTTCTAGCGGTGTGTGGGACTTGGTCTATTAGTCCATCTATACTGACCTCCATCAGGTTGCAAATTAAAAATAATTTTTTTCTGCATCTAGCTCTGAAAAAATATTTGGGCTTCTAGCGGTGTGTGGGACTTGGTCTATTAGTCCATCTATACTGACCTCCATCAGGTTGCAAATTAAAAATAATTTTTTTCTGCATCTAGCTCTGAAAAAATATTTGGGCTTCTAGCAGTGTGTGGGACTTGGTCTATTAGTCCATCTATACTGACCTCCATCAGGTTGCAAATTGAATAAAAAAATTTTCTGCATCTAGCTCTGAAAAAATATTTGGGCTTCTAGCGGTGTGTGGGACTTGGTCTATTAGTCCATCTATACTGACCTCCATCAGGTTGCAAATTAAAAATAATTTTTTTCTGCATCTAACCCAGCCAATAGTTTTGGCCTAATACCACAGTTTGGCCACTCAGCTCTGCTCGGTTACCATCCATTGTTTTTCTGTGCAAACAACTCCAGAGTTGTGAATTAGTTAACCACCAAAATGAGTGGAAAAAGGCCTGCTGCTGGTGGAAAGGGGAATAGGCGTGTTGGGAAGGGGAAAAAAGGTTGTGTCCGTGGGGTAGGTGCAGAAGAAAGACCATCTTCCAGCCAAACTAAAATGTCTACTTCTTTTAGCGGACAATGTGATAAGATCCCTTTCTTACGGCCACGCCAATCGCTACAAATTCCAGATGAGGCACAAAAACAGCAGGTGCTTCAACGGATATCAAGTGCTCCTTTAAGTGGGCTCTCCTCCACATCAACTTCAACATCACAATACTCCAGTCCTCAAAGGTGTCACCCAAATCGCAGTTGCTTCCTCACAGCTCCCAAATCTCCAGCTGCCCGTCTGAGTATGAGGTAGAACAGATGGTTGAGTCTGCCGAGCTGTTTACTCATACTATAGCCTGGGAATCAGAGGTCGACTCCAGCGCTTCTGTGAATCCAGACGAGGAAATGATCTGCACTGATGCCCAGAATCTTTATGAGTCGGATCCAGGACCAGACGCAGAAGGTTCTGACCATAATGTAGACCCTCATTCCCAAACTGTAACTCCTGTTGGTGGAGACAATGAGGAAGACGATGATAAGACTCAAATACCTGATTGGAGCGACAACTTTAGTTTTTTGTCAGGGCAGGAACAGGTTGGCTCTGAGGACGACGGGTGTGATAACGCACAGGGTGATGATGATGAGGTCGGAGATCCCACTTACTGTCAACCCACAGTCAGCCAAGAGATGAGGTCAGCAGAGGAGGTGGAGGAAGATGCTAGTGACGACGAGGTCAGGTTGCGCCTTCCTGGACAGAGACGTAGTACTGGAAGCACGTCAACAACTGCATCCTCAAACACAACTCTGCCTCTCACCACAAGTCGTGGTGGCTCTTCAGGTCGCATGGGTGCTAAGCCTTGCATAGCCTGGGCATTTTTTCAGATCGATAAAGATGACCCAACTCGTGTTATCTGTAACATTTGTCAGCAAAAGCTAAGTAGAGGCCAAAAAATACATAGTTTGAGTACTTCATGCATGAACCGGCACATGGACATGAAGCATAAGTTGCAGTGGGAAGCTCAGTGTGCTACAATGCGGTCTAGCCGGCCGGGCCAACCACCGTCTGCCATATCTTGTGCATCCGCGGCCTCTTCATCCTCTGTGACTGGGGGGACAGCAGTCACACCTGTTTTGGGGCGCAGACCTGCCACCTCTTTACCCGCAACAGCCAGCGTGATTGGCAGGTCATCATTTTCTTTGGAGGTGGTAACACCAGCTGGTCTTGAGCGCTGTCCGACATCGATAGCACCACCTTTGGATCAAGGCAACCTAACATGTCCGCCTGCATCTTCCTCACAGACCGGCAGTTTGCCGGGGACACCCTTATCAACCCCGTCTAAGCACAATAGCCAGCCCTCGGTCCCTCAGATGTGGACAAGTAAAAGACCATTTCCTCCTAGCCATGAGAAAGCTAAGAGGTTGAATTTCACCATCTGCAAGCTCTTGGCTACAGAAATGCTGCCTTTCCGCCTGGTGGACACAGAGGATTTTCGAGACCTTATGTCCGTCGCAGTGCCCCAGTACCAGATGCCCAGTCGGCACTACTTCTCAAAGAAAGGTGTGCCTGCGCTCCACCAGCATGTCGCACACAACATCACCGCTTCTTTGAGAAACTCTGTGTGTGACAGGGTGCATTTCACCACAGACACTTGGACGAGTAGGCATGGACAGGGACGTTACATGTCGCTGACTGGGCACTGGGTAACTATGGTGACAGCAGGACAAGGGGCTGCTGTCCAAGTCTTGCCGTCCCCACGAGTTGTGCGTCAATCCTCTTTATGTCATTTTTCCTCCACTGCTTCTGCCTCCTCAACCTCCTCTTGGTCTTCCACCTGCACCCAAAGCCTGTCTGGTCATGCCACAAGCTTTCTAACTGCGCAGAAGGGATCCTGCACACCTCCTTACTATGCTGGCAGTAGGGCTCAACGTCATCAGGCGGTTTTTACATTGAAATGTCTGGGAAATGTGAGTCACACAGCTGAGGAGTTGTGGTCAGCTCTGGAGAACCAATTTCATGAATGGTTGTCTCCACTGGACCTGAAACCAGGGAAGGCCGTGTGCGACAATGCTGCAAACCTGGGTGCGGCCCTTCGCCGGGGCAATGTCACACACGTGCCTTGTATGGCTCACGTGTTGAACCTGGTTGTCCAGCAATTTTTAGCCCACTATCCCAGACTAGATGGCCTTCTGCAGAGGGCACGGTCGCTGTGTGCTCACTTCCGCCGTTCGCATCCCGCAGCTCAGCGACTTACATCTCTACAGAAGTCGTTGGGCCTGCCACTTCACCGGCTAAAATGCGATGTGCCTACCCGGTGGAATTCAACTCTGCACATGTTGCAGCGACTGTGGCAGCACCGACAAGCCCTGGTGCAATACGTTCTGACGTATAGCCTGGGCCAACGAGATTCAGAGGTGGGGCAAATCACGCTGGAGGAGTGGTCTCAGATCAGGGACCTATGCACCCTTCTGCACAGTTTTGAAATGGCGACGAAGATGTTTAGTGCTGACGATGCCATTATCAGCATGACTATTCCGGTGATTTACATGCTGGAGCACATGTTAAACAGAATTCGGAGTCAGGTGGTGGCACAAGAGGAGGTGGAGGAAGTAGAGGAGGAGGAGTTATATGCGGAAGGGCTAACATCTGCAAGGTCCAGACGGTCGGCAGCACCAGGGCGGCAGGCATGTGAGGGTGGGGGAGATGATTTTACCAGGGCGCATGGTAGCAGCCAAACTAGTGAGGAAGGTGCAGGAGCCCAGGAAGAAGTGGAGGACGAACTGATGGAAGACTCATCAGATGAGGGAGACCTTGATCACATTTCTGTTGCGCGAGGTTGGGGGGAGAGGACAGAGGAAGGAAGCATGATTGTTACCTCGCCACCAACACAACAGGGACTTGGTGCTCCTGGATGCGCAACACACATGAGTGCCTTCTTGCTGCACTACCTGCAACATGACCCTCGAATTGTGAGAATTAGAAATAATCCTGACTACTGGGTTGCCACACTGTTAGATCCCCGGTACAAAAGTAAATTTGCAGAAATTATTCCTGCCATAGAAAGGGATGCACGCATGCAGGAGTATCAGCAGAGACTGTTGCAGAATCTTACATGTGCTTTTCCACAAAATACCAGTGGTGCACGTAGTGAATCTCACAGTTCCAACTTGCCAACCGTGGTCTGTATGGAATTGTTCAATAAAGGGCCCAAAATTAAGATAACATAGATGGGAGAGGTCTCTATGAATAGGAATTCCTAAGTATTTGATACCCTGTGAGGGCCAGGCAAAGGGAAAGTTGGACTGGATGGAATCCTATATGGATTTAGGGAGGGAGACATCGAGGGCCTCAGACTTCGCTGCATTGATTTTAAAATTTTACCATGTAACAAAGTGATCTATTTCAGCCATAACAGCAGGGATGGATATATGTGATTGAGTGATATATACTAGGACATCATCAGCAAATAGAGAGCACTTGTACTCGGTGCCTCCCACCTCAATCCACCTAATATTGGGGTTATGGCGAATTGATGAGAGCAGGTGCTCCGTCACTAGGATGTATAAGAGAGGGGACAGAGGACATCCCTGCCTTGTCCCATTGGTGATTGTGAAAGGTGATGAAAATGTTCTGACGCACCCCCTGGGCCTTGGGACACCCGGAGCCGGACCCTTTTTGGTGGATGCTGGTGGTTGTAGTCTTCGTGGCGGCGATCCGGTTCCGTGGCTCAGGGCGGTCAAACCAGTGGCGGAACTATTTATGTGGTTTTGATGTTTAAATGTCCGACTACGCCACCCGTGGATTGCGGTCAGAGTAAACCGCCGCTACAGGGCAGACCGCTAAGGCTGGTGTTGTGGGTGCAGCAGAGCGTAGCATAACTCCCCACGGGAGGAGTATAGCCTCAGGGCAGTGTATGCGGAGGATGGGGGTGATTGTGCAGGGCAGCAGCAGTAACGACACGGAGTCAGTGATGCAGTTCAGGGCCTTTACTCACAGTTCTTATTATCCAGACCACGTCTGCAGGTAACGGCTGCCCACGTCGTACTGTGCTCACCAGGTGAGGGGCTCAGACAACTCCCAGATAACTTTGGAGCGCTTCACAGGACCCCCTTTGTGTGTCCTTTGTCTGGCCTTTCTTACCAACACTTCTGTCCGGCTACCTCGGGCCTCCTCTTGGTAAACTTGGCGCCAGTTTCCCTGACCCTATGTGGTGCCTTCCTAGCGGGTGGAGCAAGGGGCTGCGCCACATAAAATGTCAGAGCCTCCGGTTTCTAGCTGAGGGTCGTTTCCTGCCTCCACTAGTTCGGGGACCGGTCTCCCCCTTTGGCCTGACCCCTCCACGCAGGTGGATTCGGGCGTGCGGTGGCGACTCGCCCGTCCGCACCCCTGGGATCCCTTCATTCCTCGTTCCTGGAGCCTTCTCCGCTCCTCTTCCTTCCTTCTCCCTCTTGCAGGCCTGGGCCTCTGTTACTAGGCCCGCCTCCGGAGCAGAGCTCATGCAGAGCCCCTGCTCCCTGCCACTTCTGCTCAGACTTCTCTGCACTGAACTAAGATGGTGCCCACCTTTTATACTCCCTTCTCAATGCACCCAGGAACTGCTACCTCCCTGCTCCTGCACTGCAGGGTTCCCCTTCCTCAGTGTTCCCTCCCCCCACTCCAGCCAGGGACAGGGACTGTCGTGCCCATCTCAGGGGCATATTGGTCGCCCTGCCCCACGGCAATGTGGTGTAATGCATGCAGGTGTCGGGTCCTGATCCACACTCCATCCTTATCTGAGAGTGAGATATCACACCTCTGGGTGAGGTGCAATACGTCTGTAGCAACCGAGCCCTCGGTGCTACAGTTCCATTTATCTTCAGCCTAGGTGACGTATTGTGATACAGGGCCGTGATTTTGGCTATAAAAGGGTCCCCTAGACCCCTACCCCAAGCTTTTTAAGAGAATCATATATGGCGTGCCAGGAGACTCTATGGAATGCTTTCTCAGCATCCAACGAGAGTATCTACTTACAAATTTTTAACTGCATCTAGCCCAGGAAATACTTTGTGCCTAGTAGCAGTGTCTGCTAGTCAGCGGATTATCCCGGCTGTTAAGCAAGCTACACCACCTGTAGTTTGGACACTTAATTTTTTCAAAGGAAATGCTTCGGGACCACGGGATACTCAGTGAAGAGCATCAGGAGGCACCCCAAGGCATAGGGGCTGGGACTGGCACTAGGATGCCTTGCGGTGGACAGCCGAGCTCGATCCTTATAAAAGCTTTTTAACTGCAGCAGCTTTAGTGGACGCTACTGGAGCTGGAATTACGCGGCTGCTGGCATGAGACTTGCCCTCCAATAGATCCTTGTAAATGGATTTAAAGTGTATTCATTCAAATTAGAGGGACAATTTAAATTAAAAAGCTTAGAGCTGCCTCCACCACAGGGGGGCTCTCTCGACCCACCAGCGGACAGGCACCAGTATTGGGAGAGGGGGGCTGGCCGTCAGGGTTCACCGCGGCTCTGGCACAAACCCGGCGACACGGAGGTGGCACGGGCAGGAGCGGACTGGCCGTCTCGGCTTCTCACTTTTTGGATTTTAGAAGGGCATGACATGCCTATATCTGTGTCTCCCCCTCCTTTTACTCCTCCACCTCTTTTCTTTTCGCATGACTATATGTACTTGTCACTTTTCCATGTGTTAGTTGTGTCTTCTGAGCAGTTTGTCAGCTTTTGGACACCTTTGAAGGTGTTTTCTATGTGTTTCTATGTGTTTTTGTTTGCCTGCCATTGGTTTTAACGGTGTTCGAAGGTGTTCGACGAACAGTTCGACGAACAGTTCGGCGAACACACGGGTGTTCGACGAACCGAACCGAACTCGAACACTACGGGGGTGGCTCAACACTAGTTATGAGAAGGGGCTGTTGGGACTTTAAGCAAAAGCTTTGCCCTATGTTGTCAATCTTCTGCTTGAATAATGAGACTAAGTCTTCAGCTGAGATGAGAGGAGAGGGAGGGGGAGCAGGTGGACAGAGGAGGGACTTGAAAGTACTGAATAGTTGTTTAGGGTTGTGAGACACGTATGATATGAAAGATAAGAAGTAGGTTTGTTTTGCTGCAGTGAGCAATTGTGCAGCATTTTTAAAACTTCTGTTACTGGACTCCATTCCCTTTCTTTGGCAGTCGCACAGCTGTACGCCTTGTAGATGATGGGCAGGAAGAACATGTGCTCCAGTAGATGCCTCTGCTCCTCTTCTTCCACCTTAACATTACACAGAGTACCGTCCTCAGAGGTGGCACCCCAATTACCCTTGTTTTCACCCACATCACAACTCTCCAACCAGCCATCTGACTGTGGGGAAGCACAGATGGGCGAGTCTGCAGAGCTGTTCACTCATTCTATTCCGGAGCATCAGAGGTCTGAATCAATGCTTCACAGACTCAAGAGGGGAAAGCATGTGTAGCGATGCCAAAATTTTTTTCAGCTGATCCAGGCTGGACGAAGTAGAGTCCGAGAAGAATTTAAACCCTTGTCACCAGACGTTAACCCCTGGGGGTGGGCTTGGATGGGTTGGAGAAAGAAAGAAATACACACCAGAACATGGAAAATTAAACTAATATACAGCAGGGGTTGTAAAACTAATCCCCATCACCTCCGTACCGCGCAGCCAGGGCTTACCGCAATTAGGCAGTGTTAAAATGAATATGCCTTGAAGATGGCAGTCATACAGCTGAAGAGTTGTGGACATCTCTCCAGGCCGAGTTTGAACAATGTCTGTCTCTGCTTTACCTGGAGCAAGGGAAGGCAGTGTGCAATAACAGTGCAAACCTGGTAGCAGTCCTATGCTGGGGCAACCTCAGACACATGCCTTGCATGGCTCGCATCCTCAAACTGATGCTACAGCATTTTCTCCGCCACTATCCTAGGCTGGAAGCGCTGCTGCAGAAACCACGGTCTCTGTGTGCTCACTTGAAACTATAAAAATGAGCAGGATCTTTAGTATAAAAGCCAGACTACTAGACAACGAGAAACACCTTCATGATGATAGAGGCCACCATCTCCTTAGCTTGCTGGTACTTTTCTGAGGGAATGAGCTTGTCTCCAACCAGCCAGGAATATCCAGTGAATGGCATGCTACGGTTTGATATTAGCACCCAGTGCCAGAAGCAAGGCCATCCACAATTTCTGTACCTCAGGAATTTTATTTGGTAGACTGGCTGAGCAAACATTAGTTTCTCACAAAGGAGCTGAAGACACTGAGTTGCAGTAGGTGCAAGTTTCTCCAGCATGACCTGTTTGTTATTGTTGGATATCAGAGGGAGAACATAACTGGGCTTTGCCAAGGTGCCATATTGCATCTTAAGTATTATAGACCCTGTGTCACGGTCTCCACACTTTCCTTGTCTCTAGGTTACTATTGTGTGAAGGCTGTCAGTCTGATTTGGGTGTGCTGGGTTGTTTCTGCAATCATCTGTGTTCACTTCCCTTGATTAGTCTTCTACTTAAGCATGCTAGCTCCTTCACCCAGTGTCAATTGTACACTTGGTATTGCCTGTGTAGGACTGATCTCTCTGTGCTCTGTGCCTGACCCAGTCTGACTATTTTCCCTTACCTGGATTTTGACCATTTGCTTGTTATCAGACTACTCTTTTGTCTGCTCCCTTTGTACTGCGCCATCTTCCTGGACTTGACTTTGGATTGTTTGACCTCCCTATATTTATCTAGTAAGTAGCTCTTACATTATATTTCTTTCAGTAATATTAGTCTCTTCTCTCCTCTTCTGAGACTGTTATTTCTGTAGTGACTCGCGTCACATTACAATTGACCGTTCATTTTTTTTTTTTTTTCTTTTTCCCACCTATGGATCCGTTACGTACTTTGTGTGATCAGGTGGCGAATCTGACTCAGTTAGTTCAGGATCTGGCCTTGGAACAACACAAACTGGTGTCCTCACAGGCTCAGTTACAAGACCAAATTTCTGGTACGTTTACAGTCCCTCAGAATCTTTCCTCTCCGACCACTGTCATGACTTCTGAACCATCTGACGTATCTTTGAACCTCCCTAAACCGGCAATAGCACTCCCTGACAAATTTTCGGGGGAGAAAGATCACTTCAGAACTTTCAAAGAAAGATGTAAATTATTGTTTACCTTGCGTCCTGGTCATCAGGGAGTGAGTCACAGCGGGTGGGAATTATAATGTCACCTCTGCGGGGGGGTCCCCAGACTTGGGCATTTTCTCTACCCCCTTTTGCTCTTGAACGTCTTTCTGTGGACGCTTTCTTTGACGCTATAGGACAGATCTATGACGAACCGGACAGGGTCAAGGTGGCAGAGACAAGGATTATGAACCTGACACAGGGGAACCACACAGCGGAAGACTACTGTTCTGAGTTTCGTCAGTGGTCTACTGAGGTTCTCTGGAATGACGGGGCTCTCAGGTGCCAATTCCTCAGGGGTCTTTCGGAGCCTTTAAAGGACGCTCTGGCTCTGCATGCTCCACCTGGTTGTTTGCTGGAGGCCATGACTCAGGCTATCCGCATGGATCGGAGGATGCGGGAGAGACGCAAGGTTCAACACGAGGTTCCATTTTGTCCACTGGGCCCGGGTCGTTTACCAGAGGTAGAACCTATGGAGGTTGGAGCTGCCAGCTCAAGGGTTAAGGAGAGGAGACGCCGCCTGGAACTTGGACTTTGTCTGTATTGTGGCCAATCTGGACATCTCTTAAAGGATTTCCCAGCATGACCTGCAACGAATAAGACGTCGGGAAACGCCTAGGTCTGGGTGATTGTCGAGGAGGTCACCCAGACTTACAGGTACCCTTTTACTCCTCTGATAAAGTGTTGCTGAATGCTGAACTTCTGTTTCAAAACCAGTGTCTATCAACATTTGCCTTTATTGACTGTGGAGCCGCGGCTAATTTCCTTGATTCGGGACTTGTTCAGAAATTAGGATTAGGTACAGTTAAGTTAGAAGACCCTATTCAAATTGTGGCTATTAATAGAACACCGTTGCTAAAAAATCTGGTTCAGTTAGTTACGGTGGAGTTCACACTCAAGGTGGGGTCACTTCATACAGAATTAATCTCCTGTTATGTCCTGGACAATTTACCTGCTGGGATTGTGTTGGGTCTTCCTTGGTTGCGCATGCATAATCCGATCATTGACTGGTATCAGAAAGATATTGTCAAATGGGACCCTCATTGTATTGAAAAATGTCTTAAATCTGTGCATGCTTGCTCCGTTAATCTGGAGGGTCTTCCGGAATACCTGAAGGACTTCGGAGATGTTTTTTCGGAAGTAGAGTCTGAGATCTTACCTCCTCACCGTCCCTATGACTGTGCTATTAATCTCATTCCTAACTAGTGTTGAGCCACCCCCGTAGTGTTCGAGTTCGGTTCGGTTCGTCGAACACCCGTGTGTTCGCCGAACTGTTCGTCGAACTGTTCGTCGAACACCTTCGAACACCGTTAAAACCAATGGCAGGCAAACAAAAACACATAGAAACACATAGAAAACACCTTCAAAGGTGTCCAAAAGCTGACAAACTGCTCAGAAGACATAACTAACACATGGAAAAGTGACAAGTACATATAGTCATGCGAAAATAAAAGAGGTGGAGGAGTAAAAGGAGGGGGAGACACAGATATAGGCATGTCATGCCCTTCTAAAATCCAAAAAGTGAGAAGCCGACACGTTCAGTCCGCTCCTGCCCGTGCCACCTCCGCGTCGCTGGGTTTGTGCCAGAGCCGCGGTGAACCCTGACGGCCAGCCCCCCTCTCCCAATACTGGTGCCTGTCCGCTGGTGGGTCGAGCGAGCCCCCCTGTGGTGGAGGCAGCTCTAAGCTTTTTAATTTAAATTGTCTCTCTAATTTGAATGAATACACTTTAAATCCATTTACAAGGATCTATTGGAGGGCAAGTCTCATGCCAGCAGCCGCGTAATTCCAGCTCCAGTAGCGTGCACTAAAGCTGCTGCAGTTAAAAAGCTTTTATAAGGATCGAGCTCGGCTGTCCACCGCAAGGCATCCTACTGCCAGTCCCAGCCCCTATGCCTTGGGGTGCCTCCTGATGCTCTTCACTGAGTATCCCGTGGCCCCGAAGCATTTCCTTTGAAAAAATGAAGTGTCCAAACTACAGGTAGTGTAGCTTGCTTAACAGCCGGGATAATCCGCTGACTAGCAGACACTGCTACTAGGCACAAAGTATTTCCTGGGCTAGATGCAGTTAAAAATTTGTAATTAGATACTCTCGTTGGATGCTGAGAAAGCATTCCATAGAGTCTCCTGGCACGCCATATATGATTCTCTTAAAAAGCTTGGGGTAGGTGTCTAGGGGACCCTTTTATAGCCAAAATCACGGCCCTGTATTGCAATACGTCACCTAGGCTGAAGATAAATGGAACTGTAGCACCCTGAGGGCTCGGTTGCTACAGAGGTATTGCACCTCACCCAGAGGTGTGATATCTCACTCTCAGGTAAGGATGTAGTGTGGATCAGGACCCGACACCTGCATGCATTACACCACATTGCCGAGGGGCAGGGCGACCAATATGCCCCTGAGATGGGCACGACAGTCCCTGTCCCTGGCTGGAGTGGGGGGAGGGAACACTGAGGAAGGGGAACCCTGTAGTACAGGAGCAGGGAGGAAGCAGTTCCTGGGTGCATTGAGAAGGAGTATAAAAGGTGGGCACCATCTTAGTTCAGTGCAGAGAAGTCTGAGCAGAAGTGGCAGGGAGCAGGGGCTCTGCATGAGCTCTGCTCCGGAGGCGGGCCTAGTAACAGAGGCCCAGGCCTGGAAGAGGGAGAAGGAAGGAAGAGGAGCGGAGAAGGCTCCAGGAACGAGGAACGAAGGGATCCCAGGGGTGCGGACGGGCGAGTCGCCACCGCACGCCCGAATCCACCTGCGTGGAGGGGTCAGGCCAAAGGGGGAGACCGGTCCCCGAAACTAGTGGAGGCAGGAAACGACCCTCAACTAGAAACAGGAGGCTGTGACATTTTATGTGGCGCAGCCCCTCGTTACACCCGCTAGGAAGGCACCACATAGGGTCAGGGAAACTGGCGCCAAGTTTACCAAGAGAAGGCCCGAGGCAGCCGGACAGAAGGGTTGGTAAGAAAGGCCAGACAAAGGACCCACAAAGGGGGTCCTGTGAAGCGCTCCAAAGTTATCTGGGAGTTGTCTAAGCCCCTCACCTGGTGAGCACAGTACGACGTGAGCAGCCGTTACCTGCAGACGTGGTCTGGATAATAAGAACTGTGAGTAAAGGCTCTGGACTGCATCACTGACTCCGTGTCGTTACTGCTGCTGCCCTGCACCATCACCCCCATCCTCCGCATACACTGCCCTGAGGCTATACTCCTCCCGTGGGGAGTTATGCTACGCTCTGCTGCACCCACAACACCAGCCTCAGCGGTCTGCCCTGGAGCGGCGGTTCACTCTGACCGCAATCCACGGGTGGCGTAGTCGGACATTTAAACATCAAAACCACATAAATAGTTCTGCCACTGGTTTGACCGCCCTGAGCCACGGAACCGGGCCGCCACGGAGACTAAAACCACCAGCATCCACCAAAAAGGGTCCGGCTCCGGGTGTCCCAAGGCCCAGGGGGCGCGTCAGAACATTTTCATCACCTTTCACAATCACCAATGGGACAAGGCAGGGATGTTCTCTGTCCCCTCTCTTATACATCCTAGTGACGGAGCACCTGCTCTCATCAATTCGCCATAACCCCAATATTAGGTGGATTGAGGTGGGAGGCACCGAGTACAAGTGCTCTCTATTTGCTGATGATGTCCTAGTATATATCACTCAATCACATATATCCATCCATGCTGTTATGGCTGAAATAGATCACTTTGTTACATGGTCAAATTTTAAAATCAATGCAGCGAAGTCTGAGGCCCTCGATGTCTCCCTCCCCAAATCCTTATAGGATTCCATCCAGTTCAAGTTTCCCTTTGCCTGGCCCTCACAGGGTATCAAATACTTAGGAATTCCTATTCATAGAGACCTCTCCCATCTATGTTATCTTAATTTTGGGCCCTTTATTGAACAACTCCATACAGACCACGGTTGGCAAGTTAGAACTGTAAGATTCACTACGTGAACCACTGGTGTTTTGTGGAAAAGCACATGTACACTGCGTTCCAAATTATTATGCAAAAAGTGTTTAGGAGTGATAAGGGAAGAATTTGTTTGTTTGTCAGTTAAACTCATTGATGGTGATGTGTGTCAGGGCTCTTTATATCACTGTAAGCAATTGCAGACACCTGTGCTAATTAGTTTGGCAGGTGTGTCCAATAAAAGGCAAGACTACTTAAGAAGGCTGTCTCACATTATTAAGCAGCCTACATTTTCTGCCAAAATGGGAAAGAAAAAGGATGTGTCGGCTGCTGAGAAGCAACAAATTGTGGAGTGTTTAGGTCAAGGCATGACTACAATCAACATTGTGCGATGATCAGGATGAAGTGTCTTGGCAATCAAGAAGTATGTAGCTGATTCACAGTACACACGTGTGCGTGCTGATAAGGGCAAATTGAGGACTCTTTCCTACAGGCAATTACGTCAGGTTGAAAGAGCAGCGGCAAAAAGCCTTGTCATAGCAGCAGACAAGTTTTTGAAGCTGCTTGTGCCTCCAACGTCCCCCGAACAACAAGATGCAGGGTCCTTCAGAGGTTTGCAGCTGTGCATACACCATCCTGTCGACCTCCTCTATCCACTTCACACAAGCAGAAACGGCTCCAGTGGGCCAAACATTACATGAAGACTGATTTCAAAACTGTTTTGTTCACGGATGAGTGCCGTGCAGCGCTCGATGGTCCAGATGGTTGGAGTGGAGGATGGCTGGTTGATGGACACCCCACGCAAACACGGCTACAGCGCCAACAAGGAGGAGGTGGAGTAATGTTTTGGGCTGGAATCATGGGGAGAGAGATTGTCGGCCCCTTTAGGATCCCTGAAGGCGCTAAAGATGAACTCCATAATGTATGTGGATTTTCTCAAACAGCACTTCCTGCCATGGTTCAAGAAGAAGAACCGTGTATTTCACAGCAAGATCATTTTTCTGCATGATAATGCACCATCTCATGCTGCACATAAAACATCTGCATCTCTGGCTGATATGGGCATAAAAGGGGACAAACTTATGGTGTGACCCCCATGCTCCCCTGACCTGTACCCCATTCAGAACCTTTGGAGCATCATTAAAAGGAGTGTCTATGATGGCGGGAGGCAGTTCACATCTAAGCAACAGCTCTGGGAGGGTATTCTGTCCTCATGCAAAACAATTGAAGCAGAAACCATCCAAAACCTGACAAATTCAATGGACGAGAGAGTTCAGAAGCTCCTTTCAAACAAGGGGTCCTATGTGAAAATGTAACATCACCTAGAATAAAGTTTTGAGTTTAAAACTGTTTGATTTCAGTTTCTAACAACCTGCTAATGCTTATAATTTCAAAAATGACCATTTTTTTGGTCTTTATTAAAATGAAAAGGTTGATCGAAAAGTTTGGGGAATCTAAGAGTGTGGCAACCCAGTAGTCATGATTACTTCGAATTCTGACAATATGAGGGTCATGCTGCAGGTAGTGCAGCAAGAAGGCACTTATGTGTCTTGCGCATCTCGGAGCCCAAAAATTATTTTCCGGGCTAGATGCAGCTAAAAATTATTATTAATTTTAAATCTGGTGAAGCTTTAGTATAGATGGCCTAATAGGATCAGTGCTGCACACTGCTACAAAGCCCAAATTATTTTACAGTCAAGATACAGATAAACATGATTAGTAATTTGAAAGCTTAAAACAGTTGATAGGGTGATTTTAACCAATCATCAAGCTTTTACTCTCCCCAGGATGACACAGGGGTAGAAAAGTCGTTTCGGATCCATGATTTGTTCATCTTTATGAACGTGAGTCTGTCTACATTATCAGTGGAGAGCCGCGTGCGCTTATCTGTCAGCACACCACCAGCAGCGCTGAACACACGTTCAGACAGAATGCTGGCTGCGGGGCATGACAAGATCTCCAAGGCGTAAGTGGCTAGCTTCGGCCATTTATCCAGATTGGAAGCCCAAAAAGAGCAAGGGTCCAGTGACACAGTCATGGCTTCAATGTTTACTTGGAGATACTCCTGTACCATCGTCTCTAGGCGTTGACTATGTGTCAGACTTCTTGTCTCCTGTGGCCTTGCAAAGGATGGGCTAAAAAAGTGGTGAAATGATTCCGCAAAATTGATGTTACCAGCAGATACTGTGGTTCTGTTACGGTTTGAGTGCTGAACACTGGACGGTCCCACGGTTGGCAAGTTGGAACTGTGAGATTCACTACGTGCACCACTGGTGTTTTGTGGAAAAGCACATGTAAGATTCTGCAACAGTCTCTGCTGATACTCCTGCATGCGTGCATCCCTTTCTATAGCAGGAATAATTTCTGCAAATTTACTTTTGTACCGGGGATCTAACAGTGTGGCAACCCAGTAGTCAGGATTATTTCTAATTCTCCCAATTCGAGGGTCATGTTGCAGGTAGTGCAGCAAGAAGGCACTCATGTGTGTTGCGCATCCAGGAGCACCAAGTCCCTGTTGTGTTGGTGGCGAGGTAACAATCATGCTTCCTTCCTCTGTCCTCTCCCCCCAACCTCGCACAACAGAAATGTGATCAAGGTCTCCCTCATCTGATGAGTCTTCCATCAGTTCGTCCTCCACTTCTTCCTGGGCTCCTGCACCTTCCTCACTAGTTTGGCTGCTACCATGCGCCCTGGTAAAACCATCTCCCCCACCCTCACATGCCTGCCGCCTTGGTGCTGCTGACCGTCTGGACCTTGCAGATGTTAGCCCTTCCACATACAACTCCTCCTCCTCTACTTCCTCCACCTCCTCTTGTGCCACCACCTGACTCCGAATTCTGTTTAACATGTGCTCCAGCATGTAAATCACCGGAATAGTCATGCTGATAATGGCATCGTCAGCACTAAACATCTTCGTCGCCATTTCAAAACTGTGCAGAAGGGTTCATAGGTCCCTGATCTGAGACCACTCCTCCAGCGTGATTTGCCCCACCTCTGCATCTCGTTGGCCCAGGCTATACGTCAGAACGTATTGCACCAGGGCTTGTCGGTGCTGCCACAGTCGCTGCAACATGTGCAGAGTTGAATTCCACCGGGTAGGCACATCGCATTTTAGCCGGTGAAGTGGCAGGCCCAACGACTTCTGTAGAGATGTAAGTCGCTGAGCTGCGGGATGCGAACGGCGGAAGTGAGCACACAGCGACCGTGCCCTCTGCAGAAGGCCATCTAGTCTGGGATAGTGGGCTAAAAATTGCTGGACAACCAGATTCAACACGTGAGCCATACAAGGCACGTGTGTGACATTGCCCCGCCGAAGGGCCGCACCCAGGTTTGCAGCATTGTCGCACACGGCCTTCCCTGGTTTCAGGTCCAGTGGAGACAACCATTCATGAAATTGGTTCTCCAGAGCTGACCACAACTCCTCAGCTGTGTGACTCACATTTCCCAGACATTTCAAAGTAAAAACCGCCTGATGACGTTGAGCCCTACTGCCAGCATAGTAAGGAGGTGTGCAGGATCCCTTCTGCGCAGTTAGAAAGCTTGTGGCATGACCAGACAGGCTTTGGGTGCAGGTGGAAGACCGAGAGGAGGTTGAGGAGGCAGAATCAGTGGAGGAACTTTGACATAAAGAGGATTGACGCACAACTCGTGGGGACGGCAAGACTTGCACAGCAGCCCCTTGTCCTGCTGTCACCATAGTTACCCAGTGCCCAGTCAGCGACATGTAACGCCCCTGTCCATGCCTTCTCGTCCAAGTGTCTGTGGTGAAATGCACCCTGTCACACACAGAGTTTCTCAAAGAAGCGGTGATGTTGTGTGCGACATGCTGGTGGAACACAGGCACACCTTTCTTTGAGAAGTAGTGCCGACTGGGCATCTGGTACTGGGGCACTGCGACGGACATAAGGTCTCGAAAGTCCTCTGTGTCCACCAGGCGGAAAGGCAGCATTTCTGTAGCCAAGAGCTTGCAGATGGTGAAATTCAACCTCTTAGCTTTCTCATGGCTAGGAGGAAATGGTCTTTTACTTGTCCACATCTGAGGGACCGAGGGCTGGCTATTGTGCTTAGACGGGGTTGATAAGGGTGTCCCCGGCAAACTGCCGGTCTGTGAGGAAGATGCAGGCGGACATGTTAGGTTGCCTTGATCCAAAGGTGGTGCTATCGATGTCGGACAGCGCTCAACACCAGCTGGTGTTACCACCTCCAAAGAAAATGATGACCTGCCAATCACGCTGGCTGTTGCGGGTAAAGAGGTGGCAGGTCTGCGCCCCAAAACAGGTGTGACTGCTGTCCCCCCAGTCACAGAGGATGAAGAGGCCGCGGATGCACAAGATATGGCAGACGGTGGTTGGCCCGGCCGGCTAGGCCGCATTGTAGCACACTGAGCTTCCCACTGCAACTTATGCTTCATGTCCATGTGCCGGTTCATGCATGAAGTACTCAAACTATGTATTTTTTGGCCTCTACTTAGCTTTTGCTGACAAATGTTGCAGATAACACGAGTTGGGTCATCTTTATCGATCTGAAAAAATGCCCAGGCTATGCAAGGCTTAGCACCCATGCGACCTGAAGAGCCACCACGACTTGTGGTGAGAGGCAGAGTTGTGTTTGAGGATGCAGTTGTTGACGTGCTTCCAGTACTACGTCTCTGTCCAGGAAGGCGCAACCTGACCTCGTCGTCACTAGCATCTTCCTCCATCTCCTCTGCTGACCTCATCTCTTGGCTGACTGTGGGTTGACAGTAAGTGGGATCTCCAACCTCATCATCATCACCCTGTGCGTTATCACACCCGTCGTCCTCAGAGCCAACCTGTTCCTGCCCTGACAAAAAACTAAAGTTGTCGCTCCAATCAGGTATTTGAGTCTTATCATCGTCTTCCTCATTGTCTCCACCAACAGGAGTTACAGTTTGGGAATGAGGGTCTACATTATGGTCAGAACCTTCTGCGTCTGGTCCTAGATCCGACTCATAAAGATTCTGGGCATCAGTGCAGATCATTTCCTCGTCTGGATTCACAGAAGCGCTGGAGTCGACCTCTGATTCCCAGGCTATAGTATGAGTAAACAGCTCTGCAGACTCAACCATCTGTTCTAACTCATACTCAGACGGGCAGCTGGAGATTTGGGAGCTGTGAGGAAGCAAGTGCGATTGGGGTGACACCTCTGAGGACTGGAGTATTTGTGATGTTGAAGTTGATGTGGAGGAGAGCCCACTTAAAGGAGCACTTGATATCCGTTGAAGCACTGCTGTTTTTGTGCCTCATCTGGAATTTGTAGCGATTGGCGTGGCCGTAAGAAAGGGATCTTATCACATTGTCCGCTAAAAGAAGTAGACATTTTAGTTTGGCTGGAAGATGGTCTTTCTTCTGCAGATGTTACTGTTGCTTTAACACCTACCCCACGGACACAACCTTTTTTCCCCTTCCCAACACGCCTATTCCCCTTTCCACCAGCACCAGGCCTTTTTCCACTCATTTTGGTGGTTAACTAATTCACAACTCTGGAGTTGTTTGCACAAAAAAACAATGGATGGGAACCGAGCAGAGCTGAGTGGCCAAACTGTGGTATTAGGCCAAAACTATTGGCTGGGTTAGATGCAGAAAAAAATTATATTCAATTTGCAACCTGATGGAGGTCAGTATAGATGGACTAATAGAACAAGTCCCACACACAGCTAGAAGCCCAAATATTTTTTCAGAGGTAGATGCAGATAAAAATTATTTTTAATTTGCAACCTGATGGAGGTCAGTATAGATGGACTAATAGAGAAAGTCCCACACACTGCTAGAAGGCCAAGTATTTTTTCAGAGCTAGATGCAGATAAAAATTATATTCAATTTGCAACCTGATGGAGGTCAGTATAGATGGACTAATAGAGAAAGTCCCACACACTGCTAGAAGGCCACATATTTTTTCGGAGGTACTGTAGATGCAGATAAAAATTATTTTTAATTTGCAACCTGATGGAGGTCAGTATAGATGGACTAATAGAGAAAGTCCCACACACTGCTAGAAGGCCAAATATTTTTTCAGAGCTAGATGCAGAAAAAAATTTAATTCAGTTTGCAACCTGATGGAGGTCAGTATAGATGGATTAATAGAACAAGTCCCACACACAGCTAGAAGCCCAATATTTTTTCAGAGGTAGATGCAGAAAAAAATATATTCAGTTTGCAACCTGATGGAGGTCTGTATAGATGGATTAATAGAACAAGTCCCACACACAGCTAGAAGCCCAATATTTTTTCAGAGGTAGATGCAGAAAAAAATATATTCAGTTTGCAACCTGATGGAGGTCTGTATAGATGGATTAATAGAACAAGTCCCACACACAGCTAGAAGCCCAATATTTTTTCAGAGGTAGATGCAGAAAAAAATATATTCAGTTTGCAACCTGATGGAGGTCTGTATAGATGGATTAATAGAACAAGTCCCACACACAGCTAGAAGCCCAATATTTTTTCAGAGGTAGATGCAGAAAAAAATATATTCAGTTTGCAACCTGATGGAGGTCTGTATAGATGGATTAATAGAACAAGTCCCACACACAGCTAGAAGCCCAATATTTTTTCAGAGGTAGATGCAGAAAAAAATATATTCAGTTTGCAACCTGATGGAGGTCTGTATAGATGGATTAATAGAACAAGTCCCACACACAGCTAGAAGCCCAATATTTTTTCAGAGGTAGATGCAGAAAAAAATATATTCAGTTTGCAACCTGATGGAGGTCTGTATAGATGGATTAATAGAACAAGTCCCACACACAGCTAGAAGCCCAATATTTTTTCAGAGGTAGATGCAGAAAAAAATATATTCAGTTTGCAACCTGATGGAGGTCTGTATAGATGGATTAATAGAACAAGTCCCACACACAGCTAGAAGCCCAATATTTTTTCAGAGGTAGATGCAGAAAAAAATATATTCAGTTTGGAACCTGATGGAGGTCAGTATAGATGGACTAATAGAATGATGCTATGCCCAAAAGATTTTACTTCACTAGGTGCAGTAAAAAAATTGGTATTCTATACACAGGTGGTATATCTTGCAACACAGATAGGCTACTCCACTGACTAACACACTCTGCAATAGGTCAAAAAGGATTAGCTTTGCTAGATTCAGCCAAATGCTGTGAAAAAAACTTGCACAGCACTGGCACAGACCTGCCTGGCAAAAACTGATAGGAACTCCTGTAACCTAGTCCTGAAAAGGACTCCAATTACAATTAGTCTTTACTCCCACAATCTATCTATTTAAGAGCACAGACCTGCCTGATAAAAGTCGTAGGAAATGCTGTAACCTAGTCCTTAAAAGGACTGCAATCACAACTATTCCCTACTCCCAAGCTATCTGTAGATTTGTGCGAAAATTGGCTTGAAATTAACAAGGTATAGTGCACACAGCAACAGCGGTGCCGTCTAACACGCAGCTGCAGCAGTGAGAAAATGGTGGCGACGGGGAAAATGGCTTGGTCTTATAGGGCAAGGACATGTGACATACACTGCCAATGACACATGCCCTTGCTTGTGTGAAAAAAAGCACTTCGCTCCGTGTGTGCGCTGCTGATAGGCTGACAGATTGCACCTCCCCACTGTAAATGCGGGAAAGAGAAAAAAAAAATGGAGATCTTCATTGTTCCTGCAGAGATTCATCCCCTGCCCCTCCCCCCACCCCGCTGTACACTCAAACTGCGTATTAACATTAATTTTCATCATTACTGAGAAAAAATCCAGTTATGATTTTGGTGCACGAACATTTATCGAACATAACCTCGAACAGCCGAATTTTTCTCAAATTGTTCGTGTTCGCCGAACTGCTCGAACACCGCCCAAAACAGCTCGAATTTGAGATTCGCGAACAGTTCGAGTAGAACAACGCTCATCTCTATTCCTAACTCCAAATTACCCAAAGCTCGCTTGTATAACTTGTCTGGCCCTGAGCGGGCATCCATGAAGGCTTATATTAACGAAAGTTTACGGAAAGGTCATATTCGTCCTTCCTCATCGCCGGTTGCCGCCGGATTCTTTTTTGTTAAAAAAAAAGATGGAGGTCTCCGTCCCTGCCTCGATTTCCGAGAATTAAACAAGATAACTGTTAAAAATACTTATCCGCTTCCACTTATCCCCGATCTATATAATCAACTTTCGGGGGCCAAATGGTTTTCCAAACTGGATCTTAGAGGGACATATAACCTGATTCGTATTCGAGAGGGTGATGAGTGGAAGACAGCGTTTTTAACTTCTGAAGGTGTTTTTGAAAATCTCGTCATGCCTTTTGGGCTAACAAATGCACCCGCGGTCTTTCAGAATTTTATGAATGATATTCTCTCTGATTATATTGGGAGATTTATTGTGGTTTATTTAGATGATATTCTAATTTTTTCACCTGATCTAGATATTCATTATAAACATGTCCGTTTGGTTCTGCAAAGGTTAAAAGATAATTGTTTGTTTGGCAAGATTGAAAAATGTACCTTTTATGTTCAAGAAATATCATTCTTGGGCTTCATTGTGTCAGCCTCCGGGTTTAAGATGGATCCTTGGAAGGTTCAGGCCATCATTGTTTGGGTTCAACCCAGCGACCTTAAGGCTCTGCAGCGCTTTTTAGGGTTCGCAAATTATTACAGAAAATTTCTTAAAGGTTTTTCTCAGATTGTCAAGCCTCTTACTGACCTCACACGCAAAGGGGCGGAGCTAAAGGTTTGGTCGTCAGAAGCAGTCGGGGCTTTTGAAAACTTGAAGAAATGTTTTATGTCTGCTCCTGTACTTGTTCAACCAGACCTCCAGAGGCCGTTCATTGTGGAGGTTGATGCTTCCGAGGTTGGGGTGGGGGCTGTATTGTCTCAAGGTCCTAAGACTTTAACTAATCTGCGACCATGTGCCTTTTTCTCTAAGAAATTTTCTCCTGCTGAGAGAAACTATGATGTGGGTAATCGAGAGTTACTTGCTGTCAAATTGACTTTTGAAGAATGGAGGCATTTTTTGGAAGGAGCCATTCATCTGGTCACCGTGGTGACAGATCCCAAGAATCTAGCGTATATCGGATCTGCTAAGCGGTAGACACCTAGACAGGCCAGATGGTCTTTATTTTTTTCAAGATTTAATTTTTCTATTACGTTCAGGCCTGGGTCTAAGAACGTGAGGGCGGATGCCCTGTCTCGTAGCCTTGATTCTGTGTCTCCTCCGGAGCCTCCTTCCTCCATTCTTCCTCAGGGTATAGTTGTGGCCATGGTTTCCTCTGAGCTGGAAGCTGAAATTCGTACTGCTCAGTCCTTGGCCCCTTCCAATATTCCTGAATGCAAGTTGTTTGTCCCTGTGTATCTCAGATTACGCCTTTTGCAAGAATTCCATGATTCTGTGTTGAGTGGTCATCCTGGAGTTACTGCCACCCAGAAGGCAGTGGCTAGACTCTTTTGGTGGTCTGCTATGCGTAGGGACATTAAAGATTTTGTGTCTGCTTGTGCAACATTGCCGGCCGGCTGGGTAATTGGCTCCTTTGCTCATTCCAGAAAGACCATGGACTCATTTGTCCATGGATTTCATTTCCGATTTACCTCTGTCTGGGGGGATGACGGCTATTTGGGTGGTAGTCGATCGATTCAGCAAACAGGCTCACAGGCTCACTTCGTTCCATTATCTGGGTTACCCAATTCAGAGACTCTCTCCAAACTGTTTATTACTCATGTGGTACGATTGCATGGGATTCCTCTTAATATTGTATCTGATAGGGGAGTACAATTCGTCTCTAGATTTTGGAGGGCTTTCTGCAGATGGTTGGGGATTGATTTGTCCTTTTCCTCTGCTTATCCTGAAACTAACGGTCAGACCGAAAGGACAAATCAGTCTTTGGAGCAAATTTTAAGATGTTTTGTCGCCGATCAGCAGGAGAATTGGTCATCCTTTCTTCCTCTGGCTGAGTTTGCCTTTAACAGTCGGGTTAATCAGTCCACAGGAACTTCACCGTTTTTCTGTAATTATGGGTTTCATCCTCATTTTGGTGAGTTCTCCAGGATAAGTTCTGGGTGTTCTGGGGTAGATGTAACCATTCAAAAGTTGGGCGATGTCTGGAGGGAGGTTTAAAAGAATATTGGGGTGGCTCAGCATCGGCAGAAACAAAAGGCCGATAGGAAACGCTCGTCGGGTGCCGCCTTCATGGTGGGGGATAAGGTATCGCTATCCTCTAAGAATATTAGATTGAATATACCCTCACTGAAGTTGAGTCCTAGATTCATTGGTCCATATGAGATTCTGGAGGTGGTCAATCTGGTTTCCTTCCAATTACGACTCCCTCAGTCTATCCGTATTCCTAATGTGTTCCACAAGTCTTTGTTGAAGGAATTTATTCCCCCTGTTCTGTCTCCCTCGTCCCCGCCTCCTCCGGTGTCTATTGAGGGAAGCTTAGAATATGAGGTACAAAAGATCATTGATTCCCGTATGGTCTGGAATTCCCTTCAATATCTTGTACATTGGAAGGGGCATAGACCTGAAGAAGGGTCCTGGGTTCCGGCTCATTCTTTGAGGGCTGATCGATTGGTCCGGGCCTTTCATCGGCGGTTTCCTGGAAGACCTGGGGGTTCGGTGGCCCCCCCTTGAAGAGGGGGTACTGTCATGGTCTCCACACTTTCCTTGTCTCTAGGTTACTATTGTGTGAAGGCTGTCAGTCTGATTTGGGTGTGCTGGGTTGTTTCTGCAATCATCTGTGTTCACTTCCCTTGATTAGTCTTCTACTTAAGCATGCTAGCTCCTTCACCCAGTGTCAATTGTACACTTGGTATTGCCTGTGTAGGACTGATCTCTCTGTGCTCTGTGCCTGACCCAGTCTGACTATTTTCCCTTACCTGGATTTTGACCATTTGCTTGTTATCAGACTACTCTTTTGTCTGCTCCCTTTGTACTGCGCCATCTTCCTGGAGATAGCAGCGAGGCAATGGCAGGCTGTAAGCTGTATTGAAGAGATGGGTTTTCAGTTTGTGTCTGAAGAATCCGAATGTGGTGGCTAATCGGACGTGTTGAGGCACAGAATTCCAGAGGATGGGGGATATTTGGTAGAAGTATTGGAGGCGATTGGGTGAGGAACAAATAAGTGTGGAGAGAAGGAGGTCTTGGGAGGACCGGAGATTACGTAAGGGAAAATATCGGGAGATTAGTTAAGAGATGAACGGAGAAGAAAGGTTAGGGATGGCTTTGTACATCAGTGTTAGTAGTTTGAACTAGATACCCTGGGCAATTGGGAGCCAGTGAAGAGATCTTATGGATTGCTGGAGCCAGTTCACAGTAAAAAGGCCGCCACAGAATATCCGGGAACCATCCTACATACTTTTCTTAGCCAGGGATGCTTCTCGGCAGGTTTGGATGGGCCCACCAGAGACTCCTCCGTTGGGCCCTGGCTTCTCCATCAGGAGGTTGTGTTGATGAGGCCATCCATCTCCTTAATTTTCTGTTACTTGGAATGCAAGCGCAAGTATGCAGCCACCCACCCACAGACCGCAATACTAAACTACCACATTTCTGGACAGATGCTTGGACTTGAAATGTTGCCTTTTAGGCTCGTAGAGGTGGAAGCTTTTCACAACCTCATGGCGGCGGCAGCCGGGTCTCCATACTCGGTCCCCAGCCGCCACTATTTCTCGTCGCCGCCTTCCACAAGCACGGGTCCATGAACATTACCTGTGCCCTCCCCGGTGCAATTAGTAGGAAGGACAGCCTAACCACAAACACATGGACAAGTGAATGTGACCAGGGAAGGCCAGGCCACAGTAAAAAAGCAGACAAAGTGTCCGTGAAACTTCCCAAAGACTTTTCTTAGCCAGGGCTGCTTTTCGGCAGGGTTGGACGGGCCCACCAGAGAACCAGAGACTCCTTCGGTGAGCCCTGGCTTCTCCTTCAGGAGAGTTAATAGTGCAAACCCTGCAGGTGCTATAGAGCTCTATAGCGGGGGAGAAAGGTGGTCCCTTAGAAACAAATCCTGTGGTTGGCCCAATGTTCTTCAGTCTGCCACTGCTTCTCGGTGAGAGTTGTAATTCGCCACAGCTATATTTTTTAGCTCAGTGAAAGGATTGGCTTAGAGGGAAACTGTATCTACTCTGGCTGTCATTTCGCCCAGGAAGTCATCTAATGCAGCTTGTTGCATAAGCAATGGCAGCTAGTCCAACATCGGCTCACACTTCTCGGTAGTGCTTAGTCACAGACAAAGATCTTTCTTTACGTCTTCAATATAATCACTACAGAGTTGGATAATGGCCTGATCTGCAATGCGTTTTGAGAAATAACGTGCATAAGCAAAGCCACGGTTTAGGCGACTACAGGTCATTAAGCAAAACTCATACAGCTTTCCCACAGACTGAAAGAGGGGTATCAAAACTTCCAAGAAAGCCAAGAATTCCCTGTCCTCCCCAAGAGGATGACTGTCCATGTTCTCCTCCTCATCCTCCTCATTATCACCCAATCCGCATTGAGATGAAATGAGGTTGGGCTGCACAGTTCCTTGCTCTGCCTGCAATGCCTCCTCTCTGTGAGCACCGAGCATTTCAGTAGACAGACAAGCAGGATGGTGCTTCTATTTATGGCGTCATTACCGCTCATTATCTTGGTGGAGTCTTCAAAGTTTTGGAGGAAGGCACAGATGTCAGACATCCATGCCCACTCATCCGCTCTTATGTGTAGAGGTTGATTTGAATACCAATGGGCGTGTTGAAGCTGGTACTCAACAACTGCCCTCTGCTGCTCACAAATCCTTCCCAACATCTGCAATGCTGATTTCCAACAAGTGGTGACATCGAACAACAGTCGGTGAGCTGGAAGCTGCAAATGCAGGGTGGCGGAAGCAATAACTGACTCTCTGAAATGGGCACACACGCGTTGTACTTTCACAAGCAGCTATCGCAGATCTGGGTAAGTTTTGGTCAACCGCTGAACCACTAAGTTGAGCACATTTAGTGCCCTCTCATTACTAATGTGTACTCCTGTATGGAGAACAATATCAGCACCGAAAAATTAAAAGATGAAATATAGCCTGCCTTATATACCACGGTACTAAGAAAACCAATTTTGATTATATCTTGTGTACCCTTGTGACAAAAATATCTGCACCAAAGAATTAATTTCACTAGAGTAGAACTAGAATAATGGTGACCGACAACTCTTCCACTGCAGCCAAATCCAATAGATGGAGACCCAATCAGGATTCTCCACATTTACAAAAATTAGTGGCAGACACCAGCAGTGGAATCAATTTCAGTTCAGTAGAAATTGTAGAATTAGAAACGACACGTCTTCCCCTACAGCCAACTCAATAGATGGAGACTCAATCAGAAATGTTTACATTTCCAAAAATTAGGGCCTAACACCACCAAAGTGGCATCGATTTCACCAGAGTAGAAGTAGTTTAATGGAGACAGAACCTCTTCCACTACAGCCAAATCCAATAGATGGAGACCCAATGAGGATTCTCCACATTTCCTAAAATTAGTGGTAGACACCAGCAAAGTGCTATTTATTTCACTACAGTAGAAATTGTAGAATTAGGAACCAAAACCTCTTCCACTACAGCCAACCCAGCAGAAGGAGACTCAATGAGGAGTGCACCATCCTCTCCAGTCGTACACCATGTGTCAGACTTGTACTCTGTTGCACAATATGACTGTATCGGCTGAAATATGGAAAAATGTATAGCTCTCAAAATATGGCAATGCAAAAACTAGTCTTTGCAAGAAAAATGTTTTTTTAGTATGTGACAGCTGTCAATCATAAAAACCCAATATGAATCTAGTATCACTGTAATTGCACCGACCCGAAGAATAAAGTCGTCTAGTCACTTATACCGCACGAGGAACGGCGTAAAAAATAAACTCTAGGGTTAGGGTTGGGCTAGGGTTAGGGTTGGGTTAGGGTTGGGTTAGGGTTGTGCTAGGGCTAGGGTTGCGCTAGGGTTAGGGTTGCGCTAGGGTTAGGGTTGTGCTAGGGTTAGGGTTGTGCTAGGGTTAGGGTTAGGGTTGGGCTAGGGTTAGGGTTAGGGTTGGGCTAGGGTTAGGTTTGGGTTAGGGTTGGACTAGGGTTGTGCTAGGGTTAGGGTTGGACAAGGGCTAGGGTTAGACTTAGAGCTGGGCTAGGGTTGCACTAGGGTTAGGGTTGGGCTAGGATTGTGCTAGGGTTAGGGTTGGGCTACGGGTAGGGTTGGGCTAGGGTTAGGCTTGTGTTGGGGTTGGGATTTTTTCAGAAGTAAAGAAAAAAAATGATGATGATATGGCGACTAATGTTGAGCGCAAGTGCTCGCTACTTGAGTTTGCATCGGGTGCTCGGGTATGCACTGAGTATAGCGGGTGCTCGAGTGACATGCTCGAGTCTCCTCCCCAAATGTTTTCAAGCTGTTATACAGACAAAAAAACCTTGCGGGGATTGCCTGCCATGCATGAGCGATCCCCGCATGTCGTTTTTTTTGGGTGTCTAATAACCGTGAAACATGCGGGCGGGGACTCGAGCATGTCACTTGAGAACCTGCGATACTTTGTGCATACCCGAGTAACCGATGCAAACTCAAGTAGCAAGCACTTGCACTCAAGACTAATGACAACTTATTCAATATGATGACCTAATGTTATCAAATTCTGTGTCGTACCTCTGGGTTCAAAATGTTCACTATACCCCTTGATAAAATCCTTGAGGGGTCTAGTTTCCAAAATGGAGTCACTTGGGAGGGTTTCCACTGTTTAGGCATCAGAGACTCCCCAAACGCAACATGACAATTATTCAAGCAAATTTTACATTCAAAAAGTCAAATGGCGCTCCTTCCCTTCCGATCCCAGCCGTGCGCCCAAACGGTGGTTTTCCCCCACGTATGGGGTATTGGCTTACTCAGGAGAAATTGCACAACAAAATTCATGGTGCAATTTCTCCTGTTACCCTTAGGAAAATGCAAAATTGGGGGCTGAAAAACATTTTTGTTGGTAAAATGTGAAAATTTTATTTTTACGGCTCAATGTTATAAACTTCTGTGAAGCACCTGGGGGTTCGGGTGCTCACCACACATCTAGATAAGTTCCCTGGGGGACTCTAGTTTCCAAAATGGGGTCACTTGTGGGGGTTTCCACTGTTTAGGCATCAGGGGCTCTCCAAACGCAACATGGCGTCCGCTAATTATTCAAGCTAATTTTACATTCAAAAAGTCAAATGGCACTCCTTCCCTTCCAAACCCTGCCGTGTGCCCAAACAGTTGTTTTCCCCCACATATAGGGTATCAGCATGCTCAGGAGGAATTGCACAACAAATTTTGGGGTTCAATTTTTAATGATACCCTTGCGAAAATAAAAAAAAATTGGGCCTAAAGAAACATTATTGTGAAAAAAAATAAATGTTAATTTTTTTCTTCCACATTCCAAAAATTCCTCTGAAGCACCTGAAGGGTTAATAAACTTCTTGAATGTGGTTTTGAGCACCTTGAGGGGTGCAGTTTTTAGAATATTGTCACTTTTGAGAATTTTCTGTCATAAAGGCCCCTCAAAGTCACTTCAAATGTGATGTGGTCCCTAAAAAATGGTTTTGTAAATTTTGTTTTAAAAATGAGAAATCGCTGGTAAATTTTTAACCCTTATAGCTCCCTAACAAAAAAAAATGTTTGTTCCAAAATTGTGCTGCTGTAAAGTAGACATGTGGGAAATTGTATTTATTAACTATTTTGTATGACATATCTCTCTGATTTAAGGGCATAGAAATTCAAAGTTTGAAAATTGCTAAATTTTCTAAATTTTCGCCAAATTTCCATTTTTTTTCACAAATAAACGCAAGTGATGTTGAAGAAATTTTACTACTATCATGACGTACAATATGTCATGAAGAAATATTCTGAGAATCAGTGGGATCCATTGAAGCGTTCCTGAGTAATTACCTCATAAAGTGACAGTGGTCAGAATTTTAAAAATTGGCCTGGTCATTAATGTGGAAGCCACCCTGGGGGGTAAAAGGGGTTAACTGAGATGTCCCCTACTGTATAACATTAGTATCAGCAGAAAGTATTTTTTGGATGAGGCCTGTATAACAGACGAGATATTCTCCAAACTAATTCAAACTGAGATATCCCCTGCTGTATAATGTTAGGAATCGAAGAAAGTATTTTTTCACTGTAGTTGAGGCCTGTATAACATAGAACATATGCTCCAAGATATTTCAAACTCACATCTAGCCTGCTGTATCACGTTAGTCACAGTAAAAAATAGATTTTTTTTACTCTGCATGAGCTCTACATACAGCTGAATTTCACTGCCACTAAAATAGTAGGTGGCTTTTCGTAGGTGGCGTTTGCAACACAGAAAAATCTTTTGTGGACTCTGCCTAGCAACAGAAAAAATATTTTTTTTTACTCTGAAAACAGCTGAAGTTTGCCACCACTAACGTAGTTCCTGCATTTATTCGTCAAACGTTGCAGATTTTTTTCCCGAATTTGAAAAATTTTGCTCGCATTTCCGACGACGAATCCGAATGCTCCATATTCATGTAGAATTTAAGTTGCAAGATCGGATTTCGAGCAAATTCATTCATCACTAATCTCCACACCAGTTCAAATCCTCTGAAATACATTCTGAATTATAAAGATCTTTTTGAAAATAAAAAAACTTTGAACTATTTAAGGTCTAAATGAAAACAATTATTCTATATTGTGGTGGTGCTGACATTTCATCATATTAACCACACCCTGTGCTACTATCAACTGGATTGTAATTTCCAAAAAAGGAGAAAGACATGGTCACAAAAAAGGGCCAGTTTGCTGGTCCTAATTCAGACAGCTATAAATTGCTCTACATATAATTAACGTGGTGCGGGGGCGGTAGCCATGGGCGAGGTACTCATCTCTTATGCCCTGGCACGTTACATGAATGTGGGGGTCCAGTCTGGGAGTGTGGACATGTGCTATGGGGGCGCAACACACTTGCAGGCTGAATGTAACCAATGACTTTGGCTGGCCAGGACTGGTTGTTTAACAGTTCATTGAGGGAGACCAAAAGTAAGTAATGTCATGCGGCACTGGTCACATCATACCTTATATCTTCTTTCTGCGCACACTGGGCCCTCTCAGACATCGTGACAATAAACTGTCTCTGTCCTTTCAGCTTAGCCCCTCCAACTCTAGGCTAGTCCCAAACTTAAAACTAACTTTCCCTACCGTCAGGCAACGCACAATACATAATATTAACGCATGTCACAATTCACATTACACATTACAACATTACACATATTCTTCAAGAGGGAATGTGGGAAGTATGTCCATCTCCTTACACATACTATTGTATTTGTGCAAACCGGAGATCTTTTTGCACAGTACGTATTGCACTGACATTGACAAATTGCATATTTTATTTGTTTGTCATTTTTGTTATATTTTATTATGTTCTTCCTTTCTTCACCTCTATTTTATACTCAAATTATTTGTAGTCAAATAAGTCCATTGCTATTTTTTTTATTTTAATGAATTTTTAAATGTTTCCATTCCAAAAATCATAATTAAAAGTCCTAAAGAAAAATAAAATCTATTTTGGACTGCTCTTTCTAAAAAGCAGGTTTCACTTTTGCAATTCATGTGTAACTTATCATAGGATAAGGACCTAACTAATTAGAGTTCTAGATAGGGAACAATATAGTGGCGGGTAATGCAGCTCTCCCTCTGTGTGAACCTGCATAGTGATTCAATCTTAACAATTACAGTACATCAAAGCTAACCAAACAAGTTAGAGGAAAACAACTAGAGAGTGCAGCGGGAAAGTACCAGACAAGTGCCCTAGGTTTGCAGTGCATGATTTAATTTATGCTAATGGCTCAATTTTACAAGTGTATGTCAGTGTTGTCGCTATAGGTGTACAATTAGATAAAAGTTCAACTTTAAAAATAATTAGAAGAAAAGTTAATAAAATTTTGAGTTGTAAATAGTGATGAGCGAGCATGCTCGCCACTGCTCGGTACTCGCCCGAGCATCTCAGTACTCAAAATGCTCGGAGCTCGCTGAGTACTTTCAAGATGCTCGGGCGGGAGCTCAGGTCCCCGTCCTGCATGTTTGGCGCTATTTAGAGCACCAATCATGCAGGGATTGTCAGCCACTCACTGTAATGCCACAGCCATGGTGGTTGTGGCATTACAGTGATTGCCCAAATCGATGGGAACAGTGCTCACAGTGAAACATGAAAAGCCGGCAATTCCTCAGCGGCATACACTGGTACAGACAATTTAGAACAGAAAGAATAGAACATCACACATAGATTAGATAGATAGAAACATGTCAGTCACATATATAATAAGTACAGTGATAGTGTTGATTACTGTACTTGTCATTTAGTGTTAAAATAAAGATTTATTAAAAAAAAAAAATTGGCGTAGGGCTCCCCGTAATTTTAGTCTATAGCGGAGGTTAAGCAGATGGCTGGGGCAGATGTTTGAAGCCTGGGAAGGGGGTAATACCCACGGAGCTTCCCAGGCTACTAATATCAGCCCCCAGCTGAATACCTAGCCTTTACCAGCTATTAAAATGGGGGACCCCCCCAAAAAATGACGTGAAGTCCACGCTATTTTAATAACTAGCAAAGGCTAGGCAGACAGCTGGGGGCTGATATTAATAGCCCAGGAAGGGTCCCATGAATATTGGCCCCCTCCCAGGCTAGAAACACCAGCCGTCAGCCGCCCCAGAAATGACGCATCCATAGGATGCGCCAATTCTGGCACTTAGCCTCGCTCTTCCCACTGCCCTGTAGCAGTGGCAGTCGGGTAATAGAGCTGGGGTTGATGTCAGCTTATAATGCCAGCTGACATCAAGCCCAGGTTAGTAATGGAGAGGCGTCTATAAGACACCCCCATTACTAACCCCATAGTGAAAGTTAAAAAAAACACAAACACCCAGAATAAAGTCATTTAATTGAAATAAACACACAATTTTTTAATGTTCTAAATTAAACCATACTTACCATCACGCCTATTCCAGCTGAAGCCAATGGCTTCTGCATTAAAAGTAAAATAATAAAGCAACCTCATCCTTACCTTTCCATGGTTCCCAGGATGGCTCCAGCTCTGCTACATTCACATGACAGGCGGGATCGCAGCCGACAGCTGCCATCCAGCTTGCCATGCTGCAGACCCTGAGAAGCGCAGGCATGCTTGCGCTCCTCAGTGTCTGGCTGTGACGGCATCCAGATGAGCCGAGTTCATGTCCAATGAACTCAGCTCACCTCATGCACGTCACTGACAGCGTGGGAGAATTCTCCTGCGCATGCGGTGAGCATGAGAGAATACTCCTGCAGATGCGGTGAGCGCAGGAGAATTCTCCCACGCTGTCAGTGACGTGCATGAGGTGAGCTTATGTCCAATGAACTCAGCTCACCTCATGCACGTCATTGACAGCGTGGGAGAATTCTCCTACGCTCAGCGCTTGAGCAGGAGAATTCTCCCATGCTGGGATGGCATTGAGATGACAGGCTGGATCGCAGCTGAGCGCTGCCATCCAGCATGCCATCCTTCATAGACACTGCCGAGCGCAGGCATGCTTGCGCTCTGCAGCGTCTCTGAAGGATGACAAGCTGGATGGCAGCGCTCAGCTGCGATCCAGCCTGTCATCAGAATGCCATCCCAGCGTGGGAGAATTCTTTACACTTATTGCTTTACCTTTATATATAATGATGGTAGGGTATGTGATATTTTTTTTTGTCTTTTGTAGGTTTTGTATCTTTTTACTAGTGTGAACATGCTCCTATTTCTTGCATGTGTACCATCTTAGACTTCAGTTTACATTGCTTGGTTCCCTGTAAACTTAGGTAGGTGGCTGAGCATTCCCAAAGGTACAGTATATGTCCCCTGCTGGACTCGGCCGTCATCTCTGTATCTGAATATTGCATCCTGCCAAGTGCGCCAAATGTAATGCAGGTGTCGGGATGCAACGCACAGAGACACAAGGTGGGAACAGTCAGGGATTGCTAAAACCACTTTATGTATAACAAGTATTATGCAAAGGGGTTAGGAACAGGGATAATAAACAACAACTTGGAATAACAATGAGAAACAGTTTCAGTGAATAAGGGTCAAGTACTCTGCATAAATGTGATGCACCCAGTTGTGAGTTCTCTTTGTATGGCTCTAGCGAGGGTCACCAGTTATTCCCACTAGGCCACAAGTCTCTTCCGGATAAAGTCTATCAGCTCCTGTTTAGCCTCCCACACACCAAATGGCCCCCTCCCAACCTGAAATCCTAATCCCAACTGTCCCTGGTACCGTGAGTTGAAATTAGAAGTGACGGCCCTGTTCACTTGCGCGATTCCTCCGCTGTTGCTGGCGCGTCTCTCCTGTTGCTGTCCTCTCTCAGCTCTTCTCAGCTTGACCATCGATGGTAGTCTCTCACGCTTGGGGTGCGGGGATCCAGACCTCAGCTCTTGACAGGCGGCGTCGGGTCCCAGGAACTTACTCTGTGTGAGACGCAGGTCCTGTCTCTGGGCCACATGTGCCGAGCTCAGGGCGCTCCTGCGAGGAGTCCAGAACTTCTCAGGCAGCGCCTGTTATGTTCTGCTACCAAAGCTAAGGAAAGAGAGGAGATCTGTCCCTACTATAAGACTCAGCTGAATCCCTACGATGTAACAGGGAACCTGATCCTGTGATCAGACCTGCTAAAGTCCTAATCTAGTCTGTACGGAGACCTATAGATTTGGGGAGGGAATCCCTACAAGTACTAAGGACTGGGAGGAATATGGGACACCTCCTAACAGAAATAGTAGCAGACAGACAACAAACAAAATAGATAGTACCTAGAGGTCCGTAGACCAAGCAAACTAACAGAGTTAGATACAGAGCACAGGCTAGCTAGAAAGTAGATATACAATGAAGTCCAGCAAAGCCAGAAGGGCGGAGCAGGATTAAATAGGCCAACAAGGTCATGTGACCAGCAAAGGAAAAAAACCTAACAGCAAGGTTCTAACAGTACCCCCCCTTCTAAGAGGATCCTCCGGATCCCCTAGGACCAGGCTTATCAGGAAATCTCCTGTGAAACGCTCTGATAAGTCTGGACGCGGAAACATCATCTGACCTCACCCAAGAGTTATCCTCGGGTCCGAAACCTTTCCAGGCCACAAGATACTGCAAACTACCTCTATACCGTCTAGAGTCAAGGATGCGAGAAATTTCATATTCCCCGTCCTCCACCACCGGAGGAACAGAGGCAGAGGCGTCACCATCCGACACAACAGCTTTTTTTAACAGAGAGACATGAAAGACCGGATTAATTCTCCAGGAGGTAGGAACCTCCAACCTAACAGCAGATTGGTTGACAACCTGAAGCACCTTAAAGGGCCCTACAAACTTGGGACCCAATTTCTTAGAAGGAATCCTCAACCGCAGATTCCTAGAGGACAACCAAACCATGTCACCAACAGCGAACAAAACCTCCTGTCGTTTCCTATCAAAGTAGTCTTTAGATTTTCTGTTGGCCTCCTGAAGATTACCACGCACATCCGTCCAAACTCTTTCCAAATCACCGGAAAAATTCTCCTCCTCAGGCACGGCAGATCCCAACTTGGAGAACGACCCAAACGACGGATGTCTCCCAGAACAACAAAAAAAAGGCGAACAACCAGCAGAAGAAGATGTATGATTGTTCAGAGCAAATTCGGCAAGTGGCAGAAACTCAGACCACCCCTCTTGATTGTCTGCCACAAAACAACGCAAGAACTGCTCAACATCCTGGTTTTTCCTTTCTGTCTGGCCATTAGATTCAGGATGATATCCGGACGAAAACGACAAATGAATTCCCAACCTGTCACAAAAGGCACGCCAAAAACGAGCCACGAACTGAGGACCCCTATCAGAAACAATGTCAGTAGGAACGCCATGAAGTCTGACAATTTCCTTGACAAAGGCCTTAGCGAGAGTTTTAGCGCAGGGCAGTTTGACGAAGGGAACCAAGTGACACATCTTGCTAAAACGGTCCACGACCACCCAGATGACAGTAAAACCCTCAGAGGGGGGAAGGTCAGTTATAAAGTCCATAGCCAAATGTGTCCAAGGAGCACTGGGGACCTCCAAAGGACAAAGCAACCCCGCAGCAGGAGTATGTGAGGACTTAGATCTAGCACATATAGTACATTGGCGCACCCACTTAATGACTTCCTTCTGCCATCCAGGCCACCAAAAACTGCGACCCACCAGTCTCTTGGTCTCAGAGATTCCGGGATGACCTGCCAACCGAGATTCGTGACACTCAACAAACAAATCTCTCCTAAAGGTCCCAGGCACAAACAACCTCCCATGAGGAGTGTTAGATGGGGCATTCTCCTGAGCTTTAAGAATCTCATCTTCCAAAACGGAGTCTAAAGCAGCTATCACAACACCTTCTTGTAAAATGTTTTCCTCTTTCTCAGCACCGACTATGGGAGAAAAACTGCGAGACAAGGCATCCGCCTTAACATTCTTAGTACCAGGGATGTAAGTAACGGAGAAATTAAACCGCGAGAAAAACAGTGCCCACCTAGCCTGACGGGCATTCAGGCGCTTGGCAGCGTCAAGATATATCAGATTTTTATGATCCGTAAGAACCTGAACGGGAAATTCCGCACCTTCCAAGAAGTGGCGCCAGTGTTCAAATGCGAGTTTAATAGCCAATAATTCCCGATTACCAATATCGTAATTCAATTCAGTCTCCGAAAATTTTTTTGAAAAAAATGCACAGGGATGTAATCCATCCCCGTTATCCTGCGACAATACTGCGCCAACCCCCACAGAGGAAGCATCAACCTCAACCAAAAACGGCCTAGTAACATCAGGCTGCATAAGGATGGGAGCAGAGGTGAACCTCTCCTTGAGATACACAAAAGCTTCAATGGCCTCAGAAGACCACTGAACCGCATCAGCACCTTTCCTGGTGAGATCAGTCAGAGGTTTGACAATACTAGAAAAATTTTTTATGAATTTTCTATAGTAATTGGCGAAACCCAAAAACCTCTGTATTGATTTCAAACCAATAGGCCTAGGCCATTCCTGCACAGCCTGAACCTTAACCGGATCCATCTCAAAACCTTTGCTGGAGATAATGTAGCCCAAAAAACTAATTCTCTGTACAGCGAACTCACATTTCTCCAGCTTAGCAAAAAGCGAATTGTCCATTAATAACTGTAATACCTCACGCACGCTCCGCCAATGAGACTCCAGATCTGGCGAATAAATCAAAATGTCATCCAAATACACAACCACATTTTTACCGATCAAAGGTCTAAGGATGTCATTAATCAGATTCTGAAAAAATGCAGGAGCATTAGTAAGACCAAAAGGCATAACCAGATTCTCAAAATGACCCACAGGAGTGTTAAAAGCAGTCTTCCATTCATCACCCTCCTTCATGCGCAACAGATTGTATGCCCCCTTAAGGTCAATTTTAGAGAACCACTTGGCCCCCAATAACTGGTTAAACAGATCAGGAATCAATGGCAGTGGGTAAGGATTGCGTACCGTAATTTTGTTAATCTCACGAAAATCCAGACAAGGACGTAAACCGCCGTCCTTTTTTTTTACAAAAAAAAATCCAACCGCCACAGGAGACTTAGAGGGCCTAATGTGACCGGCGGCCAAACTTGTCTGTATGTATTCCTCCAAAGCCTTCCTCTCAGGAATAGTAAGGTTAAATAAACGACTTTTAGGAAGAGTCGCTCCAGGGACAAATTCAATAGAACAATCATAGTCTCTATGGGGAGGCAAAACCTGCGATTCTTTCTCAGAAAAAACTCTCCAAAAATCCTGAATAGGAACAGGCAATTCTCCCCTATCCAAAGCTGCAATACGCCCGTTACAACACTTGTCATAACATTTATGGCTCCAGGATTTAATTTCACTGGTAGACCAATCCAGTACAGGATTGTGAAATTTTAACCAGGGCAAACCCAATATTACTGGAGAAGGCAAGTTATTCAACACTACCAAATCCAATTTCTCATGGTGAACACCATTAATAGTGAGAGGAAATTCACTGACCTTGAGAGTAATATTCTTCAAAGGGGAGCCATCCACAGAAACCACAGCAATGGGGGATGATAAAGGTTCAGGTTTTAAATTGAGTTTTTCCACGAATCCCCCATCAATAACATTCAGTGTAGACCCGCAATCAACAAACACCCGAAATTCCATTAATTTTTCCTGAGCAATCGTGGAAGCAGCTAAAAATATACCCTTGGAATTTAAACAGGCAATACGGGCGTGACTGACCATTTTTTTTTCTTTCTTCATACGAAGCTCACAGCCTTTAATCAAATGACCAGATTTCCCGCAATAGAAACACAAGCCTTCTGAAAAACGACGGTGTTTTTCTTGAGAGCGAGGTGCCACCGATCCAATCTCCATCGGTTCACCACTGTTAGTACACACATTATCATAACCAGAAACTGACATAGCAGAGGATTTGCTCTCATTAACCCTAGCACGCAGTCTTCTGTCCACCCGTATAGCTAATTGCATAGCCTGTTGCAAATCCTCAGGTGTAGGATAAGCAATTAGCAGGTCTTTAACCTTTTCACTGAGCCCAGCAAGAAATAGACTTTTCAGAGCAGAATCGTTCCACCCTGTTTGAGTGGACCAACGACGAAAATGTGTACAATATTTTTCCATATTACCTGATCCTTGTTTTAAACGTCTCAACTCAGTCTCAGCTGATGCCACACGGTCAGGATCATCATATAATAGTCCTAAAGCAGAAAAAAAACTATCCACTGATCTGAAGCATGTATCACTAGGTTGCAAAGAAAAGGCCCACTCCTGAGGCTCTTTGCGCAAAAGTGACATTATGAACCCTACGCGCTGGGATTCATCCCCAGAGGACTTGGGTCTCAAACGAAAATACAATAAGCAAGCATTTTTAAATGAAAAAAATTCTCGATGTTCACCAAAAAATAAATCCGGCAAACATACCTTAGGCTCCAAGAAATATGCTCCAGGACAGTTACTCACGTGCTGACGGAGCTCGGCCACTTCCAGAGAGAGTCCCTGCAGGTGTTTAGCCAAATCCTGAACCGACACCATGATGGAACAAAAAAAAAAATCTTTCCTTAGAGAATTTACAGGCTGGACTTACTGTTATGTTCTGCTACCAAAGCTAAGGAAAGAGAGGAGATCTGTCCCTACTATAAGACTCAGCTGAATCCCTACGATGTAACAGGGAACCTGATCCTGTGATCAGACCTGCTAAAGTCCTAATCTAGTCTGTACGGAGACCTATAGATTTGGGGAGGGAATCCCTACAAGTACTAAGGACTGGGAGGAATATGGGACACCTCCTAACAGAAATAGTAGCAGACAGACAACAAACAAAATAGATAGTACCTAGAGGTCCGTAGACCAAGCAAACTAACAGAGTTAGATACAGAGCACAGGCTAGCTAGAAAGTAGATATACAATGAAGTCCAGCAAAGCCAGAAGGGCGGAGCAGGATTAAATAGGCCAACAAGGTCATGTGACCAGCAAAGGAAAAAAACCTAACAGCAAGGTTCTAACAGCGCCTGACTCTGATGCAGCACAGGCCTCTGGCTGGAGCCTGCCGCGCTGGGATCTACAGTCCCTATGGAACACGCCTGCTTCACTCTGCAGCCTGGCACCAAATCTCCCTGCGTCTTGGCACGCTGGGCTTTTATATTAAGGAAATCCTTCCTGGAGGTCACCTGATCAGATGCAGCATCTAAATCTCTTCCCCCTCCAACTCTTCTGGCATAACTTGGTTCCGCTTTATTTCTTCTGGCCAGTAGATGACAACCTTTCCTCATCTCTGACACATCCTTTAAGAATCCTCCTTTATTGCACTTTACTACACAAGAACCACAAGACGGATTTTTTTCACCTCAGGTATCGTATTAATCAGTGCAAGAGCCTCAACATGACACTGTCTGTAGTTTACTTAGCAAAATCCTTCTGACAGGTTCGCTTTAAAGGGAATCTTTTAGCAGGTTTTTGCTATATAATCTGAAGACAGCATGAGGTAGGGGTTAAAACACAGATTTCAGCAATGCCACTCTTATCAAGAGTGTTTTAGCACCCGACTCTGCCCCCTCCTGTGATAAGCCACTCACTGTCTATAGACTATGTACATACAAAGCCTGGTGTGCAATGATTAAGAACTTTGGTTTGAAACGCGTTTGCCAGGGAATATTGCTCCCCGACCTGGGGTGTTGTGACATATCCATTTTGTATATGAATTTCTACTTTGATGTTTTTAGATATTTTTCAAATAAATTAGTGATTTTATACGAATGTTCCTGACGCTGTATACTCCTTCCATTGTTTACTATGTGTTTAGATACTTTCTGATCTGACAAGGGTATAAGGCTTTATGGGCATAACGGGCATGACCTAATGCGGTGTTTAGTGACAAATTTTGCTAAAATAGTTAGTCCAAGTGTAAACTAGACAGTCTAAAGAGTCAATTTTCAAATATGCTAAATTTTTCAAACAGCGTTAGCCACTGTTTTAGAAAGTTTAGCCCATTATATGTCATTTCACTGGTGATTTGCAACAAAAAGGAATACAGCATTGACTAAAATAACACAAATGTTTACTGAGATTTTAACGCACTCTATTTTTCAGGTAAAATATAGAAACCAGAAAACCATTTATATTTAATGGAGTACTTTAAGTGCCATTTACAACTGCAATGGAACAGAGAAATGCTGCTAATATCCATTACAGTTGTAAATAATGCCTAGTTAGGTTTTTGAGATACAGCATCACTGGTCTTTCTCATTTAATAGCCATTTATCCAAACCTAAATTATATGTTAAAGGGGTTGTTAAGTCTACAGTCACATTGTGTGACTCCGGACTTCTGAATCCCCCCAGTGCTCACCGGTTCCTGAGCTGGGAACGGCAGAGATGTATGCGATATACATACTCCCAGCCAGAGCCTGTCTAGTGGGCGCAGCCTCGCTCCATACACTTGTTCAATACCAGTTTATGGAGCGAAGATGCGCCCACTAGACGCGCTCTGGCTGGGAGTATGTATAACGCATACATCACTGCCGTTCCCGGGTCAGAAACTGGCGCATCCTCGCAGTGCAAAGTGCGTGCACTGGGGGGGTTCATAAGTCTGCAGTCACACAGTGTGTGATAACAATAAAATCATTGACAAGTGACAGGTCAATTTAGTAATGTTGAGTATAATCTTGGGACAGCATTGACACCTTCAGTTCAAAAGCTGATGTGCTGTAAGCAGGAAAAATGGGCAAGGGTAAGAAGTGGTTTGACAAAGGTCAAGTTGATGACTTGGTGACTACAGGTCTATGGCGGACACAAACTGAAGAAGGCCCTTGTGCAAGAATAATATGTGGGCCCTTTTGTAGTCCAATAACATATCATAATGCACAATCCCACAATTAATGTTTTGTAGGTGAAAATGGGCCTGTTACCTCTTGGGTCACTATGTGCCCTTATGTGGCAGCACTGGTTGCACCAATGGTATGTCTGCCCCGGCTGTATTTATTTATGCATTGTATATATACCCAAATATAAAAAAATACAGTAAACAGTGTAAAAATGAATATTCTCTTCTTGATGCTCATTTGTAAAAAACATAGTTAGAATTTTACTAAATTCCTTTAATGTATAACACAACATGTTAGAACGGGTATGGGAATATCAGGATAGATGAAAATGTTTATAATTGTTGATTGGGAATTTTTTTTAATGTTATCACATTTTTTATGATAAAGATGAGTTGTCACTCTGGGAAAGACAGCATGAAATATGTGTGCAAGTTTTACAGAGAAAAAAACTGGCCAAACGATAACTGACACAACATCAGTTAGATTTTTTTTAGGTTGTCCATCTGAAATCTGTTGAGCATTTCTGAACATATGTTTTACTTTTTTTAGAACATCTCACTCTTGCTTGCCTTAATTATTTGCAAAACAGCTATGTTCCTGTGAGCTACAACCATCATTTATTCTAAAAACATGCACATGAAAAATGTTCCATTACATCGATTACTCACTAGCTCTATTCACCGCATCTTCATATAATTCTCAAAGCTTATTTTATAAAAATTATAATTTTTCTTAATTTGATTTTTTTTTTTAATTATTGAAGTGACTATGCATTATTTATAACTGAGCTTAAAAAATAGTAAATTCATGTCATATCCTATGTTATGTGAAATATTATAGAAAAATGTGTATATATACACCGCTAACAATCACTGAGTGCAATGTGATAAAAAATCGCATTGCACTCGCACCAATGTTAATCAATGAGGCAGTGTTCTATCTATATCAACTAAGGAATGTGCTACTCAGACCATGTGGGGGCATCACAATCATGGACCAGACCTCAAATACACTAAAATATAACTATCACACTCCTTATCTATGAACTGTTCCAATATTTACAAAAACAACTATTTATCCCTCTCCCCATAATGATAGTTCTGCTTCATGTCACTTGTCTCATCTTTTGCATTATTCCTGTGTCCTGTTGTGCATAAATATGTGACTCTTCAGATTTTGTGTTATTCTATGCCTAATGATGAGACTCTAGTAGTCTCGAAAGCTTGCAATTTGTTACCATCTTTTCAGTTAGCCATTAAAAGGACTCTCTGAGGACTCTCAAATCTTAATATTTTTACTTACCGTACACATAAAAATTGTAAAGCTCGTTTTGAGTTTTCCAAAAGACATGTGGGAGACTCCCCCAATGTATGGAGGAAGGTTCTGTGATAAGATGAGACCAAAATTGAACTTTTTAGCCACCAACATAAATGCTATGTCTGGCGCCAAACCAACACAGCTCATCACCCCAAGAACACCATCCCCAAAGTGAAACATGGTGGTGGCAGCATCATGCTGTGGGGATGTTTTTCAGCAGCAGGGATAGGGAAAATGGTCAGAGTCAAGGGGAAGATGGATGGTGCAAAATACAGGGATATTCTTGAACAAACCCTGTTTCAGTCTGTCAGTCATTTGAGATCTGGAACAGAGGTTCAACTTCCAACAAGACAATGACCCAAAGCATACTGCTAAAGCAACACTCAATGTGGTTTAAGGGGAAATGTGTAAACATTTTGGAGTGGCATAGTCAAAGTCCAGACCTTAATCCAATTAAGAATTTGCGATCAAACTTGAAGATTGCTGTTCACCAGAGGAAACCATCTAACTTAAAGGAGCTGGAGTAGTTTTGCCTTGAGGAATGGGCAAAAATCCCCGGGGCAAGATGTGGAAAGCTCATAGAGACTTATCCAAAGCAACTTGCAGCTGTAATTGCCGCAAAAGAAGGCTCTACAAAGTACTGTTATTAAGGGGGTGAATAGTTATGCACACTGAAGTTTTCAGTTATTTTGTCCTATTTGTTGTTTGCTTCAGAATTAAAACAAAACCAAATGTTTAGAATTTGTTCTTTACATGAACTGATGCAAAACCTCAAAAAAACTGAGACATTTAAGGTTGTGAGGTAGCAAAACACGAAAAATGCCAATGGGGATGAATACTTTCGCAAGCCACAATATTTTTGATAACCAGCAAAGGTAAAGTAGAAATCTGTGAGCTGATATTATCAGGCAGATAAGGTCCATGGTTATTGGGCCCTTCTCAGCCTAAAAATATCAGCCATCAACCTCCCCAGGAGTGGCACATCCCATTAGCGGTGCTATTTCTGGCGCTCCGCCATGGCCCTTCTTGATTGTCCCTGTGTTGGCAATCAGGAAAATAGTAGTTCAGTTGATGTCAACTGTGATTTGTCCAAAAGCACAGCTGATATCAACCCCTGGTGTTAGTAATGGAGAGGTGTCTATCAGACAATACCATTACTAACCCAGTAATCAAAAAAAATACACATACCAAAAAATGCATTATTGGAATAAACACACCCCCACACTTTCCCTGTTCACCAATTTATAAAAAAATGAAAGTCCGACATAGTCCAGCTCTTCCCACGACATTCCCCGATTCCGTCGTTAAAAGACTAAAGAGATTTGTTCTTGAGTCTCCATAGGCTTTTAGCTGCAGCCACTCCCAGCTCACACTGCACTCTGTGAAACCCGGTGGCTCTGAACACTGGTGATGTCAGTAACTATAGTGCTCTTCAGAGTCGCTAAGTCTCAAAGAGGGCAGCGTGAATCGGCGACTCTGATGTGCGGTAACATTACTGATGTCACCAATGTTCAAAACTGCCAGGTTTCGCGGAGCACAGCCTGAGCCGGGAGTGGCTTTTGCTAAAGCCTATTGAGCTTCAGAACAAGGCTCAATAGGCTTTTAACCCATTAACGACCTTAAGATTTTCTGGTTTTGTTCTATGTTCCCCTTCTTCCCAGAAGTATAACTTTTTTATTTTTCCTTCAATGTGGCCATGTGAGGGCGTGTTTTTTGCGAGACGACTTGTACTTTTGAACAACACCATTAATTTTACCATATAGTGTATCAGAAAACGGTAAAAATTCCAAGTGTGGTGAAATTGCAAAAAAGTGCAATTCCACAATTGTTTTTTCTTTTTACCATGTTCACTAAATACTAAATCTGAACTGCCATTTTGATTCTTTAGGTCATTACAAGTTTTCAGATACCAAATATGTATAGGTTTTTTTAATTTATTTAAGTGGTGAAAAAAATCCAAAGATTGTAAAAAAAAATAAATAAATAAAAAATGGCACCATTTCCGACACTCGTGGCATCTCTATTTTTAGGCTATGGGACTGGGTGAGGGCTTATTTTTTGTGCACCAACCTGATGTTTTTATCTATACCATTTTGGGTTAGATATGATATTCTGATCACCTGTTATTGCATTTTATTGCAATGTTGTGGCAATCAAAAAAACATAATTCTTGCGTTTTGATGTGTTTTCTGATTATGCCGTTTACTAATCGGATTAATTCTTGTTATATTTCGATAGATTGGGCAGGTCTGAACTCGGCAATACCAAATGTGTATTATTTTTATTGTTTTTCTTTGTATGGGGGCAAAAGGGGGGCGATTTGAACTTTTATATATTATTTTTATATATATTTTTTAATATTTTGAAAAACATTTCAATAGTCCCCTTAGGAGTTTGAAACTGAGATCATCTGATCGCTTCTGCTACACATAGCAGGTCTATGCTATGCTATGTGTAGCAGAATTGATCATCTGCAATGAACACCGGCCAAAGGGCGGCGCTCATAGCAGATTAGCAATGACAATCAGAGGTCTCCTTCAGACCCCGGGTTGTTATTCCAAGCCATCGGCTCCCCGCAATCATGTAACAGAGGTGCTGATGGGTGGAGCGAGTGACGAGCATCCGGTTTACGTGAGTTAAATGCTGCTGTCAGAGCCACCTGTGGCTGTTAGGGGCACATGACAGCTGATCAGATCAGCTGTCATGTGCCTGAAAACATGCAGGCTCAGCCTCGGAGCCGGCATCAAATGCTGGGACAGGACCTTTGATGGACCTATATGTCATAGGTCATGAACGGGTTAATGGTGGAATTGGAGAACATCGAGAGAAGCGCTGGACTTCGTCGGACCGGCGTGGGACCCTTATTTTCTAATAAATTGATGAACGAGGGACATTGTCTGTTTTTATTTTTCTCCTTTTATGTTTTTCAGGTTTCTGTTTGCGGACTATGTCAGATTCCCTGAACTACGTTGGACCTGTATGATTTTTTTTCAAATAAATTGGTGAATCAAGGAAAGTATTCAAATAAAGTATTTTTTGGTATGTGTGTATTTTTTTTATTACTTGGTTAGTAATGGGGGTGTCTGTTAGACACCTCTCCATTACTAATATCAGGGCTTGATGGTAGCTGTACTTTTTGGCAATTCACAGCTGACATCAACCCCAACTGCCATTACCCTGATTGTCAAAGCACCAGGGAAATAAAAAAAAGATGGGCAAAGAGCCAGAATTGATGCATCTAAGAAGCCAGAAGATCACGGCGTCTGGTTACACAAACTCCTGCACTGATTAGAACTGCTTCACCATTGTATTACACAGTGCAGGTTTTCCTTGCTCTGTCATTGCAAGGGTTAATCATTTCAGTTAATCTCCTGAAACTCACCTTCCTGACTTGTCTCAGCTGTACTGAGTTGGCCCCTCCCCTCTGGTATATATGCTTGCCACTGGCACTTGGGAGTTGCCAGTGATAGTTACAACTTCCTGGTTTGATGGTGAAGGAGAGTTCTGAATTAGTAGCAGTTGGCTGGTGTAGTTTACCAGAAATATCTATGTGGATTTGGTATTGTGTGTTTATCCTGTTCCTCTCCCATTTGGTTTACCCCTCCTATTGTTCCATTGATTTTCACTCTGTTGATTTGTGAGCACTAGTGATGAGCGAATTTGTTTGTAATCCGAACTTAAAACTTAAATTCGACACAAATATGGGACATTCGGATTCATGATTGGAAATGCAAGCAAAATTTCTTAAATTTGGGAAAAATCGGCAACGTTCGGCGAATAGATGCGGGAACGTGATTGCGGGGCAACTACAGCGTTTTTCACAGTTTTGCTAGCATAGTGCTTGTGTATGATGAGCGAGGGGATGTGGTAGATGAGTGGGGGGGCTGGTGATAGCTCAGAACAGGTCAGATCAGCGGCGCACTTGTAATTTTTTTTCCTTCATGTAAGCGGTTACTTTAAGTCAGGAAAGTGCGACTAGCCAATCAGAGCGCAGGATGCATTCACACTGTCCAGACACAAGGGCTTCTGCAATTGGCTGCTGAAATCACATGTCCTCCGTATATAAAAACCAGCAATGTTCCCTCAGTGCCATTTTATCCATGTCACTTCTGGAGACAGACGCTGCTCAGTGTGCTCCTCCTGTGTAATGAGAGATATTAGATAGATGGGTGCTTCTGTGGAAGTCAGATAGTGTAGATAAGTCCTGTGCTGTGTACCTGTTCAATCAACCTTGCAGCACATTTTTTTGTGCAATTACATGAGATTCTAGCAGAAAGAGCAGGGCCCATGCCATAAAACAGTGTTGTGCACCGGTTGTACTGTGCCCCATGCAGGAGTATACCTTCAATCTATTTTTGCACTTGCTAATGTGATAAAGCAAGCAAGCCCTTGTAGGCCACTTTTTGATTTTGTGGGGTTGAAATTCAGCTATCTGCAGAGGTTGTCAGTGCAGAGCTTCTGAGTGCAGAGCACAAAAAACTTTTTTTTTCATTTGCTAATGTGATAGTGCAAGCTGTGTTAGCCCAGTTTGTCATTTTTTGGTGAGTGAACTTCAGCTGTATGCACAGTAAAACAAATATATATATTTTTTGTCTTGCTAGGCACAGTCCAGCAAAAAAATTTTTGTGTGGCAAACGTGATAAACTCTGCTAAAAACCACCTAATATCTTAGTGGCAGTGAACCTCAGCTGTTTTCAGAGTAAAAAAATAGATATTTTCTGTTGCTAGGCAGAGTACTTCTTTTTTAATAAATTGGCAAAATTTTCTACATTTCTGTTTTTTTCAGTCAAGATGGGGTGAAGAGTGTACATTAATGAGAAAAAAATGAACTTTTTAGATTTTACCAAATGACTGCAATGAAACAAAGAGTGAAAAATTTAAAGGGGTCTGAATACTTTCCGTACCCACTGTATCTCCTATGTTATACAGGACTCATCCACAGTAAAAAAAATACTTTTTTCTGTTAGTAATGTGATACAGTAGGGGACATCTCAGTTTGTAATTGTTTGTAGCATATCTCCTATGTTATACAGGCCTCATCCACAGTAAAAAAAAATACTTTGTTCGGTTCCTAATGTTACACAGCAGGGACATCTCGGTTGGAAATAGTTTGGAGAATATCTCCTATGTTATACAGGCCTCATCCACACTAAAAAAATGCTTTGTTCTGTTAGTAACGTTATACAGCAAGCCATATCTTACCTTGTCATTTAGTGCCGCTGAAATTCAGGTGTGTGCAGAGCTGTTGCAGAGGAAAAAAATCTAATTTTGTTTTAGTAATAGCGTGCTCCTACGACAGTATCTGAGCAACATGAGTGGGAAAAAGAGAGCCCGTGGTGGAAGGGGGAATAGGCTTGGTGTTCAAGGTATACATGGGGTAGGTGGTAATGTTACTGAAAACACTAGTGAACCAACACCGTCATGTCCTTTCCGAAGACAACTGACAACTTCTGTTAGTGAACGGGCTACTCCACTTCCTTTCTTTGGCAGCCGCACAGTGATACACCTTGTTGATAAGCGACAGAAAGAGCAGATGCTCCAGTGGATGGCAAGCGCTGCTTAAGTGGCACCTATTCTTCTACCTCCACCTTATAATCACACACAGTACAGTCCACAGAGGTGGCACCCCAATTACCCTTGCTTCCCCCCATGTCACAAATGTCCAAGTGCCCAACTGACTGTAGTGAACCACAGATGGGTGAGTCTGTAGAACTGTTCACTAGTGATGATGAGCGAACGTGCTCGCCAATACTCGGTACTCGTCCGAGCATCACTGTGCTCGACAAGCTCGGTGAGTATTTCTGGGTTGCTTGGGTGGGAGCTTGGGTCCCCGCCCTGCATGTTTATCGCTCTTTAAAGAACCAATGAACGTGCAGGGATTGCTTTACATGCACTGTAATGCCGTAGCCATGTTGGTTGTGGCATTACAGTGATTGGCTGGCCGCATAGCGTCATCAGGTCTATTTAAGACCCGATGACGCTAGGCTCGTCACAGTCTACCCCAGAAACAGGCAGAGTAGGGAGAGCTGCTGCTGAGTTAGGGAGAGATTTGCATGTTTATAGTTAATAAAAGTAGTTAAGATGGATATATAGATGTGCTGTGAAATAACAGTCCTTCTGAGGACTAATCCAGATGCATATATTCAGTAGTGATATCAGGAGTTAGGCAGGCAGGCAGGGTTTGTGGCAGACAGCAGTGCATACAGCACAAGAGGGTCCATTGCACGTTCTGACTGATCCTGCTGTTACAGATATTTGTAGACCAAGGTATCAGGGCTAATTTTTTTTTTATCTCATCCTGATTATTTGCTTAAAAAGCAATCCAATGTATACCTTTATTTCTGCTCCATTTGCGTGTTAGCACTGCAGAATACAGCCAGATCCTTTCCATATTACAGTGATTAAAATCCAGAATATTGTAGTGAACATGGAAAATATTGGTCTTCATTTACAGTTTGTTGCAGTGTGTCAGTGAAGCTATTCACACGAGGTCACTGTGAAGAATGGTATTAGTAAACTACAGGCCCGCTATTTAAAACCGTAGTTATCTGTCAGACGTATTACATATAACTGCAGTCTGAATTCAGCCATTTCTGGCCTCTATTTACATTTTGTTTCAGTATGTCAGTGAAACTATTCACACGAGGTCGCTGTGAAGAATAGTAACCTACAGGCCCGCTATTTAAAACCGTGGTTGTCCGTTAGACATATCACATATAACTGCTGTCCAAATTCAGCCATTTGTAGTGAACGTGGAAAATATTGTCTTCCATTTAAAATGCGCAAGGTGCGTGGCAAGAGATGGGGAAGTGGACGTGATGGTAATGGTGCATACAGAGGCCGCGGCCAAGCTGAAATTGTGCCACAACAAACACCTGTATCTTGTTGCTCGACCTTCCTGTCCCAATTCCTAGGGGACCGCAGAACATCACTATTGAACACAGAGCAGTGTCAAAAGGTTGTTGGTTGGAGAGAAGATAATGCTTCCAGTCACTTTGCCACCACCACCACCACCCTGCCTTCCACACGGTCAAGTCTCAGTAGCCGTGAGTCTGGACCGCATATTTCTCACCCTGATCCTCCTTCCTCCCACCATGCTGAGTGCCCGGAGACAACTGATGGCAAACTTGGACACTCAGAAGAGCTGTTCACTTTTCCATTTATAGATTCAGGCCTCTCTCCCATCCAGCTTAAAGCAGGTTAAGAGAATGCGTGTAGCGATGACGAAATATTTGAGAAGCCACGGTCACACGAAGGCAACGGTGGGAAAGTGCAATTACTGTCGCAAGAGGTGGATGATGATGAGACACAATTGCCAGAAAGTCAGGAGGAGGACAAGGGTGCGTAAGTGGAAGACGAGGTGGTGAACGATAAAGTAAATGACACAACCTGACAGGGGGACATGCAGAGCAAGGACAGTAGCACACAGGGGGATGGAGGCATAGCACCACAACAGGCAGAAAGAAGCAGTGTAGTGGACACAGACACAAGGCGGGGAAGCGTTCCCCATAACAGCAACACGACGGAAGTTGCCAGTACAACTGTTAGGTCTTCCTGAGTCTGGTTGTTCTTTAAAGAGTCTGCAGATAACCCCAAAAAGGCCATTTGCACCACCTGCCAGGCCAGCATCAGCAGGGGTAGCAAAACTAGTAGCCTGACCACCACCTGCATGATCAGGCACATGGCAGCAAAGCACCCGACTATGAGGGCCATACCTCTGGGTCCAGCAACAGTGTCTGCGGGTGACACCACTGCTTCTTCCGCTGTTGTGCATGCACGCCAATCCCCTGTCCATGGCGCATGCCAAGATGCCTCCTGCCCTGCTCCTGTCGTTGCATACTCTAAACTAGCACCATCAGCAAGCACTTCCACGTCCTTGCTCCAGTGCAGCATTAAGTTGTCCCTACCCCTGTCCTTGAAATGCAAGCGCAAATATGCAGCCAACGCCCCACAGGCCGCACTACTAAATTCACACATTTTGTGAATGCTTGCGCTCGAAAAGTTGCATTTTAGGCTCGTGGAGACAGAAGCTTTCCGCAACCTGATGGTGGTGGACATCCCTCGGTACTCAATCCCCAGCCGCCACTATTTTTCCCTGTGTGCAGTCCCTGGATAACACGAGCATGTGTCTCACAACAGTAGCCATTCCCTCAACCATGCAGTTACTGGGAAAGTCCACCTAACCACGGACATGTGGACAAGTGCTTGTGGGCAGGGACGGTACATCTCGCTGATGGCACACTGGGTTAATATAGTAGAAGATGGGACCTTGGGATGGAACACATCCTCTCGAAGCCGAGGATTGTGGGCCCTGGGTCAATCAGGGCTGCCCCCACATTCTACAGCCTCTGCACCTCCTCCTCTTCAGCCTCCATATCCAAAATGACCACATCAGTAACAAGCTGGAAGCACTGCAGCACTGCCTCGGCCAAGCGGAAACAGGCTGTGCTGAAGCTAATATTCTTAGGTGACAAACTGCACAATGCTGAAGAATTGTGGACAGCTCTGAAAGAGCAGGCAGATCTGTGGCTGACACCGCTGAACCTACAGCCAGGCATGGTCATGTGTGACAATGGCCGGAACCTGGTGGCGGCTCTGAAGAGCTCACACACGTACCATGCCTGGCCCATGTGCTTAACCTCGTGGTTCAGCGGTTTCTCAAAACCTACCCAGATCTGCTGGATCTGCTTGTCAAAGTACGATGTGTGTATGCCCATTTTAGAAAGTCAGCTACAGCTTCCGCCGACCTTGACGTGCTTCAGCAGCATTTGCAGCTTCCAGCTCAATGACTGGTGTGCGATGTCCCCACGCATTGGAACTCTACATTGCAGATGTTGGGAAGGATTTGGGAGCAGAAGAGGGCAGTTGTTCACTACCAGCAACAACAAGGCCATCGGTATTCAGGTCAGACTCCACACATAAGATCTCAGGAGTGGACATGGATGTAAGACATCTGTACCATCCTCTAAAACTTTGAGGACTCCACCAAGATGGTGAGCGGCGATGATGCCATAATTAGCGTCACGATCCCGCTTCTCTATCTTCTGAAACACTCTCTGCTCACAATCAAAGAGGATGCATTGCAGGCGGAGCACGATGAGATGGAGCAAGGAACCATACAGGATGATTCCACACAGCCCAGCCTCATCTCATCCCAACATGGATTGGGTGACAATTAGGAAGAGGAGGAGGAGGAAGAACAGAAGCTTGTTCCTGCGCTATAGACGGTACTACCTGCACAAATGTCATACCGTCTGTTCAGCGTGCATAGCCTGAGGAAAGGGAGGTGGAAGATGAGGAGAATGAGGAGGAGAGCATGGTTTGTTGTCCTCTTGGTGAGGACACGGAAGTCTTGCCTGTTAGCAGTCTGACACACATGATTGAGTTTGTTACGCTGCCTTTCCCGTGACCCTCGCGATGTCCAATTTTTGGGTGACAGTCATTACTTGTTGGTGACACATCTAGACCCACGCTACAAGGAGAAATTTCTGTCTCTTATTCCCGTGCCGGACACGCCTAATAAAATGGGGCAGCACCAGAAGGCCCTTGTTGCAAAATTATTAAAAAAATTCAGTTTTCTCAGACCCTCCAATCACACAGGCCCTGATGCGCGGGGTACTCTCACAAGGAGGGAAAAGTTTGGGAAGATGGTGAGGGAGTATCTTGCTGACCGTACCAACATCCTCCGTAATTCCTCTGTGCCTTATAATTATTGGGTATCCAAGCTGGGCACGTGGCATGAACTGGCTCTCTACGACTTGGAGGTCCTGGTTTGCCCTGCTGCTAGCGTTTTGTCAGAGCGGGTTTTTAATGCCGCTGGTGGAATTATAACTGATAGGCGCATCTGCCTGTCAACTGAAAATGCTGACAGGCTGACTCTTACAAAAATGAAGAAGGTCTGGATTGGGCCAGACTTTTCAACACCACCAAATGATAGCAGCATAGCATAAACTTAAATCCAGTGGTTTTTTTTTGGGGAGGTCTAACTCTATTCCCATGCACCTCTGTCTTCACAAACAGACATGGGTATATACTTCCTGATTTTGTCTATTTGCTCATGTCCTCTTCATTCTCCTCATCCTCATTCTCTACCACCATATCTATCATATCACCATTAGTGTTGAGCGAGTATGTTCTATTAACCCTTTCGCCGAGTATGCTCGGGCCGAGCTCCGAGTATTTACAGCTGTTCGGTGATAAATTTAAATAGCTCCCATGCGCATGATTTGCAACTGTTTGACAGCTTTATTACATGTGAGGAATGTGTAAGAATTAAATATTTCTCACATGTATTAAAGCTTTCAAACAGTTGCATATCATGCACACGGGAGCGATTTAAACTTATCACCGAGCAGCTGTAAATACTCGGAGCTCGGCCCGAGCATACTCGGAACAGAACATACTAATCACCATATCTATGTCTCTTGCAAAGAGCATTTGAGTGCCTCCAAATTTTTGGCAGCTGTTGCACTCATTGCATAGGCAAACAGAATGGGAGACCCACTTCCTATTAATGGTAGTGTTGAGCCACCCCCTTAGTGTTCGAGTTCGGTTCGGTTCGTCGAACACCCGTGTGTTCGCCGAACTGTTCGTCGAACACCTTCGAACACCGTTAAAACCAATGGCAGGCAAACAAAAACACATAGAAACACATAGAAAACACCTTCAAAGGTGTCCAAAAGCTGACAAACTGCTCAGAAGACACAACTAACACATGGAAAAGTGACAAGTACATATAGTCATGCGAAAAGAAAAGAGGTGGAGGAGTAAAAGGAGGGGGAGACACAGATATAGGCATGTCATGCCCTTCTAAAATCCAAAAAGTGAGAAGCCGACACGTTCAGTCCGCTCCTGCCCGTGCCACCTCCGTGTCGCCGGGTTTGTGCCAGAGCTGCGGTGAACCCTGACGGCCAGCCCCCCTCTCCCAATACTGGTGCCTGTCCGCTGGTGGGTCGAGCGAGCCCCCCTGTGGTGGAGGCAGCTCTAAGCTTTTTAATTTAAATTGTCTCTCTAATTTGAATAAATACACTTTAAATCCATTTACAAGGATCTATTGGAGGGCAAGTCTCATGCCAGCAGCCGCGTAATTCCAGCTCCAGTAGCGTCCACTAAAGCTGCTGCAGTTAAAAAGCTTTTATAAGGATCGAGCTCGGCTGTCCACCGCAAGGCATCCTACTGCCAGTCCGAGCCCCTATGCCTTGGGGTGCCTCCTGATGCTCTTCACTGAGTATCCCGTGGTCCCGAAGCATTTCCTTTGAAAAAATGAAGTGTCCAAACTACAGGTGGTGTAGCTTGCTTAACAGCCGGGATAATCCGCTGACTAGCAGACCCTGCTACTAGGCACAAAGTATTTCCTGGGCTAGATGCAGTTAAAAATTTGTAATTAGATACTCTCATTGGATGCTGAGAAAGCATTCCATAGAGTCTCCTGGCACGCCATATATGATTCTCTTAAAAAGCTTGGGGTAGGGGTCTAGGGGACCCTTTTATAGCCTAAATCACGGCCCTGTATCGCAATACGTCACCTAGGCTGAAGATAAATGGAACTGTAGCACCCTGAGGGCTCGGTTGCTACAGAGGTATTGCACCTCACCCAGAGGTGTGATATCTCACTCTCAGGTAAGGATGTAGTGTGGATCAGGACCCGACACCTGCATGCATTACACCACATTGCCGTGGGGTAGGGCGACCAATATGCCCCTGAGATGGGCACGACAGTCCCTGTCCCTGGCTGGAGTGGGGGGAGGGAACACTGAGGAAGGGGAACCCTGTAGTGCAGGAGCAGGGAGGAAGCAGTTCCTGGGTGCATTGAGAAGGGAATATAAAAGGTGGGCACCATCTTAGTTCAGTGCAGAGAAGTCTGAGCAGAAGTGGCAGGGAGCAGGGGCTCTGAATGAGCTCTGCTCAGGAGGCGGGCCTAGTAACAGAGGCCCAGGCCTGGAAGAGGGAGAAGGAAGGAAGAGGAGCGGAGAAGGCTCCAGGAATGAGGAACGAAGGGATCTCAGGGGTGCGGACGGGCGAGTCGCCACCGCACGCCCGAATCCACCTGCGTGGAGGGGTCAGGCCAAAGGGGGAAACCGGTCCCCGAAACTAGTGGAGGCAGGAAACGACCCTCAGCTAGAAACAGGAGGCTGTGACATTTTATGTGGCGCAGCCCCTCGCTACACCCGCTAGGAAGGCACCACATAGGGTCAGGGAAACTGGCGCCAAGTTTACCAAGAGGAGGCCCGAGGCAGCCGGACAGAAGGGTTGGTAAGAAAGGCCAGACAAAGGACACACAAAGGGGGTCCTGTGAAGTGCTCCAAAGTTATCTGGGAGTTGTCTGAGCCCCTCACCTGGTGAGCACAGTACGACGTGGGCAGCCGTTACCTGCAGACGTGGTCTGGATAATAAGAACTGTGAGTAAAGGCCCTGGACTGCATCACTGACTCCGTGTCATTACTGCTGCTGCCCTGCACCATCACCCCCATCCTCCGCATACACTGCCCTGAGGCTATACTCCTCCCGTGGGGAGTTATGCTACGCTCTGCTGCACCCACAACACCAGCCTCAGCGGTCTGCCCTGGAGCGGCGGTTCACTCTGACCGCAATCCACGGGTGGCGTAGTCGGACATTTAAACATCAAAACCACATAAAGTTTTCCGCCACTGGTTTGACCGCCCTGAGCCACGGAACCGGGTTGCCGCCACGGAGACTACAACCACCAGCATCCACCAAAAAGGGTCCGGCTCCGGGCGTCCCAAGGCCCAGGGGGCGCGTCAGAACATTTTCATCACCTTTCACAATCACCAATGGGACAAGGCAGGGATGTTCTCTGTCCCCTCTCTTATACATCCTAGTGACGGAGCACCTGCTCTCATCAATTCGCCATAACCCCAATATTAGGTGGATTGAGGTGGGAGGCACCGAGTACAAGTGCTCTCTATTTGCTGATGATGTCCTAGTATATATCACTCAATCACATATATCCATCCATGCTGTTATGGCTGAAATAGATCACTTTGTTACATGGTCAAATTTTAAAATCAATGCAGCGAAGTCTGAGGCCCTCGATGTCTCCCTCCCCAAATCCATATAGGATTCCATCCAGTCCAACTTTCCCTTTGCCTGGCCCTCACAGGGTATCAAATACTTAGGAATTCCTATTCATAGAGACCTCTCCCATCTATGTTATCTTAATTTTGGGCCCTTTATTGAACAACTCCATACAGACCACGGTTGGCAAGTTAGAACTGTAAGATTCACTACGTGAACCACTGGTGTTTTGTGGAAAAGCACATGTACACTGTGTTCCAAATTATTATGCAAAAAGTGTTTAGGAGTGATAAGGGAAGAATTTGTTTGTTTGTCAGTTAAACTCATTGATGGTGATGTGTGTCAGGGCTCTTTATATCACTGTAAGCAATTGCAGACACCTGTGCTAATTAGTTTGGCAGGTGTGTCCAATGAAAGGCAAGACTACTTAAGAAGGCTGTCTCACATTATTAAGCAGCCTACATTTTCTGCCAAAATGGGAAAGAAAAAGGATGTGTCGGCTGCTGAGAAGCAACAAATTGTGGAGTGTTTAGGTCAAGGCATGACTACAATCAACATTGTGCGATGATCAGGATGAAGTGTCTTGGCAATCAAGAAGTATGTAGCTGATTCACAGTACACACGTGTGCGTGCTGATAAGGGCAAATTGAGGACTCTTTCCTACAGGCAATTACGTCAGGTTGAAAGAGCAGCGGCAAAAAAGCCTTGTCATAGCAGCAGACAAGTTTTTGAAGCTGCTTGTGCCTCCAACGTCCCCCGAACAACAAGATGCAGGGTCCTTCAGAGGTTTGCAGCTGTGCATACGCCATCCTGTCGACCTCCTCTATCCACTTCACACAAGCAGAAACGGCTCCAGTGGGCCAAACATTACATGAAGACTGATTTCAAAACTGTTTTGTTCACGGATGAGTGCCGTGCAGCGCTCGATGGTCCAGATGGATGGAGTGGAGGATGGCTGGTTGATGGACACCCCACGCAAACACGGCTACAGCGCCAACAAGGAGGAGGTGGAGTAATGTTTTGGGCTGGAATCATGGGGAGAGAGATTGTCGGCCCCTTTAGGATCCCTGAAGGCGCTAAAGATGAACTCCATAATGTATGTGGATTTTCTCAAACAGCACTTCCTGCCATGGTTCAAGAAGAAGAACCGTGTATTTCACAGCAAGATCATTTTTCTGCATGATAATGCACCATCTCATGCTGCACATAAAACATCTGCATCTCTGGCTGATATGGGCATAAAAGGGGACAAACTTATGGTGTGACCCCCATGCTCCCCTGACCTCTACCCCATTCAGAACCTTTGGAGCATCATTAAAAGGAGTGTCTATGATGGCGGGAGGCAGTTCACATCTAAGCAACAGCTCTGGGAGGGTATTCTGTCCTCATGCAAAACAATTGAAGCAGAAACCATCCAAAACCTGACAAATTCAATGGACGAGAGAGTTCAGAAGCTCCTTTCGAACAAGGGGTCCTATGTGAAAATGTAACATCACCTAGAATAAAGTTTTGAGTTGAAAACTGTTTGATTTCAGTTTCTAACAACCTGCTAATGCTTATAATTTCAAAAATGACCATTTTTTTGGTCTTTATTAAAATGAAAAGGTTGATCGAAAAGTTTGGGGGATCTAAGAGTGTGGCAACCCAGTAGTCATGATTACTTCGAATTCTGACAATATGAGGGTCATGCTGCAGGTAGTGCAGCAAGAAGGCACTTATGTGTCTTGCGCATCTCGGAGCCCCAAAATTATTTTCCGGGCTAGATGCAGCTAAAAATTATTATTAATTTTAAATCTGGTGAAGCTTTAGTATAGATGGCCTAATAGGATCAGTGCTGCACACTGCTACAAAGCCCAAATTATTTTCCAGTCAAGATACAGATAAACATGATTAGTAATTTTAAATCTGGTGGAGCTTATTATAGATGGCCTAATAGAATCAGTGCTGCACACTGCTACAAAGCCCAAATTATTTTCCAGCCAAGATACAGATAAACATGATTAGTAATTTGAAAGCTTAAAACGGTTGGTAGGGTGATTTTAACCAATCATCGAGCTTTTACTCTCCCCAGGATGACACAGGGGTAGAAAAGTCGTTTCGGATCCATGATTTGTTCATCTTTATGAACGTGAGTCTGTCTACATTATCAGTGGAGAGCCGCGTGTGCTTATCTGTCAGCACACCACCAGCAGCGCTGAACACACGTTCAGACAGAACGCTGGCTGCGGGGCATGACAAGATCTCCAAGGCGTAAGTGGCTAGCTCCGGCCATTTATCCAGATTGGAAGCCCAAAAAGAGCAAGGGTCCAGTGACACAGTCGTGGCTTCAATGTTTACTTGGAGATACTCCTGTACCATCGTCTCTAGGCGTTGACTATGTGTCAGACTTCTTGTCTCCTGTGGCCTTGCAAAGGATGGGCTAAAAAAGTGGTGAAATGATTCCGCAAAATTGATGTTACCAGCAGATACTGTGGTTCTGTTACGGTTTGAGTGCTGAACACTTGACGGTCCCACGGTTGGCAAGTTGGAACTGTGAGATTCACTACGTGCACCACTGGTATTTTGTGGAAAAGCACATGTAAGATTCTGCAACAGTCTCTGCTGATACTCCTGCATGCGTGCATCCCTTTCTATGGCAGGAATAATTTCTGCAAATTTACTTTTGTACCGGGGATCTAACAGTGTGGCAACCCAGTAGTCAGGATTATTTCTAATTCTCACAATTCGAGGGTCATGTTGCAGGTAGTGCAGCAAGAAGGCACTCATGTGTGTTGCGCATCCAGGAGCACCAAGTCCCTGTTGTGTTGGTGGCGAGGTAACAATCATGCTTCCTTCCTCTGTCCTCTCCCCCCAACCTCGCACAACAGAAATGTGATCAAGGTCTCCCTCATCTGATGAGTCTTCCATCAGTTCGTCCTCCACTTCTTCCTGGGCTCCTGCACCTTCCTCACTAGTTTGGCTGCTACCATGCGCCCTGGTAAAACCATCTCCCCCACCCTCACATGCCTGCCGCCTTGGTGCTGCCGACCGTCTGGACCTTGCAGATGTTAGCCCTTCCGCATACAACTCCTCCTCCTCTACTTCCTCCACCTCCTCTTGTGCCACCACCTGACTCCGAATTCTGTTTAACATGTGCTCCAGCATGTAAATCACCGGAATAGTCATGCTGATAATGGCATCGTCAGCACTAAACATCTTCGTCGCCATTTCAAAACTGTGCAGAAGGGTGCATAGGTCCCTGATCTGAGACCACACCTCCAGCGTGATTTGCCCCACCTCTGGATCTCGTTGGCCCAGGCTATACGTCAGAACGTATTGCACCAGGGCTTGTCGGTGCTGCCACAGTCGCTGCAACATGTGCAGAGTTGAATTCCACCGGGTAGGCACATCGCATTTTAGCCGGTGAAGTGGCAGGCCCAATGACTTCTGTAGAGGTGTATGTCGCTGAGCTGCGGGATGCGAACGGCGAAAGTGAGCACACAGCGACCGTGCCCTCTGCAGAAGGCCATCTAGTCTGGGATAGTGGGCTAAAAATTGCTGGACAACCAGGTTCAACACGTGAGCCATACAAGGCACGTGTGTGACATTGCCCTGGCGAAGGGCCGCACCCAGGTTTGCAGCATTGTCGCACACGGCCTTCCCTGGTTTCAGGTCCAGTGGAGACAACCATTCATGAAATTGGTTCTCCAGAGCTGACCACAACTCCTCAGCTGTGTGACTCACATTTCCCAGACATTTCAATGTAAAAACCACCTGATGACGTTGAGCCCTACTGCCAGCATAGTAAGGAGGTGTGCAGGATCCCTTCTGCGCAGTTAGAAAGCTTGTGGCATGACCAGACAGGCTTTGGGTGCAGGTGGAAGACCGAGAGGAGGTTGAGGAGGCAGAAGCAGTGGAGGAACTTTGACATAAAGAGGATTGACGCACAACTCGTGGGGACGGCAAGACTTGGACAGCAGCCCCTTGTCCTGCTGTCACCATAGTTACCCAGTGCCCAGTCAGCGACATGTAACGCCCCTGTCCATGCCTACTCGTCCAAGTGTCTGTGGTGAAATGCACCCTGTCACACACAGAGTTTCTCAAAGAAGCGGTGATGTTGTGTGCGACATGCTGGTGGAGCGCAGGCACACCTTTCTTTGAGAAGTAGTGCCGACTGGGCATCTGGTACTGGGGCACTGCGACGGACATAAGGTCTCGAAAATCCTCTGTGTCCACCAGGCGGAAAGGCAGCATTTCTGTAGCCAAGAACTTGCAGATGGTGAAATTCAACCTCTTAGCTTTCTCATGGCTAGGAGGAAATGGTCTTTTACTTGTCCACATCTGAGGGACCGAGGGCTGGCTATTGTGCTTAGACGGGGTTGATAAGGGTGTCCCCGGTAAACTGCCGGTCTGTGAGGAAGATGCAGGCGGACATGTTAGGTTGCCTTGATCCAAAGGTGGTGCTATCGATGTCAGACAGCGCTCAACACCAGCTGGTGTTACCACCTCCAAAGAAAATGATGACCTGCCAATCACGCTGGCTGTTGCGGGTAAAGAGGTGGCAGGTCTGCGCCCCAAAACAGGTGTGACTGCTGTCCCCCCAGTCACAGAGGATGAAGAGGCCGCAGATGCACAAGATATGGCAGACGGTGGTTGGCCCGGCCGGCTAGGCCGCATTGTAGCACACTGAGCTTCCCACTGCAACTTATGCTTCATGTCCATGTGCCGGTTCATGCATGAAGTACTCAAACTATGTATTTTTTGGCCTCTACTTAGCTTTTGCTGACAAATGTTACAGATAACTAGAGATGAGCGTTGTTCTACTCGAACTGTTCGCCAATCTCAAATTCGAGCTATTTTGGGCGGTGTTCGAGCCGTTCGGCGAACACAAACAATTTGAGAAAAATTCGGCTGTTCGAGGTTATGTTCGATAACTGTTCGTGCACCAAAATCATAACTGGATTTTTTCTCAGTAATGATGAAAATTAATGTTAATACGCAGTTTGAGTGTACAGCGGGGTGGGGGGAGGGGCAGGGGATAGATCTCTGCAGGAACAATGAAGATCTCCATTTTTTTTTCTCTTTCCCGCATTTACAGTGGGGAAGTGCAATCTGTCAGCTTATCAGCAGCGCACACACGGAGCGAAGTGCTTTTTTTCACACAAGCAAGGGCATGTGTCATTGGCAGTGTATGTCACATGTCCTTGCCCTATAAGACCAAGCCATTTTCCCCGTCGCCACCATTTTCTCACTGCTGCAGCTGCGTGTTAGACGGCACCGCTGTTGCTGTGTGCGCTATACCTTGTTAATTTCAAGCCAATTTTCGCACAAATCTACAGATAGCTTGGGAGTAGGGAATAGTTGTGATTGCAGTCCTTTTAAGGACTAGGTTACAGCATTTCCTACGACTTTTATCAGGGAGTTCTGTGCTCTTAAATAGATAGGTTGTGGGAGTAAAGACTAATTGTAATTGGAGTCCTTTTCAGGACTAGGTTACATGAGTTCCTATCAGTTTTTGCCAGGCAGGTCTGTGCCAGTGCTGTGCAAGTTTTTTTCACAGCATTTGGCTGAATCTAGCAAAGCTAATCCTTTTTGGCCTATTTCAAAGTGTGTTAGTCAGTGGAGTAGCCTATCTGTGTTGCAAGATATACCACCTGTGTATAGAATACCAATTTTTTTACTGCACCTAGTGAAGTAAAATCTTTTGGGCATAGCATCATTCTATTAGTCCATCTATAATGACCTCCATCAGGTTGGAAATTAAAACTAATTTTTATCTGCATCTACAGTACCTCTGAAAAAATATTTGGGCTTCTAGCAGTGTGTGGGACTTGTTCTATTAGTCCATCTATACTGACCTCCATCAGGTTGCAAACTGAATATATTTTTTTCTGCATCTACCTCTGAAAAAATATTGGGCTTCTAGCTGTGTGTGGGTCTTGTTCTATTAATCCATCTATACTGACCTCCATCAGGTTGCAAACTGAATATAATTTTTTTCTGCATCTAGCTCTGAAAAAATATTTGGCCTTCTAGTAGTGTGTCGGACTTTCTCTATTAGTCCATCTATACTGACCTCCATCAGGTTGCAAATTAAAACTAATTTTTATCTGCATCTACAGTACCTCTGAAAAAATATTTGGGCTTCTAGCTGTGTGTGGGACTTGTTGTATTAGTCCATCTATACTGACCTCCATCAAGTTGCAAACTGAATATATTTTTTTCTGCATCTACCTCTGAAAAAATATTTGGCCTTCTAGTAGTGTGTCGGACTTTCTCTATTAGTCCATCTATACTGACCTCCATCAGGTTGCAAATTAAAACTAATTTTTATCTGCATCTACAGTACCTCTGAAAAAATATTTGGGCTTCTAGCAGTGTGTGGGACTTGTTCTATTAGTCCATCTATACTGACCTCCATCAGGTTGCAAACTGAATATATTTTTTTCTGCATCTACCTCTGAAAAAATATTTGGCCTTCTAGTAGTGTGTCGGACTTTCTCTATTAGTCCATCTATACTGACCTCCATCAGGTTGCAAATTAAAACTAATTTTTATCTGCATCTACAGTACCTCTGAAAAAATATTTGGGCTTCTAGCAGTGTGTGGGACTTGTTCTATTAGTCCATCTATACTGACCTCCATCAGGTTGCAAACTGAATATATTTTTTTCTGCATCTACCTCTGAAAAAATATTTGGCCTTCTAGTAGTGTGTCGGACTTTCTCTATTAGTCCATCTATACTGACCTCCATCAGGTTGCAAATTAAAACTAATTTTTATCTGCATCTACAGTACCTCTGAAAAAATATTTGGGCTTCTAGCAGTGTGTGGGACTTGTTCTATTAGTCCATCTATACTGACCTCCATCAGGTTGCAAACTGAATATATTTTTTTCTGCATCTACCTCTGAAAAAATATTGGGCTTCTAGCTGTGTGTGGGTCTTGTTCTATTAATCCATCTATACTGACCTCCATCAGGTTGCAAACTGAATATATTTTTTTCTGCATCTACCTCTGAAAAAATATTTGGCCTTCTAGTAGTGTGTCGGACTTTCTCTATTAGTCCATCTATACTGACCTCCATCAGGTTGCAAATTAAAACTAATTTTTATCTGCATCTACAGTACCTCTGAAAAAATATTTGGGCTTCTAGCAGTGTGTGGGACTTGTTCTATTAGTCCATCTATACTGACCTCCATCAGGTTGCAAACTTAATATATTTTTTTCTGCATCTACCTCTGAAAAAATATTGGGCTTCTAGCTGTGTGTGGGTCTTGTTCTATTAATCCATCTATACTGACCTCCATCAGGTTGCAAACTGAATATATTTTTTTCTGCATCTACCTCTGAAAAAATATTTGGCCTTCTAGTAGTGTGTCGGACTTTCTCTATTAGTCCATCTATACTGACCTCCATCAGGTTGCAAATTAAAACTAATTTTTATCTGCATCTACAGTACCTCTGAAAAAATATTTGGGCTTCTAGCAGTGTGTGGGACTTGTTCTATTAGTCCATCTATACTGACCTCCATCAGGTTGCAAACTGAATATAGTTTTTTCTGCATCTACCTCTGAAAAAATATTGGGCTTCTAGCTGTGTGTGGGTCTTGTTCTATTAATCCATCTATACTGACCTCCATCAGGTTGCAAACTGAATATATTTTTTTCTGCATCTACCTCTGAAAAAATATTTGGCCTTCTAGTAGTGTGTCGGACTTTCTCTATTAGTCCATCTATACTGACCTCCATCAGGTTGCAAATTAAAACTAATTTTTATCTGCATCTACAGTACCTCTGAAAAAATATTTGGGCTTCTAGCAGTGTGTGGGACTTGTTCTATTAGTCCATCTATACTGACCTCCATCAGGTTGCAAACTGAATATATTTTTTTCTGCATCTACCTCTGAAAAAATATTTGGCCTTCTAGTAGTGTGTCGGACTTTCTCTATTAGTCCATCTATACTGACCTCCATCAGGTTGCAAATTAAAACTAATTTTTATCTGCATCTACAGTACCTCTGAAAAAATATTTGGGCTTCTAGCAGTGTGTGGGACTTGTTCTATTAGTCCATCTATACTGACCTCCATCAGGTTGCAAACTGAATATATTTTTTTCTGCATCTACCTCTGAAAAAATATTGGGCTTCTAGCTGTGTGTGGGTCTTGTTCTATTAATCCATCTATACTGACCTCCATCAGGTTGCAAACTGAATATATTTTTTTCTGCATCTACCTCTGAAAAAATATTTGGCCTTCTAGTAGTGTGTCGGACTTTCTCTATTAGTCCATCTATACTGACCTCCATCAGGTTGCAAATTAAAACTAATTTTTATCTGCATCTACAGTACCTCTGAAAAAATATTTGGGCTTCTAGCAGTGTGTGGGACTTGTTCTATTAGTCCATCTATACTGACCTCCATCAGGTTGCAAACTGAATATAGTTTTTTCTGCATCTACCTCTGAAAAAATATTGGGCTTCTAGCTGTGTGTGGGTCTTGTTCTATTAATCCATCTATACTGACCTCCATCAGGTTGCAAACTGAATATATTTTTTTCTGCATCTACCTCTGAAAAAATATTTGGCCTTCTAGTAGTGTGTCGGACTTTCTCTATTAGTCCATCTATACTGACCTCCATCAGGTTGCAAATTAAAACTAATTTTTATCTGCATCTACAGTACCTCTGAAAAAATATTTGGGCTTCTAGCAGTGTGTGGGACTTGTTCTATTAGTCCATCTATACTGACCTCCATCAGGTTGCAAACTGAATATAGTTTTTTCTGCATCTACCTCTGAAAAAATATTGGGCTTCTAGCTGTGTGTGGGTCTTGTTCTATTAATCCATCTATACTGACCTCCATCAGGTTGCAAACTGAATATATTTTTTTCTGCATCTACCTCTGAAAAAATATTTGGCCTTCTAGTAGTGTGTCGGACTTTCTCTATTAGTCCATCTATACTGACCTCCATCAGGTTGCAAATTAAAACTAATTTTTATCTGCATCTAGCTCTGAAAAAATATTTGGCCTTCTAGTAGTGTGTCGGACTTTCTCTATTAGTCCATCTATACTGACCTCCATCAGGTTGCAAATTAAAACTAATTTTTATCTGCATCTACAGTACCTCTGAAAAAATATTTGGGCTTCTAGCAGTGTGTGGGACTTGTTCTATTAGTCCATCTATACTGACCTCCATCAGGTTGCAAACTGAATATATTTTTTTCTGCATCTACCTCTGAAAAAATATTGGGCTTCTAGCTGTGTGTGGGTCTTGTTCTATTAATCCAGCTATACTGACCTCCATCAGGTTGCAAACTGAATATAATTTTTTTCTGCATCTAGCTCTGAAAAAATATTTGGCCTTCTAGTAGTGTGTCGGACTTTCTCTATTAGTCCATCTATACTGACCTCCATCAGGTTGCAAATTAAAACTAATTTTTATCTGCATCTACAGTACCTCTGAAAAAATATTTGGGCTTCTAGCTGTGTGTGGGACTTGTTGTATTAGTCCATCTATACTGACCTCCATCAGGTTGCAAACTGAATATATTTTTTTCTGCATCTACCTCTGAAAAAATATTTGGCCTTCTAGTAGTGTGTCGGACTTTCTCTATTAGTCCATCTATACTGACCTCCATCAGGTTGCAAATTAAAAATAATTTTTATCTGCATCTACAGTACCTCTGAAAAAATATTTGGGCTTCTAGCTGTGTGCGGGACTTGTTGTATTAGTCCATCTATACTGACCTCCATCAGGTTGCAAACTGAATATATTTTTTTCTGCATCTACCTCTGAAAAAATATTTGGCCTTCTAGTAGTGTGTCGGACTTTCTCTATTAGTCCATCTATACTGACCTCCATCAGGTTGCAAATTAAAAATAATTTTTATCTGCATCTACAGTACCTCTGAAAAAATATTTGGGCTTCTAGCTGTGTGCGGGACTTGTTGTATTAGTCCATCTATACTGACCTCCATCAGGTTGCAAATTCAAAATAATTTTTTTCTGCATCTAACCCAGCCAATAGTTTTGGCCTAATACCACAGTTTGGCCACTCAGCTCTGCTCGGTTACCATCCATTGTTTTTTTGTGCAAACAACTCCAGAGTTGTGAATTAGTTAACCACCAAAATGAGTGGAAAAAGGCCTGCTGCTGGTGGAAAGGGGAATAGGCGTGTTGGGAAGGGGAAAAAAGGTTGTGTCCGTGGGGTAGGTGTTAAAGCAACAGTAACATCTGCAGAAGAAAGACCATCTTCCAGCCAAACTAAAATGTCTACTTCTTTTAGCGGACAATGTGATAAGATCCCTTTCTTACGGCCACGCCAATCGCTACAAATTCCAGATGAGGCACAAAAATAGCAGGTGCTTCAACGGATATCAAGTGCTCCTTTAAGTGGGCTCTCCTCCACATCAACTTCAACATCACAAATACTCCAGTCCTCAAAGGTGTCACCCAAATCGCACTTGCTTCCTCACAGCTCCCAAATCTCCAGCTGCCCGTCTGAGTATGAGGTAGAACAGATGGTTGAGTCTGCAGAGCTGTTTACTCATACTATAGCCTGGGAATCAGAGGTCGACTCCAGCGCTTCTGTGAATCCAGACGAGGAAATGATCTGCACTAATGCCCAGAATCTTTATGAGTCGGATCCAGGACCAGACGCAGAAGGTTCTGACCATAATGTAGACCCTCATTCCCAAACTGTAACTCCTGTTGGTGGAGACAATGAGGAAGACGATGATAAGACTCAAATACCTGATTGGAGCGACAACTTTAGTTTTTGGTCAGGGCAGGAACAGGTTGGCTCTGAGGACGACGGGTGTGATAACGCACAGGGTGATGATGATGAGGTCGGAGATCCCACTTACTGTCAACCCACAGTCTGCCAAGAGATGAGGTCAGCAGAGGAGGTGGAGGAAGATGCTAGTGACGACGAGGTCAGGTTGCGCCTTCCTGGACAGAGACGTAGTACTGGAAGCACGTCAACAACTGCATCCTCAAGCACAACTCTGCCTCTCACCACAAGTCGTGGTGGCTCTTCAGGTCGCATGGGTGCTAAGCCTTGCATAGCCTGGGCATTTTTTCAGATCGATAAAGATGACCCAACTCGTGTTATCTGTAACATTTGTCAGCAAAAGCTAAGTAGAGGCCAAAAAATACATAGTTTGAGTACTTCATGCATGAACCGGCACATGGACATGAAGCATAAGTTGCAGTGGGAAGCTCAGTGTGCTACAATGCGGCCTAGCCGGCCGGGCCAACCTCCGTCTGCCATATCTTGTGCATCCGCGGCCTCTTCATCCTCTGTGACTGGGGGGACAGCAGTCACACCTGTTTTGGGGCGCAGACCTGCCACCTCTTTACCCGCAACAGCCAGCGTGATTGGCAGGTCATCATTTTCTTTGGAGGTGGTAACACCAGCTGGTGTTGAGCGCTGTCCGACATCGATAGCACCACCTTTGGATGAAGGCAACCTAACATGTCCGCCTGCATCTTCCTCACAGACCGGCAGTTTGCCGGGGACACCCTTATCAACCCCGTCTAAGCACAATAGCCAGCCCTCGGTCCCTCAGATGTGGACAAGTAAAAGACCATTTCCTCCTAGCCATGAGAAAGCTAAGAGGTTGAATTTCACCATCTGCAAGCTCTTGGCTACAGAAATGCTGCCTTTCCGCCTGGTGGACACAGAGGATTTTCGAGACCTTATGTCCATCGCAGTGCCCCAGTACCAGATGCCCAGTCGGCACTACTTCTCAAAGAAAGGTGTGCCTGCGCTCCACCAGCATGTCGCACACAACATCACCGCTTCTTTGAGAAACTCTGTGTGTGACAGGGTGCATTTCACCACAGACACTTGGATGAGTAGGCATGGACAGGGGCGTTACATGTCGCTGACTGGGCACTGGGTAACTATGGTGACAGCAGGACAAGGGGCTGCTGTCCAAGTCTTGCCGTCCCCACGAGTTGTGCGTCAATCCTCTTTATGTCAAAGTTCCTCCACTGCTTCTGCCTCCTCAACCTCCTCTCGGTCTTCCACCTGCACCCAAAGCCTGTCTGGTCATGCCACAAGCTTTCTAACTGCGCAGAAGGGATCCTGCACACCTCCTTACTATGCTGGCAGTAGGGCTCAACGTCATCAGGCGGTTTTTACATTGAAATGTCTGGGAAATGTGAGTCACACAGCTGAGAAGTTGTGGTCAGCTCTGGAGAACCAATTTCATGAATGGTTGTCTCCACTGGACCTGAAACCAGGGAAGGCCGTGTGCGACAATGCTGCAAACCTGGGTGCGGCCCTTCGCCGGGGCAATGTCACACACGTGCCTTGTATGGCTCACGTGTTGAACCTGGTTGTCCAGCAATTTTTAGCCCACTATCCCAGACTAGATGGCCTTCTGCAGAGGGCACGGTCGCTGTGTGCTCACTTCCGCCGTTCGCATCCCGCAGCTCAGCGACTTACATCTCTACAGAAGTCGTTGGGCCTGCCACTTCACCGGCTAAAATGCGATGTGCCTACCCGGTGGAATTCAACTCTGCACATGTTGCAGCGACTGTGGCAGCACCGACAAGCCCTGGTGCAATACGTTCTGACGTATAGCCTGGGCCAACGAGATTCAGAGGTGGGGCAAATCACGCTGGAGGAGTGGTCTCAGATCAGGGACCTATGCACCCTTCTGCACAGTTTTGAAATGGCGACGAAGATGTTTAGTGCTGACGATGCCATTATCAGCATGACTATTCCGGTGATTTACATGCTGGAGCACATGTTAAACAGAATTCGGAGTCAGGTGGTGGCACAAGAGGAGGTGGAGGAAGTAGAGGAGGAGGAGTTGTATGCGGAAGGGCTAACATCTGCAAGGTCCAGAAGGTCGGCAGCACCAAGGCGGCAGGCATGTGAGGGTGGGGAAGATGGTTTTACCAGGGCGCATGGTAGCAGCCAAACTAGTGAGGAAGGTGCAGGAGCCCAGGAAGAAGTGGAGGACGAACTGATGGAAGACTCATCAGATGAGGGAGACCTTGATCACATTTCTGTTGTGCGAGGTTGGGGGGAGAGGACAGAGGAAGGAAGCATGATTGTTACCTCGCCACCAACACAGCAGGGACTTGGTGCTCCTGGATGCGCAACACACATGAGTGCCTTCTTGCTGCACTACCTGCAACATGACCCTCGAATTGTGAGAATTAGAAATAATCCTGACTACTGGGTTGCCACACTGTTAGATCCCCGGTACAAAAGTAAATTTGCAGAAATTATTCCTGCCATAGAAAGGGATGCACGCATGCAGGAGTATCAGCAGAGACTGTTGCAGAATCTTACATGTGCTTTTCCACAAAATACCAGTGGTGCACGTAGTGAATCTCACAGTTCCAACTTGCCAACCGTGGGACCGTCAAGTGTTCAGCACTCAAACCGTAACAGAACCACAGTATCTGCTGGTAACATCAATTTTGCGGAATCATTTCACCACTTTTTTAGCCCATCCTTTGCAAGGCCACAGGAGACAAGAAGTCTGACACATAGTCAACGCCTAGAGACGATGGTACAGGAGTATCTCCAAGTAAACATTGAAGCCACGACTGTGTCACTGGACCCTTGCTCTTTTTGGGCTTCCAATCTGGATAAATGGCCGGAGCTAGCCACTTACGCCTTGGAGATCTTGTCATGCCCCGCAGCCAGCGTTCTGTCTGAACGTGTGTTCAGCGCTGCTGGTGGTGTGCTGACAGATAAGCGCACGCGGCTCTCCACTGATAATGTAGACAGACTCACCTTCATAAAGATGAACAAATCATGGATCCGAAACGACTTTTCTACCCCTGTGTCATCCTGGGGAGAGTAAAAGCTTGATGATTGGTTAAAATCACCCTACCAAACGTTTTAAGCTTTCAAATTACTAATCATGTTTATCTGTATCTTGACTGGAAAATAATTTGGGCTTTGTAGCAGTGTGCAGCACTGATCCTATTAGGCCATCTATAATAAGCTCCACCAGATTTAAAATTAAAAATAATTTTTAGCTGCATCTAGCCCGGAAAATAATTTTGGGGCTCCGAGATGCGCAAGACACATAAGTGCCTTCTTGCTGCACTACCTGCAGCATGACCCTCATATTGTCAGAATTCGAAGTAATCATGACTACTGGGTTGCCACACTCTTAGATCCCCCAAACTCTTCGATCAACCTTTTCATTTTAATAAAGACCAAAAAATGGTCATTTTTGAAATTATAAGCATTAGCAGGTTGTTAGAAACTGAAATCAAACAGTTTTCAACTCAAAACTTTATTCTAGGTGATGTTACATTTTCACATAGGACCCCTTGTTCGAAAGGAGCTTCTGAACTCTCTCGTCCATTGAATTTGTCAGGTTTTGGATGGTTTCTGCTTCAATTGTTTTGCATGAGGACAGAATACCCTCCCAGAGCTGTTGCTTAGATGTGAACTGCCTCCCGCCATCATAGACACTCCTTTTAATGATGCTCCAAAGGTTCTGAATGGGGTAGAGGTCAGGGGAGCATGGGGGTCACACCATAAGTTTGTCCCCTTTTATGCCCATATCAGCCAGAGATGCAGATGTTTTATGTGCAGCATGAGATGGTGCATTATCATGCAGAAAAATGATCTTGCTGTGAAATACACGGTTCTTCTTCTTGAACCATGGCAGGAAGTGCTGTTTGAGAAAATCCACATACATTATGGAGTTCATCTTTAGCGCCTTCAGGGATCCTAAAGGGGCCGACAATCTCTCTCCCCATGATTCCAGCCCAAAACATTACTCCACCTCCTCCTTGTTGGCGCTGTAGCCGTGTTTGCGTGGGGTGTCCATCAACCAGCCATCCTCCACTCCATCCATCTGGACCATCGAGCGCTGCACGGCACTCATCCGTGAACAAAACAGTTTTGAAATCAGTCTTCATGTAATGTTTGGCCCACTGGAGCCGTTTCTGCTTGTGTGAAGTGGATAGAGGAGGTCGACAGGATGGCGTATGCACAGCTGCAAACCTCTGAAGGACCCTGCATCTTGTTGTTCGGGGGACGTTGGAGGCACAAGCAGCTTCAAAAACTTGTCTGCTGCTATGACAAGGCTTTTTTGCCGCTGCTCTTTCAACCTGACGTAATTGCCTGTAGGAAAGAGTCCTCAATTTGCCCTTATCAGCACGCACACGTGTGTACTGTGAATCAGCTACATACTTCTTGATTGCCAAGACACTTCATCCTGATCATCGCACAATGTTGATTGTAGTCATGCCTTGACCTAAACACTCCACAATTTGTTGCTTCTCAGCAGCCGACACATCCTTTTTCTTTCCCATTTTGGCAGAAAATGTAGGCTGCTTAATAATGTGAGAGCCTTCTTAAGTAGTCTTGCCTTTCATTGGACACACCTGCCAAACTAATTAGCACAGGTGCCTGCAATTGCTTACAGTGATATAAAGAGCCCTGACACACATCACCATCAAAGAGTTTAACTGACAAACAAACAAATTCTTCCCTTATCACTCCTAAACACTTTTTGCATAATAATTTGGAACGCGGTGTACTTGTGCTTTTCCACAAAACACCAGCGGTTCACGTAGTGAATCTTACAGTTCTAACTTGCCAACCGTGGTCTGTATGGAATTGTTCAATAAAGGGCCCAAAATTAAGATAACATAGATGGGAGAGGTCTCTATGAATAGGAATTCCTAAGTATTTGATACCCTGTGAGGGCCAGGCAAAGGGAAAGTTGGACTGGATGGAATCCTATATGGATTTGGGGAGGGAGACATCGAGGGCCTCAGACTTCGCTGCATTGATTTTAAAATTTTACCATGTAACAAAGTGATCTATTTCAGCCATAACAGCATGGATGGATATATGTGATTGAGTGATATATACTAGGACATCATCAGCAAATAGAGAGCACTTGTACTCGGTGCCTCCCACCTCAATCCACCTAATATTGGGGTTATGGCGAATTGATGAGAGCAGGTGCTCCGTCACTAGATGTATAAGAGAGGGGACAGAGGACATCCCTGCCTTGTCCCATTGGTGATTGTGAAAGGTGATGAAAATGTTCTGACGCACCCCCTGGGCCTTGGGACACCCGGAGCCGGACCCTTTTTGGTGGATGCTGGTGGTTGTAGTCTTCGTGGCGGCGACCCGGTTCCGTGGCTCAGGGCGGTCAAACCAGTGGCGGAACTATTTATGTGGTTTTGATGTTTAAATGTCCGACTACGCCACCCGTGGATTGCGGTCAGAGTGAACCGCCGCTACAGGGCAGACCGCTGAGGCTGGTGTTGTGGGTGCAGCAGAGCGAAGCATAACTCCCCACGGGAGGAGTATAGCCTCAGGGCAGTGTATGCGGAGGATGGGGGTGATGGTGCAGGGCAGCAGCAGTAACGACACGGAGTCAGTGATGCAGTCCAGGGCCTTTACTCACAGTTCTTATTATCCAGACCACGTCTGCAGGTAACGGCTGCCCACGTCGTACTGTGCTCACCAGGTGAGGGGCTCAGACAACTCCCAGATAACTTTGGAGCACTTCACAGGACCCCCTTTGTGTGTCCTTTGTCTGGCCTTTCTTACCAACACTTCTGTCCGGCTGCCTCTAGCCTCCTCTTGGTAAACTTGGCGCCAGTTTCCCTGACCCTATGTGGTGCCTTCCTAGCGGGTGTAGCGAGGGGCTGCGCCACATAAAATGTCAGAGCCTCCGGTTTCTAGCTGAGGGTCGTTTCCTGCCTCCACTAGTTCGGGGACCGGTCTCCCCCTTTGGCCTGACCCCTCCACGCAGGTGGATTCGGTCGTGCGGTGGCGACTCGCCCGTCCGCACCCCTGGGATCCCTTCATTCCTCGTTCATGGAGCCTTCTCCGCTCCTCTTCCTTCCTTCTCCCTCTTCCAGGCCTGGGCCTCTGTTACTAGGCCCGCCTCCGGAGCAGAGCTCATGCAGAGCCCCTGCTCCCTGCCACTTCTGCTCAGACTTCTCTGCACTGAACTAAGATGGTGCCCACCTTTTATACTCCCTTCTCAATGCACCCAGGAACTGCTTCCTCCCTGCTCCTGCACTACAGGGTTCCCCTTCCTCAGTGTTCCCTCCCCCCACTCCAGCCAGGGACAGGGACTGTCGTGCCCATCTCAGGGGCATATTGGTCGCCCTGCCCCACGGCAATGTGGTGTAATGCATGCAGGTGTCGGGTCCTGATCCACACTCCATCCTTACCTGAGAGTGAGATATCACACCTCTGGGTGAGGTGCAATACGTCTGTAGCAACCGAGCCCTCAGGGTGCTACAGTTCCATTTATCTTCAGCCTAGGTGACGTATTGCTATACAGGGCCGTGATTTTGGCTATAAAAGGGTCCCCTAGACCCCTACCCCAAGCTTTTTAAGAGAATCATATATGGCGTGCCAGGAGACTCTATGGAATGCTTTCTCAGCATCCAACGAGAGTATCTAATTACAAATTTTTAACTGCATCTAGCCCAGGAAATACTTTGTGCCTAGTAGCAGTGTCTGCTAGTCAGCGGATTATCCCGGCTGTTAAGCAAGCTACACCACCTGTAGTTTAGACACTTAATTTTTTCAAAGGAAATGCTTCGGGACCATGGGATACTCAGTGAAGAGCATCAGGAGGCACCCCAAGGCATAGGGGCTGGGACTGGCAGTAGGATGCCTTGCGGTGGACAGCCGAGCTCGATCCTTATAAAAGCTTTTTAACTGCAGCAGCTTTAGTGGACGCTACTGGAGCTGGAATTACGCGGCTGCTGGCATGAGACTTGCCCTCCAATAGATCCTTGTAAATGGATTTAAAGTGTATTCATTCAAATTAGAGAGACAATTTAAATTAAAAAGCTTAGAGCTGCCTCCACCACAGGGGGGCTCGCTCGACCCACCAGCGGACAGGCACCAGTATTGGGAGAGGGGGGCTGGCCATCAGGGTTCACCGCGGCTCTGGCACAAACCCGGCGACACGGAGGTGGCACGGGCAGGAGCGGACTGGCCGTGTCGGCTTCTCACTTTTTGGATTTTAGAAGGGCATGACATGCCTATATCTGTGTCTCCCCCTCCTTTTACTCCTCCACCTCTTTTATTTTCGCATGACTATATGTACTTGTCACTTTTCCATGTGTTAGTTGTGTCTTCTGAGCAGTTTGTCAGCTTTTGGACACCTTTGAAGGTGTTTTCTATGTGTTTCTATGTGTTTTTGTTTGCCTGCCATTGGTTTTAACGGTGTTCGAAGGTGTTCGACGAACAGTTCGACGAACAGTTCGGCGAACACACGGGTGTTCGACGAACCGAACTCGAACACTACGGGGGTGGCTCAACACTACAGATAACATGAGTTGGGTCATCTTTATCGATCTGAAAAAATGCCCAGGCTATGCAAGGCTTAGCACCCATGCGACCTGAAGAGCCACCACGACTTGTGGTGAGAGGCAGAGTTGTGTTTGAGGATGCAGTTGTTGACGTGCTTCCAGTACTACGTCTCTGTCCAGGAAGGCGCAACCTGACCTCGTCGTCACTAGCATCTTCCTCCACCTCCTCTGCTGACCTCATCTCTTGGCTGACTGTGGGTTGACAGTAAGTGGGATCTCCAACCTCATCATCATCACCCTGTGCGTTATCACACCCGTCGTCCTCAGAGCCAACCTGTTCCTGCCCTGACAAAAAACTAAAGTTGTCGCTCCAATCAGGTATTTGAGTCTTATCATCGTCTTCCTCATTGTCTCCACCAACAGGAGTTACAGTTTGGGAATGAGGGTCTACATTATGGTCAGAACCTTCTGCGTCTGGTCCTGGATCCGACTCATAAAGATTCTGGGCATCAGTGCAGATCATTTCCTCGTCTGGATTCACAGAAGCGCTGGAGTCGACCTCTGATTCCCAGGCTATAGTATGAGTAAACAGCTCTGCAGACTCAACCATCCGTTCTACCTCATACTCAGACGGGCAGCTGGAGATTTGGGAGCTGTGAGGAAGCAAGTGCGATTGGGGTGACACCTTTGAGGACTGGAGTATTTGTGATGTTGAAGTTGATGTGGAGGAGAGCCCACTTAAAGGAGCACTTGATATCCGTTGAAGCACCTGCTGTTTTTGTGCCTCATCTGGAATTTGTAGCGATTGGCGTGGCCGTAAGAAAGGGATCTTATCACATTGTCCGCAAAAAGAAGTAGACATTTTAGTTTGGCTGGAAGATGGTCTTTCTTCTGCAGATGTTACTGTTGCTTTAACACCTACCCCACGGACACAACCTTTTTTCCCCTTCCCAACACGCCTATTCCCCTTTCCACCAGCAGCAGGCCTTTTTCCACTCATTTTGGTAGTTAACTAATTAACAACTCTGGAGTTGTTTGCACAAAAAAACAATGAATGGGAACCGAGCAGAGCTGAGTGGCCAAACTGTGGTATTAGGCCAAAACTATTGGCTGGGTTAGATGCAGAAAAAAATTATATTCCATTTGCAACCTGATGGAGGTCAGTATAGATGGACTAATAGAGAAAGTCCCACACACTGCTAGAAGGCCAAATATTTTTTCAGAGCTAGATGCAGATAAAAATATATTCAGTTTGCAACCTGATGGAGGTCTGTATAGATGGATTAATAGAACAAGTCCCACACACAGCTAGAAGCCCAATATTTTTTCAGAGGTAGATGCAGAAAAAATATATTCAGTTTGCAACCTGATGGAGGTCAGTATAGATGGACTAATACAACAAGTCCCACACACAGCTAGAAGCCCAATATTTTTTCAGAGGTAGATGCAGAAAAAAATTTATTCAGTTTGCAACCTGATGGAGGTCAGTATAGATGGACTAATACAACAAGTCCCACACACAGCTAGAAGCCCAATATTTTTTCAGAGGTAGATGCAGAAAAAAATATATTCAGTTTGCAACCTGATGGAGGTCTGTATAGATGGATTAATAGAACAAGTCCCACACACAGCTAGAAGCCCAATATTTTTTCAGAGATAGATGCAGAAAAAAATATATTCAGTTTGCAACCTGATGGAGGTCAGTAGAGATGGACTAATACATCAAGTCCCACACACAGCTAGAAGCCCAATATTTTTTCAGAGGTAGATGCAGAAAAAAATATATTCAGTTTGCAACCTGATGGAGGTCTGTATAGATGGATTAATAGAACAAGTTCCACACACAGCTAGAAGCCCAATATTTTTTCAGAGGTAGATGCAGAAAAAAATATATTCAGTTTGCAACCTGATGGAGGTCAGTATAGATGGACTAATACAACAAGTCCCACACACAGCTAGAAGCCCAATATTTTTTCAGAGGTAGATGCAGAAAAAAATATATTCAGTTTGCAACCTGATGGAGGTCTGTATAGATGGATTAATAGAACAAGTCCCACACACAGCTAGAAGCCCAATATTTTTTCAGAGGTAGATGCAGAAAAAAATATATTCAGTTTGCAACCTGATGGAGGTCAGTATAGATGGACTAATACAACAAGCCCCAAACACAGCTAGAAGCCCAATATTTTTTCAGATCTAGATGCAGAAAAAAATTATATTCAATTTGCAACCTGATGGAGGTCAGTATAGATGGACTAATAGAATGATGCTATGCCCAAAAGATTTTACTTCAGTAGGTGCAGTAAAAAAATTGGTATTCTATACACAGGTGGTATATCTTGCAACACAGATAGGCTACTCCACTGACTAACACACTTTGCAATAGGCCAAAAAGGATTAGCTTTGCTAGATTCAGCCAAATGCTGTGAAAAAAACTTGCACAGCACTGGCACAGACCTGCCTGGCAAAAACTGATAGGAACTGATGTAACCTAGTCCTGAAAAGGACTCCAATTACAATTAGTATTTACTCCCACAATCTATCTATTTAAGAGCACAGACCTGCCTGATAAAAGTCGTAGGAAATGCTGTAACCTAGTCCTTAAAAGGACTGCAATCACAACTATTCCCTACTCCCAAGCTATCTGTAGATTTGTGCGAAAATTGGCTTGAAATTAACAAGGTATAGCACACACAGGAACAGCGGTGCCGTCTAACACGCAGCTGCAGCAGTAAGAAAATGGTTGCGATGGGGAAAATGGCTTGGTCTTATAGGGCAAGGACATGTGACATACACTGCCAATGACACATGCCCTTGCTTGTGTGAAAAAAAGCACTTCGCTCCGTGTGTGCGCTGCTGATAGGCTGACAGATTGCACCTCCCCACTGTAAATGCGGGAAAGAGAAAAAAAAAATGGAGATCTTCATTGTTCCTGCAGAGATCCATCCCCTGCCCCTCCCCCCACCCCGCTGTACACTCAAACTGCGTATTAACATTAATTTTCATCATTACTGAGAAAAAATCCAGTTATGATTTTCGTGCACGAACAGTTATCGAACATAACCTCGAACAGCCGAATTTTTCTCAAATTGTTCGTGCTCGCCGAATGGCTCGAACACCGCCCAAAACAGCTCGAATTTGAGATTGGCGAACAGTTCGAGTAGAACAACGCTCATCTCTAATTAATGGGAACGTTTTTTTCAGGAGGCCCTCCTCTACGTCTCTTGCAAGGGGCATTGGAGTTCCTCCAAATTTTTGGCAGCTGTTGTAGTCACTGACTACGCAAGAACAGTATGGGAGACCCACATGGGAACATATCATACTCGTTACTGAGGCCCACCTCTGTGTCTTTAAATTGTTAATGGGGTTTTTTCAAAATTTTGGCAGCCCTTGTACTCACTGCATACCCTATAACTGGATAGCAGAACCGCTCCTTGCTAATGGGAACATGTTGTTACTGAGGCTCAACTATATGTGTCTTTAAATTGTTATTGGGTTTTTCCCAAATTGTGGCAGCCCTTGCAGTCACTGAATGGGAATTACCACTATAGGAGACCCACTCCTTTATAATGGGAACATTTTTTTTTACTGAGGCCCACCTCTATGTTTCTTCAAAGGGGTATTGGGGTGCATCCATTTTTTTGGCAGGCCTTGCAGTCACTGCATAATAACAGTATAGGAGACCCACTCTTTAATGTTGGGAACAACAAACATAGCCGGCTGATGGCCCTCTAACAATAGTTAGGGCCAACTGCTGGCCCTTTAAGAATAGTAAGGGCCACCTGAAGGCCCTTTAAAAATAAGATTTGTGACTTTCAGAGTCCCTCCTTCATAAATGAAACAGGATGTGTGTGATCATGTCTGGAACACCACATGGCCAGATAGATAAGGTAGTAACATGTTAAAATTGCATTTACCGGTGAATGCATTTTTCACCATTGAAAGCAACGAAAAAGTGCAAAAATGCATCAAAAACGCTACGTGTGAACATTGCCCATGGTGTGGAGGAGAATATTTGTTTTTGGTTATTTATTTTGTCTTACATACAAGTCATGATGCTGGAAAGGATGTTCCTTAACATTTTTCCCAGGAAAATCCATTTTGGCTTCGTTTTTGTATGTTTTATTGTGAGTCCATAAAATTGGCGTAATACTCTGACATCATTGTTAGCAGTGACCTGGGAGTTAGAGATGCTTCCAGGGGTCTTCCCCATGCTGCTCCCATGTCATTTGAGCACTGTTCCCATCGATTTGGGCAATTTTTAGGCCCTCTGCAGACCACCGGGGGGATGGGGGGGGCGCCGGATAAATGCTCGAGTTTCCCTCAGACTTACATTGGGCTCGTTGCTTGGGTCTAGCACTCGAGTATTCCAATTTGCTCGGTTCGAGCAATGAGCACCTGAGCATTTTAGTGCTCGCTCATCACTATTCCTCACCCAATCGCCTCCAAGACTTCTACAAAATATCCCCCATTTTCTGGAATACTGTGCCTCAAAACGTCCAATTAGCCACCACATACGGCTCCTTCAGACACAATCTGAAAACCCATCTCTTCAAGACAGCCTACAGCCTGCCATTGCCTTGCTGCCACCTCAACACCACCGGAGCTAATGCAACTCCACAACCTTACTGTCTCCTTCCCCACCATGCTGTAGAATGTAAGGCCGCAAGTGCAGGGTCCATAAGACTTAAGATGCAATATGGCACCTTGGCAAAGCACAGTTATGTTCTCCCTCTGATATCTAACAATAGCAAACAGGTTATGCTGAAGAAATTTGCACCTACTGCCACTTAGTGTCTTCAGCTCCTTTGTGAGAAACTAATGCTTGGGCAGCCAGTCTACCAAATAAAACTCCTGAGGTATGGAAATTGTGGATGGCTTTGCTTCTGGTACTGGGTGCTAATACCAAACCGTGGCGTGCCATTCACTGGATATTCCTGGCTGGTTGGAGACAAGCTCATTCCCACAGAAAAGTACCAGGAAGCTAAGGAGATGGTGACCTTTATCATCATAAAGGATTTTGCTCATTGTATAGTAGTCTGGTTTATATACTAAAGATCCTGCTCATTTTTATAGTTTTAAGTGAGCACACAGAGACCGTGGTTTCTGTAGCAGGGCATCCAGGCAGGGATAGTGGCAGAGAAATTGCTGTACCATCAGGTTGAGGATGCGAGCCATGCAAGGCACGTGTCTGAGGCTGCCCCGGCATAGGGCCGCTACCAGGTTTGCACTGTTATCACACATGACCTTTCCTTGCTCCAGGTACAGTGGAGACAGCCATTGATCAAACTCGGCCTGGAGAGCTGTCCACAACTCTTCAGCTGCATGACTGTGATCTCCAAGGCATATTAATTTTAACGCTGCCTGATTGTGGTGAGACCAGGCTGCGCAGTACGGAGGTGGGGGGATTATCTCTGCACTGTTGGAACGTGTGTCTCATTAAGGCAGATGTTGAAGGTGCAGGTGGAGGCCCTAGAGGATGTGGAGGATGCAAAAACACTGGAAGAAGTATTAGATACAGAGGTTTGTCCCGCAAGCCTTGGGGATTCCAACACTTGCTGTCTAGTGACACCTTGGTGTCTTATTAGTTTAGTTCTCCAACCCCTGTTTTCTATTAGTTTAGTTCTCCATGTTCTGGTGTGTATTTGTTTCATTCTCCAACCTTAGCTGTTTAGTAGTTTAGTTCTCCAACCACTGTTGTCTGTTAGTTTGGTTCTCCATCTTCTGGTGTCTAGTGGTTTAGTTCTCCATCCCCTGGTGTGTAGTGGTTTAGTTCTTCATCCCCTGGTGTGTAGTAGTTTAATTCTCCAACCCTAGCTGTTTAGTAGCTTAGTTTTCCAACCTCTGTTGTGTATTAGTTTAATTCTCCATGTTCTGGTGTGTATTTATTTCATTCTCCAACTCATCCATACCCACCCCATGCTCACCCCTCATCTGGTGATGAGGGTTTGGATTCTTCTCGGACGCTACTTCTTCCGGGCCTGGATCAACTGAAAAAATTTTGGGCATCGCTACACATGCTTTCCACCTTTGAGTCTGTGAAGCTTTGGATCAGACCTCTGATGCCCCGGAATAGAATGTGTGAACGGCTCTGCAGTCTCGTCCATCTGTGCTTCCCCACAGTCAGAGAGTTGTGACGTGGATGAAAACAAGGGTAATTGGGTCGTCACTAGTGATGAGCGAACTTGCTCGCCACTACTCTGTACTCGCCCGAGCATCATGGTGCTCGGCGCTCGGCGAGTATTTCCGGGTTGCTCGGGCGGGAACTCGGGTCCCCTCCCTGCATGTTTGGCGCTCTTAAGAGAGCAAATGAACATGCAGGGATTGCCTGTCATGCTCTGTAATGCCGTAGCCATGTTGGTTGTGGGCATTACAGTGATTGGCTGGCCGCACAGCGTCATCAGGACTATATAAGACCTGGCGCAGCCATGCTCGTCACAGTCACTCGGGATCAGACAGTGTAGGGAGAGCTGCTGCTGTGTCAGGGAGAGATTTAATCGTGTATTAGGTAGTGTAGGGAGAAAAACCGTACATTACACATATCCATCTTAACAAACACTCCTTTTGAGGACTAACTAATCCATCTGCAGAGATATCAGGCAGGCAGTGTATATAGGCAGGCAGGCAGGGTATATAACAGACTGCAGTGCACATAGGACAAGAGGCTCCATTCCAGTTCTGCCTTCTTCTGCTGTTATATTTCTAGAAATAGGCCCAGGTCTCAGGGGCCAGGAATAATTTTTTTTGCATCTTAATCCTCATAATTTGCTTAAAAAGCAATCCAGAGAACACCGTTTTTCTGCGCCATTTGCTTGTTGGCACTACAGAATACAGCCAGGTCCTGTCCATATTACAGCGCTAAAAATCCAGCTATTCAAAACCGTGTTTTCTCCATCACACGGATCACATATACGTTGTCAGAAAATACTGCCATTTCTGGGCTCCATTAAAAAAAATTTTTAGTGTCAGTGAAGCAATTCACTGCAGTTTGCTGTTCAAAACAGTTACCCACAGGCCAGGTATTTAAAACTGTGTTTTCTCCATCACACGGATTGCATATACATTTTCACAAAATACTGCAATTTCTGGCCTCCATTAAAAAAAATTTTCAGTGTGTCAGTGAAGCAATTGACACTAGATTGCTGTTCAAAATAGTTACCCACAGGCCAGGTATTTAAAACTGTATTTTCTGCGTCACATGGATCACATATACGTTTTCAGAGAATACTGCCATTTCTGGCCTCCATTAAAAAAAATTTTCAGTGTGTCAGTAAAGTAATTCACAGCAGTTTGCTGTTCAAACTACTTACCTACAGGCCATGTATTTAAAACTGTGTTTTCTCCGTCAAACGTCTCACATAGAAGTTCGCTCCAAACTCAGTCATTTGTAGTGAGCGTGGAAGATACTGTCCTCCATTTAAAATGGGCAAGGGACGGGGACTGGACGTGATGGTAATGGTGCATGCAGAGGCCGAGGAAAAGGCCGTGGGCAAGCCGAAATTGTGCCACAACAAACACCCACATCTTCTCGCCTGACCTTCCTGTCCCAATTTCTAGGGACCGCAGCACACCACTATTGAACCCAGAGCAGTGTCAAAAGGTTGTCTGCTGGTTAGCGGATAATGCTTCCAGTCACTTAGCCACCACCACCACCACCCTGTCTTCCACACGGTCAAGTCTCAGTAGCCGTGTGTCTGGACCGCATATTCCTCAACCTGATCCTCCTTCCTCCCACCATGACGAGTACCCAGAGACAACTGATCCCACACTTGGACACTCTGAAGAGCTGTTCACTTTTCCATTTATAGATTCGGGCCTCTCGGCGTGTAGTGATGCCCAAATATTTGAGCAGCCACGGTCACAGGAAGTCAACAGTGGGAAAGTGTCACAAGAGGTGGATGATGATGAGACACAATTGCCAGAAAGTCAGGAGGAGGACCAGGATGCGGAAGTGGAAGACGAGGTGGTGGACGATATAGTAACTGACCCAACCTGGCAGGAGGACATGCAGAGCGAGGACAGCAGCACACAGGGGAGGCAGAGCACCCCAACAGGCAGGAAGAAGCAGTGTGGTGGCTGCAGACAGAAGGCAGGCAACCGTTCCATGTAACACCAACAGGAAGGAAGTTGCCAGTACAACTGTTAGGTCTTCCCGAGTCTGGTTGTTTTTTAAAGACTCTGCCGATAGCCCCATAAAGGCCATTTGCACCACCTGCCAGGCCATCATCAGCAGGGGTGGCAAAACGACCAGCCTGACCACCACCAGCATGATCAGGCACATGGCAGCAAAGCACCCGTCTTTGTGGGTCGAACCCCAGGGTCCAGGAACAGTGTCTGTGGGTGGCACCATTGCTTCTTCCGCTGTTGTGGATGCAAGCCAATCCCCTGTCCATGGTGCATGCGAAGATGCCTCCTGCCCTGCACACTCTCAAGTAGCAGCATCAGGAAGCACATCCATGTCTTTGTCCCAGCGCAGTGTTCAGTTGTCCATACCCCAGTCCTTGGAACGCAAGTGCAAATATGCAGCCAACGCCCCACAGGCCACACTACTAAATTCTCACATTTCACGACTGCTTGCGCTCGAAATGTTGCCTTTTAGGCTAGTGGAGACGGAAGCATTCCGCAACCTGATGGCGGCGGCCGTCCCTCGGTACTCGGTCCCCAGCCACTATTTCTCCCGGTGTGCCGTCCCCGCATTACACAAGCACGTGTCCCAAAACATTAGCCATGCTCTCAACAACGCAGTTACAGGTAAAGTCCACCTAACCACGGACACGTGGACAAGTGCTTGTGGGCAGGGACGGTACATCTCGCTGACGGCACACTGAGTTAACATAATGGAAGCCGGGACCCAGTCGGACCTTGGGATGGAACACATCCTCCCGACGCCAAGGATTGCGGGCCCTAGGTCAATCAGGGTTGCCCCCACGGTCTACAGCTCCTGCACCTCATCCTCCTCAGCCTCCTCCTCCTGTTCAGCCTCCATCTCCGAAATAACTGCATCAGTCACAAGCTGGAAGCACTGCAGCACTGCCTTGGCCAAGCGGCAACAGGCTGTGCTGAAGCTAATATGCTTAGGTGAAAAACCGCACAATGCTGAAGAGTTGTGGACAGCTCTGAAAGAGCAGGCAGATCTGTGGCTCACACCGCTGAACCTACAGCCAGGCATGGTCGTGTGTGACAATGGCCGGAACCTGGTGGCGGCTCTGAGGCGAGGCGAGCTCACACACGTACCATGCCTGGCCCATGTGCTTAACCTCGTGGTTCAGCGGTTTCTCAAATCCCTCCCGGAGCTGCTGGATCTGCTTGTTAAAGTACGCCGCCTGTGTGCCCATTTTTGAAAGTCAGCTACAGCTTCCGCCGCCCGTGCAGTGTTTCAGCAGCGTTTGCAGCTTCCGGCTCACAGACTGGTGTGTGTTGTCCCCACACAATGGAACTCTACACTGCAGATGTTGGTAAGGATTTGTGAGCAGAAGAGGGCAGTTGTTGAGTACCAGCATCAACAAGGCCGTCGGTATTCTGTTCAGACTCCACACATAAGACCTCAATAGTGGACATGTATGTCAGACATATGTACCATCCCCCAAAACTTTGAGGACTCCACCAAGATGGTGAGCGGCAATGACGCCATAATTAGCATCACCATCCTGCTTCTCTGTCTTCTGAAACGCTCTCTGCTCACAATCAAAGAGGATGAATTGCAGGCGGAGCACGATGAGATGGAGCAAGGAACCATACAGGGTGATTACACACAGCCAAGCCTCATCTCATCCCAACGTGGATTGGATGACAATGAGGAAGAGGAGGAGGAGGAGGACGAGGAAGGACAGGAACTAGTTTCATGCACTATAGACGGTACTATCTGAACAGCTGTCATACCGTCTGTTCAGCGTGGATGGCCAGAGGACAGAGAGGAGGAAGAGAAGAGCATGGTCAGTCATCCTCTTGGTGAGGATACGGAAGTCTTGCCTGTTAGTAGTCTGGCATGCATGGCTGAGTTTGTTATGCTGCCTTTCCAATAACCCTTGCGTTCTCAAAATTTTTGGTGACAGCCATTACTGGTTGGTGACACTTCTAGACCCACGCTACAAGGAAAACTTTATATCTCTTATTCCTGAGGCGGACAGCTCTACAAAAATGGCGCTGTACCAGAAGGCCCTTGTTACGGAACTATTAAAAAAATTCCCATCTGAAAGCGCTGGCGGCAGAGGGCACACTTCGTTGGACAACCAAGGAGTACAGGCGAGAGAGACACAACTTCAATCCAGCAGAGGCAGGGGAACACTGTCAAAGTTCTGAGAGAGATTTCTCAGACCCTCCCATCGCACAGGCCCTGAGGCGCGGGGTACTCTCACAAGGAGTGCAAAGTTTGGGAAGATGCTGAGGAAGTACCTTGCCGACCGTACCAACGCCCTCCATGATTCTGCTGTGCCTTATAATTATTTGGTATCCAAGCTGGATACGTGGAATGAACTGGCTCTCTATGCCTTGGAGGTCCTGGCCTGCCCTGCCGCCAGCGTTTTATCAGAGAGGGTTTTTAGTGCCGCTGGTGGAATTATAACTGATAAGCGCATCTGTCTGTTAACTGAAAATGCTGACAAGCTGACTCTTATAAAAATGAACAAGGGCTGGATTGGGCCAGACTTCTCAACACCACCGAATGATAGCAGCGCAACATAAACTCCAATCCAGTGTCTTTTCTTGAGAGGTGTATTCCCATGCATCTTTTCACACCCACACATGGGTATACGCTTCCTGATTTTGGCTATTTGCTCTTGTCCTCCTCCTTCTCCTCATCCTCCACCACCATATCCCCAGGGTGACCGTGGTCCATGATGCAACACCCACCTAATTTTTTTAAAGGGTGTTTATGATGCCCGTAAAAAAAATGTTTTGATACAGTATGTTCATGCATACCCCCCAGGGGTAAATGTTTGTCAGCCCGTACACTTAGTGCATGGGCATTACAAGTATAGGAGGCCCGCTCCTTTCTAATGGGAACATTTTTTTATGAGGCCCTCCTCCACGTCTCTTCCAAGGGGCATTGAAGTGCCTCCAAATTTTTGGCAGCCCTTGCATTCACTGCATAGGCCAACACTATGGGAGACTCTCTCCTTTCTAATGGGAATTTGTCGTTACTGTGGTCCTGCTCTGTGTCTTTAAATTCTTAGTGGGGTTTTTCCTAAAATTAGTCAGCCGTTGGACTCACTGCATACCCTATAACTGTATAGCAGACCCTCTCCTTTCTAATGGGAACATGTCGTACCTTGTTACTGTAGCCCTGCTCCGTGTGCCTTTAAATTCTTAGTGGGGTTTTTCCTAAATTTTGCCAGCCCTTGCAGTCACAGCATGGGCATTACCACTATAGGAGACCCGCTCCTTTATAATGGGAACATTTTTTTTTTACTGAGACCCTCCTCTATGTCTCTTCAAAAGGGTATTGGGTTGCGTCCAAATTTTTGGCAGCCCTTGCTGTCACTGGATACACAATAACAGTATAGGAGACCCACTTGTTAATAATGGGAACAACAAAGCATAGCCGGCTGATGGCTCTCTAACAATAGCTAGGGCCGACTGTGGCCTTTTAAGAATAGTAAGGGCCATCTGATGTCTCTATAAAAATAGGCTTTATGACTTTCAGCGTCCCTCCATCATGAATAAAACAGGATGTGTCTGATGATGTGTCACACACCACATTGCCAGCTAAGGTTGTAAAATGTTAAAATGACATTTCCCGGTGAATGCATTTGTCTTAAAAAATAACTTAAAAAAAAGAAAACAATAGGATCTTTCTTTAGTATAAAAAACAGCGTCCCCAATTTAACAACAGTGTAATCACATTGTTCAGCTCATGCACCTCCTCCTCCATCTCCGAAATGACCACATCAGTCACAAGCTGACAGCACTGCAGCACTGCCTTGGCCAAGCGGCAACAGACTGTGCTGAAGATAACATGCTTAATTGACAAACCGCCCAGCGCTGCAGAGTTGTTGAAAGCTGTAACACAGCAGCCTGATCTGTGGCTCTCACCGCTGAACATACAGCCAGGCATGGTCGTGTGTGACAATGGGCGGAACCTGGTGACGGAGAAAGGCCAGCCGGGGTAGATACGGTTTCCCTCTATGCCAGTCCTTTCACCGAGCTAAAGAATATGGTTGTGGTGAAATACATGTCCCACTGAGAAGCTGTTTCAGATTGAAAAACATTGTGCCCACTAGAGGATTTGATTCTGAGGGCTAACCTTTCTCCCCCGCTCAAGAGCCCCATAGCAGCTGCAAAGTTTGCACTATCATGAACTCTCCTGAGGTAGAAGCCAAGGCACACCAGAGGATTCTCCTGTGGGACCGTCCAACCCTGCCGAGAAGCAGTCCTGGCTAAGAAAAGTGTGTGGAAAGGTTCCCGGACACTCTATGGCTGCTTTTTTACTGAAGTGGAAACCCACGCAAACACAGGGAGAAGATACAAAGTCCTTGCAGATGTTGTCCTTGCTGGTATTTGAACGCAGGATCCCAGCGCTGCAAGTCTTCAGTGCTAACCACTGATCCAATGTGCTGCAGTTCACCCTCTAATATCTAACAGGCTGGAGAAACTTGCACCTACTGCCACTCTATCTTCAGCTCCTTTATGAGAAACTAATGTATTTGGGCAGCGACTCAGTCTACCAAATAAAATTCCTGAGAAGGAAATTGGGGATGACTTCGCTACTGGTACTGGGGGCAGTGCTAATACCATGGAGTCGTACCATAGTTTGCTGGAAATATTCCTGGCTGGTAGGAGGCAAGCAAATCCCCACAGAAAAGTACCAGCAGTAATGTTCAGAGACCCACGCTTGTAGAAGACGGAGACAACACCGGGAGAAATAGTGACGGCTGGGGACCGAGTATGGACACGAGGCATGAGGCATGTGGTTGTGAAAAGCTTCCGCCTCCACAAGCCTAAAAGGCCACATTTCAAGTGCAAGTAGCTTTACAGGACTTCCTGTGAGAAATGACATGCAGGCTAGATAGGGTTTCCCTCTATGCCAGTTCCTTTCACCGAGCTAAATACAACTGTCAGCAAAAAAAGTTGTGGACTGGCTCCTTACCGTCCCTGGCCACATTCACCTGTCCACGTATTTGTGGTTAGGCGGTCCTTCCCAGTTAGTGCACTGGGGAGGGCATGGGTAATGTTGTGGGACCTGTGCTTGTGGAAGGCGGAGGCGATACCAGGAAATATAGTAGCGGCTGGGGACTGAATATGGACACCCGGCCGCCGCCGGCATGAGGTTGTGAAAAGCTTCCGCCTCCACGAGCTTAAAAGGCCATATTTCAAGTGCAAAAAGCTGCCCAGAAATCTGGCAGTTTAGTGTTGCGGTCTGTGGGTGGGTGGGTGGCTGGCTGCATACTTGCACTTGCATTCCAATTAACAGAAAACTAAGCAGATGGTGGCCTCTATCATCATCATGGCCTCACCTCGGCACTATGAACTCTCCTGCGGGAGAAGCCAGGGCCTGCCAGAGGAGTCTCCGGTTCTCTGGTGGGCCAGTCCAACCCTGCCAAAAAGTAGCCCTGGCTAAGAAAAGTGTGGGGGAAGGTTCCCAGACACTCTATGGCTGCTTTTTTAATGTGGTTCGGCCATGCTTATGCTTGTTATTTCTCAAACCGCATTACAGATCAGGCCATTGTCCAACTCTGTATTCAAGAAATTAAATGCGCAAAAAAAGATGTGTGTGTGTGTCAAAGCACCACCGACAAGGGCGAGTTGATGTTGGACTGGCTGCCATTGCTTCTGCAACAAGCTGCATTACAGGACTTCCTGTGAGAAATGACATGCAGGCTAGATAGGGTTTCCCTCTGTGCCATTCCTTTCACCGAGCTAAATACACCTGTCAGCAAAAAAAGTTGTGGACTGGCTCCGCACCGTCCCTGGCCACATTCACCTGTCCACGTGTTTGTGGTTAGGCGGTCCTTCCCAGTACGTGCACTGGGGAGGGCACGGGTAATGTGGGACCCGTGCTTGTGGAAGGTGGAGGCGATACCGGGAAATATAGTGCCGGCTGGGGACCGAGTATGGACACCCGGCCGCCGCCGGCATGAGGTTGTGAAAAGCTTCCGCCTCCATGAGCTTAATAGGCCACATTTCAAGTGCAAGCAGCTGTCAAAAATTTGGCAGTATAGTATTGCAGCCTGTGGGTGGGTGGGTGGCTGGCTGCCTGTATACTTGAGCTTGCATTCCAAGGAATGGGGTAGGGACAATTGAACGCTGCAGTGGGACAAGGATGTGAACGGTGATTGTTGCAAGTCTGCAACGACAGGTGCATGGCTGGAGGCATCTTCGCATGTGCCAAGGATCACTTATGATGGGCACACTTTTAGGCAGTGATCTGGAAGTCAGAGATGCTTCCAGAGGTCTTCCCCATGTTGTTCCCATGTCTTTCAAGCACTGTATTCATGTGTCTGATGATGTGTCACACACCACATGGCCAGATAAGGTTGTAAAATGTTAAAATTACATTTCCTGGTGAATGCATTTGTCTTGGTTGAAAGCAATGCAAAAGTGCAAAAACGCATCAAAAACGCAACGTGCGAACATAGCCCAAGGTGTGGAGGAGTATTTTTGGTTTTGGTTATTTATTTTGCCTTCTATACAAGTCATTACCCTGGAAAAGATGTTCCTTAACATATTTCTCAGGAAAATTCATTTTGGTTTTAGTTTTTGTATGTTTTATTGTGAGTCCATAAAAGTGGCGTAATACTCTGACAACGTTGTTAACAGCAGTGACTTGGGAGTCAGAAATGCTTCCAGGGGTCTTCCCATGCTGCTCCCATGTCATTTGAGCACTGTTCCAATCGATTTGGGCAATTTTTAGGCCCTCTGCAGACCGCCGGGGGGAGCCGCCTGAAAAATGTTCGAGTTTCCCATAGACTTACATTGGGCTCGTTGCTCGGGTCGAGCACCCGAGTATTCCAATTTGCTTGACCCGAGCACCCGAGCATTTTAATGCTCGCTCATCACTAGTCGTCACCTCTCAGGACTGTACTGTGTGTGATGTTAAGGTGGAAGAAGAGGAGCAAAGGCAACTTAATGCAGCACTTTATGCATCTAATGCATCTACTGGAGCACATGTTCTTCCTGCCTCTCATCTACAAGGTGTACCGCTGTGCGACTGCCAAAAAAAATAGAGTAGAGTCCAGTATCAGAAGTTTTCAAAATGCTGCACAATTACTCACTGAAGCAAAACAAACCTACTTCTCATCTCTCATATCATACGTGTCTCACAACTTTAAACAGCTATTCAGTACTTTCAAGTCCCTCATCTGTCCACCAGCTACCCCTCATTCACTTCTCCTCTCATCTCAGCTGAAGACTTCAAGCAGAAGTTTGACAACATAGGGCAAAGCTTTTGCTTAAAGTCCCAACAGCCCCTTCGCACAACTACTCAACTCTCCTCCTCCAAAACCAGCTTCTCTGCCATCACGGAAGATCATCTTTACTCTCCAAATCACATCTCACCACATGTGAACTTGACCCAGTACCGTCACACCTCATTCCAAAATCGTACCACAGTCTTCATCCCAGGCTTAATCTTCCTCTTCAACCTGTCACCAACAACTGGCGTCTTCCCCACATGATTCAAACATACCTCAATCACACCCATCCTCCAAAAGCCCTCCCTTGACCCATCCTTTGTCTAGCTATCACCCCATTTCACTTCTCCCCTATGCCTCCAAACTACTGGATCAACATGTCCATTTTGAACTGTCCTCCCAACCTCTCCTCCTGCTCCCTCTTTGACCGCTTACAATCTGGCTTCCGACCGCACCATTCCGCTGAAACTGCCCTGACTAAAGTCACCAATGCTCTACTAACTGCCAAATCCAAGCAAAACTACTGTCATCCTCCTCCTAGACCTGTCATCTGCCTTCGACACAGTAGACCATTCCCTCTTACTACAAACTCTCATTTCTAGGCATCACAGACTTGGCCCTGTCTTGGATCTTTTCACACCTCTCATGGCTTTCATTATGCTGATGACACACAGATCTACCTTTCTGGACCTGATATCACCTCCTTACTAAACAGAATCCCACAATGTGTGTCCTCTATTTCATCTTTCTTCTCTGCTATATTTGTAAAGATTAACATGGATAAAACCAAATGCATCATCTTTCCTCCAACTCATTCATCCCACCCCAACTGACCTATCCATCAAAGGGAATGGCTGCCCACTGTCCCCAGCACCGCAAGCTTGACTGTGATCTGTCCTTCAAACATCAGATCCAAGCCCTTTCCACTTGCTGCTGACTGCAACTACAAAGTATCTCGGGGATCTGCACAGTCCTCAACCATGAATCTATAAAAACACCAGTGCATGCCCTCATTATCTCTGAAGACCCACTTCTTCTGACAAGTGTACAATCTGCGGTAACCCTCGCTCCAGCATACAGCTGCACGACTAGCTGTATCCTGACCTACTGTATCCTCATCCATCCCTTGTACATTGTGCACCCTCACAGGCAGGGTCCTCTCTCTTCTTGTACCAGTCGGCGAGTCACTGACGATAACCCCTTTTGACATGTAAAGTGCCACGAAATAAATGTCGCTGTAATATTAATAATAATTATAGTACTTGTACTCTAGGTCAATTGATGGCACTTTCCTGGTGTCTACCCCTAATTTGATGTGTTTTCGCAGCTTTTAGGCCCGTTTGATGGTGTTCTATATGCGTTTTTTTTGCCCCCCATTGAATCTTATGGCGTTCGGTAATCTTCGACGAATGTTCGACGAGTAAATCGGCAAATATTGCAGATTCGACTATCGTAATCCGAACCGAATATTGAAACATTCGCTCATCCCTAATTGGTACCAACACTACTTGTCAGCATGATAAAAATGGTGTTCAGAGGGTAGCACAACAGTATAGTCATGTATTCAGCAAACACCCCCTTGACTTTGGTAGAGTAAGCTCCATCCAACATGACATACCCACATGGTCCACCCTGCTGACAAAAGTAAAGTATATACCAATTCCCCCTGCAAATTACCAACAAGTAAAAGATATGTTACGGGAGATGAAACAAGCAGGAGTGATTATGACTCGCCCCCCTGGGCCGTGGGGCACTCGGATCCGGGCAATAGGGAGACGATGGGGGTAGTAGTGGCGACCCGGTTCCGTGGCTCAGGGTGGTCAGGCCAATGGTAGTCTGCTACGTTCTGCTGATAATGTCCGACTACGCCACCCGTGGATTGCGGTTATTAGGAACCGCCGCTGCATGCAGACCGCTGGGGCTGATGAGGTGTGCAGCTAGGGTAGTGTGACTCCCCACGGGAAGAGTGCGGCCCCAGGGCAGTATAATGGATGGTGGGAGTGATGGTGGTGAGAGTCCCAGTACTGGTAGTGCTGGAGGCGCGAAGGAGCACACAGACAATAGGTTGCAGTCCAGGGTCTTTACTGAAACAGGTAAACTGACCCATAAACAGTCCCAGCTAGGAGGGGACCTGGATGTCTGAGAGCAACGGGGAAATTGGCCCTGGTCAGGGTGAGGGTGTAGGCCTACCGTGCTTTCTGTGCTCCTTCTGGCTATCTCCTCGTTATAGGGTAACAGCCCACGTTTCCAAGCTTTCCGTGTATTCTCGCCTGTATGGCCTGCAACGTGGCTTCCTTTCTGCTCCCAGCCTTGTACGGCTTTGCTGGTCCCTTCTGTTGTGGCAGGGCCTCCAGGCTTCTTAGGCCAAGGAATATACAGTCCCTTGCGGACTGGTTATCTGCTGGAGAATGTAGAATCCTCCCAGCCTGGGACACCAAAGTCTGGTAAAGTAAGTCTTTTATCTGCCAAGACAGGCTCTCTTCGTCTCTCGTCTCTGGCTTGTGGCTCTCCTCCTGCCCCACTTCCTCTTAGGTGCAGTGCAACTGTCTGTCCCTGCTCTGCTCTGGGACAAGTCTCAGTACTGAGACAGGCCATCAGGTTCTCTCTAACCCTGCCCCCAGTACCAGCTTTTATAGGGGCAGCCTGCTCCCCCTACTGGCCTGAGACAGGAGGCATTGCATGCTAATGTTCCCCTGACTAGAGAACCTCCCCCTTGCTCTCAGACACAGCTTTAATATATTTTGTGGCATCCAGGCCAGGGTGACCCATTCCCCCCTAGTAAAATTTAGTACTCCGGGACTAAACAGTAAATAAAGAGTAACATGCATAACCATAAAACATTAGTATACGAGCGACGCACAGATTAAGTTCTTAAGGTCACAGTGTGGCCTGTGACCGGGTGTCCATATCACCAATACAACGGGAGCCTTAACCAGGTGGGGGTCTGTCCTACCCCAAGTCCTTCACAGTCTTAGTTCATTCCTTGGTTAGGCTCCGAACGCAGTCCATACAAAGGTCCCGGTTATAAAAAGTCCATAACCTTTGAGTCCTTACGGTAGCTGCAAGAAACTGAAACACGTTATTAATAATCACGCAGGTAACTTGGCAAACAATTCAACATTTGGCAACAGGGTTATTTACAATCTTAGTACACTCTATATTTTCCAGCGAGCGGGTATCTGCCCTTTTGTGCTCCTGGTTGATCTACGTAGCCCACTGTCTGGTGGTGGACCAACCTGGCTTTCCCCACTAGCGTTAGGGGTACAGCTACCAGCTGGGTGTACAGGTAGGGCAGGCAGCTGTCTGCGGGTCCTTTGGCTTACCGCAAGCATGGCAGGCTCACTGTCAGCAGAGGGTTGACTCTCCTGGGCTGCTGGTACAGGCTCTTCTGCCTCTGGAACCGCTTGCTCCTCTTCACCTTCCGGCTCTGGTGTTGGTTGTTGCTGTGCCGGTTGCAGGAAATGCAGGACGGGTACCACTATGGCATCATTTATGCGAGTCCAGGACTGAGGGAACTCTCCGAGAACAGTGCTGATCATTTCTTCCTTGTCCTCTGCGGATTCAAGGTCACTCTGATCCTCTTCTCCACTACGGAGTTGCTCGGGGCATCTTTTGAGGTGGTCTCTGGAGACGACACTAATGGTTTCTCCTCCATCCTTGGTGATTACGCACACCTTTGGGTTGTCGTGGTCAGACTGCAGTACGGTGTAGGGTTCCCTTTCCCACTGGTCGTCCAACTTATGTAGCCTTCTTTTTCGCTTTAGGACTTGCTCACCAGGTTCTAGGGGACCAGCAGGGGCGTGTTGATTGAAGAGTTTTTTTTCTTGCCTCTCTCTCACCTGGGCCAGGCTCTTCTCCACACTCTCCTGTACCTTCTTGTACTGCAGTTGCCTTTCCGTATCCCAGTCCGCATCCGGAGAGGTGTCCTCAGGTATTAGGACTCCCATCTCCAGGTCTACGGGCAGCTTACCTGGTCTAGCTCGCATCAGGTAAGCCGGGGTGCAGTTTGTAGCATTCACCGGGATATTGTTGTATAGGTCTATCAGGTCCGGCAGTTTTTCTGGCCACAGGCTGCGTTCCTCCAGGGGTAACGTCTTCAGGAGATCAATGACTATATTGTTCATCTCCTCACACATCCGGTTGGTTTGGGGGTGGCAAGGCGTTGTACGAATCTTCTTACAGCCATAGAGGTTGCAGAACTCCTGGAAGATTTCAGCCTCGAACGCTGGACCCTGGTCTGTCAAGACCTGTTCCGGATACCCGTGTGGATGGCAGAAGTATTGCTGGAAGGCTCTGGCCGCTGTTTGGGCTGTCAAGTCCTTTACCGGGACCACCACGAGAAAACGGGAATAGTGATCCACGATTGTCAGGGCGTAGATGTACCCTGACCGGCTTGGAGCCAACTTGAAGTGGTCTAGAGCTACCAGCTCAAGAGGCTGCGTGGTGACGATGGGCCTCAAGGGTGTCTTCTGGCTGGCACGGTCCTTCCTCCTTAGGTGACAAGGGCCACAGTCTCTGCACCATTTTTCTACAGCTCCTCTCATGCCGACCTAAAAGAACCTTCCTCTTAGCAGGAACTCCAGTTTCTTCCAACCAAAGTGTCCCGCTCTGTCATGGTAAGCCCCCAGGACCATAGCTGCATCCCGCATTGGGATCACGACTTGCCAGGTCAGCTCGTGCGTCCGGTGGTTGACAATCCTTCTGCACAACTTGCCTTCGTAGAGGAACAGCTTGCTCTTCTCTTTCCATAGCTGCTTGGCTTCCCCTGGAGCATCCGGATCTATGCGGGCATCTTCCTGGGTCAGCAGGTCTTTCACCAGGCGGATGGCAGGGTCACTATCTTGGGTCTCGGCCCAGCTGTGGTGAGGTAGGGGATTTATCATCACGGTTGTTAGATCCTCCTCCTTCACGCGGTGGGAGTATTGAGCGGCTCCATACCGGTGAAACGCGGGGAGTTCTACCTCCTCCAGCTCTTCTGGGTCTTCGTCACCTTCAGGTAAGTGAGGCATCCTCGATAGGGCGTCAGCGTTGGCATTGGTTTTGCCTGCCCGGTACTTGATCACGGGTTGTTGTCCGTGTACACCGTGAACTTTGCGGAGGCCAGGTAATGCTTGAAGCGTTCCGTCACGGCCCACACCACTGCCAAGAATTCTAGCTTGAAGGAGCTGTAATTCTCCGGGTTCCTCTCGGTGGGTCTCAGCTTCCGGCTGGCGTACGCGATCACCCTTTCTCTGCCCTGTTGGTTTTGGGACAGTACGGCTCCCAGTCCCACATTACTGGCATCTGTGTGGAGAATGAAAGGCTGGCCATAATCAGGGTAGGCCAGGATCTCGTCCCCTGTGAGGGCCATCTTTAGCTGGCGGAAGGACTCCTCTTCCGGTTTATCCCACTTGAAGGGCGGCTTTTGGCTCCTGGACTTAGAGTGCCCGATCAGGAGGTCCTGCATAGGAGCTGCCATCTTAGTGAACCCGGGGATGAACCTTCGGTAGTAGCCTACCAACCCGAGAAACTGTCTCACCTCTTTGATGTTCGAGGGGCTTGGCCAGCTCTTGTCAGGGTCAGGGGCCACTCCTTCCGCGCTTACCTCGTGCCCTAGGTACTGGACCTTTGGTTTCAGCAGGTGACACTTCGATGGTTTCACCTTCAGGCCGTAGCCTGCCAGGGCTTCGAACACCTCGGCCAGGTGCTTTAGATGGTCCTCGTAGGTTTTCGAATAGACGATCACGTCGTCCAGGTAAAGGAGGACCGTCTCGAAGTTTCGGTGCCCTAGACAGCATTCTATCAGCCGCTGGAAGGTCCCTGGTGCGTTGCAGAGCCCGAAAGGCATACAGTTGAACTCACTCAGTCCCATCGGGGTGGTGAAGGCGGTCTTCTCCTTGTCAGCCTCTGCCACAGGAACCTGCCAGTACCCGCTAGTAAGGTCCAAAGTAGAAAAGAAGTTAGCTGATTTTAGTGCGGCTAAAGACTCCTTTATTCTAGGCAGCGGATATGCGTCTTTGTGGGTGATACAGTTGATTTGTCTATAGTCGACGCACATTCTCATGGTGCCGTCTTTCTTTTTCACCAGAACCAAGGGGGCTGCCCAGGGGCTACAGCTGTCTCTAATGACCCCAGCTTCTTTCATTTCTCTTAGCATGCCCTTGGCGTTCTGATAATGTGCAGGGGGTACAGGCCTGTGTCTCTCTTTTATTGGTGGGTGGCTCCCTGTGGGGATGTGGTGTTCTATCCCTTTTACTCTGCCGAAGTCCAGCGGGTGCTTATTAAAGACTCTCTCGTACTCCTGTACCACTCGGTAGACTCCTTGTTTTTGTTGCAGGGGAGTGGAGTCAGCGCCCACATGGAGTTTCTGGCACCAGGCCTCCTTTTGTTTCTGGGAGCCATTACCCTCCGCCTGAGGAGATGGAGGCAAGGGTTCCACGGCCCTGATAGCTTTGTGTTTGACAACAAACAGTTTGGCGAGTGTAGCGTACCTGGGTAAGTGTACTTCCCTCTCCCCAATGTTGAGAATGCGGACGGGCACCCTCCCATGACGGACATCAACCACCCCCCGGGCAGTCAAAATGGTGGGCCTGCTGTCTGAGTACACGGGTTCTACCATGGCTTGGTAGTCTCTACCTCTCAACCCGATTGCAGTCCGACACCAGATCATCATTTCACTTTTGGGAGGCATGGAAATGGGGAATGGATCACTCAGTCTTACGCTACCGATCTCACCACCAGACAGTTCTACCTGCTGCCGTCTCATCACGGCTTTTATCTCCTTGTTGAGGACTCTCTGTTGGCTGGAACTAGCATTCACCGCCACCTGTTGCAGAATTACAATTACCTCTGAAAGACAATTTTCAATTACATTAGTACCCACAGTTATTTTAGGGTGACTTCCACGACGGTCAATGTCCACAATAATTACTCCCTGTGCCGGCAGTTCAACTTTACCAATTTTAATGGTCATCTCCTTGAACCCCATCTGCGGCACGGGTAAGCCATTACTGGCGATGATGCTCAAGTTACTGTCTGGATAACGTGTGATATCAGCATCAGTCCAATACTGCTTAAAAAGTACATAAGGGATAGTGGTTACTTGCGACCCAGTATCCAGCAAGGCGCTCATGGGGATACCGTCCAGCACCACGGGTAAAACCGGGCGCCCCCCAACGTACTTATCACGCCAATTATAAGGGCCTGGTGATCTTATGCCTGGGGGTTGGCCCTCTGCCCCAGGTTGGACCCGTTTAAATTACAGTACCTGGAAATGTGTCCGGGCTGGTTGCATCGACGGCAAATGGGCTGTCCATCCTCTGCGTAGCGGTCTGTGGGCCTCCCTCGGAACGATGGGATCCTCCTCTGTCGACGCCACGGGACATCCTCCGGACTTGAAGCCAGCTCGATGGGTCTTGACGGGTCCACTTGCAACGCCTGGACTGTCCTGGTCAACGCCGCGACGCTCCTGGTCAGCTCCTGGACTTGGTGGTGCAGGTCTTTCGACGGGGCTTGGTTCAGGGCCTGTGCATCAGCCCCCACGGGATCCATAGGGGAGGGTGCCGCCTCCTGGTGGTAGGTGAGAGCAGGGCGCCGGGGGTTTATAGCACCACTGGTTGCAGATTCACGGAGCACCCTTATGGCCCTGTCCTTAAATTGGGCAAAGGTCAGGTCGGGGTTCTGAAAGAACATGAGGCGCAGCTGGGCCCTGTGGGCGCTGGACAGCAGACCTTCTATGAATTGTTCTGTTAGCAGTTTATCCGTTTCCTGCACACTGCCAGGGTCAGTTTGTTGGATAGCCCTCAAGGCTTCCTGCAAATTTAGGGCATAGTCTCTGATGCTGTCCTGTGCCCGCTGCTTACATCCATAGAACCTCATTTTAATCTCAGCAGAGGTACGTGTGTCAAAGGTACCCCGCAGCCGGGCCAGAATACCCTTCACAGTCCTTTTCTCCTCAGTGGGCCATGATTTTACCTTCCTTTGGGCTGCGCCAGTTAACTGCCCTGTTAGTATGCTGACCTTCTGTTCCTCTGTCAGGGGGTAGACTTGGAACAAACTGTACAGCCTTTCCTTAAAGTCAGTTAGGGCATGGGGCTCCCCTGAGTACTTGGGCAGCCAGGCCGCTCCAGGGATGTAGGGCAGGGAAAAGGGCATCACTGCTGCTGCAGCTGCATTGGTGGTAGTGGGCGCCTCTGTATCCGACATCTTCCTCCCCCCTAGTTAAGCGTGGCCTACCTTCCGACAATCCTCTTCTGTAGGCCGCGGCTCCGCTGCTGCTGCTCTGGACGAGGACCTTGCGTCGCGTCCTGATGACGTCAGCGTCGCTCTCTCTCCCTTCCAGGACCTTGCGCAGCGTCGGTGCGTGGGGCAGAGCTTTGGATCTCGCGCGGTTTTGACATCCACGCCCCTCTTCTTCCCGCGCGGCGTCCTGAAGATGGCGTCCGATGGCGGGAAACAGCTGCAGACGGCAGAAGACGGCGGGAAACGGTCCAAGATGGCGTCTGATGTCGGGAATCGGCTCCGGATGGCGGGAAACTTCACCACAGATAAGTTACAAAAGTCTTTTTCAGGCACGCAGTACCCGGTGGTTGCGGGCACGAAATCCTGCCGACTACGCCAAAGCTGACTCGCCCCCCTGGGCCGTGGGGCACTCGGATCCGGGCAATAGGGAGACGATGGGGGTAGTGGTGGCGACCCGGTTGCGTGGCTCAGGGTGGTCAGGCCAATGGTAGTCTGCTACGTTCTGCTGATAATGTCCGACTACGCCACCCGTGGATTGCTGTTATTAGGAACCGCCGCTGCATGCAGACCGCTGGGGCTGATGAGGTGCGCAGCTAGGGTAGTGTGACTCCCCACGGGAAGAGTGCGGCCCCAGGGCAGTATAATGGATGGTGGGAGTGATGGTGGTGAGAGTCCCAGTACTGGTAGTGCTGGAGGCGCGAAGGAGCACACAGACAATAGGTTGCAGTCCAGGGTCTTTACTGAAACAGGTAAACTGACCCATAAACAGTCCCAGCTAGGAGGGGACCTGGATGTCTGAGAGCAACGGGGAAATTGGCCCTGGTCAGGGTGAGGGTGTAGGCCTACCGTGCTTTCTGTGCTCCTTCTGGCTATCTCCTCATTATAGGGTAACAGCCCACGTTTCCAAGCTTTCCGTGTATTCTCGCCTGTATGGCCTGCGACGTGGCTTCCTTTCTGCTCCCAGCCTTGTACGGCTTTGCTGGTCCCTTCTGTTGTGGCAGGGCCTCCAGGCTTCTTAGGCCAAGGAATATACAGTCCCTTGCGGACTGGTTATCTGCTGGAGAATGTGGAATCCTCCCAGCCTGAGACACCAAAGTCTGGTAAAGTAAGTATTTTATCTGCCAAGACAGGCTCTCTTCGCCTCTTGTCTCTGGCTTGTGGCTCTCCTCCTGCCACACTTCCTCTTAGGTGCAGTGCAACTGTCTGTCCCTGCTCTGCTCTGGGACAAGTCTCAGTGCTGAGACAGGCCATCAGGTTCTCTCTAACCCTGCCCCCAGTACCAGCTTTTATAGGGGCAGCCTGCTCCCCCTACTGGCCTGAGACAGGAGGCATTGCATGCTAATGTTCCCCTGACTAGAGAACCTCCCCCTTGCTCTCAGACACAGCTTTAATATATTTTGTGGCATCCAGGCCAGGGTGACACAATTAGGGAACACTATAGTCCCTGTACTGCCCCTTTTGGTTTTGGTTAAAAAGAAGGATGGGAGCATCCGCATGTGTGTGGACTACCTTAAAATTAACAATGTTACCCATAAAGATGCATACCCATTACCCCGTATTGAGGAGTCTCTGGTTGCTCTTAGGGAAGCTAGATATTTCTCTACCCTGAACTTGATCAATGGGTATTGGCAGGTTCCAGTTCCTGAAGCTGACAAGGAGAAGACAGCCTTCACGATGACTATTCGAATGCAACTGTATGCCATTCGGACTGTGCAATGCTCCAGGAACTTTTCAAAGATTAAGGGAATGCTGCTCGGGGCATAAGAACATTGAAACAGTCTTCTTGTATCTGGATGATATAATCATCTATTGTCGAGGTGTTCAAATCCCTGGAAAGTTTGGATTGAAAGTGAAGCCATCAAAGTGCCATTTGCTGAAACCCAAGGTTCAGCAAAAGCATGGGGCATGTTGTTGACACAGAAGGAGTGTCTCCAGATCCAGACAAGGTGACAATTATCCACTGCAGCCAATGATCACCAGACAGTCATTGGAAATGGTAGCCCTAGATAATTTGAAGCTAATATCCAGTCGATCAGGACATCAGTATGCATTGACTATGATGGACCATTATTCTAAATTCCTAGTAGTAGTACCAGTTAAGGATCTCACTGCTAAGATGGCAGCTAATGCCTTCAAAGAACATTTTTGTTGCCCTCATTATTACCCCGACCAGGTATTGACTGACCAAGGTCGAGCCTTTGAAGCGGACCTTTTACAAGAATTCTGTGCATTATAGGAATGTTGGAAAATAAGGTAGACAGCTTACCACCTGCAATGGAATGGATTATGTGAAAGAATGAATGGGGTTGTCCTGGTACTATTAAAGATCCTATCTCTGGAACAGCGTAATCAGTGACCAGAGAAGTTGCCTGACCTTTACAATCAAGTCCCCATCAATTCCATCAGTTATTCACCTGGGCATTTGATGATGGCGAGACCAGGCAAGTTGCCGGTAGATCACCAAATGGGAGCCATCAGACTTGAAGATATTCTTTCCAATGTCATGGAATACAAGAATGATAAGAGCAGTATCAGAAAGTACAACAGTGTGTTACGGAACATCTGAACAATGCAAGACAGAAGCAAGAGCGAGAATATGACAAACACTCACCTGTGAGGCCACTACAAGCTGGAGACCACATTCTAAAGCACAAAGCCACAACCCATAAATGGATGATCAATGGGAAGCGGAACTGTACATCATCTGTCCCCAAGAACATTAGGATCATAAAGTCTACCGGATCACAAAAGATGGAAGGAAAACTTACAAAGTGTTTTCTTTGTGATAATTAAGATATATAATCTTAAGCTGAGTCCATCCCAACTATGTCAAGTAGAAAGACCTGGGCAGACTGGACCTCCTAAACAAAAAGAACAGAGAAGACAAGAAATTCCTATTGTATTTGGTACGTTCCCTGGCAGTTGGGTGAGATTCGGAGAAACTGTAGTAATACGCTCCAGGTTTTTAATCAAGAACCCTTAGCGATAGCGAATGCTCCGGAGATTGCCTTACCCTTGGTAAGTCCCATGGTTAGAAGTTGCTTGCCCCGTACACCCGGTATTGCCCTTGTCCGCTGATCAGAACATAGTACCCGTGGTCAGAAACTTGTTATATACAGACAGTAATTAGAAAAGTGTCTACCTGTACTGTATATGTAAGACACCAAACTGTTATTTGAAATGTAAATATGTTACTGTTCGCAACTTAGTAAGGACCTTCCTGCTCCCTCTATATAGGGTACTAAGGGGTGAGCATGAACTGTACCCATACACCCCTGTACCTATGGATTTGTCCCTTCAAGGGCCGGCCCCAGCTATACTCAAGAGCCATGGACTTTAAGCTGGTCTCCCTCTTCCAAGACTTTTGTTCAAATGGGTGTTGTGGCTCCCATGCTTGCCTTACTGCATTTCTTATGTTTAGATAAAGATATATGTCACTTACTCCATTGCCTGGGAATTGCAGTAGCTTAGGTATCCATGGTTACTACCACTCATAGTGACAGTTGGTTAGTTTATTTAGTTACTTGTTAGTGGTCGTAACCATGGATATCCAAGTTACTGCAATGCCCTGTACATGGAGTAAGCGACATAGCAAATTAGAAGAACTATACTTAATTTATAATTGAAGGTATTTGCTAATATTATTATTACACCTACTACTCATTGGGATAGGATCTTGGAGATTGGAGTACCCCTTTAAGTTAAAATGTGGATGGGAGGTTGATAATGTATAATAATGATATGATGTGTGATTGCTCTTCCACATTCGAGCGAATCCTAATCTTACATTGTTACTGTCAGACAACATGATCTCATTTGGTAATAAATTACTGTAGACTATCTACAAATTTCTATATTCAAAGGTTATGTAGTCTTAACCCTAAAAAATGTTGGATCAGTGCATGCTGAGAAGTGGAGGAATGGATATTTCAGTGCTGGTAGAATGTTGATGAAGAAGAACCTCAAACTCAAAAAGAGCAGGAGGAAAGTTACAGAGCAGGAGAGTTGGAACAGTTCCTTGACAGGTTACCATACGTAGCATACGTGTACCAAAAGAAGGTTTTGCTTGCTGTAAAGGCCAGCAACACTATGCTTTTCTAAAGGTTTTGTGTGAAAGTACAAGTATGCTTCAAGTTTATCGCCAGCTACCATATTTTTGATGTCCTTAGTGAATGCAATTTTGGCTGGTTGTTATATGTTAATATAATTATCTGTACCATCTATAATTAATATTGTAGATATGTTATGAATATCTTTTATACATGATCTGTCTTACGTTTAGTTGAGCTATTTTTATGGTAATTTACTGGGGGGGGGAATGAAACCATTTTAAAGGTGTTAATCAATGATAATGTAACTTAAATTACAATAATAAATTCTGTATAATAATAACAACATCATGAGATAAAATAACAACCTCCTAAATTATCTATCAAGCTTAGGTTTCAAGGGAAAAAATAGTTAAGGAGAAACTTTTTTTTTTTTCAAAAAGACACCACATAGTATTATAGTTGATAAATAATAATAGAGAAAGTGTTACGGGCATTTGAATGTGAATGCATAATCAATTGTAAAACCAGAGTCCTATCTGCATGTAATGAACTACATACTTTAGGGAAGCCAGAACAGTCTAATACTTTGTTCTTCTCTACCACTAACTGTATCAATTTATATGAAAATTAAGGCTTCAAATTAAAGCAGTACTATCCATGATTTTTTTCCCTTTCATCTGCCATCCAATAAAAATGATGTGAAGTCCTTGTATATAATTCCCAGAAGATTACTTTGTCCTTACAGCTAAGCCATGTCCCTGATATAAAAGATCTGTATCCACTTTTATTGAAATAAAGAACTAAAATCATAATCCTAATATTGAAGCATAATCTTCATTATCTCCTGACTCTCTTGAATTTTATTCTGATCTGTATTTGTATATTTACTAGATTTATTCTGATGTTTAATCGCTGTTTGTTTACCTATATCTTGGTAGGATTATTTCATATGAATACTGGAACAAATTATACTAAAGGAATAAAACAGCAGGATTTTTTTTGTGCATTAGGGATAGATAGAGAGATAGAATTTCTTTGTAAATAAACTAAATTGCAATATAGTTTAATGCAGTACTGTTTTGAGGATCTGATTTGAATAATAACGGCGATGTAAAGATACTAGATATTGAGATGTCTACATTGAAGATGAGTACGTATAATTAAATATTCATACAACCAAAGGTCATTCTCAGCACTGAAAATAAATCTTAAGGTTACATGAAATGGGGCTCCTGGAGTTATTCTTGGAGATTAGCTTACAATAAAAGCATGGGTGCTGGTTCCCTTTCCATTCAATCAAGCTAAATGAAAAGAACCACCATATATACAGTGCTGGCCAAAAGTATTGGCACCCCTGCAATTCTGTCAGATAATACTCAGTTTCTTCCTAAAAATGATTGCAATCACAAATTATTTGGTATTATTATCTTCATTTAATTTGCTTGCAAGGAAAAAACACAAAAGAGAATGAAGCAAAAATCCAATCATTGATCATTTCACACAAAACTCCAAAAAAGGGCTGGACAAAAGTATTGGCACCCTCAGCCTAATACTTGGTTGCACAACCTTTAGCCAAAATAACTGCGAACAACCGCTTCCGGTAACCATCAATGAGTTTTTTTACAATGCTCTGCTGGAATTGTAGACCATTCTTCTTTGGCAAACTGCTCCAGGTCCCTGATATTTGAAGGGTGCCTTCTCCAAACTGCCATTTTGAGATCTCTCCACAGGTGTTCTATGGGATTCAGGTCTGGACTCATTGCTGGCCACCTTAGAAGTCTCCAGTGCTTTCTCTCAAACCATTTTATAGTGCTTTTGGAAGTGTGTTTTGGGTCATTGTCCTGCTGGAAGACCCATGACCTCTGAGGGAGACCCAGCTTTCTCACACTGGGCCCTACATTATGCTGCAAAATTTGTTGGTAGTCTTCAGACTTCATAATGCCATGCACACGGTCAAGCAGTCCAGTGCCAGAGGCAGCAAAGCAACCCCAAAACATCAGGGAACCTCTGCCATGTTTGACTGTAGGGACCGTGTTCTTTTCTTTGAATGCCTCTTTTTTTTCCTGTACACTCTACGTTGATGCTTTTTCCCAAAAAGCTCTACTTTTGTCTCATCTGACCAGAGAACATTCTTCCAAAACGTTTTTGGCTTTCTCAGGTAAGTTTTGGCAAACTCCAGCCTGGCTTTTTCATGTCTCGGGGTAAGAAGTGGGGTCTTCCTGGGTATCCTCCCATACAGTCTCTTTTCATTCAGACGCCGACGGATAGTACGGGTTGACACTGTTGTACCCTCGGACTGCAGGGCAGCTTGAACTTGTTTGGATGTTAGTCGAGGTTCTTTATCCACCATCCGCACAATCTTGCGTTGAAATCTCTTGTCAATTTTTCTTTTCTGTCCACATCTAGGGAGGTTAGCCACAGTGCCATGGGCTTTAAACTTCTTGATGACACTGCGCACGGAAGACACAGGAACATTCAGCTCTTTGGAGATGGATTTGTAGCCTTGAGATTGCTCATGCTTCCTCACAATTTGGTTTCTCAAGTCCTCAGACAGTTCTTTGGTCTTCTTTCTTTTCTCCATGCTCAATGTGGTACACACAAGGACACAGGACAGAGGTTGAGTCAACTTTAATCCATGTTAACTGGCTGCAAGTGTGATTTAGTTATTGCCAACACCTGTTAGGTGCCACAGGTAAGTTACAGGTGCTGTTAATTACACGAATTAGAGAAGCATCACATGATTTTTCAAAGGGTGCCAATACTTTTGTCCACCCCCTTTTTTAGGTTTGGTGTGGAATTATATCCAATTTCGCTTTAGGACAATTCTTTTTGTGTTTTTTTCATTGAAGACAAATTAAATGAAGATAATAATACCAAAGAATTTGTGATTGCAATCATTTTCAGGAAGAAACTGAGTATTATCTGACAGAATTGCAGGGGTGCCAATACTTTTGGCCAGCACTGTATAGTACATTCATGCTTTCATGATAACCCATTGAGTATGTCACATACTTTGCAATGACAGCTGCAATAAGTTGTAGAATCAGTGCTCCGCCTACAGCCTGCACTTCCTATTCTTCCAGTTCTTCCAGCGCTGCCTTTGTTTCTCTCTGCCTCCATCCTGAACTGAAACAGGCTTCGAATCATCAAGACTGGCATGAGCAACATTACCCTTTATGAGGTGATGTGTTGGAGTCAGATGTAGGGATGATGGAACCCAAACTTTAAAGTTCGGGGTTCGTACCGAACACCTAGATTCCGGTGCCGAATTCCGAACACAGACTTTTTTCCCGGAAGTCCGTTTTACTGTTCAAGTTCAGGGCTGAATAAAGTTTGTTGAAAGCCTGCAGCGCAGCCAATCATCAAGCTTTTAGGCTGTATGCACTTGCAGAGCCATCATAGCCATGCAAAGTATTGGCATGGCTGTGATTGGCTGAAGCAACACGTGAACTGGCCTGTATAAATGCCAGATCACGGGTTGCTCCACCATTTTATTCTGAGCCTGGTGTAGAGTTTATAGCAGCTTGGTGCAGCATGCCCTAACAGCCTGGTTCACAGTGCCATACCAGCCTGATTTAGAGTGCCATAACAACCTGGTGCAGCGTGCCATAACAGCTGGCGTAGAGTGCCATAACAGCCTGGCATAGAGTGCCATAACAGCCTGGTGCAGCGTGCCCTAATAGACTGGTGCAGCATGATCTAATACCCTGGTGCAACGTGCCCTAACAGCCTGGTGCAGTGTGCCCTAACAGCCTGGTGCTCGGTGCCATAACAGCCTGGAAGAGAGTGCATCGCAGCCTGGTGCAGTGTGCTCTAACAGCATGGTGCACAGTGCCAAAACAGCCTGGTGCAGCGTGCCTTAACAGCCTGGTGCAATGTGCCCTAATAGCATGGTGCAGTGGGCCTTGACAGCCTGGTGCAGCATGATCTAACAGCCTGGTGTTTCGTGCTATAACAACCTGGTGCAGCGTGCCCTAACAGCTGGTGCACAGTGCCATAACAGTCTGGTGCAGCGTGATCTAACAGCCTGGTGCACAGTGCCATAACAGCCTGGTGTAGAGTGCCATAACAGCCTGGGTCAGTGTGCCCTAACATCCTGGTGCAGAGTGTCATGACAGTCTGGTGCAGTGTGATCTAACAGCCTTCTGTACAGTGCCATAACAGCCTGATGTAGAATGACATAACAGCCTGATTCAGCATTCCCTAACAGCCTGGTTCCCAGTGCCATACCAGGCTGATGTAAAGTGTTCAAACAGCCTGGTGCAGCGTGCCTTGACAGCCTGGTGCGCAGTTCCATAACAGCCTGGTGTAGATTGCAATAACAACCTGGTGCAGCGTGCCCTAACAGTCTGGTGCTTGGTGCCATAACAGCCTGGTATAGAGTGCCATCACAGCCTGGTGCAGCATGCTCTAACAGCCTGGTGCACAGTGCCAAAATGGCCTGGTGCAGCATGCCTTAACAGCCTGGTGCAATGTGCCCTAACAGCCTGGTGCAGCATGCCTTGACAGCCTGGTGCAGCGTGCCCTAACAGACTGGTGCAGCAAGATCTAATGGCCTGGTGTTTCATGCTCTAACAGCCTGGTGCAGCATGCTCTAACAGCTGATGCACAGTGCCATAACAGTCTGGTGTAGAGTGCCATAACAACCTGGTGCAGCATGCCCTAACAGGCTGCTGCATAGTGCCATAACTGCCTGGTGTAGAGTGCCATAACAGCCTGGTGCAGCATGCCCTAACAGCCTGGTGCAGCGTGATCTAACAGCCTGGTGCAGCGTGATCTAACAGCCTGGTGCAGCGTGATCTAACAGCCTGGTGCAGCGTGATCTAACAGCCTGGTACAGCATGATCTAACAGCCTGGTGCAGCGTGCCCCAACAACCTGGTGCACAGTGCTCTAACAGCCTGGTGTAGAGGGCCATAACAGCCTGGTGCAGAATACTATAACAGCCTGGTGTAGAGTGGCCTAACAGCCTGGTGCAGAATACCCCGAGTGTAATAATCTGCTGGGCACTTTCTCTTCTCTACTGTGCACTTTTTTTGGGTGAAAAAAATGAGGAGAGTATCAAATAGAGGACGTGGTGTTACTGGTGGTGTAGCTGCTGCAAGGTCATTCTGTGCCTTCTACGTGCCCAGATGAATCACCTTCCTCTGGTGCATGCAGGCAACGGGACATTCTGCATAATTTCGTAAGCCTGAGTACCGCTGGACAAATGGTGAGGCCCAAACATGTTGCGGAGGTTTTAGTTTGGATGGCTGAGAATGCCTCCAATTCCTTTGCATTATCTTCCACCTGGTCCCCTGCTGAAATCGCAGAGTTGGTATCTGTGGACCATGTTCATCTGGTTTCTACTGCACTCCCTTGCAAATCAGCTAAGCAGTCTGAGCCCCAAGTCATGTAGCAGTCGCTTCTGCTTTTTGATGACTCCGCTGACTGGGGTTCCATGGGCCATCCATTTGCCCCTGCCCCACAAGTGGAAGAGATTGAGTGCGTTGATGTCCAAACACTTGTTCAGTTGGAGGATGAGTACGTGGGAGGGTGAGTGCACACAGTCAGTGGACAACCGCAGCACGTCTCTGATGATGACAAAACACAAGTGCCAAGTGCTGCGTCTTTCTGCAGTGTGTAGACTGGCAAGGAGGGCAGGGGTGAGAAGTGGATGGAAGATGATGCAGCGGATAATGAGGTCCTAGACCTCATATGGAGTGAAGGCCACGCAGTTTGGAGGAAGAGGAGGTGGCCACACTGCCCCACCTGCACAGCAAAAGAGGGAGAAGAGTGCTAAAGCACAGCAGCGGGCTACTGCCTACACGCCTGAGCACACCAAAGACAGCTCAAAAGAGCTCCCTTGCGTGGCATTTCTTCAGGAAATGTGCTGACGATAAGAGATGGGTGGTTTGCACGCTGTGCAGTCACAGCCTGAAGCAATGCAAAAATCTTCTAAAAATGAGCACCATCTGCATAACGAGGCATGTGCATTCAAAGCACAAGCTGCAGTGGAGTACACACCTGAAAAACCAAGCAAGATCTGAGGCTCCTCCTGCTCCTTCTTTTGCTGCGGTCTAGGCCTCTTCCTCCCGCTACATATCAACAGGGCCACCTTGCTTTCCGCATAGAGATGATTTGACAGCACCACCACCAGCAGGGTCATCGAGCATCTCCACACCAACACATGAAACTGTTCATCTGTCCGCTCCCCAAACACTGGAGAGGAAGAAAATGTACCCCTTCTACCCACCCACAAGCCCTGGTCCAGAATGACAGCATTTCAAAATTCCTGGCCTTTAAAATGCTGCCATACCGGCCGGTGGAGATGGACAGCTTTAAAAACTGATGGCAGTGGCTGTCCCACAGCACGTGCTTCCCAGCTGCCACTTCTTTTCCAGGTTGGCCATCCCTGCCCTGCACACACATATTGTGGACAAAATCAGGAGTGCACTGCGCAACCCCATCAGTGGCAAGATCCACATAACGTGGACCAGTAAGCACGGGCAGGTGCATTACACTGTTTTCCCAAATTACCTATATGAATTGCAGTCATTGTAATTTTCCAGTCAAATAACTATTAGAGTACAATTAAAAGGTTTTTGTACAAACTGCATATGATAACAGTATATTTTTAAAAAAATAAAAAACTCAAACTGCACTCAAAAATGCATGTTCCAAATTATTATGCACAGCATACATTATGGAGTTCATCTTTACCCCTTCAGAGATCCTAAAAGGGCCGACAATCTCTCTCCCCATGATTCCAGCCCAAAACATTACTCCACCTCCTCCTTGTTAGCGCCATAGCCGTGTTTCCATGGGGTGTCCATCAACCAGCCATCCTCTACTCCATCCATCTGGACCATCGAGATCATTTCATGCATGACAAGACAGCTTGTCATTGCCTCTGGGCAGCCTGGCACACTTGAGACAATACATTCTACTGTGGCTGTGCAATGACTGCCAAATTTCCCTGATTACTACCAGTGCTGATTACTGGGTGGCTACCCTGCTGGAGCCACGCTACTTCCATCACTGGAGCGGGATCGGAAAATGCGGGAATATAAGCTCACACTGGTGGGCGCCCTACTGACAGCGGTCCCACCTATCAGCGTGGGGCTCAGTTGAAGAACTAGGCAGAGAAGGAGGAGGAAGTTGCCAATGCAGCTGGGGCACCGGCACCACCTCGGAAGGGACGGTTAGCATGGCTGAAATGTGAAAAACCTTTCTCAGCAAGCCACAACATCCAGCACCACCATCTGATATGGTCTGTATTAGCAGGAGGCGACGTTTCAATAACATTGTGGAAGAATATGTGTCCACTCGTCTCCACGTACTGATTGATGGGACTGCCCCATTTAACTCCTGGGTCTCCAAATTAGACATATGGTCTGAGCTTGCCTATTATTCCTTGGGGGTGCTGGCCTGCCCTGCGGCAAGTGTATTGTCGGAACATGTGTTTAGCATGGCAAAGGGTGTTATCTTAGACAGGCAGGTCTGCCTATCCACAGCCAACGTGGACAAGCTCACATTCATTAAAAAGAACCAGGCCTAGATCCCACAGGACTTGTTCGTACCTTTGGCTGACTAGAGAAGTAGACCAATCGCACCCAGCCATTGTTATAGTCCACTGCAGTTTTTCATTAAATTTGCCATTCCCAATTTTTGGGGCCTTTTTTTAAATTTTTTTTAAAAAAAGCTGTATTGGCTACCTCCTCCTTCGCCTCTTCCATCTGCACCGCCATGTCCACCTCCATCTCATCCTCCTCTTGGGCCTCAGCCTCCTGGTTCAAGATTGTTATTTTTTATTATCCTAAGTTATTTTAAATCATTTTCTTAAATAAATAAAACCCCACACCAACAAGAAACAAGAAAAAAAACCACAAAAACAATGTTGACTATCTCCCCCTCCACCTCTTCAACCTACAGTGGTGGCCAAAAGTATTGGCACCCCTGCAATTCTGTCAGATAATACTCAGTTTCTTCCTGAAAATGATTGCAATCACAAATTCTTTGGTATTACTAACTTCATTTAATTTGCTTGCAAGGAAAAAACACAAAAGAGGATGAAGCAAAAATCAAATCATTGATCATTTCACACAACTCCAAAAATGGGCCAGACAAATGTATTGACACCCTCAGCCTAATACTTGGTTGTACAACCTTTAGCCAAAATAACTGCGAACAACCGCTTCCGGTAACCATCAATGAGTTTCTTATAATGCTCTGCTGGAATTGTAGACCATTCTTCTTTGGCAAACTGCTCCAGGTCCCTGATATTTGAAGGGTGCCTTCTCCAAACTGCCATTTTGAGATCTCTCCACAGGTGTTCTATGGGATTCAGGTCTGGACTCATTGCTGGCCACCTTAGAAGTCTCTAGTGCTTTCTCTCAAACCATTTTATAGTGCTTTTGGAAGTGTGTTTTGGGTCATTGTCCTGCTGGAAGACCCATGACCTCTGAGGGAGACCCAGCTTTCTTACACTGGGCCATACATTATGCTGCAAAATTTGTTGGTAGTCTTCAGACTTCATAATGCCATGCACACAGTCAAGCAGTCCAGTGCCAGAGGCAGCAAAGCAACCCCAAAACATCAGGGAACCTCCGCAATGTTTGACTGTAGGGACCGTGTTCTTTTCTTTGAATGCCTCTTTTTTTTCCTGTACACTCTATGTTGATGCTTTTGCCAAAAAGCTCTAATTTTGTCTCATCTGACCAGAGAACATTCTTCCAAAATGTTTTAGGCTTTCTCAGGTAAGTTTTGGCAAATACCAGCCAGGCTTTTTTATGTCTTGGGGTAAGAAGTGGGGTCTTCCTGGGTATCCTACCATACAGTCCCTTTTCATTCAGACACCGACGGATAGTACGGGTTGACACTGTTGTATCCTTGGACTGCAGGGCAGCTTGAACCTGTTTGGATGTTAGCCGAGGTTCTTTATCCACCATCCGCACAATCTTGCGTTGAAATCTCTTGTCAATTTTTCCTTTCCGTCCACATCTAGGGAGGTTAGCCACAGTGCCATGGGCTTTAAACTTCTTGATGACACTGCACACGGAAGACACAGGAACATTCAGCTCTTTGGAGATGGATTTGTAGCCTTGAGATTGCTCATGCTTCCTCACAATTTTAGTTTCTCAAGTCCTCAGACAGTTCTTTGGTCTTCTTTCTTTTCTCCATGCTCAATGTGGTACACACAAGGACACAGGACAGAGGTTGAGTCAACTTTAATCCATGTTAACTGGCTGCAAGTGTGAGTTAGTTATTGCCAACACCTGTTAGGTGCCACAGGTAAGTTACAGGTGCTGTTAATTACACGAATTAGAGAAGCATCACATGATTTTTCAAACAGTGCCAATACTTTTGTCCACCCCCTTTTTTAGGTTTGGTGTGGAATTGTATCCAATTTGGCTTTAGGACAATTCTTTTCGTGTTTTTTCGTTGAAGACAAATTAAATGAAGATAATAATACCAAAGAATTTGTGATTGCAATCATTTTCAGGAAGAAACTGAGTATTATCTGACAGAATTGCAGGGGTGCCAATACTTTTGGCCACCACTGTACAACACCACGTCTATCTTCACCTCCTCCTCAACCTACTCTTTGACTTGGGGCGTGCGGCCTCATATGCTTCCCCATTAATCTTAGTCCAATCAAGGAGTGGATCAAGATTTCTGACAAAGGGAATTTACAGCTTTTCAGTGGTAAGACAATCTGTTGTTAGAACCTTGCTCTTAGGTTTTTTCCTTTGCTGGTCACATGACCTTGTTGGCCTATTTAATCCTGCTCCGCCCTTCTGGCTTTGCTGGACTTCATTGTATAACTACTTTCTAGCTAGCCTGTGCTCTGTATCTAACTCTGTTAGCTTGCTTGGTCTACGGACCTCTATGTTCTATATATTTTGTTTGTTCGTCTGTCTGCTACTATTTCTATTAGGAGGTGTCCCATTTTCCTCCCAGTCCTTTGTACTTGTAGGGATTCCTTCTCCACATCTATAGGTCTCCGTACAGACTAGCTTAGGACTTTAGCAGGTCTGATCGCAGGATCAGGTCCCCTGTTACATCGTAGGGATCAAGCTGAGTTCTATCGTAGGGACAGATCTCCTCTCTTTCCTTAGCTCTGGTAGCAGAACATAACAGTAAGTCCAGCCTGCAAATTCTCTAAGGAAAGATTTTTCTGTTCCATCATGGTGTCGGTTCAGGATTTGGCTCATCGCCTGCAGGGACTCTCTCTGGAGGTGGCTGAGCTCCGTCAGCACGTGAGTAACTGTCCTGGAGCACATTTCTTGGAGCCTAAGGTATGTTTGCCGGATTTATTTTTTGGTGAACACCGAGAATTTTTTTCATTTAAAAATGCTTGCTTATTGTATTTTCGTTTGAGACCCAAGTCCTCTGGGGATGAATCCCAGCGCATAGGGTTCATAATGTCACTTTTGCGCAAAGAGCCTCAGGAGTGGGCCTTTTCTTTGCAACCTAGTGATACATGCTTCAGATCAGTGGATAGTTTTTTTTCTGCTTTGGGGCTATTATATGATGATCCTGACCGTGTCGCATCAGCTGAGACTGAGTTGAGACGTTTGAGACAGGGATCAGGTAATGTGGAAAAATATTGTACTCATTTCCGTCGTTGGTCTACTCAAACAGGGTGGAACGATTCTGCTCTGAAAAGTCTATTTCTTGCTGGGCTCAATGAAAGGGTTAAAGACCTGCTAATTGCTTATCCTACACCTGAAGATTTGCAACAGGCTATGCAATTAGCTATACGGGTGGATAGGAAACTGCGTGCAAGGGTTAATGAGAGCAAATCCTCTGCTATGTCAGTTTCTGGTTATGAGAATGTGTGTACTAACAGTGGTGAACCGATGGAGATTGGATCGGTGGCACCTCGCTCTCAAGAAAAAGACCGTAGATTTTCTGAAGGCTTGTGTTTCTATTGCGGAAAATCTGGTCATTTGATTAAAGGCTGTGAGCTTCGTATGAAGAAAGAAAAAAAAATGGTCAGTCATGCCCGTATTGCCTGTTTAAATTCCAAGGGTGTATTTTTAGCTGCTTCCACGATTGCTCAGGAAAAATTAATGGAATTTCGGGTGTTTGTTGATTGTGGGTCTACTCTGAATGTAATTGATGGGGGATTCTTGGAAAGACTCAATTTAAAACCCGAACCTTTATCATCCCCCATTGCTGTGGTTTCTGTGGATGGTTCCCCTTTGAAGAATATTACTCTCAAGGTCTGTGAATTTCCTCTCACTATTAATGGTGTTCACCATGAGAAATTGGATTTGGTAGTTTTGAATAACTTGCCTTCTCCAGTAATATTGGGATTGCCCTGGTTAAAATTTCACAATCCTGTACTGGATTGGTCTACCAGTGAAATTAAATCCTGGAGCCATAAATGTTATGACAAGTGTTGTAACGGGCGTATTGCAGCTTTGGATAGGGGAGAATTGCCTGTTCCTATTCAGGATTTTTGGAGAGTTTTTTCTGAGAAGGAATCGCAGGTTTTGCCTCCCCATAGAGACTATGATTGTTCTATTGAATTTGTCCCTGGAGCGACTCTTCCTAAAAGTCGTTTATTTAACCTTACTATTCCTGAGAGAAAGGCTTTGGAGGAATACATACAGACAAGTTTGGCCGCCGGTCACATTAGGCCCTCTAAGTCTCCTGTGGCGATTGGATTTTTTTTTGTAAAAAAAAAGGACGGCGGTTTATGTCCTTGTCTGGATTTTCGTGAGATTAACAAAATTACTGTACGCAATCCTTACCCACTGCCATTGATTCCTGATCTGTTTAACCAGTTAATGGGGGCCAAGTGGTTCTCTAAAATTGACCTTAAGGGGGCATACAATCTGTTGCGCATGAAGGAGGGTGACGAATGGAAGACTGCTTTTAACACTCCTGTGGGTCATTTTGAGAATCTGGTGATGCCTTTTGGTCTTACTAATGCTCCTGCATTTTTTCAGAATCTTATTAATGACATCCTTAGACCTTTGATCGGCAAAAATGTGGTTGTCTATTTGGATGACATTTTGATTTATTCGCCGGATCTGGAGTCTCATTGGCGGAGCGTACGTGAGGTATTACAGTTATTAATGGACAATTCGCTTTTTGCTAAGCTGGAGAAATGTGAGTTCGCTGTACAGAGAATTAGTTTTTTGGGTTACATTATCTCCAGCGAAGGTTTTGAGATGGACCCGGTTAAAGTTCAAGCTGTACAGGAATGGCCTAGGCCTATTGGTTTGAAATCGATACAGAGGTTTTTAGGTTTCGCCAATTATTACAGAAAATTCATAAAAAATTTTTCTAGTATTGTCAAACCTCTGACTGATCTCACCAGGAAAGGTGCTGATGCGGTTCAGTGGTCTTCTGAGGCCATTGAAGCTTTTGTGTATCTCAAGGAGAGGTTCACCTCTGCTCCCATCCTTATGCAGCCTGATGTGACAAAGCCGTTTTTGGTTGAGGTTGATGCTTCCTCTGTGGGGGTTGGCGCAGTATTGTCTCAGGATAACGGGGATGGATTACATCCCTGTGCCTTTTTTTCAAAAAAATTTTCGGAGACTGAACTGAATTACGATATTGGTAATCGGGAATTATTGGCTATTAAACTCGCATTTGAACACTGGCGCCACTTCTTGGAAGGTACGGAATTTCCCGTTCAGGTTCTTACGGATCATAAAAATCTGATTTATCTTGATGCTGCCAAGCGCCTGAATGCCCGTCAAGCTAGGTGGGCACTGTTTTTCTCGCGGTTTAATTTCTCCGTTACTTACATCCCTGGTACTAAGAATGTTAAGGCGGATGCCTTGTCTCGCAGTTTTTCTCCCATAGTCGGTGCTGAGAAAGAGGAGAACATTTTACAAGATGGTGTTGTGATAGCTGCTTTGGACTCCGTTTTGGAAGATGAGAATCTTAAAGCACAGGAGAATGCCCCATCTAACACTCCTCATGGGAGGTTGTTTGTGCCTGGGACCTTTAGGAGAGATTTGTTTGTTGAGTGTCACGAATCTCGGTTGGCAGGTCATCCCGGAATCTCTGAGACCAAGAGACTGGTGGGTCGCAGTTTTTGGTGGCCTGGATGGCAGAAGGAAGTCATTAAGTGGGTGCGTCAATGTACTATATGTGCTAGATCTAAGTCCTCACATACTCCTGCTGCGGGGTTGCTTTGTCCTTTGGAGGTTCCCAGTGCTCCTTGGACACATTTGGCTATGGACTTTATAACTGACCTTCCCCCCTCTGAGGGTTTTACTGTCATCTGGGTGGTCGTGGACCGTTTTAGCAAGATGTGTCACTTGGTTCCCTTCGTCAAACTGCCCTGCGCTAAAACTCTCGCTAAGGCCTTTGTCAAGGAAATTTGTCAGACTTCATGGCGTTCCTACTGACATTGTTTCTGATAGGGGTCCTCAGTTCGTGGCTCGTTTTTGGCGTACCTTTTGTGACAGGTTGGGAGTTCATTTGTCGTTCTCGTCCGGATATCATCCTGAATCTAATGGCCAGACAGAAAGGAAAAACCAGGATGTTGAGCAGTTCTTGCGTTGTTTTGTGGCAGACAATCAAGAGGGGTGGTCTGAGTTTCTGCCACTTGCTGAATTTGCTCTGAACAATCATACATCTTCTTCTGCTGGTTGTTCGCCTTTTTTTTGTTGTTCTGGGAGACATCCGTCGTTTGGGTCGTTCTCCAAGTTGGGATCTGCCGTGCCTGAGGAGGAGAATTTTTCCGGTGATTTGGAGAGAGTTTGGACGGATGTGCGTGGTAATCTTCAGGAGGCCAACAGAAAATCTAAAGACTACTTTGATAGGAAGCGACAGGAGGTTTTGTTCGCTGTTGGTGACATGGTTTGGTTGTCCTCTAGGAATCTGCGGTTGAGGATTCCTTCTAAGAAATTGGGTCCCAAGTTTGTAGGGCCCTTTAAGGTGCTTCAGGTTGTCAACCAATCTGCTGTTAGGTTGGAGGTTCCTACCTCCTGGAGAATTAATCCGGTATTTCATGTCTCTCTGTTAAAAAAAGCTGTTGTGTCGGATGGTGACGCCTCTGCCTCTGTTCCTCCAGTGGTGGAGGACGGGGAATATGAAATTTCTCGCATCCTTAACTCTAGACGGTATAGAGGTAGTTTGCAGTATCTTGTGGCCTGGAAAGGTTTCGGACCCGAGGATAACTCTTGGGTGAGGTCAGATGATGTTTCCGCGTCCAGACTTATCAGAGCGTTTCACAGGAGATTTCCTGATAAGCCTGGTCCTAGGGGATCCGGAGGATCCTCTTAGAAGGGGGGGTACTGTTAGAACCTTGCTCTTAGGTTTTTTCCTTTGCTGGTCACATGACCTTGTTGGCCTATTTAATCCTGCTCCGCCCTTCTGGCTTTGCTGGACTTCATTGTATAACTACTTTCTAGCTAGCCTGTGCTCTGTATCTAACTCTGTTAGTTTGCTTGGTCTACGGACCTCTATGTTCTATATATTTTGTTTGTTCGTCTGTCTGCTACTATTTCTGTTAGGAGGTGTCCCATTTTCCTCCCAGCCCTTAGTACTTGTAGGGATTCCTTCCCCACATCTATAGGTCTCCGTACAGACTAGCTTAGGACTTTAGCAGGTCTGATCGCAGGATCAGGTCCCCTGTTACATCGTAGGGATCAAGCTGAGTTCTATCGTAGGGACAGATCTCCTCTCTTTCCTTAGCTCTGGTAGCAGAACATAACAGCTGTGGCATAACAACTCAAACACACCCATCCTGGCCCTCCCCTACTCATTTTGGCGGAAGCTGGGCGTAACTCTTGTGAAAATTTTTTATAGCTCTGTGTTGTGCAAAACTTTTGCAACTTTTCGAAGTGATTATTGCAAGAATTTTGGTGTAGTCACTTTGATGAATCGGGGCCGCAGAACCTGAAATGGAAGATACCACAGTAAGGAGGTCATGGCTATAACCTATGGGGTAAAACCCTTGCTAATAACAGCTAACATTGTATAGTACTCAATAATATTAGCTATAGTCCATACACATTTATTTTTGCTTTTAAATGGAAATGGTGTGGTGCTTAGCTGCTGCATGTCTTTGCTGGAGCAATCATTGACATTGAATTAGAACACAAAGAAGGTCATAGAATTATGAAAATTGCAGTATCATTACACATGTTAATGATATGCAAATAACATGGAAATAACATTTTCAAAACATCTCTATTTATTCATCGAGTATAAGTGCTTTGTACAGAAATACTCACATGGTTGTTTTAAGAATGTTCTGCAATGCTAAATCCACTTGGGCATGCAAATCATCAAGACCCGCTGCTGGCTGCCCCCTTTGCATTTACTGACCAATGAAATCTCAGATGTGATTTGTGGGAGACAAGTCTTGAGTCGCTGCAGGCCATGGTAGCAAGTTTAAGCTAGCAAGCTGCTCACCCTAGCATAAGCAACATGCGGCCTGGCATTGTAATGTTGAAAAACGCTCCTGTGAAACTTTAGAGAAACCAAATCAATGTAACGCTGAGTTATTAGTGTACCTAAAATGAAAACTAGAGGGTTCTGGCTACACTATGCCACCCCACTCCATGATCCTGAGAGTAGGTCCATTTTGATGGTTCTTCATGAAGTCCATGTTAAGGCGTTGCTCTAATGGTTTCCTTATGGAGATCAAAGGCTGGAATGGAGCAATAGAGGCTTTAACCCCTTCTCAACATGCGCCATATATATACCGCTCTGCAAGAGCTGTGTTTCCGCAAAGAGCAGTATATATATGGCGCAGTGATTGCGCGGTCTCATGCTCAGTGACGCTGCAATCACATGCGGGTGTCAGCTTTATGTGAGAGCTGATACCCCTCAGAAACATCCACGATCAGTGCTAGTACTGATTACAGGCGTTTAACCCCTGTGATGCTGCTGTCAATAGTGACAGCGACATCGCAGGTAATCGCAGAGGGAGTGGGCTCCCTGTCTGCTTCCATCATCACAACGCAATGTGATCGGAATAGAAAGCGATCAAAAGATTGCATTTGCCCGAAAATGGTACCAATAAAATCGTCAACTCGTCCAGCAAAAAACAAGCTGTCACATGACTGTCGGCAGAAATATGGAAAAATTATAGCTATCAAAATATGGCCATGCAAAGACTTGTTTTTACAATAAAAAGCGTCTTTTAGTATGTGACAGCTGCCATTCATAAAAACCTGATATAAATCTGGTATCGCTGTAATCACACTGACCCAAAGAAAAAGTTGCCTAATCACTTATACCTCACAAGGATTGACGTAAAAAATAAATATAACTAATTATTCACCTTCTGCTGATTTATTCATTCTGCCTCCCAAAGATCACAGTAAGGCTCAGCTTACATTTATCCTGTGTTCTGCGCTGAGCGCTTATACATGGGTTTCCATGTAAATTTCAGAAATACGTGATTTAGTCGGAAACCCCAACAGAAGATTCCCTATAATAAGGCAGATGGAGGCACTATGGACACCACCTTACCTGTAATCCGACAGTGTCCGTCTTTTTATTAGGCGTTATATAAGTTCCGTCGGCCACAGTATTGTGCACTTCTGAAAAGAAGGATGACGCTGAAGAGAGGCCAGACGGAGTAACTCTGCTGCCTCATTATAGTGATTGGATTCCTCGGGGGTTTCATCTGAATCACGTCACTCAGAGATTTAGATGGAAACCCCAATGTAAGTGCTCAGCATAGAGTGCAGGATAAATGTGATCCCAAAAGTTCTGTAAAATGTTCCCAATAAAAGCTTCAACTCCATTCACAAAAAAGGAAGTCCCCAATGAGGTCCGTTATCTATTAACGGAAATATAGGGGGCTTCCATGTTACTGGTAGCACAAAAGTTTTGGAAAACCAAATGGCTCCTTGCCCTTCAAAAGAAATACAGCAAATTCTGCATTCCCAAATCCAAATGTACCCATCCCTTCTGAGATCCACAGTGTGCTTAAACCACAGTTAGTGTCAACATGTTTGGCATTCCTGTAGTGATGACGACCAGCCTAATTTACGGGTGCATGTCTCCAGAAGCACGAGCTGGGCATAACGTATTGGTCACTACAACGTACCGGTCACTAAAATGTTTTGGTCACTACAACGGCAGTTTGAATCTTCACTTAGCAACATCTACTGATGCTTGTTTCTGGAAAACACCCATGGAATCAAAATCGTCATTAGACCTGTAAATAAATTCCCAAAGGGGTATCATTTCCAAAATGAAGTCACTTGAGGGGGATTCTTCTTTTCTAGCACATAGGGGCTTTGTATATGGAGTGTGCAAAATATTCTAGGAAAATCTGCACTCCAAGAGTCAAAAAGCACTCCGTCCCTCCCGAGTCTCACCATATGACTAAGTAGTACTGCACAGCCACATATGGGGTATTTCTAAATTCAGCAGAAATTATGGGACACATTTTGGTGCCATTTTTACCCATTTCCCAGTGTAAAAATGTAAAATCTGGAGCTAAACAAAATTTTGATGGTAATTTTTTTTTTCTTCACAGCTCAATGGTTTAAAATGCTGTGACACACCTGTGGTGGCAATATGGTCCCCTAGATGAATTCATTGAGAGGTGTAGTTTGTAAAACGGGGTCACTTATGGGGTGTTTGCCTTATCTGGCACCTCAGGGCCTCTACCAATGTGATATGGCATCCTTAAACCAGTCCAGTAACATCTGAACTTCAATATGGTGCCTCTTACCTTCTGAGCATTGCACTAAAACTCAAAATTAGTTTTCAACCACATATGGGGCATCTGCGTACTCAGAATAAATTGCAGAACAAATTTTGGGTTCAATTTTCTCTTTGTGAAAATGCAAAATTTGAAGCAAAAAAATATTCTTGCAGGAAAAATGTGATTTTTTTATTTTTTTTATTTTCACGGCTCAACGTTACAAACATCTGTGAAGCACCTTGAGTTTCAAGGTGCTCACCACACATTTAGATAAGTTCCCAGAGGGGTCAATTTTCCAGAATATTGTCACTTATGGGGGGTTTCCACTGTTTAGGCACATCAGCGGCTCTCCAAATGTGACATGGCATCTGCTAATTATTCTAGCAAATTTTGCATTCAAAAAGTCAAATGGCGCTCCTTCACTTCCAAGCCCTGCCATATGCCCAAATATTAGTTTTCCTTCTCATATTGGGTATATGCATACTCAGGAGAAATTGCATAACAAATTGTACGTTTCAGTTTTTCCCGTTACCCTTGTGAAAATGCAAAATATGGGGCTAAAAAACATTTGTGTGGGAAAAATGTGATTTTTATTTTTTTTATTTTCATGGCTCAACATTATAAATTTCTGTGAAGCACCTGGGTGTTCAAGGTGTTCACTACACATCTTTACAAGTTCCCTGAGCTGTCTAGCTTCCAGAATGGTATCAATTGTAGGGGGTTTTCACTGTTTAGGCACATAAGGGGCTCTCCAAGTGCGATATGGTATCGGCTAATCATGCCAGCAAATTTTGCATTCAAAAAGTCAAATGACGCACTTTCCCTTCCAAGCCCTGCCGTGTGCTGAATCAGAGGTTTTCCCCCACATATTTGGTATAGGTGTGCTCAGGAGAAATTGCACAATACATTTTGTGTTCCATTTTTCCTGAAATTAAAAAAATTGGGTCTAAAGTAAAATTTTTGTGAAAAAAGTTAAATGTTTATTTTTTCTTTCCACATTCCATTAATTCCTTTGAAGCACCTGAAGGGTTAATAAACTTATTGAATGTGGTTTTGAGCACCTTGAGAGGTGAAGCTTTTAAAATGGTGTCACCTTTTGGGTATTTTTTGTCATATAGACCCCTCAAAGCCACTTGAAATGTGATGTGGTCACTAAAAAAATGTTTTTGTAAATTTTTGTTTCCAAAATTGTGCTGATGTAAAGTAGACATATGGGAAATGTTTTGCATGACATGACTCTCTGATTTAAGGGCATAAAAATTAAAAGTTTGAAAATTACAAAATGTTCTCAATTTTCACTAAATTTCCTATTCTTTCACAAATAAACGTAAGTCCATATCAAATAAATTTTTATTTTACCACTATCATGAAGTACAATATGTCACATAAAAACAGTCTCAGAATCACTGGGATCCTTTGAAGAGTTCCAGAGTTAGTTCCAGTGGTCAGAATTCAAAAAATTGGCTTGGTCAGGAAGGTGAAAACAGGCTTTGGAATGAAATGGTTAGAGTTCTATCTTCAGGGATGAGTTTTGCTTTTATCTTGGATGCAATGGAGACTATGTGGGCAACACCAAAAAGAGGTCTTCACAAGGGATTTTCACAACAGGCTTACCTACAGATAATGATGTGCGGTGGCATAATGTATGGTAGCTGAACCCTTCTAGTTTTTATTTTAGGTGCATTAACAGCTCAGCGTTACAAATTATTTGGCTGTGAAAGCAGTGGTATGGCCATTTTCCCTAAAGTGTTCAAAAGAGCTATTTTTCAACACAACAATGCAACACTGCATGTTTCTTATGCTGTTGTGAGCAGTCTACATAGCCTAACCGTGCTATCATGGCCTGCAGCATCTCTGGATTTGTCTCCCAACAAGCACATCTGGGACAACATTGGTGCATTTAACATAGCAGAACATTCCTCATACAACAATTAGTAACCTATTTGATAGTTTGCCAAGTCATGTAAATGTGATTTTTTCATTTGGATGTCATTAAAGGCAATCTGTCAGCCAAAAAATGCCAATAACCTGCAGAAATAGGGTTAATCTGCAGGTTAATAGCGTTGTGATCCTGCCTGGCACCAGCACTTAGACCCACGTTGCTGGGAAGAAATGAACTTTATTTTTCCCTAGCCGCATTCCAGTTTCAGTCACCGGGGTGTCACTGGTGCGGGTCCAGTCACCGCTTGGTGTATAGAGGGATACGGCTGTAACCACACTCCCAGCACTGACTAACTGATAGTGGCTCAACATTAGGGCCGGCTGTCATTCAGTGTCAGGGGGCGTAGTTACCGCTCTGTATACACAGAGTGGTGACTGAACATGTTCCTGCACCACCCCCAAGACTGAAACTCGAACACTGCTGGAGGAAATTAAGTTAATTTCCTCTTGGCAGCGTGGGTGTAAGTGCCTGTGCGGGTCAGAATCACAACAATATTAACCTAAAAATTAACCCTATATCTGCAGGTTAATAGTGTTTTTTCAGGTGACAGGTTCCCTTTAACAATTCTAATGATCCTGTGATTTCCATAATTCCACAATATTTTCTTCTTAATTTAATTTATTTGATTTAGATTTCTCTTTCATTCGTTTCTTTAATTGATAAAAATAAACTATTTGCACTTTTATTTTTTAAAGCATTCTTACTTAGTAGCATTTTTTACACACCAGTCTAAAATTTAGCATAATGCTGTGTATATACATATTATTGTCCAGGTCTTCCCTGCCAAACAGCTCCCAAAACAGCTCTGACCCCACTGAGGTTTGCAGAAAAAGAGGTGTTTATGGTGGTGAACGTAATTAGGTGGTGTGAGGAGAGGAGCTGGGAGCAGCATCAAATTCTTACCTGTTCTGGAGCTGAGTGGGTTAAAAGTGATATACGAGTTGTCACAGGGGAATGCTGGTGCGCTGACCAATATGAGAAGTGATGACACAGCAGGTGTAAAAAGATTCCTTTTTTAGTAGTCTTCAGAAGCAAAAACTGGTTTTCGGCTCTGGAATCTCATTGAGGTTTGGCCTCCAAAATTCTCTTCACGTGTCTTTATAGTATCTGCTGCCAAAAAGTAAGTGAGGTTTAATTACTGTAAATTTAGATTTTATGCCTACATGTAATAGACTTCTTTTTGTAGCATATCCCATGCTTAGTTGAATTGATATCTGGGGAATTTAGAGGCCATGTTAACCCCTTGAAATTTTTGTCATGTTTTCGACAATTTTTTCAGAGGGCACATTATCCTGCTCATAGAACCACTACCATTAGAGAAAACTGTTGCCATGAAGGGACACTCTGACCAGTCTACAGCTGCAGAGCCCCATGCACAGCTAGCTCCAATGTTCTGTATGTGGGAATTTTTACACCTTTTTTGTGTGACATCAGCTCGTATGATTTTATTAGATGTGCTAGACATAGCTCTTTAAGTGAATAAATGAATCTTGTTAACTGGTTGTTATTTCTTGCCCTACCTTTGCTATGTTCTAACTACTGCATACTGGCAATACTCTACAAAAACTTTTTCATACCTCATTTTTCATGCCTCTAACACATCAACTTCAAGATCTCAATGTTTACTTGCTGCTTAATAAATGCCAGCCCTTGTCAAGTGCTATGGTAATGAAAAAAACATTGATATTTACTGTACCTGTCATTAGTCAGTTGGGGCATTTTAATTCTAAAGTGATTACCACCCTAATAAAAATGAATGTGGTTTCCTAATTAAAGGTGTTTAGAAATTTATTTTAAAAGAAATTTCCTTTAGTTATTTTTTTATTCTATTCCGGAGAACCCATTTGAAAAAAATTCACATTTGAATAACTTCAGATTTAAAGCAATAGAAAAAGTTTTTAAGCCGGAGAGAGGTGGCGACCACAAGAGAAAAATCCTGAACCGAGAATCATTCTGGATTTTTCTCTTGTGTACTAGATTTCCGCAAGGTCTGAATGTGAGACAGGATCTCATTTTACAATACACTTAGTCTCACGTATTTATGTTCGACAGTACTTTGATAATATATTCCCTTGGTGGTCATAATAGAATGCACTGTCTAACTGCTTAACTGCTTTATTGTTCAATGCTTATATTCATGACTTTTGCATCTTTTTTCCATAAAAACTAAATTTTTCTAAATTTTTTTTTTTTTTTATAGAACTACATATACCAACTATATTTATACTCTAATGGTGTCTAAACAGTCATGCACACCAGACATAAGGGATGTTTAGTGATTATTATGATCATTATTATGTGTTTTTTTGTGTTTTTGTTTCTGTATGTATCCCTCACTCATTTTGTATTTCCACTAATTTTGTATTTCCATTCTATCTCATGTCCAATTTTATGTAGTTTTTGTGCTTTTTTGCTGTAGTTAATTTTAGCTGCCAATAATGGGTTAATTCTCCTCTGGGCTGTGGTCCAACACCTGAAGCAATCACCAAGAAGTGTGTTTTATTTAACTTCAGCTAGTAGGCTTAGTTCTCACATTATTCCATGAATAAGGTTTAGCCGAAACGTGTTGGAATGTGCTGTACCTAAGAGCCGCTATATTGCTCATTCTGTAACTCATCCTTGGCTTTTACAATTTGAAATTAAAAGTGAAGTTTTAACAAGATATATACAACCCTGGTCCTGCTGGAGACATCTTTGCTTGCTTTCTCATTACTTGAACCTTGGTAGCCCGTGACCTGGGCGTCTCCGCTGCAAGACTTCGTTGGGACTGGATGAGTCTGGCTATTACATGGTGAGCTGACATACGTTTTCCCTTTCCCCTTGTTTTTTCATTATAATCTATGGTGCTATAAAAATGCCTGTATTTTTCATGGACCTTGTGTCCATGCAAAACTCCGAGCTTTTTTCCAGCAGCATGGATGAAAAGGGTCAATACAAGTCTAAGATTCTATTAAGGACACTTACAGCACACGGATGGCATTAGTGTGTCATCCGTAAGCTTTCCTGTTCAACACTGCAAACTATTGGAGAAGCTTTGTAATTTAATTATTTATCCATCTGTAAAAAACACTGATGACACATTGATGATAAAAATGGACTCACAAACCAAACACAGATGACACACTAATCCAAAACATTGATGACACCTGCTGGTGCGTGTTCAGTCCCACTGTCAGAGATTGACAGCGGTATTTAACAGGTTAACAGCTGCAGATGGAGCACTGCTCTACCCATGGCTGTTAAAGACACATGATGGCTGATTAAATACACCTGATTAAAATCTTTAAATGAGAAGGTGTGTCCAAACTTTTGGTCTGTACTGTAGGTTTGCCTGTTTTGTTTTTTTAAATGTTCACCAATATGGACGAGGTTTGGAGTTTCCAGATGTTTCAGCTGATTTATCAATTGCGACTTTTTAAAAAGTTGCAATAGTTGATGCAAATGTACTCCAGTTCCCATCTGGAGTGATATATGTCTGCCAGATATGTTTGTCCAGTCCTTTCCCAACACCAGCACTCTGGAGTGCTTTTTTGTATAATTGAAATGTTTTCCACAATTTTTGCAACATATTAGTGGAACATACAACTTTTTGAGCAAAAAGTTGCAAAACAGGTTAAAGGTTAAAATAAAGAGCAGTTCTGATTTTTCAGAAAATTCATAAACCACATGTGTCTTTCTGAATAATTTTGCACAAAAATGGTGAGCAAATACCACAAGACAAAAAAAAAGAAAAGTTAACCTGGCCCTTAATTTTTGTCTTTTTTTGCACCTCTTTATAACAAAAAGTTGCATGTTTGATAAAGTGTCACAATATTGGTGGAAAACTTTCTGGTGTACAAAAAAAACAACTCCAGAGTGGTGGTGGACTAGAGTACATTTGCAACAAAGGAACATCTGGAAACATTAACATAAAAATCTGAAAATTAACTGAACAAAGGACAAACTTTAAAAAAGGCACAAATACTTTGATGTACTTGTCTCAAATTAAAAAGTTAATCATGTTAAAAAACTGGCGAAAATGCAATGATGAAGTGCGCCCATAAGGTTTTGAAATCAGGAGATATATTCATGTGTCTTGTCCCTTAACTTTCAAGCTTCCGCCTGCATGCCATTGCTGTCGGTCAGGTATATATTTGCAGAACTATTTTACCTAGAAGGAATGCTTGGAGACAAAAGCTGCATGTAAGTGGTATTTGTTGGAACATAACACAATGTTTTTTGGTACAGCTTAGTAGTTAAACCATTTTACTGAAAACTAAGAATATTCAGAACTTACATTACTTAACAGTGGAAGATGCACGATATTCTGACTGCCTCCAAGTTCAAAAGTTCAGTTGAAACTGATTTCTAAATTTTTGGTCACAGATATTATATACATTAGATCGAAGTAAGCCATCACTCTATTCTGTAGATCCATAAACCACCCTTCTTTATTAATTATGATGTAAATATCTCAAGAAATACATTCAGTATAATCATATGAACCTTCTCCAAAATAGAGCTTTCCTTTACATACAACGCCTCCAAAATCTTCTTTCTTAGTTCCAGTTCTATGCAAGGTTGTCAAACATTATTATAGTTACCCTAATGTTTGGCATATTAAAAGACATAATTTAGAATCTACATCTGTGTAGCGTTGGATTGTTTGGGCATCAACTTGTTTGCCAAAACCATGAATGAACGATTGTCATCTCTTCCACGATTGGATTAATTCTGGTTGACAAATATTACCTATCTCTGAATCAATGTGGCACAATGTATTAATATTATTGTAACAATAATATAAAATATCACAAAATCTTTTGCATCATATTTCCTGTTTAATGAAGCCAACCAGGTAAGCTGAGACTACTCCTTCTGTGCTGCCATCTGCTTAACTAATAACATGGAGGCATATTGACAGGAGCTCAAGGAAAACATGAAATATTTCATCAGTCAGATTATGTGCTATAGAGACAGATGTTAAGGAGCTGTAATATTTAAAAATAAAGAGATAAGCAGATGCTTGAAGGAATGGGAGGATTTCTCAGTTTTATGGGGATGTGAAGAAGCGGGTTACTGTGTGCTGGATTCAAGATATTAATGCTAACCTATAAGATTAAACATGAAAAAGTCAAGATTTACTTTGTCAAACATAATTTGAAATTTTCATCAAAAATACCATTACTGTTTCAGCAAAGCCTTAACCCTATATGTACGTACTAAGCCGCGCTAGTTTAGAATTGAATTTAACTGACTTAAGTGTCCTCAATATGGTATGATGTATTTATATGATATCATTCAAGATTATATTTAAAATAGCAATGATATCTAAAAAATAAATAAAAGTATGATTTAAAATATTGTATTGGACCACTATTCAAAGTAAAATACATGAAAAATCTAAAATCTGTTTTCAAAATGTATTGTTCATTTGTTAGTTCCTTAAAATATATAAAATTCAATAGAAGAGATTAAAACAACTATTGAAGAACATTGGTCACTCATTTAAATAATCAATAGGTACCGCTAAATCTTTTTAAAATTCATATTTCATAAATATTATTTACTCTTAATAAGTTTATGCAAAAAAGCCAACTAAACACAAATGGATACCCCTTTATTTAGAGAAATTATTGGTGCATATTTAGCTATGTAATCTAATTCTTACACTGTACAAACTTAGACAATCTGAAAATGTGCCAAATTTGTCATAGTGGTTCATACAGTTTGATAAATCTAGCATACCTTAAAGGGAACCTACCACCTGAAAAAAATGCTGTTAGCCAGCAGATGTGGGATAATCTTCAGATTAATAGTGTTGTGAACCTGACTGGTGCCGGCACTTAGGCCCCCACTGCCATGAGGAAATTAACTTTATTCTCCCCAGCAGCGTTCTGGTTTCAGTCACGGGGGTGGCGCCAACATGGGCTCAGTCACCACTCTGTATGGAGAGCGGCAGCTGTAACCGCGCTTCTGGCCCTGACTGACAGCCAGACCTAATGCTGAGCTGCTGTCAGTCAGTGCCAGGGAAACCGTTACAGCCACCGCTCTACATACACAGAGTGGTGATTGAACCCGCACCAGTGCTACCCTCGTGACTGTAACAGTAACGCTGCTGGGGGAAATAAAGTTAATTTCCTCCCGGCAATGTGGGCCTATGTGCCAACGCTGGGCAGGTTCACAACACTATTAACCTGCAGATTAGCTCCAAGTTTGCAGTTTAATAGCGTTTTTCAGGTAACAGGTTCCCTTTCAAACTGTCTATTCTGCACCTACACCATCTGTTGGTGGGATTATTCTTTGTTGTTTCAATACACATAAATGAAATAAACATGTATATCACAAAACATGTGTAATTGCAATAATTTTCTGGGAGAAATATTTTATTTTCTGGAGCAATTTCAAAAGTACCAACACTTTCAGCCATGCCTGTATAAATCAGAATAATATTGATAAAGATCCACTCCACAATTGATATAACCACACAGAAAAAGATCAAAGGCTAAACACAGTAAATATTTTATTTCAGTACATACAAAATGAACACATATAAATCTGAAGTATATAAGATGAAAGAAAACAGCTCACTGGCTACCAGATAACAAGGTTATAAGGTGAGATGGGTATATCTAAGTAAATTTCACATATAATATACTCAATAGTTGCTTAGGAGGAAAGAGACCAGACTCTCACTATAAAAATGACCGCATCTAAATTGAAAGGAACACATCTCTTTTATCAAATAAAGACCACTGTGGTCATACTAAATGCTTTTCAAAGATCCAAATTTCATATACCGTATATGAGGTTGAGAAGTCCGTCTCACCCATCATAAAGTGCACGAAGTCTAGTTGGCAGACATGAAAGGAACCCCAACGCGTGTGTGAAGATTTGAGGTTGTGGATTGTAATAACGATGCAACAATATTTTATTCCTTACATCCGAGGTTTTACAACAACTCAAGGTAAATGGCCAAAATACATTGCCCCCCAGTCCACAAGATCCCCACCCCGGGGCGGTAGTTCCACTTCCTTTGTACCAGGCGATTCTCACTGTCTCCTAACTTTTGGTTGACCCACACATTTCATATCTCCAGCCAGTATAGTCTGTATTCATATTCCACGCTCTTCCAGATGACAGATAAAACAATGGAAACACAGGTATTCAGTAGCAATAGGCCTTGCAAAAGTTCATTGAATCCAGACGACAAATCGCACCACTTTAGCATGTTTATCCAGCCCATCTCCAAACTCCATAGGCCATCCATCCATTGGCTCCAGGACCTCAGAATAGATCCTCTCTCTTAGACGTCATTCCACCCATTACCACTAAAACACATGGCTTAATTGTCCTCCCTCTCCTGGGATCAGTCCCCTGGGCAGAAGTGTCCACACCCTCCCCCTTAAACATTTGTTTTTAGCTCAAAGAATGAAGAGTATTCCAGAAGTCCATCACCTGGGACTACATGTGAGACCCCCTGTGGTGACGGCTTCTCTGAGTCTACTATCCCCATCCACAGAATAGGACTAGTGTCTGAGAGAACAATGAGATACTGATGAGATTAATGGAATGATTGCTTTTCCTTTAGCCATCTCTTGTCTGGCCTCATGCATACATAAGATCCAACCAGCACGTTTTCCTCTGCTTACTGTCATAAAATGGAAACATTGATTCTTGAAGCTGAACACTTTCCAAGTGAAATTAGTGCACTTAAACTGACAAGCAAGCAAAACATTAATAAAACACAACAATAAGATTGATGTAACCAGTGCTCCGTGCTGGAAAAAGCCTGCATCTCTTAGAGCCGTGGACTCCGTTCTACGTCCATTGGTCCAATAGTCTTTAGAACAAGGCCAGCTCCATACAGCGTGTTTGCTTATTTATGACATTTCTTTTTAAGGGGTATGGTACATAAATCTAGACCACAGGTCCTTAAAGATTATGCAATCAGCAGTCACTTGACCACATTTCCTCCAATAATGTTGGGGTAAGCTGCAGCCACATGACTGCAAATCCACCAATGAAGTATGGGAAAGCGTCACATGCACATCTCATCATGCGTGCCATCCACACCAGCCGCAGCCATCAAGCCACTGCGCACAGCCGGGAAACCAGGGTGCTGTGCGCAGACTACCTTGATGGCTGCGACTGATGTGGTACATTTGATGTAAATGTACATCAAAGATCATGAAGGGGTTAATATCATGTCAGTGGGGGTCCCCTTAATGGAATGGCTACCTATCAGTTGTCGACAGGCATAAACATTATATGGAATGGAACAGCACAGCGGCATACACTGTTGTATTGACCCTGCTAAGAAGTGCAGCTTAGCTCATATTCAATTAAAGTGCATCTTTTATTGGCCAAAGTCAATCAAACAAACCATAGAAACCTAACATTTATGACTTTAAAAACTATTCCTGCAAATCTCACCACCCAACCAAAATTAGAGCAAGACTATGAACTGAAAGAAAGGTAGTGTGTCAGAGTGAGAACGTCTTAAAAATAATATTTGTCCAAAGAAAAATTAAATATGTTTCAACATACTGGTTATACATCTCAGAAGATTAATTTTCAGTTTTTATTCATTAGGTACAGATGTCTAGGGATACAACACATTCCCAAAAGCAATCAGTCATTTTCTGAAACTGGCACTCTCTTGTTTATTTAGTGCAAAAGAGCCTCCTGAAACGATTCTTCTTTAAACACCTTTAATGTTTCAATCATTTTCTCATCTTATTTCTGTTTCCTGTTCTACCCATTTATGTTCAAGTAGATACTGTAATCTTTACCCATTATATGCATTAAAAAAGAGTGAAAATGGTTCATTGGTGTTGGTTTTGGTAGGACATATTATTGGTCCATGTTCCCCATTCCTGCATTATATTAAGGTAGATAACTTATGAAAAGATATTGTACAAATATTGAGGAACAGATGACAAATGATCACTATCTGTACTGACTCCATCTTTTTGTCTTCCGATAACACTCTGGTCTTGCATCAGAGTTACATTTTCTTCAAGAAACGACATTTTCTCTAATTACACAATTATCTTTAAATAAAAAATGACTATATAACCAAAGAACTATGCAAATGCACCAAGGGAATATTAGTATAAACAACAGCTCTGGGGCTGATAAATTGCTACCACAATTAGTTACTTTTGCTTGAGGCATAATAATCTTTCCACTAACTTAAAGACTATCAGACTCCTTACAAATAGAAAAGACACTTGTCTCAGTACTCTGAGGTGGTTAATAATTCATTGTCACATTTTGCACAATTTATTTCCTGCCAATAAAAGACAGATTAATTCCTTTGAGTAATTCCATTAAATTTCTTACTTTGCCTGATATTGTAGAAAGTGTTTTAATAAAAACAGATTATTACAGAATCAGCTGCATGGATTTGGGATATTTTCATTAAATGCCATATAACATATCTTTTCAAAAGCGTTACAGAAAAAATGTAATATATCTACTTGATTAAATATCTACAGATTTTCCAAAAAGTAGTGACAGTGATCAAAATGGTTATTTTACTTTAAAAAAAAAAAAAAAAAGATTTTTATAGTCTGGGAAGTCATACATATTTCAAATATACATTAACTTTCTTATATAGATGACACCTGAATTCATATGGGTGTAATCCATTCATTTGTTTTGAGTAAGACATCCATGATCAAAATGAGTAGGATTTACCATGGCATCAGTCATTTGGCACCTAACATTAGCAACAGGGTTACATGACCTAAGAATTCTATCTGCACTTTCTCTTGTAGTATTTGATGGTAGCTAAGGGGATTTTTGGCCTGTTATGAATTAATAATTCATAGTATTCACAAGCTTAAATGGTAAAATGCAGACTGCTGGTCTAGGGTTTGGCCACTATCTTTTATGCTTCTCCAAAAAGTCAGTCCTCATGCAATTACATGTTTCCAACACTATCCAAACACTTTTTTACCTTTTTTTACCTTATCCACCGCTTTCTTTGTTCATTTCACATTTATCTGTTCCCTTATCACATAACAGTGAACTGGGACTCAGCTGTGTATGAGTAGCCAGGGTCTATTTTGTTTAGTTAGTGCCTGGATAAGGCTAGGGATTTATGGTTTTGTTTTGATACTGTGAAACCAGTGGAAATAAACCTCACAGTTTTAGCAGCAGTTCCAACAGCAGCAGCATCAGCAGCAGATGACACTCTTGTCACAAACTGTCCGGCCCAGGGAGATGGTACCACTCACCTGCCAAAGTGAACATATCCGTGTGAGGAGAACATTGCGAGAGACCTTGAAGAAAAAGACTCTTGAGGATGATGTTAGGCTTTTCTGATTGTCTTTGAGAGGGTGGCAGACAGGGAGAAACTGATCCCAGACCAATTGGCAGAGTTCCTAGCTCCGTACCTTACTGGGGAACCGCAGAAAAGCATACTACGGCCTTGTTTTGCAGGATGCCAAGGAGTATGACAAGTTGAAGGTGATATTCTGGAACATTTGGCTTAACTCAGTCTGTTAGGGTGCAACTCTGGCGCTGCCAAAGGGGCAAGCCTCTCCGGTCCTAGATGCTTGAACTTTTACACCTGGTGCAAAAATGACTGCAGACTAAGACCTTCTCTCTGGCATAGATGGTGGAAAGAGTGGTAGTGGACCGATTTATTCACTCACTACCTAAATCCATGCAAAGCTGGATTGCCCAATTAGATCCCCAGAATGCAGATGACCTTGTGAGTCTTGTGGAAAGATACTTGGCTGTGGGGGAACAGTCAAGACAGCCTTAGGTCACCTTTCTGGCACACTCAAAAGAAGGGGCCCATGACCACATCTAAATGGTGCCCAAAGACCCATGAGTGGTCAGCGCCGGGCTCAAGGGGTTAACCTCATGTCATTATCTGTTGGTGGTGTAGTGTTCCAAGACATATCTCAGCCAATTGTCTGCTGGTTTCTAAACCAATGGACTTCTCCTTAGGCCAGCACTATTCCTACTTTCCCTACCCTGTGTGCAGTGCTGTTCCTCATCCTGGTGAGGGGCCTCAGGTATGCCATATGACTGTGAGCGGTGTCCAAATGACAGGACTTCTGGACTCAGGGAGTTCGGTGACCCTGACATGTGCTAGTTCCTGGGATCGGGTGGGGTAAGGAATATCCATGGAGACGCCAGGAACTATCCCATGGCTTAGGTTGTCATATGCCCTCTTCTGTGTCTCACCAAGAGGGAGTGGCCAAGGATTTGTTGCACACTATTGTAATTGGTTGAAATTTCCTTTGTTCTGGGACTTATGGGCTGAAGCTGTAGCATCCAGTAGTCCAGTATGCCATTAAGGAGTCTGCTATGGTAACAGAGGCACATGATGAAAACTGTGAATTTCTGTTCACTGTACTGGCTAGAAAGAAAGATGAGGAAGCATCCCTTGAAGTCAATATCCCTGACCTGGAGGAGTCCCAGGACAACTATGGGAAAGACCAGCTCAGGGACTTAACATTAAAGGATACTCTGGAAAATATAAGTGTGTTAAATGAGGTTCCCCAGGAGACGGGAACTGACAATTGGTTTCCACAAGGGCCCACGCATAATAATCGGTTGTGTTGTGGGACCAAACTGAAAGGACAGGTAAATGAGCGCCTCCTTAAAGCCCAAGAGGAAAATCCAGGAGATATAATTGGTCAGCTCGAGTGAGACAATTTAAGCCTGGGGATCAGGTACTTGTGTTAGTGCCCACAATGGAGAGCAAGTTCCATACCCAGTGAGAGGGACCCTATAGGGTGGTTGAAAAGGTGGGAGAGGACAACTATAAAGTACTCTGACCAAGAAAAAGGAAGGCCTTTCCCATATATTATTGCAATCTACTAAAACCTTGGAAGAGTAGAGACCCTCTTGAGACCCCTTGCTGGTTGGCAGAAGCCAAGATTGTGGGTGTCAAAGTGGCAGGAACTTTGATGACTTACAAAAATTGGAACACTTTTGTCATCAAGCATGAGCCTCACGCTGGGGTACATTTAAAACCCTAAAGGCTCTGTGCTGGCAGATAGTGCCCAGCCCCCATATTTGGACAGGGGGGGGGATGTAGCAAAGCCAGGTAGGCTAGGGTTAGATCCTAGCTCTACAGGCTCTAATTAGGTACATCTGGCTGACCCTGCATATTATTATTATTATTATTATTATTATTATTATTATTATTTATTATTTATTTATATAGCACCATTGATTCCATGGTGCTGTACATAAGAAGGGATTACATAAAATACAGATATCACTTACAGTAACAAATAAACAGTGATAGACTGATACAGTGGGAAGAGGACCCTGCCCTTGCGGGCTTACATTCTGCATATGATTAGGCTAGGTGTTCACCTTAGTCAATTAGCTGGGGAAACTGGATAGAGTGGATTGTATTGGAGCTGGAGAGAGAGACAAGCCTGAATCCCTCACTGAGAAGAGATTGCACAGGCCGTGTGCACCAAACTGCAAGTATCACTGGTTACTATGGACAACAGCCATTGTGTTTGACCGAACTGGGACTAGCTCAGTCATGTATGATTAGCTAGGGTTTATTTTGTTTAGTTGGGGCCTGGACAAGGCTAGGGATTTATGTTTTTTGGTTTTGTTTTGAAACTGTGCAGCCAATGGAAAGAAATGTCACATTGTTTTGAAGAAAGACTCCAGTGCCTGTGTGAACACTACCTAATGCATACCTGAAAGCGTGAATCCCTACAATATATAAAACTGTACTGTTTAGTCTTCCTTCGAAGGCAGAAAAAATAAAAGTAGTAAACAACCCCTTTACTTTAGAAAAGAAAGAAGCTTTAAGTCCTGATGGGCAGATCAAAAAAATGACAATCAAGTGTCAGTCGAATTTCCTGAAACCTGTAATTTCACTTGAATTCAAATATTTTGACACTCGATTTGAAAAAAACAAAAACAAAAAAAATAACTTGACAGTCTCCATTTCCCACACTGCTGAAGCATCAGGTAGGGTGGCTAACTTAATTTTGCATAGCCGTGCAGGCCTCTCCATAATGCCCTGGAACTATAACATCTAATGGATTATCATACCTTGTACAGTGGAGTACAGTTTGTATGGCAGAGGCGTGTTCGATTTCCAGAGTCACTCGTAAGTCTCTCTCTCTCATGTATTGTGCAAACTCTTATGGTCAGCAAGACTCTCTCTCTTCTTTCTCTCTCTCTCTCCTATACAGTGTAAGCTCTTGTAGTAAGGGGGTCCTCTCTCTCTCCTGTAGAGTGTAAGCTCTTCTAGTAAGGGGTGCCCTCTATCTCTCTCCTGTAGAGTGTAAGCTCTTATGGTCAGCAGGTTCATTCTCTCTTTCTCTCTTCAGTAGTGTATAAGCTCTTATGGACAGTGGTGTCCTTTCTCTGTTATTCTCTTCAGTAGTGTGTAAGCTTTTATGGTTAGCAGGGTCCTCTCTCTCTTGCCTGTATAGTGTAAACTATTATGGTCACCGAGGTCCTCTCTCTCTCTACTGTAGAGTGTAAGTTCTTATGGTCAGCAGTATTCCCTCACTCTCCTCTCCCCCAAGTGTATTCTCCAAGCTTTCCAGTGAGATTCACACAAATTTATTACTGATGAGCGAACGTGCTTGTTGATACTCAGATATCAATGGACTATCTATCTGGGTGCTCGGATGTGCTCGGCACTCGCCAAGCATTGGCTAGTGCTTGGATTTAATGCTTGAATCCCCACCCCGCTTGTTTGGCAGCTTTTACACAGCCAATAAGCATGCGAGGATTGCCTGGCAAGCACTATAATGCTATGGCCATCTTGGTAATGGCACTACTGTGATTAGCAGGCCGCATTACTTCATCAAAGGTTAGAAAAGGACTGGCGCCGCCACGCTCGGCACACTGATGCCATTGCACAGCTCAGGGACAGTTGTGATTGGAGTGGGACAGTAGTTGTCCAGGCCTGTGTGCACGGTTTCAGGAATCAGAGTCCTCTCGTGGTGATACTTGTGCTGATGCTGAACCATCATACTAAAAGTCCTTCTAAGGGCTAATCTTGTGCTTTCTGTTTATATGCGATACATTCTGCATTTAGCCTAGAGACAGCTACTGGAGCAGGGAGAGTGGCTGAATACAGCCTCTAGGCCGGGCTTTGTGCTTTGCATTCCGTGATTAAATATATACACTACCGTTCAAAAGTTTGGGGTCAACCAGACAATTTTGTGTTTTCCATGAAAACTCATACTGTTATTTATCAAATGAGTTGAAAAATGATTCGAAAATATAGTCCAGACATTGACAAGGTTAGAAATAATGATTTTTATTAGAAAGAATAATTTTCTCCTCCAAACTTTGCTTTCGTCAAAGAATGCTCCCTTTGCAGCAATTACAGCATTGCAGACCTTTGGCATTCTAGCTGTTAATTTGCTGAGGTAATCTTGAGAAATTTCACCCCATGGTTCCTGAAACCCCTCCCACAAGTTGGATTGGCTTGATGGGCACTTTTTGCGTACCATACGGTCAAGCTGCTCCCACAACAGCTAAATGGGGTTGACTGCGCTGGCCACTCCATTACAGATATAGTTATATCAAAAAGTTTGGCCTGCCACTTCTGGCCTTAACAAGAACTGTCCCTGTGTTCTTCCATTTCCTTACTATGTTCCTCACAGTGGAAACTGACAGGTTAAATCTCTGAGACAGCTTTTTGTATCCTTCCCCTGAACAACTATGTTGAATAATCTTTGTTTTCAGATCATTTGACAGTTGTTTTGAGGAGCCCAAGATGCCACTCTTCAGAGGAGATTCAAACAGGAGAACAACTTGCAAGTGGCCACTTTAAGTAGCTTTTCTCATGATTGCATACACCTAGCTATGAAGTTCAAAGCTCAATGAGGTTACAAAACCAAAAAAAGTGCTTTAGTAAGTCAGTAAAAAGTAGGTAGGAGAATTTAAAACAAGAAAATGATAAGGGTGCCCATACTTATGCACCTGTCAAATTTTGTTTGAATGCAGATTGCACATTTTCTGTTAGTACAATAAACCTCATTTCAAGGCAGAAACATTACTGTGTCCAACAGTTATTACATATATTAAACTGAAATAGCTGTTGCAAAAACACCAATTTTTATAAAACATTAAGCTTAAGATTAATAGGGGTGCCCAAACTTTTTCATATAACTGTAGAATACCAGCTGCCTGCTTCTTCCCTAAATACTTCATGCATAATTTGGAGGTGTGCTTTGGGTCATTGTCCTGTTGTAGGATGAAATTGGCTCCAATCAAGCGCTGTCCACAGGGTATGGCATGGCGTTGCAAAATGGAGTGATAGCCTTCCATATTCAAAATCCCATTTACCTTGTACAAATCTCCCACTTTACCAGCACCAAAGCAACCCCAGATCATCACATTACCAGCATCTTTTCAGTTGTTCAGTGTCTCACAAATGTTCTTCTGTGTGATCCAAACACCTCAAACTTTGATTCGTCTGTCCATAAAACTTTTTTCCATCTTCCACTGTCCAATGTCTGTGTTCTTTTTCCCATATTAATCTTTTCCTTTTATTAGCCAGTGTCAGATATGGCTTTTTCTTTGCCACTTTGCCCTGAAGGCCAGCATCCCGGAGTCGCCTCTTCACTGTAGACATTGATACTGGCGTTTTGTGTGTACTATTTAATGAAGCTGCCAGTTGAGGAGCTGTGAGGCATTGATTTCTCAAACTAGAGACTCTAATGTACTTGTCTTGTTGCTCAGTTGTGCAGCAGCGCCTCCCACTTCTCTTTCTATTCTGGTTAGAGCCTGTTTGTGCTCTCCTCTGAAGGGAGTAGTACACACCGTTGTAGGAAATCTTCAGTTTCTTGGCAACTTCTTGCATGGAATAGCCTTCATTTCTAAGAACAAGAATAGACTGTCAAGTTTCACATGAAAGTTCTTTTTTTCTGGCCATTTTGAGAGTTTCATAGAACAAACAAATGTAATGCTCCAGATTCTCAACTAGCTCAAATGAAGGTCAATTTTATAGCTTCTCAAAGCAGCCAAACCGTTTTCAGCTGGGCTAACATACAGTATAGACCAAAAGTTTGGACACACCTTCTCATTTAAAGTTTTTCTGTATTTTCATGACTATGAAACTTGTACATTCACACTGAAGGCATCAAAACTATGAATTAACACATGTGGAATAATATACTTTACAAAAAGGTATGAAACAACTGAAAATATGTTTTATATTCTAGGTTCTTCAAAGTTGCCACCTTTTGCTTTGATGACTGCTTTGCACACTCTTGGCATTCTCTTGATGAGCTTCAAGAGGTAGTCACCGGAAATGGTTTTCACTTCACAGGTGTGCTCTGTCAGGTTTAATAAGTGGGATTTCTTGCCTTATAAATGGGGTTGGGACCATCAGTTGTGTTGTGCAGAAGTCAGGTGGATACACAGCTGATAGTCCTACTGAATAGACTGTTAGAATTTGTATTATGGCAAGAAAAAAGCAGCTAGGTAAAGAAAAACGAGTGGCCATCATTACTTTAAGAAATGAAGGTCAGTCAGTCTGAAAAATTGGGCAAACTTTGAAAGTGTCCCCAAGTGCAGTTGCAAAAACCATCAAGCGCTACAAAGAAACTGGCTCACATGAGGACTGCCCCAGGAAAGGAAGACCAAGAGTCACCTCTGCTTCTGAGGATAAGTTTATCCGAGTCACCAGCCTCAGAAATCACAGGTTAACAGCAGCTCAGATTAGAGACCAGGTCAATGCCACACAGACTTCTAGCAGCAGACACATCTCTACAACAACTGTTAAGAGGAGATTTTGTGCAGCAGGCCTTCATGGTAAAATAGCTGCTAGGAAAACACTGCCAAGGACAGGCAACAAGCAGAAGAGGCTTCTTTGGGCTAAAGAACACAAGGAATGGACATTAGACCAGTGGAAATCTGTGCTTTGGTCTGATGAGTCCAAATTTGAGATCTTTGGTTCCAATCACCATGTCTTTGTGCGACGCAGAAAATGTGAACGGATGGACTCTACATGCCTGGTTCCCACCGTGAAGCATGGAGGAGGAGGTGTGATGGTGTGGGGGTGCTTTGCTGGTGACACTGTTGGGGATTTATTCAAAATTGAAGGCATACTGAACCAGCATGGCTACCACATCATCTTGCAGCGGCATGCTACTCCATCCGGTTTGCGTTTAGTTGGACCATCATTTATTTTTCAACAGGACAATGACCCCCAAAACACCTCCAGGCTGTGTAAGGGCTATTTGACCAAGAGGGAGAGTGATGGGGTGCTACGCCAGATGACCTGGTCTCCACAGTCACCAGACCTGAACCCAATCGAGATGGTTTGGGGAGAGCTGGACCGCAGAGTGAAGGCAAAAGGGCCAACAAGTGCTAAGCATCTCTGGGACCTCGCCCAAGATTGTTGGAAGACCATTTCCGGTGACTACCTCTTGAAGCTCATCAAGAGAATGCCAAGAGTGTGCAAATCAGTCATCAAAGCAAAAGGTGGCTACTTTGAAGAACCTAGAACATAAGACATATTTTCAGTTGGTTAACACTTTTTTGTTAAGCATATAATTCCACATGTGTTAATTCATAGTTTTCATGCCTTCAGTGTAAATGTACAATTTTCATAGTCATGAAAATACAGTAAAATCTTTAAATGAGAAGGTGTGTCCAAACTTTTGGTCTGTACTGTACATGTGCAAGGGTTTTCTAGGGTTTTTTAAACATCCATTAGCCTTCTTACACAGTTAGCAAACACAATGTACCACTGACTGCGGTGGAACATAATAAAATATAACTTTTGGCGCCTCATATCGTGGCCGGTACCTGTTAAGCTCCGGTGCTAAACAAATGCACCATATTCTAATAAGCCTCCTAATGTATCCCTATGAGCATTAAAAAGGGATGAAACGTGTCGAGGTGTGATATAAATGTGCTCCCCTGCTATGAATGAAGCAGTGTGAGCTATAGTATTATTCGCTGGCTACCAATGGAGCAGTGAAATCAAGGAGCTAGTAATCATTTTCTAGGCAGTGACCTGTGTTATAGACCATAATATTTGTGGGAGCTATCTGTAGTAAACTCTAAGGTGCTCTGGGTGAATGAGGGTTATAATAAGGAGCTCTATGACAAGGCTCTATGATAGACAATTGGGCTATTGTGCAATATACAACTGATTGCACTTCATGAAATAAGGAGCTCTGTGATAGGGCTCTATGACAAGCATTTTGGCTAGTATGCAATATACAACTAATTGCACTTTATGAAGGGGGTCTCCCTTCTTGGTTTAGTCTTTCTATGCCCTCTTTTATCAGTTGGGGATTTGAAATATCTGTGAGTCTAGTACCTCCATATATTATGAGCTGATGCTGGACATTTAATTGTCATTTTTAGGTCTATTAATACCCATGGTGTGTCCTGCCTATGCAGGCACACTTCAGTAGACTGCACACAAGCACGGTGGATTTTGTGTATTGTTATTTTATATATTCAATAAAAGTTATATTTTATTATGTTCCACCGCAGTCAGTGATATATTATTATATTTGGTGGTAAATTGTGAGTTGGTAGATCCTCTTTCAGTGATTAACAAACACAATGTACCATTAAAACACTGGAGTGGTGGTTGTTGGAATCTACATACACCTATATAGATATTGCAATAAAAACAAGACATTTGCAGCTAGAATACCACATTTACTACATTAACAATGTATAGAGTGCATTTCTGATTCATTTAATCTTAGCTTCATTGAAAAATTCTGCTTTTCTTTCAAAAATAATTACATTTCTAAATGACCCCAAACTTTTGAACGGTAGTGTCGCTGCCTCAGGTGATCATATTTTTTTAAAAGGGGGGGGTAAAAATATTTACTACATTGTCTCCAAACTCAAAAAAAATGTTAAAAAAAATTCTGGATTGAATTTGTCATCCATACAGTTTAATATGCTTTGTGTTACATTACCGGGGTATTGCACTCCAAAATAACGCTTTGCCAACTGCAGGTGACCAATTTTTTTTTTTATTAAAAAAGAACTTGGTTTCCAGAGACCTAGCAATTATAAAATGTGTAAGGCATGTGGTAAGGGGTGAGGAACTGAAAGTGCTGATGATGATGCAGACGCCGAGGATGTGGGGCAGGTGCAACTGCACCTGTTGCTGAAGCACAGGAATAACGCCCATCCACGGCACATAGCTTGATGTTCAACTTTACAGGGAGGCATGGAACACAACTTCTGAAGCCACACCAGTGCAAACAGGTGGTCGTTTGGATAGCAAATAATGCTTCCAGCACGTTTGCCATCACCACCCAGTCGTCCATACTGTCCAGTCTCACCAGCCAAGAACCCATGACATTGGCACGGATGCCTCCCACCCTGCACCTGTCTTTTTCACATTCTGAGGCACCATCATTCAGGCATTTCCAAATCCTTGTCCCAGCACAGCGTTAAGCTGTCCCTATCCCAGGCCTTTTAACGAAAAAGAAAGTTCCCAGCCACCCACAGGCCCGACTTATGATGGCACCCGTCCCTTGGTACTCAATCCCTAGCCATCTTGTACCAGGAACATCACCTGTTCCCTTACCAACGCACTTACTGGGATTGTCCACTTAACGACTGACACATGGACAAGCACTCGTGGCCAGGGACGCTACATTTCCCTGTTGGCACACTGAGTGAACATTGTGGAGGTGTGGCACCCCAGGGGTCTGGTTTTCCACAGTAATGTAATGTTATGTCTGAGAGCAGGTGGGAGGTCCTTTGGTCAGGGATCCTGTGCATGCCACACCTCCTGCCCAGTCTTGGGAGGGGAAGAACTTCTCCTGTATAAACCCGGGGCTGAGGCAGGGTGAGTCAGACAAGGAGAGTGGAGACAAGAAGCAGCATAGGAAACAGCAGAGTTACAAGGAGTCAGGGGCTGGCAGCTGCAGAGCTCGCCCTGACTAAGAAGATTCTTTACCGGACCCGGAGTCCGAGGCTGTGGGGACTAACTCCTACCCAGCAGCAGAATCCGTCAGGCAGGGGATTTCAGGTCCTCTGGCCCAGAAGCCCGAAGGCACGGTCACACGCGTGGGACCAGCACCGCCATCGTGGAGCGGAAGCCATTAGAAGGCCCCGAGTCACCGGCCATACGGGTGAGCACCACACGGTACACTCAGGGACGTGGGCTACTTACATCAGCTTCTAGCAAGGTAGCCAGAAGAGTACAGTCAGTTTGGGAGGCCTACAACTACGCCTGGCCAGGGGAGATCCCATCTGCTCAAAGACTGACCAGGCCCCGTTTGCTAGCAAGTACTCCGGGAGGGTCTGTCGTTGTTACCAGTAAAGACCCTGAACTACACCGTACCGTCTCTGAGTGGTTCCTGCTACCCCCATCATCCACGTCGGCTGCCCTGAGGCCATACCCCTCCCGTTGGGGGTTATACTATCACGCTGCACAATCCTACCACCGGCCTCAGCGGTCTGCCCTGCAGCAGCAGCTTCCTGGCTGCACTCAACGGGTGGCGTAGTCATCAACTATTTACTACTAATAGACTGCCGTCTAGTTTGACTCCCTGGGCACGGACCGGGTCACCGCCACGAGACTACAACCCTCCACTGATCCGGCTCCGGGTAGGCTCCCGCGTGCGCAACGCAGCGCGACACAGGCCCAGGGGCGCGTCAGAGGCACATGTGCTACCAACACCAAGGTTTGCAGACCCTACTTCTATAAGGATTTCCTTCATCTCCTACAACTGTGCCTCCTCTTGCTCCTTCTCATTCTCCATCCCCGATTTGTTATCTCAGAGCACATTGTCCACATCAGCTGGAAGCTCTGCAGCACTGCCTCAACGAAGTGGCAACAGGCTCCACTGAAGCTAATTTATCTAGGAGACAAATCACACACCGTCGCACAGTTATTGAAAGGAATAACAGAATAGACAGATCTGTGGCTCACACCGCTGAATCTACAGCCAGGCATGGTCGTGTGTGATAATAGCAGTATCCTGGTGGTGGTTGGGAAGCTTGGCAACCTCACACATGTACCATGCTTGGCTCACGTACTCAACTTGGTGGTTCAGCGGTTTCTGAAAACTTGCCCAGATTTGCCAGAGCTTCTTGTCAAGGTATGCCGCGTCACCGCCCATTTCCGCAAGTCATGTACAGCTGCCACCGCTCTGGCAGTGCAGCTGCAGGGCATGCAATTGCCAGCTCACTGACTTGTGTGCGACGTGATTACGCACTGGAACTCCACACTGCACATGCTGGCAAGGCTTTGTGATCAGCAAAGGCCAGTTGTTGAATACCAGCTCCAACACGCCTGTCTGTATTCTGGTCAGCATCCACTCATAACAACTGAACAGTGGGCATCGATGTCTGGCATTTGTGCAGTTCTCCAAGACTTTGAGGATTCCACAATGATGATTAGTGGCGATGATGCCATAATAAGCGCAACGATATTACTTCTATACCTTCTTAAACAGTCGCTGCTCACAATTAAACATGAAGCTTTGCATGCGGACTAGGTGGAGATGGAGGAAGACATGAAATGAGAGTGGGCAGTATCTCCCTGTCTCATCTTCTTAGTGTGGATTGGGTAACAATGGTGAGGTGGAGGCTCTGAATGTGGGGAGGAACAGGAGCTTGTTGCTAGCGAAACAGAGGCTAGTACCCACAGAAGCTTCATCCCGTCTCTCCAACGTGGATGGGCTGAGGAGGGGAATGAGGAGGAAGAGAGGGAGGAGGAGGAGATGGAGATTATTCATCATGGTGGAGACAGGGAAGTGTTGTATGTAGGGAGCTTCGCACATATGACTGACTTTATGTACCACTGCCTTTCCAATGACCCTTGTGTTACATTCATCTTGGCCAAAAAAGAGTACTTGGTTGTACACCTTGCAAGACCCACTCAACAAGGAAACTTCGCAGCTCTCCTTCCTGAGGCGGAAAAGTCTACTAAAATGGTGCTATACCAGAAGACCATTGTGGAAAATATGCTGAAAAAATTCCCATCAGAGAACGCTAGCGGCAGTGGGCAAGCTTCCTTGCCCAACCAAGAAGGAGAGGTAAGGGAGACACACACCAGGTATAGCAGAGGCAGGGAGACACTGTCAAAAGCCTGGGCCAATTTCATGACACCCTCCCAGCATCCAGGCCCTGATGAACGAGTATTTTTGACAAGGAGGGAAAAGTTTTTAAAGATGGTCAAGCAATACCTGGCCGACAAAACCAGTATACTCCCTAATTCCTCTGCGACCTTCGACTATTGAGTCTCAAAGCTTTATACCTGGCATGAGCTGTCCGTCTATGCCTTGGAGGTGTTGTGCTGCCCTGCCACTAGAGTCTTGTCTAAGCGTCTTTTTAGTGCAACCAGGGGGAGTCATAACAGACAGACTCTTTCGCCTGTCAACAGAAAATACTGATGCTGACAGACTCACTCTGATAAAAATGAACAAAGCCTGGATTAGCCCCAACTTTTCCACACCACCAGATGACAGCAGCACATAAAGTCTTTTTAGTCTTCAGTTTTTGAAGGAGGCCCTCCAATTATTACCTTCAATGGTCTAGGGATGACCCTGCTTATATATTTTTTTCTGGCTGTGCACTGTGTGTAGAGCCTTTGTGAGTAGTGTTGAGCCACCCCCGTAGTGTTCGGGTTCGGTTCAGTTCGTTGAACACCGGTATGTTCGCCGAACTGTTCGTCGAACTGTTCGTCGAACACCGTCGAACACCATTAAAACCAATGGCAGGCAAACAAAAACACATAGAAACACATAGAAAACACCTTCAAAGGTGTCCAAAAGCTGACAAGCTGCTCAGAAGACACAACTAACACATGGAAAAGTGACAAGTACATATAGTCATGCGAAAAGAAAAGAGGTGGAGGAGTAAAAGGAGGGGGAGACACAGATATAGGCATGTCATGCCCTTCTAAAACCAAAAAAGGCTGGAGTAAAAATCTAAAATCAGCCTACCAACACCCACACGTCGTCACAAGAAAATTAAAAAAAGAAATATCTTTAGGTAGAATGGCGGTTCCATTCAGAACACTTTCCTTACAATACGTAGTAAGGAGTCGTGCCAAAAACGGAACCCAATACATTCGGACTAATCCACCATTTGTCATATCCAAGGGGCAGGCCAAGTACAGTAGTATATACTGTACATCCTTTGACAAGGCAATCAGGTGGGTCAAGAAGTTGGGAAGGGGCACCCTAATGGCCAAAACAGACATTGAGGGGGCGCCTATTGGGCTGCTTCTGGGAAGGAGCATTCTATATAGATCGCTGTTTGCCAATGGGGTGCTCCAGATCCTGCTCACTATTTGAGGCGTTTAGTTGCTTACTCGAATGGGTTGTCATGGACGTTTCTAAGGGGCCACAGATTATCCATTACCTCGACAACTTCTTATGCCTGGGCCCAAAAGATTCGCCACAGTGTGAATACACGAGGTAGTCCACCTGTGAGAAGGAGAGAGCTGGAGGGAGAGCGGACACCACAGAGCCGAGGGGTTAGATGGAGAACGGAAGAAGGAAAGAGGGCGAGAGGGGTAAGTGAGTATGGTGGAAGGCCGACCTGAGCTCCCCCACGTTCCTGCTGGACGGGGAACAGCCCTTGGAAGAAAAGCCGCTTGCGCATCCCTTGGAGGTTACGGGCGCAAGCAGGCAGAGGGACTATGCTGGAGTGCAAAGCCGACACGGCCAGTCCGTTCCTGCCCGTGCGACCTCCCTGTCGCCGGGTTTGTGCCAGAGCCGAGGTGGACCCTGACGGCCAGCCCCCCTCTCCCAAAACTGGTGCCTGTCCGCTGGTGGGTCGATTTGAATGAGTACACTTTAAATCCTTTTACAAGGATCTATTGGAGGGCAAGTCTGATGCCAGCAGCCGCGGTAATTCCAGCTCCAGTAGCGTCCACTAAAGCTGCTGCAGTTAAAAAGCTTTTATAAGGATCGAGCTTGGCGGAACACCGCAAGGCGTGCTGCCGCCAGTCAAAGCCCCCTTGCCTTGGGGCGCCTCCCCGATGCTCTTCACTGAGTGTCCCGGGGGCCCGAAGCGTTTCCTTTGAAAAAATTAAGTGTCCAAACCACAGGTGGTGTAGCTTGCTTAACAGCTGGGCTACTCCGCTGACTAGCAGACACTGCTACTAGGCCCAAAGTATTGCCTGGGCTAGATGCAGTTAAAAATTTGTAATTAGATCTACAGGTGATGGCTACTCCGCTGACTAGCAGACACTGAAGCTTTGGAGCAGACCTCTGATTCCCAGGCTATAGTATGAGTAAACAGCTCTTCAGACTCAACCATCTGTGTTACCCCAAGCCATAGTGTATGTAGTTTCTTACGGTTAAAAGGGGGGGGAGAGACCTGACTCACCTCGAATTGATGATGCCAATGTCATGTAAAACACAGCAAGGGGACTCCAAAAAGAGTCTCCATTTTTTCCAAAAATTGTGGCACAGACACCACTTAAGTGGCATCAATTGTCCCAGAGTTGCTTAAAATGGTTGGTGAGGTGATTTTCCAAAATCCTCAAGCTTCTAGTCTCCCCAGGATGACACAGGTGGGGCAGATGGTGGTTGGTCTGGCCCGCTAGGCCATCTTGTAACACAGTGAGCTTCGCACTGCAACTTATGCTTCATATCCATGTGACGGTTCAAGCATAAAGTACTCAAACTATTGTTTTTTGGGCCTCTACTTAGCTTTTGGTGACAAATGTTACAGATAACATGAGTTGGGTCATCCTTAGCGATCTCAAAAAATGCCCAGGCTATGCAAGGTTTAGAGCCCATGTGACTCAGCTACTAGCAATACTAGCAAATGATTGGCTGGGTTAGATGCAGTAAAAAATAGTTATTAGATACACAAGCGGTGCAGCTTGCTTCACAGCTGGACTAGTACGCACAAAGTATTGGTAGACTCTATACTAAATAAGTCACTGACTGTGGTGGCCCCTCCGCGAGCCATGGCGATTGGTCATCCCCTTTCGCTGCCCCTTACTCAACGAATTCACAAACATCTCCCGTCGGTTTGGAGTCCCATTATGCCCAACAAAAACCATAGGCCCCACAACAAAGCTATCGTTCTTAGATAAGATAAGATAAGATAAGATAAGATAAGATAAGATATACTTTATTTATCCCGGAGGAAATTGCGGTATCACAGCAGCAGAACACAGATCTCGAACATGACACATATGATAACATAACATTAGGCATCGAAATCGACACCACAGCAAGGTTGTTCCGCCTCCCATGGGAAAAAATACCAAAACATTACACCTGATCAAGGGTTTTTGCGCAGTATGGAAAGTAACACTACAGCCGATGCAAGTATTGCTAGGTCTCCTCGTCTTTGCGAGCTGGGTGATGCCAGTCGGAAGGGTTTTTTCTCGTCATTTATCGCCCGCAACAAAAGGGACATCAAAACAGAGTCATAGAATCAGAATCAGCAGGCATCTACGGGAGGACTTAGAGGTGTGGAAAACCTTCTTATAATCATTCAACGGTCACACGTTATTTATGTCAGCAGAACCGTCCAACATTGAACTAAGATTTTTCACCGGGGCGGCAGAATCAGACAGATATGCAGCGATACTAAATAACCAATGGTGCACAAGCTTATGGCCTCCGTATTGGGCAGAACAAGTGCTGACAAAAAAACAGACACTCCTGGAACTCTTCCCAATAGTGGTAGCAATAGAAATATGGGGCGCGCGCCTGGCTAACAAAAATATACGCTTCATAACAAAAAACACCAGCCTAGCGCACTGCATTAATAAGATGGCATCATCGTCTCTCCCAGTGCTAGGCCTACTACGCCGGCTAGCATTCCTGTGCCAAAAACACAATATATGGGTCCGCGCTAGCCTCGATGCTGAGGGGTCTAACGCTGCTGCTAACGCTTTATCACAATTCAATTGGCAGATTTTCACAGAGCTCCTCCCCACCCATCGTACAACAGTTGCCCACCCTCCCTATGGGATCTAGTGGCGAATAGTTGATGCCATTAATCAGAGCAACAGTTGCCCCGTCGACGTGGCAAGCATACTGTAAGGCATGGGAACAGTGGACACGACTAGTAGCAGGCAGACGGGTTGACCAATGTGAACAAGCCAGATTACAAGTCACCATAGAATTTCTCCTCCAGCTAATGATGAGGGGCATATCAGGGGCGTCAGCGCAGCGGTGTCTGACCAGTGTAGCATTTCACTTCCAACTACTGAATTGGGGAGATGTGACAAAGAGATTCATCATCAGACAATACATAAAAGGGTGGAAAAGGGGTCAGCCAAGTCAGGAGTGTAGACGTCCCGTGCCACTAAAACTGATTTTTTTATGAAGATTTGAGTTTTTTCACTAGTCACATTTTATTTTGGGGGAGATACATAGATGATGTATTGATTCTGTGGGAAGGAGACATCAAAATATTTGAAGATTTTGTAGCCATCCTGAACAAAAATAAGATAGGAATGCTTTTCACCTATGAGGTAGGGTTGAACAGGATCAATTTTTTGGATTTGACTATTTCTATAGACAGAGAAGGTAACCTCCTTACAGATATATATAGAAAGCCCACGGCCACCAATAATCTCCTTCATTGGAAAAGTTGGCCTCCACCGTCCTTAAAGGCCGGTATTCCAGTTGGCCAATACCTGAGGGCTAGGCGTAACTGCTCCAGTGACGAAGCATTCTTTAGGGAGAGCAGAAATCTTTTTGAGAAATTTACATCTAGAGGATACCCTAAAAAAATCCTCTATAGAGCCTTCAATAGAGCCAAGAAGAGTGATAGAGACATGTTACTAATGTCCCCCACAAAAAATTCCAGTCCTAAAATGATTAGGCTAATAGGAATGTATGATGAACATACCTCGGATATTTATAATATCATGTGGAAATTCTGGCCATTACTAAGAGCAGACCCAGATATTAGAGATGTGATTAGTAAACATCCAAGTATCACATATAAACGAGGTAAAAACTTGGGAGAATATCTCACTCATAGTCATTTCCAGAACAAAGAAGATCCGCTTAGGAATATCAACACTACAGGAGTCTCTAAGCCTTGTGGTACATGCAGTTTATGCAGATACTTACCAAATACTAGTGAGTTCAGTAATCCATCTGATCAGAGGATATATAAAATTAGGGATAATATAAATTGTAAGACCAAAGGGATCATATATATAGCATGTTGCTCTTGCCCTATGATATACGTAGGGAAAACAATACAAGAATTTAGGAGACGTATTTCTAAACATCTGAGCAGCATAAACACTAATCTGGATACCCCCCTCTCTTGCCACATGAGAATAGTTCACTCTGAGAATCCATTAAAATTACAATTTATTGGAATTAGACAGATGAAGTTGGGGCCCAGAAAAGGCAATCTTGATAGAATTTTACAGCAAGAAGATAAATGGATTTTCAGACTGAACGCTCTTGGGGAGGGGGGTTTAAATGAGGGATTTACCTATACATCCTTCTTATAATTAATTGATGTGAAGCCTGCAAATATAATACAAATTAAATACTCTATTGAATATTGTTATTATGGTATAATAATTTTAATGCACCCTGATTGAAACGCCCATATACCCAAAAATCTAGTTACCTTTTTTGCAGTCATATTTTACTTTTAATTATGATCAATAATGAATAGGATATCATTACTATTATCACTATATAGGTTATACAATAATTATTTATAGGTTTATTAACCATAGTGGAATGGAATATTGATATAAATGGAAGTGTTTATCCCCTTATAGCTATCTGTGATATATTGACAATAAGAAATCTCTGTTGTATGCGCAGTGAAGTCTAATTACTCCAAGAAATTAAATTAGAGCGTAAATAAATCAAGTAAATAGACATGCACATTGTGTAAAAGGAATGATATAACAGGACGTTGCCTACGAGGTACCACGTGACTAGAACATGTAAAGGTCCTGATACGCATGATCTTTAATGATCCTAGTAACCTGTGCAATTATAGAAAGAAATATGAAAATGACCTTGGCTACGTAGTACCACGTGTTTAAAATATATAAAGGTCCTGACACATATGGTTTCTATTTGTTTTGGTTACCTTAGTAACCGCAGAAATGAATATGCTAAGGGAAATAACTTTGCCTATGTGGCATAATCTGATTGGAGTAAGCAAAGGTCCTGCTATATATGCCTTCTATTGATTTGGACCAATGGTGCAGACTCAATAACTGATGTGCATAAAGAAAAGGACCTTGACTATGTGGCATAATTTGATTGGAGCAAGTAAAGGTCCTGCTATACATGCCCTCTATGGATTTGGATAAATAGTGTAGATGCAGTAATTGATGTGCATAAAGAAAAGGACCTTGCCTATGTGGCCTAATCTGATTGGAGTAAGCAAAGGTCCTGTTATGCATCTCCTCTATTGATTTGGACAAATTGTGCAGGCGTAGTAAATGATAAGTATCAAGAAAAGGACCTTGCTTATGTGGCATGTTTTGATTGGAGCATGTGACGGCCATGACATAAATCCCTCCTATTTTGAGTCAGCTGATCACGCAAGTGCAGCAATCGTTTAACACTACCTTCCACAAATGGATTGGATGTAGGTAAGTTAATGCAGATTGGTTACTGAAACTGAGGCATTCAGGCTATTATGAGAATGCTGATATATCACTTCAATCTCTACCAATGTGGTTCCTTCTGGCCTGAATGACAGCTTTATCCTCCAATCATTTAAATGGTAGGTAACATTATAATGATATGATCTTCATGATTGGAAATAAGGGAGTCTATTCTATTGGCACATGGCTACAATACACATTGGCTTAGAGCCCAAACAGAGGTGATAAAAGCTACCTGGCGGCCATTTTGGGTGTCATTTAGTCTCTAACCCCTGATGACGCCGGTTAGGCGAAACATGTCGGGGAGGCTATAATTTTAGTTTAAAATAGGACAGGTAGGGAATAGTGCAATAAGTGGTCTGCGGCCACAAGCATATGATAATGGAAATAGATAGGATGGCTATTGGATACACAGTTATGCCAATTGAATAATCTTGATAGTCCTCACTACCTGCGCCTATATTGGAATTTTAATATAAATTACTACTATAATAAGGATTTAATTATTAAAAGTTAAGTTTTATAGAGCTTTAGTTGGGGGTTCTATTTGCCAATAGGCAATATGTTAATGACTAAAACTGATTTCTCACATCATATCCCTAACACCATTAACATGACACTCACAATTTGAAGCAACACTACTGTCTACTGCATTTGTGATCGCCTTCTTCGGGGCGCTTTGCATAAGCGAATTAGTCCCTCAATTCAAAATTACCACCAGTGGAGGCTTATTACACCAGGACATAGTCATAGCCAATAATGCAATATGTCTACGCATATGCAAATTGAAAACGGTTCCAGTGGGCAGGGGCACTTGGGTACTTCTACAACCCACAAACGGTACACTGAGTCGGGTAACAATAGTAAAAACATATATAACCATCATATCACAAAGTAATTTCTTCCTATCACACATTGATGGAACGCCATTATCAAGATACCAGTTCCAAGCTATATTTAATAAATGCCTAATATCAGCAGGGAACCACCCCAAAGATTACGGGACACACTCATTCCGCATAGGCGCGGCCACGGAAGCAGCAAGAGCAGGACTGTCAGAAACGGAAGTTCAGAGGATAGGGAGATGGCGATCCACGTGTTTGGCGAGATACATAAGACCGGACTTGTTATCCTAACATGGTTTGTTTCTTTTACAGGTTACGCTAAGCCAACAGTGTGGGTGATAGGCCACTCGTATATATATTGGGCAGAAAAAAGGGCGAAAGTCCGCCCAGGCGGGAGGAAATTAGAGTTTTATAACACATATTTGAACTGGAGAGGTATTAGAGGCCTGCAATTTCCACAGGTACTAATGGAGGTAATCAAGGTAGCGAGAGAGGCAAGAGGTCCGGTCATCTTAGGTCGTTTCCCCCGGCCTGTATAACTAGGTCATCACAAGAGCGCAGAACTAATGGCAATAATGAAACTAGACACTGAGCGCTTCAGAGAATTTTTCACAAAACTAACTATATTATGGTCAGAGATTGTGCCGATAGCGGTATGGCAAGGTGCGCGAGACATCACGGCCATCGAACGGACAAGGCGGGTAATAAATATTCGGATGGCAAAATGTATAAGAGACAGAGGTGGTGTAGTGACACGACACCGACAACTGGAAGGATATAAAGCAGGCCTCATACGGCCCGACGGTGTTCACTTAATGGATATTGGACTGGACATATTCCTGTCAGGACTCCAGGATGGAGTGGAACAAGCGTTAAGAGTGATGGATGGGGGTCAGAGTCCTGCACACGAGTACGCAGGATCCTCCGTGGCCTGGAAAAAGAAAGGACATGTTGGAGAGTTACACTTGTTGGCCAACTTGCCGGTGTGGAGACACAGGGCATGCTGCAACAAGCTGAATTATTTTAGAAATAAAATGCCTTTCTAATGGAATGAGTATAAAGAGTTAATAAAGCTGTGACCGATCCTCACCCATCAAGTTGTAAGAGTTACATTATTGTATTGTCAAGGAAAGGGGGGCGGTAGCGGGGCTGAGCGTCTGGGTTTGGTTGGGGGTCCCCACTGTCTGCCTAGGCTAGATGCAGTTAAAAATTCTTATTAGATACACAGGTGGTGCAGCTTGCTTCACAGCTGGGCTACTACGCCCAAAGTATTGCCTGGACTAAATGCAGTTAAAAATTCTTATTAGATACACAGGCGGTGCAGCTTGCTTGGCAGCTGGGCTACTATACCCAAAGTATTGCCTGGGCTAGATGCAGTTAAAAATTCTTATTAGATATACAGGCGGTGCAGCTTGCTTGGCAGCTGGGCTACTACGCCCAAAGTATTGCCTTGGCTAGATGCAGTTAAAAATTCTTATTAGATACACAGGTGGTGCAGCTTGCTTCACAGCTGGGTTACTACGCTGACTAGCAGACACTGAAGCTTTGGAGCAGACTTCTGAGCAAACAGCTCTTGAGACTCAACCATCTGTGTTACCCCAAGCCATAGTGTATGTATTTTCTTACGGTTAAAAGCGGGGGGGGGGCGACCCAACCCACCTGGACACTTAAGTGGCATCAAATGCCCCAGAGTTGCTTAAAACGGTTGGTGAGGTGATTTTACCAAATCCTCAAGCTTTTAGTCTCCCCAGGATGACACAGGGGTCAAAAAGTCCTTGCGGATCCATGATTTGTTCATCTTTATGAACGTGAGTCTGTCTACATTCTCAGTGGACAACCGCGTGCGCTTATCTGTCAGCACACCACCAGCAGCGCTGAACACAAGTTCAGAGAGAACGCTGGCTGCAGGGCATGACAAGATCTCCAAGGCGTGAGTGGCGAGCTCAGGCCATATTTCCAGATTGGAAGCCCAAAATGAGCAAGGGTCCAGTGACACAGTCATGGCTTCGATGTTCACTTGGAGATACTCCTGTACCATCCTCTCTAGGCGTTGACTATGTGTCAGACTTCTTGTCTCCTGTGGCCTTGCAAAGGATGGTCTAAAAAACTGGTGAAATGACTCCAAAAAATTGCTGTTACCAGCAGATACGGTGTTATTGTTATGGTTTGAGTGAAGACTCGACAGTCCCACGGTTGGCAAGTTAGAACTGTGAGATTCACTACGTGCACCACTGGTGTTTTGTGGAAAAGCACATGTAAGATTCTGCAACAGCCTCTGCTGATAATCCTGCATGCGTGAATCTCTTTCTATGGCAGGAATTATTTTGGCAAATTTACTTTTGTACCGGGGATCTAACAGTGTGGCAACCCAGTAGTCGGGATTACTTCGAATTCTGACAATCCGAAGGTCATGTTGCAGGTAGTGCAGCAAGAAGGCACTCATGTGTCTTGCGCATCCAGGAGCACCAAGTCCTTGTTGTGTTGGTGGCGAGGTAAGAATCATGCTTCGTTCCTCTGCCCTCTCCCCTCAACCTCGCACAACAGAAATGTGATCAAGGTCTCCCTCATCTGATGAGTCTTTAATGCCCATTGCCAGTTCGTCCTCCAGTTCTTCCTGGGCTCCTGCACCTTCCTCAACAGTTTGGCTGCTACCATGCGCCCTGGTTAATCCCTCTCCCCCACCCTCCCATGCCTGCCACCTTGGTGCTGCCGACCGTCTGGACCTTGGAGATGTTATCCCTTCATACGACTCCTCCTCTGCTTCCTCAACCTCCTCTTGTCCCACCACCTGACTCCGAATTCTGTTTAACGTGTGCTCCAGCATGTAAATCACCGGAATAGTCATGCTGATAATGGCGTCGTCAGCACTAAACATCTTCGTCGCCATTTCAAAACTGTGCAGAAGGGTGCATAGTAGAGATGAGCGTTGTTCGACTCGAACTGTTCGCCAATCTCAAATTCGAGCTGTTTTGGGCGGTGTTCGAGCCGTTCGGCGAACACGAACGATTTGAGAAAAATTCGGCTGTTCGAGGATATGTTCGATAACTGTTCGTGCACCAAAATCATAACTGGATTTTTTCTCAGTAATGATGAAAATTAATGTTAATACGCAGTATGAGTGTACAGCGGGGTGGGGGGAGGGGCAGGGGATGGATCTCTGCAGGAATAATGAAGATCTCCATTTTTTTTTCTCTTTCCCGCATTTACAGTGGGGAGGTGCAATCTGTCAGCCTATCAGCAGCGCACACACGGAGCGAAGTGCTTTTTTTCACACAAGCAAGGGCATGTGTCATTGGCAGTGTATGTCACATGTCCTTGCCCTATAAGACCAAGCCATTTTCCCCGTCGCCACCATTTTCTCACTGCTGCAGCTGCGTGTTAGACGGCACCGCTGTTGCTGTGTGCGCTATACCTTGTTAATTTCAAGCCAATTTTCGCACAAATCTACAGATAGCTTGAGAGTAGGGAATAGTTGTGATTGCAGTCCTTTTAAGGACTAGGTTACAGCATTTCCTATGACTTTTATCAGGCAGGTCTGTGCTCTTAAATAGATAGATTGTGGGAGTAAAGACTAATTGTAATTGCAGTCCTTTTCAGGACTAGGTTACATCAGTTCCTATCAGTTTTTGCCAGGCAGGTCTGTGCCAGTGCTGTGCAAGTTTTTTTCACAGCATTTGGCTGAATCTAGCAAAGCTAATCCTTTTTGGCCTATTGCAGAGTGTGTTAGTCAGTGGAGTAGCCTATCTGTGTTGGAAGATATACCACCTGTGTATAGAATACCAATTTTTTTACTGCACCTAGTGAAGTAAAATCTTTTGGGCATAGCATCATTCTATTAGTCCATCTATACTGACCTCCATCAGGTTGCAAATTGAATATAATTTTTTTCTGCATCTAGCTCTGAAAAAATATTTGGGCTTCTAGCAGTGTGTGGGACTTGTTCTATTAGTCCATCTATACTGACCTCCATCAGGTTGCAAACTGAATATAATTTTTTTCTGCATCTAGCTCTGAAAAAATATTTGGCCTTCTAGCAGTGTGTGGGACTTGCTCTATTAGTCCATCTATACTGACCTCCATCACGCTGCAAATTCAAAATAATTTTTTGTCTGCATCTAGCTCTGAAAAAATATTTGGCCTTCTAGCAGTGTGTGGGACTTTCTCTATTAGTCCATCTATACTGACCTCCATCAGGTTGCAAATTAAAAATAATTTTTATCTGCATCTACCTCTGAAAAAATATTTGGGCTTCTAGCTGTGTGTGGGACTTGTTCTATTAGTCAATCTATACTGACCTCCATCAGGTTGCAAACTGAATATAATTTTTTTCTGCATCTAGCTCTGAAAAAATATTTGGCCTTCTAGCAGTGTGTGGGACTTTCTCTATTAGTCCATCTATACTGACCTCCATCAGGTTGCAAATTAAAAATAATTTTTATTTGCATCTACCTCTGAAAAAATATTTGGGCTTCTAGCTGTGTGTGGGACTTGTTCTATTAGTCCATCTATACTGACCTCCATCAGGTTGCAAACTGAATATAATTTTTTTCTGCATCTAGCTCTGAAAAAATATTTGGCCTTCTAGCAGTGTGTGGGACTTTCTCTATTAGTCCATCTATACTGACCTCCATCAGGTTGCAAATTAAAAATAATTTTTATCTGCATCTAGCTCTGAAAAAATATTTGGCCTTCTAGCAGTGTGTGGGACTTTCTCTATTAGTCCATCTATACTGACCTCCATCAGGTTGCAAATTAAAAATAATTTTTTGTCTGCATCTAGCTCTGAAAAAATATTTGGCCTTCTAGCAGTGTGTGGGACTTGGTCTATTAGTTCATCTATACTGACCTCCATCAGGTTGCAAATTCAAAATAATTTTTTGTCTGCATCTAGCTCTGAAAAAATATTTGGCCTTCTAGCAGTGTGTGGGACTTGTTCTATTAGTCCATCTATACTGACCTCCATCAGGTTGCAAACTGAATATATTTTTTTCTGCATGTACCTCTGAAAAAATATTGGGTTTCTAGCTGTGTGTGGGACTTGTTCTATTAATCCATCTATACAGACCTCCAGCAGGTTGCAAACTGAATATAATTTTTTTTTGCATCTACCTCTGAAAAAATATTTGGGCTTCTAGCTGTGTGTGGGACTTGTTCTATTAGTCCATCTATACTGACCTCCATCAGGTTGCAAACTGAATATAATTTTTTTCTGCATCTAGCTCTGAAAAAATATTTGGCCTTCTAGCAGTGTGTGGGACTTGGTCTATTAGTTCATCTATACTGACCTCCATCAGGTTGCAAATTGAATATAATTTTTTTCTGCATCTAACCCAGCCAATAGTTTTGGCCTAATACCACAGTTTGGCCACTCAGCTCTGCTCGGTTCCCATCCATTGTTTTTTTGTGCAAACAACTCCAGAGTTGTGAATTAGTTAACCACCAAAATGAGTGGAAAAAGGCCTGCTTCTGGTGGAAAGGGGAATAGACGTGTTGGGAAGGGGAAAAAAGGTTGTGTCCGTGGGGTAGGTGTTAAAGCAACAGTAACATCTGCAGAAGAAAGACCATCTTCCAGCCAAACTAAAATGTCTACTTCTTTTAGCGGACAATGTGATAAGATCCCTTTCTTATGGCCACGCCAATCGTTACAAATTCCAGATGAGGCACAAAAACAGCAGGTGCTTCAATGGATATCAAGTGCTCCTTTAAGTGGGCTCTCCTCCACATCAACTTAAACATCACAAATACTCCAGTCCTCAAAGGTGTCACCCCAATCGCACTTGCTTCCTCACAGCTCCCAAATCTCCAGCTGCCCGTCTGAGTATGAGGTAGAACAGATAGTTGAGTCTGCAGAGCTGTTTACTCATACTATAGCCTGGGAATCAGAGGTCGACTCCAGCGCTTCTGTGAATCCAGACGAGGAAATGATCTGCACTGATGCCCAGAATCTTTATGAGTCGGATCCAGGACCAGACGCAGAAGGTTCTGACCATAATGTAGACCCTCATTCCCAAACTGTAACTCCTGTTGGTGGAGACAATGAGGAAGACGATGATGAGACTCAAATACCTGATTGGAGCGACAACTTTAGTTTTTTGTCAGGGCAGGAACAGGTTGGCTCTGAGGACGACGGGTGATGATGATGAGGTTGGAGATCCCACTTACTGTCAACCCACAGTCAGCCAAGAGATGAGGTCAGCAGAGGAAGTGGAGGAAGATGCTAGTGACGACGAGGTCAGGTTGCTCCTTCCTGGACAGAGACGTAGTACTGGAAGCACGTCAACAACTGCATCCTCAAACACAACTCTGCCTCTCACCACAAGTCGTGGTGGCTCTTCAGGTTGCATGGGTGCTAAGCCTTGCATAGCCTGGGCATTTTTTCAGATCGATAAAGATGACCCAACTCGTGTTATCTGTAACATTTGTCAGCAAAAGCTAAGTAGAGGCCAAAAAATACATAGTTTGAGTACTTCATGCATGAACCGGCACATGGACATGAAGCATAAGTTGCAGTGGGAAGCTCAGTGTGCTACAATGCGGCCTAGCCGGCCGGGCCAACCACCGTCTGCCATATGTTTTGCATCCGTGGCCTCTTCATCCTCTGTGACTGGGGGGACAGCAGTCACACCTGTTTTGGGGCGCAGACCTGCCACCTCTTTACCCGCAACAGCCAGCGTGATTGGCAGGTCATCATTTTCTTTGGAGGTGGTAACACCAGCTGGTGTTGAGCGCTGTCCGACATCGATAGCACCACCTTTGGATCAAGGAAACCTAACATGTCCGCCTGCATCTTCCTCACAGACCGGCAGTTTGCCGGGGACACCCTTATCAACCCCGTCTAAGCACAATAGCCAGCCCTCGGTCCCTCAGATGTGGACAAGTAAAAGACCATTTCCTCCTAGCCATGAGAAAGCTAAGAGGTTGAATTTCACCATCTGCAAGCTCTTGGCTACAGAAATGCTGCCTTTCCGCCTGGTGGACACAGAGGATTTTCGAGACCTTATGTCCGTCGCAGTGCCCCAGTACCAGATGCCCAGTCGGCACTACTTCTCAAAGAAAGGTGTGCCTGCGCTCCACCAGCATGTCGCACACAACATCACCGCTTCTTTGAGAAACTCTGTGTGTGACAGGGTGCATTTCACCACAGACACTTGGACGAGTAGGCATGGACAGGGGCATTACATGTCGCTGACTGGGCACTGGGTAATTATGGTGACAGCAGGACAAGGGGCTGCTGTCCAAGTCTTGCCGTCCCCACGAGTTGTGCGTCAATCCTCTTTATGTCAAAGTTCCTCCACTGCTTCTGCCTCCTCAACCTCCTCTCGGTCTTCCACCTGCACCCAAAGCCTGTCTGGTCATGCCACAAGCTTTCTAACTGCGCAGAAGGGATCCTGCACACCTCCTTACTATGCTGGCAGTAGGGCTCAACGTCATCAGGCGGTTTTTACTTTGAAATGTCTGGGAAATGTGAGTCACACAGCTGAGGAGTTGTGGTCAGCTCTGGAGAACCAATTTCATGAATGGTTGTCTCCACTGGACCTGAAACCAGGGAAGGCCGTGTGCGACAATGCTGCAAACCTGGGTGCGGCCCTTCGCCGGGGCAATGTCTCACACGTGCCTTGTATGGCTCACGTGTTGAACCTGGTTGTCCAGCAATTTTTAGCCCACTATCCCAGACTAGATGGCCTTCTGCAGAGGGCACGGTCGCTGTGTGATCAATTCCGCCATTCGCATCCCTCAGCTCAGCGACTTACATCTCTACAGAAGTCGTTGGGCCTGCCACTTCACCGGCTAAAATGCAATGTGCCTACCCGGTGGAATTCAACTTTGCACATGTTGCAGTGACTGTGGCAGCACCGACAAGCCCTGGTGCAATACATTCTGACGTATAGCCTGGGCCAACGAGATCCAGAGGTGGGGCAAATCACGCTGGAGGAGTGGTCTCAGATCAGGGACCTATGCACCCTTCTGCACAGTTTTGAAATGGCGACGAAGATGTTTAGTGCTGACGATGCCATTATCAGCATGACTATTCCGGTGATTTACATGCTGGAGCACATGTTAAACAGAATTCGGAGTCAGGTGGTGGCACAAGAGGAGGTGGAGGAAGTAGAGGAGGAGGAGTTGTATGCGGAAGGGCTAACATCTGCAAGGTCCAGACGGTCGGCAGCACCAAGGCGGCAGGCATGTGAGGGTGGGGGAGATGGTTTTACCAGGGCGCATGGTAGCAGCCAAACTAGTGAGGAAGGTGCAGGAGCCCAGGAAGAAGTGGAGGACGAACTGATGGAAGACTCATCAGATGAGGGAGACCTTGATCACATTTCTGTTGTGCGAGGTTGGGGGGAGAGGACAGAGGAAGGAAGCATGATTGTTACCTCGCCACCAACACAACAGGGACTTGGTGCTCCTGGATGCGCAACACACATGAGTGCCTTCTTGCTGCACTACCTGCAACATGACCCTCGAATTGGGAGAATTAGAAATAATCCTGACTACTGGGTTGCCACACTGTTAGATCCCCGGTACAAAAGTAAATTTGCAGAAATTATTCCTGCCATAGAAAGGGATGCACGCATGCAGGAGTATCAGCAGAGACTGTTGCAGAATCTTACATGTGCTTTTCCACAAAACACCAGTGGTGCACGTAGTGAATCTCACATTTCCAACTTGCCAACCGTGGGACCGTCAAGTGTTCAGCACTCAAACCGTAACAGAACCACAGTATCTGCTGGTAACATCAATTTTGCGGAATCATTTTACCACTTTTTTAGCCCATCCTTTGCAAGGCCACAGGAGACAAGAAGTCTGACACATAGTCAACGCATAGAGACGATGGTACAGGAGTATCTCCAAGTAAACATTGAAGCCATGACTGTGTCACTGGACCCTTGCTCTTTTTGGGCTTCCATTCTGGATAAATGGCCGGAGCTAGCCACTTACGCCTTGGAGATCTTGTCATGCCCCGCAGCCAGCGTTCTGTCTGAACGTGTGTTCAGCGCTGCTGGTGGTGTGCTGACAGATAAGCGCACGCGGCTCTCCACTGATAATGTAGACAGACTCACGTTCATAAAGATGAACAAATCATGGATCCGAAACGACTTTTCTACCCCTGTGTCATCCTGGGGAGAGTAAAAGCTTGATGATTGGTTAAAATCACCCTACCAACCGTTTTAAGCTTTCAAATTACTAATCATGTTTATCTGTATCTTGGCTGGAAAATAATTTGGGCTTTGTAGCAGTGTGCAGCACTGATTCTATTAGGCCATCTATAATAAGCTTCACCAGATTTAAAATTACTAATCATGTTTATCTGTATCTTGACTGGAAAATAATTTGGGCTTTGTAGCAGTGTGCAGCACTGATCCTATTAGGCCATCTATACTAAGCTCCACCAGATTTAAAATTAATAATAATTTTTAGCTGCATCTAGCCCGGAAAATAATTTTGGGGCTCCGAGATGCGCAACACACATAAGTGCCTTCTTGCTGCACTACCTGCAACATGACCCTCATATTGTCAGAATTCGAAGTAATCATGACTACTGGGTTGCCACACTCTTAGATCCCCCAAACTTTTCGATCAACCTTTTCATTTTAATAAAGACCAAAAAAATGGTCATTTTTGAAATTATAAGCATTAGCAGGTTATTAGAAACTGAAATCAAACAGTTTTCAACTCAAAACTTTATTCTAGGTGATGTTACATTTTCACATAGGACCCCTTGTTCGAAAGGAGCTTCTGAACTCTCTCGTCCATTGAATTTGTCAGGTTTTGGATGGTTTCTGCTTCAATTGTTTTGCATGAGGACAGAATACCCTCCCAGAGCTGTTGCTTAGATGTGAACTGCCTCCCGCCATCATAGACACTCCTTTTGATGATGCTCCAGAGGTTCTGAATGGGGTAGAGGTCAGGGGAGCATGGGGGTCACACCATAAGTTTGTCCCCTTTTATGCCCATATCAGCCAGAGATGCAGATGTTTTATGTGCAGCATGAGATGGTGCATTATCATGCAAAAAATGATCTTGCTGTGAAATACACGGTTCTTCTTCTTGAACCATGGCAGGAAGTGCTGTTTGAGAAAATCCACATACATTATGGAGTTCATCTTTAGCGCCTTCAGGGATCCTAAAGGGGCCGACAATCTCTCTCCCCATGATTCCAGCCCAAAACATTACTCCACCTCCTCCTTGTTGGCGCTGTAGCCGTGTTTGCGTGGGGTGTCCATCAACCAGCCATCCTCCACTCCATCCATCTGGACCATCGAGCGCTGCACGGCACTCATCCGTGAACAAAACAGTTTTGAAATCAGTCTTCATGTAATGTTTGGCCCACTGGAGCCGTTTCTGCTTGTGTGAAGTGGATAGAGGAGGTCGACAGGATGGCATATGCACAGCTGCAAACCTCTGAAGGACCCTGCATCTTGTTGTTCGGGGGACGTTGGAGGCACCAGCAGCTTCAAAAACTTGTCTGCTGCTATGACAAGGCTTTTTTGCCGCTGCTCTTTTAACCTGACGTAATTGCCTGTAGGAAAGAGTCCTCAATTTGCCCTTATCAGCACGCACACGTGTGTACTGTGAATCAACTACATACTTCTTGATTGCCAAGACACTTCATCCTGATCATCGCACAATGTTGATTGTAGTCATGCCTTGACCTAAACACTCCACAATTTGTTGCTTCTCAGCAGCCGACACATCCTTTTTCTTTCCCATTTTGGCAGAAAATGTAGGCTGCTTAATAATGTGAGACAGCCTTCTTAAGTAGTCTTGCCTTTCATTGGACACACCTGCCAAACTAATTAGCACAGGTGTCTGCAATTGCTTACAGTGATATAAAGAGCCCTGACACACATCACCATCAATGAGTTTAACTGACAAACAAACAAATTCTTCCCTTATTACTCCTAAATACTTTTTGCATAATAATTTGGAACACAGTGTACATGTGCTTTTCCACAAAACACCAGTGGTTCACGTAGTGAATCTTACAGTTCTAACTTGCCAACCGTGGTCTGTATGGAGTTGTTCAATAAAGGGCCCAAAATTAAGATAACATAGATGGGAGAGGTCTCTATGAATAGGAATTCCTAAGTATTTGATACCCTGTGAGGGCCAGGCAAAGGGAAAGTTGGACTGGATGGAATCCTATATGGATTTGGGGAGGGAGACATCGAGGGCCTCAGACTTCGCTGCATTGATTTTAAAATTTGACCATGTAACAAAGTGATCTATTTCAGCCATAACAGCATGGATGGATATATGTGATTGAGTGATATATACTAGGACATCATCAGCAAATAGAGAGCACTTGTACTCGGTGCCTCCCACCTCAATCCACCTAATATTGGGGTTATGGCGAATTGATGAGAGCAGGTGCTCCGTCACTAGGATGTATAAGAGAGGGGACAGAGGACATCCCTGCCTTGTCCCATTGGTGATTGTGAAAGGTGATGAAAATGTTCTGATGCACCCCCTGGGCCTTGGGACACCCGGAGCCGGACCCTTTTTGGTGGATGCTGGTGGTTGTAGTCTTTGTGGCGGCGACCCGGTTCCGTGGCTCAGGGTGGTCAAACCAGTGGCGGAACTATTTATGTGGTTTTGATGTTTAAATGTCCGACTACGCCACCCGTGGATTGCGGTCAGAGTGAACCGCCGCTGCAGCGCAGACCGCTGAGGCTGGTGTTGCGGGTGCAGCAGAGCGTAGCATAACTCCCCAAGGGAGGAGTATAGCCTCAGGGCAGTGTATGCGGAGGATGGGGGTGATGGTGCAGGGCAGCAGCAGTAACGACACGGAGTCAGTGATGCAGTCCAGGGCCTTTACTCACAGTTCTTATTATCCAGACCACGTCTGCAGGTAACGGCTGCCCATGTCGTACTGTGCTCACCAGGTGAGGGGCTCAGACAACTCCCAGATAACTTTGGAGCGCTTCACAGGACCCCCTTTGTGTGTCCTTTGTCTGGCCTTTCTTACCAACCCTTCTGTCCGGCTGCCTCGGGCCTCCTCTTGGTAAACTTGGCGCCAGTTTCCCTGACCCTATGTGGTGCCTTCCTAGCGGGTGTAGCGAGGGGCTGCGCCACATAAAATGTCACAGCCTCCGGTTTCTAGCTAAGGGTCGTTTCCTGCCTCCACTAGTTTCGGGGACCGGTCTCCCCCTTTGGCCTGACCCCTCCACGCAGGTGGATTCGGGCGTGCGGTGGCGACTCGCCCGTCCGCACCCCTGGGATCCCTTCATTCCTCGTTCCTGGAGCCTTCTCCGCTCCTCTTCCTTCCTTCTTCCTCTTCCAGGCCTGGGCCTCTGTTACTAGGCCCGCCTCCAGAGCAGAGCTCATGCAGAGCCCCTGCTCCCTGCCACTTCTGCTCAGACTTCTCTGCACTGAACTAAGATGGTGCCCACCTTTTATACTCCCTTCTCAATGCACCCAGGAACTGCTTCCTCCCTGCTCCTGCACTACAGGGTTCCCCTTCCTCAGTGTTCCCTCCCCCCACTCCAGCCAGGGACAGGGACTGTCGTGCCCATCTCAGAGGCATATTGGTCGCCCTACCCCACGGCAATGTGGTGTAATGCATGCAGGTGTCAGGTCCTGATCCACACTCCATCCTTACCTGAGAGTGAGATATCACACCTCTGGGTGAGGTGCAATACCTCTGTAGCAACCGAGCCCTCAGGGTGCTACAGTTCCATTTATCTTCAGCCTAGGTGACGTATTGTGATACAGGGCCGTGATTTTGGCTATAAAAGGGTCCCCTAGACCCCTACCCCAAGCTTTTTAAGAGAATCATATATGGCGTGCCAGGAGACTCTATGGAATGCTTTCTCAGCATCCAACGAGAGTATCTAATTACAAATTTTTAACTGCATCTAGCCCAAGAAATACTTTGTGCCTAGTAGCAGTGTTTGCTAGTCAGCGGATTATCCCGGCTGTTAAGAAAGCTACACCACCTGTAGTTTGGACACTTAATTTTTTCAAAGGAAATGCTTCGGGACCACGGGATACTCAGTGAAGAGCATCAGGAGGCACCCCAAGGCATAGGGGCTGGGATGGCAGTAGGATGCCTTGCGGTGGACAGCCGAGCTCGATCCTTATAAAAGCTTTTTAACTGCAGCAGCTTTAGTGGACGCTACTGGAGCTGGAATTACGCGGCTGCTGGCATGAGACTTGCCCTCCAATAGATCCTTGTAAATGGATTTAAAGTGTATTCATTCAAATTAGAGAGACAATTTAAATTAAAAAGCTTAGAGCTGCCTCCACCACAGGGGGGCTCGCTCGACCCACCAGCGGACAGGCACCAGTATTGGGAGAGGGGGACTGGCCGTCAGGGTTCACCGCGGCTCTGGCACAAACCCGGCGACACGGAGGTGGCACGGGCAGGAGCAGACTGAACGTGTCGGCTTCTCACTTTTTGGATTTTAGAAGGGCATGACATGCCTATATCTGTGTCTCCCCCTCCTTTTACTCCTCCACCTCTTTTCTTTTCGCATGACTATATGTACTTGTCACTTTTTCCATGTGTTAGTTGTGTCTTCTGAGCAGTTTGTCAGCTTTTGGACACCTTTGAAGGTGTTTTCTATGTGTTTCTATGTGTTTTTGTTTGCCTGCCATTGGTTTTAACGGTGTTCGAAGGTGTTCGACGAACAGTTCGACGAACAGTTCGGCGAACACACGGGTGTTCGACGAACCGAACCGAACTCGAACACTACGGGGGTGGCTCAACACTACACTTAATCACTTAATATCTGAGCTTCTTCCTCAAATTTGGTGTGCAAAGTACAATTGCATTTACAGCGTCTAAACTGGCTGTGTGGCACAACTAGACTACAGAATGAAACTGTTTCTGTTTTTGAAATGTGCTGCATATTATGAATTGGTTATGTATAATGGAAATCTTGAGATCTAAAAATTTTACAGAGTTCAAACTGATCTTGGGTGTGAAATGTAAAATTAAATGCATTCTCATTAATATTATTAATAAATTGCATCAACTCAATCTGGGATTTATCCCAAATTAAAATAATCTTGTCAATATATCTGCGCCAGAGCACCAGCGCCACCCCCAGCAATGGCAAAACTGTAGGCTTTTCCCAATAGGACATGAATATATTAGCATAACTGGGGGCAAACCTGGCACCCATTGCAGTGCTATCTTATTTAATAAAAAAAATCCACAAAAATAAAAATAATGTGTCAAAATAAATTTAATGGCCTCAGTTATGAATGTACTCTGTTAAAAATGCAAATACTTATACACATCAAGTGTAGTATACACTGCTTTAATACCTAAATCATGTATAATGCATGTATATAATGAACTCACATCCATGGTTGCCATTATTCAATCTGGTTGCCAATCTAGTTTTTCTAGTAATTGTATAATGTGAGTTGTGTCACGAAGATATGATGGCGATATTTTCACATAAGGTTGTCAGCATGATGCCACAGTTGTGACAGTGACCAGCAGTAAAAAGCTTACAGCGGGTCATAGGCGTCGGCTGATGGTACTGCTACCACCATCAGCCGGTGCCTACTGCCATAAGAAACAGCGAGCGCAGGCACCGCTGGATGGGAGCTAATCCCTGAAGCCCATGACGATCTCCTGTAATAAAGGTAAAATAATATAGCAACCTAATCTTCACCTGTCCGATGCTTTTTAACGCTGGTCACTGTCACAGCTGTCAGCATGATGCCACAGCGCTCTGACCGCGGTAATGCTATTACCGCCAATCAGAGCTTGTGTTTCCTGCACTGTCACACAAATGTCATGCAAATGATAGTGTAGGAAACCACATAAATTCGGCTCCCCCATTCAAATGAACAGTACCTGAACCAAAACTTTAATAAACTGTTCGGCGTTCGGCTCAGTTAGCCGAACCAGAACAGTCACAGGTTCGCCCATCACTACTAATTTTCCTATTTCATTGTCCTCACATTTTCAACATTGTCTTATTACTATCTGTATATGGAGTGATACACAAATTGAGTCTTTTGTATGCACGAAACACTGCTGCATACCATGTGTGAGTAGACAGTAGTGGCATGTAAAAGTTTGGGCACCACTGGTCAAAATTACTGTTATTGTGAACAGTTAAGCAAGTTAAAGATGAAATGATCTCTAAAAGGTCTAAAATTAAAGATGACACATTTCCTTTGTATTTTAGGCAAAATATATTTATATATAATCATCTTTTCCATTTTAAAAATTAGAAAAAGGAAAATGTGCCTATCCAAAACTTTGGGCACCCTGCAGGGTTAGTACGTAGTAGCAACCCCCTTTTGAAAATATCACAGTTTGTAAACATTTTGTGTAGCCAGCCAAGAGTCTTTCAATTCTTGATTGAGAGATTTGTATACATTTTTTCTTGAATTCTTCCAGATCTGTGAGATTCCTGGGTCGTCTTGCATATACTGCTATTTTGAGGTCTCGCCACAGATTTTCAATAATGTTCAGATGAGGGGACTGTGAGGCCCATCGTAAAACCTTCAGCTTGCGCCTTTTGAAGTAGTCTGCTGAGGATTTTGACATGTGTTTAGGATTATCCATTTGTAGAAGCCATCCTCTTTTCAACTTCAACTTTTTTACAGATGCTGTAATGTTTGCATCAAGAATTTGTTGAAATTTCATTGAATCCATTCTTCCCTCTACAAGTGAAATGTTCCCCATGTTATTGGCTGCAACACAACCACAAAGCATGATTAATCCACCCCTATGCTTAATCGTTGGCGAGATTTCTTTTCCTGAAATTCTGTGCCCTTTTTTCTCCACACATACCTTTGATCATTGTGGCCAAACATTTCTATTTTAACCTCATCGGTCCACAGGACTTGTTTCTAAAATACATCAGACTTGTTTAGATGTTCATTTGAATATTTCCGACTCTGAATTTTATGGTGAGGACAAAGGAGAGGTTTTCTTCTGATGACAGTTCCATGAAGGCAATATTTGTGCAGGTGTCTCTGAGCAGTAGAACAATATACCACACCAGCGTCTGATAAATCTTTCTGAATGTCTTTTGCAGTCAAGTGAGGGTTGTGATTTGACACTCTATCAATCCTACAAGCAGCACTCACTGAGATTTTGCTTGGTCTTCCAGACCTTATCTTCACCTCCACTGTTCCTGTTAATTGCCATTTCTTAACAGGCATTTCGACTGAGGAAAGGGCAACTTGAAAACGCTTTGCTATCTTCTTATAGCCTTCTCCTGCTTTGTGGGCTTCATTATTTTCATTTTCAGAGTGCTAAGCAGCTGCTTAGAAGAACCCATGGTACTGTTTTCTGGCACAAGGTTAGAGGAGGCTGGGGTTCTATAAAGCTGGGAAATTTGCATCACCTGGCATTTCCTAACAATGCTAGTGAACAAACCATAACCCTAACAAGGTAATTAAAGAGGTTGTTCACTACTATAGATAATTCCCCAATGTATTAAATGGTGTAAATAAGTTGTTTTGTAAATACCTTGTGTTGTGCTTCTTGCCTGTGAACGGCACTATCGCTGGCTTCTCACAGGCATCACGTGACCCCGGCAGCAGTCGGCTCTGACATCCGCTGATGTCACATCAAGTTTGGGCTGCAGCTGGGTGTGACATAGTGACGCACACCCCCCTGATTGTTGGGCTGTGGGCGGGATTTTTCCTCACGCGTCACAGCCCAGCATCCATCACGCACCCCACTCCCAATGAATGAGGAGAGGGAAAGTGTGCGGTGGATGCTGGGCTGTGATGTGCAGGGACACCCCTCCCACAGCCCATCACTCAGTGGGGAGCGCGTCACTGTGCCACGTCCGACTTGACGTAACATAAGCAGATGCCAGAGGAGGCTGCAGCCGGGGGTCACGTGATGCCAGTGAGCTGTCAGCAATAGCGCCACTCACAGGCAAGAAGCGCAACACAAGGTATTTACAAAACAACTTATTTATACCATATAAATACATTGGGGAATTATCTATAGTAGTGGACAACCTCTTTAAGGTCTGAAACTTTTTCCAAAGTTATCTTGACACAAAAATCTCCAAGGTTGCCTGAACTTTTACATGGGCCAATTTTCCTTTTTGTCATTTTTAAAATATGAAAAATGACAGTATATTTTTTTTTGCCTAAAATACAAAGGAAATGTGTCATCTTTAACTTTAGGCCTTTCAGAGAATATTTAATCTTCAACATGCTTAACTGTTCACAATAACAGTAATATTCATGTTTTATTAATAATTTTATTATTTTTTAACATTGTGCGTGCGCCCCTGTCTCCCACTCAGCCACCACATACCCACTTATATTTTCAATAAAAAAAATTGATACTTTCACTACACTATTGTGTCATTAACCTTTTTTCAGATTTTTTCATTGATTTTCTGTGTAGGTCTACCCAATTATATATCCATGTGATATATGTGTATTCATCAATCTTATGGTAGTTATAGACATATATCATTCATAATTATTTGCTTTGATACACTTACATTATCCATGTATTCCTTTTTCTCTCTTTTTTACTCAAGATGTGGTAATGTATAGTGTGTGTGTGTGTGTGTGTGTGTATGAAAATGTGCATGTAGCAGAGCCATTTATGTCTATGGGGATGTGGCAGAGCTGTGTATGTCTATGTGCATGTAGTGTGCATGTAGCAGAGTCATGTATGTCTATGGGCATATAGCAGAACTGTGTATGTCTACATGCATGTAGTAGAGCCATGTATGTCTAGGGGCATGTAGCAGAGCTGTGTATGTCTAGGTTCATGTAGTGTGGATGTAGCAGAGTCGTGTATGTCCATGGGCTTGTAGCAGAGCTGTGTATGTCTATGGTTATGTAGCAAAGCCATGTACAGTACAGACCAAAAGTTTGGACACACCTTCTCATTTAAAGATTTTTCTGTATTTTCATGACTATGAAAATTGTACATTCACACTGAAGGCATCAAAACTATGAATTAACACATGTGGAATTATATACTTAACAAAAAAGTGTGAAACAACTGAAAATATGTCTTATATTCTAGGTTCTTCAAAGTAGCCACCTTTTGCTTTGATGACTGCTTTGCACACTCTTGGCATTCTCTTGACAACCGAAAGCGGTTGTTCGCAGTTATTTTGGCTAAAAGTTGTGCAACCAAGTATTAGGCTGAGGGTGCCAATACTTTTGTCTGGCCCATTTTTGGAGTTTTGTGTGAAATGATCAATGATTTGATTTTTGCTTCATTCTCTTTCGTGTTTTTTCCTTGCAAGCAAATAAAATGAAGATAATAATACCAAAGAATTTGTGATTGCAATCATTTTCAGGAAGAAACTGAGCATTATCTGACAGAATTGCAGGGGTGCCAACACTTTTGGCCACCACTGTATATATGTCTATGTACATGTAGCAGAGCCATGTATGTCTATGGGCATTTTGAAGAGCTATGTATATCTATGGGCTTGTAGCAGAGCTGTGTATGTCTATGGGTATGTAGCAGAGCCATACATGTCTACGGGAATGTATCATAACTGTATATGTCTATATGTGCATGTTGCAGAGCTGTGCATGTCTATGGCATGTAGCAGAGCCATTTATATCTATGGGCATGTAACAGACCTGTGTATCTCTATGGGCTGTGTATGTCTATGTGCATGTAGTGTGCATGTAGCAGAAGCAGAGCCATGTATATCTATGTTCATTGTAGCACAGCCATGTATGTCTATGGGTATGTAGCAGAGCTGTGTATGTCTATGTGCATGTTGCAGAGCTGTGTATGTCTATGTGCATGTTGCAGAGCTGTGTATGTCTATGTGCATGTTGCAGAGCCATGTATGTCTATGGGCATGTTAAAGGGTTCTGTATGTCTATGGGCCTTTAGTGAGACATGTATCTTTATGGGAATGTAGCAGAGCCATGTATGTCTATGAGCATGTAGGAGAGCCAAGTATGTCTATGCATGTATCAGACCCATGTATGTCTTTGGGTAGGAAGCAGAGCTGTGCATGTCTATGAGCATGTAGCAGAGCTGTGTATGTCTATGTGCATGTAGTGTGCATGCAGCAGAGCCATGTATGTCTATGCATGTATCAGAGCTGTGTATGTCTATGGGAATGTAGCAAAGCTGTGTGTGCATAATACACACAGCAGAGAGACACTCTCAATAGATTTACTACCTCCCTATTGTACCCTAGAGCATTACAATTAGTAATAATGACCCTTTCACTTTACACCGCCAGGGAAGTTTTAATTAATAGGAAAAATGTTTTTTCTATTTTCTACTGTCTAAATCTGGGGTGCTTCTTATGGTAAGGTGCGTCTTATAGTCCAAAAAATACTGTAATGTGATAAATTGGATGTTAAGGACCCTATTCCTGCAACAATCAGTCTCCCAGGGGGATAGATAAGGTCCTTATGACCTTTTGGAATACAGTAAAACATTAGAATTCTTTTTTGTGTGCTCTTAATAAATTAGTGTTCCTCTTTAGTTAGAATTCGTGATGGGTGAGCACTAAAATGCTCGGGTGCTCGATGCTTGGGTCGAGCAAATTGGGATGCTCGGGTTCTCGACCCGAGCAACTAGTCCAATGTAAGTCTATGGGAAACTCGAGCATTTTTCTGGAGGCCCCCCCCCCCCCCCCCCCGGCGATCTGCAGTGGGCCTAAAAATTGCCCAAATCGATGGGAGCAGTGCTCAAATGACATGGGAACAGCATGGGGAAGACCCCTGGAAGCATTTCTGACTCCCAGGTCACTGATGTCAACAACGTTGTTAGAGGTATTACCCCACTTTTACGGACTCACAATAAAACATGCAAAAACACAACCAAAATAGATTTTCCTGGGAAATATGTTAAGGAACATCATTTCCAGGGTAATGAGTTATATATAAGGCACAATAAATATACAAAAACAAAAATTCTCCTCCACACCTTGGGCTATGTTCACACGTGATGTTTTTGATGCGTTTTTCTACTTTTGAATTGCTTTCAACCAAGACAAATGCATTCACTGGGAAATGTCATTTTAACATTTTACAACCTTATCTGGCCATGTGGTGTGTGACACATCATCCGACACATCCTGTTTAGTGTTGAGCGAGCATGCTCGACACTGCTCGGTGCTCGCCCGAGCATCACGCTACTCGGGATGTTCGGCGAGCACCGAGCATTTCCGGGTTACTCGGGCGGGAGCTCGGGTCTCCGCCCTGCATGTTTGGCGCTCTTTACAGAGCCAATGAACATGCAGGGATTGCCAGCCAGTCACTGTAATGCTGCAGCCATGTTGTTTGTGGGCATTACAGTGATTGGCTGGCCGCACAGCATCACCTCGAGTATTTAAAACCGGGGGCCGCCATCTTGGACACAGTCGCTCCGGATCAGACAGTGTAGGGACAGCGCTGCTGATTTAGGGAGAGATATATACTGCGAAATAGTTAGTGTAGGGTCTGTAAAGGCTGCCAGATCAAACAAACAGATATCAGGCTGGCAGGCAGGCTGTATAGGAGAAGCAGTGGTTATAACAGCAAACGCTGCATTACAGTCCTGTGTGCTCCTGTGTGCTCCTGTTGCTGAAATTTCTGGACTTAGCTCCAGGCATCAGGGGCAAGGAAAAATCCTTTTTTTTCATCTAAATCCTCTTTTTTTTTTTCCTCCTTCACACTGTACAAATACCAGTCTTGTTAACCTTTTGGTGCCCCCCCCCCGCCCCCCACCCCCCCAAAAAAATGTGTCTGATTTTTCAGACACAAATATATCTGTTGAAAATAGTCTGATGTAGGCTAGAGAAACAGAAGTGTGGTTTTGCAGTTCCACGGTTCAGACCTCTGTATTATCCACTTTTGGGCCATTTGTATCTAAAAAAAACAGTTTGAGTGTGTCGCTCACTGTTCAGCCGCAAATATATATATTTAAAAAAGTCTGGTATACCCCAGTAAATTATAACTGTGGTTTTGCAGTTCCACGGGTCAAATCTCTGTATTATCCTTCTTTTGGCATTTTTTGCTGTAAAGAAAAACAGTAGTGTCTCCTGATTGTTCAGACACAAATATATCTGTTGAAAATAGTCTGGTGTAGGCCCGAGAAATACAACTGCGGTTTTGCAGTTCCACGGGTCAAATCTCTGTATTATCCTGCTTTTTTGCATTTTTTGCTTTAAGGAAAAACAGTAGTGTCTCCTGTTTGTTCAGACACAAATATATCTGTTGAAAATAGTCTGGTGTATGCCCGAGAAATACAAGTGTGGTTTTGCAGTTCCACGGGTCAAGTCTCTGTATTATCCTGCTTTTTTGCATTTTTTGCTGTAAAGAAAACCAGTAGTGTCTCCTGATTGCTCAGACACAAATATATTTGTTGAAAATAGTCTGGTGTAGGCCCGAGAAATACAAGTGTGGTTTTGCAGTTCCACGGGTTAAATCTCTGTATTATCCTGCTTTTTTGCATTTTTTGCCGTAAAGAAAAACAGTAGTGTCTCCTGATTTTTCAGACACAAATATATCTGTTGAAAATAGTCTGGTGTAGACCAGATTACTACAACTGTGGTTTTGCAGTTCCACGGGTCAAATCTCTGTATTATCCTTCTTTTGTCATTTTTTGCCATAAAGAAAAACAGTAATGTCTCCTGTTTGTTCAGACACAAATATATCTGTTGAAAATAGTCTGGTGTAGGCCCGAGAAATACAAGTGTGGTTTTGCAGTTCCACGGGTCAAATCTCTGTATTATCCTGCTTTTTTTCATTTTTTGCTGTAAAGAAAAGCAGTAGTGTCTCCTGATTGTTCAGACACAAATATATCTGTTGAAAATAGTCTGGTGTAGGCCCGAGAAATACAAGTGTGGTGTTTGTAGGTGTTTGTTGTGGCACAATTTCACCTAGCCCATGGCCTCGACTTCGTCCTCTGCATGCAACATCATCACCATCACATCCACTTCCCCGTCCCTTGCCGCGCGCCTTGCCCATTTTAAATGAAGGACAATATTTTCCACGTTCAGTACAAATGGCTGGATTTGAACAGCAGTGATATGTGATACGTGTGACGGAAAACCACAGTTTTAAATAGCTGCCCAGTAGGTAATTATTTTTAACAGCGACCTCGTGTCAATAACTTCGCTGACACACTGCAACAAAATTTCAATGGAGGCCAGAAATGGCAGAATTTTCAGCACAATAATATGTGATCCGTGTGACGGACAAACCACAGCTTTAAATAGCTGGCCTGTCGGTAACTATTTTTAACAGCGCCCACCTCGTGTCAATAAGTTCGCTGACACACTGCAACAAAATTTAAATGGAGGCCAGAAATGGCAGAATTTTGAGCGCCCTTATATGTGATCCGTGTGGCAGACAAACAACAGTTTTAAATAGCTGGATTTTTAGCGCTGTAATGTGGAAAGGACCTGGCTGTATTCTAAAGTGCCAACAAGCAAATGGAGCAGAAAAACAGTGTTCTCTGGATTGCTTTTGAAGGAAATAATCAGGATTAAGATCCCAAAAAAATGTATTCCTGACCCCTGATGTGGCATCCCGGTACCCATTCTACTGCTACTAAATGAGACAGTTGTAGAGTTGTATTAGATTTGTTCCATTTTGTGCACTGAATTAGGGGATATAATACATTGCATTGTAAATTGTACTTTCCTGCCATCTGCTGGCCAGTGTGTGTATATGAAGTAATGAGTATTCTCCTCACAAGTGGTGGCCATAGCAATGGCTGGGAGGAGTCTCCCAGCTCAGGGTTCTCACTATAACTAGAATGCTGGTACAAACCAGTTGTGGGCGGTTCCTGCTACCTCAGGAAGATTGAGGAGAGACATTATTCTCTCATAGAAGTGTTTTCAATGCCAGTCTACGCTGATAAGACATTTTTCCTCACATAATCTCCTTCACAAAAAGAGTGAATTGTCTTCTAATCAGGAGAGAGAATGCTATACACGGACTCTCCTGCTCTCTGGTTATCCTGATTGCTTCTAGCCAGGACTAGATCCACATGGCTGCCATGCCACCAACTTTGTTTAAACCTACCCCCTACAAGATGGAACGATGGGATAAAAACTGTGAGTACATCTACACTTTAGTGTGTTTTCCACAGAGAGCCAATCTGTGAAAATCACTGCATTAGTTTAATATTTCCTGGACTGCGCATAGCATTTCCTGTACAAGCAAGTGAAGAGTACTCTGCTCCAGCCGCCCTGGACAATAACAATGCTTGTGACTCGCCCCCTGGGCCTAGTGTGGACGTGTGTGGGATACCCGGAGCCGGGTCTCTGGGGGTTGTAGAATCCGTGGCGGTGACCCGGTCCCGTGGCTCAGGGTGGTCAGGCCGATGGCGGTATTTTGTGGGGGTTTTAGGTTAATTGTCCGACTACGCCACCCGTGGATTGCGGTCAGGGTGTACCGCCGCTGTGAGGCAGTCCGCTGAGGCTGGTGTGGTGTGCGCAGCAAAAGATGGGATAACTCCCCACGGGAGGAGTATGGCCTCAGGGCAGGAAATGTGGATGATGGGAGTGATGGTGTGCGGGCGTCCCAGCACTAGTAGTGCTGGTGCGGAGATGAGCAGGACCGACTCAGAGTCTTTGCAGTGCAGTTCAGGGTCTTTACTGGTGATATTAAGGCAGACCCTCCCGGGAGTACTGGCTAGCATAAGGGGCCTGGTCAGTCTGCGAGCAAACAGGAGTTCCCCTGGCCAGGTGGAGTTGTAGGCCTCCCCGTCTATCTGCACTCTTTCTGGCTACCTTGCTGTAAGCGGGTAGAAGTAGCCCATGTCCCTGAGTATACCGTGTGGTGCTCACCCGTATGGCTGGTGACTTGGGGCCTTCTGTTAGCCTCCGCTCCAGGATGGCGGTGCTGGTCCCTTCCTTCTGACTGAGCCTCCGGGCTTCTATGGCCAGAGGACCTGGAATCCCCTGCCGGCTGGTTTCTGCTGCTGGGTGGATATCAATCCCCACAGCCTCGGACTCCGGTGTCCGGATATCAGATTCTTCTGCCAGGGCGAGCTATATCTCTGCTTAGCTTCCAGCCCCTGGTCTTCTGCACCTAGCTCCTACAGAGCTCCTGCTGTAACTTTCCCTCTCCAGGCTCTGATTCTGACTAATCCCGCCCCAGACCCAGTTTATAAGGGCAGATTCCTCCCCTCCCAGGTCTGGGCGGGAGGTGTTACATGCTTAGGGCTCCTGACCAGAGAAACCTCCCACTTGCTCTCAGACATAATATTTCTATTACTGTGGCAACCAGACCCCTGGGGTGCCACACTTGTCTCATGAGGAGAAAACCATTACTTTCATATGCACAATATACTGTGAACTTTACCTGGAAGAGAGACTGTACCCTGTTACCTCCTTCAGTAAAATTGATATGTTTACAAGTTCACCTGTGTGTCTGGCTGCTTGAGATTGCACAAACATCACGGGCACTCCAAAACCTGCACCCAGACACCTCCGCTACAGGAGTGCCCAGGGAGGTTCTATACCATCCACAAGTGCCACCTCCCACTTTTGAAATTGTTGTGGACACAAGGGAAGCGTTGAGGGGTGCAGCGACCCACTTCAGCTACCGTGACATTATCTGCTGCCAGTGAGGCTACACACCCCAGCTGGCCGTTCTGCAACATCTGGCACCTCCCCAGTGGCCCACCACAATTTGGGGCATCACGAACAGGATTCATCTGTGTGCCTGTATCAGAGACTCTGTCCGATTGTGAGCAGTCACCTCAGCATCTACATCATTAGTAAACCCAGCAAAAACAGCCAAGCTTGTGCCAACAGCCTTGCTGTGCCCATCGCATGCAACATGCCGTTCCCTGTCCCATTTGATCCTGGGACATCCTGGTTGCCACGTTACAAGGGGGAGCCGCACACCTTCAGGGACTTCAGTGACAATTTGCTGGCTCTCTTTCTGTTTTACCCCCTTTCTCCAGAACAGCAAGTGCAGATTCTGCTGGGTCAGCTTGAGGGTGCTGTTTCCAGGGAAGTTTGATCCTGGCCCCCAACAGAGAAGAAAACGGCTGAGCAAATCCTTGTGAAACTGAAGGATGCCTTTGAGATTATGTCAATCTCTGAGGTCAAGATGAGATTCTTTGTAAGACAACAACAGCCAGGTGACACCTTACGGGACTATGCTCTATCCCTCCAAGAGGCTTTCTCCGCTGTTCTACAGGTTGACCCCTGTGAAAGTGTGGACACTGACAAAATCTTGATAGAATAGACCGCTTCATAGAGGGGATGGGCAGAGCCAACTTCACATGCTCGCTGCACAACATCCCAGCTTCACCTTTGCAGACTTCAAGACCCTAGCCATCCGTGTCCTTGGCAATGAATATGCACAGGGAAACTATGTCCCCTTTGCTCCTCTAGCTGGGTCTATTACTGCAGCCCTTCCATCTTTCCAGATGACATTGCCAGGTACCATGCAAGCTACACAAGCTGTGCTGACTCCTGCTGTCCCGTGAGCATCCCTTGAGGCCCATGTAGTTGACATTGCCAGAGGACTCGAACAAGTCTCTCAGCAAATCAAAAATCTGATTATTTTACCTTTGCACTCCATGGAGCAAGCCCAGTACAGAACTCTCTCTCCTGAGAAGTGTTGAGCCACCCGCGTAGTGTTCGGGTTCGGTTCGGTTCGTCGAACACCGGGATGTTCGAGGAACTGTTCGTCGAACTGTTCCTCGAACACCTTAGAACACCGTCGAACACCGTTAAAACCAGTGGCAGGCAAACAAAAACACATAGAAAACACCTTCAAAGGTGTCCAAAAGCTGACAAACTGCTCAGAAGACACTCTCTTTAAAAAAGCTGGCCGGCAAATTCAGCAGCGGCATACACCGGTACCCGACAATTTAGACAAGAAGGAATAGAGCATCGCACATAGATTAGATAGATAGAAACATGTCAGTCACACATATAAGAAGCACAGTGACAGTGTTGGTTACTGCACTTGTCATTTAGTGTAAAGGATTTATTAAAAAAAATATTAGTGTTTTCATGCACCGTCTCTTTAAAAAAGCCGGCCGGCAATTCAGCAGCGGTACCCGACAATTTAGAACAGAAAGAATAGAGCATCACACATAGATTAGATAGATAGAAACATGTCAGTCACATATATAATAAGTACAGTGACAGTGTTGCTTACTGTACTTGTCATTTAGTGTAAAGGATTTATTTAAAAAAATAAGTGTTTTCATGCACCGTCTCTTTAAAAAAGCCGGCCAGCAATTCAGCATCTGTACCCGACAATTTATAACCGAAAGAATAGAGCATCACACATAGATTAGATAGATAGAAACATGTCAGTCAGATATATAAGAAGTACAGTGATAGTGTTGGTTACTGTACTTGTCATTTAGTGTTAAAATAAAGGATTTATTAAAAAAAAATTAGCGTGGGGTTCCCCGTAATTTTAGTCTCTAGCGGAGGTTAAGCAGACGGCTGGGGCAGATGTTTGAAGCCTGGGAAGGGGGTAATACCCACGGAGCTCCCCAGGCTACTAATATCAGCCCCCAGCTGAATACCTAGCGTTTACTAGCTATTAAAATGGGGGACCCCCCCAAAAAAAATGACGTGGGGTCCCCCCTATTTTAATAGCTAGCTAAGGCTAGACAGACAGCTGGGGGCTGATATTAATAGCCCAGGAAGGGTGCCATGAATATTGGCCCCCTCCCAGGCTAGAAACACCAGCCGTCAGCCGCCCCAGAAATGGCGCATCCATAGGATGCGCCAATTCTGGCACTTAGCCTCGCTCTTCCCACTGCCCTGTAGCGGTGGCAGTGGGGTAATAGGGCTGGGGTTGATGTCAGCTTATAATGCCAGCTGACATCAAGCCCAGGTTAGTAATGGAGAGGCGTCTATAAGACACCCCCATTACTAACCCCAGAGTGAAATTTAAAAAAAACACAAACACCCATAATAAAGTCCTTTAATTGAAATAAACACACAATTCTTTATTGTTCTAAATTAAACCATACTTACCGTCACACCCATTCCAGCTGAAGCCAATGATCTCCTGCAATAAACATAAAATAATAAACCAACATCATCCTTACCTTTCGATGGTTCCCAGGACAGCTCCAGCTCTGCTACATCGAGATGACAGGCTGCACCGCAGCAGAACGCTGCCATCCAGCCTGTCAACCCGCAGACACTGAGAAGAGCAGGCTTGCTTGCGCTCCTCAGTGTCTCGCTGTGACGGCATCCAGATGAGCCGAGGTCATGTCCAATGAAGTCGGCTCACCTCATGCACGTCACTGACAGCGTGGGAAAATTCTCCTGCACTCAGCGCTTCAGCGTGGGAGAATTCTCATGCTGAAGCGCTGAGTGCAGGAGAATTTTCCCACGCTGTCAGTGACGTGCATGAGGTGAGCTGAGATCATTGGACATGAACTCACCTCATGCACGTCACTGACAGCGTGGGAAAATTCTCACGCTGAAGCGCTGAGTGCAGGAGAATTCTCCCACGCTGTCAGTGACGTGCATGAGGTGAGCTCATGTCCAATGAACTCAGCTCACCTCATGCACGTCACTGACAGCGTGGGAAAATTCTCACGCTGAAGTGCTGAGTGCAGGAGAATTTTCCCACGCTGCATGAGGTGAGTTCATGTCCAATGATTTCAGCTCACCTCATGCACGTCACTTACAGCGTGGGAGAATTCTCACGCTGAAGCGCTGAGTGCAGGAGAATTTTCCCACGCTGTCAGTGACGTGCATGAGGTGAGCTGAGTTCATATGCCGTCACAGAGAGACACTGAGGAGCGCAAGCAAGCCTGCGCTTCTCAGTGTCTGCGGGATGACAGACTGGATGGCAGCGTTCTGCTGCGGTCCAGCCAGTCATCTCGATGTAGCAGAGCTGAAGCTGTCATGGGAACCATGGAAAGGTAAGGATGATGTTGCTTTATTATTTTTCTTTTATTGCAGGAGATCGTTGGCTTCAGCTGGAATGGGCGTGATGGTAAGTATGGTTTAATTTAGAACAATAAAGAATTGTGTGTTTATTTCAATTAAAGGACTTTATTCTGGGTGTTGTGTTTTTTTTAAATACTTTACTAGAAATTCATGGCGGTCATGTCTAATACTGGCGTGACCCCATGAATTTTGGGCTTAGGGCCAGCTGATAATACCAAGCTGGCCCTAACCCCTTTATTACCCAGTGAGCCACCGCACCAGGGCCCTGGATGAGTTGGGTACAGCGCCAGAAGATGGCGCTTCTATGAACGCGCCATTTTCCGGGGTGGCTGCGGACTGCAATTTGCAGTGGGGGGGGGGCCCAGAAAGCTTGGGCCTCCCTGCGCTGCAGATTCCAGCCCCCAGCTGCCTAGTTGTACCTGGCTGGACACAAAAATAGGGCGAAGCCCCACGTATTTTTTTTTTTAATTATTTCATGAAATTCATGAAATAATTAAGAAAAAAGGCCTTCCCTATATTGTTGTGTCCGGCCAAGTACAAATAGGCAGCTGGTGGTTGGGGGCAGCCCGTTCCTGCCTGCTGTACCTGTCTGGACACAAATATAGTGCGAAGCCCCACTTCAATTTTTTTTAATTATTTCAGGAAATTCATGAAATAATTAAAAAAAAATTGACAATATAGGGAAGCCCTTTTTTCCTTAATTATTTCATGAAATAATTTAAAGAAAATTGACGTGGGGCTTCGCCCTGTTTTTGTGTCCAGCCAGGTACAACTAGGCAGCTGGGGGCTGGAATCCGCAGCGCAGGGAGGCCCAAGCTTTCTGGGCCACCCCCGCTGCAAATTGCAGTCCGCAGCCACCCCGGAAAATGGCGCGTTCATAGAAGCGCCATCTTCTGGCGCTGTACCCAACTCATCCAGGGCCCTGATGCGGTGGCTCACTGGGTAATAAAGGGGTTAGGGCCAGCTTGGCATTATCAGCTGGCCCTAAGCCCGAAATTCATGGGGTCACGCCAATATTAGACATGACCACCATGAATTTCTAGTAAAGTATTTAAAAAAAACACAACACCCAGAAAAAAGTCCTTTTATTGAAATAGACACACAATTCTTTATTGTTCTAAATTAAACCATACTTACCATCACGCCCATTCCAGCTGAAGCCAACGATCTCCTGAAATAAAAGAAAAATAATAAAGCAACATCATCCTTACCTTTCCATGGTTCCCATGACAGCTTCAGCTCTGCTACATCGAGATGACAGGCTGGACCGCAGCAGAAAGCTGCCATCCAGCCTGTCATCCCGCAGACACTGAGAAGCGCAGGCTTGCTTGCGCTCCACAGTGTCTCTCTGTGAGGGCATCCAGATGAGCCGAGTTAATGTCCAATGAACTCGGCTCACCTCATGCACTTCACTGACAGCGTGGGAAAATTCTCCTGCACTCAGCGCTTCAGCGTCGGAGAATTCTCACGCTGAAGCGCTTAGTGCAGGAGAATTTTCCCACGCTGTCAGTGACGTGCATGAGGTGAGCTGAGTTCATTGGACATGAGCTCACCTCATGCACGTCACTGACAGCGTGGGAGAATTCTCCTGCACTCAGCGCTTCAGCGTGAGAATTTTCCCACGCTGTCAGTGACATGCATGAGGTGATCCGAGTTCATTGGACATGAACTCGGCTCATCTGGATGCCGTCACAGAGAGACGCTGAGGAGCGCAAGCAAGCCTGCGCTTCTCAGTGTCTGCGGGATGACAGGCTGGATGGCAGCTTTCTGCTGCGGTCCAGCCTGTCATCTCGATGTAGCAGAGCTGAAGCTGTCGTGGGAACCATGGAAAGGTAAGGATTATGTTGCTTTATTATTTTTCTTTTATTGCAGGGGATCGTTGGCTTCAGCTGGAATGGGCGTGATTGTAAGTATGGTTTAATTTAGAACAATAAAGAATTGTGTCTTTATTTCAATTAAAGGACTTTATTCTGGGTGTTTGTGTTTTTTTTTAACTTTGACTATGGGGTTAGTAATGGGGGTGTCTTATAGACGCCTCTCCATTACTAACCTGGGCTTGATGTCAGCTGGCATTATAAGCTGACATCAACCCCAGCCCTATTACCCCACTGCGACCGCTACAGGGCAGTGGGAAGAGCGAGGCTAAGTGCCAGAATTGGCGCATCCTATGGATGTGCCATTTCTGGGGCGGCTGACGGCTGGTGTTTCTAGCCTGGGAGGGGGCCAATATTCATGGGACCCTTCCTGGGCTATTAATATCAGCCCCCAGCTGTCTGCCTAGCCTTTGCTAGCTATTAAAATAGGGGGGACCCCATGTCAATTTTTTGGGGTGGTCCTCCATTTTAATAGCTAGTAAAGGCTAGGCATTCAGCTGGGGGCTGATATTAGTAGCCTGGGAAGCTCCGTCGGTATTACCCCTTCCCAGGCTTCAAACATCTGTCCCAGCTGTCTGCTTAACCTCTGCTAGAGCCTAAAATTATGGGGAACCCCACGCCAATTTTTTTTTAAATAAATCCTTTATTTTAACACTAAATGACAAGTACAGTAATCAACACTGTCACTGTACTTCATATATATGTGACTGACATGTTTCTATCTATCTAATCTATGTGTGATGCTCTATTCCTTCCATTCTAAATTGTCGGGTACCGCTGCTGAATTGCCGGCCGGCTTTTTTAAAGAGACGGTGCATGAAAACACTAATATTTTTTTTAATAAATCCTTTACACTAAATGGCAAGTACAGTAATCAACACAGTCACTGTACTTCTTATATATGTGACTGACATGTTTCTATCTATCTAATCTATGTGTGATTCTCTATTCCTTCTATTCTAAATTGTCGGGTACAGATGATGAATTGCCGGCCGACTTTTTTAAAGAGACGGTGCATGAAAACACTAATTTTTTTTTAATAAATCCTTTACACTAAATGACAAGTACAGTAATCAACACTGTCACTGTACTTCTTATATATGTGACTGACATGTTTCTATCTATCTAATCTATGTGTGAAGCTCCATTCTTTCGGTTCTAAATTGTCGGGTACCGGTGTACACCGCTGCTGCATTGCCGGCTTTTCATGTTTCACTGTGAGCACAGTTCCCATCGATTTGGGCAATCACTCTAATGCCACAACCACCATGGCTGTGGCATTACAGTGAGTGGCAGACAATCCCTGCATGATTGGTGCTCTAAATAGCGCCAGACATGCAGGACACACTTTTAGTGCACGAACAGTTATCGAACATAACCTCGAACAGCCGAATTTTTTGCAAATTGTTCGGGTTCGTCGAACAACTCGAACACCGCCCAAAACAGCTCGAATTTGAGATTGGCGAACAGTTCTAGTCGAACACCGCTCATCTCTACTCCTGAGCCTTTACCAAGAAGTCTGCCTCCAGGCAAAGCTGCTCACCGTAAGATACCTTTCTGTCAGGACTGCCACAGATATGGATATACCGGGGCCCAGTGCTATTAGTTAAATGGGCCACCCCCGAGGCTGAGGACCATCCCTCAGGAGGAAGAAGAAAAGGTCCAAAAGGAGCATCCATGTGGGTGCCTCGCTTCATCTCGCCCTTCCCGCATATAACTGTCCTGGTAAACAGTGTCCCTCTGGAAGCTCTCGTCGACACCGGCTCACAGATAACTACTTTGCAGAAGCAGGCATATCTTTAACATTGGGACTTTAGTGACTTAAATAACCCTCCAGATGTCTGGATGAATATTATAGCTAGTAATGGTCAACCCATACCTCACCAGGGTTAGTGGGAGCCCACTATTTGGATTGGGGACATTAAGCTCCAAAAACAGGGTGTCATTGTAACTGATGTAGAGAATGAGGGTTTTGCTGTAATAGTTCTAGGCATGAATGTTCTTAGAAATTGTTTTCCAGAAGTGTTGTCTGCCTTGCATGCCTCTCTCCATACAGCTACATCTTCTGATCAGCGGACTATTCAGCATGCCATCAGTGTGCTTTTCGCCCAGCAGAAGTTTGCAAATAGCAAGGGTGAAATTTGTCGTGTCCGCATCCAAGACACCCAACCAGTGATTCTGAAGCCTAATTAAGAAACATGGTTTGGTGCCGTGCCCGACCAGGTATTGAAAATAAAGATTATCATGCTCTCCTCAAACCAATCCTGCTAGAAGGACAACCATTAGTGAAAGCTGCTCACAGCATTGTAACTGTCTCCAACAGAAGAGTGCCAGTTTGACTGACTAACTTAAGTGACGCACCTGTTAACCTTCCCAAATTTCATCCAGTAGCGCAGTTGTCTCAACTCTCACCAGAAGACATCATCTCAAGTGAAATAACAGCTAATCAACATTCTACCCAAGCAGCCCAAGACAGTAAGAAGGTTACTTCAGACCCCTGGTGGACTGAGCTGAATGTGGAAAATACAACTACTCCAGTAGAGAGAATCAATGGAGTTCTGAACATTGCCAAATGTTATCACCAAGCATTCAGTAAGCATCCATTGGATTTTGGTAAGACTACTCTGATTCAGCATCGAATCCTCACAAGTGATCATCCTCCAATCAAGGAGCGACATCGTCCCATACCACCTGCGAAGTACCAGCCTGTCAAGAAAATGCTTCAAGACATGAAAGAGGCTGATGTCATACATGAAAGTCAAAGCCCTTGGGCCGCACTGCTGGTCCTTGTGAAAAAAAAAGATGGCTCCATCCGTTTCTGCGTGGATTACCACAAGTTGAACAACATCACACACAAGGATGCCTATCCATTGCCACGAATTGAAGAGTCCCTGACTGCTCTCGGATCTGCCTCCTACTTCTCTACTCTTGACTTAACCTGCGGATACTGGCAAGTTCCCATGGGGCCAGAAGACTGAGAGAAGACTGCCTTTACCACACCAATGGGGCTTTTTGAATTTAACTTTATGCCTTTCAGGCTTTGCAATGTCCCTGCTATTTTCAATTGGCTAATGGAGAGATGTCTTGGCCACAAAAATTTCCAGAGTCTCCTCCTTTACCTTGATGATATCATTGTCTATTCCCGAACATATGAAGTCCACATTCACCAACTGTCTGAAGTCTTCAAGATACTAAGCCAACATGGCCTCAAAATCAAGCCCTCCAAATGCCACTTGCTAAAACCACGAGTAAACTACCTTGGACATGTGGTAAGCGCGGAAGGGGTACAACCTGACCTTGACAAAAATGCTGCAGTTCAAAACTGGAGAACGCCCACTACTGTCAAAGAATTCCGAACCTTTTTGGGATTTGCAGGCTATTATCGACGCTTTATTCCTCACTTTGCTCAAGTGTCTGAACCACTTAGGCTATGTGCCCACGATGCAGAAATGCTCAGGATTTTTTCCTGAGCGTTTCTGCATCTCCCTGGCAGAAAAAAACGCATGCAGATTGTACATGCGTTTTTCCTGCCAGGGACATGCAGATGTGAAGCTTTCTTCACATGCATTTCTGCATGCGGGTGTCAAGCACTTTCCAAGCGATTTTAGCCTCACTTGGAAAGTGCTTGACAACTTGGTCACACTATATAAATCCATGCAAAAGGCATGGATTTATATAGTGTGACTGTAAAGAATGGTTAGAAATAAAAAAAATAATGTATACTTACCTTCCGATGGCCCCCGCAGTCTTTCTTTGCTCCATCCAGGCTGCCGGCAGATCGCGGTACACTGTACTAGCACCTGCCGTCACATGACTGTGACATCAGCGCAGGTCCTACAGTCCACCGCGAGTGGCCGGCAAGCACAGAGAAGGAGTCGGAAGGTGAGTATAATATTTATTTTTTTTTTTTAATTCTTTTTTTTTAAGTTTCTATGGTACCCAGGTCTGGAGGAGAGTCTCCTCTCCTCCAGACCTGAGTACCATCCGCACATTGAAACGTTTGGATTCCGCTTGTGATGCGGAATCCAAACGTTCCAATGCAAGTCAATAGCGGTGATCACGCTGCGTGTCCGCAAAATTAATGGACATGCTGCAGATTTTTGAGCGCAGCATAAACGCTCCGGAAAAATCCGCAGCATGGGCATTGATATTGCGGCTTGTCATTGGGGACCATGGGGGCGGATTACCAAGTGTTTCCCAAGCGTTTATGCTGCGGAAATTCCGCAGCATAAATGCTTGGAAAAAGCATAGTGGGCACACAGCCTTACTGAGTTGCTACGGGGATGTCCCAAGGAAAACTACAACCGAAGGTTTCCAGTAGACTGGACAAATTGTCAAGAACAAGCATTCCAAACACTGAAAGACGTTCTTACCCAGCCACCTATCCTGGCCTATCCTGATTACACTCAGCCATTCCTTTTGTATACAGATGCTAGGCTCCAAGGGTCCAGGACAATAAGGAGCGTGTGATTGCTTATGCCAGCCGCAGCCTCAGAGGAACTGAGAAGAATGACAGCAACTACAGTTCATTCAAGCTTGAACTGCTTGCACTTGTCTGGGCTGTTACAGAAAAATTCAAGGATTACCTGGCTGCCACGCCCTTTTACGGTCTACACAGACAATAATCCGCTAGCACACCTGGATACTGCCTGGTTAGGAGCCATGGAACAATGGTGGGCTTCACGCCTAGTGAACTACAAATTTACAGTCAAAAATACCGCAGTGGCAAATGCTGATGCGTTGTCCCAGCTGCCTGTTGGAGAAGAACCACCCTGAGATGACGTCTGGGAAGAGGTAGAAATGACTCCTTTCTACTCAAGATTTGCCCAACAGAGTGCCATCAGTGCCTCTGCTGAAAAGGGAAAATCTCATTGCAAGCCACCTGCTGAACCTCTTCAAGAACCTTCCCTATGGAAGAAATTACAAGAAGAGAGCAGAGTCCTGGGAGAACACCATGACTTCCTTACTACTGGCCGAGTTCCAACCCGGCTAAGTCAAGCTCATCCTGATATGGAGACAGAGAAAACACCTATTTGTCCAGATAGGGCTCATAATGAGAAACACTTTTGACCCTTTCTCAGACGACAGACTTCACCAAATACTCATTTCCCGGAGAGATGCACGGGTCATCCTTGAAGCCTATCATGATCACTCTCGCCATTTTGGTGTCCAGAAAACTCAAGCTACCTTCTGCCGAAGGTTCTACTGGGTCGGTATGAGAGGAGACATTGAAAGTTGGTGCCGAGAATGTCCCGCATGTAACATCACAAAAGATGGATGCAGAGATCAAAAAGCACCCTTACACTCTATCAAGTCACAAAAACCAGGAGAAATTGTTGCTCTTGATCATGTGAAATTGGGCCCAACTCGCTCTGGCTATATATATGCCCTCACACTGGTGGACAATTACACAAAGCTTGCCGCTACTGCTCCTATCAAAGATCTTACAGCCAAAACTGCAGCTGATGTCTTCTATACTGAGTTTATCCAACACTATGGGTGTCCAGACCACATCCTCACTGATCGCGGACCTGCCTTTGAATCTCAAATTTTCCATGAGCTGTGCAAGTACAGAGATTGCAAGAAACTGCATACCACTGCTTACCATCCACAAGGTAATGGACTATGTGAAAGAGTGAACCAAGTCATCATCAGTATTCTGCGCACTGCTGCTGCCACCAAGGAAACTGAGTGGCCTGAGATTCTGAAAGATCTTGTCCACATCTATAATAACACTACCCATTTCTCAACAGGTCATACTCCATTTTATCTGATGTTCTGCCGACAAGGCCAGTTGCCTTCAGGTTGGGCAATAGGTGTACAAGTACCTGACACCATTAATCCTTTTCCACCAATGGACTGGGTGAATGAACACCACAGATGCATGGCAGAAGCCAAGGAAATTGTTGATTCTCACATGGAAGAAGCACAAAGAAGACAACAAGAAGACTATAATCAACATGCCCATGCCAAACCCCTACAAATTGGCGACCGAGTCTGGCTCCGAAACAACCATCGGACTGGAAAATTTGATCCACTTTGGGAAGTTGAACTGTACACAATAACTGCCATACCCTTTCTATCGTCTGATGTGTACGAGATATCCAAAATTGGTTGGAAACCTCAGACGGTACACAGAAACCGCCTAAAGCTGTGTCTCAAGGAAGAACTCCTGAGAGAGTCACCATTACCCAAGTCAACTTTGATTGGAACACAGAATCCTCCAGATTCATCAGAAAGACTTCCGAGCCTCGCTGAACTTATCTTTGCTCCACAATTTGCATTTCCTGGCTATTGTAAGTTCATTCCTACCTCAACAGAGAATACTTTTCTTGCACCTGAAGAAACCACAGAACCTGAACTAATCTCCAGACAATGGACAGTACCTTTGAGGCGCCCTGAGCTGAGTACCAAAGGTATCCTACCTGCTAGGTACAGGAATGGGTTACTTCACCATATACCCTTCTTGAATGATATGCCCTTTTGACATTTATACTCCGATTTACCAGATTAATATGTGCTTTTTCTAGTTAATATAACAGTTCAAGGACTGTGCCTGGCTCACAAAGCCAAGAAATCTTAAACTTCATTAACCCCATTTACATGTAATAGTATTATAGTTATTACTAAGAATGCTGTTCATGCTCATGTTTATCTACTATTGCATTTTTCCTAGGTATGGACATTTACATCAAATGCCTAGAGTCTCTATCCCAACAATGTTTTTGAATATTTCTCATGTTCACATCCTACGTTGGTTTTACTAGTAATTATTCCATTTTGGCATGCACTTGTGTATAGCACTTTGTCCTCTGTATCCCTAACTTTGTCATTTGCACAAGGCTTCACCCTCCAAATGTTCACCGCGGATGGCTTTTCTTAAGAGGGGGAGTATGTGGCATCCTGGTACCCGTTCTACTACTGCTAAATGAGACAGTTGTACTGTTGTACTAGATTTGTTCCATTTTGTGCACTGAATTAGGGGATATAATACATTGCATTGAAAATTTAACTTTCTTGCCATCTGCTGGCCAGTTTGTGTATATGAAGTAATGATTATTCTCCTCAAAACAAGTAGTGGCCCTGGCAGCTCAGGGTTCTCACTCTAGCTAGAATGCTGGTACAAACCAGTTGTGGGCGGTTCCTGCTACCTCAGAAAGATTGAGGAGAGACATTATTCTCTCAGAGAAGTGTTTTCAATGCCAGTCTATGCTGAGGAGACATTTTTCCTCACATAATCTCCTTCACAAAAAGAGTGAAGTGTCTTCTAGTCAGGAGAGAGATGCTGTACATGGACTCTCCTGCTCTCTGGTTATCCTGATTGCTTCTAGCCAGGACCAGATCCACGTGGCTGCCAAGTCACCGACTTTGTTTAAACCTACCCCCTGCGAGAGGGAACGGTGGGATAAAAACTGTGAGTACAGCCACACTTTATTGTGTTTCCCACAGAGAGCCAATCTGTGAAAGTCACTGCATCAGTTTAATATTTCTTGGACTGTGCATAGCATTTTCTGTACAAGCAAGTGAAGAGAACTCTGCTCCAGCCGCCCTGAGAGCCCATAACAATGCTTGTCTCATGAGGAGAAAACCATTACTTTCATATGCCCAACACTACAGGAGTGCCCCCGGTGGGTCCTATACCATCCACAAGTGCCACCTCCCACTTTTGAAATTGTTGTGGACACGAGGGAAACGTTGAGGGGTCCAGCGACCCACTCCAGCTACCATGACATTATCTGCTGCCAGTGAGGCTACACACCCCAGCTGACCCTTCTGCAACATCTGGCGCCTCCCAAGTGGCCCACCACACTGATACCTAGAGCTATTTCTAGAAATATCTGTAACAGCACCAGAAGACAGTACTGGAATGGACCCTGTTGCTACATACACTGCCTGCCTGCCTAGAACTGATATCTATGCAGCTGGATATGTCCTCAGAAGGACTGTTAGTTGAGATGGATATGTGCAGAATATGTTGTGGTATACCTACACTAACTAAGAAACAAGCGAATCTCTCCCTAGCCCAGCAGCCCCTCTCCCTACACTGCCTGATTCCGGAGTAGACTGTGACGAGCATGGGGGCGCCAGGTCTGATATAGACCTGATGATGCTGTGCGGCCAGCCAATCAGTGTAATGCCACAACCAACATGGCTGCGGCATTACAGTGTGTGGCAGACAATCCCTGCATGTTAATTGGCACTCTAAAGAGTGCCAAACATGCAGGGAGGGGAACCTAGCTCCCACCGAACAACCCCAGAAATACTCGGCGAGCGCCGAGCATCTCGAGCAGTGAGATGCTCGGGCGAGCACCGAGCAGTAGCAAGCATGCTCGCTCATGACTAGTTAGAATGCTTCTATTTATTGCTCGATGACATAATTCAACAAGTTCTTTAGAGAATTTAGATATAGGATTACCATGGAATATATCATAAGTTTTAGAATAAAACAATTGTTTTTTTGCATTCTTCTTCATAATTAACCATATTTAATATGATTATACTGCCCCCTTTGTATGCTGGTCATATAGTCACATTATTATTATTCTGTAGTTGTATAATAGCATCTTTTTCTTTTACAGTTACATTATTAAATCTTAGTTTGCTATTAGAAAATCTTCACACATCTGTTTTAACTGCTTGTCTAAATGCAATCATCTCTTGTCCTAATTTTTGTCTTGGTAAAGTCTAGACTTAGATTTGAGATCTGTATGCATAAAGCGTTTTTTTTTTCTTCCAGAATAGTAGGAAATTATATTTTTTAAGACATAACTTTCTGATGTATTTAAATATGCCAATATAGGTTTTAATCTTGTGAAATGGTCAACTAGGAGCAAATTTTAACCCTCTCTTTAAAAGACTATTTTGAATTTTGGTCAAATGCATGTTATTTAAATTAATAGATGATACAGAAACTATTGGATTTTACCCATTTTGTTCTTTTGTGATCGGAGTTCTTATATTTTCTCTATGTATTCTCTTTTTTTTGGAATTGATTTGAGTTCTCAATAGATTGTGATCGATTGTGTTGTGAGATCGATGTACCTCTACCATAATTGTGTGTTCATGTACTTGGAGATAACCTACAGTACTTAAAGCATTGCGTTGTTTGCAAAGTATGTTCTTGCCTTGTGAGTTTCCTTGGGACATAATCTAAAAACTACAAAAATGTAATAGAAAAACCTTATTTGACAGCTTGTTCTTTGGGAAAAAAAATTATTTACCCTCCTCCTCGATCCTTAATTTGATCTACAGTGACTCTTGTGTTACAAATGCTCATCTTTTGGTTATTAAAATCTGTTGTAAGCGGCAGTCAAGTAATTTTGATTTGAAACAAATAGAAAAAACCTCATTGCAGTGTTCTTTGCTTCAATCCCGCCGATAAAAGGTTATCGCTGTGTCTAAAGTGTAATGACAGAGCTTCTTTACATGTATGCAATTGATTTAGGGGCTTAAAAGGAATATAATCAGAGAGGTCTGATTAAAATATGACAGGTGAAGCAATCCTGAAATGATTGGATATGTAAAGAATTGCATTTCTATAATCTTTGATTTGGTTAACATAACAGCAGATTTTACCAGAAATCTTTGTCAATGTAATTCCCATCTGGAACAATGATTACTACTGGAAGAACAGGTTCAAAGGAATGTCTTTTTTAGAACATCTGTAAAGTAAAAGGAAACAATTGGAGGGCACCTAATCCCTCTTAGAACAGCAGGTGGTTTAGGCGCAATCATAATTCTGCAGATGAAAACCGCATAGTAAGGATGTAAAAGTTGAATAAGCTTGTGTTGTATTTAGCTTCTGCAATCCCCTGTTAAGCTCAGCTACACACTGACCTCAGACATACAGAAAAAGGTATCACAGAAAGTAGCTGACAAAATAAATGAACCTCAGCGCCATCCAGAACATGAAATAATCTATAAGATTTAAAATATGTAGGACATGGTTTTTCTGAGAAGTTCTATTGTTTATAAAGTGATTTAAACAAACTAATATACTGCATTGCATGTTACATTATTCAAACTGAATTTTGCTTTTAAGATTATCGACAGGTTAAAGGAGTTATCCTGGACTTTAAAATTGATGGCCTATCCTTAGCATAGGTCATCAATGTCTGATCGGTTGAGGTGAGACATCTGGAATCCCATCAACCAGCTGTTCCTGGTGCCAGCAGCGGACAGAACTGCTCAGTCTATCAATGTTAAAGTCTCTAACAACCCCTTTAAATAAGCTCTCGCAAGAAAGATTTTCTTCCCTAACCCTTTCTAAATGATTGTCTTTCATAATATAAATACAATAGAATACTTTCTGATTGCCATCTTCCCCGATCTCCAGGGCTGATGCAGTCCTCTTCTCACTCACATGACTGAAATTTTGACTCACTAGATCACACAGGGGTTTATGTATATACCTATGAAGCATCAGAACGAGGTTTCATACACTTGCATTGTAAAAGCCGGTTCACAAGTAAAAGCCATTGTGATCTGGCAATTCAAGAATTTGAGTCATTTGGGGGGAAGACTGGAGTGATCCTGGAACCAGGAGAAGACAGCGATCGGTAAGTATTTTGTTGAACTCACATTACATGACACACTTATTTATACAGGTTTAGTGAATAAAAAAAATCTTGGGACTGCTTCTTTAATTAAAACCCCTTCACGACCTTTGACGTACTGATACGTCATGGTCGGGAAGGGGTTCCCGACCCATGACATATAGTTAAATCATGTTGATCGTTCGCGGCACAGGAACTGTGCCTGCGCGATCACCACTGAAAGCTTGGCTTAAGGGATAGCTGAGCCCTGGCTGTTTAACCCCCTGCACTACAATATGGCGCTCCTTCCATTCTCAGCTTTCTACTGTGCCTGAAAAGTTGTTCCCAATTATATGTACTGTACAGTTGATTTTTTCCTGTTAGCCTTTATAAAAATTAAAAACTTGGGGCTAAAACAATATTGTAGTGGTAAAAATGTGATTATTTTTTCATCGTCCAATGGTATAAAATTCTGTGAGGCACATGTGGTGTCAACATGCTCACCCCTAGATGAATTCATTAAGAGATGTCGTTTGTAAAATGGAGTCATTTATGGAGCGGTTCTGCTGTTTCTGCACCTCAGAGGCTCTGCCAATGTGATATGGCACTCACAAACCATAACAGCAGAATCTGAACTCCAATATGGCGCTTCCTTCCTTCTGAGCTTTGTACTGTGCAACAAAAATAGTTTTCGGTTACGTGCATGCATAGCGTTTTTGAAGCATTTTCGCAGCGTTTTTTTCCGCGTGGAAATGCATCAAAAACGCTATGTAATCGGTCTGCCAGCTAATGCAATTACAATCCTGATGTGCTGTGCACATGATGCAAAATTTTCCGCTCAGGATTGTCATTGTGTTTAAATACGCAGCATGTCCATTTTATGTAGCGTTTTTGCAGCGTTTCCTGCCCATTGACTTTAATTGAACCACAGCAAACCTGCATGTATAAATATATTTGCGGATTTGCTGCGGTTGTGTGCTGCATATTTGACTAGTCAATGGGTCAAATACGCTGCAAAAATGCACATTGAGTGGTTCCCGGGTTGGCTGGGGATGACTAATTCTCCCATCATCCAACCGCCGTTCCGGCTGATAACAGCGAGAGCGACGCGGCTGAGCAGAGCAGTAGTCTCCTCAGCCGAGCTGGTGGCTGTGCACAGCGAGAGTTAAAAAAAAGTAAAAAAAAACACTAATCTCGCCTGTCCGGCATCCCCATCCCTCCTCCTGGTGTCCTCGCGATGTCCCCCGGCGTCCTGATCCCTTGGCGGCCGGTGGTACACTGACGCTGCAGAAGTGAGGTCACGCGAGTTCACAGCGGGAGATCAGGGGATGAGCTCGGGACCTCACTTTATGCCGGTGTTGCATGGGAACATTCGTGAGAATGTTCCCACGTACCACTGATGCTGAGGTCACCGGGGTTGAACAGCTGATCTTCAGCTGATGAACCCAAGTGACCTCACTCCTGCAGCACAGCCATGTACACTGACAGGAGTGATTACACCCCTGTCAGTGTACAGTGCTGTCTTCTACAGCAGTCCCATCAGTGATAGATGTGGCTGCTGTAGAAGTGACCCGGATAGCCAAGGGGCAATCTGGATTACGTCATTACAGGGGAGGGATATGGTTGTTTTTCATGTTTTTGTTTTTTTTTTACAGAAGATCGAGGGATTCGGGTACCTGGCGTGCAATAAAAAAAATATTAAAACAGTGTATAATTTTATTTCAATAAAATGTTTTATTCTGGCCGTTAGTTTATTGAAAAAGCGTTGATACCCTTTACTATGGGGTTAGAAATGGGGGCGTCTTATAGACGCCCTCCACTACTAACCTGGGCTTCACATCAGCCACTAATACAAGGCTGACATGAACCCCAACCCCATTACCCCACTCACCACCGCTACAGGGCAGTGGGAAGAGCGGAGAAGAAGAGCCAGATTTGGCGCATTTTATGCATGCGCCAATTCTGGGACTGCTGAGGGGTGATATTATTAGCCATGGAGGGGGCTAGTATCCATGCTCCTTCCCTGGCTATTAATATCAGCCCGCAGCTGTCTGTTTAGCCTTTTCTGGTTAGATTTTATAGGGGGACCCAACGTCAATTTTTTTCTGGGGTCCCCCTGTAATCTAGCCAGTAAAGGCTAAGCAAACAGCTGTGGGCTGTTATTAATAGCCATGGAATATTATTGGCTTCCCCGGCTACTAATATCAGCTGCCAGTGGTCGGCTTTCACTGTGCTGGTTATAAAAATGAAGTGGGAGCCCACGCCATTTTTTTTTTTTACATTTTTTAGGCTATGTGACCACGATCCGGACATAGCAGCGCTTTGAACATGGCATATTTTTGCTGCATCCAAAATGCTGCGTTTCTATTTCTAGAAATCCCATCCACTATGCTGTAACATCTGGACACTGCGGGTTTGACGTTGCATAAATATACAGCTTCAAACCTGCAGCGGCTCCTGACAGTGGCAACGTACCCAAACTCACCCGCAACATGTCAATTTCTGTAGCGGAAACTACAGTCTCCGCTGCAGATTTTGACCATTTGAAGTGTCATTATATGTGGTGGATCCCCAAGTATTGACAACAAAAGCACGGCATTAGAACACAGTATTTTGGATGCAGCAAAAATACGCTGTGTCCAAAGAGCTGCTGAGTACTGATCTGGGGGACATAGCGGCTAACGAAACAGCTGTTATTACTAGCCAGGCAAAATTTTTGCCTAATGGCACCTTCTTAGGCTAAAAATAGCAGCTCTCAGCTGCCCCAGAAATTACATGAATGGAAATGCTAATGAAGATTAGGTTTATGGGATTAGCTGACACCTAGCCCTCTGTGTGGTGATGAAAAGGTGTCAATCAGACCCTTTCATTACTACACCTAATTAAAGTAAAGTAAAGATTTAAATAAACATACACACACAGAGTAAACACTTTATTTGAAATACAACAGACACATTCTTTAATCATTGACTAAGTCCAATCTTATTAAATTTTGTTGAATCCCCTGAAGATTAAAAATTCTCACTACACCCCTAGATGAATTCCTTGAAGGTGTAGTTTCCAAAATGGGGTCACTTGTGGGGGTTTCTGCTATTTTGTCATGTCAATGGCTCTTCAAACGTGACATGGCATTTGCAATCTATTCCAGCCAAAATTGCGCTCCAGAATTTAATTGCCACTCATCCCCTTCCGAGCTCTGTTATCTGCCAAAACAGTAGTTTTCCCCCACATATGGGGTATCAGCTTACTCAGCAGAAATCACACAACAAATTTTGGGGTCCATTTTCTACCTGTTAAGCTTATGAAAATAAATATTTGGTGCTAAAGCAACATTTGTGTGAAAATGTATTTTTTCATTTTCACAGGTCCACGTTATAATATTCTGTGAAGCACCTGTGCATTCAAGGTGCTGACAACATCTCTAGATAAGTTACTTGAGGGCTGTAGTTTCCAAAATGGAGTCACTTATTGGGGATTTCTACTGTTTAGGCATATCAGTGGCTCTGCAAACGCAACATGGTGTCTGTTATTTATTCCAGGCAATTTTGCACTTCAAAAGTCAAATGGTGTACCTTCCCAGCCCTGATGTGTGCCCAAAGAGTAGTTTTCCACCACATATGGGGGTATCGGTGTACTCAGGAGAAATTGCGCAAAACATTTTATGGTTCATTTTTTCCTGTAACCCTTTTGAAAATTAAAAATTTGAGGCTAAAGTAACATTTTTGTGGGTAAAATATATATTTTTTATTTTCACTGCTCAACTTTATAAAATTCTTTGAAGCACCTTCGGGTTCAAGGTGCTCACTACACCTCTAGATAAATTCCTTGAGGGGTGTAGTTTCCAAAATGAGGTAATTTATGGGGATTTTCACTGTTTAAGCACATCAGGGGCTCTGCAAATGAGATATGTCTTGGCTTGTTATTTATTCCTGACAATTTTGGGCTCCAAAAGTCAAATGGTGCTTCTTCCCTTCTGAGCCCTGCTGTGCAACCAAACAGTCATTTTCCACCACATATGAGGTATCAGTGTATTCAGGAGAAATTGCACGACCAATTGTATGGTCCAATTTTTCCTGTTGTTTTTTTAAAAATGCAAAATTTGGGGCTGAAGCAATATTTTTGTGGGGAAAAAAATACAATTTTCATTTTTTTCCTTTCACATTGTTTTAATTCCTGTGAATCCCCTAAAGGATTAATAAACTTATTGAATGTGGTTTTGAGCATTTTGAGGAGTGTAGTTTTATAAATGGTGTCACTTTTGGGTATTTTCTGTCACATAGGCCCCTGAAAGTCACTTCAAATGGGACGTGGTCCCTAAAAAAAATTGTTTTTGTAAATTTTGTTAGAAAAATGAGAAATTGCTGATAAACTTTTAACCGTTCTAACTTCCTAGCAAATAAATTATGTTTCAAAACTGATGCTGATGTAATGTAGACATGTGGTAAATGTTATTTATTATCTATATTGTGTGGTATAACTATGCGGTTTAAGGGCATAAAACATCAAAACTTGAAAATTGCAACAAATTTTCTATATTTTCATAAATAAAAGCAAATCATATAGACCAAAATATACCACTAACAATAAGTACAACATATCTCAAAAAAAAAATCTCAGAATTGCTGGGACATATTGGAGTGTTCCAAAATTATTACCTCATAAAGTGACATTGATCAGAATTGAAAAAATTTACCTGGTCAGGAAGGTGAAAATAGGCTGGGGGTGAAGAGGTTAAACAGAAAAGTGGGTCTCTTTATATTTATTTTGATTGTATATAAATTAGAAATGTTGTTAAAATATGATTAGGCGGACTCAGCTAAGGGCCCCCTAAATTTAAAAGTTGTCCCATTTCAGAAAATCCCAATCCCTGGACGCAGTTTCTTCACAAAAACAAACTACATTTAAATCACCATTCACATGACAAGCATTTTGCATGTATCGGTACTCTTTTTCAAGTGCAGGATGTGTGCCATTGAGAAACAGTACCGATATACACGAAATGCGCATCGGGCCAGTGTTTTTCATCCACTTTGGTCCACCAAGGTCTGCACCCCACTGGTAAGATTCAACCCTGTTGGTTTATCCCGGTTGCTCTTTACATACTTGTTTAGGCACTTGCTTGGGACTATTGGCCATTGGGCAACTTGCAATACATTCTCCCAGGGTCCCATTCGGGTGGATGCTTACAATTTCTACTAGCACATGCCATTTATTTAACTATTGTTATGAATTATGGGAGGTGCTGGGTACTTTGGGTGGACCTCCCTCTGTTTGTCTTGTTTTACATCTTTGTCCCTAATTATGTTTAATAAACGTTATGAATTTCAAACCACTGTTTACTCCGTGCTCTCATATTTTAGTACCTGGTTATATGATTAATGTAGAGTATCACGTGGTGTGTATCTTTTTACGTAAGGAAGAAGATCTGAATTCCATGCTTAAGAAAGGGTGCGGACCCCCAAAACATCTCCACAGGAGCAGACCTCGGATCATCAGGCATGGTCTCTGCTTGTTTACTTCTATATTCCTGCCTCTGTTTGGAGCATATAGACTGTTTGCACCGAAGTCTGTGCAAAGATGTAGCACACCTAATAAGACCTGAAAAAGGGACTTTTTTCAGAGATGAAGAGACACAAAAAAATGTGGTAAGTATGCCTTTGTTTTACATGCTCTTTCCTTCTACTATCAAACTTTCTCAAGTCAGTTTAGGGAGGTTAGCATGGGGATTTAAAAAAAAATCTGAGATTATTGGTACTTGGTACTCCTCCTAACTCTTGGACACTGTTTCACTGTATCATTTGCTGGCTCTTCTTCTCCTCTTGCTCTTACTGTCGGGGTTCTTCGAGGTTCAGTTCTAGCCCCACTTCTATTCTCTGTATACACTGCCCCTATTGGAAAACCATCAGATTGTTTCCAGTGCATCTACATGTTGATGACATCCAATTAAACACCTCTTCTCCTTATATTCAAATCCAGCTTAATACAAAATACCAGGTAATGTCTGTCCACTGTCTCTATCATCATGTCCTCCCTCTATCTGAAACTGAATCACTCCAAAACTGAACTTCTCATGTATACTAACTCTCTACTAACCTACCGATACCTGATTTTTTTCAATTTCCTTGGGTGATTAAACCATAACTCCCAAGCAGCACCCTCACTGTCATGCGGTCATATTTGACATAGAACTTTCCTTTATCCCCTTTATTCCCTATATCCAATCACTCATTCATGTCAACTGCATATCTCCAGAATCCGACCTATTCTCACCTTTGAAACTATAAAAACTCTTACTGTCACTCTTATTAATTATTGTCTAGACTACTACAACTCTGCACCAATTGATCTACCTCTTACTAAACATTTTCCTCTGCAATCCATCCTGAATGTAGCAGCAAGGGTTGTATTTCTGTCCAACCCCTACACTGATTCATCCACCCTGTGTCAGTCATTGCATTGGTTATCCAACCGCTACAGAGTACAATATAAACTTATCACTCTCGCCCACAAAGTTCTCCACAGTTCTGCATCACTCTACATCGCCTCCCTTAGCTCTGTCTTTCATCATACCAGTGCTCTTCATTTTGCAATTAATCTAAGGCTAACATCCTCCATAATCTAAACCTCACACGTCTGTCTCCAACAATTCTCTCATACTGCCCCAGTTTTCTTTAAAGCACTACCCCAGACAAACTCTTCCCTGCTCCCCCTTTCTAAATTTTCCTCAGAATCTGGTGCCTCCTATTCATCTGTTTCCACATGCAACCAATAGCACTTGATAACTGCACTGCATTGGCTGATGACTGGTTAATGCAACTTTATTTGAAAGCCCTAATCTATTATAATGATGTCTGAACCTTACACGACAAGCACTTTTTACCTATTATGTCCCCTTTATATCCTCATAGATTGTAAGCAGGGCCTTCAATCCCCCTGTAACTATTGCATTATGTGTTAATCAGTAATTTCTTTATTGTCTCTACTTGTCTCTGTTCAATTATAAAGTGCTGCGGCATATGTTGGAGCTATATAAATAAAATTATTATTACGTACTTATTATTATATATAGTGCTCCTAACAATATACACCTATTTGTATCACCTGTAGCTAAATAGTATTCTCATTTCACCAGAGAATTTCAAAAAACATATAGTTGAAAGACTATTCGCTTAAAATAACAATGCAGGCTAAGGTAATGTAATGCACATAAGGTTAATAAACACATAGAACCAAGGATTAGCCAACCTACTACGGTACGCAGTTGCTGTGACATCACGCAAGAATGTACAGCTACATTTTAAAAGAATGATATTTGGGAAAGGTGCTACCAGCTGGGACACCATCACGTAAATTCCATGGACTTATATGACGGATTACAAACTTTGGATACCACAACCAACCATAGTGCCTTTGGACACTTACTGGCTGTGAACAGGTTGGCTAATCCTTGGTTCTATGTGTTTATTAACCTGTGCATAACATTATATTAGCCTGTATTGTCATTTTGAGTGAATAGTCTTTTAACTAATTATTATTATTATATTAAGTAGTCAGAATAAGAGAAGAACAAAAGAGAGGGAAGGGTATGATGCATCACGCAACCTCACCACCCCAATATACTACCATCACCAACTCCAGTTACAGGATTGGAAATCTAACCTATGGGACTTGGAGGAGAGGGGCACTGTAAGTTGCCTTACTAGAAAGAACACTAGCATCTGCAAACAAGGACAAAATTATTATCAAAAGGTTGAATACTGTCTGACTTGCCACGAGAGAAGACCAAGGAGCAGAGTTCATGGAGAAGAAAGAAAAGCAGAGTTAGGCTGTGTGCCCACGATACGTTTTTAATGTGTTTCCGCAGGGCTTTTGCAGCTGCGGAAACGCATTAAAAACGCATGGTAGAAGGCCTGCCATGTTCCCCAATGATAATCCGCATGTGCTGTGCACATGCTGCGGAAATTTCCGCTGCGGATTATCATTGCGGAAAAAAACGCAGCACTACCAATTATTTTGCGGAAGTGCTGCGTCTTTGCCGCCATTGACTTGCATTAGACCGCATGGATTACGCATCACTGTATATGTAGATGCGTAATCCAAGCGTTCTAATGTGCAGATGGTACCCGGGTGTAGATGAGAGGAGAGTCTCCTCCACACCCAGGTACCATTAAAAGATCTGTAAAAAAAGAATAAAATAAAAAATAAATGTATACTTACCTTCTGTCGGCCCGCGCACCGCTCCTACTTGCTTCCCGGCACTTTGCAGTGAATTGAAGGACCTGCGCTGACGTCAGAGTCATGTGACGGGTCACGCGACGCTGACGTCGGCAGGTCTTTCAATTCATTGCTGCCGGCAGCCGGGACGGAGCGAAACAAGACACCGGGGCCCATCGGAGGGTAAGTATACATTTTATTTTTTTATTTTTACCACTCTCTCGGGTCGCACTATATAAATCCATGCTGTTTGCATGGATTTATATAGTGTGACCTAGTTGTCACAAGCACTTTCCAAGTGATGCTAATCGCTTGGAAAGCGCTTGTCAATCCACATGCAGAAATGTCAGTGGGTAACCAATCCATTTCCGCATGTCCCTGGCAGGAAAACGCATGTACAATCCGCATGCGTTTTTTTCTGCCAGGGAGATGCAGAAACGCTCAGGAAAAAATCCTGAGCATTTCTGCATCGTGGGCACATAGCCTTCCTGATGGACTGAACTGAAGGGAAGAATGGGAGGAAAGCACAGCCAGCAAAGCAAGACTTTTGTTTAATGTTGCAACTGTTCCTTTCATAGTTCTTCCTGTCCAAAGTCCAGTGTGTGCTAATTCCATCCCAAAATTTTTATTCCAGTCATTGGTATGATTGTGATGAAGTAATTGTAAAAAGATAGTAAAAATGTCGAAAGAATGTCTGAATATGTGAAAATAAGTGGATTAAGGTGTATATGGTTATTTTTTACTTATGCTGGTCCTGATTAGAGATGAGCCAACATGTTCAGAAAATGTTCATTTTTTTCAAATTCGGCACGAACATTGCACATTCGGATTCGAATGTGCACCCGAGTGTTTTTACGGAAAATTGACCCAATTCAGCAAAAGTGCGTTAAATGATCACGTTTCCACTACTGTATTTTCTATGACTTTGCCAAGGATAGTGGTGCTGTATGATGAGCAGGGGGACGTGTTTGATGAGGGGAGGAGGTGGGGATAGGTCAGAGTAGCAGCGGACTGTTAAACTTAATTTTTTTTTTCTTAACTTGTGTGCAGATTCCTGCAAGCCAGTCAGGGTGCAGTAACCATCCACAATGTCCAGACACAAGTGCTTGTGCCATTGGCTGCAGAAGTCACATGCCCCTCTCCATATAAAGAGCGGACATGTTGTTTTAGTGCCATTTTGTCAGTGTAACATTGCAGTGAGGCTGTTCCTGACACTGTTCCTGGATTATGAGAGATTGAGATAGTTAACTAGGTGGTTGCTTCTAAGTCAGATAGTTTAGATAGATAGGATCTTATGTGGCTGTGAAATCGACCTTCTAGCAGATCAATCATTTTTGCTATTAGTGTGGTCCAGACAGAGACAGCAGGCCACATTTAGTATAGAACTCTGTTGTGCACTCCTGATATTGTGCTCCATGCAGGAGTACACTTTTGAAACTCTAATTTTTTCTAATCCCCTCCACGACAGCACCAACAGGAGGTTGCCTAAACATCCTAATTAGGGACAGGAAACAAGAGGTTAAATAGCCCTCCCCTTTCCTCTAACATTAGTGTTTTTCCTGTCCCTAAGGGATGAAGAGGTTTCCTTCTGGTGGGGCTGAGGCCGGCAATCAACTTCCCCAAAAATCAGTACCTTTCAGCCGGGCAGCCGTGGATTGATCGCCCTGTGTCTTCCTTTCATGTCTGCTGCTCCTGCCTCCCGGCGGGACCGCACGATCCTCCAGCGCTCATGCAATCCTGGATGGTGAGAAGATATTGGCGGGGGGCCTCCCGTAGCTCCCCAGCTAGTTGCGATGTCTCTCCTTCTCCCTGCGTGCAACGCTCTCCTCAGGTGTATAGCCAGCCGCACGGAGAGCGCAGAGGAAGTGATGCGCGCCGGTCAATTCAATGGTTGCGTCGTCACTTCTGGTTGCGTTCCAGGGTGGAATGCATCGCCATTTTGGCGGGAAATTTGAAATTTCTAAAAAAAAAGAAGCGCAATAATCAGGATTGGGTGACCTGACATTTGGAGAGGGGGGACCTCATTCTATTGGATGAGGACAGTGCTGGATCGCGGTTCCTGTATAAAAGGATCCTGATGGAAGACACCATAAGGTAGGACTGAGGTTCTAAAGATAAATGTGTCTGCCCCTAAAGCTGCATCTGCAGAGCCCAGCGCAAACCCTGGCCCAGTGAGTATGTCTGGTAAGGGTAAGTCCGTCTCGGTGCAGGATCCTTTCTTATGTCTTTCCCTTATTATTTTAGGGTGACAAGGATCCTGCACCGAAATCAAAAGAAAAACCCACAAGTCGCAGATGTGCCATTTGCAATAAGAAACTCCCACCCACCCACAAAAAGGCCCTATGTCAGGGGGAATGGTGCGCCAGCAGATCCAGTCATCCTTAGCCACCTTCTCACAATCTTTTTCGGGGGGTCCCTCAGTATCAAAAAAGAGGAAGTACGCCCCAGAAAATTCCTCAGACTCTGAGGCAGAAAATTCAGCCCAGGAGGAATGGTTAGAAGAAGGCAAGGTCACTCCAGACATCAGTACAGATCAGGAGGATAGGAAATTCTTCTTCTCCTCTGATGACATGGAGGAACTTTTACTTGCCGTCAGACACGCAATGGGTGTGGAAGAAGAAAAAACGCCATGTACGGTCCAAGACGAGATGTTTGGGGGATTGAGATCAAGGAAGAGAATGGTGTTCCCCATTCATGACAACATCCAGAATTTAATTCTGGATGAATGGGAATTTCCAGAGAGACGACTGAACATCCCATCTGACCTAAAGGATCGCTTTCCCTTAGATGAAAACATCTCTAAATGCTGGACAGAGATTCCTAAAGTCGACATTCAGGTGGCCAGGCTAGCGAAAAAGACTATCCTACCCTTTGAAGACTCCTCTCAGCTTAAGGATCCACTTGATCGTAAGATGGACAGTTTACTGAGAAAGTCATGGGAGACATCAGCTGCTGCCCTAAGAACAAACGTCGCCTCCACCTGTGTCACAAGAACCCTGTTCAGCTGGTTATATCAGTTAGAAGATCATATCCAGAGTGGTACTTCCAGAGAAGATTTTCTGGCCTCTCTACCCTTCTTACAGAAGGCAGCGGAATTCCTGGTGGACGCCTCTGCTGGATCTGTCCGGATTGCAGCAAGAACTTCGGTTCTCTCCAATACAGCAAGAAGGGCTCTATGGTTAAAGATGTGGAGTGGTGACATCCTTTCTAAATCCAAGTTATGCTCCATACCTATCAAAGGGGAGTACGTGTTTGGTCCAGCGCTGGACAAAAAGAAATCTCTTTCAGAACCAAAAACACCCAAAAAGAGGCCATTTTGTCCCCCTCAAACACATAATCCCTCATACAGAGGAAAGGGTAAATCGGGTCGCTGGAGATCCCCAAAGGTGGTAGAGGTAAAAACATTTTTCAGTCCCAACGTTCTGATAGGCAATGACGCCAGACAAGTAGGGGGCAGAATCTCAGGATTCTTCAGGCAATGGGGGAAGATAACATCAAACCACAAGATCCTAGACTGAGTCAGGTCAGGAATAAAAATAGAATTTCCTCCTTTCCTCCTCAGAGACTGGAAATAACATCTCTCCCATCAGCAAAACTCTAGAAAGTTCTAACATCAGAGCTTCAGCAAATGCTATCTTCAGCAGTAATTATTCACGTTCCAGAAGCAGAGCAGGTCAAGGGACAGTGCTCAAGATTGTTCCTGGTAAAAAAAACAAACGGAACCCACCGGGTATATCAACCTGAGGCGGCTGAATCAATATATCCTTTATCAAAGATTCAAAATAGAGTCTGTAAAATCCACGGTTCCTCTGATTGGGAAAAACTTCGTCATGGCTACCATAGACATAAAAGATGCATATTACCATGTGCCCATCCACCTGTTATGATCTGCTACAAGCACTAAGGAAAGACAGGAGATCTGTCCCTACAATAGAACTAAGCTAGATCCCTACGATGTAACGGGGAACCTGATCCTGCGATCAGACCCGCTAAAGTCCTCAGCTAGTCTGAACGAAGACCTATAGATGTGAGGACGGGATCTCTACAAGACCTAGGGACTGGGAGAAAGATGGACACCTCCTGGCAGAAATTGTAGCAGTAAAAAGACAAACAAGCAACATAGAACATAGAGGTCAAAAGACCTAGCTAAACTGACTGAGTAAGGTAACAAAGCACCTGGCTAGCTTAAGAGTAGAAATTACAATGAAGTCCAGCAAGGCCAGAAGGGCAGAGCAGGATTAAATAGGCAAAAAAGGTCATGTGACCAGCATAATAGAAAAAGCCTAACAGGAGAGTTCTAACACCACCCAGATTACCAGCGTTATTTGAGATTTGCTGTCTCTCTGAATCAGACCGTATGCCATTTTCCGTTCAGGGTCCTTGCCTTTGGCATCTCCTCAGCACCCCAGACCTTTACAAAAATCATGGCGGAAGTAGTTGCATTTATCAGGGAAGAAAATATCTGCATCGTCCCTTATCTGGATGATTTCCTTGTCACGGCTCCTTCTTCTTCCGTTCTCAGAGACCAACTTCAATCAGTCCTACAGATCCTGGGTTCCTTGGGCTGGATCGTAAATCGAGAGAAGTCAGACCTTACCCCATCAACTCAAAAGGTCTTTGTAGGAATTCTCTTGGATTCTCAAAACCAGAGGTCCTTACTGCCAGCATCCAAATGGTTAAATGTGAGATCAAGGATCCAGATACTAAAGAGCCAAAAGACGGTATCCATAAGGTTTGCCATGTCGGTCCTGGCGTCGATGACAATGGGCATTCAGGCGGTCCCCTGGGCCCAGGTTCATACAAGAATCCTTCAGAACTTTATCCTTTCTCGCTGGGACAAGTCTCTAGAGATGCTCAACTCAAAAATATCTCTTCCCCACCATGTGAAGTTATCTCTCAACTGGTGGCTCAACCCAGGAAATTTGATCAAAGGGATTGCTTGGATTCAGCACCCAATCTCTTCTCTAACAATGGACGCCAGCAAAAGAGATTGGGGAGCAGTCATATCCCAGAAGACCTTCCAGGGCATCTGGCCCAAAGAGATGGATGGCCAATCCTCAAATTTCAAAGAACTAAAAGCAGTAGAGGAGGCCCTGAAGGCAGCAGGTCCTATTCTCCAGGGAACACATGTCATGATTTATTCAGACAACATGACAATGGTGGCACCTCTTTGTCATCAGGGCAGTACAAGGTTCAAAAGCCTTCGAGAAGTCTCGGCAAGAATTTTTCTCCGAGCAGAGCATCATCTCCTGTCTCTATCAGCCCTTCATCTAAAAGGCGCCAACAATATTCAGGTAGACTTCCTAAGAAGGACAGAAATAAATCCTGGGGAATGGAGCCTCAGTTCAAGGATGTTTCAGCTGATAACCAGGAAATGGGGACTCCCAGACATAGTCCTGTTTGCAAATCGACAGAATACAAAGGTGAATCAATATTTCTCCATAGACCCCAGGGAGAATCATACAAAGGTAGATGCATTTTCTCACCCATGAAACTTTAGGTTGGCCTACACATTCCCTCTAATTCCATTACTGCCGAGGACCTTGCAAAAATTCAGAGTGGACAAGGTCAAAACCATTCTGATCGCCCCTCTATGGCTGAAGAGAAGTTGGTTTGGGGCTCTGAACCTTCTAAATCCAGAAGGCCCTCTTATCCTGCCTCCGGATCATGATCTACTCCATCAAGGTCCGATATTTCATCAGGCTCCCCACAACTTGGCAGCCTGGCTTCTGAGGCCTTAATCCTGAAAGCAAAAGGGCACTCAAATGTTGTAATAGACACGCTACAAAAAAGCAGGAAACCGGTTACTAATGCCATCTGTTTAAAAATATGGAAGACCTTCTCTATGTGGTATGGTTCCACTCCTATTGATCCCTTTCACCCTGATATTGCCAGAATACTGGATTTTTTACAGGACGGTCTATCTAAAGGGCTAAAACCCAGCACCTTGAAAGTCCAGATTTCTGCTCTAAGTTCATTCTTTGACCAAAACCTGGCTGACCACCGGTAGATAAAGAGGTTCATAACAGCAGCCTCTAGAATATGCCTGAGAAAGCCCATCATGGTTCCTACCTGGGACCTAAATATAGTTCTAAAGGGTCTAACTATCCCTCGTTTTGAACCTATGACCCAAACTCAGATGGACAAGTTAATTTAAAAGGCAGCTCTGTTAGTAGCAATAACAACAGCAAGAAGAGTTGGCGAGATCCAGGCCCTTTCCATCAGGGAACCTTATCTGAGAGTCATGGATAACAGAATAATCTTCCGCCTCGACCCTTCTTTTCTTCCAAAGGTATAATCCCATTTTCACATGTCCCAGGAGATAATTCTCCCATCGTTTTGTCTAAATCCCAGCGACAACAGAGAATCAGAATTCCATTCTCTAGATGTCAGAAGAATCATCCTGTACTATCTAAAACAGACGGAGCCTTGGGGGAAGGATCAGAATCTTTTTGTCCAATACTGGGGACGAAACAAAGGGAAGAAAGCCTCCAAGAGTTCTCTAGCTAACTGGATTAAAAAAGCAATCACGGAGGAGTATAAAAGTCAAGATCTGCCTCCTCAGTGTTGCTAAAAGCTCATTCCAGCAGAGCCATGTCCGCCTCATGGGCTGAAAGGGCCAGCGCTTACATCGAGCAGATCGGCAAAGCTGCTATTTGGTCCTCAGTCCATACCTTTACCAAGCATTACAGATTAGATTTGATGTCTGTAAAAGATTTAGCCTTTAGCAGAAAGGTTCTGCAGGTTATAGTCCCTCCCTAATGATTTTCTTTGGTATTACTCCTGTTGGTGCTGTCGTGGAGGGTATTAGAGAAAATAGAATTAGACTTACCGGTAATTAGGTTTCTAAGACCCTCCACGACAGCACGGGTAATTTTACCCCCTATAAAAACTCTATGTTCATTTAAATTCCTTGGTGTTAATAAATATTTCAAGCATTCATACTGTATGGTCCTTGGAAAAACACTGAGGTTAGAGGGAAGGGGAGGGCTATGTAACCTCTTGCTTCCTGTCCCTAATTAGGAAGGGGAGGCAACCTCCTCTTGGTGCTGTCATGGAGGGTCTTAGAAGCTGAATTACCGGTAAGTCTAATTCTATTTTTTCTGTTCCTACTGTGCAGACCACATCTGAGTTTGTAATTCTTTTGCGCTGAGGTTCAGCTATATCTAGGGCTCCACAGTAAAAAAATCTATTTTTTTCTGTTACTTCCCTGATACATACAACAGGCCACATCTCAGCTTGTAATTTTTTTGTGGTGAGATTCACCTGTATACAGGACTCGTCCGCAGTCAAAAAATTTAATTTCTTTTGTTACTACCGTGATACATACAGCAGGCCACATCTCAGCTTGTAATTTTTTTGTGCTGACATTCAACTGTATACAGGGCTCGTCCACAGTAAACAAAAAAATCAAATTTCTTCTGTTACTACCATGATACATACAGCAGGACACATCTCAGCTTGTAATTTTTTTGCACACAGATTCTCCTGTATCCAGAGCTTGTCAACACAGTAAAAAAAAATCTAATTTCTTCTGTTATTACCATGACACATAAAGCTGGTCACATCTCAGCTTGAAATTTTTTTGCTGTGAGATTCAGCTGTATACAGAGCTCGTCCACAGTAAAAAAAAATTGAATTTCTTCTTTTACTACCATGATACATACAGCCACATCTCAGCTCTAAATTCTTTGGTGCTGATATTGTTCTCCATATAGGCGTTCACATGAAAAAATCTAAATTTGTTTTCTTACTACTGTGCTACATAAAGCAGGCCACATTTCAGCGTTTAATTCTTTGGTGCTAATATTCTTCTCCATACAAGAGTTCACATGAAAAAATCTAAATTTGTTGTCTTACTACTGTGCTACATAAAGCAGGCCAAATTTTAGCTTTAAATTCTTTGGTGCTGATATTGTTTGTGTCCTGACAGATCACTAAAGTGTTTCATGGAGCAAGCTGGAGGTCACAACACAAGTCTATGAGAGCTTCATTTTGGCTCTCATAGACATGCATTGAGAGCTTGTGATGTAGGTTCTGGCTTCCAGCTAGTCAGAAGCTGCAGTCACAAGATGGCACTGTGGGTCTGGAGTGTCACTGTAAAAAGGTGAAGACACTGGCAGGTTGGTTTAAGAAAGGGAGCAGGGACCTTAGTATTGTAGTACCACTCGAGCGCTAAAAAAAAAATTCTATAGTGGTGCTTAAAATATGTAGTCATTAGTGATGGGCAAGCATTAAAATGTTCGGGTGCTCAATGCTCGGGTTGAGCAAATTGGAATGCTCGGGTGCTCGACCCGAGCACTGAGCCCAATGTAAGTCTATAGGAAACTCGAGCATTTTTCAAGCGGCTCCCCCCGGCGGTCTGCAGAGGGCATAAAAATTGCCCAAATCGATGGGAACAGTGCTCAAATGACATGGGAACAGTATGGGGAAGACCCCTGGAAGCATTTATGACTCTCAGGTCACTGCTGTCAACAACATTGTCAGAGGTATTACGGCACTTTTACGGACTCACAATAAAACATACAAAAACGAAGCCAAAATGGATTTTCCTGGAAAATATGTTAAGGAATATCCTTTCCAGGGTAATGACTTGTATATAAGGCAAAATAAATAACCAAAAACAAAAATACTCCTCCACACCTTGGACTAAGTTCACATGTAGCGTTTTTGATGCGTTTTTGAACTTTTGCATTGCTTTCAACCAAGACAAATGCATTCACTGGTAAATGTCATTTTAACATTTTACAACCTTATCTGGCCATGTGGTGTGTGACACATCATCAGACACATCCTGTTTCATTTATTATGGAGGGACTCTGAAAGTCATAAAGCCTATTTTTATAGGGCCTTCAGGCGGCCCTTACTATTCTTACCAGGGCCAGCAGTCGGCACTCGCTAATGTTAGAGAGCCATCTGCAGTCTATACTTTGTTGTTCCCATTATTAATGAGTGGATCTCCTACACTGTTATTGCATATGCAGTGACTGGAAAAAATTTGGAGGCACTCCAATGCCCCTTGCAAGAGACGTAGAGAACAGAGAGACTCCTAGAAACAATGTTCTTATAATTAGGAAGTGGATCTCCTATAGTGTATGCCTATGTAGTAAAGCAACGGCTGCAAAAATTTGCAAGAGACGTAGAGGGCCTCATGAAAAAATGTTCCCATTATTACTAAGTGGGTCTCACATAGTGTTTGCCTATGCAGTGAATGCATAGTGAATTCACAGTGAATCTTTGATGTCTTCCTTGGTCTACCAGTATGTTTGCCTTTAACAACCTTCCCATGTTGTTTGTATTTGGTCCAGATTTTAGACACAGCTGACTGTGAACAACCAACATCTTTTGCAACATTGCGTGATGATTTACCTTCTTTTAAGAGTTTGATAATCCTCTCCTTTGTTTCAATTGACATCTCTCGTGTTGTAGCCATGATTCATGTCAGTCCACTTGGTGCAACAGCTCTCCAAGGTGTGATCACTCCTTTTTAGATGCAGACTAATGAGCAGATCTAATTTGATGCAGGTGTTAGTTTTGGAAATGAAAATTTACAGGGTGATTCCATAATTTTTTCCCTCTGCTTGGTCTGAAAAAAATTACCCTTACTGACTACCACATTTTTAATCTTGATTTCTTTTAGTGTTTCTTAAAGCCCTAAAGTTGCCATTTGAAATGACTTTAGTTTTGTGCCATGTCTGTGATCTGCTTTTTTTCAACAACATTAAACAACTGAATGAACATCCTCCGAGCCAGGTGATTCCATAATTTTTGCCAGGGGTTGTATATATAAGACAAACAGAAAAAGAAGGATGCTTGGGCCGCTGTTTTGAGGGAAATCTATCCCCAGTGGGTGCACGTGGAACCAGATGCCCAAGAGGAAATTAGTAAGTTTTGATTTTTGCATTTATTTGTACAATATTTTTATATATATTTGTAATTTCATTTTTGTAGTTAAAGCAGTACATAAATTGTTTTTAGTTTTGTTATTGCAGTGGCTGATATCAAAAATAGGTGGCCATCGGTCACCGACCGCCTGGTGAAGTATCACCAGTCTGTGAAAAGTGGCTCATCGCCACGGAAACGAAAGGTGCCATTTGCAGACTAGCTGGCCTTCATGTTAAGCAGCAGGAGTTTGCGGAGGTAATTTCCCAATAAGTATTATTAATCGAAATTTTTACAAAACTGTTGTATTAACATGCCTTCTTTTTTACCTTTTCTTTTTATACAGAACTTTAGGCAATATTAGGGCCCCAACACTAGGTCCACAAGAGGAGACAAGCACAGACCAGGGACCAGAGGAATCAGAGGACTTCCTTATAGTTTCCTCTCCTGATTAATATGGTGGTCCGTCAACTTCAACCGCTGGTTTGGCCACTGCCGGTTGTCCTGCCGCTTCATCAAGTCCTGCAGATGTCGTGCCGGGTTCGGGTACTGCTACTCCTACTACAGGCACTGCTGGTAGCTCTACTGGTGATGCGTCGAGGCCTACTGGGAGGGGGGCTGGTTCTGCTTGTCCCGTGGCATCAAGAAGGGCGGCAACAAAAAAGGCTAAAAGCCACAAGGGTGTTACTAGTGTGCTTGAAGCCCTCACTAATCACACCCTCAATCTTGTGAACAGGACAACACAAGAAGATGACCTGGATAAATTTGCCTTGTCCATAGCTGGCCGCCTCAGGTCCATGCCACGGGACAAGCAGAACCTGTACATGACTGCAGCCAATGCTCTGGTCATGGCAATTGATGGGACATCAGCAATGCCCTCGCCCCAGCCCTACTTACTGCAATATTTAATATTTTCAATCCCAGTGGGCCTCCACCACCACCAGCAGCTGCAACCCAGCATTTTGGGCAGGTTGCAGCATACTGGTCTGAATCTTTTGAGCTGCAAGCTACTTACGGTCGCCAACCAGCCCCTGGAGCATCATCGCTTCATCAAGGACCATCTCCGAACAGCAGCTTGTCTCAGGAAATTTTTCCTGGTTACGGCTATGACCTAGAATATCATAATTTTTAGTTACGTTATTTACCCCTGTCATCATTTTTGGACCATAACAAATAGAGACAGCACATGTAGGTCATTAGATACACAATTTTTTAGAGAATGACACAATGCACTAACAAACACCTTTTCTTATGGTCACCTATACCAGGCTTCAGGCATAGGGGTCTGTAAGAAAAGGTGTTTAGTTTTATATAATGAAACAACCTACAGGTGCTGCCCGCATTTTATGGCCCTAAACTGATGACAGGTCTGCCATACACAATTTATGGTATATTCAAAAGTTATGGGCAATGTCTGTCTGAAAAATTTCTTTAAAAGTTTGTTGTTGTTTTTTGTTAAAAAAATTGAAACAGTTGATATATATTATGTATAAAAAAAAAAGTTATTTAAACTATTTGTGTTCATTTTACTTTTCAATTGTATGCTTCGAGTATATGTGGTTGGATTGGGTTATAACAGAAAAAGTGGTCCCCTGATCTGCGCAGACCAGAGCGCAGGTCAGGGAGGTCAGGGGAACGATAAATTTTGAAAGTTATTCAGCTACTCTACGTGTGTGGTCAGCTGTATCCAGTTGTTTTTAAATTATAACTATACTTGGATATTTGTTTGGACAACAAAGTTTGGGATGGATACTACTCTCAACATTGTTCTTTGCTAATTCTGCTCTTAGCACAAGCAGATGACAATGGTGAGTGATGACTTTAGCAGCCAGTACTTGGGAAGAGCACTCTAGTAGTAATGCCAATTCCCAGCCACTGATACGTATGTGTTGTTCACACACACGTATTTGAAAAATATCAACACGGACACGGATATCTCATGTGTTTTTAAAATTTTTGTGACAAGTACATGAAATATCTTGACGTGTGATGCACTGCTAAGCCATCTTGTCACCACAACTTGTGACTGAGCATAATCAGAGGTAGGGGTCCCAATGTAAGTATATGATAGCTTAGTTCTCGCCTTGTTGGGCCTGTCATAAACTTACATACACTTTTGCATTGACGTATGGTCCTACAACAAGACGTAGAAGGTGAAAATTCAAGAAATATTGGAGACAAGATTAAAAATAAAGCCTAATTTATTTTGTTTTTCAAAACTTTTTTTGGTCATTTTTGGAAAAAATAAATTGTCTGGAAGTTCTTCTTTTATTGCTCATTAGTAGAGATGAGCGTTGTTCTACTCGAACTGTTCGCCAATCTCAAATTCGAGCTGTTTTGGGCGGTGTTCGAGCCGTTCGGCGAACACGAACAATTTGAGAAAAATTCGGCTGTTCGAGGTTATGTTCGATAACTGTTCGTGCACCAAAATCATAACTGGATTTTTTCTCAGTAATGATGAAAATTAATGTTAATACGCAGTTTGAGTGTACAGCGGGGTGGGGGGAGGGGCAGGGGATGGATCTCTGCAGGAACAATGAAGATCTCCATTTTTTTTTCTCTTTCCCGCATTTGCAGTGGGGAGGTGCAATCTGTCAGCCTATCAGCAGCGCACACACGGAGCGAAGTGCTTTTTTTCACACAAGCAAGGGCATGTGTCATTGGCAGTGTATGTCACATGTCTTTGCCCTATAAGACCAAGCCATTTTCCCCGTCGCCACCATTTTCTCACTGCTGCAGCTGCGTGTTAGACGGCACCGCTGTTGCTGTGTGCGCTATACCTTGTTAATTTCAAGCCAATTTTCGCACAAATCTACAGATAGCTTGGGAGTAGGGAATAGTTGTGATTGCAGTCCTTTTAAGGGCTAGGTTACAGCATTTCCTACGACTTTTATCAGGCAGGTCTGTGCTCTTAAATAGATAGATTGTGGGAGTAAAGACTAATTGTAATTGGAGTCCTTTTCAGGACTAGGTTACATCAGTTCCTATCAGTTTTTGCCAGGCAGGTCTGTGCCAGTGCTGTGCAAGTTTTTTTCACAGCATTTGGCTGAATCTAGCAAAGCAAATCCTTTTTGGCCTATTGCAGAGTGTGTTAGTCAGTGGAGTAGCCTATCTGTGTTGCAAGATATACCACCTGTGTATAGAATACCAATTTTTTTACTGCACCTAGTGAAGTAAAATCTTTTGGGCATAGCATCATTCTATTAGTCCATCTATACTGACCTCCATCAGGTTGCAAATTGAATATAATTTTTTTCTGCATCTAACTCTGAAAAAATATTGGGCTTCTAGCTGTGTGTGGGACTTGTTCTATTAATCCATCTATACAGACCTCCATCAGGTTGCAAACTGAATATATTTTTTTCTGCATCTACCTCTGAAAAAATATTGGGCTTCTAGCTGTGTGTGGGACTTGTTCTATTAATCCATCTATACAGACCTCCATCAGGTTGCAAACTGAATATATTTTTTTCTGCATCTAGCTCTGAAAAAATATTGGGCTTCTAGCTGTGTGTGGGACTTGTTCTATTAATCCATCTATACAGACCTCCATCAGGTTGCAAACTGAATATATTTTTTTCTGCATCTACCTCTGAAAAAATATTGGGCTTCTAGCTGTGTGTGGGACTTGTTCTATTAATCCATCTATACAGACCTCCATCAGGTTGCAAATTGAATATATTTTTTTCTGCATCTAGCTCTGAAAAAATATTGGGCTTCTAGCTGTGTGTGGGACTTGTTCTATTAATCCATCTATACAGACCTCCATCAGGTTGCAAACTGAATATATTTTTTTCTGCATCTACCTCTGAAAAAATATTGGGCTTCTAGCTGTGTGTGGGACTTATTCTATTAATCCATCTATACAGACCTCCATCAGGTTGCAAAATGAATATATTTTTTTCTGCATCTAGCTCTGAAAAAATATTGGGCTTCTAGCTGTGTGTGGGACTTGTTCTATTAATCCATCTATACAGACCTCCATCAGGTTGCAAACTGAATATATTTTTTTTCTGCATCTACCTCTGAAAAAATATTGGGTTTCTAGCTGTGTGTGGGACTTGTTGTATTAGTCCATCTATACTGACCTCCATCAGGTTGCAAACTGAATATATTTTTTTCTGCATCTACCTCTGAAAAAATATTGGGCTTCTAGCTGTGTGTGGGACTTGTTCTATTAATCCATCTATACAGACCTCCATCAGGTTGCAAACTGAATATATTTTTTTCTGCATCTACCTCTGAAAAAATATTGGGCTTCTAGCTGTGTGTGGGACTTGTTGTATTAGTCCATCTATACAGACCTCCATCAGGTTGCAAACTGAATATATTTTTTTCTGCATCTACCTCTGAAAAAATATTGGGCTTCTAGCTGTGTGTGGGACTTGTTCTATTAATCCATCTATACAGACTTCCATCAGGTTGCAAACTGAATATATTTTTTTCTGCATCTACCTCTGAAAAAATATTGGGCTTCTAGCTGTGTGTGGGACTTGTTGTATTAGTCCATCTATACTGACCTCCATCAGGTTGCAAACTGAATATATTTTTTTCTGCATCTACCTCTGAAAAAATATTGGGCTTCTAGCTGTGTGTGGGACTTGTTCTATTAATCCATCTATACAGACCTCCATCAGGTTGCAAATTGAATATAATTTTTTTCTGCATCTAACCCAGCCAATTGTTTTGGCCTAATACCACAGTTTGGCCACTCAGCTCTGCTCGGTTCCCATCCATTGTTTTTTTGTGCAAACAACTCCAGAGTTGTGAATTAGTTAACCACCAAAATGAGTGGAAAAAGGCCTGCTGCTGGTGGAAAGGGGAATAGGCGTGTTGGGAAGGGGAAAAAAGGTTGTGTCCGTGGGGTAGGTGTTAAAGCAACAGTAACATCTGCAGAAGATAGACCATCTTCCAGCCAAACTAAAATGTCTACTTCTTTTAGCGGACAATGTGATAAGATCCCTTTCTTACGGCCACGCCAATCGCTACAAATTCCAGATGAGGCACAAAAACAGCAGGTGCTTCAACGGATATCAAGTGCTCCTTTAAGTGGGCTCTCCTCCACATCAACTTCAACATCACAAATACTCCAGTCCTCAAAGGTGTCACCCCAATCGCACTTGCTTCCTCACAGCTCCCAAATCTCCAGCTGCCCGTCTGAGTATGAGGTAGAACAGATGGTTTAGTCTGCAGAGCTGTTTACTCATACTATAGCCTGGGAATCAGAGGTCGACTCCAGCGCTTCTGTGAATCCAGACGAGGAAATGATCTGCACTGATGCCCAGAATCTTTATGAGTCGGATCCAGGACCAGACGCAGAAGGTTCTGACCATAATGTAGACCCTCATTCCCAAACTGTAACTCCTGTTGGTGGAGACAATGAGGAAGACGATGATAAGACTCAAATACCTGATTGGAGCGACAACTTTAGTTTTTTGTCAGGGCAGGAACAGGTTGGCTCTGAGGACGACGGGTGTGATAACGCACAGGGTGATGATGATGAGGTTGGAGATCCCACTTACTGTCAACCCACAGTCAGCCAAGAGATGAAGTCAGCAGAGGAGGTGGAGGAAGATGCTAGTGACGACGAGGTCAGGTTGCGCCTTCCTGGACAGAGACGTAGTACTGGAAGCACGTCAACAACTGCATCCTCAAACACAACTCTGCCTCTCACCACAAGTCGTGGTGGCTCTTCAGGTCGCATGGGTGCTAAACCTTGCATAGCCTGGGCATTTTTTCAGATCGATAAAGATGACCCAACTCGTGTTATCTGTAACATTTGTCAGCAAAAGCTAAGTAGAGGCCAAAAAATACATAGTTTGAGTACTTCATGCATGAACCGGCACATGGACATGAAGCATAAGTTGCAGTGGGAAGCTTAGTGTGCTACAATGCGGCCTAGCCGGCCGGGCCAACCACCGTCTGCCATATCTTGTGCATCCGCGGCCTCTTCATCCTCTGTGACTGGGGGGACAGCAGTCACACCTGTTTTGGGGCGCAGACCTGCCACCTCTTTACCCGCAACAGCCAGCGTGATTGGCAGGTCATCATTTTCTTTGGAGGTGGTAACACCAGCTGGTGTTGAGCGCTGTCCGACATCGATAGCACCACCTTTGGATCAAGGCAACCTAACATGTCCGCCTGCATCTTCCTCACAGACCGGCAGTTTGCCGGGGACACCCTTATCAACCCCGTCTAAGCACAATAGCCAGCCCTCGGTCCCTCAGATGTGGACAAGTAAAAGACCATTTCCTCCTAGCCATGAGAAAGCTAAGAGGTTGAATTTCACCATCTGCAAGCTCTTGGCTACAGAAATGCTGCCTTTCCGCCTGGTGGACACAGAGGATTTTCGAGACCTTATGTCCGTCGCATTGCACAAGTACCAGATGCCCAGTCGGCACTACTTCTCAAAGAAAGGTGTGCCTGCGCTCCACCAGCATGTCGCACACAACATCACCGCTTCTTTGAGAAACTCTGTGTGTGACAGGGTGCATTTCACCACAGACACTTGGACGAGTAGGCATGGACAGGGGCGTTACATGTCGCTGACTGGGCACTGGGTAACTATGGTGACAGCAGGACAAGGGGCTGCTGTCCAAGTCTTGCCGTCCCCACGAGTTGTGCGTCAATCCTCTTTATGTCAAAGTTCCTCCACTGCTTCTGCCTCCTCAACCTCCTCTCGGTCTTCCACCTGCACCCAAAGCCTGTCTGGTCATGCCACAAGCTTTCTAACTGCGCAGAAGGGATCCTGCACACCTCCTTACTATGCTGGCAGTAGGGCTCAACGTCATCAGGCGGTTTTTACATTGAAATGTCTGGGAAATGTGAGTCACACAGCTGAGGAGTTGTGGTCAGCTCTGGAGAACCAATTTCATGAATGGTTGTCTCCACTGGACCTGAAACCAGGGAAGGCCGTGTGCGACAATGCTGCAAACCTGGGTGCGGCCCTTCGCCGGGGCAATGTCACACACGTGCCTTGTATGGCTCACGTGTTGAACCTGGTTGTCCAGCAATTTTTAGCCCACTATCCCAGACTAGATGGCCTTCTGCAGAGGGCATGGTCGCTGTGTGCTCACTTCCGCCGTTCGCATCCCGCAGCTCAGCGACTTACATCTCTACAGAAGTCGTTGGGCCTGCCACTTCACCGGCTAAAATGCGATGTGCCTACCCGGTGGAATTCAACTCTGCACATGTTGCAGCGACTGTGGCAGCACAGACAAGCCCTGGTGCAATACGTTCTAACGTATAGCCTGGGCCAACGAGATTCAGAGGTGGGGCAAATCACGCTGGAGGAGTGGTCTCAGATCAGGGACCTATGCACCCTTCTGCACAGTTTTGAAATGGCGACGAAGATGTTTAGTGCTGACGATGCCATTATCAGCATGACTATTCCGGTGATTTACATGCTGGAGCACATGTTAAACATAATTCGGAGTCAGGTGGTGGCACAAGAGGAGGTGGAGGAAGTAGAGGAGGAGGAGTTGTATGCGGAAGGGCTAACATCTGCAAGGTCCAGACGGTCGGCAGCACCAAGGCGGCAGGCATGTGAGGGTGGGGGAGATGGTTTTACCAGGGCACATGGTAGCAGCCAAACTAGTGAGGAAGGTGCAGGAGCCCAGGAAGAAGTGGAGGACGAACTGATGGAAGACTCATTAGATGAGGGAGACCTTGATCACATTTCTGTTGTGCGAGGTTGGGGGGAGAGGACAGAGGAAGGAAGCATGATTGTTACCTCGCCACCAACACAACAGGGACTTGGTTCTCCTGGATGCGCAACACACATGAGTGCCTTCTTGCTGCACTACCTGCAACATGACCCTCGAATTGTGAGAATTAGAAATAATCCTGACTACTGGGTTGCCACACTGTTAGATCCCCGGTACAAAAGTAAATTTGCAGAAATGATTCCTGCCATAGAAAGGGATGCACGCATGCAGGAGTATCAGCAGAGACTGTTGCAGAATCTTACATGTGCTTTTCCACAAAATACCAGTGGTGCACGTAGTGAATCTCACAGTTCCAACTTGCCAACCGTGGGACCGTCAAGTGTTCAGCACTCAAACCGTAACAGAACCACAGTATCTGCTGGTAACATCAATTTTGCGGAATCATTTCACCACTTTTTTAGCCCATCCTTTGCAAGGCCACAGGAGACAAGAAGTCTGACACATAGTCAACGCCTAGAGACGATGGTACAGGAGTATCTCCAAGTAAACATTGAAGCCACGACTGTGTCACTGGACCCTTGCTCTTTTTGGGCTTCCAATCTGGATAAATGGCCGGAGCTAGCCACTTACGCCTTGGAGATCTTGTCATGCCCCGCAGCCAGCGTTCTGTCTGAACGTGTGTTCAGCGCTGCTGGTGGTGTGCTGACAGATAAGCGCACGCGGCTCTCCACTGATAATGTAGACAGACTCACGTTCATAAAGATGAACAAATCATGGATCCGAAACGACTTTTCTACCCCTGTGTCATCCTGGGGAGAGTAAAAGCTTGATGATTGGTTAAAATCACCCTACCAACCGTTTTAAGCTTTCAAATTACTAATCATGTTTATCTGTATCTTGGCTGGAAAGTAATTTGGGCTTTGTAGCAGTGTGCAGCACTGATTCTATTAGGCCATCTATAATAAGCTCCACCAGATTTAAAATTACTAATCATGTTTATCTGTATCTTGTCTGGAAAATAATTTGGGCTTTGTAGCAGTGTGCAGCACTGATCCTATTAGGCCATCTATACTAAAGCTTCACCAGATTTAAAATTAATAATAATTTTTAGCTGCTTCTAGCCCGGAAAATAATTTTGGGGCTCCGAGATGCGCAAGACACATAAGTGAATTCTTGCTGCACTACCTGCAGCATGACCCTCATATTGTCAGAATTCGAAGTAATCATGACTACTGGGTTGCCACACTCTTAGATCCCCCAAACTTTTCGATCAACCTTTTCATTTTAATAAAGACCAAAAAAATGGTCATTTTTGAAATTATAAGCATTAGCAGGTTGTTAGAAACTGAAATCAAACAGTTTTCAACTCAAAACTTTATTCTAGGTGATGTTACATTTTCACATAGGACCCCTTGTTCGAAAGGAGCTTCTGAACTCTCTCGTCCATTGAATTTGTCAGGTTTTGGATGGTTTCTGCTTCAATTGTTTTGCATGAGGACAGAATACCCTCCCAGAGCTGTTGCTTAGATGTGAACTGCCTCCCGCCATCATAGACACTCCTTTTAATGATGCTCCAAAGGTTCTGAATGGGGTACAGGTCAGGGGAGCATGGGGGTCACACCATAAGTTTGTCCCCTTTTATGCCCATATCAGCCAGAGATGCAGATGTTTTATGTGCAGCATGAGATGGTGCATTATCATGCAGAAAAATGATCTTGCTGTGAAATACACGGTTCTTCTTCTTGAACCATGGCAGGAAGTGCTGTTTGAGAAAATCCACATACATTATGGAGTTCATCTTTAGCGCCTTCAGGGATCCTAAAGGGGCCGACAATCTCTCTCCCCATGATTCCAGCCCAAAACATTACTCCACCTCCTCCTTGTTGGCGCTGTAGCTGTGTTTGCGTGGGGTGTCCATCAACCAGCCATCCTCCACTCCATCCATCTGGACCATCGAGCGCTGCACGGCACTCATCCGTGAACAAAACAGTTTTGAAATCAGTCTTCATGTAATGTTTGGCCCACTGGAGCCGTTTCTGCTTGTGTGAAGTGGATAGAGGAGGTCAACAGGATGGCATATGCACAGCTGCAAACCTCTGAAGGACCCTGCATCTTGTTGTTCGGGGGACGTTGGAGGCACAAGCAGCTTCAAAAACTTGTCTGCTGCTATGACAAGGCTTTTTTGCCGCTGCTCTTTCAACCTGACGTAATTGCCTGTAGGAAAGAGTCCTCAATTTGCCCTTATCAGCACGCACACGTGTGTACTGTGAATCAGCTACATACTTCTTGATTGCCAAGACACTTCATCCTGATCATCGCACAATGTTGATTGTAGTCATGCCTTGACCTAAACACTCCACAATTTGTTGCTTCTCAGCAGCCGACACATCCTTTTTCTTTCCCATTTTGGCAGAAAATGTAGGCTGCTTAATAATGTGAGACAACCTTCTTAAGTAGTCTTGCCTTTCATTGGACACACCTGCCAAACTAATTAGCACAGGTGTCTGCAATTGCTTACAGTGATATAAAGAGCCCTGACACACATCACCATCAATGAGTTTAACTGACAAACAAACAAATTCTTCCCTTATCACTCCTAAACACTTTTTGCATAATAATTTGGAACGCAGTGTACATGTGCTTTTCCACAAAACACCAGTGGTTCACGTAGTGAATCTTACAGTTCTAACTTGCCAACCGTGGTCTGTATGGAGTTGTTCAATAAAGGGCCCAAAATTAAGATAACATAGATGGGAGAGGTCTCTATGAATAGGAATTTCTAAGTATTTGATACCCTGTGAGGGCCAGGCAAAGGGAAAGTTGGACTGGATGGAATCCTATATGGATTTGGGGAGGGAGACATCAAGGGCCTCAGACTTCGCTGCATTGATTTTAAAATTTGACCATGTAACAAAGTGATCTATTTCAGCCATAACAGCATGGATGGATATATGTGATTGAGTGATATATACTAGGACATCATCAGCAAATAGAGAGCACTTGTACTCGGTGCCTCCCACCTCAATCCACCTAATATTGGGGTTATGGCGAATTGATGAGAGCAGGTGCTCCGTCACTAGGATGTATAAGAGAGGGGACAGAGGACATCCCTGCCTTGTCCCATTGGTGATTGTGAAAGGTGATGAAAATGTTCTGATGCACCCCCTGGGCCTTGGGACACCCGGAGCCGGACCCTTTTTGGTGGATGCTGGTGGTTGTAGTCTTCGTGGCGGCGACCCGGTTCCGTGGCTCAGGGTGGTCAAACCAGTGGCGGAACTATTTATGTGGTTTTGATGTTTAAATGTCCGACTACGCCACCCGTGGATTGCGGTCAGAGTGAGCCGCCGCTGCAGGGCAGACCGCTGAGGCTGGTGTTGTGTGTGCAGCAGAGCGTAGCATAACTCCCCACGGGAGGAGTATAGCCTCAGGGCAGTGTATGCGGAGGATGGGGGTGATGGTGCAGGGCAGCAGCAGTAACGACACGGAGTCAGTGATGCAGTCCAGGGCCTTTACTCACAGTTTTTATTATCCAGACCACGTCTGCAGGTAACGGCTGCCCACGTCATACTTTGCTCACCAGGTGAGGGGCTCAGACAACTCCCAGATAACTTTGGAGCGCTTCACAGGACCCCCTTTGTGTGTCCTTTGTCTGGCCTTTCTTACCAACACTTCTGTCCGGCTGCCTCGGGCCTCCTCTTGGTAAACTTGGCACCAGTTTCCCTGACCCTATGTGGTGCCTTCCTAGCGGGTGTAGCGAGGGGCTGCGCCACATAAAATGTCACAGCCTCCGGTTTCTAGCTGAGGGTCGTTTCCTGCCTCCACTAGTTTCGGGGACCGGTCTCCCCCTTTGGCCTGACCCCTCCACACAGGTGGATTCGGGCGTGCGGTGGCGACTCACCCGTCCGCACCCCTGGGATCCCTTCATTCCTCGTTTCTGGAGCCTTCTCCACTCCTCTTCCTTCCTTCTCCCTCTTCCAGGCCTGGGCCTCTGTTACTAGGCCCGCCTCCGGAGCAGAGCTCATGCAGAGCCCCTGCTCCCTGCCACTTCTGCTCAGACTTCTCTGCACTGAACTAAGATGGTGCCCACCTTTTATACTCCCTTCTCAATGCACCCAGGAACTGCTTCCTCCCTGCTCCTGCACTACAGGGTTCCCCTTCCTCAGTGTTCCCTCCCCCCACTCCAGCCAGGGACAGGGACTGTCGTGCCCATCTCAGAGGCATATTGGTCGCCCTGCCCCACGGCAATGTGGTGTAATGCATGCAGGTGTCGGGTCCTGATCCACACTCCATCCTTACCTGAGAGTGAGATATCACACCTCTGGGTGAGGTGCAATACCTCTGTAGCAACCGAGCCCTCAGGGTGCTACAGTTCCATTTATCTTCAGCCTAGGTGACGTATTGTGATACAGGGCCGTGATTTTGGCTATAAAAGGGTCCCCTAGACCCCTACCCCAAGCTTTTTAAGAGAATCATATATGGCGTGCCAGGAGACTCTATGGAATGCTTTCTCAGCATCCAACGAGAGTATCTAATTACAAATTTTTAACTGCATCTAGCCCAGGAAATACTTTGTGCCTAGTAGCAGTGTCTGCTAGTCAGCGGATTATCCCGGCTGTTAAGCAAGCTACACCATCTGTAGTTTAGACACTTAATTTTTTCAAAGGAAATGCTTCGGGACCATGGGATACTCAGTGAAGAGCATCAGGAGGCACCCCAAGGCATAGGGGCTGGGACTGGCAGTAGGATGCCTTGCGGTGGACAGCCGAGCTCGATCCTTATAAAAGCTTTTTAACTGCAGCAGCTTTAGTGGACGCTACTGGAGCTGGAATTATGCGGCTGCTGGCATGAGACTTGCCCTCCAATAGATCCTTGTAAATGGATTTAAAGTGTATTCATTCAAATTAGAGAGACAATTTAAATTAAAAAGCTTAGAGCTGCCTCCACCACAGGGGGGCTCGTTCGACCCACCAGCGGACAGGCACCAGTATTGGGAGAGGGGGGCTGGCCATCAGGGTTCACCGCGGCTCTGGCACAAACCCGGCGACACGGAGGTGGCACGGGCAGGAGCGGACTGGCCGTGTCGGCTTCTCACTTTTTGGATTTTAGAAGGGCATGACATGCCTATATCTGTGTCTCCCCCTCCTTTTACTCCTCCACCTCTTTTATTTTCGCATGACTATATGTACTTGTCACTTTTCCATGTGTTAGTTATGTCTTCTGAGCAGTTTGTCAGCTTTTGGACACCTTTGAAGGTGTTTTCTATGTGTTTCTATGTGTTTTTGTTTGCCTGCCATTGGTTTTAACAGTGTTCGAAGGTGTTCGACGAACAGTTCGACGAACAGTTCGGCGAACACACGGGTGTTCGACGAACCGAACCGAACTCGAACACTACGGGGGTGGCTCAACACTACTCATTAGATCTTCTCTGCTGGTCAGGCTGCTTAATACTTGCACAGGAGTATTACATTGCATGGCACCTTCAGGACTCATGAAGTAGTCAGCGAAGGTTTCTCGCACCCTGGCACCAGAGTTGGATTGCCTTCCCTGACCCGAATTGACAACTGGAATTAATTCAGACAGCAGTGACTCCTCATCTAGCTCTGTGCTGTATTCACGAGTATAGTTGTGGAGTCCACAGCATGCCTTAATTACAGTGTCAACGGTCTCCGGATCCAACTGGTTGGCAGTGTGAAAGATCCTCCACTGACTACACATGATTCCGAAGGTGCATTCCGCATATCTGCGTGCACGACTCAGCCGATAATTAAAAATCCTACGCCAGGCATTCAGTGCCTTTCGTGGGTATTGGCGCAGCAGGTTAGTGTTTAAGGGAAATGCCTCATCCGATACCATCACAAAGGGAATTGGATATGTGGAACCCGGCAAAGGTCTTGGGGCTGGGAGCCTTCCAACATCTCCAAGAATTTGCAGCCCAATCTGTGATGATCGAAACACCCGAGAGTCCCCAGTACTGCCATAAACACCAACGTCAATGGCAACAAATTTTAAATGTGCATCAGCCACCGCCATCAGGACCACAGAAAAATATTTCTTATATTTAAAGGAGCGTGATCCTGATCGTGGTGTCTGCTTAACTCTCACATGTTAACCATCAACAGCACCCATGCAGTTGGGGAAATTGGCCACAGTTTGAAAGCCTGCTGCGACCTGCAGCCAAGTCTCCTAGGTTGGGGAAGGCATCACGATGGGCTGCAACTTCTGCCAGATGACGCTACATGTGCACCTCACAATTCTGGAAATGATGGATTTACCAACCCTAAATTGGAGGTGCAGTGATGTATAGCTCTCTCCTGTGGCCAAAAACCTGAAAAGGAAAAATATAAAATTAGAAAAGCCAGAAAAAGAAAAGAAATACAAGCCAACATTATAATTCTCCATTTTTGATTACTATGGAAAAAATTACGGACTGTATTACAAAATACTATTCCAGCACCGATTGCCACTTTTTTTTTTTTATTATTATTTTTTTTGTTTTGGTTACACATTTTGTAGGTGTGTTTTCATCTTTTGTTTGCTCTTGAGTTCACACATATCAATTCTATTCTGTTTTCATTTTGTGGCTGTGTTTGCCTACGATGTTTGCTCTTGAGTACACACATCAGTGACCTTTTCCCTATGATCTAGGTGCATTGTTATATCATGGCCAAGAAAAATTTAGGTGCACAAACAGTAGACGCAGGGGAGCCGTCACCACAGGGTGACTAACAAAACCAGGCACACCTGAAGGGAGGGGTGAGCTGCTGTGCCCATTCATGGGTGGTGGGACTACTGTCATTGTTCCTATGTGATTATTAAAATACAAAACCACACATCTTTAGGGCTCTTTAACACGTCAGTTTCTACGGTATGAGTGGTGACAATTTCCAGACGTACCGGAGACAAGAGACGTAATGATTGTTATTACTTTATTCTTCATTTTTATAGGTGGGGACACACTACTAACCCCTTCATCATGGTCCCTGCTGGTGCTGATCACAGCGCCGGCAGAGAATAATGATGAGGGCAGCTTTCAGCACCGATTCCTGGGATTAGCGATTGTAGTGCTGACTCACAGAAGTCCGTCCATGTGATCCAGGTGCAGCACACCTAACACACACAACTACAACACGGAAAACACACACATATACATACGGAAACATTCAACTTACCGCAAGGTGATGAGCAGCCTTTCCTTAGCAGAGATGGCCCTTCGCATTATGGTGTCACTGTAGTCCAGGTCAGGAGAAATAAGGCTTAGCAGCCGATCAAACGCAACACAGCAATGGTCAGATGGCAAAACTGCTGAAATTTTTCTGGAAAACTTTATTAAACAGAAGCAGACAAAGAAAGATACACACAGATTAAAATAAAAATTTTTAACATAGCATACCAACAATAAATTGTTAAAAAAAAAAATGGTACACACGGGTGACAATATACTTTTTTCCCATATATCTTACCTCCTTAAATCCTGGTAAAGAACATTGAAGTGGTCCTCGTCCGCCCGCTCCTGTAAGATAGGGTTCACCCACATCTTTTTGGGTCTTCTTCTCCTCCTTAACCGCTCCTATGGAACAATAATAGGTTAGTACACACTACATAAAAATAATGTAACCCAAAAAAAATCTACTTTAAATTTATTACCTGCTCACTGTAGTAGTGCAGGAGATTTATGGCAGTCAGCAGCAAAAGGTGCATGCATGGTCTGCTGAGACTCAGGGGCTGCAGTTCATGTGGCATCCTGTCTATTGCAAAAACAAAATGGTGAAAAGGGGTTGAACAAGGAAATGACATCAGCAGTTTCACTTTTTTTTTTTTTTCACTAAGTTTGTGTTCAAAAACGCTTGAAATAAGCTTACAAAAACGAATGTAAAATCCGCATGAAAAAACGCATGCGCTTTTCTGGCAAGGGAGATGCAGAAATGCTCAGGAAAATTTCTGCTTCATTTCTGCATCGTGGGCACATAGCCTAACGCACTGCAACAAAATTTCAATGGAGGCCAGAAATGGCAGAATTTTAAGTGCACTGATATGTGATCCGTGTGACGGACAAACCACAGTTTTAAATAGATGGATTTTTAGCGCTGTAATATGTAAGGGACCTGGCTGTATTCTGCAGTGCCAACAAGCAAATGGAGCAGAAAAACGGTGTTCTCTGGATTGCTTTTTAAGCAAATAATCAGGATTAAGATCCAAAAAAAATTATTCCTGGCCCCTGATACCTGCGCCTATTTCCAGAAATATCTGTAAAAGCACCAGCAGCAGACAGAACTGGAATGGACCCTCTTGCTATATGCACTGCAGTCTGCCACATGCACTGCCTGCCTGTCACTGATATCTACAATGGGTACGGAAAGTATTCAGACCCCTTTAAATTTTTCACTCTGTTTTATTGCAGCCATTTAGTCAATTCTAAAAAGTTAATATTTTTTTCTCATTAAAGTACACTCTGTACCCCATCTTGACTGAATAAAAAGAGAAATGTAGAAATTTTTGCAAATTTATTTAAAAAACAAAAACTGAAATATCACATGGTCATAAGTATTCAGACCCTTTGCTCAGACACTCATATTTAAGTCACATGGTGTCCATTTCCTTGTGATCCTCCTTGAGATGGTTCTACTCCTTCATTGGAGTCCAGCTGTGTTTAATTAAACTGATAGGACTTGATTTGGAAAGGCACACACCTGTCTATATAGGACCTCACAGCTCACAGTGCATGTCAGACCAAATGATAATCATGAGCTCAAAGGAACTGCCCAAGGAGCTCAGAGACAGAATTGTGGCAAGGCACAGATCTGGCCAAGGTTACAAAAGAATTTCTGCAGTACTCAAGGTTCCTAAGAGCACAGTGGCCTCCATAATCCTTAAATGGAAGAAGTCTGGGACCACCAGAAGTCTTCCTAGACCTGGCTTTCCAGCCAAACTGAGCAATCATGGGAAAAGAGCCTTGCTGAGAGAGGTAAAGAAGAACCTCAAGATCACTGTGGCTGAGCTCCAGAGATGCAGTAGGGAGATGGGAGAAAGTTCCACAAAGTCAACTATCACTGCAGCTCTCCACCAGTCGGGCCTTTATAGCAAAGTGGCTCGATGGAATCCTCTACTCAGTGCAAGACATATGAAAGCCTGCATAGAGTTTGCTCAAAAACACATGAAGGACTCCCAGACTATGAGAAATACGATTCTCTGGTCTGATGAGACGAAGATAGAACTTTTTGGTGATAATTCTAAGCGGTATGTGTGGAGAAAACCAGGCATTGCTCATCACCTGCCCAATACAATCCCAACATTGAAACATGGTGGTGGCAGCATCATGCTATGGGGGTGTTTTTCAGCTGCAGGGACAGGACGACTGGTTGCAATTGAAGGAAACATGAATGCGGCCAAGTACAGAGATATCCTGGATGAAAACCTCTTCCACAGTGCTCTGGACTTCAGATTTGGCCAAAGGTTCACCAGCCAACAAGACAATGACCCTAAGCACACAGCTAAAATAACAAAGGAGTGGCTTCAGAACAACTCTGTGACCATTCTTGACTGGCCCAGCCAGAGCCCTGACCTAAACCCAATTGAGCATCTCTGGAGAGACCTGAAAATGGCTCTCCACCAACATTCACCATCCAACCTGACGGAACTGGAGAGGATCTGCAAGGAAGAATGGCAGAGGATCCCCAAATCCAGGTGTGAAAAACTTGTTGCATCATTCCCAAGAAGACTCATGGCTGTAATAGCTCAAAAGGGTGCTTCTACTCAATACTGAGCAAAGGGTCTGAATACTTATGATCATGTGATATTTCAGTTTTTCTTTTTCAATAAATTTGCAAAAATTTCTACATTTCTGTTTTTTTTCAGTCAAGATGGGGTGCAGAGTGTACTTTAATGAGAAAAAAAATGAATGAACTTTTTAGAATTTACCAAATGGCTGCAATGAAAGAAAGAGTGAAAAATTTAAAGGGGTCTGAATACTTTCCGTACCCACTGTATGCAGCTGGATTAATCCTCATAAGGACTGTTACTTGAGATGGATATGTGTCTCTAATATATTTTGGCACCCCTACACTAAAAAACAACCGCATCTCTCCCTATCTCAGCAGCACCTCTCCCTACACTGCCTGATTCCAGAGTAGACTGTGACGAGCATGGCGGCAACAGGTCTGATTATAGACCTGTTGAATCTGTGCGGCCAGCCAATCACTGTAATGCCACAACCAATATGGCTGCGGCATTACAGTGAGTGGCAGGCAATCCCTGTATGTTCTAAAGAGAGCCAAACATGCAGGGAGGGGACCCGAGCTCCCGCCGAGCAACCCCGGAAATACTCGGCGAGCGCCGAGCAGTGAGATGCTCGGGCGAGCATCGAGCAGTAGCGAGCATGCTCGCTCATTACTAGTAGTCATACACATAATAACAATCTGTTGTTACCTGCTTATACAAAAAGTCTAATGTTTCAAGAAATTTAACAATGTATTTTCTGCTTCAGCAAAGAATTAAAGCACTACTGTTCTTGGTCAGCTGTTCCTGATGCATGACAACTGTGAACCAATCCCCACAACAAATGTTACATTTGTGGTCAAACCAATCCCCAGAATGTCATCAATTGCATATATTGCAGAATCTGCTGTTAGGACAGGACAGGAAAAAGAATGCCCACCCTGAATGGTATGTCCCAGATAGCTAAGGACCTATCCCTTTGGTGTACAATGTCTGTTAGGAAGGGACAAGGGTTATTAGACAGGCATGAAGAAATAAAGGAGAAATGTTAGAGTAAGAAAGGTGTTAATAACCTTCATGCCTGTCAATTCTCATGAGAACACACTGAAACAAAGACTAACTGAGGGGGTGACTAAGCAGGGTGGATGTAGGGAGTGTCCTTACTTATTTTGCAGCTATATAGTCTGCTATTTGGTATTATCTAAGAAAGCATTTATGAACGGTGAGCCTGTATTCATGAAAGGTGTAAGTAAACAGAAGCCTCAGATTTTCTTTGGAGAACTTTTAAAATCACATGCCTGTATATTTCTTTGATTCTCTATGGTGCCGTTAAATGAATCCCAGAAAGTTTTAAGTTTGAGTTACAACTGCTCCAACATTTACATTAACAAAAAAAATCTACTTATTAATAAATATATATTATAGTCTTTTAGAATTTAAATATTTTTTTTAGAGTAATCACATTTATCATAAGCATTCACTGGTTTATTCAATCTGTCAATCATACATTCAGTCACTCATTTGTAACCTCAAAACAACATATTCTGATGGATTCTACAAACAGTTAACAATTTTTATTATTGATTTTGGATGATGGTAGCTCCAGATTTGTATTCATCAAAGCATTCTTCCTACACTATATGGTTGTCCATCCAAGCCATCAGATGGAATTTCTGCCCACAGAGATCTCATCCTACGCATGTGTCCCTTGTGTACCAAAAAGCTGTTCCTGCTTTTATCCAAATCAAGAATTAAAGCTCAGTTAGCTATCACATTGTTTTTTTAACCCTTGTCAGTTAGTATAGAAATTAGATAGAAATGAAAGAATGCACTTTGTACACATGTAAAGATTTTTTATGCACAAAATAGCCAAAGATCAATTTTAAAAAAAGGCATATTATCATTTAAGCTTATGAAAATAAAATGACATTTTATTCTAAGTATTAACTCCATATTCAAGACATTTTGCCATTTAAAGGCTTCATCTACAGTGGTGGCCAAAAGTATTGGCACCCCTGCAATTCTGTCAGATAATACTCAGTTTCTTCCTGAAAACGATTGCAATCACAAATTCTTTGGTATTATTATCCTCATTTAATTTGCTTGCAAGGAAAAAACACAAAAGAGAATCAAGCAAAAATCAAATCATGGATCATTTCACACAAAACTCCAAAAATGGGCCAGACAAAAGTATTGGCACCCTCAGCCTAATACTTGGTTGCACAACCTTTAGCCAAAATAACTGCGAACAACCGCTTCCGGTAACCATCAATGAGTTTCTTACAATGCTCTGCTGGAATTGTAGACCATTCTTCTTTGGCAAACTGCTCCAGGTCCCTGATATTTGAAGGGTGCCTTCTCCAAACTGCCATTTTGAGATTTCTCCACAGGTGTTCTATGGGATTCAGGTCTGGACTCATTGCTGGCCACCTTAGAAGTCTCCAGTGCTTTCTCTCAAACCATTTTATAGTGCTTTTGGAAGTGTGTTTTGGGTCATTGTCCTGCTGGAAGACCCATGACCTCTGAGGGAGACCCAGCTTTCTCACACTGGGCCCTACATTATGCTGCAAAATTTGTTGGTAGTCTTCAGACTTCATAATGCCATGCACACGGTCAAGTAGTCCAGTGCCAGAGGCAGCAAAGCAACCCCAAAACATCAGGGAACCTCCGCCATGTTTGACTGTAGGGACCGTGTTCTTTTCTTTGAAAGCCTCTTTTTTTTCCTGTACACTCTATGTTGATGCTTTTTCCCAAAAAGCTCTACTTTTGTCTCATCTGACCAGAGAACATTCTTCCAAAACGTTTTTGGCTTTCTCAGGTAAGTTTTGGCAAACTCCAGCCTGGCTTTTTTATGTCTTGGGGTAAGAAGTGGGGTCTTCCTGGGTATCCTACCATACAGTCCCTTTTCATTCAGACGCCGATGGATAGTACGGGTTGACACTGTTATACCCTCGGACTGCAGGGCAGCTTGAACTTGTTTGGATGTTAGTCGAGGTTCTTTATCCACCATCCGCACAATCTTGCGTTGAAATCTCTCGTCAATTTTTCTTTTCCGTCCACATCTAGGGAGGTTAGCCACAGTGCCATGGGCTTTAAACTTCTTGATGACACTGCGCACGGAAGACACAGGAACATTCAGATCTTTGGAGATGGACTTGTAGCCTTGAGATTGCTCATGCTTCCTCACAATTTGGTTTCTCAAGTCCTCAGACAGTTCTTTGGTCTTCTTTCTTTTCTCCATGCTCAATGTGGTACACACAGGGACACAGGACAGAGGTTGAGTCATCTTTAATCCATGTTAACTGGCTGCAAGTGTGATTTAGTTATTGCCAACACCTGTTAGGTGCCACAGGTACGTTACAGGTGCTGTTAATTGCACGAATTAGAGAAGCATCACATGATTTTTCAAACAGTGCCAATACTTTTGTCCACCCCCTTTTTTAGGTTTGGTGTGGAATTGTATCCAATTGGCTTTAGGACAATTCTTTTTGTGTTTTTTCATTGAAGACAAATTAAATGAAGATAATAATACCAAAGAATTTGTGATTGCAATCATTTTCAGGAAGAAACTGAGTATTATCTGACAGAATTGCAGGGGTGCCAATACTTTTGGCCACCACTGTATGTATCATGATGAGAGGAGAATACATTAGTCAAATTCAAGCAAAGTTCAGATTACAAATAAAAATGATCTGCTTAATTTGCTAAGTTTGTGCTTTTACATTATCTATGCCACTAATGTACAGTAGAAGGCCTGCATCATCAATGATCTAAATACTAATGCACCTTGTTTCATAATGGGTAGGAGAATAGTGTACACTGAAATAATTCAACTAAGCCAAAAGAGCTTCTGAAGTCGCCAGGAACACCTAGTCACCTGATATCTCCCAATATGTGCTTACCATCCAAGTCTGTAATATAATGCAAGCTTATCAGTATAAAATGAGGATGAAGTGCATTCTTTCCTATTCTGGTCACCAGATGGTGCTGCATTGATATAATGCAGCTTTGTCTAGTGGTAGGCAACTAATATGTTTTTAACATAGCATAGTGGTGGCAACTAGCACAACTGTATATTTGTTTTACCATCATTTTTACATATAAAAGTTGTTGAAAAGTATATTATAAGGAAGTTCCACTAAAAAATGATAGCATTTAATTCCTTGGTGGAGTCTTTCAGAATATGTCCAGCCATAGATACTGCATTATGTGAACAATATTTTCAGTTATCCATGCTTCTTTGGAGGCTGATGATTTCACATCATGATATGTGGTAGAACGTTGGGTTTTCTCTCATAGCACAAGGATAAGAATAAGAAACAATTATTCCCCTGAGTTAGAACATTTATTAGAATCATTAGTGTTCTAGCCTTGGAGGGGGCTAAAGATGCATCAAAAGTTCAAAACATCTTTGACTTCCATAATAACTTTGCTTGTAAATTTACTAATATAGTTTAGTGTGTTAATAATATATGATGGTCATATAAAGGTTTAGTGAAGCTGTGAAAGGCAGTCCTCTAAAGGGAATCTGTCAACATGTTTTTGCTGTGTAATTTTACAGCAGCTTGAGGTAAAGATAAAAACCCTGATTCCAGTGATGTATCACTTAGTTTACTGTGTGAAGCAGTTATGATAGAGTCACAATTTGCTCTCCTACAGATGTAGCAGAGTTTAGTTGTTGATCTGTGTAAAACCACACCTGCACCATAGCTTTCTGTGTGCAATGTACCTTCCCATGTAGTTCAATTTTCAGAAAGGGGTCAGTTAATAAAAGCTACTTGAAGTATTACCACATGTGGTACTACTCTGTTTTCACAGCATCGGGGTCTACCAAAATGTCTATCTTCTACTTCTCAATTTACATGCAGAAGAAGATCCTCTTTTATCTGCAGACATGAATGCAGCACCTGAATAATCCTCAGGCATTTATTGGAGTTGTGACATACACAACCCAATCAGGTGAGCAACACCCTCACACCCTAATTTCACTTTTAAAAAATAATATTACTAGTGATGGGCGAGCACTAAAATGCTCGGGTGCTCGATGCTCGGGTCGAGCAAATTGGAATGCTCGGGTGCTCGACCCGAGCAACGAGCCCAATGTAAGTCTATGGGAAACTCAAGCATTTTTCAAGCGGCTCCCCCCGGCGGTCTGCAGAGGGCCTAAAAATTGACCAAATCGATGGGAACAGTGCTCAAATGACATGGGAACAGCATGGGGAAGACCCCTGGAAGCATTTCTGACTCCCTGGTCACTGCTGTCAACAACGTTGTCAAAGTATTAAACCACTTTTACGGACTCACAATAAAACATACAAAAATGGATTTTCCTGGGAAATATGTTAAGGAACATCCTTTCCAGGGTAATGACTTGTATAGAAGGCAAAATAAATAACTAATAACAAAAATGCTCCTCCACACTTTGGGCTATGTTCACACGTAGCGTTTTTTATGCTTTTTTTCACTTTTGCATTGATGTCAACCAAGACAAATGCATTCACTGGGAAATGTCATTTTAACATTTTACAACCTAATCTGGCCATGTGGTGTGTGACACATCATCAGACACATCCGGTTTCATTTATGATGGAGGGACTCTGAAAGTCACAAAGCCTACTTTTATAGGGCCATCAGGCAGCCCTTACTATTCTTAAAGGGCCTGCAGTCGGCCCTCACTATTGTTAGAGAGCCATCAGCCATGCTATGCTTTGTTGTTCCCATTATTAACGAGTGGGACTCCTATACTGTTATTGCATATGCAGTGACTGCAAGGGCTGCCAAAAATTTGGAAGCACTCCAATGCCCCTTGCAAGAGACGTAGAGGTCAGAGAGCCTCCTGAAAACAATGTTCCCATTATTAGGAAGTGGGTCTCTCATTGTGTTTGTCTGTGCAGTGAATGCAAGGGCTGCCAAAAATTGGGAGGCACTCCAATGCCCCTTGGAAGAGACGTAGAGGGCCTCATGAAAAAATGTTCCCATTATTAGGAAGTGGGTCTCCCATAGTGTTGGCCTATGCAGTGAATGCAAGGGCTGCCAAAAATTGTGAGGCACTCCAATGCACCTTCGAAAAAACGTGGAGAAGGGTTTCATAAAAAAAATGTTCCCATTAGAAAGGAGCGGGTCTCCTATACTTGTAATGCCCATGCACTAAGCGTATGGGCTGACAAACATTTACCCCTGGGGGGGTATACATGAACATACTGTATTAAAAAAAAAATTTACGGGCATCATAAACATCCTTTAAAAAAATTATGTGGGTGTTGCATCATAGACCACAGTCACCCTGGTGATATGGTAGTGGAGGATGAGGATGAGGAGAAGGAGGAGGACAAAAGCAAACAGCCAAAATAAGGAAGCATATACCCATGTGTGGGTGTGAAAAGGTGCATGGGAATACACCTCCCAAAAAAAGACACTGGATTTGAGTTTATGTTTATGTTACGCTGCTATCATTCGGTGATGTTGAGAAGTCTGGCCCAATCCAGCCCTTGTTCATTTTTATAAGAGTCAGCCTGTCAGCATTTTCAGTTGACAGGAGGATGCGCTTATCAGTTATAATTCCACTAGCGGCACTAAAAACACGCTCTGATAAAACGCTAGAGGCAGTGCAGGCCAGGACCTCCAAGGCATAGAGAGCCAGTTCATGCCACGTGTCCAGCTTGGATATCCAATAATTATAAGGCACAGAGGAATCACAGAGGACGTTGTTACGGACGGGAAGGTACTCCCTTAGCATCTTCCCAAACTTTGCACTGACGATTGACCATGCTCTCCTCTTCCTCCCTGTCTTCAGGCCATCCACACTGAACAGACAGTATGATAGTTGTGCAGGTAGTACCATCTATAGCGCATGAAACTAGCTCTTGTTCTTCCTCCTCCTCTTCCTCATTATCATCCAATCCACGTTGGGATGAGGTGAGGCTGGGCTGTGTGTAATCACCCTGTATGGTTCCTTGCTCCATCTCATCATGCTCCGCCTGCATTGCATCCTCTTTGATTGTGAGCAGAAAGCGTTTCAGAAGACAGAGAAGCGGGATGCTGACTCTAATTATGGCATCATCGCCACTCACCATCTTGGTGGAGTCCTCAAAGTTTTGGAGGATGGTACATATGTCTGACATCCACGTCCACTCCTGAGGTCTTAAGTGTGGAGTCTGAACTGAATACCGACGGCCTTGTTTATTCTGGTAGTCAACAACAGCCCTCTTCTGCTCATAAATCCTTCCCAACATCTGCAGTGTGGAGTTCCAATGCGTGGGGACTTCACACACCAGTCGGTGAAGTTAAGCACATGGGCCAGGCATGGTATATGTGTGAGCTTGCCTCGCCTCAGATCCGCCACCAGGTTCCATCCATTGTCTCACACCACCATGCCTGGCTGTAGGTTCAAAGGTGTCAGCCACAGATCTGCCTGCTCTTTCAGAGCGGTCCATAACTCTTCAGCATTGTGCGGTTTGTCACCTAAGCATATTAGCTTCAGCACAGCCTGTTGCCGCTTGGCCGAGGCAGTGCTGCAGTGCTTCCAGCTTGTGACTGATGTGGTTATTTTGGAGATGGAGGTTTAAGAGGAGGAGAAGGCTGAGGAGGATGAGGTGCAGGAGCTTTAGATTGTGGGGGCAACCCTGATTGACCTAGGGCCCGCAATCTTCGGCATTGGGAGGATGTGTTCCGTCCCAAGGTCCGACTGGGTCCCGGCTTCCACTATGTTTACCCAGTGTGCCATCAGCGAGATGTACCGTCCCTGCCCACAAGCACTTGTCCACGTGTCCGTGGTTAGGTGGACTTTCCCAGTAACTGCATTGTTGAGGGCATGACTAATGTCGTGGGACACGTGCTTCTGTAATGCGGGGACGGCACACCTGGAGAAATAGTGGCAGCTAGGGACCGAGTACCGAGGGACGACCGCCACCATCAGCTTGCAGAAAGCTTCCGTCTCCACAAGCCTAAAAGGCAACATTTTGAGCGCAAGCAGTCGCGAAATGTGTGAATTTAGTAGTGCGGCCTGTGGGGCGTTGGCTGCGTATTTGCGCTTGCGTTCCAAGGACTGGGGTATGGACAACTAACTGGTGATAGTTGAGAGTTTACAATGACAGGTGCAGGGCAGGAGGCATCTTCTTATGCACTTTGGACAGGGGATTGACTTGCATGCACAACAATGGAAGAAGCAGTGGTTTCACCCGCAGACACTGTTCCTGGACCCTGGGGTTCGGCCCACAAAGTTGGGTGCTTTGCTGCCATGTGCCTGATCATGTTAGTGGTGATCAGGCGGGTAGTTTTGCTACCCCTGCTGATGCTGGGCTGGCAGGTGGTGCAAATGGCCTTTTTGGGGTTATCGGCAGAGTCTTTAAAAAACAACCAGATTGGGGAACACCTAACAGTTGCACTGGCAACTTCCTTTGTGTTGGTGTTACGGGGAACGGTTGCCCGCCTTCTGTCTGCGGCCACCACACTGCTTCTTCCTGCCTGTTGGGGTGCTCTGCCTCCATCCCCCTGTGTGCTGCTGTCCGCGCTCTGCATGTCCTCCAGCCAGGTTGGGTCAGAAACTATATCATCCACCACCTCGTTTTCCACTTCTGCACCCTGGTCCTCCTCCTGACTTTCTGGCAATTGTGTCTCATCATCGTCCACCTCTTGTGACACTTTCCCACTGTCGCCTTTGTATGACCTCGGCTGCTCAAATATTTGGGCATCGCTACATGCGAACTCCTCTTGTCCCACTTCAAGTGGACCAGGCGAGAAGCCCGAATCTATAAATGGAAAAGTGAACAGCTCTTCAGAGTGTCCAAGTGTGGGATCAGTTGTCTACGGGCACTCGGCATGGTGGGAGGAAGGAAGATCAGGGTGAGGAAATGCGGTACAGACTCACGGCTACTGAAATGTGTGGAAGACAGGGTGGTGGCTAAGTGACTGGAAGCATTATCTGCTATCCAACCAATAACCTTTTCACACTGCTCTGTGTTCAACAGTGGTGTTCTGCGGTCCCCTATTAATTGGGACAGGAAGGTCGAGCGAGAAGATGTGGGTGTTTGTTGTGGCAGAATTTCAGCTTGCCCACGGCAAGCACCATCACGATCACGTCCAGTTCCCCGTCCCTTGCCACGTGCCTTGCCCATTTTAAATGGAGGACAATATCTTCCACGCTCACTACAAATGGCTGAATTTGGAGCGAACTTATATGTGATCCGTGTGACGGACAAACCACAGTTTTAAATAGCTGGCCTTTAGGTAACTATTTTTAACAGCGCCGACCTCGTGTCAATCCGTTCACTGACACACTGCAGAAAAATTTCAATGGAGGCCAGAAATGGCAATATTGTCCGTGTGACGGATAAACCACAGTTTTAAATAGCTGGCCTGTAGGTAACTATTTAACAGCGCCGACCTCGTGTCAATAGCTTCACTGGCACACTGAAACTAAATTTTAACGGAGGCCAGAAATGGCAGAATTTTCAGTGCAATTATATGTGATCCGTGTGACGGACAAACCACAGTTTTAAATATCTGGATTTTTAGGAAAGGGCCTGGCTGTATTCTGCAGTGCCAACAAGCAAATGGCCCAGATAAAAAGCAATCCAGAGAATACAGTTTAAGCAAATAATCAGGATTAAGATAAAAAAAAAATATTCCTGGCCCCTGATACCTGGGCCTATTTCTACAAATATCTGTAAAAGCACCAGCAGACAGAACTGGAATGGATCCTCTTGCTATGTGCACTGCAGTCTGCTAAATACCCTGCCTGCCTAGCACTGATATATCTGCAGCTGGATTTGTCCTCAGTAGGACTGTTAGTTGAGATGGATATGTGTCTCTAATATAGTCTGGTATACCTACACTAACTAGAAACAAGCAAATCTCTCCCTAGCTTAGCAGCAGCTCTCCCTACACTGTCTGATTCCAGAGTGACTGTGACGAGCATGGCGGCGGCAGGTCTGATATAGACCTGGTGACGCTGTGCGGCCAGCCAATTACTGTAATGCCACAACCAACATGGCTGCGGCATTACAGTGAGTGGCAGGCAATTCCTGCATGTTCATTGGCTCTGTAAAGAGCGCCAAACATGCAGGGAGGAGACCCGAGCTCCCGCCGAGCAACCCCGGAAATACTCAGCGAGTGCCGAGCACCTCGAGCAGTGAAATGCTCAGACAAGCACCGAGCAATTGCGTGCACTTGTCTCCCTTTTTCTTTTCTACAAAGTATAGTGACAGAGAGCTGCTAATCAGTGCTGGGTGATGTGGTTGGACTAGTAGGCACAAGGCCAGTTGTCCTGTAGTGATATTCTCCTGCTGATAAAACACTAATTGTATTGAAACAGCAAAACTCCACATTAAGAAACACATCGCTGTAATCAGGGTCTCTGCTCCTACATTATGGTGCTCTCAGATTACATATCAAAAACCTGCTGACAGATTTCCATGAAGGCTGGGTTTACACATTGTATACAATATATACGTTATTCTTTTATTTTAAATTAATATCTCAATAAAAGAGAACCCCACTCACACTGATGTCAGAGGCTACATTAGATATGGCAGAAATAATAATGCAGCGCTAGTATCTTCATCAGGATGATGGACACCATGCTGGCACATTGGTGTAACCCATTGCAGGTACACTGTGCTACGCGGTTTCTGTAAGTCCCATTTATTTGAATCACTCTCTGCCATTTCTGTAGAACTTTTTCCTGTAGCCAGCACCTTGGTAGAATTATTCTTGCCGGGAAAGCTAATTTAGAAATAAATAACCCTTTAATAGGAGCCCATGGGGAGATAATGGTGTTTGTTGTGCTAGACTACCTTCTATTTGTGAGAGTCTACCCACACTGTTAAAAATGACAGCCCCCTTATCAGTCCCTACAAAAATGACATGTAAATGAAATGTATATGACTAAAAATTACAGACCGAGATTAGAACCCATAAAAATAACAAAGCCCTGACACTAAACATTTTGACCAATCTGCATTTGAGGAGCATGAGGATGAGCATGATTACAGCAGCATAAGATGCACAGCAGACAAGAATGGGCAAGACAGGAATGCCACTGGAGGAGAGTCTACGTGTCAACATGTTAAAACACCAGTGGGACTCAGGGGTAGGTCGGGTTCCCATCAAGGTTTTTGTACATTTAGCAGACAAATATTTATCACATATTTTTTGTTGGATCTGCGAGAGAGGCTCCTATGTATTTCTGAACAGAGTTTGGGGCTTGGATTAGAATTGGGGATCAAGAGGCAAAAGCTTGATTTTTACTATTTTAATTGTTTTTCATTTTCTTTATTATTATTTTACTTACACTATTTGTTAGTGTTGATAGGAAGTTGGAATATAATTTGTTAATTCTTATTTTGCAGAACATAGTTAAATTTTAGTGATCAAATGCCTAAGGGCTATTAGATCATTAATAGCAGCGATCTGCTGGCAGACGATTGCTGGGAGGACAGAGATCATGTCCGTCTAAAATGCACTTCTCCCCCATGAGACTTCTGAAAGCCCATTTACCCCCTAGCTTGTTGCATGGGTGTGTGTTCCACAGATTGAGTGTATATTATACGCTATGTCAGAACCCATCCCAATAGTGGATTCAAACAGTGCATCTTTATATCATTGGTGACTCCTTAATCCACAAGTGACGTATTGTACAGTTCATTAAAAATTTGAATAGAGGTAAAAAGGGAAATCTTATAGTTAACACATTTAAGGAAAAAAGATCATATATAAATTCACATACATTTAAAGTGAGCAGCACGGTGGCTCAGTGGTTAGCACTGTTGCTTTGCAGCGCTGGGGTCCTGGGTTTAATTCCCACCAAGGACAACATCTACAAGGAGTTTGTATGTTCTCAGGGTCTGCATGGGTTTCCTCCAGGGTCTCCAGTTTCCTCCCACACTCTAAAGACATACTGATAGGGAATTTATATTGTGAGCCCAAATGGGGACAGTGATGATAATGTCTGTAAAGCATGGTGGAATATGATGGTGCTATATAAACAAAGCATAATAAAAAAATAATGATAGCTTGAATTTCTTTCAAGATTTTTGGTAATCAAAGAAATATTATTTTCTTCAAGTCTGATTGTACCTACAGATATGAAAAAAATACATATTTCTGAATATATGCAGCAGGGAAAAAAATGTTTTGCAAACAGAAATGATGTGATTTTCACAAAACCCACCTGTCCAGCGGCAGATGGATCCAGTCCATATGACAGGAAATAGGACATCAACCAAAGCATTCTAATCCAGGCCTGTTAATCATCTCCCCAGGTGGATGTTACTGCTATTTAATAGGTGAAAACCATAAACTAACACCAGAGACTCATTGTAGGCAGCCTGGAAAATGACAGACTTGTCAATCAATTCTCCAGCCCCTTCCCAGCATGTAATGAGTTGGCAGCCAGAGGAACTTTTTATCTGGCGTAAGTCTTTCAGACAATTTCCTTCTGGATATGTAACGCTATCCAGAAAATTAAGAAAAACAGCTTGAATTAATTAAGGTTGGCAAAGCAAAAACAATTGCAAACAAGGTAGTAGATAGCAAAAAAGTTCTACAGATTTTAGAAAATTACAGCATAAATGCTTCCGAAATTGCATATTAATATAACTATTTATGTACATATACGATAGGTGTACGTATGTGGATAGAATAAAGAACAGGCTTTATTACAACATGTATGCCGCAGTGGTATTGGCCTGTAAATGATTAAATTGATTCTTAACAGATTGTTTAACAGGATAATTGGATTACAATGTCTGTGAGGGTAATCACACAGGTCGTACATTTATTTATACCTGCTGCAGTCTGACATTACAGGTATATGTGTGTTCCTATCCAAAAGAAAAAAAAAAGAAGCTTTCCTCTTTCACATACACTTTTTTTGTGTTCCTTTTACAACTGTACATAGGCAGATATTGATATGCAAAAAGTTGAATCTGCTATGTAACCTTTGTTCTATACTTGGTTTTAAAAACCTCTAAGGGTATGTTCACACTATGCGTTTATTCAGCATTTTTTTTCTGCAGCAAAACCTGATCTCTTAGCAGTAAAGTTTGTGCCTCAAAAAAGCAGATTTTGCTTGGTTTTTGCTTGTTTTTTTTTTTGCTGCAGTTTTGCTGCGTTTTTTGCTACGTTTTTGTCACTGTCCATTTGTCTCTCTATGCATGCTGATAAAACTTAGTGACAAAAAAATGACCTGTTCAACTTCATGAGGTTTTGGCACAAAACATGCTGCAAAACCTGATACCTGTGTTTTTTTTTCAGCGTTTTTTTCAGCAGGTTTTTTCAATACCCATTACTGTCAATGGGTGAAAAACGCTGAATGAAGTGACAAGCTCTATTGTGCAAAAAAACATGCAAAGCACACATTACTGATGACAAAAAAACCAATGTGTGTGCATGAAATTTCTGAAATCTCATAGACTTTGCTGGCAATGTAAAATGCAGCTGAAAATTTGCATAAAAAACTGAAAAAACGCCTAGTGTGAACATACCCTTAGGCTGGAATTCCATGTGCGGCTGCCACATGTTTCTGACAGCCATGCCCACCTCCATCCACCAATTAGTGCATGATTTTGTAGTAAGACCGAAGCGTTACATGCCTTATAGGTTGCAATTATCTGGCATTGAGAAATTAATGTTTTCCTTTTGTTTTAAGGAGTAATGTTTTTCCTTGTGGAGAGTGACATGCCTGGCATGTCAGGATAAGGAGACCTATAAGCCTCCTCACCCTATCATGTCAGGCATGTCACTCACCATAAGGAAAAATGTTTCACCTTAGACTTTAGTCAGAGGCCTCTCATACAGGCAAATCAGATCTCATGCTTTGCACTGATGAGGGGTGATACCCCGAAACACTGTGTCTGCAAATTGAGATTCTGGTTTGATTCAGTGATTTAATGTCACTGACTGTAAGGCCGGCTCCAGACGAGCATATGAAAACTCGGGCCAGTCACCTCAGCAAATTGCATAAATGACTGGCTTTAAGTGCAGTTCTATGTACTCTTCCAATTATCGGACAAGTGAAGTAGCTGCCAGTCATTTCATGCACTATTCTAGTCTGTGCATTGGATCAAAGTAGTGCATGCTGCGATTTTCTCTCACATATGGTTGGACTAAAAGAAGAATCGTTCATTTGAAAAGCCATATTGAATAACATGGTTCAGTGCACTATCTGATCAAAAATCAAATGGCTCACGTCCGATATGTACACTCATCTGTGTGAGCCATAATGTGGAATTTATAGAAACACTATTCAATACTGCTGTATATTCTCCTTCATGCTGCTGCTGTTTAAGAGGGTGTGCACAGAGAGATAGGGGAGCAGGGTTTGTAGAATTTGTATGAGAAACATCAGAGCAACTGCTTTCCACCCACTAGATTGGGGACAACTGAAAATAACTGGTGTAAAAAGCAGCATACAAGTCATATAACACCCAGAAAAGTGACAGCTTATTTTGAAAAGTCACCTGAAATGTCATGATTATGTATTAACATAAATACATAATTAGGATATCTAGTTGAGATTTTTCACAAGCGATGTATACTTTACTGTCTTCTTAGCCACCGACAGCAGCTAGTCAACATTGAAATATAAAAACAAACAGTTTTTTGGGGGAAAGAAGCAAAATTACAAAAAAGTTATATATATGATGCAAAGAGGAGAGTTGGTGTGAATTTATTCACATAAGTGATGAGCAAGCATGCTCGATAATGCTCGGTACTCGCCCGAGCATCTCAATGTTCGAGATGCTCGGCGAGTACTTGTTCATTTTGATAAGAGTCAGCCTGTCAACATTTTCAGTTGACAGGTGGATGTTATATATACATATATATATATATATATATATATATATATATATATATATATATGTATGTATATATATATATATATATATATACATACATATATACAGTACAGACCAAAAGTTTAGACACACCTTCTCATTTAATGATTTTTCTGTATTTTCTTGACTATGAAAATTGTACATTCACACTGAAGGCATCAAAACTATGAATTAACACATGTGGAATTATATACTTAACAAAAAAGTGTGAAACAACTGAAAATATGTGTTATATTCTAGGTTCTTCAAAGTAGCCACCTTCAGCAGCGCAAGGTAATTAGAAAGACGTTTGTATGTATCATTAAAACACACTGCCATTTTTTTAAAAGTACCGGACAACCCCTTTAATCCGAACCTCACACCTCCGTCTCCAAGACTTCTCTCGTGCCGCGCCAGTTTTCTGGAATACACTGCCCCAAACTATGCGACTAATATCTAGACCACATGTTTTTAAATGTGCTTTAAAAACACGTCTGTTTAGACAAGCCTATCATCTCAACTCACTGACCCAACTCTCCCCTGTTCCCTCCTAAATGTTATTCTTAATCTGCTCCTGCCTATTCATCTGTCTCCACATCCTCCATGCACCCAATAGCACACGGTAACTGCACTTAGACAGATACTGGCTGATGATCATGTTTTATCTATTGTGTCCCCCTATTTCCATATAGATTGTAAGCTTACGAGCAGGGCCTCCACTCCTCCTATAATGGTTGAAATGTGATACATTGTGTAGTTTGCATTGTCTGTACATGTCCCTAATAGTATTAAGCGAGTGTGCTCGTTTAACCCTTTAATAGTTGAATAGTTTCGGAGTGCTCGGCATCTATGTTTGAGCTGCTGCAGCTGCATGTGTCGCGGCTGTTATTACTAAATGTGACCAACCAGTAATTACTGGGGCCCAAAATGCGTACAACGCGAGAGTCACGGTAAAGGCAGCTGAACATAAAGTCAGCCAAGTGTGCCAGACTGCCAACAGCCAAGACTTCCCTGTCCTCCCCAAGAGGACGACAGTCCATGTTCTCCTCCTCAACCTCCTCCTCCTCCTCCTCATTAACACCCAATCCGCAATGTGATGAGGCTGGGCTGTGTAACATCACCCTTTATAGTTCCTCGCTCTGCCTGCAATATCCCTTCTTTAATTGTGAGCAGCAAGCGTTTCAGTAGACAGAGAAGCGGGATGGTGACACTAATTATGGTGCCATTTGAGGAGTCCACTTTGGCGGACTCCTCAAAGTTTTGGAGGATGGTACAGATGTCAGACATCCATGCCCACTCATCAGCTCTTATGTGCGGAGGCTGACCTGAATTCCAACGGGTATGTTGAAGATGGTACTCAACAACTGCCCTCTGCTGCTCACAAATCCTTCCCAATATTTGCAACATTGATTTCCAACATGTGGTCACATTGCACACCAGTTGGTGAGCTGGAAGCTGACAGGGCGGTGGAAGCTGTATCGGACTTTCTGAAATGGGCGCATACATGGCGTACTTTCACAAGGCATATCAGCTCTGGCAGATCTGGGTAGGTTTTCAGAAACTGATGAACCACTAAGTTGAGCACATGGGCCAGCCATTGTACGTGTATGAGGTTGCCAAGCCTCAAAGCCGCTACCAGGTTCCGGCCATTGTCACACACGACCATGCCTGGCTGTAGGTTCAGCTGGGACAGCCACAGATCTGCCTGCTCTGTTACAGCATTCAACAACTCTGCAACAGTGTGCGATTTGTCACCTAAGCATATTATCTTCAGCACAGCCTGTTGCCGCTTGGCCGAGGCAGTGCTGCAGTGCTTCCAGCTTGCGACTGATGTAGTCATTTTGGAGATGGAGGCCAAAGAGGAGGAGGAGGTACAGGAGCTGTAGAATGTGAGGACGACCCTGATTGACCCAATCCTCTGCATCGGGAGGACGTGTTTCATCCCAGGGTCCGACTGGGTCCCGGCTTGCACAATATTAACCCAGTGTGCCATCAGTGAGATGTACCGTCCCTGGCCACAAGCACTTGTCCACGTGTCTGTGGTCAGGTGGTCCTTCCCAGTAACTGCGTTGGTGAGTGTACGAGTAATGTTCTTGGACCTGTGCTTATATAAGGTGGGGACGGCACACCGGGAGAAATAGTGGCAGCTGGGGATCGAGTATCGAGGGACAGCCACTGCTATGAGGTTGCGGAAAGCTTCTGCCTCCATGAGCCTAAAAGGCAAAGATTCTAGTGCAAGCAGTCGAGAAATGTGGCAGTTTAGTATTGTGGCCTGTGGGTGACTGCGTATTTGCGCTTGCATTCCAAGGACTGGGATAGGGACTGGGACAAGGACGTGGATGTGGTTGTTGACTCTGATGGTTGCAAGTCTGCAATGACAGGTGCAGGGTGGGAGACATCTTTGCCTGCATCATGGATGGAGGCTTGGCATGCAGGTACAACAGGGGAAGAGGCAGTGGTGTCACTCACAGACACTGTTCGGCCAAACTACTCAGGTGCTTTGCTGTCATGTACCTGAGCATACACGTGGTGGTCAGGCTGGTTGTTTTTCTGCCCCTGCCGATGCTTGCATGACAGAGGTTGCAAATGGCCTTTTTGGGGTTTATTGGACAGTCTTTAAAAAAGAGCCAGACTCGGGAAGACCTAGCAGTTGAACTGGCAACTTCCCTGGTATTGGTGTTTTGGGGAACAGTTGCCCGCCTTGTGTCTGTGGCCACCCCAATGCTTCTTCCTGTCTGTTGTGGTGATATGCCTTCCTCCCCCTCTGCACTGCTGTGCTCGCTATGCATGTCACCTTACCAGGTTGGGTCAGTGACTTCATTGTTCACCACCTCATCTTACACTTCCGCACCCTGGTCCTCCTCCTGACTTTCTGTCCATTGTGTCTCATCATCATCCACCTATTGCGATAGTAATTGCACTTTCCCACCATCACCTTTGTGTGTCCATGGCCACTGAAATATTTGAGCATTGCTACATGTGATCTCCTGTTTCCCTGGCTGAAGCGGACCAAGCGAGAGGCCAAAATCTATAAATGGAAAGATGAACAAAACAGCTCTTCGGAGTGTCCAAGTGTGGGATCAGTTGTCTCCGGGCACTCGGCATGGTGGGAGGAAGGAGGATCAGGGTGAGGAATATGCCGATCCGCACATTCCTCAAACAAGAATCTGCAAAAACAATTGTGCACGCCCTCATCTCCCGTCACATGTACTGCAACCTCCTGCTCCATGGCCTCCCTTCTAACACCCTTGCACCCCTCCAATCTATCCTAAACTCTGCTGCCCGACTAATCCACCTGTCCCCCCGCTATTCTCCGGCCTCTCCTCTCTGTCAATCCCTTCACTGGCTAACCATTGCCCAGAGACTGCAGTTCAAAACCCTAACCTTGGCATGCAAACCCATCCACAACCTGTCTACTCCATACATCTGTGACCTATTCTCCCAGTACTTACCTGTACACAACTTCCAATCCTCATAAGATCTCCTTCTATACTCCCCTCTTATCTCCCCTTCCCAGAATCGCATACAAGATTTCTACCGTGCATCCCTCATACTCTGGAACGCTCTACCCCAGCATATCAGACTCTAGCCTACTATTGAAACCTTCAAAAGGAACCTGAATACCCACTTCTTCTGACAAGTGTACAACCTGCAGTAACCCTCCCTCCACCATACCGCTGCACGACCAGCTCTACCCTCACCTACGGTATCCTCACCCATCCCTTGTAGACTGTGAGCCCTTGTGGGCTGGGTCCTCTCTCCTCCTGTACCAGTGGTCATCACATTTTTGTTCTAGATTATTGTAATAGTTTTTGCTATGTATACCCCTCTTTCACATGCAAAGTGCCATGGAATAAATGGTGCTATAATAATAATAATAATAATAATAATAATGTGGTCCAGACTCACGGCTACTGAGACTGGACTGTGTGGAAGACAGGGTGGTGGTGGTTGCAAACTGACTGGAAGCATTATCTATTTATCTGTTATCCAACCAACAACCTTTTCACACTGCTCTGGCTTAAAGAGTGGTATTCTGCAGCCCCCTAGAAAGTGGGATAGGAAGCTAGGTCGACATTATGTGGATGCTTGTTGTGCTCCCTTAGCAGGCACAGATTCAGCTTGCCCATGGCCTCGGCCTCTGCGTGCACCATCACCATTATGTCTACTTCCACTCATTTTAAATAGAGTTTAATATTTGTCATGTTGCCAAAAATGTCTCTATTGTTACCGCAGTAATATAGGATCACGTCTGATGACCACGGTTTTAGGCAGTGACCTGGGATGCAGATATGCTTCCAGGGGTCTTCCCCATGCTGTTTCCATGTCCTTTCAGCACTGTATGGATGTGTCTGATCATGTCTCATACACCACATGACCAGATAAGGTAGTAAAATGTTAAAATTACATTTACCAGTGAATGTATTTTTCAACGTTAAAAGCAATGCAAAAGTGCAAAAAGGCATCAAAACGCTAAATGGGAAAATAGCCGTCCAAGGTGGGGAGGAGCATTTTTTGGGGGGTTATTTATTTTGCCTTATATACGAGTCATTACCTTGGAAAGAATGTTCCTTTACATTTTTTCCAGGAAAAATCTATTTTGGCTTTGTTTTTGTATGTTTCATTGTCAGTCCGTAAAAGTGGATTAATACTCTGACAGCATTGTCCACGGCAGTGACCTAGGAGTCAGAGATGCTTCCAGGGGTCTTCCCCATGCTGTTCCCATATCATCTGAGCACTGTTTCCAATTTATAGGCCCCCTCCAGAACTCCGGGGGGGGGGGGTGAAGCCGGAATAATGCACGAGTTTCCCATTGACTTACATAGGGCTTCTTGCTCGTGTCGAGCACCCGAGCATTACGATTTGCTCGACCCGAGCAACGAGCACACGAGCATTTTAGTGCTCACTCATCAGTAATTCATTCATTCCATTTTTTCAGTTGTGATAGGTGTCTGTGGCTGTATCTGGCTGTACCAGTGGCTCTTATTTTGATCAGCTGGCCTAGCGTTAATCACATGTGCGTCACACCCCAAAAAAGGCATCGTGCGAGTCTAATCTAAAGAACAACTGACGCCAGAGATTAAGAGGTGATAGTCAGTCCTATGGCCACAAACCACTACTGTGGCCAATGGAATGAGGCAGCCAATCAATTCGGAACAGCTCTAAGTGAGGCATTAGTATACGTAATATATACAGATGTTAAAGGGCCCTTTCACATCCTTGAATATATGAATAATGTAAAATGATACTTAGTTCTAAAATAATAAAGATTAAAATGGAACTGGATACTAGTAATAGAGAACAGTGAAAATGTAGTGGAGCTCATTTTGTAAATTCACTCTTTTGTGTATCATAAACTTTCCACAAATACATTGTGATATTGTCAAACAATAATGCAACTGTAGCACCCTGAGGATTCGGCTGCTACAGGGGTATTGCACCTCAACCCAGAGGTGTGATATTCCACTCCCGGGTAAGGATGGAGTGTGGGACTGAGCTCGGTAGGCTGCATGCACTACATACATCCCATTTCCGAGGAACAGGCCGACGGTACTCCCACTTAGAAATGTGCAGGTACGACCGAGTCTGTTCCTGGCTGGAGTGGGAGGGGGGTGGTACATACCATGTAGTGTAGGGGCAGATAGGGGGAGCAGTCTGGGTAGTGATAGGAGCTCATTGGGTGCTGGTCACCTGAGCTCACACATAGAGGGATATATAAGGTGGGCACCAACTAGAATCAGGGTCAGTCAGTCAGTGGTAGAGAACAAGTCAGGAGCAGACAGCAAGAAAGCTGCAGAGGAGCAGACAGCGAGCAGAGAGGAAGTCAGCCTGCAGCAGGAAAGAGACCCTGAGTGAGAGAGGAGCAAAGAAGGAGTACCCAGAGGGGAAAACAGAGAGGACCCAAGAACCCAAATTAAAGCACCGGGTGAGGAGTCAGCAAAAGGGTACCGGAACCCAAACTGGTGGGGGTAAAAACAATCCCCAGCCAGAGACCGGAGGCCGTGGGCAGCATCTGCCACGGCCACCCATCACATCCACCCCGAAGGCACACCACATGAAGGGTCAGGGAACCCAGGGCCAAGGGTGTCCCAACAGAAGGCCCGAGGGAGCTGGACCTAGGTGGATCACTGGTGGGGACGGCTGAAGAAAGGACAGAGGGAGAGCTCAGGGCCACGCTCCGGACTTGTTTGGGGGTTGGCTGGATCCAGGACCTGGTGGACGCAGCACGGCTCGGGTGGTCACTAGCAGCTGGAGTGACCGGAACATCAGCAGTGAGTAAATACCCTAAACTGCACAACCCGACTCTGTCTTCCTTTAACATCTATGCTGCACCACCACAACCCCCATCCTCTGCACCTGACCCCCTGAGGCTATACCCCTCCCGTTGGGGGATATCTCACCAAGCTGCGCACCCACCATCAGCCTCAGCGGACCCTGCTGCAGCGGCGGCCACAGTGACCGCATCACAACGGGTGGCGTAGTCGACACAAAAGAACTTTAGTAACATCTGTAGAACTGCCACATCACACTGAGCTTGACGCCCTGGGCACGGGACCGGGTCACAGCCGCTCGGAGACTACAACCCCCCATCTGATCCGGTGCCGGGTATTCCCCTCAAAAAGGAATATGTCCCAGGGGGCGCGTCAACTTTGGCGTAGTCGGCAGGATTACGTGCCCGCAACACCCGGGTACTGCGTGCCTGAAGAAAAGTGCAAGTTTACCTCAGAAAGAAGTCTCCCGCCGGTTCCGGAGGGTCCACGCCATCGGACTCCATCACCAGTCGTTTCCCGCCGATTGTCCGCCATTTCCAACTTGTTCCCGCCATCTGCAGAGTTTCCCGCCACTGGGCGACGCTTCCCGCCAAAACCGCAGATTTCCCGCCTTGGAAGAGCAGCGGACGCCATTATGGGCGTGCCAAAGGAGAGCAAGAGGCCACCTCCCATCGTGGGCCAGGACAGAAAATGGCGCCAAAAGTGGAAACCGCCCCCACCAACAGAGACTGTGATGCTGGAGGTGTCTGTCAGCGTGAAAGAACTACCCCTGGAGCTGACAGTCACCGAGTTGCCCCGGGACCGCCCTCGAAGTGGGAGGAGACGAAAGAGAAGAGAAAAGATGGGTGTCGCTTGGAGCAGTCTGGAGCGAGCGCACCCGGAGGCAAGAGGTCTAATGAGGAGTAGCGGAGAAGCTCACCCGGAGATGGAGAGAAAGCAGAACAGCACCGGCCCGCTGGCCAGGAGTCTGCTAGAGACCGAGGAAGGAGGGCAGAGCAGCACCGGCCCGCTGGCCAGGAGCCTGCTGGAAGAAGAGCAGAGCAGCACCGACCCGATGGTCAGGAGCCTGCTAGAGTCCACAACCCCGCTAGGTCTAGCGGAGATCTTAGCGCAGCTCCCCCTAGACCGGGAGTGTGCACAAACTGCCTTGGAGGGCCTCGCAAGGAGGATGGCCCGGGTACAGCATGAGATACTGGCGGAGTGGAGCCGGGAGATGGCCCAGCAAGCTGGAACCCGTCCACGGAGCATGCTCCCCTGGGAGAGGACACCAACTGCCTCTACGGATGACGCGGGAGGACCCAAGGTCGGAGACGGCGCTGAGAAGGGAGCCGAACGTATGAAGGCAGGTAAAGGGGACGCTTATACCCCATACCGAGAGACCGCCCACCTGCCCCGGTTCCCCGTCGCAGAGCCCGAAAGTCCCCCTGCTGTGCCCGAAAACGCCATGTCACCGACGCAGACTAGGCCCCAACCGGAAGCCGCCGCCGCGACCCCTGTGACGTCACACGCCTCGACCCCGAGCGTGACCAAGCAGGAAGTACCACCAGCCTGGTCGCAAGGCCTAGTACCCCCGGGCGCCGCAATACTAACAGCGCCCCCTACCTCCGCGGAGCCTCCGGCCTGGCCGCAAGGCCAGGTAGCCCAGGGTGCCGCCGTCCTAACGGTGCCCTTCACCTTCCAGGTGCCCCAGGCCTGGCCGCAAGGCCTGGGCAACCCGGGCGCCACCACCACCGCGCCCGCACCCGTAAAACCAAGGGTGCCGCGTCTGGGAGAGGACTTGTTTGCCCAGCACACGTGGCCGGACGGGCAGCCTTTCATTTGGCCCGAAGAATACCATGAGCTGGAGCGGCAACAAAGACTAGGGCCCTTGTGTGAGCCCCTGATCCCGGCTCCGAAGCCCGTGACTCGGGTCTCGCCTCCTTTAGAAGAAGCCCAATTCGTGTGGGACCCCACGGGAGAAGATTTGATGGGGTTCACCGGAGAAACTCGGGCAGTCGCAGCTGAGCGTACTGAGTGTTGTCGTCAGCAGCTAGCAGAGTTTGCGAGAGAACGGGAGGAGAGGCGGGTCAGAGAACAACAGGCCCAAATCCGGAGCGCGGAGCAGAAGAGCCGGACCAGGAGGGACCCCCGTGCAGCGCACTGTCCCCGCACCATCGGGACGGTGATAAAGTTCAACCCGCAGCATGGGTGGGGCTTTATTCGGGACCGTAACAACCGCGGTGACGTTTTTGTGACCCGCAGAGACGTCGAGTCCCACCTGCCGGAAGGTCACAAAGGCCGTGACCTCTACGTCGGAGATGAGGTCACTTTCACCCGGCACAAGTGTGCCAAAGGACCTTACGCCCTCCACGTACACCGCTTGACGGAGGAGGAGTTGCGGTACGGGGAGGAGGAGCCAGAGGACCCGGACGGGTCTGAAGCAACACCTTATCACCAAGAAAAAGCAGGAGGGAGCCGTCGTTGAGGACGGGAGTAGAGACTGTATATAGTTGCCCGTCGGGGCACAGTGAACCGTTGCTGCTAAAATAGTCCCCGTTGGGACCAGTGAACTGTTTACCCGTTAACCCCTTAATCCCACAGGCTGAGGACTGTGAGCAGCCATTCCATTTCCCTCCTTACCTGGCCGAGGACTGAGAGCGGCCATATCCCCTGTATATAGTTGCGCGTCCTAAAGCGCCCCCTACCGGTTTTATAGGAAAACCAGTTTTTCTAAGAGACTGTCGCACTTTTCCCGGACACACGTTGCACAGTGTCCGGAGGAGGAACCAGAAACAAGAGACGACGAGAATGTTATATGAAAAGTTTTATATATATAATGTTTTATATGTTTTATTATGTTTATATGAAAATTTTGTATGTTTTTGGTGTTATTTATGTCTTACAGCCCGAGGACGTGCTGTGATTTACCAGGGGGGAATGTAGCACCCTGAGGATTCGGCTGCTACAGGGGTATTGCACCTCAACCCAGAGGTGTGATATTCCACTCCCGGGTAAGGATGGAGTGTGGGACTGAGCTCGGTAGGCTGCATGCACTACATACATCCCATTTCCGAGGAACAGGCCGACGGTACTCCCACTTAGAAATGTGCAGGTACGACCGAGTCTGTTCCTGGCTGGAGTGGGAGGGGGGTGGTACATACCATGTAGTGTAGGGGCAGATAGGGGGAGCAGTCTGGGTAGTGATAGGAGCTCATTGGGTGCTGGTCACCTGAGCTCACACATAGAGGGATATATAAGGTGGGCACCAACTAGAATCAGGGTCAGTCAGTCAGTGGTAGAGAACAAGTCAGGAGCAGACAGCAAGACAGCTGCAGAGGAGCAGACAGCGAGCAGAGAGGAAGTCAGCCTGCAGCAGGAAAGAGACCCTGAGTGAGAGAGGAGCAAAGAAGGAGTACCCAGAGGGGAAAACAGAGAGGACCCAAGAACCCAAATTAAAGCACCGGGTGAGGAGTCAGCAAAAGGGTACCGGAACCCAAACTGGTGGGGGTAAAAACAATCCCCAGCCAGAGACCGGAGGCCGTGGGCAGCATCTGCCACGGCCACCCATCACATCCACCCCGAAGGCACACCACATGAAGGGTCAGGGAACCCAGGGCCAAGGGTGTCCCAACAGAAGGCCCGAGGGAGCTGGACCTAGGTGGATCACTGGTGGGGACGGCTGAAGAAAGGACAGAGGGAGAGCTCAGGGCCACGCTCCGGACTTGTTTGGGGGTTGGCTGGATCCAGGACCTGGTGGACGCAGCACGGCTCGGGTGGTCACTAGCAGCTGGAGTGACCGGAACATCAGCAGTGAGTAAATACCCTAAACTGCACAACCCGACTCTGTCTTCCTTTAACATCTATGCTGCACCACCACAACCCCCATCCTCTGCACCTGACCCCCTGAGGCTATACCCCTCCCGTTGGGGGATATCTCACCAAGCTGCGCACCCACCATCAGCCTCAGCGGACCCTGCTGCAGCGGCGGCCACAGTGACCGCATCACAACGGGTGGCGTAGTCGACACAAAAGAACTTTAGTAACATCTGTAGAACTGCCACATCACACTGAGCTTGACGCCCTGGGCACGGGACCGGGTCACAGCCGCTCGGAGACTACAACCCCCCATCTGATCCGGTGCCGGGTATTCCCCTCAAAAAGGAATATGTCCCAGGGGGCGCGTCACAACTCTGTTACATCTCTTAGAATATTGATCTAATGTATATAGGTATGTAGCCATTACATACATTAGTTCTAATATATTTATGAGCAGTGGGTTTATAGGCTTTTTTAAAAATAACTTCAATTTTAGAGCTTGATTTTATCTGAAATGATTACTTATTTAAAATCATTTGAATTTGAGCTTAAATGGATGTTTACTACCAATTTCGGCATCATTCCAGTCTATAAAGATGTGGACATATTTAGCTCATAATGATGATCATTGTCGTTTATTTGCAAAAATCTGCTTTCAGTCAGAAATATGTGGGTCAATATTAGATAATTCAAAGCAATAACACTTATCTGTAATGTAGAATTTTGTATCTGAATATGTACTGGTAATGACACCTCACATATTGTAACCTCCTTTTATAATAGCAAAAATAGTTTCCTTTATTTTCCCTGCACAATTTTTATTATGCTGAGTTAAAACGATGATAACACAACACCAGAAATTCATCCTTACAGTGAAGATTATTGCTACCTTTCCATATAATGAGATTAGGAAGAAAAGTATATCACCTACCAAAAAGGAAAGCGGAAAGCTTGACCATGTTTCTGAATCCTTATGCGCAATAACTTTGTACTTTCTGTCTCTTGCATACCCAGTAAGTTGTTGGTGCTTCAGATTTCTCCTTTTTTCCTAACAGTTATTATTCTCAGGTACTGCATCACTCATGTGATTGTATTACTGTATACTATGAAAATGAGTTGAGAAACAGGAATTTAACAGAGTATGTGACTGAGAAGACAGTTTTAATAAATATCCCCCATTATCTAATTCTCAGAAAGAGAAAACTTAGGCTGAAATATCTCAAAATATGCCAAAGAATCTCTAGCTTAAGTTTACACAACTTATTCACTGACTTATTGTGTGCCCAGAATGTTCGCCACAATTTTGGTGCTTTTTTGACACATTGTAATGCACCTTTAAAAGGAATCTGTGAGTAGGATTAATCCTCCTAAGCCGTCTATATGGGCATATAGGTCATTGAAAGTTGAATAAAATGATACCTTGATATCTATGATTCGATGTTTTATTCCACAGTAATCCCCATTTTTCTTAATGCGTAAATTAGCTGTTAAGATCTATAGGCTGATCATAGATCTCCCTGAGAATCTGTCTCCAGAGCTTATTTTAGATGAGTTAAATTGCCAGTGTGAACCATGTAATGACTGACAGTCTGATCTCCTGATCTACATGTTTCACACTGGTAATGCCCCTTTTCATTTAAAATCAGCTCTGGAGGCAGATTCTCAGGGAGATCAGTGTCCAGCCCATAGATCTGAACAGCTCATTTACATTTTAAGAAATATGTTGATTTCTTGGGAATAAGACATCGGATCGCAGATGTGATGGTATCGTTTTATTCAATTTTCTATGACCTATTGACTACTTAGTAGGGTTGATTCTACTGACACATTCCCTTTAAACCTTGACCCTTTTGTGAAAAGTCATGTCCTATTTTAGGAACACCTACAGTGGCTCGCGAAAGTATCCCCTTGGATTGTTACCTCTTTTGTTATAACATGTGTTTTAAAATGTTTGTAATCCGATTTGTGTTTGATGCATCAGCACTAAATAGTCTAAGTTGGTGAAGTAAAGTGAGAAAAATAAAGGTAAATATTATATTTATGGGATAAAAATATATATAATTGGCTTGTGCATATGTATTCATCCCTTTTGCCATGAAGCCCCTAAAAATTTCTGGTGCAATCAATTACCTTCAAAAACACATGCTTGTGCGATCTAAGTGTCACATAGTCTGTCAGTATATACACAACTTTTTTGAAAGGCCACAGAGGCTGCAACACTATTAAACAAGAGGCACCACTAACCAAACAACACCATGAAGACCAAGAAGATCTCCAAACAAGTCAGGGACAAAGTTGTTGAGAAGTACAAGTCATTGTTGGGTTATAAAAAAATAACCCAATCTCTGATCACACACCAAAGCACCATCAAATCTATTATTATCAAATGGAAAGAACATGGTACCACAACAAACCTGCCAACAGAGGACCGCCCACCAAAACTCTAAGCCAAGGCAAGGAGGGCATTAATCAGAGAGGCAGCACAGAGACCAAATGTAACCCTGAAGGTGCTGCAGAGTTCTCATGCAAAGACTTAAGTATCTGTCCCTACGACCACAATATGTTGTACACTCCATAGAGATAGCCTTTATGGAAGAGTGGCCAGAAAAAAGCCTTTACTTACACAAAAAAATTGTAAGGCTCATTTTGAGTTTGCTAAAAAACTTGTGGTAGACTCCCCAAATGTATGGAGGAAGGTGCTGTGATCAGATGAGATCAAAATTTAACTTTTTAGCCAAAAAGGTGAACGCTATGTCTGGCGCCAAACTAACACAGCTCATCACCCCAAGAACACCATTCCCACAGTGAAACATGGTGTTGAAAGCATCATGCTGTGGGGATGCTTTTGGGCAGAAGGGACAGGGAAAATGGTGCGAGTCGAGGGGAAGATAGATGGTGCAAAACACAAGGATATTCTTGAGCAAAGCCTGTTTCAGTCTATCATTAATTTCAGATTGGGATGAAAGTTCACCTTCCAACAAGACAATGACCATTAGCATACTGCTAAAGCAACACACGAGTGGTTTAAGGGGAAACCTGTAAGTGTTTTGGAGTGACCTAGTCAAAGCCCAGACCTTAATGCAATTGAGAATCTGTGGTAACACTTGAAGATTGCTGTTCACCAGAGGAAACCATCTAACTTGAAGGCGCCAGAGCAGTTTTGCCTAGAGGAAAGCGCAAAAATCCCAGTAGCCAGATGTGGAAAGCTTATGGACACTTATCCAAAGCCACTTGCAGCTGTTGTTGCCGTAAAAAGAGGCTCTGCAAAGTACTGATTTTGAATGAATAGTTATGCACAGTGAAGTTTTCAGTTATTTGTCCTATTTGTTGTTTGCTTCATTGTAAAAAGAAAAACAAATGTTCACAGTTGTAGACATGTTTTTCACATGAACTGATGAAAACCCTAAAAAAAACAGGGAAATTCCAGGTTGTGAGTTAGTAAAACATGAAAAAATGCCAAGGGGGTGAATACTTTCACAAGCCACTGTATTTAGTTATTAAAGAAGCACTCTCATCAAAGTTTTTATTTTCTTAATATATTGCAGTCATCATATTATATAGCACTGTGTAGTTACAATTGCTCATTTTTCCCTTCTACCCAGCTTTTTCTCTGCTCTTTTTAGAAGCAGGAAGTCTCTTTTCTCTGCATGAATCATTCCCCTCTTCAAATCCTGACCGAGCTGCTCCCTCCTCCCAGTGACTTTTTGCAATGACTTATGACTCATACAGGGAAAATTGACCTCCTGTTTCTACCTAGAGCTTAGAAGGATTCAGCTAGTCAGTTTTTAATCACGTGATGTCATGGACCTAAAGTAAAAGAGAAGAAATAGGTTGGTAGAAAGGCAGAATGAGCAATTGTAAATCCCCAATGCTATATAATACGATGATTGCAATATATTAAGAGGATAAAAATTTTGATGGGAGTGCTTCTTTAAAGACAGTGTTTGTTGAAATTATGCAAATATTCTGGCACATTTAGCTTCATAAATTTGTCTCAATGTGTTTCTTGGAAGTCTTTAACCCTTTTACCACCAAAGGTGGTTTGCAAGTTAATGACCAGGCCAATTTTTACAATTCTGACCACTGACACTTTATGAGGTAATTACTCTGGTACGCTTCAACGGATCCCCCTGATTCTGAGATTGTTTTTTCGTGACATATTGTACTTCATGATTGTGGTAAAATTTCTTCAATATCACTTGCGTTTATTTGTGAAAAAAACAGAAATTTTGTGAAAATTTTGAAAATTTTGCAATTTTCAAACTTTAAATTTTCATGCTCTTAAATCAGAGAGAAATGTCACACAAAATAGTTAATAAATAACATTTCCCATATGTCTACTTTACATCAGCACAATTTTGGAACCAACATTTTTTTTTTTTAGGAAGTTATAAGGGTTAAAAGTTGACCAGCGATTTGTTATTTTTCCAACAAAATTTACAATACCATTTTTTTAGGGACCACATCACATTTGAAGCAACTTTGAGGGGACTTTATGACAGAAAATACCCAAAAGTGACACCATTATAAAAACTGCACCCCACAAGGTGCTCAAAACCACATTAAAAAAAGTTTATTAACTCTTCAGGTGCTTCACAGGAATTTTTGGAATGTGGAAGAAAAAAATAAAAATTTTTCACAAAAATTTTACTTTAGACCCCAATTTTTTTATTTTTGCAAGGGTAACAGGAAAAAATTGACCCCAAATTTTGTTGTGAAATTCCTCCTGAGTAAGCCAATTTGACTTTTTGAATGTAAAATTTGCTTGAATAATTAGCAGACACCATGTTGTGTTTGGAGAGCCCCTGATGTGCCTAAACAATGGAAACCCCCGACAAGTGACACCATTTTGGAAACCAGATCCCCCCAGGGAACTTATCTAGATGTGTGGTGAGCACCCTGAGCCCCCAGGTGCTTCACAGAAGTTTATAACATTGAACCGTAAAAATAAAGTTTTCACATTTTTCCCACAAAAATGTTTTTCAGCCCCCAATTTTGCATTTTCATAAGGGTAACAGGAGAAATGACACCAAACGATTTGTTGTGCAATTTCTCCTGAGTAAGCCGATACCCAATATGTGGAAGAAAACCACTGTTTCGGCGCATTGCAGGGTTCGGAAGGGAAGGAGCACCGTTTGACTTTTTGAATGTAAAATTTGCTTGAATAATTAGCGGATGCCATGTTGCATTTGGAGAGCCCCTGATGTGCCTAAACAGTGGAGACTCCCCACAAGTGACACCATTTTGGAAACTAGACCCCTCAGGCAACTTATCTAGATGTGTGGTGAGCACCCTGAGCCTCCAGGTGCTTCACAGAAATTTATAACATGGAGCCGTGAAAATAAAAAAATCAAACTTTTTCCACAAAAATGATGTTTTAGCCCCAAATCTTTTACTTTCACAATGGTAAGAGGAGAAAATGGACCCCAAAAACGTTTGTGCAATTTCTCCTGAGTATGCCGATACCCCTTATGTTGGGAAAATACACTGTTTGGGCGCACAGCAGGGTTTGGAAGGGAAGGAGCACGGTGTGACTTTTTGAACGCAAAACTGGCTGGAATTGAGAAATGATGCCATCTCGCATTTGGAGAGACCCTGATGTGCCTAAATAGTGGAAACCCCCTACAAGTGATCCCATTTTGGAAACTAGACCTCTCAAGGATTTCATCAAGGGGTATAGTGAACATTTTGAACCCAGAGGTACAACACAGAATTTGATAACATTAGGTCATCATATTGAATAAGCTGACGTTAGTCTTGAGTGCAAGTGCTTACTTCATGAGTTTTCATCAGGTACTCGGGTATGCACCATGTATTACGAGTGCTCAAGTGACATGCTCGAGTCCCCACCCCACATGTTTCACGGTTGTTAGACACCCAAAAAAAACATGCGGGGATCGCTCGTGCATGGCAGGCAATCCCAGCGAGGTTTTTTAGGCCGCGAAGCATATGGGGTGGAGACTCGAGCATGTCACTCGAGCACCCAGGATACTTGGTGCATATCTGAGCACCTGATGCAAACTCAAGTAGCGAGAACTTGTGCTCAACAATAGTCGCCATATCGTCATAATTTCTTTTTTTTTTTACTTTCGAAAAAATCCCAACCCCATCACAACCCCAACCCTAGCACAACCCCAACCCAAGCTCAACTCTAACCCTAGCACAACCCTAACCCTAGCACAAACCTAACTCTAGCACAACCACAACCCCATCAAAATCCCACCCTAGCACAACCCTAACCCTAGCACAAACCTATCCCTAACCCTAGCACAACCCGTTTTTATTGGTACCATTTTCAGGTACGGGACATTTTTTGATCGCTTTCTATTTCAGATTTTGGGAGGCAGAATAAACAAAAACCAACAATTCAGGAATTGTTTTTTTTTTTTTATTTTTTTTTTTTATGCTGTTCTGTGTGTGGTAAAATTGATATGATAAGGCAGCTTTATTCTTCGAGGCAGTACGTTTACACCGGTACCACATTTATATAGTTTTTCTATGTTTTGGCGCTTTTACACAATAAAAGCTATTCTATAGAAAAAATAATATTTTTTGCATCACTTTATTCTGAGAGCTGTAACTTTTTAATTTTTTGGCTGATGGAGCCGTATGGTGGCTTGGTTTTTGCGGGACAAGATGACGTTTTCAGCGGTACCATTTTTATTTATATTTGTTTTTTGATCGCGTTTTATTCCATTTTTTGTTTGGTGGTATGACGATAAAGCATCGTTTTTTGTTTTGTTTTTTATTCATTTTTTTTACCGTGTTCACTAAAGGGGCTAACTAGTTGGATACTTTTTTAGGTCAGGTCGTTCCGGACGTGGCGATACCAAATATGTGTACTTTTATTGTTTTGTTGCTTTTTTTTCATAATAATATTTATTAATGGGTACATTACATTTTTATTTTTTGGGAATTATTTTTTTGATTTTTTTTTAAATATTTTTACAATTTTTTTTTTTTCTAACACTTTTTTTTACTTTTATACTTTGTCCCACTATGGGACTTTCACTTTTTTTACTCTGATCGCCTGTATAGCATAGGGATGGAGCACCATGCCTGTGCTATACAGGCTGTCAGCGCTGCAGAGACAGAAGATACTTTGATCGTGCACTGCGCATGATCAAAGTATCTTCTGGCTGTCTGGTGACCCGGATGTTGTCATGACAACATCCGGGTCACCATGACAGCCACGGGACCTGGCCTCAGACATCGTGGGACGCTGGGGAAGAGGTGAGTACTGGCGCTTACCTCCGAAATGCTGCGATCGACTTCACCGCTCCCAGCACATAGTATCGGGTGTCAGCTGCGACAATCAGCTGACACCCGGCGACGATTGCGCCCCCACGGCCTGTGTGCGGGAGTAATCGCCAGGGAGAATTAATACATACCTGACGGTCAAAGCTTAGGGCGCAGATAAGTATTAGTATGCCCTGGGCTTTAAAGGGGTTAAAGCTCAGTCTGGAAACTTTTAATCCGAGGGAGAAAGCTCCACTAAAGCAAGACAAGCCGAAGCCTGGGTGTTTGCGATACCTGCTACGCTGCTGGCAAAACAGCATACTGCTAAGCCCCTAAAGTTGGGCATTTGAGCTTTAGAAATAAGGTCTCTGCTTTGGAAATTGCCTGCAAACATATTCTCCTAAGACGGCATGTGAAGTGGTGAGGCTAAGAAAGAGGGAGACATAGACTGCCCTGGAGAGGATTGGCCAACACAGACAGCAAAGACCCTTCTCAGCTATGCATAGGGAGAGTACTGGTGGGACACAAAAGAATTTGCATGAGCTCCAGTAACAATTTTAGAGACATGTACAAATTAATCAGGCTTCAATCCCATGGGTGACCTGTGAAGTATTATATTTACCAATTAATGTTGTGCCTGTTAACAGGTATCAGATGCAACAGCACAGACAGTGAGTAGGCAGTGGTACTTAACAATCAACTATTTATTTAACTAACACAAATACCTATACACAGTCATGGCCGATAGTTTTGGCACCCTTGAAATTGTTCCAGAAGTATTTCTCCCAGAAAATTATTGCAATTGCGCATGCTATGTTATACACATGTTTATTTCCTTTGTGTGCATTGGAACAACTCAAAAAAAAAAACAAGATAAAAAGGCAAATTCAACATAATTTCACAGAAAACCACAAAAATGGGCGGACAAAATTGTTAGCACCTTTCTAAAATTTTGGGTAAACAACTTTGCTTCAAGCATGTGATGCTCAATCAAATTCATCTGTGACAAGTAACAGGTGTGGGCAATATGAAAATCACTTCTGAAACCAGGTAAAAAGGGGAGAAGTTGACTTAATCTTTGCATTCTGTGTCTGCTTGTGCCACACTAAGCATGGAGAATAGAATGAGTAGAAGAGAACTGAGGATTTAAGAACCAAAATTGTTGAACAATATCAACAATCTCAAGGTTACAAGTCCATCTCCAGGGATCTTGGTTATCTTTTGTCCACAGGGCGCAACATAATCAAGAAGTTTACAACCCATGGAATGTGGACAGCAGAGAAAAATTAATGAAAGGTTGCAATGCAGGATAGTCTGAATGGTTGATAAACAGCCCCAATCAAGTTCCAAAGAAATTCAAGCTGTCCTGCAGGATCAGGGTGTATCAGTGTCAGCGTGAACTATCTGTTGACAATTGAATGAAATGAAACGCTACGGCAGGAGACCCAGGAGGACCCCAGTGCTGACACAGAGACATAAAAAACTGGAGTGCAGTTTGCCAAAATGCACTTGAGTGGGCCAATATCCTTTTGGAAAAGGATCTTGTGGACAGATGAGACAAAGATAGAGCATTTTGGTAAAGCACATCATTCTGTTTCTCGAAAATGGAATGAGGCCTACAAAGAAAAGAACACAGTACCTACAGTCAAATATGGCGGAGGTTAAAAGATGTTTTGAGGTTGTTTTGTTGCCTCTGGCACATTAAACACCTGTGGAGATATTTTAAAATATCTGTTGGGATAAGGCACCCTACAAATATAAGACACCTAGAGCAGTTTACAAAAGAAGAGTGGTACAAAAATTCCAGTTGAGTGGTGTAAGAAGCTTGTTGATGGTTATAGGAAGCAATTGATTGTCGTTATTTATTCTAAAGGGTGTGCAACCAAATATTAAGTTGAGTGTGTCAACAATTTTGTCCTGCCCATTTTTTGGGTTTTGTGTGAAATTATGTCCAATTTGCCTTTTCTTTTCTGTTCTTTATTGTTGCACCAAAATGCAGAAAGGAAATAAACGTGTAGAACAAAACGTGTAATTGGAATAATTTTCTGGGAGAAAATTTTTGTAACAATTTCAAAGTTGCCAACACTTTCGGCCATATACAGGTGCATCTCACTAAATTAGAATATCATCAAAAAGTTAATTTTTTTCAGTTCTACAATACAAAAAGTGAAACTCATATATTATATGGAGTCATTACAAACAGAGTGATCTATTTCAAGTATTTATTTCTGTTAATGTTGCTGATTATGACACAGTCAATGAAAATACAAAAGTCATTATCTCAGTAAATTAGAATACTTTATAACACCAGCTTGAAAAATGTTTTTAAAATCCGAAATGTTGGCCTACTGAAATGTATGTTCAGTAAATGCACTCAATACTTGGTCGGGGCTCCTTTTGACTCAACTGCTGCATCAATGCGGCATGGCATGGAGGCAATCAGCCTGTGGCACTGCTGAGGTGTTATGGAAGCCCAGGTTGCTTTGATAGCAGCCTTCAGCTCGTCTGAATTGTTGGGTCTGGTGTCTCTCATCCTCCTCTTGACAATGCCCCATAGATTCTCTATGGGGTTAAGGTCAGGCGAGTTTGCTGGCCAATCAAGCACAGTGATACTGTTGTTTTTAAACCAGATATTGGTACTTTTGACAGTGTGGACTGGTGCCAAGTCCTGCTGGAGAATGAAATTTACATCTCCAAAAAACTTGTCGGCAGAGGGAAGCATGAAGTGCTCTAAAATTTCCTGGTAGACGGCTGCGCTGACTTTGGTCTTGATAAAACACAGTGGACCTACACCAGCAGATGACATGGCTCCCCAAACCATCACTGATTGTGGAAACTTCACACAAGACCTCAAGCAGTTTGGATTGTGTGCCTCTCCACTCTTCCTCCAGACTCTGGGAGCTTGATTTCCAAATGAAAATTGGAACACTGGGACCTTGTGGAGTGTGTCAATGACTGCCTTCTGGACATCTGTCAAGTCAGCAGTCTTCCCCATGATTGTGGGATCCTACTGAAACAGACTAAGGGACCTTTTTATTGAGATAATGACTTTTGTGTTTTCACTGTCTGTAAGCCATAATCCTCAACATTAAGAGAAATAAACACTTGAATGAGTTTCACTTTTTGTATTGAAGAACTGAAATAAATTAACTTTTTGATGATATTCTAGTTTAGTGAGATGCACCTGTATGTAGGCACGGTATTAGGCACAGGATTTGAAGAGTGTTTGTGTAGAAGAATGGGCCAAAATCACACCTGATGAGTGCATGCAACTAGTTTCTCCACACAGAAGGCATCCTGAAGCCGTCATGACCAGCAAAGGATTTTGTGCAAAGTACCAATTAATGTTCAGTAAACATGTTCAATACTTTTACCCTGTCTCATTTCTCATTATTACACATAATTTATGGACATCTATGTTTTGATTTCTTTACCTGAGTGGATTGGAAGGGTTGTTAGCAACATCTGGTGAGAATTTCATGTCAATAGCAACTTTAAAAATATACAGTATGTACTTAGAAAATTGGTGACATGTTCAATACTTATTTCACCCTCTGTATCTGACTGCTGGCGGAGAAAGTGCTTTCTGTTATAGGTGAATATTGCAAATTTTAACTCAGGGCAGTGCACCTGCTGATATTTTTCTGCACCCAAGTTCTCATGTTTCCATACATAGTTGAGTTGAATGGCCATTTTTTATGTTGAACGAATGTATTTTTGGCCGCAAAGACCACTTCTGGCGAGAATTCTCTGAATAGTCAATGGATGTAGCTTTGTGTCACTGGTTGATGTTAATTCTAAGTTGATAGAACTGCTTGATATGTTCCTATTTCAAAGGAAAGTAAGCATGATGTGTCTTTCATTTGTTGCACTAAGTTTCCATGGATGGCTTCTGTGTCTACAGTACTCCAACATTTCCCATTTCTTGGTGTCCTCAATGCTAAGAAATACAGGCAGATGTGTATCCATCATGTAACACCATCAGGTAGGTATCTGATTTGCTTCAAGTTCATTCTGCAGCAGGGCAACAATACCAAACACATAGCCAATATTATTAAGAACTATCTTCGGCATAAATAATGACAAGGAGTCCTGGAAGTGATAATATGGCCGTCACAGAGCCCTGATGCCAATATCATTGAGTCTGTTTGTGATTACATGAAGAAACATAAGCCTATATCAACTGGAGATCTGTGGTTGATTCAAAGATATTTGGAACAATTTTCCTGACAAATGTCTTCAAAAATTGTGTGCAAGTATACCTAGAAGAATTGATGTTTTAATGCTGCTTTAGAAGGCAAAGGGTGGTAACAGCAAATATTGATCTGATTTAGATTTTTCTTATGTTCTTTCACTTGGAATTTTGCTAATTGATAAAAATAAACTAACATTAATATTTTGGAAAGCATTTTTACTTTGCAGCATTTTTTTACACCTGCCTAAACTTTCTATACATTTTTGTATATAACTTTATACATTATATATATATATATATATGTGTGTATATATATATATATATATATATATATATATATATATATATATACGCACAAACGCACACACTCATTGGTGGAATACTACACTGCAGTTCACCTCTTGCTCTTCACAGCTCAGTACTAATCATCAGTCCATAATGCAGTGTACTATTGCCAGCCCTGTCCTGATGATCTAGTTATATCCAATTGGCACTTGGGAGCTGTGAGGATAGGAGGCATTACTCATAGCCAAGAGTACAGATGTTTCTAATTGCTTTCCATTACCAAGAATAACAGCTGTTTACATCTATCAGCAAATAATTCACAAGAGCTCCAGACTGTTAAGATAACACACCCCACCTGGTCACCATCACAAGTTGCTCAGGCCAAGACACTGAGTGCCAGAATACCCTTCTGCATTTCTGTTCATCAAATGACAGCATGTGTCACCTTCAGATATCCTTATGTTACCCCACAAGCTTTGGCTTCTTGGTGGCCTTACATATCAAAGACACATATGGGTTTTTCATGGCTTACAAGTAAATCCTTTATGCCTAAGTAGTATACAATACTGGAAAAATATGAAAAACAGTGTCCATAAAGAACTGAGAAAAATAAATTGTTCCAAAATAGCATTTGATTGTTCATAAACCTTTGATGGTTAACAAGAAATCATCTTTCCTGTTGGTTTAGATGTATTGTACCATAGACTCTTGTTATAGTTTTAAGATGTTAAAATAATATAAAATATTTCAATATGTGCTTTGCAATACTTCCATTTTTAAATGGGTTGTCAATTTTGGACAAATTATTTTTGCTACCCTGTTCTATTGATGACAAGCTGAATATCAGGAGTTCCGCTGCTGGGACCCACAACCTGCACATGTGCTGCCCCCATCTTTATCATGGAGGCTTGCTGCATCTTGCAGTGCATTGATAATCTGACTTGGTGTTGGTAAGGCATTATCTTTTACTGTGATGTTTTTTGACCCCAACCATTAGCCATATTTTTCCACAAAACCAGGGAGTGTATGTTCAGTTCCCCACCAGAATAATGCAGTAAAAATTAAGCATCACATATCCCCTTTAAAATACATGAGCACTCCGAATGCACCCATATTATCATTAATTTATGTCATATACTTAATTAGTATGTATTGTGAATTTGTGATACGTATATTATGTACTGTAATATACATATAATAATAATACGTTAAAATAATAATAGCAATGATAAAATCTTCACGTGATGTCATGTGGGCTGTGACCAATAAGTACACAAAACATAGTTAACCTATGCAACAAGAGCCTCACATTTATTACATATTGCATGTAAAGATGTACCGGTACTAGATAACTGCAAATTTTTGAAATTAAAAGTCACAAGCATCGTTAAACTTTTCCCAAAAATTTGATTTGCAGCGAATCAATTTTTCATGATCTGCAATACTACAAAGCATCCAACTGCCCAGGAAAGTTGTTTGTAACAGTGAGGTCTCCTAAGACTGTATTCAACCCCTTTAAAACTCTTTGCACAACACAGCCTTACTAATGTCAAAGTGACCTCAACATGGCTGGTGGTAACCAATAGCCTGTTTAATAACACATAGCTCAGACAGACTTTCATGCTTTTTTAAATGAAAAAAAAAAAGTCTAAAAATTATCCCTCTTAGGCCCCAATTCATCAAAATGATTACACTAGAATTGTGGCGTAAACACTTTGCAAAATCGCAAATGTTTTGTGTGTTAAAATTTAAAAGCTATTGTGAATTTTGGAGTTTTTCACACCATTTCTTTAGCTGGGGTGAGATGGAGGTGCGATGGGGGCATGGGATGCCAGGTTGTCAAATTCATGACGCGCTGCGTTGTGCTTTACACCACAAATCTTACTCCATTCCCTGACGGAGGCGCACATCCCTTTTCAAACATGTCTGATACATTAACAGGCATGCATCTATTAATAATTAAGGCATGTCTAACTCCAGCAAGCTCCCTCATCAAGACCGACATTAACAACACCGGTCTTGATGAATCTGGGGCTTAGTCTTTTGTAATCAGGCAGACAATTCTTTCATTTTCTGTAAGTCCAATAGAACGACTGAAATTTTCTGCACAAGGAAATCCAATTGTCCAGGTATGTGGTCCATGCCAAAGCTAGTTGGCTATGCTTTTTATAAATAATGCTTGCATGGTCCTGGACAGGATGATAACCATCGATTCTTGTGTCACTAACACTGTGTGTCCTATCAACTTTTTATGTTACTTTATGTGACTAAAATGATGGCCAGACCAAGTGAAACAGAGAAAGAGTTCAATTTCTAGTTTGATCACCCTCTTGAACCATGTGAGTTAGTGATGGGAAACAACTCTACATCATATCCAAACATTTATTTTTTCTAAAAATTATTGTGAAGCAGAGACAGTAAAGTGAAATGTAGTCTTAGAAGCCCATGAATTTTTCTTTGAAAAAATAATTGCCTTTTGTGCCTGGCCCTGAAAAGGGGTTTAATATTATGCTGGGTCCTACAGATGAAATTCACCCTGGTTATGCCCAAAACCATTTATTTTCACTAAAAATGATGGTGAAGGTGATAAAGTAAATTGTAGTCAGGGAAACTCATGAATTTTTGTTTGAGGAAGAATGTTTGCCTTTTCTTCTCAGCTCTACATAATGGCCAAATCTGGCACAGGCTTAATGGCATGAAAGTTTTTATTTTTACTTACAATTATGGTGAAGCAGAGACAAATTTCTTTAAAAAATAATGGTGTTTAGGTATTTTCCATTGAGATTGAGAGCATGCCATCATTTTGCAAAAGACAGTGCAATCAAAGTGGTATGGCATCGATTTTGCTGAACTTGGACATGTGGTAGTTGAGTTTCCAAGACTGAACAAACCTTTGAGTATACATATACTGTAGCTAATCATCCCTGACTCAGCAAACAGTTGCCTCAGTGTGGTTAATGTCATGAGCTCTTTGCCTATTTCCTCTCCCTTCCCGATTCCCACCACTACATTTGCCTTGTCTCAGAGTGTAACTACCATCTCGGTTACCACTATTGGTGCCCCTACCACCACAGTTAAAGGTTTAAATTGTGCCCTCCATCTGCTCCAGCCTCATATAATCTGAGTAGAAAGGCTGATTGTTCATTTCATCAAATAAAACAACAGAAAGAAGTTGTTTTGAAATATCTTCCCTAGCTCGATTGCTGTGACTTATTGAACTTAGACCAAAACCAAACAAAGGTGTTATTGACAGAATTGAAAGTCGGCAAACTAACAGATTAATTGGTACAACAGTGGAGTAGGATGACAGAGTGCAGAGTACTGACTGAAACCGATGGTGTAGCTGCAGAGGTAACATCATTTGCCTAGGATTTAAACAAGTGATGTGCCACATATTCTATAATGCACTAATCTTCCTCTCCACTAATATGTTTTTCAGAGACAAAGGAGGCCAATTGTGTACTGAGTTTAGTGACACTAGTGTCTGGATAGCTGGTGCTAGTGTTGGTTGCACTTTGGCTGCTGCTGCAGCTGGCGGCTCCCACATTCTTAACCATGACATGAAGTTTAGTATCTTTTACACTAGCCCATCCATTGCCACTGTCACTTTATTTTTTTTATCATACATTTTGTACAACCCTATAATTAACTTTTGACTCTCTTTTTAACATCAATTATTCAACCATTGGTACAGAAGGCAAGTGAGCAGTGCTTTTTTATATGATTTGGGGACCAATCATACTGATTCGGGGGCTGGTGGGTGCTATAATACTGAGTTGGGGGATGATGGGGCCATTATACTGAATGGGGAGCTGTAGCTACCATAATACTGCGTGAGGGGCTATGGAGGACTTTGAGGGGCCCATATTGAGTTTGGGACTATCAGGGCCCCCATACTGAGTTGGGTCCCTTATATTGAGTAGGGGCCTTAATAATGAGTGGTGTGCTGTAGGAAACCTCATTCTGTGTGGAGGGCTGTTGTGGCCCCAACACTGTGTGAGGGGTTGTGGGGGCTATTATATTGAGTGAGGATTAGTGGGGCCAATATATTGTATAAGTGACTGTGGGGGCCATTATACAGAAGGGGGCTGTGGGGTGTCCCATACTAAGTGGGAGGCTACCATACTGAGTGGGGGCCCTCAATCTGTGTGGGGGCCCTCATACCAAATGAAAGCATCATCCTGACAGGTACTACACTGTAAGTGTGAAGTGAAGCTGTGAGGAGGGGATTCACTGTGGGGATTCTATACTCAGTATGTGTGTGGGGGCATGATTTTTGGGAGCATCATACTCTAAAATAGTCATAAAAGGGGTATATCTGATGAGAACACTAAGGTGCTTCAATAGGGATATATGTATTTTTCTTTTTGGAGGGGGGGACAATTAGAACTTTTGCTATGAGGCTCTGTGATTTTTATGTATGCTCCTGAGTACTGCTGTTGTACAACTGTTAAGAGTATTTGTCCAATGCTGAAAGACTTTCTCTCCCTAGCTCTATTTCTTAGCTGTGAGTTTGAAGACCTATCCTAAATCACCAAAAAAATGGCAGCTGCACTCTCTGACTTGGCTTTTATGTAAGCTCTGATAGTCTCTCCTGATTGGCTGGGCATTTTTCTTTGCGACCCTCGTGTGCCAAATTGCAAAGTGTTCAAATTCATGGAGACCTACGAATTTGAGGAAATTTGACTCAAAGTCGGTGGAGCCACATCTGACGTCAGGAGTAGTGTTGAGCCACCCCCGTAGTGTTCAGGTTCGGTTCGTTGAACACCAGGATGTTCGTGGAACTGTTCGTCGAACACCTTAGAACACAGTCGAACACCGTCGAACACCGTTAAAACCAATGGCAGGCAAATAAAAACACATAGAAAACACATTCAAAAAGGTGTCCAAAAGCTGACAAACTGCTCAGGAGACACTCTCTTTAAAAAAGCCGGCCGGCAATTCAGTATCGGTACCCGACAATTTAGAACAGAAAGAATAGAGCATCACACATAGATTAGATAGATAGAAACATGTCAGTCACATATATAATAAGTACAGTGACAGCGTTGGTTACTGTACTTGTCATTTAGTGTTAAAGGATTTATTAAAAAAAATAATAGCGTTTTCATGCACCGTCTCATTAAAAAAGCCGGCTGGCAATTCAGCATCGGTACCCGACAATTTAGAACAGAAAGAATAGAGCATCACACATAGATTAGATAGAAACATGTCAGTCACATATATAATAAGTACAGTGATAGTGTTGATTACTGTACTTGTCATTTAGTGTTAAAATAAAGGATTTATTAAAAAAAAAATTGGCGTGGGGTTCCCCGTAATTTTAGTCTCTAGCGGAGGTTAAGCAGACGGCTGGGGCAGATGTTTGAAGCCTGGGAAGGGGATAATACCCACGGAGCTTCCCAGGCTACTAATATCAGCGCCCAGCTGAATACTTAGCCTTTACTAGCTATTAAAATGGGGGACTCTGAAAAAAATGACGTGGGGTCCCCCCTATTTTAATAGCTAGCAAAGGCTAGGCAGACGTCACTGACAGAGTGGGATAATTCTCCTGCGCTTGTGGTGAGCGTGAGAGAATTCTCCTGTGCTCACGGCAAGCGCAGGAGGATTTTTTTTCCACGCTGTCAGTGACGTGCATGAGGAGAGCTGAGTTCATTGTACATGAACTCGGCTCATCTGGATGCCGTCACAGCCAGACACTGAGCAGCGCAAGCATGCCTGCGCTTCTCAGTGTCTGCGGCATTATAAGCTGACATCAACCCCAGCCCTATTACCCCACTGCCACGACAACAGGGCAGTGGGAAGAGCGAGGCTAAGTGCCAGAATTGGCGCATCCTATGGATGCGCCATTTCTGGGGCGGCTGACGGCTGGTGTTTCTAGCCTGGGAGGGGGCCAATATTCATGGCACCCTTCCTGGGCTATTAATATCAGCCTCCAGCTTTCTGCCTAGCCTTTGCTAGCTATTAAAATAGGGGGAACGCACTTCATTTTTTTTGGGGTCCCCCATTTTAATAGCTAGTAAAGGCTAGGTATTCAGCTGGGGGCTGATATTAGTAGCCTGGGAAGCTCCGTGGGTATTATCCCCTTCCCAGGCTTCAAACATCTGCCCCAGCCGTCTGCTTAACCCCCGCTAGAGACTAAAATTACGGGGAACCCCACGTCAATTTTTTTTTTAATAAATCCTTTATTTTAACACTAAATGACAAGTACAGTAATCAACACTATCACTGTACTTATTATATATGTGACTGACATGTTTCTATCTATCTAATCTATGTGTGATGCTCTATTCTTTCTGTTCTAAATTGTCGGGTACCGGTGTATGCCGCTGCTGAATTGCCGGCTTTTCATGTTTCACTGTGAGCACTGTTCCCATAGATTTGGGCAACCACTGTAATGCCACAACCACCATGGCTGTGACATTACAGTGAGTGGCAGACAATCCCTGCATGATGTGAAAAAATCCAGTTACGCTTTTGGTGCACGAACAGTTATCGAACATAACCTCGAACAGCCGAATTTTTTGCAAATCATTCGCGTTCGTCAAACGACTTGAACATCGACCAAAACAGTTCGAATTTGAGATTGGCGAACAGTTCTAGTCGAACACCGCTCATCTCTAGTCAGGAGAGCATTCTATGCAATCTTCTGCAATGTGTAAAATGGCAGCCTGCATCTTTAGGGCAATTTTCTTGAAATGCATATTGTTCGATATCGCCCAGACCAGCAAATTAATTAAAAAAAATTCAAAACAAATTCAACTCACATCAAATCAAATTGTTTATCTTTAATCAGTACCTTTCCACTATTATCATTCAAAAATTACTTTAATTTCTCACTATACAAATTTACCGTATTCTAGTGATGATCAAGCCATTTGAAATTTGAATTTGTCAAGTTTGCTGATTTTTTCCAAAAGAATAGATTAATGGAGCAAAAACAACAGGTGTATTCAGCACTTCTCTAAAAGTGAAGAGGTAATGGCTTTTCAGTTATCAGTGAAAAAATATCCCTTTTTTAGTATCCGCGCATGACTTGCTATTCTCATAAGGAGAAGCATTCCAAAAATGATCCCTGATCTTGCTTCCTCCCAAATAGCAGGCCAGCTATTAGATGTTTTTGAACCCTAATGAGTACGTTTTGCATTTGCAATTCAGTCTATCACTGTAAAACACGATGTGAAGACTTGAGTAGTATGTCTAGCATGGCTGTGAAGTGGCACTTGCAGAAGCTGCATGATGCAGAATTAGGATGGGACAGACAATGAGATGTCTGGTAGAGTAGGGCGAGGCACAGCAGCAGGAGTACGGTATAGCACTAAAGACATTGGGCAGGCAGCCAAAAGATGTGTGGCTGGCGAGGTTGTACGGTGGCAGTGGCAGATAACAACATGGACGGGGGTACTCAAGGAGAAGTCTGCTAGTTTAAGGTCTACAATGGTAGCCTCAGCAGCAAGCATTCTACAGAATAAATCACGTTATGGACAAGGAGTAGATGCCCAGCTTAGCATGGGTAAATCAACCTCTTGTGGCAGCAGAAGGTTGTAATAGAGAACAGGCAATGGATAGTAAGGCAAGCAGTTGATGCAGACAATTTAATCATTGGCAGCCGTAAGTGAAAGAAAGTCAGCACTGATTCATTCTTGATTCATTTTGACAAATGCAAGGTTTTCCATGCCTGTGGCTGATAACCTGGTCCACTTGAGTGTAACAAACCCAAGGGATCATGCTAAATACCCTCTTTGACATTACACTGGAGGCTGGACCTGACAGTCTTCTGATAGAAAACTATGGCAGTTCTTACCACTAGTCCAATCTGCTGACGCAAAAGTCCATGCGGCTCAGAGTATCTGGCTGAAAAGGAGACTAGGAACTGCTGAACCTGGCTGTTTAGCCAATGCTTTGTTTGCTATGCTTGCTGAAACATGTCAGGTTATTGCAAAGGCTGATAAAACATCTGGTCCATCATGTCAAAGATACTTACAATGTTTTTTCTGCTGTTGCTTCAGCTTATATAGACCTAATGCAGGCACAAATCGGTGAGCCTTTAGGTCTGTGGGGATCTCAAAGGGGTCTGCTGGTCAGTCATTTGGTTGACGTGCTTGGCTAACCAATAGTCATCCCTTTGCTTGATGACAACAATACTCCTAGGAATGAAGAAAGCAACTAGCAGCACTCTATCAACGGCAAGAGGACATGCAGAGCAAGGACAGCAGCACACAGGAGGAGGGAGGCAGAGCACCCCGAAAGACAGTAAGAAGCAGTGTGGTGGCCGCAGACTGAAGGCAGGCAACCATTCCCCGTAACACCAACACGAAGGAAGTTGCCAGTACAACTGTTTGGTCTTCCCGAGTCTAGTTGTTTTTTAAAGATCCTGCGATAACCCCAAAAAGGCCATTTGCACCACCTGCCAGGCCAGCATCAGCAGGGGTGGCAAAACGACCAGCCTGACCACGACCAGCATGATCAGGCACATGGCAGCAAAGGACCCGACTTTGTGGGCCGAACCCCAGGATCCAGGATCAGTGGATGTCAGACAAATGTACCATCCTCCAAAACTTTGAGGACTCCACCAAGATGGTGAGTGGCGATGACGCCATAATTAGCATCACTATCCTGCTTCTCTTTCTTCTGAAACACTCTCTGCTTAAAGGGTGTTAATAATACTCGTAAAAAAAAAAATTTTTTATACAGTATGTTCATGTATAGCCCCCAGGGGTAAATGTTTGTCAGCCCATACACTTAGTGCATGGGCATTACAAGTATAGGAGACCCGCTCCTTTCTAATGGGAACATTTTTTATGAGGCCCTCCTCCACGTCTCTTACAAGGGGCATTGGAGTGCCTCCAAATTTTTGGCAGCCCTTGCATTTACTGCATAGGCAAACACAATGGTAGACCTACTTCCTAATAATGGGAACATTGTTTTGAGGAGGCCCTCTGACCTCCACATCTCTTCCAAGGGGAATTGGAGTGCCTCCAAATTTTTGGCAACCCTTGCATTCACTGCATAGGCAAACATAATGGGAAACCCACTTCCTAATAATGGGAACATTGTTTTCAGGAGGCCCTCCTCTAAATCACTTCAAAGGGGTATTAGGGTGCATCCAAATTTTGGGCAGCCCTGCCACTCACTGCATATGCAATAACAGTATAGGAGTCCCACTCTTTAGTATTGGGAACAATAAAACATAGCCGGCTGATGGCTCTCTAAGAATAGTGAGGGACGACTGCTGGCCCTTTAAGAATAGCAAAGGCCGCCTGATGGCCCTATAAAAATAGGCTTTGTGACTTTCAGAGTCCCTCCTTCACAAATGAAACATGATGTGTCTGATGATATCTCACACACCACATGGCCAGATAAGGTTGTAAAATGTTAAAATGACATTTGCTGGTGAATGCATTTGTCACAGTTGAAAGCAATGCAAAAGTGCAAAAACGCAACAAAAACTCTACGTGTGAACATAGCCCAAGGTGTGGAGGAGCATTTTTGTTTTTGGTTATTTATTTTGCTTGATATACAAGTCATTACCCTGGAAAGGATGTTCCTTAACATATTTCCCAGGAAAATCCATTTTGGTTTAGTTTTTGTATGTTTTATTGTGAGTCCGTAAAAGTGGGGTAATACCTCTGACAACGTTGTTGACAGAAGTGACCTGGGAGTCAGAAATGCTTCCAGGGGTCTTCCCCATGCTGTTCCCATGTCATTTGAGCACTGTTCCCATTGATTTTGACTGTTCCCAATTTTTAGACCCTCTGCAGACCGCCGGGGGGAGCAGCCTGAAAAATGCTCGAGTTTCCCATAGACTTACATTGGGCTCGTTGCTCGGGTCGAGCACCCGAGTATTCCAATGTGCTCGACCCGAGCATCGAGCACCCGAGCATTTTAGCGCTCGCCCATCACTATTATTTACATCTTGCAGAGCCTGCAGACTGCTAAAGAATTATCTGGAGGCAATGTCCAGAAGAACTCCCACACACATAAGGCCCACACGTACAAATCATCACATCCATCACCTGACCTTTCACACACTTTTGAGCCTTCTCCACCAACAGCAAGTGTGGCATCACCTGTTCCTGACCTGACCACAGAATGAGAAGATTTTGCTTCACAGGATTTTTTAGCAACCTGATGCTGAGGCCAGCACCCTGTTCCTCTGATGACATCAACTCTTCGGTACTGACGTCTGGTTCCCAGATCTTACCAAAACAGAATATCATCATTATCCCTGATTCTGTGTTAGGGTTCCTTATCCAACTCTTTTCCCCACCTGATTCCCCACCTCAAGAATTGCTCTTCTACTACAACTGCCAATGCCTCTAACATCATTGTTTGCAGTACCAGCAACAGGACTTGGCATTAGAATTTGGTAATCCATCTCCTACAATCTCATGTCTACTGAGTACAAAGGCGTACTGTTTATCTCTTCCAATAGATCAACTGGAAGATGTTGTTCTGGTGTAGTATCTTCCTTAGCCCCTGTGGTTCATTGGGTTAGATGAATAAGGAGCAGAATGTAATTCTTGCTATGTACACCATTAAGTGTTTTACAGGTGTATGATACTTAAGCTGGTTCAGAATGCTGGTGTCGCTGTCAGAAGCTACCTTATCCAGCTGTGACTGAGACAAGTGAACTTTTTTAACAATACACACACTTTGTGAAGTAGACAGTTGATTGTAAATTCCTGGATTTTGGAGATTTGAGTTTTGTATTTAAAAAAATAAAAATAATATCTTCCTTGCATGTGACTAGAGATGAGCGGTGTTCGACTCGAACTGTTCGCCAATCTCAAATTCGAGCTGTTTTGGGCGGTGTTCGAGCCGTTCGGAGAACACGAACGATTTGAAAAAAATTTGGCTGTTCGAGGTTATATTCGATAACTGTTCGTGCACCAAAATCATAACTGGACTTTTTCTCAGTAATGCTGAAAATTAATGTTAATACGCAGTTTGAGTGTACAGCGGGGCGGGGGGAGGGGCAGGGGATGGATCTCTGCAGGAATAATGAAGATCTCCATTTTTTTTTCTCTTTCCCGCATTTACAGTGGGGAGGTGCAATCTGTCAGCCTATCAGCAGCGCACACACGGAGCGAAGTGCTTTTTTTCACACAAGCAAGGGCATGTGTCATTGGCAGTGTATGTCACATGTCCTTGCCCTATAAGACCCAGCCATTTTCCCCGTCGCCACCATTTTCTCACTGCTGCAACTGCGTGTTAGACGGCACCACTGTTGCTGTGTGCGCTATACCTTGTTAATTTCAAGCCAATTTTCGCACAAATCTACAGATAGCTTGGGAGTAGGGAAGAGTTGTGATTGCAGTCCTTTTAAGGACTAGGTTACATCATTTCCTATGACTTTTATCAGGCAGGTCTGTGCTCTTAAATAGATAGGTTGGGAGTAAAGACTAATTGTAACTGCAGTCCTTTTCAGGACTAAGTTACATCAGTTCCTATCAGTTTTTGCCAGGCAGGTCTGTGCCAGTGCTGTGCAAGTTTTTTTCACAGCATTTGGCTAAATCTAGCAAAGCAAATCCTTTTTGGCCTATTGCAGAGTGTGTTAGTTAATGGAGTAGCCTATCTGTGTTGCAAGCTACACCACCTGTGTATAGAATACCAATTTTTTTACTACACCTAGTGAAGTAAAACCTTTTGGGCATAGCATCATTCTATTAGTCCATCTATACTAACCTCCACCAGGATGCAAATTCAATATAATATTTGGGCTTCTAGCAGTGTGTGGGACTTGGCCTATTAGTCCATCTATACTGACCTCCATCAGGTTGCAAATTCAATATAATTTTTTTCTGCATCTAGCTCTGAAAAAAAAAATTTCGGCTTCTAGCAGTGTGTGGGACTTGGTCTATTAGTCCATCTTAACTAACCTCCACCAGGTTGCAAATTAAAAATAATTTTTATCTGCATCGAGCTCTGAAAATATATTTCGGCTTCTAGCAGTGTGTGGGACTTGTTCTATTAGTCCATCTATACTGACCTCCATCAGGTTGCAAATTCAATATAATTTTTTTCTGCATCTAGCTCTGAAAAAATATTTGGGCTTCTAGCAGTGTGTGGGACTTGTTCTATTAGTCCATCTACACTGACCTCCATCAGGTTGCAAATTCAATATAATTTTTTTCTGCATCTAGCTCTGAAAAAATATTTGGGCTTCTAGCAGTGTGTGGGACTTGGTCTATTAGTCCATCTATGCTAACCTCCATCAGGTTGCAAATTCAATATAATTTTTTTCTGCATCTAGCTCTGAAAAAAATATTTGGGCTTCTAGCAGTGTGTGGGACTTGGTCTATTAGTCCATCTATACTGACCTCCATCAGGTTGCAAATTCAATATAATTTTTTTCTGCATCTAGCTCTGAAAAAATATTTGGGCTTCTAGCAGTGTGTGGGACTTGGTCTATTAGTCCATCTATACTAACCTCCACCAGGTTGCAAATTAAAAATAATTTTTATCTGCATCGAGCTCTGAAAAAATATTTCGGCTTCTAGCAGTGTGTGGGACTTGTTCTATTAGTCCATCTTTACTGACCTCCATCAGGTTGCAAATTCAATATAATTTTTTTCTGCATCTAGCTCTGAAAAAATATTTGGGCTTCTAGCAGTGTGTGGGACTTGTTCTATTAGGCCATCTATACTGACCTCCATCAGGTTGCAAATTCAATATAATTTTTTTCTGCATCTAGCTCTGAAAAAATATTTGGGCTTCTAGTAGTGTGTGGGACTTTTTCTATTAGTCCATCTATACTGACCTCCATGAGGTTGCAAATTCAATATAATTTTTTTCTGCATCTAGCTCTGAAAAAATATTTGGGCTTCTAGCAGTGTGTGGGACTTGGTCTATTAGTCCATCTATACTAACCTCCACCAGGTTGCAAATTAAAAATAATTTTTATCTGCATCTAGCTCTGAAAAAATATTTGGGCTTCTAGCAGTGTGTGGGACTTGGTCTATTAGTCCATCTATACTAACCTCCACCAGGTTGCAAATTAAAAATAATTTTTATCTGCATCTAGCTCTGAAAAAATATTTGGGCTTCTAGCAGTGTGTGGGACTTGGTCGATTAGTACATCTATACTGACCTCCATCAGGTTGCAAATTCAATATAATTTTTTTCTGCATCTAGCTCTGAAAAAATATTTGGGCTTCTAACAGTGTGTGGGACTTGGTCTATTAGTCAATCTATACTGACCTCCATCAGGTTGCAAATTCAATATAATTTTTTTCTGCATCCAGCTCTGAAAAAATATTTGGGCTTCTAGCAGTGTGTGGGACTTGGTCTATTAGTCCATGTATACTAACCTCCACCAGGTTGCAAATTAAAAATAATTTTTATCTGCATTGAGCTCTGAAAAAATATTTGGGCTTCTAGCAGTGTGTGGGACTTGGTCTATTAGTCCATCTATACTGACCTCCATCAGGTTGCAAATTCAATATAATTTTTTTCTGCATCTAGCACTGAAAAAATATTTGGGCTTCTAGCAGTGTGTGGGACTTGGTCTATTAGTCCATCTATACTAACCTCCACCAGGTTTCAAATTCAATATAATATTTTTCTGCATCGAGCTCTGAAAAAATATTTGGGCTTCTAGCAGTGTGTGGGACTTGGCCTATTAGTCCATCTATACTGACCTCCATCAAGTTGCAAATTCAATATAATTTTTTTCTGCATCTAGCTCTGAAAAAAAAAATTTCGGCTTCTAGCAGTGTGTGGGACTTGGTCTATTAGTCCATCTTAACTAACCTCCACCAGGTTGCAAATTAAAAATAATTTTTATCTGCATCGAGCTCTGAAAAAATATTTCGGCTTCTAGCAGTGTGTGGGACTTGTTCTATTAGTCCATCTATACTGACCTCCATCAGGTTGCAAATTCAATATAATTTTTTTCTGCATCTAGCTCTGAAAAAATATTTGGGCTTCTAGCAGTGTGTGGGACTTGTTCTATTAGTCCATCTATACTGACCTCCATGAGGTTGCAAATTCAATATAATTTTTTGCTGCATCTAGCTCTGAAAAAATATTTGGGCTTCTAGCAGTGTGTGGGACTTGTTCTATTAGTCCATCTATACTGACCTCCATCAGGTTGCAAATTCAATATAATTTTTTTCTGCATCTAGCTCTGAAAAAATATTTGGGCTTCTAGCAGTGTGTGGGACTTGGTCTATTAGTCCATCTATGCTAACCTCCATCAGGTTGCAAATTCAATATAATTTTTTTCTGCATCTAGCTCTGAAAAAAATATTTGGGCTTCTAGCAGTGTGTGGGACTTGGTCTATTAGTCCATCTATACTGACCTACATCAGGTTGCAAATTCAATATAATTTTTTTCTGCATCTAGCTCTGAAAAAATATTTGGGCTTCTAGCAGTGTGTGGGACTTGGTCTATTAGTCCATCTATACTAACCTCCACCAGGTTGCAAATTAAAAATGATTTTTATCTGCATCGAGCTCTGAAAAAATATTTCGGCTTCTAGCAGTGTGTGGGACTTGTTCTATTAGTCCATCTATACTGACCTCCATCAGGTTGCAAATTCAATATAATTTTTTTCTGCATCTAGCTCTGAAAAAATATTTGGGCTTCTAGCAGTGTGTGGGACTTGTTCTATTAGGCCATCTATACTGACCTCCATCAGGTTGCAAATTCAATATAATTTTTTTCTGCATCTAGCTCTGAAAAAATATTTGGGCTTCTAGCAGTGTGTGGGACTTGTTCTATTAGTCCATCTATACTGACCTCCATGAGGTTGCAAATTCAATATAATTTTTTTCTGCATCTAGCTCTGAAAAAATATTTGGGCTTCTAGCAGTGTGTGGGACTTGGTCTATTAGTCCATCTATACTAACCTCCACCAGGTTGCAAATTAAAAATAATTTTTATCTGCATCTAGCTCTGAAAAAATATTTGGGCTTCTAGCAGTGTGTGGGACTTGGTCTATTAGTCCATCTATACTAACCTCCACCAGGTTGCAAATTAAAAATAATTTTTATCTGCATCTAGCTCTGAAAAAATATTTGTGCTTCTATCAGTGTGTGGGACTTGGTCTATTAGTCCATCTATACTGACCTCCATCAGGTTGCAAATTCAATATAATTTTTTTCTGCATCTAGCTCTGAAAAAATATTTGGGCTTCTAACAGTGTGTGGGACTTGGTCTATTAGTCAATCTATACTGACCTCCATCAGGTTGCAAATTCAATATAATTTTTTTCTGCATCTAGCTCTGAAAAAATATTTGGGCTTCTAGCAGTGTGTGGGACTTGGTCTATTAGTCCATCTATACTAACCTCCACCAGGTTGCAAATTAAAAATAATTTTTATCTGCATTGAGCACTGAAAAAATATTTGGGCTTCTAGCAGTGTGTGGCACTTGGTCTATTAGTCCATCTATACTAACCTCCACCAGGTTGCAAATTCAATATAATATTTTTCTGCATCGAGCTCTGAAAAAATATTTGGGCTTCTAGCAGTGTGTGGGACTTGGCCTATTAGTCCATCTATACTGACCTCCATCAGGTTGCAAATTCAATATAATTTTTTTCTGCATCTAGCTCTGAAAAAAAAAATTTCGGCTTCTAGCAGTGTGTGGGACTTGGTCTATTAGTCCATCTTAACTAACCTCCACCAGGTTGCAAATTAAAAATAATTTTTATCTGCATCGAGCTCTGAAAAAATATTTCGGCTTCTAGCAGTGTGTGGGACTTGTTCTATTAGTCCATCTATACTGACCTCCATCAGGTTGCAAATTCAATATAATTTTTTTCTGCATCTAGCTCTGAAAAAATATTTGGGCTTCTAGCAGTGTGTGGGACTTGTTCTATTAGTCCATCTATACTGACCTCCATCAGGTTGCAAATTCAATATAATTTTTTTCTGCATCTAGCTCTGAAAAAATATTTGGGCTTCTAGCAGTGTGTGGGACTTGGTCTATTAGTCCATCTATGCTAACCTCCATCAGGTTGCAAATTCAATATAATTTTTTTCTGCATCTAGCTCTGAAAAAATATTTGGGCTTCTAGCATTGTGTGGAACTTGGTCTATTAGTCCATCTATACTGACCTCCATCAGGTTGCAAATTCAATATAATTTTTTTCTGCATCTAGCTCTGAAAAAATATTTGGGCTTCTAGCAGTGTGTGGGACTTGGTCTATTAGTCCATCTCTAATAACCTCCACCAGGTTGCAAATTAAAAATAATTTTTATCTGCATCGAGCTCTGAAAAAATATTTCGGCTTCTAGCAGTGTGTGGTACTTGGTCTATTAGTCCATCTATACTAACCTCCACCAGGTTGCAAATTAAAAATAATTTTTATCTGCATCTAGCTGTGAAAAAATATTTGGGCTTCTATCAGTGTGTGGGACTTGGTCTATTAGTCCATCTATACTGACCTCCATCAGGTTGCAAATTCAATATAATTTTTTCTGCATCTAGCTCTGAAAAAATATTTGGGCTTCTAACAGTGTGTGGGACTTGGTCTATTAGTCAATCTATACTGACCTCCATCGGGCTGCAAATTCAATATAATTTTTTTCTGCATCTAGCTCTGAAAAAATATTTGGGCTTCTAGCAGTGTGTGGGACTTGGTCTATTAGTCCATCTATACTAACCTCCACCAGGTTCCAAATTAAAAATAATTTTTATCTGCATTGAGCTCTGAAAAAATATTTGGGCTTCTAGCAGTGTGTGGGACTTGGTCTATTAGTCCATCTATACTGACCTCCATCAGGTTGCATATTCAATATAATTTTTTTCTGCATCTAGCACTGAAAAAATATTTGGGCTTCTAGCAGTGTGTGGGACTTGGTCTATTAGTCCATCTAAACTAACCTCCACCAGGTTGCAAATTCAATATAATATTTTTCTGCATCGAGCTCTGAAAAAATATTTGGGCTTCTAGCAGTGTGTGGGACTTGGCCTATTAGTCCATCTATACTGACCTCCATCAGGTTGCAAGTTCAATATAATTTTTTTCTGCATCTAGCTCTGAAAAAAAAAATTTCGGCTTCTAGCAGTGTGTGGGACTTGGTCTATTAGTCCATCTTAACTAACCTCCACCAGGTTGCAAATTAAAAATAATTTTTATCTGCATCGAGCTCTGAAAAAATATTTCGGCTTCTAGCAGTGTGTGGGACTTGTTCTATTAGTCCATCTATACTGACCTCCATCAGGTTGCAAATTCTATATAATTTTTTTCTGCATCTAGCTCTGAAAAAATATTTGGGCTTCTAGCAGTGTGTGGGACTTGTTCTATTAGTCCATCTATACTGACCTACATCGGGTTGCAAATTCAATATAATTTTTTTCTGCATCTAGCTCTGAAAAAATATTTGGGCTTCTAGCAGTGTGTGGGACTTGTTCTATTAGTCCATCTATACTGACCTCCATGAGGTTGCAAATTCAATATAATTTTTTTCTGCATCTAGCTCTGAAAAAATATTTGGGCTTCTAGCAGTGTGTGGGACTTGGTCTATTAGTCCATCTATACTAACCTCCACCAGATTGCAAATTAAAAATAATTTTTATCTGCATCTAGCTCTGAAAAAATATTTGGGCTTCTAGCAGTGTGTGGGACTTGGTCTATTAGTCCATCTATACTAACCTCCACCAGGTTGCAAATTAAAAATAATTTTTATCTGCATCTAGCTCTGAAAAAATATTTGGGCTTCTAGCAGTGTGTGGGACTTGGTCGATTAGTACATCTATACTGACCTCCATCAGGTTGCAAATTCAATATAATTTTTTTCTGCATCTAGCTCTGAAAAAATATTTGGGCTTCTAACAGTGTGTGGGACTTGGTCTATTAGTCAATCTATACTGACCTCCATCAGGTTGCAAATTCAATATAATTTTTTTCTGCATCCAGCTCTGAAAAAATATTTGGGCTTCTAGCAGTGTGTGGGACTTGGTCTATTAGTCTATGTATACTAACCTCCACCAGGTTGCAAATTAAAAATAATTTTTATCTGCATTGAGCTCTGAAAAAATATTTGGGCTTCTAGCAGTGTGTGGGACTTGGTCTATTAGTCCATCTATACTGACCTCCATCAGGTTGCAAATTCAATATAATTTTTTTCTGCATCTAGCACTGAAAAAATATTTGGGCTTCTAGCAGTGTGTGGGACTTGGTCTATTAGTCCATCTATACTAACCTCCACCAGGTTTCAAATTCAATATAATATTTTTCTGCATCGAGCTCTGAAAAAATATTTGGGCTTCTAGCAGTGTGTGGGACTTGGCCTATTAGTCCATCTATACTGACCTCCATCAAGTTGCAAATTCAATATAATTTTTTTCTGCATCTAGCTCTGAAAAAAAAAATTTCGGCTTCTAGCAGTGTGTGGGACTTGGTCTATTAGTCCATCTTAACTAACCTCCACCAGGTTGCAAATTAAAAATAATTTTTATCTGCATCGAGCTCTGAAAAAATATTTCGGCTTCTAGCAGTGTGTGGGACTTGTTCTATTAGTCCATCTATACTGACCTCCATCAGGTTGCAAATTCAATATAATTTTTTTCTGCATCTAGCTCTGAAAAAATATTTGGGCTTCTAGCAGTGTGTGGGACTTGTTCTATTAGTCCATCTATACTGACCTCCATGAGGTTGCAAATTCAATATAATTTTTTGCTGCATCTAGCTCTGAAAAAATATTTGGGCTTCTAGCAGTGTGTGGGACTTGTTCTATTAGTCCATCTATACTGACCTCCATCAGGTTGCAAATTCAATATAATTTTTTTCTGCATCTAGCTCTGAAAAAATATTTGGGCTTCTAGCAGTGTGTGGGACTTGGTCTATTAGTCCATCTATGCTAACCTCCATCAGGTTGCAAATTCAATATAATTTTTTTCTGCATCTAGCTCTGAAAAAAATATTTGGGCTTCTAGCAGTGTGTGGGACTTGGTCTATTAGTCCATCTATACTGACCTACATCAGGTTGCAAATTCAATATAATTTTTTTCTGCATCTAGCTCTGAAAAAATATTTGGGCTTCTAGCAGTGTGTGGGACTTGGTCTATTAGTCCATCTATACTAACCTCCACCAGGTTGCAAATTAAAAATGATTTTTATCTGCATCGAGCTCTGAAAAAATATTTCGGCTTCTAGCAGTGTGTGGGACTTGTTCTATTAGTCCATCTATACTGACCTCCATCAGGTTGCAAATTCAATATAATTTTTTTCTGCATCTAGCTCTGAAAAAATATTTGGGCTTCTAGCAGTGTGTGGGACTTGTTCTATTAGGCCATCTATACTGACCTCCATCAGGTTGCAAATTCAATATAATTTTTTTCTGCATCTAGCTCTGAAAAAATATTTGGGCTTCTAGCAGTGTGTGGGACTTGTTCTATTAGTCCATCTATACTGACCTCCATGAGGTTGCAAATTCAATATAATTTTTTTCTGCATCTAGCTCTGAAAAAATATTTGGGCTTCTAGCAGTGTGTGGGACTTGGTCTATTAGTCCATCTATACTAACCTCCACCAGGTTGCAAATTAAAAATAATTTTTATCTGCATCTAGCTCTGAAAAAATATTTGGGCTTCTAGCAGTGTGTGGGACTTGGTCTATTAGTCCATCTATACTAACCTCCACCAGGTTGCAAATTAAAAATAATTTTTATCTGCATCTAGCTCTGAAAAAATATTTGTGCTTCTATCAGTGTGTGGGACTTGGTCTATTAGTCCATCTATACTGACCTCCATCAGGTTGCAAATTCAATATAATTTTTTTCTGCATCTAGCTCTGAAAAAATATTTGGGCTTCTAACAGTGTGTGGGACTTGGTCTATTAGTCAATCTATACTGACCTCCATCAGGTTGCAAATTCAATATAATTTTTTTCTGCATCTAGCTCTGAAAAAATATTTGGGCTTCTAGCAGTGTGTGGGACTTGGTCTATTAGTCCATCTATACTAACCTCCACCAGGTTGCAAATTAAAAATAATTTTTATCTGCATTGAGCACTGAAAAAATATTTGGGCTTCTAGCAGTGTGTGGCACTTGGTCTACTAGTCCATCTATACTAACCTCCACCAGGTTGCAAATTCAATATAATATTTTTCTGCATCGAGCTCTGAAAAAATATTTGGGCTTCTAGCAGTGTGTGGGACTTGGCCTATTAGTCCATCTATACTGACCTCCATCAGGTTGCAAATTCAATATAATTTTTTTCTGCATCTAGCTCTGAAAAAAAAAATTTCGGCTTCTAGCAGTGTGTGGGACTTGGTCTATTAGTCCATCTTAACTAACCTCCACCAGGTTGCAAATTAAAAATAATTTTTATCTGCATCGAGCTCTGAAAAAATATTTCGGCTTCTAGCAGTGTGTGGGACTTGTTCTATTAGTCCATCTATACTGACCTCCATCAGGTTGCAAATTCAATATAATTTTTTTCTGCATCTAGCTCTGAAAAAATATTTGGGCTTCTAGCAGTGTGTGGGACTTGTTCTATTAGTCCATCTATACTGACCTCCATCAGGTTGCAAATTCAATATAATTTTTTTCTGCATCTAGCTCTGAAAAAATATTTGGGCTTCTAGCAGTGTGTGGGACTTGGTCTATTAGTCCATCTATGCTAACCTCCATCAGGTTGCAAATTCAATATAATTTTTTTCTGCATCTAGCTCTGAAAAAATATTTGGGCTTCTAGCATTGTGTGGAACTTGGTCTATTAGTCCATCTATACTGACCTCCATCAGGTTGCAAATTCAATATAATTTTTTTCTGCATCTAGCTCTGAAAAAATATTTGGGCTTCTAGCAGTGTGTGGGACTTGGTCTATTAGTCCATCTCTAATAACCTCCACCAGGTTGCAAATTAAAAATAATTTTTATCTGCATCGAGCTCTGAAAAAATATTTCGGCTTCTAGCAGTGTGTGGTACTTGGTCTATTAGTCCATCTATACTAACCTCCACCAGGTTGCAAATTAAAAATAATTTTTATCTGCATCTAGCTGTGAAAAAATATTTGGGCTTCTATCAGTGTGTGGGACTTGGTCTATTAGTCCATCTATACTGACCTCCATCAGGTTGCAAATTCAATATAATTTTTTCTGCATCTAGCTCTGAAAAAATATTTGGGCTTCTAACAGTGTGTGGGACTTGGTCTATTAGTCAATCTATACTGACCTCCATCGGGCTGCAAATTCAATATAATTTTTTTCTGCATCTAGCTCTGAAAAAATATTTGGGCTTCTAGCAGTGTGTGGGACTTGGTCTATTAGTCCATCTATACTAACCTCCACCAGGTTCCAAATTAAAAATAATTTTTATCTGCATTGAGCTCTGAAAAAATATTTGGGCTTCTAGCAGTGTGTGGGACTTGGTCTATTAGTCCATCTATACTGACCTCCATCAGGTTGCATATTCAATATAATTTTTTTCTGCATCTAGCACTGAAAAAATATTTGGGCTTCTAGCAGTGTGTGGGACTTGGTCTATTAGTCCATCTAAACTAACCTCCACCAGGTTGCAAATTCAATATAATATTTTTCTGCATCGAGCTCTGAAAAAATATTTGGGCTTCTAGCAGTGTGTGGGACTTGGCCTATTAGTCCATCTATACTGACCTCCATCAGGTTGCAAGTTCAATATAATTTTTTTCTGCATCTAGCTCTGAAAAAAAAAATTTCGGCTTCTAGCAGTGTGTGGGACTTGGTCTATTAGTCCATCTTAACTAACCTCCACCAGGTTGCAAATTAAAAATAATTTTTATCTGCATCGAGCTCTGAAAAAATATTTCGGCTTCTAGCAGTGTGTGGGACTTGTTCTATTAGTCCATCTATACTGACCTCCATCAGGTTGCAAATTCTATATAATTTTTTTCTGCATCTAGCTCTGAAAAAATATTTGGGCTTCTAGCAGTGTGTGGGACTTGTTCTATTAGTCCATCTATACTGACCTACATCGGGTTGCAAATTCAATATAATTTTTTTCTGCATCTAGCTCTGAAAAAATATTTGGGCTTCTAGCAGTGTGTGGGACTTGTTCTATTAGTCCATCTATACTGACCTCCATGAGGTTGCAAATTCAATATAATTTTTTTCTGCATCTAGCTCTGAAAAAATATTTGGGCTTCTAGCAGTGTGTGGGACTTGGTCTATTAGTCCATCTATACTAACCTCCACCAGATTGCAAATTAAAAATAATTTTTATCTGCATCTAGCTCTGAAAAAATATTTGGGCTTCTAGCAGTGTGTGGGACTTGGTCTATTAGTCCATCTATACTAACCTCCACCAGGTTGCAAATTAAAAATAATTTTTATCTGCATCTAGCTCTGAAAAAATATTTGGGCTTCTAGCAGTGTGTGGGACTTGGTCTATTAGTCCATCTATACTGACCTCCATCAGGTTGCAAATTCAATATAATTTTTTTCTGCATCTAGCTCTGAAAAAATATTTGGGCTTCTAACAGTGTGTGGGACTTGGTCTATTAGTCAATCTATACTGACCTCCATCAGGTTGCAAATTCAATATAATTTTTTTCTGCATCTAGCTCTGAAAAAATATTTGGGCTCTAGCAGTGTGTGGGACTTGGTCTATTAGTCCATCTATACTACCTCCACCAGGTTGCAAATTAAAAAAATTTTTTATCTGCATTGAGCTCTGAAAAAATATTTGGGCTTCTAGCAGTGTGTGGGACTTGGTCTATTAGTCCATCTATACTGACCTCCATCAGGTTGAAAATTCAATATAATTTTTTTCTGCATCTAGCTCTGAAAAAATATTTCAGCTTCTAGCAGTGTGTGGGACTTGGTCTATTAGTCCATCTATACTAACCTCCACCAGGTTGCAATTAAAAATAATTTTTATCTGCATCTAGCTCTGATAAAATATTTGGGCTTCTAGCAGTGTGTGGGACTTGTTCTATTCGTTCATCTATACTGACCTCCATGAGGTTGCAAATTCAATATAATTTTTTTCTGCATCTAGCTCTGAAAAAATATTTGGGCTTCTAGCAGTGTGTGGGACTTGTTCTATTAGTCCATCTATACTGACCTCCATCAGGTTGCAAATTCAATATAATTTTTTTCTGCATCTAGCTCTGAAAAAATATTTGGGCTTCTAGCAGTGTGTGGGACTTGTTCTATTAGTCCATCTATACTGACCTCCATCAGGTTGCAAATTCAAGATAATTTTTATCTGCATCTAGCTCTGAAAAAGTATTTCGGCTTCTAGCAGAGTATGGGACTTGTTCTATTAGTCCATCTATACTAACCTCCACCAGGTTGCAAATTCAATATCATTTTTATCTGCATCTAACCCAGCCAATACTTTTGGCCTAATACCACAGTTTGGCCACTCAGCTCTGCTCGGTTCCCATCCATTGTTTTTTTGTGCAAACAACTCCAGAGTTGTGAATTAGTTAACCACCAAAATGAGTGGAAAAAGGCCTGCTGCTGGTGGAAAGGGGAATAGGCGTGTTGGGAAGGGGAAAAAAGGTTGTGTGCGTGGGTTAGGTGTTAAAGCAACAGTAACATCTGCAGAAGGATGACCATCTTCCAGCCAAACTAAAATGTCTACTTCTTTTAGCGGACAATGTGATAAGATCCCTTTCTTACGGCCACGCCAATCGCTACAAATTCCAGATGAGGCACAAAAACAGCAGGTGCTTCAACGGATATCAAGTGCTCCTTTAAGTGGGCTCTCCTCCACCTCAACTTCAACATCACAAATACTCCAGTCCTCAGAGATGTCACCCCAATCGCACTTGCTTCCTCACAGCTCCCAAATCTCCAGCTGCCCGTCTGAGTATGAGGTAGAACAGATGGTTGAGTCTGCAGAGCTGTTTACTCATACTATAGCCTGGGAATCAGAGGTCGGCTCCAGAGCTTCTGTGAATCCAGAAGAGGAAATGATCTGCACTGATGCCCAGAATCAGCAGAGGAGGTGGAGGAGGATGCTAGTGACGACGAGGTCAGGTTGCGCCTTCCTGGACAGAGACGTAGTACTGGAAGCACGTCAACAACTGCATCCTCAAACACAACTCTGCCTCTGACCACAAGTCGTGGTGGCTCTTCAGGTCGCATGGGTGCTAAGCCTTGAATAGCCTGGGCATTTTTTCAGATCGATAAAGATGACCCAACTCGTGTTATCTGTAACATTTGTCAGCAAAAACTAAGTAGAGGCCAAAAAATACATAGTTTGAGTACTTCATGCATGAACCGGCACATGGATATGAAGCATAAGTTGCAGTGGGAAGCTCACTGTGCTACAATGCAGCCTAGCCGGCCGGGCCAACCACCGTCTGCCACATCTTGTGCATCCGCGGCCTCTTCATCCTCTGTGACTGGGGGGACAGCAGTCACACCTGTTTTGGGACACAGACCTGCCACCTCTTTACCCGCAACAGTCAGCGTGATTGGCAGGTCATTATTTTCTTTGGAGGTGGAAACACCAGCTGGTGTTCAGCGCTGTCCGACATCGATAGCACCACCTTTGGATCAAGGCAACCTAACATGTCCGCCTGCATCTTCCTCACAGACCGGCAGTTTGCCGGGGACACCCTTCTCAACCCTGTCTAAGCACAACAGCAAGCCCTCGGTCCCTCAGATGTGGACAAGTAAAAGACCATTTCCTCCTAAGCCATGAGAAAGCTAAGAGGTTGAATTTCACCATCTGCAAGCTCTTGGCTACAGAAATGCTGCCTTTCCGCCTGGTGGACACAGAGGATTTTCGAGACCTTATGTCCGTCGCAGTGCCCCAGTACCAGATGCCCAGTCGGCACTACTTCTCAAAGAAAGGTGTGCCTGCGCTCCACCAGCATGTCGCACACAAAATCACCGCTTCTTTGAGAAACTCTGTGAGTGACAGGGTGCATTTCATCACAGACACTTGGACGAGTAGGCATGGACAGGGGCGTTACATGTCGCCGACTGGTCACTGGGTAACTATGGTGACAGAAGGACAAGGGGCTGCTGTCCAAGTTTTGCCGTCCCCACAAGTTGTGCGTCAATCCTCTTTATCTCAAAGTTCCTCCACTGCTTCTGCCTCCTCAACCTCCTCTCGGTCCTCCACCTGCACCCAAAGCCTGTCTGGTCATGCCACAAGCTTTCTAACTGCGCAGAAGGGATCCTGCACACCTTCTTACTATGCTGGCAGCAGGGCTCAACGTCATCAGGCAGTTTTTACTTTGAAATGTCTGGGAAATGTGAGTCACACAGCTGAGGAGTTGTGGTCAGCTCTGGAGAACCAGTTTCATGAATGGTTGTCTCCACTGGACCTGAAACCAGGGAAGGCCGTGTGCGACAATGCTTCAAACCTGGATGCGGCCCTTCCCCGGGGCAATGTCACACACGTGCCTTGTATGGCTCACGTGTTGAACCTGGTTGTCCAGCAATTTTTAGCCCACTATCCCGGACTATATGGCCTTCTGCAGAGGGCACGGTCACCGTGTGCTCACTTCCGCCGTTCGCATCCCGCGGCTCAGCGACTTACATCTCTGCAGAAGTCGTTGGGCCTGCCACTTCACCGGCTAAAATGTGATGTGCCTACCCGGTGGAATTCAGCTCTGCACATGTTGCAGCGACTGTGGCAGCACCGACAAGCCCTGGTGCAATACGTTCTGACGTATAGCCTGGGCCAACGAGATCCAGAGGTGGGGCCAATTACGCTGGAGGAGTGGTCTCAGATTAGGGACCTATGCACCCTTCTGCACAGTTTTGAAATGGCGACGAAGATGTTTAGTGCTGACGATGCCATTATCAGCATGACTATTCCGGTGATTTACATGCTGGAGCACATGTTAAACAGAATTCGGAGTCTGGTGGTGGCACAAGAGGAGGTGGAGGAAGTAGAGGAGGAGGAGTTGTATGCGGAAGGGCTAACATCTGCAAGGTCCAGACGGTCGGCAGCAGCAAGGCGGCAGGCATGTGAGGGTGGGGGAGATGGTTTTACCAGGGCGCATGGTAGCAGCCAAACTAGTGAGGAAGGTGCAGGAGCCCAGGAAGAAGTGGAGGATGAACTGATGGAAGACTCATCAGATGAGGGAGACCTTGATGTAACGGGTCTGTTAGGCGGAACCTCTGAGCAACTATACAAGGGGGCGATCCTTGTAAGGAAGCGGGTGGTGACCAGGGAAGACGGGCAGGTAGTCACAGCAGGTGACCGGCACAGTCTCTGGGTAAACGGGCAGGAGGTCACGGCAAGTGACCGGGACAGTCTCTGGGAAAACGGGCAGGAGGTCACAGCAAGTGACCGGGACAGTCTCTGGGAGAACGGGCAGGGGGTCACAGCAAGTGACCGGGACAGTCTCTGGGTATAGGGTTGGTACGACCTGTGACGGCTGAGCCTCCAGGTAGGCTAGCAGGCGGATGGCAGGTGTGTGCTCCCAGGTGAGCAGGCGAGAGTCTCTGGATAAGCAGGTGGTCACAGCATGTGATGGCGGAGCCTCCAGGTAGGCTAACAGGCGGATGCAGATGAGTGCTCCCAGGTGAGCAGGCGAGAGTCTCTGGATAAGCAGGTGGTCACAGCTTGTGACGGCGGAGCCTCCAGGTAGGCTAACTGGAAGAAGCCAAAATATTTTTTCAGAGCTAGATGCAGAAAAAAATTATATTGAATTTGCAACCTGATGGAGGTCAGTATAGATGGACTAATAGACCAAGTCCCACACACTGCTAGAAGCCCAAATATTTTTTCAAAGCTAGATGCAGAAAAAAATTATATTGAATTTGCAACCTGATGGAGGTCAGTATAGATGGACTAATAGACCAAGTCCCACACACTGCTAGAAGCCCAAATATTTTTTCAGAGCTAGATGCAGATAAAAATTATTTTTAATTTGTAACCTGGTGGAGGTTAGTTGCCTGCCAGTTTCCTGCCAGTTTGCTGCCTGATTCCTGCCTGTCATCCGCTTTCCTGCTTGCTAGCCTGAGGTCCGACGGTCTGCCTTCCGACACCTGTCAGTCTGTCTATGGACCAGCATGCCCGCTCACCTGGGAGCGCTCACCTGCTACCTGTCTGTTAGCCTACCTGGAGGCTCCGCCGTCACGTGCTGTGACCATCTGCCAGTCCAGAGACTCTTGCCTGCTCACCTGGGAGCGCTCATCTGCTACCTGCCAGGCAGCAAACTGGCAGGAAACTGGCAGGCAACTGGCAGGTAACTGGCAGGTAACAGGCAACGGGACCTGAGGGCTGAAGCAGAGTAGTGAACAGTGCAACAACATTGCTCGGGCACCTCCATTTTGGAGGAGGTGCCTTATATATGGTGAAGTCCTCCGGCCATTAGCCGGGGACTCCTTAGGACGGCGCGCGCGGCCCCTTTAAGAGCGAGGGAGCGCACGCGCGTGCGCCCTAAGCACCGTGGCCGGGAAGGAGCGCGCGCTGCCAGCAGAGCAGGAGGAGGACGCCGGGCTCGGAGCGGAGGGGTGAGGGGAACAGCGTCCCTGCCTAGCAGGGGGCAGGGACGCCGACGCTACAGTACCCCCCCCTTTAGTTCCCCCCTTTTTAGGCCAGACAGAAATTTAGCAAGGATGAGAGGGGCATGGATGTTCTCCCGGGGCTCCCACGTTCTCTCCTCAGGACCAAACCCCTTCCAATCTACTAAAAAAAAGGTCTTTCCTCTTACCCTTTTGGTGGCCAGAATGTTCTCTACCTCAAACTCGTCTTCAGCAGAAACCGGAGCAAGAGGCGTACCTGTAGACTTGGAAAAAGAGTTAAGTACCACGGGTTTGAGGAGAGATACATGGAAGGAGTTAGGGATCCGTAGGTTGGCCGGGAGTTTCAATTTATAGGCCACCGGGTTGATCTGAATGATAACCTCCAGAGGACCGATGAACCGAGGCCCTAACTTATAGGAAGGAATCTTGAGCCGGACATACTTGGACGAGAGCCAGACTTTATCCCCAGGACGGAATTGTGGAGGATCCAGACGTTTTTTGTCAGCGTGTCTTTTCATCCGCTCGGACGACTGAAGGAGTGCGGATCGGGTACTCTCCCAAATGGAGGAAAATTTGTTAACGAGAGATTCCGCAGCCGGATTATCCACCGAGGTGGAGACGGGAAATGGGATCCAAGGATGCTGACCGAAGACTACAAAAAACGGGGATTTGGAGGAAGATTCGCTCCCGTGGTTATTGTACGAGAATTCAGCCCATGGCAGGAGATCCACACAGTCAGAATGGTGGGCATTAACGAAGTGCCGGAGGTAACTGGTCAGGTTCTGATTGATCCGCTCCACTTGACCATTAGACTGTGGGTGGTAAGCAGAGGAGAAGTCCAGGGTGACGTCTAGCAGTTTACAAGTGGCTCTCCAGAAGCGTGAGGTGAACTGTACCCCACGATCCGACACGATGTGGAGGGGCAGGCCATGAAGACGAAAGATGTGGCGGATAAAATCTTTAGCCAGCTCGGGTGCAGACGGGAGGCCTGGCAGGGGAACGAAATGAGCCATCTTGGAAAAGCGGTCAGCGACCACCCAAATGACCGTACAACCAGCAGGGACGGGGAGATCAGTTATGAAGTCCATAGCTATATGCTGCCAGGGGGCAGCAGGTACAGGAAGCGGAAGGAGGCGACTGGCTGGCAGATGTCTCGGAACCTTGTTGCGGGCGCAGGACACACAGGCAGAAACAAAGTCAATTACGTCTTTGTGCAGGGTAGGCCACCAGTAGTGCCGGGTAATAAGCTGGAGGGTCTTTTTCTGACCGGCGTGGCCAGCTAGTTTAGACGAGTGACCCCAGTGTAGGATCTTCTCCCGATCAGGTACTGATACGAACGTTTTACCGGGAGGGAGACGATTTAGACTCACGGGAGCCACCTGCATTACTCTGGCGGGATCGATGATGTGTTTAGGTTCCTCCTCGAGATCAGACACCAGAAAGGATCGGGACAAGGCGTCCGCCTTGATGTTTTTGTCAGCCGGGCGAAAATGAAGAACAAAATCAAAGCGAGCAAAAAACAAGGACCACCGGGCTTGGCGCGGGTTAAGTCTCTGGGCATGCTGGAGGTAAGCCAAGTTCTTGTGGTCAGTGTAAATTATTACTGGGTGAAGAGCCCCTTCGAGCAGGTAACGCCACTCCTCCAATGCCAGCTTGATGGCCAATAACTCTCGATCTCCTATGGAATAGTTGCGCTCCGAAGGGGAGAAGAGTTTGGAGAAGAAGCCACAAGTTACCATTCTCCCGGAAGACGATTTTTGGGTAAGTACCGCTTCAGCTCCAGAGGAGGAGGCGTCAACTTCCAGGAAGAACTGCTTGTTGCCATCTGGGCGATGCAGCACCGGGGCGGAAGAGAAGGCCTGTTTTAAGGAAAGAAAGGCCTCCTCTGCTTCGGGCGGCCACTCTTTGGGATTAGTGCCCTTACGGGTGAGCGCAGAAATTGGGGCAGTCCGGGAAGAGAAGTGCGGTATGAAGAGGCGGTAGTAGTTGGCGAAGCCCAGGAACCGCTGAATGGCCTTCAACCCCTCCGGTCGAGGCCACTTCTCGATGGCAGACAGTTTCTCAGGATCCATTCGTAGGCCGGTCTGAGAAATTATGTAGCCCAAAAACGGAAGCGAGGTCTGCTCAAAAAGGCACTTCTCATATTTAGCGAAGAGGTGGCTCTGCCTGAGCCTGAGCAGGACCTGACGAACATCCCTCCGGTGAGTCTGGAGATCCGGAGAGAAGACCAAGATGTCGTCCAGGTACACCACCACGCAGGAGTAGAGAAGGTCCCGGAAGATGTCATTGACCAACTCTTGAAAGACGGCGAGAGCGTTACAGAGACTGAAGGGCATTACCAGATATTCATAGTGGCCGTCCTGGGTGTTGATTGCCGTCTTCCATTCATCCCCCTTACGGATACGGACCAGGTTGTACTCCCCACGAAGGTCCAGTTTGGTGAAGATTCTAGCCCCCCTCAGACGATCAAATAATTCCGGAATGAGCGGAAGGGGGTACTTATTCTTCACCGTGATCTGGTTTAGGCCTCTATAGTCTATGCAGGGACGGAGAGAGCCGTCCTTCTTTTTAACGAAGAAGAAGCCTGCTCCCGCCGGGGAGGTAGATTTCCGGATAAATCCCCGGGCCAGGTTCTCCTCAATATATTCGGACATAGACCGGGTCTCAGCAGTGGACAATGGGTAAATACGCCCACGGGGAGGAGTAGTACCGGGTAACATGTCGATAGGGCAGTCGTATGGTCTATGAGGGGGTAGTGTCTCTGCCTCCTTTTTATTAAAGACATCAGCATATGACCAATAAGGAATCGGAAGTCCAGGTAGATTAGCTGGGGTAGGAGAAGAACGGATGGGATGGACGGGAACCAAACAAGTCTTATGGCAGTCCTGTCCCCAGCGAAGGACTTCTCCGGTCTGCCAGTCAAGCACGGGTGCATGTTTCTGGAGCCAAGGTAGGCCTAGCAAGAGGGCATGAGAGAGTCCAGGCAGAACATGAAAGGAGATACTCTCAGAATGCAGCATTCCCACCTGCAGAGTAATGGATTCGGTGATGAGTTGGATGGGACGTGGTAAGAGGCCCACATCCACGGCAGCGACAGATAAGGGTACAGCCAGAGGTTTGGTGGGGATGCGGTATTTCTCTACCAGGGACTGTGAAATAAGATTCCCGGCTGCTCCAGAGTCAAGTTGGGCTAGTTCGAAATAACGGTTCTCCCCGCAGACGATTGAGACTGACAACAGCAGAGATGGAGAGGATTTATTCTTGTCTAGGACGACCTCTCTGAGCGATTCTAGACACAGGCGTTTCCCGACCTCTCCGGGCAGGTACGGATCCGGTGCTCCTTACTGCCACAGTAGAAGCAGCTCCCCTCGGCACGGCGTAAGTCTTGACGGGTTTTGACCATCTTGGTCTGGTCGACCTGCATAGGCTCAGGAGAGTGTGCCTGGGGAGAAACGGAGGGAATAACGGGTTTCTGGAAGATGGGAGCTAGACGTGGAAACCTTCTCTCACGAGAGACCTCTTTGGCGCGCTCCTGGAACCGTAGGTCAATCCGGGTGGCAAGAGTTATTAAGTCGTCGAGAGTGGTAGGAATGTCCCGACCGGCGAGTTCATCTTTAATACGGCCGGACAGACCCTCAGAGAAGACAGACACCAGAGCGTCGTTATCCCAGGCCAGCTCCGAGGCAAGGGTACGGAACCGTATGGCATATTGGCCCATGGTGAGATCTCCCTGACGGAGGCGTAGCAGAGACGATGCGGATGAGGTCTTCCGTCCGGGTTCATCGAAGACTTTCCAGAAAGCCGTGAGAAAGGCTGACAAGTCGGACACCAGAGGGTCTCCTCTCTCCCATAGAGGATTCAGCCAAGCCAGAGCCTCCCCCGTGAGGTGGGACATGATAAAGGCCACTTTGGACCGGTCGGAGATAAACTGGTGGGACAAGAGTTCGAAGTGCAGGGTGCACTGGTTTATGAAGCCCCGAGCATGAGCGGAGTCACCTCCGTAGCGAGGAGGTGCGGAAAGCCGGGGTCCAGGACAGGATACCATGGTATTGGTGGGCAGCGGCGCTGCCGGGTTGCGAGTCATGACACTAGCGGTGGTTGCTGGTGGAGCAGTCAGAGTGTCCAGGCGAGAGTTGACATTCCGCAGGTGACCCAGGATGGACTCCTGTTGGGACCTCTGACGGGACAGTTCATGACATAGGTCCGAGAGCGAGGGAGCTTGGGTACCACCGGGTTCCATGGCCCGAGCAAACTGTAATGGGTCTGGGAGGCGGAACCTCTGAGCAACTATACAAGGGGGCGATCCTTGTAAGGAAGCGGGTGGTGACCAGGGAAGACGGGCAGGTAGTCACAGCAGGTGACCGGGACAGTCTCTGGGTAAACGGGCAGGAGGTCACGGCAAGTGACCGGGACAGTCTCTGGGTAAACGGGCAGGAGGTCAAAGCAAGTGACCGGGACAGTCTCTGGGAGAACGGGCAGGGGGTCACAGCAAGTGACCGGGAAAGTCTCTGGGTATAGGGTTGGTACGACCTGTGACGGCTGAGCCTCCAGGTAGGCTAGCAGGCGGATGGCAGGTGTGTGCTCCCAGGTGAGCAGGCGAGAGTCTCTGGATAAGCAGGTGGTCACAGCATGTGACGGTGGAGCCTCCAGGTAGGCTAACAGGCAGATGCAGATGAGTGCTGCCAGGTGAGCAGGCGAGAGTCTCTGGATAAGCAGGTGGTCACAGCTTGTGACGGCGGAGCCTCCAGGTAGGCTAACTGGCAGGTAGCAGATGAGCGCTCCCAGGTGAGCAGGCAAGAGTCTCTGGACTGGCAGATGGTCACAGCACGTGACGGCCGAGCCTCAAGGTAGGCTAACAGACAGGTAGCAGGTGAGCGCTCCCAAGTGAGCGGGCAAGCTGGTCCATAGACAGACTGACAGGTGTCGGAAGGCAGACCGTCGGACCTCAGGCTAGCAAGCAGGAAAGCGGATGACAGGCAGGAGTCAGGCAGCAAACTGGCAGGAAACTGGCAGGCAACTGGCAGGTAACTGGCAGGTAACAAGCAACGGGACCTGAGGGCTGAAGCAGAGTAGTGAACAGTGCAACAACATTGCTCGGGCACCTCCATTTTGGAGGAGGTGCCTTATACATGGTGAAGTCCTCCGGCCATTAGCCGGGGACTCCTTAGGAGCAGAGCGGGAGGAGGACGTCGGGCTCGGAGCAGAGGGGTGAGGGGAACAGCGTCCCTGCCTAGCAGGGGGCAGGGACGCCGACGCTACACTTGATCACATTTCTGTTATGCGAGGTTGGGGGGAGAGGACAGAGGAAGGAAGCATGATTGTTACCTCGCCACCAACACAACAGGGACTTGGTGCTCCTGGATGCGCAAGACACATGAGTGCCTTCTTGCTGCACTACCTGCAACATGACCCTCGAATTGTGAGAATTAGAAATAATCCTGACTACTGGGTTGCCACACTGTTAGATCCCCGGTACAAAAGTAAATTTGCAGAAATTATTCCTGCCATAGAAAGGGATGCACGCATGCAGGAGTATCAGCAGAGACTGTTGCAGAATCTTACATGTGCTTTTCCACAAAACACCAGTGGTGCACGTAGTGAATCTCACAGTTCCAACTTGCCAACCGTGGGACCGTCGAGTGTTCAGCACTCAAACCGTAACAGAAACACAGTATCTGCTGGTAACATCAATTTTGCGGAATCATTTCACCACTTTTTTAGCCCATCCTTTGCAAGACCACAGGAGACAAGAAGTCTGACACATAGTCAACGCCTAGAGACGATGGTACAGGAGTATCTCCAAGTAAACATTGAAGCCATGAATATGTCACTGGACCCTTGCTCTTTTTGGGCTTCCAATCTGGATAAATGGCCGGAGCTCGTCACTTACGCCTTGGAGATCTTGTCATGCCCTGCAGCCAGCGTTCTGTCTGAACGTGTGTTCAGCACTGCTGGTGGTGTGCTGACAGATAAGCGCACGTGTCTCTCCACTGATAATGTAGACAGACTCACGTTCATAAAGATGAACAAATCATTGATCCGAAACTACTTTTCCCCTGTGTCAACCTGGGGAGAGTAAAAGCTTGATGATTTGTTAAAATCACCTCACCAACTGTTTTAAGCTTTCAAGTTACTAATCATGTTTATCTGTATCTTGGCTGGAAAATAATTTGGGCTTTGTAGCAGTGTGCAGTACTGATTCTATTAGGCCATCTATACTAAGCTCCACCAGATTTAAAATTACTAATCATGTTTATCTGTATCTTGGCTGGAAAATAATTTGGGCTTTGTAGCAGTGTGCAGTACTGATTCTATTAGGCCATCTATACTAAGCTCCACCAGATTTAAAATTACTAATCATGTTTATCTGTATCTTGGCTGGAAAATAATTTGGGCTTTGTAGCAGTGTGCAGTACTGATTCTGTTAGGCCATCTTTACTAAGCTCCACCAGATTTAAAATTACTAATCATGTTTATCTGTATCTTGGCTGGAAAATAATTTGGGCTTTGTAGCAGTGTGCAGTACTGATTCTATTAGGCCATCTATACTAAAGCTCCACCAGATTTAAAATTAATAATAATTTTTAGCTGCATCTTGCCCGGAAAATAATTTTGGGGCTCCTAGATGCGCAAGACACATGAGTGCCTTCTTGCTGCACTACCTGCAACATGAGCCTCAGATTCTCAGAATTCGAAGTAATCCTGACTACTGGGTTGCCACACTCTTAGATCCCCCACACTCTTCGATCAACCTTTTCATTTTAATAAAGAACAAAAAAAATGGTCATTTTTGAAATTATAAGCATTAGCAGGTTATTAGAAACTGAAATCAAACAGTTTTCAACTCAAAACTTTATTCTAGGTGATGTTGCATTTGCACATAGGACCCCTTGTTCGAAAGGAGCTTCTGAACTGTCTCGTCCATTGAATTTGTCAGGTTTTGGATGGTTCCTGCTTCAATTGTTTTGCATGAGGACAGAATACCCTCCCAGAGCTGTTGCTTAGATGTGAACTGCCTCCCGCCATCATAGACACTCCTTTTGATGATGCTCCAGAGGTTCTGAATGGGGTAGAGGTCAGGGGAGCATGGGGGTCACACCATAAGTTTGTCCCCTTTTATGCCCATATCAGCCAGAGATGCAGATGTGCTATGTGCAGCATGAGACGGTGCATTATCATGCATGAAAAAAGTCTTGCTGTGGAACACACAGTTCTTCTTCTTGAACCATGGCAGGAAGTGCTGTTTGAGAAACTCCACATACATTATGGAGTCCATCTTTACCCCTTCAGGGATCCTAAAGGGGCCGACAATCTCTCTCCCCATGATTCCAGCCCAAAACATTACTCCACCTCCTCCTTGTTGGCGCTGTAGCCGTGTTTGCGTGGGGTGTACATCAACCAGCCATCCCCAACTCCATCCATCTGGAACATTGAGCGTTGCACGGCACTCATCCGTGAACAGAACAGTTTTGAAGACAGTCTTCATGTATTGTTTGGCCCACTGGAGCCGTTTCTGCTTGTGTGCAGTGGATAGAGGAGGTCGACAGGATTGCTTACGCACAGCTGCAAACCTCTGAAGGACCCTGCATCTTGTTGTTCGGGGGACATTGGAGGCACCAGCAGCTTCAAAAACTTGTCTGCTGCTATGACATGGCTTTTTTGCTGCTGCTCTTTTAACCTGACGTAATTGCCTGTAGAAAAGAGTCCTCAATTTTCCCTTATCAGCACGCACACATGTGTACTGTGAATTAGCTACATAATTCTTGATTGCCAAGACACTTCATCCTGATCATCGCACAATGTTGATTGTAGTCATACTTTGACTTAAACACTCCACAATTTGTTGCTACTCAGCAGCCGACACATCCTTTTTCTTTCCCATTTTGGCAGAAAATGTAGGCTGCTTAATAATGTGGGACAGCCTTCTTAAGTAGTCTTGCCTTTCATTGGACACACCTGCCAAACTAATTAGCACAGGTGTCTGCAATTGCTTACAGTGATGTAAAGAGCCCTGACACACATCACCATCAATGAGTTTAACTGACAAACAAAAAAATTCTTACCTTATCACTCCTAAACACTTTTTGCATAATAATTTGGAACACAGTGTACATGTGCTTTTCCACAAAACACCAGTGGTTCACGTAGTGAATCTTACAGTTCTAACTTGCCAACCATGGTCTGTATGGAGTTGTTCAATAAAGGGCCCAAAATTAAGATAACATAGACAGGAGAGGTCTCTATGAATAGAAATTCCTAAGTATTTGATACCCTGTGAGGGCCAGGCAAAGGGAAATTTGGACTGGATGGAATCCTGTATGGATTTGGGGAGGGAGACATCGAGGGCCTCAGACTTCGCTGCATTGATTTTAAAATTTGACCATGTAACAAAGTGATCTATTTCAGCCATAACAGCAGGGATGGATATATGTGATTGAGTGATATATACTAGGACATCATCAGCAAATAGAGAGCACTTGTACTTGGTGCCTCCCACCTCAATCCACCTAATATTGGGGTTATGGCGAATTGATGAGAGCAGGTGCTCCGTCACTAGGATGTATAAGAGAGGGGACAGAGGACATCCCTGCCTTGTCCCATTGGTGATTATGAAAGGTGGTGAAAATGTTCTGACGCGCCCCCTGGGCCTTGGGACACCCTGAGCCGGACCCTTTTTGGTGGATACTGGGGGTTGTAATCTCCGTGGCGGCGACCCGGTTCCGTGGCTCAGGGCGGTCAAACCAGTGGCGGAACTATTTATGTGGTTTTGATGTTTAAATGTCCGACTACGCCACCCGTGGATTGCGGTCAGAGTGAACCGCCGCTGCAGGGCAGACCACTGAGGCTGGTGTTGTGGGTGCAGCAGAGCGTAGCATAACTCCCCACGGGAAGAGTATAGCCTCAGGGCAGTGTATGCGGAGGATGGGGGTGATGGTGCAGGGCAGCAGCAGTAACGACACGGAGTCAGTGATGCAGTCCAGGGCCTTTACTCACAGTTCTTATTATCCAGACCACTTCTGCAGGTAACGGCTGCCCACGTCGTACTGTGCTCACCAGGTGAGGGGCTCAGACAACTCCCAGATAACTTTGGAGCGCTTCACAGGACCCCATTTGTGTGTCCTTTGTCTGGCCTTTCTTACCAACGCTTCTGTCCGGCTGCCTCGGGCCTCCTCTTGGTAAACTTGGCGCCAGTTTCCCTGATCCTATGTGGTGCCTTCCTAGCGGGTGTAGCGAGGGGCTGCGCCACATAAAATGTCACAGCCTCCGGTTTGTAGCTGAGGGTCGTTTCCTGCCTCCACTAGTTTCGGGGACCGGTCTCCCCCTTTGGCCTGACCCCTCCACGCAGGTGGATTCGGGAGTGCAGTGGCGACTCGCCCGTCCGCACCCCTGGGATCCCTTCGTTTCTGGAGCCTTCTCCGCTCCTTTTCCTTCCTTCTCCCTCTTCCAGGCCTGGGCCTTTGTTACTAGGCCCGCCTCCGGAGCAGAGCTCATGCAGAGCCCCTGCTCCCTGTCACTTCTGCTCAGACTTCTCTGCACTGAACTAAGATGGTGCCCACCTTTCATACTCCCTTCTCAATGCACCCAGGAACTGCTTCCTCCCTGCTCCTGCACTACAGGGTTCCCCTTCCTCGGTGTTCCCTCCCCCCACTCCAGCCAGGGACAGGGATTGTCGTGCCCATCTCAAGGGCATATTGGTCGCCCTGCCCCACGGCAATGTGGTGTAATGCATGCAGGTGTCGGGGTCCTGATCCACACTCCATCCTTACCTGAGAGTGAGATATCACACCTCTGGGTGAGGTGCAATGCCTCTGTAGCAACCGAGCCCTCGGGGTACTACAGTTCCATTTATCTACAGCCTAGGTGACGTATTGCGATACAGGGCCGTGATTTGGGCTATAAAAGGGTCCCCCAGACCCCTACCCCAAGCTTTTTAAGAGAATAATATATGGCGTGCCAGGAGACTCTATGGAATGCTTTCTCAGCATCCAACGAGAGTATCTAATTACAAATTTTTAACTGCATCTAGCCCAGGAAATACTTTGTGCCTAGTAGCAGTGTCTGCTAGTCAGCGGATTATCCCAGCTGTTAAGCAAGCTACACCACCTGTAGTTTGGACACTTCATTTTTTCAAAGGAAATGCTTCGGGACCCCAGGATACTCAGTGAAGAGCATCAGGAGGCACCCCAAGGCATAGGGGCTGGGACTGGCGGGAGGACGCCTTGCGGTGGACCGCCGAGCTCGATCCTTATAAAAGCTTTTTAACTGCAGCAGCTTTACTGGACGCTACTGGAGCTGGAATTACGCGGCTGCTGGCTTGAGACTTGCCCTCCAATAGATCCTTGTAAAAAGATTTATAGTGTATTCATTCAAATTAGAGAGACAATTTAAATTAAAAAGCTTAGACCTGCCTCCACCACAGGGGGGCTCGCTCGACCCACCAGCGGACAGGCACCAGTATTGGGAGAGGGGGGCTGGCCGTCAGGGTCCACCGTGGCTCTGGCACAAACCCGGCGACACGGAGGTCGCACGGGCAGGAACGGACTGGCCGTGTCGGCTTCTCACTTTTTGGGTTTTAGAAGGGCATGGCATGCCTATATCTGTGTCTCCCCCTCCTTTTACTCCTCCACCTCTTTTCTTTTCGCATGACTATATGTTCTTGTCACTTTTCCATGGGTTAGTTATATCTTCTGAGCAGTTTGTCCGCTTTTGGACACCTTTGAAGGTGTTTTCTATGTGTTTCTATGTGTTTTTGTTTGCCTGCTATTGGTTTTAATGGTGTTCGACGAACAGTTCGACAAACAGTTCGGCGAACACATGGGTGTTCGACGAACCGAACCGAACTCGAACACTACGGGGGTGGCTCAACACTACATGTGACACACAAGCCTAGGTTTAAAGATTCCTCTTTACAAGCAAAATTAGGATATAGAGTATTAAACTGTCCTCCTGGTTTGCATTGTGTGAAGATTAAAAAAAACCCTGTTATTCATGCACTGTTCTTTTACTGCAGTATATCACAGATCAATTAATTCACAGTCACACAAACTATGCAGATACAGCAACTCTCTATCTCACTTGAATCTTTGGATTATTATTCACATTTAATGGTTTCCACTCATATTTTTACAACACAATTAAAGGGAACCTATCACCAGGTTTGTCCCATATGATGTAAGGCCAGTACATTTTAGCCCTGACATACAGCATTCTAATATGCTGTATATATGCTGTACGGTGTATATTCAGAATCTGTCCTTTCCTCAACCCTCAATCTATTAAACTGTTTGTGCATGCCTTCACCATGTACCACCTCGACTACTGCAACAGGCCTATAAATATATACCTAATTTAAAATTTGCAAGGCATGCTCTAACGGATGAGGAAGTGGATTTGCTGCTGATGGTGCACACAGAAGCTGAGGCCGTGGGCTAGGTGAAACTCTCATCCACGAGACCTAGCTTCCCATTCCACTTTGCAGGGGGAAATGGGACACCACTCTTGAAGACAGAAGAGTGCGAACAGGTGGTCGGTTGCATGGCAGAAAAATGCTTCCAGTATGTTGTGCAGCACCACCCTCTTCCACACTGTCCAGACTCACTAGCCAAGAGTCTGGCCCACATAATCCTCACCCTGATCCTCCTTGCTCCCACCATGCCGAGTGCCTGGAGACAAGTGATTCCACACTTGGACACTTCGAAGAGCTGTTCACATTTCCATTTATCCATTCTAGTCTCTCGTCCTGCACATTTTAGGAGGGACAAAAGGAGCTTGTGTGTACTGATGCCCAAATATTTGAGCAGCTACAGTCAGAAGAAGATGATGGTGGGGAACGGCAGTTAGTGTCTCAAGAAGTAGATGATGAGACACAGTTGCCAACAAGTGATGCTGTTAAGTCAACAAGTTAGGAGGTCCAAGTGCGGAAGTGGAAGACAAGGTTAGTGGACGATGAAGTCACTGACCCAACCTGAGAAGTGCAGAGGGGAAGGGATCTGTAGCACCAGAACAGGCAGGAAGAGGCAGTCGGGAGGCCAGAGGGAGAATGCGGGCAACTGTTCCCCAGAGCACCCACATGTGGTAAGTTCCCAGGCCATTGGTTAGGTGTTCCCCAGTCTGGCGCTATTTTGAAGAAAGTGCAGACGATAAAAGTATGGTCATTTGCAACCTGTGCCATACCAAGATCATCAAGGACCTGACCACTGCCAGCCTGACCACCATTGGCATGCTCAGGCACATGTCATCAAAGCACCCGACTAGGTGGGCCAAACGTCTGGGTCCACAATCAGTGTCTGCGAGTGACACCACTGCCTCTTCCCTTGTGTTACATGCTTGTAAATCCCTTGTCCATGACGCAGAAGCAGATGCTTCCCACCCTACACCTGTCATTGCACATTTGCAAGCACCATCAGCAACCACGTCCAATTCCATGTCCCAGCGCAGCATTCAGCTGTCCCTACCCCAGGCCTTAGAACACAAGCAAACATACCCAGCCACCTACCCACAGGCCCAAAAACTAAACGGGCACATAGCCAGACTGCTTGGCCTGGAAATGTTGCTATTCAGGCTTGAGGACAGTGAGGCTTTACGCAACTGACTCGCCCCCTGGGCCTCTGCTGTGCAGGGGATACCCGTAGCCGGATCGCTGGGGGTTGTAGTCCTCCGTGGCTGTGACCCGGTCCGTGCCCAGGGCGGTCAAACCAGTGGCAGTCTTAGTGTGATAACAAATGTCCGACTACGCCACCCGTGGATTGCGGTTAGTGGGGACCGCCGCTGCGCTGCAGACCGCTGAGGCTGATGTTGTATGCGCAGCCAAGTATGGGATAACTCCCCACGGGAGAAGTATTGCCTCAGGGCAGCTAGTGTGGATGATGGGAGTGATGGTGTGAGCGTCCCAGTACTAATGGTGCTGGTGCGGCGATGAAACACAGAGACGTGTGGTGCAGTTCAGGGTCTTTACTGATGGTATAACGCAGACCCTCCCAGGATTACTGGCTAGCAGTAGAGGCCTGGTCAGTCTGAGAGTTAGCAGGATCTCCCCCTGGCCAGGTGGAGTTGTAGACCTCCTCGTCTATCTGCACTCTTTCCTGGCTACCTTGCTGTGTGCAGGTAGAAGTAGCCCACGTCCCTGAGTATACCGTGTGGTGCTCACCCATATGGCCGGTGACTTGGGGCCTTCCGTTAGCCTCCGCTTCACGATGGCGGTGCTGGTCCCTTGCTTGTGACCGTGCCTCCGGGCTTCTATGGCCAGAGGACATGGAATCCCCTGCCGGTTGGATTCTGCTGCTGGACCTGGATGTCCCCACAGCCTCGGACTCCGTGTCCGGGTTTAGTGTCTTCAGCCAAGGTGAGCTATCTAGCTTCCAGCCTCTAGCACTCGCTCCTGCTCCTACAGAGCTCCTAGTTCTTGCTTTCCCTGTGTCTGCTATCCTCCAGACGTGACTGCGTCTCTGTCTGGGACTTCACTCCCTAATCCCGCCCCAGACCCAGTTTATATAGGGCAGATTCCTCCCCTCCCAGGTCTGGGCGGGCGGTGTTGCATGCTTAGGGCTCCTGACCAGAGAAACCTCCCACTTGCTCTCAGACATAATATTTCTATTACTGTGGCAACCAGACCCCTGGGGTGCCACATTCCCCCCTAGTAAATTTTAGTACTCCGGGACTAAACACATTTTTAAAGAAACATAAATGCAGGGTATAACAATAATACAATAACATATATACAAGTAGCTTTAGTCTGTAGAGGTCACGGCGTGTCCGTAACCGGGTGTCCATATCACCCAAGGTGAAGTTTGTGAAACAAGAGGGCGTCCATGTCACCCAAGGTGAAGTCTTAAGCAAGGTATGGGACCTGTCCAAAGCAAACCCCTTGCGTTGGCCCTTTGCGTGGCTGCAAGGCTGAAGCTAGCTACTGTGGGCCGCAAGGAGGCCACGCCAGACAGCTTTTCCCTTCCGCGGCCGTCTTCGCAAGAGGCACAATGTGAAACTATCTACAAAATTGTTCCGGTTATCCAGCGTCCATAACCTGTTAGTCCAAAGAAATCTGCAGGGTAACTGAGAAACATAATTAATAACAGGCAACAACAAAAACCATAAACATTTTCAAGAAACAAGTAAATTTACAGTGCATTAGTTTAGATTTTCCAGCGAGCGGGCATCTGACCTCTAGTGACTCTAGTGGACCTATGGAGCTCACTAACTGGTCCTGCACTACAGGGTGTAGGAGGTGTTATGGGTAAGCTGGGCAGCTGTCTGCGTACTCTTTGGCTCACTAGGGGCACGGCAGGCTCACTACTAGCAGAGGGTTGATTCTCCTGGGCTGCTGGTATGGATTCTTCTCCCTCCTGGGCCGGCTGCTCTTCCTGCTCTACCTGGTCTTCTGTAGGCACTTGAGGGGCTGGCTGGAGAAAGGTGAGGACGGGAACCACGATAGCGTTGTTTACTTGCGTCCAGGACCGGGAAAAGTCTCCGAGTACGGTGCTGATCATTTCCTCCTTTTCCTCTACGGGTTGAGGCTCTTCCTGATCTTCATCCGTGCTTTGCAACTTCTCGGGGCACTTTTTCAGGTGGTCTCTGGAGACAGTGGCTGTGGTCTCTCCCCCATCCTTGCTGATGACGTACACCTTTGGATTATTGTGGCTTGAGGGCAGTACGGTGTACGGGTCCTTTTCCCACTGGTCGTCCAACTTATGGAGCCGCCTTTTTCTTTTCAAGACCTGCTCTCCAGGTACCAGGGGAACAGCGGGAGCATGTTGGTTATAAGTCCTCTCCTGCCTTTCTCTTGATTGACAGAGACTTCGCTCGACGCTCTCCTGTACTTTCCGGTACTGCTGCTGCCGTTCTGTATCCCAGTCTGCCTCTGGCGAGGTGTCCTTGGGTGTCAGAACTCCCATATCCAGGTCAACAGGCAGCTTACCAGGTCTTGCTCGCATTAGGTAAGCCGGGGTACAGTTGGTGGAACCTACCGGGATGTGGTTATACAGGTCCACCAGATCGGGCAATTTCTCAGGCCACAGACTGCGTTCTTACAGGGGCAATGTTTTTAGCAGATCTATCACCACCTGGTTCATCTTCTCACAGAGTCCGTTGGTTTGGGGATGATAGGGCGTTGTTCTTATCTTCTTGCAGCCATACAGGTTGCAGAACTCCTGGAAGACCTCCGCTTCGAAGGCTGGTCCGGATACCCGTGTGGGCGGCAGAAGTGCAGCTGGAAGGCTCTAGCTGCTGCTTGTGCTGTTAAGTCTTTGACGGGGACCACCACTAGGAATCGGGAGTAGTGATCCACGATGGTTAGGGCGTAGACATACCCGCTTCTGCTTGGAGCCAGTTTAACATGGTCCAGAGCGACCAGTTCCAGCGGCTGCCTGGTGATGATGGGCTGCAGGGGAGTCCTCTGGCTGGCACGGTCCCTTCTTCTTAGATTGCATGGGCCACAGTCTCTACACCACCTCTCAATGGCTCCTCTCATGCCTATCCAGTAGAACCATTCACGCAGCAGGAACTCCAGCTTATTCCATCCGAAGTGCCCTGCCCCATTGTGGTAGGCCTCCAGCACCATAGCTGCGTCCCGTCTCGGTACCACAACCTGCCAGATCAGTTCATGTGTCCGGGAATTGACCATTCTGTGGCACAACTTCTCCTTGTAGAGAAACAGTCTGCTCTTTTCCGTCCACAGTTGATTGGTCTCTTCCGGAGCGTCTGGGTCCAGGCGGGCGTCAGCCTGGGTCAGCATCTCCTTCACCAGACGGACTGCGGGGTCACTGTCTTGCGTCTCCGCCCAGTTGTAGTCTGGTAAGGGGTTGAACGTAGCGGATCGCTAGCCCCTCACATGGTGGGAATACTGGGTAATCCCATGACGGTGAAACGCAGGGAGTTCGAACTCTTCCAATTCTTCTGGAACCTACCCTTCGTCCGGGAGGTTTGGCATCCTGGACAGGGCGTCCGCGTTGGTATTGGAGCGCCCTGCCCGGTAATTGATCGTGATCTCATAATTGGACAGGCGGGCCATCCATCTCTGCTCCAGGGCACCCAGTCTTGCAGTGTCCAGGTGTGTCAACGGGTTGTTGTCCGTGTACACGGTGAACCTGGAAGAGGCAAGGTAATGCTTGAAACGTTCGGTTACTGCCCACACCACTGCCAGGAACTCTAGCTTGAACGAGCTGTAATTCTCAGGGTTTCTTTCCGTGGGTCGCAGTTTTCGGCTGGCGTAAGCAATTACCCGTTCTCTCCCCTGCTGGATCTGAGACAGTACGGCTCCTAGCCCGATGTTGCTTGCGTCCGTGTGGAGGATAAAGGGCTGGCTGTAATCAGGGTACGCCAGGATTTCATCCCCCGTGAGGGCCATCTTCAGCTGGCGGAAGGACTCCTCTTCCAGCTTTTCCTATTTGAAGGGTGGCTTCAGGTTTTTGGCCTTCCTGGACTGGCCTATCAGGAGGTCCTGCATAGGAGCTGCCTTCTTGGTAAAACCGGGAATGAATCTTCGGTAGTAGCCTACCAACCCGAGGAACTGCCGCACTTCCTTTATGCTGGATGGTCTTGGCCAGTCCTTAATCACGGTGATCTTGTCAGGGTCGGGGACTAGTGTTGAGCCACCCCCGTAGTGTTCGGGTTCGGTTCGTCGAACACCGGGATGTTCGAGGAACTGTTCGTCGAACTGTTCGTCGAACACCTTAGAACACCGTCGAACACCGTTAAAACCAATGGCAGGCAAACAAAAACACATAGGAACACATAGAAAACACCTTCAAAGGTGTCCAAAAGCTCACAAACTGCTCAGAAGACGCTTTCTTTAAAAAAGCCGGCCGGCAATTCAGCAGCGGCATACACCGGTACCCGACAATTTAGACATGAAGGAATAGAGCATCACACATAGATTAGATAGATAGAAACATGTCAGTCACATATATATGAAGTACAGTGACAGTGTTGCTTACTGTACTTGTCATTTAGTGTAAAGGATTTATTAAAAAATATAATAATGTTTTCATGCACCGTCTCTTTAAAAAAGCCGGCCGGCAATTCAGCAGCGGTACCCGACAATTTATAACAGACAGAATAGAGCTTCACACATAGATTAGATAGATAGAAACATGTCAGTCACATATATATGAAGTACTGTGACAGTGTTGCTTACTGTACTTGTCATTTACTGCAAAGGATTTATTAAAAAAAATAATAGTGTTTTCATGCACCGTCTCTTTAAAAAAGCCGGCTGGCAATTCAGCATCTGTACCCGACAATTTAGAATAGAAGGAATAGAGAATCACACATAGATTAGATAGATAGAAACATGTCAGCCACATATATACGAAGTACAGTGACAGTGTTGCTTACTGTACTTGTCATTTAGTGTAAAGGATTTATTAAAAAATATAATAGTGTTTTCGTGCACCGTCTCTTTGAAAAAGCCGGCCGGCAATTCAGCAGCAGTACCCGACAATTTATAACAGACAGAATAGAGCTTCACACATAGATTAGATAGATAGAAACATGTCAGTCACATATATAATAAGTACAGTGACAGTGTTGGTTACTGTACTTGTCATTTAGTATTAAAATAAAGGATTTATTATTAAAAAAAATTGGCGTGGGGTTCCCCGTAATTTTAGTCTCTAGCGGAGGTTAAGCAGACGGCTGGGGCAGATGTTTGAAGCCTGGGAAGGGGGTAATACCCACGGAGCTTCCCAGGCTACTAATATCAGCCCCCAGCTGAATACCTAGCCTTTACTAGCTATTAAAATGGGGGACCCCCCAAAAAAATGACGTGGGGTCCCCCCTAATTTAATAGCTAGCAAAGGCTAGGCAGACAGCTGGGGGCTGATATTAATAGCCCAGGAAGGGAGCCATGAATATTGGCCCCCTCCCAGGTTAGAAACACCAGCCGTCAGCCGCCCCAGAAATGGCGCATCCATAGGATGCGCCAATTCTGGCACTTAGCCTCGCTCTTCCACGCTGCCCTGGTGCGGTGGCAGGGGGTAATAGGGTTGGGGTTGATGTCAGCTTATAATGCCAGCTGACATCAAGCCCAGGTTAGTAATGGAGAGGCGTCTATAAGACACCCCCATTACTAACCCCATAGTCAAAGTTAAAAAAAAAACACAAACACCCAGAATAAAGTCCTTTAATTGAAATAAAGACACAATTCTTTATTGTTCTAAATTAAACCATACTTACCATCACGCCCATTCCAGCTGAAGCCAACGATCTCCTGCAATAAAAGAAAAATAATAAAGCAACCTCATCCTTACCTTTCCATGGTTCCCACGACAGCTTCAGCTCTGCTACATCGAGATGACAGGCTGGACCGCAGCAGAACGCTGCCATCCAGCTTGCCATGCCGCACACACTGAGAAGCGCAGGCATGCTTGCGCTCCTCAGTGTCTGACTGTGACGGCATCCAGATGAGCCGACAATGAACTCGGCTCACCTCATGTACGTCACTGACAGCGTGGGAAAATTCTCCTGCACTCAGCGCTTCAGCGTGAGAATTTTCCCACGCTGTCAGTGACGTGCATAAGGTGAGCCGAGTTCATTGGACATGACCTCGGCTCATCTGGATGCCGTCACAGCCAGACACTGAGTAGCGCAAGCATGCCTGCGCTTCTCAGTGTCTGCGGGATGACAGGCTGGATGGCAGCGTTCTGCTGCGGTCCAGCCTGTCATCTCGATGTAGCAGAGCTGAAGCTGTCGTGGGAGCCATGGAAAGGTAAGGATGATGTTGCTTTATTATTTTACTTTTATTGCAGGAGATCATTGGCTTCAGCTGGAATGGGCGTGGCGGTAAGTATGGTTTAATTTAGAAGAATAAAGAATTGTGTGTTTATTTCAATTAAAGGACTTTTTTCTGGGTGTTTGTGTTTTTTTTAAATACTTTACTAGAAATTCATGGTGGTCATGTCTAATATTGGCGTGACCCCATGAATTTCGGGCTTAGGGCCAGCTGATAATGCCAAGCTGGCATTAACCCCTTTATTACGCAGTGAGCCACCGCACAAGGGCCCTGGATGAGTTGGGTACAGCGCCAGAAGATGGCGCTTCTATGAACGCGCCATTTTCCGGGGCGGCTGCGGACTGCAATTTGCAGCGGGTGGGGCCCAGAAAGCTTGGGCCTCCCTGCGCTGCAGATTCCAGCCCCCAGCTGCCTAGTTGTACCTGGCTGGACACAAAAATAGGGCGAAGCTCCACGTATTTTTTTTTTAAATTCATGAAATTCATGGAATAATTAAGAAAAAAAGGGCTTCCCTATATTGTTGTGTCCGGCTAGGTACAAATAGGCAGCTGGTGGTTGGGAGCAGCCCGTTCCTGCCTGCTGTACCTGACTGGACACAAATATAGGGCGAAGCCCCACATCAATTTTTTTTTCATTATTTCATGAATTTCCTGAAATAATTTAAAAAAAATTGACGTGGGGCTTCGCCCTATATTTGTGTCCAGTCAGGTACAGCAGGCAGGAACGGGCTGCCCCCAACCACCAGCTGCCTATTTGTACCTGGCCAGACACAACAATATAGGGAAGCCCTTTTTTAAAAAAAATTATTTCATGAAATAATTAAAAAAAAATTGACGTGGGGCTTCGCACTATATTTGTGTCCAGCCAGGTACAGCAGGCAGGAACGGGCTGCCCCCAACCACCAGCTGCCTATTTGTACCTGGCCGGACACAACAATATAGGGAAGCCCTTTTTTTCTTAATTATTCCATGAATTTCATGAAATAATTTTAAAAAAAAATGCGTGGGGCTTCGCCCTATTTTTGTGCCCAGCCAGGTACAACTAGGCAGCTGGGAGCTGGAATCCGCAGCGCAGGGAGGCCCAAGCTTTCTGGGCCCCACCCGCTGCAAATTGCAGTCCGCAGCCGCCCCAGAAAATGGCGCGTTCATAGAAGCGCCATCTTCTGGCGCTGTACCCAACTCATCCAGGGCCCTGGTGCGGTGGCTCACTGGGTAATAAAGGGGTTAGGGCCAGCTTGGCATTATCAGCTGACCCTAAGCCCGAAATTCATGGGGTCACGCCAATATTAGACATGACCACCATGAATTTCTAGTAAAGTATTTAAAAAAACACAACACCCAGAATAAAGTCCTTTAATTGAAATAAACACACAATTCTTTATTGTTCTAAATTAAACCATACTTACCGTCACGCCCATTCCAGCTGAAGCCAATGTCTTCTGCAATAAAAGTAAAATAATTAAGCAACCTCATCCTTACCTTTCCATGGTTCCCACGACAGCTTCAGCTCTGCTACATCGAGATGACAGGCTGGACCGCAGCAGAAAGCTGCCATCCAGCCTGTCATCCCGCAGACACTGAGAAGCGCAGGCATGCTTGCGCTCCTCAGTGTCTCGCTGTGACGGCATAAAGATGAGACAAGCTCATGTCCAATGAACTCGGCGCACCTCATGCACGTCACTGACAGCGTGGGAGAATTCTCCTGCACTCAGCACTTCAGCGTGAAAATTCTTCCACGCTATCAGTGACGTACATGAGGTCAGCTGAGTTCATTGGACATGAATGAGCTCACCTCATGCACGTCACTGACAGCGTGGGAAAATTCTCACGCTGAAGCGCTGAGTGCAGGAGAATTTTCCCACGCTGTCAGTGACGTGCATGAGGTGAGCTCATTCATGTCCAATGATCTCAGCTCACCTCATGCACGTCACTGACAGCGTGGGAAAATTCTCCTGCACTCAGCGCTACAGCGTGAGAATTCTCCCACGCTGTCAGTGACGTGCATGAGGTGAGCTGAGATCATTGGACATGAATGAGCTCACCTCATGCACGTCACTGACAGCGTGGGAGAATTCTCACGCTGAAGTGCTGAGTGCAGGAGAATTCTCCCACGCTGTCAGTGACGTGCATGAGGTGCGCCGAGTTCATTGGACATGAACTCGTCTCATCTTTATGCCGTCACAGCCAGACACTGCAGAGCGCAAGCATGCCTGCGCTTCTCAGTGTCTGCGGGATGACAGGCTGGATGGCAGCGTTCTGCTGCGGTCCAGCCTGTTATCTCGATGTAGCAGAGCTGAAGCTGTTGTGGGAACCATGGAAAGGTAAGGATGAGGTTGCTTTATTATTTTTCTTTTATTGCAGGAGATCGTTGGCTTCAGCTGGAATGGGCGTGATGGTAAGTATGGTTTAATTTAGAACAATAAAGGAATGTGTCTTTATTTCAATTAAAGGACTTTATTCTGGGTGTTTGTGTTTTCTTTTAACTTTGACTATGGGGTTAGTAATGGGGGTGTCTTATAGACCCCTCTCCATTACTAACCTGGGCTTGATGTCAGCTGGCATTATAAGTTGACATCAACCCCAACCCTATTACCCCCTGCCACCGCACCAGGGCAGCGTGGAAGAGCGAGGCTAAGTGCCAGAATTGGCGCATCCTGTGGATGCGCCATTTCTGGGGCAGCTGACGGCTGGTGTTTCTAGCCTGGGAGGGGGCCAATATTCATGGCTCCCTTCCTGGGCTATTAATATCAGCCCCCAGCTGTCTGCATAGCCTTTGCTAGCTATTAAATTAGGGGGGACCCCACGTCATTTTTTTGGGGGGGGGTCCTCCATTTTAATAGCTAGTAAAGGCTAGGTATTCAGCTGGGGGCTGATATTAGTAGCCTGGGAAGCTCCGTGGGTATTACCCCCTTCCCAGGCTTCAAACATCTGCCCCAGCTGTCTGCTTAACCTCCGCTAGAGACTAAAATTACGGGGAACCCCACGCCAATTTTTTTTAATAATAAATCCTTTATTTTAATACTAAATGACAAGTACAGTAACCAACACTGTCACTGTACTTATTATATATGTGACTGACATGTTTCTATCTATCTAATCTATGTGTGAAGCTCTATTCTGTCTGTTATAAATTGTCGGGTACAGATGCTGAATTGCCGGCCGGCTTTTTTAAAGAGACGGTGCATGAAAACACTATTATATTTTTTAATAAATCCTTTACACTAAATGACAAGTACAGTAAGCAACACTGTCACTGTACTTCGTATATATGTGGCTGACATGTTTCTATCTATCTAATCTATGTGTGAAGCTCTATTCTGTCTGTTATAAATTGTCGGGTACCGCTGCTGAATTGCCGGCCGGCTTTTTTAAAGAGACGGTGCACGAAAACACTATTATATTTTTTAATAAATCCTTTACACTAAATGACAAGTACAGTAAGCAACACTGTCACTGTACTTCGTATATATGTGGCTGACATGTTTCTATCTATCTAATCTATGTGTGATTCTCTATTCCTTCTATTCTAAATTGTCGGGTACAGATGCTGAGTTGCCAGCCGGCTTTTTTAAAGAGACGGTGCATGAAAACACTATTATTTTTTTTGATAAATCCTTTACACTAAATGACAAGTACAGTAAGCAACACTGTCACTGTGCTTCTTATATGTGTGACTGACATGTTTCTATCTATCTAATCTATGTGTGAAGCTCTATTCTTTTGGTTCTAAATTGTCGGGTACCGGTGTATGCCGCTGATGAATTGCCGGCTTTTCATGTTTCACTGTTGGCACTGTTCCCATCGATTTGGGCAATCACTGTAATGCCACAACCACCATGGCTGTGGCATTACAGTGAGTGGCAGACAATCCCTGCATGATTGGTGCTCTAAATAGCGCCAGACATGCAGGACACGCTTTTGGTGCACGAACAGTTATCGAACATAACCTCGAACAGCCGAATTTTTTGCAAATCGTTCGGGTTCGTCGAACAACCCGAACACCGCCCAAAACAGCTCGAATTTGAGATTGGCGAACAGTTCTAGTCGAACACCGCTCATCTCTATCGGGGACCACTCCGTCAGCACTCACCACGTGTCCCAGGTACTGTACCTTTGGCTTCAGTAGATGACACTTTGAGAGTTTTACCTTTAGGCCATAGTTTGCCAGGGCTTCAAACACTTCTGCCAGGTGTTCCAGATGGTCCTCATAGGTCTTGGAATAGATGATGACATCATCCAGGTATAATAGGACCGTCTCGAAGTTCCGGTGTCCCAGACAGCATTCCATCAACCGTTGGAAGGTTCCTGGTGCATTGCAGAGCCCGAACGGCATACAGTTAAATTCACTGAGTCCCATCGGGGTGGTGAATGCGGTTTTCTCCCGGTCCGCCTCTGCTACAGGAACCTGCCAGTACCCGCTAGTGAGATCCAAAGTAGAGAAGAAGTTAGCAGATTTTAATGCAGCTAAGGACTCTTCTATCCTTGGTAACAGGTACGCATCTTTGTGTGTGATACGGTTGACCTTCCTGTAGTCTACACACATTCTCATGGTGTTGTCTTTCTTTTTCACTAAGACTAGTGGAGCTGCCCAGGGGCTACAGCTGTCCCTAATTACCCCAGCCTCCTTCATGTCTTTTAGCATCCCCTTGGCGTGTTGATAGTGTGCAGGGGGTACGGGTCGGTATCTCTCCTTTATGGGAGGATGGTCTCCCGTGGGGATGTGATGTTCTACCCCCTTTACTCGCCCAAAGTCCAGCGGGTGTTTACTAAACACTCTCTCGTACTCTTGAACCACCCGATAGACTCCCTGTTTTTGGTGCGAGGGAGTGGAGTCAGTACCCAAATGCAGTTGCTGACACCAGTCCTCCATTGGTTTCTTAGAGCCGTTACCTTCCTCTGGTTGAGATGGAGACAAGGGTTCCACGGCCTGTACAGAGTTCTGGTTGATGGTGAACAATTTGGCTAGCATGGCATACCGGGGCAGGTATACTTCTCTCTCCCCGATATTGATGATGCGGACGGGCACCCTCCCATGGCGTACATCGACCACCCCCCGTGCTGTCAAAATGGTGGGCCTACTGTCTGAGTAGACGGGTTCTACCATTGCTTGGTAGTCTCTACCTCTTAGACCAATAGCTGCCCGGCACCAAATCATCATCTCACTTTTCGGGGGCATGGCAATAGGGAACGGGTCACATATTCTCACGCTACCTATCTCACCACCACATAGTTCCACTTGTTGCCGCTTCATCAGTGCCCGGAGCTCTTTTTGGAGGACACGCTGCTGGCTGGAACTGGCGTTCTTGGCAACCTGTTGCAAAATAAGAATCACCTCTGCAAGACAGTTTTCGATTACGTTAGTACCTAGGGTTATTATTGGGTGACTCTCGCGACGGTCAATGTCCACAGTGATCAGTCCTTGTGCGGGCAGTTCAACTTTACCGACCTTGATGGTCACCTCTTTAAATCCTATCTGGGGCACGGGCTGACCATTGCTGGCTATAATGCTTAGGTCGTCATCTGGGTAGCGGGTTATGTCCAAGTCATTCCAGTACCGCTTGAAGAGCAGGTACGGGATGGTAGTCACCTGTGACCCAGTGTCTAGTAGGGCACTCATAGGAATGCCATCCAGTACCACAGGCAAGACCGGACGTCCCCCTACGTATTTGTCACGCCAGTTCGATGGGCCTGATGATCTTTAGCCTGGGGGTTGGCCCTCTACCCCAGGTTGTGCCCGTTTAAATGACAGTACCTTGCCATGTGTCCGGGTTGATTGCAGCGGTGGCAGATGGGTCGTCCGTCCTCGTTGCATCGGTCGCTGGGTCTTCCTCTGGCCGGTGGGGTCCTCCTCAGTTGGCGCCAAGGGACGTCCTCCGGTCCGGATGCCAGCTGGATCTTTCCTGGAGAAGAGACCTGTAAAGACTGCACAGTTCTGGTTAGCGCGGCAACGCTCTTAGTCAGCTCTTGGACCTGATGGGTCAGGTCTGTAGCCGGGTTATTGTTCAAAGCCTGCGCATCAGCTCCCACAGGCCCTGCAGACAAGGGCACCGCGTCCTGGTGACAAGTGATAGCAGGGCGCCTGTGGGTCACAGCGCCACCTGGTGCCATTTCTCGGAGCACCCGGATGGCTCTGTCCTTGAACTGTGCAAAGTCCAGGTCAGGGTCCTGTAAGGCCATTGCCTGCAACTTTGTTCGGTGGGCATTGCACAGTAGACCCTCAATAAATTGTTCGGTCAACAGCTTGTCTTCATTCCCCACGCTGTCAGGGTCTGCCTGTTTAATGGCTCTCAGGGCCTCTTGTAAGTTTAGAGCATAGTCCCTTATACTTTCATGTGCCCGCTGTTTGCACCCGTAAAATCTGAGCTTTATTTCAGCTGAGGTGCGGGTGTCAAATGTGTCTTTCAGCCGGGCTAGTATTTCTCTGACAGTCATCTTCTTCCCAGGTGACCAGGACTTTACCTCCCTTTGGGCTGCCCCGATTAACTGGGCCACCAGGATGCTCACTTTTTGCTCTTCCGTGAGGGGGTATACCTGGAAGAGGCTATCCAGTCTTTCCCTAAAGTCACTTAGAGTATGTGACTCCCCTGAGTACTGGGGTAGCCAGGTCGCCCCCGGGATATAGGGCATGGTGAATGGCATGACCGCTGCAGCGGTTGCGCTGGCGGTGGCGGTGGCGGTGGAGCTTCACTCTGTGTCCGATATCCTCCTTCCCCCCTAGTGGACCGTGGCCTACCTTGCGATGCTCTTCTTCCATAGGCCACGGCTCCGCAGTCGATCGTCGGGGTTGAGGACCTTGCGTCGCGCTCCTGTGACGTCAGCGTCGCTCTTCCTCCCTTCCAGGACCTTACGCAGCGTCGGAGCGTGGAGCGGAGCTTCGGATCTCGCGCGCTTTCGGCATCCACGTCCATCTTCTTCCCGTGCGGCGTCCTGAAGATGGCGTCCGATGGCGGGAAGACGGCAGAAGACGGCGGGAAACGACCCAAGATGGCGTCCGATGGCGGGAAACGACTCCGGACGGCGGGAAACTTCGCCACAGGTAAGTACAAAAGTCTTTTTCAGGCACGCAGTACCCGGTGGTTGCGGGCACGAAATCCTGCCGACTACGCCAAAGTTGACTCGCCCCCTGGGCCTGTGCTGTGCAGGGGATACCCGGAGCTGGATCGCTGGGGGTTGTAGTCCTCCGTGGCTGTGACCCGGTCCGTGCCCAGGGCGGTCAAACCAGTGGCAGTCTTAGTGTGATAACAAATGCCCGACTACGCCACCCGTGGATTGCGGTCAGTGGGGACCGCCGCTGCGCTGCAGACCGCTGAGGCTGATGTTGTATGCGCAGCCAAGTATGGGATAACTCCCCACGGGAGAAGTATTGCCTCAGGGCAGCTAGTGTGGATGATGGGAGTGATGGTTTGAGCGTCCCAGTACTAATGGTGCTGGTGCGGCGATGAAACACAGAGACGTGTGGTGCAGTTCAGGGTCTTTACTGATGGTATAACGCAGACCCTGCCAGGAGTACTGGCTAGCAGTAGAGGCCTGGTCACTCTGAGAGCTAGCAGGATCTCCCCCTGGCCAGGTGGAGTTGTAGGCCTCCGCGTCTATCTGCACTCTTTCCTGGCTACCTTGCTGTGTGCGGGTAGGAGAAGCCCATGTCCCTGAGTATACCGTGTGGTGCTCACCCGTATGGCCGGTGACTTGGGGCCTTCCGTTATCCTCCGCTTCACGATGGCGGTGCTGGTCCCTTGCTTGTGACCGTGCCTCCGGGCTTCTATGGCCAGAGGACATGGAATCCCCTGCCGGTTGGATTCTGCTGCTGGACCTGGATGTCCCCACAGCCTCGGACTCCGTGTCCGGGTTTAGTTTCTTCAGCCAAGGCGAGCTATCTAGCTTCCAGCCTCTGGTAATCGCTCCTGCTCCTACAGAGCTCCTAGTTCTTGCTTTCCCTGTGTCTGCTGTCATCCAGACCTGACTGCGTCTCTGTCTGGGACTTCACTCCCTAATCCCGCCCCAGACCCAGTTTATATAGGGCAGATTCCTCCCCTCCCAGGTCTGGGCGGGCGGTGTTGCATGCTTAGGGCTCCTGACCAGAGAAAACCTCCCACTTGCTCTTAGACATAATATTTCTATTACTGTGGCAACCAGACCCCTGGGGTGCCACACAACCTTATGGCATCGGCCATCCCCCAATACTCAGTCCCCAGCTGCCACTATTTTTCCTGGTGTGCCGTCCACGCCTTCCACCAGTACGTGTTCCATAACATCACCCGTGCCCTGATCAACGCAGTTACTGGGAAGGTCCACTTAATGACTGACACATGGACAAGTGCTTGTGGCTAGGGACCTTGATGGCACACTGGATGAAACTTGTGGAGGCCAAGAACGAGTCGCACCCTGGGATAGAACATGTACTATTGATGTAGAGGATTGTGGGCCCTTGTTCCATCAGGGTTTCCTCCAGCTCCTACACCAGTTCCTGCACCCCTTCATCCTCCATCTCCGATTTGTCATCTCGGAGCACCTCGTCCATATCAGTCACAAGCTGGAAGCACTGCAGCACTGCCACAGTGAGGCAGCAACAGGCTCTGTGGTTTGTGCTCAACTTAGTGATTCAGTGGTTTCTGAAAATCTACCCAGATTTGCCTGAGCTTCTTGTGGAGGTACGCCACATGTGCGCCCATTTCCGCAAGTCAGTTACAGCTGCCGCCAGTCTGGCAGTGCTGTAGCGGCGCTTGCAAGTGTGAGCTCACCAACTGGTGTACGACATGTCCACACTCTGGAAATCCACATTACACATGTTGGCAAGTCCTTGTAAGCAGCAGAGGGCAGTAGTTGAATACCAGCTACAACATTCCTGTCGGTATTCTGGTCAGCCTCAGCACATAACAGACGAGTGGGCATGGATGTCTGACATCTGTGAGGTTCTACAAAGCTTTGAGAAATCAACCAAGATTGTGAGCGGTGATGACGACAATCAGTGAAACCATCCCACTTCTGTGTCTACTCAAATGCTTGCTGCTCGCAATTAAAGAGGAAGCTTTGCATGTGGACCAGGTGGAGATGGAGGAAAAAACACAGGGTGATACTACCCAGCCCAGCCTCTTCTCATCTTCTCAGCACGGATTGGGTGATAATGAGGAGGAGGCTGAGGTGGAGGAGGAACCAGAGATGGTTGCCTGTGCTAAAGAGGGTACTACCCACATCAGCTTCATCCCATCTGTTCAGCATGGATGGTCTGAAGAGGAGGAACAGGAGGAGAGCAAGGTGGAGGAGATGGCCAGTCATCCTTCTGCCTGGGGCAGGGAAGTTTTGCTTGCTGGCAGTATGGCACACATGGCTAACTTTATGCTCCCCTGCCTTTCTCTTGACCCTCATGTTATACGCATTTTGGCCAACACTGATTACTGGTTGTTCACCCTTTTCGACCCACACTACAAGGAAATGGCTTACTCTTCTCAAAATAAAAAGGCCTTGATTTGCCCAGACTTCTCAACCCCACCGGATGACAGCTGCAGAATATAAAGCTAATTCAAAGGTAGGGTCATCAGGCGTCCCTCGCTTAAAATCTTTATAGGATCATCAGGCGTCCCTCAATTAAAATCTTTATAGGGTAATCAGGCAGCACTCACTCAAAATATTTAGAGGGTCATCAGGCAGCCCTCACTCAAAATTTTTAGAGGGTCATCATGCGACCCTTGCTCTTAATTTTTTACAGATGAGTATGAGGCCTACCTCTACAATTCTCTTACAAATATATATGTATACCCCTCAGGGGTAAATGTTTTTCAGCCCTTGAACTTAGTGCATAGGCTTTACCAGTCTAGGAGTCCCACTCCTTAAAAATGGGAAGAAAATGATTTCTGAGGCCCTCCCATATGTGTCTTCCAGGGTGTATTGCAGTCCCTCCTTCTAATTTTTTGCAGGCCTTGCATTTAGTACATAGGCTTTATAAGTCTAGGAGTCCCACTACCTAACAATTTTAACAGAATGTGTATGAGGCCCTACTTTATGTCTAATATGGGGTGTATCCAAGACCATCTTTCTTCTAATTTTTGGCAATTCTTGTATTGTCAGCATAGACTTTGCGAGTTTTATAGTCCCTCCGTCATAAATTAAGCAGGAAGTGTATATGTGTCACACACACACACACAACATGCCCAGATAAGGTAGTAAAATGTTAAAATTACATTTACTGGTCATTTCAGAACCAAAACATTGCCAATATGAGCTAATAAACGCTCTTTCCCATAATGTTTTTGGAGTGCTGCCTCCAGTCTTTGTCTTTTGTCTGGATGATCTGGTTCTTGCCAGGGAGGCTGTGCACCCATACTTTTCTGGTGCTGTTCCTGCTTTTCTATATATATCTAAAAACCTCTCTAGATTTAAGCATAGTAATTAGTGATGAGCGAGTATGTTCTGTTAACCCTTTCGGCGAGCATGCTCGGGTGCTCACCGAGTATCTTCAGCATGCTCGGGTGTTATGTTTTAGTCACGCCGTGCACATGATTTGCGACTGTTTGACAGCTTTAATACATGTGAGGAATGCCTAAGAAACAGGCATTCCTCACATGTATTAAAGCTGTCAAACAGTTACAAATCATGCACACAGCATGACTAAAACATAACACCAGAGCAGGCTGAAGATACTCGGAAAACACCTGAGCATGCTCGTAAATCTCGAGTAATGAGCATGCTCGCTCATCACTAGTGGTAATCATGCACCACCATTAAAATTAGTCAGTTCAGAAAATTTTTTCCTTACTAATTACTCCTCAATCAGTGAGGGATATTATTGAAAAGTGCATTACATCACCAATCATAAAGCCAAGTGTTGGATGGAGTTACGTGTAGGAGGGGTAACAGCATTGGCTTGTTTTAGGGGGCTTGCACTATGCCCCTTAGTTTTAGTGGAGGAAAATCTTAATGCTTCAGTATACCAAGACATTTTTGAAAATCATATGCTTCCAACTTTGTGGTAACAGTTTGAGGAATGTCCTTTGCTATTACAGTACGACTATGCCCCAGTGCACAAATCAAAACTGTTCCACTGAAAGTGCTGAGCTCAGCCCCATCAAAAATATTTTGAATGAACTAAAACAGAGTCAGTCTCTCTAGCCAACATTAGTATCTGACTACATAAATGGTCTTCTGGATGAATAAGCAAAAATTCCCACATACACACACCAAAATCTTATAGAAAGACGTCACAGAAGAGTAGAAATTGTTTTAGCTAGTGAAGTCTTTCTATAAGATTTTAGTGTGTGTATGTGGGAATTTTTAAGGGAAGACCAACTGCAAATTGATGCATTTGAGCTTACAATGGGATGTCATAAAAACTCCTCTAGGTGTAATGTGTAAGTATCTCAATACTTTTGTCCATATTGTGCATATTTTTTGCCTCCATTAATAGACAGTTGACACAGATTATTAGGGATTGTCCATGTATTGATTTATGAAGTGTTTTATAAAAATCATGCACTACTTTTAGCTAATTTGTTACAAATTCCTTGTTTGGCCTACCCTACAAATACAAATCTATTAACTATACTTGGTAACTTTCCTATTGATCCATTAAGTCACATTCTAGTCTTTATCTGCTACTTGTCGAAGAACATAAATATCGGATACATCGTCATTGCGTGTGACTGAACAAATGATCTACTTATGACAATGCCTGTCATGTGTTTGTTTCCGCTATTAAATATGAGATCCCTTGGAACAAGTACTTAACAATTAGAGAACATATGTTTGTGATACATTTGATATTTTCTCTTAGAGAAACCTGGATTTTTGCCAGTGTTCACTCTGAATAAATTTACTCCTACTTGTTCCTTTATTAAGACAACATTACTTGTCTAATAAGGGTTAGGGTCCAACTGTCATAAAGAAAAAGTAGCTCAATTTTAGATATACCTACAATCTTTTACATATAATTATTTGAATATGTCGATATCAATTAAGTTTCTATAAGTTGACCTTGGACGCAGCAGATAAATTAATATGATGTAGTTAGTTTTACAACACTGCAAGAACACAAACTACATTTACATGCTCAACCTCCTGTGTCCTATTGGAGACTGCAGCTAAATTCCATTTTGATCAATGCACCATGAGAATTAAGCAGTGCTGTTATCAGTCACTTGAGACTCAGTAAGCCAAATATACATTTGGTTTCACATACAAGCTCCCAAGTGATTTATTATACCATTTATTAGTGGCATCGTTCAGGTGAAAAAGTAAACATTGAGATATTGAGATCATTGCTTTAGTGGCACTGTGGACACTTTATTCTAAGGATCAGTGTGGAGTACCAGAGTTCAATCAATGATCAGTAAGTTATAACAAATGCATGTTAGACTGAAAAAGATTTGGATAGGTGCAATTTAATAACCAATCCAACACTGACAAAATTCTAAATACTGTAAAATATCTATATGAATGAAAATAGAGAAAAAAGTCTTAGTAACTTAACAGTAACGTGATTTTTCGGAGCCCATGACAGCACCACGAGAGAGGGAATCCGCCCACCAAGGACAGGAAACCTACAGGCTTAAAAGGGGACGGTCCTCCAGTTTGGTTAACAGAGCATGAGAGAACCGCCAAGATTAGTAAGAACAAAACATCATAAGATATACAGAACAAAGCGACACCTACTCTCTTTTTTTTTTTTACTTATTTATTCAAGAAAAAAAGAGGCAACAACCAAATACCTATATATCCATACAATCACCCACTCCAAAACACCTTAAAAGAGTGAGTGAATATCCAACTAAAAGGAAGTGCTCCCACCAACGTGAAGGGAGGGAATATAAGGGTGCTGTCATGGGCTCCGAAAAATCACGTTACCGGTAAGTAACTAAGACTTTAAGCGCTCTCCTGTGACAGCACCACGAGAGAATAACAGAGAATGGAGATTCTAGGGGGGGACCACAGTGTGGAGCACCCTTCTCCCAAAGGTGAGGTCAGGAGAGTCACCCATGTGCAACCTATAGTGTTTGAAAAAGGTATTTGGAGAGGACCAGGTAGCAGCCTTACATATCTCCTCTATGGATCCCCCCTGTTTTCTCCGCACAGGAGGTCGCCATGGCCCGAATAGAATGGGCCCTCAGACCTTCTGGTACTTCTTTCCCATTTGACGAATAGGCCAGAGCAATGGCGCCCCTAATCCAACCAGCAATGGTGGGTTTCGAGGCCCTACAACCTTTTTAACCCCCTGGTGACAAACAAAGAGGGATCTCTCCTTCCTAAAACCTTCAGTGACAGACAGGTATCTGATTATGCACCTCCTAACATCTAGGGTGTGTAGCTTGGCCTCTACAGGATTTTGGGGGTTGGGACAAAAGGAAGGTAGAGTAATTTCCTGGGTTCTGTGGAAGCGGGTATCTACCTTAGGGAGGAACGCCGGTTCTGATTTGAAGCCTACCGTATCCACCAGGATATGAGTATAGGTATTAGAACCCTCCTGTTAGTTTTTTCTATCTTGTGTTTTGCGGTCACGTGACCATCTGACTATATATTCCAGCTCCGCCCTTCTGGCTTTGCTGGACTTCAGTGTTGTTTGACTGTTATGCTAGCCTGGTGCTTCGGTGCCTATCTCTGTCAGTTTGCTTGGTCCTCTTGGACCTCTAGTACTTTTTGTCAGTTTGTCTTTTGTGTTCTACAACAATTTCTGTTTAGGAGGTGTCCCATTTTTGTCCCAGTCCTTAGTTCTTTTAGGGACCCCTCCCTTAATTCTCTAGGTCTTCGTTCAGACTAGCCGAGGACAAAGGCGGGTCTGTTCACTAGGAACAGGCAGCCTGCTACATCGTAGGGATTCAGCTTAGTCTTACTGTAGGGACAGCTTTCCCCTATCTTTCCTTAGTTCTTGTTGCAGATCATAACAATAGGGTGGAACCGAGGAAAGGATCTGGATATCACTTACTCTCCTAGCCGAATTCAGTGCTACCAGAAGAGCTGTTTTAAATGAAATGTCTTTTAGGGAGGCTGACTCTATGGGCTCGAAGGGTGGGCCAGTTAATGCTGTTAAGACCAAATTTAGGTCCCAAGGCATCAAGTTGGAACTTGAGATGGGTCTAGACCTAAAAGATGCCCTAATAAACCGAGAAACCCTCACATTTTTTGCTAGATCACAGCTAAATAAGGCTCCCAGTGCTGATACCTGTACCTTTAGGGTACTTGTAGACAAACCCAGCTCTAGCCCCTTCTGAAGAAATTCCAGAATCTGTCCCACAGGAGCCCCATCCTCCACCTCAGCACCCGAGAAATTTAAGAATTTGTTCCAGGTTCTCGCATAAATGCGCGTGGTGATAGCTTTCCTGCTACGTAAGAGGGTGTCCACTAAATTTGATGAGAAACCCCTTCTCTTCAGTAATGCCCTCTAAAATTTCACGCCGTCAGGTGTAAATTCGGAGCGTGAGGATGGAAAACCTTCCCCTGAGAGAGGAGATCCGGAATCTTCGGAAGGACCCACGGATCTGAAACTGACATCTCCCTCAGGCAGGAGAACCAAGGCTTCTTGGGCCAGAAGGGGGCTATCAATATCACTCGGGCCTTGTCGGCCCTGATTTTCCTGATGACAGCTGGAAGAAGGGATAACGGAGGGAAGGCATAACCCAGGCTGAAGTCCCAGGGGATTAGGATTGAGTCTACTACTAGAGGATCCTCCCTCGTGTTCAGGGAACAGAAAACTTCCAGTTTTCTATTCTGTTTTGCGGTGAACAAATCCACCACAGGGCGTCCCCAATTCTAAGCAATCTGAAAAAAGACCCTTTGATTGAGAACCCATTCTCCTTCTTTTAGCTTTTTTCGACTCAGAAAGTCGGCCTTGGCATTCTCCTTTCCCTTTATATGCAAGGCAGTAAGGGAGAGGAGATGTTTTTCTGCCAACTGTAGCAACCGGTCTGAAACCTTCATCAAAGTTTTTGATCTGGTGCCCCCTTGGTGGTTTAAGTACGCCACAGCAACCCGGTTTTCCGACAAAATCTTCACATCCTGGCCCTGCAGGGACACAAGGAAGCCGTTTAAAGCTCGTTCCACAGCTAACAACTCTTTAACATTAGAGGAAAGATTTCTTTCCTCACTTGACCAGACACCCTGGATTATCTCTTCCCCTAGATGGGCTCCCCAACCTGTGGGACTTGCATCCGTGGTTACTACACAAGATGGATATATCACCCATGGGACACCTCTGGACAGGTTCGGAACATCCATCCACCACCGAAGAGATAAAATTGATCGGGGGACAAGGTCAAAATACCCTCCAGATGCTCCCTGAGGATAAACTCATTGTGCAAAACCTCCCACTGCAGGGTTCTGGAATGGTACTGTGCCCATAAAACTGCTGGGAAACATGAGGTTAAAGTTCCCAACAGGGACATTGCCCTTCTAAGAGACATGGAGGGGTTCTGAATAGCCGCCTCCACCAGGATCTGTATCTTCCTAATCTTTGAGTCTGGAAGACGGGACTCCTGAAGTTCTGAGTCCAGCACGACACCCAAATACTGCTGGGTCTTCATGGGCCTAAGTCTAGATTATTCTAAGTTTAGTAACCAACCAAGGTCTTTCAGAGCGACCATTACTTGCTCCAAAAGTGTACTACAATGAAGGAAGGAATTTCCCACCACTAGGAGATGGTACAGGTAGGGAATGATAAGCACATCTTTATCCCAAAGATGAGCCATAACCTCAGCCATAACCTTGGTAAAAATTGTAGGAGCAACCGCCAGACCAAAAGGAAAGGCCGCGTATTGAAAGTGTCTTACCATCCCCTGTAATCTAACTGCCACCCTGAGGTATTTCTGATATCTCTCATGAATTGGTATGTGATAATATGCATCCTTAAGGTCCAGGACTGCCATGTAACACTCAGGAAAAAGAAGTTTTATTTTGGAACTTAAAGACACCATTTTAAACGAAGGCACTCTCAAATACTTATATAGGGCTTTCAAGTTTATAATCATTCTGAAAGAACCATCGGGCTTTGGGAACAGAAAGAGAGAGGAGAGAACCCTTTCTCCTTTTCTGGACCCAGAACCTCCCGCAAGACAGACTTCTGTATGAGTTCCTGGACTTCCGATTCCAGAGCTAACTGCTGCACGGGGGAGGAACGAGAGGGGGTTACCATAAATCTCTGTGGGGGTGCATATTGGAAATCCAATCTTAACCCCGAATTGACCAGACCTAGGATCCAACTGCTGTTGGAAATATGTTCCCAGGTGGGAAGAAAGGATGACAGCCTTGCCCCCACCTGGGGAACGAGTCATTGTCCTTTCTTCCGGGGTCCCTGGGAGGAGGAACCAAATAATAGCCCTCTACCTTTCCCCCTGTGGGGCTCATAACTATCCTGTTCTTTAGTTGACTTTCTCTGGATGAACTTTTTCTTCCGGAAAGAACGCTTATATGATTTTATGGAAATTGATGGAAAGCCTTTTTTAGCGTCCCCTGCCTTCTCCAGTATCTCATCCATTGATGAACCAAAAAGATAACCCCCCTCACAAGGGATGGAGCAAAGTTTTGCTTTAGCTTGGAGATCCCCCGGCCAACATTTTAGCCATAAGGCCCTGCGAGCTGTGTTGGACAAGACCGCTGACCTAGCCGCTAACCTCACTGCATCTGCAGAGGCATCTACCAAGAAGGCCGCTGCGCCGTGGATTAATGGGAAATTAGATAGGATGTCCTTTATAGAAACTTTAAACTTTAGCTGGGACTCCAGTTGCTACCGCCGGCCTTAGGGTTCCTGCTGCCGTCTCCCAAGCCCCCTTGAGGAAGGCATCCGCCTTTCTATCAAGCGGGTCCTTTAGAGCCCCTATATCATCACATGGTAAAGAGGATGACTTAGAGGCCTTGGCAATGGCAGCGTCGAGCTATGGGGCTCGAAGGGATACTTCCTCCTTTTAAGTGAAGGAGGAAGGGAACCCTTTTTCTCTGGCCTTTTCCACTCCTTCTGCACTAACCCCTGGACTTTATCCACCAATGGAAAGCATCTCCTCTTTCTTTCTTCCAGACCTCTAAACATCAGGTCCTGCACTGATCTCTCCGCCCTTGTATCCACAATGCCCATTGTAGAGTGGACTGCTTTCACTAAGACGTCCACCTCATTCAGGGGAAAGCAATGGCGACTTGAGCCTTTGCCTGAAGAGGATGCTGACTCAGATAAGGCCCCTGAGCTAACCTCACTCTCTGAAGCCGGGGAACTGTCTGAAGGGGAGTCCACCGGACTTTTCCTGCTTGCAAGGGCTTTGGAGATTTCTGCTTTAACAAGGGATTTTAACTCCGCTGAGAGGTTGGGGGTCTTTTCAGTCACCATTTCTCTAATATATGACTAACAGCCTCTTAGGGTAGGCGTCTAGTAATGGGGCTCTATATAAAAGGGACTCCTTGTGTTTTACTTTAGAGGCACACTTCTTCCCCTGAAAGATAGGAAAAAGAAGGGGATGCTATTACCCTAGTGAACTTTCACGAAGATCACTTACCCCACCAACAGGTTAGTACCAGGATGGACGAAGGATCTCTCGCAGCCGAGGGTTCTTCCCCAGAGGCTGCCGAATCATCCCGTCTGCCGGAGCTCCACTGGCTGCCCCCAGGCATGACTCCAGACTGGTCACTCCGACTGCCAGAGCGAGGGCGATGGTTTTTAACCAGGGATTTTGCCGAGCCTTCATGGTGCTTTCCAGAAAGCAGCTGATGCCGAAGCTGCTGTTGTGGCTCGTGCTCCTGCTGCACATGCTCTGCCTTCACATTTATCATAGCAGACAAACAGGAAGCAATCTTACAGTGGACCCGGCTCACACATATACCGGGCACTGAAGATTTCCGGGTCACGTGAACACGACCCAAGCCCCGCCCCTTTGCCCCTGCTGATGCGCTCCCCCCTCGCCGGCATCCTGATGCCGCAAAACATGTGAGGGCTCAGGAGGACGCAGATCCGGAAGTGTGTCAGCCGAGGCCACGCCCCCGGACCTGCATCCCGGCCTGTAACCACGCCCCCCACGCCGCACAACGTGGGGGGGGTCCGGAGAGCATAGAGCAGCGAGCTCCGGGGCAGCAGGGGTTGCTGGGCTGCTCCGGAGTTTCTCTTCCCAGGCAGGTAAAGCTGCTCCCAGGCACGCGCACATGGTGCAGACCCCCTTGAGTCCACCATGGCACCAACGTCTGAGCCAGCCGGAGTGGAGAAGGCATCCCCACTAAAACCCGGCCAGTCAGGCAAGGCATCACATACTCCAGGTAAGCCTGAAAGGTCCCATCAAGGACAGGAAACCAAACAGAGGCGAGAGGGAGGACCGCCCCCTTTTAAGCCTGTAGGTTTCTTGTCCTTGGTGGGCGGATTCCCTCTCTTGTGGTGCTGTCATGGGAGAACGAATAATCTTTTTCTAATTTGGTAATATTCACATCCTTATTTAAAAATAATTACTTTTTTTGGAAAATAATGTTTACAGCAATTTTCTATGCTATGTCAATGCTATATCATAGTTAAATTTCTTCAATAGTCAATGAATTGCTTCTGATAATAACTAGTGTTGAACGAGCACTAAAATGCTTGGGTGCTCGAAGCTCGGGCCGAGCTCACCGTGATACTCGGGTGCTCGACCCGAGCAACGAGCCCAATGTTAGTCTATGGGAGACCCCAGCATTTTTGCGGCGGCACCCCCGGCAGTCTGTAGAAAGCCTAAAAAGTGCCCAAAACTATAGTGACAGTGCTCAAAAGACATGGGGGCAGCATGGGGATCGCCCCAGGAAGCATTTCTGACCCCCAGGTCACTGCTGTCAACAACGTGGTCAGAGGTATTAAGCCACTTTTACGGGCTCACAATAAAACATTCAAAAACGAAACTGAAAAGGTTTTCCTGTGAAATATGTTAAGGAATTTCATTTCCAGGATAAAGACTTGTGTATAATGTAAAATAAATAACCAAAAACAAAAATACTCCTCTACACCTTGGGCTTTGTTCACAAGTAGCATTTTTCATACGTTTTTGCACTTTTGAATTGCTTTCAATCATGACAAATGCATTCACCGGGAAATGTCATTTTAACATTTTACAACCTTATCTGGCCATGTGCTGTGTGACACATGCATACAGTGCTGAAAAGACATGGGAACAGCATGGGGAAGACCCCTGGAAGCATCTCTGACTCCCAGGTCACTGCCTAAAAGTGTGCCCATCAGAAGTCATCTTTGCCGCATCAGAAGATGCAGACTTGCAACTATCCCCGTGCAAGTCCTTGTCCCAGGGCAGTGTTCAATTGTACCTCCCCCATTCCTTGCAATGCAAGCGCAAATATGCAGCCAACCACCCACCCACCCATAGGCTGCAATACCATACTGCTAGCTTTCACTTGAAATGGGGCCTTTTAGTTTGGAGGAGGCCGAAGCTGGCCACTACCTCATGGCTGCTTCGGCAGCGAGGTATCCATACTCAGTTCCCAGTCGCCCGGCGGCCGGGTGTCCACGCTCGGTCCCCAGCCGCCAGGGGGCGGCTGAGTGTCCATACTCGGTCCTCAGCCGCCCCGTGGCCGGGTGTCCACACAAGGTCCCCAGTCGCCTGGGGGCGGCCGGATGTCCATAAACGGTCCCCAGCCGCCCTTATTTCTCCTGTCACCTTACCACACACTTTTCTTAGCCTGGCCTGCTTTAGGGCAGCATTGGACGAGCCCACCAGAGAACCAGACTCCTCCGGTGGGCCCTTGCTTCTCCATCAGGGGAGTTGAGAGTGCCATGGTGAGGAGCATGATGATGGTGATAGAAGATAGCATCTGCTTTGTTTCATTTTAATGCAAGCGTAAGTGTGCAGCCTGCCACCAACCCACCGCCAAGCTTCAATTCCATACTGCTAGCTTGCACTTGAAATGGGGCCTTTTAGTTTGGAGGAGGCCGAAGCTGGCCACTACCTCATGGCTGCATCGGCAGCGAGGTATCCATACTCAGTCCCCAGCCGCCTGGCGACTGGGTGTCCACGATCGGTCCCCAGCTGCCAGGGGGCGGCCGGGTGTCCATACTCAGTCCCCAGCCGCCCCTCGGCCGGGTGTCCACACACGGTCCCCAGCCGCCTGGGGGTGGCCGGGTGTCCATAAATGGTCCCCAGCCGCCCCTATTTCTCCTGTCACCTTCCCCAACACTTTTCTTAGCCTGGCCTGCATTAGGGCAGCATTGGACGAACCCACCAGAGAACCAGACTCCTACGGTGGGCCCTGGCTTCTCCATCAGGGGAGTTGAGAGTGCCAAGGTGAGGAGCATGATGATGATGAGAGAAGTTAGCATCTGCTTTGTTCTCTTTTAATGCAAGCGTAAGTGTGCAGCCTGCCACCCACCCACCCCCAGGCTGCAATGCCATACTGCTAGCTTGCACTTGAAATGGGGCCTTTTAGTTTGGAGGAGGCCGAAGCTGGCCACTACCTCATGGCTGCTTCGGCGGCCTGGTATCCATACTCAGTCCCCAGCCGCCCGGCGGCTGGGTGTCCACGCTCGGTCCCCAGCCGCCAGGGGGCGGCCGGGTGTCCATACTCGGTCCCCAGCCGCCCCGCGGCCAGGTGTCCACACAAGGTCCCCAGCTGCCTGGGGGTGGCCGGGTGTTCATAAAGGTCCCCAGCCGCCCCTAATTCTCCTGTCACCTTCCCACACACTTTTCTTAGCCTGGCCTGCTTTAGGGCAGCATTGGACAAGCCCACCAGAGAACCAGACTCCTCCGGTGGGCCCTGGCTTCTCCATCAGGGGAGTTGAGAGTGCCAAGGTGAGGAGCATGATGATGATGATAGAAGTTAGCATCTGCTTTGTTTTCTTGAAATGCAAGCGCATGTATGTAGTAGCTAGTGTTGAGCCACCCCCGTAGTGTTCGAGTTCGGTTCGGTTCGTCGAACACCCGTGTGTTCGCCGAACTGTTCGTCGAACTGTTCGTCGAACACCTTCGAACACCGTTAAAACCAATGGCAGGCAAACAAAAACACATAGAAACACATAGAAAACACCTTCAAAGGTGTCCAAAAGCTGACAAACTGCTCAGAAGACACAACTAACACATGGAAAAGTGACAAGTACATATAGTCATGCGAAAAGAAAAGAGGTGGAGGAGTAAAAGGAGGGGGAGACACAGATATAGGCATGTCATGCCCTTCTAAAATCCAAAAAGTGAGAAGCCGAGACGGCCAGTCCGCTCCTGCCCGTGCCACCTCCGTGTCGCCGGGTTTGTGCCAGAGCCGCGGTGAACCCTGACGGCCAGCCCCCCTCTCCCAATACTGGTGCCTGTCCGCTGGTGGGTCGAGAGAGCCCCCCTGTGGTGGAGGCAGCTCTAAGCTTTTTAATTTAAATTGTCCCTCTAATTTGAATGAATACACTTTAAATCCATTTACAAGGATCTATTGGAGGGCAAGTCTCATGCCAGCAGCCGCGTAATTCCAGCTCCAGTAGCGTCCACTAAAGCTGCTGCAGTTAAAAAGCTTTTATAAGGATCGAGCTCGGCTGTCCACCGCAAGGCATCCTAGTGCCAGTCCCAGCCCCTATGCCTTGGGGTGCCTCCTGATGCTCTTCATTGAGTATCCCGTGGTCCCGAAGCATTTCCTTTGAAAAAATTAAGTGTCCAAACTACAGGTGGTGTAGCTTGCTTAACAGCCGGGATAATCCGCTGACTAGCAGACACTGCTACTAGGCACAAAGTATTTCCTGGGCTAGATGCAGTTAAAAATTTGTAAGTAGATATTCTCGTTGGATGCTGAGAAAGCATTCCATAGAGTCTCCTGGCACGCCATATATGATTCTCTTAAAAAGCTTGGGGTAGGGGTCTAGGGGACCCTTTTATAGCCAAAATCACGGCCCTGTATCACAATACGTCACCTAGGCTGAAGATAAATGGAACTGTAGCACCGAGGGCTCGGTTGCTACAGACGTATTGCACCTCACCCAGAGGTGTGATATCTCACTCTCAGATAAGGATGGAGTGTGGATCAGGACCCGACACCTGCATGCATTACACCACATTGCCATGGGGCAGGGCGACCAATATGCCCCTGAGATGGGCACGACAGTCCCTGTCCCTGGCTGGAGTGGGGGGAGGGAACACTGAGGAAGGGGAACCCTGCAGTGCAGGAGCAGGGAGGAAGCAGTTCCTGGGTGCATTGAGAAGGGAGTATAAAAGGTGGGCACCATCTTAGTTCAGTGCAGAGAAGTCTGAGCAGAAGTGGCAGGGAGCAGGGGCTCTGCATGAGCTCTGCTCCGGAGGCGGGCCTAGTAACAGAGGCCCAGGCCTGCAAGAGGGAGAAGGAAGGAAGAGGAGCGGAGAAGGCTCCAGGAACGAGGAATGAAGGGATCCCAGGGGTGCGGACGGGCGAGTCGCCACCGCACGCCCGAATCCACCTGCGTGGAGGGGTCAGGCCAAAGGGGGAGACCGGTCCCCGAACTAGTGGAGGCAGGAAACGACCCTCAGCTAGAAACCGGAGGCTCTGACATTTTATGTGGCGCAGCCCCTTGCTCCACCCGCTAGGAAGGCACCACATAGGGTCAGGGAAACTGGCGCCAAGTTTACCAAGAGGAGGCCCGAGGCAGCCGGACAGAAGTGTTGGTAAGAAAGGCCAGACAAAGGACACACAAAGGGGGTCCTGTGAAGCGCTCCAAAGTTATCTGGGAGTTGTCTGAGCCCCTCACCTGGTGAGCACAGTACGACGTGGGCAGCCGTTACCTGCAGACGTGGTCTGGATAATAAGAACTGTGAGTAAAGGCCCTGAACTGCATCACTGACTCCGTGTCGTTACTGCTGCTGCCCTGCACCATCACCCCCATCCTCCGCATACACTGCCCTGAGGCTATACTCCTCCCGTGGGGAGTTATGCTACGCTCTGCTGCACCCACAACACCAGCCTTAGCGGTCTGCCCTGTAGCGGCGGTTCACTCTGACCGCAATCCACGGGTGGCGTAGTCGGACATTTAAACATCAAAACCACATAAATAGTTCCGCCACTGGTTTGACCGCCCTGAGCCACGGAACCGGATCGTCGCCACGAAGACTACAACCACCAGCATCCACCAAAAAGGGTCCGGCTCCGGGTGTCCCAAGGCCCAGGGGGTGCGTCAGAACATTTTCATCACCTTTCACAATCACCAATGGGACAAGGCAGGGATGTCCTCTGTCCCCTCTCTTATACATCCTAGTGACGGAGCACCTGCTCTCATCAATTCGCCATAACCCCAATATTAGGTGGATTGAGGTGGGAGGCACCAAGTACAAGTGCTCTCTATTTGCTGCTGATGTCCTAGTATATATCACTCAATCACATATATCCATCCCTGCTGTTATGGCTGAAATAGATCACTTTGTTACATGGTAAAATTTTAAAATCAATGCAGCGAAGTCTGAGGCCCTCGATGTCTCCCTCCCTAAATCCATATAGGATTCCATCCAGTCCAACTTTCCCTTTGCCTGGCCCTCACAGGGTATCAAATACTTAGGAATTCCTATTCATAGAGACCTCTCCCATCTATGTTATCTTAATTTTGGGCCCTTTATTGAACAATTCCATACAGACCACGGTTGGCAAGTTAGAACTGTAAGATTCACTACGTGAACCACTGGTGTTTTGTGGAAAAGCACATGTACACCGCGTTCCAAATTATTATGCAAAAAGTGTTTAGGAGTGATAAGGGAAGAATTTGTTTGTTTGTCAGTTAAACTCATTGATGGTGATGTGTGTCAGGGCTCTTTATATCACTGTAAGCAATTGCAGACACCTGTGCTAATTAGTTTGGCAGGTGTGTCCAATGAAAGGCAAGACTACTTAAGAAGGCTCTCTCACATTATTAAGCAGCCTACATTTTCTGCCAAAATGGGAAAGAAAAAGGATGTGTCGGCTGCTGAGAAGCAACAAATTGTGGAGTGTTTAGGTCAAGGCATGACTACAATCAACATTGTGCGATGATCAGGATGAAGTGTCTTGGCAATCAAGAAGTATGTAGCTGATTCACAGTACACACGTGTGCGTGCTGATAAGGGCAAATTGAGGACTCTTTCCTACAGGCAATTATGTCAGGTTGAAAGAGCAGCGGCAAAAAAGCCTTGTCATAGCAGCAGACAAGTTTTTGAAGCTGCTTGTGCCTCCAACGTCCCCCGAACAACAAGATGCAGGGTCCTTCAGAGGTTTGCAGCTGTGCATACGCCATCCTGTCGACCTCCTCTATCCACTTCACACAAGCAGAAACGGCTCCAGTGGGCCAAACATTACATGAAGACTGATTTCAAAACTGTTTTGTTCACGGATGAGTGCCGTGCAGCGCTCGATGGTCCAGATGAATGGAGTGGAGGATGGCTGGTTGATGGACACCCCACGCAAACACGGCTACAGCGCCAACAAGGAGGAGGTGGAGTAATGTTTTGGGCTGGAATCATGGGGAGAGAGATTGTCGGCCCCTTTAGGATCCCTGAAGGCGCTAAAGATGAACTCCATAATGTATGTGGATTTTCTCAAACAGCACTTCCTGCCATGGTTCAAGAAGAAGAACCGTGTATTTCACAGCAAGATCATTTTTCTGCATGATAATGCACCATCTCATGCTGCACATAAAACATCTGCATCTCTGGCTGATATGGGCATAAAAGGGGACAAACTTATGGTGTGACCCCCATGCTCCCCTGACCTCTACCCCATTCAGAACCTTTGGAGCATCATTAAAAGGAGTGTCTATGATGGCGGGAGGCAGTTCACATCTAAGCAACAGCTCTGGGAGGGTATTCTGTCCTCATGCAAAACAATTGAAGCAGAAACCATCCAAAACCTGACAAATTCAATGGACGAGAGAGTTCAGAAACTCCTTTCGAACAAGGGGTCCTATGTGAAAATGTAACATCACCTAGAATAAAGTTTTGAGTTGAAAACTGTTTGATTTCAGTTTCTAACAACCTGCTAATGCTTATAATTTCAAAAATGACCATTTTTTTGGTCTTTATTAAAATGAAAAGGTTGATCGAAAAGTTTGGGGGATCTAAGAGTGTGGCAACCCAGTAGTCATGATTACTTCGAATTCTGACAATATGAGGGTCATGCTGCAGGTAGTGCAGCAAGAAGGCACTTATGTGTCTTGCGCATCTCGGAGCCCCAAAATTATTTTCCGGGCTAGATGCAGCTAAAAATTATTTTTAATTTTAAATCTGGTGAAGCTTATTATAGATGGCTGCACACTGCTACAAAGCCCAAATTATTTTCCAGTCAAGATACAGATAAACATGATTAGTAATTTGAAAGCTTAAAACGGTTGGTAGGGTGATTTTAACCAATCATCAAGCTTTTACTCTCCCCAGGATGACACAGGGGTAGAAAAGTCGTTTCGGATCCATGATTTGTTCATCTTTATGAACGTGAGTCTGTCTACATTATCAGTGGAGAGCCGCGTGCGCTTATCTGTCAGCACACCACCAGCAGCGCTGAACACACGTTCAGACAGAACGCTGGCTGCGGGGCATGACAAGATCTCCAAGGCGTAAGTGGCTAGCTCCGGCCATTTATCCAGATTGGAAGCCCAAAAAGAGCAAGGGTCCAGTGACACAGTCGTGGCTTCAATGTTTACTTGGAGATACTCCTGTACCATCGTCTCTAGGCGTTGACTATGTGTCAGACTTCTTGTCTCCTGTGGCCTTGCAAAGGATGGGCTAAAAAAGTGGTGAAATGATTCCGCAAAATTGATGTTACCAGCAGATACTGTGGTTCTGTTACGGTTTGAGTGCTGAACACTTGACGGTCCCACGGTTGGCAAGTTGGAACTGTGAGATTCACTACGTGCACCACTGGTATTTTGTGGAAAAGCACATGTAAGATTCTGCAACAGTCTCTGCTGATACTCCTGCATGCGTGCATCCCTTTCTATGGCAGGAATAATTTCTGCAAATTTACTTTTGTACCGGGGATCTAACAGTGTGGCAACCCAGTAGTCAGGATTATTTCTATTTCTCACAATTCGAGGGTCATGTTGCAGGTAGTGCAGCAAGAAGGCACTCATGTGTGTTGCGCATCCAGGAGCACCAAGTCCCTGTTGTGTTGGTGGCGAGGTAACAATCATGCTTCCTTCCTCTGTCCTCTCCCCCCAACCTCGCACAACAGAAATGTGATCAAGGTCTCCCTCATCTGATGAGGCTTCCATCAGTTCGTCCTCCACTTCTTCCTGGGCTCCTGCACCTTCCTCACTAGTTTGGCTGCTACCATGCGCCCTGGTAAAATCATCTCCCCCACCCTCATATGCCTGCCGCCTTGGTGCTGCCGACCGTCTGGACCTTGCAGATGTTAGCCCTTCCGCATACAACTCCTCCTCCTCTACTTCCTCCACCTCCTCTTGTGCCACCACCTGACTCCGAATTCTGTTTAACATGTGCTCCAGCATGTAAATCACCGGAATAGTCATGCTGATAATGGCATCGTCAGCACTAAACATCTTCGTCGCCATTTCAAAACTGTGCAGAAGGGTGCATAGGTCCCTGATCTGAGACCACTCCTCCAGCGTGATTTGCCCCACCTCTGAATCTCGTTGGCCCAGGCTATACGTCAGAACGTATTGAACCAGGGCTTGTCGGTGCTGCCACAGTCGCTGCAACATGTGCAGAGTTGAATTCCACCGGGTAGGCACATCGCATTTTAGCCGGTGAAGTGGCAGGCCCAACGACTTCTGTAGAGATGTAAGTCGCTGAGCTGCGGGATGCGAACGGCGGAAGTGAGCACACAGCGACCGTGCCCTCTGCAGAAGGCCATCTAGTCTGGGATAGTGGGCTAAAAATTGCTGGACAACCAGGTTCAACACGTGAGCCATACAAGGCACGTGTGTGACATTGCCCCGGCGAAAGGCCGCACCCAGGTTTGCAGCATTGTCGCACACGGCCTTCCCTGGTTTCAGGTCCAGTGGAGACAACCATTCATGAAATTGGTTCTCCAGAGCTGACCACAACTCCTCAGCTGTGTGACTCACATTTCCCAGACATTTCAATGTAAAAACCGCCTGATGACGTTGAGCCCTACTGCCAGCATAGTAAGGAGGTGTGCAGGATCCCTTCTGCGCAGTTAGAAAGCTTGTGGCATGACCAGACAGGCTTTGGGTGCAGGTGGAAGACCGAGAGGAGGTTGAGGAGGCAGAAGCAGTGGAGGAACTTTGACATAAAGAGGATTGACGCACAACTCGTGGGGACGGCAAGACTTGGACAGAAGCCCCTTGTCCTGCTGTCACCATAGTTACCCAGTGCCCAGTCAGCGACATGTAACGCCCCTGTCCATGCCTACTCGTCCAAGTGTCTGTGGTGAAATGCACCCTGTCACACACAGAGTTTCTCAAAGAAGCGGTGATGTTGTGTGCGACATGCTGGTGGAGCGCAGGCACACCTTTCTTTGAGAAGTAGTGCCGACTGGGCATCTGGTACTGGGGCACTGCGACGGACATAAGGTCTCGAAAATCCTCTGTGTCCACCAGGCGGAAAGGCAGCATTTCTGTAGCCAAGAGCTTGCAGATGGTGAAATTCAACCTCTTAGCTTTCTCATGGCTAGGAGGAAATGGTCTTTTACTTGTCCACATCTGAGGGACCGAGGGCTGGCTATTGTGCTTAGACGGGGTTGATAAGGGTGTCCCCGGCAAACTGCCGGTCTGTGAGGAAGATGCAGGCGGACATGTTAGGTTGCCTTGATCCAAAGGTGGTGCTATCGATGTCGGACAGCGCTCAAGACCAGCTGGTGTTACCACCTCCAAAGAAAATGATGACCTGCCAATCACGCTGGCTGTTGCGGGTAAAGAGGTGGCATGTCTGCGCCCCAAAACAGGTGTGACTGCTGTCCCCCCAGTCACAGAGGATGAAGAGGCCGCGGATGCACAAGATATGGCAGACGGTGTTTGGCCCGGCCGGCTAGGCCGCATTGTAGCACACTGAGCTTCCCACTGCAACTTATGCTTCATGTCCATGTGCCGGTTCATGCATGAAGTACTCAAACTATGTATTTTTTGGCCTCTACTTAGCTTTTGCTGACAAATGTTACAGATAACACGAGTTGGGTCATCTTTATCGATCTGAAAAAATGCCCAGGCTATGCAAGGCTTAGCACCCATGCGACCTGAAGAGCCACCACGACTTGTGGTGAGAGGCAGAGTTGTGTTTGAGGATGCAGTTGTTGACGTGCTTCCAGTACTACGTCTCTGTCCAGGAAGGCGCAACCTGACCTCGTCGTCACTAGCATCTTCCTCCACCTCCTCTGCTGACCTCATCTCTTGGCTGACTGTGGGTTGACAGTAAGTGGGATCTCCGACCTCATCATCATCACCCTGTGCGTTATCACACCCGTCGTCCTCAGAGCCAACCTGTTCCTGCCCTGACAAAAAACTAAAGTTGTCGCTCCAATCAGGTATTTGAGTCTTATCATCGTCTTCCTCATTGTCTCCACCAACAGGAGTTACAGTTTGGGAATGAGGGTCTACATTATGGTCAGAACCTTCTGCGTCTGGTCCTGGATCCGACTCATAAAGATTCTGGGCATCAGTGCAGATCATTTCCTCGTCTGGATTCACAGAAGCGCTGGAGTCGACCTCTGATTCCCAGGCTATAGTATGAGTAAACAGCTCTGCAGACTCAACCATCTGTTCTACCTCATACTCAGACGGGCAGCTGGAGATTTGGGAGCTGTGAGGAAGCAAGTGCGATTTGGGTGACACCTTTGAGGACTGGAGTATTTGTGATGTTGAAGTTGATGTGGAGGAGAGCCCACTTAAAGGAGCACTTGATATCCGTTGAAGCACCTGCTGTTTTTGTGCCTCATCTGGAATTTGTAGCGATTGGCGTGGCCGTAAGAAAGGGATCTTATCACATTGTCCGCTAAAAGAAGTAGACATTTTAGTTTGGCTGGAAGATGGTCTTTCTTCTGCACCTACCCCACGGACACAACCTTTTTTCCCCTTCCCAACACGCCTATTCCCCTTTCCACCAGCAGCAGGCCTTTTTCCACTCATTTTGGTGGTTAACTAATTCACAACTCTGGAGTTGTTTGCACAAAAAAACAATGGATGGTAACCGAGCAGAGCTGAGTGGCCAAACTGTGGTATTAGGCCAAAACTATTGGCTGGGTTAGATGCAGAAAAAAAATATTTTTAATTTGCAACCTGATGGAGGTCAGTATAGATGGACTAATAGACCAAGTCCCACACACCGCTAGAAGCCCAAATATTTTTTCAGAGCTAGATGCAGAAAAAAATTATATTCAATTTGCAACCTGCTGGAGGTCAATATAGAAGGACTAATAGAACAAGTCCCACACACTGCTAGAAGCCCAAATATTTTTTCAGAGCTAAATGAAGAAAAAAATTATTTTTAATTTGCAACCTGATGGAGGTCAGTATAGATGGACTAATAGACCAAGTCCCACACACTGCTAGAAGCCCAAATATTTTTTCAGAGCTAGATGCAGAAAAAAATTATTTTTAATTTGCAACCTGATGGAGGTCAGTATAGATGGACTAATAGAACAAGTCCCACACGCTGCTAGAAGCCAAAATATTTTTTCAGAGATAAATGAAGAAAAAAATTATTTTTAATTTGCAACCTGATGGAGGTCAGTATAGATGGACTAATAGACCAAGTCCCACACACTGCTAGAAGCCCAAATATTTTTTCAGAGCTAGATGCAGAAAAAAATTATTTTTAATTTGCAACCTGATGGAGGTCAGTATAGATGGACTAATAGACCAAGTCCCACACACCGCTAGAAGCCCAAATATTTTTTCAGAGCTAGATGCAGAAAAAAATTATATTCAATTTGCAACCTGCTGGAGGTCAGTATAGAAGGACTAATAGAACAAGTCCCACACACTGCTAGAAGCCCAAATATTTTTTCAGAGCTAAATGAAGAAAAAAATTATTTTTAATTTGCAACCTGATGGAGGTCAGTATAGATGGACTAATAGACCAAGTCCCACACACCGCTAGAAGCCCAAATATTTTTTCAGAGCTAGATGCAGAATTTTTTTTTATTCAATTTGCAACCTGATGGAGGTCAGTATAGATGGACTAATAGACCAAGTCCCACACACTGCTAGAAGCCCAAATATTTTTTCAGAGCTAGATGCAGAAAAAAATTATTTTTAATTTGCAACCTGATGGAGGTCAGTATAGATGGACTAATAGACCAAGTCCCACACACTGCTAGAAGCCCAAATATTTTTTCAGAGCTAGATGCAGAAAAAAATTATTTTTAATTTGCAACCTGATGGAGGTCAGTATAGATGGACTAATAGAACAAGTCCCACACGCTGCTAGAAGCCCAAATATTTTTTCAGAGATAAATGAAGAAAAAAATTATTTTTAATTTGCAACCTGATGGAGGTCAGTATAGATGGACTAATAGACCAAGTCCCACACACTGCTAGAAGCCCAAATATTTTTTCAGAGCTAGATGCAGAAAAAAATTATTTTTAATTTGCAACCTGATGGAGGTCAGTATAGATGGACTAATAGAATGATGCTATGCCCAAAAGATTTTACTTCACTAGGTGCAGTAAAAAAATTGGTATTCTATACACAGGTGGTATATCTTGCAACACAGATAGGCTACTCCACTGACTAACACACTCTGCAATAGGCCAAAAAGGATTAGCTTTGCTAGATTCAGCCAAATGCTGTGAAAAAAACTTGCACAGCACTGGCACAGACCTGCCTGGCAAAAACTGATAGGAACTGATGTAACCTAGTCCTGAAAAGGACTCCAATTACAATTAGTCTTTACTCCCACAATCTATCTATTTAAGAGCACAGACCTGCTTGATAAAAGTCGTAGGAAATGCTGTAACCTAGTCCTTAAAAGGACTGCAATCACAACTATTCCCTACTCCCAAGCTATCTGTATATTTGTGCGAAAATTGGCTTGAAATTAACAAGGTATAGCGCACACAGCAACAGCGGTGCCGTCTAACACGCAGCTGCAGCAGTGAGAAAATGGTGGCGACGGGGAAAATGGCTTGGTCTTATAGGGCAAGGACATGTGACATACACTGCCAATCACACATGCCCTTGCTTGTGTGAAAAAAAGCACTTCGCTCCGTGTGTGCGCTGCTGATAGGCTGACAGATTGCACCTCCCCACTGCAAATGCGGGAAAGAGAAAAAAAAATGGAGATCTTCATTGTTCCTGCAGAGATCCATCCCCTGCCCCTCCCCCCGCCCCGCTGTACACTCAAACTGCGTATTAACATTAATTTTCATCATTACTGAGAAAAAATCCAGTTATGATTTTGGTGCATGAACAGTTATCGAACATAACCTCGAACAGCCGAATTTTTCTCAAATTGTTCGTGTTCGCCGACCGGCTCGAACACCGCCCAAAACAGCTCGAATTTGAGATTGGCGAACAGTTCGAGTAGAACAACGCTCATCTCTAGTAGTAGCGGCTAGGCCTGAGGTGGTCAGCGTTTTGGCGCATATCCTACCTCCTCCGAGGATTGCTGGATGTTTTCCTGCTACTATCCCAGTTCTATGACTCCCGTTAAAACAAAGCTTCAGGTGACAAATGATGGATGAGGTGGTGGCAAAGGAGAGAGCAGAAGGAACAGGGACCATTCACATCAATATCAGGCCAGTCAACCACACATGTCGTGTAGGATATGTTTCTGTAACAAAAGGAGCGGTTTGGCTACACAGTTATAGGGCATACAGTGAGTGCAATGCCTACCAAAAATTTCGAGGCACTCCAATGCCCTTTGGAAGTGACATGGAGGTCAGAGGGCCTTAACTAAACCGTTATTTTGATTTATAGCAAGTGGATCTCCTGTACACTGTTGGCCTAAGCAGTGAATGGAGGGCTTTCCAAAAATTATGAGGAACTGCAATGCCCCTTGAAACAGACGTGGATTACAGCGTACTAAAAACCTTCTACCCATTATTGGGGAGTGGGTCTCCCTTAGTTTTCGCCTTTGCATTGAAAAGCAAAAGCTGACTAAAATTAGGAGGAAATGCAATGCCCGTTGGAAGAGTCGTGGAGGTTAGAGGTAATTAAAAACAACATTTCAATGCCCCTTGGAAGAGCTGTGGAGTTCAGAGTGGTTTAAGAAGACGCTTTTAATGCCCCTTTGAAGAGACGTGGAGGTCACAGTAGCTTAACAAGACGATTTTAATGCCCCTTGTAAAAGTGGTGGAGGTCACAGTAGCTTAACAAGACGGTTTTAATGCCCCTTGGAAAAGTGGTGGAGGTCACAGTAGCTTAACAAGACGGTTTTAATGCCCCTCGGAAGAGACGTGGAGGTCGCAGGTAGCTTAACAAGACGGTTTTAATGCCCCTTGGAAAAGGGTGGAGGTCACAGTAGCTTAACAAGACGGTTTTAATGCCCCTTGGAAAAGTGGTGGAGGTCGCAGTAGCTTAACAAGACAGTTTTAATGCCCCTTACAAGAGCCATACAGTACAGCATCTTAAAAACATTATTCCCATTATTGGGGAGTGGGTCTCCCATAGTCTTTGCTTATGCCTTCCAAGCAAAAGCTGCCAAAAATTAGGACGGAGGAACTTGCAATGCCCCTTACAAGAGCCATGCAGTACGGCATATTACAAACATTATTCCTATTATTGGGGAGTAGGTCTCCCATAGTCTTTGCTTATGCCTTCCAAGCAAAAGCTGCCAAAAATTAGGACGGAGGAACTTGCAATGCCCCTTACAAGAGCCATGCAGTACAGCATATTACAAACATTATTCCCATTATTGGGGAGTAGGTCTCCCATAGTCTTTGCTTATGCCTTCCAAGCAAAATCTGCCAATAATTAGGACGGAGGAACTTGCAATGCCCCTTACAAGAGCCATGCAGTACAGCATATTACAAACATTATTCCCATTATTGGGGAGTGGGTCTCCCATGGTCTTTGCTTATGCCTTCCAAGCAAAATCTGCCAAAAATTAGGACGGAGGAACTTGCAATGCCCCTCACAAGAGCCATGCAGTACAGCATATTACAAACATTATTTCCATTATTGGGGAGTGGGTCTCCCATAGTCTTTGCTTATGCCTTCCAAGCAAAATCTGCCAAAAATTAGGACGGAGGAACTTGCAATGCCCCTTACAAGAGCCATGCAGTACCGCATATTACAAACATTATTCCCATTATTGGGGAGTGGGTCTCTCATAGTCTTTGCTTATGCCTTCCAAGCAAAATCTGCCAAAAATTAGGACGGAGGAACTTGCAATGCCCCTTACAAGAGCCATGCAGTACAGCATATTACAAACATTATTTCCAATATTGGGGTTAGAGTTAATTAAAAACAACATTTCAATGCCCCTTGGAAGAGCTGTGGAGTTCAGAGTGGTTTAACAAGACGCTTTTAATGTCCCTCGGAAGAGACGTGTAGGTCGCAGTAGCTTAACAAGACGGTTTTAATGCCCCTTGAAAAAGTGGTGGAGGTAGCAGTAGCTTAACAAGACGGTTTTAATGCCCCTCGGAAGAGACATTGAGGTCGCAGTAGCTTAACAAGACGGCTTTAATGCCCCTCGGAAGAGACGTGGAGGTCGCAGTAGCTTAACAAGACGGTTTTAATGCCCCTTGGAAAAGTGGTGGTGGTCACAGTAGCTTAACAAGACAGTTTTAATGCCCCTTACAAGAGCCATACAGTACAGCATCTTAAAAATATTATTCCCATTATTGGGGAGTGGGTCTCCCACAGTCTTTGCTTATGCCTTCCAAGCAAAAGCTGCCAAAAATAAGGACGGAGGAACTTTCAATAATGGCAACACGGACCACGGTCACCCTGGTGGTATAGTGGTGGTGGAGGCTGAGGATAAGGAGAAGAACATAAAACAGCCGAAATGAGGAAGCGTATACCCATGTGTGGGTGTGAAGCGGTGCATGTGAATACACCTCCCGAAATAACACAGTGGATTTGACTTTATGTTACTCTGCTGTCATTTGGTGGTGATGAGAAGTCTGGCCCAATACAGCCCTTGTTCATTTTTATAAGGGTCAGCTTGTCAGCATTGTCAGTTGACAGGCTAGTGCGCTTATCAGTTATAATTCCCCTAGCGGCACTAAAAACACGCTCCGATAACACGCTAGTGGCAGGGCAGGCCAGGACCTCCAAGGCGTACAGAGCGAGTTCATTCTCAGTGTCCTGCTTGGATACCCAATAATTAAAAGGCACAGAGGAATCACGGAAGACGCTGGTACGGTCGGCAAGGTACTCCCTCACCATCTTTTGAAACTTTCCACTCCTTGTGAGAGTACCCCGTGCCTCAGGGTCTGTCCGAAGGGAGGGTCTGAGAAAACTGTCCCAGAACGTTGACAGTGTTCCCCTGCCTCTGCTGGATTGGAGTTGCGTCTCTCTCGCATGTACGCCTTGGTTGGGCAGCGAACTGTGATCTCTGCCGCTAGCCTGTTCAGATGGGATTTTTTTTAACAGCTCTGCAGCAAGGGCCTTCTGGTACTGCCCCATTTTTGTAGACCTCGCCACCTCAGGAATAAGAGAGTGAATTTTCTCCTTGTAGCGTGGTCTAAAAGTGTCACCAACCAGTAATGACTGTCACCCATCATTTTGACAACGCGAGGGTCACAGTTAAGGCAGCATAACATAAAGTCAGCCATGCGTGCCAGACTGGTAACGGGCAAGACTTCCGTGTCCTCACCAAGATGACGACTGACCATGCTCTCCTCCTCCTCCCCCCTGTCCTCAGGCCACCCACGCTGAACCGACGGTATGACAGTTGTACAGGTACTACCGTCTACAGCGCATGATACTAGCTCCTGTTCTTCCTCCTCCTCCTCCTCCTCCTCCTCCTCTCCCTCATTGTCCCCCAATGCACGTTGGGATGAGATGAGGCTGGGCTGTGTGTAATCGACCGCTACGGCTTCTTGATCCATCTCATCATACTCTGGCTGCAATGCCTCCTTTTTAATTCTCTGCAGAGAGCATTGCAAAAGACAGACAAGTGGAATGCTGATGCTAATGATGGCGTCATCGCCACTCACCATCTTGGTGGACTCCTCAAAGTTTGTCAAGATGGTACATATGTCAGACATCCAGGTCCAATCCTGAGGTCTTATGTGTGGAGTATGACCTGAATATCGACGGCCTTGTTGCAGCTGGTACTCCACAACTGCTCTCTTCTGCTCACAAATCCTTTGCAACATGTGGAGGGTAGAGTTCCAACGTGTGGGGACATCAACACAGCAAGGGCGGCGGAAGCTGTAGCCGACTTGCGAAAATGAGCTGACAGGCGGCGTACTTTGACGAGCAGATCTGGCAACTCGGGGTCCGATTTAAGAAACCGCTGAACCGCGAGGTTAAGCACATGAGCCAGGCATGGTACGTGTGTGATCTCGCCTCGCATCAGAGCCGCCACCAGGTTACGGCCATTGTCACACACGACCATGCCAGGATGTAGGTTCAGCGGTCTCAGCCACAGATCTGCCTGCTCTTTCACAGTTGTCCACAACTCACAAGCAGTGTGAGGTTTCTCACCTAAGCTTATGAGTTTCAGCACAGCCTGTTGCCGCTTGGCGGAGGCAGTACTGCAGTGCTTCCAGCTTGTAACTGATGTGGTGATATCTGAGATGGAGACTGAACATGAGGAGGAGGAGGAGGATGATGCGCAAGAGCTGTACACTGTGGGGGCAACTCTGACTGACATAGGGCCCGCAATCCTCGGTGTGGGGAGGATGTGTTCCGTCCCAAGGTCCGACTGGGTCCCGGCTTCCACTATGTTTACCCAGTGTGCCGTCAGGGAGATGTACCGTCCCTGGCCACAAGCACTTGTCCACATGTCCGTTGTCAGGTGGACTCTCCCAGTAACTGCATTGTTGAGGGCACGGCAGATGTTTTGGGACACGTGATTGTATAGTACGGGGATTGCACACCGGGCAAAATAGTGTAGATTGGCGACCGAGTACCGAGGGACGGCCACCGCCATAAGGTTGCGGAAGGATTCTGTCTCCACCAGCCTAAAAGGCAGCATTTCCAACGCAAGCAGTCGTGAAATGTGCGAATTTAGGACTGTGGCCTGTGGGGCGTTGGCTGCGAATTTCTGCTTTTGTTCAAAGGTCTGGGATATGGACAATTGAACGCTGCGGTGGGACGTGGACGTGGACGTTGATGGGGGTTCTATTGCATGCACAACAGCGGAAGAAGCAGTGGTGACTGCCGCTGACACTGGTCGTGGACCCTGGGGTTCACCCCACAAAGTCAGGTGCTTTGCTGCCATGTGCCTGATCATTCTGGTGGTGGTCAGGCTGGTAGTTTTGTCACCCCTGCTGATGCTGGCATGGCAGGTGGTACAAATGTCCTTTTTGGGGTTATCAGCAGAGTCTTTAAAAAAATTCCAGACTCTGGAAGACGTACAGGTTGTACTGGCAACGTCCCTCGTGTTGGTGTTATGGGGAACTGTTGCCTGCCTTCTGTGTGCGGCCACCACACTGCTTCTTCCTGCCTGTTGGGGTACTCTGCCTCCCTCACCCTGTGTGCTGCTTGCCTCGCTCTGCATGTCCTCCTGCCACGTTGGGTCAGTTACTAGATCATCCACCACCTCCTCCTCTTCCACTTGCGCACCACGATCCTCCTCCTCACTTCCTGGCAATTGTGTCTCGTCATCGTCCACCTCTTGAGACAAATTGCCATGGTCGACTTCCTGTGGCCGTGGCTGTTCAAATATTTGGGCATCGCTACATGGGATCTCCTCTTCCACCTCTTCAAGCGGAGCAGGCGAGGGGCACAAATCTGGAAATGGACCAGTGAACAGCTCTTCAGAGTGTCCAAGTGTGGGATCAGCTGCTGTCTGACGACACTCGGCATAGTGGGAGGAAGGAGGATCAGGGTGAGGAGGAGTATGCGGTCGAGACTCACGGCTACTAAGATTTGACCGTGTGGAAGACAGACTGGAGGTGGTGTTGCCCAGGTAACTGGAAGTATTATCTGCTATCCAATTAATAACCTGTTCACACTGATCAGGTCGCAATACTGGTGTTGTTCTGTGCTTCCCTAGTAATTCGGTCAAGAACTGGGAGTGAGAAGATGTGGCTGTTGGTTGTGGCACATTTTAACCTTGGCCACGGCCCCATCTTCTGCCTGCACCATGACCAGAACTTCCAGCTCCACGTCCCTTGCCACGCGCCTTGCCCATTGTAAATCATGTAAAATAGCTTACACTCGCACTATCAATGGAAAAAGGGTAATAAAAAGGAGATTAGAACCATGGAAGAGGAAAACCACAGTTCTATTTCTCTGGCCTACATCCGACTCTTTTAAACAATCTGAACAATCAGGGAGAAACTATTACTGTTTTTCTTTACGGAAAAAATACCAAAAGCTGGATAATAGAGATTTTTTAACGTGGAATGGCAAAACCACAGTTATAATTTACTGATATATACCAGACTCTTTTAAACAGATATATTTGTGTCTGAACAATCAGTAGACACTATTACTGTTTTTCTTTGCGGAAAAAATACCAAAAGCTGGATAATAGATTTTTTTACCGTGGAGCGGCAAAACCACAGTTATAATTTACTGGTGTATACCAGACTTTTTTAAATAGATATATTTGCGGCTGAACAGTGAGCGACACACTCAAACTGTTTTTTTTTAGGTAAAAATGGCCCAAAAGTGGATAATACAGAGGTTTGAACCGTGGAACTGCAAAACCACACTTCTATTTCTCTGGCCTACACCAGACTATTTTAAACAGATATATTTGTGTCTGAACAATCAGGAGACACTATTAATGTTTTTCTTTACTGAAAAAATACCAAAAGCAGGATAATAGAGATTTTTTACCGTGGAACGGCAAAACCACAGTTATAATTTACTGGTGTATACCAGACTTTTTTAAATAGATATATTTGCGGCTGAACAGTGAGCGACACACTCAAACAGGTTTTTTTTAGGTAAAAATGGCCCAAAAGTGGATAATACAGAGATTTGACCCGTGGAACTGCAAAACCACACTTCTATTTCTCGGGCCTACACCAAACTATTTTAAACAGATATATTTGTGTCTGAACTGTCACAGACACACTTTTTTTTTTTGGGGGGGGGGACACCAAAAGATTAATAAGACGGGTATTTGTACAGTATGAAGGAGGAAAAAAAAAATGAGGATTTAGATGAAAAAAAAAGTATTTTTCCTGGCCCCCCAGGACCTGGAGCTAAGTCCAGAAATTTCAGCAACAGGAGCACACAGGACTGTAATGTAGCGTTTGCTGGTATAACCACTGCGTCTCCTATACAGCCTGACTGCCTGATATCTGGGATGGATATTAGTCCTGAGAAGGACTGTTTGTTTGATTTGGCAGCCTTTACAGACCCTACACTAACTATTTCGCAGTATATATCTCTCCCTAAATCAGCAGCTCTGTCCCTACACTGTCTGATCCCTGCCGTCTATGTCCAAGATGGCGACGCCCGGTTTTAAATACTCGAGATGACGCTGTGCGGCCAGCCAATCAATGTAATGCCCACAACCAACATGGCTGCAGCATTACAGTGATTGGCTGGCAATCCCTGCATGTTCATTGGCTCTGTAAAGAGCATCCAAACATGCAGGACGGAGACCCGAGCTCCCGCCCGAGTAACCCGGAAATGCTCGGTGCTCGCCGAACATCCCGAGTAGCGTGATGCTCGGGCGAGTACCGAGCAGCGTCGAGCATGCTCGCTCAACACTAATAATAACATTACTGATTTAGCTGAAGGTCTAACAGTCTGCACTTTTCAACCTTTTACTTAATAAAGACAAAAGGAAACAAATTTACAAATACAATTTGGCTAGGCTCACACGACCATTTTCTCTCCATCCAAGAAAATCGGTCTGATTATGCTAATCAAACTATGATAAGAGTTCGATCAGACTTAGATCAGAGTAGGATCGATTTTCTTGGAGGTAGAGTAAAATAAAAGTTTCTCCATTATGTCAGTCTGTGAAAATTGGACTGCACTCGAATGCGGTCCGATTTTTTTCTTGGAGGCAAATCGTGCATGCTGCAATTTTTTTCTCAGACTACTGCTTGAGCCTTAAGACAAATTTTCAATTCCAACAGTATAACCATCATTGTAGTTTTAGCAAAAGTTGCATAAATCAATAAGGGTTAAAATAAAAAACTCTGAACTATATCTTTTCAGAGAAATATAATTTTTTCACTATGAGCCAGTTCTTCCCCTGTCCACAGCCTTGTAAACTCATTACGTACTCTGGTAAAACAGCTCGAATCCATCATGATCAAAGCAGCTTCTAGCAAATTTATTTTACTTCAGTGTTAAATTCTAAGCCACACATCTAAGTGATGCCTTATAATGTCTTTCATATTGATACTGCTGCTTCTATATGCTACAAAAAAAGAAGAGCTGAAATCCACCTTTCTCTGTGTATGCTGTGTATCACAAATATCATAGTAGCTAGTCTCCATCCATTAGCTCAGAGAGAACTGAAAATTAGGGCTAAAGCCTGCAGAGTAACCAACACAATATCATTTAAAGGCCAGAAATGATGTTATTTTTTATGCATAAACATAACAGCATATTCTGAAAAATTATGTAAAAATGTAATGCATACTTTATGCATACTGGCCATCTTCTTTGAGCAGACAAGGCCCCTGTAGGATGTAATTCTGGTCTGGTCATATCAAAAACATTTCACTGTAGTCTAATTTTATGGTTACATCTTTGATGCAGAACTCTATGTACCAGGTTACAGGTCCAAGGTTACCAACTAAAAAAATCTGGGTAAAGTCCGATCCTACTGTCATGTACAGATGTGTCCTTCCTTAGATTTGCTATTGATTGCAAATATGCAATTGTACAGCCAGTCTGTAACAACAAGGTATAAGTGCAAAAATTGTGCATTCAATATCACTGGGGAACACAATTTTCATTGAGTTAAATCTGACACTTGTTTTTGACTAACTTTTGGCTTCTGAATCTGAAGTGGCCCCAGTTTTTCTCTATCACAACAACTTTTTAAGCTGCAGGATACCCTCCCTTGGACTCCAAAACTATTCAAAATGTACATACTGTAGAAAAAATGCAAAAAATAACCTGAATGTAATGTTTATTTAAAGCTATTTTGCTCATACAAAGGATATATTGTTATTGTAAGTCAAATTGTGTGCAAATAATAAAGTTAGGTAGCAGTTAAGGTAAAAATTTACACTTATTGCTTTTACTGGATTGTTCAATCTGTGGACAATCTCGCCTGATGCTCTAGCAATAGTCAGCCTTCATATGTACATCCCATCTATCCTGATATCGTCCCTCTATGAACTTCAAATCTTGGAGGAATTCCGTAATGGTCCTGCCTCCGGTACCATGTAGCATAGTCCAGGACCACCAGGATATACTGATGCCCTCTGGCAGACTTGATCAGGGGTCCCACTAAATCCATAGCTATGCGATCAAAGGGGACCTCAATGATTTACAATGACATTACTGGACTACGGAAGTGATCCAGCTGTCAGGTGGGACAGGACCTACAATAGTTCAGAATTTATCGGTGACAACCGGACCAGTAGAACCTCTGGAGGATCCGTTCCGTTTTTTTTTTCTAGCCCCAGATGGCCACCTAACACATGAGTATGGTCCATGTCTAACACCTAGCATCTGTAGGGCCCTGGTACCAGTAACTATTCAATCATCTCAACCCTCTGCTTGGTCAAATGATATAATAAATCCCCATTCATGGCAAAACATGGGTATCTGGTGTGGGCCCCCGGCTCTTGAGCAACACCATTAAGTACAGTCACAATATTAAATGCTCGTTTTAGAGTTAAATCCCGGAGTTAGGCAGTTCCAAAATTTCAACATCAACATAACAAGGCAAAGGTGGCACTCACCGTCCCTTAAAAACTACTTTATTGCACGAAAAATTAAAATATGGTTGCAGGAGAAATAGAACATGTAAGGGACTGTCCATTATGTGTTCTATTTTTCCTGCAATCATGTTTTAATTTTTCATGCAATAAAGGTGTTTTTAAGGGATAGTGAGTGCCACCTTTTCCTTCTTACAGTGGGGGAAAAAAGTATTTAGTCAGCCACTAATTGTGCAAGTTCTCCCAGTTAAAAAGATGAGAGAGGCCTGTAATTGACATCATAGGTAGACCTCAACTATGAGATACAAAATGAGAAAACAAATCCTGAAAATCACATTGTCTGATTTGGAAAGAAATTTTTTTCAAATTTTGGTGAAAAATAAATATTTGGTCAATTACAAAAGTTCATCTCAATACTTTGTTATATATCATTTGTTGGCAATGACAGAGGACAAACGTTTTCTGTAAGTCTTCACAAGGTTGGCACACACTGTTGCTGGTATGTTGGCCCATTCCTCCATGCAGATCTCCTCTAGAGCAGCGATGTTTTGGGGCTGTCGCTGGGCAACACAGACTTTCAATTCCCTCAAAAAGGTTTTCTATAGCCTACAATCTGCAGTAACCACCGCTCCACCATACCGCTGCACGACCAGCTCTACCCTCACCTACTGTATCCTCACCCATCCCTCGTAGATTGTGAGCCCTCGCGGGCAGGGTCCTCGCTCCGCCTGTACCAGTCGCTGTCACATTGTGTTCAAGATTATTGAAATTGTTCTTGTATTATACCCCCTTTTTCACATGTAAAGCGCCATGGAATAAATGGCGCTATAATAATAAATAATAATAATAATAATAATAGGGTTTAGATCTGGAGACTGGGTAGGCCACTCTAGGACCTTGAAATGCTTCTTATGAAGCCACTATTTTGTTGCCCTGGCGGTGTACTTGGGATCATTGTCATGCTGAAAGACCCAGCCACGTTTCATCTTCAATGCCCTTGCTGATGGAAGGAGGTTTGCACTCAAAATCTCACAATACCTGTCCCCATTCATTCTTTCATGTACACGGATCAGTCGTCCTGATCCCTTGGCAGAGAAACAGCCTCAAAGCATGATGTTGCCACCCCCATGCTTCACAGTAGGTATGGTGTTCTTTGGTTGGAACTCAGCATTCTTTCTCCTCCAACACGTCGAGTTATGTTTCTACCAAACAGTTCTACTTTGGTTTCATCTGACCATATGACATTCTCCCAATACTCTTCTGGATCATCCAAATGCTCTGTAGCAAACTTCAGATGGGCCCGGATATGTAATGGCTTAAGCAGGGGAGCACGTCTGGCACTGCAGGAACTGAGTCCCTGGCGGCGTAGTGTGTTACTGATGGTAGCCTGTGTAACGTTGGTCACAGCTCTCTGCAGGTCATTCACTAGGTCCCCCCGTGTGGTTCTGGGATTTTTGCTGACCGTTTTTGAGATCATTTTGACCCCACTAGGTGAGGTCTTGTGTGGAGCCCCAGATCGAGGGAGATTATCAGTGGTCTTGTATGTCTTCCATTTTCTAATTATTGCTCCCACAGATTTCTTCACACCTAGCTGCTTGCCTATTGCAGATTCAGTCTTCCCAGCCTGGTGCAAGGCTACAATTTTGTTTCTGGTGTCCTTCGACAGCTCTTTGGTCTTCACAATAGTGGAGTTTGGAGTGTGACGGTTTGAGGTTGCGGACAGGTGTCTTTTATACTGATAACAAGTTCCAAAAGGTGCCAGTACTACAGGTAATGAGTGGAGGACAGAGGAGCCTCTTAAAGAAGAAGTTACAGGTCTGTGAAAGCCAGAAATCTTGCTTGTTTGTAATTGACCAAATACTTATTTTCCACCAAAATTTGAAAAAAAATTCTTTCCAAATCAGACAATGTGATTTTCAGGATATGTTTTTTCATTTTGTCTCTTATAGTTGAGGTCTACCTATGATGTCAATTACAGGCCTCTCTCATCTTTTTAAGTGGGAAAACCTGCACAAATGGTGGCTGACTAAATACTTTTTTTCCCCACTGTACGTTGATGTTGATATATTTGGCCGATACAAAGGTGCAGAACCCAAGATCCTTGTTGTTTGGTGTTTTTTTCCATGTTGTGGATTAACTGAATACTAAGGCAGACATATGGTGCTGGACTTCTTCACCTAGCTACTTATTTGTGTTGTTACAAATTTTCCCCCGGACATCTCCAGCTCAGGGATGTTGGCCTCTGGGGATGCTGCCTCATCCTCATCGCAAGTAAGCACACCAAAGGGAAACCCATCAGCTGTGGCCTACAACAAAGTTTCTTTAGGGGCGATCTGGCTGTTGTAAAAGCAACTAGATGACCCCGCTTTCCCCCACAAACCCCAGAATAAAGCAAAGTCTCGCCCTATTAGTACCGGTGTAATAGGTCCTTGACGTCTCCAAAGTCATAGGTCTGGGTGCCAGAGTTTGTGTTTATGTGCACACCGGCCAAAGGGTAATTTTTAGCATCTCCATGTACAGTACAGACCAAAAGTTTGGACATACCTTCTCATTTAAAGATTTTTCTGTATTTTCATGACTATGAAAATTGTACATTCATACTGAAGGCAACAAAACCATGAATTAACACATGTGGAATTCTATACTTAACAAAAAAAGTGTGAAACAACTGAAAATATGTCTTATATTCTAGGTTCTTCAAAGTAGCCACCTTTTGCTTTGATGACTGCTTTGCACACTCTTGACATTCTCTTGATGAGCTTCAAGAAGTAGTCACCGGAAATGGTTTTCACTTCACAGGTGTGCCCTGTCAGGTTTAATAAGTGGGATTTCTTGCCTTATAAATGGGGTTGGGACCATCAGTTGTGTTGTGCAGAAGTCTGGTGGATACACAGCTGATAGTCCTACTGAATAGACTGTTAGAATTTGTATTATGGCAAGAAAAAAGCAGCTAAGTAAAGAAAAATGAATGGCCATCATTACTTTAAGAGATGAAGGTCAGTCAGTGAGAAAAATTGGGAAAACTTTGAAAGTGTCCCCAAGTGCAGTTGCAAAAACCATCAAGCGCTACAAAGAAACTGGCTCACATGAGGACCGCCCCAGGAAAGGAAGACCAAGAGTCACCTCTACTTCTGAGGATAAGTTCATCCGAGTCACCAGCCTCAGAAATCGCAGGTTAACCGCAGCTCAGATTAGAGACCAGGTCAATGCCACACAGAGTTCTAGCAGCAGACACATCTCTTCAACAACTGTTAAGAGGAGACTTTGTGCAGCAGGCCTTCATGGTAAAATAGCTGCTAGGAAACCACTGCTAAGGACAGGCAACAAGCAGAAGAGATTTGTTTGGGCTAATGAACATAAGGAATGGACAGTGGAACTCTGTGCTTTGGTCTGATGAGTCCAAATTTGAGATCTTTGGTTCCAACCACCATGTGTTTGTGCGACGCAGAAAAGGTGAACGGATGGACTCTACATGCCTGGTTCCCACCGTGAAGCATGGAGGAGGAGGTGTGATGGTGGTTGGGGTGCTTTGCTGGTGACACTGTTGGGGATTTATTCAAAATTGAAGGCATACTGAACCAGCATGGCTACAACAGCATCTTGCAGCGGCATGCTATTCCATCCGGTTTGCGTTTAGTTGGACCATCATTTACTTTTCAACAGGACAATGACCCCAAACACACCTCCAGGCTGTGTAAGGGCTATTTGACCAAGAGAGAGAGTGATGGGGTGCTACACCAGATGACCTGGCCTCCACAGTCACCAGACCTGAACCCAATCGAGATGGTTTGGGGTGAGCTGGACCGCAGAGTGAAGGCAAAAGGGCCAACAAGTGCTAAGCATCTCTGGGAACTCCTACAAGATTGTTGGAAGACCATTTCCGGTGACTACCTCTTGAAGTCACCAAAAGAATGCCAAGAGTGTGCAAAGCAGTCATCAAAGCAAAAGGTAGCTACTTTGAAGAACCTAGAATATAAGGCATATTTTCAGTTGTTTCACACTTTTTTGTTAAGTATATAATTCCACATGTGTTAATTCATAGTTTTGATGCCAGTGTGAATGTACAATTTTCATAGTCATGAAAATACAGAAAAATCTTTAAATGAGAAGGTGTGTCTAAACTTTTGGTCTGTACTGTATACACCGAACTTCCACCACCTTCCCAGAAACCAGTTGGTGAGGAAGTGTGACCCTTACTACGGTTACCAAATTCCCAGAGTTCAATAGACCAGACCTCGTTCACCAATACTGGGCATGTCTGCGGGCCATCGCCAGGTTGAGGGTCAATGCTGTAGACATGGTATGCAAAATATGAGCAGCACCAACCAATGTTGCAGTCCATTGGCTTGGTGGTCGTGGGGCAACGGACGGCTTTGTGCCCCAGGGCATGATACCTCCAACAAACCACGTTATTAGATGGGGCCTTCAGCAACAATTCAGATGCTTCCTGGGCCCTTGGACGCCCCCAGATGTGTCTCTGGTTCCCTTCTTTTAGACATCAGCCCCCCTTTGGGAACCCAAGTATGGAGGCGTTAAGACACTTTGCTTCATGATGATCCACTCCACCATCTGCGCTGGGGAGGAGGATTCCGGTTGCAACCACTTTTGAACTAGGTGTAATAGATCGAACATTTTGGACTGGGGACGTTTATCACAATGATAGGCCCAATGGTGCACTCGTTGTGCCCTGATGATCAGAGTTACTCATCAGCACGCCAAGTTCTCAGTTTTCAACTTGGCATATGTAGCGCCCCGAGGGTTCGGCCGCTACAGGGGTATTGCACCTCAGCCCAGAGGTGTGATATTCCACTCCCAGGTAAGGATGGAGTGTGGACCAGGGCTCAGTTAGCTGCATACAGCACACACACCCCATTTCCAAGGGACAGCTCAACGGTGCTCCCACTAGACAGAAGTGCAGGCACGACCGACTATGTCCCTGCCTGGAGTGGGGAGGGGGGTGGAACACCCAGTGCTGTAGGGGCGAATAGGGGTTGGTTCCTGAGCGTAGGAAGGAGCCCATTGGTTGCTGGTCACCTGGGCTCATGGTCAGAGGGAGGTATAAAAGGTGGGCACCATCTTAGATCTAGGTTCGTTCGTTCAGTCAGAGGAGAAGACCGGGAGTGGAGGCTCTGTAGGAGCTCCACTCAGGAGCGGGCCTAGAGAGAGGCCGGAGAAGAGAGAGAGAGGAGGTGAAAGGGAGCTGTGATTAAGTCTCATCCCAGCTCCACGAGAAAGGAACAGAAAGGAACAGAGAAAGGGAAGGAGAGACAGAGAAACAGAAGGGCTCAGGAACATGAAGGTGGAAGGGACCCTAAGAACCCACGAGAATCCAGGGTGAAGGGTCGGGCAGATTAAGGGTACCGGATCCCAAGTTGGTGGAGGAGAAACTACCCTCAGCCAAAGACCGGTCGTCGTGATCATTTATTGGTGCGACACCTCATCAAACCTGCTAGGAAGGCACCATATAGGACAGCGGAGGACGGGGCCCACGTTTAACCGCACAAGTCCATGGCAGCTGGACAAAAGTGGGTCACTGGTGAGGCAGGCCAGAGAAAGGATTAAAGGGGGTCCTGTGCCATGCTCCTGAACTGCCTGGGAGTTGACCGAGCCCCACACCTGGTGGACGCAGCACGGCTCGGGCGGTCACTACCTGTACAGAAGTGACCTGGAGTACCTGAACTGTGAGTAAACAACATTGGACTGCAGTACGTTGTCTGTGGGCTCTTTCGCTCCTCCAGCACTACCGGTACTGGGACTCTCACCACCATCACTCCCACCATCCATTATACTGCCCTGGGGCCGCACTCTTCCCGTGGGGAGTCACACTACCCCAGCTGCACACCTCATCAGCCCCAGCGGTCTGCATGCAGCGGCGGTTCCTAATAACCGCAATCCACGGGTGGCATAGTCGGACATTATCATCAGTACGTAGCAGACTACCATTGGTCTGACCACCCTGAGCCACGGGACCGGGCCGCCACTACTACCCCCATCGTTCCCCTATTGCCAGGATCCGCGTGCCCCATGGCCCAGGGGGCGAGTCAGCTTCACATACTCTTTTGCATCCTGCAAGGCCAGATCATAATAGGGTATCTGCAGTTCCTTCGTTAGATTTGATGCCAGAACCTCCGCCCTCTGCTTCGGAGGCAGTTTCTTCCATTCTGCAACCCTTTCGAGCATTGTCAAGAACACCTCGATATCATCACTCGGGGTCATCTTTTTTAAGGCTTTCCTTACCGACTTCCTCACATCTGAATCATCACCTTGACTTGGGGGAGGGAGGCGGTTGCCGTACTTCAGATTGCCTCTGCTAGGAGTTCCATCTACTGCTGAAGCATCTGCTGCTGCCGCTGTAACTGGAGTTGCTATTGTTGCTGGATCTGTTGGACCAGAAGCCTGTTGGTCTCCTACTGTGCCTCTTGCTGCAGGATCAATTGTTTGACCACCTCCTCCATTTTGTCTGACCGCGCTTCCACTCTTTTGGCCACCTTCATCCAGGACATGCGGTTTCCCCACAGTAGTCACCCATGCACCTTGAGAACCTTGCCCGCATTCTTCACAAATTGTAGGGTTTCTACTCACTCGGCGGCATTTTGAGGTAGGCATGGGAAGTGGTTTCAGTAAAACGTCTGGGCTGGTTTATTAAAACTCCATAAACCGCTCAGGATAACAAAACAAAACAGCTTTATCCGGCCATGTTACACAGATTTATTTTTTTTTCTATTTCTATGTGGAATAACTGAGCAGTGACATCTGACCTGCTGTTTCTACACTGTAAAATTCTAAAATGAAGCTGCTTGGCTGGCCCTCATCTATCAAAGTCTCCATGATAGTCCATCCTGATTGACTCTGCTTGAGCATGTTATTTGATAGCTGCAATGTATTAAGTGGTAGCATGGGTGACTGTGCCTGATGACATTATCCCGCTCTCTGAGTGTTCAGCATTGTGTGAAATGGGCTTTTTTTCCTGTGATCCTCATGATTCAAATCACAAAGTGTTTGAAATCATTGGGACCTGTGAATTTGAGGAAATTTGAATCAAAGTCAATCCTCAGTGGATAGATCCACTCATATCTAGTTATGAATCTTGTATTAGGCAACATCTGTACTAAACTATATGAAAGCCTTTTTACTGGAATGGGAAGGTCCAAAAACAATGTGCTTGTGTGAATGAGGCCTCTACTTTCACAATTCTTTGTTGAATCAAATGCAGTGGACAGAAGCTGGGAACAGTTGTACACCACTACTGCCCTCTTTAAAGAGTACCACTTGGCTAGAAGGGAAGGCTAAAATGGGACTCATTCATTTCTTTAAAGGGAATCTGTGACTAGGTTTTTGCTACCTACCCCATCTGAAAGCAGCATGATGTAGGGGTAGAGACCCTGATTCCAGAGATGCATCACTTATTGGGGTGTTCGCTGTATTTTATATAAAATCATTGTTTTATCTGCTGCAGATCTAGCAGTTCTCTGAATGCTAAGATCTGTATAACCCTGCCTACACCACTGATTGGCAGCTTTCCATGAACACCGGGCATAGGCAGAAAGTTACTAATCAGTGTTGGATGCAGGGTTATACAGAGCTCATGTATATGACTATGTAAGACTATTTGGCAGCAGATTTACTAGTCCTCTAATAATAATCTCCTGCTGCTAAAACTATGATTTTATCAAAATTACACTAAGCAGCCCAGTAAGGGACACATTGCTGGAATCAGGGTCTCTGTCTCTACATTATGCTGCTCTCAGATTACATAGAAAAGCCTGGTGGCAGACTCCCTTTAATTGCCCTAGTAAAATGAAAAGTTTATAATATGTTAGATATGTTAAAATATGAGAAAGATTAATTATGAGAAGCAAAACTGGAATTTGAAAATCTATAACCAAGTACTTGGCAGAAGAGCGTACTTTATCAAATCGGGGAGGATAAAACCTAGGTAACATTGCTTACCGCATTACTGCTTTGTTACTAGCTGTGCAGAAATGTAGTTTAACTAATGGAAACACAATATGTGAGATGCCAGTGCTGTTCTGTGATTTACAATATGTCTAATGAGCAAATGTGATGAAGAGGTTTGTTGTCTACCATAAAACCAGATGGATGTAAGCAGTGATTTGCAGCAATTAACTCTGTGCAGCACTAAATAACTTTTCGCCATTAATGTACAATTTTTCATTAGTGGTAGGAAGGCGAGCGTGAGGTAATCAGGACCCAATTTGAATTTTAGATATGCATATGTTTTGTAGGCAAGAGAAAAAACACGTGCATATTTTGGGGGGGGAAAGGAGAGATGTTGGTATAATTAGACGTGGGAGAGCAAAAAAAAGGACAATCGAATTGACATGAACAAACAGTAAATATAATATGACCAGCTTCTGACTGTCCTGGACATTGGGCAATGGGAATCTATCCTGTGGAAACCTACGAGAGATATTCTTCAGACAGAGCAGAAGCAATAAGACGCCTAGGGTCAGTCATTTTGTTATCTATGTCTCCGCATTGCCACTGAATAGGGGGAAGGAGACATAGGGACAGTATTAGATGCATGTGATATGCAAGATGTTAACTCATTTTATTTGTAATCACTCTCTTTGCTGGAGAACTGGCCATTCGAGCATCACATCTCCTGAAATTTCCTCGCCTCTTTCATGGAAGCATATTGGGGCAGAGCGTGCCAGCTGTCTGCTTCCTTTGCCTTCTGCTGCCATTATCCTGAGGCACCACCCCACCTTCTGGCCCTCCTGCTCTCGTCTGTATGTGTGATCATATGTAGCGAGGGGGGGGGAGGGTCTCATTCTCTCACTCTTTCCTCTCATTTTTCTCTCAGACTACACTGTAAATGCTATTCAAGGTGCCAGGACAACAAATCATGTCTCATGTACACACATTGTTAAATCATGTCTCTCTCAGCTACTCAGAGCCACGTTTCAGTTTAGTCAGTCACGTAAAAAACCGAGTTCATTACTGATTCATGTGTATAGTCTGTCAATGCTAAGGTATTTTATGGAATAAATGATTTCACATCTATACATGTCATTTCTACAACAGGCGTATCAGTACTGTACTGTATGTACCATGTATTACAAGCATAAATAATGGCCTAATACAATCTTCCCACGTGCAAGGAGTTGGGTCCAGAATAATAGCTAAACCCCTTCTTCTTCACATATATGATTGTACTGTCATATTATCATTAGAGTCCATTGTGCGATGGCAACTGATGATTTCACAGTGTAAAATGTCTTTTACATCATTACTCAGTGTGACATTCACATTGTACTGTAATATTTTACAATAGATTGTGATATGAACTGTCCATCTGTCCATTGCACCATTTATTACTTGCTAGCCACTATATATATATATGTAGCGCCCCGAGGGTTCGGTCGCTACACTAGTATTGCACCTCAACCGGAGGTGTGATATCCCACTCCCGGGTAAGGATGGTGTGTGGACCAGGACTCGGTAGTCTGCATGCATCACACACACCCCATTTCCGGGGGACAGCTCAACGGTGCTCCCATTAGACAGTAATGCAGGCACGACAGAACATGTCCCTGGCTGGAGTGGGGAGGGGGGAGGAAAACCCAGTGATGTAGGAGCAGGAGGGGACGGTCTCTGGGCATAGGCAGGAGCCCATTGGTTGCAAGTCACCTGGGCTCATACACAGAGAGGGAGGCATATAAGGTGGGCACCATCTTAGTTCTGGGTCAGTTCAGTCAGAGAGTTCAGTGAGAGAAGGAGTTCAGCCAGAGAGGGCTGACAGGGAGCTGTGGCTCAGTCTGGGCCCAGCTCCACGAGGCAGGCCTAGGGTGAAGGCCGGAGCCAGAAGAGAGGAACAGAAACAGAAAGGAACAGCAAAGAAAGAGAAGTACCCAAAGTGTAGAAGGGCCCAGAGACACGAAGGCAGAAGGAACCCTAAGGACCCAGGAGATTACGGGTGACGGGTTGGCAGAACAGGGTACCGGATCCCAAGTTGGTAGAGGCGACTAATCCTTAACCAAGAACCGGAGGTCATGGCCATCTCTTGGTGCGACCCCTCACTACACCTACTAGAAAGGCACACCACATAGGGTCAGAGAGGTGAGCACGAAGCGCTCCCAAGAGAAGGCCCGCGGGAGCTGGACAGACGTAGTGTCACTGGTGGGGCACGGCCAGAGAAAGGAATAGAAGGGAGACCTTTGCCACACTCTGGAATTGCCTGGGGGTTGACCGAGCCCCGCACCTGGTGGACGCAACACGGCTTGGGCAGTCATTGTCGGCGGAGTGACTGGGAATATAAAGAACTGTGAGTAAAGAACTTGAACTGCAACCCCACGTCTCTGTGCTTCATCGCCGCACCAGCACTACTAGTGCTGGGACGCCTGTGCACCATCACCCCCCACCATCTACTACACTGCCCTGGGGCTGCACTCTTCCCGTGTGGAGTTACACTACCTCAGCTGCATACACCATCAGCCCCAGCGGTCTGCCTTGCAGCGGCGGTTCGCACTGACCGCAATCCACGGGTGGCGTAGTCGGACAATTAACCATAAAAACCCCTTAAATAGACTGCCACTGGTTTGACCACCCTGAGCCACGGGACCGGGTCGCCGCCACGGAGACTACAATCCCCAGAGACCCGGCTCCGGGTATCCCACACACGTGCACACACGGCCCAGGGGGCGCGTCATATACATATATATATATATATATATATATATATATATATATATACAGTGCTGGCCAAAAGTATTGGCACCCCTGCAATTCTGTCACATAATACTCAGTTTCTTCCTGAAAATGATTGCAATCACAAATTCTTTGGTATTATTCTCTTCATTTAATTTGTCTTCAATGAAAAAAACACAAAAATAATTGTCCTAAAGCCAAATTGGATATAATTCCACATCAATCCTAAAAAAGGGGTGGACAAAAGTATTGGCACCCTTTGAAAAATCATGTGATGCTTCTCTAATTCATGTAATTAACAGCACCTGTAACTTACCTGTGGCACCTAACAGGTGTTGGCAATAACTAAATCACACTTGCAGCCAGTTAACATGGATTAAAGTTGACTTAACCTCTGTCCTGTGTCCTTGTGTGTACCACATTGAGCATGGAGAAAAGAAAGAAGACCAAAGAACTGTCTGAGGACTTGAGAAACCAAATAGTGAGGAAGCATGAGCAATCTCAAGGCTACAAGTCCATCTCCAAAGACCTGAATGTTCCTGTGTCTTCCGTGCGCAGTGTCATCAAGAAGTTTAAAGCCCATGGCACTGTGGCTAACCTCCCTAGATGTGGACGGAAAAGAAAAATTGACGAGAGATTTCAACGCAAGATTGTGCGGATGGTGGATAAAGAACCTCGACTAACATCCAAATAAGTTCAAGCTGCCCTGCAGTCCGAGGGTACAACAGTGTCAACCCGTACTATCCGTCGACGTCTAAATGAAAAGGGACTGTATGGTAGGATACCCAGGAAGACCCCACTTCTTACCCCCAGACATAAAAAAGCCAGGCTAGAGTTTGCCAAAACTTACCTGAGAAAGCCTAAAACGTTTTGGAAGAATTTTCTCTGCTCAGATGAGACAAAAGTAGAGCTTTTTGGGGAAAAGCATCAACATAGAGTGCACAGGAAAAAAAAAGAGGCATTCAAAGAAAAGAACACGGTCCCTACAGTCAAACATGGCGGAGGTTCCCTGATGTTTTGGGGTTGCTTTGCTGCCTCTGGCACTGGGCTGCCTGACCGTGTGCATGGCATTATGAAGTCTGAAGACTACCAACAAATTTTGCAGCATAATGTAGGGCCCAGTGTGAGAAAGCTGGGTCTCCCTCAGAGGTCATGGGTCTTCCAGCAGGACAATGACCCAAAACACACTTCCAAAAGCACTATAAAATGGTTTTAGAGAAAGCACTGGAGACTTCTAAGGTGGCCAGCTATGAGTCCAGACCTAAATCCCATAGAACACCTGTGGAGAGATCTCAAAATGGCAGTTGAAGAAGGCTCCCTTCAAATATCAAAGACCTGGGGCAGTTTGCCAAAGAAGAATGGTCTACAATTCCAGCAGAGCATTGTAAGAGACTCATTGATGGTTACCGGAAGCGGTTGTTCGCAGTTATTTTGGCTAAAGGTTGTGCAACCAAGTATTAGGCTGAGGGTGCCAATTAGTGTTGAGCGATACCTTCCGATATCAGGAAATATCGTATCGGATTGGATCGGGCCGATACCCAAAAAGTATCGGATATCGCCGATTCCGATACCGGAAACCAATGCAAGTCAATGGGACACAAATATCGGAATGAAAATAAACCCTTTCTTTCCTTGTAGGTTAATTCTACATGAAGTAAAACAACTAAGAATAATGTAGAATGGACATGAAAAGCCGGCAATTCATCAGCGGCATTCACCGGTACCCGACAATTTACAACAGAAAGAATAGAGCTTCACACATAGATTAGATAGATAGAAACATGTCAGTCACATATATATGAAGTACAGTGACAGTGTTGCTTACTGTACTTGTCATTTAGTGTAAAGGATTTATTAAAAAAAATATTAGTGTTTTCGTGCACCGTCTCTTTAAAAAAGCCGGCCGGCAATTCAGCATCTGTACCCGACAATTTATAACAGACAGAATAGAGCTTCACACATAGATTAGATAGATAGAAACATGTCAGTCACATATATAAGAAGTACAGTGACAGTGTTGCTTACAGAACTTGTCATTTAGTGTAAAGGATTTATTTAAAAAAATAATAGTGTTTTCATGCACCGTCTCTTTAAGAAAGCCGGCCGGCAATTCAGCATCTGTACCCGACAATTTAGAATAGAAGGAATAGAGAATCACACATAGATTAGATAGATAGAAACATGTCAGTCACATATATATGAAGTACAGTGACAGTGTTGATTACTGTACTTGTCATTTAGTGTTAAAATAAAGGATTTATTTAAAAAAAAATTGGCGTGGGGTTCCCCTTAATTTTAGGCTCTAGCGGAGGTTAAGCAGACAGCTGGGGCAAATGTTTGAAGCCTGGGAAGGGGGTAATACCCACGGAGCTTCCCAGGCTACTAATATCAGCCCCCAGCTGAATACCTAGCCTTTACTAGCTATTAAAATGGGGGACCCCCCCAAAAAAATGACGTGGGGTCCCCCCTAATTTAATAGCTAGCACAGGCTAGGCAGACAGCTGGGGGCTGATATTAATAGCCCAGGAAGGGTGCCATGAATATTGGCCCCCTCCCAGGCTAGAAACACCAGCCGTCAGCCGCCCCAGAAATGGCGCATCCATAGGATGCGCCAATTCTGGCACTTAGCCTCGCTCTTCCACGCTGCCCTGGTGCGGTGGCAGGGGGTAATAGGGTTGGGGTTGATGTCAGCTTATAATGCCAGCTGACATCAAGCCCAGGTTAGTAATGGAGAGGCGTCTATAAGACACCCCCATTACTAACCCCATAGTCAAAGTTAAAAGAAAACACAAACACCCAGAGTAAAGTCCTTTAATTGAAATAAAGACACAATTCTTTATTGTTCTAAATTAAACCATACTTACCATCACGCCCATTCCAGCTGAAGCCAACGATCTCCTGCAATAAAAGAAAAATAATAAAGCAACCTCATCCTTACCTTTCGATGGTTCCCAGGACAGCTCCAGCTCTGCTACATCGAGATGACAGGCTGGACCGCAGCAGAAAGCTGCCATCCAGCCTGTCATCCCGCAGACACTGAGAAGCGCAGGCATGCTTGCGCTCCTCAGTGTCTCTCTGTGACGTCATCCAGATGAGCCGAGTTCATGTCCAATGAACTCAGCTCACCTCATGCACGTCACTGACAGCGTGGGAAAATTCTCCTGCACTCAGCGCTTCAGCGTGAGAATTCTCCCACGCTGTCAGTGACATACATGAGGTGAGGTCATGTCCAATGAACTCAGCTCACCTCATGCACGTCACTGACAGCGTGGGAAAATTCTCACGCTGAAGTGCTGAGTGCAGGAGAATTTTCCCACGCTGTCAGTGACGTACATGAAGTGAGCGGAGTTCATTGGACATGACCTCGGCTCATCTGGATGCCGTCACAGCCAGACACTGAGGAGTGGAAGTATGCCTGCGCTTCTCAGTGTCTGCGGGATGACAGGATGGATGGCAGCGTTCTGCTGCGGTCCAGCCTGTCATCTCGATGTAGCAGAGCTGAAGCTGTCGTGGGAGCCATGGAAAGGTAAGGATGAGGTTGCTTTATTATTTTACTTTTATTGCAGGAGATCGTTGGCTTCAGCTGGAATGGGCGTGGTGGTAAGTATGGTTTAATTTAGAACAATAAAGAATTGTGTGTTTATTTCAATTAAAGGACTTTTTTCTGGGTGTTGTGTTTTTTTAAATACTTTACTAGAAATTCATGGTGGTCATGTCTAATATTGGCGTGACCCCATGAATTTTGGGCTTAGGGCCAGCTGATAATGCCAAGCTGGCCTTAACCCCTTTATTACCCAGTGAGCCACCGCACCAGGGCCCTGGATGAGTTGGGTACAGCGCCAGAAGATGGCGCTTCTATGAACGCGCCATTTTCTGGGGCGGCTGCGGACTGCAATTTGCAGCGGGGGTGGCCCAGAAAGCTTGGGTCTCCCTGCGCTGCGGATTCCAGCCCCCAGCTGCCTAGTTGTATCTGGCTGGGCACAAAAATAGGGCGAAGCCCCACGCATTTTTTTTTTAAATTATTTCATGAAATTCATGGAATAATTAAGAAAAAAAGGGCTTCCCTATATTGTTGTGTCCAACCAGGTACAAATAGGCAGCTGGTGGTTGGGGGCAGCCCATTCCTGCCTGCTGTACCTGGCTGGACACAAATATAGTGCGAAGCCCCACGTCAATTTTTTTTTAATTATTTCATGAAATAATTTTTTTAAAAAAGGGCTTCCCTATATTGTTGTGTCCGGCCAGGTACAAATAGGCAGCTGGTGGTTGGGGGCAGCCTGTTCCTGCCTGCTGTACCTGGCTGGACACAAATATAGGGCGAAGCCCCACGTCAATTTTTTTTAAAATAAGTCCTTTATTTTAACACTAAATGACATTTGAGGAGTTAATAAAGATGCAGTCCCTAAATTATTATTTATTTTTTAATTAATTTTTCCCAAAACTTTTGACGTGGGCTTCGCCATATTTTTGTATGCCAGCCAGGTACAGCATCCAGCTTCTATGAACGCGCCATTTTCCGGGGTGGCTGCGCACTGCAATTTTCAGCGGGGGGAGGGGGGGGGGCAGAAAGCTTGGGCCTCCCTGCGCTGCAGATTCCATCCCCCAGCTGCCTAGTTGTACCTGGCTGGACACAAAAATAGGGAGAAGCTTCACGTATTTTTTTTTTTTAATTATTTCATGAAATTCATGAAATAATTAAGAAAAAAAGGGCTTCCCTATATTGTTGTGTCCAACCAGGTACAAATAGGCAGCTGGTGGTTGGGGGCAGCCCGTTCCTGCCTGCTGTACCTGGCTGGACACAAATATAGTGCGAAGCCCCACGTCAATTTTTTTTAAATCATTTCAGGAAATTCATGAAATAATTTAAAAAAATTGATGTGGGGCTTCGCCCTATATTTGTGTCCAGTCAGGTACAGCAGGCAGGAACGGGCTGCCCCCAACCACCAGCAGCCTATTTGTACCTAGCCGGACACAACAATATAGGGAAGCCCTTTTTTTTTGAATTATTCCATGAATTTCATGAATTTAAAAAAAAAAAAACGTGGAGCTTCGCCCTATTTTTGTGTCCAGCCAGGTACAACTAGGCAGCTGGGGGCTGGAATCTGCAGCGCAGGGAGGCCCAAGCTTTCTGGGCCCCACCCGCTGCAAATTGCAGTCCGCAGCCGCCCCGGAAAATGGCGCGTTCATAGAAGCGCCATCTTCTGGCGCTGTACCCAACTCATCCAGGGCCCTGATGCGGTGGCTCACTGGGTAATAAAGGGGTTAAGGCCAGCTTGGCATTATCAGCTGGCCCTAAGCCCGAAATTCATGGGGTCACGCCAATATTAGACATGACCACCATGAATTTCTAGTAAAGTATTTAAAAAAAACACAAACACCCAGAAAAAAGTCCTTTAATTGAAATAAACACACAATTCTTTATTGTTCTAAATTAAACCATACTTACCATCACGCCCATTCCAGCTGAAGCCAACGATCTCCTGCAATAAAAGAAAAATAATAAAGCAACCTCATCCTTACCTTTCCATGGCTCCCACGACGGCTCCAGCTCTGCTACATCGAGATGACAGGCTGGACCGCAGCAGAACGCTGCCATCCAGCCTGTCATCCCGCAGACACTGAGAAGCGCAGGCATACTTCCACTCCTCAGTGTCTGGCTGTGACGGCATCCAGATGAGCCGACAATGAACTCGGCTCACCTCATGTACGTCACTGACAGCGTGGGAGAATTCTCCTGCACTCAGCGCTTCAGCGTGAGAATTTTCCCACGCTGTCAGTGACGTGCATGAGGTGAGGTCATGTCCCATGAACTCGGCGCACCTCATGCACGTCACTGACAGCGTGGGAGAATTCTCACGCTGAAGCGCTGAGTGCAGGAGAATTTTCCCACGCTGTCAGTGACGTGCATGAGGTGAGCTGAGTTCATTGGACATGACCTCGGCTCATCTGGATGACGTCACAGAAAGACACTGAGGAGCGCAAGCATGCCTGCGCTTCTCAGTGTCCGCGGGATGACAGGCTGGATGGCAGCGTTCTGCTGCGGTCCAGCCTGTCATCTCGATGTAGCAGAGCTGAAGCTGTCCTGGGAACCATGGAAAGGTAAGGATGAGGTTGCTTTATTATTTTACTTTTATTGCAGGAGATCGTTGGCTTCAGCTGGAATGGGTGTGGCGGTAAGTATGGTTTAATTTAGAACAATAAAGAATTGTGTCTTTATTTCAATTAAAGGACTTTTTTCTGGGTGTTTGTGTTTTTTTTAAATACTTTACTAGAAATTCATGGCGGTCATGTCTAATATTGGCGTGACCCCATGAATTTCGGGCTTAGGGCCAGCTGATAATGCCAAGCTGGCCTTAACCCCTTTATTACCCAGTGAGCCACCGCACCAGGGCCCTGGATGAGTTGGGTACAGCGCCAGAAGATGGCGCTTCTATGAACGCGCCATTTTCCGGGGCGGCTGCGGACTGCAATTTGCAGCGGGTGGGACCCAGAAAGCTTGGGTCTCCCTGCGCTGCAGATTCCAGCCCCCAGCTGCCTAGTTGTACCTGGCTGGACACAAAAGTAGGGCGAAGCGCCACACATTTTTTTTTTTAATTATTTCATGAAATTCATGGAATAATTAAGAAAAAAAGGGCTTCCCTATATTGTTGTGTCCGGCTAGGTACAAATAGGCAGCTGGTGGTTGGGGGCAGCCCGTTCCTGCCTGCTGTACCTGGCTGGACACAATTATAGGGCGAAGCCCCACATAATTTTTTTTTAATTATTTCATGAATTTCCTGAAATAATTAAAAAAAAATTGACGTGGGGCTTCACACTATATTTGTGTCCAGCCAGGTACAGCAGGCAGGAACGGGCTGCCCCCAACCACCAGCTGCCTATTTGTACCTAGCCGGACACAACAATATAGGGAAGCCCTTTTTTTCTTAATTATTCCATGAATTTCATGAAATAATTAAAAAAAAAAAAACGTGGAGCTTCTCCCTATTTTTGTGTCCAGCCAGGTACAACTAGGCAGCTGGGGGATGGAATCTGCAGCGCAGGGAGGCCCAAGCTTTTTGCCCTCCCCCCCCCCGCTGAAAATTGCAGTCCGCGGCCGCCCCGGAAAATGGCGCGTTCATAGAAGCTGGATGCTGTACCTGGCTGGCATACAAAAATATGGCGAAGCCCACGTCAAAAGTTTTGGGAAAAATTTATTAAAAAATAAATAATAATTTAGGGACTGCATCTTTATTAAGTCCTCAAATGTCATTTAGTGTTAAAATAAAGGATTTATTTAAAAAAAAAATGGCGTGGGATCCCCATAATTTTAGTCTCTAGCGGAGGTTAAGCAGACGGCTGGGGCAGATGTTTGAAGCCTGGGAAGGGGGTAAAACCCACGGAGCTTCCCAGGCTACTAATATCAGCCCCCAGCTGAATACCTAGCCTTTACTAGCTATTAAAATGGGGGACCCCCCAAAAAAAAATGACGTGGGGTCCCCTCTATTTTAATAGCTAGCAAAGGCTAGGCAGACAGCTGGGGGCTGATATTAATAGCTCAGGAAGGGTGCCATGAATATTGGCCCCCTCCCAGGCTAGAAACACCAGCCGTCAGCCGCCCCAGAAATGGCGCATCCATAGGATGCGCCAATTCTGGCACTTAGCCTCGCTCTTCCACGCTGCCCTGGTGCGGTGGCAGGGGGTAATAGTGGTGGGGTTCATGTCAGCGCCAGCTGCCATGAAGCCCAGGTTAGTAATGATGGCCGTCTATATGACACCCCCATTACTAACCTACAAAGTGTTAAAAAGAAAAAACACACTACACCCAGAAAAAAATAATTTATTTGAAATAAAACACCATTTTATTTAATTCTTAGTTTACTAAAAAAAAAATAGTTACCTGTCCACGTTCCTGCGCTGATCTCCCATGCACAGCTGTCACATCTGGAGATGGTGACAGCTGTGCATGGCTGCTGTAAGCTCACGCTGCCGGGAACACGTCCGCTCCCGGCAGCGGGAGCCACTGACTGAGGTCACCGGAGTGCATTCAGGCAGCGCAGCTCCGGAGACCTCCTTTACGGCAGTGCTGTACCGTGGGAATTTCTCACGATACAGCAGTGCCGTAAAGGAGCTAACCGGAGCAGCGCTGCCTGAACTCCGGTGAACCCTTACGGCCCCGTCATTCTAGCGGCGGCAGCGGTTCAGAGCGGTCACATTCTATGTGGCTGCTCTGAACTGGAGATCTTCGTGGGACACTCGTGGACTACTACGGAGGGGTAAGGATAAGGTTGTGGTTTATTATTTTATATTTTATTACAGGAGATCGATGGCTTCGGGGAATTAGGTGTCTAGGTGAGTATAGGTGTAGTTTTTTATTTTTTACTTTATTTTAGGTGGCGATCGGCGGGGACAGGTAATGTATGAACTAATTTCTTTTAGGTAACCACTGGCCACCAATGACATGTATTTAACATTTATTGGGGACACAGTAGGGCAATTTAAATAGCAGGATCAGGCTGATGGGAACTACTGCTCCCATCGAGCTGATCCTGCTGGCAGGAGTGGACGGGGGACAGACATAGGCCGATGGGAGTAGTAGTGTCACATCGGCCTATGTCTGCCCGCACACACACCCGCACACACACCCGCACACACACCCGCACACACACACCCCGCACACACACACACCCCGCGCACACACACACCCCGCACACACACACACACCCCGCACACACACCCGCACACACACCCGCACACACACACCCCGCACACACACACACCCCGCGCACACACACACCCCGCACACACACACACACCCCGCACACACACACACACCCCGCACACACACACACACCCGCACACACACACCCCGCACACACACACACCCCGCACACACTAATCATGACGGGTCCGGGAGGTGAGGCTGACCTGTGCGGCCGTGGGAAAGTTGATGTGAGTTCATGCAGTCAAGCATGAACTCACATGAACCCTCTGAGGGCACCGCGGCTACTTCAAATGAACAGCTGATCGGCATCACCTGATACCTCAGCTGTTCATTTGAAATAACCGGCGGGAAAGCGCAGCACAGAACGGGAAAGCCGGCGGTGAAGTCTTTTCACTGCCGGCTTCCCCGCCCGGGTCCTTCGCTCCTTGGTGCTGCGCTCCCCGCCCGGTCCTAATTTACGATCGGGATGGGAGGTGGCGAGGGGAGCGGAGGATCGGGGTGGGAGGCTGCGGGGAAGCAGTATGGGGCTGCGTGATTGTTTAAAAGCCGGCGGCTTTTTACCGCGCGCCGGCTTTTAAACAATCAGGAGAATTCTCCCACGCTGGGATGGCATTCTGATGACAAGCTGGATCGCAGCTGAGCGCTGCCATCCAGCTTGTCATCCTTCAGAGACACTGCAGAGCGCAGGCATTATGGGAACTTCCGATTCCGGTATTCGATATTATAAAAGTATCGGAATTAAGTATCGGAATTCCGATACAGTGAATATCGGCCGATACCCGATATTTCAGTATCGGAATGCTCAACACTAGTGCCAATACTTTTATCCGGCCCTTTTTTGGAGTTTTGTGTGAAATGATCAATGATTTGATTTTTGCTTCATTCTCTTTTGTGTTTTTTCCTTGCAAGAAAATTAAATGATATATATATATATATATATATATATATATATATATATATATATATATATATATATATATATATATATATATATATATATATATATAGGGTGGGTCATTTATATGGATACACCTAAATTAAATGGGATTGGTTGGTGATATCATTTTCCTGTTTGTGGCACATTGGTATATGGGAGGGGGAAAACTTTTCCAGATGGGTGGTGACCATAGCGGCCATTTTGAAGTCGGCCATTTTGGATCCAACTTTTTTTTTTTCAATGGGAAGAGGTTTATGTGACACATCATACGTATTGAGAATTTCATAAGAAAAAACAATGGTGTGCTTGGTTTTAACGTTACTTTATTCTTTCATGAGTTTTTTAGAAGTTTATGACCACTTATAAAATAAGTTCAAAGTGCTGCCCATTGTGTTGGATTGTCAATGCAACCCTCTTCTCCCACTCTTGACACACTGATAGCAACACCACAGAAGAAATGCTAGCACAGGCTTCCAGTATCCGTTGTTTCAGATGCTGCACATATATATATAATATATATAATATATTCACCGCGTGCAGAATTATTAGGCAAATGCGTATTTTGATCACTTTGATACTTTTTAGACATATTGTCCTACTCCAAGCTGCATAGGCTTGAGAGCCAACTACCAATTAAGTAAATCTGGTGATGTGCATCTCTGTAATGAGGAGGGGTGTTGACTAATGACATCAACACCCTATATGAGGTGTGCTTAATTATTAGGCAACTTCCTTTCCTTTGGCAAAATTGGTCAGAAGAGAGATTTGACGGGCTCTGTAAAGTCCAAAATTGTGAGGTGTCTTGCAGAGGGATGCAGCAGTCTTGAAATTTCCAAACTTTTGAAGCGTGATCACCGAACAATCAAGTGTTTCATGGCAAATAGCCAACAGGGTCGCAAGAAGCGTGTTGGCCAAAAAAGGCGCAAAATAACTGCCCATGAATTGAGGAAAATCAAGCGTGAATCTGCCAAGATGCCATTCGCCACCAGTTTTGCCATATTTCAGAGCTGCAACGTTACTGGAGTATCAAAAAGCACAAGGTGTGCGATACTCATCGAAATGGCCAAGGTAAGGAAGGCTGAAAAACGACCACCTTTGAAAAAGAAACATAAGACAGAACGTCAAGAATGGGCCAAGAAATATCTTAAGACTGATTTTTCAAAGGTTTTATGGACTGATGAAATGAGAGTGACTCTTGATGAGCCAGATGGATGGGCCAGAGGCTGGATCTGTAAAGGGCAGAGAGCTCCACTTCGACTCAGACGCCAGCAAGGTGGAGGTGGGGTACTGGTATGGGCTGGTATCATCAAAGATGAACTTGTGGGACCTTTTCGGGTTGAGGATGGAGTGAAGCTCAACTCCCAGACCTACTGCCAGTTTCTGGAAGACAACTTCTTCAAGAAGTGGTACAGAAAGAAGTCGGTATCTTTCAAGAAAAACATGATTTTCATGCAGGACAATGCTCCATCACATGCATCCAACTACTCCACAGCGTGGCTGGCCAGTAAAGGTCTAAAAGAATAAAAAATAATGACATGGCCCCCTTGTTCACCTGATCTGAACCCCATAGAGAACCTGTGGTCCGTCATAAAATGTGAGATCTACAGGGAGGGAAAACAGTACACCTCTCGGAACAGTGTCTGGGAGGCTGTGGTGGCTGCTGCACGCAATGTTGATCGAAAACAGATCAAGCAACTGACAGAATCTATGGATGGAAGGCAGTTGAGAGTCATCATAAAGAAAGGTGGCTATATTGATCACTATTTTTTTTTGTTTTCGTTTTTGCATGTCAGAAATGTTTATTTCTAAATTTTGTGCACTGTTATTGGTTTACCTGGTGAAAATAAACAAGTGAGATGGGATTATATTTGGTTTTTATTAAGTTGCTAATAATTCTGCACAGTAATAGTTACCTGCACAAACAGATATCCTCCTAAGATAGCCAAATCTAAATAAAAAACACTCCAACTTCCAAAAATATTAAGCTTGGATATTTATGAGTCTTTTGGGTTGATTGAGAACATAGTTGTTGATCAATAATAAAAATAATCCTCTAAAATACAACTTGCCTAATAATTCTGCACACAGTATATATATATATATATATATATATATATATATATATATATATATATACACAAATAAAGTTGAAGCCAGAAGTTTATTTACACTATATAAAAAGACACATATGCATTTTTTCTCAATATCTGACTATCTGACATGAAATCAGAATAAACCTTTCCCATTTTAGTTCATCTAGGATTACCATAATTTTTAATATTTGTCAAATGCTAAAATAATGAGAGAGAATGTTTTAAGGCATTTTTATAACTTACTGCAAAGTCAAAAGTTTACATGCATTTCATTAGTACTTGGTACCATTGCCCTTAAGCTGAATGACTTGGGTCAAGCGTTTGGGATATCCTTCCACAAGCTTCTCACAATAGTTGGTTGGAATTTGGGCCCATTCCTCCTGACTAAACTGGTGTAACTGATCCAGGTTTGTTGGTCGCCTTGCTCGCACCTGCCTTTTCATCTTTGCCCATAAATTTTCAATAGGATTCAGATCAGGGCTTTGTGATGGCCACTCCAAAACATTGACTTTGTTATCCTTAAACCACTTTGTTACCATTTTGGCAGTATGCTTCAGGTCATTGTCCATTTGGAAGACCCATTTCCGCCCAGGCTTTAACTTCCTTGCTGATGTCTTGTAATGTTGCTTCAGTATTGCCACATAATGTTATTTTCTCAAGATGCCATCTATTTTGTGAAGTGCACCAGTCCTTCCTGCAGCAAAACAACCCCACAACATGATGCTGCCACCCACGTGTTTCACAGTTGGGATGGTGTTTTTAGGCTTCCAAGCTTCTCCCTTTTCCCGCCAAACCTAACAATGCTCATCATGCCCAAAAAGTTCAATTTTAGATTCATCAGACCACAGGGCATGTCTCCAAAAATTAAGGTCTTTGTTCCTGTGTGCATTTGCAAATATTAATCTGGATTTTTTATGTTTCTTTTGGAGTAATGGCTTCTTCCTGGCAAAGTGACCTTTCAGCCCATGTTGATACAGTACTTGTTTCACTGTGGTTATTGACACAATCCTACCAGAGTTTGATCCAAATGTCAGCATAGTGTGATCCAATTCTCTTGCATGAGAGAATCTGATCACACTGTGAGGAGAAGATGAGGAACAAAATTTCTCCATCTTCTCCATTCTGTGAGTCCACAGAAATCGTCATTCCAGTAGAGTCCAATGTTTTCCATGCATCCAGAGACTTGAATAAGTGAGTGGCATTCAATTTCAAAGTAAAATTGCAGCATGCTGCAATATTTTTACTGACTGCTCCCCAACAGACTACGTTTTAGGGATTTCCTTAGTATTGCACAGGTGAAGGAACTATTATCAAGGCATCAGAAACTGACACCGTTTCGCTTATCTGTGCAATACTAAAGAAATCCCAAAAGCCGGATCTGTTGGGAGGCTGTGAGGATTGGAGTTTGGGAAGCACTGCATTAGACCTTTTGATCTCATACAACTTCCTTAACAGAATTATTCTTGATTTTACACTTGAATATGGGCATGCAGATATATAAAATATATAAAGTGTTTTTTATTTTATTTTGCGTTGAAAATAATTTGACCTTGCAAGTTGTGGGGTTACCTCTATTTTTCTATAATAACTTCATGGAAAAAAATATCAGTATATGGCTGGTTTCACACCAATGTGCTATTTCTCATACCAGCCTCAGCCACACATAGGAGGAACGATTAGGTCTGTGGTCAGCAGAGATGAGCGTTGTTCGACTCGAACTGTTCGCCAATCTCAAATTCGAGCTGTTTTGGGCGGTGTTCGAGCCTTTCGGCGAACACGAACGATTTGAAAAAAATTCGGCTGTTCGAGGTTATGTTCGATAACTGTTCGTGCACCAAAATCATAACTGGATTTTTTCTCAGTAATGATGAAAATTAATGTTAATACGCAGTTTGAGTGTACAGCGGGGTGGGGGGAGGGGCAGGGGATGGATCTCTGCAGGAATAATGAAGATCTCCATTTTTTTTTCTCTTTCCCGCATTTACAGTGGGGAGGTGCAATCTGTCAGCCTATCAGCAGCGCACACACGGAGCGAAGTGCTTTTTTTCATACAAGCAAGGGCATGTGTCATTGGCAGTGTATGTCACATGTCCTTGCCCTATAAGACCCAGCCATTTTCCCCGTCGCCACCATTTTCTCACTGCTGCAGCTGCGTGTTAGACGGCACCGCTGTTGCTGTGTGCGCTATACCTTGTTAATTTCAAGCCAATTTTCGCACGAATCTGCAGATAGCTTGGGAGTAGGGAATAGTTGTGATTGCAGTCTTTTAAGGACTAGGTTACAGCATTTCCTATGACTTTTATCAGGCAGGTCTGTGCTCTTAAATAGATAGGTTGGGAGTAAAGACTAATTGTAATTGCAGTCCTTTTCAGGACTAAGTTACATCAGTTCCTATCAGTTTTTGCCAGGCAGGTCTGTGCCAGTGCTGTGCAAGTTTTTTTCACAGCATTTGGCTAAATCTAGCAAATCTAATCCTTTTTGGCCTATTGCAGAGTGTGTTAGTCAGTGGAGTAGCCTATCTGTGTTGCAAGCTACACCACCTGTGTGTAGAATACCAATTTTTTTACTGCACCTAGTGAAGTAAAACCTTTTGGGCATAGCATCATTCTATTAGTCCTTCTATACTGACCTCCATCAGGTTGCAAATTGAATATAATTTTTTTCTGCATCTAGCTCTGAAAAAATATTTGGGCTTCTAGCAGTGTGTGGGACTTGTTCTATTAGTCCATCTATACTGACCTCCATCAGGTTGCAAATTGAATATAATTTTTTTCTGCATCTAGCTCTGAAAAAATATTTGGGCTTCTAGCAGTGTGTGGGACTAGTTCTATTAGTCCATCTATACTGACCTCCATCAGGTTGCAAATTAAAAATCATTTTTATCTTCATCTAGCTCTGAAAAAATATTTGGGCTTCAAGCAGTGTGTGGGACTTGGTCTACTAGTCCATCTATACTGACCTCCATCAGGTTGCAAATTGAATATAATTTTTGTCTGCATCTAGCTCTGAACAAATATTTGGGCTTCTAGCAGTGTGTGGGACTTGTTCTATTAGTCCATCTATACTGACCTCCATCAGGTTGCAAATTGAATATAATTTTTTTCTGCATCTAGCTCTGAAAAAATATTTGGGCTTCTAGCAGTGTGTGGGACTTGTTCTAATAGTCCATCTATACTGATCTACATCAGGTTGCAAATTGAATATAATTTTTTTCTGCATCTAGCTCTGAAAAAATATTTGGGCTTCTAGCAGTGTGTGGGACTTGGTCTATTAGTCCATCTATACTGACCTCCATCAGGTTGCAAATTGAATATAATTTTTTTCTGCATCTAGCTCTGAAAAAATATTTGGGCTTCTAGCAGTGTGTGGGACTTGTTCTATTAGCCATCTATACTGACCTCCATCAGGTTGCAAATTGAATATAATTTTTTTCTGCATCTAGCTCTGAAAAAATATTTGGGCTTCTAGCAGTGTGTGGGACTTGTTCTAATAGTCCATCTATACTGACCTCCATCAGGTTGCAAATTGAATATAATTTTTTTCTGCATCTAGCTCTGAAAAAATATTTGGGCTTCTAGCAGTGTGTGGGACTTGTTCTAATAGTCCATCTATACTGACCTCCATCAGGTTGCAAATTGAATATAATTTTTTTCTGCATCTAGCTCTGAAAAAATATTTGGGCTTCTAGCAGTGTGTGGGACTTGGTCTATTAGTCCATCTATACTGACCTCCATCAGGTTGCAAATTGAATATAATTTTTTTCTGCATCTAACCCAGCCAATAGTTTTGGCCTAATACCACAGTTTGGCCACTCAGCTCTGCTCGGTTCCCATCCATTGTTTTTTTGTGCAAACAACTCCAGAGTTGTGAATTAGTTAACCACCAAAATGAGTGGAAAAAGGCCTGCTGCTGGTGGAAAGGGGAATAGGCGTGTTGGGAAGGGGACAAAAGGCTGTGTCCGTGGGGTAGGTGTTAAAGCAACAGTAACACCTGCAGAAGAAAGACCATCTTCCAGCCAAATTAAAATGTCTACTTCTTTTAGCGGACAATGTGATAAGATCCCTTTCTTACGCCCACGCCAATCGCTACAAATTCCAGATGGGGCACAAAAACAGCAGGTGCTTCAACGGATATCAAGTGCTCCTTTAAGTGGGCTCTCCTCCACATCAACTTCAACATCACAAATACTCCAGTCCTCAGAGGTGTCACCCCAATCGCACTTGCTTCCTCACAGCTCCCAAATCTCCAGCTGCCCGTCTGAGTATGAGGTAGAACAGATGGTTGAGTCTGCAGAGCTGTTTACTCATACTATAGCCTGGGAATCAGAGGTCGGCTAGAGCGCTTCTGTGAATCCAGACGAGGAAATGATCTGCACTGATGCCCAGAATCTTTATGAGTCGGATCCAGGACCAGACGCAGAAGGTTCTGACCATAATGTAGACCCTCATTCCCAAACTGTAACTCCTGTTGGTGGAGACAATGAGGAAGACGATGATGAGACTCAAATACCTGATTGGAGCGACAACTTTAGTTTTTTGTCAGGGCAGGAACAGGTTGGCTCTGAGGACGACGGGTGTGATAACACACAGGGTGATGATGATGAGGTTGGAGATCCCACTTACTGTCAACCCACAGTCAGCCAAGAGATGACGTCAGCAGAGGAGGTGGAGGAGAATGCTAGTGACGACAAGGTCAGGTTGCGCCTTCCTGGACAGAGACGTAGTACTGGAAGCACGTCAACAACTGCATCCTCAAACACAACTCTGCCTCTCACCACAAGTCGTGGTGGCTCTTCAGGTCACATGGGTGCTAAGCCTTGCATAGCCTGGGCATTTTTTCAGATCGATAAAGATGACCCAACTCGTGTTATCTGTAACATTTGTCAGCAAAAGCTAAGTAGAGGCCAAAAAATACATAGTCTGAGTACTTCATGCATGAACCGGCACATGGACATGAACCATAAGTTGCAGTGGGAAGCTCACTGTGCTACAATGCAGCCTAGCCGGCCGGGCCAACCACCGTCTGCCACACCTTGTGCATCCGCGGCCTCTTTATCCTCTGTGACTGGGGGGACAGCAGTCACACCTGTTTTGGGACGCAGACCTGCCACCTCTTTACCCACAACAGCCAGCGTGATTGGCAGGTCATCATTTTCTATGGAGGTCGTAACACCAGCTGGTGTTGAGCGCTGTCCGACATCAATAGCACCACCTTTGGTTCAAGGTAACCTAACATGTCCGCCTGCATCTTCCTCACAAACCGGCAGTTTGCCGGGGACACCCTTATCAACCCCGTCTAAGCACAACAGCCAGCCCTCGGTCCCTCAGATGTGGACAAGTAAAAGACCATTTCCTCCTAGCCATGAGAAAGCTAAGAGGTTGAATTTCACCATCTCCAAGCACTTGGCTACAGGAATGCTGCCTTTCCGCCTGGTGGACACAGAGGATTTTCGAGACCTTATGTCCGTCGCAGTGCCCCAGTACCAGATGCTCAGTCGGCACTACTTCTCAAAGAAAAGTGTGCCTGCTCTCCACCAGCATGTCGCACACAACATCACCGCTTCTTTGAGAAACTCTGTGTGTGACAGGGTGCATTACACCACAGACACTTGGACGAGTAGGCATGGACAGGGGCGTTACATGTCGCTGACTGGGCACTGGGTAACTATGGTGACAGCAGGACAAGGGGCTGCTGTCCAAGTCTTGCCGTCCCCACAAGTTGTGCGTCAATCCTCTTTATCTCAAAGTTCCTCCACTGCTTCTGCCTCCTCAGCCTCCTCTCGGTCCTCCATCTGCACCCAAAGCCTGTCTGGTCATGCCACAAGCTTTCTAACTGCGCAGAGGGGATCCTGCACACCTCCTTACTATGCTGGCAGTAGGGCTCAACGTCATCAGGCGGTTTTTACTTTGAAATGTCTGGGAAATGTGAGTCACACAGCTGAGGAGTTGTGGTCAGCTCTGGAGAACCAATTTCATGAATGGTTTCATGAATGGTTGTCTCCACTGGACCTGAAACCAGGGAAGGCCGTGTGCAACAATGCTGCAAACCTGGGTGCGGCCCTTAGCTGGGGCAATGTCACACACGTGCCTTGTATGGCTCACGTGTTGAACCTGGTTGTCCAGCAATTTTTAGCCCACTATCCCGGACTAGATGGCCTTCTGCAGAGGGCACGGTCGCTGTGTGCTCACTTCCGCCGTTCGCATCCCGCAGCTCAGCGACTTACATCTTACAGAAGTTGTTGGGCCTGCCACTTCACCGGCTAAAATGCGATGTGCCTACCCGGTGGAATTCAACTCTGCACATGTTGCAGCGACTGTGGCAGCACCGACAAGCCCTGGTGCAATACGTTCTGACGTATAGCCTGGGCCAACGAGATCCAGAGGTGGGGCAAATCACGCTAGAGGAGTGGTCTCAGATCAGGGATCTATGCATCCTTCTGCACAGTTTTGAAATGGCGACGAAGATGTTTAGTGCTGACGATGCCATTATCAGCATGACTATTCCGGTGAGTTACATGCTGGAGCACATGTTAAACAGAATTCGGAGTCAGGTGGTGGCACAAGAGGAGGTGGAGGAAGTAGAGGAGGAGGAGTTGTATGCGGAAGGGCTAACATCTGCAAGGTCCAGACGGTCGGCAGCACCAAGGCGGCAGCCATGTGAGGGTGGGGGAGATGGTTTTACCAGGGCGCATGGTAGCAGCCAAACTAGTGAGGAAGGTGCAGGAGCCCAGGAAGAAGTGGAAGACGAACTGATGGAAGACTCATCAGATGAGGGAGACCTTGATCACATTTCTGTTGTGCGAGGTTGGGGGGAGAGGACAGAGGAAGGAAGCATGATTGTTACATCGCCACCAACACAACAGGGACTTGGTTCTCCTGGATGCGCAAGACACATGAGTGCCTTCTTGCTGCACTACCTGCAACATGACCCTCGAATTGTGAGAATTAGAAATAATCCTGACTACTGGGTTGCCACACTCTTAGATCCCCCACACTCTTCGATCAACCTTTTCATTTTAATAAAGACCAAAAAAATGGTCATTTTTGAAATTATGAGCATTAGCAGGTTATTAGAAACTGAAATCAAACAGTTTTCAACTCAAAACTTTATTCTAGGTGATGTTACATTTGCACATAGGACCCCTTGTTCGAAAGGAGCTTCTGAACTCTCTCGTCCATTGAATTTGTCAGGTTTTGGATGGTTTCTGCTTTAATTGTTTTGCATGAGGACAGAATACCCTTCCAGAGCTGGTGCTTAGATGTGAACTGCCTCCCGCCATCATAGACACTCCTTTTGATGATGCTCCAGAGGTTGTGAACGGGGTAGAGGTCAGGGGAGCATGGGGGTCACACCATAAGTTTGTCCCCTTTTATGCCCATATCAGCCAGAGATGCAGATGTGTTATGTGCAGCATGAGACGGTGCATTATCATGCATGAAAATGATCTTGCTGTGGAATACACGGTTCTTCTTCTTGAACCATGGCAGGAAGTGCTGTTTGAGAAACTCCACATACATTATGGAGTTCATCTTTACCCCTTCAGGGATCCTAAAGGGGCTGATTATCTCTCTCCCCATGATTCCAGCCCAAAACATTACTCCACCTCCTCCTTGTTGGCGCTGTAGCCGTGTTTGCGTGGGGTGTCCATCAACCAGCCATCCTCCACTCCATCCATCTGGACCATCGAGCATTGCACGGCACTCATCCGAGAACAAAACAGTTTTGAAATCAGTCTTCATGTAATGTTTGGCCCACTGGAGCCGTTTTTGCTTGTGTGCAGTGGATAGAGGAGGTCGACAGGATGGCGTATGCACAGCTGCAAACCTCTGAAGGACCCTGCATCTTGTTGTTCGGGGGACGTTGGAGGCACCAGCAGCTTCAAAAACTTGTCTGCTGCTATGACAAGGCTTTTTTGCCGCTGCTCTTTTAACCTGACGTAATTGCCTGTAGGAAAAAGTCCTCAATTTGCCATTATCAGCATGCACACGTGTGTACTGTGAATCAGCTACATACTTCTTGATTGCCAAGACACTTCATCCTGATCATCGCACAATGTTGATTGTAGTCATGCCTTGACCTAAACACTCCACAACATGTTGCTTCTCAGCAGCCGACACATCCTTTTTCTTTCCCATTTTGGCAGAAAATGTAGGCTGCTTAATAATGTGGGACAGCCTTCTTAAGTAGTCTTGCCTTTCATTGGACACACCTGCCAAACTAATTAGCACAGGTGTCTGCAATTGCTTACAGTGATATAAAGAGCCCTGACACACATCACCATCAATGAGTTTAACTGACAAACAAACAAATTCTTCCCTTATCACTCCTAAACACTTTTTGCATAATAATTTGGAACACAGTGTACATGTGCTTTTCCACAAAACACCAGTGGTTCACGTAGTGAATCTTACAGTTCTAACTTGCCAACCGTGGTCTGTATGGAATTGTTCAATAAAGGGCCCAAAATTAAGATAACATAGACGGGAGAGGTCTCTATGAATAGGAATTCCTAAGTATTTGATACCCTGTGAGGGCCAGGCAAAGGGAAAGTTGGACTGGATGGAATCCTGTATGGATTTGGGGAGGGAGACATCGAGGGCCTCAGACTTTGCTGCATTGATTTTAAAATTTGACCCTGTAACAAAGTGATCTATTTCAGCCATAACAGCAGAGATGGATATATGTGATTGAGTGATATATACTAGGACATCATCAGCAAATAGAGAGCACTTGTACTCGGTGTCTCCCACCTCAATCCACCTAATATTGGGGTTATGGCGAATTGATGAGAGCAGGTGCTCCGTCACTAGGATGTATAAGAGAGGGGACAGAGGACATCCCTGCCTTGTCCCATTGGTGATTATGAAAGGTGATGAAAATGTTCTGACGCGCCCCCTGGGCCTTGGGACACCCGGAGCCGGACCCTTTTTGGTGGATGCTGGTGGTTGTAGTCTCTGTGGCGGCGACCCGGTTCCGTGGCTCCGGGCGGTCAAACCAGTGGCGGAACTATTTATGTGGTTTTGATGTTTAAATGTCCGACTACGCCACCCGTGGATTGCGGTCAGAGTGAACCGCCGCTGCAGGGCAGACCGCTGAGGCTGGTGTTGTGGGTGCAGCAGAGCGTAGCATAACTCCCCACAGGAGGAGTATAGCCTCAGGGCAGTGAAGGCGGAGGATGGGGGTGATGGTGCAGGGCAGCAGCAGTAACGACACAGAGTCAGTGATGCAGTCCAGGGCCTTTACTCACAGTTCTTATTATCCAGACCACTTCTGCAGGGGCTCAGACAACTCCCAGATAACTTTGGAGCGCTTCACAGGACCCCCTTTGTGTGTCCTTTGTCTGGCCTTTCTTACCAACCCTTCTGTCCGGCTGCCTCGGGCCTCCTCTTGGTAAACTTGGCGCCAGTTTCCCTGACCCTATGTGGTGCCTTCCTAGCGGGTGTAGCGAGGGGCTGCGCCACATAAAATGTCACAGCCTCCGGTTTCTAGCTGAGGGTCATTTCCAGGCTCCACTAGTTTAGGGGATCTGTCTCCCCTTTTGGCCTGACCCCTCCACGCAGGTGGAATCGGGCGTGCAGTGGCGACTCGCCCGTCCGCACCCCTGTGATCCCTTCATTCCTCGTTCCTGGAGCCTTCTCCGCTCCTCTTCCTTCCTTCTCCCTCTTCCAGGCCTGGGCCTCTGTTACTAGGCCCGCCTCCGGAGCAGAGCTCATGCAGAGCCCCTGCTCCCTCTCACTTCTGCTCAGACTTCTCTGCACTGAACTAAGATGGTGCCCACCTTTTATACTCCCTTCTCAATGCACCCAGGAACTGCTTCCTCCCTGCTCCTGCACTACAGGGTTCCCCTTCCTCAGTGTTCCCTCCCCCCACTCCAGCCAGGGACAGGGACTGTCGTGCCCATCTCAGGGGCATATTGGTCGCCCTGCCCCACGGCAATGTGGTGTAATGAATGCAGGTGTCGGGTCCTGATCCGCACTCCATCCTTACCTGAGAGTGAGATATCACACCTCTGGGTGAGGTACAATACCTCTGTAGCAACCGAGCCCTCAGGGTGCTACAGTTCCATTTATCTTCAGCCTAGGTGACGTATTGCGATACAGGGCCGTGATTTTGGCTATAAAAGGGTCCCCTAGACCCCTACCCCAAGCTTTTTAAGAGAATAATATATGGCGTGCCAGGAGACTCTATGGAATGCTTTCTCAGCATCCAACGAGAGTATCTAATTACAAATTTTTAACTGCATCTAGCCCAGGAAATACTTTGTGCCTAGTAGCAGTGTCTGCTAGTCAGCGGATTATCCCGGCTGTTAAGCAAGCTACACCACGTGTAGTTTGAACACTTAATTTTTTCAAAGGAAATGCTTCGGGACAACGGGATACTCAGTGAAGAGCATCGGGAGGCACCCCAAGGCATAGGGGCTGGGACTAGCGGTAGGATACCTTGCGGTGGACAGCCGAGCTCGATCCTTATAAAAGCTTTTTAACTGCAGCAGCTTTAGTGGACGCTACTGGAGCTGGAATTACGCGGCTTCTGGCATGAGACTTGCCCTCCAATAGATCATTGTAAAAGCATTTAAAGTGTATTCATTCAAATTAGAGAGACAATTTAAATTAAAAAGCTTAGAGCTGCCTCCACCACAGGGGGGCTCGCTCGACCCACCAGCGGACAGGCACCAGTATTGGGAGAGGGGGGCTGGCCGTCTGGGTCCACCGCGGCTCTGGCACAAACCCGGCGACACAGAGGTGGCACGGGCAGGAACGGACTGGCTGTGTCGGCTTCTCACTTTTTGGATTTTAGAAGGGCATGACATGCCTATATCTGTGTCTCCCCCTCCTTTTACTCCTCCACCTCTTTTCTTTTCGCATGACTATATGTACTTGTCACTTTTTCATGTGTTAGTTATGTCTTCTGAGCAGTTTGTCAGCTTTTGGACACCTTTGAAGGTGTTTTCTATGTGTTTCTATGTGTTTTTGTTTGCCTGCCATTGGTTTTAACGGTGTTCGAAGGTGTTCGACGAACAGTTCGACGAACAGTTCGGCGAACACACGGGTGTTCGACGAACCGAACCGAACTCGAACACTACGGGGGTGGCTCAACACTAGTGGTCAGCTTTCAACGCTCATCTGCATTGCGGAGGGGTGCAGGAGTTCATTGCCAGCATAAATAGCAGTGGCTCGACAAGACCAGTTCAGGATGCACCTTTTTCATGCTCATAATCACATATGCAAATTTCCTCTTCAGAGATGAAGAGGACTTGAACTCTAGGGCTGCCTATTCCATGTAGCAATCCTAAAAGTCAAAATTGACCCTTTAACGAGCCTTGTCACATGACAGGATAAGAAGCCAAGCCAGAAATGTGACACTGCTCGTTGAAGGGTGAATCTTAACTTTTAGGATTGCTGCTTCTAATAACTGAAGCTAGAGTTCAAGTCTGAAAAGGCTATTTGCGTATTAAAATTCCCAGAGGAGTATTGCATGGCCTAGAAGTCTCCTTACACTTGCTTTGCAGTCTCCATAAGGAAAAACATTCCTCTTAAACCAGGGATGTTAAACTCAAACACACAGAGGGCCAAAATGAAAAACTTGGACAAAGTCGCTGGCAACTAGCATACAGTATAATGGGCCCCACAAAGTCCTCCATACAAAATAATGGGCCCCACATAGGTGTGGTGTTTCTGGTGTTACGGGCCAAATAAAACCACTCTGTGGGCCAAATTTGGCCCACAGGCCAGAGTTTGGTGTGTATGTCTTAGACTATAAGTATACACACATTGACTAACATTGGTCAGTGTGGTGTGCTTGTGTTTGGACTGTTGTGCACACTACAGGCAGCACACTGACCAAAAATACATTTGTCTTAATGTAACCCAATTCAAATAGATAGCTAGGAAGAAAAATAAGTAGATAGATAGATATAGATAGTATAAACATACTCTTTTTCTGAAAAATATCTTTCACTGCATATTAATGAATCTAAGGGAGAACATGTGCTACAACCTTTCTAGGCTGATAACGTCTTTTAAACTTTTCACATCTTGTCATTTTTCAATGATGATGTAATTAAGAGAAAACAACACAGTCTTTCTGTACATACTCTACTCTTGCCTACATTCGAATTGTTTTTAGCTTCCAAGGCCACTTTGGCACAACATAGGTTGGTGGCTGTCAATATAAACAGATGGTGAAAGAAGTGGGCAAATATTACTAGTGAACCGATTCCATAAATTAAGATTTTTCGCTCTCTCCCTCTTTCATTTTTAAATGCCATACATACTTCAACAGCCTTCATACAAGATGATACATTTAGCCAGTTGGAAAGAGGCTCATGCCAGGCTTCTGTGTTTTTATGACAAAATTAAAAGGCCACAGATGGAACATCTCAAATGTAATTCTTGCATGTTTTCTTTTTTAGCTAAATAGGAATCCGCTTTACTTCATCTTGTGTCTACCACATATAGCTTATATAAAACGTGTAGTAATTTGGTATGTTTAGGATTTATTTTAGATTTAGATCTCATCTTTGGGAAAAAAAGTGTGCGTATGTAAATATGTATTGGTGGAGATTAGCATCGGAGAGGTACAATTAAAAATAAATATAGAAAAAAATCTGCCTTTAGTATTTTGAGGCTATGTTTAGACATTTGTGTAACACGTCCGAGTGTTGTGTGCTGATTTTATACATGTATTCACACATCCGATAAAATCACAGCTCCAGGAGTGAGGTCCATGATTGTTGGGGGCACAGAAGAGCAGATCTCACAACTTTCCAGCCTTTGCATAGCAATTTTCTTCCTTGCTGAACTCCTAGATTCCTCTTTCATAGCCCCATAAAATGTGATGCCAACAAAAGTGTCCCCCTTAACACAGTATGATACCCCGATGGTGAATTCCTCCTCATTAGCCTCCACATGCACAGTGTAATGACCGTACTGTCAGGGCTGTGGAGTCGGAGTCAGAGTGGGAGTCGGTATAAAATAGACCGACTCCTAAAATATATAATAAATTGGGTACAGTAGTTCAATGCAGTTTGTGTGGAATATTTTTTTCATAAGAATTTGGGAAAGTTATGAAATGTCCTATAAATGTCTGTCCTATTCCTGATCTAAGGGTCTGGACTTTTAGCAGAGATGAATCTGTGCTACAGTAAATTTATCACATAAACATGAGCCATATATGAGGGAGTCGCAGTTGGAGTCAGTGTCATGGAAATTGAGGAGTCGGAGGTTTGGCTTACTGACTCCACAGCCCTGCCTACTGTACCCCACCTCAACTCCCAGGGCAAAGTATGGTGACCCCAACACAGTATAATCCCCCAACTGTGACCCCCACACAGCCTTCCATGCAGTATAGTGGGCCTACATACAGTATAATGGCCCCCATACCTCTCCACACTCCACTGAGTATAATGCACTCCCCATGGTCCTCCATACAGTATAATGCACTCGCTATGGTCCTCCACACAGTATAATGCACTCGTCATGGTCCTCCACACAGTATAATGCACTCGACATGGTCCTCCACACAGTATAATGCACTCACCATGGTCCTTCACACAGTATAATGCACTCGCCATGATCCTCCACACAGTATAATGCACTCGCCATGGTCCTCCACACAGTATAATGCACTCCCCGTGGTCCTGCACACAGTATAATGAACTCCCCGTGGTCTTCCACACAGTATAATGAACTCCCCGTGGTCCTGCACACAGTATAATGAACTCCCCGTGGTCCTGCACACAGTATAATGCACTCCTCATGGTCCTGCACACAGTATAATAAACTCGCCATGGTCCTCTACACAGTATAATGCACTCCCTATGGTCCTTCACAGTATAATGCACTCCCCATGGTCCTCCACACAGTATAATGAACTCCCCATGGTCCTCCACACAGTATAATGAACTCTCCATAGTCCTCCACACAGTATAATGAACTCCCCATGGTCCTCCACACAGTATAATGAACTCCCAATGGTCCTCTACACAGTATAATGAACTCCCCATGGTCCTCCACACAGTATAATGAACTCCCCATGGTCCTCCACACAGTATAATGAACTCCCCATGGTCCTCTACACAGTATAATGTGCTTGACATGGTCCTGCACATAGTATAATGCACTCGACATGGTCCTCCACACAGTATAATGCACTCCCCGTGGTCCTCCACACAGTATAATGCACTCCCCATGGTCCTCCACACAGTATAATGCACTCCCTATGGCCCTCCACACAGTATAATGCACTCCCCATGGTCCTCCACACAGTATAATGAACTCCCGATGGTTCTGTATGCAGTATAATGCAGCCCCCCATAGGGTTAAAGGCAGCCCCCACCATAGGGTAAAATGCAGCCCCAGTCCTCCAGTATTATCAGTACTCACTGATTTACAAAAATAAATAAATAAATACATACTTGCCGCTCCTCGTTCCCCGCTGCTTCAGTCTCTGCAGCGCGTCTCTCTCAACACCACAGCAGCTGCCAGCTACACTGTCTGACACAGCGTGGCGCGTCATCACGCCACTGCATCAGAAGCAGAGGAGCAATGATGGGAGATGGAGTGTCACATGACGTTCCCTCCTCCATCATTGCTTTCAACCAGGGCCGGCTCCAGGTTTTCGTGGGCCCCGGGCGAAAGAGTCTCAGTGGCCCCGTTAATACATACACCATTCATGAAGCACAGATACGGCGGAGAAATGTAGGTATACAACACAGGGCCCAGCCTGCCCCCTCATCCTTCACATATGCAGACATGCACGTACACGCACAAACACAGTATGCAGACATGCACGTACACGCACACAGCACGCAGACATGCATGCACACACACAGTACACAGACATGCATGCTCACACACAGTACACAGACATGCATGCACGCAGACATGCTTGCACACACACAGTGCGCACACATGCACGCACACACAGTACGCAGACATGCACACACACAGTAGGCAGACATGCGCGCACACACAAAGTACGCAGACATGCACACATGCACACACACACACAGTACGCAGACGTGCACGCACAGTACGCAGACGTGCACACACAGTACGCAGACATGCTCGCACACACACAGTACGCAGACATGCTCGCACGCACACAGTACGCAGACATGCTCGCACGCACACAGTACGCAGACATGCTCGCACGCACACAGTACGCAGACATGCACACACACAGTACGCAGACATGTGTGTCACCCCAGGCCTGGATGCCACAAATATTAAAGGCTGTGTCTGAGAGCAGGAGGGAGGTTCCCTGGTCAGGGACCATTAGCTTGCAGCACCTCCTGTCCCAGGCCAGTAGGGGGAGCAGGCTGCCCCTATAAAAGCTGGAAATGGGGCAGGGTTAGGGAGACCAGAACCCACTTCTGAAGTGTCCAGAAGGGTTCTCAGAGGAAGGGACAGGTCAGCAGCAGCTGAGGAGTCCATGAGGCAGAGGAGAGACTGCAAACCAGGGACAGAGGCGACGAGAGCCGGTCCTGGCAGAGAACGAATCTAACCGGACATTGGGGTCCGAGGCTGTCGGGGTTGCAAGCCCAGCAGCTGAGAACCAACCCACGAGGGATTTCAGGTCCCTTGGCCTAAGAAGCCTGGAGGCTCCGCCACACAGAGGGACCAGTACAGCAGGAGAAAGCAAAAGGTACCTAAGGCCCGAGTCGCAAGTCATACAGGCGAGAAGTACACGGCCAGCTCAGGAACGTGGGCTATTACACCACGAAGAGGGGGATAGTCAGAAAGAGCATAGAGAGAACGGTAGGCCTACACACTCACCCTGACCAGTGGGGCTCGCCCGAATGCTCTCAGATATCCAGGCCCACTCCTAACCGGTACTCCTGTTGGGTCAGTAATAACATCTGCAATGTCCCGTGGCGTCGACGGAGGAGGATCCCTTCGTTCCGAGGGAGGCCCACCGATCGTTACACTGAGGATGGACAACCGATTTGCCACCGTTGCAGCCTGCCGGGACACGTAGCCGGGTATTGTACTTTAAATGGGTCCGACCTGGGGCAGAGGGCCAACCCCCAGGCATAAGGTCATCAGGCCTGTCTAATTGGCGTCATAAGTACGTAGGGGGATGCCCGGTTTTACCTGTAGTGCTGGACAGTATCCCCATGAGTGCACTGCTGGACACCGGGTCCCAAGTGACTATCATCCCCTATGTACTTTTCAAGCAGTACTGGAGTGACACTGACATAACCCGCTATCCAGACTCAATATGTAAAGAGAGGAGAGAACAAGGCGCAATGGGTGACTCAGTATTGCAATTGTTAGAGGGATGTGGGGATGGCTACTAACCTTATGGAGTTGTGCACCTCTGCACAACCCCAGTGTAAAGCTCCACAAGCTCCGCTCTGTTGGTGGCTGTCATCTATTTCCAGCGGCGTTCACAGATCCTGATCTCTCGGTGGTGGATCACGTGGTCAGGTTAGTAGCATGTAACGCCGAGATAGACGCCCAGCTTCACCAGCACCCCCGGCAGCGTTCCAGAGGGGTTAGGGCAGCGCAGCTTGGAAAACCAGGGTAGTAATTCTAATTAAATTGCTCCCACAGGTGAAAGAACAATAGATTAAAGGCAGCTCTACCGCACCCCAACAGGGGGAAAAGGACAATCAGTGAATATGAATAGCGGTACCAGAGCGCCAATAACAGGGCAAAAATATTAAAAGGACTGATTTATTAATACACACAACGCGTTTCGGTGGACACAGCCACCTTCAACGCGTTTTAATATTTTTGCCCTGTTATTGGCACTCTGGTACCGCTATTCATATTCACTGATAACCCGCTATCCAGACAGTGACTTGAGCATCATCGCCAGCAATGGCCAGCCCATGCCGCAGGTGAGGTTCAGAGAGATGACCATTAAGATTGGTAAAGTTGAACTGCCGGCACAGGGAGTGATCATTGTGGACATTGACCGTCGAGAAAGTCACCCTAAAATAACCTTGGGTACTAACGTGATTGAAAATTGTCTTTCAGAAGTAATTGTAATTTTGCAGCAAGTGGCGATAAATGCGAGCTCCAGCCAACAGAGGGTCCTCCAGAAAGAGATAAGAGCCCTGATGAGACGGCAACAGGTAGAACTGTCTGGTGGTGAGATCGGTAGAGTGAGGATGAGCGACATGTTCCCCATTGCCATGCCTCCCAAAAGTGAAATGATGATCTGGTGTCGGACTGCAATCGGGTTAATAGGGAGAGACTACCAAGCCATGGTAGAACCCGTGTACTCAGACAGCAGGCCCACTATTTTGACAGCCCAGGGGGTGGTTGCTGTCCGCCATGGAAGGGTGCCCGTTCAGATCTTAAACATTGGGGAAAGGGAAGTACACTTGCCCCGGTACGCTACATTAGCCAAATTGTTTGCTGTCGAACACAATGCTCTCAGGGTCATGGAACCCTTGCCTCCATCTCCACCGGTGGAGGATAATGGCTCCCAGAAACCTAAGGAGGACTGGTGCCAGAAACTCCACGTGGGTGCTGACTCCACTCCCTCGCACCAAAAACAAGAAGTCTATCGGGTGGTTCAGGAGTACGAGAGAATCTTTAGTAAGCACCCGCTAGACTTCGGCAGGGTGAAAGGGGTAGAACACCACATCCCCACGGGGAGCCACCCACCAATAAAAGAGAGATACAGACCTGTACCCCTTGCACATTATCAGAACGCAAAGGGCATGCTGAGAGAAATGAAAGAAGCCGGGGTCATTAGAGACAGCTGTAGCCCCTGGGCAGCCCCCTTGGTTCTGGTAAAAAAGAAAGACGGTACCATGAGAATGTGCGTGGACTATAGACAAATCAATCGTATCACCCATAAAGACGCGTACCCGTTACCTAGGATAGAGGAGTCTTTAGCCGCACTAAAATCAGCTAATTCCTTCTCTACTTTGGACCTTACTAGCGGGTACTGGCAGGTTCCTCTGGCAGAGGCTGACAAGGAGAAGACCGCCTTCACCACCCCGATGGGATTGAGTGAATTCAACTGTATGCCATTCGGGCTCTGCAATGCACCCGGGACCTTCCAGAGGCTGATGGAATGCTGTCTAGGGCACCGAAACTTCGAGACGGTCCTACTTTACCTGGACGACGTGATTGTCTATTCGAAGACTTACGAGGACCATCTAAAGCACCTGGCCGAGGTGTTCGAAGCCCTGGCAGGCTATGGCCTGAAAGTGAAGCCCTCAAAGTGTCACCTGTTAAAACCGAAGGTACAGTACCTAGGGCACGTGGTGAGTGCTGAGGGAGTAGCCCCCGACCCCGACAAGGTTACAGCCATCAAGAGCTGGCCAAGCCCCTCTAGCATCAAAGAAGTGAGGCAATTCCTCGGGTTGGTAGGCTACTACCGAAGGTTCATCCCTGGGTCCACTAAGATGGCAGCTCCAATGCAAGACCTCCTGATAGGTCAGTCTAAATCCAGAAGTCAAAAGCCACCCTTGAAGTGGGACAAGCCGGAAGAGGAGTCCTTCCGCCAGTTGAAGATGGCCCTCACGGGGGATGAGATCCTGGCCTACCCCGATTATGGCCAGCCTTTTATCCTCCACACAGACGCCAGTAATGTGGGGCTAGGAGCCGTACTCTCCCAAAACCAACAGGGCAGAGAAAGGGTGATCGCGTACGCCAGCCGGAAGCTGAGGCCCACTGAAAGGAACCCGGAGAATTATAGCTCCTTCAAGCTAGAATTCTTGGCAGTGGTGTGGGCCATCACATAGCGGTTTAAACATTACCTGGCCTCCGCAAAGTTCACCGTGTACACGGACAACAACCCGTTGACACACCTGGACAATGCAAGACTTGGTGCCCTAGAACAGCGGTGGATGGCCCGACTATCAAATTATGACTTCACAATCAAATACCGGGCAGGCAGTACCAACGCCAATGCAGACACTCTATCAAGAATGCCCCACCTACCCGAAGGAGAAGAAGACTCGGAAGTCAACCCCTTACCCCACCACGGCTGGGCTGAAACGCAAAGTAGTGACCCTGCAGTTCGCCTGGTTAAAGACCTGTTAACCCAGGCAGGCGCTAGCCCTGGCCCGGACGCTCCAGAGGAAGCCAAGCAGTTATGGAAGGAGAAAAGCAGGCTATTCCTCTACGAAGGTAAGCTGTGCAGAAGGCTTGTCAATCGTCGGACGCACGAGCTGACCTGGTAGGGATGAAGCAATGGTCCTGGAGGCCTACTATGACAGAGCGGGACACTTCGGGTGGAAGAAACTGGAGTTCCTACTGAGAGAGCGGTTCTACTGGATCGGTATGAGAGGGGCCATAGAGAAGTGGTGCAGGGACTGCGGCCCATGTCACCTCAGAAGGAACTACCGTACCAGCCAGAAGACACCCTTGAGGCTCATCGTCACCAGGCAGCCTCTTGAGCTGGTAGCTCTGGACCATGTGAAGTTGGCTCCAAGCCGGTCGGGCTACATCTATGCCCTCACGATTGTGGACCATTACTGACGGTTCTTGGTGGTGGTCCCGATTAAAGACTTGATGGCCCAAACGGCAGCCAGAGCCTTCCAACAACACTTCTGCCGTCCACACGGGTATCCGGAACAGGTCTTGACAGATCAAGGTCCAGCGTTTGAGGCGGAAGTCTTCCAGGAGTTCTGCAACCTCTACGGCTGTAGGAAGATTCGGACAACGCCTTACCACCCGCAAACCAACGGGCTGTGTGAGAAAATAAATAATATCATCATTGATCTCCTCAAGACGTTGCCCTGAAAGAACGCAGCCTGTGGCCGGAGAAGCAGCCAGACCTGATAGACTTGTACAACCATATCCCGGTGAATGCTACCAACTGCACCCCGGCTTACCTGATGCGAGCAAGACCAGGTAAGCTGCCTATGAACCTGGAGATGGGAGTCCTGACACCCGAGGACACCTCCCCAGGGACCCATTTCACTAGTGATAGGGGTCGTAGCGACCCACCTCTACCCGTGTGACCCTTACACAGGCATGGTTGTTGCTTTGGAGCTGTCTGATCAGAGTGTTAGCTCCTGATGACATTGCGAGAGCTGGACTATTGATCTGCACATGTGCCTCCTCCTCACAGGTGACAATACTGGTGCAATGTCAGTGCCTGACAAAGTATCAGAAGGGGGAGGCAGGTCACTGAGACAATAGTGGCCGTCGGAAAAAAGGGAGGAAGGCAGGAAAGATGCACATGTACTAAAAATTCAACGCTGGATTTATCGAAGTTGTCAAAATAATATTTTACATGCAAGCTAAAGATTAAATCAAGATTAATGGCTTTTTACTTACATGCCATTAATTAGCGTTGTACTATCCTGATGCAGGGGCGGACACTGACTGCTTGGGGCCTGTGAGGCAGTGACTGGGATCGTATATGAGGGACGTTATATATCCCCCAGAATGTGCACAGAGACCTATTAAATCCATTGGAATGCACTGCAGTCGCAAACTCACCTGCGGCTGGAATGCAGGAATGAAGGTGAGCATTGACCTGGTCAGGCTATCTGGCTAAGGCAGATTAAGTAAAACCCTGCAGGGCCTTCATTTCTTGGGGGAGGCTACAGGAAGGCAGTGGGGCGGCCTCCTCCCTCCAACCCGGGTTTTCCAGTGGCTTTTGCCACAGGTCCTTTTAAAACCCTGCATTAAGGATTAGTATTGTTCAGTGTTGGGACCTGCTAGGAGCATAGCAGGAAAGCTCAGCGGGCCTGTGAGCAGCTGAACCCACGCTTGGGAAGGCTCTGCACCCGTCAGGCTCTGAGCGGCCCGGCGCGGCCATTGCCCCCGGCAACCGTTGTTATGGGTGTTAACCCGGCTGCGAACCGGAGGACTTTCTGTTTACCTGTAAGTTTTGCTGAATAAAAGCTGCTTATGTTGGACTTGCTTGGGTCACTGCCTCAGTTACTGCACGATGTGAACACCGCCGCTCTACAGCTTGGTGGAGAATGCGGGCATTGTGACTGAGGCATACCCCACCGGCAGCTGCATGACCACAATCTGGCCTGCAATCTTTCATCCCCACCCCGTGACAAAATGAAGGAGCTGTTAAAGCAGTTGGTACTCACCCAGAAGCAGCAGCTGCAGTCTCAGCGGCAACTGCAGGAGCAGCACCAGAATCTCCAACGGCAACAGCAGGAGCGGGAATAGCAGCACAATCAGCAGCAGCTGCAGTCTCAGCGGAAACAGCAGGAGCGGGAACAGCAGCACAATCAACAGCAGCAGCTACTGTACCAGCAGCAGCAAAAAACAAATGAACTGTTGCTGCAACAGTTTGCTGCCTGTGGGAAAGGGCTACAACGCCGATTCCGGAACGTCGAGAGGCCCGGGACAAGTTTCGCTCAGCGTTGAGGAAGATGGGACCGGAGGACGATGTGGAAGCCTTCCTGACCATCTACGAACGCACAGCAGAGCGGGAAAACCTACCAGCCGGCCAGTGGGCGGAAGTAGTGGCTCCGTTTATGGTCGGCGATGCCCAGAAGGCCTACTTCGACCTCAGTCGGGAGGACGCCAAGGACTACCTTAAGGCTCAAAGGTGAGATACTTGCCCGACTGGGGGTCAATACATACGTGAGGGCTCAGCGCGTATTTTCAAGGGCCTATGTGGAGACCCGACCCGCCCGGTCACAGGCTTATATACTTCTGCAGCTGGTAAAGAGGTGGCTCCAGCCTGAGTCTTTGTCTCCAGCCCACATGGTGGAGAGGGTGGTGGTCAACCGGCTGGTGAGGACTCTGCCGGCTGCTATCCAACGTTGGGTGGGGCAAGGGGACCCCGGCACCCTCGACCAGCCTGATCGAGCGGTACTCGGCCACTCAGGACTTTATACGGGACTCTGCCCCCTCACGGCTGTCACGCCGGACCCTGCCAGACCAGGAACCGGGAAAAGGGTTGCGTCCCTCTGCTGAGGACAGTCAGCACCGTACCTGGGCTAAAGGGAAACCCTGGAGTGAGAGTGGCAGGAGACCGGTTCACTCCCAAAAGGTCACAAGATCTAACAGTACCTCCGCCATTAGGTGCTGGCGGTGTCAGGGGCCGGGACACGTGGTTACTAACTGCCCCCTGACTACAGAGCCCATGGACTGTGGGTATAACCGCCGGGTCTCACTGTACACTCAGACGGTCTGCTCTGCGAGTGCTTACCCCCCGGACAGTGAACCCCAACTGTGCCAGGTACTGGTTAATGGGTACCCAACGGAGGCCCTCTTAGACTCAGGGAGCCTAGTGACTTTGGTACATGAGTCGCTGGTGGCAGGAGACAACCCAGGACAGTCGGGGTTGTGTGTATCCATGGGGACCTCCGAGAATACCCAACCGCGAAGGTAGTGTTGTCCACACTATGTGGGGACACAAAACATGTGGTGGGGGTGGTAAAAACTCTTCCCTATAAAACTGTGTTGGAAAGAGACTTGCCCCTGTTCTGGACTCTGTGGGAAAACAAAATTCACTTTTCCCCGGTAAAATTTATTACAGGCACTGTACCCGAAGAACCCGAGTCAGGGGTACCTGCCGTAGGGGTGTCCAACCTAGGGACAGAGTGTAACCCCGATAGGTTTCCCCTAGAGGTGCTGGCAGGAGAGGTCGAGGAGACCCCATTGATCCCCGAGCTGGAGGTGTCCCGGGGTACATTTGGGACAGCTCAGCTACAGGATCACACCATGACTCGGGCGCGGAAAAGGGTGTTAGAGGTAAATGGTGTAGCTCAACATCCCGTTGTAGATACTGTGATACCACGCATGATGGTCAACGGTGAGTTGCTCTATAGGATAGATAAAATCAGGGACGAGGTCGTGGAACAGTTAGTGGTACCTCAGCCGTACCATCGGGCAGTTCTGGAGATGGCACACACACACCTGCTGGGTGGACACTTAGGGGTTAAAAAGACTCAAGAGCATATCTTGCAGCGGTTCTTTTGGCCGGGGCATTTACGCGGAGGTTCAAAAGTACTGTGAATCCTGCCCCGAGTGTCAGCTGACCACACCCACCACAAGCTTCCGCAGTCCATTGGTACCTCCGCCAGTGATAGAGGTACCTTTTGAACGGATTGCAATAGACTTGGTAGGGCCCATTGTAAAATCCACTCATGGCCACCAACATATACTTGTGGTCGTCGACTGTGCCACCCGGTACCCGGAGGCTATACCACTACTCCACACCTCGGCGAAACTGATTGCACGGGAGCTGTTTGCCATGTTCTGTCGCCTTGGGTTACCTAAGGAGATACTGATGGATCAAGGGACCCCTTTTATGTCCAAGGTGACGAGAGAACTGTGCAAACTGCTAAAAATAAAACAATTGCGCACCTCGGCGTACCACCCTCAAACCGACGGGCTAGTAGAACGGTTCAATAAAACCCTCAAGTCCATGTTAAAAAAGGTGGTTTCTAAGGACGGAAGGGATTAGGACATGTTGCTACCCTATTTGTTGTTCGCCATCCGTGAGGTACCCCAGGCTTCCACAGGGTTCCCTCCCTTTGAGTTATTGTACGGCAGACGCCCTAGGGGTCTGTTGGACGTAGCCAAAGAGACGTGAGAACAAGAGCCGACTCCACATAGGAGTATAATTGAACACATGGCTAGTATGCAGGACCGGATCGTGTCTGTCATGCCCATCGTGAAAGAACATCTGATAGATGCCTAGGCAGCACGGAGGCGCACATATAATAAAAGAGCCACGGTCAGGTCTTTTAACAACGGTGAGGGGTGCGTCCGGGGGAGAGGTCAGGATAAGTGATGCTCTCACTAAACAGCAGCTATGGGAGGCTCGCTCGCTGATACAGCAGAATACCGACATGTTCTCAGAGCTACCAGGTAGGACTGCGGTTCTCCAACATGACATTGTCACCGAAGGGTGCGAATGAGACCGTACCGGGTACCCGGAGGCAAGCCGGCACGGCTGAGGTAAAACAAATGCTCCAGTTAGGAATCATCGAGGAATCACGGAGTGAATGGGCTAGCCCCATCGTACTTATCCCAAAACCAGACGAATCATTACGCTTCTGTAACGATCTCCGGAAATGTCCCTGGCACCCTGTATAGTTACAAATGTTCAACCCCACAAGTTTGAACAGAGGGTCGGGATATGTGAGGCAGTGACTGGGATCATATATGAGGGACGTTATATATCCCCCAGAATGTGTACATACACCTATTAAATCCATTGGAGTGCATTGCAGTCACAGACACAGCTGCGGCTGCAATGCAGGAATGAAGGTGAGCATTGACCTGGTCAGGCTATCTGGCTAAGGCAGATTAAGTGAAACCTGTCAGGGCCTTCATTTCTTGGGGAAGGCTACAGGAAGGCAGTGGGGCGGCCTCCTCCCTCCAACCCGGGTTTTCCAGTGGCTCTTGACACAGGTCCTTTAAAAACCTTGCATTAAGGATTAGTGTTGTTCAGTGTTGGGACCTGCTAGGAGCATAGCAGGAAAGCTTGGCGGGCCTGTTAGCCGCTGAACCCACGCCTGGGAAGGCTTTGCACCCATCAGGCTCTGAGCGACCCTGCACGGCCGTTGCCCCTCGCAACCGTTATGAACTTGTGTTAACCCGGCTGCAAACCGCAGGACTTTCTGTTTACCTGTAAGTTTTTCCGAATAAAAACTGCTTATGTTGGACTTGCTTGGGTTACTGCCTCAGTTACTGCACGGTGTGAACACCGCCGCCCTACAGGCCCCTGTGCAAGAAATGTGTCTGAGCCCCCCTTCTTTTATGGCGACAAAGCTACAGATGTATATATAGCCACACACACATATATATACCTCTTACATAGCCTCCTTTATTATGTATATTACCATCCCTTATTACACAGTGCCCTCTCTTTTTATGTACAGCACCGTCCCTTACATATTGGATTATTTATAGCGCCCTGTACTTTATTACATAGCGTATTCTCTTGTTAGATATATAATGCAATGACGGCTGATGGAGCATGGGAAAGATTCTTTTCTAATGGAGGCGGCTGATGGACTGGTCTTCTGGTCACCGGCTGCTCCATCAGCAGTAATTTTATATCTAACAAGAAACAACTATGTGATAAAGAGAGGGCGTTGTGACTGAAAAAATTAACAAGAATACACTATTTAAGCGACAGCACTGTACATAACAGCAGAGGAAGCTATATAATAAGAGACAGCACCATATATAACTAGAGAGGATAGTATGTAATAAGAGACGGTGTTATACATAATAAGAGATGAAACTATATAACTAAGGATGGCGCTATACATATTAACATATTAGGTGAGTTCACTATATACTAATTGACTGTGCTATACATAGTAAGGCTACATTCCTGCATCTGTGTGCAGTGTCGGTGTGCTGCCCGCATTTACAGACGCATTGAGCATGTCTTATTCTGATCCTCAAAATCGGATCAGAACAGGACATTCTCTGACCCTCACAGATCTCAATTTTCAGATCCATGATTTTCATGGATGTGTGAATGGATCTATAAAACTCTACGAGTCCGTGGACCATCCGATAAAAAATCTGGCAGCACACGGACATTTCACACAAATGTGAGAATGAAGCCTAAGGGATTTTACATTATCACTCCAAGTCACACAGTGCAGATACAGAATAATATTTACATACAGGCACTCACCACTGACGTCTCATCTGATCAGAGTCGGTTTCTGCTGCTTCTTCATCTGGTCAGACCTTCATGTCGACATCTCTCAGCGACGACTCATCTTGTCATGATGATCAGGGCAGCCCTACAAATAACAAGGTCACATATATTGTATATATACATTTGTCTCCCCCACAATGCGTCCCTGACTACAGGGGACTATATATACACTGCTCAAAAAAATATAGGGAACACTTAAACAACAGAATATAACTCCAAGTAAATCAAACTTCTGTGAAATCAAACTGTCCACTTAGGAAGCAACACTGATTGACAATCAATTTCACATGCTGTTGTGCAAATGGAATAGACAATAGATGGAAATTATTGGCAATTATCAAGACACCCTCAATAAAGAAGTGGTTCTGCAGGTGGGGACCACAGACCACATCTCAGTACCAATGCTTTCTGGCTGATGTTTTGGTCACTTTTGAATGTTGGTTGTGCTTTCACACTCGTGGTAGCATGAGACGGAATCTACAACCCACAGAAGTTGCTCAGGTACTGCAGCTCATCCAGGATGGCACATCAATGCGAGTGGTGGCAAGAAGGTTTGCTGTGTCTGTTAGCGTAGTGTCCAGAGGCTGGAGGCGCTACCAGGAGACAGGCCACTACACCAGGAGTCATGGAGGGGGCCATAGGAGGGCAACAACCCAGCAGCAGGATCGCTACCTCCGCCTTTGTGCAAGGAGGAACAGGAGGAGCACTGCCAGAGCCCTGCAAAATGAGCTCCAGCAGGCCACAAATGTGCATGTGTCTGCACAAATGGTTAGAAACTCCATGAGGGTGGTATGAGGGCCCGACATCCACAGATGGGGGTTGTGCTCATAGCCCAACACCGTGCAAGATGCTTGGCATTTGCCACAGAACACCAGGATTGGCAAAGTCGCCACTGGCGACCTGTGCTCTTCACAGATAAAAGCAGGTTCACACTGAGCACATGTGACAGACATGACAGAGTCTGCAGACACCGTGGAGAGCGATCTGCTGCCTGCAACATCCTTCAGCATGACCGGTTTGGCAGTGGATCAGTAATGGTGTGGGGTGGCATTTCTTTGGAGGGCCACACAGCCCTCCATGTGCTCGCCAGAGGTAGCCTGACTGTCATTAGGTACCGAGATGAGATCCTCAGACCCCTTGTGAGACCATATGCTGGTGCGGTTAGCCCTGGGTTCCTCCTAATGCAGGACAATGCCAGACCTCATGTGGCTGGAGTGTGTCAGCAGTTCCTGCAAGATGAAGGCATTGAAGCTATGGACTGGCCTTCCCGTTCCCCAGACCTGAATCCGATTGAGCACATCTGGGACATCATGTCTCACTCCATTCACCAACGTCACGTTGCACCACAGACTGTCCAGGAGTTGGCGGATACTTTAGTCCAGGTCTGGGAGGAGATTCCACAGGAGACCATCCGCAACCTCATCAGGAGCATGCCAGGGCATTGTAGGGAGATCACACAGGCACATGGAGGCCACACACAATACTGAGCCTCATTTGACTTGTTTTAAGGACATTACATGAAAGTTGGATTAGCCTGTAGTGTGTTTTTCCACTTTAATTTTGGGGGTGACTCCAAATCCAGGCCGGCATTGGTTAATAAATTTGATTTCCATTGATGATTTTTGTGTGATTTTGTTGTTAGCACATTCAACTTTGTACAGAACAAAGTATTCAATGAGAATATTTCATTCATTCAGATCTAGGATGAGTTATTTGAGTGTTCCCTTTATTTTTTTGAGCAGTATATATATATATATATATATATATATATATATATATATATATATATATACTATTAGCTATTTAGTAATAAAATATAAAGTGATAAGCAGCATTGTGCCCCCCATTAACTATAATCTCCATCGGCCAATAGTATAAATTATTCAGTCTCTGTGACTCTCCCCAATTAACTGTAAGGCTATGTGCACACGGAAAATATACAAGGCTTTACAGTACTAGCAAAGTGAAACCCCCATCATTGCTCGCTCCCAGCACCCCCATCATTGCTCTCTCCCAGCAAACCCCCATTATTGCTCTCGCCAGCCCCATAATTGCTCTCCCCATCCCCACCATCCTCATCATTGCTTTCCTCATCCCCACCATTCTCATCATTGCTCTCCCTATCCTCATCATTGCTCTCCCCATCCCCATCATTGCTCTCCCCATCCCCACCATCCTCATCATTGCTCTCCCCATCCCCATCATTGCTCTCCCCATTCTCATCATTGCTCCCCCCATCCTCACCATGCTCATCATTTCTCTTCCCATCCCCATCATTGCTCTCCCCATCTCCACCATCCCCATCATTGCTCTCCCCATCCCCACCATCCCCATCATTGCTCTCCCCATCCCCACCATCTCCATCATTGCTCTCCCCAACCTCCTCCCATTCTCCTGTTCTTCTCCCCAGTGTATCAGTAAAAAAAAAAAAAAAAAACAACTTAACTCTCAGCCCGCTCCCCTGCAGCATCCTCGTTGCCGGCAATTTTCTCTCTGACCCAGGTGCACGCTGCATTATGACGTCATCAAGCCGCGCGAGCTTGTGTCAAGGAGGAAGCGCCGGGCAGGAAGCAGAGGACAGATCCCTCCAGCTCCGCTGCCATTTTCTCCTGTCAGCAGCGGAGCTGGAGGGATCACTTCCTGCCCGCTGCACATGAGAGGGCAATCTGACCATGGGCACCCCGAGCCTTGGGCTCTGAGAAGCAGGCCAGATCACCCTCAATAGTAGCCGCCCGGCAAGGAACCCTCTGACCCTCCGGGCCCCGGGGCAGTTGCACCGGCTTCACCGCCCCTGTCCTGATGACAGGTTTGCATTAAAAAGTATTTGGTGAGTTTTTTATATGGATTTTGAAGCAGAATCTGCTCCAAAATCTTTATCAAAAACTCCATGTGAAAGTAACCTTCAAAGTGTATAAATACCGAAGAATGCTGCAGAATCTGATAAAATCATGACGTTATTGTAATTCTATTATGATTAGTATATTTAGAGAAGAGCAAACGTGTTCAGTAAACGTTCGCCAATCTCAAAGTCGGCACGAACATTGCACATTTGGATTCGGATTCGGATTCCCAAGCATTTTGCTCAAAATCGGCAAAATTCGGCAGAGCCCGAACCTTGACATCCCTGTAATGCTGTGACAGAGCGAAAACAGAGGCTCTGATCTGTGGTAACATTGTTATCTGTCAGATATCACTGTGATACTGCAGCTGTGACTGTGATCCGCAGTAAAAAGCTTATGCGGGTCACAGGCGTCGGCTGATGAGACTACTACCCCATCAGCCGGCACCTGCTGTCCCTGTAAACAGCGAGCACAGGCACCGTTGATGGGAGGAGTAGTCTCTCATCAGCCGGTGCCTGTGCTCCGAGTAAAAAAAAGTTAAAATTAATAAATATTCAAATAAAAATAACAAATACATTATACTCATCTACACCTAATCGCCAATGCCCTTGTCCCCTGTAAAAAATAAAAATAAAAAAACAGCATAATACTCACCTTAACGCCTATTACCCGATGCCCATGTCACCTGTAATAAAGAAAAAATAATAAACCACTATATTCCTCACTTATCCACCATAATTCCGGTAATCCAAAGTGTCCCACGGTGATCTCACTGATAAAACAGTCACATCTGGAGATTTAAAATAGAAAAACACACTTTTACCTTCTATTTAAAAATAAGAAATACAGTTATACTCACCTTCTGTAAAAATCAAAAATAATAAACAGCCATATCCCTCACCTGTCCGACGTGTTGAAATAATCCACAGTGTTCCACGCAGATCTCACTTGTAGAACAGTCACATCAGCAGATGTGACTTCTCAACATGACAGCTGGCTACACACTGACATAAGAGCGTAATTGCTCCTGTGTCATTGTATAGCACTGAGCTGCCATGAGAGGGGTCACTTGAGTTCATCAGCTGATGAGCTCCGGTGATCTCACTTATGGCACCACTGCTGCATGACAATTTTCTCACACAGTGGTGGTGCCGTAAGTGAGATCACAGGAGTTCATCTGATTGATTGTTGATGGGAGGAGTAGTATCTCATCAGCCGGCGCCTGTGCTCCAAGTAAAAAAAAAAGTTAAAATTAATAACTGATGATGAACTCAAGTGACCTCTCTCATGGCAGCTCAGCCCTATACACTGCAGGGGCGATCACGCTCCTGTCAGTGTATCCCTGGCGGCCAGATAGAGCAGTCACATCGGGAGATGGTCTATAAGTGAGATCGCAGTGGGACACTCTGGATTATGGCGGATAGGTGAGGAATATGGTGGTTTATTATTTTTTCTTTATTACAGGTGACATGGGCATTGGGGATTAGGTGTCACGGTGAGTATTATGGTGTTATTTATTTTACATTTTTTTACAGGAGACAAGAGTATCAGCGATTAGATGTAGGTGAGTATAATATGTTTTTTATTTGAATATTTATTCATTAATTTTAACTTCTTTCTTTTTAACTTTGAGCAGTGGCGCCGGCTGATGAGAGGCTACTCCTCTCATCAGCAGTGTCTGCGCTCATAGTCTACAGTGACATCAGCCAATGCCTGTGACCCTGAAGCTTTTTACTGTGGGTCACAGCTGCGGGATGACGCTGACATCTGACAATGTTACCGCCGATCAAAGCCCCTGTTTCCAGCGCAGTCATGCATATGACAGCATGGGAAACCACTGATGTTTCGGGCCCCATTGGGTTCGGGTGCCCGAACACTAACCATTTTTTGATGTTCGGGTAAAGTCGACGAACCTGAACATCGAAAAGGTTCCCTTATCTCTAATCATATTCACTACATTGTTAATCACGAACAGCATGCAGATTGTAAACTGATGCCACCTGTGTGCTTTCTGTGATTTTTACAGACCCACAGACTTATATGGGTAATTTAGATTGCAGATAAAAATCGGACATGCAAACAAACATGTACGTGTGAACAGCTCCATAGATCATAATGGGTACGTTTTATATCCGTGAAAAACACATATACATGAAAAACGGACGTCTGAATGAGGCCTTAATTGGATTATTACACAGCCAGTTTTATAACCTGTTGAATGCTGGAGCAGTTTACTTTGCTCTACAACCGCGCTTCTCTGCACTCCCATGCATCTGGATTACTATGCATGTTGAGCTGGATATGTACATTCGTCACTTAAAATTTCTATACATCAAATATCGTAAAATGATTTTTCTTAAATCCATTCAGTTACGCATAGCAGATTACTCTGTGTAGAAGGTAATTGGATAAATACTATGTGAGAAACTGTTTAATATGTCTAATTACATCGAACCATATGGAGATATAGGTCATGCGTATGCAACAGTTTGCATATTATTTGGATTTTGTGCAGTTAGTCGTGGAAACTGGTGAGCTAGTTTCCAATCTTAACTGATGATTTGAACAAAGTGAATCAGAGATACCATTACCATGCAGAAAGAGGCACAGGCGCTCATTAGTCCTTATGAATACTAAAATATTGTGGAGGCTGGTTCAGTGAGGCCTGACCTTTCCTTATGTACTACCTCTACAACTTCGCACCGTGAACTTCATCGTTTGATGATTTGGTTAATTGGAAATCTGATTTTTTTCAATGATATCAAACACGGAGACAGGCCGACAGTAAATGTCACTGCAAATTGTGAGCTACATTAGCTCGCTGGTCATGCTTAATTTTTCGACCAATGTTCAACATGTAAAACAATTGTTTTGCTTTTTCTTGTTTGCTTCGTTAACTAGATAGTAATGTTAATTCACAGAGAATCACACACACCCAGTATGTGCCCTTTAGCCCAACATTAGCAGCTTAATTGTTATGGGAAGCTTATTAAAAAACAAAGTATATATACCTAACTAAATAAAGCAAAATTGAAGCGAGCAGCCATCAATCAGGTAACACCGGGGCATTAAAATGAGTCGTCAACATTGTTGTTTTGTTTCTGAAAATGTTACAGGTAATATTGCTACAGAAAATCAAATAGGATTGTTCAATCAGCTACAGGTCTCATTAGCTATAGGGGCTCAAAAGTTTTTGACAGGATTGATGGCGGCATAATACTTGCTGCTGAAGATGAGCGGATCTTTTCAAATTCTAATTTGCTGGCTTTGCTGAATTTTCCCAAAAGATTTGTTTTGCGGCAAATAAATTTGTGTCAATCTCAATACTGAAAAACTTGTAATTGCTTGGAAAATATACATGGAGGCGACGAGAGAGAGAAAGAACTTCACTGACCATAAGAATTTACACTCTATAGGAGAGAAAGAGAGAGAGGACCCCAATGACTATACATGTCATGGCCAAAAGTGTTGGCACTCTTGAGATTGTTGCAGAAAATGATTATTTCTCCCCAAAAATTATTGCAATTACACATGTTTTGTTATACAAATGTTTATTTCCTTTGTGTGTATTGGTACAACACAAAAAAGCAGAGAAAAAAGGTAAATTAGGCATAATTTCACGCAAACATCTAAAATGGACTGGTCAAAATTCTTGGCACCCCCAACTTAATATTTGGTTGCACACCCTTTGGAATAAATAATGACAATCAATTGCTTCCTATAACCATCAACAAGCTTCTTACACCTCTCAACTGGAATTTTGGACCACTCTTCTATTGCAAACCGCTCCAGGATTCTCATATCTGAAAGGTGCCTTCTCCCAACAGCAATTTTAAGATCTCTCCACAGGTGTTCAATGGGGTTTAGATCAGGACTCATTGCTGTCCACTTCAGAACTCTTCAGCCAGGGGCGCACATTGAAATTATGGGGCTCCATAGTGAAAGTTCTAATTGCCCCCCCCCAAAAAAAGCCTTAATATTTGGCAGGGTCACAGAAGAGCATACCTCACAACTTTGCAGCCATTACAAAGTCATAGTCCTCCATACAGTATTATGGGCATCACATAGTCCTCCATACAGTATAATGGGCCCCATATGAAGATCCATACAGTATAATGGGCACCACATAGTGTTCTATATAGTATTATGGGCACCACATAGTACTCCATACAGTATTATGGGCACCACATAGTCCTCCATACAGTAGTATGGGCACCACATAGTCTTCCATACAGTATTATGGGCACCGCAAAGTCCTCCATACAGTATAATAGGCCCTATATAGTGCTCTGTACAGTATAATGGGCTCCATATAGTATAATGGGCCCCATATAGTGCTCCATACATAAAAAATAAATAAACAAATACTCACCTCTCCCCATTCCCGCTGCTCCGGTCTCTTCAGTCTCTGGTCTTCTGATCCTCTGCACTGCTTTGCACAGAGGGTGAGCTGTAGTGATGTCATCGCGCTCTCTATGCTGAGAACTTACACTCTACAGGTGAGAGAAAGGACTCTGCTATCCATAAGTGCTTACCTTCTACAGGAGAGGAAGAGAGCCATGTTGACCATAAAAGCTTTCACTCTACAAGAGAGAGAGGACCCTGCTGACCCTAAGAGCTTACACTCTATAGAATAAAGAGAGACAGGACCCTGCTGATCATAAAAACTTACACACTACAGACAATAGAATGAGAGAGGACCCTGCTGACCGTAAGAACTCGCACACTACAGGAGAGAGGGAGGACCCCACTGACCATAAAGGCTTACACTTTCCAGAAGAGAGAACCCCACTGATTAAAAGATTTTACACTCTACAGATGAGAGAGAATAAGAGGACCTCACTGACCATAAGAGTTCACACTGTACCGGAGAGAGAGAGGACCTCACTGACCATTAGAGCCTACACTTTACACGTGAGAGAGGGCCCTGCTAATCAAAAGATTTTACATTCTACATGAGAGAGAGTGACGCGCCCCCTGGGCCGTGGGGTACTCTGTAGCCGGGACGGTCGGTTCTATTTGGGGTAGTCACGGCGGCAGTGACCCGGTCCGTGGCCCAGGGCGGTCAATCAATGAAAAGTCAATTGGGGAATAAAGAAAAGGGGAAATAAATTTTTGGGAAATAAAGTTTGTGACGCAGCAATAAATCAAGGACACAGTGGGGAGCAGTCTTCGGGTTTTACTCACAGTTCTTAAGCAGTTCCAGGTTACCGCTGCAGCTGGTGATAGCCGCCCACATCGCCCTGGATCCTTCGGAGAAGTGATCCAGCCAACTCTCAGACAACTTGGGTGCACTTGAACAGGACCCTTTCTATGTACCTCTCCAGGTCGTCTCCCTGTGCTGGCTCTCTCCTTCCTGACCGTCGCCTCACACACAATGTCCCGAGCCAGTGGCCACGGGCCTTGTTGGGCGACGTCCTGTCTGTCCCCTTTCTCCTATAAGGCCACCTTTTCAGCGAATGTGTGTGGATTTTGGCTACGGCACGTGAAGATATCGCAACCTCCAGTTTGCTAGCTCAGTCTTGCAGTCCTCCACTAGTCTGGGGCCAGTCCCCTTCTGCGGCCTGATCCCTTCACGGTCAGCGTGAACTCAGGCGCACGGGTGGCCTCCACACTCTCCGTGCCCCTAGGATCCCTTCTATCTCTGGAGCCTTCCTCATTGCTCTGGTCTTCTCTCCTCACTCTCCTACTGGGTCTCTCTGACTGGGCCCTACTCCTCACTCCCTGAACTCCTGCTCCTAACACAGGATCAGGAGTGGCCATCAGACAGAACTGAACTCCACTCAACTCCTTCTAGATATTTCTACCCTTGCTTTTATACTTCTCCTTCAGTGCTCCCCTAAACTACTTCCTCTACCCACCTCCTCTACTAAGTTCCACCCTCCAAACAGGGACCGGGTCTGTGCTCTCCCTCAGGAGCTATCTGGACCCTCCCTCAGGAATGGTGTAGTGTTGGATGTGAGTGTGTGGGTCCCGGGTAGTGCTCCCTCCTTACCTGAGAGTGGGGTACCATACCTCTGCGTGAGATGCAGTACCTCTGTGGCAAATGGACCGGCAGGGTCGCCACAAGAGCATGAGACAAACCCACTGGCCATAAGAGCTTACACACTACAGAAGAGAGAGAGAGGACTTTGCTGACTAGAAGAGCTACAGTCTACTAGAGAGAGAGAAAGTGAGAGAGTGAGAGACAGAGACTCCACTGACCATAAGAGCTTCTACTCTAGAGGAGAGGGAGAGAACCCAGCTAACCATACGAGCTCATAACTTACAGAAGAGAAAAACTTAGGGTATGTGCACGTTAAGAATTTGTAGCATACAGCTTGTAAAATATATCGCAATAGCATTGCAATATTTTATCATTTAACTGATCTCCTATGAAGCCCAGTCAGTCGAAAGATAGAGATCTTCAGCAAAGCAACCACATCGGCACTCTGCAATTGTTCCCCTACTGAATCAAACCAGTTTAATAGGTTGTCCGACCATACGCTACAAGTCTGGAGTAACTCTATGCAGAGTTACTGCAGAGTTGTGAATCCTCACATTGTGGGGATTCACCTTGGTGGGAGTCGGGAGAGGTGGGCATGTGACTGCACATATGCGATTTGCATACTTCCAGTGCACATTCTGACTACACTGTATCCGGTCTCGCTCAATACACTTGTATTGAGCAAGGCCGCACCCATTTAGACAGCACATGGCCGCATTTATGCAAATCACATACTTGAAATGATGGAACCGGAGAATCTCACAGAGTGCAGTGCGAGTGATGTGAGGATCCACAGGTCTGAAGTCACGTAGTGTGACTGCAGACTTGTAGCCTAAGGCTGGACAACCCTTTTAAATGTCATAGACTGAGGGGTTAAAAAGCAGTGATCGGGATTAACTTTGATCGTTACTGTCAGAAGAATGTATTATAATATATATTATATACTGTATATGTATGAAGCAGGCAAAGCTAATGATTTAGCTTTAAACATCAGCACCTGACATGTTCAATACCAAACACAACCCATGGACTCATGTGACATGGTTTCTGAACCACAGCAGCCATATATTTAAAATCATGTGTGGCGCCCCTGAGGGTTCGACCGCCACAGGAATGCTGCACTTCTTTAATGGAGTGTGGAGTTCCTCCTCTGAGGTAAGGCCGGTGTGATGGTAGTGACCTAACCTTTTGCATCCAACACCACATTTCCACCAGAGGGAGCTAGTATGCACTAGGTGCTGCTCCCCTGGTTACAGGGAGACTGGGGAGCACAAAGTGGTAGGAACCAGTTAGTGGGTGTGAGTGGAGGAACAGTTAGTTGTGACACTTCTAATTTCATATTTAATAGAATGCCATCTTTGATCTTCGTGGGTCTGTTCTCTGGTCTCTGACAGTGTGTCTGTCAAGTGGTCGTCTTTTTGGTTGCTGTAAAACTACTGTGTGTAATGTGACTTCCCTCCGGGAGCGCAGATCCTGTGTGGGCCTGCACCGGTATGGGACAGAGCCCTCGTACCCCGATCTATGGGACAAGAGGAAGGTTGCAGACAAGGAATATCTCAACCCGGCTAAGGACCAGGATCAAGAAGGCCCGGGAGCTTTAGAGTGTGGCTCCCTAGCAAATGGGTCCCAGGGAGGATGCAGACGGAGCGGAGTACGCCACCTGTCCTCGCCTACCTGATCTATTCAGAGGGATTCCGGCTGCAAGAGGGGTACCGGCCCCCGACACCCGACCTCGTACTCTATGTCCAGGACTGGAAAGCCCGGTTAGGCCCTGAGGATCCCACCGGGCTTGGGATGGAGAGGAATTGCCACCCGAGCCATACACCTGAGAGGAGCTCAGAGGGAGACCCGGCCTATCTACACACGCACAGACGGGAAGAGGTAAAGTCTGTAGTGCAGGAACACTCTGGTGTAGGGACACTACCGAACACTGGACTTCCTCGGAGGTAGTCGGACCCCCGTCCCTGGTGGCTGCAGGACTCCGCGAGGAGCAGGGAGAAGCCTTGCGCTGCTTATGAGAACTGTGAGTAAAGCCTTGGAAATTCATCCCTATGGCCTCCGGACTGTTCATTACGTGCCATACCACGCGACGCGGTGCCCGCACTCCCCGCGCTACTACTACTACCCCCTTCATCCTGCCTTGCCTGCCCTGAGGCCGCGCTCCGCCTGTGGGGAGAAGCGAGAACTTTAGCCGCCATGACATCGGGCCTCAGCGGACTGTAGCGGCGCTGGTGGCGCATCACCAGACACTACAGGTGGCGTAGTCGACAATTACCACTCAACCCGGAAAGCCCTAACATCCTTTTCAATGTGAAGGCCCTGGGCACGGAACGGGTCCAGGCCACGACTGCATCCCTGTTCTTCTACATCTAACGCGGCTCCGAGTACCCCATCTTCCCAGGGCAGGGCTTGCGAGCGTCACACATGTACAACCCAATAATGTATTTCTTAGTGTGTGCACAAATATCAGTATTACAAAATGGCTGAACCATGCAATCGAAGCTGTTGTGACAACAGCATGTTACTTGCCCTATATATATAGTATGTATTATTAATAGTGTTGAGCGAGCATGCTCGACACTGCTCGGTACTCGCCCGAGCATCACGCTACTCGGGATGTTCGGCGAGCACGGAGCATTTCCAGTTTACTCGGGCGGGAGCTCGGGTCTCCACCCTGCACGTTTGGCGCTCATTACAGAGCCAATGAACATGCAGGGATTGCCAGCCAGTCACTGTAATGCCACAGCCATGTTGTTTGTGGGCATTACAGTGATTGGCTGGCCGCACAGCGTCACCTCGAGTATTTAAAACCGGGCGCCGCCATCTTGGACACAGTCGCTCCGGATCAGACAGTGTAGGGATAGCGCTGCTGATTTAGGGAGAGATATATCCTGCAAAATAGTTAGTGTAGGGTCTGTAAAGGCTGCCAGATCAAAGAAACAGTCCTTCTCAGGACTAATATCCATCCCAGATATCAGGCAGGCAGGTTGTATAGGAGACGCAGTGGTTATACCAGAAAACGCTGCATTACAGTCTTGTGTGCTCCTGTTGCTGAAATTGCTGGATTTAGCTCCAGGTCTCGGGGGCCAGGAAAAATCCTTTTTTTTTCATCTATATCCTCTTTTTTTTCCCTCCTTAACACTGTACAAATCCCCGTCTTATTAACCTTTTGGTGTCCCCCACCCCCCCAAAAAAAAAAAAGTGTGTCTCTGATTTTTCAGGCACAAATATATCTATTGAAAATAGTCTGGTGTAGGCCAGAGAAATAGAAGTGTGGTTTTGCAGTTCCATGGGCCGTTTGTATCTAAAAAAAACAGTTTGAGTGTGTCGCTCACTGTTCAGCCGCAAACATATATATTTAAAAAAGTCTGGCATACACCTGTAAATTATAACTGTGGTTTTGCTGTTCCACGGTAAAAAATCTCTATTATCCTGTTTTTGGCATTTTTTGCTGTAAAAAAAAAATAATAGTGTCTCCCTGATTTTTCAGACACAAATATATCTGTTGATAATAGTCTGGTGTAGGCCAGAGAGACAGAAGTGTGCTTTTGCTGTTCCACGGTAAAAAATCTCTATTATCCTGCTTTTGGCATTTTTTGCCATAAAAAATAAATAGTGTCTCCTGATTGTTCAGACCCAAATATATCTGTTGAAAATAGTCTGGTGTAGGCCCGAGAAATACAAGTGTGGTTTTGCAGTTCCACGGGTCAAATCTCTGTATTATCCTGCTTTTCGCAATTTTTGGCCGTAAAAAATAAATAATAGTGTCTCCTGATTGTTCAGACACAAATATATCTGTTGAAAATAGTCTGATGTAGGCCCGAGAAATACAAGGGTGGTTTTGCAGTTCCACGATTCAAACCTCTGTATTATCCACTTTTGGGCCATTTGTATCTAAAAAACAGTTTGAGTGTGTCGCTCACTGTTCAGCCGCAAATATATATAAATTTTAAAAAGTCTGGCATACACCAGTAAATTATAACTGTGGTTTTGCTATTCCACGGTAAAAAATCTCTATTATCCTGCTTTTGGCATTTTTTGCCGTAAAAAATATATAGTGTCTCCTGATTGTTCAGACACAAATATATCTGTTGAAAATAGTCTGGTGTAGGCCCGAGAAATACAAGTGTGGTTTTGCAGTTCCACGGTTCAAACCTCTGTATTATCCACTTTTGGGCCATTTGTATCTAAAAAAAACAGTTTGAGTGTGTCGCTCACTGTTCAAATATATATATTTAAAAAAGTCTGGTATACATGCACCAGTAAATTATAACTGTGGTTTTGCCGTTCCACGGTAAGAAATCTCTATTATTCAGCTTTTGGTATTTTTTCCGGAAAGAAAAACAGTAATATTTTCTCCCTGATTATTCAGATTGTTTAAAAAAGTCGGGTGTAGGCCAGAGAAATAGAACTGTGTTTTTCCTCTTCCACAGTTCTAATCTACTTTTTATTACCCTTTTTCCATTGATAGTGCGAGTGTAAGCTATTTTACTTCCTTTACAATGGGCAAGGCGCGTGGCAAGGGACGTGGAAGTGGACGTTCTGGTGATGGTGCGTGCAGAGGACGGGGCCGTGGCCAAGGTGAAAATGTGCCACAACCAACAGCCACATCTTCTCGCTCCCACTTCTTGACCGAATTACTACGGAAGCACAGAATAACACCAGTATTGCGAACTGATCAGTGTGAACAGGTTATTAATTGGATAACAGATAATAATTCCAGTTACCTGGGCACCATCACCTCCGACCTGTCTTCCACACGGTCGACTCTTAGTAGCCGTGAGTCTCGACCGCATACTCCTCCTCACCCTGATGCTTCTTCCTCCCACCATGCCGAGTGTCGTCAGACAGCAACTGATCCCACACTTGGACACTCTGAAGAGCTGTTCACTGGTCCATTTCCTGATTTGTTCTCCTCGCCTGCTCCGCTTGAAGTGGTGGAAGAGGAGATCCCATGTAGCGATGCCCAAATATTTGAACAGCCACGGCCACAGGAAGTCGACGCTGGCAATTTGTCACAAGAGGTGGACGATGACGAGACACAATTGCCAGGAAGTGAGGAGGAGGATCGTGGTGCGCAAGTGGAAGAGGAGGAGGTGGTGGATGATCTAGTAACTGACCCAACGTGGCAGGAGGACATGCAGAGTGAGGCCAGCAGCACACAGGGGGAGGGAGGCCGAGTACCACAACAGGCAGGAAGAAGCAGTGTGGTGGCCGCAGACAGAAGGCGGGCAACTGTTCCTCGTAACACCAACACGAGGGACGTTGCCAGTACAACCTGTAGGTCTTCCAGAGTCTGGAATTTTTTTAAAGACTCTGCTGATAACCCCAAAAAGGCCATTTGTACCACCTGCCATGCCAGCATCAGCAGGGGTGACAAAACTACCAGCCTGACCACCACCAGCATGATCCGGCACATGGCAGCAAAGCACCCGACTTTGTGGGGCGAACCCCAGGGTCCACAACCAGTGTCAGCGGGTGTCACCACTGCTTCTTCCACTGTTGTGCGTGCAATAGAACCCCCTGTTGTGTGTGCAAGGCAATCCCCTGTCCATACTGCATGCAAAGATGCCCCCTCCTCTCAGTCTTCATTTGTTATGGCAGTTTCTCAAGAAACAGCATCAACGTCCACGTCCACGTCCCACCGCATCGTTCAATTGTCCATATCCCAGACCTTTGAACAAAAGCAGAAATTCGCAGCTAACGCCCCACAGGCCGCAGTCCTAAATTCGCACATTTCATGACTGCTTGCATTGGAAATGCTGCCTTTTAGGCTGGTGGAGATGGAATCCTTCCGCAACCTTATCGCGGTGGCCGTCCCTCGGTACTCGGTCCCCAGCCGACACTATTTTGCCCGGTGTGCCATCCCCGCACTACACAAGCACGTGTCCCAAAACATCTGCCGTGCCCTCAACAACACAGTTACTGGGAGAGTCCACCTGACAACGGACAAGTGGACAAGTGCTTGTGGCCAGGGACGGTACATCTCCCTGACGGCACACTGGGTAAACATAGTGGAAGCCGGGACCCAGTCGGACCTTGGGACGGAACACACTTGCCATCTTTGAGCCTGTTACAGAAGAAGAAGTTACCCAGCTCCTCGCTTCTTCTCGGCCTACAACCTGCAACAGTGACCCCATTCCTTCACATCTCCTGCAGTCCCTCTCACCGGTGGTCACCACTCACCTGACTAAAATATTTAACCTCTCTCTTTCTTCAGGTATCTTTCCCTCCTCATTTAAACATGCCATCATAACCCCTTTACTTAAAAAGCCATCCCTGGACCAGAACTGCACTGCTAACTACAGACCTGTCTCTAATCTTCCTTTCATCTCTAAACTCCTGGAACGCTTGGTCCACTCCCATCTAATCCGCTATCTCTCAGATAACTCTCTCCTCGACCCTCTACAATCTGGTTTCTGCTCCTTACACTCCACTGAAACTGCCCTCTCTAAAGTCTCTAATGATGTACTAACAGCCAAATCCAAAGGTCACTGCTCCCTGCTGATTCTCCTGGATCTCTCTCAGCATTTGACACTGTGGATCACCAGCTCCTCCTCACTATGCTCCGCTCTATAGGCCTTAAGGAAACCGTTCTCTCCTGGTTCTACTCCTACCTCTCTGACTGCTCCTTCACTGTATCTTTTGCCGGCTCCTCTTCCCCTCCTCATCCCCTTACAATCGGGGTTCTGCAGGGCTCAGTCCTAGGCCCCCTCCTCTAATCTCTATACACTGCCCCTATTGGAAAAAAACAATTAGTAGATTTGGGCTCCAGTATCATCTCTATGCTGACGACACCCAATTATACACTTCTTCCCCTGAAATCACCCCTACCCTAATCCAAAATACCAAGGATTGTTTGTCTGCTGTCTCTAACATCATGTCCTCCCTCTATCTTAAACTGAATCTCTCCAAAACTGAACTTCTTGTGTTTCCCCCCTCTACTAACCTAACTCTACCTAACATCGAAATTACCTTGGAGGGTTCAACCATAACTCCCAAGCAGCACGCCCTCTGCCTTGGAGTCATATTCGACACTAACCTTTCCTTTACTCCCTATATCCGATCACTCACTCACCTGTACCTTAAAAACATCTCCAGAATCCGATCTTTTCTCACTTTTGAAACTGCTAAAACTCTTACTGTCGCTCTTATTCACTCTCGTCTGGACTACTGCAACTCTCTTCTGATCGGTCTCCCTCTTACCAAAATTTCCCCTCTACAATCTGTCCTGAATGCGGCAGCCAGGGTCGTATTTCTGTCCAGCTGCTTCACCGATGCCTCCACCTTGTGCCAGTCATTACACTGGTTACCCATTCGCTACAGGGTCCAATATAAACTCATGGCTCTCACCCACAAAGCTCTCCACAGTTCTGCACCACCTTATATCTCCTCTCTCATTTCAGTCTATCGTCCTGCACGTGCCCTCCATTCCACAAATGACCTAAGACTAACATCCCCCATAATCCGAACCTTGCACCTCCGTCTCCAAGACTTCTCTCGTGCTGCGCCAGTTCTCTGGAATGCTCTACCTCAGACGATCCGATTGATGCCTAGCCCCGATGTCTTCAAGCGCGCTTTAAAAACCCATCTCTTTAAACAAGCCTACCACCTCAAATACCCAGTAAACTAACTTTCCCCTGTTCCCTCCTAAATACTATTCAGAATCTTCTCCCTATTGTTCATCTGTCTCTACACCATCCATGCACACGATAACTGCACTCGGTAATTGAGTATTGCACTTGAACATACAGGCTGATGACCGGATCATACAGCTTTATATGATAATCCATCTTGACAAACTTTGAGGAGTCCACCCAGATGGTGAGTGGCGATGACGCCATCATTAGCATCAGCATTCCACTTGTCTGTCTTTTGCAACGCTCTCTGCAGAGAATTAAAGAGGAGGCATTGCAGCCAGAGTATGATGAGATGGATCAAGAAGCCGTAGCGGTCGATTACACACAGCCCAGACTCATCTCATCCCAACGTGCATTGGGGGACAATGAGAGAGAGGAGGAGGAGGAGGAAGAACAGGAGCTTTTATCATGAGCTGTAGACGGCAGTACCTGTTCAACTGTCATACCGTCGCTTCAGCGTGGGTGGCCTGAGGACAGAGGGGAGGAGGAGGAGGAGGAGGAGAAGGAGAGCATGGACAGTCGTCATCTTGGTGAGGACATGGAAGTCTTGCCCATTACCAGTCTGGAACGCATGGCTGACTTTAGGTTACGCTGCCTTAACCGTGACCCTCGCTTTGTCAAAATGTTGGGTGACAGTCATTACTGGTTGGTGACACTTTTAGACCCCCGCAACAAGGAGAACTTTCACTCTCTTATTCCTGAGGTGGAGAGTTCTACAAAAATGGGGCAGTACCAGAAGGCCCTTGCTGCAGAACTGTTAAAAAAGTTCCCATCTGAACACGCTAGCGGCAGAGGTCACAGTTCGTTGACCAACCAAGGCGTACAAGCGAGAGAGAGGCAACTCCAATCCAGCAGAGGCAGGGGAACACTGTCAACGTTCTGGGATAGTTTTCTGAGACCCGCCCAGCTTACAGGCCCTGAGGTGCGGGGTACTCTCACAAGGAGTGGAAAGTTTCAAAAGATGGTGAGGGAGTACCTTGCCGTCCGTACCAGCGTCCTCCTTGATTCCTCTGTGCCTTTTAATTATTGGGTATCCAAGCTGGACACTTGGAATGAACTCGCTCTGTACGCCTTGGAGGTCCTGGCCTGCCCTGCCACTAGCGTGTTATCGGAGCGTGATTTTAGTGCCGCTGGGGGAATTATAACTGATAAGGGCACTCGCCTGTCAACTGACAATGCTGACAAGCTGACCCTTATCAAAATGAACAAGGGCTGGATTGGGCCAGACTTCTCATCACCACCAAATGACAGCAGAGTAACATAAAGTCAAATCCACTGTGTTTTTTCGGGAGGTGTATTCACATACACCGCTTCACACCCACACATGGGTATATGCTTCCTCATTTCGGCTGTTTTATGTTCTTCTCCTTATCATCAGCCTCCACCACCATTATATCACGAGGGTGATCGTGGTCCGTGTTGCCATTATTGAAAGTTCCTCCGTCCTTATTTTTGTCAGCTTTTGCTTGGAAGGCATAAGCAAAGACTGTGGGAGACCCACTCCCCAATAATGGGAATAATATTTGTAATATGCTATACTGTATGGCTCTTGTAAGGGGCATTGCAAGTTCCTCCGTCCTAATTTTTGGCAGCTTTTGCTTGGAAGACATATGCAAATACTATGGGAGACCCACTCCGCAATCATGGGAATAATGTTTGTAATATGCTGTACTGCATGGCTCTTGTAAGGGGCATTGCAATTTCCTCCGTCCTAATTTTTGGCAGCTTTTGCTTGGAAGGCATAAGCAAATACTATGGGAGACACACTCTCCAATAATGGGAATAATGTTTTTAAGATGCTGTACTGTATGGCTCTTGTAAGGGACATTAAAAGAGTCTTGTTAAGCTACTGCGACCTCCACCACTTTTCCGAGGGGCATTAAAACCATCTTGTTAAGCTACTGTGACCTCCACCACTTTTCCGAGGGGCATTAAAAGCGTCTTGTTAAGCTACTGAGACTTCCACGTCTCTTCTGAGGGGCATTAAAACCGTCTTGTTAAGCTACTGTGACCTCCACGTCTCTTAAAAGGGGCATTAAAAGCGTCTTCTTAAGCCACTCTGAACTCCACAGCTCTTCCAATGGGCATTGAAATGTTGTTTTTAATTACCTCTAACCTCCACGACTCTTCCAACGAGCATTGCATTTCCTCCTAATTTTAGTCAGCTTTTGCTTTTCAATGAAAAGGCGAAAACTAAGGGAGACCCACTCCCCAATAATGGGCAGAAGGTTTTTAGTACGCTGTAATCCACGTCTGTTTCAAGGGGCATTGCAGTTCCTCATAATTTTTAGAAAGCCTTCCATTCACTGCTTAGGCCAACAGTGTGCAGGAGACCCAGTTGCTATAAATGGAAAAAAACAGTTTATTTAAGGCCCTCTGACCTCCATGTCATTTCCAAGGGGCATTGGAGTGCCTCAAAATTTTTGGTAGGCATTGCACTCACTGTATGCCCTATAACTGTGTTGCCGAACCGCTCATTTTGTTGTAGAAACATATCCTACAAGACATACAGTATGTGGTTGACTGGCCTGATATTGATGTGAATGGTCCCTGTTCCTCCTGCTTTTTCTCCTTTCCCACTAACTCATCCATCATTTATCACCTGAAGCTTTGTTTTAACGGGAGTCATAGAACTGGGATAGTAGCAGGAAAACATCCAGCAATCCTTGGAGGAGGTAGGATATGCGCCAAAACGCTGACCACCTCAGGCCTAGCCGCTACTACATACATGCGTTTGCATTCCAAGAAAACAAAGCAGATGCTAACTTCTATCATCATCATCATCATGGTCCTCACCTTGGCACTGTCAACTCCCCTGATGGAGAAGCCAGGGCCCAGCGGAGGAGTCTGGTTCTCTGGTGGGCTCGTCCAATGCTGCCCTAAAGCAGGCCGGGCTGAGAAAACTGTGTGGGGGGATGTTCCAAGGAGAAGTAGGGGTGGCTGGGGACCGTTTATGGACACCCGGCTGCCCCCAGGCGGCTGGGAACCGTGTGTGGACACCCGGCCGCGGGGCGGCTGGGGACCGAGTATGGACACCTGGCCGCCAACGCAGCCATGACGTGGTGGCCAGATTCCGCCTCCACATGCCGAAAAGGCCCAATTTCAAGTGCAAGCAAGCAGTATGGTATTCTTGTCCCAGGGCAGTGTTCAATTGTACCTCCCCCATTCCTTGCAATGCAAGCGCAAATATGCAGCCTGGGGGTGGGTGGGTGGTTGGCTGCATATTTGCGTTTGCATTGCAAGGATTGGGGGAGGTACAATTGAACACTGCCCTGGGACAAGAACTTGCACGGGGATAGTTGCAAGTCTACATCTTCTGATGCGGCAAGGATGACTTCTGATGGGCACACTTTTAGGCAGTGACCTGGGTTTCAGAGATGCTTCCAGGGGTCTTCCCCAGGCTGTTCCCATGTCTTTTCAGCACTGTATGCATGTGTCACACAGCACATGGCCAGATAAGGTTGTAAAATGTTAAAATGACATTTCCCGGTGAATGCATTTGTCACGGTTGAAAGCAATACAAAAGTGCAAAAACGCATAAAAAATGCTACTTGTGAACATAGCCCAAGGTGTGGGGGAGTATTTTTTGGGGGGGTTATTTATTTTACCTTATACACAAGTCTTTACCCTGGAAAGGAACTACCTTAACATATTTCACAGGAAAGCAGTTTCAGTTTAGTTTTTGAACGTTTTATTGTGAGCCCTTAAAAGTGGCTTAATACCTCTGACCACGTTGTTGACAGCAGTGACCTGGGGGTCAGAAATGCTTCCAGGGGCAATCCCCATGCTGTCCCCAAGTCATTTGAGCACTGTCACTATCGTTTTGGGCACTTGTTAGGCTTTTAAATAGTGTTGAGCCACCCCCGTAGTGTTCGAGTTCGGTTCGGTTCGTCGAACACCCATGTGTTCGCCAAACTGTTCGTCTAACTGTTCGTCGAACACCTTCGAACACTGTTAAAACCAATGGAGGCAAACAAAAACACATAGAAACACAAATAAAACACCTTCAAAGGTGTCCAAAAGCTGACAAACGGCTCAGAAGACATAACTAACACATGGAAAAGTGACAAGTACATATAGTCACGCGAAAAGAAAAGAGGTGGAGGAGTAAAAGAAGGGGGAGACACAGATATAGGCATGTCATGCCCTTCTAAAATCCAAAAAGTGAGAAGCCGACACGGCCAGTCCTTTCCTGCCCGTGCCACCTCCATGTCGCCGGGTTTGTGCCAGAGCCGCGGTGGACCCTGACGGCCAGCCCCCCTCTCCCAATACTGGTGCCTGTCCGCTGGTGGGTCGAGCGAGCCCCCCTGTGGTGGAGGCAGCTCTAAGCTTTTTAATTTAAATTGTCTCTCTAATTTGAATGAATACACTTTAAATCCTTTTACAAGTATCTATTGGAGGGCAAGTCTCATGCCAGCAGCCGCGTAATTCCAGCTCCAGTAGCGTCCACTAAAGCTGCTGCAGTTAAAAAGCTTTTATAAGGATCGAGCTCGGCTGTCCACCGCAAGGCATCCTACCGCCAGTCCCAGTCCCTATGCCTTGGGGTGCCTCCTGATGCTCTTCACTGAGTATCCCGTGGTCCCGAAGCATTTCCTTTGAAAAAATTAAGTGTCCAAACTACAGGTGGTATAGCTTGTTTAACAGCCGGGATAATCCGCTGACTAGCAGACACTGCTACTAGGCACAAAGTATTTCCTGGGCTAGATGCAGTTAAAAATGTGTAATTAGATACTCACGTTGGATGCTGAGAAAGCATTCCATAGAGTCTCCTGGCACGCCATATATTATTCTCTTAAAAAGCTTGGGGTAGGGGTCTAGGGGACCCTTTTATAGCCAAAATCACGGCCCTGTATCGCAATACGTCACCTAGGCTGAAGATAAATGGAACTGTAGCACCCTGAGGGCTCGGTTGCTACAGAGGTATTGCACCTCACCCAGAGGTGTGATATCTCACTCTCAGGTAAGGATGGAGTGTGGATCAGGACCCGACATCTGCATGCATTACACCACATTGCCGTGGGGCAGGGCGACCAATATGCCCCTGAGATGGGCACGACAGTCCCTGTCCCTGGCTGGAGTGGGGGGAGGGAACACTGAGGAAGGGGAACCCTGTAATGCAGGAGCAGGGAGGAAGCAGTTCCTGGGTGCATTGATAAGGGAGTATAAAAGGTGGGCACCATCTTAGTTCAGTGCAGAGAAGTCTGCGCAGAAGTGACAGGGAGCAGGGGCTAGTAACAGAGGCCCAGGCCTGGAAGAGGGAGAAGGTAGGAAGAGGAGCGGAGAAGGCTCCAGGAACGAGGAACGAAGGGATCCCAGGGGTGCGGACGGGCGAGTCGCCACCGCACGCCCGAATCCACCTGCGTGGAGGGGTCAGGCCAAAGGGGGAGACCGGTCCACAAAACTAGTGGAGGCGGGAAACGACCCTCAGCTAGAAACCGGAGGCTGTGACATTTTATGTGGTGCAGCCCCTCGCTACACCCGCTAGGAAGGCACCACATAGGGTCAGGGAAACTGGCGCCAGGTTTACCAAGAGGAGGCCCGAGGCAGCCGGACAGAAGGGTTGGTAAGAAAAGCCAGACAAAGGACACACAAAGGGGGTCCTGTGAAGCGCTCGAAAGTTATCTGGGAGTTGTCTGAGCCCCTCACCTGGTAAGCACATTACTACGTGGGCAGCCGTTACCTGCAGAAGTGGTCTGGATAATAAGAACTGTGAGTAAAGGCCCTGGACTGCATCACTGACTCCGTGTCGTTATTGCTGCTGCCCTGCACCATCACCCCCATCCTCCGCATACACTGCTCTGAGGCTATACTCCTCCCGTGGGGAGTTATGCTACGCTCTGCTGCACCCACAACACCAGCCTCAGCGGTTTGCCCTGCAGCGGCGGTTCACTCTGACCGCAATCCACGGGTGGCGTAGTCGGACGTTTAAACATCAAAACCACATAAATAGTTCCGCCACTGGTTTGACCGCCCTGAGCCACGCAACCGGGTCACCGCCACGGAGACTGCAACCACCAGCATCCACCAAAAAGGGTCCGGCTCCGGGTGTCCCAAGGCCCAGGGGGCGCGTCAGAACATTTTCATCACCTTTCATAATCACCAATGGGACAAGGCAGGGATGTCCTCTGTCCCCTCTCTTATACATCCTAGTGACGGAGCACCTGCTTTCATCAATTCGCCATAACCCCAATATTGGGTGGATTGAGGTGGGAGGCATCGAGTACAAGTGCTCTCTATTTGCTGATGATGTCCTAGTATATATCACTCAATCACATATATCCATCCCTGCTGTTATGGCTTAAATAGATCACTTTGTTACATGGTCAAATTTTAAAATCAATGCAGAGAAGTCTGAGGCCCTCGATGTCTCCCTCCCCAAATCCATACAGGATTCCATCCAGTCCAACTTTCCCTTTGCCTGGCCCTCACAGGGTATCAAATACTTAGGAATTCCTATTCATTGAGACCTCTCCCATCTATGTTATCTTCATTTTGGGTCCTTTATTGAACAACTCCATACAGACCACGGTTGGCAAGTTAGAACTGTAAGATTCACTACGTGAACCACTGGTGTTTTGTGGAAAAGCACATGTACACTGTGTTCCAAATTATTATGCAAAAAGTGTTTAGGAGTGATAAGGGAAGAATTTGTTTGTTTGTCAGTTAAACTCATTGATGGTGATGTGTGTCAGGGCTCTTTATATCACTGTAAGCAATTGCAGACACCTGTGCTAATTAGTTTGGCAGGTGTGTCCAATGAAAGGCAAGACTACTTAAGAAGGCTGTCCCACATTATTAAGCAGCCTACATTTTCTGCCAAAATGGGAATGAAAAAGGATGTGTCGGCTGCTGAGAAGCAACAAATTGTGGAGTGTTTAGGTCAAGGCATGACTACACTCAACATTGTGCGATGATCAGGATGAACTGTCTTGGCAATCAAGAAGTATGTAGCTGATTCACAGTACACACGTGTGCGTGCTGATAAGGGCAAATTGAGGACTCTTTCCTACAGGCAATTACGTCAGGTTAAAAGAGCAGTGGCAAAAAAGCCTTGTCATAGCAGCAGACAAGTTTTTGAAGCTGCTGGTGCCTCCAACGTCCCCCAAACAGCAAGATGCAGGGTCCTTCAGAGGTTTGCAGCTGTGCGTACGCCATCCTGTCGACCTTCTCTATCCACTGCACACAAGCAGAAACGGCTCCAGTGGGCCAAACAATACATGAACACTGATTTCAAAACTGTTTTGTTCACGGATGAGTGCCGTGCAACGCTCGATGGTCCAGATGGATGGAGTGGAGGATGGCTGGTTGATGGACACCCCACGCAAACACGGCTACAGCGCCAACAAGGAGGAGGTGGAGTAATGTTTTGGGCTGGAATCATGGGGAGAGAGATTGTCGGCCCCTTTAGGATCCCTGAAGGGGTAAAGATGAACTCCATAATGTATGTGGAGTTTCTCAAACAGCACATCCTGCCATGTTTCAAGAAGAAGAACCGTGTATTCCACAGCAAGATCATTTTCATGCATGATAATGCACCGTCTCATGCTGCACATAACACATCTGCATCTCTGGCTGATTTGAGCATAAAAGGGGACAAACTTATGGTGTGACCCCCATGCTCCCCTGACCTCTACCCCATTCAGAACCTCTGGAGCATCATCAAAAGGAGTGTCTATGATGGCGGGAGGCAGTTCACATCTAAGCAACAGCTCTGGGAGGGTATTCTGTCCTCATGCAAAACAATTGAAGCAGAAATCATCCAAAACCTGACAAATCCAATGGACAAGAGAGTTCAGAAGCTCCTTTCGAACAAGGGGTCCTATGTGCAAATGTAACATCACCTAGAATAAAGTTTTGAGTTGAAAACTGTTTGATTTCAGTTTCTAATAACCTGCTAATGCTTATAATTTCAAAAATGACCATTTTTTTGGTCTTTATTAAAATGAAAAGGTTGATCGAAGAGTGTGGGGGATCTAAGAGTGTGGCAACCCAGTAGTCAGGATTACTTCGAATTCTGACAATCTGAGGGTCATGTTGCAGGTAGTGCAGCAAGAAGGGACTTATGTGTCTTGCGCATCTCGGAGCCCCAAAATTATTTTCCAGGCTAGGTGCAGCTAAAAATTATTATTAATTTTAAATCTGGTGGAGATTAGTATAGATGGCCTAATAGAATCAGTACTGCACACTGCTACAAAGCCCAAATTATTTTCCAGCCAAGATACAGATAAACATGATTAGTAATTTTAAATCTGGTGGAGCTTAGTATAGATGGCCTAATAGAATCAGTGCTGCACACTGCTACAAAGCTCAAATTATTTTCCAGCCAAGATACAGATAAACATGATTAGCAATTTTAAATCTGGTGGAGCTTAGTATAGATGGCCTAATAGAATCAGTACTGCACACTGCTACAAAGCCCAAATTATTTTCCAGCCAAGATACAGATAAACATGATTAGTCATTTTAAATCTGGTGGAGCTTATTATAGATGGCCTAATAGAATCAGTACTGCACACTGCTACAAAGCCCAAATTATTTTCCAGCCAAGATACAGATAAACATGATTAGTAATTTGAAAGCTTAAAACGGTTGGTGAGGTGATTTTAACCAATCATCAAGCTTTTACTCTCCCCAGGATGACACAGGGGTAGAAAAGTCGTTTCGGATCCATGATTTGTTCATCTTTATGAACGTGAGTCTGTCTACATTATCAGTGGAGAGCCGCGTGCGCTTATCTGTCAGCACACCACCAGCAGCGCTGAACACACGTTCAGACAGAACGCTGGCTGCGGGGCATGACAAGATCTCCAAGGCGTAAGTGGCTAGCTCCAGCCATTTATCCAGATTGGAAGCCCAAAAAGAGCAAGGGTCCAGTGAAACAGTCATGGCTTCAATGTTTACTTGGAGATACTCCTGTACTATCGTCTCTAGGCGCTGACTATGTGTCAGACTTCTTGTCTCCTGTGGCCTTGCAAAGGATGGGCTAAAAAAGTGGTGAAATGATTCCACAAAATTGATGTTACCAGCAGATACTGTGTTTCTGTTACGGTTTGAGTGCTGAACACTCGACGGTCCCACGGTTGGCAAGTTGGAACTGTGAGATTCACTACGTGCATCACTGGTGTTTTGTGGAAAAGCACATGTAAGATTCTGCAACAGTCTCTGCTGATACTCCTGCATGCGTGCATCCCTTTTTATGGCAGGAATAATTTCTGCAAATTTACTTTTGTACCGGGGATCTAACAGTGTGGCAACCCAGTAGTCAGGATTATTTCTAATTCTCACAATTCGAGGGTCATGTTGCAGGTAGTGCAGCAAGAAGGCACTCATGTGTCTTGCGCATCCAGGAGCACCAAGTCCCTGTTGTGTTGGTGGCGAGGTAACAATCATGCTTCCTTCCTCTGTCCTCTCTCCCCAACCTCGCACAACAGAAATGTGATCAAGGTCTCCCTCATCTGATCAGTCTTCCATCAGTTCGTCCTCCACTTCTTCCTGGGCTCCTGCACCTTCCTCACTAGTTTGGCTGCTACCATGCGCCCTGGTAAAATCATCTCCCCCACCCTCACATGCCTGCCGCCTTGGTGCTGCTGACCGTCTGGACCTTGCAGATGTTAGCCCTTCCGCATACAACTCCTCCTCCTCTACTTCCTCCACCTCCTCTTGTGCCACCACCTGACTCCGAATTCTGTTTAACATGTGCTCCAGCATGTAAATCACTGGAATAGTCATGCTGATAATGGCATCGTCAGCACTAAACATCTTCGTCGCCATTTCAAAACTGTGCAGAAGGGTGCATAGGTCCCTGATCTGAGACCACTCCTCCAGCGTGATTTGCCCCACCTCTGGATCTCGTTGGCCCAGGCTATACGTCAGAACGTTTTGCACCAGGGCTTGTCGGTGCTGCCACAGTCGCTGCAACATGTGCAGAGTTGAATTACACCGGGTAGGCACATCGCATTTAAGCCGGTGAAGTGGCAGGCCCAACGACTTCTGTAGAGATGTAAGTCGTTGAGCAGCAGGATGCGAACGGCGGAAGTGAGCACACAGCGACTGTGCCCTCTGCAGAAGGCCATTTAGTCCGGGATAGTGGGCTAAAAATTGCTGGGCAACCAGGTTCAACACGTGAGCCATACAAGGCACGTGTGTGACATTGCCCCGGCTAAGGGCCGCACCCAGGTTTGCAGCATTGTCGCACATGGCCTTCCCTGGTTTCAGGTCCAGTGGAGACAAACATTCATGAAATTGGTTCTCCAGAGCTGACCACAACTCCTCAGCTGTGTGACTCACATTTCCCAGACATTTCAAAGTAAAAACCGCCTGATGACGTTGAGCCCTACTGCCAGCATAGTAAGGAGGTGTGCAGGATCCCTTCTGCGCAGTTAGAAAGCTTGTGGCATGACCAGACAGGCTTTGGGTGCAGGTGGAGGACCGAGAGGAGGTTGAGGAGGGAGAAGCAGTGGAGGAACTTTGAGATAAAGAGGATTGACGCACAACTCGTGGGGACGGCAAGACTTGGACAGCAGCCCCTTGTCCTGCTGTCACCATAGTTACCCAGTGCCCAGTCAGCGACATGTAACGCCCCTGTCCATGCCTACTCGTCCAAGTGTCTGTGGTGAAATGCACCCTGTCACACACAGAGTTTCTCAAAGAAGCGGTGATGTTGTGTGCGACATGCTGGTGGAGCGCAGGCACACCTTTCTTTGAGAAGTAGTGCCGACTGGGCATCTGGTACTGGGGCACTGCGACGGACATAAGGTCTCGAAAATCCTCTGTGTCCACCAGGCGGAAAGGCAGCATTTCTGTAGCCAAGAGCTTGCAGATGGTGAAATTCAACCTCTTAGCTTTCTCATGGCTAGGAGGAAATGGTCTTTTACTTGTCCACATCTGAGGGACCGAGGGCTGGCTGTTGTGCTTAGACGGGGTTGATAAGGGTGTCCCCGGCAAACTGCCGGTCTGTGAGGAAGATGCAGGCGGACATGTTAGGTTGCCTTGATCCAAAGGTGGTGCTATCGATGTCGGACAGCGCTCAACACCAGCTGGTGTTACCACCTCCAAAGAAAATGATGACCTGCCAATCACGCTGGCTGTTGCGGGTAAAGAGGTGGCAGGTCTGCGTCCCAAAACAGGTGTGACTGCTGTCCCCCCAGTCACAGAGGATGAAGAGGCCGCGGATGCACAAGATGTGGCAGACCGTGGTTGGCCCGGCCGGCTAGGCCGCATTGTAGCACAGTGAGCTTCCCACTGCAACTTATGCTTCATGTCCATGTGCCGGTTCATGCATGAAGTACTCAAACTATTTATTTTTTGGCCTCTGCTTAGCTTTTGCTGACAAATGTTACAGATAACACGAGTTGGGTCATCTTTATCGATCTGAAAAAATGCCCAGACTATGCAAGGCTTAGCACCCATGCAACCTGAAGAGCCACCACGACTTGTGGTGAGAGGCAGAGTTGTGTTTGAGGATGCAGTTATTGACGTGCTTCCAGTACTACGTCTCTGTCCAGGAAGGCGCAACCTGACCTCGTCGTCACTAGCATTCTCCTCCACCTCCTCTGCTGACCTCATCATCATCACCCTGTGTGATATCACACCGGTCGTCCTCAGAGCCAACCTTTTCCTGCGCTGACAAAAAACTAAAGTTGTCGCTCCAATCAGGTATTTGAGTCTCATCATCGTCTTCCTCATTGTCTCCACCAACAGGAGTTACAGTTTGGGAATGAGGGTCTTCATTATGGTCAGAACCTTCTGCGTCTGGTCCTGGATCCAACTCATAAAGATTCTGGGCATCAGTGCAGATCATTTCCTCGTCTGGATTCACAGAAGCGCTGCAGCCGACCTCTGATTCCCAGGCTATAGTATGAGTAAACAGCTCTGCAGACTCAACCATCTGTTCTACCTCATACTCAGACGGGCAGCTGGAGATTTGGGAGCTGTGAGGAAGCAAGTGCGATTGGGGTGACACCTCTGAGGACTGGAGTATTTGTGATGTTGAAGTTGATGTGGAGGAGAGCCCACTTAAAGGAGCACTTGATATCCGTTGAAGCACCTGCTGTTTTTGTGCCTCATCTGGAATTTGTAGCGATTGGCGTGGCCGTAAGAAAGGGATCTTATCACATTGTCCGCTAAAAGAAGTAGACATTTTAGTTTGGCTGGAAGATGGTCTTTCTTCTGCAGATGTTACTGTTGCTTTAACACCTACCCCACGGACACAACCTTTTTTCGCCTTCCCAACACGCCTATTCCCCTTTCCACCAGCAGCAGGCCTTTTTCCACTCATTTTGGTGGTTAACTAATTCACAACTCTGGAGTTGTTTGCACAAAAAAACAATGGATGGGAACCGAGCAGAGCTGAGTGGCCAAACTGTGGTAATAGGCCAAAACTATTGGCTGGGTTAGATGCAGAAAAAAATTATATTCAATTTGCAACCTGATGGAGGTCAGTATAGATGGACTAATAGACCAAGTCCCACACACTGCTAGAAGGCCAAATATTTTTTCAGAGCTAGATGCAGATAAAAATTATTTTTAATTTGCAACTTGATGGAGGTCAGTATAGATGGACTAATTGACCAAGTCCCACACACTGCTAGAAGCCCAAATATTTTTTCAGAGCTAGATGCAGAAAAAAATTATATTGAATTTGCAACCTGATGGAGGTCAGTATAGATGGACTAATAGACCAAGTCCCACACACTGCTAGAAGCCCAAATATTTTTTCAGAGCTAGATGCAGATAAAAATTATTTTTAATTTGCAACCTGATGGAGGTCAGTATAGATGGACTAATAGACCAAGTCCCACACACTGCTAGAAGCCCAAATATTTTTTCAGAGCTAGATGCAGAAAAAAATTATATTCAATTTGCAACCTGGTGGAGGTCAGTATAGATTGACTAATAGAACAAGTCCCACACACTGCTAGAAGCCCAAATATTTTTTCAGAGCTAGATGCAGATAAAAATTATTTTTAATTTGCAACCTGATGGAGGTCAGTATAGATGGACTAATAGACCAAGTCCCACACACTGCTAGAAGCCCAAATATTTTTTCAGAGCTAGATGCAGAAAAAAATTATATTCAATTTGCAACCTGATGGAGGTCAGTATAGATGGACTAATAGACCAAGTCCCACACACTGCTAGAAGCCCAAATATTTTTTCAAAGCTAGATGCAGAAAAAAATTATATTCAATTTGCAACCTGATGGAGGTCAGTATAGATGGACTTATAGACCAAGTCCCACACACTGCTAGAAGCCCAAATATTTTTTCAGAGCTAGATACAGATAAAAATGATTTTTAATTTGCAACCTGATGGAGGTCAGTATAGATGGACTAATAGACCAAGTCCCACACACTGCTAGAAGCCCAAATATTTTTTCAGAGCTAGATGCAGATAAAAATTATATTGAATTTGCAACCTGATGGAGGTCAGTATAGATGGACTAATAGACCAAGTCCCACACACTGCTAGAAGCCCAAATATTTTTTCAGAGCTAGATGCAGATAAAAATTATTTTTAATTTGCAACCTGATGGAGGTCAGTATAGATGGACTAATAGACCAAGTACCACACACTGCTAGAAGCCCAAATATTTTTTCAGAGCTAGATGCAGATAAAAATTATTTTTAATTTGCAACCTGATGGAGGTCAGTATCGATGGACTAATAGACCAAGTCCCACACACTTGTAGAAGCCCAAATATTTTTTCAGAGCTAGATGCAGAAAAAAATTATATTCAATTTGCCACCTGATGGAGGTCAGTATAGATGGACTAATAGACCAAGTCCCACACACTGCTAGAAGCCCAAATATTTTTTCAGAGCTAGATGCAGATAAAAATTATTTTTAATTTGCAACCTGATGGAGGTCAGTATAGATGGACTAATAGACCAAGTCCCACACACTGCTAGAAGCCCAAATATTTTTTCAGAGCTAGATGCAGAAAAAAATTATTTTGAATTTGCAACCTGAATGGGGTCAGTATAGATGGACTAGTAGACCAAGTCCCACACACTGCTAGAAGCCCAAATATTTTTTCAGAGCTAGATGCAGATACAAATTATTTTTAATTTGCAACCTGATGGAGGTCAGTATAGATGGACTAATAGACCAAGTCCCACACACTGCTAGAAGCCCAAATATTTTTTCAGAGCTAGATGCAGAAAAAAATTATTTTCAATTTGCAACCTGGTGGAGGTCAGTGTAGATGGACTAATAGAACAAGTCCCACACACTGCTAGAAGCCCAAATATTTTTTCAGAGCTAGATGCAGATAAAAATTATTTTTAATTTGCAACCTGATGGAGGTCAGTATAGATGGACTAATAGACCAAGTCCCACACACTGCTAGAAGCCCAAATATTTTTTCAGAGCTAGATGCAGAAAAAAATTATATTCAATTTGCAACCTGATGGAGGTCAGTATAGATGGACTAATAGACCAAGTCCCACACACTGCTAGAAGCCCAAATATTTTTTCAGAGCTAGATGCAGATAAAAATTATTTTTAATTTGCAACCTGATGGAGGTCAGTATAGATGGACTAATAGACCAAGTCCCACACACTGCTAGAAGCCCAAATATTTTTTCAGAGCTAGATGGAGATAAAAAATATTTTTAATTTGCAACCTGATGGAGGTCAGTACAGATGGACTAATAGAATGATGCTATGCCCAAAAGGTATTACTTCACTAGGTGCAGTAAAAAATTGGTATTCTATACACAGGTGGTGTAGCTTGCAACACAGATAGGCTACTCCACTGACTAACACACTCTGCAATAGGCCAAAAAAGATTAGCTTTGCTAGATTTAGCCAAATGCTGTGAAAAAAACTTGCACAGCACTGGCACAGACCTGCCTGGCAAAAACTGATAGGAACTGATGTAACTTAGTCCTGAAAAGGACTGCAATTACAATTAGTCTTTACTCCCAACCTATCTATTTAAGAGCACAGACCTGCCTGATAAAAGTCGTAGGAAATGCTGTAACCTAGTCCTTAAAAGGACTGCAATCACAACTATTCCCTACTCCCAAGCTATCTGTAGATTTGTGCGAAAATTGGCTTGAAATTAACAAGGTATAGCGCACACAGCAGTCTAACATGCAGCTGCAGCAGTGAGAAAATGGTGGCGACGGGGAAAATGGCTGGGTCTTATAGGGCAAGGACATGTGACATACACTGCCAATGACACATGCCCTTGCTTGTGTGAAAAAAAGCACTTCGCTCCGTGTGTGCGCTGCTGATAGGCTGACAGATTGCACCTCCCCACTGTAAATGCGGGAAAGAGAAAAAAAAATGGAGATCTTCATTATTCCTGCAGAGATCCATCCCCTGCCCCTCCCCCCGCCCTGCTGTACACTCAAACTGCGTATTAACATTAATTTTCATCATTACTGAGAAAAAATCCAGTTATGATTTTGGTGCACGAACAGTTATCGAACATAACCTCGAACAGCCGAATTTTTCTCAAATCGTTTATGTTCGCCGAACGGCTCGAACACCGCCCAAAACAGCTCGAATTTGAGTTTGGCGAACAGTTCGAGTCGAACAACGCTCATCTCTACTTTTAAAAGACTGCTCGGGTCTCCCATAGACTAACATTGAGCTCGTTGCTCGGGTCGAACACCCGAGTATCACTGCGAGCTCGGCCCCAGCTTCGAGCACCCGATCATTTTAGAGCTCGCTCAACACTAATTATTGTGAAAGCTAATGCTCATCTCTTAGGACTCAATTAAATACCTGTGTTTCACATATGTGTTCGGTGTTTTTATCGGTTGAACACTGACCCATTTTAGTATAAGGGCATGTTCGCATGTTTTGTGGACCGAAGCTTGGAATTTGTTCATGAGAAAAGTGGAAACCACATGGTGAAAAATGACATACGGACATAAAAATGGATGAAAATCAGAGTTATCACATTAATGAAAAGTTGTCTGTATTTTTCCATTTGCAAAAGAAACAACAAACATCTGGATCGCGTGCTAGGCCCCATTCACACGTCAGTTTTTAACTTATCAGTACTATTCTTTTTTTTTTCAGGAACAGCACTTTTACCCAGTTTGTGATACTGTGGGACTCATGTGCGTCCTCTGTAAGCCCTTACCCTGGGAGATGGGGGACTCGGGTCGGGTCCTTTGATGTAGAGATGGGGTGCAACCATGGCCCGGACCCGTGCCCAGGGTCGTCACACTAAAACAAAAAGAGATGGTACGGGCTTATCCGGGTTGAGTGGCTGATCTCGACTACGCCATTTGTTGCACCTGGTGAAGGCCACGAGCGCCGCTGCAGTCCGCTGAGGCATGGTATTATGGGAGCCGTAGTTGTTACTACTCCCCACAGGCAGAGCAAGGCCTCAGGGCAGAGGGACAGGATGACGGGGGTAGTAGTATAGGAGGCCTGGTGCTGCGTAGTGCGGTGTAATGCAGAATAAAGAGTCTGGAGGCCTTAGGGGTGAACTTCCAAGGCTTTACTCACGAAAGAGATGGCAGTAGGAAGGCGACTCCCTGCTCCTCGCTGAGTTCTGCGGTCACCAGAGACGAGGGTCCGACAACCTCTGAGTAAGTCCAGCGCTCAATCAGGACCCCACACCAGAGTGTTCCTAGACTGCAGAACGGGTACTTTCCTGTCTGTGTGTGTGTAGATAGGCCGGGTCTCCCTCTGAACTCCTCTCAGAAAAAGGGTACGGGTGGCAGCTCCGCTCCCTCCGTTACCCGGTGGGATCCTCAGGGCCTACCAAGCTTTCCCGACCAGGACGTAGAGTAGCAAGGTCGGGTGTCGGGGGCCGGTACCCCTCTTGCAGCCGGACTCCCTCTGAGTATATCAGGTGGCGAGGACAGGTGGCGTATACCGCTCCGTCTGCATCCTCCCTGGGATCCATTTGCTGTGGAGCTACACTCCTGAGCTCCGGGCCTTCTTGGTCATGGTCCTTGACCGGGTTGAGACATTCATTATCTGCAACCTGCCCCTCGACCCAAGGCTAAGGTATGAGGGCCGTGTCTCCGTCCTCTGCAGGCCCACACAGGATCCACGCTCAGGGAGGGAGATCACAATACAAAGACCGAGAACCAAAATGGCTTTATTATTAAATATGAAATTTAAAGTGTCACTAAAATGTGAGTCCTCCACCCTCACCCACTAAATGGTTCCCCTGTCTCTTGGTTCCCCAGTCTCCCGGTAACCAGGAGGGCAGCACCTAGTGCATTCTAGCCCCCTCTGGTGGGAGAAGTGTGGTGTTGGATGTGAAGGGAGGGTCCTGACCATCGCACTGTTCTTACCTCAGAGGAGGAACACTACACTCCATTAGAGAAGTGCAGCATCCCTGTGGCGGTCGAACCCTTAGGGGCGCCACAGGACTGTTCAAATGTCAGTTTTTTTCTCTCGGACCGAGTGGTCCATACAAAATCACAGAGAAATGTCCGATATTGATTAGAGTGTCGGATCAAAATTGGCAATGCAAGTCTTTGGGTCAGTGAAAAAATCTGATATCATTCGTATTCCATCCTTAGGCCAAGGCCCCACTATCAGCATTTGGTCAGTATTCGATCAGTATCAGTGGGAGCCAAAACCAGGTGAGGAACAATCGGAAAAGGTATAATAGAAACAAGTCACTAATTCTGCATTTATCACCCACTCCTGGTTTAGGCTCCCACTTCTGAGAAAAAATACTGACCAAATACTGACCAATTACTGACAGTGGGGCCGTGGCCTTATGCTGTCCATTTTTCACTAACTGATAGATAGGACAAAGTGGGGAAACTTTTTTTTCAACATTGAAAAGAAAGATAAAACTCTGACCAAACTCTGATGAAACTCTGATGACACTGCTGAAAATCTGATGAAAATCACCAAAACTCGGTCCGTTTTTCTTTCACGTCAAAAATACTGACGTCTGAAGAAGACTTAGGCTAAATATGGACTACACAAGGTCATGGATGCTCTTATAGAATGAATTCAATACAGCATGTCCTAAATAAAACCAGAGGCATACAGAGGTACCGCAAGGCCTTGTGTACCTCTATGAGTGCTTTGGACAAAACCAGTCCATAATATGACTACAGTATGTGTATACTGCTTTATGTTCTTTTAAACATGTTCGATGCACTACATGATAAGGAGTGATACATCTATCAAAAACTTTTCCTTCCAGCAACTTGACTAAAAAGTGGAAAAAAAAAAATATAAGAAACACCTGTTCTCAAAGATGAGGTAAGAGGAGTCTGCTAACAAGTAAAGCTTCTTTGGCACATTAAGTCTCTGAACACATGCTTCAGCATACTGTAGCTAAAATAATAAAAATAAAAATCTGTTACAACCGTTCTGTGCTGTTACTAGATTGTAGACTAGTTCTACTTTATAAAAGAACTAAATGAATTTACAGTGTGTGCGGTTCACTGCACGTTCTGGTCAAAATGCAGAATCCAATTCTCCAAGTCACAGATGGACTGTCTACCGGAGAATGAGCCTAAAACCACCATAGTTCTGAGGTTTCATTTGATTCAAATGAAACCCAAAAGTGTGTCAAGTAATAATAATTCAAATAATAGGAGCCGATCTGCAGTACCTGCAGCGTTCACAAGACAAGTGTGAGGGATCTGTGCTGCTGCCGGAGCTGGGTACAGCTGATCAGTGGTGGTGCCAGGTCCAGGACCCTCACTGATCTGACATTGATGACTTATACTAAGGGCTCATTCAGACGTCAGTTTTTCTTGAATTAAAAAATATTATTGAAAAACACAGATAGCACTCATACCTATCACAATCTATGGGGTAGGTCACCTGGCTGATTTGAGTGGTTAATGCAAAATTGCAAAGACATGTCCGATATTAATCCGAGTGTTAGATCAAAATCAGATTTTTTCTATAGGTTTGGAAAAAAATCTGACAGCACTCGGATGCCATCTGCATGCTGTCCACTTTTCATTGACTGAAAGATAGGAGAAGGCGGAGAATTTTTTTTTCCCATCAGAGATAAACTAATGAAAATCTGACAAAACTGATGAAATTCTGATGACACGCTGATAGAAATCCCTGGTGGTCCATTTTCTCGTACGAAAAAAATCATTGATATCTGAATGAGGCCTAAGGCTAGGTTCACACAACTGTATTTTAGGTCCCAGTGCTGTCTGTGAAAAAAATAACCAATGTTATTAAATTGGGCTGTTCAGATGAACAGGCCTAAATGTCTGCCTGAAACAAAATCGTAGTATGCTTTAGTCTCTTCTATATACTGGATAAGACTTCCCTATTAGGCCACGGTCACACGTTCAGTATTTGGTCAGTATTTTACATCAGTATTTCTAAGTCAAAACCAGGAGTGGAACCATCAGAGGAAAAGTATAATAGAAACACATCACCACTTCTGTATTTATCACCCACTCCTGGTTTTGGCTTACAAATACTGATGCAAAATACTGACCAAATACTGAACGTATGCACATGGCCTTAAAATGAATCTTTTTGTTCAGTTTGTTTCAATGCAATATCTGTGATCAAATCAGATACTCGTGAATTCTAGGAAAGAATAATGAAAATGAAAAAGATTACAGTAAGCTCCATTAAAAAAATCTATGCACCAAAGAAAACTACTTGGCTCTATTACCTTTATTTCATATAGAGGGTATATTAGAGATACTTGGCATGACAATCTTTCTGCATCAGTGTTACAGGTGCCTCACATTAGTTCATATTTGCGTCCTTATAATTTGTCAGACGCTGTGGATCAATCTATCAATTTGGCGCGATCTAATTGGCTCTTACTAATGGTTCATTTATGTGGGGAGGGGGGAGATAGTCTTACATATATATCTGTACGGACAACATACACGACCTACGAGATGGAATGAAATTCAATCATAAAGGTTTAAGCAGTTGAAAGCATGTCTAGAAATGCATAATGTTCTTGGCCGCTGCACAGATAGATGTGCCGTCAGGATGCCATTTACTTTTGTTTATGAATATTTTTGAGGCTGGCAGTGGAAAGAAGGGAGAGGAATCTGCTGAACAGCTGGGCCCCATCACTTCTCATTGCAGGTCTGGGAGAGATGTGCCTGACAGAGTGATGCACAGAGGCTGTCCCTGTTAATGACTTCCCCATTCTCCATCATTATCCCCATCATTAGAAAATTAGGAGGACAGAAGGTATTTACTGTAAACCTGCCACCTCCCAAGGAGAGATAAATAGAAACTGATAAATGGGATCTTCTGGAGCTGTTCGTCTATTAACCTTCTGCTTCCCAGACCAGGCATATGCATGCCATCCTGCCATTAATATCCTGTAATTGCCATTGCTCTGGGCACATACCGGTATTTTCAAAATGTGACATTATTGGTGAAAGTGAGTGGATGCCAGATAGCTGCCAATTAAATATATATATATATATATATATATATATATATATATATATATATATATATACCGCTATCAATATAATTGTTTTAGATAGCTGTCAATTAAATTAATATATATATAAATATATATACCACTATCAATATAATTGTGTTAGGCGTATAATGTCCTGGAATTAGAGAGGAGCAAAACGATACATGGATTAGCTTTAAATTTGTAATTCATGAGTCCCCGAGAATTATAACGATACACTTTATTTATGTTTTTGGCTATAAAACACAGGCAATCCGTATTACTGACCTGTACTACTAATGTAATGCTGATGATACACTGATGTAAATCATCTATAATACATCTATATTGCCATAATACATCTATATATCCTTTTTATGGATATTTACTAAAATGCTCATGTCTAAGGGGTCTACTGCAGTATTAGAACGCCATGGCGGTTCTTTAGAAATTAAAGCGCATAGTATGAAATGAAGTTGCCACTAAGGGTAAGGTCACACAAACGTTTTCTCCTCATCCGATAAAACTAATCAGAGTTTGATCAGAGTGGCATCAGTTTTACTGAGACATGGAGAAAAGAAAAAGTTTCTTGGCCTTCTCTATTCTGTCAGGCCGTGAAAATAGGACTGCACTTGAATGTGATTCGAGTGTGGTCCAATTTTTTTCATGGACCCATAGATTTGCATCGCTGATTTTGATCCAACACTCGGATCAAAATCAGACATGTCTCCGATTTTTTCCACGAACAACTGAGGTAAAAATCAGACATGTGCACAGCCCTATAGAATATCATCGGTATGAGTGCTATCCATGGAAACCGACTACATATGCCCGGCCTTGATCAATACATGGGAATTGTACGAGGCCACGTACGTCTAGTCGGAATGTGGCCGGAAGTATGCATATCGCATACTTGTGGTCACATGACCGCTCGGTCTCATTGCCAGAACCGGAGAATCCTCGGTGCACACGATGTGAGGATTCACAGCTTTTAATGAATTTGACACATTGTACTCCTGCAAGCTCTTCCTTTAGACTAGCATGCACAATGCCAGTCTTAATGAATCGGACCCATGTCTCTATAAGCTTTTACCACATCTCCTTTTCTACTGACTGTTTTCAGTGAGCTGGGTGTCCCTACTCCTTTTCTCAGTATGTCTCCATACTGTACTTGGGAACACAAGTCATCAAGATCCACTGCTGGCAGCTTCATTTGCAATCAATGGGAAATGAGGTTTTATGAGTTGCTTGATGGGAGATAAGTCCGCAGACACAGCAAGTAATGGAAGCAAGTTTAGGCCGCACAAACTGCTGACAGGAGTATGAGTAACATGAAGAGACCTTCATGAGGGAATGTCACACTAGTCCTACTATCAAGTTTATTCTGCGCGGCAGCATAAAGTATGGCCATTTCTTCAAAGTGTCCTAGTGTCCCGATTTTCAACACAATGCCGCATGTTGCTTGAGCAGCTTGCATGGCCTAAACCTACTACCCTGGCCTGCAGCAACTCTGGACTTGTCTCCCATCAAGCACATCTGGGACCTCATTGGTCAGTAATTGCAAATAGAGCTGCCAGCAGCGTATCTTGATGATTTGAGTGGCCATCTGCATTTAGCATAGCAGAACAATCCTCAGACAACCATTAACAACCTTATTGATACATCCCCAGACGTGTAAGTGCATGTATTTCTGCACATGGCTCTCATGCTAGATACTGAAAAAATTGAGATGTTTTTAAAATTTTGTTTATATTTTTTATCATTTGCATATCATTAACATGTATATTGATCCTGTGACTGTTGTAACTCCATGTCTTTTCCTTTTTATTGTTGGACATATTTATATTTGTTTTACCTTGCCATAGACATATATACCTATATTAGATTTTAATATTCTTCTTCATTCAGTCGAATAACATGGTTTATCTATTTAAATGCTCCAATGTTCAAATTGGATGTTTTGAAAGTAAAAAGACATTTAACAGCTGAACCAGAACACCTCGTTTTCCACCCACATTGTATATCTTCTAGTCACACCTCATGTAGAAAGTAATATTCCTATAAACAATATATCTATGTATTAACACAGCCAAGTGTATGATAATGACAGATTCACTATATTCATTCCTAATGTCCTCAAGTGATAGATGAAAGCAGAAATGAGGCTAAACTGATTGATGAAAGTCCTGAAGGCTGTAAAACCTATACTCTTCCAGCAATGGATGTTTATATTTCTTCCATGGTATCGACTGCCTATTAGTTGTTAGTGTTGTTATAAACATATGGTGATAGCATTGTCTCAAAATATAAAAATTCGAAAAACTACATAAACAAAGTACTGTATGTCCAATACAGAGTGGTACATTTATATGGATACACCTAAATTGAATGGGAATGGTTGGTATATCAACTTCCTGTTTGTGGCACATTAGTATATGGGAGGGGGAAAACTTTTCCAGATGGGTGGTGACCATGACGGCCATTTTGAAGTAGGCCATTTTGGATCCAACTTTATTTTTTTCAATGGGAAGAGGGTCATGTGACACATCAAACTTATTGAGAATTTCATAAGAAAAACAATGGTGTGCTTGGCTTTAGCATAACTTTATTCTTTCATGAGTTTTTTACAGGTTTATGACCACTTATAAAATGTGTTCAAAGTGCTGCCCATTGTGTTGGATTGTCAATGCAACCCTCTTCTACCACTCTTGACACATTGATAGCAACACTGCAGAAGAAATGCTAGCACAGGCTTCCAGTATCCGTTGTTTCAGATGCTGCATATCTCGTATCTTCACAGCATAGACAATTGCCTTCAGATGACCCCAAAGATAAAAGTCTAAGGGGGTCAGATCGGGAGACCTTGGTGGCCATTTAACTGGCCCATGATGACCAAACCACTTTCCAGGAAACTGTTCATGTAGGAATGCTCGGACCTGACACCCATAATGTGGTGGTGAATCATCTTGTTGGAAAAACTCAGGGAACGTACCATCTTCAGTGCATAAAGAGGGCAACACATCATCATGTAGTAATTTCAGACATCCAGTGGCATTGATGTTTCCATTTATGAAGAATGGCCGTACTATCTTTGCACCCCATATACCACACCATACCATCAAGATACGAGATGTGCAGCATTTGAAACAACAGATACTAGAAGCCTGTGCTAGCATTTCTTCTGCGGTGTTGCTTTCATTGTTACTGTTGTTTTTAAACCAGGTATTGGTACTTTTGGCAGTGTGGACAGGTGCCAAGTCCTGCTGGAGAATGAAATTTCCATCTCCAAAAAGCTTGTTGGCAGAGGGAAACATAAAGTACTCTAAAATTTCCTGCTAGACGGCTGAGTTGACTTTGGTCTTGATAAAACACAGTGGACCTACACCAGAAGATGACATGGCTCCCCAAACCATCACTGATTGTGGAAACTTCACACTAGACCTCAAGCAGCTTGGATTGTGGCCTCTCCACTCTTCCTCCAGACTCTGGGACCTTGAATTCAAAATGAAAATTGAAACTCTGGAAGCTTGTGGATTATGTTAATGACTGTCTTCTGGACATCTGTCAAGTCAGCAGTCTCCCCCATGATTGTGGTGCTTACTGAAACACATCTAAGGGACCTTTTTAAATGCTTAGGAAGCTTTTGCATGTGGGTTTTTTTTTGTTAATTATTCTAATTTACTGAGATAATGACTTTTGTGTTTTCGTTGGCTGTAAGCCATAATCATCGACATTAACCGAAATAAACACTTGAAATAGATCACTCTGTTTGTAATGACTCTATATAATATAGGAGTTTCACTTTTTGTATTGAAGAACTGAAATAAATTAACTTTTTGATGATATTCTAATTTAATGAAATTCACCTGTATACTGATGTGGAATGCAGATTGTGAGCCCCAATGGGGACAGTGGTGATGTTGACTGTAAAGCACTGTGGAATTAATGGCGCTATATCAGTGAGTAAAATTAATACATTTACAGCATGTACATTGCTATCCTCATGCTTACATAATAACTCATAGTACCAGTTTAAAGGTGCACTAGAAGTAGGGATGAAAAACTGTCTCTCTAGGGTATAAGTTAGGCTCCAACGTTACACTATTGCTATATGCATGGACCATGTTCAGCTTCATGAGACTCTCCCCTTGCCACAACCAATCTAACATGTCTGTAAAGCAGCATGTGATGGGGTGAAATCTTCTTTGTGCCTCTGTATAAATTGGAGGTGACAGAATGGTGAAATAGTAGTCTCCAGATTCATGTGCATGAGACTTTGCGTCATATATTGTCTTATATCTTGAGGCCTGTGATTGGAGAAGAAACGGAAAAGATGCTGACATAATAATGCAATATTGTTTGATTTTTTCCATGGACGTCATACCCAGTGGTTCTCACACAATACAGTTGCAGCTAAGTTGCTAGACAAACACAGGCCATGGTGGTTAGTTCTGCAGAACTAATGAAGGGCCAGGTATTGTGGCCATAATATGGCCACAGTAGGGTCAACTAATAGTGACCTTAGTATGTAGAATAATGTTATAGGTAACCTTATGGGCTTATCCCATGTTCCTGATCCGGTAAACGCGTGAAAAATGAAAATTTCCTTTTGCAAAGAGTGTTTCAGGCTTCCATATCAGACACATCCATCAATATTCCAGAATTAGCAGTTGCTTCTTGTCACATTTCACAGCCGTTGATGAGATTTAATCTAAGCCGTCTACCCTCTATTTGTCTTTAGCGGTGTTTCACCACATAAATGCATTCCTGATTGCTTTGCCTTGCCTCTGCCGAATTTAGTTGATTTTCTGTTTGAGAATAAACATACATTCTAACCGGTTTCAAGATGAAAAATGTAAACGAGATGACGTGATCGTGCCCTCTAACAATGGTAATTTAAGTATTAATTTCCATCCGCCTAAGCGACTGGCAGCATCTATCAATTACAGCATTAAGCCAGCAAGCAGCTGCAGCTGCAAAGAACAGAATTACTGTTTAAGCGACTGTCATTCACCTGTAATTTTACAGTCATAATTAGGAAGCCGAGGAGGCTGTCGCTCGACACATGCCAGCACGCACTCAATTTCTTACATCCTAGGTTTCTTACAGTTCTGAAACTTTATGGTGCACTTTTTTATCTGTATTCCATAAGCAATGACAAACAGAGGGGCACAGGAACAAAAAATCAATTTTCAACATCGAATTTGCCTTTATATAGATCGCTTCCAACTTTCACCTAGGGCCTCATTTAGAAGTCCGTTTCTACATGTTCTATTTGTGCTTTTTACACATGTACACATTATAATCTAAGTTGCAACTCACATTTTCAAGTTTTTTTTGTAGACTGTGGTCCACAAAACCTCACGGAGACATGTCAATTTTTGACCAGAGACACGGATCCAAATTCCTCATACAAGTCTATGGCTCCTTGGAAATTACCGACAGAACACGGATGGAATCTGTACTCTATTACACGGTAATGTATAGGAGAAGCTTTGTAATTGATTTCTTTTTTCCATCAGTGAAAATCACTAATGAAATACTGACGGTAAAAATAGTGCAAATACTGACCAAACACTGATGAAACTCAGATCAAAAACACTGATGAAACGCGGACAGTTTTTTGCATAAGTGAAAAATCCCAGACGTCTGAATGAGGTCTAAAGGAAAGCAATATTTCAAGAGGTAATTATCTCCCATACATAACTAGAAACTTGCTCGTGGTTGATGAGGTCTAATTTTGAACAGATCTGTCCGTAGATGAGTATCTTTGGTAGATATATATTAGGTATAGCGAACTGTAAATGGCACTATAAAGACAGTATTCTTCATTGTGGCAGAGAACGATGTCTATGCTTATTTTACGGTATTGCTATAAGTCCCATTTCTTTACACATCATCATCAGGCATTTCTTCTTTAAACAATGTCATCAATTTATTTTTTCGTTTTATTTTCAAGAATGTTCTTTAAACCTTTGTATAATTCCCTGTTAAAAGGGCTGTCTACTGCCGGCATTGTAGCCATGTTGCGAATAGAAGTGCTCGGCCTCGGGCAAATTCACTTGTATTGAGTGAGGCCGATCATTTCTGGTCAGTGCGTGACCGCATGAATGCAAATCGTATACTTGTGGCCTCGTGACCGCCCGGTCTCGGCAGTGATATCTGAGAATTCATGCAGCATGTGCTGTCAGGATTCCAAAGTCTGCAGTCACAACTGCAGAATTTTATCAGAAGACGGGCAACTCCTTTAACTTTAACTCATTAAGGATGCAGCTGATTTTAATTTTTGCGATTTCTTACTTTTCCTTTCCTTCTTCAAATAGCATAATTTTTTTTTATTTTTCCATCAGGTATGAAGGTTTATTTTTTGCAGGATGAGTTGTAGTTTTGATTAACGCGATTTATTTTACCATATAATATACTGACAAATGGGAAAAAAATTCCAAGTGACATGATATGGTGAAAACAAATGCAATTCTTTTGTATTTTGCTTTTCATTTTTATGGTGTTTGTTGTGCAGTAAAAATAACCTGTCAGCATGATTCTCTAGGTCAGTACAATTATAGCAATACCAAACATGCATGTTTTATTTTTTCACTCTTTCAATGGATAAATGCAATTCTGAATTTTTTTAAAAAAATTGTTTTGTGTTGCCATTTTCCATCATACTATTTTTTATTTTTCCATCAATGGAGCTACGTACAGTGGTGAGAAAAAGTGTTTGCCCCCTTCCTGATTTCTTATTCTTTTGCATGTTTGTCACACTTAAATGTTTCAGATCACAAAAAAAAATTTAAATATTAGACAAAGATAACACAAGCAAACACAAAATGCAGTTTTTAAATGAAGGTCTTTATTATTAAGGCACAAAGAATTAAGAAACCTACAGGGCCCTGTGTGAAAAAGTGATTACCTAATAATATCTAATATAAAATAATTTCATTTGTTTTGTGATCTGAAACATTTAAGTGTAACAAACATGCAAAAGAATAAGAAATCAGAAACGGGGCAAACACTTTTTCACATCAGTGTACATGAGAGCACAAAGTAATAGATTTTATTGGTACCAGCAATTCTCTCTTTCTCTCTTGCCCTTGAGGAAGCGTCACCAGAAACACACGAAACGCGCATCGGGCTCCTGTCCATCCTCCCTTCCAGTCCACCCCAACTCTCAATCCCACAGTGGTAAGGTTTACCCCGCTTGTTTTTACATTTGATTAGGCAACTTATGTTCAGATTACTGGTCTTTGGGAATTTTGCAATATATTCATTATGGTTTCCATCAAGGGGGCCGCCTGCCATTTTAGTACATGTTAGTTACATGTGGTGCTGATTGTTTGTGGTGGACCTATTGTTTATCTGTCTTGTCCTACACTGTTTCTTAACGATGTCTAATAAACATTATGAATTTTTAAACCATTATTAACTCCATTTGCTCCTATTAATCACATGTATCTGTTGGAGTTGGCTCTTCTAGGTGATCCATGGCACTTAGGTGGTGTTGTGCTTCACCTTTTGATCTAAATATCCAACTGGCAACTTTATTATTTTTTTTTATAATTTGTGGTAATAGAACTAAAGCCCAAAGCAAAATATTGGAGTAAACAGAAACCACCAAACAAAGGAATAAATAAAATCACTTTTTATTAACCAAATGTTTAAAAATTAATCACCAATAAAGGTATATATTAAAAGGTCTAGTAGAGAGGAGATAGTTGAAGAAGAACATAAATGTCCAATACAAAGCATATAAATATTAGCAAGCACCATATAGACTAGTTCCCTATAGGAACACTTAGAGATAGACAAAGCAGTATATAATAGTGATAGCAATAAAGTGGTAGTGAAAAAAGTGCCATATGCTGCTCAGTATATAATGTAGTGCTTACCCATTATAAGGGAGGATTTGATGTACCCACCATAGCTTCCGCGACACCTTTGATGTTTGTGCCTTCTCAAGGGGAGGTATAACCTTATTGAAGTGCTGCCATATATATAACCCAAATCTCAGGTGCCACTGCCAAGTAATGTCACTGTCACTTTATTGCTATCACTATTATATATACTGCTTTGTCTATTTCTAAGTGTTCCTATAGGGAACTGGTCTATATTGTGCTTGCTAATATTATTTACTGTATATGCTTTGCATTGGGCTTTGATGTTCAACTATCTCCTCCTTATTAGACCTTTACTATATACCTTTATTGGTGATGAATTTTTAAACATTAGGTTAATAAAAAGTGATTTTATTTATTCATTTGTTTGATGGTTTTCGTTTACTCCAATTTTTTGCTTTGGGCTTAGTGTCTATTGATGTTATGGCAGTACTCCACTATTTATTTTGAATATTTACTTAGGGGAGACTATATACAATTTGTACTCTCTCTTTGTGGTGTAGCAATTGCCACCGCTTATCATGAATTTGTCGAGCAGGGGTTGCTACACCTCATTACGCCCCCATCCTGCCCCAGCTCTACACACTTTGTCGGAGCTGGGTGTAAAAATGAAAAAATCTGGTGAAAAAACTTTGATAAATTATTCCCTTTGTGTTGATCGTTTTTAATACATTTTTTTTCTGGGTGGTGAAGTGATCAAAAAACAGCAAATGGGCGTTTTGATTTTTTTCTTTGTGAAATTTCCCAATTAGTTCAAAAATTTTTTATATTTTGATAGATTTGTTGATTTCATATTTTTGTTCATACAAACCATTGGAAGAGTGATATTCATGTATTCTAACTTTCATTGATCAAGATGTCTATCTCACATGTATTATGCTACAAGGGCACTTTAGTAAGTCTTATTCATTACTGCATATACAATAATCTATTTCAGAACTGCAGTTGAAATATCCTAATTAATGAATGATTGGACATGGGGGTGTTGTTTTCCGCAGACTAGTCATCCCAATAATCATATTATCACGCTCCTGTGGGCATGAGTGATATGATCTGCATGAGTGGCATTACCACCGGCTCTGTCTCCCTACCAATGTGCAGTAACCCCGGAGAAGGTACCGCGGCTTCATCAACTCACTGCAAATACCCTAGGAAGCAGTGGTGATACAGGGGCAAAGCCAGCTGCCAGCTGCGAGATTTGCAGTGCCGGCACTAATGCCTGGCTGAGTCAGAATCAGGGCTAGTGAGGAAGCGCATAAAAATAGCTATAAAAAATACCAATAATTACATGGTGACAGTTTGGGGGACCTGGAATCTGACATGGATTCCGTTTAAGGTAAATAAAAATTCGTAAAGTTGTTGATGCAGTTCCAAATATTCACATCAAATGTCAAACACTTTGCCTTACAACTGATTTGACTTTTCAGTACTACTTTGGGAAATCCACAGACTTCACACTTGTGGGAATGACCTAGTTGAGTACAGATTTCTTGTATCTCCCTCCTTGTAAAGCAAGTTCTAGACAGCTGATACTTGCTACTAGAGCAGGCTCTGGAAACATAGCATTTTCATCTGCTTGTGCCATTACAAGTAAACAGTGCACTCGGGGGAATGTGCAGCTGTGATACAACTGGAAACCATAGTTAGAGCAACTTCTGTTCCAACTGGTATATTCTTCACAACAATAGAAGCGGCAGATGTTTTCCTCACCTCCCAGGGGATAAAACAGAATTTCCATAGGAAATAATATTAAAAATGTTAAATATGACTATGATCCTTTTAAGTAGATCATAGACACAGATCCAATATAAGATAATCTTTAACACAGTTGTTAAGTAGATGACCACGTATGCAATCTACGACCATCCGTCAGCTTTTTTATGACTGCTTGTACATACATGACTCTCTATATTTGGAGATAATAGAAACACCCATTTTAAGTTGGGAAAGCATAGCTCAAGTCCATAGGTTTGACGTGACTATATCAATATCATGACTGCAGAACATATTTTCTGGTCTCCTCCCTGACCTTTTACACAACAAAATTATATACATTTAGAGGGAGTATGGATGTAAGTTGATAAAAACACAAGGAAAAAAACAAAGAGCTTTACAGTATCAGCAGAGTGACTGAGATTTCTGAAATCTAATTCACATACTTCTTATTTTATCCTTTCAAATTTGAACCTTCAAAGCATTTTTTTCAAATCAGCAGAATTTTCAGTGGTTTAGCAGCGTTTTTCACCCACTCAAATGATTGGGAAGAAAACGCAAGTAAAAACATAAAAAACATCTGCTGCAAATACTAAATGTGTGTGACGCGCCCCCAGGGCCGTGGGGTACTTGGTAGCCGGGCCTATGGATGCCGGTCTGGGGAATATCACGGTGGCTGGCCCGGTCCGTGACCCAGGGCGGTCAGTGCAAAAAGGGGATATTTTTATATGAGGTTTTTTTGGGATTGTTCGTGACGCCACCTGTGGAATGCGGCTAAAGGGAGCCGCCGCTGCGGAGCAGTCCTCTGGAGCTGGTGTTACGGCAGCAGGGATGGTGTGGCTCTCCACAGGTAGAGCTAGCTCCAGGGCAGTGTAAGCGGGGAAGGATGCGCTGGGCGTTGTAGTGCAGGGGGAAAGATGGACAGAGGCGGTGCGGTGCAGTCATCCGAGTCTTTACTCACAGTTGTTTAGTTCCTCAGGGTGCACTGTCAGCTTACAGCCTCCCACGTCGCGCTGCGTTCACCAGGCAGGGGTTCAGCTCTTCCTCATGCAGATTAGGAGTACCTGGCAGAACCCCACTTTCTCGTGTTCCTAGCAAGAACGACTTCACGCTGGGTCTTTCTCCCTCCTGCCCTGCGCTGCCCACTCTCAATCTCGCTCGAGTGCTCTGAAGTCCCTCCTGTCCGTCGGAGTTCACAGACCTGCTTGACCCTCACGGGGATTAGAATGCGGCTTCGGCAACTGACTATATAAGCCAGAAGCCTCCGGTTTTTCTATCCGGGACTTGAAGTACACGACTGGGACAGGGGCCGGTCCCCTTCTTGCGGCCTACGATCCCTCTGTCTTCTGGCAGATTTGGGGCATACGGGTGCCGTCCTGCACGTGCCGCACCCCCTAGGATTCCTTCTTAGAATGGAGCCTACTCCCTGCTCCCCTCCTGGGCCTCTAACACTGGGCCCTAGTTGTGGAGCAGAGCTCCTAATGAGACGCTGCTCCCAGACTGTTCACCTGAGCTGTTCTTCTGAACTGCTCTCAACTGTTCTGCCACCCTAAGATGGCTTCCCATTATATATCTCCTACCATGGTGCTCCACTAAACTGCTTCCTCCACCCACACCCACTACTGGTTCCCCCTACCTTTTGTTCCCCCCACTCCAGCCAGGGACAGGGCTCAGCAGGAAACACATTGCATCTTGCCCTTCCAGCTGGCCTGGAGCAGTGTAGTGTTGGATGCAGGTGTTGGGGTTCCGGGCAGCACTCCCTCTTTACCTGAGAGAAGGAGACACCACACCTCTGGGTGAGGTGCAGTACCTCTGTGGCGACTGAACCCTCAGGGGTGTACACACAGTTGAAACCAGAAATTTACATACACTATATAAAAAGACACATATGCATGTTTTTCTCAATATCTGACATGGAATCAGAATAAACCTTTCCCGTTTTAGGTCAATTAGGATTACCATAATTTGTAATATTTGCCAAATGCCAGAATAATGAGAGAGAGAATATTTTAAGGCATTTTTATTACTTACTGCAAAGTCAAAAGTTTACATATATTTCATTAGTATTTGGTTCCATTGCCCTTAAAGCGCACCTGTCAGCAGGATTGTGCTTAGTAAACCACATGCATTGTCAGGTGGGCGCTGTTACACTGACTAAAATGATACCTTTGCTGATGAAATCCATGGTGTGGTTCTTTTATGATCTTTATTTTCATTTCTATAATGCATAATGATATGCTCGTGCTTTGGGGTGGCCTTTGGGGAGGGTCTTTAACTGGTGCTCTCATTATGTATTTATATTTCTGCCTTATGACAGGTCACTGTGTTTTCAGTGACCTGCCTACTATTTTAAACACTGCCTGTGCAATTTGTGTGCCACACCTGAAATTTGCCTGCGCCAAAATGGCCGCCGCCGCCCGCGCATGCGCAGTAACATCTCTCGGTTGTCGAGGGAGGGCAGTCCAATAGAGGAACCAGTGAGAAGGCTATAGGGATATAGGAAATAGTTAGTCAGTGTTCAGTGGGCAAAGTGTGAAGTAGGCTTTGTGCTGGAGAGGAGGTGACAGAAGAGAACAGGTTCAGTGTTGGTAGAACTACAAGGCTCAGCATGGAAAGAAGCTAGCTACAGAGGCAGCAGGACATCACAGACAAGTGGGGACCCCTGCATCGAGGAGAAAAAACCTTAGAAGTCTGATAAAAGTATGGTGCAGCAGAAAAGGGGGACCTTAGGAAAAGGAAGGGCCCTGCTGTGAGTACTAAACAGGGAGCATTGTCTCAATGAGCGGCACCTGGGACTGTCTTAGCTAAAGGCTCTGGATATTGGGATCATAGAGTTACACGTGGACCCGTATGACCCTACCCCTAAGGAAACACAGGCAGATCAAACATCTCCCCACGTCCCCTGTGGTACCCGTTGCTGGGAACAAAGTGCAGACTGTAACTCTAAGAATAGAGCCGGTGTATTGTGTGGAAGATGATGGAAGAGAATGAATAACCTTTAATCCCCTGTTCACCAACTTGGCTGAATATAAAATGGACATTGTTTTTAAGGTCTGGTCTGGTTTATTGAATCAAATGGTTAACGGGAGCGGAACTGCACTAAGGCCAATGGAACTGTAGATGGAAGCAGCAGATCAAGGTACTATGTCGCACACACCCTCAACAACACAAAATTTCCTGTTGCTGGCCCCGATGTGGAAATGGCGAACAACTCACACGACTACCGCCGATGGCCAGTTTTCACACCCTTAAGTGACTTCATCAATCTGAGACTTCAAGAAGAGACCTAATAAGTCTGGAAAGCTGCTACAAATTTGCCAGGCTGAGGATTCTTAGTTCTTCAGCCTTAAAGGTTTATTTTCATTTTCATACTGTAAATAGTAAACATGTCAAATTGCTTGTAAAATCAAGCAACCTGGCAATTCATTTGTTACTAAAAATCCTGTATTTTCTCAAGAAAGGATGTATTTTCTTCATTTTATTCTTTACTGCTTGTTGTGAAGGTTACGAGCCACCTCTGCAGTGTTGTAGTGGCTCATATAGCTTGTAAGCTGGATTCATCCAACTTCAGTGCCGCCATGCTCCTGCCAGGGGCGTTACTAGTTATTTAGATCTGAGTCCTGGGCCTCGGACCATAAGTGCACTGCCATGAATCTCTAGTTAGCTTTTGTTTTTCTTTTAAAATCAACAAACTTTATTATCTGTGTATTGTGTGTACACAAGTAAGCACACACGCAGGGTTTACTGGACTCATCTTGGCTTGGTGTGGCTGTGTGATTACTTCAGTAATTCCTCCTCCCTGCTTTCTAGTCCTTTTGTTCAGGGTAAAAAGAGAAAATCGACCATACAATTTGTTGTGCAGTATCTCCTGAGTACATCGACACCCCATATGTGGTGGAAAGCTACTGTTTGGGCGCATGGCAGGGTTCAGAAGGGATGGAGCGCCTGTCATGATTCCTCCCTTTAGCATGTCATGGGCACAGTGAGTAATAGCTTAGTTAGCCAATAGGGTGCAGGGGTGTGCTGAGCTGTCAGCATGTTCACAGACAGCTTAGTCATTGAATCTGGTGCAGGGGTGTGCTGTCATATCGGTACTTTGACAACTCAGCCGTCCAATGAGAAACTGGGAGGTGCTGGGCCTCTTGCAGGTGCTCCCTGTTTCTAATTACTTCCATGCTACTTAACTCAGCTCTCAGCTCAGATCTATGGCAATCATAGCATTCGCTCAGTGGTGTTGTTTCCCTGGTTTTCTGTGCTCTGTTCGTTGATCTACTACTGCCTGACTTTGGACCTCATTTTGACTATCCACTTGCTCAATCCCTTTGCTCTGATTGATTATTCTCTTGGTATTTTGACTTTGGACCATGACTTGACTTTGCATTTATCTCTGCCCTTTAGCTTATTACATGCTCTCTTGGTATCTGACCCCAGAAAGTTTGAGTATCCTGCTTCACGGCTTGTCCTTGATCGTTGACTAGCGTTACAGTACAATTGGCCATATACTTTTTTTCCTGACACCAATGGATCCAGTTTGTACACTCTGTGATCAGGTGGCAAATATGACCCTGATGGTCCAGGATCTGGCCAAGGAGCACCAGAGGCTAGCATCCTCACAGTCCCAGCTGCAAGGTCAGTTTTCTAGTACCATGGGTGCGTCTCAAAGCTCTGCACTATCGACTATAGTTATGATTTCTGTGCCCCCTGACATGCTGTTGGTCTCTCTTGAACCAATGGTGGCATTTCTGGATAAATTTTCAGGGTGAAACAATAGGTTAGTGTTTTCAGGGAGAGTTGCAAATAATTTTTTTAACCTTATGGAAATATCAGAATATCCCTTCTGCAGGGGGGCCAACAGATTTGGTAATTTTCCTTGTCGCCACAAACCCCAGAATGATTTTCTGTTAACACCTATTTTGATGCCTTATGGATGATCGATGGCAAACCTGATAGGTTCCAGTTCGCAGAGGCAAGGATCATGAACCTGACACAGGGGGCAGCACTGCTGAGGACTATAGTTCAGAGTTCCGGCAATGGTCCCCTGAAGTACTGTGGAATGATGCAGCTCTCAGGTGCCAGTTCCACAGATGTCTTTCTGATATACTTAAGGACCCTTTGGCTCTGCATACTCCACCTTGCTCCTTGGGGGAGGCCATGACCCAGGATCATATGGATTGATGAATTCAGGAGAGATGTTGTGAGCGACAGAGGGTTTCAGTCATTCCTCCTGAGTCCATCCACTTACCTGAGGTGGAGCCTATGGAGATTGGAGCTGCCAGTCCTCGGGCCATTGAGAGGAGACGTCAGCGTGATCTCGGACTCTGCCTATATTGTGTTCGAGCTGCTGACATTTCCTTATGGACTGTGTAGCATGACCGCAAGCAAAACACAAACTGCAAGACGGGAAACGTCTAAGTCTGGGTGATTGTAAAGGAGATCACCCAGACTTTCAGGCACTCTTTTACTCCTCAGAAAAGATACTGCTAAACTTGGAGCTACTGTTTAAAAACCAATGGCTATCTGCAGGAGCTTTCATTAACTGTGGGTCTCCTGCCAATTTCATTGATTCTGGACTGGTTCTGAAATTAGGGTTAGGGACAGTAAGGTTGGAAAGACCCATTAAAATTTTTGCTATTGACAAGACACTCCAGAATCTTGTCTAGCTGGGAAAGGTGGAGTTCACATTTAGAGGAAAACACTTCATTCTGAGTCTATCTGCTGCTATGTGTTGGAGAGTTTAACCTGCCGGGTTGGTATTGGGGTTTCCATGGTTATGTATTCACAATCCTGTTGATTGGTGTTGGAAAGATATTGTTCAGTGATGCCCCTATTGTTATAAGAAATGTCTTAGCTCTGTACAAATTTGCTCCACTAGTCTGGAAGGTTTGCCAGGGTATCTCAAGGACTTCGGAGAAGTGTTTTCAGAAAAAGAGGCAGAGATACTACCCCCACATCGTCCATTGTACTATTGATGTTGTTCCTAATGCGAAATTACCTAAAGCTCGCCTGTATAATTTGTCGGGACCTGAATGTACTGCCATGAAAGAATATGTAAACAAAAGTTTACGGAAGGGTTATATCCATCCTTCCTCCTCCCCTGTAGCTGCTGGATTTTTGTTTGATAAAAAGAAAGATGATGACCTCCGTCCTTGCCTCATTTCCGGGAATTAATCAAGATTACGGTAAAAAATACCTACCCACTTCAACTCATCCATGACCTACAGTGCTGGCCAAAAGTATTGGCACCCCTGCAATTCTGTCAGATAATACTCAGTTTCTTCCTGAAAATGATTGCAATCACAAATTCTTTGGTATTATTCTCTTCATTTAATTTGTCTTCAATGAAAAAAACTTGTCCTAAAGCCAAATTGGATATAATTCCACACCAAACCTAAAAAAGGGGGTGGACAAAAGTATTGGCACCCGTTGAAAAATCATGTGATGCTTCTCTAATTCGTGTAATTAACAGCACCTGTAACTTACCTGTGGCACCTAACAGGTGTTGGCAATAACTAAATCACACTTGCAGCCAGTTAACATGGATTAAAGTTGACTCAACCTCTGTCCTTTGTCCTTGTGTGTACCACATTGAGCATGGAGAAAAGAAAGAAGACCAAAGAACTGTCTGAGGATTTGAGAAACCAAATTGTGAGGAAGCATGAGCAATCTCAAGGCTACAAGTCCATCTCCAAAGACCTGAATGTTCCTGTGTCTTCCGTGCGCAGTGTCATCAAGAAGTTTAAAGCCCATAGCACTGTGGCTAACCTCCCTAGATGTGGACGGAAAAGAAAAATTGACGAGAGATTTCAACGCAAGATTGTGCGGATGGTGGATAAAGAACCTCAACTAACAACCAAACAAGTTCAAGCTGCCCTGCAGTCCGAGGGTACAACAGTGTCAACCCGTACTATCCGTCGACGTCTGAATGAAAAGGGACTTTATGGTAGGATACTCAGGAAGACCCCACTTCTTACCCCGAGACATAAAAAAGCCAGGCTGGAGTTTGCCAAAACTTACCTGAGAAAGCCTAAAACGTTTTGGAAGAATGTTCTCTGGTCAGATGAGACAAAAGTAGAGCTTTTTGGGAAAAAGCATGAACACAGAGTGTACAAGAAAAAAAAAGAGGCATTCAAAGAAAAGAACACGGTCCCTACAGTCAAACATGACGGAGGTTCCCTGATGTTTTGGGGTTGCTTTGCTGCCTCTGGCACTGGACTGCTTGACCGTGTGCATGGCATTATGAAGTCTGAAGACTACCAACAAATTTTGCAGCATAATGTAGGGCCCAGTGTGAGAAAGCTGGGTCTCCCTCAGAGGTCATGGGTCTTCCAGCAGGACAATGACCCAAAACACACTTCCAAAAGCACTATAAAATGGTTTTAGAGAAAGCACTGGAGACTTCTAAGGTGGCCAACAATGAGTCCAGACCTAAATCCCATAGAACACCTGTGGAGAGATCTCAAAATGGCAGTTTGGAGAAGACACCCTTCAAACATCAGGGACCTGGAGCAGTTTTCCAAAGAAGAATGGTCTACAATTCCAGCAGAGCATTGTAAGAAACTCATTGATGGTTACCGAAAGCGGTTGTTCGCAGTTATTTTGGCTAAAGGTTGTGCAACCAAGTATTAGGCTGAGGGTGCCAATACTTTTGTCCGGCCCTTTTTTGGAGTTTTGTGTGAAATGATCAATGATTTGATTTTTGCTTCATTCTCTTTTGCATTTTTTTCTTGCAAGCAAATTAAATGAAGAGAATAATACTAAAGAATTTGTGATTGCAATCTTTTTCAGGAAGAAACTGAGTATTATCTGACAGAATTGCAGGGGTGCCAATACTTTTGGCCAGCACTGTATATTATCAGCTTATGGGCGCTAAGTGGTTTTCTAAACTGGATCTTAGGGGGGCCTATAATTTGATATGCATCCGGGAGGGTGATGAGTGGAAGATGGCTTTTTCAACATTCGAAGGTCTTTTTAGAAATCTTGTCATATCTTTCGGGTTAACCAATGTGCCAGCAGTATTTCAAAACTTTATGACCAATATCTTCTCTGATATTACTGGAAGGTTTATTGTGGTATACCTTGATAATAATCAAATTTTTTCGTCCAATCTGTATTTTTCCCATAAACATGTCAGTTTTGTTTTACGAAAGCTAAGAGAGAATTCTTGGTTTGCTAAATTGCAAAAATGTACCTTTTCTGTCCAAGAGATATCGTTTATGGGGTTCATTGTTTCGGCTGAAGGTTTTAAGAGGAATCATGGGAAGGTGCAGGCTATAATTGACTGGGTTGAACCTCATGACCTTAAGGTGTTACAACATTTTTTAGGGTTTGTCAATTAATACAGAAAATTTATTAGGGGCTTTTCACAGATGGTTATTAGTGATGAGCGAGCATGCTCGCTACTGATCAGTGCTCACCCGAGCATCTCATTGCTCGTCGAGTATTTCCGGGGTTGCTTGGTGGGAGCTCGGGTCCCCTCCCTGCATGTTTGTCGCTCTTTACAGAGCCAATGAACATGCAGGGATTGTTTGCCACTCACTGTAATGCCGCAGCCATGTTGGTTGTGGCATTACAGTGATTGGCTGGCCGCACAGAGTCATCAGGTCTATATCAGACCTGGTGCCGCCGTGCTCGTCACAGTCACTCGGGAATCAGGCAGTGTAGGGAGAGGTGCTGCTGAGCTAGGGAGAGATTTGGTTGTGTATTAGGTAGTGTAGGGAGAAAACAAGTACATTACACATATCCATCTCAACAAACAGTCCTTCTGAGGACTAATCCATCTACAGAGATATCAGGTAGGCAGTGTATATAGGCTGGCAGGCGGTGTATATAGCAGACTGCAGTGCACATAGCACATGAGGCTCCATTCCAGTTTTGTCTGCTGCTGCTGTTAGATATTTATAGACATAGGCCCAAGTCTCAGGGGCCAGGAATATTTTTTTGGGGGATCTTAATCCTAGTTATTTTACTTAAAACTGTGGTTTGTCCGTCACACGGATCACAAATAATTACGCTGAAAATATTGATATTTCTGGTCTCCATTGAAATTTTGTTTCAGTGTGACAGTGAAGCTATTGACCTCAGTCTGCTGTTCAAAATAGTTACCTACAGGCCAGGTATTTAAAACTGTTTTCTCCGTCACACGGATCACAAATACGTTTTCAGAAAATACTGCCATTTCTGGTTTCCATTAAAAACTTGTTTCAGTGTGTCAGTGAAGCTATTGACACCAGTTTGCTGTTCAACATAATTACCTAAAGGCTAGCTATTTAAAACTATGGTTCATGCGTCACACGGGTCACATATAAGTTTGCTCCAAATTCAGCCATTTGTAGTGAGCTTGGAAGATATTGTCCTCCATTTAAAATGGGCAAGGCACGTGGCAAAGGACGGGGAACTGGACGTGATGGTGATGGTGACGGTGCATGCAGAGGCCGAGGCCGTGGGCAAGCTGAAATCGTGCCACAACAAACACCCACATCTTCTCGCCCTACCTTCCTGTCCCAATTACTAGGGGACCGCAGCACACCACTATTGAACCCAGAGCAGTGTCAAAAGTTTGTTGGTTGGATAGAGGATAATGCTTCCAGTTACTTTGCCACCACCACAACCACCCTGTCTTCCACACGGTCAAGTCTCAGTAGCCGTGAGTCTGGACTGCATATTCCTCACACTGATCCTTCTTCCTCCCACCATGCCGAGTGCCCGGAGACAACTGATCCCACACTTGGACACGCCGAAGAGCTGTTCACTTTTCCATTAATAGATTCAGGCTTCTCGCCTGGTCTACTTGAAGCGGGGCAAGAGGAGATCGCATGTGGCGATGCCCAAATATTTGAGCAGCTACGGTCACATGAAGGCAACGGTGGGAAAGTTTCACAAGAGGTGGACGATGATGAGACAAAATTGCCAAAAAGTCAGGAGGAGGACCAGGGTGCGGAAGTGGAAGATGAGGTGGTGGATGATATAGTAACTGACCCATCCTGGCAGGAGGACATGCAGAGCAAAGGCAGCAGCACACAGGGGGAGGGAAGCAGAGCACCCCAAAAGGCTGGAAGAAGCAGTGTCGTGGCCGCAGACAGAAGGCAGGCAACCGTTCCCCATAACACCAACACTAAGGAAGTTGCCAGTACAACTGTTAGGTCTTCCCGAGTCTGGTTGTTTTTTAAAGACTCTGCTGATAACCCCAAAATGGCCATTTGCACCACCTGCCAGGCCACCATCAGCAGAGGTGGCAAAACTACCAGCCTGACCAGCACCAGCATGATCAGGCACATGGCAGCAAAGCACCAGACATTGTGGGCCGAACCCCAGGGTCCAGGAACAGTGTCTGCGTGTGGCACTACTGCTTCTTTCGCTGTTGTGCATGCAGGCCAATCCCCTGTCCATGGTGCATGTGAAGATGCCTCCTGCCCTGCACCTGTCATTGCACACTTTCAAGTAGCAGCATCAGGAAGCACGTCCACGTCCTTTTCCCAGCACAGCATTCAGTTGTCCATACCCCAGTCCTTGGAACGCAAGTGCAAATATGCAGCCAACGCCCCACAAGCCACACTACTAAATTCCTTTTTTGTCTTTTAGGCTCATGGAGGCGGAAGCATTCCGCACCTAATGGCGGCGGCCGTCCCTAGGTACTCGGTCCCCAGCCGCCTCTATTTCTCCAGATGTGCCGTCCCTGCATTACACAAGCATGTGTCCCAAAACGTTAGCCATGCCCTCAACAACGCAGTTACTGGGAAAGTCCACCTAACCACGGACACGTGGACAAGTGCTTGTGGGCAGGGACGGTACATCTCGCTGATGGCACACTGGGTTAACATAGTGGAAGCCGGGACACAGTTGGACCTTGGGACAGAATACGTCCTCCCGACGCCAAGGATTGCAGGCCCTAGGTCAATCGGGGTTGCCCCCCACAGTCTATAGCTCCTGCACCTCATCCTCCTCAGCCTCCTCCTCCACTTCAGCCTTCATCTCCGAAATGACCACAGCAGTAACAAGCTGGAAGCACTGCAGCACTGCCTCGGCCAAGCGGCAACAGGCTGTGCTGAAGCTGATATGCTTAGGTGACAAACTGCACAATGCTGAAGAGTTGTGGACAGCTCTGAAAGAGCAGGTAGATCTGTGGCTCACACCACTGAACCTACAGCCAGGCATGGTCGTCTGTGACAATGGCCGGTACCTAGTGGCAGCTCTGAGGCGAGGCGAGCTCACACACGTACCATGCCTGGCCCATGTGCTTAACCTCGTGGTTCAGCGGTTTCTCAAATCCTACCGGGAGCTGCCGGATCTGCTTGTCAAAGTATGCCGCCTGTGTGAACATTTTAGAATGTCACCTACAGCTTCTGCTGCCCTTGCCATGTTCCAGCAGCATTTGCAGCTTCCAGCTCACAACTGGTGTGTGATATCCCCAGGCGTTGGAACTCTACACTGCAGATGTTGGGAAGGATTTGTGAGCAGAAGAGGGCAGTTGTTGACTACCAGCATCAACAAGGCCGTCGGTATTCTGTTCAGACTCCACACATAAGACCTCAGGAGTGGATGTGGATGTCAGACATATGTACCATCCTCCAAAACTTTGAGGACTCCACCAAGATGGTGAGCGACGATGATGCCATAATTAGCATCACGATCGCACTTCTCTGTCTTCTGAAACACTCTCTGCTCACATTCAAAGAGGATGCATTGCAGGCGGAGCACGATGCGATGGAGCAAGGAACCATACAGGGTGATTACTCACAGCCCAGCCTCATCTCATCCCAATGTGGATTGGGTGACCATGAGGAAGAGGAGGAGGAGGAGGAAGAACAGGATCTAGTTTCATGTGCTATAGATGGTACTACCTGCACAACTGTCATACCATCTGTTCAGCGTGGATGGCCTGAGGACAGAGAGGAGGAGGAGAGCATGGTCAGTCGTCCTCTTGGTGAGGACACGGAAGTGTTGCCTGTTAGCAGTCTGGCACGCATGGCTGAGTTTATGTTGCGCTGCCTTTCCCATGACCCTCGCGTTCTCAAAATTTTGGTTGACAGTCATTATTGCTTGGTGACACTTCTAGAACCACGCTACAAGGAGAACTTTATATCTCTTATTCCTGAGGCGGACCGGTCTACAAAAATGGGGCAGTACCAGAAGGCCCTTGTTGAGGAACTATTAAAAAAATTCCCATCTGAAAACGCTGGCGGCAGAGGTCACAGTTCGTTGGACAACCAAGGACTACAGGCAAGAGAGACACAACCCCAATCCAGTAGAGGCAGGGGAACACTGTCAAAGTTCTGGGAGAATTTTCTCAGCCCCTACCATCGCTCAGGCCCTGAAGACGCGGGGTACTCTCACAAGGAGTGAAAAGTTTGGGAAGATGCTGAGGAAGTACCTTGCCGACCATACCAATGTGGTCCGTGATTCCTCTGTGCCTTATAATTATTGAGTATCCAAGCTGGATTCGTGGAATGAACTGGCTCTCTACGCCTGAAGGTCCTGGCCTGCCCTTCCACTAGCGTTTTATCAGAGCGAGTTTTTAGTGCCGCTGGTGGAATTATAACTGATAAGCGCATCCGCCTGTCAACTGAAAATGCTGACAGGCTGACTTATAAAAATGAACAAGGGCTGGATTGGGCCAGACTTCTCAACACCACTGAATGATAGCAGCGTAACATAAACTCAAATCCAGTGTCTCTTTTAGGGAGGTGTATTCCCATGCACCTTTTCACACCCACACATGGATAAACGCTTCCTGATTTTGGCTATTTGCTCTTGTCCTCCTCCTTCTCCTCATCCTCATCCTCCACCACTATATCACTAGGGTGACCGTGGTCCGTGATGCAACACCCAAATAATTTTTTTAAAGAGTGTTTATGATGCCCGTAAAAAAATTTTTTTATACAGTATGTTCATGTATAACCCCCAGGGGTAAATATTTGTCAGCCCATACACTTTGTGCATGGGCATTACAAGTATAGGAGACCCGCTCTTTTCTAATGGGAACATTTTTTTATGAGGCCCTCCTCCTTATCTCTTCCATGGGACATTGGAGTGCCTCCCAATTTTTGGCAGCCCTTGCATTCACTGCGTAGGCCAACACTATGGGAGAACCCACTTCCTAATAATGGGAACATTTTTTCATGAGGCCCTGTACGTCTCTTCCAAGGGGCATTTGAGTGCCTCCCAATTTTTTGCAACCCTTGCATTCACTGCATAGGCCAACACTAAGGGAGACCCACTTCCTAATAATGGGAACATTTTTTCATGAGGCCCTCTACGTCTCTTCCAAGGGGCATTGGAGTACCTCCCAATTTTTGGAAACCCTTGCATTCACTGCATTGGCAAACACAATGGAGACCCACTTCCTAATAATGGGAACATTGTTTTAAGCAGGCCCTCTGACCTACATGTCTCTTCCAAGGGGCATTGGAGTGCCTCCAAATTTTGGGCAACCCTTGCATTCTCTGCATAGGCAAACATAATGGGAGACCCACTTCCTAATAATGGGAACATTGTTTTCAGGGGGCCCTCTGACCTCCACGTCTCTTCCAAGGGGCATTGGAGTGCCTCCAAATATTTGGAAACCCTTGCATTCACTGCATAGGAAAACACAATGGAGACCCACTTCCTAATAATGGGAACATTATTTTCAAGAGGCCCTCTGACCTCCACGTCTCTTCCAAGGGGTATTGGAGTGCCACCAAATTTTTGGAAACCCTTGCATTCACTGCATAGGCAAACACAATGGAGACCCACTTCCTAATAATGGGAATATTGTTTTCAGGAGGCCCTCTGACCTCCATGTCTCTTCCAAGGGGCATTGGAGTGCCTCCAAATGTTTGGCAACCCTTGCATTCACTGCATAGGCAAACATAATGGGAGACCCACTTCCTAATAATGGGAACATTTTTTTCAGGAGGCCCTCCTCTACGTCTCTTCCAAGGGGCATTGGAGTGCCTCCACATTTTTGACAGCCCTTGCATTCACTGCATAGGCAAACAGTATGGGAGACCCACCTCCTAATAATGGGAACATTGTTTTCAGGAGGCCCTTCTCTAAGTCTCTCTTCAAAGGGGTATTGGGGTGTGTTCAAATTTTCAAAGGGGTATTGGGGTGCATCTAAATTTTGGGCAGACCTGCCACTCACTGCATACGCAACAACAGTATAGGAGACCCAATCTTTAGTAATGGGAACAACAAAGCATAGCCGGCTAATGGCTCTCTAAGAATAGTGAGGGCCGACCGCTGGCCCTTTAAGAATAGTAAAGGCCGCCTAATGGCCCTATAAAAATAGGCTTTGTGACTTTCAGAGTCCCTCCTCCATAAATGAAACAGGATGTGTTTGATCATGTCTCATACACCACATGGCCAGATAAGGTTGTAAAATGTTAAAATGATATTTCCCGGTGAATGCATTTGTCACGATTGAAAGCAATGCAAAAGTGCAAAAACGCATCAAGAACGCTACGTGTGAACATAGCCCAAGGTGTGGAGTAGTATTTTTGTTTTTAGTTATTTATCTTGCCTTATGTACAAGTCATTACCGAATATTGTGAGTCCGAAAAAGTGGCGTAATACCTCTGACAACGTTGTTCACAGCAGTGACCTGGGAGTCAGAAATGCTTCCAGGGGTCTTCCCCATTCTGTTCCCATGTCATTTGAGCACTGTTCCCTTCAATTTGGGCAATTTTTAGGCATTCTGAAGACCGCCGGTGGGAGCTGCCTGAAAAATGCTTGAGTTTCTCATAGACTTACATTGGGCTCGTTGCTCGCGTCGAGCACCCGAGTATTCCAATGTGCTCAACCCGAGCAACGAGCACCCGAGCATTTTAGTGCTTGCCCATCACTAATGGTTATACCTCACACGCAAGAGGGCAAATCTTAAGTGTTGGTCACAGAATGCTATTGGGGAATTTGATAAATTGAGTGTTTCATGTCCGCTCTAGCTTTAATCCAACCTGATCTCCAGGAACCGTTCATTGTGGAGTCAGATGGAATGGAGATCAAAGTAGGGGTTATATTTTCTCAAGGTTCCAAAACTCTGACCAACTTGCAACCATGTGCTTTTTGTCTAGGAAATGTTCGTCTGATGAAATTATGAGGTTGGGAATCACAAGCTATGGGTTAAATTAACTTTTGAAGAATGGAGATCATAAAAATTTAGCTTATACAACCCCTGACAAAAATTATGGAATCTCCGGGCTCAGAGGATGTTCATTCAGTTGTTTAATGTTGTTGAAAAAAAGCAGATCACATACATGGCGCAAAACTAAAGTCATTTCAAATGGCAACTTTAGGGCTTTAAGAAAAACTAAAAGAAATCAAGATAAAAAATGTGGTACTCAATAAGGGTAATTTTTTTCAGACCAAGCAGAGGGAAAAAATTATGGAATCACTCAATTCTGAGGAAAAAATTATGGAATCACCCTGTAAATTTTCATTTCCAAAACTAACACCTGCATCAAATTAGATCTGCTCGTTAGTCTGCATCTAAAAAGGAGTGATCACACCTTGGAAAGCTGTTGCACCAAGTGGACTAACATGAATCATGGCTCCAACACGAGAGATGTCAATTGAAACAAAGGAGAGGATTATCAAACTCTTAAAAGAAGGTAAATCATCACTCAATGTTGCAAAAGATGTTGGTTGTTCACAGTCAGCTGTGTCTAGAATCTGGACCAAATACAAACAACATGGGAAGGTTGTTAAAGGCAAACATACTGGTAGACCAAGGATGACATCAAAGCGTCAAGACCGGAAACTTAAAGCAATATATCTCCAAAACAGGAAATGCACAACAAAACAAATGAGGAACAAATGGGAGGAAACTGGAGTCAATGTCTGTGACCAAACTGTAAGAAACTGCCTAAAGGAAAAGGGATTTACATACAGAAAACCTAAACAAAACAATCGTTAACATCTAAACAGAAAAAAACAAGGTTTCAATGGGCTAAGGAAAAGCAATCGTGGACTGTGGATGACTGGATGAAAGTCATATTCAATGATGAATCGCGAATCTGCATAGGGCAAGGTGATGATGCTGGAGCTTTTGTTTGGTGCCATTTCAATGAGAATTATAAAGATGCAAATTTCCACAGTCATTGATGATATGGGGCTGCATGTCAGGTAAAGGCACTGGGGAGATGGCTGTCATTACATCTTCAATAAATGCCCAAGTTTACATTGATATTTTGGATAGTTTTCTTATCCCATCAATTGAAAGGATGTTTGGGGATGATGACATCATTTTTCAAGATGATAATGCATCCTGCCATAGAGCAAAAACTGTGAAAACATTCCTTGAAAGAAGACACATAAGGTCAATGTAATGGCCTGTGAATAGTCCGGATCTCAATCCAATTGAAAATCTTTGGTGGAAGTTGAAGAAAATGGTCCATGACAAGGCTCCAACCTGCAAAGCTGATCTGGCAACAGCAATCAGAGAAAGTTAGAGCCAGATTGAAGAAGAGTACTGTTTGTAACTCATTAAGTCCATGCCTCAACTCAGAGACTGCAAGCTGTTATTAAAGCCAGAGGTGGTGCAACAAAATACTAGTGAAGTATTGGAGTGTTCTTTTGTGTGTTTGTTTTTCATGATTCCATAATTTTTTCCTCAGAATTGAATGATTCCATAATTTTTTCCCTCTGCTTGGTCTGAAAAAAATTACCCTTACTGAGTACCACATTTTTTATCTTGATTTCTTTTAGTGTTTCTTAAAGCCCTAAAGTTGCCATTTGAAATGACTTTAGTTTTGTGCCATGTCTGTGATCTGCTTTTTTTCAACAACATTAAACAACTGAATGAACATCCTCCAAGCCTGGTGATTCCATATTTTTTGCCAGGAGTTGTATTTAGTAATGAGCGAGCGTATTCTGTTAACCCTTTCGGCGAGCATGCTCAGGTATGTTAGGCATTCCTCACATGTATTAAAGCTGTCAAACAGTCACAAATCATTCACACACAGTGACTGAAACATAACATTCGAGCACACCAAAGATACTCGGAAAACACTCTAGCATGCTCGTAAATCTCAAGTAACGAGCATGCTCACTTATCACTACTAATATTGATTAACCCCAAAACAGGCCAGATGGTCCTTATTCTTTTCTAGATTTAATTTTTCTATCTCGTTCAGGCCAGGGTCCAAGAATGTGAAAGCAGATACTGATTAGCGTTGTAGCACCATTTGACTTTTGGAGAGAATAACTGGCTGAAATAGCGGATGCCATGTTGCATTTGCAGAGCCCCTGATGTGCCTAAACACTGGAAACCCCCCCACAAGTGACCTCATTTTGGAAACTTCTCTCAAGTATCTTATACACAGGTGTGGTGAGCACCTTAAACCCACAGGTGCTTCACAGAATTTTATAACATTGAGCCATGAAAATGAAAAAAAAAAATTTCCCGCAAAATTGCTGCTTTAGCTCCATATTTTTCAGTTTCACAAGTGAAAAAGGAGAAAGTGGACTATACAATTATACAATTTATCCTGAGTACACTAATACCCCATATGTGGTGGAAAACTAATATTTGGGCACATGTTAGGGCTCAGGAAAGGAAGGAGCGTCAATTGAATTCTGGAGCGCAATTTAGGATGGAATACATTACAGATGCCATGTCACATTGGAAAAGCCCCTGACGTGCCAAAACAGCAAAAACCTCTACAAGTGACCCCACTTTGGAAAATACATCTCTTGAGAAATACATCTAGGGGTGAAGTGAGCATTTTTAACCCACAGGTTATTCATAAAATTGAATAACATTTGGCTGAGTCAATGGAAAAATGTAAATTTTTCCACTAAAATGTTGCTTTGACCCCAAGTTTTCAACTTTCAAAAGGGATAATAGGAAATAATGAACAGTACAATTTTTTATACCTCATATGTGGTCAAAAACTACTTTTGAAGTACAGTGCAAAGCTTAGAAGAGAAGGTGCGCCACACTGAAGTTCAGATTTTGCTGGAATGGTTTGAGGGTGTCATGTCACATTGTCAGAGCCCCTGAGGTGCCAGAACAGCAGAACCCCTCTTTAAGTGACTCCATTTTGCAACCTACACCTCTCAATTAATTCTTATAGGGGTGCAGTTAGCATGTTGACACCACATGTGCCTCACAGAATTTGATACGATTGGGTGGTGAAGAAAAAATAATTACATATTTGTCAATAAAATGTTGTTTTAGCCCCAAGTTTTTAATCTTTGTATGGGTTAGTAGAAAAAAATGGACCTTACAGTTTGTTGTGCAATTTCTCCTGAGTGCGCCAATACTCTACATGTAATTGGGAACTACTTTTCAGACACAGTGGAAAGTTAAGAAGGGAAGGAGCCCCATATTGTAGTGAAGATTTTTCTATTTAGTTTGGTGGTCACATGACCCAGTGGAAGAGGCCCTGAGGTGCCAGAACAGCAGAGCCTCCCCCATAAGCGACCCCATTTGACAAACGACACCTCTCAATGAAGTCTTCTAGGGGTGCAGTGATCATATTGAAATCACAAGTGCCTCACAAAATTTTTTACCATTAGGCCGTGAAGAAAAAAATAATTATACTTGTACCACAAAAATTTTGTCCCATACTTTACAATTTTTGCTGAATGTGGCAATAGCCCATATGTGATTATACATTACTGTTATACATTACTGTTTAGCCACACAGCGAGACTCAGGAGAGAAGGAGCGCTATTTGACTCTAGGTGAATAAATTCTGCAAATAAGTTTGCAGAATCCATATACAGAGACGCTAAATGCCAGAAGAGCAGAATCCCCACTCAAGTGATCCCATGTTGGAAATTACACCCCTCTTGGAATTTCTATACAGGTTTAGTGATGATTTTGACTCCATGGGTGTTTTCCAGAAGCAAGAAGCAGAGGATATGGCCGAAAATTGCAAAACTGCCATTGTATTGCTCGCACATTATAGTGGCCAGTACATTGTAGTGTCTATACATTGTGCCCAGCTCATGTTTCTGGAGACATAGACCCCGTAAATTAAGAGGACTATCATTACTATAGAAATGCCAAACATGTGGATGCTAAATGTGGTTCAGGGACACTGTGGGGCTCAGAAGAGAGGGGGGCATTTGGATTTGGGGGTGCAGAATTCAATGGATTTATTTTCGGGGGCAAGGAGCAATAGTGCTTTTCCAGAGCCTTTGTACTACCAGTAACGTGGTAGCCTCCTATATTTTCATTGACAGATGACGGACCTGAGTGGGAACTTGATTTTTTTATGGATTGAGTTGATGCTTTTATTGGAAACAATTTACATAACATTTCGGATCACATTTCTCAGGCGCTCTACGCTGAGCACTTATATCAGGGTTTCCATCTAAATCTACAAATGACATGCTTCAGATGAAACCCCTGAGGGATCCATTCACTGTAATGAGGCAACAGCATTATTCTGGCCTCGGTTCAGTGGTGCCATTCTTTTCAGAGGTGCACAAAACTGTGACCAACCTCACTTTTATGCACGCTTAAAAATAGAGACACCACTAGGATCATATACCACAGTGTCTTCATCTGCCTGATTATAGGGAATCTTTCGCCAAGGGTTCTGTTTGAATCACGTATTTCAGAGATTTCGACGGAAACCCCAGGATAAGCACTCAACGTAGAGTGCAAGTTAAATGCAGATATGATAAATGAAGAATTTGTTCCATTTATTTTTTACGCCGTTCCTTGTGCAGTATAAGGGATAAGGTGGCTTTGGTCTTTCGGGTCGGTGCGATTACAGCGTTACCAGATTTATATAGTTTTTATATGTTTGGCTGCTGTCACACACTAAAAAATGCTTTTTCTTGCAAAAAAAAAGTTTTTTATGCCGTTCACCTTGTGGTAAAATTGATAAGGCAAAAAAATTGTTTTTCCATCTCTATATTATGAAAGCTATAACTTTTTTATTTCTCTGCTGATGGAGCTGTATGGTGACTTGTTTTTTGCCAGACAAGATGACATTTTCAGCAATACCACATTAATTTACTTTCGACTCTTTGATCGAAATTTAGTCCACTTTTTGTTCGGCAGTATGATGAAAGCGCATAGTTTTCTGCCACTTTTTTTTTTATGGTGTTCACTGAAGGGGTTAACTAGTGTGACAGTTTTATAGGTCTGGGTATGGCAATACCAAATATGTGTACTTTTTTTCTTTATTTTTGCTTTTTAAAAAATATACCTATTTCTTGGTATAATATTTTTTTTATTATTTTTTTCAAATATTTTTTTAAAAAAATGTAAACAGTTTTTTTTACTTTTTTATATAATCCCTCTAATGGGCTTTAATGTTTATTACTCTGAACGCTGGTATAATGCATAATTTAAATTAATTCATCACCAGATAAAATTTGACCATGTCCACCCTACAATAAATAGGGCAACTAACCCCTTCTAGTTCACATCTTCTCTTCTGAGATCTTCAGGCACCATAAGTCCAGTTAGAGTGCTCTTTTAATGGGGATTCTTCAAAGTTCATAACAATCAATCACAATGTGGCTCCAGACTCTCTTGAACTTGACAGAAACAGCCAAAAATCCAAACGGTTGTCTTTAACATGACCTTAACAGGCAGGTACCACTTGAAATTAAAAGGAAAAAAAAGGAGGGGGGATAAATAAGAAGTGAAATAGGGCAACCGGAATGTACCATTACAAATAAATAGGTGGGGGTTGTGTTACTATGCTCTCTCACTGACTATATCCAGGGGAGGGGTCCTTGTCAGAAACATGGTCTGAACATACCAAATCTCCTGGCCAGGGGAGGACGCAAAAGGTTTCTGTAAGGAAAAACATTGTCCTGCCTGTTTAAAAATTTGTTTTACCTCACAGAAAGAATCAGATGTGATCCCGTTCTGTAATGTCTGTATACTCTTTTGCTTCCTCCCCTGGCCTGAAGTTGTGGTATATCCGACCATGTTCCTGCATGGTCGGACACAGCCATTACAGTACACATCAATTTTTTAACATATTCAATTGTGGAACTTATTTTTATTGTAAGATTTATTAATTAAAATGTACTTTGTTCTGGGGGAAACCCTTTAAGGAGAAGTGGAAATGATGATAGCCCTGAGGATAGTGGAAAAAGATAAGAGCCTTTTCTTTCTGCTGTTATTAGCACACAGTAGCTTCTTCCATCCTGTAATGCCTCTCGCAGCTCAGCAGTCAAGATGAGAAGGGTGGGTGCAGGACTGACAGGGGTTCCCTCTAGCTGCTGATTTCTAACTCTATACCCCCCAACCTCCACTGCTGCCTCCTGATACATGATGATGATGGAGAAGACAGTGCATGTGTATATCCATATTGTAAGATGGCCGCCGGACAGGTCCTTGAGGGGATATATGTATCATCAAGGTTGATAGCTTTGGTGATGTAAACCAGGGAAAGCATGCTCTAGCACACGTAGTGCTGAGAAAGTTATTAGGGCATACCAGGGCCGTTTTTTACGAGCACTCATAAGAAATGGGAGGGAATGGCTGCTCACATATCCCCTCCCCGGGGGCGAGGGTTTGGTAAATAAAATGGAGACCGAGTGTCTCATTCAGTATCTTTGGCTGGAGGTGTAGAGACCTCCAGCGTGTTTGTGCTAAAGGACACTGACCGTAAGTGGGCGAACCCACACTACTGTATGGACTGTTTATTTTCTGTTTTGTTACTCTGTGCCGGACAAGGCTGTGTTTTGTTTTACTTCTAAAGTGCAGTTTATGAAGTTATAATAAACCTGCCTTGGACATTTTTAAAGAAACTGCTTCCTGTGCCTACCTCAAAAGCAGCTGAGTGAAGAAAACCCTACAATATACATATACTTGTGCAGGCCATGTGTCTGTGATGTGTGTATTATTATGTGTGTTCATGCAGATATTGTGTAAAGTATGTATAATGGTGTGCCCTGGTGGGTGTATGATATCCTACTGTGTGTGTCTTGTAAAGCCCATCTCTCTGTGTAGGAAACAGTGTACATTTGTAGAGCACACTACAGTCTCACAGTGTGTACAGCATACATACAGTATGTGAATATATTTAGATGATGAAAAAAGTTGATGGTCTCAGAAAATGGCAAAATGAAAGAAAATTATTTTTACAAGGTTCTGAATTTTTTTTAAGAACTAAAATATAAAAAAAATATACGTTTGGTATGGACGTAATTGTACTAGCCTAGAGAATCGTTTTTACTTCGGAATGAGCACTGTAAAAATAAAACGCATAAAACAATGGTGGAATTGCATTTTTTTTCACCATTCTATCGCACTTGATTTATTTACTCAACTTAACTTACTTATTTTCCAACACATCATATGGTAAAGTGAGTTGTGTCATTAAAAACTGCAACTTGTCCTGCAAAATAAACCCTCATAGGGCTTAATTAGTTATGACTCTTGGAACAAGGGGAGGAACCAACAAAATCACAAAAATCAAAAATGTTTGGATCCTTAAAAGGTTTCAAAAAGTGGTGTGCTGTAAAGCAGGTTTAGACAGACGCATTTCACGGTCCATATACAGAACACAATGTCTGGACCAAACGTAGATCTCCTGACCTCAACTCAGCAGCCTCGGCTTAACTTGACCTTAGACTACTTTAAGCCTGTATTCTGACATTCTGTTTGCTTTTTCCATTTTTGCACTACAAAAGTCATATAGCTCTTTTTCCTTTCCAAGCCATGCTATGTGACCAAACAAGAATATCCAACCACATATGAGGTTTCACTGTGTTGAGAAGAAAATGCGTAACAAATTGAGGGATCGATTTTCTCCAATTATCCCTTGTCAAAATGACTAATTTGGAGCTTAAACAATATGTTAATGAAAAATATTTAATTTTTAGTTTACACATCTAAATGTTATAAGATTCTGTGAAACACGTGCGGTTTCAAAATTCTCAACACACCCCCAGATTAAGTTTATAAGGAGTGTAGTTTTCAAAATTGGATCATTGGTGGTGGGTTTCTGCTGTCTTATCACCTCAGATACTCTGCAAATGTGGTGCATCCACAATCTATTCCAGCCAAACTTGCGATCCCAAAATCAAATAGCGCTATCTCTCTTTTGAGCTCTACCAAGTGCTGAAACAACAGTTTTTGAGCACACATTGGATATTGCGCAACAAGTTTGAGGAGAAATTGTGTATAAAATTGTTGAGTCCATTTTCTCCTATTACCCTTCCTGAAAATGAAAAAAAATGGGGCTAAATCAATATTTAAGTGGAAAAATGTACTTTTTCTAAAAATTTTCTGACTTCAGTTTTAAATGAGGGGTGCAGTTTTTCAAATGGTATTATTTTTAGAGATTTCCAATATACAGGCCCCTCAAAGTCACTTCAAAACTGAATAGGTCTGTAAAAAAATTGGCTTCAACATTTTATCCCTTATTATATACTAACAACTATAAAAGGACGTTTGAAATATAATGCTGGCCTAAAGTAGACATATGAGAAAGGTTGTTTATTCACTAGTTTATGTGTTATTACTATTTGCTTTATGGGTAAAAGTTTAAAACTTACAAAATTTTAAAAATTTATGTCAAATTTTCAGATATTTTCATAAAATACTTAAACTTATTGAACTAAATTTACTACCAACATAAAGTACAATGTGTCATAAAAAAAAAATCTCAGAATTAATATATGTTGAAAAATTCCACTGCATAAAGTGTCAGTTTTGAAAAACGGGCATTGGTCACTAAGGTCAAAATTGGCTTAATCCCTAAGGGATTAAACTTATTGTACACAACTGAATGAAGAACATATTCATAACACAGAAGTCTTTAAACTTTTATGAAAACTTGTATGATTTTTTTTTCTGTAACCATTGGATTTTTTTAAGATGTTTAGCATATCAAAGCAAATATCATCTATATTTTGTGTCTACAAAAAAGGGAAGTACTGGTCTCTAATTAACATTATAATTTGCATAAATTTGGAATCCTTTTATGAAATAAAATTATTCAGATCATCTATACTGACATCTGCATTATCTTTTCTTGTATATCTCCTCAGATTAAATAACTGAAGCATGGCTGGAGAGAACACTGCCTTATTTGCTATTGTATGTCATACTACTTCATATAATGCTATAACAATATCACGTGATGTTTGACAGTAGCCATTAGCATGTCATTGAAACAGTAAGCAACGACAGGGGAGCATTAGCAAGCAATGATACCGTTAAAAGCCATCTGATCAGCACTTAGAGAGAAATTACAAGGTAGACTCTTGAATAAATAATGTCTACTGTATAATCCAGACATAATATTATTGCTTTGGCTTTGTATGCCACCCCAAATGGTATGTATTTATTCAATCCTAATGTAATAGGTGCATTGAGACATTCTGCATTGTAAGAGCCTTTATAGTAATAACTGTTAAATACATTTTATACAAAATAATCCATTTGCCTCATATTCATCAATTTGTGTTACTCCACCATATCAATTTCTGAAAAGAAACTCAAATCCATGGATGGTATGAATATTGGCATTGTTACATACGTATAGAAGTGGTTGCTGGGTTTGTAGTTTTTAATGGCAAAATTTTATTTGTCGTATAACCCACTGGAAAATGGAAGAAAAAATCTTTGAGGTGGAATTGATAAAAAAACAGCAATTACGCCACTTTTTGAGTTAAGCCAAGTTGGGTGTGGAAAAGTCGAGGAGGAGTCACCAAGTAGATACTTACAGTATCACTATGCCTGGCTTTTCTCTGACTTTATAAGTGAAGTGTGGCCCATTGTAATGTGGGACCCTTTTTATATTACCGCATATGCTGCCTGTGTAGGCAGGTTCTCTTTTCTAAGGAATGTACACACAACCATATACTGTGCTCAGCATAAATAGTACACTCCCTTTGAAAAGTAAGATTTTAATCAATATCACACAAGAACAATTTCCAAAATTTTGACAAGACTGAGTTTCATAGAACATTTTTAACCCATAACATGAAAGTAAGGTTAATAATATATCTTTCATTACAAAATTTTCAGTTTTACTCAAATTAGTTAATATAAAAATATTTACACCCCACATTAAAAATTACTACATCTAAAATTTTGGCACAGTCCAAGTGTCCATGTGTATATTTGTATACAGAGTATGAATGTTTATACTTATGTACAATGCGTGTATAGCTGTCAGTGGGATGGGGGCCCCCAGTCACCCATAACTGATTGAGGGCTCCATTACCCACCACCCATATCACCCTATACTGAATGACGGCCCCCTCGCTCACACTGATAACTATGCACACATTATACATAACTATTAGTACTCACAGTGTACACAATAAATACATACCCAATAAATATACACACAAAAAAAATTACTTTACAGCAGAGTTGCTGAGTGCAGGTAAAAAGGCTCCACTTTGTATAGTGGCAGCCTGCAGACCCCCTCCCTGTCTCTACCCTTGTAGCAAAGAAGACATAAGTTTGTCTGGGAGGGGGAAAGGAAGGAAGGAGGTGTTAAGTTGGCACAGGGAGTTTTATTAATCCCTTCCCGACATTTTCAGTATATATACGTCATTGTCGGGAAGGACTTCCTGACCAATGCAGTATATATACGTCATGGTGATTGCCTACGCACAGGAGGCTTCGCGCAGGCGATCACTGCTGGGTGTTAGCTGATTCTGACAGCTGACACCCTGGACTCAGTGCCAGGAGTTGTGCCCACACCACTCCCGGCACTTTAACCCCCTAAATGCTGCAGCATTCAGTGTACAGACAGAGGGAAGAAAGCCCCTCTGCCCTTGGATTGGAGACTTGAAGACTCCGTAACGTCATCGCGGGGCTCTGATTGTTGTGATGGTGACCCAATGTTGTCACAATGACATCCGGGTCACCAGAGCTAGCAAAGTTTCTAGATCATTCTCAGTGCATGATCTAGCAACTTTGTGTGTCAGTGCAGCACTAAGTTAATAACGCATAGGAATGCTGCTGCATCCCTATGCTTTATAAGCAATCAGGCTGAAAAAAGTGAAAGTCCCATAGTGGGACAAAGTAAAAAAGTAAGAAAAAGTGGAAAAAATTTAAAAATGTAAAAAAAAAACACAAAATAATAATAAAAAAATAAAAATATATTGTTGCCATAAATAAATATTTTTATGAAAAAAAAAATAAAAAAAATACACATATTTGGTATCGCCACGTCCGGAACGACCTAATCTATAAGACTCTCCCACTAGTTAACCCCTTCAGTGAATACCGTAAAAAAAACAAAAAAAACAAAAACAATGCTTTATCATGATACCGCGGATCAAAAATGGAATAAAACGCAATCAAAAAGATGAATGTAAATAAAAATTATATCTCTGAAAATGTCATCTTGTCCTGCAAAAAACAAGCCACCACACAGCTCCATCAGCAGAAAAATAAAAAAGTTATAGCTCTCAGAATAAAGCGATGCAAAAATAACTATTCTTTCTATAAAATAGTTTTTATTGCGTAAAAGTGCCAAAACATAAAAAAGATATAAATTTGGTATCGCTGTAATCGTACTGACCCAAAGAATAAAGAAAATTCCTAAATTGCTGGTATTTGTTCATCCTGCCTCCCAAAATTCAAAATAGAAAGCGAACAAAAAATGTGACGTGCCCGAAAATGGTACAAATAAAAACGTCAACTCGTCTCGCAAAAAACAAGCCATCATATGACTCTGTCGGCCTAAATATGGAAAAATTATAGCTCTCAAAATATGGCGATTTAAAAACTAATTTTTGCAATAAAAGTGTATTTTAGTGTGTGACAGCAGTCAATCATAAAAACCCTATATAAATCTGGTAATCGCACCCACCCGAGAAAAAAAATTGTCTAATCACTTATACCGCACAAGGAACGACTTAAAAAATAAATAAAACCAATTCTTGACCTGCTGTTGATTTATTCATTCTGCCTCCCAAAGATCGCAGTAAGGCTCATCTCACATTTATCCTGCACTCTGCGCTGACTTCTTACAACGGGGTTTCCGTGTAAATCTCTGAAATACATGACTCAGATGGAACCCCCAGCAAAAGATTCCCTAAAATAATGCAGGTGGAAGCACTGCGGACATGTCTGACCTGTGATCCGGCAGTGTCTGTCTTTTTACACACACGTGAAGTGCCATCATCCACAGTTTTGCGCACTTGTGAAAAGGACACCGCTGAACAGAGGAACAGACGGAGTCCAAAGTAACTCTGCTCCCTCATTATAGTGAATGGATCCCTTGGGTGCCCTGCTGGGCAAAGCCCAAATCTTTCCCTGCACATGGCAGCTGATTTAATCAGCCATTATGTGACTCTAACACCTGTTAACCAGGGGTTGACAGAGGGATTAAACACACGCTGATAGGGGCATGTCCGTCCATGCTCCCATTTGCACGCCTGTGACATGATCGTGGGGTGCAGATGGGTTATCATGACAGCCGAGGGTCTGCTGAAGAATCCCGTGCTTGTCATTACGATACTCCTGTGAATGCTAGCCCGTGGATGGAATTCATAGGAGATCGTGATTTTGGCTATACATAGCAGTGAATCAGCACTGCTATGTACAACACAAGCGATCAGATAATCACAGCTTCAAGTCCCCTAAGGGGACTAATAAATCCAGTAAAAAGTGGGAAAAAAAGGTTTTAAAAATGTGAAAAAAATGAAAAAACAAAAGTTCAAATCACCCTCCTTTTGCCCCATTAAAAATGAAACAATTAAAAAATACACATATTTGGTATCGATGTGTTCAAATAAAAAAGTTATGGCTCTTGGAAGAAGGGGAGCAAAAAACTAAAATGAAAAAACAGAAAATGTCCTGACATCAAGGGGTTAAACAATAATAAATAAAACTATAATTGATTTTTTAAATACACACATCAAAAATCTAGAGTTATATGAATAAGAAGAAAATTGAATATTCTATATGTATATATTTTTCAAATCCTACAGTTTCCAATGAATCAGCTAAATATTTAGTTCACTTTAATTTGCTGTCCCATACACATGCATATTTGTTGTCACACATAATTCAACGTGCTTAGTATTCCATGATATAAAATGCCCAATAAAACTAAATGCAAAATTTTGAGAAGTGAGTCTACCCTATATAAATGTATACCGTGCTCCAAATAAAATAAAGAGTTGACATAAAGAAACAATCACAGTAAGGACAAAAGGGCAACCATAATTTTACCGTAATAGCTTTTATGTGGGTTTATAAATCCTGCAGAGTTTATATCCGATTTATGAACTGTTATATGCCAAATTGGAGTCATAGTACAATACTGGCAATGTAAACAGATTTATGGAACTGAGCTAGTCTGAACACAGTCAAGTGCCACATGAAGCAGAAATACGACGGCATACAAATAAAGGATATCCATTCTGATTAACAGTCTAGAAAAATGGTGGTTATCTTTATATATTTTTTACTCAAAATAATACTCTTTCTCTGATATTGTGCAAAAATATTCAGAATTAGACTTAGCATTGGCTAAATCAAAACCGAAAAATATGAACTGAAGTATAAGTTGGTATAAATGCATCGTGTAGCCATTAAACAGACAGATGCTAAGATAGAAACAAAATGAGCGTATACCCTGCTGTAAATAAGTAAAAAGTAATAGTACATATAAATAACTTTGGTTACTTTGTAAACACTGTTTTTTATAATAAAAAAAGCGTAAAAGCCATACCACCACGACAAAGTGTACCCAATTTGGGACAGTCCTAACCTGTCTCTAGTATTAAAACCTTAAAACGACCTCAATATGAATAAGGGCAGAGCAGGATCGGGGATCGACTATGGACGCCAAGCCATGAAAAGCTATAGAAATATAATGCCCAGCTCAAAGAAAGGGAGAAACTGAGCTAGTCTCACCACAGTCAAGTGCCACATGAAGCAGAAATACAACAGCATACAAATAAAGGATATCAATTCTGATCATCAGTTTAGAAAAATGGTGGTTATCTTTAATTATTTGTTTTTAAAATTAAACTCTTTCTATGGTACTGTGCAAAAATCTTCAAAATTAGACAATATTGGCTAAACGTCTGTCTTCTTTGTAAATATTCTGCGTCATTTTAATAATATTGAGTAAGAGATAAGGGGTCTGTTGCTAATGGTTCCTCAAAGGTATAGAACAGAAAATAAAAATGAAAACAACACAGGTTGCAACAACAGAACACTACTATTGCTTACACAGAGGTACTGATGCTTGGCGGGTTTGCAGGTAATGGCAGTAGTCATGTGACCATGTTGCCTTTGTTCTGTTATGTAAAATTTAGAAGTGGATTAGGTTTGTAATGATTGTGGAAACTGCTGATAGACGGATTGCTAAACTTTAAGCTGCCCACACTTATTTTTTGCCACAGTTTTTATCTAGGCTGCAATCTCTTAACCATGTAACATAGTAACGTAGGTTGAATAAAGACCTAGCTCCATCCAGTTGAACCTTTGTCCCCCAAATGTACTCCCTAACTTACTAACTTTCTTGTGATTCTAGTAATGGTATTACTAAAATCCCTATGCCTAAATCTGTTGATCCAGAAGAAGTCAAAAACCCCAGGACACATTCAGCCAATTTGCATCACGGGGAAAAATTCCTTCTTGACCCTGAGAAAAGGCGATCAGTCCTAGAACCCTGGATCAAACCTAATTATGATACTAGTTATGTAATTACTATTATTGTATTAAATGTACTACTATAGGTGTAATATTTTGTCTAATTTAACTGTAGCCCACAATGTTATGTGTATAGAGGAAATTGTCCAGCCCATTTTTGAAAGTTGTTATAGTGTCGGCCATTACTACCTCTTGGGGTAAGGTATTCCACAGTCTGACTGCTCTGACTGGAAAGAACCCTTTCCTGTCTAGGTGAGGGAATCGCCTTTCTTCCACCCGTAATGAGTGCTCACTGGTCTTTTGTATGGTCTTTGGAAGGAATAAGTCATGTGCTAGTCCTTTGTACTGACCAAACATATATTTATACATGTAAATGAGATCTCCTCTGAGGCGTCATTTTTCTAAACTAAACAACTCAACTTTTTCAACCTCTCATCATATGAGAGGCCTTCCATCCCTTGTAATAATCTAGTTGCCTGCCTTTGAACTGACTCTAACTTCTGAATATAATTTTTAAAATGTGGAGCCCAAAACTGGATCCCATATTCTAGCTGTGGCCTCACCAGTGATTTATTAAGGGGTAACAATACATTGGGAATCGCTGTATTTTATTTCTCTTTTTATACATCCTAAAATCTTATTTGCTTTTGCCGCTGCTGCTTGACATTGAGTACTGCTGCTCAACTTACTTGTAACCAAAATACCCAAGTCCTTCTCCTGTTCTGTAGTCCCGAGTATACTCCCATTTAATGTGTATGCATGCATTACTCTACATTTATCTACATTAAACCTCATCTGCCAAGTGTTTGCCCATTCAGTCATCTTATCCAGATCGTTCTGCAATATTGTAAGGTCAAGATCAGATTTTAATATCCTACATAGTTTGGTGTGGTCAGCAAAAATTGACATTTTACTCTCAATCCCATCTCCAAGGTCATTAACCCTAGAACGCATACCTGGGGCCTCGCAGGCCGCCCTGTTAATTGTTTTCTATTTTCCGCAAGATTACTTTAGTTAGAATTTTGAAATTCTAGGTATTCCTCAGGTATATAGTTGTTTGTCATTTTTGTTTGAGTTGTTCCATGTTATTTGCACACGGACCTAAAAGGCCCCAGGTATGTGAAAAAGTATATTTTTATGGTCATGCGTTCTAGGGTTAATAAAGAGGTTAAAAAGATTTGGTCCTAGCACAGATCCCTGCGGCACCCCACTGCTGACTATATCCCATTTAGAGAACGTACTATTTACGACGACTCTTTATTTCCTATCATTTAGCCAATTCCTTATCCATCTGCATATAGTTCCCCCAAGTCCTTGCTTCTGTAGCTTCAGTATAAAGTTGCTTTATGGTACAGTATCAAATGCCTTTGCAAAGTCCAGATAAATCACATCCGCCGCACTTACCTCCTCATAGAACCCCAACATGTTGGTTAGACATGACCTATTTTTCATGAATCCATACTGATTATCATTTATTATATTATTCTCTGCGATACAACTCTGCAGGTCATCTCTTATGATGCCCTCAAAAACTTTGCACACTACTGATGTCAGACTTACCGGACGGTAATTACCTGGATCCACCTTTTTACCTTTCTTAAATATCGGTACCACATTGGCTATCCTCCAATCCTTTGGCACTACCCCTGTTACCAGAGAGTCTAAAAATATGAGATACAGCGGTTTGTCAATTACTGAGCTTAATTCCCTCAGTATCCATCGATGAATACCCTCTTGGCAAGGGGATTTGTCAATGTTTAATTTGCTCAGTCGCAGACGTACTTCTTTTTGTGTTAAAATAGTTATATTAGGTGGTGAACTTTGATTTTTGCTCTGTTGAAAGATCCCTGGAACGGACGGTTTGTTGGTGAACATGGATGAAAAGTGCCTGTTTAATATCTCAGCCTTTTTTTTGTCCTCTATAATTATCTTGTTGTTATCGATTTTTAAGTGGTCGATACATCTGATTTTTTCTTTTTGGCATTGATAAATGTATAAAATTTTTGGGGATTTATTTTAATGTCGCTGGCAATTTGTTGCTCTGTAGATAATTTTGCTAGCCTGATTTCTTTTTTACATTTCTTATTTAGGTCTTTATATTCCTTAAATGCTATTTCTGTATTATCGGCCTTCAAGATTTTGAATGTCCTTTGCTTTTGTCTTATTAAACTTTGTACTGTCTTATTTATCCATCACGGTTTCTTTTTATTCCTGGACATTTTATTACCAGAGGGTATACATTTTCTACAGAATTCTAGTAGTATTTCTTTGAATATGCTCCATTTACGTTCGGTATCCCCAGTTACCATGACATGGTCCCAGTCTAGATGATTAAGCTCTTCCCTTAATTTGTTGAAATCAGCTTTCCTAAAGTTCCAGTTTTTTGCATTTCCTTTTTGAAATGTTTTATTGAATATTACATTGAAACTTACTATATTATGGTCATTGTTTCCCAAGTGCTCCCAGACCTGAATATCTGAAACAGCATCTGGTCTATTTGACAGAACCAGATCTAGCAGATTACCTCCCCTGGTTGGTTCATCTACCAGCTGAGAGAGGTAATTGTCCTGAACTGTGGATAAGAACTTGCAGCTTTTAGCACAACTGGATGATTGTATGTCCCATTGGATATCTGGATATTTAAAACCCCCTATAATAAGGACCCTATTATTATTTGCAGCCTTTTTAATTTGTTCCAGCATTTTGTCCTCTACCAGTTCAGCTATATTAGGAGGCTTGTAACAAACTCCATTTAAAAGCTTTCCATTATGGCCATCCCCATGTACATTAACCTAGACTGACTCTACATTGTCGCAGCTCCCCACAATGTTGTCATTGAGAACAGGTTTTAAGTTGGATCTTATGGAAATATACACCCCTCCACCTTTTTTGCCTTTCCTATCCTTTCTAAATGTAGTGTATCCCTCCATGTTTGTCTCCCAGTCATGGCTTTCATCCAGCCAGGTTTCCGTAATACCCACCACATCATATTCCGTGACCGACATGAGAGTCTCCAGTTCAGCCATTTTGTTTGCGAGACTTCTTGCATTTGCCAGCAAACATTTAACACCATCAGCACATTTGTTACTCCTACTCAGCTCCCTACTTTCCTTGCGTATAACAGCCCCGCATAGATCCTCTATAACCCCTGCTGTCCCACTCTCTCTGTCTACTCTATCTATCCCTTTATTAGCACAAATACCCTCCCTCCCCAGAGATCCTAGTTTAAAAGCTCCTCCATCCGTCTGACCATTTTTTCCCCCAGCATAGCTGCGCCCTCCCCATTGAGATGCAGCCCGTCTCTACTGTAGAGCCTGTTGCTGACAGCGAAGTCGGCCCAGTTCTCCATGAACCCAAACCCTTCCTTCCTGCACCAATTTCTGAGCCACTTATTTATCTCCGTAAGCTCCCGCTGTCTATCTAGTGACGCTCGTGGCACTGGTAGTATTTCTGAAAACACCACCTTGGAGGTCCTTGGCTACAGCTTCTCTCCTAGTTTCCTGTACTCATTTTTAAGGACCTTCTACCTCCCTCTAACTTTGTCATTGGTACTGATGTGTACCATGACCGCTGGGTTTTCCACAGCTCCACCCAGCAATCTGTCTATCCGATCCGCAATATGTCGAACCCGAGCACCCGGCAGACAACAAGCGATTGCTTGCCACGCACTGTAATGCCGTAGCCATGTTGGTTGTGGGGATTACAGTGATTGGCTGGCCGCACAGCGTCATCAGGCCTATATAAGACCTGGTGTTGCTATGGTCGTCAAAGTCTACCCCGGAAACAGTCAGAGTAGGGAGAGCTGCTGCTGACTCAGGCAGAGATTTGCTTGTTTATAGTTAATATAGGTATTCCACAACATATATATATATATATATATATATATATATATATGTTACTGTGGTCCAGCTCTATGTGTCTTTAAATTGTTATTGGGGTTTTTCCTAAATTTTGGCAGCCATTGGACTCACTGCATACCCTATAACTGTATAGCAGACCCTCTCCTTTCTAATGGGAACATGTCGTACTTGTTACTGCGGCCCTGCTCTGTGAGTCTTTAAATTCTTAGTGGGGTTTTTCCTAAAATTGGTCAGCCGTTGGACTCACTGCATACCCTATAACTGTATAGCAGACCCACTCCTTTCTAATGAGAACATGTAGTTACTGTGGCCCAGCTCTATGTGTCTTTAAATTGGTATTGGGTTTTTCCCAAAATTTTGGCAGCCGTTTGACTCACTGCATACCAAATGACTGTATAGCAGACCCGCTCCTTTCTAATGGGAACATGTCGTTACTGTGGTCCAGCTCTACGTGTCTTTAAATTACTATTGGGGTTTTTCCCAAATTTTGGCAGCCGTTGGACTCACTACATACCCTATAACTGTATAGCAGACCCCCTCCTTTCTAATGGGAACATGTAGTTACTGTGGCCCTGCTCTATGTGTCTTTAAATTGTTATTGGGGTTTTTCCTAAATTTTGGCAGCTGCTGTAGGCACTGCATACCCTATAACTGTATAGCAGACCCAGAGGCGTAGCTAGGCTTTTGGTTCAGGGGGGCGAAACTTCTGAGTGGGCCCCTAACCAGGTAACCCTGAGTACAAAAATAGTGGCGATAGTGGATGTAGGAGAACCTCAGCAGATGACAGCGCTGTTACTGAAAATAATCTCTATACAAAGACCAGCACTGCTATTACCGCCATATGGTGACATATTGCTAGATACCAGTCCTGCAGAACATATAAGAGATCACAGCACAGTTATATATAGTAACTTACAGCTGACGTTCTTTCTGATTAAATTGTTCACTTTTCCCGTCTTTTCCATCTGGTTCAGACCGACACGACGACTTTTCCATCCAGAACTCAGAGTCTCAGGTCTGCAGAGATCACAACAAAGACACATTTGACTCCTTACATTTCAGGCCCCATCCCCATCTATTCCCAACCTGCACAAACACCTCTTCCTGCTGATACCCCAATACTGAGCCTCTGTTTCTGTATGTGTCCATATTACTGCACCTTCTGTGTGCTCTCAAGATGGTAAAACAACCCTCTAGAATATAGTAATGCAGTGTGCAAGTGCCCTAGAAAACAGTGACCATATTTTGCTCCCTAGAAAGTAATAATGCCCTCTGTGTGCCCCTCTGACAGTCACAATAACCTGAGTTCCCCTATAACGATAAGTGCCCACTTAACATTTAATAATGTCCTGAGTCTCCCCCCATGTACAGCTCCCCTAAACACAGTATGATGCTCTCCTATACACAGTACAATGCCCCCTAACTGTATAGTACCCAACACACAGTATTCTGACCCCTTAGCAGCCTCCAAACTGATGTCTCCAACACTGTATGATGGACCCCACAATGTGCAAAGACCGCACATTATCTCCCACACTATATGATGGCCCCCACACTGTGCAAAGACCCCACATTATCTCCCACACTGTATGATGGCCCCCACATTGTGCAAAGACCCCACATTATCTCCCACACTGTATGATGCCCCCCACACTGTGAAAATACCCCACATTATCTCCCACACTTTATGATGGCCCCCACACTGTGCAAAGACCCCACATTATCTCCCACACTGTATGATGGCCCCCACACTGCGCAAAGATGCCACATTATCTCCCACATTGTATGATTGCCCCCACACTATACAAAGACCCCACATTATCTCCCACATTGTATGATTGCCTCCACAATATACAAAGACACCACATTATCTCCCACACTGTATGATGGCCCCTACACTGTGCAAAGACCCCACATAATCTCCCACACTGTATGACCCTAACTGTAATCCCCACACTGTATAAATAACCTCCATATAGTATAATGCGCCAGATAGTCCTCAATACAGTATAATGCACTCCCCAGTGTCTGTAGGATAATCCCCCCATAGGCAGTCCGTAGCATAATTCCCCCACCCCCCATAGACAGTCTGTGCCATAATCCCCCCTGCCCCCATAGGCAGTCTGTAGCATAATCCCCCCACCCCCCATAGGCAGTTTGTAGCATATTTTCCCCATCCCCCCATTGACAGTCTGTAGCATAATCCCCCCACCCCCCATAGGCAGTCTGTAGCATAATCCCCCACAGGCAGTCTGTAGCATAATCTTCCCACTCTCCCATTGGAAGTCTGTAGCATAATCCCCCCACCCACCCATAGGCAGTCTGTAGCATAATCCCCCCACCTCCCATAGGCAGTCTGTAGCATAATCCCCCCACCCCCATAGGCAGTCTGTAGCATAATCCCCCCAATAAGAAAAAATAAATGAGCACAATACTCACCTCTCTCTCCTCCTGGTTCCCCTGCTGCTCTGAGCGCCGGCCCACACACGTCAGTGACGTCAGACACAGAGGACGCTGATGGGACTGATGGGAGGGGGAACGTCAAGGGCCCCATAGCAGCCACCAGGCAGTGCAGGGACATTGAGTCTCCCTGCTCTGCCCGGAGTGTAACTGTATCGCCATGCTGCTCACGCCGCTACAGTTACAATAGTGTAGCTACGGGTGGGCTCCCTCAGAGCGCGGGGCTCGGAGCGACCTCTGCCCCCCCCGGTAGCTACGCTACTGAGCAGACCCACTCCTTTCTAATGGGAACATGTCGTTACTGTGGCCCAGCTCTATGTGTCTTTAAATTGTTATTGGGGTTTTTCCCAAATTTTGGCTGCCCTTGCAGTCACTGCATGGGCATTACCACTATAGGAGACCCACTCCTTTATAATGGGAACAGTTTTTTTACTGAGGCCCTCCTCTATGTCTCTTCAAAGGGGTATTCGGGTGCATCCAAATTTTTGGCAGCCCTTGCAGTCACTGCATACACAATAACAGTATAGGAGATCCACTCTTTAACCCCTTTCCAACCCTTGCCGTATTAGTACGCACATTTGCGTACCCCCGGTTCAGTGAGGGCTGCTGCGCTGAGCCCTCACTGAACCGAGCACATGTCAGCTGATTCTTACAGCTGACATGTGCCCGCAACAGCCGCGGGTGGAATCGCGATCCACCCGCGGCTGTTAACATGTTAAATGCCGCTGTCAATCTCCGACAGTGGCATTTAACGCGCGCTTCCGGGTTGCGCGTCATAAGCCCTGCCCATCGGCGACCCCGTCACGTGATCGCTGGTCGCCGATGGGCGTGCATGACAACCCAGGGTCTGCAGCAGACGCCTGTGGTTGTCATGATCTGGTCGCTATGAGCGCCACCTAGTGGTCGGCGCTCATAGCACAGGACCATTTCTGCTGCATGCAGGGAATCTGCTCATCCCCTGTATGTAGCAGAGACGATCAGACAACTGCTGCTTCTAGTCTCCTATGGAGACTATTGAAGCATGTAGTAAGTGAAAGAAAAATGTTTTAAAAAATATAAAAAAAATTAAAAAAATGTAAAAGTTTAAATTACCCCCCTTTCGCGCCATTCAAAATAAAATATAAAAAAAAAAAACACACATACACATATTTGGTATCGCCGCGTTCAGAATCGCCTGATCTATCAATATAAAAAAAGAATTAATCCGATGGTAAACGGTGTAACGAGAAAAAAATTCTAAACGCCAGAATTACATTTTTTGGTCGCCGCAAAATTGCAATAAAATGCAATAACGGGCAATCAAAACATCAGATCTACCCCAAAATGTTATCAATAAAAACGTCAGCCCGGCGCACAAAAAATAAGCCCTCACCCAGCCCCGGATCACGAAAAATGGAGACGCTACAGGTCTCGGAAAATGGCGCTATTTTTTTTTACCAAATTTTGGAATTTTTTTTCACCACTTAAATATAAAAGACCCTATACATGTTTAGTGTCTACGAACTCGTAATGACCTGGAGAATAAGAATGGCAGGTCAGTTTTAGCATTCAGTGAACATGGTAAAAAAAATAAATAAAAAACAACTGTGGTATTGCACTTTTTTTTGCAATTTTACCGCACTTGGAATTTTTTTCCCGTTTTCCCGTACACGATATGGTAAAACTAGTAATGGTGTTGAAAAGTACAACTTGTCCCGCAAAAAATAAGCCCTCACATTGCCATATTGTCCAAAAAATAAAAACGCTATGGCTCTGGGAACAAGGGGAGCAAAAAACGAAAAAGCAAAAACGACAAAACCCAAGGTTACGAAGGGGTTAATAATGGGAACAACAAAGCATAGCCAACTGCTGGCCCTTTAAGAATAGTAAGGGCCACCTGATAAAAATATAAAAATAGTCTTTGTGACTTTCCGAGTCCCTCCTTCATAAATGAAACAGGATGTGTCTGAAGATGTCTCGCACACCACATGGCAAGATAAGGTAGTAAAATGTTAAAATGACATTTACCGGTGAATGTATTTTTCACCGTTGAAAGCAATGCAGAAGTGCAATAAACGCATCAAAAACGCTATGTGAACATAGCCAAAGGTGTGGAGGAGCATTTTTGTTTTGGGTTATTTATTTTGCCTTATATACAAGTCATTACCCTGGAAAGGATGTTCCTTAACATTTTTCCCAGGAAAATCCATTTTGGTTTTGTTTTTGTATGTTTTATTGTGAGTCCGTAAAAGTGGCGTAATACTCTGACAGCATTGTTGACAGTAGTGACCTGGATGTCAGAGATGCTTCCAGGGGTCTTCCCCACGCTGTTCCCATGTCATTTGAGCACTGTTCCCATTGATTTGGGCAATTTTTAGGCCCTCTGCAGACCGCCAGGGGGGCCGCTGGAAAAATGCTTGAGTTAACCATAGACTTACATTGAGCTCGTTACACAGCCCGAGCACTCGAGCATTCCAATTTGCTCGACACGAGCAATGAGTTCCCGAGCATTTTAGTGCTCGCTCATCACTAATTATAATCATTAAATAAAGTTCAAGTGCCCCCAAAGTATGAATATGAATAAATTATATATCTCATATGTAGACAAATAGCAATGATAGATGCAAAAAGAAGGTGCAAGTGCTTCAAGAGTATACGTATATATACAAGGGCTGATCACTTATTATTTAGATGTCAGTATGAGTCCCATAAAGAGTAGTGCACTGACTTCGACATATGTGCTGTTAATGAATGTCTATAAGTATCAAATATAGGCGTTTTTATAGAAGTGGTAACCAAATATGCATTATATTCACATTATAACAGATACAGATCCCACTCCTGAATGGCGTCCACCCTGACATGCATTTCGGCTTTTTGCCTTCATCAGGGGTTGGGCACATTTGGTTACTAATTTATTAATATGCATATGTGAATTCTCTTAGTTTATACATCTTAGAAAGGCAATATCAATGCTGAGCATTATATAGAGGTTTTAGTACAACATATGCTCCATAGGAAAAAAAAACTATGGCTAAAGAGAGCTATAAGGGGCACAATCAATTCCAAAAAGAAAGACTTTATAGAGTCTTTGAAAATTATAGAGCAAAAACACTGTGCAAAAAAAACAAAGTAAAATCCAAAAATATTCTTCAGCTATACAAATACCAAAACACTCAAAAATAATAGTGTTCACCCCCTTCAAACTAATCTAGGTGAAACAATGAAAGAGGATAAAGCAAAGGCTAACCTATAAAACTCCTTCTCTACAGTGTTTCCATTACCTTGGGGATTTAGATGGAATCCCCAAGGCAATTGCTGAGCGCAGAGCACAGGATAAATGTGAACTGAGCCTTATACTGATTTATGGAAGGCAGAATGAACAAATCAACAGTAGTACAAGAATTGTTTTTATTTATTTTTGAGCCATTTGAGCTTATAAGTGATTATTATTATTATTATAAGCTTTATTCTTCGGGTCAGTACTATTACTGTGATACCAGATATATAACTTTTTTCACGTTTTGGTACTTTTTCACACTGAAAACTATTTTTTATTAAAAAGTGTTTTATCATCATCATATTCTGAGACTTTTTTATCTATTGACCAACAGCATTGGTAGCATTTTCGAGTACCTAATAGAGATGAGCGTTGTTCTACTCGAACTGTTCGCCAATCTCAAATTCGAGCTGTTTTGGGCGGTGTTCGAGCCGTTCGGCGAACACGAACAATTTGAGAAAAATTCGGCTGTTCGAGGTTATGTTCGATAACTGTTCGTGCACCAAAATCATAACTGGATTTTTTCTCAGTAATGATGAAAATTAATGTTAATACGCAGTTTGAGTGTACAGCGGGGTGGGGGGAGGGGCAGGGGATGGATCTCTGCAGGAACAATGAAGATCTCCATTTTTTTTTCTCTTTCCCGCATTTACAGTGGGGAGGTGCAATCTGTCAGCCTATCAGCAGCGCACACACGGAGCGAAGTGCTTTTTTTCACACAAGCAAGGGCATGTGTCATTGGCAGTGTATGTCACATGTCCTTGCCCTATAAGACCAAGCCATTTTCCCCGTCGCCACCATTTTCTCACTGCTGCAGCTGCGTGTTAGACGGCACCGCTGTTGCTGTGTGCGCTATACCTTGTTAATTTCAAGCCAATTTTCGCACAAATATACAGATAGCTTGGGAGTAGGGAATAGTTGTGATTGCAGTCCTTTTAAGGACTAGGTTACAACATTTCCTACGACTTTTATCAGGCAGGTCTGTGCTCTTAAATAGATAGGTTGTGGGAGTAAAGACTAATTGTAATTGGAGTCCTTTTCAGGACTAGGTTACATCAGTTCCTATCAGTTTTTGCCAGGCAGGTCTGTGCCAGTGCTGTGCAAGTTTTTTTCACAGCATTTGGCTGAATCTAGCAAAGCTAATCCTTTTTGGCCTATTGCAGAGTGTGTTAGTCAGTGGAGTAGCCTATCTGTGTTGCAAGATATACCACCTGTGTATAGAATACCAACTTTTTTACTGCACCTAGTGAAGTAAAATCTTTTGGGCATAGCATCATTCTATTAGTCCATCTATACTGACCTCCATCAGGTTGCAAACTGAATCTAATTTTTTTCTGCATCTAGCTCTGAAAAAATATTTGGCCTTCTAGCAGTGTGTCGGACTTTCTCTATTAGTCCATCTATACTGACCTCCATCAGGTTGCAAATTCAAAATAATTTTTATCTGCATCTACAGTACCTCTGAAAAAATATTTGGGCTTCTAGCTGTGTGTGGGACTTGTTGTATTAGTCCATCTATACTGACCTCCATCAGGTTGCAAACTGAATATATTTTATTCTGCATCTACCTCTGAAAAAATATTGGGCTTCTAGCTGTGTGTGGGACTTGTTGTATTAGTCCATCTATACTGACCTCCATCAGGTTGCAAACTGAATATATTTTTTTCTGCATCTACCTCTGAAAAAATATTGGGCTTCTAGCTGTGTGTGGGACTTGTTGTATTAGTCCATCTATACTGACCTCCATCAGGTTGCAAACTGAATATAATTTTTTTCTGCATCTAGCTCTGAAAAAATATTTGGCCTTCTAGTAGTGTGTCGGACTTTCTCTATTAGTCCATCTATACTGACCTCCATCAGGTTGCAAATTAAAAATAATTTTTATCTGCATCTACAGTACCTCTGAAAAAATATTTGGCCTTCTAGCAGTGTGTCGGACTTTCTCTATTAGTCCATCTATACTGACCTCCATCAGGTTGCAAATTCAAAATAATTTTTATCTGCATCTACAGTACCTCTGAAAAAATATTTGGGCTTCTAGCTGTGTGTGGGACTTGTTGTATTAGTCCATCTATACTGACCTCCATCAGGTTGCAAACTGAATATATTTTTTTCTGCATCTACCTCTGAAAAAATATTGGGCTTCTAGCTGTGTGTGGGTCTTGTTCTATTAATCCATCTATACAGACCTCCATCAGGTTGCAAACTGAATATAATTTTTTTCTGCATCTAGCTCTGAAAAAATATTTGGCCTTCTAGCAGTGTGTCGGACTTTCTCTATTAGTCCATCTATACTGACCTCCATCAGGTTGCAAATTCAAAATAATTTTTATCTGCATCTACAGTACCTCTGAAAAAATATTTGGGCTTCTAGCTGTGTGTGGGACTTGTTGTATTAGTCCATCTATACTGACCTCCATCAGGTTGCAAACTGAATATATTTTTTTCTGCATCTACCTCTGAAAAAATATTGGGCTTCTAGCTGTGTGTGGGTCTTGTTCTATTAATCCATCTATACAGACCTCCATCAGGTTGCAAACTGAATACAATTTTTTTCTGCATCTAGCTCTGAAAAAATATTTGGCCTTCTAGCAGTGTGTCGGACTTTCTCTATTAGTCCATCTATACTGACCTCCATCAGGTTGCAAATTCAAAATAATTTTTATCTGCATCTACAGTACCTCTGAAAAAATATTTGGGCTTCTAGCTGTGTGTGGGACTTGTTGTATTAGTCCATCTATACTGACCTCCATCAGGTTGCAAACTGAATATATTTTTTTCTGCATCTACCTCTGAAAAAATATTGGGCTTCTAGCTGTGTGTGGGTCTTGTTCTATTAATCCATCTATACAGACCTCCATCAGGTTGCAAACTGAATATAATTTTTTTCTGCATCTAGCTCTGAAAAAATATTTGGCCTTCTAGCAGTGTGTCGGACTTTCTCTATTAGTCCATCTATACTGACCTCCATCAGGTTGCAAATTCAAAATAATTTTTATCTGCATCTACAGTACCTCTGAAAAAATATTTGGGCTTCTAGCTGTGTGTGGGACTTGTTGTATTAGTCCATCTATACTGACCTCCATCAGGTTGCAAACTGAATATATTTTTTTCTGCATCTACCTCTGAAAAAATATTGGGCTTCTAGCTGTGTGTGGGTCTTGTTCTATTAATCCATCTATACAGACCTCCATCAGGTTGCAAACTGAATACAATTTTTTTCTGCATCTAGCTCTGAAAAAATATTTGGCCTTCTAGCAGTGTGTCGGACTTTCTCTATTAGTCCATCTATACTGACCTCCATCAGGTTGCAAATTCAAAATAATTTTTATCTGCATCTACAGTACCTCTGAAAAAATATTTGGGCTTCTAGCTGTGTGTGGGACTTGTTGTATTAGTCCATCTATACTGACCTCCATCAGGTTGCAAACTGAATATATTTTTTTCTGCATCTACCTCTGAAAAAATATTGGGCTTCTAGCTGTGTGTGGGACTTGTTGTATTAGTCCATCTATACTGACCTCCATCAGGTTGCAAACTGAATATATTTTTTTCTGCATCTACCTCTGAAAAAATATTGGGCTTCTAGCTGTGTGTGGGACTTGTTGTATTAGTCCATCTATACTGACCTCCATCAGGTTGCAAAATGAATATAATTTTTTTCTGCATCTAGCTCTGAAAAAATATTTGGCCTTCTAGTAGTTTGTCGGACTTTCTCTATTAGTCCATCTATACTGACCTCCATCAGGTTGCAAATTAAAAATAATTTTTATCTGCATCTACAGTAACTCTGAAAAAATATTTGGCCTTCTAGCAGTGTGTCGGACTTTCTCTATTAGTCCATCTATACTGACCTCCATCAGGTTGCAAATTCAAAATAATTTTTATCTGCATCTACAGTACCTCTGAAAAAATATTTGGGCTTCTAGCTGTGTGTGGGACTTGTTGTATTAGTCCATCTATACTGACCTCCATCAGGTTGCAAACTGAATATATTTTTTTCTGCATCTACCTCTGAAAAAATATTGGGCTTCTAGCTGTGTGTGGGTCTTGTTCTATTAATGCATCTATACTGACCTCCATCAGGTTGCAAACTGAATATATTTTTTTCTGCATCTAGCTCTGAAAAAATATTGGGCTTCTAGCTGTGTGTGGGTCTTGTTCTATTAATCCATCTATACTGACCTCCATCAGGTTGCAAACTGAATATAATTTTTTTCTGCATCTAGCTCTGAAAAAATATTTGGCCTTCTAGCAGTGTGTCGGACTTTCTCTATTAGTCCATCTATACTGACCTCCATCAGGTTGCAAATTCAAAATAATTTTTATCTGCATCTACAGTACCTCTGAAAAAATATTTGGGCTTCTAGCTGTGTGTGGGACTTGTTGTATTAGTCCATCTATACTGACCTCCATCAGGTTGCAAACTGAATATATTTTTTTCTGCATCTACCTCTGAAAAAATATTGGGCTTCTAGCTGTGTGTGGGACTTGTTGTATTAGTCCATCTATACTGACCTCCATCAGGTTGCAAACTGAATATATTTTTTTCTGCATCTACCTCTGAAAAAATATTGGGCTTCTAGCTGTGTGTGGGACTTGTTGTATTAGTCCATCTATACTGACCTCCATCAGGTTGCAAACTGAATATAATTTTTTTCTGCATCTAGCTCTGAAAAAATATTTGGACTTCTAGTAGTGTGTCGGACTTTCTCTATTAGTCCATCTATACTGACCTCCATCAGGTTGCAAATTAAAAATAATTTTTATCTGCATCTACAGTACCTCTGAAAAAATATTTGGCCTTCTAGCAGTGTGTCGGACTTTCTCTGTAAGTCCATCTATACTGACCTCCATCAGGTTGCAAATTGAAAATAATTTTTATCTGCATATACAGTACCTCTGAAAAAATATTTGGGCTTCTAGCTGTGTGTGGGACTTGTTGTATTAGTCCATCTATACTGACCTCCATCAGGTTGCAAACTGAATATATTTTTTTCTGCATCTACCTCTGAAAAAATATTGGGCTTCTAGCTGTGTGTGGGACTTGTTGTATTAGTCCATCTATACTGACCTCCATCAGGTTGCAAACTGAATATAATTTTTTTCTGCATCTAGCTCTGAAAAAATATTTGGACTTCTAGTAGTGTGTCGGACTTTCTCTATTAGTCCATCTATACTGACCTCCATCAGGTTGCAAATTAAAAATAATTTTTATCTGCATCTACAGTACCTCTGAAAAAATATTTGGCCTTCTAGCAGTGTGTCGGACTTTCTCTATTAGTCCATCTATACTGACCTCCATCAGGTTGCAAATTGAAAATAATTTTTATCTGCATATACAGTACCTCTGAAAAAATATTTGGGCTTCTAGCTGTGTGTGGGACTTGTTGTATTAGTCCATCTATACTGACCTCCATCAGGTTGCAAACTGAATATATTTTTTTCTGCATCTACCTCTGAAAAAATATTGGGCTTCTAGCTGTGTGTGGGTCTTGTTCAATTAATCCATCTATACAGACCTCCATCAGGTTGCAAACTGAATATAATTTTTTTTCTGCATCTAGCTCTGAAAAAATATTTGGCCTTCTAGTAGTGTGTGGGACTTTCTCTGTTAGTCCATCTATACTGACCTCCATCAGGTTGCAAACTGAATATATTTTTTTCTGCATCTACCTCTGAAAAAATATTGGGCTTCTAGCTGTGTGTGGGTCTTGTTCTATTAATCATCTATACTGACCTCCATCAGGTTGCAAACTGAATATAATTTTTTTCTGCATCTAGCTCTGAAAAAATATTTGGCCTTCTAGTAGTGTGTCGGACTTTCTCTATTAGTCCATCTATACTGACCTCCATCAGGTTGCAAATTAAAAATAATTTTTATCTGCATCTACAGTACCTCTGAAAAAATATTTGGGCTTCTAGCTGTGTGTGGGACTTGTTGTATTAGTCCATCTATACTGACCTCCATCAGGTTGCAAACTGAATATATTTTTTTCTGCATCTACCTCTGAAAAAATATTGGGCTTCTAGCTGTGTGTGGGACTTGTTGTATTAGTCCATCTATACTGACCTCCATCAGGTTGCAAACTGAATATATTTTTTTCTGCATCTACCTCTGAAAAAATATTGGGCTTCTAGCTGTGTGTGGGACTTGTTGTATTAGTCCATCTACACTGACCTCCATCAGGTTGCAAACTGAATATATTTTTTTCTGCATCTACCTCTGAAAAAATATTGGGCTTCTAGCTGTGTGTGGGTCTTGTTCTATTAATCCATCTATACAGACCTCCATCAGGTTGCAAACTGAATCTAATTTTTTTCTGCATCTAGCTCTGAAAAAATATTTGGCCTTCTAGCAGTGTGTCGGACTTTCTCTATTAGTCCATCTATACTGACCTCCATCAGGTTGCAAATTAAAAATAATTTTTATCTGCATCTACAGTACCTCTGAAAAAATATTTGGGCTTCTAGCTGTGTGTGGGACTTGTTGAATTAGTCCATCTATACTGACCTCCATCAGGTTGCAAACTGAATATATTTTTTTCTGCATCTACCTCTGAAAAAATATTGGGCTTCTAGCTGTTTGTGGGACCTGTTGTATTAGTCCATCTATGCTGACCTCCATCAGGTTGCAAACTGAATATATTTTTTTCTGCATCTACCTCTGAAAAAATATTGGGCTTCTAGCTGTGTGTGGGACTTGTTGTATTAGTCCATCTATACTGACCTCCATCAGGTTGCAAACTGAATATATTTTTTTCTGCATCTACCTCTGAAAAAATATTGGGCTTCTAGCTGTGTGTGGGTCTTGTTCTATTAATCCATCTATACAGACCTCCATCAGGTTGCAAACTGAATCTAATTTTTTTCTGCATCTAGCTCTGAAAAAATATTTGGCCTTCTAGCAGTGTGTCGGACTTTCTCTATTAGTCCATCTATACTGACCTCCATCAGGTTGCAAATTAAAAATAATTTTTATCTGCATCTACAGTACCTCTGAAAAAATATTTGGGCTTCTAGCTGTGTGTGGGACTTGTTGTATTAGTCCATCTATACTGACCTCCATCAGGTTGCAAACTGAATATATTTTTTTCTGCATCTACCTCTGAAAAAATATTGGGCTTCTAGCTGTGTGTGGGACTTGTTGTATTAGTCCATCTATACTGACCTCCATCAGGTTGCAAATTGAATATAATTTTTTTCTGCATCTAACCCAGCCAATAGTTTTGGCCTAATACCACAGTTTGGCCACTCAGCTCTGCTCGGTTACCATCCATTGTTTTTTTGTGCAAACAACTCCAGAGTTGTGAATTAGTTATCCACCAAAATGAGTGGAAAAAGGCCTGCTGCTGGTGGAAAGGGGAATAGGCGTGTTGGGAAGGGGAAAAAAGGTTGTGTCCGTGGGGTAGGTGTTAAAGCAACAGTAACATCTGCAGAAGAAAGACCATCTTCCAGCCAAACTAAAATGTCTACTTCTTTTAGCGGACAATGTGATAAGATCCCTTTCTTACGGCCACGCCAATCGCTACAAATTCCAGATGAGGCACAAAAACAGCAGGTGCTTCAACGGATATCAACTGCTCCTTTAAGTGGGCTCTCCTCCACATCAACTTCAACATCACAAATACTCCAGTCCTCAAAGGTGTCACCCAAAGCGCACTTGCTTCCTCACAGCTCCCAAATCTCCAGCTGCCCGTCTGAGTATGAGGTAGAACAGATGGTTGAGTCTGCAGAGCTGTTTACTCATACTATAGCCTGGGAATCAGAGGTCGACTCCAGCGCTTCTGTGAATCCAGACGAGGAAATGATCTGCACTGATGCCCAGAATCTTTATGAGTCGGATCCAGGACCAGACGCAGAAGGTTCTGACCATAATGTAGACCCTCATTCCCAAACTGTAACTCCTGTTGGTGGAGACAATGAGGAAGACGATGATAAGACTCAAATACCTGATTGGAGCGACAACTTTAGTTTTTTGTCAGGGCAGGAACAGGTTGGTTCTGAGGACGACGGGTGTGATAACACACAGGGTGATGATGATGAGGTTGGAGATCCCACTTACTGTCAACCCACAGTCAGCCAAGAGATGAGGTCAGCAGAGGAGGTGGAGGAAGATGCTAGTGACGACGAGGTCAGGTTGCGCCTTCCTGGACAGAGACGTAGTACTGGAAGCACGTCAACAACTGCATCCTCAAACACAACTCTGCCTCTCACCACAAGTCGTGGTGGCTCTTCAGGTCGCATGGGTGCTAAGCCTTGCATAGCCTGGGCATTTTTTCAGATCGATAAAGATGACCCAACTCGTGTTATCTGTAACATTTGTCAGCAAAAGCTAAGTAGAGGCCAAAAAATACATAGTTTGAGTACTTCATGCATGAACCGGCACATGGACATGAAGCATAAGTTGCAGTGGGAAGCTCAGTGTGCTACAATGCGGCCTAGCCGGCCGGGCCAACCACCGTCTGCCATATCTTGTGCATCCGCGGCCTCTTCATCCTCTGTGACTGGGGGGACAGCAGTCACACCTGTTTTGGGGCGCAGACCTGCCACCTCTTTACCCGCAACAGCCAGTGTGATTGGCAGGTCATCATTTTCTTTGGAGGTGGTAACACCAGCTGGTGTTGAGCGCTGTCCGACATCGATAGCACCACCTTTGGATCAAGGCAACCTAACATGTCCGCCTGCATCTTCCTCACAGACCGGCAGTTTGCCGGGGACACCCTTATCAACCCTGTCTAAGCACAATAGCCAGCCCTCGGTCCCTCAGATGTGGACAAGTAAAAGACCATTTCCTCCTAGCCATGAGAAAGCTAAGAGGTTGAATTTCACCATCTGCAAGCTCTTGGCTACAGAAATGCTGCCTTTCCGCCTGGTGGACACAGAGGATTTTCGAGACCTTATGTCCGTCGCAGTGCCCCAGTACCAGATGCCCAGTCGGCACTACTTCTCAAAGAAAGGTGTGCCTGCGCTCCACCAGCATGTCGCACACAACATCACCGCTTCTTTGAGAAACTCTGTGTGTGACAGGGTGCATTTCACCACAGACACTTGGACGAGTAGGCATGGACAGGGGCGTTACATGTCGCTGACTGGGCACTGGGTAACTATGGTGACAGCAGGACAAGGGGCTGCTGTCCAAGTCTTGCCGTCCCCATGAGTTGTGCGTCAATCCTCTTTAAGTCAAAGTTCCTCCACTGCTTCTGCCTCCTCAACCTCCTCTCGGTCTTCCACCTGCACCCAAAGCCTGTCTGGTCATGCCACAAGCTTTCTAACTGCGCTGAAGGGATCCTGCACACCTCCTTACTATGCTGGCAGTAGGGCTCAACGTCATCAGGCGGTTTTTACTTTGAAATGTCTGGGAAATGTGAGTCACACAGCTGAGGAGTTGTGGTCAGCTCTGGAGAACCAATTTCATGAATGGTTGTCTCCACTGGACCTGAAACCAGGGAAGGCCGTGTGCGACAATGCTGCAAACCTGGGTGCGGCCCTTCGCCGGGGCAATGTCACACACGTGCCTTGTATGGCTCACGTGTTGAACCTGGTTGTCCAGCAATTTTTAGCCCACTATCCCAGACTAAATGGCCTTCTGCAGAGGGCACGGTCGCTGTGTGCTCACTTCCGCCGTTCGCATCCCGCAGCTCAGCGACTTACATCTCTACAGAAGTCATTGGGCCTGCCACTTCACCGGCTAAAATGCGATGTGCCTACCCGGTGGAATTCAACTCTGCACATGTTGCAGCGACTGTGGCAGCACCGACAAGCCCTGGTGCAATACGTTCTGACGTATAGCCTGGGCCAACGAGATTCAGAGGTGGGGCAAATCACGCTGGAGGAGTGGTCTCAGATCAGGGACCTATGCACCCTTCTGCACAGTTTTGAAATGGTGACGAAGATGTTTAGTGCTGACGATGCCATTATCAGCATGACTATTCCGGTGATTTACATGCTGGAGCACATGTTAAACAGAATTCGGAGTCAGGTGGTGGCACAGGAGGAGGTGGAGGAAGTAGAGGAGGAGGAGTTGTATGCGGAAGGGCTAACATCTGCAAGGTCCAGACGGTCGGCAGCACCAAGGCGGCAGGCATGTGAGGGTGGGGGAGATGGTTTTACCAGGGCGCATGGTAGCAGCCAAACTAGTGAGGAAGGTGCAGGAACCCAGGAAGAAGTGGAGGACGAACTGATGGAAGACTCATCAGATGAGGGAGACCTTGATCACATTTCTGTTGTGCGAGGTTGGGGGGAGAGGACAGAGGAAGGAAGCATGATTGTTACCTCGCCACCAACACAACAGGGACTTGGTGCTCCTGGATGCGCAACACACATGAGTGCCTTCTTGCTGCACTACCTGCAACATGACCCTCGAATTGTGAGAATTAGAAATAATCCTGACTACTGGGTTGCCACACTGTTAGATCCCCGGTACAAAAGTAAATTTGCAGAAATTATCCCTGCCATAGAAAGGGATGCACGCATGCAGGAGTATCAGCAGAGACTGTTGCAGAATCTTACATGTGCTTTTCCACAAAATACCAGTGGTGCACGTAGTGAATCTCACAGTTCCAACTTGCCAACCGTGGGACCGTCAAGTGTTCAGCACTCAAACCGTAACAGAACCACAGTATCTGCTGGTAACATCAATTTTGCGGAATCATTTCACCACTTTTTTAGCCCATCCTTTGCAAGGCCACAGGAGACAAGAAGTCTGACACATAATCAACGCCTAGAGACGATGGTACAGGAGTATCTCCAAGTAAACATTGAAGCCACGACTGTGTCACTGGACTCTTGCTCTTTTTGGGCTTCCAATCTGGATAAATGGCCGGAGCTAGCCACTTACGCCTTGGAGATCTTGTCATGCCCCGCAGCCAGCGTTCTGTCTGAACGTGTGTTCAGCGCTGCTGGTGGTGTGCTGACAGATAAGCGCACGCGGCTCTCCACTGATAATGTAGACAGACTCACGTTCATAAAGATGAACAAATCATGGATCCGAAACGACTTTTCTACCCCTGTGTCATCCTGGGGAGAGTAAAAGCTTGATGATTGGTTAAAATCACCCTACCAACCATTTTAAGCTTTCAAATTACTAATCATGTTTATCTGTATCTTGACTGGAAAATAATTTGGGCTTTGTAGCAGTGTGCAGCACTGATCCTATTAGGCCATCTATAATAAGCTCCACCAGATTTAAAATTAAAAATAATTTTTAGCTGCATCTAGCCCGGAAAATAATTTTGGGGCTCCGAGATGCGCAAGACACATAAGTGCCTTCTTGCTGCACTACCTGCAGCATGACCCTCATATTGTCAGAATTCGAAGTAATCATGACTACTGGGTTGCCACACTCTTAGATCCCCCAAACTTTTCGATCAACCTTTTCATTTTAATAAAGACCAAAAAAATGGTCATTTTTGAAATTATAAGCATTAGCAGGTTGTTAGAAACTGAAATCAAACAGTTTTCAACTCAAAACTTTATTGTAGGTGATGTTACATTTTCACATAGGACCCCTTGTTCGAAAGGAGCTTCTGAACTCTCTCGTCCATTGAATTTGTCAGGTTTTGGATGGTTTCTGCTTCAATTGTTTTGCATGAGGACAGAATACCCTCCCAGAGCTGTTGCTTAGATGTGAACTGCCTCCCGCCATCATAGACACTCCTTTTAATGATGCTCCAAAGGTTCTGAATAGGATAGAGGTCAGGGGAGCATGCGGTTCACACCATAAGTTTGTCCCCTTTTATGCCCATATCAGCCAGAGATGCAGATGTTTTATGTGCAGCATGAGATGGTGCATTATCATGCAGAAAAATGATCTTGCTGTGAAATACACGGTTCTTCTTCTTGAACCATGGCAGGAAGTGCTGTTTGAGAAAATCCACATACATTATGGAGTTCATCTTTAGCGCCTTCAGGGATCCTAAAGGGGCCGACAATCTCTCTCCCCATGATTCCAGCCCAAAACATTACTCCACCTCCTCCTTGTTGGCGCTGTAGCCGTGTTTGCGTGGGGTGTCCATCAACCAGCCATCCTCCACTCCATCCATCTGGACCATCGAGCGCTGCACGGCACTCATCCGTGAACAAAACAGTTTTGAAATCAGTCTTCATGTAATGTTTGGCCCACTGGAGCCATTTCTGCTTGTGTGAAGTGGATAGAGGAGGTCGACAGGATGGCGTATGCACAGCTGCAAACCTCTGAAGGACCCTGCATCTTGTTGTTCGGGGGACGTTGGAGGCACCAGCAGCTTCAAAAACTTGTCTGCTGCTATGACAAGGCTTTCTTGCCGCTGCTCTTTTAACCTGACGTAATTGCCTGTAGGAAAGAGTCCTCAATTTGCCCTTATCAGCACGCACACGTGTGTACTGTGAATCAGCTACATACTTCTTGATTGCCAAGACACTTCATCCTGATCATTGCACAATGTTGATTGTAGTCATGCCTTGACCTAAACACTCCACAATTTGTTGCTTCTCAGCAGCCGACACATCCTTTTTCTTTCCCATTTTGGCAGAAAATGTAGGCTGCTTAATAATGTGAGAGAGCCTTCTTAAGTAGTCTTGCCTTTCATTGGACACACCTGCCAAACTAATTAGCACAGGTGTCTGCAAATGCTTACAGTGATATAAAGAGCCCTGACACACATCACCATCAATGAGTTTAACTGACAAACAAACAAATTCTTCCCTTATCACTCCTAAACACTTTTTGCATAATAATTTGGAACGCAGTGTACATGTGCTTTTCCACAAAACACCAGTGGTTCACGTAGTGAATCTTACAGTTCTAACTTGCCAACCGTGGTCTGTATGGAATTGTTCAATAAAGGGCCCAAAATTAAGATAACATAGATGGGAGAGGTCTCTATGAATAGGAATTCCTAAGTATTTGATACCCTGTGAGGGCCAGGCAAAGGGAAAGTTGGACTGGATGGAATCCTATATGGATTTGGGGAGGGAGACATCGAGGGCCTCAGACTTCGCTGCATTGATTTTAAAATTTTACCATGTAACAAAGTGATCTATTTCAGCCATAACAGCAGGGATGGATATATGTGATTGAGTGATATATACTAGGACATCATCAGCAAATAGAGAGCACTTGTACTCGGTGCCTCCCACCTCAATCCACCTAATATTGGGGTTATGGCGAATTGATGAGAGCAGGTGCTCCGTCACTAGGATGTATAAGAGAGGGGACAGAGGACATCCCTGCCTTGTCCCATTGGTGATTGTGAAAGGTGATGAAAATGTTCTGACGCACCCCCTGGGCCTTGGGACACCCGGAGCCGGACCCTTTTTGGTGGATGCTGGTGGTTGTAGTCTTCGTGGCGGCGACCCGGTTCCGTGGCTCAGGGCGGTCAAACCAGTGGCGGAACTATTTATGTGGTTTTGATGTTTAAATGTCCGACTACGCCACCCGTGGATTGCGGTCAGAGTGAACCGCCGCTACAGGGCAGACCGCTGAGGCTGGTGTTGTGGGTGCAGCAGAGCGTAGCATAACTCCCCACGGGAGGAGTATAGCCTCAGGGCAGTGTATGCGGAGGATGGGGGTGATGGTGCAGGGCAGCAGCAGTAACGACACGGAGTCAGTGATGCAGTCCAGGGCCTTTACTCACAGTTCTTATTATCCAGACCACGTCTGCAGGTAACGGCTGCCCACGTCGTACTCTGCTCACCAGGTGAGGGGCTCAGACAACTCCCAGATAACTTTGGAGCACTTCACAGGACCCCCTTTGTGTGTCCTTTGTCTGGCCTTTCTTACCAACACTTCTGTCCGGCTACCTCGGGCCTCCTCTTGGTAAACTTGGCGCCAGTTTCCCTGACCCTATGTGGTGCCTTCCTAGCGGGTGTAGCGAGGGGCTGCGCCACATAAAATGTCAGAGCCTCCGGTTTCTAGCTGAGGGTCGTTTCCTGCCTCCACTAGTTCGGGGACCGGTCTCCCCCTTTGGCCTGACCCCTCCACGCAGGTGGATTCGGGCGTGCGGTGGCGACTCGCCCGTCCGCACCCCTGGGATCCCTTCATTCCTCGTTCCTGGAGCCTTCTCCGCTCCTCTTCCTTCCTTCTCCCTCTTCCAGGCCTGGGCCTCTGTTACTAGGCCCGCCTCCGGAGCAGAGCTCATGCAGAGCCCCTGCTCCCTGCCACTTCTGCTCAGACTTCTCTGCACTGAACTAAGATGGTGCCCACCTTTTATACTCCCTTCTCAATGCACCCAGGAACTGCTTCCTCCCTGCTCCTGCACTACAGGGTTCCCCTTCCTCAGTGTTCCCTCCCCCCACTCCAGCCAGGGACAGGGACTGTCGTGCCCATCTCAGGGGCATATTGGTCGCCCTGCCCCACGGCAATGTGGTGTAATGCATGCAGGTGTCGGGTCCTGATCCACACTCCATCCTTACCTGAGAGTGAGATATCACACCTCTGGGTGAGGTGCAATACGTCTGTAGCAACCGAGCCCTCAGGGTGCTACAGTTCCATTTATCTTCAGCCTAGGTGACGTATTGCGATACAGGGCCGTGATTTTGGCTATAAAAGGGTCCCCTAGACCCCTACCCCAAGCTTTTTAAGAGAATCATATATGGCGTGCCAGGAGACTCTATGGAATGCTTTCTCAGCATCCAACGAGAGTATCTAATTACAAATTTTTAACTGCATCTAGCCCAGGAAATACTTTGTGCCTAGTAGCAGTGTCTGCTAGTCAGCGGATTATCCCGGCTGTTAAGCAAGCTACACCACCTGTAGTTTAGACACTTAATTTTTTCAAAGGAAATGCTTCGGGACCATGGGATACTTAGTGAAGAGCATCAGGAGGCACCCCAAGGCATAGGGGCTGGGACTGGCAGTAGGATGCCTTGCGGTGGACAGCCGAGCTCGATCCTTATAAAAGCTTTTTAACTGCAGCAGCTTTAGTGGACGCTACTGGAGCTGGAATTACCGCGGCTGCTGGCATGAGACTTGCCCTCCAATAGATCCTTGTAAATGGATTTAAAGTGTATTCATTCAAATTAGAGAGACAATTTAAATTAAAAAGCTTAGAGCTGCCTCCACCACAGGGGGGCTCGCTCGACCCACCAGCGGACAGGCACCAGTATTGGGAGAGGGGGGCTGGCCGTCAGGGTTCACCGCGGCTCTGGCACAAACCCGGCGACACGGAGGTGGCACGGGCAGGAGCGGACTGGCCGTGTCGGCTTCTCACTTTTTGGATTTTAGAAGGGCATGACATGCCTATATCTGTGTCTCCCCCTCCTTTTACTCCTCCACCTCTTTTATTTTCGCATGACTATATGTACTTGTCACTTTTCCATGTGTTAGTTATGTCTTCTGAGCAGTTTGTCAGCTTTTGGACACCTTTGAAGGTGTTTTCTATGTGTTTCTATGTGTTTTTGTTTGCCTGCCATTGGTTTTAACGGTGTTCGAAGGTGTTCGACGAACAGTTCGACGAACAGTTCGGCGAACATACGGGTGTTCGACGAACCGAACCGAACTCGAACACTACGGGGGTGGCTCAACACTAGTACCTAACAATATATAATCACTTTTTATTCAGATTTTTTAATGCACAATGAACAAAACCCAACTATTCTGGAATTGTTTTTATTTACTTTTTTTTACTCCATTCACAATGCAGTAAAACAATTTTGTTCCTTTGCTCTTTGGTCAGTACGATTACAGGGATACCACAAAAGATACTGTGGCACCCTGCTGTTCACAGGTACCTCAGGACCCAGGGTGCATGGATGGACTTCTCCACAAGAGGCCCTCATTACATACAAACACCTCCACCCTTCCACCTCATACCACCAGAGGGAGCCCGGATAGGGATATATATGGAGTGTGGAGTCAGGCAGTCAGTCAGAAGGAGTCAGACAGAGTCAGAGAGTCTGAGAGCGTGCTGACGCTGAGAGCAGCGAAGACGCAGCACGTCTGCTGCTGAGTTCTGAGGGCCCCGAGTGTGGCCGAAGGCAAGAGGAGAAAGGAGAGAGGAGTTGAGGGGGCAGAGGAGCGTCATAGACTCACCCCGATATACAAACCGGACACCGGGTCCGCGCCTACAGGGTCCTTTATACCCAGTAGGGATTACCGGCATTCCAAGAGGACTACAAGACCCTGGCCGACCTGAAGTTAGACCCATTACAGGACCAGGAACCACGAAGGCCCCGGCGCCCAGGGATAGTGGTTGCCAGCAGAAGGTCCTACTACCGAGCGACAGGTGAAGGAACAGCACGACACATAAGCTAGGCCCAGTTGCAGGCTGGCCAGGAGCATAGAGAGAGGCAGACACGGACCAGGAGGCCTTATACCCGCTCACTGGGGAGAAGTCCTGAAGTGCACCCATCCTACTGAGTACCCTGGACCGTACCTGACATCCGCACCAGTAAAGGTATTGAAGCGAATCCCCTGTCTCTGTCAGTTACTCCTGCTGTGCCTGCACTACAAGCCCCAGCATCACCACCCACCATCAAACTCCACACTGCCCCGGGGGGCCTGCTTCACCTGTGGGGAGCAGAAACACCTCAGCTGCCATCCCAACACCCCCGGAGGTCTGAAGCAGCGCTGGTAATCATTACCAGGTACCACAGGTGGCGTCACAAACTATTTACTTTATTTTTATTTTCTATCCAAGTTCCAATCCCCTTTTTCAAGAGTGACCCCAGGGTACGGGCCCGGGAGCCGACCACCGCGACATCCCCGAAACCAGGCAAAGGCCCGGGTACCGAGTCGTCCCCATCCCCTGGGTGCGTCAATACCACAATACAGTATTTGACAAAAGAGTATCCTTTTGTTCTATATTGGTCCAGATTGCGTCAATAGTGAAGGTCCCAATTTACTCAACTACTATTAGACCCTTTTCACACTGCATTTCATTGAACTTTTATAACAGTCTATGATTTTCATGGGGGTTTCGTCTGAATCCCATTTATAGAGGGAATCAGCCTGAACCCTCGAACGCACTTCAGAAATACAGTGTAAACAGGGCTTTAACATGATGGTAGCGTTCAGTATGTATATTTATAAGCAGTCTATATTATATTTCAACTGTTTATTCAGAAGACAATCGAATAAATGCAGTACATCTGAAAGTCTTATTGGCTGTTTTCCCCCAGGGTGATTTTGCTTTAGAGTATTGAAGCAGAATGGTATCAGAAGTTTGTAAGGTTCCAGTGGATATCAAACGAGCAGATGATGCAGGTCAGAATGTGGCTTACTTGGCCAGGCTCTCCCTTGCATTCCAAGCTGTCCGATGGGCTGCAGGGCTTCAAGACCATCTTGTCTTTCTGGCAGACACAGGGCACTTCCAGGTTTCATGAAGAAAAATTATAAAGATGTAAGTGAAGTAGAAGTAAGTGGAGAGGTTAAATAGAGGAAGAAAAATGTTGGAAAAATCTAAGGTTCCTCATGAAGGGATAATCATATATATATATATATATATATATATATATATATATATATTAATTAGTTTTACACTTGCTCTATATAAGCAATGTATTACTTATTTTTATTATAAGTAAATGTGTGAATTTAGTGCCTGTGTGCTGCAGCAGAAAGATGTTTTCTTACTAGGCTAATAATGTGCTTATTTCATTCTCATTTTTTTATTCATTTTTCTTTTTCAGCCATGCAACTTAGCACAATAATACTTTATGCCAGTAATGTTACCAGCACGGGTGATATAAGCAGAGAACACATATGAATAAATCATTTATAACATAAGGTAAGGTCATTAAATCATTTACAAAATAAGGTTAAGTTAACACTTTGTTTTGTGAACACGTTCAGTGTGTGCATCGGGATCACTGCCAGCACAAAAGTGTGGGGAAAGATGTGGGCTCAGCACTAATGAAAAACGTATGCAGATCATAGGGCTCCATGGACCTAGTATATCTGCTAAAAGAGTCTCCTTTTGGCTTCAGCATAATTTTTTTAGTGTATTTGAAAGTATAGTCTGTTGGGATTTCCTTTAGAGATGCATACAGTGCTTACATCACAGGCTACATGTTGAAGAATATTCCTGATACATACCTGCAAAGGAAGCAAAAACCAAACTGAAAAAAGAGCCTTATGCCAGGTGCACACATTCAGTATTTGGTCAGTATTTTACATCAGAATTTGTAAGCTAAAACCAGGAGTGGGTGATACATACAGAAGTGGTGACGTGTTTCTATTATACTTTTCCTCTCATTGTTCTACTCCTGGTTTTGACGTACAAATACTGAGGTCAAAAACTCACCAAATACTCAATGTGTGCAAGTAGCTTTAGGCTGTGTGCCCACGATGCGCTTTTTAAGCATTTACGCAGCGGCAATTCCACTGCAGAAACGCTTAAAAAACACTTGGTAGAAGGCCTGCCATGTTCCCCAATGATAATCCGCATGTGCTGTGCACATGCTGCGGAAACTTCCGCTGCGGATTATCATTGCGGAACAAAATGCAGCACTACCAATTATTTTGCGGATAATTGATTTGCATTGGAACGCATGGAATCCGCATCACTGCATCTGTACATGCGGAATCCATGCGTTTCAATGTGCGGATGGTACCCGGGTCTGGAGAATAGGATACTCTCCTCCGGACCCGGGTACCATAGAACCTGTAAAAAAAGAATAAAATAAAAAATAAATATGATACTTACCTTCTGATGGCCCCCGGTGTGTTTGTCTTCGCTTGCCGGCAGATCGCGGTGGACTGAAGGACCTGAGCTGACGTCATTTAGTCATGTGACGGGTCACGCGACCGCTGACGTCGGCAGGTCCTTCAGTGTACCACGAGCTGCCGGCAAGCCAGGACGCACCGGAGCACACCGCGGGCCATCAGAAGGTAAGTATATATTTATTTTTTTATTTTTTAACATTCTTTACGGTCACAATATATAAATCCATGCCGTTTGCATGGATTTATATAGTGTGACCAAGTTGTCAAGCACTTTTCCAAGTGATGCTAAAATTGCTTGGAAAGTGCTTGTCAACCCCCATGCGGAAATGCATGTGAAGAACGCTTCACATCCGCTTGTCCCTGGCAGGAAAAACGCATGTACAATCCGCATGTACAATCCGCATGTACAATTCACATGTACAATCTGCATGTACAATCCACATGCGTTTTTTCTGCCAGGGAGATGCAGAAACGCTCAGAAAAAATCCGGAGCATTTCTGCATCGTGGGCACATAGCCTTAGACATTGATTGTAAGCAACATTTGTTATTTTGCACATCAAAAAAAGTAATTTTCCTAACAAATTAATTTAAGACTATGTGGCAAAAATGAGTACATCCCAATGAAATTTTTAGGAACAAAGCTAAAGTTTAGAGTACAAAATTCTAAGTAACAAGAATTCAACCACAGGTAAGTCTAATTATTCATTAAACAGGTGTCCGGCAGACAGTTGACTATAAAAGGACATTACTTAAAGGGGTTGTAAGCTCTTAAACTAAAAGTCTGCAGTCACTCTATGTGTCTGCAGACTTGTGAGTCATCACATTGCGTGCACTGTGCGCTGTGAGGATTCTCTGATGTCAGCGTTGAGACCGGCCGTCATGTGACCACAAGTATGTGATATGCATACTCCCGGCACAATCCGACTAGATGGACGCAGCCTCACTCACTGCAAGAGTATTGAGCGAGGCCAAAAACAGTCTAGTCGGAATGTGGCTGGAAGTATACATATCACATACTTGTGGTCATATGACCGCTGCCCCTGACGCCGCCACCGGACAATCCTCACAGAGCGCAGTGCGCGGAATGTGAGGATTCACAAGTCTGCAGTCACATAATAATATAATAATAAAGAAGGCACCTTTCCATTTCATACTGTCAGCAATGGCACAACATTGAAGATAAATGTCACAAGACCTAAGAAAGGAAATAATTTCTTCATACAAGAAAAATGAAGGCTACATGAAGATCAGCAGAGCTTTACTCATGATGGAAGCCTCTTCTAAAGCCCATGCACAAAAAAGCCCACCTACGGTTTGCCAGGGCCCATGCTGAAAAATATTGAAGCTATTGTGACTTTTTACTCTAAACAAAAATAAATGTTTTTGTAACTATATGGTGGCACAAAGGTGAAAAATGCAACGAAAAATTCATGGTGCCTACAGTGAAACATGGTGGTGACAGTGTCCTTATGTGGTGCTGCATGAGTGCTTGTAGTGCTGGGGAGCTACATTTCATTGATGGTATCATGAATTCACAGATTTACTGCTCTATATTGAAAGAGAAAATGCTACCATCACCCCACACCCTTGGTAGACATGCACTTATCCAACATGTGAATGATCCAAAACACACATCTAAGGCCACTGTTACATTTTTGTAGAAAAACAGGGTGAAAGTGATTTGGAGGGGAAATATGTCTCCTGGTCAGAACTCAATCAAACACGTATGGTAAATTCTGAAGAGACAAGTTGTCATCACTCTCCATCCAGTATCCAGGCTCTAAAAGAGATCGTTCTTCAAGAATTGTAAAAGATAGATGTTGCAAAATGTCTCCAAGTTGTTAATTTCAGGCCTAGAAGACTTGGTGCTGTCCTTAAAAATCATGAAGTAAAGTAGCACTGACTAGCCCAGGGGAATGGGGATTACCCGGTACCCGGGCCTTTAGCCTGGCCTTAGGGATGTCGTGGTGGTCGGCTCCCGGGCCCGTACCCTGGGGTCTCTCTTTAAAAGCGTTAATAGTTGTTTATTTTATATAAGTTCGTGACGCCACCTGTGGCTTCTGGTGAGGATCACCAGTGCTGCGCAGTCCACTGAGGCCGGTGATAAGGCAGCTCGATGGTATAGCTCCCAACAGGTGGAGCTAGGCCTCAGGGCAGTGTATGACGGGGAATGCAGGACAGGCTAGACCCAGCCGGGTCAGAGCAAGAACAGGGACAGACATGATAGTCACTTCAGTACCTTTTACTGATGGAAATTCAGGCACGTCCCGGAGCACTGTAGGGTGAAGGATGCATATCAGGATCCTCCCCAATGAGCAGGTTTAGGGCCTCCTGTTTCTTGCCTTCTGCGTAGTAAGTTTCTGACCTGCCTGGAGCTAGGCCTAACTTTGTCTCTGTCCTGCGCTGGCTGACCTTGTGGTAGGGCCTTTTCTTGGAGTACACGCACCTTAACTGCGGGCCTATGTGTCTCCTGGCTCTGTTACGTATCAGCACTTGAGCGATCCTGGAACTTGTAGTTCTCCATGGATTCCGGTTATATCTTACTGGGTCATAGAGATCCCAGTAAACTTCGGACCCGGTGTGCGGTAAATGCTTCAGGGTGAGCTAGTTAAGCTCCTCTGCCCCCTACGTACTAACTCTCCACTCGCCTTCGGCCTACTCGGGCCCTCACTAGGCTATACACACTAACGGCAGCTTGCCGCGCTTCACTGATCTTATGGCGCCGGCACACCTAAAGCTCACTTCTCTGAGCTACACTGAGTCTTGGTCTGGATAAGCTCCACCGCAGGATAGCAATTGCAGGAGCTGGAACAGGCTTTTGTCCTCTGAGGTAACTCCTCTCAGACTGTACTGGACTCACTGCTAAACCAGAATAGACTAACTCACAACTCACTGCTGCCTGGCTCATTACATAGTTACATAGTTACATAGTTTATAAGGCCGAAAAAAGACAAGCGTCCATCCAGTTCAGCCTATTTCTTGTGCACTGCAGCTATTCCGCTATTCCTATACCATGCGGTATAGGCCAATTTACATCATTGAGGAAAAATTCACTTCCCGACACCAATCTGGCAGTCAGATTAAATCCCTGGATTAATTAACTAAGCATAAGATGTAATTTTATTGTTCTCAAGAAAGGCATCCAGGCCTCTCTTGAACTCATTAAGTGAGTTGGACATCACCACTTCCTCTCCCAGAGAGTTCCAGAGTCTCACGGCTCTGACCGCAAAGAATCCCCTTCTATGCTGGTGCAGGAACCTCCTTTCCTCCAGACGCATAGTGTGCCCCCTCGTCTTTGTCACCATCCTTGGTATAAACAGGTCATGGGAGAGATCTCTGTACTGCCCCCTGATGTATTTATACATGTTTATGAGGTCTCCCCTAAGCCTTCTCTTTTCCAATGTAAATAGACCTAATTTTGACAACCTCTCTGGGTATTCTAGTCCCTCCATTCCCTTTATTACCTTAGTCGCCCTCCTTTGTACCCTCTCTAGCTCCAATCTGTCTTTCCTGAGCACCGGAGCCCAGAACTGTGCACAATATTCTAAGTGCGGCCTTACCAGCGCTTTATACAGAGGAAGAACAATGTTCTCATCATATGCCCCTATTCCTCTTCTGATGCATGCCATGACTCTATTTGCCTTCGCAGCTGCTGCCTGACACTGGGCACTCCAATTTAATTTGCTATTAACCAAGATGCCCAGGTCCTTCTCCATGTCAGATTTCCCCAACGGTTTCCCATTTAATATGTATGGGTGACTGCTGTTTTTCTTTCCCATGTGCATGACCTTACATTAATCGGCATTGAACCCCATTTGCCATTTTTTGGCCCAACTCCCCAATTTATCTAAATCCTCCTGTAGCTGTGCCCTATCCTCATCTGTATTAACTACTTTACAAAGTTTAGTATCATCTGCAAATATTGCTATTTTACTGTGCAACCCTTCCACTAGATCATTAATAAATATATTAAATAATATAGGGCCCAAAACAGACCCTTGAGGCACCCCGCTAGTAACCCTGACACACCCTGAGCTTACTCCATTGATAACCACCCTCTGCTTTCTATCACTCAGCCAGCTATTTACCCACTTGCACACATTATCCCCCAGACCAAGCATTCTCATTTTATATACCAACCTTTTGTGTGGCACAGTATCAAACGCTTTGGAGAAGTCAAGGTATACAACATCCACTGACTCTCCCCGGTCCAGCTGTGAGCTCACCTCCTCGTAGAAGGCGATCAGGTTTGTTTGGCAGGAGCGATCCCTCATGAATCCTGCTCCACCTTCCCTATTTATCTATCACTAATGGGCTCCCTCTGGTGGTCTGAGGTGGAAGGTGGAGATGTGTGAATGGTTATGGGGGCCTTTTGTGGAGGAATCCATCAATGCACTCTTCTAGGATCTGTGATACCAAGCGCAGCTGGGCGTCACATTCCCCCCTAGTTAAACTCAGCACTCCCGGGCTGAAGTACATTTTATAAAAACAATAACAATAGGAAACATAAGCAATACAAGAACAATCTTCCCTTTATGGGAGGCACGAATCTTAAACGTTGCATAACAGTATAATAAATACAGAGTGTCCTCAGAATTCAAGTCTCCTATGGTGAGGTTCCCATACAGGATGTCCGTCTCACAGGGTAGAGTACTTGATGGTTTTGAGGGACCTGTCCTAAACCCTCAACGTAGGCCCTGGGGTGGCTGCAGGGCATGAAGATCCTGAGTTAGACCTCCATTAGAGCCACTCCAGACAGGTTTTTCTTCTGAGGTCACCTAAAAGGGGCACTCCAGGGAGCGCAATTACATACAAAAGCAGTTTTTGGGCTGCACACAGTCCTCAGCCACGAAGTTCTTTGGTAAATAGCAAAAGAAATTAATAAGGTAAAGCACAAATTGATAAACATATGCATGAAAATAGACAATTAATTCAGTACAATACAAGTTAATACTCAATACCCCAGGGGTAACTATCTACACTTGTCAGAAGTTTTAATTATTTTATTCAGTATACCTGACAGGAGTTTTACCTCTCGTGCTACGTGCTGATCTGCATAATACTGGTATACTTGAAGTACTAGTAGATGCACTACCTCCCAATGTGTCAGTACTAGGTGTGGAGGGGCTACAAGGCTGCATTGACCTCACTGCTGGGCTAGCAAGCATACCATTGGTTGGGCCTTTTTGCTCTGTTCCTACCGGGGATCCTTCATCCGGGGATACTTCTTGAGCTGGCTCTTCTGCAGCACTTACAGGTTCAACTTACTGTGGGTGGAAGGTAAGTACAGGGATGATTACTGCTCCTCCTAGTTGGGGCCAATCTGCTGGGAAGTCTCCTAAGTCAGTGTGGATCACTGCTTCTTTAGGTTCTTCCTGGATTGTGAGAGGCACTTTTTCTTGGGGTTTCAGTAAGTCTGAACACAACTTTAGGTGGTCCCTGGACACTGTTGTAGACGTTTTTCCTCCATTACGACTGATTATGCATGTTTTCTTATTGTCAAAACTTGACGGTAACACAGTGTAGGGGTCCTTTTCCCACTGGTCATCAAGTTTGTGGTTGCGTCTTTTCCTTTTCAATACTGTTTCACCTGGTGTGAAGGGTTCTGCGGGGACGTTTTTGTTGTAGTGCGCTTCCTGCTTTTCTCTCACCCGAGTAAGACTGTCCTTGACACAAGCTTGTACTCTTCTGTACTGCTCCTGTCTGGTGGTGTCCCAGTCCTCCGTGGTCATATCAGCTTCAGGTTCAACAACACCAAGCTCCAGATCCATGGGCAGCTTTCCTGGCCTTGCCCGCATGAGGCATGCCGGAGTGCAGTTGGTGGAACTTACTGGTATATCATTATACAGATCCACTAGGTCAGGTAGTAGTTCTGGCCACTGATTTCTCTCCTCAAGTGGTATGGTCTTTAGCAGGTCGATGATGATGTTGTTCATCTTTTCGCAGAGACCGTTGGTTTGTGGGTGGTACGGTGTAGTTCTTATCTTCTTACACCTGTAGAGATGGCAGAACTCCTTGAACAACTCAGCCTCAAAGGCCGAGCCTTGGTCCGTCAGCACCTGCTCAGGATAACCATGGGGTCTACAGAAATACGCTTGGAACGTCTTTGCTGCTGTCTCTGCCGTCAGGTCTTTGACGGGGGCGACCACCAGGAAACGTGAGTAGTGATCCACCATGGTCAGAGCGTAGGAATATCCTGACCTGCTGGGGGACAGCTTGACATGGTCCAGGGCCACGATCTCCAGAGGTCGAGTCATCTTGATGGGTTGTAGGGGTGCCTTCTGGCTGCTGAAGTATTTTCTTCTTAAGCCACAGGGTCCACAGTCCCGGCACCACCTCTCAATGGAGCTGCGCATTCCTACCCAGTAGAATCGACACTTCAGCAGGGTCTCTAGCTTTTTCCAGCCAAAGTGCCCCGCCTGATCGTGGTAAGCTTCTAATACCATCTGGATGTCTGTCTTCTGGACCACTATCTGCCATACCATATCATGGGTTTTTGGATTGACGTATCTCCGGCACAGCTTCTCAAGATAGATAAACAGGCGGCTTCTCTCGTTCCACAGCTGCTTTGCTTGCAGAGACGCATCCTTCTCCAGGGAGGCACCTTCTTGGGTTATCAGCTCCTTGATACGGCTGACAACCGGGTCGCTGTCTTGGGTCTCTTTCCAGCTGTGGTGAGGCAGGGGGTTTAACGTCTTTCCACGCGGTTTCCTGGAGGCCCGTTGCTCATGGATCATCCCACTCCGATGAAAGGCAGGTAGCTCTATCTCTTCCAGGTCATCCACTTCCTCTTCCGTGTCTGACTGGTGAGGCATCCTAGACAGGGCATCGGCGTTGGCGTTCTTGCGGCCCGCCCGGTATTTAATTGTAAATTGGTAGTTTGACAGCCGAGCCATCCATCGTTGTTCCAGTGCCCCAAGCTTAGCTGTTTCAAGATGGGTCAAGGGGTTGTTATCAGCGAAGGCAGTGAACTTACTGGAGGCCAGATAGTGCTTGAACCTTTCAGTGATGGCCCAGACCAAGGCCAGGAACTCCAACTTAAAGCTGCTATAGTTCTCTGGGTTCCTCTCAGTCGGGCGGAGCTTCCTGCTTGCGTATGTGATCACTTTCTCTTGGCCATTCTGCTTCTGACTTAGGACAGCGCCCAGCCCTTCGTTGCTGGCATCTGTATACAGCAGGAACGGTTGGCTGTAGTCAGGGTAGGCTAGGATCTCATCACCTGTCAGGATCTCCTTCATCTCCTGAAACGACTCGGCTTGCTCCTTACCCCAGTGGAATGGGGGATTTCTGCCCTTGGGAGACTGCCCTACCAGGAGGTCTTGCAGAGAAGCTGCTTTCTTAGTGTAGTCCTTTATGAACCTCCGGTAGTATCCTACTAGTCCCAAGAACTGACGCACCTCCTTGAGGTTTTTCGGCTCTGGCCACTTCTGGATGGCTGTGATCTTCTCTGGGTCTGGTGCTACCCCTTCTGGACTGACAATGTGCCCCAGGTACTGTACCTTTCTCTTGAGCAGGTGGCACTTTGAGGGCTTCAACTTCATCCCGTATCGGGACAGTGACTCAAATACCTCTGCCAGGTGTTTCAAGTGGTCCTCGTACGTTCTGGAGTACACTATTACATCGTCCAGGTAAAGTAACACAGTCTCGAAGTTGCGGTGTCCCAGGCAGCACTCCATCAATCTCTGGAACGTTCCGGGGGCATTGCAGAGTCCAAACGGCATACTGTTGAACTCGCAGAGTCCCATCGGGGTGGTGAAGGCCGTCTTCTCCCGATCCTCCTCAGCCACAGCTACTTGCCAGTACTCACTAGTGAGGTCAAGGGTGGAAAAGTAATTTGCAGACTTTAAGGCAGCTAGGGACTCCTCTATGCGTGGTAAAGGGTATGAATCCTTATGTGTAATGCGGTTTGCTTGACGGTAATCTACACACATCCTCATGCTCCCATCCTTTTTCCTAACCAGCACTAGGGGAGCTGCCCAGGGACTACAACTATCCCTTATTACTCCCGCCTTCCTCATGTCGTGCAGCATTTCTTTTGCCTTCTGGTAGTGAGCTGGGGGTATAGGCCTATAACGTTCTTTGATTGGGGAATGGTTGCCTGTGGGGATATGATGTTGAACCCCCTTAACCCTCCCGAAGTCAAGTGGATGTTTACTGAACACCTGCGAGTATTCTTGAACCACCCGGTGTACACCCTGTTTTTGATGGGCAGGAGTGGTGTCTGTCCCAACATGGAGCTGTTGACACCAATCCTCCACCTGGGATGCAGGGTCATTATCCTTCACTTCTTCTGGTGAAGTTAAGGACTCCGCTTCATGGATGCAGTTGTTATTGACAGCATGTAATTTGGCAACAGTGGCATAACGTGGCAGTCTGACCTCATCTTCCCCTAAGTGAGAAGACGGACGGGCACCCTCCCATTACGTACATCTACCACTCCCCTGGCGATTAAGAGTGTGGGTCTATGCTCGGAGCAAAGGGGTTCTACTACCGCCTGATAGCTCTGTCCTCTAAGACCTATAGCAGCTCTACACCAGATGAGCATTTCACTCATTGGGGGGATGACAATGGATATTGGATCTGTTACTCGCACGTTACTGATTTCACCATCTGTTAACCTTACTTGCTGTTGATACATCAGGACTCGGATTTCCCTCTGCAGTGCCCTCCTCTGTCTTGGTCTGGCAGTATCGGCGATCTGTTGGAGCAAGAACACAACTTCTCCCAAACAATTACCAACAATGTTAGTGCCAAGTACCATATACGGGTTTGTGTCATCAGGATTTGTCTCTACTGCAATTAGCCCCTGGTCCTTTAGCTCCACTCTCCCCACCCTTACAGTCACATTCTTAACCCCAAGTAGGTTAAGGGGGAGTCCGTTTGAGGCGTGTACAGATAAATTTGGAGCTGGCGGACGGAGGTCGTCCATGGACCAGAACCTCTTGTAGAGGACGTCAGGCATGATGGTTACCTGAGATCCTGTGTCCAGCAGGGCATGCGTCGGGATCCCATCCAATACAATGGACAGGAAAGGTCTTCCTCCGACGAACCTGTTGTACCAGTCTGATGGGCCTGGTGAGTTTACTCCTTGGTGTCGGCCCTCGGACCCAGGGTTTTCTCGTTTAAAGAACAATTCTGGGCGATGTGTCCGGTCTTGCAGCAGCGGTAGCAGGCAGGGTCCTTCTGTGGACGGCTCTGGTCACTGGTCCTCGGCGAGGGTGGTGTTAGCCTCCTCCTCCTCCTCATCCAGGGGACATCCTCAGGGCTATCGGCTAACAGGATCTTCCCTCCTTCCTCGGGTTCTGTCCGCAGCTGCAGAGCACTCAGCACAGTCGTCAGGGTTTTGCTCAACTGACGCTCCTCAGAGCGCAGACTGTCCTGTTCTTTAGGGGACGTTGCTGGAACCTTTGCTTCAGCAGCCACTGGGGAAAAGGTGGGTGTAGCAGGTACTGGGGTAGCCCCACCCTGATAACATTGGATGGCATTTATTTCCAGGGGCTGCAGTCCTTTTATAGCCATGTCCTTAAGATTATCAAAAGTGGCATCTGGATGATCCAGGGACCACCAACGCACAGTCCTGCTCTCCTCTGGAGACCTCAGTCCCCGGACAAACTGCTCTTTCAGCATTTTGTTCTCATTCTCAATGCTGGTTGGACTAACCTGGTTCAGAGCCCGCAGGGCCCCTTGAAGACGCCAGGCATAGTCCCGAACATTGTCCTCTGGTTGTTGGGAACAGCTGTAGAACCTCATCTGGAGGTCCGCCTCAGTAAGGTCTTCAAAGACAGTCTGTAGTTTTTGGAATATTGCGGACACTGACTCCTGGTCTGCGACCGACCATGTTTCCACTTCCCGTTCCGCAGCACCGGTCAGTTGTCCTAATACAACGGCGGCTCTTTGTTTGCCGGTCATAGAGTACATGTCTAGGATACCACATATCTTCCGTTTGAATCCAGACAGGGTATCTGGTTTGCCGTTGTACAGGGGGAGCCACTTCGCTCCAGGAATGTACGGTAAAGTTATAGGAATGACGGGTGTTACACACACTGCTGGTGGGGCGGCGGCTTCGGCCTGCTCATCATCGGGCGCGGGCTGAACTTCAGGGACTTTGGCCGGCATCTCGGCGTTCTGCTGCTCGTCGGACATTCTGGCGCACCCCTAGTTAACCGTGGCCTACCTTCTAGTTTTTCTTCAGGCAGGCCGCAGCTCCGCAGGTGATGGTTGTCTTCAGGACCTTGCGTCGCTTGCGTCCGACGTCAGAGCGTTCAGCGACGCTCCTTACAGGACCTAGCGCTTCTTGGTTTGATGTCGAAGCGTGGGGCATGTCCGGGGCTTCGCTCTCTTTTGCATGTACGCCCCTAATTTTCCCGTGGTTACGCCCTTCTTCTCCTTCTGCGGCCCAACAATGACGGCAACCTTCACCACAACTTTACGTACACAGTTCAAAATAAAGGCGCACAGTACCTGGTGGCAACGGGCACAACACTCTGTCGTTGCAGCGGGCACGCTATCCTGTTCGTGACGCCAGTTGGAGATGACTAGCTCAGGGGAATGGGGATTACCTGGTACCTGGGCCTTTAGCCTGGCCTTAGGAATGTCACGGTGGTCGGCTCCCGGGACCGTACCATGGGGTCTCTGTTTAAAAGCGTTAATAGTTGTTTATTTGATACAAGTTCGTGACGCCACCTGTGGCTTCTGGTGAGGATCACCAGCGCTGCGCAGTTCACTGAGGCCGGTGATAAGGCAGCTCGATGGTATAGCTCCCCACAGGTGGAGCTAGGCCTCAGGGCAGTGTATGACGGGGAATGCAGGACAGGCTAGACCCAGCCGGGTCAGAGCAAGAACAGGGACAGACACGATAGTCACTTCAGTACCTTTTACTGATGGAAATTCAGGCACGTCCCGGAGCACTGTAGGGTGAAGGGTGCATATCAGGATCCTCCCCAATGAGCGGGTTTAGGGCCTCCTGTTTCTTGCCTTCTGCGTAGTAAGTTTCTGACCTGCCTGGAGCTAGGCCTAACTTTGTCTCTGTCCTGCGCTGGCTGACCTTGTGGTAGGGCCTTTTCTTGGAGTACACGCACCTTAACTGCGGGCCTATGTGTCTCCTGGCTCTGTTACGTATCAGCACTTGAGCGATCCTGGAACTTGTAGTTCTCCATGGATTCCGGTTATATCTTACTGGGTCATAGAGATCCCGGTAAACTTTGGACCCGGTGTGCGGTAAATGCTTCAGGGTGAGCTAGTTAAGCTCCTCTGCCCCCTACGTACTAACTCTCCACTCGCCTTCGGCCTACTCGGGCCCTCACTAGGCTATACACACTAACGGCAGCTTGCCGCGCTTCACTGATCTTATGGCGCCGGCACACCTAAAGCTCACTTCTCTGAGCTACACTGAGTCTTGGTTTGGATAAGCTCCACCGCAGGATAGCAATTGCTGGAGCTGGAACAGGCTTTTGTCCTCTGAGGTAACTCCTCTCAGACTGTACTGGACTCACTGCTAAACCAGAATAGACTAACTCACAACTCACTGCTGCCTGGCTCCACCTTCCCTATTTATCTATCCCTAACGGGCTCCCTCTGGTGGTCTGAGGTGGAAGGTGGAGATGTGTGAATGGTTATGGGGGCCTCTTGTGGAGGAATCCATCAATGCACTCTTCTAGGATCTGTGATACCAAGCGCAGCTGGGCGTCACAGTACCACAGCACTCCTGTGTATGGTGCACAAGTAGGATCCTATCCCTTGCAAACTGGTGAAAAAGACTTGGAACTCGTAGTGAATCAAAGAATATTTACAATTTATTTATTTATAGTGCAGGCAATCCAAAAAGTGAAGACGTTTCAGTCAAGAGACCTTCATCAATACAACAGATTGCACAAGATAGACCGTGTATAGTAACGCTATGCATAAGCAGTGAGCACTGCAATGGCGGGAAGCTCAATGATTGGTTGTTGTGGGGTTAAGGTACGTATAAAATAGTGTTTGGTACTAACGATGAGCGAGCATGCTCGCTACTGCTTGGTGCTCGCCCGAGCATCTCACTGCTCAAGATGCTTGGCACTCACCGAGTATTTCCGGGGTTGCTCGGCGGGAGCTCACGTCCCCTCCCTGCATGTTTGGTGCTCTTTAGAGTGTCAATCAACATGCAGGAATTGTCTGCCACACACTGTAATACCACAGCCATGTTGGTTGTGGCATTACAGTGACTGGCTGGCTGCACTGCGTCATCAGGTCTATATCAGACCTGGCGCCACCATGCTCGTCACAGTCACTCCGGAATCAGGCAGTGTAGGGAGAGGTGCTGCTGAGCTAGGGAGAGATTTGCTTATTTCTAGTTAGTGTAGGTATACCAGGCTATATGAGAGACACATATCCATCTCAACTAACAGTCCTTCTGAGGACTAATGCAGCTGCACAGATATCAGTGCTAGGCAGGCAGGCAGGGTATATAGCAGACTGCAGTGCACATAGCAAGAGGGTCTATTCCAGTTTTGTCTGCTGCTGGTGATTTTACAGATATTTTTATAAATAGCCCCAGGTATCAGGGGCCAGGAATTATTTTTTTTTATCTTAATCCTGATTATTTGCTTAAAAAGCAATCCAGAAAACACCGTTTTTCTGCGCCATTTGCTTGTTGGCACTGCAGAATACAGCCAGGTCCTTTCCATATTACAGCGCTAAAAATCCAGCTATTTAAAACTGTGGTTTCTACGTCACACGAATCACATATAATTGCGTTGAAAATATTGCCATTTTTAGCCTTCATTGAAATTTATTTTCAGTGTGTCAGTGAAGTTATTGACACCTGTTTGCTATTAAAAATAATTACCTACAGGCCAGCTATTTAAAACTGTGGTTTGTCCGTCACACAGATCACATATAATTGCGCTGAAAATATTGCCATTTCTGGCCTCCATTGAAATTTTGTTGCAGTGTGTCAGCAAACTTATTGACACGAGGTCAGCGCTGTTAAAAATAGTTACCTACAGGCCAGCTATTTAAAACTGTGGCTTGTCCGTCACACGGATCACATATAATTGAGCTGAAAATTCTGCCATTTCTGGCCTCCATTAAAATTTTGTTTCAGTGTGACAGTGAAGTTATTGACACCAGTTTGCTGTTAAAAATAGTTACCTACAGGCCAGCTATTTAAAACTGTGGTTTGTCTGTCACACGGATCAGATATAAGTTCGCTCCAAATTCAGCCATTTGTAGTGAGCGTGGAAGATATTGTCCTCCATTTCAAATGGGCAAGGCACGTGGCAAGGGACGGGGAACTAGACGTGATGGTGATGGTGCATGCAGAGGCCGAGGCTGTGGACAAGCTGAAATTGCACCACAATAAACACCCACATTTTCTCGCTCGACCTTCCTGTCCCAATTAATATGAGACTGCAGAACACCACTATTGAACACAGAGCAGTGTGAAAAGGTTATTGGTTGGATGGAAGATAATGCTTCCAGTCACTTAGCCACCACCACCACCCTGTCTTCCACACGGTAAAGTCTCAGTAGCGGTGAGTATGGACCGCATATTCCTCACCCTGATCCTCCTTCCTCCCACCATGCCAAGTGCCCGGAGACAACTGATCCCACACTTGGACACTCTGAAGAGCTGTTCACTTTTCCATTTATAGATTCAGGCCTCTCGTCTGGTCCACTTGAAGCGGGACAAGAGGAGATTGCATGTAGCGATGCCGAAATATTGGAGCAGCCATGGTCACACGAAGGCGACGGTGGGAAACTGTCACAAAAGGTGGATGATGATGAGACACAATTGTCAGAAAGTCAGGAGGAGGACCAGGGTGCGGAAGTGGAAGACAAGGTGGTGGATGATAGTAACTGACCCAACCTGGTAGGAGGACATGCAGAGCGAAAACAGCAGCACACAGGGGGACAGAGGCAGAGCAAAAGGACGGAAGAAGCAGTGTGGTGGCCGCAGACAGAAGGCGGGCAACCATTTCCCGTAACACCAATACGAAGGAAGTTGCCAGCACTACTGTTAGGTCTTCCTGAGTCTGATTGTTTTTTAAAGACTCTGCTGATAACCCCAAAAAGGCCATTTGCACCACCTGCCAGGCCAGCATCAGCAGGGGTAGCAAAACTACCAGCCTGACCACCGCCAGCATGATCAGGCACATGGCAGCAAAGTACCCGACTTTGTGGGCTGAACCCCAGGGTCCAGGAACAGTGTCTGTGGGTGACACCACTGCTTCTTCCGTTGTTGTGCGTGCAAGCAAATCCCCTGTCCATAGTGCATGTGAAGATGCCTCCTGCCCTACACCTGTCGTTGCACACTCTCAACTGGCACCATCATCATGCACGTCCTTGTCCCAGCACAGCATTCAGTTGTCCATACCCCAGTCCTTGGAATGCAAACGCAAATATGCAGCCGATGCCCCACAGGCCACACTACTAAATTCCCACATTTTGCGACTGCTTGCGCTCAAAATGTTGCCTTTTAGGCTTGTGGAGAAGGAAGCTTTCTGCAACCTGATGGCGGCGACGGTCCATCGGTACTCGGTACCCAGCCACCACTATTTCTCCCCGTGTGCCATCCCCGCATTACACAAGCACGTGCCCCACAACATTAGCCGTGCCCTCAACAATGCAGTTACTGGGAAAGTCCACCTAATCACGGACACATGGACAAGTGCTTGTGGGCAGGGACGATACATCTCGCTGACGGCACACTGAGTTAACGTAGTGGAAGCCGGGACACAGTCAGACTATGGGACGGAACCCATCCTCCCGACGCCAAGGTTTGCGGTCCCTAGGTCAATCAGGGTTGCCCCCACAGTCTACAGCTCCTGCACCTCATAATCCTCAGCCTCCTCCACCTCTTCAGCCTCCATCTCCGAAATGACCACATCAGTAACAAACTGGAAGCACTGCAGCACTGCCGCGGCAACAGGCTGTGCTGAAGCTAATATGCTTAGGTGACAAACCGCACAATGCTGAAGAGTTGTGGACAGCTCTAAAAGAGCAGGCAGATCTGTGGCTGACACAGCTGAACCTACAGCCAGGCATGGTCGTGTGTGACAATGGCCGGAACCTGGTGGCGGTTTTGAGGCGAGGCGAGCTAACACATGTACCATGCCTGGCCCATGTGCTTAACCTCGTGGTTCAGCAGTTTCTCAAGAGCTACCCTAAGCTGCCGGATCTCCTTGTCAAAGTACGCCGCCTGTGTGCCCATTTTAGAATGTCAGCTACAGCTTCCTCCGCCCTTGCCATGCTTCAGCAGCGTTTGCAGCTTCCGGCTCACCGAATGGTGTCTGATGTCTCCATGCATTGGAACTCTACTCTGCAGATGTTGGGAAGGATTTTTGAGCAGAGGGCAGTTGTTGACTACCAGCATCAACAAGGCCGTCGTTATTCAGTTCAGACTCCACACATAAGACCTCAGAGTGGACATGGATGTCAGACATCTATACGATCCTAAAAAACTGAGGACTCCACTAAGATGGTGAGCGGCGATGATGCCATAATTAGATTCACCATCCCGCTTCTGAAACACTCTCTGCTCACAATCAAAGAGGATGCATTGCAGGCGGAGCATGATGAGATGGAGCAAGGAACCATACAGGATGATTACACACAGCCCAGCCTCATCTCATCCCAACGTGGATTGGGTGACAATGAGGAAGAGGAGGAGGAAGAACAGGAGCTAGTTTCATGCGCTTTAAACGGTACTACCTGCACAACTGTCATACCGTCTGTTCAGCGTGGATGGCCTGAGGACAGAGAGGAGGGGGAGGTGGAGGAGGAGGAGGAGGAGAGCATGGTCAGTCGTCCTCTTGGTGAGGAAACGGAAGTCTTGCCTGTTAGCAGTCTGGCACGCATGGCTGAGTTTATGTTACGCTGTCTTTCCCGTGACCCTCGCGTTCTCAAAACTTTGGGTGACAGTCATTACTGGTTGGTGACACTTATTGACCCATGCTACAAGGAGAACTTTATATCTCTTATTCCTGAGGCGGACAGGTCTACAAAAATGGGGCAGTACCAGAAGGCTCTTGTTGCGGAACTATTAAAAAAATTCCCATCTGAAAACTCTGGTGGCAGAGGTCACAGTTCGTTGGACAATCAAGGAGTACAGCCGAGAGAGACACAACCCCAATCCAGCAGAGGCAGGGGAAAACTGTCAAAGTTCTGGGAGAGTTTTCTCAGCCCCTCCCATCGCACAGGCCCTGAGGCGCGGGGTACTCTCACAAGGAGTGAAAAGTTTGGGAAGATGCTGAGGGAGTACCTTGCCGACCGTACAAACGTCCTCCGTGATTCATCTGTGCCTTGTAATTATTGGGTATCCAAGGTGGATTCGTGGAATGAACTGACTCTCTACGCCTTGCAGGTCCTGGCCTGCCCTGCCGCTAGCTTTTTATCAGAGCGGGATTTTAGTGCCGCTGGTGGAATTATAACTGATAAGCGCATCCGCCTGTCAACTGAAAATGCTGACAGGCTGACTCTTATAAAAATGAACAAGGGCTGGATTGGGCCAGACTTCTCAACACCACCGAATGATAGCAGTGTAACATAAACTCAAATCCAGTGTCTTTTTTTGGGAGGTGTATTCCCATGCACCTTTTCACACCCACACATGGGTATACGCTACTTGATTTTGTCTATTTGCTCTTGTCCTCCTCCTTCTCCTCATGCTCATCCTCCACCACCATATCACCAGGGTGACTGTAGTCCGTGATGCAACACCCACATAGTTTTTTTAAAGGGTGTTTATGATGCCCGTAAAAACATTTTTTTTATACAGTATGTTCATGTATGCCCCCCAGGGGTAAATGTTTGTCAGCCCATATACTTAGTGCATGGATATTACAAGTATAGGAGACCCACTCCTTTCTAATGAGAACATTTTTCATGAGGCCCTCCTCAAAGTCTTTTACAAGGTGCATTGGAGTGCCTCCCAATTTTTGGCAGCCCTTGCATTCACTGCATAGGCCAACACTCTCAAAAACTCACATTCTAATAATGGGAACATTTTTTCATGAGGCCCTCTACGTCTCTTCCAAGGGGCAACACTATGGGAGACCCACTTCCTAATAAAGGGAGTATTGTTTTCAGGAGGCCCTCTGACCTCCACGTCTCTTCCAAGGGGCATTGGAGTGCCTCCAAATTTTTGGCAACCCTTTCATTCACTGTATAGGAAAACAGTATGGGTGACCCACTTCCTAATAATGGGAACATTGTTTTCAGGAAGCCCTCCTCTAAGTCTCTTCAAAGGGGTATTGGGGTGCACCCAAATTTTCAAAGGGGTAATGGGATGCGTCCAAATTTTCGGCAGCTCTGCCACTCACTGCATACGCAATAACAGTATAGTAGACCCACTCTTTAGTAATGGGAACAACAAAGCATAGCCGGCTGATGGCTCTCTAACAATAGTGAGAACCGACAGCTGGCCCTTTAAGAATAGTAAAGGCTGCCTGATAGCCCTATAGAAATAGGTTTTGTGACTTTCAGAATCCCTCCTTCATAAATGAAACAAGATGTGTCTGATCATGTGTCACACACCACATGGCCAGATAAGGTTGTAAAATGTTAAAATGCCATTTCCCAGTGAATGCATTTGTCACGGTTGAAAGCAATGCAAAAGTGCAAAAACGCATCAAAAACGCTACATGTGAACATAGCCCAAGGTGTGGAGGAGTAGTTTTGTTATTGGTTATTTATTTTGCCCTATATACAAGTCATTACCCTGGAAAGGATGTTCCTTAACATATTTCCCAGGAAAATCCACTTTGGTCCATAAAAGTGGCGTAATACTTCTGACAACGTTGTTGACAGCAGTGACCTGGGAGCCAGAAATGTCTTCCCCATGCTGTTCCCATGTCATTTGAGCACTGTTCCCATCGATTTGGACAACTTTTAGGCCCTCTGCAGACCACCGGGGGGAGCTGCCTGAAAAATGCTTGAGTTTCCCATAGACTTACATTGGGCTCTTTGCTTCGGTTGAGCACCCAAGCATTCCAATTTGCTCGATCCGAGCATCAAGCACCCGAGCATTTTAGTGCTCGCTCATCACTATTTGGTACCCGTGGTGAATGTGTGCTAAGCTAATAGCACAATGAGACCTGCTGTGAGACTGATTGTCTGGGCGTTCGCCTCTTAATGAGTCAGGAACGTCTGACTCCTAAACCCCTTTTCATAAAGACCAGCAAGAAAATTGCTGGTTTTGATGAATTTGTGCCAAGATATCTACAGGTGATCACAATAAAGAGATAAAGATATGAGATCAGCATCTGCAGTTTTCTCCCATCAAGTAAGAAAATGTCCAAGGGGCACTGGAGTCACTGTATTCTGTTAATTCAAGTTAAAGTGTCCTAGTTTATGGACTGTGGGCTTGAATTATGTTGGAAAGGAACCACTCTCTGTCAAATGAAAATGTTCATATTGTGCAAATAAAAGAACATACTGTAAGATTTCATAGCTAGCTCAAGGTATGCTGTGGGTAGGTGTGTTGTGTGTGTGTGTATAGGGTTCTGTCTGAATGCAAAAGAGGTCAAGCATATGAGCCTCCGCTCCATTCATTGTCTATGGAACTGACTGAAAAGCATGGGTTTGTAGTTCCTGGAGCTGAAAGGAATAAAGTCACAGGATTTGCAGCCAATTATTAGCTACAGTGGTTAACAATTGTCAGGTAAGCAAATACACTGTCTCTTCTGGCTAAGGCCACACATAATTACTGCTACCAATCAGTGACCAAAATCGTGATGATTTTTCAACTGGTGTGGCCATAGATTGGGTACAGCAATCACAAGATGTTCGAGCCACAAGAGGAAATAAGAGTATCTGTTGGGGATATGTCTAGTGGGCTTCAAGGTGCAGACCTGCTGTTAACCATTTGTCTGCTGTAAGCACAACAAACTCTTTTCTGCTAATGCTCGTACTGTTCACACAGCTCTGCTGCACCAGTATGTAAACCTCTCTGCAAGAAAGCATCCTGTTTGCCTATTTATTGCTACTGCATTGCTAGAAAGTATTTTTTTTCTCATAGCATACAACTCTGCCACTAACCAGTTGTCTGCTGCAAGTCCAGGATTGACTATGCACTTTCAATAACTTATTATGTCCACCCTCATGGCTCTATGTCTTCAGGTGTTTCTTGCTCTATTTGTCTAACAGCCGTCCTGTGGACCGCAATGTTCTGGTCCTTGCTGAGCAATGAGCCATCCGGAAAGTCCTGCTCCACTATGCCATCACCTTTAGGATTAGACAATACACCTTATCAGTCGAGCACTTAATACATTTAAAGTTATTTTTGAAATAAGTAAGTAAGGCCCATTTTACATGTAAAACAAATATAAAGAGAGTAATGGCTATACATTTAAAGGGGTTGTTCAATAATGCAAAACTCCTTAATAATAGCCCAGGGTGCAACGTAAAAAATATCTCTTCTTACCTCCTGGAATGGCTCCATTCCTTTCATCTCATCATTGTGTCCTGCATAGGACGCGTGACGAACAATGTCCCTTGACTGCTATAGCCAATCAGCAGATGCAAATTGTCTCACACTGTTTTGGCTGAGCAGAAGAAAAACTGTTCTTCCTCTCAGAACGAAATGTGAAGGATGCAGCCGATCACCGGGCATTGATTGACTGTAGAGGTCTTGTGACATTGTGACAATCAGAGAAAAGGTATAATAGAAACAAGTCACTAATTCTCCATTTATCACCCACTCCTGGTTTTGGCTCCCACTCCTGAGATAAAATACTGAACAAATACTGACCAAATACTGATAGTGTGGCCCTGGCCTTATTGTGCCAGTTCAGTTCAGTTTTTTAATTTTATGCAGCAGCCTGGGGTTATCAATAAGGGGTTGTTCAGACCACTTTCATTTTCTAAACCTCTTGGCAGGCAGTTGAACCCATTATAATCAATTGTCTATATGTTTTTCCCATATAATATATGAATGCGTGTGCAAAATCTGCAAATTTAATTTTATTTCTAATGTTTGTTTTTTTTTCAGTGTTATATTTATCTCATAAACAGTAAGCTTTTTTTCTGCTGTCATATTATATCACCTCAACATAAACTAGAACAGAATGAGTGTAGCCCAGTGAGATCAGTTAATGGAGCAATCCAGATGTTCCTTAATCACGTAGGGATCTGTACGAGAAATGTGAAGGTCAAAATATACTGTACATGGATTGTGTGGTAAACCCTTTTGACAGTATTCACATTAAAAATGTACACACATTTTTCAAATATATGCAAGTACCTTATACATTAGTAGATCATGAAACTTTACCTGCTGAAATTAATCTGTCATAGTCTTTTCTATGGTTCCTATACAATCAATATTAGCAATACAAGATTTCAATGAGGATAGCTGCAAGAAAGGAAATGTTTAAATCAAGTTTAGTTCTAGAAGCCTTGCAAATATTAAGAATTTGTGTAAATAGGTTATTTTTTTGTCTAAAAACATCAGCAGAAATGATGTTTTACTGACAATAACCAGAGGGTTATTGAACATTAGCATTCTGCACACCTGCCCTGTAGACCAATCAGTAAGATGCATGCGGTAATTCACAGGAGTTTGCATTCTCACATACTGTAGGTGTGCACCGGCCATTTAGTTTGGATGTGTGTGGATATTGTCAGATATATTCAACATACTGTCCATTGAAATCTGCAGGCATTCTTGAGATATCAACACTTTTGTTTACAGCTCATTCGCTGGGAGACCGACCACTTATGATGTCTAGCTTGTATGCACTGCTCTGAGGCTAACTGGGATTAGGAGGGAACAGAGTACACCAACAATCTTGGCCAGCTCCAAAACAGTTCTTACAAGCTCAATAGAACAGAGTTTGTAAGCACTGCACATGTTCTGCTTTCTAACATCAATCGTCGGTCTTCAAGCCAGCAAACTGTAAATAAAAAAAACAAAACAGTGTTAATATATCAAGAATGGCTGAAAATTTTAATAAATAGTAAATTGCTATATTTCTTATATTTACCAGCACTATTCGACAGTACCTATTTATAAAGATGGAAACTGTTATGATCTGCTACAAGCACTAAGGAAAGAAAGGAGATCTGTCCCTACAATAGAACTAAGCTAGATCCCTACGATGTAACGGGGAACCTGATCCTGCGACCAGACCCGCTAAAGTCCTCGGCTAGTCTGTACGAAGACCTATAGATGCAAGGGAGGGATCCCTACAAGAACTAGGGACTGGGATAAAGTTGGACACCTCCTAGCAGAAATTGTAGCAGAAAAGACAAACACACAACATAGAACATAAAGGTCCGAAGACCTAGCTAAACTGACTGAGAAAGGTAACTAAGCACCAGGCTAGCTTAAGAGTAGAAATTACAATGAAGTCCAGCAAGGCCAGGAGGGCGGAGCAGGACTAAATAGGCAAAAAAGGTCATGTGACCAGCAAGATAGAAAAAACCTAACAGGAGAGTTCTAACAGTACCCCCTCTTCAATGAGGATCCTCCGGATCCCCTAGGCCCAGGCTTATCAGGAAACCTCTTGTGAAACGCTCTGACAAGTCTGGAAGCAGAAACATCATCCGCCCTCACCCATGAGTTATCCTCGGGTCCGAAACCCTTCCAAGCGACGAGATACTGCAAACTCCCTCTATACCGTCTAGAATTTAGGATGCGGGAAATTTCGTTTTCCCGTCCTCCTCCAACGGAGGAATAGTGGCAGAGGCGTCTCCATCCGACACATAAGCTCTTTTCAACAGAGAAACATGAAACACCGGATTAATCTTCCAGGAGGTAGGAACCTCCAACCTAACAGCAGATTGGTTAACTACCTGAAGCATCTTAAAGGGCCCTACAAACTTGGGACCCAATTTTTTAGAAGGAATCCTCAACCGCAGATTCTTAGAGGACAACCAAACCATGTCACCAATAGCAAACAAAACCTCTTGCCGTTTCCTATCAAAGTACCTCTTAGATTTTTTGTTAGCCTCCTGAAGATTACCACGCACATCCGTCCAAACTCTCTCCAAATCACCGGAAAAACTCTCCTCCTCAAGCACAGCCGATACCAATTTGGAGAATGACCCAAAAGACGGATGTCTCCCAGAACAACAAAAAAAAGGCGAACAACCAGCAGAAGAGGATGTATGGTTGTTAAGAGCAAACTCAGCAAGTGGCAGAAACTCAGACCACCCCTCCTGATTGTCTGCCACAAAACAACGCAATAACTGCTCAACATCCTGATTCTTCCTTTCTGTCTGGCCATTAGACTCAGGATGATATCCGGATGAAAACGACAAATGAACTCCCAACCTGTCACAAAAAGCACGCCAAAAACGAGCCACGAACTGAGGTCCCCTATCCGAAACAATGTCAGTAGGAACGCCATGTAGTCTGACAATTTCCTTGACAAAGGCCTTAGCGAGTGTCTTAGCGCAGGGCAGTTTGAAGAAAGGAACCAAGTGACACATCTTGCTAAAACGGTCCACGACCACCCAGATGACCGTGAAACCCTCAGAGGGGGGAAGGTCAGTAATAAAGTCCATAGCCAGATGTGTTCAAGGTGCACTAGGAACCTCCAGAGGGCAAAGCAACCCCGCTGCAGGAGTATGTGAAGACTTAGATCTAGCACACACCGTACATTGACGCACCCACTTAATGTCTTCCTTCTGCTATCCAGGCCACCAAAAACTGCGACCCACAAGTCTCTTGGTCTCAGAAATTCCTGGATGACCTGCCAACCGAGACTCATGACACTCGACAAACAAATCTCTCCTAAAGGTCCTAGGCACAAACAACCTCCCATGGGGAGTGTTAGATGGGGCATTCTCCTGTGCTTTAAGAATCTCATCTTCCAAAACGGAGTCCAAAGCAGCAATCACAACACCTTCTTGTAAAATGCTATCCTCCTCCTCAGCACCGACCATGGGAGAAAAGCGGCGAGACAAAGCATCAGCTTTAACATTCTTGGTACCCGGGATGTAAGTAACGGAAAAATTAAACCGCGAGAAAAAAAGTGCCCACCTAGCCTGACGGGCATTCAAGCGCTTGGCAGCATCAAGATAGATCAAATTTTTATGATCAGTGAAAACCTGAATGGGAAATTCAGCACCTTCCAAGAGATGACGCCAGTGTTCAAATGCGAGTTTAATAGCCAGCAATTCCCGATTACCAATATCGTAATTAAGTTCAGTCTCAGAAAATTTATTTGAAAAAAAAGCACAGGGATGTACTCCATCCTTGTTTTTCTGAGACAACACCGCACCGACCCCTACCGAAGAAGCATCATCCTCAACCAAAAACGGCTTAGTCACATCAGGCTGCATAAGGATGGGAGCAGAGCTGAACCTCTCCTATAGAAACACAAAAGCTTCAATGGCCTCAGTAGTCCACTGAACCGCATTAGCACCTTTCCTGGTGAGATCGGTCAGTGGTTTGACAATAATAGAAAATTTTTTAATGAATTTTCTGTAATAATTGGCGAAACTAAAAAAAAACCTCTGTATCGATTTCAAACCAATAGGCCTAGGCCATTCCTGCACAGCTTGAACTTTCACCGGGTCCATCTCAAAGCCCTCGCTGGAGATAATGTAGCCCAAAAAACTAATTCTCTGTACAGCAAACTCACATTTCTCCAGCTTAGCAAAAAGCGAATTGTCAATTAATAACTGTAATACCTAACGTACGCTCCGCCAATGAGACTCCAGATCAGGCGAATAAATCAAAATGTCATCCAAATACACAACCACATTTTTGCCGATCAAAGGTCTAAGGATGTCATTAATAAGATTCTGAAAAAATGCTGGAGCATTCGTAAGACCAAAGGACATAACCAGATTCTCAAAATGACCCACAGGAGTGTTAAAAGCAGTCTTCCATTCATCACCCTCCTTCATGCGCAACAAATTGTATGCCCCCTGGAGATCAATTTTAGAGAACCACTTGGCCCCCACTAACTGGTTACACAAATCAGGAATCAATGGCAGTGGGTAAGGATTGCGTACAATAATTTTATTAATCTCACGAAAATCCAGACAAGGACGTAAACCGCCGTCCTTTTTTTTAACAAAAAAAAATCCAACAGCCACAGGAGACTTGGAAGGCCTAATGTGACCGGCGGCCAAGCTTGTCTGTATGTATTCCTCCAAAGCCTTTCTCTCAGGAATAGTAAGATTAAATAAACGACTTTTAGGAAGAGTCGCTCCAGGGACAAATTCAATGGTACAATCATAGTCTCTATGGGGAGGCAAAATTTGTGACTCCTCTTCAGAAAAAACTCTCCAAAAATCCTGAATAGGTACAGGTAATTCCCCTTTTTCCACCGCAGCAATACGTCCGTTACAACACTTGTCATAACACTTAGGGCTCCAGGACTTAATTTCATTGGTAGACCAATCCAGTACAGGATTGTGCAGTTTTAACCAGGGCAACCCCAAAACTACTGGAGAAGGCAAATTATTTAATACTACCAAATCCAAATTCTCTTGGTGAACACCATTAATAGTGAGGGGAAATTCACAGACCTTGTGAGTAACACTCTTCAAGGGAGAGCCATCGACAGAAACCACAGCAATAGGGGATGACAAAGGTTTGGGTTTTAATTTAAGTTTTTCCAAGAATCCCCCATCAATCACATTCAGAGTAGAACCACATTCCACAAATACCCGAAATTCAATTAATTCTTCCTGAGCAGCAGTAGTAGCAGAAAGAAATACACCCTTAGTATTCAAACAGGCTATACGGGCGTAACTGACCTTTTTTTTTCTTTGTTCATACGAAGCACACAGTTCTTAATAAAATGGTCAGATTTCCCGCAATAAAAGCACAAACCTTCAGAAGACCTGCGGTCTTTTTCCTGAGAGCGGGGTGCCATCGCCCCAATCTCCATCAGCTCTCCAATGTCAGTACAGACCCTCTCAAAACTCGGAGCTGACATGGCAGAGGATTTACTCTCATTAACCCTTGCACGCTGTCTCCTGTCCACCCGTATAGCTAATTGCATTGCCTCCTGCAAGTTTCCAGGTGTGGGATAAGCAATCAGCAAATCCTTAAACCTTTCACCTAGCCCCGCAAGAAACAAACTTTTCAAAGCTGAATCGTTCCACCCCACCTGGGTAGACCACCGACGGAAGTGAGAACAATATTTTTCCACATTACCTGATCCCTGTCTCAAACGTCTCAATTCAGTCTCAGCTGATGAGACACGATCAGGATCATCATACAACAAACCCAAAGCAGAAAAAAAACTATCCACTGATCTAAAGCATGGATCACTAGGTTGGAGAGAAGAGGCCCATCCCTGAGGTTCTTTGCGCAAAAGTGACATTATGAACCCTATGCGCTGTGATTCATCACCAGAGGATCTGGGTCTCAAACGAAAATACAACAAACAAGCATTTTTAAAGGAAAAAAATTCTTGTTGATCACCAAAAAATAAATCAGGCAAACGTACCTTTGGCTCCACAAAATGTGCTCCAGAACAGCTACTCACGTGTTGTTGGAGCTCGGCCACCTCCAGAGAGTCCCTGCAGGCGTTGAGCCAAATCCTGAACCGACACCATGATGGAAACTGGAAGTCTTTCCTTAGAGATATTTTTGGGCTGGACTTACTGTTATGATCTGCTACAAGCACTAAGGAAAGAAAGGAGATCTGTCCCTACAATAGAACTAAGCTAGATCCCTACGATGTAACGGGGAACCTGATCCTGCGATCAGACCCGCTAAAGTCCTCGTCTAGTCTGTACGAAGACCTATAGATGCAAGGGAGGGATCCCTACAAGAACTAGGGACTGGGATAAAGTTGGACACCTTATAGCAGAAATTGTAGCAGAAAAGACAAACACACAACATAGAACATAAAGCTCCGAAGACCTAGCTAAACTGACTGAGAAAGGTAACTAAGCACCAGGCTAGCTTAAGAGTAGAAATTACAATGAAGTCCAGCAAGGCCAGGAGGGCGGAGCAGGACTAAATAGGCAAAAAAGGTCATGTGAACGGCAAGATAGAAAAAACCTAACAGGAGAGTTCTAACAGAAACAATCCTTTAAAGTATGTCTATCAGCCCAAACTGACAGTATGAACTAATCTCATAGCCTTGGAGAGAATATATCCCCCCTTGGAGAGAAAAATACCACCTTTAGTGTTCTAATCACTGCCTCCATTTTGCAGAAACTTAAGTTTAATCAAATACTGTATGCTAATTAGAGTGATCAGTGCATTCTAAGCGTAGCCAAGAGGCTCTGTGCACCAATCCGTCCACTGGTTTTACATGCTCACATCTCCCTTACTGGTGATTGCCAACTCACTTTGCAGACAGTGCTCACTTCAGGCAAGGCAGTACAGTCAATCACCAGTTAAATAGGTGGCTGCATGCAAAACAAACCAGTGTGTTGAATGGCACACTAAGCTTATTGGCTACAACAAGGGTGCACAAAGCTCCCTAATTAGTATGTTTGGTTAAACTTTTTAAAGGGAACCTGTCAGCGGGATTGTGCTAAGTAAATTACAGGCAGTGTCAGGTTGATGCCATTACACTGATTAAAATGATACCCCTGGGTTGATGAAATCCGTCTTGTGGTTCTTGTGTAATCTTTATTTGCAGTTTGGAGATAATGATATGCTCGTGCTTCGGGGCAGCCTGTGGGCTACTGTATTATGCACGCAGGTGGCGCACGTGGTTTATGGACCCACTGTACTACGGGGCCAGGCTTACCTAGGAGAGGCATAGCTAAGTGGCTACCTGGTTCACTGGAGCTCCTGATGATGAAGTCAGGCTTGAGCTGGAGGTAGCCATCAAGTACAACTCCTAGGCAGTCCCCGGTACTGAAGCTGCTGACGCCAGGGGACAGGTACACAGACACACATAGGTCTTGGGCTCCATTCAGACTACTAGGTTCTGGATCCTCAGCAGAACAGTTACTGACACAGGTTGACGATCCATGGGTAGGATGGTTTCTGATGCGGAGTCTCAGACAGGGCTGATTTAGAGACTTTTAGGATAGTCCAGATACCTGGTATACTCAGATAGGCACATGTTCAGACACACTGGTCATGAATACTGATTCAGGTACCGGCCACACACAGACCGGCGGCTGAGAACCAGGGACTACGGGTTCAGGACTGGCCACGCAAGGACCAATAACTATCGGTTCAGCACTGGCCACACAATGACCAGGGACTATGGTTCAGGACTGGCCGCAAAAGGACCAGCGACTTCAGGTTCAGGACACTGGCAGCACCAGACTAGTAGACTACCAAACTACCTAATGATTCTATGTTGCTTTAGCACCTCTCTATTGGGGAGAGTGCCTTTTAAACAAGATGCCTCCCAACTATTGGCTGAGGGCATCTTAGCAGGTGCACACTGGCCCTTTACGTACAGAACAGCGCGTGTGTATTAGGTGCGCCATTGAGGTTCAGAACTAGACAGGAAGCAGGAAGCACGCCGGAGACCAAGCCACGTGTCCGGGGCGGTGAGTATGCCGGTGTCTCTGCATGGAGGAGGAGGGGAGCCATGCTGGGACGCTAGCAGCGACATTACATATTGTATCAATTTTAGTAGGAGTCTGCCTGTTTGTTTTTTTGTTGATATTATTACATGTGTGAATGGACACCAATAGCTCCTCAATCAAATCCTAAAATTCCTCAGTACAGTGTAGTCTAGAATTAACAGGATAAAAGTAATGATTTTTTCTATAAAATAGGAAGAGTTACTGGTGCTTCCCAAATCATGTAACAGCATGATTCATTTGCATATTTGAATTAGCAACCTGTTCAGAAAAAATAAAGTTAAAATTAGGTTTAGGATCATATATTTCAGACTTAGATGTTACAATAGCACTTGTAGTAGAGTTCACATCTGTGGAGAAAAAGTGCTAATATACAGTTAAAAATGTTGCAAATGTATTTATATTGATAATGGTTTAATAAAGATCAAAATAACAAGAAGAAAATTATAATTCTTTGACCAGAATATCAATTTGTGCTTGTGATAGCACTTTAGCCGATAGGTTACACCAAAGGGGTCTGTGGGTGGGCAGAGGAAGCATTTGCCCGGGCCCAGCCAACACGGGAGCACTGTTGGGTCACCTGATGTGGTGGTCTGAGGTGTCTATAGGTGGCTACATTTGCTGCCCCACCCCCCACCCCCAGAGAGGCATTTAACTGTTCTCTGCGCCGCCTGTCAAAATAACAGCCAGCTCAGAGATGTAAATACTATTGAAGCCCTGGCCACCAATGCTTCAGGGTCAGGACAACATCAGCAATCTGATCAGATTCATTGATCATGCTGCTGTCGTCACTCTCTTGCGCTGCAGAAGCAGTGAACATTGCTATGGTAAGTGCTCCCATGGAGCTGAAGACACCAGAGTCATTATTACTATGGGGAACCTTGCAGGGGGACAGTATATGAAGGAGAAATTTGAGGAAACAATATGGGAAAGAGAAAATGTGTGAGGAAACTGTATGGGCATGGAGGGAGGGAAAGAGTGAGGAGACAATATTGGGAGGGGGGAATGTGTGAGGAGACAGTATTGGGTTTGGAGGGAATATGTGAGGGTACAGTATGGGTGGGGGGAATGTGATAGGAGACAGTATGAGGAGGAGGAGGAGGAAGGTGTGAGGGGCCAGTAGGGGTGAGAAATGTGTGAGAGGTCAGTTAATTAGGGAGAATGAGGGGACAGTATATTGGGAGAAATGTATGAGGGGATAATCTCAGGTCCTTCTAAGACCTCCTTCACTCCTCCACACTCATACGTTCCTCATCAAATCACCTGCAAAACTTCTCCCGAGGATCCCCCATCCTCTGAAATTCTGTGCCCCACCACGTCCAATTATCCTCTACATTTGGAACTTTCAAGTGGAACTTGAAAACCCATCTCTTCAGAACAGTTTACAGCCTGCAATGACCCAGTTGCAACCTCAACACTTATCAGAGCGGCCAATTCAATAACACCGGAGCTGCAAAAGCTCCTGAACTTACGGTCTCCTTCCCCATTATCCTGTAGAATGTAAGCCAACAAGGGTAGGGTCCTCTCCCCTTTGTATCTCTTTGTCACTATTAGTTTGTTAATTGTAATTAATATTTGTGTTTTGTATGTAAACCCTTCTCATGTACAGCACCATGGAATCGATGGTAGTCTAAAAATAAATAAATAATAATAATAATATGGGGGGAAAAAGTGTGTGGAGACACAGTATAGAAATTCGGTAGTGTGAGGGGTAGTATAGAGAAGGGGCAGCATGAGGGACAGTGTGAGGGCACAATATAGAGGGGACAGTATGCAGAGGAGTGTGTGAGGAGAGGGTACAGTGGAGAGACTGGGCAGTTTGGGGGAGACACAGTGTGAGGGAACAGTGTGAAGAGGGGGTCCAGCATGAAAAGGAGAGAACAGTGTAGAGACCATGTACCATATATGCTGCAAGGAGCATATTGAGGGGCCACAAATTGTGCTCAGCTTGTGCTGCTGGAGACACGCAACCCATAAATTAAGGGGACTATGAAAATGCCAAACATCTGTATGCAAAGGGCTGGCTCACATTTGCGTGTAAAAATTAATTCCGATGTTGCTCTAGAAAAGTAGGACGAGTGGAATCCGTATGGTTGAACTTATGTCATGCAAGTCTCAAAGAGAGCAGAGTGACCCTGCGACTCTGATGAGCGGTGTAGTTACTGATGAGGACACTGTTCTCACAAAGCGCAGCGGGACCCGGAGTGGCTGCTGCTACAGCCTATGGACCTTTGTTCTCTGAAGCTTCCTAACCATAGGACGTCGGAATCGAGGATTGTCGTGGGAACGCCAAGGACTACATCTGACCTGCGTGGGAACTTTTTTTTCTAATAAATTAGTGAATGAGGGACATTGTCTTGTCTTTATTTCTCTCTTTTTATGTCTTTCAGGTATCCATTTGTGGACTACGGTGGATTCCCAGGAGTATGGCAGACCTGCATGGCTTTTTTTTTTAAATAAATTAGTGTACCAGGGAAACTGTTTATTCAAATATAGTACTTTTTTGTGTGTGTTTTTATTTTTGATTACTGGTTTAGTAATGGGGATGTCCGATAAACACCTCTCAATTACTAACACCAGGACTTGATGTCGGCTGTGTTTTTTGCCAAATCACAGCTGACATCAACCTCAACTACCATTATGTCAAATATACGAGTACAATCGTAGAATGCTGCAATTTTTTCCTCAGACCGATTAGAGCTGAGCAAAAACTTGCAGATGAGCACTGCCTCATTGAATAACATTGATCAGAGTACAATATGATGTTTTCTCACATTGCACTCCTCCATATTATACGCCAGTGTGAGCGAACCCTAAAAGTGGTTTAGGCACATTGTGTGGCTTAGTGGAAGGGGAGGGCATTTGGATTTGGGAGTGCAGAATTTGTTGGACTTCTTTTGGGGGGAGCCATTTTCCTTTTTCAGAGCCTTTGTGTTACTAGTAACATGGAAGCCCCCTATATTTCCATTGACAGGTGATGGACCTGAGTGGGTACTTGCATTTTTTGTGGATTGAGTTGAAGCTTTTATTGAGAACATTTTACATAACATTTAACCTGCACTCTGTGCTGAGCACTTACATTGAGGTTTCCATCTAAATCTCTGAATGATGTGATTCAGATGATACCCCCAACAGATCCATTCACTGTGTCGTTTCCTTTGAGGAGAGTCTTAAAGGGGACAGTACAGAAGGATGGCCCTACAGTCACTTTTCTGCAGCTTCTACCATTCCTCCTTGGAACAGGACATGATTAGGGTGCATCGTTGTAGTCACTTACCACAGTTTCTGTCACCGCCATTCCCTGATCACGTCTTGATTCAGTAGCAGAGATGGAGAAGTAGTTAAAGCTTCAGTGGCCCCTGCCACACTTCTACCATTCCCACCTCCCTCTTCTTCTGTGGCCACTGCCACACTTCTGTCTCTGCCACCCACATCTTTAATGGCCAACGCCACAGTCCCTACTTTTGACATTGCCGTCTCTTTCCCTGAAGTGAGACATGATCAGAAGGCTTCTATAATTACCCCCTGATAACGATTCAATCTAGGGTGGTGACAAAAGCTATAGGGTGGTGCTGCTGCTACTCAACATGCTTCTATCACCACACCCTGATGAGGTCTCAATTCAGGCGGAAAGGTGGTGGTGTCAGAAGCAGAGGCCATTGTAAATGATGACCGGACAAAAGTGTGGCAGGGACAGAAGCTGCGGTCACTTCTCCATCAACACTACTGAAACTGAACGTCACCAGGTGATGACAGTGACAGAAGCTGTGGTAAGATCTGCAGCATCGCTCCTGGATGATGTACTGATTCAGGAAGGGGGGATAGAAGCAACTGCAGGGCCATCCTCCCATGACATCCTGTTTGAGACCTCTCTCAAATTAAGCATCACAGGACGTAAAAAAAAAAAAACATAGGGATTAGCAGGACAGGGAGAATGGAGGGTAATTTTATAATAAAGCTAATTACAAAAGTGTCTAGGGCTTAAACATTTGTATAAAGAACATTGAAGGGATTGGACAATCCCTTTAAAAGACGTTTAAAATCCTAAACATACGACTCAATGTGATCATACCTTTAAGGAGCATGGATTATATAGTAAAACTCATTGAATCATATTCAAAGCCATTCACTTTAACTTCTATTAATACATACAGTTTTTTATGGTTTTAGTCATGTATTTTGCTTCAGTTATTTATGAATTTTTGAGGAAAAAAAGTAATTTGTGAAAAAAATAACAAAAATGACTGGCTATAATTAATTATGTACGCATATTTTATTTATTTCTATACAAAGTGGGGTGCCTTTATTTTCTGGATCTCCATTATAAGGGCACAGTTATATTACAGGCAAAATGTTAAAAAATGTTGTCATACTAAATATCTCAAATGTTTTAGAAAAGACATAACTGGCCATCTAGTGATGATGTAGGGGTAGTACAAGAAACTTTTTATACCTACTAGCAATGCCAGCTTACACTATCTATTGTACTTCTAAGCATTGGTTTTGCTAATCGCTATTTTTCATATAGCAGTGACAATCAAACATATCAGGGCATGTGAATCATTAAGCTGCAAGTCCAATTGGTGCAACAACTTAACTCAAAATATGCAAAATGCTAAACATTAAGGACACAATAAGCCAAACTTTAAGCTGCATACAAACAATTCTCCTAAATAATCATGCATTTTTTGTATTGCCTCTGGCATAAGCAGCAGGAATAATGTCCCAAGGTAATATTATACACAGTTGAAGCAGACCTCGTCATCACCACTGTTTTCTAGCAACTTTTTTAGAGAGATCGGTAAATATCATTATAAAGAAAGATACAGTTTAATTATGACCTATAATCAGTCTCACAAAAAGATAAGAGAGGTCTTGTCCAAATATTGGATGCTCCTTACGAATGACCCAATATTATCAGGCAACATTATTAACAAAACCCAATATTATTTTCCTCAGGAACAAAAATGTAAAAAAGCATATAGCTCCAAGCAAACTTAGATCCATTCATCCCTTCCATCTAAAATTTGCAGGACCTCAGGGTGTTTCCAGTGCAATATAAAGAATTGTCTGTGTAGTAGGATGACCAGTATCCAAGGGGTAACGTTTCTCCTTGCAGAGAGTGACATATTAAGCATGTGACGCGCCCCCTGGGCCGCGCGTGTGTGGGGATACCCGGAACCGGGCCTGTTGTGGACGCTGGGGGTTGTAGTCTCCGTGGTGGCGACCCGGTCCGTGCCCAGGGCGGTCAAACCAAATGGCAGTCTATAAGCTGAATGTCTGACTACGCCACCCGTGGATTGCGGTCAGAGTGAACCGCCGCTGCAGGGCAGACCGCTGAGGCTGGTGTTGTGGGTGCAGCAGAGGGTAGTATAACTCCCCACGGGAGGAGTATAGCCTCAGGGCAGCAAGTGTGGAAGTTGGGGGTGATGGTGCGCGGGAGCAGCAGAAACGACACAGAGTCCTGTAATGCAGTCCAGGGTATTTACTCACAGTTCTTTATCCACATTACTACAGCTGGTCATAACGTCCCACGTCGCACTGTGCTCACCAGGTGAGGGGCTCGGCCTACTCCCAGATAACTTTGGGGCGTTTCACAGGACCCCCTTTGTGTTTCCTATCTCTGGCCTGTCATACCCCGCCAGTGACCTCGCTTCTGTCCGGCTGCCTCGGGCCTTCTCTGGTAAACCTTGGCGCCAGTTTCCCTGACCCTATATGGTGCCTTCCTAGCAGGTGTAGCGAGGGGCTGCGCCACGTGAAATGTCACAGCCTCCGGTTTCTAGCTGAGGGTAGTTCCCTGTCTCCACTAGTTTCGGGGACCGGTCTCCCCCATTGGCCTGACCCTTCTGCGCAGGTAGATTCGGGCGTGCGGTGGCGACTCGCCGGTCCACGCTCCTGGGGTCCCTTCGTTCCTTGCTCCGGGAGCCTCCTCCGCTCCTTTTCCTTCCTTCTCCTTCCTTCTGCTTCCTCCAGGCCCCGGCCTCTCTCTTAGGCCTGCCTGCGGAGCAGAGCCCATGCAGAGCCTCTGCTCCCACCTCCTGCTCCCTCTTCTCTCTGTCTGTACTCAACTTCTCCCTTTCAGTGCTGGCTGGGCCTCACAGGCTAGGCCCGCCTCCGGAGCAGAGCTCCACAGAGGCCCTGCTCTGTCACTTCTCCTCTCAGACTGAACACAGAACTAAGATGGTGCCCACCTTTTATACCTCCTTCTAGGTGCACCCAGGAACTGCCCTCTCCCTCCTATGCACTACAGGGTTCCCCCTTCCTCGGTGTTCCCTCCCCCCACTCCAGCCAGGGACAGGGACTGTCGTGCTCTACTTGGAGCATATCGGTCGCCCTGACCTCCGGAAACATGGTGTAATGCATATAGGTGTCGGGGTCCTGATCCACACTCCATCCTTACCTGGAAGTGAGATATCGCACATCTGGATGAGATGCAATACCTCTGTAGCAACCGAGCCCTCAGGGTGCTACACATGTCCCAGAGTAGCATTGTGGCTTAAAAGTCTCCTCACCATGGCATGTCAGGCTTGACATGTCACTCTCCACAAGGAGAAACGTTACCCCTTGGATACTGGTCAGACGCCTCTCACTCAGCCACATCATATATCACAGTTTGCACTTACGAGGGGCAGTACCCCGAAACACAGTGTCTGCAAACTGAGATTTTGGTTTTGGCTATTATCCTAAGTCTTGTGATAAGGCTCCTTAAAGAGTCAGAATTGACTTTTAGGATTGCTGCTTCCTATAGGTGGCACTAGAGTTCTAGTTCTCTTCCTCTTTGAAGAGACAATTTGCATAGTAGGATGATCACACAAGGAATAAAGTTGGAAAAAACTTTATTCCTCCAGTTCCATGGGAGATACGTTTCCCATTAAATATTCTGTTGACTGCAACTCTGACTTTGTAATTTTTCCTTTTGAGTGCAGTTGCAAACTACAATATGTAGGATGCACGACACAAGAAACACATAACAGGATGAACGGACACAGGCACAACATTAGAACAGATAATACAGTGGGTACGGAAAGTGTTCAGACCCCTTTACATTTTTCCCTCTTTGTTTCATTGCAGCCATTTGGTAAATTCTAAAAAGTTCATTTTTTTTCTCATTAAAGTACACTCTGCACCCCATCTTGACTGAAAAAAAACTGAAATGTAGAGATTTTTGCAAATTTATTAAAGAAGAAAAACTGAAATATGACATGGTCATAAGTATGCACACCCTTTGCTCAGACACTCATATTTAAGTCACATGCTGTCCATTTCCTTGTGATCCTCCTTGAGATGGTTCTACTCCTTCATTGGAGTCCAGCTGTGTTTAATTAAACTGATAGGACTTGATTTGGAAAGGCACACACCTGTCTATATAAGACCTCACAGCTCACAGTGCATGTCAGACCAAATGATAATCATGAGCTCAAAGGAACTGCCCAAGGAGCTCAGAGACAGAATTGTGGCAAGGCACAGATCTGGCCAAGGTTACAAAAGCTCCAGAGATGCAGTAGGGAGATGGGAGACTATAAGAAATAAGATTCTCTGGTCTGTTGAGACGAAGATAGAACTTTTTGGTGATAATCCTATGCGTGTGTGGAGAAAGCCAGGCACTGCGCATCACTTGCCCAATACAATCCAACAGTGAAACATGGTGGTGGCAGCATCATGCTATGGGGGTGTTTTTCAGCTGCAGGGACAGGACGACTGGTTGCAATTGAAGGAAACATGAATGCGGCCAAGCACAGAGATATCCTGGATCAAAACCTCTTCCAGAGTGCTCTGGACCTCAGACTTGGTTGAAGGTTCACCTTCCAACAAGACAATGACCCTAAGTACACAGCTAAAATAACAAAGGAGTGGCTTCAGAACAACTCTGTGACCATTCTTGACTGGCCCAGCCAGAGCCCTAACCTAAACCCAATTGAGCATCTCTGGAGAGACCTGAAAATGGCTGTCCATAAACGTTCACCATCCAACCTGACGGAACTGGAGAGGATCTGCAAGGAAGAATGACAGAGGATCCCCAAATCCAGATGTGAAAAACTTGTTGCATCATTCCCAAGAAGACTCATGGCTGTACTAGCTCAAAAGGGTGCTTCTACTCAATACTGAGCAAAGGGTCTGAATACTTCTGACCATGAGATATTTCAGTTTTTCTTTTTTAATACATTTGCAAAAATTTCTACATTTCTGGGGTTTTTTTCAGTCAAGATGGGGTGCAGAGTGTACTTTAATGAGAAACAAAATGAACTTTTTAGAATTTACCAAATGGCTGCAATGAAACAAAGAGTGAAAAATTTAAAGGGGTCTGAATACTTTCCGTACCCACTGTATATATATTTACTTTTTTTTTTCTTTAGTCCCATGAGACGACTTGATAATTACTTAGTTATCTACAATAATACAATGCAAAACTTCTGTATTGCACTGTATTGTTAGTTTTATGTTTAAAACTGACATACAGCCTATAGGACCCTGCACACTGAGCCTAAGAAGCGTAAACAAATTATAGACTCACTGTGCCATCTGTAGGCACTCCTCAAATGCCATGAAAATCCATTTGTACCCTGTGACCATGTCACAAATGTACGATGGGATGAAAGAGGAAGGCCAACATTTAGTCTAACTAGCTAGATAACGCTACGGAGGTGGCACTTGCAATACAATTGCATTGAATGAGGCCGCACCCATCTAGTTGGATTGTGGCCGGGAATAGGCATATCGCATATTTGGGGTCACATGACCGCCCGCTCTTGGCGCCGACACCGGAGAAACCTCACAGCACTTAATGTGAGGATTCACAAGTCTACAGTCTCACAGTGATTGCAGAATTGTAGTTTTAAACCCTTTTAAAGATTTTTTATACATGTATAAGAAACATATATATAAGATTTTATATATATAAGAGTTTATATATATAAAATCAAGATGCTCAGAAGTTCACACACGTCTTATCCAGCATCCCCTATAAATACTAATAGCAAATTCCCATACAGTTACTTCTTCAATAATCTTTTGATAAATTGTCACATTCTCAGTGAGTATTTGCCAATTTGTGGATATGTAATAGATTTTATGCAAAGATTCATTAATTAATTATGCTATATAAAAAGGTTATTAGTAGTGTTGAGCGAGCACTAAAATGTTCGGGTGCTCGAAGCTCGGGCCGAGCTCACCGTGATACTCGGGTGCTCAACCCGAGCAGTGAGCCCAATGTTAGTCTATGGGAGACCCGAGTATTTTTGCGGCGGCACCCCCGGCAGTCTGTAGAAAGCCTAGAAAGTGCCCAGAACGATAGTGACAGTGTTCAAATGACATGGGGACAGCATGGGGATAGCCCCAGGAAGCATTTCTGACCCCCAGGTCACTGCTGTCAACAACGTGGTCAGAGGTATTAAGCCACTTTTACGGACTCACAATAAAACGTTCAAAAACTAAACTGAAACTGCTTTAAGTGAAATATGTTAAGGAACTTCCTTTCCAGGGTAAAGACTTGGGTATAAGGTAAAATAAATAACCAAAAACAAAAATACTCATCCACACCTTGGGCTATGTTCACAAGTAGCATTTTTTATGCGTTTTTGCACTTTTGTATTGCTTTCAACTGTGACAAATGCATTCACCGGGAAATGTCATTTTAACATTTTACAACCTTATCTGGCCATGTGTTGTGTGACACATGCATACAGTGCTGAAAAGACATGGGAACAGCCTGGGGAAGACCCCTGGAAGCATCTCTGACACCCAGGTCACTGCCTAAAAGTGTGCCCATCAGAAGTGATCCTTGCTGCATCAGAAGATGCAGACTTGCAACTATCCCTGTGCAAGTCCTTGTACCAGGGCAGTGTTCAATTGTACCTCCACCATTCCTTGCAATGCAAGCGCAAGTGTGCAGCCTGCCACCCACCCACCCCTACCATACTGCTTGCTTGCACTTGAAATTTGGCCCTTTAGGCATGTGGAGGCGGAATCTGGCCACCACGTCATGGCTGCGTCGGCGGCCTGGTATCCATACTCAGTCCCCTGCCGCCCGGCGGCCGGGTGTCCACGCTTGGTCCCCAGCCGCCAAGGGGCGGCCGGGTGTCCATAAACGGTCCCCAGCCTATTTGAAGGATAGCCTAACCACAAACACGTGGACAAGTGAATGTGGCCAGGGATGGTCCATCTCACTGACGCCTTCACACTGGGTTAATATTGTGGAAGCCGGGATACAGTTGGACACTGGGATGCAACAAGTCCTCCAGACAGAGAGGATTGTTGGTCCTGGGTCAATCAGGCTTCAACACAAAGTTCAGAAGATAGACAGCAGCAGTGGTCGGCCTCCTACACAACGAGTAAATTATTCATGATCATGAGGCCATCCATCTCCTTAGCTTTCTGTTCCTTGGAATGCAAGCGCATGTACAGTACAGACCAAAGGTTTGGACACACCTTCTCATTTAAAGATTTTTCTGTATTTTCATGACTTTTAAAATTGTACATTCACACTGAAGGCATCAAAACTATGAATTAACACATGTGGAATTATATACTTAACAAAAAAGTGTGAATCAACTGAAAATATGTCTTATATTCTAGGTTCTTCAAAGTAGCCACCTTTTGCTTTGATGACTGCTTTGCACACTCTTGGCATTCTCTTGATGAGCTTCAAGAGGTAGTCACCGGAAATGGTTTTCACTTCACAGGTGTGCCCTGTCAGGTTTAATAAGTGGGATTTCTTGCCTTATAAATGGGGTTGGGACCATCAGTTGTGTTGTGCAGAAGTCTGGTGGATACAAAGCTGATAGTCCTACTGAATAGACTGTTAGAATTTGTATTATGGCAAGAAAAAAGCAGCTAAGTAAAGAAAAATGAGTGGTCATCATTACTTTAAGAAATGAAGGTTAGTCAGTCCGTAAAATTGGGAAAACTTTGAAAGTGTCCCCAAGTGCAATTGCAAAAACCATCAAGCGCTACAAAGAAACTGGCTCACATGAGGATCGCCCCAGGAAAGGAAGACCAAGAGTCACCTCTGCTTCTGAGAATAAGTTTATCCGAGTCACCAGCCTCAGAAATCGCAGGTTAACAGCAGCTCAGATTAGAAACCAGGTCAATGCCACACAGAGTTCTAGCAGCAGACACATCTCTTCAACAACTGTTAAGAGGAGACTTTGTGCAGCAGGTCTTCATGGTAAAATAGCTGCTAGAAAACCACTGCTAAGGACAGGCAACAAGCAGAAGAGACTTGTTTGTGCTAAAGAACACAAGCAATGGACATTAGACCAGTGGAAATCTGTGCTTTGGTCTGATGACTCCAAATTTGAGATCTTTGGTTCCAACCACCGTGTCTTTGTGCGACGCAGAAAAGGTGAACGGATGGACATTACATGCCTGGTTCCCACTGGGAAGCATGGAGGAGGAGGTGTGATGGTGTGGGGGTGCTTTGCTGGTGACACTGTTGGGGATTTATTCAAAATTGAAGGCATACTGAACCAGCATGGCTACCACAGCATCTTGCAGCGGCATGCTATTCCATCTGGTTTGCGTTTAGTTGGACCATCATTTAGTTTTCAACAGGACAATGATCCCAAGCACACCTCCAGGCTGTGTAGGGGCTATTTGACCAAGAAGGAGAGTGATGGGGTGCTACGCCAGATGACCTGGCCTCGACAATCACCAGACCTGAACCCAATCGAGATGGTTTGGGGTGAGGTGGACCGCAGAGTGAAGGCAAAAGGGCCAACAAGTGCTAAGCATCTCTGGGAACTCCTTCAAGATGGTTGGAAGACCATTTCCGGTGACTACCTCTTGAAGCTCATCAAGAGAATGCCAAGAGTGTTCAAAGCAGTCATCAAAGCAAAAGGTGGCTACTTTGAAGAACCTAGAATATAAGACATATTTTCAGTTGTTTCACACTTTTTTGTTAAGTATATAGCTCCACATGTGTTAATTCATTGTTTTGATGCCTTCAGTGTGAATGTACAATTTTCATAGTCATGAAAATACAGAAAAATCTTTAAATGAGAAGGTGTGTCCAAACTTTTGGTCTGTACTGTATGTAGTAGCGGCTAGGCCTGAGGTGGTCAGCGTTTTGGCGCATATCCTACCTCCTCTGAGGATTGCTGGATTTTTTCCTGCTACTATCCCAGTTCTATGACTCCTGTTAAAACAAAGCTTCAGGTGAACAATGATGGATGAGGTGGTGGCAAAGGACAAAGAGCAGGAGGAAGAGGGACTAGAGATGAGTGTTGTTCTACTCGAACTGTTCGCCAATCTCAAATTCGAGCTGTTTTGGGCGGTTTTCGAGCCGTTCGGCGAACACGAACGATTTTGAGAAAAATTCGGCTGTTCGAGGTTAACTGTTCGTGCACCAAAATCATAACTGGATTTTTTCTCAGTAATGATGAAAATTAATGTTAATACGCAGTTTGAGTGTACAGCGGGGTCGTGGGAGGGGCATGGGATGGATCTCTGCAGGAATAATGAAGAACTCCATTTTTTTTTCTCTTTCCCGCATTTACAGTGGGGAGGTGCAATCTGTCAGCCTATCAGCAGCGCACACACGGAGCGAAGTGCTTTTTTTCACACAAGCAAGGGCATGTGTCATTGGCAGTGTATGTCACATGTCCTTGCCCTATAAGACCCAGCCATTTTCCCTGTCGCCACCATTTTCTCACTGCTGCAGCTGCGTGTTAGACGGCACCGCTGTTGCTGTGTGCGCTATACCTTGTTAATTTCAAGCCAATTTTCGCACAAATCTACAGATAGCTTGGGAGTAGGGAATAGTTGTGATTGCAGTCCTTTTAAGGACTAGGTTACAGCATTTCCTACGACTTTTATCAGGCAGGTCTGTGCTCTTAAATAGATAGATTGTGGGAGTAAAGACTAATTGTAATTGCAGTCCTTTTCAGGACTAGGTTACATCAGTTCCTATCAGTTTTTGCCAGGCAGGTCTGTGCCAGTGCTGTGCAAGTATTTTTCACAGCATTTGGCTGAATCTAGCAAAGCTAATCCTTTTTGGCCTATTGCAGAGTGTGTTAGTCAGTGGAGTAGCCTATCTGTGTTGCAAGACATACCACCTGTGTATAGAATACCAATTTTTTTACTGCACCTAGTGAAGTAAAATCTTTTGGGCATAGCATCATTCTATTAGTCCATCTATACTGACCTCCATCAGGTTGCAAATTGAATATAATTTTTTTCTGCATCTAGCTCTGAAAAAATATTTGGGCTTCTAGCAGTGTGTGGGACTTGTTCTATTAGTCCATCTATACTGACCTCCATCAGGTTGCAAACTGAATATATTTTTTTTCTGCATCTAGCTCTGAAAAAATATTTGGCCTTCTAGCAGTGTGTGGGACTTGTTCTATTAGTCCATATATACTGACCTCCATCACGTTGCAAATTCAAAATAATTTTTTGTCTGCATCTAGCTCTGAAAAAATATTTGGCCTTCTAGCAGTGTGTGGGACTTTCTCTATTAGTCCATCTATACTGACCTCCATCAGGTTGCAAATTAAAAATAATTTATATCTGCATCTAGCTCTGAAAAAATATTTGGCCTTCTAGCAGTGTGTGGGACTTTCTCTATTAGTCCATCTATACTGACCTCCATCAGGTTGCAAATTAAAAATAATTTTTTGTCTGCATCTAGCTCTGAAAAAATATTTGGCCTTCTAGCAGTGTGTGGGACTTTCTCTATTAGTCCATCTATACTGACCTCCATCAGGCTGCAAATTAAAAATAATTTTTATCTGCATCTACCTCTGAAAAAATATTTGGCCTTCTAGCAGTGTGTGGGACTTGTTCTATTAGTCCATCTATACTGACCTCCATCAGGTTGCAAATTGAATATAATTTTTTTCTGCATCTACTTCTGAAAAAATGTTTGGGCTTCTAGCAGTGTGTGGGACTTGGTCTATTAGTCCATCTATACTGATCTCCATCAGGTTGCAAATTAAAAATAATTTTTATCTGCATCTAGCTCTGAAAAAATATTTGGGCTTCTAGCTGTGTGTGGGACTTGTTCTATTAGTCCATCTATACTGACCTCCATCAGGTTGCAAACTGAATATCATTTTTTTCTGCATCTACCTCAGAAAAAAAATTTGGGCTTCTAGCAGTGTGTGGGACTTGTTCTATTAGTCCATCTATACTGACCTCCATCAGGTTGCAAATTGAATATAATTTTTTTCTGCATCTACTTCTGAAAAAATATTTGGGCTTCTAGCAGTGTGTGGGACTGGGTCTATTAGTTCATCTATACTGACCTCCATCAGGTTGCAAATTAAAAATAATTTTTATCTGCATCTAGCTCTGAAAAAATATTTGGGCTTCTAGCAGTGTGTGGGACTCATTGTATTTGGCCATCTATACCAAGCTCCACCAGCTTTGAAATTAATAATAATTTTTAGCTGCATCTAGCCCTGAAAATAATTTTTCCCAATAGTGGTAGCAATAGAAATATGGGGCGCACGCCTGGCTAACAAAAATATACACTTCATAACACAAAACACCAGCCTAGCGCACTGCATTAATAAGATGGCATCATCGTCTCTCCCAGTGCTAGGCCTACTACGCAGGCTAGCATTCCTGTGCCTAAAACACAATGTATGGGTCCGTGCTAGCCACTATGCTGAGGGGTATAAAGCTGCTGCTAACGCTTTATAACAATTCAATTGGCAGATTTTCACAGAGCTCTTCCACAACGCCCACCCATCGGGCAACAGTTGCCCACCCTCCCTATGGGATCTAGTGGCGAATAGTTGATGCCATTAATCAGAGCGTCAGTTGCCCCGTCAACGTGGCAAGCATACGGTAAGGCATGGGAAGAGTGGACACGACTAGTAGCAGGCAGACGGGTTGACCAATGTGAACAAGCCAGATCACAAGTCACCATAGAATTTCTCCACCAGCTAATGATGAGGGGCATATCAGGAGCGTCAGCGCAGCGGTGTCTGACCGGAGTAGCATTTCACTTCCAACTACTGAATTGGGGAGATGTGACAAAGATTCATCATCAGACAATCCATAAAAGGGTGGAAAAGGGGTCAGCCAAGTCAGGAATGTAGACGTCCCGTCCCGTGTCACTAAAACTGATTTCTCACATCATATCCCTAACACCATTAACATGACACTCACAATTTGAAGCAACACTAATGTCTACTGCATTTGTGATCGCCTTCTTCGGGGCGCTATGTATAAGCGAATTAGTCCCTCAATCCAAAATGACCACCAGTGGAGGCTTATTACACCAGGACGTAGTCATAGCCAATAATGCAATACGTCTACGCATACACCAATCGAAAACGGTTCCAGCGGGCAGGGGTACTTGGGTACTTCTACAACCCACAAACGGTACACTGAGTCGGGTAACAATAGTAAAAACATATCTAACCATCAGATCACAAAGTAATTTCTTCCTATCACACATTGATGGAACGCCATTATCAAGATACCTGTTCCAAGCTATATTTAATAAGTGCATAACATCGGCAGGGAACCACCCCAAAGATTACGGGACACACTCATTTCGCATAGGTGCGGCCACGGAAGCAGCAAGAGCAGGACTGTCAGAAACGGAAGTTCAGAGGATAGGGAGATGGCGATCCACGTGTTTGGCGAGATACATAATACCGGACTTGTTATCCTAACGTGGTTTGTTTCTTTTACAGGTGACGCTAAGCCAACAGTGTGAGTGATAGGCCACTCGTATATATATTGGGCACAAAAAAGGGCGAAAGTCCGCCCAGGCGGGAGGAAATTAGAGTTTCATAACACATATTTCAACTGGAGAGGTATTAGAGGCCTGCTATGGCCACAGGTACTAATGGAGGTAATCAAGGTAGGGAGAGAGGCAAGAGGTCCGGTCATCTTAGTTATACAGGCCGGGGGAAACAACCTAGGTCATCACAAGAGCACATAACTAATGGCAATAATGAAACTAGACACTGAGCGCTTCAGAGAATTTTTCACAAAATTAGCTATAGTATGGTCAGAGATTGTGCCGATAGCGGTATGGCAAGGTGCGCGAGACATCACGGCCATCGAATGGACAAGGCGGGTAATAAATATTCGGATGGCAAAATTTAGAAGAGACAGAGGCGGTGTAGTGATACGACACCGACAACTGGAAGGAGATAAAGCAGGCCTCATACGGCCCGACGGTGTTCACTTAATAGATATTGGACTGGACATATTCCTGTCAGGACTCCAGGACGGAGTGGAACAAGCGTTAAGAGTGATGGGTGGGGGTCAGAGTCCTGCATACGAGTACGCTGGATCCTCCGTGGCCTGGAAATAGAAAGGACATGTGTAGCGCCGGCGTCCCTGCCCTCTGCTAGGCAGGGACGCTGTTCCCCTCACCTCCCTGCTCCGTGCCCGGCGTCCTCCTCCCGCTCTTCCCGTCCACTGTGCTTAGGGCGCGAGCGCTCTCCCTCCCTCTTAAAGGGGCCGCGCGCGCCGTCCTAAGGAGTCCCCGGCCAATGGCCGGAGGACTTCACCATATATAAGGCACCTCCTCCAAAATGGAGGTGCCCGAGCAATGTTGTTGCACTGTTCACTACTCTGCTTCAGCCCTCAGGTCCCGTTGCCAGTTACCTGCCAGTTACCTGCCAGATTCCTGCCTGATTATCTGCTACCTGCCTGCTAGTCTGAGGTCCGACGGTCTGCCTTACTACTCCTGTCAGTCTGTCTAAGGACCAGCCTGCCCGCTCACCTGGGAGCGCACATCAGCCACCTGCCTGCTTGCCTGAGGTCCGATGGTCTGCCTTCCAACTCCTGTTAGTCTGTCTATGGACCAGCTTGCCCGCTCACCTGGGAGCACACACCTGCTACCTGCCTGCTAGTCTACCTGGAGGCTCCGCCGTCACGTGCTGTGACCACCTGCCTGTCCAGTGACTCCTGCTCGCTCACCTGGGAGCGCTCATCTGCTGCCTGTCTGATAGCCTACCTGGAGGCTCTGCCGTCACGTGCTGTGACCACCCGCCTGTCCAGAGACTTCTGCCCGCTCACCTGGGAGCGCTCATCTGCCGCCTGTCTGTTGGTCTTCCTGGAGGCTCCGCCGTCACATGCTGTGACCACCCGTTCATCCAGAGACTCTCGCCTGCTCACCTGGGAGCTCACGTCTATCATCAGCCGCCACAGGTCGTACCAACCCTTTACCTAGAGACTGCCCCTGTCACTTGCCGTGACCATCTGCCCGTTCATCCAGAGACTGCCCCGGTCACTTACCGTGACCATCTGCCCGTTCATCCAGAGACTGCCCCGGTCACTTGCCGTGACCATCTGCCCGTTCATTCAGAAACTGCCCCGGTCACTTGCCGTGACCTCCAGCCCGTTCACTCAGAGACTGTCCCGGTCACCTGCTGTGACCTCCTGCCCGTCTTCCCTGGTCGCCACCCGCTCCCTTACAAGGACTGCCCCCTTGTATAGTAGCTCAGAGGTTCCGCCTCCCAGACCCGTTACAGTTTGCTCGGGCCATGGAACCCGGTGGCACCCAAGCTCCCTCGCTCTCGGACCTGTGTCATGAACTGTCCCGTCAAAGGTCCCAACAGGAGTCCATCCTGGGTCACCTGCGGAATGTCAATACTCGCCTGGACACTCTGACTGCTCCACCAGCAACCTCCGCCAGTGCCATGTCTCGCAATCCGGCAGCTCCGCTGCCCACTAATACCATGGTATCCTACCCCGGACCCCAGCTTTCTGCACCTCCTCGCTTCGGAGGCGACTCCGCCCAGGCTCGGGGCTTCATAAATCAGTGCACCCTGCACTTTGAACTATTGTCCCACCAGTTTAACTCCGACCGGGCCAAAATTGCATTCATCATGTCCCATCTCACCAGGGAGGCCCTGGCCTGGCTAAATCCTCTATGGGAGAGAGGAGACCCCCTGGTGTCCAACTTGCCTGCTTTTCTCACGGCTTTCCGGAAAGTCTTCGACGAACCCGGACGGAAGACCTCATCCGCATCATCACTGCTACGCCTCCGTCAGGGAAGTCTCACCGTGGGCCAATATGCCATACGGTTCCGTACCCTTGCCTCGGAGCTGGCCTGGGATTACGACGCTCTGGTATCCGTCTTCTGGGAGGGTCTGTCCGGCCGTATTAAAGATGAACTTGCCGGTCGGGACATTCCTACCACTCTCGATGACCTAATAACTCTTGCCACCCGGATTGACCTACGGTTCCAGGAGCGTGCCAAAGAGGTCACCCGTGAGAGGAGGTTACCATGTCTAGCTCCTACTTTTCAGAGACCCGTCACTCCCTCCGTCTCTACCCAGGTACACTCTCCTGAGTCTATGCAGGTTGACCAGACCAAGATGGTCAAAACCCGTCAGGACTTACGCCGTGCCAAAGGGAGCTGCTTCTACTGTGGCAGTAAGGAGCACCGGATCCGTGCCTGCCCGGAGAGGTCGGGAAACGCCTGTGTCTACGTTCGCTCAGAGAGGTCAACCTAGACAAGAATAAATCCTCTCCATCTCTGCTGCTGTCAGTCTCAATTGTCTGCGGGGAGAACCATTATTTCGAACTAGCCCAACTTGACTCTGGAGCAGCCGGGAATCTTATTTCACAGTCCCTGGTAGAGAAATACCGCATCCCCACCAAACCTCTGGCTGTACCCTTGTCTGTTGCTGCCGTGGATGGGGGCCTCTTACCACGCCCCATCCAACTCATCACTGAATCCATTACTCTGCAGGTAGGAATGCTGCATTCTGAGAGTATCTCCTTTCATGTTCTGCCTGGACTCTCTCACGCCCTCTTGCTAGGCCTACCTTGGCTCCAGAGACATGCACCCGTGCTTGACTGGCAGACCGGAGAAGTCCTTCGCTGGGGACAGGACTGCCATAATACCTGTCTGGTTTCCGTCCATCCCGTCCGTCCTTCTCCTACCCCAGCTAATCTACCTGGACTTCCGATTCCTTATTGGTCTTATGCTGATGTCTTTAATAAAAAGGAAGCAGAGACACTACCTCCTCACAGACCATACGACTGCCCTATCGACCTGTTACCTGGTACTACTCCTCCCCGTGGGCGTATTTATCCTTTATCCGCTGCTGAGACCCGGTCGATGTCCGAATATATTGAGGAGAATCTGGCCAGGGGATTCATCCGGAAATCTACCTCCCCGGCGGGAGCAGGCTTCTTTTTCGTCAAAAAGAAGGACGGCTCTCTCCGTCCCTGTATAGACTATAGAGGCCTTAACCAGATCACGGTGAAGAATAAGTACCCCCTTCCGCTCATTCCGGAGTTATTTGATCGTCTGAGGGGGGCTAGAATCTTCACCAAACTGGACCTCCGTGGGGCGTACAACCTGGTTCGTATCCGTCAGGGGGATGAATGGAAGACGGCATTCAACACCCGGGAAGGCCACTATGAATATCTGGTAATGCCCTTTGGTCTCTGTAACGCTCCTGCCGTCTTTCAAGAGTTGGTCAATGACATCTTCCGGGACCTTCTCTACTCCTGCGTAGTGGTGTACCTGGACGACATCTTGGTCTTCTCTCCGGATCTCCAGACTCACCGGAGGGACGTTCGTCAGGTCCTGCTCAGGCTCAGGCAGAATCACCTCTTCGCTAAATACGAGAAATGCCTCTTTGAGCAGACCTCGCTTCCGTTTTTGGGCTACATTATTTCTCAGACCGGCCTACGAATGGATCCAGAGAAACTGTCTGCCATCGAGAAATGGCCTCGACCGGAGGGGTTGAAGGCCATTCAGCGATTCCTGGGCTTCGCCAACTACTACCGCCTCTTCATACCACACTTCTCTTCCCGGACTGCCCCAATTTCCGCGCTCACCCGTAAGGGTACTAATCCCAAAGAGTGGCCGCCCGAAGCAGAGGAAGCCTTTCTTTCCCTAAAACAGGCCTTCTCTTCTGCCCCGGTGCTGCATCGCCCGGACGGCAACAAGCAGTTCTTCCTGGAAGTTGACGCCTCCTCCTCTGGAGCCGGAGCGGTACTTACTCAAAAATCATCTTCCGGGAGAATGGTAACTTGTGGCTTCTTCTCCAAACTCTTCTCCTCTTCTGAGCGCAACTATTCCATAGGAGACCGAGAGTTATTGGCCATCAAACTGGCATTGGAGGAGTGGCGTTACCTACTCGAGGGGGCTCTTCACCCGGTAATAATTTACACTGACCACAAGAACTTGGCTTACCTCCAGCATGCCCAGAGACTTAACCCGCGCCAAGCCCGGTGGTCCTTGTTTTTTGCTCGCTTTGATTTTGTTCTTCATTTTCGCCCGGCAGACAAAAACGTCAAAGCAGATGCCTTGTCCCGATCCTTTCTGGTGTCCGATCTCGAGGAAGAACCTAAACATATCATCGATCCCGCCAGAGTAATGCCGGTGGCTCCCGTGAGCCTAAATCGTCTCCCTCCCGGTAAGACGTTCGTATCAGTACCTGATCGGGAGAAGATCCTACACTGGGGTCACTCGTCTAAACTAGCTGGCCACGCCGGTCAGAAAAAGACCCTCCAGCTTATTGCCCGGCACTACTGGTGGCCTACCCTGCACAAGGACGTTATAGACTTTGTTTCTGCCTGTGTGTCCTGCGCCCGCAACAAAGTCCCGAGACACCTGCCAGCCGGTCGCCTTCTTCCGCTTCCTGTGCCTGCTGCCCCCTGGCAGCATATTGCTATGGACTTCATAACTGATCTCCCCGTCTCTGCCGGTTGTACGGTCATTTGGGTGGTCGCTGACCGCTTTTCCAAGATGGCTCACTTTATTCCCCTGCCTGGTCTCCCGTCTGCACCCGAGCTGGCTAAAGACTTTATCCCCCACATCTTCCATCTTCATGGCCTGCCCCTCCACATCGTGTCGGATCGTGGGGTACAGTTCACCTCACGTTTCTGGAGAGCCACTTGTAAACTGCTAGACATCACCCTGGACTTTTCTTCCGCTTACCACCCACAGTCTAATGGTCAAGTGGAGCGGATCAATCAGAACCTGACCAGTTACCTCCGGCACTTCGTTAATGCCCATCATTCTGACTGGGTGGATCTCCTACCATGGGCCGAGTTCTCCTATAACAATCACGAGAGCGAATCCTCTTCCAAATCCCCGTTTTTTGTAGTCTTCGGTCAGCATCCTCGGATTCCTTTTCCTGTCTCCACCTCTGTGGACAACCCGGCTGCGGAATCTCTCGTTAGCAAATTTTCCTCCATTTGGGAGAGTACCCGATCCGCACTCCTCCAGTCGTCCGAACGGATGAAAAGACACGCTGACAAAAAACGCCTGGATCCTCCACAATTTCGTCCTGGAGATAAAGTCTGGCTCTCGTCTAAATATGTCCGACTCAAGATACCTTCTTACAAGTTAGGGCCTCGGTTCATCGGTCCTCTGGAGGTCATCAGTCAGATCAACCCGGTGGCCTATAAATTAAAACTCCCGGCCAACTTACGGATCCCTAACTCCTTCCATGTATCTCTCCTCAAACCTGTGGTACTTAACTCTTTTTCCAAGTCTACAGGTACGCCTCCTGCTCCGGTTTCTGCTGAGGACGAGTTTGAGGTAGAGAACATTCTTGCCACCAAAAGGGTAAGAGGAAAGACCTTTTTTCTAGTAGATTGGAGGGGGTTTGGTCCTGAGGAGAGAACGTGGGAGCCCCGGGAGAACATCCATGCCCCTCTTATCCTAGCTAAATTTCTGTCTGGCCTAAAAAAGGGGGGGTCTAAAGGGGGGGGTACTGTAGCGCCGGCGTCCCTGCCCTCTGCTAGGCAGGGACGCTGTTCCCCTCACCTCCCTGCTCCGTGCCCGGCGTCCTCCTCCCGCTCTGCTGGCAGCGCGCGCTCCTTCCCGTCCACTGTGCTTAGGGCGTGCGCGCACGCTCTCCCTCCCTCTTAAAGGGGCCGCGCGCGCCGTCCTAAGGAGTCCCCGGCCAATGGCCGGAGGACTTCACCATATATAAGGCACCTCCTCCAAAATGGAGGTGCCCGAGCAATGTTGTTGCACTGTTCACTACTCTGCTTCAGCCCTCAGGTCCCGTTGCCAGTTACCTGCCAGTTACCTGCCAGATTCCTGCCTGATTATCTGCTACCTGCCTGCTAGTCTGAGGTCCGACGGTCTGCCTTACTACTCCTGTCAGTCTGTCTAAGGACCAGCCTGCCCGCTCACCTGGGAGCGCACATCAGCCACCTGCCTGCTTGCCTGAGGTCCGACGGTCTGCCTTCCAACTCCTGTCAGTCTGTCTATGGACCAGCTTGCCCGCTCACCTGGGAGCACACACCTGCTACCTGCCTGCTAGTCTACCTGGAGGCTCCGCCGTCACGTGCTGTGACCACCTGCCTGTCCAGTGACTCCTGCTCGCTCACCTGGGAGCGCTCATCTGCTGCCTGTCTGATAGCCTACCTGGAGGCTCTGCCGTCACGTGCTGTGACCACCCGCCTGTCCAGAGACTTCTGCCCGCTCACCTGGGAGCGCTCATCTGCCGCCTGTCTGTTGGTCTTCCTGGAGGCTCCGCCGTCACATGCTGTGACCACCCGTTCATCCAGAGACTCTCGCCTGCTCACCTGGGAGCTCACGTCTATCATCAGCCGCCACAGGTCGTACCAACCCTTTACCTAGAGACTGCCCCGGTCACTTGCCGTGACCATCTGCCCGTTCATCCAGAGACTGCCCCGGTCACTTGCCGTGACCATCTGCCCGTTCATCCAGAGACTGCCCCGGTCACTTTCCGTGACCATCTGCCCGTTCATTCAGAAACTGCCCCGGTCACTTGCTGTGACCTCCAGCCCGTTCACTCAGAGACTGTCCCGGTCACCTGCTGTGACCTCCTGCCCGTCTTCCCTGGTCGCCACCCGCTCCCTTACAAGGACTGCCCCCTTGTATAGTAGCTCAGAGGTTCCGCCTCCCAGACCCGTTACAACATGTTGGAGAGTTACACTTGTTGGCCAACTTGCCGGAGTGGGGACCCAGGGCATGCTGCAACAAGCTGAATTATTTTAGAAATAAAATGCCTTTCTAATGGAATGAGTATAAAGAGTTAATAAAGCTGTGACCGATCCTCACCCATCCAGTTGTAAGAGTTACATTATTGTATTGTCCATGAAAGGGGGGCGGTAGGGGGGCTGAGCGTCTGGGTTTGGTTGGGGGTCCCCACAGTCTGCCTAGGCTAGATTCATTTAAAAATTCTTATTAGATACACAGGCGGTGCAGCTTGCTTCGCAGCTGGGCTACTACGCCCAAAGTATTGCCTAGGCTAGATGCAGTTAAAAATTCTACGCTGACTAGCAGACACTGAAGATTTGGAGCAGACCTCTGAGTAAACAGCTCTTCAGACTCAACCATCTGTGTTACCCCAAGCCATAGTGTATGTAGTTTCTTACAGTTAAAAGGGGGGGGGTGCGACCCAACCCACCTGGAAATGACGATGCCAACGTCACGTAAGACACAGCAAGGGGACTCCCAAAATTGTGGCACAGACACCACTTAACCCTAGAACGCATACCTGTGGCCTTGCAGGCCCGCCCAGTTAATTGTTTTCTATTTTCTGCAAGATTACTTTAGTTAGAATTTTGAAACTCTAGGTATTCTTCATGTATATAGTTGTTTGTCATTTGAGTTTGAGTTATTCCATGTTATTTGCACACGGGCCTAAAGGGCCCCAGGTATGTGAAAGTGTAGATTTTTATGGTCATGCGTTCTAGGGTTAAGTGGCATCAATTGCCCCACTGTTGCTTAAAACGGTTGGTGAGGTGATTTTACCAAATCCCCAAGCTTTTAGTCTCCCAAGGATGACACAGGGGTAGAAATGTCCTTGCGAATCCATGATTTGTTCATCTTTATGAACCTGAGTCTGTCTACATTCTCAGTGGACAGCCGCGTGCGCTTATGTGTCAGCACACCACCAGCAGCGCTGAACACACGTTCAGAGAGAACGCTGGCTGCATGGCATGACAAGATCTCCAAGGCGTGAGTGGCGAGCTCCTGCGATTATTCCAGATTGGAATACCAAAATGAGCAAGGGTCCAGTGACACAGTCATGGCTTCGATGTTCACTTGGAGATTCTCCTGTACCATCCTCTCTAGGCATTGACTATGTGTCAGACTTCTTGTCTCCTGTGGCCTTGCAAAGGATGGTCTAAAAAAGTGGTGAAACGATTCCACAAAATTGCTGTTACCAGCAGATACTGTGTTACTGTTACTGTTTGAGTGATGAAGACTCGACAGTCCCACCGTTTGCAAGTTAGAACTGTGAGATTCACTACGTGCACCACTGGTGTTTTGTGGAAAAGCACATGTAAGATTCTGCAACAGCGTCTGCAGATACTCCTGCATTCGTCAATACCTTTTTATGGCAGGAATTATTTCGGCAAATATACTTTTGTACCGGGGATCTAAGAGTGTGGCAACCCAGTAGTCGGGATTACTTCGAATTCTGACAATCCGGGGGTCATGTTGCAGGTAGTGCAGCAAGAAGGCACTCATGTGTCTTGCGCATCCAGAAGTACCAAGTCCTTGTTGTGTTGGTAGCGAGGTAAGAATCATGCTTCCTTCCTCTGCCCTCTCCCTCCAACCTCGCACAACAGAAATGTGATCAAGGTCTCCCTCATCTGATGAGTCTTCCATGCCCATCGCCAGTTCGTCCTCCACTTCTTCCTCGGCTCCTGCACCTTCCTCAACAGTTTGGCTGCTACCATGCGCCCTGGTTAATCCCTCTCCCCCACCCTCCCATGCCTGCCGCCTTGGTGCTGCCAACCGTCTGGACCTTGGAGATGTTATCCCTTCCGCATACGACTCCTCCTCTACTTCCTCCACCTCCTCTTGTCCCACCACCTGACTCTGAATTCTGTTTAATGTGTGCTCCAGCATGTAAATCACCGGAATAGTCATACTGATAATGGCATCGTCGTCAGCACTAAACATCTTCGTCGCCATTTCAAAACTGTGCAGAAGGGTGTGTGGCGCCCCTGAGGGTTCAGTCGCAACAGAGTTACTGCATCTCACCCAGAGGTGTGGTATCTCACCCTCAGGTAAGGAAGGCGTATGGCTCGGGACCCTGACTCCTGCATCCAACACATACCCGCAGTGGGGGTAGGGCGAGATTGCTCCTAAGGGAGAGCACAGTCCCAGGTCCCTAGCTGGTTTGAGGGTCCTATGTAGTGGGTGCTTAGGGGAGCAGCTTAGGGGAGCACATGACAAGGAGAGTATAAATAGGAAGCCATCTTAGAAAGAGCAAGCCAGACAGAGGAGGAAAAGTGACAGGAGCAGAGACTAGGCATGAGCTCTGCTCCGGAGGCGGGCCTAGCCTGGGAGGCCCAGGACTGAAGGAGAGAAGAGAGGAGTGGGAGCTGGAAGGCTCCAGGAACCGAAGGGACCCTACGGCTACGGGCCGTGCAGAAGGCCACCCGTACTCCCGCTGCTACCAGGAGGTAGAGGGGTCAGGCCAGATAAGGGGAACCGGTCCCTCAACTAGCGGAGAAACAGCAAGGCTCAACTAAAAACCGGAGGCTGCTGCATTTCATGTACTGCAGGCCAAAGTCCACACCAGTCTCACTAAGAAGGTAGCCACATAGGACCCAGGGGACGGAACACACGTCACCCGCCAAGGCCCGAGGATACCGGATAGAAGTGTCACTGGGTGTGAGGTGCAGGGAGAAGGCCAGAGAAAGGACACACAGAAGGGGGTCCTGCTAAGTACTCCGCAGCTATCTGGGGGTGGACTGAGCCCCTCACTGAGTATGCACAGCACGACGGGGGAGATTGCTCTGGTACCTGTAATCTGGACTACACCAACTGTGAGTAATATCTTGAGACGGCATCACACGGACTCTGTGTTCATTACTGACTCCCTACACTACAACCACCATCATCCACCCACACTGCCCTGAAGCTACACTCTTCCCGTGGTGAGTAATAATACCGTTGCTGCAAAACCACCAGCTTCAGAGGACTGTTCCGCAGCGACGGCCCCATTGGCCGCACTCCACAGGTGGCGTAGTCAGACATTATAAAATCCATATATACAAATTACCCTTGGATTGACCGCCCTGGGTCACGGACTGGGTCACCGCCACAGTGACTACAACCCCCAGTGTCTACCGGCCCGGCTCAGGGTACCCCATGGCCCAGGGGGCGCGTCAACTTCATAGGTCCCTGATCTGAGACCACTCCTGCAGCATGATTTGCCCCACCTCTGGATCTCGTTGGCCCAGGCTATACGTCAGAACGTATTGCACCAGGGCTTGTCGGTGCTGCCACAGTCGCTGCAACATGTGCAGAGTTGAATTCCACCGTGTCGGCACATCGCATTTCAGCTGGTGAACTGGCAGGCCCAACGACTTCTGTAGAGATGTAAGTCGTTGAACTGCGGGATGCGAACGGCGGAAGTGAGCACACAGCGACCGTGCCCTCTGCAGAAGGCCATCTAGTCCGGGATAGTGGGCTAAAAAATGGTGGACAACCAGGTTCAACACGTGAGCCATACAAGGCACGTGTGTGACATTGTCCCGGCGAAGTGCCGCACCCAGGTTTGCAGCATTGTCGCACATGGCCTTCCCTGGTTGCAGGTCCAGTGGAGACAACCTTTCATGAAACTGGGTCTCCAGAGCTGACCACAACTCCTCAGCTGTGTGACTCACATTTCCCAGACATTTCAAAGCAAACACTGATGCCGTTGAGCCCTGCTGCCAGCATAGTAAGGAGGTGTGCAGGATTCCTTCTGCGCAGTTAGAAAGCAGGTGGCATTACCAGACAGGCTTTGGGTGCAGGTGGAGGACCAAGAGGAGGTTGAGGAGGCAGAAGCAGTGGAGGAACTTCGAGATAAAGAGGATTGACGCACAACTCGTGGGGACGGTAAGACTTGGACAGCAGCCCCTTGTCCTGCTGTCACCATAGTTACCCAGTGCCCAGTCAGCGACATGTAACGCCCCTGTCCATGCCTTCTCGTCCAAGTGTCTGTGGTGAAGTGCACCCTGTCACACACAGAGTTTCTCAAAGAAGCGGTGATGTGTGCGACATGCTAGTGGAGCGCAGGCACACCTTTCTTTGAGAAGTAGTGCCGACTGGGCATCTGGTACTGGGGCACTGTGACGGACATAAGGTCTTGAAAATCCTCTGTGTCCTCCAGGTGGAAAGGCAGCATTTCTGTAGCCAACAGCTTGCAGATGGTGAAATTCAACCTGTTAGCTTTCTCATGGCTAGGAGGAAATGGTCTTTTACTTTTCCACATCTGAGGGACCGAGGGCTGGCTGTTGTGCTTAGACGGTGTTGAGTAGGGTGTCCCCGGCAAACTGCTGGTCTGTGAAGAAGATGCAGGCAGACATGTTAGGTTGCCTTGATCCAAAGGTGGTGCTCTCGATGTCGGAGAGCGCTCAACACTAGCAGGTGTTTCCACTTCCCAATGAACTGACGACCTGCCAATCACACTGGCTGTTGCGGGTAAAGAGGTGGCAGGTCTGCGTCCAAAAACATGTGTGACTGCTGTCCCCCCAGTCACAGAGGATGAAGAGGCTGCGGATGCACAATATGGGGCAGACGGTGGTTGGCCCAGCCGGCTAGGCCGCATTGTAGCACAGTGAGCTTCCCACTGCAACTTATGCTTCATATCCATGTGACGGTACATGCATGAAGTACTCAAACTATGGATTTTTTGGCCTCTACTTAGCTTTTGCTGACAAATATTACAGATAACACGAGTTGGGTCATCCTTATTGATCTGAATAAATGCCCAGGCTATGCAAGGCTTAGAGCCCATGTGACCTGAAGAGCCACTACGACTTGTGGTCAGAGGCAGAGTTGTGGTTGAGGATGCAGTTGTTGACGTGCTTCCAGTACTCCGTCTCTGTTCAGGAAGGCGCAACCTAACCTCGTCGTCAATAGCATCTGTGATGCCCCGCTGTGCTTGGTATCACAGATCCTAGAAGAGTGCATTGATGGAATTCTCCACAAGAGGCCCCCATAAACATTCACACATCTCCACCTTCCACCTCAGACCAGCAGAGGGAGCCCGTTAGGGATATAAATAGGGAAGGTGGAGCTAGGCAGTTCAGTTCCTCTGAAGAGTTCCTGCAGTAGAGAAGCCTAAGAGAGGTCAGTCTGCAGTGGAGCTCAGTCTAGTCTAGAGAACGCAGTTAATAGTTCAGCAGTGGAGCACGAGGCTCCTGCTTGCTAGACTCAGGGAGCCCAGATAGAGCTTAAGGTGTGCCGGTGCCATAAGATCAGTGAAGCGCGGCAAGCTGCCGTTAGTGTGTATAGCCTAGTGAGGGCCCGAGTAGGCCGAAGGCGAGTGGCGAGTTAGTACATAAGGGGCAGAGGAGCTTAACCAGCTCACCCCGAAGCATTTACCGGACACAGGATCCGAGCTTACCGGTATCTCTATGACCCAGTAAGGCATAACCGGAATCCCTGGAGAACTACAAGTCCCAGGATCGCTAAGGTGCTGATATGTAACAGAGCCAGGAGACGCTTAGGCCCCGCATACTGGGAGCGTGAACTCCAAGAGAAGGCCCTACCACAAGGTCAGCCAGCGCAGGACAGAGACAAAGTTAGGCCTAGCTCCAGGCAGGTCAGAAACTTACTACGCAGAGGCAAGAAACAGGAGGCCCTACACCCGCTCATTGGGGAGGATCCTGATATGCACTCTTCACCCTACAGTGCTCCGGGATGTGCCTGAATTTCCACCAGTAAAAGGTACTGAAGTAACTACCGTGTCCGTTTCCGTTCTTGCTCTGACCCAGCTGGGTCTCGCCTGTCCTGCATTCCCCCTGCATACGCTGCCCTGAGACCTAGGTCCACCTGTGGGGAGCTATACCATCGAGCTGCCTTATCACTGGCCTCAGTGGACTGCTGCAGCACTGGTGCTTGTCACCAGATACCACAGGTGGCGTCATGAACTCTTATAAAATTAACAATTATCCACCCTTTTAAAGAGAGACCCCAGGGTACGGGCCAGGGAGCTGACCACCGCGACATCCCCAAGGCCAGGCAAATGCCCGGGTACCGAGTCATCCCCATCCCCAGGGCTAGTCACATCCTCCTCCACCTCCTCTGCTGACCTCATCGACTGGCTGACTGTGGGTTGACAGTAAGTGGGATCTCCAACCTCGTCATCATCACCCTGTGTGTTATCACACCCGTCGTCCTCAGAGCCAACCTCTTCCTGCCCTGACCGAAAAGTCAAGTTGTCGCTCCAATCAGGTATTTGAGTCTCATCATCGTCTTCATCATTGTCTCCACCAACAGGAGTTACAGTTTGGGAACAAGGGTCTACATTATGCTCAGAACCTTCTTCATCTGGTCCTGGATCCGACTTATAAAGATTCTGGGCATCAGATCAGATCATTTCCTCATCTGGATTAACAGAAGCTCTGGAGCAGACCTCCATTTCCCAGGCTATAGTATGAGTAAACAGCTGTGCAGACTCAACCATCTGTGCTACCCCATACTCAGACGGGCAGCTGGAGACTTGGGAGCTGTGAGGAAGCAAGTGCGATTGGGGTGACACCTCTGAGGACTGGAGTATTTGTGATGTTGAAATTGAGGTGATGGAGAGCCCACTTGAAGGAGCACTTGATATCCGTTGAAGCACCTGCTGTTTTTGTGCCTCATTTAGAATTTGTAGCGATGGGCGTGTCCGTAAGAATGGAATCGTATCACATTGTCCACGAAAAGAAGTCGACATCTTAGTTTGGCTGGAAGATGGTCTTTCTTCTGCAGATGTTACTCCCCCCCCACCGTGGGGGGCCTCGACCCACCGGCGAACAGGCACCAGTATTGGGATAGGGGGGCTGGCCGTCAGGGTCCACCGCGGCTCTGGTACAAACCCGGCGACACAGAGGTGGCACGGGCAGGAACGGACTGGCCGTGTCGGCTTCTCACTTTTTGGATTTTGAAGGGCATGACATGCCTATATCTGTGTCTCCCCCTCCTTTTACTCCTCCACCTCTTTTCTTTTCGCATGACTATATGTACTTGTCACTTTTCCATGTGTTAGTTGTGTCTTCTGAGCAGTTTGTCAGCTTTTGGACACCTTTGAAGGTGTTTTCTATGTGTTTCTATGTGTTTTTGTTTGCCTGCCATTGGTTTTAACGGTGTTCGAAGGTGTTCGACGAACAGTTCGACGAACAGTTCGGCGAACACACGGGTGTTCGACGAACCGAACCGAACTCGAACACTACGGGGGTGGCTCAACACTAACAGGGACTATTCACATCAATATCAGGCCAGTCAACCACACATGTCTTGTAGGATATGTTTCTGTACCAAAAGGAGCGGTTCGGTTACACAGTTATAGGGCATACAGTGAGTGCAATGCCTACCAAAAATTTCGAGGCACTTCAATGCCCCTTGGAAGTGACATGAAGGTCAAAGGGCCTTAACGAAACAGTTTTTTCCATTTATAGCAACTGGGTCTCCTGTACACTGTTGGTCTAAGCAGTGAATGGAAGGCTTTCCAAAAATTATGAGGAACTGCAATGCCCCTAGAAACAGACGTGGATTACAGCACACTGAAAACCTTCTACCCATTATTGGGGAGTGGGTCTCCCTTAGTTTTCGCCTATGCATTGAAAAGCAAAAGCTGACTAAAATTAGGATGAAATGCATTGCCCGTTGGAAGAGTCGTGGAGGTTAGAGTTAATTAAAAACAACATTTCAATGCCCCTTGGAAGAGCTGTGGAGTTCAGAGTGGTTTAACAAGACGGTTTTAATGCCCCTTGGAAGAGACGTGGAGGTCACAGTAGCTTAACAAGACAGTTTTAATGCCCCTTGGAAGAGTGGTGGAGGTCGCAGTGGAATAAAAAGACAATATCAATGCCCCTTGGAAGAGTGGTGGAGGTCACAGTAGCTTAACAAGACGGTTTTAATGCCCTTTGGAAGAGCTGTGGAGTTCAGAGTGGTTTAACAAGACGGTTTTAATGCCCCTTGGAAGAGTGGTGTAGGTCACAGTAGCTTAACAAGACGGTTTTAATGTCACTTGGAAGAGCTGTGGAGTTCAGAGTGGTTTAACAAGACGGTTTTAATGCCCCTTGGAAGAGACGTGGAGGTCACAGTAGCTTAACAAGACTATTTTAATGCCCCTTGGAAGAGACGTGGAGTTCAGAGTGATTTAACAAGATGGTTTTAATGCCCCTTGGAAGAGACGTGGAGGTCACAGTAGCTTAACAATACGGTTTTAATGCCCCTTGGAAGAACTGTAGAGTTCAGAGTGGTTTAACAAGATGGTTTTAATGCCCCTTGGAAGAGACGTGGAGGTCACAGTAGCTTAACAAGACGATTTTAATGCCCTTTGGAAGAGACATGGAGTTCAGAGTGATTTAACAAAACGGTTTTAATGAACCTTGGAAGAGACGTGGAGGTCACAGTAGCTTAACAAGACGGTTTTAATGCCCCTTGGAAGAGCTGTGGAGTTCAGACTGGTATAACAAGATGGTTTTAATGCCCCTTGGAAGAGACGTGGATGTCACAGTAGCTTAACAAGACGATTTTAATGTCCCTTGGAAGAGACGTGGAGTTCAGAGTGATTTAACAATACGGTTTTAATGCCCCTTGGAAGAGACGTAGAGGTCACAGTAGCTTAAAAAGACAGTTTTAATGCCCCTTGGAAGAGTGGTGGAGGTCGCAGTGGACTAAAAAGACAATATCAATGGCCCTTGGAAGAGACGTAGAGGTCACCGTAGCTTAACAAGACGGTTTTAATGTGCCTTGGAAGAGATGTGGAGTTCAGAGTGGTTTAACAAGTCGGTTTTAATGCCCCTTGGAAGAGACGTGGAGGTCACAGTAGCTTAACAAGACAGCTTTAATGCCCCTTGGAAGAGTGGTGGAGGTCACAGTGGAATAAAAAGACAATATCAATGCCCCTTGGAAGAGACGTGGAGGTCACAGTAGCTTAACAAGACAGTTTTAATGCCCTTTGGAAGATCTGTGGAGTTCAGAGTGGCTTAACAAGATGGTTTTCATTCCCCTTACAAGAGCCATGCAGTACAGCATATTAAAAACATTATTCCCATTATTGGGGAGTGGGTCTCCCATAGTCTTTGCCTATGCCTTCCAATCAAAAGCTGCCAAAAATTAGGACGGAGGAACTTGCAATGCTGGCAACACGGACCACTGTCACCCTGGTGGTATAGTGGTGGTGGAGACTGAGGATAAGGAGAAGAGCAAAAAACAGCCGAAATGAGGAAGCGTATACCCATGTGTGGGTGTGAAGCGGTGCATGGGAATACACCTCCCGAAATAACACAGTGGATTTGACTTTATGTTACTCTGCTGTCATTTGGTGGTGATGAGAAGTCTGGCCCAATCCAGCCATTGTTTATTTTGATAAGGGTCAGCTTATCAGCATTGTCAGCTGACAGGTGAGTGCGCTTATCAGTTATAATTCCCCCAGCGACACTAAATACACGCTCCGATAACACGCTAGCGGCAGGGCAGGCCAGGACCTCCAAGGCGTACAGAGCGAGTACATTCCAAGTGTCCAGCTTGGATACCCAATAATTAAAAGGCACAGAGGAATCACGGAGGACGCTGGTACGGTCGGCAAGGTACTCCCTCACCATCTTTTGAAACTTTCCACTCCTTGTGAGAGTACCCCACGCCTCAGGGCCTGTAAGCTGGGCGGGTCTGAGAAAACTGTCCCAGAACGTTGACAGTGTTCCCCTGCCTCTGCTGGATTGGAGTTGCGTCTCTCTCGTCTGTACGCCTTGGTTGGGCAACGAACTGTGACCTCTGCCGCTAGCGTGTTCAAATGGGAATTTTTTTAACAGTTCTGCAGCAAGGGCCTTCTGGTACTGCCCCATTTTTGTAGACCTCTGCACCTCAGGAATAAGAGAGTGAAAGTTCTCCTTGTAGCGGGGGTCTAAAAGTGTCACCAACCAGTAATGACTGTCACCCAACATTTTGACAACGCGAGGGTCACGGTTAGGGCAGCGTAATATAAAGTCAGACATGCGTGCCAGACTGGTAATGGGCAAGACTTCCCTGTCCTCACCAAGATGATGATGACCATGCTCTCCTCCTCCTCCTCCTCCCCCCTGTCCTCAGGCCACCCACGCTGAACAGACGGTATGACTGTTGTACAGGTACTACCATCTACAGCACATGATACCAGCTCCTGTTCTTCCTCCTCCTCCTCCTCCTCTCCCTCATTGTCCCCCAATGCACGTTGGGATGAGATGAGGCTGGGCTGTGTGTAATCACCCGTTACGGCTTCTTGATCCATCTCATCATACTCTGACTGCAATGCCTCCTCTTTAATTCTCTGCAGAGAGCGTTGCAAAAGACAGACAAGTGGAATGCTGACGCTAATGATGGCGTCATCGCCACTCACCATATTGGTGGACTCCTCAAAGTTTGTCAGGATGGTACATATGTCAGACATCCAGGTCCACTCCTGAGGTCTTTATGTGTGGAGTCTGACCTGAATATCGACGGCCTTGTTGCAGCTGATACTCCACAACTGCTCTCTTCTGCTCATAAATCCTTTGCAACATGTGGAGGGTAGAATTCCAACGTGTGGGGACATCACACACCAGTCGGTGTGCCGGAAACTGCAAACGCTGCTGCAACACAGCAAGGGCGGCGGAAGCTGTAGCCGACTTCCAAAAATGAGCTGACAGGCGGTGTAATTTGACGAGCAGATCTGGCAACTCGGGGTACGATTTAAGAAACCGCTGAACCACGAGGTTAAGCACATGAGCCAGGCAGGGTACGTGTGTGATCTCGCCTCGCCTCAGAGCCACCACCAGGTTACGGCCATTGTCACACACGACCATGCCTGGATGTAGGTTCAGCGGTCTCAGCCACAGATCTGCCTGCTCTTTCACAGCTGTCCACAACTCACAAGCAGTGTGAGGTTTATCACCTAAGCTTATGAGTTTCAGCCCAGCCTGTTGCCGCTTGGCTGAGGCAGTACTGCAGTGCTTCCAGCTTGTAACTGATGTGGTGATATCTGAGATGGAGGCTGAACATGAGGAGGAGGAGTAGGAGGATGATGTGAAGGATCTGTACACTGTGGGGGCAACTCTGACTGACATAGGGTTCGCAAAACTCAGTGTGGGGAGGATGTGTTCCGTCCCAAGGTCCGACTGGGCCCCGGCTTCCACTATGTTTACCCAGTGTGCCGTCAGGGAGATGTACCTTCCCTGGCCACAAGCACTTGTCCACGTGTCCGTTGTCAGATGGACTCTCCCAGTAACTGCGTTGTTGAGGGCACAGCAGATGTTTTGGGACACATGCTTGTGTAGTGCGGGGATGGCACACCAGACAATAAGGTTGCGGAAGGATTCCGTCTCCACCAGCCTAAAAGGCAGCATTTCCAGCGCAAGCAGTCATGAAATGTGCGAATTTAGGACTGTGGCCTGTGAGGCGTTGGCTGCGAATTTGCGCTTTCGTTCAAAGGTCTGGGATATGGACAATTGAACGCTGCGGTGGGACGTGGGACGTGGATGTGGACGTTGATGCTGTTTCTTGAGAAACTGCCATAACAAGTGAAGACTGAGAGGAGGGGTCATCTATGCATGCAGTATGGACAGGGGATTGCCTTGCACGCAAAACAGGGGGTTTTCTTACACGCACAACAGCGGAAGAAGCAGTGGTGACACCCGCTGACACTGGTCGTGGACGCTGGGGTTCGCCCCACAAAGTCGGGTGCTTTGCTGACATGTGCCTGATCATGCTGGTGGTGGTCAGGCTGGTAGTTTTGTCACTCCTGCTGATGCTGGCATGGCAGGTAGTACAAATGGCCTTTTTGGGGTTATCAGCAGAGTCTTTAAAAAAATTCCAGACTCTGGAAGACCTACTAGTTGTACTGGCAACGTCCCTCGTGTTGGTGTTACGGGGAACGGTTGCCCGCCTTCTGTGTGCAGCCACCACACTTCTTCTTCCTGCCTGTTGGGGTACTCTGCCTCCCTCCCCCTGTGTGCTGCTGGCCTCGCTCTGCGTGTCCTCCTGCCACGTTGGGTCAGTTACTAGATCATCCACAACCTCCTCCTCTTCCACTTGCGCACCATGATCCTCCTCCTCACTTCGTAGCAATTGTGTCTCGTCATCGTCCACCTCTTGTGACAAATTGCCAGCGTCAACTTCCTGTGGCCATGGCTGTTCAAATATTTGGGCATTGCTACATGGGATCGCCTCTTCCACCACTTCAAGCGTAGCAGGCGAGGGGCACAAATCTGGAAATGGACCAGTGAACAGCTCTTGAGAGTGTCCAAGTGTGGGATCAGTTGCTGTCTGATGACACTCGGCATGGTGGAAGGAAGAAGCATCAGGGTGAGGAGGAGACTCACGGCTACTTAGAACTTGACCGTGTGGAAGACAGACCGGAGGTGTGGTGCCCAGGTAACTGGAAGTGTAGCACCCTGAGGATTCGGCTGCTACAGGGGTATTGCACCTCAACCCAGAGGTGTGATATTCCACTCCCGGGTAAGGATGGAGTGTGGAACTGAGCTCAGATAGACTGCATGCACTACATACATCCCATTCCAGAGGAGCAGGCCGACGGCACTCCCACTTAGAAATGTGCAGGTGCGACCGAGCCTGTTCCTGGCTGGAGTGGGAGGGGGGAGGAACATCCCATGTAGTGTAGGGGCAGATAGGGGGAGCAGTCTGGGTAGTGGTAGGAGCTCATTGGGTGCTGGTCACCTGAGCTCACACATAGAGGGATATATAAGGAGGGCACCAACTAGGATCAGGGTCAGACGCTGAGAACAAGTCAGTTGGAGAGGAGAGAGAAGGAAACAGCAGCCCTGGAGAGAGAGAGAGTGGAGCAGAGAAAGACCCAGAGGGGGAAGACTGAAGGGACCCAAGAACCCAAATTAGAGCACCGGGTGAGGAGTCAGCAAGAGGGTACCGGAACCCAAGCTGGTGGGGGCAAAGACATTCCCCAGCCAGAGACCGGAGACCGTGGGCAGTGTCTGTCACGGTCACCCACCACATTCACCCTGAAGGCAAACCACATGAAGGGTCAGGGAACCCAGGGCCAAGGGTGTCCCAAAAGAAGGCCCGAGGGAGCTGGACCTAGGTGAATCACTGGTGGGGACGGCTGAAGAAAGGACAGAGGGAGAGCTCAGGGCCACGCTCCGGACTTGTTTGGGGGTTGGCTGGATCCAGGACCTGGTGGACGCAGCACGGCTCGGGTGGTCACTAGCAGCTGGAGTGACCGGGACATCAGCAGTAAGTAAACACCCTTAACTGCACAACCCGAGTCTGTCTTCATTGCCGGCTGCACCGCACCACCACAACCCCCATCCTCTGCGCCTGTCCCCTCTGAGGCTATACCCCTCCCGTTGGGGGTTATCTCACCAAGCTGCGCACCCACCATCAGCCTCAGCGGACCCTGCAGCAGCGGCGGCCACAGTGACCGCATCACAACGGGTGGCGTAGTCGACACAAAAGAACTTTAGTAACATCTGTAAAGCTGCCACATAACACTTAGCTTGACGCCCTGGGCACGGGACCGGGTCACAGCCGCTCGGAGACTACAACCCCCCATCTGATCCGGTGCCGGGTATTCCCCTCAAAAAGGAATATGTCCCAGGGGGCGCGTCAACTTTGGCGTAGTCGGCAGGATTACGTGCCCGCAACACCCGGGTACTGCGTGCCTGAAGAAAAGTGCAAGTTTACCTCAGAAAGAAGACTCCTGCCGGTTCCGGAGGGTCCACGCCATCGGACTCCATCACCAGTCGTTTCCCGCCGATTGTCCGCCATTTCCAGCTTGTTCCCGCCATCTGCAGAGTTTCCCGCCACTGGGCGACGCTTCCCGCCAAAACCGCAGATTTCCCGCCTTGGAAGAGCAGCGGACGCCATTATGGGCGTGCCAAAGGAGGGCAAGAGGCCACCTCCCATCGTGGGCCAGGACAGAAAATGGCGCCAAAAGTGGAAACCGCCCCCACCAACAGAGACTGTGATGCTGGAGGTGTCTGTCAGCGTGAAAGAACTTCCCCTGGAGCTGACAGTCACCGAGTTGCCCCGGGACTGCCCTCGAAGGGGGAGGAGACGAAAGAGAAGAGAAAAGATGGGTGTCGCTTGGAGCAGTCTAGAACGAGCGCACCCGGAGGCGAGGTGTCCAGAGCAAGAGCACCCGGAGTCGAGGAGAGAAAGAGAAGACCCGGGAATGGAGCGGCAGCAGTGCAGCACCGGCCCGCTGGCCAGGAGCCTGCCGGAAGCAGAGCAGAGCAGCACCGACCCGATGGTCAGGAGCCTGCTGGAGTCAACAACCCCGCTAGGCTTAGCGGAGATCCTGGCGCAGCTTCCCCGAGATCGGGAGTGCGCGCGGAGTGCCCTGGAGGGCCTCGCGGGAAGGATGGCCCGAGTGCAGAGGGAGATCCTGGCGGAGTGGGGCCGGGAGATGGCCCAGCAAGCTGGAATCCGTCCACGGAACCCGCTCCCTTGGAAGAAGACACCGACTACCTCTGCGGATGACGCGGGAGGACCCAAGGCCGGAGACGGCGCAGAAGAGGGAGCGAGACGCATGGCAGCAGGTAAGGGGGATGCCTGTACCCCATACCGGAAGACCACCCACCTGCCCCAGCTCCCCGTCGCAGAGCCCGAAAGTCCCCCTGCCGTACCCGAGACCGCCATGACACCGCCACCGACTAGGCCACGACCGGAAGCCGCCGACGCGACCCCAGTGACGTCACGCGTCGTGACCCGGAGCGTGGCGCAGGAAGAAGAGCCTCCGGCCTGGTCACAGGGCCTAGCGTTTTCGGGCGCCGCATCTAAAGCAGAGCCATCTACCTCCGCGGAGCCTCCGGCCTGGTCGCAAGGCCAGGTAACCCAGGGCGCCGCCGTCCTAACGGTGCCCTTCACCTTCCAGGTGCCCCAGGCCTGGCCGCAAGGCCTGGGCAACCCGGGCGCCATCACCACCGCGCCCGCGCCCGCAATACCAAGGGTGCCACACCTGGGGGAGGACCTCTTCGGCCAGCTCACATGGCCGGACGGGCGGCCCTTCATCTGGCCCGAAGGGTACCCTGAGCTAGAGCGGCAGCAAAGACTAGGGCCCTTGTGTGAGCCCCTGATCCCGGCTCCAAAGCCCGTGACTCGGGTCTCGCCTCCACTCGAGGAAGCCCAGTTCGTGTGGGACCCCACGGGAGAAGATTTGATGGGGTTCACCGGAGAGACTCGGGCAGCTGCAGCAGAGCGTACCGAGTGTTGCCGTCAACAGCTGGCAGAGTTCAAGAGAGAGCGGGAGGAGAGGCGGGCCAGAGAGCAATGGGCCCGGACCCGCAGCGCGGAGCAAAAGAGTCGGACCAGAAGGGACCCCCGTGCAGCAGATCGTCCCCGTACCATCGGGACGGTAATAAAGTTTAATGCGCAGCATGGGTGGGGCTTCATAAAGGACCGGAACACCATGGGTGACGTCTTCGTTACCCGACGGGATGTCGAGTCTCACCTGCCAGAGGGTCACAAAGGCCGTGACCTCTACGTCGGTGACGAGGTAACGTTCACCCGGCACAAGTGTGCCAAGGGACCTTACGCCCTCCACGTGCATCGCCTGACAGAGGAGGAGTTGCGGTGTAGGGAGGAGGAGCCAGAAGACCCGGACGGGTTCAAGGCTAAAAGGTACTATGACTGAAATAGTACAAAGGAGATGTAAATAGTTACCCGTCGGGGTACCCAAGTAACCGTGGCTGCTTTAAAGTTTAGTCCCCGTTGGGACCAGTGAACAGTTTAACCCGTGTGTCCCCTACCCAAACCAGGCTGAGGACTGTGAGCAGCCATCCCATTCCCTTTACTTGGCCGGGGACTGAGAACGGCCAAAACTTCCCTGTACATAGTTGCGCTTCCTAAGGCGCCCCCTACTGGTTTTATGAGAAACTGCTTATCAAAAGACTGTCGCACTTTACCTGGTCACGAGTTGCACGGTGACCAGAGGAGGAAGAAAGAAAGAGACGACGAGAATGTTATAATGATGTTTATATGAAAAAGTTTATATATATAATATTTTATATGTTTTATATGTTTATAAAAATTTGTATGTTTTGGTGTTTTTGTCTTTGCAGCCCGAGGACGTGCTGTGGTTTACCAGGGGGGAATGTAGCACCCTGAGGATTCGGCTGCTACAGGGGTATTGCACCTCATCCCAGAGGTGTGATATTCCACTCCCGGGTAAGGATGGAGTGTGGAACTGAGCTCAGATAGACTGCATGCACTACATACATCCCATTCCAGAGGAGCAGGCCGACGGCACTCCCACTTAGAAATGTGCAGGTGCGACCGAGCCTGTTCCTGGCTGGAGTGGGAGGGGGGAGGAACATCCCATGTAGTGTAGGGGCAGATAGGGGGAGCAGTCTGGGTAGTGGTAGGAGCTCATTGGGTGCTGGTCACCTGAGCTCACACATAGAGGGATATATAAGGAGGGCACCAACTAGGATCAGGGTCAGACGCTGAGAACAAGTCAGTTGGAGAGGAGAGAGAAGGAAACAGCAGCCCTGGAGAGAGAGAGAGTGGAGCAGAGAAAGACCCAGAGGGGGAAGACTGAAGGGACCCAAGAACCCAAATTAGAGCACCGGGTGAGGAGTCAGCAAGAGGGTACCGGAACCCAAGCTGGTGGGGGCAAAGACATTCCCCAGCCAGAGACCGGAGACCGTGGGCAGTGTCTGTCACGGTCACCCACCACATTCACCCTGAAGGCAAACCACATGAAGGGTCAGGGAACCCAGGGCCAAGGGTGTCCCAAAAGAAGGCCCGAGGGAGCTGGACCTAGGTGAATCACTGGTGGGGACGGCTGAAGAAAGGACAGAGGGAGAGCTCAGGGCCACGCTCCGGACTTGTTTGGGGGTTGGCTGGATCCAGGACCTGGTGGACGCAGCACGGCTCGGGTGGTCACTAGCAGCTGGAGTGACCGGGACATCAGCAGTAAGTAAACACCCTTAACTGCACAACCCGAGTCTGTCTTCATTGCCGGCTGCACCGCACCACCACAACCCCCATCCTCTGCGCCTGTCCCCTCTGAGGCTATACCCCTCCCGTTGGGGGTTATCTCACCAAGCTGCGCACCCACCATCAGCCTCAGCGGACCCTGCAGCAGCGGCGGCCACAGTGACCGCATCACAACGGGTGGCGTAGTCGACACAAAAGAACTTTAGTAACATCTGTAAAGCTGCCACATAACACTTAGCTTGACGCCCTGGGCACGGGACCGGGTCACAGCCGCTCGGAGACTACAACCCCCCATCTGATCCGGTGCCGGGTATTCCCCTCAAAAAGGAATATGTCCCAGGGGGCGCGTCAGAAGTATTATCTGCTATCCAATTAATAACCTGTTCACACTGATCAGTTCGCAATACTGGTGTTGTAGTGTGCTTCCCTAGTAAATTGGTCAAGAAGTGGGAGCGAGAAGATGTGGCTCATTTTCACCTTGGCCACGGCCCTGTCCTCTACACGCACCATCACCAGAACGTTCAGTTCCACGTCCCTTGCCACGCGCCTTGCCCATTGTAAATGAAGTAAAATAGCTTACACTCGCACTATCAATGGAAAAAGGGTAATAAAAAGGAGATTAGAACCGTGGAAGAGGAAAACCACAGTTCTATTTCTTTGGCCTACACCAGAATCTTTTAAACAGATATATTTGTGTCTGAACAGTCAGGGAGACACTATTACTGTTTTTTTTTTACGGAAAAAAGGCCAAAAGCTGGATAATACTGAGATTTGAACCGTGGAACTGCAAAACCAAACTTCTAGTTATCTGGCCTACACCAGAATATTTTAAACAGATATATTTGTGTCTGAAAAGTCAGGGAGACACTATTACTGTTTTTTTTTTACGGAAAAAAAGGCCAAAAGCTGGATAATACTGAGATTTGAACCGTGGAACTGCAAAACCAAACTTCTAGTTATCTGGCCTATACCAGAATATTTTAAACAGATATATTGGTGTCTGAACACAGACACACTCAATTTTTTTTTTGGGGGGGGGTGGAAATACCCAAAGGTTAATAAGAGGCGTATTTGTACAGTCTGACTGAGGGGAAAAAAAATACAGGATTTAGATGAAAAAAAGGATTATTCCTGGCCTATGAGACTGGGGGATAAGTCTAGCAATTTGACAAGCAGGAGCACACAGGACTGTAATGCACTGTTTGTTGGTATAACCACTGCGTCTCCTATACAGCCTGCCTGCCTGATATCTGGGATGGATATTAGTCCTGAGAAGGACTGTTTGTTTGATTTGGCAGCCTTTAGAGAACCTACACTAACTATTTTGCACTATATATCTCTCCCTAACTCAGCAGCACTCTCCCTACACTGTCTGATCCCGGGCGACTTTGTCAAGATGGCGGCGCCCGGTTTTAAATACTCGAGGTGACGCTGTGCGGCCAGTCAATCACTGTATTGCCCACAAACAACATGGCTGCGGCATTACAGTGACTGGCTGGCAATCCCTGCATCTTCATTGGCTCTGCAAAGAGTGCCAAACGTGCAGGGCGGAGATCCGAGCTCCCACCCAAGTAACCCGGAAATGCTCGGTGCTCGCCGAACATCCCAAGTAGCGAGATGCTTGGGTGAGTACCGAGCAGTGTCGAGCATGCTCCCTCAACACTAGTTATTAGATGACATATAAGGGGTGCACAGTTTTATTAAAGTTGAGCACAATGATTGGCTTTTTCCAGTCCCATATATAAAGAACAGTGCAAAGGTGAAGCATGCACACTTATGCTCTCTTCAAGATGGGGCTTTGCATGCCGATGTTCTCACGATCCAGAGTCCCATTTTCTGAACTTATCCTATATATAGGATATACAATTTAATTCTAAGAATACCCCTTTATCTGAAGACTCTAGGTTCACCTAAGCCGAGTACGTACACAAAACCTGTTCTGAAAGAAGGAGGGATTTTTCCAATTACCAACCATTACCATCTGCCACTACTTAATAATACAGGCCCTAATATAATACTCGCCAAAAGAATGGCAAACTGACTTTGCAGACAACCCAGCTTCATCGATTTCCTTCAATCACCAGATTTCCTGGGTATAATATACCTTCCCTCCAGCACTATTCTGCTGTGGAGTCACATTATGTAAGTGGAAACATAAAGTTAAGAGTGTTTTCAGCAGCAAGATGGAACAACGGATCTATAAATTGCTCCAAAAATACACTAGAGTACTAATAATCTAATTGGTATATTGGTTACTATTATATATTTATCATTATATTTAATGGAGGTCACAAGTACATGAGTGTGCACTGTTTCCAAATTTCCATATAATTCACATGCTGTATGAAGCCTAGACATTCATATATCTTCAACACTGTAGATGAATTTTAAAGAATACTATGTCTCCATTATTTTCAATTTCTATATTATGAGTCTATGATACGTAGGGTATAGAGATAATGCCTTAATACACTAATTTACTTTTGTTGAGAATTTTAATTCTCTAGGGCTACAGACAAAAATCCTTTCCAGATTGCTTTAATTGAGTCTTAATTAGCTTACCTGTAGACACCACCTGGAAAAATAATAGTCAAAAGTGCAACCCTCAAAATCTGGCAAGTGTATGGCTTCTGAGAATGAAGCTTACAGATCAGTAATATACAACTAGCTGTGGTAGAACTCCCAATTCCCCACCATGTACAGGTATCTATGGCTCTAAAAAAATGTTGATTACATCAAACTGCCTGAACCTTGCCTTCCACAACAAAATACATACATTACCAAACTTAGAAAGAGTCCTACAATGCAGGGATAATCCCATTAGAGTTGACATTTACACTATCATGGTTAAAACAAGGTATCAAAAATTACAGGAGCCCAAGAATTGGCCTACATTTTTCAGCAGATTATGCCTTATTCATGGCAAACAGCCAAATTCATACAGTATACTACAATGCTGATTTGTAGCTCAAGGTTTAATATGCTCTTTACACTGGAAAGTAATATACCATATTTTGCGAATTATAAAACGCACCCCAAATTTTGGGATGCAAAATAGGAAAAAATGTTTTTTTAAATAAAATGGTGCACCTTATAATCCGTTTTACCTGAGGGGGATGGCAGTGGTGGAGGAGGGGTCACAAAAGCCAGGGTCACAGATACAGGAGGTTGGCGGAGGCTGTGGTAGGAGTCGGGCGATGCTGCGGGCCCCATCCTCTCAGAAGGGTCGCTGATTCAGGATGACTTGGGCAGTGGTGGCGGCGGGAGTGAGGCGATGCTGTGGGCCACATCCTCAGAAGAAGTTGGCGGTGTGTGTAGGTTCCCTCTCCCGTACATAGGCTTTGGAAGAATGGCCACCAGAGGACGTGCAGATCGAGATCTCGAGAGACGAGATCTCGTCTCCCGAGATCTCAATCTGCGTATGCTCGCAAATTGAGGGCCCGCAGCATTGCCCCACTACTGCTGCCACCACCGTCCAAGCCATCCTGAATCAGCGACCCTGCTGGGAGGACGGGCCCGCAGCATCGCCCGACTCCTGCTGCAGTCGCCGCCAACCTCCTGTATCTGTGACCCCGCTCCACCGACGTGGCCCCCCCCCGGTAAAATACCGTATCTTCACATTATAAGACGCACCCTCTTTTTCCTCCCAAATTTTTTTGGGGGGGAGTGCATCCTGAAAATACGGTACATTTGAAGCAGCATGATTTTGTATATCTAGCACAACCAAGTAAAAGAACAATATATATATATATTTCAATCAACAGGTAAATGTTTACTATAATATATATATTTATGGAGATGTAAAGAAAATTTGTATTATCTGTTTAATATTACCTAACTGCCAGTTTACTTTTTGTGATTGGGTTCACGGTTTCATTTTATATACTTAATTTTTTATTTCCTTTTTTTGCTCAACTCTTTAGAGATGGCTTTGAAACCTTCTCTAGTCTCAAGAGCATCAAATCTTCTTCTGAGGTCTTCAGAAATCTCCTTTTTTCGTGCCATGATACACTTCCACAATCATGGGTTGTCAAGAAAAGATTTTGATAGATCTCTGTTCTTTAAATAAAATAAGTTACCCATTCCTACCTGACTTTCATCCCATCGATTGAAAATACTAGAATTTAATTTCACCTTTAAAATATATGTTAATGCTACAGGTTCACATACTTTTGCCCTCATTAGACATCTGATATTGGATCATTTTCCTCATGTAAAAAATGACAAAGTCAAATATTTTTCACTCGTGTTTAATTTGGTTCGCTTTATCTGCTTTTAAGACCAGTGAAAATGTGATCTAGATTTAAGTCAAATTGATGCAAAAATATAGAAAACTCTGAAGGGTTCTCAAACTTTCAAGCACCATGGTATATACGTGCAGTGGGTACGGAAAGTATTCAGACCATTTTAAATTTTTCACTCTTTGTTTCATTGCAGCCATTTGGTTAATTCTAAAAAGTTCATTATTTTTCTCATTAAAGTACACTCTGCACCCCATCTTGACTGAAAAAAACCCCCAGAAATGTAGAAATTTTTGCAAATTTATTAAAAAAGAAAATCTGAAATATCACCTGGTCATAACTTAAGTATTCAGACCCTCTGCTTGGTATTGAGTAGAAGCACCCTTTTGAGCTAGTACAGCCACGAGTCTTCCTGAGAATGATGCACCAAGTTTTTCACACCTGGATTTGAGGACCCTCTGCCATTCTTGCTTGCAGATCCTCTCCAGTTCCATCCGGTTGGATGGTGAATGTTGGTAGACACCCATTTTCAGGTCTCTCCAGAGATGCTCAATTGGGTTTAGGTCAGTGCTCTGGCTGGGCCAGTCAAGAATGGTCACAGAGTTGTTCTGAAGCCACTCCTTTGTTATTTTAGCTGTGTGCTTAGGGTCATTGTCTTGTTGGAAGGTGAACCTTCGGCCAAGTCTGAGGTCCAGAGCACTCTGGAAGAGGTTTTCATCCAGGATATCTCTGTACTTGGCCGCATTCATGTTTCCTTCAATTGCAACCAATCGTCCTGTCCCTCCAGCTGAAAAAACACCCCCATAGCATGATGCTGCCACCACCATGTTTCACTGTTGGGATTGTATTGGGCAGGTGATGAGAAGTGCCTGATTTTCTCCACACATACCAGTTAGAATTATCACCAAAAAGTTCTATCTTTGTCTCATCAGACCAGAAAATCTTATTTCTCATTGTCTGGGAGTCCTTCATCTGTTTTTGAGCAAACTCTATGCAGGCTTTCATACGTCTTGCAATGAGGAGAGTCTTTCGTCGGGACACTCTGCCATAAAGGCCCAACTGGTGGAGGGCTGTATTGATAGTTCACTTTGTGGAACTTTCTCCCATCTCCCTACTGCATCTCTGGAGCTCAGCCACAGTGATCTTGGGGTTCCTTTTTACCTCTCTCACCAAAGTTCTTCTCCCATGATTGGTCAGTTTGGCTGGACGGCCAGGTCTAGGAAGACTTCTGGTGGTCCCAAACTTCTTCCATTTAAGGATTATGGAGGCTACTGTGCTCTTAGGAACCTTGAGTGATGCAGAAATTCTTTTCTAACCTTGGCCAGACCAGTGCCTTGCCACAATTCTGTCTCTGAGCTCCTTGGGCAGTTCCTTTGAGCTCATGATTCTCATTTGGTCTGACATGCAGTGTGAGCTGTGAGGTCTTATATAGACAGGTGTGTGCCTTTCCAAATCAAGTCCTATCAGTTTAATTAACCCTCCGTCAGGGGCAACTGATCTGACAGGCACAGCTCACTTAGTTTCATTTCTCTATTTTCAGTGGTTTGTCTGGAAAACACCCTACTCCCAGTACCTTCCTAACTTTAAAGGCTGTGTGAAACCTGAGAAGCCTCTTGTGCTGCAGAGCTTCAGGAGATCAGATATCAGTGTTTTGGCTTCTCAGACTCATTGCCCCTGAATGCTTCACACCTTTGACTGTTAGTATTTGCTGTTTTTATTCATCCCAATTGTTTTTTTAGCTTGTTTTATGAATAGCTAGTGCTAAATTTGTGGATTTGTCATATAAGGTTTTGTTAGAAATAAGAGTGTGCTTCTCAGGCACATTGCGCCTTAAGGGTATGTGCACACGATGCAGAAATGAAGCAGAAAATTTCTGCATCATTTCTGCATCTCCCTGGCAGAAAAAATGCATGCGGATTGTACATGCGTTTTTCCTGCGGAATACATGCGGATTCACATGCGTTTCCGCATGCGGATTGACAAGCGCTTTCCAGGCGATTTTAGCATCACTTGGAAAGTGCTTGACAACTAGGTCACACTATATAAATCCATGCAATTGGCATGGATTTATATAGTGTGACCCGAGAGAATGGTAAAAATAAAAAATAAATGTATACTTTACCCTCTGATGGCCCCCGGTGTCCTGCTTTACACTCCGTTCTCCCTTGCCGGCAATATTGAATTGAAAGACCTGCCGACGTCAGTGTCACGTGACCCGTCACATGACTCTGACATCAGCGCAGGTCCTTCAACTCACTGCAAAGTGCCGGGAACCAAGCAGGAGCGGTGCGCGGGCCGACAGATGGTAAGTATACATTTATTTTTTATTTTATTCTTTTTTTTACAGATTTTTTAATGGTACCTGGGTGTGGATGAGACTCTCCTCTCCTCCACACCCGGGTACCATCCGCATATTAGAACGCGCCAATAACGCAAGTACAAATGCAGTCTTGCGGAATTGGCGCGTTCTAATGCAAGTCAATGGCGGCGAAAACGCCGCGTTTACGCAAAATTAATTGACATGCTGCAGATTTTTGAGCGCAGCGTTTACGCTGCGGAAAAATCCGCATCATGGGCACAGCACATGCGGATTTCAATTGGGGAACATTGCTGCCCTTCCACCATGCATTTTTAATGCGTTTCCGCGGCGTTTACGCAGCTGCAAAAACGCCGCGGAAACGCATTAAAAACGCATCGCGTGAACTCAGCCTTACACATATTCTCTCTCTTGCTTCAGCTTTTCTTCTGAAATGGCGAGGAGAATATTTAACTTGTCAAATGCCCTTCATGTTGAGCAAGTGCAAACTATATTGCTTGATGATGATGAGATAGACCCCTTACAGCTAGAAGATTTAGGGGAAGAAAGTGACATTGATTCAGAAGATGATGTGGAAGAATGTCCAGATGTGTCTGATACAGATCAAGATAGAGAGAGTGAGGAGGATGCTCAAGACATAGAAACATATTATTTGGGCAAGGATAAAACAACAAAATGGATAAAAAAGCCACTCCCTAAACATTCTTGCACACGCTCGCATAACATTTTGAGCCACCTTCCTGGTGTCATAGGAACTGCAAGGAATACTAAAAATGAAATGGAATGCTGGAACTGTTTATTCACTGATGACATTCTGGTCACAATTGTGACATATACAAATCAGTACATGGACACCATAAGGGACAGTTTCATTAGAAAGCGAGATGTCAACCCTATTGATGTAATTGAACTGAGGGCGTTTATTGGTTTGCTATATCTTGCAGGCGCCTATAGGGCAAACCGACAGAGTTTGGAGAAGCTCTGGGGTAGAGATGGGGATGGCATTGAGAAATTTTCCTTGGCAATAAATATAAAGAGATTCAAAATTATAATGCGGTGTCTTCGTTTTGACGACAGAAGTACCAGAACTGAGCGAAAAAAATATGACCGGCTTGCTGCGATTCGTGAGATATTTGAAAAATTTGTGCAAACCTGTCAAAAAAGCTATTGTCTAGGTCAAAATGTCACTATTGATGAAATGCTCCCGGGATTTCGTGGTAGATGTGGCTTTCGGCAATATATCCCATCTAAACCAAACAAATATGGGCTAAAACATTTTTCCCTTGCTGACTCCAGGATTACTTATACCTACAATATGGAAGTTTATGCGGGGAAACAGCCAGCAGGTCCATATTGTGTAAGCAACACACCGAGTGAGGTGGTAAAGCGAATGGCTGAGCCTTTGTATGGTTCGGGGAGAAATATAACTGCAGATAACTGGTTTACTGATGTGGGTTTGATTGATTTTTTTAAATCCAAAAAAATATCATATGTGGGTACTGTGCGAAAAAATAAAACACAATTGCCGCCACAGTTTATTAATGTGAAAGGGAGAGAACAATACCACAGTATGTTTGGATTTAGTGATGGCAAAGTTTTAGTGTCCTATGTCCCATGCAAGAACAAAAATGTTATTCTTGTATCCTCACTTCATGATGATGATGCGATCGATCCTCTGTCTGAAGCACAAAATAAGCCGGAAATGATAACGTTTTACAATGAAACCAAGGGTGGTGTATACACTGCAGATCAGATGTGTGCTACTTTCAGCGTGTGCAGAAATGTCAGGCGCTGGCCAATGGTAATTTTTTTTACTATGCTAAATGTGTCAGGAATAAATTCTCAAGTTATTTACATAGGAAACCAGCTGGGATCACAGCGTAGAAGACTATCTAAAAACATTGGCTCATGAACTGGTCATTGCAGAGCTTTGCAGAAGAAGTGTGAAAACAATTGGAATACCCTCTAGCATGCAAATGCGGCTGAGAAAATTTCGCACAGAACATGAACGCGAAGAATCACCAGCTCCCCCACCACCCAAAAGACAGAGATGCAACACCTGCACTGTAGAAACAGGACTCAGGAGACTCTCAAATTATGCATGTAAAAATTGCAAAAATGCTATTTGCCTGTCTGATGCAGAAATGATCTGCAAATCATGCTCATTGCTCTGCAAGTGTACTTTTACAGGTGAACCGCTAACATCTGATAGTGACTGATTTTGAGTACAGTACTATTTCAGCAACCTTATAATTTATTTTGCTTATCTAAATTTTATGTTTACTAATAGTTTTTGAAGAAAACTGTCGGGTTTTTTTTGCAAGTCGCAAAATGTGTGCACTTTGAAACATATTACTTTTCTGGTTAGTAAACATTTTTTTTTCCACCTGATTATGTGTATTCTCATTTATTACATTCCTATTAAGGTAACTGATCACTTTTAGAGCATTGAAACTTTTAAAAAAGGAAAATATAGCCAATTTTCTAGCCTGTGCCTGACAGGCGCAATGCCCCTAAACTCGTTATGAAACATATTGCCCCTGACGGAGGGTTAAACACAGCTGGACTCCAATGAAGGAGTAGAACCATCTCAAGGAGGATCACAGGGAAATGGACAGCATGTGACTTAAATATGAGTGTCTGAGCAAAGGGTCTGAATACTTATGACCATGTGATATTTCAGTTTTTCTTTTTTAATAAATTTGCAAAAATGTTTACATTTCTGAGTTTTTTCTCAGTCAAGATGGGGTGCAGAGTGTACTTTAACCCCTTAACAACATCTGACGTACTAATACGCGTCTGTGCCCTGGGACTTAAGAGCAAGACCCGTATTAGTACGTCATGGCGATAGCGCGCGCACACAGGCTGTGCTGGCGCAATCGCCGCCGGGTGTCAGCTGATTGTCACAGCTGACACCCGATACTATGTGCAGGGAGCGGTCCTGCACCGCTCTCAGCACATTAACCCCCGCGATGCTGAAATCGAAGTCGATCGAAGTCGATCGCAGCATTGCGGTGGGAAGGGGAAGTGATCGCAGATACTCACCTCCTCTTCCGGCTTCCAGCGCTGTCTCACGCGGCTTCCCGGGTGTTGCCATGACGACCCGATGTCGTCATGACAACATCCGGGTCACCAGACAAGCAGGAAGATTGTTTGGACATGCGCAGTGCATCTCCAAACTATCTTCTCCCTGTCCAGCGCTGACAGCCTGCATGGCACAGGGGTGGTGCTGCATTCCTGTGCCATGCAGGTGATCAGAGAAAAAAAAGTGAAAGTCCCATAATGGGACAAAGTAATAAAGCATATAAACTTTCAGAAAGTGAAAAAAAAAAATTAAAAAAAATTGCAAAAATATAAAAAATAAATAAATAAATAATCCACCAAAAATAAAAATATAATGTACCCATCAATAAATATTATTATAAAAAAAAAACAATAAAAGTACACATATTTGGTATCGCCGCGTCGGGAACAACCTGACCTATAAAACTGTCCCACTAGTTAACCCCTTCAGTGAACACGGTAAAAAAAAAAAAACGAAGCAAAAAACAATGCTTTATCACCATACCGCCAAACAAAAAATGGAATAACACGCGATCAAAAAGACAAATATAAATAAAAATGGTACCGCTGAAAACGTCATCTCGTCCCGCAAAAAACAAGCTGACATACAGCTCCATCAGCCAAAAAATAAAAAAGTTATAGCTCTCAGAATAAAGCTATGCTAAAAATAATTTTTTCTATAATATTGCTTTTATTATGTAAAAGTGCAAAACATAGAAAAACGATATAAATGTGGTACCGCTGTTAACGTACTGACCCGAAGAATAAAGCTGCCTTATCAATTTTACCACACGCGGAAAAGAATTTAAAAAAAAAAAAAAAATCCTGAATTGTTGGCTTTTGTTTATTCTGCCTCCGAAAAATCGGAATAGAAAGCGATCAAAAAATGTCACGTGCCTGAAAATGGCACCAATAACAACGTCAACTCATCCCGCAAAAAAGCAAGCCATCACATGACTGTCTGCCAAAATCTGGAAAAATTATAGCTCTCAAAATATGGCGATGCAAAAACTAGATTTTACAAAAAATGCGTCTTTTAGTGTGTGACAGCTGTCAGTCATAAAAACCCCATATGATTCTGGTATTGCTGTAATCACACCGACCCGAAGAATAAAGTCGTCTAATCACTTATACCGCACGAGGAACGGCGTCAAAAATAAACTCTCGGGTTAGGGCTGGGTTTGGGGTTAGGGTTGTGATGGGGTTGGGATTTTTTTCAAAAGTAAGAAAAAAAGATGACGATATGGCGACTAGTGTTGAGCACAAGTGCTCGCTACTTGAGTTTGCATCGGGTGCTCTGGTATGCATTGCGTATCGTGGGTATTTGAGTGACATGCTCGAGTCTCCGCCCCATATGCTCCGCGGCCAAAAAAACTTTACGGGGATTGCCTGCCATGCACGAGCGATCCCCGCATGTTTTTTTTTGGGTGTCTAATAACCGTGAAAAATGCGGAGCAGGGACTCGAGCATGTCACTCGAGCACACGCAGTACATGGTGCATACCTGAGTACCCGATGCAAACTCAAGTAGCGAGCACTTGCGCTCAAGACTAATGACAACTTATTCAATATGATGACCTAATGTTATCAAATTCTGTGTCGTACCTCTGGGTTCAAAATGTTCACTATACACCTTAATAAAATCCTTGAGGGGTATAGTTTCCAAAATGGGGTCACTTGTGGGGGAGCTCCACTGTTTAGGCACATCACGGGCTCTCCAAACGCGACATGGTGTCCGCTAACAAATTGAATGGAAAATCGGCTCAAATTGTTAGCGGACGCCATGTTGCGTTTGGAGAGGCCCTGTGTGCCCAAACATTGGAGCTCCCCAAAAAGTGACCCCATTTTGGAAACTAGACCCCCCAAGGCACCTACCTAGATGCATAGCGAGCACTTGGAACCCCCAGGTGCTTCACAAATTGATTCATAAAAATGAAAAAGTGGTTTTTTATCACTTTTTCATTTTTATGAATCAATTTGAGCCGACAATTTGTTAGCGGACACCATGTTGCATTTGAAGAGTCCCTGTGTGCCCAAAAATTGGAGCTCGCCCACAAGTGACCCCATTTTGGAAACTAGACCCCCCAAGGCACCTATCTAGATGCATAGTGAGCACTTGGATCCCCCAGGTGCTTCACAAATTGATTCATAAAAATGAAAAAGTGTTTTTTTTTCACTTTTTCATTTTTATGAATCAATTTGTGAAGCACCTGGGGGTTCCAAGTGCTCACTATGCATCTAGATAAGTGCCTTGGGGGGTCTAGTTTCCAAAATGGGGTCACTTGTGGGGGAGCACCAATTTTTGGGCACACAGGGACTCTCCAAACGCAACATGGTGTCCGCTAACAATTTGAGCCGACAATTTGTTAGCCGATACCATGTTGCATTTGGAGAGTCCCTGTGTGCCCAAACATTGGAGCTCCCCCACAAGTGACCCCATGTTGGAAACTAGACCCCCCAAGGCACCTATCTAGATGCATAGTGAGCACTTGGAACCCCCAGGTGCTTCACAAATTGATTCATAAAAATGAAAAAGTGTTTTTTTTTCACTTTTTCATTTTTATGAATCAATTTGTGAAGCACCTGGGGGCTCCAAGTGCTCACTATGCATCTAGATAGGTGCCTTGGGGGGTCTGGTTTCCAAAATGGGGTCACTTGTGGGGGAGCTCCAATGTTTGGGCACACAAGGTCTCTCCAAACGCAACATGGTGTCCGCTAACAATTTGAGCAGATTTTCCATTCAATTTGTTAGCGGATACCATGTTGCATTTGGAAAGTCCCTGTGTGTCCAAACATTGGAGCTCCCCCACAAGTGACCCCATTTTGGAAACTAGACCCCCCAAAGCACCTATCTAAATGCATAGTGAGCACTTGGAACCCCCAGGTGCTTCACAAATTGATTCGTAAAAATGAAAAAATGACAAAAAAAACACTTTTTCATTTTTACGAATCAATTTGTGAAGCACCTAGGGGTTCCAAGTGCTTACTATGCATCTAGATAGGTGCCTTGGGGGGTCTAGTCTCCAAAATGGGGTCACTTGTGGGGGAGCTCCAATTTTTGGGCACACAGGGGCTCTCCAAACGCAACATGGTGTCCGCTAACAATTTGAGCCGACAATTTGTTAGCGGATACCATGTTGCATTTGGAGAGTCCCTGTGTGCCCAAACATTGGAGCTTCCCCACAAGTGACCCCATGTTGGAAACTAGACCCCCCAAGGCACCTATCTAGATGCATAGTGAGCACTTGGAACCCCCAGGTGCTTCACAAATTGATTCATAAAAATGAAAAAGTGTTTTTTTTTCACTTTTTCATTTTTATGAATCAATTTGTGAAGCACCTGGGGGCTCCAAGTGCTCACTATGCATCTAGATAGGTGCCTTGGGGGGTCTGGTTTCCAAAATGGGGTCACTTGTGGGGGAGCTCCAATGTTTGGGCACACAAGGTCTCTCCAAACGCAACATGGTGTCCGCTAACAATTTGAGCAGATTTTCCATTCAATTTGTTAGCGGATACCATGTTGCATTTGGAAAGTCCCTGTGTGTCCAAACATTGGAGCTCCCCCACAAGTGACCCCATTTTGGAAACTAGACCCCCCAAAGCACCTATCTAAATGCATAGTGAGCACTTGGAACCCCCAGGTGCTTCACAAATTGATTCGTAAAAATGAAAAAATGACAAAAAAAACACTTTTTCATTTTTACGAATCAATTTGTGAAGCACCTAGGGGTTCCAAGTGCTTACTATGCATCTAGATAGGTGCCTTGGGGGGTCTAGTCTCCAAAATGGGGTCACTTGTGGGGGAGCTCCAATTTTTGGGCACACAGGGGCTCTCCAAACGCAACATGGTGTCCGCTAACAATTTGAGCCGACAATTTGTTAGCGGATACCATGTTGCATTTGGAGAGTCCCTGTGTGCCCAAACATTGGAGCTTCCCCACAAGTGACCCCATGTTGGAAACTAGACCCCCCAAGGCACCTATCTAGATGCATAGTGAGCACTTGGAACCCCCAGGTGCTTCACAAATTGATTCATAATAATGAAAAAGTGTTTTTTTTTCACTTTTTCATTTTTATGAATCAATTTGTCAAGCACCTGGGGGTTCCAAGTGCTCACTATGCATCTAGATAAGTGCCTTGGGGGGTCTAGTTTCCAAAATGGGGTCACTTGTGGGGGAGCTCCAATGTTTGGGCACACATGGCCTCTATAAACGCAACATGGAGTCGGCTAACAATTTGAGCCGACAATTTGCTAGCGGACACCTTGTTGCATTTAAAGAGTCCCTGTGTGCCCAAACATTGGAGCTCCCCCACAAGTGACCCCATTTTGGAAACTAGACCCCCCAAGGCACCTATCTAGATGCATAGTGAGCACTTGAAACCCCCAGGTGCTTCACAAATTGATTCATAAAAATGAAAAAGTGTTTTTTTTTCACTTTTTCATTTTTATGAATCAATTTGTGAAGCACCTGGGGGTTCCAAGTGCTCAATATGCATCTAGATAGGTGCCTTGGGGGGTCTAGTTTCCATAATGGGTTCACTTGTAGGGGAGCTCCAATTTTTGGGCACACAGGGACTCTCCAAACGCAACATGGTGTCCGCAAACAATTTGAGCCGACAATTTCTTAGCCGATACCATGTTGCATTTGGAGAGTCCCTGTGTGCCCAAACATTGGAGCTCTCCCACAAGAGACCCCATTTTGGAAACTAGACCCCCCAAGGCACCTATCTAGATGCATAGTGAGCACTTGGAACCCCCAGGTGCTTCACAAATTGATTCATAAAAATGAAAAAGTGTTTTTTTTTCACTTTTTCATTTTTATGAATCAATTTGTGAAGCACCTGGGGGTTCCAAGTGCTCACTATGCATCTAGATAGGTGCCTTGGGGGGTCTAGTTTCCAAAATGGGGTCACTTGTGGGGAAGCTCCAATGTTTGGGCACACAAGGTCTCTCCAAACGCAACATGGTGTCCGCTAACAATTTGAGCCGATTTTCCATTCAATTTGTTAGCGGATACCATGTTGCATTTGGAGAGTCCCTGTGTGCCCAAACATTGGAGCTCCCCCACAAGTGACCCCATTTTGGAAACTAGACCCCCCAAGGCACCTATCTAAGTGCATAGTGAGCACTTGGAACCCCTAGGTGCTTCACAAATTGATTCGTAAAAATGAAAAAATGACGAAAAAAACACTTTTTCATTTTTACGAATCAATTTGTGAAGCACCTAGGGGTTCCAAGTGCTCACTATGCATCTAGATAGGTGCCTTGGGGGGACTAGTTTCCAAAATGGGGTCACTTGTGGGGGAGCTCTAATTTTTGGGCACACAGGGGCTCTCCAAACGCAACATGGTGTCCGCTAACAATTTGAGCCGACAATTTGTTAGCGGATACCATGTTGCATTTGGAGAGTCCCTGTGTGCCCAAACATTGGAGCTTCCCCACAAGTGACCCCATTTTGGAAACTAGACCCCCCAAGGCACCTATCTAGATGCATAGTGAGCACTTGGAACCCCCAGGTGCTTCACAAATTGATTCATAAAAATGAAAAAGTGTTTTTTTTTCACTTTTTCATTTTTATGAATCAATTTGTGAAGCACCTGGGGGTTCCAAGTGCTCACTATGCAACTAGATAAGTGCCTTGGGGGGTCTAGTTTCCAAAATGGGGTCACTTGTGCGGGAGCTTCAATGTTTGGGCACACAGGGCCTCTCCAAACGCAACATGGTGTCGGCTAACAATTTGAGCCGACAATTTGTTAGCGGACACCATGTTGCATTTGAAGAGCCCCTGTGTGCCCAAACATTGGAGCTCCCCCACATGTGACCCCATTTTGGAAACTAGACCCCCCAAGGCACCTATCTAGATGCATATTGAGCACTTGGAACCCCCAGGTGCTTCACAAATTGATTCATAAAAATGAAAAAGTGTTTTTTTTTCACTTTTTCATTTTTATGAATCAATTTGTGAAGCACGTGGGGGTTCCAAGTGCTCACTATGCATCTAGATAGGTGCCTTGGGGGGTCTAGTTTCCAAAATAGGGTCACTTGTGGGGGAGCTCCAATTTTTGGGCACACAGGGGCTCTCCAAACGCAACATGGTGTCCGCTAACAATTTGAGCCGACAATTTGTTAGCGGATACCATGTTGCATTTGGAGAGTCCCTGTGTGCCCAAACATTGGAGCTCCCCCACAAGTGACCCCATTTTGGAAACTAGACCCCCCAAGGCACCTATCTAGATGCATAGTGAGCACTTGGAACCCCCAGGTGCTTCACAAATTGATTCATAAAAATGAAAAAGTGTTTTTTTTTTTCACTTTTTCATTTTTACAAATCAATTTGTGAAGCACCTGGGGGTTCCAAGTGCTCACTATGCATCTAGATAGGTGCCTTGGGGGGTCTAGTTTCCAAAATGGGTTCACTTGTGGATGAGCTCCAATTTTTGGGCACACAGGGGCTCTCCAAACGCAACATGGTGTCCGCTAACAATTTGAGCCAACAATTTGTTAGCGGATACCATGTTGCATTTGGAGAGTCCCTGTGTGCCCAAACATTGGAGCTTCCCCACAAGTGACCCCATTTTGGAAACTAGACCCCCCATGGCACCTATCTAGATGCATAGTGAGCACTTGGAACCCCCAGGTGCTTCACAAATTGATTCATAAAAATGAAAAATGGTTTTTTTTCACTTTTTCATTTTTATGAATCAATTTGTGAAGCACCTGGGGGTTCCAAGTGCTCACTATGCATCTAGATAAGTGCCTTGGGGGGTCTAGTTTCCAAAATGGGGTCACTTGTGGGGGAGCTTCAATGCTTGGGCACACAGGGCCTCTCCAAACGCAACATGGTGTCGGCTAACAATTTGAGCCGACAATTTGTTAGCGGACACCATGTTGCATTTGAAGAGTCCCTGTGTGCCCAAACATTGGAGCTCCCCCACAAGTGACCCCATTTTGGAAACTAGACCCCCCAAGGCACCTATCTAGATGCATAGTGAGCACTTGGAACCCCCAGGTGCTTCACAAATTGATTCATAAAAATGAAAAAGTGTTTTTTTTTTCACTTTTTCATTTTTACGAATCAATTTGTGAAGCACCTGGGGGTTCCAAGTGCTCACTATGCATCTAGATAGGTGCCTTGGGGGGTCTAGTTTCCAAAATGGGGTCACTTGTGGGTGAGCTCCAATGTTTGGGCACACAAGGTCTCTCCAAACGCAACATGGTGTCCGCTAACAATTTGAGCTGATTTTCCATTCAATTTGTTAGCGGATACCATGTTGCATTTGGAGAGTCCCTGTGTGCCCAAACATTGGAGCTCCCCCACAAGTGACCCCATTTTGGAAACTAGACCCCCCAAGGCACCTATCTAGATGCATAGTGAGCACTTGGATACCCCAGGTGCTTCACAAATTGATTCGTAAAAATGAAAAAATGAAAAAAAAAACACTTTTTCATTTTTACGGATCAATTTGTGAAGCACCTAGGGGTTCCAAGTGCTTACTATGCATCTAAATAGGTGCCTTGGGGGGTCTAGTTTCCAAAATGGGGTCACTTGTGGGGGAGCTCCAATTTTTGGGCACACAGGGGCTCTCCAAACGCAACATGGCGTCCGCTAATTATTCAAGCAAATTTTACAATCAAAAAGTCAAATGGCGCTCCTTCCCTTCCGAGCCCTGCCGTGCGCCCAAACAGTGTTTTTTCCCCATATATTGGGTATTTGCCTGCCCAGGGGAAATTGCACAACAAATTTTGGGGTCCATTTTTTCTTGTTACCCCTGTGAAAATAAAAAAAATTGGGTCTAAAGTAACATTTTTGTGAAAAAAGTTAAATGTTCATTTTTTTCTTCCACATTCCAAAAATTCCTGTGACGCACCTGAAGGGTTAATAAAGTTCTTGAATGTGGTTTTGAGCACCTTGAGGGGTGCCGTTTTTAGAATGGTGTCACTTTTGGGTATTTTCTGTCATAAAGACCTCTCACAGTGACTTCAAATGTGATGTGGTCCCTAAAAATATGGTTTTGTAAATTTTGTTGGAAAAATGAGAAATCGCTGGTCAACTTTTAACCCTTATAGCTCCCTAACAAAAAAAAATTTTGGTTCCAAAATTGTGCTGACGTAAAGTAGACATGTGGGAAATGTTATTTATTAACTCTTTTGTGTGACATATCTCTCTGATTTAAGGGCATGAAAATTAAAATTTTGAAAATTGCAAAATTTTCAAAATTTTCGCCAAATTTCCGTTTTTTTCACAAATAAACGCAAGTGACATCGAAGAATTTTTACCACTATCATGAAGTACAATATGTCACGAAAAAACAATCTCAGAATCATGGGGATCTGTTGAAGCGTTCTAGAGTAATTACCTCATAAAGTGACAGTGGTCAGAATTGTAAAAATTGGCCTGGTCATTAACGTGCAAACCACCCTCGGGGCTTAAGGGGTTAATGAGAAAAAAATGAACTTTTTACAATTTATCAAATGGCTGCAATGAAACAAAGAGGGGAAAATTTAAAGGGGTCTGAATACTTTCCGTACCCACTGTATATACACTGCTCAAAAAAATAAAGGGAACACTCAAATAACACATCCTAGATCTGAATGAATGAAATATTCTCATTGAATACTTTGTTCTGTACAAAGTTGAATGTGCTGACAACAAAATCACACAACAATGATCAGCGGAAATCAAATTTATTAACCAATGGAGGCCTGGATTTGGAGTCACCCCCAAAATTAAAGTGGAAAAACACACTACAGGCTGATCCCACTTTCATGTAATGTCCTTAAAACAAGTCAAAATGAGGCTGAGTATTGTGTGTGGCCTCTACATGTCTGTATGACCTCCCTACAATGCCTGGGCATGCTCCTGATGAGGTTGCGGATGGTCTCCTGTGGGATCTCCTCCCAGACCTGGACTAAAGCATCTGCCAACTCCTGGACAGTCTGTGGTGCAACGTGACGTTGGTGGATGGAGCGAGACATGATGTCCCAGATGTGCTCAATCGGATTCAAGTCTGGGGAATGGTTGGGCCAGTCCATAGCTTCAATGCCTTCATCTTCAGGAACTGCTGACACACTCCAGCCACATGAGGTCTGGCATTGAAAGAAATGCCACCCCACACCATTACTGACCCACTGCCAAACCAGTCATGCTGAAGGATGTGGCAGGCAGCAGATCGCTCTCCACGGCGTCTCCATACTCTGTCACGTCTGTCACATGTGCTCAGTGAGAACCTGCTTTCATCTGTGAAGAGCACAGGGCGCCAGTGGCGACTTTGCCAATCCTGGTGTTCTGTGGCAAATGTCAAGCGTCCTGCAAGGTGTTGGGCTGTGAGCACAACCCCCATCTGTGGACGTCGGGCCCTCATACCACCCTCATGGAGTCGGTTTCTAACTGTTTGTGCAGACACATGCACATTTATGGCCTGCTGGAGGTTATTTTGCAGGGCTCTGGCAGTGCTCCTCCTGTTTCTCCTTGCACAAAGGCGGAGGTAGCGGTCCTGCTGCTGGGTTGTTGCCCTCCTACGGCCCCCTCCACATCTCTTGGTGTACTGGCCTGTCTCCTGGTAGCGCCTCCAGCCTCTGGACACTACGCTGACAGACACAGCAAACCTTCTTGCCACAGCTCGCATTGATGTGCCATGCTTGATGAACTGCACTACCTGAGCAACTTCTGTGGGTTGTAGAGTCTGTCTCATGATACCACGAGTGTGAAAGCACAACCAACATTCAAAAGTGACCAAAACATCAGCCAGAAAGCATTTGTACTGAGATGTGGTCTGCGGTCCCCACCTGCAGAAGCACTCCTTTATTGAGTGTGTCTTGATAATTGCCAATAATTTCCATCTATTGTCTATTCCATTTGCACAACAGCATGTGAAATTGATTGTCAATCAGTGTTGCTTCCTAAGTGGACAGTTTGATTTCACAGAAGTTTGATTTACTTGGAGTTATATTCTGTTGTTTAAGTGTTCCCTTTATTTTTTTGAGCAGTGTAGTTACTGGGACACTTTGGAAAATGACCATATCACTGGTTTCACGACCAAATCAATGTAACACCAAGCTGTTAGTGTACTTAGAATGGAAACTAGAGGGGTCGATTTTGAATTATGCCAAATTACACACTGACTAGGTCTGCTGATTGTGCCCTCATGGTCTGGCTGATGTTTGGAGAGCAATGAAGACAGCTAGAGGAAGAGAGGAGGAGATTGTGGGTTCATCAGGTGTCACAAAGGGCCAGGGAAGGCCATTTAAGGGACATTTTGCAACACCTTGTCTTATGTCAATCCCGACCTTTCACAAGCGCCTAGAAGAGCCACACACTGGATTAACATTTCAGGACACAAATAGGAGACATTTCATTTCTGAAGAAGAACGTTTTATTTTCACCTAAATTAAACGACTGTTTTTGTATTGTAAAATCAAAATGATTTTGTTGATAAAATGTAGATACTAGTTGAGTATTTTATTTAGTGGTCCAAGAAAATTCTAATCTTTTTTAGACTGTACTTCACCTGGGGCAAAAGGTTCAATATACTGCCATCATTTTGAATCTAAAGACCTCGGCCCAGGCAAAAGAGTTTTTAATTTGCGCCCCCCACCACACATCACAGCCAGCAGCCTGAACAAGACGAATGTGTCCCCTCCCCAAACCTCCCGCCTCAGTTATGGCCCTGCATTTATATCGCAGTGTTTTTATGTTTAATGTACATTGTTAATTATGTGAATTTGTGTGTGCTTCTTAAGTAAGGCTAGGAATAAAATGTGATATTTTTTTCAATTTTTGCAGCTTTATTGTCACAGGAATTTGATTTTCGGCACTGTTTTTTCAGTTTTTGGTCTGGAAGGCTACTATTTCTACTATTGTGAGTTACACATGTGATGTCATCTTGGTCTGACAGAAACAGGCTGTAATAGCAGAGCTTATGTGACACCCCAGGGGTCTGGTTGCCACAGTGATAGAGATATTACGTCTGAGAGCAGGTGGGAGGTCTCTTGGTCAGGGATCCTATGCATGCCAAACCTCCTGCCCAGTCCTGGGAGGGGAAGAACTTCCCCTATATAAACCTAGGGCTGAGGCAGGGTTAGTGAGTAGAGAAGAAGTAGAGACAGAGAAGCAGATATAGGAAAAGAACATCAGGAGCTCTGTGGGAACAGTGCTACAAGGAGTCAGGGGCTGGCAGCTGCAGAGCTCGCCCTGACTGAGAAGTATCACCGGACCCGGAGTCCGAGGCTGTGGGGACTAATCTCTACCCAGCAGCAGAAACCGACCGGCAGGGGATTGCAGGTCCTCTGGCCCAGAAACCCGAAGGCACGGTCACACGCGTGGGACCAGCACCGCCATCGTGGAGCGGAAGCCATTAGAAGGCCCCGAGTCACCGGCCATACGGGTGAGCACCACACGGTACACTCAGGGACGTGGGCTACTTTTACCCGCCTCTAGCAAGGTAGCCAGAAGAGTACAGTTAGTTGGGAAGGCCTACAACTCCGCCTGGCCAGGGGAGATCCCATCTGCTCAAGGACTGACCAGGCCCCGATTGCTAGCAAGTACTCCGGGAGGGTCTATCTTTGTCACCAGTAAAGACCCTGAACTACACCGCATCGTCTCTGAGTGGTTCCTGCTACCCCCATCATCCACGTCGGCTGCCCTGAGGCCCTACCCCTCCCGTTGGGGGTTATACCATCCACGCTGCACCATCCTTCCACCGGCCTCAGCGGTCTGCCCTGCAGCGGCAGCTCCATAGCTGCATTCAACGGGTGGCGTAGTTATCCACCATCTACTGCTAATAGACTGCCACTTAGTCTGACTCCCTGGGCACGGACCGGGTCACCGCCACGAGACTACTACCCCCATCTGATCCGGCTCCGGGTAGGCTCCCGCGTGCGCAACGCTGCGCGACTCAGGCCCAGGGGCGCGTCACTTACACAACAAAAATTCTTGACCTATCTGAGGGGTTTCTATGTTAATGCCCAATTTCCAAACTGCATTGATTGGCAAACACATCTGGGTGAAGAAGCCATGCACCCTGAGTCCATATGCTATGATTCTAAACAATAATTTTTGTTAGAGCTGTTAGCCTTGGTGAACACCTTCTACAAATTTATAATTGTAGATATAGGAGCCTATCGAGGATCTGCTAATTCAAGCATCTTAAGGGCTTTCAGAATGTGTCAGTGGCTTCTTAACAACCAATTGGCCACTCCAGAACCATGGATACTGGCCAGATCCTCAGTGCCAACTGCTCCATTTCTAATTGTTGGAGATGAGACATCCAGTGTGTCTTCAAATGTGCTTGCGCCTTTTGCACAGAGAGGAAATGCTCACAAAAGCAAGGAGGTTTGTTGAATGTGTCTTTGGCATACTTGAACATCTGGCTTACAGATTACTTTATTACATCTGAAGGTAAAGTTCCATTGCACGATGTCACAATTTCTGTTCAGCAATAATTTGTGTTTCATTGTTTTATCAATAAAAAATTCAGTCAGAATTTGTTTCTCTTGACAAAGCTTCTTTTTAATTTTTACAACAAAAAAAAACACTAGACTGATCTTGCTTTTATTTTTTTACTAATATAGCAAAAAACTAAACATTTTCAGAGTTTTTTGTCAAAGTTTAGAAAATAAGCCAGATACACATATTTTACAATAATATTCAAAAATATTACTCTCCTGCAGCATTAGCAATAAACTAAATCAAAAATTAATGCTCAAAATTAACTAATAATTGAAATGCCTATGTGGTGAAGGTGGAGAACAAGCTTCGCTTCTGAAGTGTGATGTTGTGGGAAATTAGAATGGTGAAGAGTGCGGGTAGGAGGATTGGTGGGAGGAAAAAGGATGACGGGTGCCATAATAGGGGCCAAAGGTGTGTTTGACCAAATCTAAATCCCTGAGGCTGTACCTAACAATAAGAGACACAATCATGGCTAGAGCCATATATTGTTGGGTTTGTCCCAAAGTATGACACGTGCTGATCCACTGGAACAACTTGTTAGAATAAGGTGGGGGGGGGGGGTATACTGAAAATGGTGTTGAACTAGTGGGGCCTATTAGGTGCCAGGGATCCAAAACTGTGAAGCAATCCTCTGGATCATTGAGTGGGGTGCTGTTTCATGCAATATAAGTGTTGACCAATGTGTATGTAGCCTTAAATTTTTGTATGGTCACAAACTATACACAAATTTATTCTCAAGTCTTCTTCATCATTGCAGTGACACTTTAGTCAATATTATCAGCTGTATTACTCCATTTGACCATTCTTTATGTCTTGCTGGAGGTTGTGATGTTTTGAGGACTTGGACAGCTGATGAGGTAACTAAGCTACTGTTATGATATGCTACAAGCACTAAGGAAAGACTGGAGATCTGTCCCTACAATAGAACTAAGCTAGATCCCTACGATGTAACGGGGAACCTGATCCTGCGATCGGACCCGCTAAAGTCCTCAGTAGTGTTGAGCCACCCCCGTAGTGTTCGAGTTCGGTTCGGTTCGTCGAACACCCGTGTGTTCGCCGAACTGTTCGTCGAACTGTTCGTCGAACACCTTCGAACACCGTTAAAACCAATGGCAGGCAAACAAAAACACATAGAAACACATAGAAAACACCTTCAAAGGTGTCCAAAAGCTGACAAACTGCTCAGAAGACACAACTAACACATGGAAAAGTGACAAGTACATATAGTCATGCGAAAAGAAAAGAGGTGGAGGAGTAAAAGGAGGGGGAGACACAGATATAGGCATGTCATGCCCTTCTAAAATCCAAAAAGTGAGAAGCCGAGACGGCCAGTCCGCTCCTGCCCGTGCCACCTCCGTGTCGCCGGGTTTGTGCCAGAGCCGCGGTGAACCCTGACGGCCAGCCCCCCTCTCCCAATACTGGTGCCTGTCCGCTGGTGGGTCGAGAGAGCCCCCCTGTGGTGGAGGCAGCTCTAAGCTTTTTAATTTAAATTGTCCCTCTAATTTGAATGAATACACTTTAAATCCATTTACAAGGATCTATTGGAGGGCAAGTCTCATGCCAGCAGCCGCGTAATTCCAGCTCCAGTAGCGTCCACTAAAGCTGCTGCAGTTAAAAAGCTTTTATAAGGATCGAGCTCGGCTGTCCACCGCAAGGCATCCTAGTGTCAGTCCCAGCCCCTATGCCTTGGGGTGCCTCCTGATGCTCTTCACTGAGTATCCCGTGGTCCCGAAGCATTTCCTTTGAAAAAATTAAGTGTCCAAACTACAGGTGGTGTAGCTTGCTTAACAGCCGGGATAATCCGCTGACTAGCAGACACTGCTACTAGGCACAAAGTATTTCCTGGGCTAGATGCAGTTAAAAATTTGTAAGTAGATACTCTCGTTGGATGCTGAGAAAGCATTCCATAGAGTCTCCTGGCACGCCATATATGATTCTCTTAAAAAGCTTGGGGTAGGGGTCTAGGGGACCCTTTTATAGCCAAAATCACGGCCCTGTATCACAATACGTCACCTAGGCTGAAGATAAATGGAACTGTAGCACCGAGGGCTCGGTTGCTACAGACGTATTGCACCTCATCCAGAGGTGTGATATCTCACTCTCAGATAAGGATGGAGTGTGGATCAGGACCCGACACCTGCATGCATTACACCACATTGCCGTGGGGCAGGGCGACCAATATGCCCCTGAGATGGGCACGACAGTCCCTGTCCCTGGCTGGAGTGGGGGGAGGGAACACTGAGGAAGGGGAACCCTGCAGTGCAGGAGCAGGGAGGAAGCAGTTCCTGGGTGAATTGAGAAGGGAGTATAAAAGGTGGGCACCATCTTAGTTCAGTGCAGAGAAGTCTGAGCAGAAGTGGCAGGGAGCAGGGGCTCTGCATGAGCTCTGCTCCGGAGGCGGGCCTAGTAACAGAGGCCCAGGCCTGCAAGAGGGAGAAGGAAGGAAGAGGAGCGGAGAAGGCTCCAGGAACGAGGAATGAAGGGATCCCAGGGGTGCGGACGGGCGAGTCGCCACCGCACACCCGAATCCACCTGCGTGGAGGGGTCAGGCCAAAGGGGGAGACCGGTCCCCGAACTAGTGGAGGCAGGAAACGACCCTCAGCTAGAAACCGGAGGCTCTGACATTTTATGTGGCGCAGCCCCTTGCTCCACCCGCTAGGAAGGCACCACATAGGGTCAGGGAAACTGGCGCCAAGTTTACCAAGAGGAGGCCCGAGGCAGCCGGACAGAAGTGTTGGTAAGAAAGGCCAGACAAAGGACACACAAAGGGGGTCCTGTGAAGCGCTCCAAAGTTATCTGGGAGTTGTCTGAGCCCCTCACCTGGTGAGCACAGTACGACGTGGGCAGCCGTTACCTGCAGACGTGGTCTGGATAATAAGAACTGTGAGTAAAGGCCCTGAACTGCATCACTGACTCCGTGTCGTTACTGCTGCTGCCCTGCACCATCACCCCCATCCTCCGCATACACTGCCCTGAGGCTATACTCCTCCCGTGGGGAGTTATGCTACGCTCTGCTGCACCCACAACACCAGCCTTAGCGGTCTGCCCTGTAGCGGCGGTTCACTCTGACCGCAATCCACGGGTGGCGTAGTCGGACATTTAAACATCAAAACCACATAAATAGTTCCGCCACTGGTTTGACCGCCCTGAGCCACGGAACCGGATCGCCGCCACGAAGACTACAACCACCAGCATCCACCAAAAAGGGTCCGGCTCCGGGTGTCCCAAGGCCCAGGGGGTGCGTCAGAACATTTTCATCACCTTTCACAATCACCAATGGGACAAGGCAGGGATGTCCTCTGTCCCCTCTCTTATACATCCTAGTGACGGAGCACCTGCTCTCATCAATTCGCCATAACCCCAATATTAGGTGGATTGAGGTGGGAGGCACCGAGTACAAGTGCTCTCTATTTGCTGATGATGTCCTAGTATATATCACTCAATCACATATATCCATCCCTGCTGTTATGGCTGAAATAGATCACTTTGTTACATGGTAAAATTTTAAAATCAATGCAGCGAAGTCTGAGGCCCTCGATGTCTCCCTCCCTAAATCCATATAGGATTCCATCCAGTCCAACTTTCCCTTTGCCTGGCCCTCACAGGGTATCAAATTCTTAGGAATTCCTATTCATAGAGACCTCTCCCATCTATGTTATCTTAATTTTGGGCCCTTTATTGAACAATTCCATACAGACCACGGTTGGCAAGTTAGAACTGTAAGGATCACTACGTGAACCACTGGTGTTTTGTGGAAAAGCACATGTACACCGCGTTCCAAATTATTATGCAAAAAGTGTTTAGGAGTGATAAGGGAAGAATTTGTTTGTTTGTCAGTTAAACTCATTGATGGTGATGTGTGTCAGGGCTCTTTATATCACTGTAAGCAATTGCAGACACCTGTGCTAATTAGTTTGGCAGGTGTGTCCAATGAAAGGCAAGACTACTTAAGAAGGCTCTCTCACATTATTAAGCAGCCTACATTTTTTGCCAAAATGGGAAAGAAAAAGGATGTGTCGGCTGCTGAGAAGCAACAAATTGTGGAGTGTTTAGGTCAAGGCATGACTACAATCAACATTGTGCGATGATCAGGATGAAGTGTCTTGGCAATCAAGAAGTATGTAGCTGATTCACAGTACACACGTGTGCGTGCTGATAAGGGCAAATTGAGGACTCTTTCCTACAGGCAATTACGTCAGGTTGAAAGAGCAGCGGCAAAAAAGCCTTGTCATAGCAGCAGACAAGTTTTTGAAGCTGCTTGTGCCTCCAACGTCCCCCGAACAACAAGATGCAGGGTCCTTCAGAGGTTTGCAGCTGTGCATACGCCATCCTGTCGACCTCCTCTATCCACTTCACACAAGCAGAAACGGCTCCAGTGGGCCAAACATTACATGAAGACTGATTTCAAAACTGTTTTGTTCACGGATGAGTGCCGTGCAGCGCTCGATGGTCCAGATGAATGGAGTGGAGGATGGCTGGTTGATGGACACCCCACGCAAACACGGCTACAGCGCCAACAAGGAGGAGGTGGAGTAATGTTTTGGGCTGGAATCATGGGGAGAGAGATTGTCGGCCCCTTTAGGATCCCTGAAGGCGCTAAAGATGAACTCCATAATGTATGTGGATTTTCTCAAACAGCACTTCCTGCCATGGTTCAAGAAGAAGAACCGTGTATTTCACAGCAAGGTCATTTTTCTGCATGATAATGCACCATCTCATGCTGCACATAAAACATCTGCATCTCTGGCTGATATGGGCATAAAAGGGGACAAACTTATGGTGTGACCCCCATGCTCCCCTGACCTCTACCCCATTCAGAACCTTTGGAGCATCATTAAAAGGAGTGTCTATGATGGCGGGAGGCAGTTCACATCTAAGCAACAGCTCTGGGAGGGTATTCTGTCCTCATGCAAAACAATTGAAGCAGAAACCATCCAAAACCTGACAAATTCAATGGACGAGAGAGTTCAGAAGCTCCTTTCGAACAAGGGGTCCTATGTGAAAATGTAACATCACCTAGAATAAAGTTTTGAGTTGAAAACTGTTTGATTTCAGTTTCTAACAACCTGCTAATGCTTATAATTTCAAAAATGACCATTTTTTTGGTCTTTATTAAAATGAAAAGGTTGATCGAAAAGTTTGGGGGATCTAAGAGTGTGGCAACCCAGTAGTCATGATTACTTCGAATTCTGACAATATGAGGGTTATGCTGCAGGTAGTGCAGCAAGAAGGCACTTATGTGTCCTGCGCATCTCGGAGCCCCAAAATTATTTTCCGGGCTAGATGCAGCTAAAAATTATTTTTAATTTTAAATCTGGTGAAGCTTATTATAGATGGCCTAATAGAATCAGTGCTGCACACTGCTACAAAGCCCAAATTATTTTCCAGTCAAGATACAGATAAACATGATTAGTAATTTGAAAGCTTAAAATGGTTGGTAGGGTGATTTTAACCAATCATCAAGCTTTTACTCTCCCCAGGATGACACAGGGGTAAAAAAGTCGTTTCGGATCCATGATTTGTTCATCTTTATGAACGTGAGTCTGTCTACATTATCAGTGGAGAGCCGCGTGCGCTTATCTGTCAGCACACCACCAGCAGCGCTGAACACACGTTCAGACAGAACGCTGGCTGCGGGGCATGACAAGATCTCCAAGGCGTAAGTGGCTAGCTCCGGCCATTTATCCAGATTGGAAGCCCAAAAAGAGCAAGGGTCCAGTGACACAGTCGTGGCTTCAATGTTTACTTGGAGATACTCCTGTACCATCGTCTCTAGGCGTTGACTATGTGTCAGACTTCTTGTCTCCTGTGGCCTTGCAAAGGATGGGCTAAAAAAGTGGTGAAATGATTCCGCAAAATTGATGTTACCAGCAGATACTGTGGTTCTGTTACGGTTTGAGTGCTGAACACTTGACGGTCCCACGGTTGGCAAGTTGGAACTGTGAGATTCACTACGTGCACCACTGGTATTTTGTGGAAAAGCACATGTAAATGTAGCACCCTGAGGATTCGGCTGCTACAGGGGTATTGCACCTCAACCCAGAGGTGTGATATTCCACTCCCGGGTAAGGTTGGAGTGTGGAACTGAGCTAGTAGGCTGCATGCACTACACACATCCCATTTCCGGGGAACAGACCGATGGTACTCCCACTAGAGAAATGTGCAGGTACGACAGTGTCTGTTCCTGGCTGGAGTGGGAGGGGGGTGGAACATCCCAGTAGTGTAGGGGCAGATAGGGGGAGCAGCCTGGGTAAAGTTAGGAGCTCATTGGGTGCTGGTCACCTGAGCTCACACATAGAGGGAGTATATAAGGTGGGCACCATCTTAGATCAGGGTCAGTCTGTGAGACGTCAGTCAGTCAGACAGTCTGTCTGAGAGCCTGAGAAGCAGAGCAGAGGAGAAGAGAGAGAGACCCAGAGGCGCAGAGGGGACCCCAAGAGCCCATAAGAGAGCTAATAGGGTGAAGGGTCGGCAACAGGGTACCGGATCCCAAGCTGGCAGAGGCTACAGCACACCTTAGCCAGGAACCGGAGGTCGTGGGCAGGATCTGCCACGATCACCCACTAAATCCACCCGGAAGGCAGACCAAGAATAGGGTCAGGGAGCCCAGAGGAGGCTTGACCAACAAGAGGCCCGAGGGAGCCGGACTTAGGTGGATCCCTGGTGGGAACGGCCAGAAGAAGGGAGAGACAGAAAGGAGCTCAGGACCACACTCCGGAGTTGCCTGGGAGTTGACCGAGTCCAGGACCTGGTGGACGCAGCACGGCTTGGGTGGTCACTGCTGTACACAGTGACCCGAGCAACACCAGTAAGTAAAACCCTGGAACTGCATTTTATGCCTCTGAGTCTCCTTGCTGCACCTTCACAACCACCATCCTCCACGGCTGACCCCCTAAGGCTATACCCCTCCCGTTGGGGGTTATACTACCTAAGCTGCACACACATCACCAGCCTCAGTGGACCCTGCTGCAGCGGCGGCCTTTTGACCGCAAATCAACGGGTGGCGTAGTCGACACAAAGAACTCTAATAACATCTGTAGGACTGCCACACACTGAGCTTGACACCCTGGGCACGGACCGGGTCACAGCCACTCGGAGACTACAACCCCCATCTGATCCGGCTCCGGGTATCCCTAACAACACTGGCCCAGGGGGCGCGTCAACTTTGGCGTAGTCGGCAGGATAACGTGCCCGCAACAACCGGGTACTGCGTGCCTGAAGAAAAGTTCACCGTTACCTCAGGAAGAGGTCTCCCGCCGGTTCCGGAGGGTCCCCGCCGGCGGACCCCATCGCGGGTCGTTTCCCGCCGGTTGTCCGCCATTTGCAGCTTTTTCCCGCCATCCATGGAGTTTACCGCCACTGGGAGACGATTCCCGCCATTTCCGAGGATTTCCCGCCTTGGAGGAGCGGACGCCATTGTGGGCGTGCCGGAGGGTGGCAAAAGGCCACCTCCCATCGTGGGCCAGGTCAAAGAATGGCGCCAAAAGCGGAAACCGCGCCCACCAACAGAGACTGTGATGCTGGAAGTGTCCATCAGCGTAAGAGAACTGCCCCTGGAACTGACAATCACAAAGTTGCCCCGGGACCAGGACCACCCTCAATGTGGGCGGAGACAGAACAAGAGAACAAAGATGGGTGTCGCCTTGAGCAGTCTGGAGAGAGCGCACCCGGAGACAAGACGTCTGGAAGAGAGTCCAGAGAGAGCCTACCCGGAGATGGAGGGAGAGTCAGGCAGCACCGACCCAGTGGTCAGGAGCCTGTTGCAGGTCGCCACTCCAGAAGGCCTGCTGGAGATCCTAGCACAGCTCCCCCGAGACCGGGAGTGTGCACAGACCGCGTTGGAGGGCCTCGCACGGAGGATGGCCCGGGTGCAGCGGGAGACGTTGGCGGAGTGGAGCCGAGAGATGGCCCAGAAGACCGAAACCCGTCAGCGGAGCACGCCACCCGAGACGAGGAGACAGACCGCCTCTGAGGATGGCGCAGGAGGAATGAAGGCAGGAGACGGCGCCGAGAAGGGAGCTGAACGGACGGAGGCAGGTAAAGGGGACGTCTCTACCCCGAGCCGGGAAACCGCGTGCCTGCCCCAGCTCCCCGTCGCAGAGCCCGAAATTCCCCCTGCCGTGCCCGTCGCTGCATCGTCACCGCCGCCGACTAGGCCTCAACCGGAAACCGCGGCCGCGACCCCTGTGACGTCACACGCCTCGACCTCGAGCGTGGCCAAGCAGGAAATACCACCGGCCTGGTCGCAAGGCCTAGTACCTCCGGGCGCCGCAATACCAACAGCGCCCCCTACCTCCGCGGAGCCACCGGCCTGGCCGCAGGGCCGAGTAACCACGGGCGCCGCCGTTCTTACGGTGCCCTTTGCCTTTAGGGTGCCCCAAGCCTGGTCGCAAGGCCTGGTCGACCCGGGCGCCACTACCATCAACGCGCCCTCAACATCTAGAGTGCCGCACCTGGGTGAAAATCTGTTTGCCCAGCATACGTGCCCGGATGGGCAGCCCTTCATATGGCCCCAGGAGTACATTCAGCTGGAACTCCAGAGAGCAAGGCCCATGTGCGAGCCCCTGATTCCGGCTCCGAAGCCCGTAAAGAGGACCTCGCCCCCGCTGGAGGAGGCACAGTTCGAGTGGGACCCCACCGGAGAAGACCTCATGGGGTTCACTCAGGAGACTCGGGCGGCCGCAGCAGAGCGTGCAGAGTGCTGCCGGCAGCAGCTCGAGGTCTTCGAGAGGGAGCGGAGAGAGAGGCGGGTCCGGGAACAGCAAGCGCAGATAAGGAGCGCGGAGCAGAAGAGCCGGACCAGGAGGAATCCCCGTGCAGCACATGGTCCCCCTTCCACCGGGACTGTGATAAAATTCAACATGCAGCACGGATGGGGCTTCATTAGAGACCATCAGACCCCCGGCGACGTCTTTGTAACCCGCAGAGACGTAGAAAGCCATCTGCCGGAGGGACACAGAGGTCGTGACCTGTATGTAGGGGACGAGGTCACCTTCACCCGGCACAAGTGTGCCAAAGGACCCTACGCCCTCCATGTGCATCGCCTGACGGAGGAGGAGCTGCGGTGTGAGGAGGAGCAAGAGGACCCGGACGGGTCTGAAGAATCTAAAGAAGGAGCAGGAGGACGCCGTCGTTGAAGTACGGTAGAGAGAGACTGTACATAGTTACCCGTCAGGGTATAAGAACTGTTCTAGTTAAAATATAGTCCCCGTTGGGACCAGCCAATTGAACTGATGTCCGTGTGTCCCTAGATCCTAATACCTGGCCGAGGACTGAGAGCGGCCATATCCCCTTGTATATAGTTGCGCTTCCTAATGCGCCCCCTACCGGTTTTATAGGAAACTGTTTTCTTCAAGAGACTGTCGCACTTTACCCGGTCACAAGTTGCACAGTGACCGGAGGAACCAGAAACAAGAATGTTATTTATATGAAAAGTTTATTGCTGATATATATATATGATGTTTTCTATGTTTATGTTTATGAAAAATTTTGTATGTTTTGGATGTTTATATTTTACAGCCCGAGGACGTGCTGTGATTTACCAGGGGGGAATGTAGCACCCTGAGGATTCGGCTGCTACAGGGGTATTGCACCTCAACCCAGAGGTGTGATATTCCACTCCCGGGTAAGGATGGAGTGTGGAACTGAGCTAGTAGGCTGCATGCACTACACACATCCCATTTCCGGGGAACAGACCGATGGTACTCCCACTAGAGAAATGTGCAGGTACGACAGTGTCTGTTCCTGGCTGGAGTGGGAGGGGGGTGGAACATCCCAGTAGTGTAGGGGCAGATAGGGGGAGCAGCCTGGGTAAAGTTAGGAGCTCATTGGGTGCTGGTCACCTGAGCTCACACATAGAGGGAGTATATAAGGTGGGCACCATCTTAGATCAGGGTCAGTCTGTGAGACGTCAGTCAGTCAGACAGTCTGTCTGAGAGCCTGAGAAGCAGAGCAGAGGAGAAGAGAGAGAGACCCAGAGGCGCAGAGGGGACCCCAAGAGCCCATAAGAGAGCTAATAGGGTGAAGGGTCGGCAACAGGGTACCGGATCCCAAGCTGGCAGAGGCTACAGCACACCTTAGCCAGGAACCGGAGGTCGTGGGCAGGATCTGCCACGATCACCCACTAAATCCACCCGGAAGGCAGACCAAGAATAGGGTCAGGGAGCCCAGAGGAGGCTTGACCAACAAGAGGCCCGAGGGAGCCGGACTTAGGTGGATCCCTGGTGGGAACGGCCAGAAGAAGGGAGAGACAGAAAGGAGCTCAGGACCACACTCCGGAGTTGCCTGGGAGTTGACCGAGTCCAGGACCTGGTGGACGCAGCACGGCTTGGGTGGTCACTGCTGTACACAGTGACCCGAGCAACACCAGTAAGTAAAACCCTGGAACTGCATTTTATGCCTCTGAGTCTCCTTGCTGCACCTTCACAACCACCATCCTCCACGGCTGACCCCCTAAGGCTATACCCCTCCCGTTGGGGGTTATACTACCTAAGCTGCACACACATCACCAGCCTCAGTGGACCCTGCTGCAGCGGCGGCTTTTTGACCGCAAATCAGCGGGTGGCATAGTCGACACAAAGAACTCTAATAACATCTGTAGGACTGCCACACACTGAGCTTGACACCCTGGGCACGGACCGGGTCACAGCCACTCGGAGACTACAACCCCCATCTGATCCGGCTCCGGGTATCCCTAACAACACTGGCCCAGGGGGCGCGTCATAAGATTCTGCAACAGTCTCTGCTGATACTCCTGCATGCGTGCATCCCTTTCTATGGCAGGAATAATTTCTGCAAATTTACTTTTGTACCGGGGATCTAACAGTGTGGCAACCCAGTAGTCAGGATTATTTCTAATTCTCACAATTCGAGGGTTATGTTGCAGGTAGTGCAGCAAGAAGGCACTCATGTGTGTTGCGCATCCAGGAGCACCAAGTCCCTGTTGTGTTGGTGGCGAGGTAACAATCATGCTTCCTTCCTCTGTCCTCTCCCCCCAACCTCGCACAACAGAAATGTGATCAAGGTCTCCCTCATCTGATGAATCTTCCATCAGTTCGTCCTCCACTTCTTCCTGGGCTCCTGCACCTTCCTCACTAGTTTGGCTGCTACCATGCGCCCTGGTAAAATCATCTCCCCCACCCTCACATGCCTGCCGCCTTGGTGCTGCCGACCGTCTGGACCTTGCAGATGTTAGCCCTTCCGCATACAACTCCTCCTCCTCTACTTCCTCCACCTCCTCTTGTGCCACCACCTGACTCCGAATTCTGTTTAACATGTGCTCCAGCATGTAAATCACCGGAATAGTCATGCTGATAATGGCATCGTCAGCACTAAACATCTTCGTCGCCATTTCAAAACTGTGCAGAAGGGTGCATAGGTCCCTGATCTGAGACCACTCCTCCAGCGTGATTTGCCCCACCTCTGAATCTCGTTGGCCCAGGCTATACGTCAGAACGTATTGCACCAGGGCTTGTCGGTGCTGCCACAGTCGCTGCAACATGTGCAGAGTTGAATTCCACCGGGTAGGCACATCGCATTTTAGCTGGTGAAGTGGCAGGCCCAACAACTTCTGTAGAGATGTAAGTCGCTGAGCTGCGGGATGCGAACGGCGGAAGTGAGCACACAGCGACCGTGCCCTCTGCAGAAGGCCATCTAGTCTGGGATAGTGGGCTAAAAATTGCTGGACAACCAGGTTCAACACGTGAGCCATACAAGGCACATGTGTGACATTGCCCCGGCGAAGGGCCGCACCCAGGTTTGCAGCATTGTCGCACACGGCCTTCCCTGGTTTCAGGTCCAGTGGAGACAACCATTCATGAAATTGGTTCTCCAGAGCTGACCACAACTCCTCAGCTGTGTGACTCACATTTCCCAGACATTTCAATGTAAAAACCGCCTGATGACGTTGAGCCCTACTGCCAGCATAGTAAGGAGGTGTGCAGGATCCCTTCTGCGCAGTTAGAAAGCTTGTGGCATGACCAGACAGGCTTTGGGTGCAGGTGGAAGACCGAGAGGAGGTTGAGGAGGCAGAAGCAGTGGAGGAACTTTGACATAAAGAGGATTGACGCACAACTCGTGGGGACGGCAAGACTTGGACAGCAGCCCCTTGTCCTGCTGTCACCATAGTTACCCAGTGCCCAGTCAGCGACATGTAACGCCCCTGTCCATGCCTACTCGTCCAAGTGTCTGTGGTGAAATGCACCCTGTCACACACAGAGTTTCTCAAAGAAGCGGTGATGTTGTGTGCGACATGCTGGTGGAGCGCAGGCACACCTTTCTTTGAGAAGTAGTGCCGACTGGGCATCTGGTACTGGGGCACTGCGACGGACATAAGGTCTCGAAAATCCTCTGTGTCCACCAGGCGGAAAGGCAGCATTTCTGTAGCCAAGAGCTTGCAGATGGTGAAATTCAACCTCTTAGCTTTCTCATGGCTAGGAGGAAATGGTCTTTTACTTGTCCACATCTGAGGGACCGAGGGCTGGCTATTGTGCTTAGACGGGGTTGATAAGGGTGTCCCCGGCAAACTGCCGGTCTGTGAGGAAGATGCAGGCGGACATGTTAGGTTGCCTTGATCCAAAGGTGGTGCTATCGATGTCGGACAGCGCTCAAGACCAGCTGGTGTTACCACCTCCAAAGAAAATGATGACCTGCCAATCACGCTGGCTGTTGCGGGTAAAGAGGTGGCAGGTCTGCGCCCCAAAACAGGTGTGACTGCTGTCCCCCCAGTCACAGAGGATGAAGAGGCCGCGGATGCACAAGATATGGCAGACGGTGGTTGGCCCGGCCGGCTAGGCCGCATTGTAGCACACTGAGCTTCCCACTGCAACTTATGCTTCATGTCCATGTGCCGGTTCATGCATGAAGTACTCAAACTATGTATTTTTTGGCCTCTACTTAGCTTTTGCTGACAAATGTTACAGATAACACGAGTTGGGTCATCTTTATCGATCTGAAAAAATGCCCAGGCTATGCAAGGCTTAGCACCCATGCGACCTGAAGAGCCACCACGACTTGTGGTGAGAGGCAGAGTTGTGTTTGAGGATGCAGTTGTTGACGTGCTTCCAGTACTACGTCTCTGTCCAGGAAGGCGCAACCTGACCTCGACGTCACTAGCATCTTCCTCCACCTCCTCTGCTGACCTCATCTCTTGGCTGACTGTGGGTTGACAGTAAGTGGGATCTCCGACCTCATCATCATCACCTTGTGCGTTATCACACCCGTCATCCTCAGAGCCAACCTGTTCCTGCCCTGACAAAAAACTAAAGTTGTCGCTCCAATCAGGTATTTGAGTCTTATCATCGTCTTCCTCATTGTCTCCACCAACAGGAGTTACAGTTTGGGAATGAGGGTCTACATTATGGTCAGAACCTTCTGCGTCTGGTCCTGGATCCGACTCATAAAGATTCTGGGCATCAGTGCAGATCATTTCCTCGTCTGGATTCACAGAAGCGCTGGAGTCGACCTCTGATTCCCAGGCTATAGTATGAGTAAACAGCTCTGCAGACTCAACCATCTGTTCTACCTCATACTCAGACGGGCAGCTGGAGATTTGGGAGCTGTGAGGAAGCAAGTGCGATTTGGGTGACACCTTTGAGGACTGGAGTATTTGTGATGTTGAAGTTGATGTGGAGGAGAGCCCACTTAAAGGAGCACTTGATATCCGTTGAAGCACCTGCTGTTTTTGTGCCTCATCTGGAATTTGTAGCGATTGGCGTGGCCGTAAGAAAGGGATCTTATCACATTGTCCGCTAAAAGAAGTAGACATTTTAGTTTGGCTGGAAGATGGTCTTTCTTCTGCACCTACCCCACGGACACAACCTTTTTTCCCCTTCCCAACACGCCTATTCCCCTTTCCACCAGCAGCAGGCCTTTTTCCACTCATTTTGGTGGTTAACTAATTCACAACTCTGGAGTTGTTTGCACAAAAAAACAATGGATGGTAACCGAGCAGAGCTGAGTGGCCAAACTGTGGTATTAGGCCAAAACTATTGGCTGGGTTAGATGCAGAAAAAAATTATTTTTAATTTGCAACCTGATGGAGGTCAGTATAGATGGACTAATAGACCAAGTCCCACACACCGCTAGAAGCCCAAATATTTTTTCAGAGCTAGATGCAGAAAATTTTTTTATTCAATTTGCAACCTGATGGAGGTCAGTATAGATGGACTAATAGACCAAGTCCCACACACTGCTAGAAGCCCAAATATTTTTTCAGAGCTAGATGCAGAAAAAAATTATTTTTAATTTGCAACCTGATGGAGGTCAGTATAGATGGACTAATAGACCAAGTCCCACGCACCGCTAGAAGCCCAAATATTTTTTCAGAGCTAGATGCAGAAAAAAATTATATTCAATTTGCAACCTGCTGGAGGTCAGTATAGAAGGACTAATAGAACAAGTCCCACACACTGCTAGAAGCCCAAATATTTTTTCAGAGCTAAATGAAGAAAAAAATTATTTTTAATTTGCAACCTGATGGAGGTCAGTATAGATGGACTAATAGACCAAGTCCCACACACTGCTAGAAGCCCAAATATTTTTTCAGAGCTAGATGCAGAAAAAAAATATTTTTAATTTGCAACCTGATGGAGGTCAGTATAGATGGACTAATAGAACAAGTCCCACACGCTGCTAGAAGCCCAAATATTTTTTCAGAGATAAATGAAGAAAAAAATTATTTTTAATTTGCAACCTGATGGAGGTCAGTATAGATGGACTAATAGACCAAGTCCCACACACTGCTAGAAGCCCAAACATTTTTTCAGAGCTAGATGCAGAAAAAAATTATTTTTAATTTGCAACCTGATGGAGGTCAGTATAGATGGACTAATAGAACAAGTCCCACACGCTGCTAGAAGCCCAAATATTTTTTCAGAGATAAATGAAGAAAAAAATTATTTTTAATTTGCAACCTGATGGAGGTCAGTATAGATGGACTAATAGACCAAGTCCCACACACTGCTAGAAGCCCAAATATTTTTTCAGAGCTAGATGCAGAAAAAAATTATTTTTAATTTGCAACCTGATGGAGGTCAGTATAGATGGACTAATAGACCAAGTCCCACACACCGCTAGAAGCCCAAATATTTTTTCAGAGCTAGATGCAGAAAAAAATTATATTCAATTTGCAACCTGCTGGAGGTCAGTATAGAAGGACTAATAGAACAAGTCCCACACACTGCTAGAAGCCCAAATATTTTTTCAGAGCTAAATGAAGAAAAAAATTATTTTTAATTTGCAACCTGATGGAGGTCAGTATAGATGGACTAATAGACCAAGTCCCACACACTGCTAGAAGCCCAAATATTTTTTCAGAGCTAGATGCAGAAAAAAATTATTTTTAATTTGCAACCTGATGGAGGTCAGTATAGATGGACTAATAGACCAAGTCCCACACACCGCTAGAAGCCCAAATATTTTTTCAGAGCTAGATGCAGAAAATTTTTTATTCAATTTGCAACCTGATGGAGGTCAGTATAGATGGACTAATAGACCAAGTCCCACACACTGCTAGAAGCCCAAATATTTTTTCAGAGCTAGATGCAGAAAAAAAATATTTTTAATTTGCAACCTGATGGAGGTCAGTATAGATGGACTAATAGACCAAGTCCCACACACTGCTAGAAGCCCAAATATTTTTTCAGAGCTAGATGCAGAAAAAAATTATTTTTAATTTGCAACCTGATGGAGGTCAGTATAGATGGACTAATAGAACAAGTCCCACACGCAGCTAGAAGCTCAAATATTTTTTCAGAGATAAATGAAGAAAAAAATTATTTTTAATTTGCAACCTGATGGAGGTCAGTATAGATGGACTAATAGACCAAGTCCCACACCTTCTAGAAGCCCAAATATTTTTTCAGAGCTAGATGCAGAAAAAAATTATTTTTAATTTGCAACCTGATGGAGGTCAGTATAGATGGACTAATAGAATGATGCTATGCCCAAAAGATTTTACTTCACTAGGTGCAGTAAAAAAATTGGTATTCTATACACAGGTGGTATATCTTGCAACACAGATAGGCTACTCCACTGACTAACACACTCTGCAATAGGCCAAAAAGGATTAGCTTTGCTAGATTCAGCCAAATGCTGTGAAAAAAACTTGCACAGCACTGGCACAGACCTGCCTGGCAAAAACTGATAGGAACTGATGTAACCTAGTCCTGAAAAGGAATCCAATTACAATTAGTCTTTACTCCCACAATCTATCTATTTAAGAGCACAGACCTGCTTGATAAAAGTCGTAGGAAATGCTGTAACCTAGTCCTTAAAAGGACTGCAATCACAACTATTCCCTACTCCCAAGCTATCTGTATATTTGTGCGAAAATTGGCTTGAAATTAACAAGGTATAGCGCACACAGCAACAGCGGTGCCGTCTAACACGCAGCTGCAGCAGTGAGAAAATGGTGGCGACGGGGAAAATGGCTTGGTCTTATAGGGCAAGGACATGTGACATACACTGCCAATCACACATGCCCTTGCTTGTGTGAAAAAAAGCACTTCGCTCCGTGTGTGCGCTGCTGATAGGCTGACAGATTGCACCTCCCCACTGCAAATGCGGGAAAGAGAAAAAAAAATGGAGATCTTCATTGTTCCTGCAGAGATCCATCCCCTGCCCCTCCCCCCGCCCCGCTGTACACTCAAACTGCGTATTAACATTAATTTTCATCATTACTGAGAAAAAATCCAGTTATGATTTTGGTGCACGAACAGTTATCGAACATAACCTCGAACAGCCGAATTTTTCTCAAATTGTTCGTGTTCGCCGACCGGCTCGAACACCGCCCAAAACAGCTCGAATTTGAGATTGGCAAACAGTTCGAGTAGAACAACGCTCATCTCTAGTCCTCAGCTAGTCTGAACGAAGACCTATAGATGTGAGGGAGGGATCCCTACAAGAACTAGGGACTGGGAGAAAGATGGACACCTCCTAGCAGAAAATGTAGCAGTAAAAAAACAAACAAACAACATAGAACATAGAGGTCCAAAGACCTAGCTAAACTGACTGAGAAAGGTTACCAAGCACCTGGCTAGCTTAAGAGTAGAAATTACAATGAAGTCCAGCATGGCCAGAAGGGCGGAGCAGGATTAAATAGGCAAAAAAGGACATGTGACCAGCAAGATAGAAAAAACCTAACAGGAGAGTTCTAACAGTACCCCCTCTTCTAAGAGGATCCTCCGGATCCCCTAGGCCCAGGCTTATCAGGAAACCTCTTGTGAAACGCTCTGACAAATCTGGAAGCAGAAACATCATCCGCCCTCACCCATGAGTTATCTTCGGGACCGAAACCCTTCCACGCGACGAGATACTGCAAATTCCCTCTATACCGTCTAGAATTTAGGATGCGGGAAATTTCATATTCCCCGTCCTCCACCACCGGAGGAACAGTGGCAGTGGCGTCTCTATCTGATACATCAGCTTTTTTCAATAGAGAAACATGAAACACCGGATTAATCTTCCAGGAGGTGGGAACCTCCAACCTAACAGCAGATTAATTAACTACCTGAAGCACCATAAAGGGCCCTACAAACTTGGGACCCAATTTTTTAGAAGGAATCCTCAACCGCAGATTCTTAGAGGACAACCAAACCATGTCACCAATAGCAAACAAAACCTCTTGCCGTTTCCTATCAAAGTACCTCTTAGATTTTTTGTTAGTCTCCTGAAGATTACCACGCACATCCGTCCAAACTCTCTCCAATCACCGAAAAAACTCTCCTCCTCAGGCACAGCCGATACCAATTTGGAGAATGACCCAAAAGACGGATGTCTCCCAGAACTAGTGTTGAGCCACCCCCGTAGTGTTCGAGTTCGGTTCGGTTCGTCGAACACCCGTGTGTTCGCCGAACTGTTCGTCGAACTGTTCGTCGAACACCTTCGAACACCGTTAAAACCAATGGCAGGCAAACAAAAACACATAGAAACACATAGAAAACACCTTCAAAGGTGTCCAAAAGCTGACAAACTGCTCAGAAGACACAACTAACACATGGAAAAGTGACAAGTACATATAGTCATGCGAAAAGAAAAGAGGTGGAGGAGTAAAAGGAGGGGGAGACACAGATATAGGCATGTCATGCCCTTCTAAAATCCAAAAAGTGAGAAGCCGAGACGGCCAGTCTGCTCCTGCCCGTGCCACCTCCGTGTCGCCGGGTTTGTGCCAGAGCCGCGGTGAACCCTGACGGCCCGCCCCCCTCTCCCAATACTGGTGCCTGTCCGCTGGTGGGTCGAGAGAGCCCCCCTGTGGTGGAGGCAGCTCTAAGCTTTTTAATTTAAATTGTCCCTCTAATTTGAATGAATACACTTTAAATCCATTTACAAGGATCTATTGGAGGGCAAGTCTCATGCCAGCAGCCGCGTAATTCCAGCTCCAGTAGCGTCCACTAAAGCTGCTGCAGTTAAAAAGCTTTTATAAGGATCGAGCTCGGCTGTCCACCGCAAGGCATCCTAGTGCCAGTCCCAGCCCCTATGCCTTGGGGTGCCTCCTGATGCTCTTCACTAAGTATCCCGTGGTCCCGAAGCATTTCCTTTGAAAAAATTAAGTGTCCAAACTACAGGTGGTGTAGCTTGCTTAACAGCCGGGATAATCCGCTGACTAGCAGACACTGCTACTAGGCACAAAGTATTTCCTGGGCTAGATGCAGTTAAAAATTTGTAAGTAGATACTCTCGTTGGATGCTGAGAAAGCATTCCATAGAGTCTCCTGGCACGCCATATATGATTCTCTTAAAAAGCTTGGGGTAGGGGTCTAGGGGACCCTTTTATAGCCAAAATCACGGCCCTGTATCACAATACGTCACCTAGGCTGAAGATAAATGGAACTGTAGCACCGAGGGCTCGGTTGCTACAGACGTATTGCACCTCACCCAGAGGTGTGATATCTCACTCTCAGATAAGGATGGAGTGTGGATCAGGACCCGACACCTGCATGCATTACACCACATTGCCGTGGGGCAGGGCGACCAATATGCCCCTGAGATGGGCACGACAGTCCCTGTCCCTGGCTGGAGTGGGGGGAGGGAACACTGAGGAAGGGGAACCCTGCAGTGCAGGAGCAGGGAGGAAGCAGTTCCTGGGTGCATTGAGAAGGGAGTATAAAAGGTGGGCACCATCTTAGTTCAGTGCAGAGAAGTCTGAGCAGAAGTGGCAGGGAGCAGGGGCTCTGCATGAGCTCTGCTCCGGAGGCGGGCCTAGTAACAGAGGCCCAGGCCTGCAAGAGGGAGAAGGAAGGAAGAGGAGCGGAGAAGGCTCCAGGAACGAGGAATGAAGGGATCCCAGGGGTGCGGACAGGCGAGTCGCCACCGCACGCCCGAATCCACCTGCGTGGAGGGGTCAGGCCAAAGGGGGAGACCGGTCCCCGAACTAGTGGAGGCAGGAAACGACCCTCAGCTAGAAACCGGAGGCTCTGACATTTTATGTGGCGCAGCCCCTTGCTCCACCCGCTAGGAAGAAACCACATAGGGTCAGGGAAACTGGCGCCAAGTTTACCAAGAGGAGGCCCGAGGCAGCCGGACAGAAGTGTTGGTAAGAAAGGCCAGACAAAGGACACACAAAGGGGGTCCTGTGAAGCGCTCCAAAGTTATCTGGGAGTTGTCTGAGCCCCTCACCTGGTGAGCACAGTACGACGTGGGCAGCCGTTACCTGCAGACGTGGTCTGGATAATAAGAACTGTGAGTAAAGGCCCTGAACTGCATCACTGACTCCGTTACTGCTGCTGCCCTGCACCATCACCCCCATCCTCCGCATACACTGCCCTGAGGCTATACTCCTCCCGTGGGGAGTTATGCTACGCTCTGCTGCACCCACAACACCAGCCTTAGCGGTCTGCCCTGTAGCGGCGGTTCACTCTGACCGCAATCCACGGGTGGCGTAGTCGGACATTTAAACATCAAAACCACATAAATAGTTCCGCCACTGGTTTGACCGCCCTGAGCCACGGAACCGGATCGCCGCCACGAAGACTACAACCACCAGCATCCACCAAAAAGGGTCCGGCTCCGGGTGTCCCAAGGCCCAGGGGGTGCGTCAGAACATTTTCATCACCTTTCACAATCACCAATGGGACAAGGCAGGGATGTCCTCTGTCCCCTCTCTTATACATCCTAGTGACGGAGCACCTGCTCTCATCAATTCGCCATAACCCCAATATTAGGTGGATTGAGGTGGGAGGCACCGAGTACAAGTGCTCTCTATTTGCTGATGATGTCCTAGTATATATCACTCAATCACATATATCCATCCCTGCTGTTATGGCTGAAATAGATCACTTTGTTACATGGTAAAATTTTAAAATCAATGCAGCGAAGTCTGAGGCCCTCGATGTCTCCCTCCCTAAATCCATATAGGGTTCCATCCAGTCCAACTTTCCCTTTGCCTGGCCCTCACAGGGTATCAAATACTTAGGAATTCCTATTCATAGAGACCTCTCCCATCTATGTTATCTTAATTTTGGGCCCTTTATTGAACAATTCCATACAGACCACGGTTGGCAAGTTGGAACTGTGAGATTCACTACGTGCACCACTGGTATTTTGTGGAAAAGCACATGTAAGATTCTGCAACAGTCTCTGCTGATACTCCTGCATGCGTGCATCCCTTTCTATGGCAGGAATAATTTCTGCAAATTTACTTTTGTACCGGGGATCTAACAGTGTGGCAACCCAGTAGTCAGGATTATTTCTAATTCTCACAATTCGAGGGTTATGTTGCAGGTAGTGCAGCAAGAAGGCACTCATGTGTGTTGCGCATCCAGGAGCACCAAGTCCCTGTTGTGTTGGTGGCGAGGTAACAATCATGCTTCCTTCCTCTGTCCTCTCCCCCCAACCTCGCACAACAGAAATGTGATCAAGGTCTCCCTCATCTGATGAGTCTTCCATCAGTTCGTCCTCCACTTCTTCCTGGGCTCCTGCACCTTCCTCACTAGTTTGGCTGCTACCATGCGCCCTGGTAAAATCATCTCCCCCACCCTCACATGCCTGCCGCCCTGGTGCTGCCGACCGTCTGGACCTTGCAGATGTTAGCCCTTCCGCATACAACTCCTCCTCCTCTACTTCCTCCACCTCCTCTTGTGCCACCACCTGACTCCGAATTCTGTTTAACATGTGCTCCAGCATGTAAATCACCGGAATAGTCATGCTGATAATGGCATCGTCAGCACTAAACATCTTCGTCGCCATTTCAAAACTGTGCAGAAGGGTGCATAGGTCCCTGATCTGAGACCACTCCTCCAGCGTGATTTGCCCCACCTCTGAATCTCGTTGGCCCAGGCTATACGTCAGAACGTATTGCACCAGGGCTTGTCGGTGCTGCCACAGTCGCTGCAACATGTGCAGAGTTGAATTCCACCGGGTAGGCACATCGCATTTTAGCCGGTGAAGTGGCAGGCCCAACGACTTCTGTAGAGATGTAAGTCGCTGAGCTGCGGGATGCGAACGGCGGAAGTGAGCACACAGCGACCGTGCCCTCTGCAGAAGGCCATCTAGTCTGGGATAGTGGGCTAAAAATTGCTGGACAACCAGGTTCAACACGTGAGCCATACAAGGCACGTGTGTGACATTGCCCCGGCGAAGGGCCGCACCCAGGTTTGCAGCATTGTCGCACACGGCCTTCCCTGGTTTCAGGTCCAGTGGAGACAACCATTCATGAAATTGGTTCTCCAGAGCTGACCACAACTCCTCAGCTGTGTGACTCACATTTCCCAGACATTTCAATGTAAAAACCGCCTGATGACGTTGAGCCCTACTGCCAGCATAGTAAGGAGGTGTGCAGGATCCCTTCTGCGCAGTTAGAAAGCTTGTGGCATGACCAGACAGGCTTTGGGTGCAGGTGGAAGACCGAGAGGAGGTTGAGGAGGCAGAAGCAGTGGAGGAAAAATGACATAAAGAGGATTGACGCACAACTCGTGGGGACGGCAAGACTTGGACAGCAGCCCCTTGTCCTGCTGTCACCATAGTTACCCAGTGCCCAGTCAGCGACATGTAACGCCCCTGTCCATGCCTACTCGTCCAAGTGTCTGTGGTGAAATGCACCCTGTCACACACAGAGTTTCTCAAAGAAGCGGTGATGTTGTGTGCGACATGCTGGTGGAGCGCAGGCACACCTTTCTTTGAGAAGTAGTGCCGACTGGGCATCTGGTACTGGGGCACTGCGACGGACATAAGGTCTCGAAAATCCTCTGTGTCCACCAGGCGGAAAGGCAGCATTTCTGTAGCCAAGAGCTTGCAGATGGTGAAATTCAACCTCTTAGCTTTCTCATGGCTAGGAGGAAATGGTCTTTTACTTGTCCACATCTGAGGGACCGAGGGCTGGCTATTGTGCTTAGACGGGGTTGATAAGGGTGTCCCCGGCAAACTGCCGGTCTGTGAGGAAGATGCAGGCGGACATGTTAGGTTGCCTTGATCCAAAGGTGGTGCTATCGATGTCGGACAGCGCTCAAGACCAGCTGGTGTTACCACCTCCAAAGAAAATGATGACCTGCCAATCACGCTGGCTGTTGCGGGTAAAGAGGTGGCAGGTCTGCGCCCCAAAACAGGTGTGACTGCTGTCCCCCCAGTCACAGAGGATGAAGAGGCCGCGGATGCACAAGATATGGCAGACGGTGGTTGGCCCGGCCGGCTAGACCGCATTGTAGCACACTGAGCTTCCCACTGCAACTTATGCTTCATGTCCATGTGCCGGTTCATGCATGAAGTACTCAAACTATGTATTTTTTGGCCTCTACTTAGCTTTTGCTGACAAATGTTACAGATAACACGAGTTGGGTCATCTTTATCGATCTGAAAAAATGCCCAGGCTATGCAAGGCTTAGCACCCATGCGACCTGAAGAGCCACCACGACTTGTGGTGAGAGGCAGAGTTGTGTTTGAGGATGCAGTTGTTGACGTGCTTCCAGTACTACGTCTCTGTCCAGGAAGGCGCAACCTGACCTCGTCGTCACTAGCATCTTCCTCCACCTCCTCTGCTGACCTCATCTCTTGGCTGACTGTGGGTTGACAGTAAGTGGGATCTCCGACCTCATCATCATCACCCTGTGCGTTATCACACCCGTCGTCTTCAGAGCCAACCTGTTCCTGCCCTGACAAAAAACTAAAGTTGTCGCTCCAATCAGGTATTTGAGTCTTATCATCGTCTTCCTCATTGTCTCCACCAACAGGAGTTACAGTTTGGGAATGAGGGTCTACATTATGGTCAGAACCTTCTGCGTCTGGTCCTGGATCCGACTCATAAAGATTCTGGGCATCAGTGCAGATCATTTCCTCGTCTGGATTCACAGAAGCGCTGGAGTCGACCTCTGATTCCCAGGCTATAGTATGAGTAAACAGCTCTGCAGACTCAACCATCTGTTCTACCTCATACTCAGACGGGCAGCTGGAGATTTGGGAGCTGTGAGGAAGCAAGTGCGATTTGGGTGACACCTTTGAGGACTGGAGTATTTGTGATGTTGAAGTTGATGTGGAGGAGAGCCCACTTAAAGGAGCACTTGATATCCGTTGAAGCACCTGCTGTTTTTGTGCCTCATCTGGAATTTGTAGCGATTGGCGTGGCCGTAAGAAAGGGATCTTATCACATTGTCCGCTAAAAGAAGTAGACATTTTAGTTTGGCTGGAAGATGGTCTTTCTTCTGCACCTACCCCACAGACACAACCTTTTTTCCCCTTCCCAACACGCCTATTCCCCTTTCCACCAGCAGCAGGCCTTTTTCCACTCATTTTGGTGGTTAACTAATTCACAACTCTGGAGTTGTTTGCACAAAAAAACAATGGATGGTAACCGAGCAGAGCTGAGTGGCCAAACTGTGGTATTAGGCCAAAACTATTGGCTGGGTTAGATGCAGAAAAAAATTATTTTTAATTTGCAACCTGATGGAGGTCAGTATAGATGGACTAATAGACCAAGTCCCACACACCGCTAGAAGCCCAAATATTTTTTCAGAGCTAGATGCAGAAAATTTTTTTATTCAATTTGCAACCTGATGGAGGTCAGTATAGATGGACTAATAGACCAAGTCCCACACACTGCTAGAAGCCCAAATATTTTTTCAGAGCTAGATGCAGAAAAAAATTATTTTTAATTTGCAACCTGATGGAGGTCAGTATAGATGGACTAATAGACCAAGTCCCACGCACCGCTAGAAGCCCAAATATTTTTTCAGAGCTAGATGCAGAAAAAAATTATATTCAATTTGCAACCTGCTGGAGGTCAGTATAGAAGGACTAATAGAACAAGTTCCACACACTGCTAGAAGCCCAAATATTTTTTCAGAGCTAAATGAAGAAAAAAATTATTTTTAATTTGCAACCTGATGGAGGTCAGTATAGATGGACTAATAGACCAATTCCCACACACTGCTAGAAGCCCAAATATTTTTTCAGAGCTAGATGCAGAAAAAAAATATTTTTAATTTGCAACCTGATGGAGGTCAGTATAGATGGACTAATAGAACAAGTCCCACACGCTGCTAGAAGCCCAAATATTTTTTCAGAGATAAATGAAGAAAAAAATTATTTTTAATTTGCATCCTGATGGAGGTCAGTATAGATGGACTAATAGACCAAGTCCCACACACTGCTAGAAGCCCAAACATTTTTTCAGAGCTAGATGCAGAAAAAAATTATTTTTAATTTGCAACCTGATGGAGGTCAGTATAGATGGACTAATAGAACAAGTCCCACATGCTGCTAGAAGCCCAAATATTTTTTCAGAGATAAATGAAGAAAAAAATTATTTTTAATTTGCAACCTGATGGAGGTCAGTATAGAAGGACTAATAGAACAAGTCCCACACACTGCTAGAAGCCCAAATATTTTTTCAGAGCTAAATGAAGAAAAAAATTATTTTTAATTTGCAACCTGATGGAGGTCGGTATAGATGGACTAATAGACCAAGTCCCACACACTGCTAGAAGCCCAAATATTTTTTCAGAGCTAGATGCAGAAAAAAATTATTTTTAATTTGCAACCTGATGGAGGTCAGTATAGATGGACTAATAGACCAAGTCCCACACACCGCTAGAAGCCCAAATATTTTTTCAGAGCTAGATGCAGAAAATTTTTTTATTCAATTTGCAACCTGATGGAGGTCAGTATAGATGGACTAATAGACCAAGTCCCACACACTGCTAGAAGCCCAAATATTTTTTCAGAGCTAGATGCAGAAAAAAATTATTTTTAATTTGCAACCTGATGGAGGTCAGTATAGATGGACTAATAGACCAAGTCCCACACACTGCTAGAAGCCCAAATATTTTTTCAGAGCTAGATGCAGAAAAAAATTATTTTTAATTTGCATCCTGATGGAGGTCAGTATAGATGGACTAATAGAACAAGTCCCACACGCTGCTAGAAGCCCAAATATTTTTTCAGAGATAAATGAAGAAAAAAATTATTTTTAATTTGCAACCTGATGGAGGTCAGTATAGATGGACTAATAGACCAAGTCCCACACACTGCTAGAAGCCCAAATATTTTTTCAGAGCTAGATGCAGAAAAAAATTATTTTTAATTTGCAACCTGATGGAGGTCAGTATAGATGGACTAATAGACCAAGTCCCACACACCGCTAGAAGCCCAAATATTTTTTCAGAGCTAGATGCAGAAAAAAATTATATTCAATTTGCAACCTGCTGGAGGTCAGTATAGAAGGACTAATAGAACAAGTCCCACACACTGCTAGAAGCCCAAATATTTTTTCAGAGCTAAATGAAGAAAAAAATTATTTTTAATTTGCAACCTGATGGAGGTCAGTATAGATGGACTAATAGACCAAGTCCCACACACTGCTAGAAGCCCAAATATTTTTTCAGAGCTAGATGCAGAAAAAAATTATATTCAGTTTGCAACCTGATGGAGGTCAGTATAGATGGACTAATAGAATGATGCTATGCCCAAAAGATTTTACTTCACTAGGTGCAGTAAAAAAATTGGTATTCTACACACAGGTGGTATATCTTGCAACACAGATAGGCTACTCCACTGACTAACACACTCTGCAATAGGCCAAAAAGGATTAGCTTTGCTAGATTCAGCCAAATGCTGTGAAAAAAACTTGCACAGCACTGGCACAGACCTGCCTGGCAAAAACTGATAGGAACTGATGTAACCTAGTCCTGAAAAGGACTCCAATTACAATTAGTCTTTACTCCCACAATCTATCTATTTAAGAGCACAGACCTGCCTGATAAAAGTCGTAGGAAATGCTGTAACCTAGTCCTTAAAAGGACTGCAATCACAACTATTCCCTACTCCCAAGCTATCTCTATATTTGTGCGAAAATTGGCTTGAAATTAACAAGGTATAGCGCACACAGCAACAGCGGTGCCGTCTAACACGCAGCTGCAGCAGTGAGAAAATGGTGGCGACGGGGAAAATGGCTTGGTCTTATAGGGCAAGGACATGTGACATACACTGCCAATCACACATGCCCTTGCTTGTGTGAAAAAAAGCACTTCGCTCCGTGTGTGCGCTGCTGATAGGCTGACAGATTGCACCTCCCCACTGCAAATGCGGGAAAGAGAAAAAAAAATGGAGATCTTCATTGTTCCTGCAGAGATCCATCCCCTGCCCCTCCCCCCGCCCCGCTGTACACTCAAACTGCGTATTAACATTAATTTTCATCATTACTGAGAAAAAATCCAGTTATGATTTTGGTGCACGAACAGTTATCGAACATAACCTCGAACAGCCGAATTTTTCTCAAATAGTTCGTGTTCGCCGACCGGCTCGAACACCGCCCAAAACAGCTCGAATTTGAGATTGGCGAACAGTTCGAGTAGAACAACGCTCATCTCTACCCAGAACAACAAAAAAAAGGCGAACACCCAGCAGAAGAGGATGTATGGTTGTTAAGAGCAAATTCAGCAAGTGGCAGAAACTCAGACCACCCCTCTTGATTGTCTGCCACAAAACAATGCAAGAACAGCTCAACATCCTGGTTCTTCCTTTCTGTCTGGCCATTAGACTCAGGATGATATCCAGATGAAAATGACAAATGAAATCCCAACCTGTCACAAAAGGCACACCAAAAAGGAGCCACGAACTGAGGTCCCCTATCAGAAACAATGTCAGTAGGAACACCATGGAGTCTGACAATATCCTTGACAAAGGCCTTAGTGAGTGTCTTAGCGCAGGACAGTTTGATGAAGGGAACCAAGTGACACATCTTGCTAAAACGGTCCACGACCACCCAGATGACCGTGAAACCCTCAGAGGGGGGAAGGTCAGTAATAAAGTCCATAGCCAGATGTGTCCAAGGGGCACTAGGAACCTCCAGAGGGTAAAGCAACCCCGCAGCAGGAGCATGAGAAGACTTAGATCTAGCACACACAGTACATTGACGCACCCACTTAATGACTTCCTTCTGCCATCCAGGCCACCAAAAACTGCGACCCACAAGTCTCTTGGTCTCAGAAATTCCAGGATGACCTGCCAACCGAGACTCATGACACTCAACAAACAAATCTCTCCTAAAGGTCCTAGGCACAAACAACCTCCCATGAGGAGTGTTAGATGGGGCATTCTCCTGTGCTTTAAGAATCTCATCTTCCAAAACGGAGTCCAATGCAGCAATCACAACACCCTCCTGTAAAATGCTCTCCTCCTCCTCAGCACCGACCATGGGAGAAAAGCTGCGAGACGAAGCATCAGCTTTAACATTCTTGGTACCCGGGATGTAAGTAACGGAAAAATTAAACCGCGAGAAAAAAAGTGCCCACCTAGCCTGACCGGCATTCAAGCGCTTGGCAGCATCAAGATAGATCAGATTTTTATGATCAGTGAAAACCTGAATGGGAAATTCAGCACCTTCCAAGAGATGACGCCAGTGTTCAAATGTGAGTTTAATAGCCAGCAATTCCCGATTACCAATATCGTAATTAAGTTCAGTCTCAGAAAATTTTTTTGAAAAAAAGGCGCAGGGATATACTCCATCCTTGTTTTCCTGAGACAACACCGCACCGACCCCCACAGAAGAAGCATCAACCTCAACCAAAAACGGCTTAGTCACATCAGGCTGAATAAGGATGGGAGTAGAGCTGAACCTCTCCTTTAGAAACACAAAAGCTTCAATGGCCTCAGTAGTCCACTGAACCGCATTAGCACCTTTCCTGGTGAGATCGGTCAGTGGTTTAACAATAACAGAAAAATTTTTAATGAATTTTCTGTAATAATTAGCGAAACCCAAAAACCTCTGTATCGATTTCAAACCAATAGGCCTAGGCCATTCCTGCACAGCTTGAACTTTCACCGGGTCCATCTCAAAGCCCTCGCTGGAGATAATGTAGCCCAAAAAACTAATTCTCTGTACAGCGAACTCACATTTCTCTAGCTTAGCAAAAAGCGAATTGTCAATTAATAACTGTAATACCTCAGGTACGCTCCGCCAATGAGACTCCAGATCAGGCGAATAAATCAAAATCTCATCCAAATACACAACCACATTTATGCCGATCAAAGGTCTAAGGATGTCATTAATAAGATTCTGAAAAAATGGTGGTGCATTGGTAAGACCAAAGGACATAACCAGATTCTCAAAATGACCCACAGGAGTGTTAAAAGCAGTCTTCCATTCATCACCCTCCTTCATGCGCAACAAATTGTATGCCCCCTGGAGATCAATTTTAGAGAACCACTTGGCCCCCACTAACTGGCTAAACAAATCAGGAATCAATGGCAGTGGGTAGGGATTGCGTACAGTAATTTTATTAATCTCGCGAAAGTCCAGACAGGGACGTAAACCGCCGTCCTTTTTTTTAACAAAAAAAAATCCAACAGCCACAGGTGACTTAGAAGGTCTGATATGACCGGCGGCCAAGCTCGTCTGTATGTATTCCTCCAAAGCCTTTCTCTCAGGAATAGTAAGATTAAATAAACGACTTTTAGGAAGAGTCGCTCCAGGGACAAATTCAATGGTAAAATCATAGTCTCTATGGGGAGGCAAAATTTGCGACTCCTCCTCAGAAAAAACTTTCCAAAAATCCTGAATAGGTACAGGTAATTCCCCTTTATCCACAGCAGCAATGCGCCCTTTACAACACTTGTCATAACACTTAGGGCTCCAGGACTTAATTTCATTGGTAGACCAATCCAGTACAGGATTGTGCAATTTTAACCAGGGTAACCCCAAAACTACTGGAGAAGGCAAATTATTTAATACCACTAAATCCAAATTCTCTTGGTGAATGCCATTAATAGTGAGGGGAAATTCATAAACCTTGTGAGTAACACATTTCAAGGGAGAGCCATCGACAGAAACCACGGCAATAGGGGATGACAAAGGTTTGGGTATTAATTTAAGTTTTTCCAAGAATCCCCCATCAATCACATTCAGGGTAGAACCACAATTCACAAATACCCAAAATTCAATTAATTCTTCCTGAGCTGCAGTAGTAGCAGAAAGAAATACACCCTTAGTGTTTAAACAGGCTATACGGGCGTAACTGACCTTTTTTTTTTCTTTGTTCATACGAAGCACACAGTTCTTAATGAAATGGTCAGATTTCCCGCAATAAAAGCACAAACCTTCAGAAAACCTGCGGTCTTTTTCCTGAGAGCGGGGTGACATCGCCCCAATCTCCATCGGCTCTCCAATGTCAGTACAGACCCTCTCACGACTCGGAGCTGACATTGCAGAGGATTTACTCTCATTAACCCTTGCACGCAGTCTCCTGTCCACCCGTATAGCTAATTGCATTGCCTCCTGCAAGTTTCCAGGCGTAGGATAAGCAATCTGCAGATCCTTAACCCTTTCACCTAGCCCAGCAAGAAACAAACTTTTCAAAGCTGAATCATTCCACCCCACCTGAGCAGACCACCGACGGAAGTGAGTACAATAATTTTCCACATTACCTGATCCCTGCCTCAAATGTCTCAATTCAGTCTCAGCTGATGAGACACGATCAGGATCATCATACAACAACCCCAAAGCAGATAAAAAACTATCCACTGATCTAAAGCACGGATCGCTAGGTGGGAGAGAAAAGGCCCATCCATGAGGTTCTTTGTGCAAAAGTGACATTATGAACCCTATGCGCTGTGATTCATCACCAGAGGATCTGGGTCTCAAATGAAAATACAACAAAAAAGCATTTTTAAAGGAAAAAATATCTTGTTGTTCACCTAAAAATAAATCAGGCAAACGTACCTTTGGCTCCACAAAATGCGCTCCAGAACAGCTACTCACGTGTTGCTGGAGCTCGGCCACCTCCAGAGAGAGTCCCTGTAGGCGTTGAGCCAAATCCTGAACCGACACCATGATGGAAACTGGAGATCTTTCCTTAGAGATATTTTTGGGCTGGACTTACTGTTATGATCTGCTACAAGCACCAAGGAAAGACAGGAGATCTGTTCCTACAATAGAACTAAGCTAGATCCCTACGATGTAACGGGGAACCTGATCCTGCGATCAGACCCGCTAAAGTCCTCAGCTAGTCTGAACGAAGACCTATAGATGTGAGGGAGGGATCCCTACAAGAACTAGGGACTGGGAGAAAGATGGACACCTCCTAGCAGAAATTGTAGCAGTAAAAAGACAAACAAGACAAACAAACAACATAGAACATAGAGGTCCAAAGACCTAGCTAAACTGACTGAGAAAGGTTACAAAGCACCTGGCTAGCTTAAGAGTAGAAATTACAATGAAGTCCAGCATGGTCAGAAGGGCGGAGCAGGATTAAATAGGCAAAAAAGGTCATGTGACCAGCAAGATAGAAAAAACAGAAGAGTTCTAACAGCTACACAGTGGCAGACTCTTCATTTACAATCGGTGTTTGTTCTTCAAAAATCACTGAGACAATATAATATTTAATCAATAAAGATATCAAACTTGATGGCCATTTAACGATAATCATTTTCGGCTATGATATATACATTGGGGAAAATAAGTATTTGATACACTGCCAATTTTGCAAGTTTTCCCACCTACAAAAAAATGGAGAGGTCTTTAATTTTTATTGCAGGTACATTTCAACTGTGATAGACAGAATCTAAAAGAAAATCCAGATGTTTCCTGTAGTCCTTGACCAAGTTTGCACGCACTGCAGCAAGGATTTTGGCCCACTCCTCCATATAGATATTCTCCAGATCTTTCAGGTTTTTGGGCTGGACAACATTCAGTTTCAGCTCCCTCCAAAGATTTTATATTGGGTTCTGATCTGAAAACTGGCTAGGCCACTCCAGGACCTTAAAATGCTTGTTATGGAGCCACTCCTTAGTTGCTCTGGCTGTGTGTTTCGGGTCATTGTCATGCTGGAAGACCCAGCCGCGAATCATGTTCAATGCTCTTACTGAGGGAAGGAGGTTGTTGCCAAAATCTTGCGATACATGACCCCATCCATCCTCCCTTCAATACGGTGCTGTCATCCTGTTCCCTTTGCATAAAAGCACCCCCAATGTATGATGTTTCCCCCACCATGCTTCATAATTGGGACAATGGGGTTGTACTCATCCTTCTTCCTCCAAAGAGGGCGAGTGCAGTTGATACCAAAAAGTTCTATTTTGGTCTCATCTAACCACATGACCTTCTCCCATGCCTCCTCTGGATCATCCAGATGGTCATTGGCAAACTTTAAATAGGCCTGGACATGTCCTGGCATGAGCAAGGGTACCCTGCATATCCTGCAGGATTTTAATCCATGACACCGTAGCGTGTTACTAATGGTAATGTTTGAGACTGTGGTCCCAACTCTCTTCAGGTTATTGACCAGGTCCTCCAATGTAGTTCTGGGCTGATTTCTGTCCTTTCAAAGAATCATCCTTACCCCACGAGGCGAGATGTTGCATGGAGCCCCAGACCGAGGAAGATTGACAGTCACCTTGTGTTTTTTTCATTTTCTAATAATTGCACCAACAGTTTTTGCCTTCTCAGCAAGCTGTTTGCCCATTGTCCTGTAGCACATCCCAGCTGTGTGCAGGTCTACTATTTTGTCTCTGGTGTCCTTAGACAGGTCTTTGGTCTTGGCCATGGTGGAGAGGTTGGAGTGTGATTGATTGAGTGTGTGGACAGGTGTCTATTATACAGGTAATGTGTTCAAATAGGTGCAATTAATACAGGTAATGAGATAGAGGGCTTCTTAAATAAAAACTAACAGGTCTGTGAGAGACAGAATTTTTGCTGGTTGGTAGGTGATCAAATACTTATTTCATGCAATAAAATGCTATTTAATTATTTTCAAATCATACAATGTGATTTTCTGGATTTTTTTTTACATTCTCACAGTCTCACAGTCTCTCACAGCTGAAGTGTACGTATGATAAAAATTACAGACCTCTACATTCTTTGTAGGTGGGAAAACTTGCAAAATTGACAGTGTATCAAATACTTATTTTCCCCAAGTTATATTAACACAACTATCTACAACTCCATCCTTTGTTTAGACCTCACGAGTCAAACTCTGGCCGGCAGGGTGAGTATATTTTGCCTGCGACGCAAGGCGGGTTCATTATACTGTATGGAGGATTATGTGGGGCCATTATACTGTATGGAAGACTATGTGGGGCCAATCAGTAGGGTCATCATACTGCGCGTGTGGATGAACTCACTGTGAGGGTGTCTAACTGTGTTAGGGGGGCACTTTTGTTGGATCCTACTTTATTATCTGCATTATTCAAGGTTTTTTTATTCTATGTTATTACTTCTTTAAATTAGGCCATTGGGTCATATGCTTTTTACTGCTCTTAGATAACTTAATATATTTTTCCAAAATGCTAACATATATTAATAAAAATGTACTTTGTTCAAGGAACAACCCCTTTAATTAACCTTTTCCATGTGAAAAGGTTAATCTTTATATTTGATAATGAGGAAAAACTTCATCAATTGTAGGCATTTTTTCATTAATATCTCGGTTGGCCCTCGACTTTGTCCAAGCTTTTCATTTCAGCCCTCTGTGTATTTCAGTTGGACATTCCTGATTTAGACTCTCTTCTATTCTAATCTCATGTTCATTTTCTTTCTACACACATCCTTTTTTGTTCTCATCTTGTCGCCTACTCACACAACATTTCAAGGACTTTTCCTTCTGAACCTCACCAAAAGTTTATGTCACACATTATAACACCATTTAATGTTTGAAATGCAACATGAAAATAGTAGAGATGAGCAAATAAATTTGAGCAAAATTGAATTCTACTAAAATTTCATAAAAATCCACATGCGCCAAAATGCTGAATTTTGTAATGCGCTGCAGCTTGTATTCAGCATAGTGGTAGCCACTGGCTACCATTTTTCTGAACCGCATTTTCTGATCCCCAGCGTGAGTACTGAAATCCCTGGGCCTCTCACACTGAGCAAGGACTCCTGAATGCATGTCCTAACATCATGATGTCATGACCTTTCGTGACTTAAACCAGGGGAGGAGTCCTGAGGAGATAATTTGCATATTCCCACTGCATTTTGGGGTAAGTGAAGAGTCTCCGCGAGCTCAAAGAACACTGGATTTTGGCTGTTGGAGCTGAAAAGAGGACATCGGTAAACCAGGGGAGGAGTCCTGAGGAGATAATTTGCATATTCCCACTGCATTTTGGGGTAAGTGAAGAGTCTCCGCGAGCTCAAAGAACACTGGATTTTGGCTGTTGGAGCTGAAAAGAGGACATCGGTAAACCAGGGGAGGAGTCCTGAGGAGATAATTTGCATATTCCCACTGCATTTTGGGGTAAGTGAAGAGTCTCCGCGAGCTCAAAGAACACTGGATTTTGGCTGTTGGAGCTGAAAAGAGGACATCGGTAAACCAGGGGAGGAGTCCTGAGGAGATAATTTGCATATTCCCACTGCATTTTGGGGTAAGTGAAGAGTCTCCGTGAGCTCAAAGAACACTGGATTTTGGCTGTTGGAGCTGAAAAGAGGACATCGGTAAACCAGGGGAGGAGTCCTGAGGAGATAATTTGCATATTCCCACTGCATTTTGGGGTAAGTGAAGAGTCCCCGCGAGCTCAAAGAACACTGGATTTTGGCTGTTGGAGCTGAAAAGAGGACATCGGTAAACCAGGGGAGGAGTCCTGAGGAGATAATTTGCATATTCCCACTGCATTTTGGGGTAAGTGAAGAGTCTCCGCGAGCTCAAAGAACACTGGATTTTGGCTGTTGGAGCTGAAAAGAGGACATCGGTAAACCAGGGGAGGAGTCCTGAGGAGATAATTTGCATATTCCCACTGCATTTTGGGGTAAGTGAAGAGTCTCCGCGAGCTCAAAGAACACTGGATTTTGGCTGTTGGAGCTGAAAAGAGGACATCGGTAAACCAGGGGAGGAGTCCTGAGGAGATAATTTGCATATTCCCACTGCATTTTGGGGTAAGTGAAGAGTCCCCGCGAGCTCAAAGAACACTGGATTTTGGCTGTTGGAGCTGAAAAGAGGACATCGGTAAACCAGGGGAGGAGTCCTGAGGAGATAATTTGCATATTCCCACTGCATTTTGGGGTAAGTGAAGAGTCCCCGCGAGCTCAAAGAACACTGGATTTTGGCTGTTGGAGCTGAAAAGAGGACATCGGTAAACCAGGGGAGGAGTCCTGAGGAGATAATTTGCATATTCCCACTGCATTTTGGGGTAAGTGAAGAGTCTCCGCGAGCTCAAAGAACACTGGATTTTGGCTGTTGGAGCTGAAAAGAGGACATCGGTAAACCAGGGGAGGAGTCCTGAGGAGATAATTTGCATATTCCCACTGCATTTTGGGGTAAGTGAAGAGTCTCCGCGAGCTCAAAGAACACCGGATTTTGGCTGTTGGAGCTGAAAAGAGGACATCGGTAAACCAGGGGAGGAGTCCTGAGGAGATAATTTGCATATTCCCACTGCATTTTGGGGTAAGTGAAGAGTCTCCGCGAGCTCAAAGAACACTGGATTTTGGCTGTTGGAGCTGAAAAGAGGACATCGGTAAACCAGGGGAGGAGTCCTGAGGAGATAATTTGCATATTCCCACTGCATTTTGGGCTAAGTGAAGAGTCTCCGCGAGCTCAAAGAACACTGGATTTTGGCTGTTGGAGCTGAAAAGAGGACATCGGTAAACCAGGGGAGGAGTCCTGAGGAGATAATTTGCATATTCCCACTGCATTTTGGGGTAAGTGAAGAGTCTCCGCGAGCTCAAAGAACACTGGATTTTGGCTGTTGGAGCTGAAAAGAGGACATCGGTAAACCAGGGGAGGAGTCCTGAGGAGATAATTTGCATATTCCCACTGCATTTTGGGCTAAGTGAAGAGTCTCCGCGAGCTCAAAGAACACTGGATTTTGGCTGTTGGAGCTGAAAAGAGGACATCGGTAAACCAGGGGAGGAGTCCTGAGGAGATAATTTGCATATTCCCACTGCATTTTGGGCTAAGTGAAGAGTCTCCGCGAGCTCAAAGAACACTGGATTTTGGCTGTTGGAGCTGAAAAGAGGACATCGGTAAACCAGGGGAGGAGTCCTGAGGAGATAATTTGCATATTCCCACTGCATTTTGGGCTAAGTGAAGAGTCTCCGCGAGCTCAAAGAACACTGGATTTTGGCTGTTGGAGCTGAAAAGAGGACATCGGTAAACCGCGCGCCTTCCGGCGCGCGCATTTTCAAGCTTTTTTTTTAAGCTTTTTTCACTGTTTTCAGAACATCAACAATAAGAACATGGAAGAGTCCAGGAGCCATTTGGTGAGCTGCATATCCTGCTACATGTTCACAGACTTGTCAGTGGAAAAGCCAAACTTCACATGCCAGAAATGCAAGCTTGTGTCCCTGTTGGAGGAAAAGTTGCGAAATCTAGAAGAGAGGTTAACTACCTTGAAAATCATTAAGGAAGGTGAAGAGTTCTTAGACAGAGCAGAATTATCTCTTCATGATTCAGAAAGAGAAGAAATTCGAACTGCACCTGACGAAACCGAGGAATGGAAGCATGTGACCCACAGAAGCAGGAGGATCGAGAGGCAGTCAGCACTCATACTGCTCAGGAACCAGTACCAGGCTCTCACGCAGGAGAACCATGAAGAAATGCAGCAAAATAAGACTTTGCCAGCAATGAATAACCTTGTAAGCCCTCAGAATCCTCCTGGATGGAGAAAGAAGAATGTTGTGAAGAAAAAACGGAAAATGGTGGTTATGGGGGATTCCCTGTTAAGAGGAACAGAGGCCGCTATCTGCAGACCAGACATAACCTCAAGAGAAATGTGCTGTCTTCCAGGAGCAAAAATTAAAGATGTGTCTGACAGGATATCAAGACTCTTCAGACCTACAGATCACTACCCATTCCTGCTAATACATGTGGGGACAAATGACACCGCAAGAAAGGACCTGGAAACCATCTGCAGTGACTTTGAAGACTTAGGCAAGAAAGTGAAAGAATTGGGAGCGCAGGTGGTCTTCTCATCCATCCTCCCAGTAGATGGCCATGGAACAATGAGGTGGAATAAGATTCTACAGGTGAACAACTGGCTACGTCGATGGTGCCGTCAACAAGGATTTGGATTTCTGGATCACGGAATGAATTACCTATACGATGGACTACTTGCTAGAGATGGGGTGCACCTTACGAAGACTGGAAAACATGTATTTGGAAGTCACCTTGCTACACTCATCAGAAGAACTTTAAACTAGAACAATGTGGGAAGGGAAGCAAAAGGCCAGAAAAAGCCATACAGCTGACAAATACTATTGAGATCTCTGCTACTGGAAGTGGAAAAGAAGAACAAAGACAAAACAATTTAAATAATAAAAATATGGGAGGAAGAGAAACCAATCACAAACTAAAATGTTTTTATACAAATGCACAAAGCATGGGCAACAAACAAGGAGAATTGGAACTACTAATGCAGGAAAAGGAATATGATGTCATTGGAATCACTGAAACTTGGTGGGACGATACACATGATTGGAATAAAAGGCTAAAAGGATACAACTTATTTGCAAGAAACAGACTTGATAAACGAGGAGGAGGTGTTGCATTGTATGTTAGAAAAGCGTATATCTGCACAGAGATTGAAGCTTCAGAGACTGGGAGTTCTGTGGAAACTGTTTGGGTAAGAATACAAGGAGAGAACAACGGAAAGGACACCATTGTAGGCATTTACTACAGGCCACCTGGGCAAGCTGAAGATATGGATGAACTCTTTATGTATCAAATGACCAAGTTCTCCAAAAAATATGACGTAGTGGTCATGGGAGATTTCAACTATCCAGACATTTGTTGGGAATCTCTCTCAAGTAAAACTAACAGGTCAAGCAAATTCTTATCCTCTCTTGCTGACAACTTTATCTTCCAAAAGGTAGGGGAGAAAACAAGGGGATCTGCTACTTTGGATCTAATCCTTATAAACAGGGAGGAAATGGTTGAGGAGGTAAAGGTGGCTGGGACCCTAGGAGGCAGCGATCATGCTATTATAGAATTTTTTTCGATAACTAGATGAGGAAGACATGTGAAGACTCAAACTTCAAGGTTAGATTTTAGAAAGGCAGATTTTAAGAGACTCAGAAAGAGAATAGGAGGGATCCAATGGCTGGATGTCCTTAAGGACAAAAATGTCCAGGAAGGATGGGAAATTTTTAAAAATGAGATTCTCAAAGCACAATCGTTAACAATCCCGAAAAGTAGGAAGAATGGGAAGCTTTTAAGGAAACCAGGATGGATGAACACAGAACTTAAACACATGCTAAAAAGAAAGAAAGAAATGTTTATTAAATGGAAAGAGGGAGGCATATCTAAAGAAGATTATAATGCAGTCTGCAGATCCTGTAGGGTACGTATCAGGTTAGCTAAAGCTGACAATGAATTAAGGCTTGCAAGAGATGTCAAAAGCAATAAAAAAGGATTTTGGGGGTATGTCAAAAGTAAAAGAAAAGTCAAAGATGCTATAGGATTTTTACAGGATGAAAATGGAGAAATGGTAAGAGAGGATGTTGAGAAGGCCAAACTTTTTAATTCCTATTTTGCATCTGTTTTCTCTCAGAAAGAAAATGTAACATCAACTGATCTTCACTGTCCTTTTAAAGGAATAGAGGAATCCAAGTTATCTGTAAACAGAAAGATTGTGAGGGAATATTTAGCTAACATAAATGAGTTCAAGTCTCCAGGTCCAGATGAATTACACCCCAGAGTACTGAAGGAGATCTTAGAAGAAATTTTAGAACCACTCTCCATAATCTTTGAAAATTCTTGGAGAACAGGAGAAGTCCCAGAAGACTGGAGAAGAGCAAATGTTGTTCCTATCTTCAAAAAGGGGAAGAAGGTGGACCCAGGGAACTATAGGCCGGTGAGTCTGACTTCTATACCAGGAAAGATCTTTGAACAAATTATTAAACAACATGTATGTAAGTACATGGATAAGAATGAAGTGATTAACCAGAGTCAGCATGGGTTTGTAACTAACAAGTCATGTCAGACTAACTTAATTTCCTTCTATGACAGAATCACTGACTGGGTGGATCAGGGAAATGCTGTAGATATAGTATATCTTGACTTCAGCAAAGCATTTGACAAAGTATCTCACACCATCCTTATTGAAAAAATGACCAAGTATGCAATGGACCAGGCAACTGTTAGGTGGATTCATAACTGGCTTAGTGATCGGACTCAAAGGGTGGTTGTAAATGGCTTCACATCCAGCTGGATGAATGTCTCAAGTGGGGTACCACAGGGCTCCGTCCTGGGACCTGTATTGTTCAACATCTTTATCAATGATTTAGATGAAGGAATTGAGGGTAAGCTGATTAAATTTGCTGATGACACAAAGCTAGGAGGGATAGCTAATACTAGAGAAGAGAGAGAGAGGATTCAAAAAGACCTAAATAAACTGGAGCAGTGGGCAGCAACCAACAGAATGGTTTTTAACAGGGAAAAATGCAAAGTACTACATCTGGGCAATAAAAATGAAAAAAGCATATACAGAATGGGAGGAATAGAGCTAAGCAACAGTACATGTGAAAAAGACTTAGGTATACTAATAGATCATAGACTGAACATGAGTCAACAGTGTGATGCAGCAGCAAAAAAGGCAAATACAATTCTGGGATGTATTAACAGAAGCATACAGTCTAGATCACGTGAAGTCATTATCGGTCTTTACTCCTCTTTGGTCAGACCTCATCTGGAATACTGTGTACAGTTTTGGGCACCACATTTTAAAAAAGACATAGACAAACTGGAGCAAGTTCAGAGAAGAGCGACCAGAATGGTGACTGGTCTGCAAACCATGTCCTATGAGGAACGGTTGCAGGATTTGGGAATGTTTAGCTTGCAAAAAAGAAGACTGAGAGGAGACTTAATAGCTGTCTACAAATATGTCAAGGGCTGTCACATTGTAGAAGGATCATCTTTATTCTCATTTGCACAAGGAAAGACTAGAAGCAATGGGATGAAACTAAATGAGAGGAGACACAGATTAGATATTAGAAAAAACCTTTTGACAGTTAGGGTCATTAATGAGTGGAACAGGCTGCCACGAGAGGTGGTGAGTTCCCCTTCAATGGACGTCTTCAAACAGAGGCTGGACAGACATCTGTCTGAGATGATCTAGTGAATCCTGCTTTGAGCAGGGGGTTGGACCAGATGACCCAGGAGGTCCCTTCCAACTCTACCATTCTATGATTCTATGATTCTATGACTTTCCACAGAACCATCCCAGAACCCTCCTGAGCCTAATCAGGGCTGGAAATTGAGGCTCACTGTGAAAGTCCTAGGGATTTCAATGTTAGTGGGGAGGGGGGGTCAGAAGATGCAATGAGGACTGGACTGGTAACAGTGAGGAGTGAAGAGGCCGATGAGGTCAGCTGTAAGATGAGTATAACGATTTTCTTATTTTTTTTACATATTACGTTTATTTTGCTCTGGGGTGTGGCGAGACCTCAGTGCATAATTAGGGACATTACATTTGTGGAGAATTTTTTATGGAAAAATCTGCACGAACAGGTTAATTTGAATTTTGTCAGATCCGCTCATCTCAAGAAAGCAGATCTCATCTTGTTCAAAACAACCTGCAATAAACAGCACTGCCATAAGAATTCAAAGTTAACAGCATTAATAGTGTTACTACTCTCACATCTGCAGGATTCTTTCTTTATGGAGCACAAATGGCCATAATGTTTGAAAAAATAATGCAGATAGATTTGTGCTATGTTGTCATGAAAAGTCTGTCAGAGTTCTTGGCCGGTAATTTAATTCAAATGTAAAACTAGCACATAAAAATGTTCAAAATAGGGAACTAAATTGGACATAATACAAAGTCATTAGCTAACCAAAGTTATGAAAACTGTATAAATTTACACCAACAGGTCCGTAACTTTCAATAGAAAACTAGACTGATGCACATATACAGTAGGTAAGACCTCTGAGAAACTCTTGCCTTGTTGTTTCTACTGATCGCAGCACACTTCACCAACGTTTAGGAACATACAGTGCATTGTGAAAGTATTTGGCCCCCTTGAACTTTTCTACATTTTGCCACATTTCTGGCTTCAAACATACAGATATAAAATTCTAATTTTGGGGGGAAGAATCAACAACTAGTGGGACACAATCGTGAAGTGGAACGAAATTTATTGGATATTTTAAACTTTTTTAACAAATTAAAAGCTGAAAAGTGGGGCGTGCAATATTATTCGGCTCCCTTGAGTTAATACTTTGTAGCGCCACCTTTTGCTGCGATTACAGCTGCAAGTCGCTTGGGGTATGTCTCTATCAGTTTTGCACATCGAGAGGCTGAAATTCTTGCCCATTCTTCCTTGCAAAACAGCTCGAGCTAATTGAGGTTGGGATGGAGGGCGTTTGTGAGCAGCAGTTTTCAGCTCTTTCCACAGATTCTCGATTGGATTCAGGCCTGGACTTTGACTTGGCCATTCTAACACCTGGATATGTTTATTTTTGAACCATTCCATTGTAGATTTTGCTTTATGTTTGGGATCATTGTCTTGTTGGAAGATAAATCTACTTCCCAGTCTCAGGTCTTTTGCAGACTCCAACAGGTTTTCTTCCAGAATGGTCCTGTATTTGGCTCCATCCATCTTCCCATCAATTTTAACCATCTTCCCTGTCCCTGCTGAAGAAAAGCAGGCCCAAACCATGATGCTGCCACCACCATGTTTGACAGTGGGGATGGTGTTTTGAGGGTGATGAGCTGTGTTGCTTTTACGCCAAACATATCGTTTTGCATTGTGGCCAAAAAGTTTGATTTTGGTTTCATCTGACCAGAGCACCTTATTCCACATGTTTGGTGTGTCTCCCAGATGGCTTGTGGCAAACTTTAAAAGAGACTTTTTATGGATATCTTTGAGAAATGGCTTTCTTCTTGCCACTCTTCCATAAAGGCCAGATTTGTGCAGTGTACGACTGATTGTTGTCCTATGGACAGACTCTCCCACCTCAGCTGTAGATCTCTGCAGTTCATCCAGAGTGATCATGGGCCTTTTGGCTGCATCTCTGATCAGTCTTTTCCTTGTTCGAGATGAAAGTTTAGAGGGACTGCCGGGTCTTGATAGATTTGCAGTGGTCTGATACTCCTTCCATTTCAATATGATCGCTTGCACAGTGCTCCTTGAGATGTTTAAAACTTGGGAAATCTTTTTGTATCCAAATTCAGCTTTAAACTTTGCCACAACAGTATCTCAGACCTGCCTGGTGTGTTCCTTGGTCTTCATGATGCTCTCTGCACTTGAAACAGAACCCTGAGACTATCACAGAGCAGGTGCATTTATACGGAGACTTGATTACACACAGGTGGATTCTATTTATCATTATCAGTCATTTAGGACAACATTGGATCATTCAGAGATCCTCACTGAACTTCTGGAGTGAGTTTGCTGCACTGAAAGTAAAGGGGCCGAATAATATTCCACGCCCCACTTTTCAGTTTTTATTTTATTAAAGTTTAAAATATCCAATAAATTTCGTTCCACTTCACGATTGTGTCCCACTTGTTGTTCATTATTCCCCAAAAAATTAGAATTTTATATCTTTATGTTTGAAGCCAGAAATGTGGCAAAAAGTAGAAATGTTCAAGGGGGTCAAATACTTTCACAATGCACTGTAATTATCTGCATTTTGAAATTGAAAAAAATATATATAATGTAGACATTTTCAGTATAAACATTTTTTGCTAGGGACACAGAGAAAAATACAAAGGGACATCTACAAATAGAACATTTATTCGCAAGGGGCTCGTAGTGTGGTACACCAACAACTTACAGATTGAGTTCTTTTGGTTGGAATTACTGTTGCATAATGAGGTTAGAGATCCTGTCAAATTTTTTCCCGAGCAGCTTCCTTCTCATGCTTGTCAGAGTTGAAGGAGTCATGGACATCCCATAGGACTCACCTATACTGGACCAAAACAATCAGTCTCTCAACATGCCCTGTCTTTGGCATTGCTGATCCATATTATTATTTTTCTTTTCACCTAAAAATTTCCTGGGACAATAGTTTCTTACGTCATTTATCTATGGATCCATAAAAATTGGAAACAATATGGATGATCCGAATGGTATATGACTTTTTTTTTTCTGTGTACCCAATAGTCAAGTCTTATTCGATATACAGAAGAGAATAGTACATGCTGCAATTTTTTTCACCTGGATACTCGGTCCGTTTAAAAAAAATGTTACCTGAACAGCTGTATTGAATAACATTGATCAGTGAACTATACAATTTTTAACATGGACGGAATATCTCCGAATAATACATGTCTGAAAGAACCCTTACACAGAGGTTCCTACATAGAGTACCTGATGGTGTCTGTGAAGCAGCACAAAGAATTCATATGCCTCAATAAACATGAGTCGGACCTGGGTTCTGATCTATTGAGGCCAAGTGGCACTTAGAGAGGTGAATCACTAGAAATAGGACCATCCTGATAGGGTACACCTTGTTGCGGTGGGATGGTTTTTACACTTTTTCGATTCAAATAATGTCAATTATATACCCCATTGGTTTTTACATGTATAATTACTAATTATTATTTACTTACTGCAGGGTATTTGCTCACTTTGTTTTTATCCTAGGATGTGTTCGTTAGTTGCCACAGCGTGAACGCACACCAACATGTTGCACTTACACTAATATGTGCTCCAGCTCATGTCTTTGGTTTTCGTGGACAGGAAGACACACCGGACTAGAAGACGTACCCAAAATTTTGGGGTGGAAAAAATGTGGAAATTTGGAGGAAAAAAATTGTGTCTTATAATCCGAAAAATACAGTAATTACTAATTTCAATGGAAGATATTTTACATTACTGGTTCATCACTAAATGACTCAATTGACTCACTGGCTCATGACTTCTACATCATTTTATTCTCCCTTTATCCATATAACAATCTGCAGGTTTATAAATTCAACTAGCATTAGACTACAATCATATTGGCCTGTGATAGGCCATGTCACCTTCTATGCAAAAGCTACACACTTGCAGAAGTGTAAAAGAATACTGTAAAATGAAGTTATAACGCATTAAGGCAACTTATTAAATCACCTAAAATTACATATTAAGTATTCAAAATATAGTAATAGGACTCATAGGTCATTGGGCTTAGAAAACTAACCCTAGTGTATGTTTATAATAAGGGATAGAATTGTGGACTTCACTTTAAGCAGAAACTGCTGTAAAATAATGTATTCTTTGTACAGTATGGTAGAATAAATTGGTGCTATGATGATAATAAACAGAACTATATTTTATAACCAGATGGCCAATTTCTTTAAAAACACACTTTTCTTACTAAACCAAAATGTACTAAATAAGACACACCGGGTGTCTGTTTTTTTCCCAAAAGTATTATGCACTTGAAAGCCACTTGGTGAGAGCATTTGTTGTCAAAGGGGTTGCAAAATTGACAGATTGTTCAGTGGGTTTCCAATAATAATGTGAATTTTACTTACTTAGCATCTGCACATTAGGAATATCTCTTATAAACTAACGCTCACAATAATGTGCAATGTAACTTCTGTCTCCCGTTTATAAAGAGAAACATTTGAAATGTGGCAGAATGACTCTGTGAATATCTCAGTGTGCTTCTGGCAGAATCCTAGCCATGAAGAAGCATCTTTCAGGCTTTGCACAAAGCATCTATTAGCAAATGCTCTCACAGCACTACACAAACTGAATTTGCATTACTACTGTCCGCCAAGCCAACTGGCAAACAGCTTCACCAACGGAATTCATCCATATGTCATCAAGAAAATGCATTTTTAAAACAATGACATTATGAATCGTACTGTTCATCTTGGCCCCATGCAAGGAACTAATAAACGGACATAAAAGAGGCATCAGAAAACAATGCCATTATAAATAATGGTGTTTACCGCAATGCTATCAGAGACAGAATGTTTCTGTTAATTTCAGGTCGTAAGAATTTAGGTGTTTTTGAAAATGCTTCAGGAGGTCAGCAAGCCGTATATTGTGCTATGTTCTGCACAGGACACTTATTTATTGCCTCCTACAAATGATACTCCGGGGAAAATTTCTAAAATTGACTGAAGGAGGAAAAAATGTTTATCTAAAGAATTGCAATATTAAAAGGGAATTGAAGGGATTGCCAAGAAGTCGAGATTGGTAATAAAGGCAGATATTTTTATTGAGAGGTGTTTTGTTATTTTTGTAGGTCTGTCACTTGATAGACTTTCTATAACGCCACCCTGGACAATACAACAGAAAGAAAACACACAAAAGAGTGCTGAATGTAAATATGTTCTTATCGCTAAAGAATTGGTAGAATCGAAATAAGCTTTGCGTCTGTTTGCATATTTGGGCAGATTTAGACCTCATTCAGACGTCCAATTTTTTTGATCAGACCAATTTTTTTGATCAGAGTTTGATAATAGTGTGTTCAGTTTTTCTAGTATGTGGAGGAAAACAAAAATTCTCCACCGTCTTCTTTCTGACAGTCCATGAAAACCGGATCACACTTGGATGTCATCTGAGTGCAGTCCGATTTTTTCACGTACCCATAGACTTATATTGCCGATTTTAATCTGACCCTTTGATCAAAATCGGACACGTCTCCTCAATTTTCTGCGAAAAATCGCGGAAGCATGAATGAATCCATAGACTATCACAGGTACAAGTGCGATCTGTGAAAACCACAGACTTGTGAATGAGGCCTTAAAAACAGGGTTAAGCTAAATTTTTATGATGAGTATTTGGTGCGATTTTGATGCTGCATGTTTTCACTGCGAAAAAGCCATAGCAAATTACAGTTATAGCAATGCAAATGGGATTTTTATGAATCTCATGCTTTTTTATACTGTATAAATTGACATGCTGTGCGCTTTTGAAATCTGCAGCATGTCCATTTCTCTTGCGTTTTATTTGCATATTTTACCCATAGACTTGAATAAGATGAAGGACGATTGGTAGGTAAAAAATGCATGTGCATTTGTATTATATTTCTACAGCGTAAGCGCTGTGTCAATATGCGGTAAATGGGCTTTATGACTGAAGCAGGCACAGAGTATTTAAGGGAACTCTGCTGCTGACCAACTCCTCTGTATAACGGACTCCTCCACTACTCCCACACAACCAACTGGGTCCTGGTGCCAAGGAAGAGGCAACTACTCAAAGTCCACCAGAAGGATGACAAAAGACAGGACAGGGGGATATTAGCACTTGCTTGCAGAGACTGCTTGGATTCTAGAACTGCGCTGCCAACCCCGCTTCCGCTGAGTTTCCTCTATAGACTTTGTACAGTGCAAGCCTCCGGTTGTCACACTCATGAATCGCGAAGTGAACACTTCCGCAGCAAGTGGAAGGGACCACGATGGCCTTTGTTGAAATCGATTCCGACCTCGTTCTGAAGATGGGAGCTGAAACTGATGGTGGAAGGACGCTCTTTTACCTACCAGCGCCTCTGCTTGACGTCACCCTCCGCTTCACCACACCGCTCACCTGGATCGAGGGGAGATAACTTCGTGATGCTTTCACAGTAAGTGTTTGAGGATGAGATAGGGGAGGGAAGAGGCAGACACTTGCCTGTGGGGTTTTCAGAGTAGCTCGCGTCTCGCTATTATCACAGCCACCACTATTTTTGGCGGTGGTCCTGAGGTAACGCCAGGCTCCCAAAATCTCGTGACTTGATCCTGGTTAGTCTCACACCCACCGTGTGAGCTGGAGATATTAGGGGTTAACACAGTGTGCAATGGCTCTGATCACTAAGTCCTGTCTTCTTTTTTCTATGTCACCTCAGAGAGGCACAATAGGGACGCTTCATCTGTAGCGCCACAGCACCGCAGGATCACAAGCTACTTATTCCAGAGCTGCACCTGTAGAGACTTCTATGGGTCTTAAATCGCATTGTCAGTGTTGCCTCTGCTCATCTACCTCTGTGATCAGAGCCTCCCATGCCTCTCCCACGAACCGTGAGGTGATGTATGTGAGGATGACCATGATAATTGGTGTCAGGTATGAGGTAAAACTCTCTATGAAGGAGGGAGCAGACACTGTTGCTAGGAGACGCTCTGTTACCAGCCGGCTTCACAGCGTGATGTCACCCTCCGCTTCTCCACACCGCACACTGGATCGTAAGGAGTTGGCCTCATGGGGATTTCAAGTAAGTGTATAAGGGCGCTACGGGGGAGGTAGGGGTAGACACTTGCCTACCCCTTTCATCTTCTTCGTCCCCTCAGAGAGGCTCAGTAGGGACACTAACGGCCGCAGTGACGCAGCACCGCTGATGTCATACACTGCTTTCTCCTCCAAAAATCATCAGATTTTAACGTGGATGGTCTTAAAATAATCCTGGGACTATCCCCAATCGATGTATATATGATACGGCCAGAGACACTCTTTTTATGTCGCTGTTAAGTTGCAGTATATAGGCTGCCAGCACGGAGCTCCACTCACCAACCTCCTACATCCCCACAGGCCACGCCCCCCGAAAAGGCAGTATTTTTGGACAACGTATATGTGATCCATATGACGGGGAAAACACAGTTTTAAATACCTGGCCTGTAGGTAAGTAGTTTGAACAGCAAACTGCGGTGAATTGCTTCACTGACGCACTAAAGGAAATTTTTAATGGAGGCCAGAAATGGCAGTATTTTCTGACAACGTATATGTGATCCATGTGACGGAGAAAACACAGTTTTAAATACCTGGATTTCTAGCGCTGTAATATGGAAAGGACCTGGCTGTATTCTGCAGTGCCAACAAGCAAATGGCGCAGAAAAACGGTGTTCTCTGTTATGCTTTATAAGCAAATAATGAGGATTAAGATCCAAAGAAAAGTATTCCTGGCCCCTAAGACCTGGGCCTTTGTATAGAAATATCTAACAGCAGCACAAGGCAGAATTAGAATGGAGCCTCTTGTGCTATATGCACTGCAGTCTGCTATATACACTGCCTGCCTGCCTGTATACACTGCCTGCCTATATACACTACCTGCCTGATATCTCTGCAGATGGATTAGTCCTCAGAAGGACTGTTTGTTAAGATGGATATGTGTAATGTGCGGTTTTTCTCCCTACACTACCTAATACACAAGCAAATCTCTCCCTGACGCAGCAGCACCTCTCCCTACACTGTCTGATTCCGGAGTGACTGTGACGAGCATGGCGGCGCCAGGTCTGATATAGACCTGATGACGCTTTGCGGCCAGCCAGTCACTGTAATGCCACAACCAACAAGGCAATGGTATTATAGTGAGTGGCAGGCAATCCCTGCATGTTGATTGGTGCCCTAAAGAGTGGCAAACATGCAGGGAGGGGACCCGAGCTCCTGCCGAGCAACCCCGGAAATACTCGGTGAGCTCTGAGCATCTCGAGCAGTGAGATGCTCGGGCGAGCACCGAGCAGTAGCGAGCATTCTTGCTCATCACTATTAAGTACCCCTTGACCATGTTCTGCAACTGATCCCTCCTTGGCATTGTTACAGGCACAGATAGCCTTTACTATTGGGCTGGTCTATTGAAAATTGCCCAATTTGTGCACATTTTACCCCCACCTCTGTTGGAGCTAGTGTTCTTGTGTCTCCCCATTATCCCTTGGTGTTGAAAAGAGCCGGTACCTCTGCCACCAGCATTTTCTGAGGATGATGTTGTCAGCAACTGATCTACAATGCCCTCTTAAATAGAGATGAGCGTTGTTCGACTCGAACTGTTCGCCAATCTCAAATTCGAGCTGTTTTGGGCGGTGTTCGAGCCGTTCGGCGAACACGAACGATTTGAGAAAAATTCGGCTGTTCGAGGTTATGTTCGATAACTGTTCGTGCACCAAAATCATAACTGGATTTTTTCTCAGTAATGATGAAAATTAATGTTAATACGCAGTTTGAGTGTACAGCGGGGTGGGGGGAGGGGCAGGGGATGGATCTCTGCAGGAATAATGAAGATCTCCATTTTTTTTTCTCTTTCCCGCATTTACAGTGGGGAGGTGCAATCTGTCAGCCTATCAGCAGCGCACACACGGAGCGAAGTGCTTTTTTTCACACAAGCAAGGGCATGTGTCATTGGCAGTGTATGTCACATGTCCTTGTCCTATAAGACCAAGCCATTTTCCCCGTCGCCACCATTTTCTCACTGCTGCAGCTGCGTGTTAGACGGCACCGCTGTTGCTGTGTGCGCTATACCTTGTTAATTTCAAGCCAATTTTCGCACAAATCTACAGATAGCTTGGGAGTAGGGAATAGTTGTGATTGCAGTCCTTTTAAGGACTAGGTTACAGCATTTCCTACGACTTTTATCAGGCAGGTCTGTGCTCTTAAATAGATAGATTGTGGGAGTAAAGACTAATTGTAATTGCAGTCCTTTTCAGGACTAGGTTACATCAGTTCCTATCAGTTTTTGCCAGGCAGGTCTGTGCCAGTGCTGTGCAAGTTTTTTTCACAGCATTTGGCTGAATCTAGCAAAGCTAATCCTTTTTGGCCTATTGCAGAGTGTGTTAGTCAGTGGAGTAGCCTATCTGTGTTGCAAGATATACCACCTGTGTATAGAATACCAATTTTTTTACTGCACCTAGTGAAGTAAAATCTTTTGGGCATAGCATCATTCTATTAGTCCATCTATACTGACCTCCATCAGGTTGCGAACTGAATATAATTTTTTTCTGCATCTAGCTCTGAAAAAATATTTGGCCTTCTAGCAGTGTGTGGGACTTGTTCTATTAGTCCATCTACACTGAAATCCATCACGCTGCAAATTCAAAATAATTTTTTGTCTGCATCTAGCTCTGAAAAAATATTTGGCCTTCTAGCAGTGTGTGGGACTTTCTCTATTAGTCCTTCTGTATTGACCTCCATCAGGTTGCAAATTAAAAATAATTTTTATCTGCATCTACCTCTGAAAAAATATTTGGGCTTCTAGCTGTGTGTGGGACTATCTCTATTAGTCCATCTATACTGACCTCCATCAGGTTGCAAACTGAATATAATTTTTTTCTGCATCTAGCTCTGAAAAAATATTTGGCCTTCTAGCAGTGTGTGGGACTTTCTCTATTAGTCCATCTATACTGACCTCCATCAGGTTGCAAATTAAAAATAATTTTTATCTGCATCTAGCTCTGAAAAAATATTTGGCCTTCTAGCAGTGTGTGGGACTTTCTCTATTAGTCCATCTATACTGACCTCCATCAGGTTGCAAATTAAAAATAATTTTTTGTCTGCACCTAGCTCTGAAAAAATATTTGGCCTTCTAGCAGTGTGTGGGACTTTCTCTATTAGTCCATCTATACTGACCTCCATCAGGTTGCAAATTCTAAATAATTTTTTGTCTGCATCTAGCTCTGAAAAAATATTTGGCCTTCTAGCAGTGTGTGGGACTTTCTCTATTAGTCCATCTATACTGACCTCCATCAGGCTGCAAATTAAAAATAATTTTTATCTGCATCTACCTCTGAAAAAATATTTGGCCTTCTAGCTGTGTGTGGGACTTTCTCTATTAGTCCATCTATACTGACCTCCATCAGGTTGCAAATTAAAAATAATTTATATCTGCATCTAGCTCTGAAAAAATATTTGGCCTTCTAGCAGTGTGTGGGACTTTCTCTATTAGTCCATCTATACTGACCTCCATCAGGCTGCAAATTAAAAATAATTTTATCTGCATCTACCTCTGAAAAAATATTTGGCCTTCTAGCTGTGTGTGGGACTTGTTCTATTAGTCCATCTATACTGACCTCCATCAGGTTGCAAGCTGAATATAATTTTTTTCTGCATCTAGCTCTGAAAAAATATTTGGCCTTCTAGCAGTGTGTGGGACTTTCTCTATTAGTCCATCTATACTGACCTCCATCAGGTTGCAAATTAAAAATAATTTATATCTGCATCTAGCTCTGAAAAAATATTTGGCCTTCTAGCAGTGTGTGGGACTTTCTCTATTAGTCCATCTATACTGACCTCCATTAGGTTGCAAATTAAAAATAATTTTTTGTCTGCATCTAGCTCTGAAAAAATATTTGGCCTTCTAGCAGTGTGTGGGACTTTCTCTATTAGTCCATCTATACTGACCTCCATCAGGTTGCAAACTGAATATATTTTTTTTCTGCATCTACCTCTGAAAAAATATTGGGCTTCTAGCTGTGTGTGGGACTTGTTCTATTAATCCATCTATACAGACCTCCATCAGGTTGCAAACTGAATATACTTTTTTTCTGCATCTACCTCTGAAAAAATATTTGGGCTTCTAGCTGTGTGTGGGACTTGTTCTATTAGTCCATCTATACAGACCTCCATCAGGTTGCAAACTTAATATAATTTTTTTCTGCATCTAGCTCTGAAAAAATATTTGGCCTTCTAGCAGTGTGTGGGACTTTCTCTATTAGTCCATCTATACTGACCTCCATCAGGTTGCAAATTAAAAATAATTTTTTGTCTGCATCTAGCTCTGAAAAAATATTTGGCCTCTAGCAGTGTGTGGGACTTTCTCTATTAGTCCATCTATACTGACCTCCATCAGGTTGCAAACTGAATATATTTTTTTTCTGCATCTACCTCTGAAAAAATATTGGGCTTCTAGCTGTGTGTGGGACTTGTTCTATTAATCCATCTATACAGACCTCCATCAGGTTGCAAACTGAATATAATTTTTTTCTGCATCTACCTCTGAAAATATATTTGGGCTTCTAGCTGTGTGTGGGACTTGTTCTATTAATCCATCTATACAGACCTCCATCAGGTTGCAAACTGAATATAATTTTTTTCTGCATCTACCTCTGAAAAAATATTTGGGCTTCTAGCTGTGTGTGGGACTTGTTCTATTAGTCCATCTATACTGACCTCCATCAGGTTGCAAACTGAATATAATTTTTTTCTGCATCTAGCTCTGAAAAAATATTTGGCCTTCTAGCAGTGTGTGTGACTTTCTCTATTAGTCCATCTATACTGACCTCCATCAGGTTGCAAATTAAAAATAATTTTTATCTGCATCTAGCTCTGAAAAAATATTTGGCCTTCTAGCAGTGTGTGGGACTTTCTCTATTAGTCCATCTATACTGACCTCCATCAGGTTGCAAATTAAAAATAATTTTTTGTCTGCATCTAGCTCTGAAAAATTATTTGGCCTTCTAGCAGTGTGTGGGACTTTCTCTATTAGTCCATCTATACTGACCTCCATCAGGCTGCAAATTAAAAATAATTTTTATCTGCATCTACCTCTGAAAATATATTTGGCCTTCTAGCTGTGTGTGGGACTTGTTCTATTAGTCCATCTATACTGACCTCCATCTGGTTGCAAACTGAATATAATTTTTTTCTGCATCTAGCTCTGAAAAAATATTTGGCCTTCTAGGAGTGTGTGGGACTTTCTCTATTAGTCCATCTATACTGACCTCCATCAGGTTGCAAATTAAAAATAATTTATATCTGCATCTAGCTCTGAAAAAATATTTGGCCTTCTAGCAGTGTGTGGGACTTTCTCTATTAGTCCATCTATACTGACCTCCATCAGGTTGCAAATTAAAAATAATTTTTTGTCTGCATCTAGCTCTGAAAAAATATTTGGCCTTCTAGCAGTGTTTGGGACTTTCTCTATTAGTCCATCTATACTGACCTCCATCAGGTTGCAAACTGAATATATTTTTTTTCTGCATCTACCTCTGAAAAAATATTTGGGCTTCTAGCTGTGTGTAGGACTTGTTCTATTAGTCCATCTATACTGACCTCCATCAGGTTGCAAACTGAATAAAAAATTTTTCTGCATCTACCTCTGAAAAAATATTTGGGCTTCTAGCTGTGTGTGGGACTTGTTCTATTAGTCCATCTATACTGACCTCCATCAGGTTGCAAATTGAATATAATTTTTTTCTGCATCTAACCCAGCCAATAGTTTTGGCCTAATACCACAGTTTGGCCATTCAGCTCTGCTCAGTTCCCATCCATTGTTTTTTTGTGCAAACAACTCCAGAGTTGTGAATTAGTTAACCACCAAAATGAGTGGAAAAAGGCCTGCTGCTGGTGGAAAGGGGAATAGGCGTGTTGGGAAGGGGAAAAAAGGTTGTGTCCGTGGGGTAGGTGTTAAAGCAACAGTAACATCTGCAGAAGAAAGACCATCTTCCATCCAAACTAAAATGTCTACTTCTTTTAGCGGACAATGTGATAAGATCCCTTTCTTACGGCCACTCCAATCGCTACAAATTCCAGATGAGGCACAAAAACAGCAGGTGCTTCAACGGATATCAAGTGCTCCTTTAAGTGGGCTCTCCTCCACATCAACTTCAACATCACAAATACTCCAGTCCTCAAAGGTGTCACCCCAATCGCACTTGCTTCCTCACAGCTCCCAAATCTCCAGCTGCCCATCTGAGTATGAGGTAGAACAGATGGTTGAGTCTGCAGAGCTGTTTACTCATACTATAGCCTGGGAATCAGAGGTCGACTCCAGCACTTCTGTGAATCCAGACGAGGAAATGATCTGCACTGATGCCCAGAATCTTTATGAGTCGGATCCAGGACCAGACGCAGAAGGTTCTGACCATAATGTAGACCCTCATTCCCAAACTGTAACTCCTGTTGGTGGAGACAATGAGGAAGACGATGATGAGACTCAAATACCTGATTGGAGCGACAACTTTAGTTTTTTGTCGGGGCAGGAACAGGTTGGCTCTGAGGACGACGGGTGGGATAACGCACAGGGTGATGATGATGAGGTTGGAGATCCCACTTACTGTCAACCCACAGTCAGCCAAGAGATGAGGTCAGCAGAGGAGGTGGAGGAAGATGCTAGTGACGACGAGGTCAGGTTGCGCCTTCCTGGACAGAGACGTAGTACTGGAAGCACGTCAACAACTGCATCCTCAAACACAACTCTGCCTCTCACCACAAGTCGTGGTGGCTCTTCAGGTCACATGGGTGCTAAGCCTTGCATAGCTTGGGCATTTTTTCAGATCGATAAAGATGACCCAACTCGTGTTATCTGTAACATTTGTCAGCAAAAGCTAAGTAGAGGCCAAAAAATACATAGTTTGAGTACTTCATGCATGAACCGGCACATGGACATGAAGCATAAGTTGCAGTGGGAAGCTCAGTGTGCTACAATGCGGCCTAGCCGGCCGGGCCAGCCACCGTCTGCCATATCTTGTGCATCCGCGGCCTCTTCATCCTCTGTGACTGGGGGGACAGCAGTCACAGCCAGCGTGATTGGCAGGTCATCATTTTCTTTGGAGGTGGTAACACCAGCTGGTGTTGAGCGCTGTCCGACATCGATAGCACCACCTTTGGATCAAGGCAACCTAACATGTCCGCCTGCATCTTCCTCACAGACCGGCAGTTTGCCGGGGACACCCTTATCAACCCCGTCTAAGCACAATAGCCAGCCCTCGGTCCCTCAGATGTGGACAAGTAAAAGACCATTTCCTCCTAGCCATGAGAAAGCTAAGAGGTTGAATTTCACCATCTGCAAGCTCTTGGCTACAGTAATGCTGCCTTTCCGCCTGGTGGACACAGAGGATTTTCGAGACCTTATGTCCGTCGCAGTGCCCCAGTACCAGATGCCCAGTCGGCACTACTTCTCAAAGAAAGGTGTGCCTGCGCTCCACCAGCATGTCGCACACAACATCACCGCTTCTTTGAGAAACTCTGTGTGTGACAGGGTGCATTTCACCACAGACACTTGGACGAGTAGGCATGGACAGGGGCGTTACATGTCGCTGACTGGGCACTGGGTAACTATGGTGACAGTAGGACAAGGGGCTGCTGTCCAAGTCTTGCCGTCCCCACGAGTTGTGCGTCAATCCTCTTTATGTCAAAGTTCCTCCACTGCTTCTGCCTCCTCAACCTCCTCTCGGTCTTCCACCTGCACCCAAAGCCTGTCTGGTCATGCCACAAGCTTTCTAACTGCGCAGAAGGGATCCTGCACACCTCCTTACTATGCTGGCAGTAGGGCTCAACGTCATCAGGCGGTTTTAACTTTGAAATGTCTGGGAAATGTGAGTCACACAGCTGAGGAGTTGTGGTCAGCTCTGGAGAACCAATTTCATGATTGGTTGTCTCCACTGTAACCTGAAACCAGGGAAGGCCGTGTGCGACAATGCTGCAAACCTGGGTGCGGCCCTTCGCCGGGGCAATGTCACACACGTGCCTTGTATGGCTCACGTGTTGAACCTGGTTGTCCAGCAATTTTTAGCCCACTATCCCAGACTAGATGGCCTTCTGCAGAGGGCACAGTCGCTGTGTGCTCACTTCCGCCGTTCGCATCCCGCAGCTCAGCGACTTACATCTCTACAGAAGTCGTTGGGCCTGCCACTTCACCGGCTAAAATGCGATGTGCCTACCCGGTGGAATTCAACTCTGCACATGTTGCAGCGACTGTGGCAGCACCGACAAGCCCTGGTGCAATACGTTCTGAAGTATAGCCTGGGCCAACGAGATCCAGAGGTGGGGCAAATCACGCTGGAGGAGTGGTCTCAGATCAGGGACCTATGCACCCTTCTGCACAGTTTTGAAATGGCGACGAAGATGTTTAGTGCTGACGATGCCATTATCAGCATGAATATTCCGGTGATTTACATGCTGGAGCACATGTTAAACAGAATTCGGAGTTTGGTGGTGGCACAAGAGGAGGTGGAGGAAGTAGAGGAGGAGGAGTTGTATGCGGAAGGGCTAACATCTGCAAGGTCCAGACGGTCGGCAGCACCAAGGCGGCAGGCATGTGAGGGTGGGGGACATGGTTTTACCAGGGCGCATGGTAGCAGCCAAACTAGTGAGGAAGGTGCAGGAGCCCAGGAAGAAGTGGAGGACGAACTGATGGAAGACTCATCAGATGAGGGAGACCTTGATCACATTTCTGTTGTGCGAGGTTGGGGGGAGAGGACAGAGGAAGGAAGCATGATTGTTACCTCGCCACCAACACAACAGGGACTTGGTGCTCCTGGATGCGCAACACACATGAGTGCCTTCTTGCTGCACTACCTGCAACATGACCCTCGAATTGTGAGAATTATAAATAATCCTGACTACTGGGTTGCCACACTGTTAGATCCCCGGTACAAAAGTAAATTTGCAGAAATTATTCCTGCCATAGAAAGGGATGCACACATGCAGGAGTATCAGCAGAGACTGTTGCAGAATCTTACATGTGCTTTTCCACAAAACACCAGTGGTGCACGTAGTGAATCTCACAGTTCCAACTTGCCAACCGTGGGACCGTCAAGTGTTCAGCACTCAAACCGTAACAGAACCACAGTATCTGCTGGTAACATCAATTTTGCGGAATCATTTCACCACTTTTTTAGCCCATCCTTTGCAAGGCCACAGGAGACAAGAAGTCTGACACATAGTCAACGCCTAGAGACGATGGTACAGGAGTATCTCCAAGTAAACATTGAAGCCATGACTGTGTCACTGGACCCTTGCTCTTTTTGGGCTTCCAATCTGGATAAATGGCCGGAGCTAGCCACTTATGCCTTGGAGATCTTGTCATGCCCCGCAGCCAGCGTTCTGTCTGAACGTGTGTTCAGCGCTGCTGGTGGTGTGCTGACAGATAAGCGCACGCGGCTCTCCACTGATAATGTAGACAGACTCACGTTCATAAAGATGAACAAATCATGGATCCGAAACGACTTTTCTACCCCTGTGTCATCCTGGGGAGAGTAAAAGCTTGATAACTGGTTAAAATCACCCTACCAACCGTTTTAAGCTTTCAAATTACTAATCATGTTTATCTGTATCTTGGCTGGAAAATAATTTGGGCTTTGTAGCAGTGTGCAGCACTGATTCTATTAGGCCATCTATAATAAGCTCCACCAGATTTAAAATTACTAATCATGTTTATCTGTATCTTGACTGGAAAATAATTTGGGCTTTGTAGCAGTGTGCAGCACTGATCCTATTAGGCCATCTATACTAAGCTCCACCAGATTTAAAATTAATAATAATTTTTAGCTGCATCTAGCCCGGAAAATAATTTTGGGGCTCCGAGATGCGCAAGACACATAAGTGCCTTCTTGCTGCACTACCTGCAACATGACCCTCATATTGTCAGAATTCAAAGTAATCATGACTACTGGGTTGCCACACTCTTAGATCCCCCAAACTTTTCGATCAACCTTTTCATTTTAATAAAGACCAAAAAAATGGTCATTTTTGAAATTATAAGCATTAGCAGGTTATTAGAAACTGAAATCAAACAGTTTTCAACTCAAAACTTTATTCTAGGTGATGTTACATTTTCACATAGGACCCCTTGTTCGAAAGGAGCTTCTGAACTCTCTTGTCCATTGAATTTGTCAGGTTTTGGATGGTTTCTGCTTCAATTGTTTTGCATGAGGACAGAATACCCTCCCAGAGCTGTTGCTTAGATGTGAACTGCCTCCCGCCATCATAGACACTTCTTTTGATGATGCTCCAGAGGTTCTGAATGGGGTAGAGGTCAGGGGAGCATGGGGGTCACACCATAAGTTTGTCCCCTTTTATGCCCATATCAGCCAGAGATGCATATGTTTTATGTGCAGCATGAGATGGTGCATTATCATGCAAAAAAATGATCTTTCTGTGAAATACACGGTTCTTCTTCTTGAACTATGGCAGGAAGTGCTGTTTGAGAAAATCCACATACATTATGGAGTTCATCTTTAGCGCCTTCAGGGATCCTAAAGGGGCCGACAATCTCTCTCCCCATGATTCCAGCCCAAAACATTACTCCACCTCCTCCTTATTGGCGCTGTAGCCGTGTTTGCGTGGGGTGTCCATCAACCAACCATCCTCCACTCCATCCATCTGGACCATCGAGCGTTGCACGGCACTCATCCGTGAACAAAACAGTTTTGAAATCAGTCTTCATGTAATGTTTGGCCCACTGGAGCCGTTTCTGCTTGTGTGAAGTGGATAGAGGAGGTCGACAGGATGGCGTATGCACAGCTGCAAACCTATGAAGGACCCTGCATCTTGTTGTTCGGGGGACGTTGGAGGCACCAGCAGCTTCAAAAACTTGTCTGCTGCTATGACAAGGCTTTTTTGCCGCTGCTCTTGACGCGCCCCCTGGGCCAGTGTTGTTTGGGGGATACCCGGAGCCGGATCAGATGGGGGTTGTAGTCTCCGAGTGGCGGTGACCCGGTCCGTGCCCAGGGTGTCAAGCTCAGTGTGTGGCAGTCCTACAGATGTTACTAGATGTTCTTTTATGTCGACTACGCCACCCGTTGAATTGCGGTCAATACGGCCGCCGCTGCAGCAGGGTCCACTGAGGCTGGTGATGTGTGTGCAGCTTAGGTAGTATAACCCCCAACGGGAGGGGTATAGCCTCAGGGGGTCAGGTGTAGAGGATGGTGGTTGTGGAGGTGCAGGGAGGATGGTAATGAGACTCAGAGTCGGGCTGTGCAGTTCAGGGTCTTTACTTACTGCTGTTATGCTGGTCACTCCGGCCTTGAGTGACCGCCCGAGCCGTGCTGCGTCCACCAGGTCCTGGACTCGGCCAACTCCCAAGTAATTCTGGAGCGTGATCCTGAGCTCCCTTTCTGACTTGTCCTTCTCTCTGGCCTTCCCCGCCAGGGATCCACCTAAGTCCGGCTCCCTCGGGCCTCTTGTTGGTAAACCCTTGTCTCTGGGTTCCCTGACCCTATTCTTGGTTTGCCTTCCAGGTGGATTTAGTGGGTGGTCGTGGCAGATCCTGCCCACGACCTCCGGTCTCTGGCTAAGGATTAGTGCCCTCCACCAGCTTGGGATCCGGTACCCTTGTGCCAACTCTTCACCCTCTGATCTAATCTTGGGTTCTTGGAGTTCTCTCTTCTCCCCCTCTGGGTCCTTCTTTCTCCTCTCTCTCTCTCTGGGCCTTGGAGCTGCTCTTCTCCTCTGCTCTCTTACTCAACTCTGACAGACTGACTGACCCTGATCTAAGATGGTTCCCACCTTATATACTCCCTCTATGTGTGAGCTCAGGTGACCAGCACCCAATGAGCTCCTAGCTTTACCCAGACTGCTCCCCCTATCTGCCCCTACACTACTGGGATGTTCCAACCCCCTCCCACTCCAGCCAGGGACAGACATTGTCGTACCTGCACATTTCTCTAGTGGGAGTACCATTGGTCTGTCCCTCGGAAATGGGATGTGTGTAGTGCATGCAGCCTACTGAGCTCAGTTCCACACTCCATCCTTACCCGGGAGTGGAATACCACACCTCTGGCTTGAGGTGTAATACCCCTGTAGCAGCCGAATCCTCAGGGTGCTACACTCTTTTAACCTGACGTAATTGCCTGTAGGAAAGAGTCCTCAATTTGCCCTTATCAGCACGCACACGTGTGTACTGTGAATCAGCTACATACTTCTTGATTGGCAAGACACTTCATCATGATCATCGCACAATGTTGATTGTAGTCATGCCTTGACCTAAACACTCCACAATTTGTTGCTTCTCAGCAGCCGACACATCCTTTTTCTTTCCCATTTTGGCAGAAAATGTAGGCTGCTTAATAATGTGAGACAGCCTTCTTAAGTAGTCTTGCCTTTCATTGGACACACCTGCCAAACTAATTAGCACAGGTGTCTGCAATTGCTTACAGTGATATAAAGAGCCCTGACACACATCATCATCAATGAGTTTAACTGACAAACAAACAAATTCTTCCCTTATCACTCCTAAACACTTTTTGCATAACAAATTGGAACACAGTGTACATGTGCTTTTCCACAAAACACCAGTGGTTCACGTAGTGAATCTTACAGTTCTAACTTGGTCTGTATGGAGTTGTTCAATAAAGGGCCCAAAATTAAGATAACATAGATGGGAGAGGTCTCTATGAATAGGAATTCCTAAGTATTTGATACCCTGTGAGGGCCAGGCAAAGGGAAAGTTGGACTGGATGGAATCCTATATGGATTTGGGGAGGGAGACATCGAGGGCCTCAGACTTCGCTGCATTGATTTTAAAATTTGACCATGTAACAAAGTGATCTATTTCAGCCATAACAGCATGGATGGATATATGTGATTGAGTGATATATACTAGGACATCATCAGCAAATAGAGAGCACTTGTACTCGGTGCCTCCCACCTCAATCCACCTAATATTGGGGTTATGGCGAATTGATGAGAGCAGGTGCTCCGTCACTAGGATGTATAAGAGAGGGGACAGAGGACATCCCTGCCTTGTCCCATTGGTGATTGTGAAAGGTGATGAAAATGTTCTGATGCACCCCCTGGGCCTTGGGACACCCGGAGCCGGACCCTTTTTGGTGGATGCTGGTGGTTGTAGTCTTCGTGGCGGCGACCCGGTTCCGTGGCTCAGGGTGGTCAAACCAGTGGCGGAACTATTTATGTGGTTTTGATGTTTAAATGTCCGACTACGCCACCCGTGGATTGCGGTCAGAGTGAACCGCCGCTGCAGGGCAGACCGCTGAGGCTGGTGTTGTGGGTGCAGCAGAGCGTAGCATAACTCCCCACGGGAGGAGTATAGCCTCAGGGCAGTGTATGCGGAGGATGGGGGTGATGGTGCAGGGCAGCAGCAGTAACGACACGGAGTCAGTGATGCAGTCCAGGGCCTTTACTCACAGTTCTTATTATCCAGACCACGTCTGCAGGTAACGGCTGCCCACGTCGTACTGTTCTCACCAGGTGAGGGGCTCAGACAACTCCTAGATAACTTTGGAGCGCTTCACAGGACCCCCTTTGTGTGTCCTTTGTCTGGCCTTTCTTACCAACCCTTCTGTCCGGCTGCCTCGGGCCTCCTCTTGGTAAACTTGGCGCCAGTTTCCCTGACCCTATGTGGTGCATTCCTAGCGGGTGTAGCGAGGGGCTGCGCCACATAAAATGTCACAGCCTCCGGTTTCTAGCTGAGGGTCGTTTCCTGCCTCCACTAGTTTCGGGGACCGGTCTCCCCCTTTGGCCTGACCCCTCCACGCAGGTGGATTCGGGCGTGCGGTGGCGACTCGCCCGTCCGCACCCCTGGGATCCCTTCATTCCTCGTTCCTGGAGCCTTCTCCGCTCCTCTTCCTTCCTTCTCCCTCTTCCAGACCTGGGCCTCTGTTACTAGGCCCGCCTCCGGAGCAGAGCTCATGCAGAGCCCCTGCTCCCTGCCACTTCTGCTCAGACTTCTCTGCACTGAACTAAGATGGTGCCCACCTTTTATACTCCCTTCTCAATGCACCCAGGAACTGCTTCCTCCCTGCTCCTGCACTACAGGGTTCCCCTTCCTCAATGTTCCCTCCCCCCACTCCAGCCAGGGACAGGGACTGTCGTGCCCATCTTAGAGGCATATTGGTCGCCCTGCCCCACGGTAATGTGGTGTAATGCATGCAGGTGTCGGGTCCTGATCCACACTCCATCCTTAACTGAGAGTGAGATATCACACCTCTGGGTGAGGTGCAATACCTCTGTAGCAACCGAGCCCTCAGGGTGCTACAGTTCCATTTATCTTCAGCCTAGGTGACGTATTGTGATACAGGGCCGTGATTTTGGCTATAAAAGGGTCCCCTAGACCCCTACCCCAAGCTTTTTAAGAGAATCATATATGGCGTGCCAGGAGACTCTATGGAATGCTTTCTCAGCATCCAACGAGAGTATCTAATTACATATTTTTAACTGCATCTAGCCCAGGAAATACTTTGTGCCTAGTAGCAGTGTCTGCTAGTCAGCGGATTATCCCGGCTGTTAAGCAAGCTACACCACCTGTAGTTTGGACACTTAATTTTTTCAAAGGAAATGCTTCGGGACCACAGGATACTCAGTGAAGAGCATCAGGAGGCACCCCAAGGCATAGGGGCTGGGACTGGCAGTAGGATGCCTTGCGGTGGACAGCCGAGCTCGATCCTTATAAAAGCTTTTTAACTGCAGCAGCTTTAGTGGATGCTACTGGAGCTGGAATTACGCGGCTGCTGGCATGAGACTTGCCCTCCAATAGATCCTTGTAAATGGATTTAAAGTGTATTCATTCAAATTAGTGAGACAATTTAAATTAAAAAGCTTAGAGCTGCCTCCACCACAGGGGGACTCGCTCGACCCACCAGCGGACAGGCACCAGTATTGGGAGAGGGGGGCTGGCCGTCAGGGTTCACCGCGGCTCTGGCACAAACTCGGCGACACGGAGGTGGCACAGGCAGGAGCGGACTGAACGTGTCGGCTTCTCACTTTTTGGATTTTAGAAGGGCATGACATGTCTATATCTGTGTCTCCCCCTCCTTTTACTCCTCCACCTCTTTTCTTTTCGCATGACTATATGTACTTGTCACTTTTCCATGTGTTAGTTGTGTCTTCTGAGCAGTTTGTCAGCTTTTGGACACCTTTGAAGGTGTTTTCTATGTGTTTCTATGTGTTTTTGTTTGCCTGCCATTGGTTTTAACGGTGTTCGAAGGTGTTCGACGAACAGTTCGACGAACAGTTCGGCGAACACACGGGTGTTCGACGAACCGAACCGAACTCGAACACTACGGGGGTGGCTCAACACTACTCTTAAACAATTCAATTGTAAAACTCTTTGTTGACTCCAAAAGGAGAGAAGGAAATTTCTCCTTGTACCATGGATCGAGAAACGTGGCCAACCAACTTCTCTCGTGCTGCACCAGTTCTCTGCAACGCTTGACCCCAGACGATCTGACTGATGTCTAGCCACCACGTCTTCAAGCACGCTTTAAAAACCCATCTCTTTAAACAAGCCTACCACCTCAACTACTCAGTAAACTAACTTTCCCCTTTTCCCTCCTTCTAAATATTATTCTGAATCTGCACCCAACTATTCATCTGTCTCTACACTCTCCATGCACACGATAACTACACTCGATACTTGATTATTGCACTTAAACATACTGGCCCTCATACTGGATTATATACAGTACAATGTTTATACTTTTGATTTTTCATTTGTATATAAAGAAAACAAATCATATTCTGTTTCCAGTTCTAAATAAGAACATGAAAGATATGAAACTGATTAAATTAAAGATAATGTTGCAGTGGATTTTTTTTTAATTATTGTTAGGTATTGTAAACAGCACTATACTGGTTCCACCTACTCCTTCCAATTAGTTGTTTATTAAGAGAAACACCATTATAATTATGCCGATAAATGAACTTATTTTACAACATGATCATTATTTTGCATGCCTCATGGTTTAAAAAAAAAGATGGCTAAAGGGACATTTGGTGACATCCTTTCTATTTAATGAAGCTTGTAGTTATGGGCAAGTGAGTAGAACCGCTGTTATTATCTGCATGAGTGACTAGAGGCCGAGGGTCTGGATATATGGGAAGATCCCCACTGTAAATGTGCACATTGATCATACATAATCAGACCAAAAGGGTCAGGCATGGCGGGGGAGAGAGATATGGAAAAGCTGACAAATGAAGCAGTGAGGCTCGGGGGTTAACATAATATTCAAACAGAATGAGATCTTCATTTTCTTAAGCTTGTCACTTTTACCATCTTGTGACACTTGGTTAGGAAGCGGAATGAGAAAGAGAGAGAAATTGTCTGGGTAGGAGCAGAGAAACGTGCTCATTCATTTCTAGGAAGGACGATGAACGCAATCAAGAAAATGTTTCAATTCATTTTCCCTTGTGCTTGTTAAGGGAAGCATTGCAATGTAGATTATATTTCTTTTTGTTGCTCATCATCTTATATATACACAATCTGCATTGTACTGTGAACTGCATGTTAAACATCCTAGAAGTCCTCATCTAAAGGATTTTTATACCGTGCAGTTACTACAATTCTCTGTAAAGTGAACCATTAAAAATAACAGAAATGAAGCACTAGAAAGTTTTTGCTATTACATGATTAGGATTACATACTGACTTTATTGTGCACTTTTTACAATTTAGTTTAAATTTTTATTTGCACACCTATGACCTATCCACTTGATAGGTAATAATTTACTAATCTCTGGGGGTCTCACTGCTACCTCCAAAATCCTGAGAACAGGGCTCTAAAAAATCCCATTGGAATTGAGCGGCATGATTCTGCCGAAGACAGCCTAGCAATGTACTTAGCTATCATTAGTCCCATAGCCGATGAACAAAACAGTGACTCAACCACTATTCCATTCCAACATAGCATATCAGAATCCCATTATCAGCAACCAGCAAGTTCTCGTCTATCTACAGGAACTTGTCAAAACGGGAATAACCCTGTTAGTCATACATTCTGCCAAACAGGACTTTCTTAAGTAGCTATTTCTTTTCAGTTCTCTGCTTCTTGTGTTTCAGATTTCAGATCACATTGCAGTTTTATTATGTGCGATAATCAAGTGCTGGACTTTTTTGGACTATTGATGCAAGGTCTAACTCCAGAACTCAATAAATAGACAAGATTCAGGATCCAAGGCAAAAACCCAGGTTCAGGGTATAGAATAAAAACCCAGATTAAAAAAATCAGGTTTGTCACTTATAATCGGGGCCATTATACAGGCACACGTCGAATACCTGGGGTTCATATAGTTGCCATAGATGCCAGCTATACCAATTTTTCTGAAACTATTCCTGCAAATTCTGTCATGTCTCAGGCAGAAAATGATCATATTTTACAAAAAGCCTAACCAGTCACGATTCCTCCACTCAGTGGTAGCTCAGTCATCCAATATGGGGCAGGGGTGTGCTGAGCTGTCAGTATTGTGTTACACAGCTCGGCCATCCAATCTGAGGCTTGGGTGTGCTGAGCTGTCAGTATGGTGAGTAACAGTCCAGTTGTCCTATCAGGGCAGGGGCATGCTGGGTTTCCTACAGGTGTCTCCTGTTTGGAATGATTACTAGGCCATTCAGCTGACTGCCTCTGATCTCTGCTAGTTGTAGCTTAGCTCAAATGGAGTGCGCTTGTTCTATTCTCTGTGTTCCTGTATTTGATCTTTGTTGCCCGACCTTGCACCTTGCCTTTGACCATCCATTAGCTTTCCCCATTTGACTTGAACCGTTACTTTCCTGAAATTTTAACCTCAAGACTGTGACCTGACTACGTCTTTGCCTTACCCTTTTGTTTAAAATGAGCCCTCTTGGCATCAGACATGGACCTCTTGACGACTCAACCTTGTGGCTTGTCCATAAGTAGTGACTAGCGTCACATAACCATTTTCTTTGGCAATTCTGGGACGTCCTGAGAGAAGGAATTAACCTTATTTTACCAACTAATGTATGGATTGAAAGGTTTAGGCTAAATGCTTAGGGAGGCCCAGACTCTGGAGAACTAACAAGCAGAAAACATAATAAGGCACAGGAAGCATATAGCTGTGGGTTTAAACAGGACAGTAGGTACTGTGATTGGCCATAGAGCAAGTTCAGTTTATTATCTTCTCTCAAGAAGCACAGAACATTCTCTAGAACTTTCTCTAGGTCACAGAATACAAAGCTTGAAAAGCAAGTCCAGACAAATACTGTTCCTAACAATTACCTTGCTGGAAATAACCATTAAAAGATGTCTGCATGTCAATACAATCACAAAGCTAATGTGCATGAACACACAGCTGATCAGGCTCCAATAGTCTATTCAACAAGTTAGATAATAGATAATGTGAGCAAGACATCCCCAATATTTTACTTTTACCTTTATAGTATATAAGGTAAGGTAACCTTAACAACACTTTTACCTTAACATGAGAATATTGAAACACAATAAGAATATGATTTTTGCCTAATTTTGTTGTTGTTTAAAGGGGTTCTTGGGCAACAGAAAAAAATTAAATGAAATGTCATTAAACATAAATTCCTAAATACATTTAATTAGCAAATCACACTTGTTTTGTCCAAGGAGGTAATTACTCTAGAATTATGCAAATTGTCTCTTCAGAGAGGGAGAGAACTAGAACTCTAGTGCCACCTATAGGAAGTTGCAATCCTAAAAGTCAATAGTGACTCTTTTAGGAGCATTATCACATGACTTAGGATAATAGCCAAAACCCAATTCTCAATTTGCAGACACTGTGTTTCAGGGTACTGCCCCTCATCAGTGCAAAGTGTGAGATATAGTTAGGCTGAGTGAGAGGCATCTGACCGGTTTCCAAGGTGTAACATTTCTCCTTGCGGAGAGTGACATGTTAAGCATGTCAAGGTGAGGAGACTTTTAAGCCACAATGCTCCTCTGGGAAATATGCAAATTGTCTCTTCAGAGAGGAAGAGAAATAGAACTGTAGTGCCACCTATAGAAAGTAGCAATCCTAATTGAGATTTTAGTTTTGGCTATTATCCTAAGTGATATGATAAAGCTCCTTGAAGAGTCTTAGTTTAGTACTTAATAAAATGCTGCCGACAGGTTCTCTTGAAGTATATTTCACACGACGGACCAGATGTTTTAACTGCCATTAGTCCAACCTGACCCAATTATACAAACAGAGATGTATCAGCTGAACAGCCAGGTTCAGTCATACCTAAACTATGCCCTTTCTCAGGCATATACCCTGGGTCCCAATCCCATGGACTTCTGGCTCAGCAGATTGGAGTAGTGACAGAAACAGGGCATATGCTATAGATATAATTGCAAATCTATAAGACATCTCATAGTTATAATAGTGAATACTGAAAGGGGTATTCCCATATCCACTGCTTCCCATCCTAAAATTGGGCACCCTGTACACCGGAGGGGTCACTGTATCATGGGTCCTCTCTGTGACCCGTTGGACCACATCCTTGCCCATGGAGGAAATGAGTGTCAAGTAAAGGGGGATGTTAAAGGGGGGGTGATGTTAGGCGTCAGTCTGGTGCTTGATTTGAAATGGGTCCAGGACCTTCTGTGGTCTCCCATTTCAGTCCAGCCAGGCCTGATGCTGCTCAGCATCGCCATCAGCCCCAACGCCTAGCTGGTCCGCGAGCACTGTTTGTCTCCCAGGTAGTTGTGCCTAGCAATGTTAAACCTGGGTTACAGAGGGAGACAGGGCTTGCGGAATCTAAGTCCAGGATTTGCCGCACTGAGCATGTCCGTGACCTGGCGGATCATGATTGGTGGGTTGGCACCCACCTGACCCGGTGACCTGGCACCGCCTGATTGGTCACGGGTGTCGTCATCAATGGTGCGACAGTGGGGCAGGGCTTTATCTTTAAAAGGCCCGCCCACAAACATGGCAACACGCTCAGATCATTTGAGCTAGCTGTTTGTGGTGTGCACGCTTACTCTGGGCTCCTCGAAGAGCCATAGCTTTAGCTAGGCAGGTAGCTTCACCTCGCTGACTGGCTCTAACTAGGGGGTTCGCCTTACACCCCGAGCCGCCTGTGAGCTAATTAGAGTGGGTTTGCTCAGTCCGGTAGCACGCCGGCTGAGTGCTCGAATACCCGGCGGGAATCACACCCGCACGCTAGCGCAGTCTCCTATAGCGTAGCGCCTGTACCGAAGACAGGGCTACTGCTCATAGTCCGGTCACACATCTCCCTGCGGTTCTTGGAGATTGTGTGAACCGCTTTAGCGCCAATCCCCATAGCGTAGCGCCTGTATCAAAGACAGGGCTACTGCTGTTCCCACGGTCGCGTCTCCCTGCGGTTCTTGGAGATTGTGCGAACTGTCTTACCCTTCCGTGTGCGTTAACACGAAGGGCTAAGATAATTGTTAGGTGCGTCGCCGGTTGCTCTCTCCTCCGTGCAGTAAACAGAGATAGAGCGTACCGCTATACCCTGTCCGGTGTGAAGTTAACACGGAAGGGTTTATCATTTAGCTGTCGTTTGCCTTTCAACCCGGAAAGTGTTCGGCAGCAGTCCTCTAGGCTGCATCGCGGACCCCGGGGTGGGTTGCGTTCCATTAAATAAAGTTGTCTGCAACTGCTCCCCTTAACACATGGTTACGACCACTAGCAACTAGCTAACTAACTGTCACTATATCAGTGGTCATAACCATGGATACCTAAAGTCCTGCAATGCCTGCACATGAGGAAAGAGACATAGCACATCGGAAAAACTATACTACTGTACATTTCTAATTGGAGGAATTTGTTAATATTATTATTATTACACCTACACCTACAACATATTGGGATAGGATCTTGGAGATGTGAATACCCCTTTAAGCAAGGTTAGCAATCTTTTAAACTTTACATGATCCTTAGCTGCAGCTGGGACCCACATAGCCCCCTCTGCAAACAGGTAATTAAAGAGGATTAGCTAATCATCCTATGACTGAGGGCACTTCTGCGTGCCAGAAACACATCAGGGTTTGATTTTAATCCGCTATTAATGGAATACAAATAAAAGTTAATTTTATTACCTGGATGGTGACGCTGGATCGCTTTCCTCCCCCCCTCCTTCCATGGTGTTACATGGCTGTCATCACCAGCAGGAACAGTACCCTCAAGGATATTTCCAACCGGAGCAGATAACTCCAGCGGCGTGGTGAGCTATATCCATTAGCTAGAAAGGAAATGGGTAACAGATGTGAGCCCCAATCCCAGCCTGCCTAGTAATGTAGAGGGCGACAGATTTATGGCCCTTGCCTGCATGTGTACTAGAACTGCAAACAGGCTGAAGTGAGCTTCTATATTCCGTTCACATTTTTGTGAATATTGAGGTTTTTATGAACGACATATTTATGAAATTCACATTTTCGAAGTCGTGAATGTAATGCATTGTTTTACATCACTGAGCGGTGACCATAACACCTTCAAATTAAATAACGTACAGATGGATGAGGCTATCCATGCCATTTTTCCTATTTATATAAAGGTAAAATTGTGGTAGAAGACATGACAGTAATATCTCCCGCCTGGGACCTCCAGTGTCAAAAATATCATAGAATGTGGGAATCTCATAATTTGTTAAAGACTGAGCCACATCCCTGGCCCTGTTATGAGTCACCGGAGGCGAGTTATGTGGGCGTAACTTGTGTTAATAAAAGCAAATGCCAAATTTTAATCTATGTCAGTCCTGGAAGATGCAGTTTACTGTAGTTCTGTCCATTTCCCCCCAAAAACGAAGAGCTCCACTTCATAAAAGCCAGAGCCAACCCTGCAACATAAGATTTTGTACATGTCTTCTGTTTATCATTTTTATTTTATTTAATTGTTATACTGTATTGTTTTGCCCATTTTGTAACATTTTTGTATATTGTTATAAAAACTGCCTACTTTTTACCTATTAAATATATAAAATTTAATATCTCAGTAAACTGCACCCCTGAAGCAATACGCTATCTCAACGGTTGACCAATTGGCCTGTATAAACGATTAGAGGGCGGCAGTTAGTTTTTTGAGGGTTAATGGGAAGCTAGGCGGTGACCGTACCGGAGTATATATATATATATATATATATATATATATTTTGTGCGTTGGAATCGGATGTGTATATACTATACGTTCACTGTGAGCTCCCTAATATCTGACCTAGTAATGAAAGCAGCCCCGGCCTCATCCATCAGCCTTCAGCCAATTGCATAATTGTCTTGACGATTGAAGGTGGCGGAGTGCTTGTTTGTGGACATCTGGCAAAACATCTCTGGGATCTCCAGGCTGTTCCCTTACAGCATACTGTCATGTTCAACCTCCAGTGTATTGTCAAAGATGGAACTTTGGCTGATACAAATGATTAGATCGACAATATTAACTGCTTACCTGTCTGTCTTTTACACAGTTTTGCTGCTGCCAGTTCCAATGGCTCACACTCAGTCAGGCCACTGGACACTCACACACATCTTCTGAACTTGTCCAGTATGTTCTATAGCTTTCATGTACTGCTGATGCTTTCTTTTTCACTTGGAGAACAGCTGATCTGTTTTCCTACTCCCTAAGTAAGGATAATTTTAGGAGGGCCTGATAAAAAGCCTTTGTAATTATTTAATAATTTTGAGAATAGCAAACCTGTTATGATTCCCCAAAAAAGGGATAATTTTTTCTCTCCCTATTGGGAAGTCATTACTTCTTCACATTTAGAATAGCTGACCCTTTCCTGCTCTCTAAATAAAGGGATAATATTTTGATTGCTTGTAAAAAAATTCTTCTTCATTTAGCAAAGAACAAAGCTCTTGCTATTCCAGAAACAAAAATAAATTTTGCACCACCCCATGTGAGGAAGCCACTGCTTCTTCCATTTGTACTGCCTGTGTATAAACACCAACAAGTCAGGCTTGTTCCCTCCTAGATGATTATTTTTGGACCATTTTTACAATTGAAGTTGTCTAAAAAGTCTGTTAGTGCAGTGTGCTGTTTAATAGGCTGTTGGTTACCACCAGATACCATCTGTTTTCCCATATTCAGATGGGTGTAAGTCACTTGGACAATGATAAGGCTTTGTTTTCTGAAAAGCATGTGAACTTGAGTTTAAAAATGTGCTCATTTCTAGTGGTCACACCAGATATTGATTTGAATTAGAATTCTCTTGTTAATTCACTTTGCATTTAAAACAATGCAAAGTAGCAATTTTAAACAATTAACACTTCAATTTTTCAAAGTATTGTTAATTTGCAACAGTTTTGCACAGTACTTTATGTATATATATGTAATGTATATACAGTATACTGAATATGTAAATACAGTGAATATATATCTATATATACATGTATAGAGAGAGAGAATGAATATATGTATATATATTTATAGTGTCTAATTTCTACAATTGCTACAATACTCACAAAAATGTAATTCAAAAAGTAAGTTTATTATATTCACAGTAATAAAGTGCAAAGTCCATTATCTTAGCAGCTAGATATTAATATGTCTACCAGGCAAATACATCAGATATCCTGGGTTGAAAACTCCCCTAATGATCAAAGAGGAAGTTCACATATCACTCACATAGTCACATAAAGCTATGCATCTCCTACTGGTACCTTGCTGGTAAAGCACATGATACGCCATATAAATCAACCCTTAAAGGGAACCTGTCACGTCATTTCAAGCATCTAAACTGTCCCCAGTGCATTGTTAGTCATGCAATGTGCCAATGTGCATCACTAACACGTCATTTTCATTAAAACCTGCGGTCTAATCATGTCCCAAAAGCACTTTATATACTTATATTGTACCTTCTCGTTTAGTCATAGGGGTGTGCTTAATTTTCGTTCAGTCATGGGCATCACCGCCCACGCAATTTGAATTGATTGTCCTGGAAGCGCCGACGTCACTCGAAACCATTGTAAGTTCCCACGCTTGTGCAGTGTGGAGCGTGGAGTGTGAAGTCGCGCTTGCGCAATATTGAGATCCGGCAGTCGCGCTTGCACAGTGTGTAGCTTGGACCCGCGCTTTCGCAGTGTGGATCGGCGAGCCGCTCATGCACCGTGACGAGCGACACCCCGCGCTTGCGCCGTGACCAGCGGCTCCCCGGTCGACAGTGCAGCTCCAACCTATACTCCCGATCTCAACACTGCGCAAGTGCGGCTTCACACTCCACGCTCCACACTGCGCAAGTGTGGGATTTTACAACGGTTTTGAGTGACATCGGCACTTCCAGGACAATCAATCAAATTGAGTGGATGGTGATGCCCATGACTGAATGAAAATTAAGCACACCGCTATGACTAAACAAGCAGGTACGATATAAGTATATAAAGTGCTTTTGGGACATGATTAGACCGCAGGTTTTAATGAAAATAACGTATTAGTGATGCACATTATATCACTTCAATGCACTGGGAATAGTTTAGATGCTTGAAATGACGTGCCAGGTTCCCTTTAAACTAATATAGTTATAGAGTTAACAGTTAAGTCCAATGTATTTTGACAAACCTGTGTCTAATGCATTAACCTAATCTAAAAGTGTTCTTATACTACAAATAATAAAGATATTAAACTTCAAGACCTCCCAAAGCCTCATGAATTCCAAAATGTGCAGAATGTGTCAGACCATTTAAAGTCACAGAGATTTTCACATTATTTCCAGGCCATGAAAGGTTGATCCAGATCCTAACCCATGTCAGGTGGCTTGGCCTTAAATCACATTAATGTCTGTTTTAGGGATGGAAATAAGAGCTAAAATAACCAGATGCAAAAGAGATGGCCATATTAAATCCACCAGACAGATTTTCAAAGTTCAAGGAGAGTTCAAGCATGGACAGGGCAGTGAAGAAGGGGTCAAGTGTACAGAAATTGTTCCCGTTCTGGAGAAATTAGCTTTACAAATATATTGTTTCTGAGGTGGTAATTGTCTTATCCTTCAAATATTCATACCTCATTTAATCTCTGAATTTCTATACTGCCATTAGCATTATTCTCCTTCACTGAAACAGATATGATTTTTGCTTAAAAAGATTTGTTTGTAAAGCATCTCATTTGGAGAAGATTAGATTCGCAGCTCTTGATGTGAGGCGAAACATGTACAGATTTTAATAACTGTTTTAGGTACACAAAGATTATCTGACCTGTACTGTGACTGAAGAAGACATAATGCTTAAGATTTCGATTATTTAACCCCATAATACTGTTTTGTACTCTTTAAAATTATAGTAAAATATAAAGGTAACATCTTGAGAAAAAACAGTAAAAATGTAATAGCAAAATAATAAGCTTGTTAATCAATATTTCCTTTATTTTTCATTTCTTAATATATAAATGAAGTATTTATTGAAATTGCTTTCAGAATGACCATGCTCGGTCTTTTTACAATTACTTGAACTTGACTGCAGGGCTGGAATAACACATAAGTCCAGGAGATTTATAGGGACAAAAGGTCACAATTCCCTCTAGAAATTAAGGAGTGAATAGTGGGAAGTGGGGCAAACTGTGTGACCTTAGCCCTTTCACTATCCAAGTTACCCTGCATAATTGTTGCTTGGGCACCATGTCACTAAACCATGTGAATATGTTCAATGTATGAATGGAACAGGTCAAAGACTGATGAGTACGTTTATGCTATCTTCTATGCATACTATATATTACTTCACCTATTCCTAGATAAAAAAAAACACAAAGCACAAAAGGGTCTTATCCAAGTAATTTGGTGAGGAAAAAAAGGGGGTCAAGCTCACCTGGAAAGTTTGTGTTCTACACAACCACTGATGAGGCAAAATGGTCAGCTGCTGCAATATCCATGAGTGTTTTGAAAAAGATAATGGTATGGTGGATTTTCGATATGCGCTGCTGATTTAACCATGATCCAAGAGATCTCAGGAAAAAGCGCTTTATTGTCAATTCATCTAATTCCTCTAATAAATTGGGTCAATAAAATAAGACTATCTTTGGCTATGGAGGTTCTGGGTAGCCCATCTAATAGAATAGTCTAAGCATAACTAAGAAGCTATATATACCGTATATATATATATATATATATATATATATATATATATATATATACATACATACAGTACAGACCAAAAGTTTGGACACACCTTCTCATTTAAAGATTTTTCTGTATTTTCATGACTATGAAAATTGCACATTCACACTGAAGGCATCAAAACTATGAATTAACACATGTTGAATTATATACTTAACAAAAAAGTGTGAAACAACTGAAAATATGTCTTATATTCTAGGTTCTTCAAAGTAGCCACATTTTGCTTTGATGACTGCTTTGCACACTCTTGGCATTCTCTTGATGAGCTTCAAGAGGTAGTCACCGGAAATGGTTTTCACTTCACAGGTGTGCCCTGTCAGGTTTAATAAGTTGGATTACTTGCCTTATAAATGGGGTTGGAACCATCAGTTGTGTTGTGCAGAAGTCAGGTGGATACAAAGTTGATAGTCCTACTGAATAGACTGTTAGAATTTGTATTATGGCAAGAAAAAAGCAGCCAAGTAAAGAAAAACGAGTGGCCATCATTACTTTAAGAAATGAAGGTCAGTCAGTGTGAAAAATTGGGCAAACTTTGAAAGTGTCCCCAAGTGCAGTTGCAAAAGCCATCAAGCGCTGCAAAGAAACTGGCTCACATGAGGACCGCCCCAGGAAAGGAAGACCAAGAGTCACAGCTGCTTCTGAGGATAAGTTTATCCGAGTCACCAGCCTCAGAAATCGCAGGTTACCAGCAGCTCAGATTAGAGATCAGGTCAATGCCACACAGAGTTCTAGCAGCAGACACATCTCTACAACAACTGTTAAGAGGAGACTTTGTCCAACAGGACTTCATGGTAAAATAGATGATAGGAAACCACTGCTAAGGACAGGCAACAAGCAGAAGAGACTTGTTTGGGCTAAAGAACACAAGGAATGGACATTAGACCAGTGGAAATCTGTGATTTGGTCTGATGAGTCCAAATTTAAGATCTTTGGATCCAACCATCGTGTCTTTATGCGATGCAGAAAAGGTGAACGGATGGACTCTACATGCCTGGTTCCCACTGTGAAGCATGGAGGAGGAGGTGTGATGGTGTGGGGGTGCTTTGCTGGTGACACTGTTGGGGATTTATTCAAAGTTGAAGGCATACAGAACCACCATGGCTACTACAGCATCTTGCAGCAGCATGCTATTCCATCCGGTTTGCGTTTAGTTGGACCATCATTTATTTTTCAACAGGACAATGACCACAAGCACACCTCCAGGCTGTGTAAGGGCTATTTGACCAAGAAGGAGAGTGATGGGGTGCTACGCCAGATGACCTGGCCTCCACAGTCACCAGACCTGAACCCAATCGAGATGGTTTGGGGTGAGCTGGACCGCAGGGTGAAGGCAAAAGGGCCAACAAGTGCTAAGCATCTCTGGGAATTCCTTCAAGATTGTTGGAAGACCATTTCCGGTGACTACCTCTTGAAGCTCATCAAGAGAATGCCAAGAGTGTGCAAAGCAGTCATCAAAGCAAAAGGTGGCTACTTTGAAGAACCTAGAATATAAGACATATTTTCAATTGTTTCACACTTTTTTGCTAAGTATATAATTCCACATGTGTTAATTCATAGTTTTGATGCCTTCAGTGTGAATGTACTATTCTCATAGTCATGAAAATACAGAAAAATCTTTAAATGAGAAGGTGTTTCCAAACTTTTGGTCTGTCCTGTATATCTACTATATAATTGTCTTATCCCATCTGTCTGTCTGTCTGTCTATCTGTCTGTCTGTCTGTCTGTCTGTCCTGGAAATCCCGGGTCGCTGATTGGTCCGGCCGCGGCCAATCAGCGATGCGGCATTTCTGAAAAACATGGCGGCCGTTAGCGGCTCATGTGCGGCACGGAGGTGGCGATGCAGCCGGGAGATGCAGCCGGCTACTCGCAGCATAAGTCCCCCGACCGCAGGCGCCGCTGACCTACATGCGGCTATCGTCGGGAGATCAGCGGCTATGGCCGCTTATCTCCCGAGGACAAGTGTGATGCCCCTCCCCTCCCCTCCTCTCCCCTCCTCTCCTCTCCTCTCCCCTCCGCTCTCCTCCCGTCCCTCCCCCCGCTCGATCAGGACCCCGGCACCCGGCGTCATACTTACCCCTCCCCTCCTCTCCCCTCCCCTCTCCTCTCCTCCCGTCCCTCCCCTCTCCTCCCGTCCCTCCCCCCGCTCGATCAGGACCCCGGCACCGGCGTCATACTTACCCCTCCCCGTGCCTCCGCAGCAGCTCCTGTGTCTTCCGCTGATGCTCTGTGACGTCTCAGGTCAGAGGGTGCGGTGACGTCTTTACATCGCGCTCTCTCCTGACCGGTCACAGCGCACAGTGTCAACATGCCGGCTACGCTGGAGTCCAGAGAAGCAGCTGAGAAGGGAGGTGAGTATTGGATTTTTTTTTTTTGTATGGGGCATAGGGGACCTGCATGGGGCACTATGGGGGGATGGATATACAGGGGATATGACTTCCTGCATGGGGCATTATATTGGGGGGAGAGGTGACATCCTACATGGGGCATTATATGGGGGGGAGAGGTGACATCCTACATGGGGCATTATATGGGGGAGAGGTGACATCCTGCATGGGGCATTATATGGGTATTGAGGTCACATCCTGCATGGGGCATTATATGGGGGGAGAGGTCACATCCTACATGGGGCATTATATGGGAGAGAGGTGACATCCTGCATGGGGCATTATATACGGGGGATGTGACTTCCTGCATGGGGCATTATATATGGGGGATGTGACTTCCTGCATGGGGTATTATATACGGGGGATGTGACTTCCTGCATGGGGTATTATGTATGGGGGATGTGACTTCCTGCATGGGGAATTATATGGGGGGGAGAGGTGACATCCTGCATGGGGTATTATATGGGGGGAGAGGTCACATCCTGCATGGGGCATTATATGGGGGAGAGGTGACATCCTGCATGGGACATTATATGGGTAGAGAGGTCACATCCTGCATGGGGCATTATATGGGGGGAGAGGTCACATCCAACATGGGGCATTATATGGGGGAGAGGTGACATCCTGCATGGGGCATTATATACGGGGGATGTGACTTCCTGCATGGGGTATTATATACAGGGGATGTGACTTCCTGCATGGGGTATTATATACGGGGGATGTGACTTCCTGCATGGGGCATTATATGCGGGGGATGTGACATCCTGCATGGGGTATTATATACGGGGGATGTGACTTCCTGCATGGGGCATTATAAAGGAGGGTCGGGAGACATATGCTAGAATACCCGATGCGTTAGAATCAGGCCACCATCTAGTATATATATATATATATCAATAGGGGGCCAAAAGCATCTAAAAGCACAAAACAAAAACCCAACAAAAAAACATGTAATTTTATTTGATATGCATTAAAAATATATCAGTAAAACAAAAAATGTCACCAAAAAAATATGTATGCGAGCAGAGTCTGGAGTGTATATGCCTCAAAATGTAACATATACCATATAAGACACAGATGGGGCATCCAGACTGGATTAGCAAAAGAAGTGAGTCAACCCCAATCTCAGCAAGACATGCAGCACCTGTCAGATATACACCAACATACGAGATGGGAAATCTGCAAATACTAATAAAAATGATTGTCTCTCTCTAGGTCATACATATCAAACTCTAGCCCGTGGGCTACATCTAGCCTGCAAGGTGATTATATTTGGCCAGCGACACCATAACCGCCACCCTCATGTGAGGTCCATTATTCTGTATGGAGGGCTATGTGGGCCCATTATTCTGTATTTAGGGCTACCTGGGGTCCATTATTCTGTATTGAGGGCTATGTGGGGCCCATTATTTTGTATGGAGGACTATGTGGGGCCATTATACTGTATGGAGGACTATGTGGGGCCATTATATTGTATGGAGGGCTATGTGGGCCCATTATTCTGTATGGAGGGCTATGTGGGCCCATTATTTTGTATTGAGGGCTACGTGGGGCCCATTATTGTGTATGGAAGGCTATGTGGGGCTCATTATTCAGTATGTAGGACTATGTGGGGCCATTATACTGTATGGAGGACTATGTGAGACCCATTATTCTGTATGGAGGACTATGTGGGGCTCATTATACTGTATCCTGGTTGGCCCATGACTTTGTCCAAGTTTTTCATTTTGACCCTCTGTGTGTTTGAGTTTGACATCCCAGCTCTAGGTAAATAGAGATAGAGGTAACAAACATGAGAAAAATGTTTTCCATATTTTGCCCTACCATATTACCATGCCTGACCACAGAGGTTAGCACCCTAATAAAGAAATACAATATGGTGCCCCCTCACTTTAGTTGGCTATCCCTGTATAATGGCCCTGGTAAACACCTATTCCTTAAATGAGGCACTATGGAACAATGCAAGAGCGCAATAGGGTCTTATCCAATTAATAAATGTTACATAAAAGTATTAAAAACTGCTCACCTAGTAGGGTTGTGTGGGACACAACACCTATAAAGCCTGGACTCCAAATGCTGCAGCTTCCTATGGATATGTCAGAGATAGATGCTGGGAAAGGAAGTTGTTTCTGCGCTCCCTGGAGTCACGACAAACCATTAGTATGGATAAAAATGTAGGTTTATTGTCTACGCATTTCAGAGTCCACGGACTCTTTCCTCAGGGCAACCATACATAACCAGGTGCTGGTTGCGGGAGACTGGGTGCTGGATGACCACCAATCAGAAACTGGTGACCTCTATTGCTGGATCAGTCATCAATATGTTAATTCCAGATAAATCCTTTAATGTAGGGTGCTTGGGCCGAGCCGCATTATGGTCATGTACATGATCCATCAAAGTAAGAACACCTCATACCAGCATATTAAAAATTTTACCTGAAATTTTTAACATTTTAGACTTGTATGAATATGCAAGAACAGCAATGTATATTACAATGCATATTAATAATATTTCTAGCCACAGAAATAGCTTGGAGAAAGTGGAGAACAACATGTTTGAGATGATTCCAAATCAAAGATACAAAGGGTGACAACCTTGCATATTAAATCTAAATCAGCAACTGGTATCCTCAGCTACAGCGGATTGCCATTCTTGAATTAATATTAGAAGATATGGTTTTATTTTGCATTTCTTTCTTCTCTGGAATATTGGGCAGATAAGAGCTATCAGTAAAGGTCATCCTCAATTTCTGTACAGAAATGATCTGTCTCCTCTACGTAATAAACATTTATCCATGCTTTTATTAGCTATATTGAATCTGACAGTTCTGTTAAACCATTTCCCTTCATTTTGCTAGGTCATGATGGTTAACGCCGCTTAAAAAAAAATCTCATCACTATTTTTGATCGCTGTATCTTATGCCACGCTATTTTGTACAGGTAAGCACTAGCTGGAATTAACCTTTCAGCTATGTTAGAAAAAGAAGCAGTTACAGGGCTGCTTTATAAGATTTCCAACTCTGATCTCATTGCATGCCTTGGCCTAATCATTGTCTATGTCAAGTTATCATTGAACTCTACATATTTGTACATTTCATGTCTACTAAGTGGCATTTATAGTATGTGTCATTTGAATGGTATATTCACATTTGCAAAAAAAAATTATATTTCTCCACCACATGTATATGGAAAAAATAAAGCAACTTTTCAATTAGTCTTAAAGCCCCCATAAAAATGTGTTTAATTTTGACTGAACCTACTGATATCGAGGGGTCCAGCTGACAATCTAATGTGTATGGACGTACCAGCCAACTAACGGTAGGAATAGATGTCGATCAGGCATGCCCTGTTTTGGCCTGCCAATCGCATTTTTCTCCTGGCCATAAGCCACTGGCCGATGTTTCAGCTGGCAGCTTTCTCATGGAGAACACAGGAACGAGTGCTCCTGTGTATGGGAGAGTTTACTGAGATGGCTGTCAACCGATTGATTGGTCGACAGCCTTTTATTGTGTATGGGGGTCTATAAAGGAGTTTTCTTGTCTAACGATATTGATGACCTATTCCAAAGATAGGTCGTCAATATCATATTGGTGGGGGTGCAATACCCAGAACCCTCACCAATTAAATGTTACCCGCTGAGCCAGCAGCTGGGTGTAAACAGTGAATAGAGTTGGAAAGCACAGCTCTGTTCATTGTGTAGTGGCTGCTCCAAAAAACTGCAGCTCAGCTCCTTTTCAGGGGAATAGGAGATGAACTGTCAATCTGATACTGATGACCTGTTGTAAGGATAGGTTATCAATATCATTGGATGAGACAACGCCTTTAATATCTAAATTTCCACCATATAGTCATGGTTATGGCCTAGAAAAAAACTTTGCAGAGGTTAATTTTGCAGTCACGCTTCTGCCTTTCTTCAAGTATATGTTGGCAAAAAGTAGGAAAAACAACATGGGAGTATGACTACCAAGGGAACTATAGAAAGAGAAGATAAAAATAGTGCTGGTCAATTTTCAATGCATTAATAAAGCCGGGTTCAGAAGACCCATGATCCGTTGATTGCAATGCTCGGGAGGGACTTAGAGCCTCAAATATGCTAATGAGGCTGTAAATTTGGGTCCAAAAACCCATGACCAGCCCAGACATTAAGTTCAGTATACAGACATATAGCTGCATGAGCCCGAATTAACGGATACCCCGCATCGCCCCTGTGACTGAAAGCTGGCATCTCCTGAGAAAGAAAATACATTAATTTTCTACCGATAGCCGCACTTTCAATAAGGCGACCGGACAATATTGTAAAACTATTTCCCAATATATTAATCCTATATCTGCAGGTAAATAGTGTTTTCCAAGGTGACAGGTTCCTTTTAACTGAGTTGAAGTAATGTTAAAATAAATTTCATATATATGCATATATTAATAATTAGAAATGAAACCATATATTTATGTATTGCATGTAATTCCCTTGGTTATATACTGAATTAAAATATGAAAAGCAGGCGGTAAATTTTAATGACCTATGGGTTCTTGTACTTTGTATCTTCTGTGAGGTCAATGCTATGATTTGTACCCAACAATAGACCCCATTGTCCACTATAGAGTTTATAGCGTCATCCTGGGTCTTCATGAGTTCAGCTTGCAACAGAAAGTGACATGATGATCACTAACAATTTTTTTACACAGGGCAATGAAAGAAATCCATCAACAGGGAACAATGCGAAGACTTAATCTTTATAGACACTAGTGTTAGCACCAGGATTTCTTACAAAAAGTGGTCACAGGTCAAAAACACAAGTTAAAATCTTGACTGTGAACTTCATACATGGCTGACTCCACATAATGACTGCCATTAATATGACATCTATGATCTTTTCAAGAATGGCAAATACAGTATACACAAAAACATTAGTTGTTCCCAAATAATGAGCTATATCCTGTATTTGCTTTGCATTGTAAGAATGCTCATAAAGAAAAGAAAATATTGATAATTGTGATGTGTTCTGACAGTTTTTTGTTGCAAAAGTATATTAATTCACCTTTGTGAATATGCTATTATAGTAAGTTCACATATGGCAGATTTGTTGAAGAAATATCTGGTCCATAAATATCTAATAGACAGTACAGACCAAAAGTTTGGACACAACTTCTCATTTAAAGATTTTTCCGTATTTTCATGACTATGAAAATTGTACATTCACACTGAAGGCATCAAAACTATGAATTAACACATGAGGAATTATATACTTAACAAAAAAGTGTGAAACAACTGAAAATATGTCTTATATTCTAGGTTCTTCAAAGTAGCCACCTTTTGCTTTGATGACTGCTTTGCACACTCTTGATGAGCTTCAAGAGGTAGTCCCAAGAAATGGTCTTCCAACAATCTTGAAGGAGTTCCCAGAGATGCTTAGCACTTGTTGGCCCTTTTGCCTTCACTCTGCTCTCCAGCTCACCCCAAACCATCTCTATTGGGTTCAGGTCTGGTGACTGTGGAGGCCAGGTCATCTGGCGTAGCACCCCATCACTCTCCTTCTTGGTCAAATAGCCCTTACACAGCCTGGAGGTGTGTTTGGGGTCATTGTCCTGTTGAAAAATAAATGATGGTCCAGCTAAATGCAAACCGGATGGAATAGCATGCTACTGCAAGATGCTGTGGTAGCCATGCTGGTTCAGTATGCCTTCAATTTTGAATAAATCCCCAACAGTGTCACCATCAAAGCACCCCCACACCATCACACCTCCTCCTCCATGCTTCACGGTGGGAACCAGGCATGTAGAGTCCATCCGTTCACCTTTTCTGCGTCGCACAAAGACACGGTGGTTGGAACCAAAGATCTCAAATTTGGACTAGTCAGACCAAAGCACAGATTTCCACTGATCTAATGTCTATTCCTTGTGTTCTTTAGCCCAAACAAGTCTCTTCTGCTAGTTGCCTGTCCTTAGCAGTGGTTTCCTAGCAGCTATTTTACCATGAAGGCCTGCTGCACAAAGTCTCCTCTTAACAGTTGTTGTAGAGATGTGTCTGCTGCTAGAACTCTGTGTGGCATTGACCTGGTCTCTAATCTGAGCTGCTGTTAACCTGCGATTTCTGAGGCTGGTGACTCGGATAAACTTATCCTCAGAAGCAGAGGTGACTCTTGGTCTTCCTTTCCTGGGGTGGTCCTCATGTGAGACAGTTTCTTTGTAGCGCTTGATGGTTTTTGCAACTGCACTTGGGGACACTTTCAAAGTTTTCCCAATTTTTCACACTGACTGACCTTCATTTCTTAAAGTAATGATGGCCACTCGTTTTTCTTTACATAGCTGCTTTTTTCTTGCCATAATACAAATTCTAACTGTCTATTCAGTAGGACTATCAGCTGTGTATCCACCAGACTTCTTCACAACACAACTGATGGTTCCAACCCCATTTATAAGGCAAGAAATCCCACTTATTAAACCTGACAGGGCACAACTATGATGTGAAAACCATTTCTGGTGACTACCTCTTGAAGCTCATCAAGAGAATGCCAAGAGTGTGCAAAGCAGTCATCAAAGCAAAAGGTGGCTACTTTGAAGAATCTAGAATATAAGACATATTTTCAGTTGTTTCACACTTTTTTGTTACGTATATAATTCCACATGTGTTAATTTATAGTTTTGATGCCTTCAGTGTGAATGTACAATTTTCATAGTCATGAAAATACAGAAAAATCTTTAAATGAGAAGGTGTGTCCAAACTTTTGGTCTGTACTGTATATAATCGTCTTATCCCGTCTGTCTGTCCATCCAGGAAATCCCGCGTCGCTGATTGGTCCGGCCGCGGGATTGGTACCCCGACCGGCCGTGACCAATCAGCGATATTGGTGTGAAATTTAAAACCCCGCTTCTCTGATTGGCCGCTGGCCGCGACCAATCAGCGATATTGGCGCCAAATTTAAACACCACTCTGCTGATTGTGTTGAGGGAGGGCAATAACCCTTCACGGTTGACCAAGTGAGTGTCAAATTATTATGTTGATTGCGCAATCCAACAGGGAACCAGACGGAGACAGTGTGCTCTGTATGGGAGGATTCAGAGAATCTCTGATCCCGTTTATTTTGCTTAGCATTTTATATTGTTTTGAGTTTATTAATGTCCAATCATCTACAGCAATACTACAGGCTTGAACCAATGTTAGTACAATTATTACGAAAATACACATATGGTCATATTATCATTAGTTCGAAGCACGCTGGAAATTTACAAGGTCAATCCTGGCCTAGACTAGTTAGATAACAGGAGCGGGGTGTCTGACAAAATGTTCTTGAGATAAAAAGTTAGTGTGAGAAAGTTCCATGGGAAAAGAAAGAATGTATGTTATGCAAGGAGTGATAATAACATGATTTTGAAACAAGCAGACAAAATCGAGTTGCTCTAGCATGAGTAACAATATGTCCTTTACACTTGGATAGCATGAAAATTAATATGTCCTTTATATTCCCCCCTAAAAATTATGTTATTATCTACAATAGAGGTGCTTTCCCAGGGTCATGATTTGAGCCTGAGGGACATTGGTCTTCACCCAATTAGTGCCCTTGTTACCAATTGAGGCTGTCGCGGCATGTCCATCCCCCCTTGTTTGTTGACATAATCATAAAGCTCAGATCTTCAGACGTGAGGTTGGTTGGGGCATGCAGGTAAAGGTCATCATTCCCTTGTCGTCCAGGTCCTCAATGCTGGTTACATCTGGGAGGTCCGTGTATAGTAGCACTGGATGTCGGTTGACAGTGTCCTCCTTGCTCTCTGATGACTGGCAGGTTTTCCTCATGCAAAATGGGATACAATAAAAGACTAGTTTTAGTAAGACATACATTAACAAGATGCAAGCAGCAATATGCAACACTCATTGTAATATTCCAGCAATTCATCCACCAATCCCTTTAAACCAATTAGCAGGATTTAAAAAGGAGAACGTATCAGACCACCAACTGTCTTTGGTCAATTCATTATGTTTGTTATACTCTTCCCTGAGTTTCCTAATGTCTTCCATTTTAGTCTTTAACCATATGGTAGAGTCGGGGTCAATATAGTGACAACATGCTGGGCCTATAACTTGACACATCCCTCCTTGAGCTGCTGTCAAATAGTCCAGCACTAAAGTATTTTGATTAGCCACTATAATAAGTTGATTCTGCACTGCAACAGTAGTATTAATTACTTCCAATACACTCCAAAACTGGTCATCTAAGTAATCAGTGACTTCCACTAATTTGTCCCACATTTGTGTCACCATAGGGTAGAGGAAGACAGTACTGGCTATCTTATTGGGTATACTCATTTGAACTAAATGAGGTCTTCCTGATGGGCGTGGGGTGTTGTCTTTGGCACGTTTATAGATGGTATGAAGAGGGATGGCTCTCATATCTACTTTACTATGGGAAATAAGATAAGTGGCTGGTGTTAGCCGGGCCAACATACAAGTCCCCCCTACTCTGACTGGGAGCCATTTATATGCATTATTCCCACAGACCCAATATGTGGCTGATGGTAGATCCCATAAAACCGAGTGCTGTAATACTAATTTATGTACCAAATCGATAAAAACGGTGTTATTTGATAACATACACCATGAAGGCATTTGTCCCAGGGGGCTACAATATCCAACATCCGGGTTGTCACATGTTGGATCATTAGGCTTATATTCAGAAAATTCATGTTTTACTGCTGTTGGGGTTGTCAGGAGCACTTGATATGGTCCGTCATACAGTGGTTCTAGTCCGTGTTTCCGAACATGCTTCTTCACATACACATAATCTCCAGGTTTGAGGGTATGACAACCTTCTGCATCAGCTGGATCTGGAATAGAAGATGATACTAACGCATGGGTGTTAGTTAAGGCTTTGGCAAGCTGAATCACATATTGCATGACATAATCTGTTTCTTCTGATAATTGTTGTGGGGTAAATTTAGCTATAGCTGGTTGTGACCTAAATAGTATCTCATAGGGTGACAGTTTGTGTTTCCCTATGGGGGTGGTGTGTATGTGATACAGTGCAATGGGAAGGAGCTCAGGCCACTGGGCCGTAGTCTCCTGCATCATTTTGGTTAATTGCTGTTATGATCTGCTACAGGGACTAAGGAAAGACAGGAGAACTGTCCCTACAATAGAACTAAACTAGATCCCTACGATGTAACGGGGAACCTGATCCTGCGATCAGACCCACTAAAGTCCTCGGCTAGTCTGTACGAAGACCTATAGATGTGAGGGAGGGATCCCTACAAGTACTAGGGACTGGGATAAGTTGGACACCTCCTAGCAGAAATAGTAGCAGTCAAAGACAAACACACAACAAAAAGCATAGAGGTCAGAAGACCTAGCAAAACTAACAGAGAACGGCAACAGAGCACCAAGCTAGCTCAAGAGTAGTAAATACAATGAAGTCCAGCAAGACCAGGAGGGCGGAGCCGGATTAAATAGGCAAAAATGGTCATGTGACCAGCAAACTAAAAAAAAAACCTAACAGGAGAGTTCTAACAGTACCCCCTCTTCTAAGAGGATCCTCCGGATCCCCTAGGCCCAGGCTTACCAGGAAACCTCCTGTGAAACGCTCTGACAAGTCTGGAAGCAGAAACATCATCCGCCCTCACCCATGAGTTATCCTCAGGTCCGAAACCCTTCCAAGCGACGAGATACTGCAAACTCCCTCTATACCGTCTAGAATTTATGATGCGGGAAATTTCATATTCCCCGTCCTCCACCACCGGAGGAACAGTAGCAGAGGCGTCACCATCCGACACATCAGCTTTTTTCAACAGAGAAACATGAAACACCGGTTTAATCTTCCAGGACGTAGGAACCTCCAACCTAACAGCAGATTGGTTAACTACCTGAAGCACCTTAAAGGGCCCTACGAACTTGGGACCCAATTTTTTAGAAGGAATCCTCAATCGCAGATTCTTAGAGGACAACCAAACCATGTCACCAACAGCAAACAAAACCTCTTGCCGTTTCCTATCAAAGTACCTCTTAGATTTTTTGTTAGCCTCCTGAAGATTACCACGCACATCCGTCCAAACTCTCTCCAAATCACCGGAAAAACTCTCCTCCTTAGGCACAGCCGAAACCAATTTGGAGAATGACCCAAAAGACGGATGTCTCCCAGAACAACAAAAAAAAGGCGAACACCCAGCAGAAGAGGATGTATGGTTGTTAAGAGCAAATTCAGCAAGTGGCAGAAACTCAGACCACCCCTCTTGATTGTCTGCCACAAAACAACGCAAGAACTGCTCAACATCCTGGTTCTTCCTTTCTGTCTGGCCATTAGACTCAGGATGATATCCAGATGAAAATGACAAATGAACTCCCAACCTGTCACAAAAGGCACGCCAAAAACGAGCCACGAACTGAGGTCCCCTATCAGAAACAATGTCAATAGGAACACCATGTAGTCTGAAAATTTCCTTGACAAAGGCCTTAGCGAGTGTCTTAGCGCAAGGCAGTTTGATGAAGGGAACCAAGTGACACATCTTGCTAAAACGGTCCACGACCACCCAGATGACCGTGAAACCTTCAGAGGGGGGAAGGTCAGTAATAAAGTCCATAGCCAGATGTGTCCAAGGTGCACTAGGAACCTCCAGAGGGCAAAGCAACCCCGCAGCAGGAGCATGCGAAGACTTGGATCTAGCACACACAGTACATTGACGCACCCACTTAATGACTTCCTTCTGCCATGCAGGCCACCAAAAACTGCGACCCACAAGTCTCTTGGTCTCAGAAATTCCTGGATGACCTGCCAACCGAGACTCATGACACTCAACAAACAAATCTCTCCTAAAGGTCCTAGGCACAAACAACCTCCCATGGGGAGTGTTAGATGGGGCATTCTCCTGAGCTTCAAGAATCTCATCCTCCAAAACGGAGTCCAAAGCAGCAATCACAACACCTTCTTGTAAAATGCTCTCCTCTTCCTCCTCAACACCGACCATGGGAGAAAAGCTGCGAGACAAAGCATCCGCTTTAACATTCTTGGTACCCGGGATGTAAGTAACGGAAAAATTAAACCGCGAGAAAAAAAGTGCCCACCTAGCCTGACGGGAATTCAAGCGCTTGGCAGCATCAAGATAGATCAGATTTTTATGATCAGTGAAAACCTGAATGGGAAATTCAGCACCTTCCAAGAGGTGACGCCAGTGTTCAAATGCGAGTTTAATCGCCAGCAATTCCCGATTACCAATATCGTAATTAAGTTCAGTCTCAGAAAAATTTTTTGAAAAAAAGGCACAGGGATGTACTCCATCCTTGTTTTCCTGAGACAACACCGCACCGACCCCCACCGAAGAAGCATCAACCTCAACCAAAAACGGCTTAGTCACATCAGGCTGAATAAGGATGGGAGCAGAGGTGAACCTCTCCTTTAGAAACACAAAAGCTTCAATAACCTCAGAAGTCCACTGAACCGCATTAGCACCTTTCCTGGTGAGATCGGTCAGCGGTTTGACAATAATAGAAAAATTTTTTATGAATTTTCTGTAATAATTGGCGAAACCCAAAAACCTCTGTATCAATTTCAAACCAATAGGCCTAGGCCATTCCTGCACAGCTTGAACTTTAACCGGGTCCATCTTAAAACCTTCACTGGAGATAATGTAGCCCAAAAAACTAATTCTCTGTACAGCGAACTCACATTTCTCCAGCTTAGCAAAAAGCGAATTGTCCATTAATAACTGTAATACCTCACGTACGCTCCGCCAATGAGACTCCAGATCAGGCGAATAAATCAGAATGTCATCCAAATACACAACCACATTTTTGCCGATTAAAGGTCTAAGGATGTCATTAATAAGATTCTGAAAAAATGCTGGAGCATTGGTAAGACCAAAAGGCATAACCAGATTCTCAAAATGACCGACAGGAGTGTTAAAAGCAGTCTTCCATTCATCACCCTCCTTCATGCGCAACAAATTGTATGCCCCCCGGAGATCAATTTTAGAGAACCACTTGGCCCCCACTAACTGGTTAAATAAATCAGGAATCAATGGCAGTGGGTAAGGATTGCGTACAGTAATTTTATTAATCTCACGAAAGTCCAGACAAGGACGTAAACCGCCATCTTTTTTTTTTACAAAAAAAAATCCAACAGCCACAGGAGACTTGGAAGGCCTAATGTGACCGGCGGCCAAGCTTGTCTGTATGTATTCCTCCAAAGCCTTTCTCTCAGGAATAGTAAGATTAAATAAACGACTTTTAGGAAGAGTCGCTCCAGGGACAAATTCAATGGTACAATCATAGTCTCTATGGGGAGGCAAAATTTGTGACTCCTCCTCAGAAAAAACTCTCCAAAAATCTCGAATAGGTACAGGCAATTCCCCTTTATCCACAGCAGCAATACATCCGTTACAACACTTGTCATAACACTTAGGGCTCCAGGACTTAATTTCATTGGTAGACCAATCCAGTACAGGATTGTGCAATTTTAACCAGGCTAATCCCAATATTACTGGAGAAGGCAAATTATCCAATACCACCAAATCCAAATTTTCTTGGTGAATACCATTAATAGTGAGGGGAAATTCACAGACCTTATGAGTAACACTCTTCAAGGGAGAGCCATCAACAGAAACCACAGCAATAGGGGATGACAAAGTTTTAGGTTCTAATCTAAGTTTTTCCAAGAATCCCCATCAATCACATTCAGAGTAGAACCACAATCCACAAATACCCGAAATTCAATTAATTCATCCTGAGCAGCAGTAGTGGCAGATAGGAATACTCCCTTAGAATTTAAACAGGCAATACGGGCATAACTGACCATTTTTTTTTCTTTCTTCATACGAAGCACACAGTTCTTAATAAAATAACCAGAATTTCCGCAATAGAAGCACAAGCCTTCAGAAAGCCTGCGGTCTTTTTCCTGAGAGCGGGGTGTCATCGCCCCAATCTCCATCGGCTCTCCATTGTCAGCACAGACCCTCTCAGGACTCGGAGCTGACATAGCAGAGGATTTGCTCTCATTAACCCTTGCACGCAGTCTCCTGTCCACCCGTATAGCTAATTGCATTGCCTCCTGCAAGTTTCCAGGTGTGGGATAAGCAATCAGTAAATCCTTAACCCTTTCACCTAGCCCTGCAAGAAACAAGCTTTTCAAAGCTGAATCGTTCCACTCCACCTGGGCAGACCACCGACGGAAGTGAGAACAATATTTTTCCACATTACCTGATCCCTGCCTCAAACGTCTCAATTCAGACTCAGCAGATGAGACATGATCAGGATCTTCATACAACAAACCCAAAGCAGAAAAAAACTATCCACTGATCTAAAGCACGGATCACTAGGTTGGAGAGAGAAGGCCCATCCCTGAGGATCTTTGCGCAAAAGTGACATTATGAACCCTATGCGCTGTGATTCATCACCAGAGGATCCGGGTCTCAAACGAAAATACAATAAACAAGCATTTTTAAAAGAAAAAAAATCTTGTTGTTCGCCAAAAAATAGATCAGGCAGACGTACCTTTGGTTCCACAAAATGCGCTCCAGAACAGCTACTCACGTGTTGTTGGAGCTCGGCCACCTCCAGAGAGAGTCCCTGCAAGCGTTGAGCCAAATCTTGAACCGAGACCATGATGGAAAACTGGAGGTCTTTCCTTAGAGAAAATTTTTATTTTTTTTCTTTTAGGGCTGGACTTACTGTTATGATCTGCTACAGGGACTAAGGAAAGACAGGAGAACTGTCCCTACAATAGAACTAAACTAGATCCCTACGATGTAACGGGGAACCTGATCCTGCGATCAGACCCGCTAAAGTCCTCGGCTAGTCTGTACGAAGACCTATAGATGTGAGGGAGGGATCCCTACAAGAACTAGGGACTGGGATAAGTTGGACACCTCCTAGCAGAAATAGTAGCAGTCAAAGACAAACACACAACAAAAAGCATAGAGGTCAGAAGACCTAGTAAAACTAACAGAGAACGGCAACAGAGCACCAAGCTAGCTCAAGAGTAGTAAATACAATGAAGTCCAGCAAGACCAGGAGGGCGGAGCCGGATTAAATAGGCAAAAATGGTCATGTGACCAGCAAACTAAAAAAAAAACCTAACAGGAGAGTTCTAACAATTGCCTTTTCAGTGTGCCATTCAATCTCTCCACCTTGCCGCTTGACTGTGGATGGTAAGGAGTATGTAACGCCACTGTTGATCTGATCATGGTAAGTATTTCTTGATATACACATGAGGAAAAGGCTGGTCCTTGATCACTTTTGATAACTTCTGGGACTCCATACCGGCAAACAACTTCAGAGACCAGCTTCTTGGCGGTGGTAAGGTTGCAGCTTCTACCAATGTATCTTCAGTTGTGACAGAATATCCAGTATCCAGTATGAAACCTGCCAGAGGTGTCAGCATATCTGGATCCATCCATATATAACGTAAGTTCTGGATCATTCAAGGGTACTTCCCTCACTAGAACAAGTGGAGTTGACTCCGCAGTAATTTGTTCCAGACAATCATGCGGTGGAGCCTCTTTCCCCTCTCCTTCAGGTGCTGGTAGCAGGGTGGCCGGGTTGATGGTGGTGCACCGGTGTAATTTCACATTTTCTGGCAAAATCAACGAACACTGCAGCCGCAGGTGTCTCTGTGTAGAAAGATGTTTAGGTTGCTGTAAAGCCAGAATAGCCGCAATATCGTGTGGAGCATAAATATGAGTCTCATGTCCAAGGATTATGTCCGCTGTCTTCTCAAGTAACTGCTGTATGGCGTGAACCGCTCGTAGACAGCTGGGGGAGGCCCTGGCTACCGGGTCCAGATGCGCTAAGTAATAACCGACTGGGCGCTGCTTTGTACAGTGTCTCTGCATGAGTACTCCGGCTGCATGCCCTCCCGTCTCAGAGACATACAAATGGAAAGGTTGAGCATAGTCCGGATTTCCAAGGGCAGGGGCTGTCATTATCCTTGACTTTAGTTGTTCAAAGGCTTGTTGCAGCAGTTCTTGGTGGTCCTTGTTGTTTACATCAGCCAGAGTGTCTTCTATTAATGTATCATATAAGGGCTGCATCAGACGTGAGGCGTCTGGGATCCATTGTCTGCAATATGTACATAGTCCGAGGAACCGTTGCAGCTCTATGGGATCTTTTGGGAATGGTAGCAAGTAGATGGCCGTCTTCCTTTCTTCTGTGAGATGTCTGGCGCCCTGAGTAAGGCAGTGGCCTAAGAAGACCACTTGACCGAGGCAGAACTGAAGTTTCGAGGCTGAGACTTAACAATTAAGTTCTGCTAGATGCTTGAGGAGGCTAACACTGGCCCTGATGGACATTAGCTCCGTGGGGGCACACAAAAGAAGATCATCCACATATTGTAATAGTACTACCTCAGAGTTGTCCAGCTGCCACTGCAGCAGACAGCTAGACATGTTCTTTGCAAACTGATTAGGGGTATTCTGCGCACCCTGCGGCATCACTGTCCAAGTCAATTGCCTGCCCTGATATGTAAATGCAAGCAGAAACTGACAGTCTTTGTGTAGTGGAATGCTGAAAAAAGCGTTTGCTAAATCAATTACTGTAAACCAGACAACGTGTATGTGCATCTATTAGAAACTTAAGGATATATGACCATCTAGAGAATTAGTTTACATCACCATATTTTAGCCCTAATGTCAAAGTGGACATAAATATGTGCTGTTGAGGGTAGTGGATTGATCAGCCAACTTATCCTGAGCCCATATTTTAAGGGCTTGACAGAAGTTAACCCCACTCTCATACGTATTGGCGTCTAATGCTCTGTCATACACTGATCATGATGATCTTCCTCATACACATTCCGGGTGTAGTGTGTATTGCTGCCTGTATTCCGGGTGTGCCAAGATGGCCGCCACCAGAAGGAAGCACACTACAGGAGGGGTGTGCCAAGATGGCCGCCACCAAAGGGACATCTGGTCAGAGGCCGGAGGTGATGCAATGGGTTTAGCAACATGGCCGCTGCAGGAAGGGTTGGAACTTTGGGAGGACATAGGTATAACAGAGGAGGATGGGGCACTAGGAGTGGCTTGGGTAGTAGCTAGGGGTGGGCCTTCTGGACCCTGGACGGGGTGCGTGACATGCAACACAATAATCTGCTGACAATGGATTCTGCTGGCCACAATTAGAACATTCCCAACAATTCATTACGCCGCCATTATCGGAGAGCAGTATCTTTGTAATACATATAACATAGCAGCTTTCCCTTATTGTCTGCATTTTCTAAATTCTCTGCTGTTCCTACCAAGCCAAAGCTATTTCTAACAATCCTTTATCTTCTAACTTGCCCTTTTTCTTCTTCATAATTAACCGGCCCATATCTGGTAGCTTACATGTTTTAGTTAACCGTTTAAGTTTCTGCACATAACTTTTCACTTCTTTCAATAAACTCAGCGCAGACTTTTTTCACATCAGCTGCATTTTGTAGCACTAAACAGTCACAGTGCTAGACAATTCTCCCTTCTTTACATAAAAATAATTAAAACAAGCAGGCTTCGTCTCCTCCTCTGCGAGCGAGACGGCGGATGGCCGGCTGAGGTCTCCCTCCCACAGGAAAAATTAACACCTTAAACACTTTTGGTGCATTCTTAAATGATCTTTTCCCCTCTCGACCGATCATGATATTCATCACATCCTTTCCCTCCTGTCTCTCTCTCTCTCACCTCCTGTCTCTCTTTCACCTCCTGTCTTTCTCTCTCTTTCTCACCTCCTGTCTCTCTCTCTTTCTCACCTCCTGTCTCTCTCTCTTTCTCTCTCTCCTCCTCCAGGGGAGACAAATTCTTTCTGCTCCATGGAAACATTGATTAATCACTTCAACTGACAAATAAAAATCCTTAATTTGTGCACAGAAGAGTCCGGCCGGACCTCCCACCTGTTCCACTGACTTTTTAATTAACCCCCCCCCCCGTCGGGGAAGTCTTTCACGACAAATGAAAGGAGGAGCGCTTTTGCAGCTCTGCAGCGCTCCGGACACTCGATATATGTATATCTACGTGCGTGCCCTACCCAATCTTCGATCACCTGCCGCGACTGAAACTAACAGTGTTCAGTCTCCTAAGGACCTTTGTCAGAAGTTGAGAAAGATTCACACAATATTCACTTGTCAATCCGAGGTGATACTGTTTTGAAAGTAAATAATATCAGACCCCTAATGGGACTACACCCCTTATAGTCTCATCTTTGACTATATCCAACCAAGACGTCCGGAGATACTGCAAACAACCACACACCACGTGGAAACCACAACAAATGGTCAGTAACACTAGTAAAGAACTGGTGCACTTACCGTGGCTTTTTGTGAGGGATGATCAGTCCCAATTCTAGTGTGGGAGGCTGAAGGCAAGTCTCTCTTTGTGGACGTCCAGAGGTGGTTGGGTGTCCCTGGTTAGGGATCCGAGTTACGGCACCAGCTGTTGAGGGAGGGCAATAACCCTTCACAGTTGACCAAGTGAGTGTCAAATTATTATGTCGATTGCGCAATCCAACAGGGAACCAGACGGAGACAGTGTGCTCTGTATGGGAGGATTCAGAGAATCTCTGATCGAGTTTATTTTGCTTAGCATTTTATATTGTTTTAAGTTTATTAATGTCCAATCATCTACAGCCGTACTACAGGCTTGAACCAATGTTAGTACAATTATTACGGAAATACACATATGGTCATATTATCATTAGTTCGAAGCACGCTGGAAATTTACAAGGTCAATCCTGGCCTAGACTAGTTAGATAACAGGAGCGGGGTGTCTGACAAAATGTTCTTGAGATAAAAAGTTAGTGTGAGAAAGTTCCATGGGAAAAGAAAGAAAGAATGTATGTTATGCAAGGAGTGATAATAACATGATTTTGAAACAAGCAGACAAAATGGAGTTGCTCTAGCATGAGTATCAATATGTCCTTTACACTTGGATAGCATGAATATTAATATGTCCTTTACAATTGCGCCCAGTCGGCCGCATACATATTCTAGAATACCCGATGCGTTAGAATCGGGTCACCATCTAGTATATATATATATATATATATATATATATATATATATATATATATATATACATATATGTACTGTATATACATATATAAAAAAGGTAGACGTATATATATATATATATACTGTGTACAGTACATATATGTATATATATATATATATCTATATATAGATATATATATACATACATTACACGTAATTACATTCTTACATGCAGCAATCAACATTTATATATTTTTTGAATTTTACTTAAGTGTATATACACATAAAGTAATGTCCGAGAGTGTTGGCACCCTTGATATTGTTCCAGAAAATGAAGTATTTCTCAAAAAAAAATTATTGCAATCATACATGTTTTGTTATACACATGTTTATTTCCTTTGCGTGTATTGGAACAAATAAAAAAAAACTGAGGACAAAAAGGCAAATTGGACATTCACTTGTGATGAGCGAACGTGCTCGCCACTGCTCGGTACTCGCCCGAGAATCTCACTGCTCAAGATGCTCGGCGCTCTGCGAGTATTTCCTGGTTGCTCAGGGGGGAGCTCGGGTCTCCTCCCTGCATGTTTGGCGCTCTTTGCAACAACCTGTAATGCCATAGCCATGTTGGTTGTGGCATTACAGTGATGGGCTGGCCGCACAGCGTCATCAGGTCTATATAAGACCTGGCGCCGCCATGCTAGTCACAGTCTACCCCGGAAACAGGCAGAGTAGGGAGAGCTGCTGCTGAACTAGGGAGAGATTTGCTTGTTTATTAGTTAGTGTAGGTATACCACAGCATCTATATATATCCACCTGAACTAACAGTCCTTCTGAGGATGAATCCAGCTGCATCTATTCAGTGGTGACAGCACGAGTTAGGCAGGCAGGCACTGTATATGGCAGAATGCAGTGCATATAGCAAGAGGGTCCATTGAACGTCCTGTTAGTCTAGGTATTCCACAACATATATATACAGTACAGACCAAAAGTTTGGACACACCTTCTCATTGAAAGATTTTTCTGTATTTTCATGACTTTGAAAATTGTACATTCACACTGAAGGCATCAAAACTATGAATTAACACATGTGGAATTATATACTTAACAAAAAAGTGTGAAACAACTGAAAATATGTCTTATATTCTAGGTTCTTCAAAGTAGCCACCTTTTGCTTTGATGACTGCTTTGCACACTCTTGGCATTCTCTTGATGAGCTTCAAGAGGTAGTCACCGGAAATAGTTTTCACTTCACAGGTGTGCCCTGTCAGGTTTAATAAGTGGGATTTCTTGCCTTATAAATGGGGTTGAGACCATCAGTTGTGTTGTGCAGAAGTCAGGTGGATATACAGCTGATAGTCCTACTGAATAGACTGTTAGAATTTGTATTATGGCAAGAAAAAAGCATCAAAGTAAAGAAAAACGAGTGGCCATCATTACTTTAAGAAATAAAGGTCAGTCCGAAAAATTGGGCAAACTTTGAATGTGTCCCCAAGTGCAGTTGCAAAAACCATCAAGCACTACAAATAAACTGGCTCACATGAGGATCGCTCCAGGAAAGGAAGACCAAGAGTCACCTCTGCTTCTGAGGATAAGTTTATCCGAGTCACCAGCCTCAGAAATCGCAGGTTAACAGCAGCTCAGATTAGAGACCAGGTCAATGCCACACAGAGTTCTAGAAGCAGACACATCTCTACAACAACTGTTAAGAGGAGACTTTGTGCAGCAGGCCTTCATGGTAAAATAGCTGCTAGGAAACTACTGCTAAGGACAGGCAGCAAGCAGAAGAGACTTGTTTGGGCTAAATAGCACAAGAATGGACATTAGACCAGTGGAAATCTGTGCTTTGGTCTGATGAGACTTGAGATCTTTGGTTAAAACAACTGTTTCTTTGTGCGACGCAGAAAAGGTGAACGGATGGACTCTACATGCCTGGTTCCCACCGTGAAGCATGGAGGAGGAGGTGTGATGGTGTGGGGGCGCTTTGCTGGTGACACTGTTGGGGATTTATTCAAAATTGAAGGCATACTGAACCAGCATGGCTACCACAGCATCTTGCAGCAGCTTGCTATTCCATCCGGTTTGCGTTTAGTTGGACCATCATTTATTTTTCAACAGGACAATGACACCAAATGGAATAAACAATAGATGGAAATTATTGGCAATTATCAAGACACACTCAATAAAGGAGTGGTTCTGCAGGTGGGGACCACAGACCACATCTCAGTACCAATGCTTTCTGGCTGATGTTTTGGTCACTTTTGTATGTTGGTTGTTCCTTCACACTCGTGGTAGCATGAGACGGACTCTACAACCCACAGAAGTTACTCAGATAGTGCAGCTCATCCAGGATGGCACATCAATGCGAGCTGTGGCAAGAAGGTTTGCTGTGTCTGTCAGCGTAGTGTCCAGAGGCTGGAGGCGCTACCAGGAGACAGGCCAGTACACCAGGAGACGTGGAGGGGGCCGTAGGAGGGCAACAATCCAGCAGCAGGACCGCTACCGCCGCCTTTGTGCAAGGAGGAACAGGAGGAGCACTGCCAGAGCCCTGCAAAATGACCTCCAGCTGGCCACAAATGTGCATGTGTCTGCACAAACAGTTAGAAACCGACTCCATGAGGGTGGTATGAGGGCCCGAAGTCCACAGATGGGGGTTGTGCTCACAGCCTAACACCATGCAGGATGCTTGGCATTTGCCACAGAACAACAGGATTGGCAAAGTCGCCACTGGCGCCCTGTGCTCTTCACAGATGAAAGCAGGTTCACACTGAGCACATGTGACAGAGTCTGGAGACGCCGTGGAGAGCGATTTCTTTGGAGGGCCGCACAGCCCTCCATGTGCTCGCCAGAGGTAGCCTGACTGCCATTAGGTACCAAGATGAGATCCTCAGACCCCTTGTGAGACCATAGCTGATGCGGTTGGCCCTGGGTTCCTCCTAATGCAGGACAATGCCAGACCTCCTGTGGCTGGAGTGTGTCAGCAGTTCCTGCAAGATGAAGGCATTGAAGCTATGTACTGGCCCTCCCGTTCCCCAGACCTGAATCCGATTGAGCACATCTGGGACATCATGTCTCGCTCCATCCACGTTGCACCACAGACTGTCCATGAGCTGACGGATGCTTTAGTCCAGGTCTGGGAGGAGATCCCACAGGAGACCATCCGCAACCTCATCAGGAGCATGCCCAAGCATTGTAGGGAGGTCATACAGGCACGTGGAGGCCACACACAATACTGAGCCTCATTTTGACTTGTTTTTAGGACATTACATCAAAGTTGGATCAGCCTGTAGTGTGTTTTTCCACTTTAATTTTCGGGGTGACTCCAAATCCAGGCCTCCATTGGTTAATAAATTTGATTTCCATTGATGATTTTTGTGTGATTTTGTTGTCAGCACATTCAACTTTGTACAGAACAAAGTATTCAATGAGAATATTTCATTTATTCAGATCTAGGATGTGTTATTTGAGTGTTCCCTTTATTTTTTTGAGCAGTGTATATATATATACATATATGAGAGCTAGGCAGGCAGACAGTGTGTGTGGCAGACTGCAGTGCATGCAGCACAAGAGGCTCCATTCCAGTTCTGTCTGCTGCTGCTGCTCTTACAGATATTTCTAGAAATAGCCCCAGGTATCAGGGGCCAGGGATCATTTTTTTTATCTTAATCCTGATTATTTGATTATTTGCTTAAAAAGCAATCCAGAGAACACCGTTATTCTGCTACATTTGCTTGTTGCCACTGCAGAATACAGCCAGATCCTTTCCATATTACAGTGATAAAAATCCAGAAATTCGTAGTGAACATGGAAAATATTGGCCTCCATTTAAATTTTGTTGCAGTGTGTTAGTGAAGTTATTGACACCAGGTCGCTGTGAAAAATAGTAACCTACAGGCCAGCTATTTAAAACTGTGGTTTTCCGTCACGCATATCACATACAAGTTCACTCCAAATTCAGCCATTTCTGGCCTCCATTTAAATTTTGTTGCAGTGTGTTAGTGAAGTTATTGACACCAGGTTGCTGTGAAAAATAGTAATCTACAGGCCAGCTATTTAAAACTGTGGTTTACCGTCACACGTATCACATATAAGTTCACTCCAAATTCAGCAATTTCTGGCCTCCATTTAAATTTTGTTGCAGTGTGTCAGTGAAGTTATTGACACAAGGTCGCTGTGAAAAATAGTAACCTAGAGGCCAGCTATTTAAAACTGTGGTGTGGTTTTCCGTCACATGTATCACATATAAGTTCGCTCCAAATTCAGTTATTTATGGCCTCCATTTAAATTTTGTTGCAGTGTGTTAGTGAAGTTATTGACACCAGGTCACTGTGAAAAATAGTAACCTACAGGCCAGCTATTTAAAACTGTGTTTTTTCGTCACACGTATCACATACAGTATTACTGCGGTTCAAATCCAGCCATTTGTAGTGAATGTGGAAAATATTGTCCTCCATTTAAAATGGGCAAGGCGCGTGGCAAGGGACAGGGAAGTGGACGTGATGGTGATGGTGCATGAGGACGAGGCCATGGGCAAGCTGAAATTGTGCCACAACAAACACCCACATCTTGTCGCTCGACCTTCCTGTCCCAATTAATAGGTGACCGCAGAACACCACTATTGAACACAGAGCAGTGTGAAAAGATTATTGGTTGGATAGCAGATAATGCTTCCAGTCACTTAGCCACCACCACCACCACCACCCTGTCTTCCACACGGTCAAGTCTTAGTAGCCGTGAGTCTGGACTGCATTTTCCTCACCCTGATCCTCCTTCCTCCCACTATGCCGAGTGCCTGGAGACAACTGACTCCACACTTGGACACTCCGAAGAGCTGTTCACTTTTCCATTTATAGATTCGGGCCTCTCGCCCGGTCCACTTGAAGTGGGGAAGAGGAGATCGCATGTAGCAATTCCCAAATATTTGAGCAGCCATGGTCACACGAAGGCGACGGTGGGAAACTGTCACAAGAGGTGGATGATGATGAGACACAATTGCCAGAAAGTCAGGAGGAGGACCAGGGTGCGGAAGTGGAAGATGAGGTCGAGGACGATGAAGTCACTGACCCAACCTGGCAAGGTGACATGCAGAGCGAGGACAGCAGCACACAGGGGGAGGGAGGTGTAGCACCACAACAGGCAAGAACAAGCAGTGTGGTGGCCGCAGACAGAAGGCAGGCAACCGTTCCCTGTAACATCAACACGACCGAAGTTGCCAGTACAACTGTTAGGTCTTCCCAAGTCTGGTTGTTTTTTAGACTCTGCCGATAACCCGAAAAAGAACATTTGCACCACCTGCCAGGCCAGCATCAGCAGGGGTAGCAAAACTAGCAGCCTGACCACAACCAGCATGATCAGGCACATGGCAGCAAAGCACCAGACTAAGTGGGCCGAACCCCGGGGTCTAGCAACAGTGTCTGCAGGTGACACCACTGTTTGTTCTGCTGTTGTGCGTGCGTCCATGGCGCATGCCAAGATGCCTCCCGCCATGCTCCTGTCATTGAACACTCTCAACAAGCACCATCAGCAAGCTCGTTCTTGTCCCAGCGCAGGGTTCAGTTGTCCCTACCCCAGTCCTTGGAACACAAGCGCAAATAGGGAGCTAACGCCCCACAGGCCACACTGCTAAATCCACGCATTTAGCAAATGCTTACGCTTGAAATGTTGCCTTTTAGGCTCGTGGGGACGGAAGCTTTCCGCAATTTGATGGCGGCGGCTGTCCTTCGGTACTCGATCCCCAGCCGCCACTATTTCTCCCAGTGTGCCGTCCCCGCATTACACAAGCACATGTCCCATAGCATTAGCCATGCCCTCAACAATGCAGTTATTGGGAAAGTCCACCTAACCACGGACACGTGGACAAGTGCTTGTGGGCAGGGACAGTACATCTCGCTGATGGCACACTGGGTTAACATAGTGGAAGCCGGGACCCAGTCGGACCTTGGGACAGAACACATCCTCCCGACGCCGAGGATTGCGGGCCTTGGGTCAATCAGGGTTGCCCCCACATTCTACAGCTCCTGCACCTCCTCCTCTTCAGTCTCCATCTCCGAAATGACCACATCAGTCGCAAGCTGCAAGCAGGGCAGCACTGCCTTGGCCAAGTGGTAACAGGCTGTGCTGAAGCTAATATGCTTAGGTAACAAACTGAACAATGCTGAAGAGTTATGGAGAGCTCTGAAAGAGCAGGCAGATCTGCGGCTGACACCGCTGAACCTACAGCCAGGCATGATCGTGTGTGAGGCAAGGCGAGCTCACACATGTACCATGCCTGGTCCATGTGCTTAACCTCGTGGTTCAGCGGTTTCTCAAAACCTACCCGGATCTGCCAGATCTGCTTGTCAAAATACGCCGCTTGTGTGCCCATTTTAGAAAGTCAGCTACAGCTTCCGCCGCCCTTGCCGTGCTTCAGCAGCATTTGCAGCTTCCGGCTCACCGACTGGTGTGTGATGTCACCAGGCATTGGAACTCTATATTGCAGATGTTGGGAAGGATTTATGAGCAGAAGAGGGCAGTTGTTGACTACCAGCATCAAAAAGGCCGTCGGTATTTAGGTCAGACTCCACACATAGGACCTCAGGAGTGAAAATATAACACCTGGCTTTATGACTCACTACATGGACACAATTCACACCTCCAGATAATTAAACATTCCCAAGGCCTCTCATTTTGCAACAAAAAAAACTAATTTGCTCTCCCTAACTTATCAGTAGGAGGCATCACAACTTACACCTCATGAACAAATGTCTTGTTGTAACATCTCTCAAATGCTGTGCCTTTTGTCTTATGAATTCATTTGTAATCCTGCCTGAAGAAGGAGCCTCTGTGCTCTGAAAGCTTGCATATATACAGTATATATATATACAGTGCCTACAAGTAGTATTCAACCCCCTGCAGATTTAGCTGGTTTGATAAGATGCAAATAAGTTAGAGCCTTCAAACTGCAAACAAGAGTAGGTTTTATGAACAGAAGCATAAATCTTACAAACCAAAAAGTTATGTTGCTCAGTTGAATTTTATTAAATTTTAAACATAAAAGTGTGGGTCAATTATTATACAACCCCTATGTTTAATATTTTGTGGAATAACCCTTGTTTGCAATTACAGCTAATAATCGTCTTTTATAAGACCTGATCAGGCCGGCACAGGTCTGTGGAGTTATCTTGGCCCACTCCTCCATGCAGATCTTCTCCAAGTTATCTAGGTTCTTTGAGCGTCTCATGTGGACTTTATTATTGAGCTCCTTCCACAAGTTTTCAATTGGGTTAAGGTCAGGAGACTGACTAGGCCACTCCAACACCTTGACTTTTTCCCTCTTGAACCAGGCCTTGGTTTTCTTGGCTGTGTGCTTTGGGTCGTTGTCTTGTTGGAAGATGAAATTACGACCCATCTTAAGATCCTTGATGGAGGAGCGGAGGTTCTTGGCCAAAATCTCCAGGTAGGCCATGCTATCCATCTTCCCATGGATGTGGACCAGATGGCCAGGCCCCTTGGCAGAGAAACAGCCCCACAGCATGATGCTGCCACCACCATGCTTGACTGTAGGGATGGTATTCTTGGGGTCGCATGCAGTGCCATCCAGTCTCCAAACGTCACGTGTGTGGTTGGCACCAAAGATCTCGATCTTGGTCTCATCAGACCATAGAACCTTGAACCAGTCTGTCTCAGAGTCCTCCAAGTGATCATGAGCAAACTGTAGACGAGCCTTGACATGACGCTTTGAAAGTAAAGGTACCTTACGGGCTCATCTCGAACGGAGACCATTGCGGTGGAGTACGTTACTTATGGTATTGACTGAAACCAATGTCCCCACTGCCATGAGATCTTCCCAGAGCTACTTCCTTGTTGTCCTTGGGTTAGCCTTGACTCTTCGGACAAGCCTGGCCTCGGCACGGGAGGACACTTTCAAAGGCTGTCCTGGCCGTGGAAGGCTAACAGTAGTTCCATAAGCCTTCCACTTACGGATGATGCTCCCAACAGTGGAGACAGGTAGGCCCAACTCCTTGGAAAGGGTTTTGTACCCCTTGCCAGCCTTGTGACCCTCCACGATCTTGTCTCTGATAGCCTTGGAATGCTCCTTTGTCTTTCCCATGTTGACCATGTCTGAGTGCTGTTCACAAGTTTGGGGTGGGTCTTAAATAGTCAGAAAAGGCTGGCAAAAGAGATCTTTAATCCACACATGTGAAGCTCATTATTCTTGGTGCCTGAACTACTTCTTAATACTTTTGGGGGACCAAACAGAATTCTTGTGGTTTGAGGGGTTGAATAATAAATGACACTCTGAATTAACTTTTAACGTTTTTAAAAAAAAAAAAAAAAAAAATTTGCTGCAGTGCATTTCCCACTTCCAGGCTGATCTACAGTACAAATGTCACAATGCCAAGTTAATTCCACATGTATCAACCAGCTAAATCTGCAGGGGGCTGAATACTACTTGTAGGCACTGTATATATATTTTTTTTTTTTCTGGTTAGCCAATAAAGGTATCACCCCAAGAATACTTTTGTCATTTTTGGCATAAAAGTATTTACATCGATTTTTCTGGCTAACACGGTACCACAATATAACTTTGTATTGTACATCAGGACTTAAGCACCAAAATTGTTGAAAAATATCAACAATCTCAAGGTTACAAGTCCATCTCCAGAGATCTTAATGTTCTTTTGTCCATGGTGCGCAATATAATCAAGACGTTTACAACCCCTGGCACTGTATCTAACCTCCCTGGACGTGGACGGCAGAGATAAATTGATGAAACGTTGCAACACAGGATAGTCTGGATGGTGGATAAGGAGCCCCAATTAAAGTCAAAAGAAATTCAAGCTGTCCTGCAGGCTCAGGACGAGTTATCAGTATTAGCGTGAACTATCCGTCGACATTTGAATGAAGTGAAACGCCATGGCAGGAGACTCAGGAGGACCCCACTGCTCATAAAGAGACATAAAAAAGCTAGACTGCAGTTTGCTAAAATGTACGTGAGTAAGCCAAAATCCTCCTGGAAAAGCATCTTGTGGACAGATGAGACCAAGATAGAGATTTTGATAAAGCACATCATTCTACTGTTTACCGAAAACGGAATGAGGCCTACAAAGAAAAGAACACAGTACCTACAGTCAAATATGCTTAAAATTACCTTCCCTTTTCCAAGTCTCCAAGATGCAATCAACAGCAGGTACGGCACCTTCCAGTGTTTATTCCATTGCAATGGATCCTTGTATATCACCCGCCTCCGCTATCCTTGATGTTTTGCACAGTTAAATATGGTGGAGGTTCAAAGATGTTTTGGGCGTTGCTTCGCTGCCTCTGGCACTGGGTGCCTTGACTGTGCAAGACATCATGAAATCTGAAGATTATCAAAGGATTTGGGGTCGCAATGTAGTGCCAAGTACAGAAAGCTGGGTTTGTGTCCTATCCCCAAACATACTTCAAGAAACACCCAGAAATGGATTGAAACAAAGCACTGGAGAGTTCTGAAGTGGCAGCAATGACTCTAGATCTAAATTCCATTGAACACCTGTGGAGAGATCTTAAAATTGCTGTTGGGAGAAGGCGCCTTCAAATATGAGAGACCTGGAGCAGTTTGCAAAAGAAGAGTGGTCCAAAATTGCAGTTGAGAGGTGTAAGAATCTTGTTGATGGTTATAGGAAGCGATTGATTGCAGTTAATTATGCCAAAGGATGTGCAACCAAATATTAAGTTGAGGGTGCCAACAATTTTGTCCAGCCCATTTTTGGGATTTTGTGTGAATTTATGTCCAGCTTGCCTTTTTTCCTCTGTTTGTTTGTGTTGTTCCAATACACACAAAGGAAATAAACATGTGTTTAACAAAACATGTGTAATTGCTATAATTTTCTGGTAGTAATACTTCATTGTCTGCAACAATTTCAAGGGTGCCAACACTTTCGGCCATGACTGTGTATATGTATATATATATACATATATATATATATGTATATATATATATATATATATATATATATATATATATATATATATATATATATATATATACACACAGTGGGGAAAATAAGTATTTGATACACTGCCGATTTTGCAAGTTTTCCCACCTGCAAAGAATGGAGAGGTCTGTAAATTATATCGTAGATACACTTCAACTGTGAGAGACAGAATCTAAAAAGAAAAAACAGAAAATCACATTGTATGATTTTTAAATAATTAAATTGCATTTTACTTCATAAAATAAGTATTTGATCACCAACCAACCAGCAAGAATTTTGGCTCTCACAGACTTCTTAGTTTTTCTTTAAGAAACCCTCCTACTCTGCACTCATTACCTGTATTAATTGCATCTGTACAAAAGACACCTATCCACACACTCAATCAATCACTTTATAACCTCTCCACCATGGCCAAGACCAAAGAGTTGTCTAAGGACACCAGGGACAAAATTGTAGACCTGCACAAAGCTGGGATAGGCTACAGAACAATAGCAAGCAGCTTGGTGAGAAGGCAACAACTTTTGGCACATTTATTAGAAAATGGAAGAAACACAAGATGACTATCAATCTTCCTCGGTCTGGGGCTCTGTTAAGACACAGGTGTCAGTGGATGCTGTGGTCCGCTGGCCAGGCTGTCTTTAGAAAGGATCTACCACTGAACACTCACTCTCTTTTATCATGGGCAGAACACTACTGAGACAACACAGGGTGATGGTAAACAGTGTGGCAATAATTTATTGAACCACCAGCAATCAATAACATATAGAACAGTCGCAGAAAAACACAAGATGGTATTAGGGCAGTGAGATATATGGCCAGGTGACCTGATGGTCCCAACCTGGATTCTTTAAATAGTCTCTGTGAGTTCAGCAATGGTCAATGGACCAGTTCTGTATTTTCCAGCCAGGTCTGTGGTCCCTTAGGCTGTCATCCTGTAGTGTCTCTCTGAACAGACGCAGAGGCCCACTTTTTATAATTCACATTTGTCCATTCAAGCCATCATTCACAGGTTAAGGGTCAGGGATCATGATTAGAGATGAGCGTTGTTCTACTCGAACTGTTCGCCAATCTCAAATTCGAGCTGTTTTGGGCGGTGTTCGAGCCGTTCGGCGAACACGAACAATTTGAGAAAAATTCGGCTGTTCGAGGTTATGTTCGATAACTGTTCGTGCACCAAAATCATAACTGGATTTTTTCTCAGTAATGATGAAAATTAATGTTAATACGCAGTTTGAGTGTACAGCGGGGTGGGGGGAGGGGCAGGGGATGGATCTCTGCAGGAACAATGAAGATCTCCATTTTTTTTTCTCTTTCCCGAATTTGCAGTGGGGAGGTGCAATCTGTCAGCCTATCAGCAGCGCACACACGGAGCGAAGTGCTTTTTTTCACACAAGCAAGGGCATGTGTCATTGGCAGTGTATGTCACATGTCCTTGCCCTATAAGACCAAGCCATTTTCCCCGTCGCCACCATTTTCTCACTGCTGCAGCTGCGTGTTAGACGGCACTGCTGTTGCTGTGTGCGCTATACCTTGTTAATTTCAAGCCAATTTTCGCACAAATATACAGATAGCTTGGGAGTAGGGAATAGTTGTGATTGCAGTCCTTTTAAGGACTAGGTTACAGCATTTCCTACGACTTTTATCAGGGAGGTCTGTGCTCTTAAATAGATAGGTTGTGGGAGTAAAGACTAATTGTAATTGGAGTCCTTTTCAGGACTAGGTTACATGAGTTCCTATCAGTTTTTGCCAGGCAGGTCTGTGCCAGTGCTGTGCAAGTTTTTTTCACAGCATTTGGCTGAATCTAGCAAAGCTAATCATTTTTGGCCTATTGCAGAGTGTGTTAGTCAGTGGAGTAGCCTATCTGTGTTGCAAGATATAACACCTGTGTATAGAATACCAATTTTTTTACTGCACCTAGTGAAGTAAAATCTTTTGGGCATAGCATCATTCTATTAGTACATCTATACTGACCTCCATCAGGTTGCAAATTAAAAATAATTTTTTTCTTCATTTAGCTCTGAAAAAATATTTGGGCTTCTAGCAGTGTGTGGGACTTGTTCTATTAGTCCTTCTATACTGACCTCCAGCAGGTTGCAAATTGAATATAATTTTTTTCTGCATCTAGCTCTGAAAAAATAGTTGGGCTTCTAGCGGTGTGTGGGACTTGGTCTATTAGTCCATCTATACTGACCTCCATCAGGTTGCAAATTAAAAATAATTTTTTTCTGCATCTAGCTCTGAAAAAATATTTGGGCTTCTAGCAGTGTGTGGGACTTGTTCTATTAGTCCTTCTATACTGACCTCCAGCAGGTTGCAAATTGAATATAATTTTTTTCTGCATCTAGCTCTGAAAAAATAGTTGGGCTTCTAGCGGTGTGTGGGACTTGGTCTATTAGTCCATCTATACTGACCTCCATCAGGTTGCAAATTCAAAATAATTTTTTTCTGCATCTAACCCAGCCAATAGTTTTGGCCTAATACCACAGTTTGGCCACTCAGCTCTGCTCGGTTACCATCCATTGTTTTTTTGTGCAAACAACTCCAGAGTTGTGAATTAGTTAACCACCAAAATGAGTGGAAAAAGGCCTGCTGCTGGTGGAAAGGGGAATAGGCGTGTTGGGAAGGGGAAAAAAGGTTGTGTCCGTGGGGTAGGTGTTAAAGCAACAGTAACATCTGCAGAAGAAAGACCATCTTCCAGCCAAACTAAAATGTCTACTTCTTTTAGCGGACAATGTGATAAGATCCCTTTCTTACGGCCACGCCAATCGCTACAAATTCCAGATGAGGCACAAAAACAGCAGGTGCTTCAACGGATATCAAGTGCTCCTTTAAGTGGGCTCTCCTCCACATCAACTTCAACATCACAAATACTCCAGTCCTCAAAGGTGTCACCCAAATCGCACTTGCTTCCTCACAGCTCCCAAATCTCCAGCTGCCCGTCTGAGTATGAGGTAGAACAGATGGTTGAGTCTGCAGAGCTGTTTACTCATACTATAGCCTGGGAATCAGAGGTCGACTCCAGCGCTTCTGTGAATCCAGACGAGGAAATGATCTGCACTGATGCCCAGAATCTTTATGAGTCGGATCCAGGACCAGACGCAGAAGGTTCTGACCATAATGTAGACCCTCATTCCCAAACTGTAACTCCTGTTGGTGGAGACAATGAGGAAGACGATGATAAGACTCAAATACCTGATTGGAGCGACAACTTTAGTTTTTTGTCAGGGCAGGAACAGGTTGGCTCTGAGGACGACGGGTGTGATAACGCACAGGGTGATGATGATGAGGTCGGAGATCCCACTTACTGTCAACCCACAGTCAGCCAAGAGATGAGGTCAGCAGAGGAGGTGGAGGAAGATGCTAGTGACGACGAGGTCAGGTTGCGCCTTCCTGGACAGAGACGTAGTACTGGAAGCACGTCAACAACTGCATCCTCAAACACAACTCTGCCTCTCACCACAAGTCGTGGTGGCTCTTCAGGTCGCATGGGTGCTAAGCCTTGCATAGCCTGGGCATTTTTTCAGATCGATAAAGATGACCCAACTCGTGTTATCTGTAACATTTGTCAGCAAAAGCTAAGTAGAGGCCAAAAAATACATAGTTTGAGTACTTCATGCATGAACCGGCACATGGACATGAAGCATAAGTTGCAGTGGGAAGCTCAGTGTGCTACAATGCGGCCTAGCCGGCCGGGCCAATCACCGTCTGCCATATCTTGTGCATCCGCGGCCTCTTCATCCTCTGTGACTGGGGGGACAGCAGTCACACCTGTTTTGGGGCGCAGACCTGCCACCTCTTTACCCGCAACAGCCAGCGTGATTGGCAGGTCATCATTTTCTTTGGAGGTGGTAACACCAGCTGGTGTTGAGCGCTGTCCGACATCGATAGCACCACCTTTGGATCAAGGCAACCTAACATGTCCGCCTGCATCTTCCTCACAGACCGGCAGTTTGCCGGGGACACCCTTATCAACCCCGTCTAAGCACAATAGCCAGCCCTCGGTCCCTCAGATGTGGACAAGTAAAAGACCATTTCCTCCTAGCCATGAGAAAGCTAAGAGGTTGAATTTCACCATCTGCAAGCTCTTGGCTACAGAAATGCTGCCTTTCCGCCTGGTGGACACAGAGGATTTTCGAGACCTTATGTCCGTCGCAGTGCCCCAGTACCAGATGCCCAGTCGGCACTACTTCTCAAAGAAAGGTGTGCCTGCGCTCCACCAGCATGTCGCACACAACATCACCGCTTCTTTGAGAAACTCTGTGTGTGACAGGGTGCATTTCACCACAGACACTTGGATGAGTAGGCATGGACAGGGGCGTTACATGTCGCTGACTGGGCACTGGGTAACTATGGTTACAGGAGGACAAGGGGCTGCTGTCCAAGTCTTACCGTCCCCACGAGTTGTGCGTCAATCCTCTTTATGTCAAAGTTCCTCCACTGCTTCTGCCTCCTCAACCTCCTCTCGGTCTTCCACCTGCACCCAAAGCCTGTCTGGTCATGCCACAAGCTTTCTAACTGCGCAGAAGGGATCCTGCACACCTCCTTACTATGCTGGCAGTAGGGCTCAACGTCATCAGGCGGTTTTTACATTGAAATGTCTGGGAAATGTGAGTCACACAGCTGAGGAGTTGTGGTCAGCTCTGGAGAACCAATTTCATGAATGGTTGTCTCCACTGGACCTGAAACCAGGGAAGGCCGTGTGCGACAATGCTGCAAACCTGGGTGCGGCCCTTCGCCGGGGCAATGTCACACACGTGCCTTGTATGGCTCACGTGTTGAACCTGGTTGTCCAGCAATTTTTAGCCCACTATCCCAGACTAGATGGCCTTCTGCAGAGGGCACGGTCGCTGTGTGCTCACTTCCGCCATTCGCATCCCGCAGCTCAGCGACTTACATCTCTACAGAAGTCGTTGGGCCTGCCACTTCACCGGCTAAAATGCGATGTGCCTACCCGGTGGAATTCAACTCTGCACATGTTGCATCGACTGTGGCAGCACCGACAAGCCCTGGTGCAATACGTTCTGACGTATAGCCTGGGCCAACGAGATTCAGAGGTGGGGCAAATCACGCTGGAGGAGTGGTCTCAGATCAGGGACCTATGCACCCTTCTGCACAGTTTTGAAATGGCGACGAAGATGTTTAGTGCTGACGATGCCATTATCAGCATGACTATTCCGGTGATTTACATGCTGGAGCACATGTTAAACAGAATTCGGAGTCAGGTGGTGGCACAAGAGGAGGTGGAGGAAGTAGAGGAGGAGGAGTTGTATGCGGAAGGGCTAACATCTGCAAGGTCCAGACGGTCGGCAGCACCAAGGCGGCAGGCATGTGAGGGTGGGGGAGATGGTTTTACCAGGGCGCATGGTAGCAGCCAAACTAGTGAGGAAGGTGCAGGAGCCCAGGAAGAAGTGGAGGACGAACTGATGGAAGACTCATCAGATGAGGGAGACCTTGATCACATTTCTGTTGTGCGAGGTTGGGGGGAGAGGACAGAGGAAGGAAGCATGATTGTTACCTCGCCACCAACACAACAGGGACTTGGTGCTCCTGGATGCGCAACACACATGAGTGCCTTCTTGCTGCACTACCTGCAACATGACTCTCAAATTGTGAGAATTAGAAATAATCCTGACTACTGGGTTGCCACACTGTTAGATCCCCGGTACAAAAGTAAATTTGCAGAAATTATTCCTGCCATAGAAAGGGATGCACGCATGCAGGAGTATCAGCAGAGACTGTTGCAGAATCTTACATGTGCTTTTCCACAAAATACCAGTGGTGCACGTAGTGAATCTCACAGTTCCAACTTGCCAACCGTGGGACCGTCAAGTGTTCAGCACTCAAACCGTAACAGAACCACAGTATCTGCTGGTAACATCAATTTTGCGGAATCATTTCACCACTTTTTTAGCCCATCCTTTGCAAGGCCACAGGAGACAAGAAGTCTGACACATAGTCAACGCCTAGAGACGATGGTACAGGAGTATCTCCAAGTAAACATTGAAGCCACGACTGTGTCACTGGACCCTTGCTCTTTTTGGGCTTCCAATCTGGATAAATGGCCGGAGCTAGCCACTTACGCCTTGGAGATCTTGTCATGCCCCGCAGCCAGCGTTCTGTCTGAACGTGTGTTCAGCGCTGCTGGTGGTGTGCTGACAGATAAGCGCACGCGGCTCTCCACTGATAATGTAGACAGACTCATGTTCATAAAGATGAACAAATCATGGATCCGAAACAACTTTTCTACCTCTGTGTCATCCTGGGGAGAGTAAAAGCTTGATGATTGGTTAAAATCACCCTACCAACCGTTTTAAGCTTTCAAATTACTAATCATGTTTATCTGTATCTTGACTGGAAAATAATTTGGGCTTTGTAGCAGTGTGCAGCACTGATCCTATTAGGCCATCTATACTAAAGCTTCACCAGATTTAAAATTAAAAATAATTTTTAGCTGCATCTAGCCCGGAAAATAATTTTGGGGCTCCGAGATGCGCAAGGCACATAAGTGCCTTCTTGCTGCACTACCTGCAGCATGACCCTCATATTGTCAGAATTCGAAGTAATCATGACTACTGGGTTGCCACACTCTTAGATCCCCCAAACTTTTCGATCAACCTTTTCATTTTAATAAAGACCAAAAAAATGGTCATTTTTGAAATTATAAGCATTAGCAGGTTGTTAGAAACTGAAATCAAACAGTTTTCAACTCAAAACTTTATTCTAGGTGATGTTACATTTTCACATAGGACCCCTTGTTCGAAAGGAGCTTCTGAACTCTCTCGTCCATTGAATTTGTCAGGTTTTGGATGGTTTCTGCTTCAATTGTTTTGCATGAGGACAGAATACCCTCCCAGAGCTGTTGCTTAGATGTGAACTGCCTCCCGCCATCATAGACACTCCTTTTAATGATGCTCCAAAGGTTCTGAATGGGGTAGAGGTCAGGGGAGCATGGGGGTCACACCATAAGTTTGTCCCCTTTTATGCCCATATCAGCCAGAGATGCAGATGTTTTATGTGCAGCATGAGATGGTGCATTATCATGCAGAAAAATGATCTTGCTGTGAAATACACGGTTCTTCTTCTTGAACCATGGCAGGAAGTGCTGTTTGAGAAAATCCACATACATTATGGAGTACATCTTTAGCGCCTTCAGGGATCCTAAAGGGGCCGACAATCTCTCTCCCCATGATTCCAGCCCAAAACATTACTCCACCTCCTCCTTGTTGGCGCTGTAGCCGTGTTTGCGTGGGGTGTCCATCAACCAGCCATCCTCCACTCCATCCATCTGGACCATCGAGCGCTGCACGGCATTCATCCGTGAACAAAACAGTTTTGAAATCAGTCTTCATGTAATGTTTGGCCCACTGGAGCCGTTTCTGCTTGTGTGAAGTGGATAGAGGAGGTCGACAGGATGGCGCATGCACAGCTGCAAACCTCTGAAGGACCCTGCATCTTGTTGTTCGGGGGACGTTGGAGGCACAAGCAGCTTCAAAAACTTGTCTGCTGCTATGACAAGGCTTTTTTGCCGCTGCTCTTTCAACCTGACGTAATTGCCTGTAGGAAAGAGTCCTCAATTTGCCCTTATCAGCACGCACACGTGTGTACTGTGAATCAGCTACATACTTCTTGATTGCCAAGACACTTCATCCTGATCATCGCACAATGTTGATTGTAGTCATGCCTTGACCTAAACACTCCACAATTTGTTGCTTCTCAGCAGCCGACACATCCTTTTTCTTTCCCATTTTGGCAGAAAATGTAGGCTGCTTAATAATGTGAGAGAGCCTTCTTAAGTAGTCTTGCCTTTCATTGGACACACCTGCCAAACTAATTAGCACAGGTGTCTGCAATTGCTTACAGTGATATAAAGAGCCCTGACACACATCACCATCAATGAGTTTAACTGACAAACAAACAAATTCTTCCCTTATCACTCCTAAACACTTTTTGTATAATAATTTGGAACGCAGTGTACATGTGCTTTTCCACAAAACACCAGTGGTTCACGTAGTGAATCTTACAGTTCTAACTTGCCAACCGTGGTCTGTATGGAGTTGTTCAATAAAGGGCCCAAAATTAAGATAACATAGATGGGAGAGGTCTCTATGAATAGGAATTCCTAAGTATTTGATACCCTGTGAGGGCCAGGCAAAGGGAAAGTTGGACTGGATGGAATCCTATATGGATTTGGGGAGGGAGACATCGAGGGCCTCAGACTTCGCTGCATTGATTTTAAAATTTTACCATGTAACAAAGTGATCTATTTCAGCCATAACAGCATGGATGGATATATGTGATTGAGTGATATATACTAGGACATCATCAGCAAATAGAGAGCACTTGTACTCGGTGCCTCCCACCTCAATCCACCTAATATTGGGGTTATGGCGAATTGATGAGAGCAGGTGCTCCGTCACTAGGATGTATAAGAGAGGGGACAGAGGACATCACTGCCTTGTCCCATTGGTGATTGTGAAAGGTGATGAAAATGTTCTGACGCACCCCCTGGGCCTTGGGACACCCGGAGCCGGACCCTTTTTGGTGGATGTTGGTGGTTGTAGTCTTCGTGGCGGCGACCCAGTTCCGTGGCTCAGGGCGGTCAAACCAGTGGCGGAACTATTTATGTGGTTTTCATGTTTAAATGTCCGACTACGCCACCCGTGGATTGCGGTCAGAGTGAACCGCCGCTACAGGGCAGACCACTGAGGCTGGTGTTGTGGGTGCAGCAGAGCGTAGCATAACTCCCCACGGGAGGAGTATAGCCTCAGGGCAGTGTATGCGGAGGATGGGGGTGATGGTGCAGGGCAGCAGCAGTAACGACACGGAGTCAGTGATGCAGTTCAGGGCCTTTACTCACAGTTCTTATTATCCAGACCACGTCTGCAGGTAACGGCTGCCCACGTCGTACTGTGCTCACCAGGTGAGGGGCTCAGACAACTCCCAGATAACTTTGGAGCACTTCACAGGACCCCCTTTGTGTGTCCTTTGTCTGGCCTTTCTTACCAACACTTCTGTCCGGCTGCCTCGGGCCTCCTCTTGGTAAACTTGGCGCCAGTTTCCCTGACCCTATGTGGTGCCTTCCTAGCAGGTGTAGCGAGGGGCTGCGCCACATAAAATGTCAGAGCCTCCGGTTTCTAGCTGAGGGTCGTTTCCTGCCTCCACTAGTTCGGGGACCGGTCTCCCCCTTTGGCCTGACCCCTCCACGCAGGTGGATTCGGGCGTGCGGTGGCGACTCGCCCGTCCGCACCCCTGGGATCCCTTCATTCCTCGTTCCTGGAGCCTTCTCCGCTCCTCTTCCTTCCTTCTCCCTCTTCCAGGCCTGGGCCTCTGTTACTAGGCCCGCCTCCGGAGCAGAGCTCATGCAGAGCCCCTGCTCCCTGCCACTTCTGCTCAGACTTCTCTGCACTGAACTAAGATGGTGCCCACCTTTTATACTCCCTTCTCAATGCACCCAGGAACTGCTTCCTCCCTGCTCCTGCACTACAGGGTTCCCCTTCCTCAGTGTTCCCTCCCCCCACTCCAGCCAGGGACAGGGACTGTCGTGCCCATCTCAGGGGCATATTGGTCGCCCTGCCCCACGGCAATGTGGTGTAATGCATGCAGGTGTCGGGTCCTGATCCACATTCCATCCTTACCTGAGAGTGAGATATCACACCTCTGGGTGAGGTGCAATACGTCTGTAGCAACCGAGCCCTCAGGGTGCTACAGTTCCATTTATCTTCAGCCTAGGTGACGTATTGCGATACAGGGCCGTGATTTTGGCTATAAAAGGGTCCCCTAGACCCCTACCCCAAGCTTTTTAAGAGAATCATATATGGCGTGCCAGGAGACTCTATGGAATGCTTTCTCAGCATCCAACGAGAGTATCTAATTACAAATTTTTAACTGCATCTAGCCCAGGAAATACTTTGTGCCTAGTAGCAGTGTCTGCTAGTGAGCGGATTATCCCGGCTGTTAAGCAAGCTGCACCACCTGTAGTTTAGACACTTAATTTTTTCAAAGGAAATGCTTCGGGACCATGGGATACTTAGTGAAGAGCATCAGGAGGCACCCCAAGGCATAGGGGCTGGGACTGGCAGTAGGATGCCTTGCGGTGGACAGCCGAGCTCGATCCTTATAAAAGCTTTTTAACTGCAGCAGCTTTAGTGGACGCTACTGGAGCTGGAACTCTTTTTTTTTATTTTATATAAAAGTACAAAAACACAAAAACAAAACACAAATATAAACCACAAATACAAACATTATACAAGAAAAACAAAAAAAAACCCCAGCAAGACATAGCCCAAATCCAAAAATTATATAGAGTCCAACAAACTAACACATGACACTTGACACGAAACACAAGACACAAAACGTCTTCGTTCTTTCCAAAAGACCCCCCAGCAAGGGAAGACCTTCTGTACCTACCAGCCAGGCCACGCCCTTAAGCGCACAAGACCCCTAACATCCGCAACATTCATACCTGCACATTCACACCTAACCCCAAAAAGGAAAACTAAATAACCGGCCCACCGCAAAAAATAAGAGATGGGCCACCTGGCCAAAACTAACACTCTACACACAATTTTTTTTTTTTTTTTTTTTTTTCCCCCACCACCATTTTTAAACACCCAAGGTCCCACGAAAGTCTGTGGCCTCTTAACACCAACAAGGTCCCACGAAAGTTTGTGGCCATTTACGCGCAAAAAGGGTCCCTTTCCCGCATCCCGCAGGATGTCCATTTTTTTTTTTTTTTTTTTTTTTTTTTTTTATAAAAACACCCCTTCCCCCTCCCCCCCGAAACCCCCCACCCAACCTAAAACTACATCCCCCCACGCGCAATACACATATATATACATATAATACACATATACATACAATACACAACATAAAAAGTCTGTTTTAACACTTAGCAGTAACATGATAATTTCAAACCACAAAGAACCAACCATAAATCAAAAATCAGACCCAAGTTCAGTGCTTGCAAGCCCTATATTCCGATTCCAATACCGCAAAACAAAAAACTACAATGTGAGGGGAGCAGCCCACCACCAGGAAACTGGAGACTACAGAGGCTCTCACCCTAATCTAACACACAACACCCTGTCCCTCCCTATTAAAAAAAAAAAAAAAAAAAAAAAAAAAAAAAAAAACCTGTTCCTAGCGCCCTACCAATCTTTCCCTACCTGTCCCTACCTGTCCCTCACTGACCCTCACTACCAACCTAATACTAAACTACCTATCCCTGATGACTGTCCCTGTCTGTCCCTCCCTGACCCTACACAACGACCTGACCCTACAAAAAAAAAAATAAAATAAAAAAAAAAATATATATATATATATATATATATATATATATATATATATATATATATAAAGTATAGAAGGAGATTAACTCACCCTATCACAGACACGCATAACCTAACTCTCCCTAGGGCACATTGAATGAGAACCTCCTCCATAGAAGGGAAGTCCTCCCTGCACCCAGCCTCTCATACTCCAGCGAGCGCACTTTTGCCAGGTCACCCAGGATGTTCCTAATCACCTCTTCCCGGGGGAGGGCTTTCTGCTGGGTGGACACTAAGCACCGCGCGTTCCACGTGTAAAACCTAGTCACTAAGCTAACTAAGAAAACAGTGCCCCGATCTCGGCCACCCAGGGACCTGAATGCCCCATAGGCCCACTCCGCATAGGAAAGGCCTGCCAGCCTGGGCCAGCCAATGGAAGCACCCACCCTACTGTAGACCTCTGTATTAAAGGGACACCGAAGCAGGAAGTGCTCCATGCTCTCAAGCATGCCGCCACACTCCTCGCGGGGACAATCCCGGTCATCAGAGTTCCTGTACTTCAGGTTGTCCCTCACATACAGTCTCCCATGGAAGCAGCGCCAAGCCAAGTCCCAAAACTTCAAGGGGATCCGTTTAGAGTTCAATAACCCAAGCCCTACCTCCAGATCCCGGCTTGGGCAATCCTTGAGCGCCAGGGGCTTCTGAAAGTGGGTCAACAGGACCCTATTGTCAAGTAACCTCCTTGACAAGGTCCTGATCTCCCACACTCCCAGACCCCACCGACGGATCACCTTCAGAACCGGGGTAGCATAAGCCGGAAGATGCCCATGAGGCGTTCGAAGGTCCTTCACCTGCCCTCCTGTCTCCCATTCCTGGAAGAAAGGCCGAAACCACCCCCTACAGGAGAATACCCACGGAGGAGCCCTCTCTAACCAGAGGTTGGCGATGTTTGCCTTAATAAAGGTGTTTACTAGGAACACCACTGGGTTGACCATACCCAACCCTCCAAGTCTCCTCGTGCGGTACGTGACCTTCCTCCTGATTAGGTTCAGCCTATTCCCCCATAATAGTTGAAAGAACAGGCTGTAGACCCGTGTCCAAAGAGGCTCTGGCAAGATGCAGACACTGCCCAGGTATATTAGTAAAGGAAGCAAATACCCTTTGGCCAGGCTAACCCTTTCCCTCAGGGTCAAGGACCAGCCCTTCCACTGATCCACCTTCTGGGCGGCAATCTTAAGTCTGCCCTCCCAGTTTTGCTGGGGGTAGTCCCCCGGGCCGAAACTGATGCCTAGTATTTTTGCTGTGGCCTGAGGCCCTGGAAGAGTGTCCGGGAGATCAAAACTAGGATCTCCCCCTCCCAGCCAGAGACTTTCACACTTATCCCGGTTGATCATGGACCCGGATGCCACCGAGTAGCGCTCAACCTCAGACATGACCCAATCTGCCTCCCCTCTCGAGGTTACAAAAAGGGAAACGTCATCGGCGTACGCCACTACCCTCAAGGTGGCATCTGGCTCCACCTGGTCCATCCCGACTCCCACCAACGGTCCACGCTCCACCCTCCTTAGAAGGGGGTCAATCGCAAATACGTATAACAGTGGGCTCAGTGGACAGCCCTGGCGGACACCAGACTTCACCTCAAAAGGGGGTCCGACCCAACCGTTCACAAGTGGAAAAGTCTCTGCCCCATTGTATAAAACTCTCAACCAATCAACAAACCTCCCGGGCAGACCGTACCTCAGAAGGACGGACCAGAGGTACTCGTGGTTAACCCGGTCAAAGGCTTTCGCCTGGTCTAAGGACAGCAAGTACCCCTTCCAGTGACCTGACCTGCTCTGCTCCACTGCCTCTCGGACACCGAGCACAGCACTAAATGTGCTGCGGCCTGGAACAGAGCAGTGCTGGGCCCCCGAAAGGAGCCGGGGTGCAAATTTCACCAACCGATTAAAAAGTACCTTTGCCAGAACCTTTCGGTCCGTATTGAGAAGCGCTATGGGACGCCAATTCTCAATACGTGACGAGTCTTTACCCTTTGACAGAATAATCAGGGCTGACTTCCTCATTGAACTGGGCAGAGCGTCCGAGGAGAGACACTCATTAAACACCTCAGTCAAGAGGGGGACCAAGGAGTCCCTAAAAGTCTTGTAAAACTCGGATGTTAAGCCATCCGGACCAGGCGACTTTTTGGGCCGGAGCCCATCAACCGCCCGTCTCACTTCCTCTTCCCTGATTGCTTCCACCAAAACATGAAGAGAGGCGTCATCCCCTGGCTCAGGGATGGTTTCAGCCAGGAAAGCCGACATCTCATCCCGATCAGGTTCCCTCCCCCCCAAGAGGTGCGAGTAGAAGGATCTGACCACCTCCAGGATCCCTGATTTGGATCTGTTCAGGGACCCCGTACTGTCGATCAGTCCTGTTACCACCTTACAACTCACTGACATCCTGCAGTTCCTGTAAGGGTCGGGCGAGCGGTACCTCCCGAAATCCCTCTCAAAAACCAAGGATGTGTGCCTATCATACTGGCACCCCTTGAGCAAGGCCTTCACCCTAGAGACTTCCTCACGGTCCCCTCCAGTCGAGACGAGCTGCTCGAGTTTCCTCCCCAGATCCCAATACAGGCGGTGCCTGTTCAGGCACCTGAGGCTCGAGAGCTGACGGAAGAACCTTGCAACCCTTCTTTTGAAGATCTCCCACCACTCAGACTTAGTACTACAGAGACCCAAGAGAGGTACCTGGCTCTGAAGAAATTCCTCAAAGGATTGTCTTACATCAGCTTCTTCCAACAGGGACGAATTCAGCTTCCACAGGCCTCTCCCCATCCGGGGGGTCTCTATAACATTCAAGGAAAAGAAAATGAAACAGTGATCGGAGAATTCCACCTCCACAGCGGACACTGCAGAAGAGACGGCCTCCTCCTTTAAATAAAACCTATCTATCCTAGACCTACTGCTACCCCTATGAAAGGTGAAACCCCCGTGACCTGGGGTGTGCCGGATGTGGACATCCACCAGGCGAGCTTCACTTGTTATGCTATTCAGGGCTATGCTATCATAAGCCAGCCGGTCTCCGGGGCCTCCCCTATCACGGGATCTAGTTACAGTGTTAAAATCCCCACCGAAGACCACCTGCCGGCTTGTAAAAAGATAGGGCTTGACCTTCAGGAAGAGACATTTACGGTCCCACTTAGATTGCGGGCCGTAGATATTAATGAGCCGGAGCTCCTGTCCCCTCATGAAGACGTCAAGAACCAAGCACCTCCCCATTTCTACCTCAATCACCCGTCTGCATTCCACCGAAGCGGCCTTAAAAAGGACCGCTACCCCGCTATACGGCTCGGCCGCAAGAGACCAGTATGAGGGCCCACACCTCCACTCCCTCTTTGCTTTATAAATGGCCCCCATGTCCGTTAGTCTGGTCTCCTGCAAAAATAAAATGTCAGCCTCAACTCGGGTGAAAAAATCAAAGGCCGTAAATCTGGCCGCATCTGACTTTATACTGGCGACATTAATCGACGCCAGAGTCAACGGGGTAGGTTCTGCCATCATGGGTGATTGAGTTAGATGGCCTTCTTTTTCCCCGTACCCCCCTTTTTCCTCTCGCCTTCTGAGGAGGAGCCCGAGTCACCCCTCCTCTTTAGGGATACCGAGGTGTCCATGCCCGCCCCTCCAGCATCGGACACTTCCTTCCTAGCACAGGTTTCCTCGCCTCCAGACCCCGGGGCAGTCCCCCCCCCAGGGGCAGCCGAGTCCCCCGGGGGACAGACCCCGCCGCCCCCTGAAGGTACCCCAGATGTTGTCTTCGGCTCCTTACCCCCAACCTCCGACACAGCAGAGTCATCGAGGGCTTGGAACCGATTGGAGAGGGGGATCAGAGGGGAGCCGGTGAGCCCTTCCGTAGGCACCGTAGTGGTCAAGGGGGGGGGGCTTTAGTTTTTTTTACCCTTTTCCTGTTCTTTTTCCTCCGACTACTGGTACTTTTGTCACCTGATTTTTTTGGCTGCTCCACCACCTCCTCATCCAGACTTTCATACTGGGAGGAGTTATCGGAAGCAGCCGCCTCCTCCCTCTCCATCCTCCTGATCTCCTCGCTCACCGCCTTTTCCCCCAGGGCCTCAGAGGCTCCGGCTGCAACCTCCGGGGAGGGGACAGTCATCACCCCAGTCGCCTGGGGCTTATCCTGCCCCCTGTCCCTTCGGCGCCTCACCTGTTGCCACTGGTGGGCAGGTGTATTTGCCTCGCCTTTCCTCCCTGACCCCTCAACTCCCCTCCCGCCCCCACCTCCAGTTCCAGCAGAAGATGAACCACTGGGGACCCCCCCGCGGCCCTCCTCCGCCTGACCAGAGATGGTGTTGGAAAAGGAATGTGGGCAGCGGCTATACGGGTGACCTAGATCACCACACAGGTGACATCTAATGTCACCACAGGCCGCGGCCAGATGACCTACCCCGCCACACAAGGCACATTTCTGCACCTTGCAGCCCGCGCTGAAGTGGCGGGGGTCACCGCACCTGTGGCAGACCTTCGGCTACCCCTGGTAGAAGATCAGGATCCTGTCCCTCCCCAGGAATGCCGAGGAGGGGATGTGAGTGACAGTACCACCTGAAACCTTCAATTTCATCATGAAGGTCCAGCCCCCTGACCAAATGCCGAACTCGTCCCTGTTCTTCTTTGGGACCTCTGTGACTTCCCCATAACGAGAAAGCCACGTCATAATATCGATCCCTGAGAGTGACTCGTTATTTGTTAGAACGGTCACCCTCTTTACGCCATTTTGGCGAGACACCGCCTGTACGGCAAAGTCTCGCCAGCCGGGCTCCCCCTTCACCAATTCAAAATTCGACCAGAAAAGCTCTAAGCCCTCCGGCCGAACAAAACTGATGTCAAAGATGGAGGTACCAAAAGGATGGATCAGGGCAAAGATGTCAATTGCCCTGAAGTCCATCTTCAGGAGGAGCTCCACGACCCTCGCTCTAGGCGGGCACGCTTCACTACCCCTCCACCGAAGACGGACTACATTCCTCCTGGCCACCCCCTGCCCGGCTGTCGGGAGGGACCACACTGTTTCCCCCTCCCTTTTATCTTGGAAGGCAGCCTGGCCATGCCTGTCCAGCCAAAAGGCCAGATCCACCTCTCTTTCCTCTACTGTGATCGTCCGTTCTCCCTTCTTGAGGGCCTCCAGAAAACGGCGTCGCAAGTCACCGTCCCTGAGGTCCAGAGGCGAGGAAACCCCCTGAGAGGACCCCGAGGCCCCAGCCACTACCCCCGCAAAACTCCGGGGGCTCGCGGCCGGGGGAGCAGATGGACCAGTCCCCCCCCCATGCTCCCCGCTACCAACAGACACTCCATTTACGCACCCTACCGCAGACACCCCACCATTTGCATCCCCAGCCACAGACACATTCGTACCCACACCATCCCCATTTGTGTCTACAATCACCCCACTCGCCCCGCTCCCACTCCCATGTGCACCGGGGTCAATGTTTTTCTTTTTTTGTGTACACTTTCTGGGCACAGTTTCACTACCACCGTCCATATTACTTGTGTTGCCAGTACTGCCACCTGCTGGTGGCATCTTCCCTGCCAGGGGGTTCACTTTTAATGCTGCTGGCCTATCAAGCACCACACTGCAGGACTTAAGCAGTGCAGCACCACTGCTCCCAGCATACCTGGAGCTTCCTGATTTACTGGCAGGAAGAGAGCCAGGTGTAGCTCCTCCCACTGCACCATCCAGCCCTGCTGCAGCTTTCCTGGATACCCGCAGTGCCGGATCCCCTGCCCCAGGTAAGCCCCCAGACACAGCGGACCCCGGCACACAGGCACCCGCATCAGCTACAGCGGCAGCCCCCACACTGGCACTGGCCGCAGCTGTGGTGTCTGTTGCTCCAGGAGCAGCCACCGGCGCCGGCGCTAAGCCCCGCCCCCCGGGCGTGGCCACGCCCACATGGGCAGACCCGGCTCGGGAAGCCACGCCCCCAGCGCCCGGCAGCACAGTACTGCTCACTGTGGCCACTCCTACATGGGCGGCCCCCACCTGTGAAGCCACACCCCCTGCACCCGGCAGCACAGTGCGGCCCTCCGTGGCCACTCCCACATGGGTGGGGGACGCCAGGGAGGCCACGCCCCCCGAAAATGGCCGCGACGGGACCCCCAAAACCGGCCCGGAGCCGGGTCTACTCTCGGGGGTCCCTGATCCAGCGGCATCAATTCCCGGAGGCACAGCTCCCCCCACCGTCACTCCCTTAGCCACAAAGAGCTTGGCCACAGCTACTCCGGCGGCCGGCCCCAGGCTAGGCCACTCCCCCTCGGCATCCACCGGCGGCAGAGCCCTCAGCGCCGACCCCTTACTGGGCCCCTGCGCCGGGGGCCCCGACTTCGCCACGGACCCCGCCGGGGGAGCAGGCCCCACCACCTTCCTTTTATGAACCGGCTCTGCCGGAGCTGCAGGCCCCACACTTTTTGCCCCGCCAGATGCCTTACCGGATGCCTGGGTCCCCAAAAGTGATCCAGATTTAACGGATCCGTGAGTGAGGGACCCAGACACTTTCCCAGCACACGCCGCCGGAGATGCGGCCCCGGCTGCCGGTGTGCCGCCAGCAGAGCAGGTGGCAGCGGCAGTTACGCTCGCCGCCCCCCGCATGCCAGCAGGCACACCAGGTGCCAGGCCAGCCCCCTCTCTCACAGGGGACCCAGCCTGAGCACCACCATGGTTTTTGCCCGCCGCCGGGCCGCCCTCCGTGCCATGCTCCATGTCAGACACATCCGACACACCACCTTCATTACTACAAACAGAGGTGGCGCTCTGCGTACCATGGCCTATAGTCTCCCCGCCCCCTCGCTGCAGACCCACATCAGGGCCCAAGCCGGGGTGGGTGGCGGGTGCCGCACAACGGGACCGGGGGGCCCCAGAGAGGGGGACATACACAAATTTATGTGTTACCGATGTTTTCTTTTTCATAGCTCTCTTCGCTTTCCTCTTCATCCCCCTCCCGGTTGCCTCGTCCTCGCAGATCTCATCCCCGAACGTCAGCTGGTTAAAACGTACCGGGGACTCAATCTGCCTGATCTGCTTCATGACGAGGCAGCCCCCCTCACTAGTACTACCACCATCCTCATCCTCCCCTTCGCTCCCGCTGCCCTCTGAAGGGCTAGAGTCAGACGGGAGAGCCATCTGCTGAGGGGCTATCCCGCTATGCGATGCCTGGAGATCACTTACCAGGCCACCAGATGGCGGGTAGGGTGCAACCTCCTCTTCACAGTCCTCTTCCTCCTCATCCTCCACCGCCACCACCTGGCTGGAGCTCCGTGACCCCTCCAGAGATCCACCGGCCATGGCTCTGAACCGGTCGTCGTTCTCCAACTTTTCTCTGAATGGCCCGCTGCCGGCCAGGATGGTACACCGCCGGTTCTCCACTTCCTGGATGGCCTTCTTAATCCTCCTGACCGCGGCAGATAGCTCAGGCTTCTTGCTGCTAGAGGCCCTGTCGGACCTCTCCTGAGCTACCCTCAACTCCCCCCAGAGGGATTTTAGCTTCCTAGAGGCGTCCTCATACTCGCAGAGGTGCGCATGGATGCGGGAGCCATAGATGACAGTGGACTCCTTCGCCACCTTGGTGCCCCAATCAGGGGGCACCGCTGCAGCACCCCTGCATGTACTCGGCCTACCTCCGGGGGGAGGAGCTGCCGCGGCCGTGGCCTCAGGGGTCCCTCTGGTCTTCATGCCGGACGCCTTGCCTTTTCCGGACCTGGTCATCCCAGCCACGATGGTATTCCTCCTGCCCCCCGCCGGCTTGGACCGGGGGGCAGGAGCTGGGGGCCCAGCCCCGGAGGCCAATCCCACAGCAAGCCTCCTTTCCTGGGAAGGGGGCAGACAAAAAGTCCCAGATGGTAAAGGCAAAACCTCCCTTCCCAGGAGCTCTCTCCACACACCAAACACAGCAGCACACGGCAGGCTCCACCTCTTCCTCCTCCTGCAACCGTGGCTGCTGGCATGAGACTTGCCCTCCAATAGATCCTTGTAAATGGATTTAAAGTGTATTCATTCAAATTAGAGAGACAATTTAAATTAAAAAGCTTAGAGCTGCCTCCACCACAGGGGGGCTCGCTCGACCCACCAGCGGACAGGCACCAGTATTGGGAGAGGGGGGCTGGCCGTCAGGGTTCACCGCGGCTCTGGCACAAACCCGGCGTCACGGAGGTGGCACGGGCAGGAGCGGACTGGCCGTGTCGGCTTCTCACTTTTTGGATTTTAGAAGGGCATGACATGCCTATATCTGTGTCTCCCCCTCCTTTTACTCCTCCACCTCTTTTATTTTCGCATGACTATATGTACTTGTCACTTTTCCATGTGTTAGTTATGTCTTCTGAGCAGTTTGTCAGCTTTTGGACACCTTTGAAGGTGTTTTCTATGTGTTTCTATGTGTTTTTGTTTGCCTGCCATTGGTTTTAACGGTGTTCGACGAACAGTTCGACGAACAGTTCGGCGAACACACGGGTGTTCGACGAACCGAACCGAACTCGAACACTACGGGGGTGGCTCAACACTAATCATGATATTAATTTACAATGTTCGAGTATCAATAGCTCATCCCCTAATGTTTTATGACAAGCACCCTACAATGGTATTTAACTTATCTAGCAAACATCCATTGTTCAACGATCCTGAGTTGCTGTATTGCAAAACTTGCAGACAATACGTTGTAGATAACAGCCATTCATCAATTATCAAATATCAACTCAAGTGATCAACATTCAGGATTATTCAAACAATAGTCTGTGTTGACCAACCAAAGAAGAACACAAGTTCAAAAGTCAACATAAAAATAAAGGTATATTGTTCCTGGCCTATGCAATGTATGTCTGCCATAATTAAGAAGAAAAGCTGTGTCATCACAGGCACCATGCAAGATCTCACCTCATGGGGTAAGGATGATTCTGAGAATGGTCAGGAATCAACCCAAAACTACACAGGAGGACCTGATCAATGACCTGAAGAGAACCGGGACCACAGTCTCAAACATTACCATTAGTAACACACTATGCTGTCATGGATTAAAATCCTGCAGGACACGCAAGGTCCCCTTGCTCATGCCAGCACATGTCCAGTCCCTTTTGAAGTTCACAAATAACCATCTGGATGATCCAGAAAAGGCATACGATAAGGTCATGTGGTCAGATGAGACAAAAATGTTACTTTTTGGTATCAACTCCACTTGCCGTGTTTGGAGCAAGAAGAAGGATGAGTCCAACCCCGAGAACACCCTCCCAACCGTGAAGCATGGTGGGGAAAACATCATACTTTTGGTGTGTTTTTCTGCAAAGGGTACAGGACGACTGCACCATATTGAAGGGAGGATGGATGGGGTCATGTATCACGAAATTTTGGCCAACAACCTCCTTCCCTCAGTAAGAGCTTTGAAGATAGGTCGTGGCTGGGTCTTCCTGTGCTGGGCTGACTGCAAGGACTTCAAGTGCAAAGCTAACCAGCAAGGTTGCTGAGCATGTAGAGGCTGTTTTGAGAATCCCAGAGGAGGCATAAGTACAGAGGTGGCAGATAAGTACATAGTTAAACGCAATAACATAGTTTGGTTTAGCGGGTGTAACTGTTGAGAGATTATCTGTTTGTCTTGGTGGTGGGTTACTGCTGAATAAAGCAGAGAAGGAAAAAAAAAAGGGGGGGGTAGTTTGACTGGTGCATGTGACCAGCTGTGTGTTTGCAAGACTATTTGTTTTAGAATCTCCTAACAGGATCACCTGTGCTGGGCTGACTGCAAGGACTTCAAGTGAAAAACTAACCAGCGAGGCTGCTGAGCGTGCAGAGGCTTATTTGAGCATCCCAGAGGAGGCATAAGTACAGAGGGGGCAGATAAGTACATAGTTAAATGCAATAACATAGTTTAATGCAAGAGTATAGTTTGGTGTTTTCCTTACTATCTTTCTATTTGCTTTTCTGCTTTTACCTGTATTGTTTATCCCCATTTAATATATGCTCCATGGACAATGCTACCTGGTGTGCGTCTTGTGAGATGTATGAATGCCTTGAATAGCCGTTTGAGGGTGAATATGTTCGCGCTCGATGTCAGCGAGTTACATGTTTGGAAGCCCACATACTGGATCTAAATGTGCAGCTAGCAACACTCAGGAGCATTGCAAACCTGGAGAGGAGTCTAGAGCTCACTGAGCATGCACTGGTTGGGGCCAGTGATATGGAGGAGGGGGGAGGTGGGGAAGATTAGGACACAGAAATAGGTACCTGAGTAACAGTTAGAAAAATTGGTAGGGCGAAAAGTGCCAGGGAGCCCAGTCCTGATCTGGCACAACCTAGTAAATATGCCTGTTTGGCTAATATTAGGATTGCAAGCCCAGGGCTGGGATCACTGCAGCAGGACGTTGCTCCTAGCAACCAGGAAGATGACTGCTGTAGGAAGGAGGGAAATAGGAGTGCAGCAAAGGCCAGACAGATGTTGGTGGTAGAGAACTCTATAATTAAGTGGACAGACAGGGTCATCTGCCGCCGAGACCGTGAATGCCGAGCAGTGTGTTGTCTGCCAGGTGCTCGGGTTCGACATATTGCGGATCGGATAGACAGATTGCTGGGTGGGGCTGGGGAGAACCCAGCGGTCATGGTACACATTGGTACTGTAAAGGACATATCGATATTCATGCTATAGTTACTTTTATAGTTACTTCATTTTTTGATTGCTTGCTTCTAAAATCATGTTATTATTACTCCTTGCAAAGCATACATTCTTTTATTCTTTTCCCCTGCTTCACATGCAATTTTCTCACAAGAACCTTTTCTCTTAAGAACATTCTATGAAATACCCTGCTCCTGTTATCTAACTAGTCGGAGCCGGGATGTATAACCTTGTAACTTTCCATCATGTGCCGAAATAACGATAATATGACCATATGTGTGTTTCCATAATAATTGTACTAACATTGGTTTAAGCCTGTAGTATGGCTGTAGGTGATTGGCTATTGATATACTCAAAACAATATTTAATGCTAAGTAAAATAAACGGGATTAGAGATTCTCCGAATCCTCCCATACAGAGCTCTGTCTCCGTCTGGTTCCCTGATTGCAATCAACCATGTAACATAATAATTTGACACTCACTTGGTCAACCGTGAAGGGTCATTGCTGCCCTCCCTCAACAGCTTGGTGCCGTTACTCGGATCCCTAACCAGGGACGCCCCACCACCTCTGGACGTTCACAAAGAGAGACTTGCTTTTGGCCTCCCCCACTGGAATTGGGACTGATCATCCCCCACAAAAGCCACGGTAAGTGCACAAGTTCTTTACTAGTGGTACTGACCGTTTGGCGTGGTTTCCATGTGGTGCGTGGTCGGTTGCAGTATCTCCGGATGTCTTGGTTGGATATAGTCAAAGGTGAGACTATAGGGGTGTAGTTCCATTAGGGGTCTGATATTGATAACTTTTAAAGCAGTATCACCTCGGATTGACAAGTGAATATTGTATGAATCTGCCTTAAACTTCTGACAAGATTCTTAGGAGACTGAACACTATTAGTATCAGTCGCGGCAGGTGATCGAAGATTGGGTAGGACAAGAAACAGATATAAGTATATCGAGTGTCCGGAGGGCTGCAGACGCGAGCTCTCCTCCTTTCACCTAGTACCGCACGTGACTTCCCCGAAGGGAGGGGTGAGTCAGTGGAACAGCTAAGCCCGGCCGGACTCATACTGTGCACAAATCAAGGATCTTTGTCAGTCGAAAGGCAGCAGTGCAGTGATTAATCAATGTTTCCGTGGAGCAGAAAGAAAGTGTCTCCCCCGCAGGAGGGAGAGGATGTGATGACTATCATGGTCAGTCGAGAGGGGAAAAGATCATTTAAGAATGCACCAAAAGTGTTTAAGTTGTTAAACTTTACCATGGAGGGGAGACTTCAGACTACATTGTGGGACGAAGGAATCCGGCAGAAAAGGGGAAGACTAGTTGACTCTGGATTGTTGGAAGATGCTGAAAAGTTTAGGAAAGTCGCACATGAGATTTGTGGAGATGGATATGTTGAAATAGAGGACGAGACGAAGCCTGGTTATTTTAATTATTTTTCTGTCAAGAAAGGAAAATTATCTAGCACTGTAACAAAGACTGGCTGTTTTGTGCTACAAAATGAAGCTGATGGGGAAAAGGTAGAGGAGGAAGTAGATTCCCCTTCCCAACTTATGTGTCCACAAACTGAATCTGAAGCCCCTAAAGAAGCATCCCCTACCCCCACAAATGTAGCCGTACCCCAGCCCCTGAATCCAGAAACTGAGCAATTTATACCTAAGGAGATTAAATACCCTGCACTTCCCACTGGTGGCCAGCCACCACCATATAACCCAGACGGCTGGCTCTGTAATGGGTGTTAGGGCACTAATCCGGGATGGCGCGAGATGTGTTGTAATTGTGGAGCACGCAGACCCAGTGTTGTAGCACCAACCTTCCCATTACTTAACGCTGACGGCGGGTATTATAAACCATTGCCCCCACCTGCTCCCGCCATGGTCCACACTCCATTCGGAGAGACCCAAGGTCCTCCGAACTCTACCCTATTCACCCTCTCCCGAACTGGAGAAATAGAACATGGACACGAGTACCAGGAGGTGGCGTCTGTTTTACTGAATGGTCTTTCGGAATTTTCCACTATACTGAGAATAGGCATGGGGAGTATACCGCAACAGCAAGTTGGGATCATTGTAAACGCAGCAAATGCAAAACTACAGCATGGGGGCGGGGGGCTAGCTGCAGAAATATATCGTATTGGGGGACCTACAATACAAACTGCATCCAACGATCACATCCGTGACCACGGTCCATTAAGAGAAGGAGAGGTGATGGCTACAAGAGTGGGACAGCTATCATGTCAGTATGTTATACATGTGGTGGGACCAAAATATGATCCCCTGGATGTACCCAGGTCACAACACCTGCTTATAGAAACAATTCAAAACACCATAGCATACGCATCCCAGCTTCATGCGGTCCCAACCCTAGCCCTGCCATTTATTTCCACCGGTTTTATTTGGATATCCAAAACAAGAAGCGACCAAAATAATAGTCGGGGCTATAAAGCAATACATCGCCACGCATCCAACTAAATTGAGAGAGAAAAGACTCTTGGCTATCGACAGGGATCTCATTGATTATGCCGCTCAACTAATCAAACCCGATATCTGGTCTCCCCCCGGTGTTCCCCTACCTCCAAGATCTCCCAACAATCAATACTCATGCTGATTTCCCCCCACCTCCACCCCCTCTCATAAAGATGGAGGAAATGGAGGAAGCGGACCAGAATACCAGCCCACACAAATATACCCAGTTTACCCCAGCACAGAAGGATACTCTGTGTAACCATCTCCTGGATCCTGAACATTCCCCCATTGCTTTTTACAGGGGCATGGCCGCAAATAGAGAGATATATTCAACAACAAGGCAAGATATTTTACACCTGCTCCGTGTAAAAGCCGGTGAAGGATATTATCCCATGGTAGAGGCTGCTATCCCATATAATAGAGCATTAGACACCAATACATATGAGACTGGGGTTGACTTCTGTCAAGCCCTTAAAATATGGGCTCAGGATAAGTTGGCTGATCAATACACTACCCTCACAGATGTCACTCAAGAGAAGGGAGAGTCGGCTGAGAAGTTTTATGGGCGCCTTATGCAGGTCTATAAGGACCTTGGGTTCTCCTTACATACTAAAACTCATTGGCAGCTGTTAGTATCTGCCTTTATCCAGGGGTTACGGACTGAGATCAAGGACGCGATATTGGCTGTACAACCAGATGTTGAGTCAGCCACCCCAGGAGATGCCGTAAAGGTAGCAAAAAGCTTCCAGAAAAGTGTCGCCCGGACCGCTTCTGCGGTTAAGCCTAAATCCAAACCCACTGCAGTGGCAGTTGCGGCATCCGCAGTACCCGCAACACAGTATCCTCCCTTACAGCCCCACTATTACCCCATGGCGGTACCTGATCAGTGAGTAATGTATCCCGGGAAAAGACCAGTAGTAAATTCCCGTCTTCAGTCTTGGAAGTGTGGCTGGACAGGGGACACTTCCAAAGGGACTGTCACACCCCTGCTAGCCAGTGCACCGCCCAAGCCCCCCTATCTAGAAATAGGACGCCCGGCCCACGAGACTCACGAGAAAATGTCCCCCAAGACCGTCCATTCTGAAATGGAGGCCAACCAGAGTCTGCCATCGTGATGCCCGTGCTCTGTTCATCTGTAGTTTTCCCAGTTGGAGGGAATCCGGTGAAGTTCATGGTAGACACTGGGGCGGCCAACTTCATTTTAAAATCCACTGAACTGCCCCAGGGTCTCCCAGTCCAATTTTCTAATGACAATCTAATATTGATCGGTGTAGATGGCAGACCTAACAAACACACTCTCACCAAACCTATTCCGATTGGCCCATTTCTGGAAGTAATGGCACAATTTGTCATATCCCCGACCTGCCCGGTAAATCTTTTAGGAGCAGACCTCTTGTCTAAATTCTGATCCCGAATTCAATACCAGGACAATGGTCAGATGATCCTTACTTTAAAGGATCCAAACTCTGATGCACACATAGAGGAGGTCTGCATCTTACGGGCGCTACCCACGGTTATGATTAACATATTGTTACGCTCGTGCCCGGACTGACTGGTGTGAGCGTGATTAGTGATCCCACTGTACCATGAACCGAGGAGTGCCTGGAGGGGCGTATCTAAGTATCAACTCGGTCCGACAAAGGTCACACGGCGGCTCAGTAGACTCCGTGAACCAGGGAGGAACCGAGCAGAGGGACCAGGTGTTACTTCAGGTCAGACCCCGGTCACAGCTATTGATCCACACTGGGGAATGCAGGAACAGGCAGGTTAGGCTGGTATACAGACAGGTGGGTACTGGCTGGCACGGCTGGTATAAAGACAGGTGGGTATTGGCAGGCACGGCTGGTATGCAGACAGGAGGGGACTGGCAGGCTCAGCTGGCATGCAGACAGGCGGGTACTGGCAGGTAGAAACGCAGGTAGGATAGGGACCAGTTCAGACTGGGACACAGGAACGGAGCCGCAGGTGCGGTGGACAGCAGAGCAGAATGAAACCGCAGATGCCGTGAACAAGCAGAGCAGAACCGCCGGAGCAGTGAGCAAACAGAGTAGGGCGAAACCGCAGGTGCGGTGAGCAAGCAGAGCGTAGCAAAACCACAGGTGCGGTGAACAAGCAGAGCGGAGCAAATCCGCCGGAGCGGTGAACAAGCAGAGCAGAATAGAACCACAGGTGCGGTAAACAAGCGGAGCAGAGAGGAACCACCGGAGCGGTGAACAAGCAGAGCAGAACAGAGCAGAAGGTGAAGGCAGACAGGACAGGACTCTGTTCACATGTAACAGACTGGAAAGTACAGGAAGATGGTTAGAACACAGGAGGTAGATATGGAGGCAGGGAAAGGGGACAAGCAGAACCAGATACACACAAGGTACTTACAATGAAGTAGCGAGTGGACACAAAACTCACAAGCAGAAGTACAGAGACAACGAGTTGGAGTTAGGTGCAGGTTCAGACACTGCAGGCAAATGGAAGGTACGGACATAGAGAGAAACAAGTAACGGGCTAGGACACTGTTCAGACAGGATCTGAACCGGGAACAAGATACAGGAACGAGCCTGGGAATTCAGCCCCCAGGGTGGCGGAAACAGACTAGAAGTCAGAGATACAGGTAGCGGCCCTGGGTACTCGGCCCCCAGTGTGGCGGAAACAGACTAGAAGTCACACAGGTACAGGAAAAGGCCCTGGGTACTCAGCCCCCAGGGTGGCAGACAGACAAGAGTCAGGACAGGACCTGGCACCTCAGTTGCAAAAGACAAACTGAGTGAAAGTGTTGCTCAGGCACCTCCCACTGGGTGGAGGGGGTTTAAGTATCCAGTGACTCACAGCAATAGGCTGGGGATGCATTAGGACTGTGCACACAGAAGCTATAAGAAACAAGCAGAAAGCCGTGCCGACGCCCAAAGCAATCAGACAAGAGACATAGACAGAGCAGGTACTGGAGCAAAGAGTGCAGCATGGACTGACAGGTAAGATTGCGGTCTTGCATGGTGGGAGGTGGTGCACCATGCAAGCACGCCGCCAGGGATGTTACACATATCAGATACGAATGGAAATCTCCCAAAAGATCTCAGGTTAGCTCCATACACAGAGGAAATCCCTTCTCATATGTGGTCACAAGGCCCAGATGACATTGGGAGATTGCCGGTAGAACCAATACAGGTATACCTCAAGCCAGGAGCGCCCTTTCCTAAGGTTCGCCAGTACCCGCTCACACATGCACAAGAACAAGGTCTACACCAGCAAATTCAGACCTTGTTAGAGAAAGGGGCACTAATCCCCTGCGTCTCCCCGTGCAATACGCCGTTGTTTCCCGTAAGGAAAAAATCCCAACCGGGGCAGCCGCCCGCTTATCGATTGGTGCAGGATTTGAGGGCAGTAAATGCAGCGACAGTCTTGGAAACTCCTGTGGTGCCTAACCCACATACACTTCTCTCACAAATACCATCTACCGCAGCCTGGTTTACAGTAATTGATTTAGCAAACGCCTTTTTCAGCATTCCACTACATAAAGACTGTCAGTTTCTGTTTGCATTTACATATCAGGGCAGGCAATTGACTTGGACCGTGATGCCGCAGGGAGCGCAGAATAGCCCTCATCAGTTTGCAAAGAACATGTCTAGCTGTCTGCTGCCGTGGCAGCTGGACAACTCTGAGGTAGTACTATTACAATACGTTGATGATCTTCTTTTGTGTGCCCCTACGGAGCAAGTGTCCATCAGATCCAGTGTTAGCCTCCTCAAGCATCTAGCAAAACTGAATTGTCGAGTCTCAGCCTCGAAACTTCAGTTTTGCCTCAGTCAAGTGGTTTTCTTAGGCCACTGCCTTACTCAGGGTGCCAGACATCTCACAGAAGAAAGAAAGACGGCCATCTACCTACTACCATTCCCAAAAGTTCCCATAGAGCTGCAACGGTTCATCGGACTATGTACATATTGCAGACAATGGATCCCAGAGGCCTCACGTCTGATGCAACCCCTATATGATGCATTAAGAGAAGACATTCTGGCTGATGTAAACCACAAGGACTACCAAAAACTGCTGCAACAAGCCTTTGAGCAAGTAAAATCAAGGATAATGACAGTGCCTGCCCTTGGAAACCCAGATTAAGCTCAACCTTTCCATTTGTATGTCTCCGAGACGGGAGGGCATGCAGCCGGGGGACTCACACAGAGACACTGTACAAAGCAGCGCCTGGTCGGTTATTACTCAGCACGTCTGGACCCAGTAGCCAGGGCCTCCCCCAGCTGTCTACGAGCGGTTCATGCCACACAGAAGTTACTTGAAAAAACGGCGGACATCGTCCTTGGACATGAGACTCACATTTATGCTCCACACGATATTGCGGCTGTTTTGGCTTTACAGCAACCTAAACATCTGTCCACACAGAGACACTTGCGGCTGCAGTGTACTTTGATCTTGCCAGAAAATGTGAAATTACACCGGTGCACCACCATCAACCTGGCCACCCTGCTACCATCACCTGAAGGAGAGGGGAAAGAGGCTCCACCACATGACTGTCTGGAACAAATTACTGCAGAGTCAACTCCACTTGTTTTAGTGGGGGAAGTACCCTTGGATGACCCAGAACTTACGTTATATACGTATGGATCCAGATATGCTGATACCTCTGGCAGGTTTCATACTGGATATACTGTCACAACTGAAAATACATAGGTAGAGGCTGCAGCCTTGCCTCCCAGTATGTCAGGACAGGAAGCAGAGCTCAAAGCTCTGATTGCTGCTTGTCAACAGGCCGAAGGAAAACGTGTGAATATATTTACTGACTCGAGATACGCCTTCGGGATTGCACATGACTTTGGGGAGATCTGGGCTTTGTCAAGACTGCAGGTTCTCCTGTGAAAAATGCTGAAAGCGTCAGACAATTGATGGAAGCGGTACAATTACCAAGACAGTTGGCTGTTGTAAAGGTAAAAGCTCATACCCAACAAGACACTCCTGAAGCAAGATTTAAGCACTTGCTGATCTCCATGCTAAGCAAGCAGCTCTTCTTCCGGCATCCATGTCCATGGCTGTTACGCGGCAGCAGACCAAACAGCTAAATTCCATACACACCCAGGATTGACCTGCAGAAAATCAACAACCAGTCCCTCCAATCACAAAACTACGCTCTACACAGCAGAAAGTCTCTAAAGAGGAATGCCAGTCATGGAAGGAAGCAGGTGCTAAATTGATAGATGGGCTATGGAAAAAGGAACAACTATATTGTTTGCCTCGACTCCTATATCCTGCCATTGCAGCCTGGGCCCATGGACCGGTGCATTGAGGGAAAAACCAAGCTTTGCTACTGGTACAGAAACTTTATTGGGCCCCAGGAATTTCCACTGTGTTGAGCGCACAAAACAAAGGTTGCACAATATGCCAAACCTGCAACCCAGGCAGATTACAGAATGTACCGACAAAACACTTTGCTAAACCAGAGTATCCGTTCCAACAATTGCAAGTTGATCATATCACTCTCCCTAAAGCAGGACGATATGAATACTGCTTAGTGGTAGTGGATATGTTTTCCAGCTGGCCAGAAGCATTTGCCGTTCCAAACATGACTGCCAAGACGAACCGCCAAAAAGCTGGTCTTTGAAGTTGTTTGCCGGTACGGAGTCCCAGAAGTTATCGAAAGTGATCAGGGACCAGCCTTTTCCTCATGCGTATATCAAGAAATACTTACCATGATTGGATCAACAGTGGCGCTGCATACTCCTTACCATCCACAGTCAAGCGGCAAGGTGGAGAGATTGAATGGCACACTGAAAAGGCAATTGACCAAAATGATGCAGGAAACTACGGCCCAGTGGCCTGAGCTCCTTCCCATTGCACTATATCACATACGTACCACCCCCATAGGGAAACATAAATTGTCACCCTATGAGATACTATTTGGGTCGCAACCAGCTATAGCTCGATTTACCCCACAACAATTATCAGAAGAAACGGATTATGTTGTACAGTATGTGATTCAGCTTGCCAAAGCCTTAACTAACACCCATGCGTTAGTATCATCTTCTATTCCAGATCCAGCTGATGCAGAAGGTTGTCATACCCTCAAGCCCGGAGATTATGTGTATGCGAAGAAGCATGTTCGGAAACACGGACTAGAATCATTGTTTGACGAACCATACCAAGTGCTTCTTACAACCCCAACAGCAGTAAAACTTGAAGGGAAGTCAACATGGATCCATGTTTCACACTGCAAACGTCAACCATCCTGAGATGTTTTATGATAATATGCATGGTTAGACTAGTCAAAACCTGGAATAGCCTACAACAGAGTACTGACCCTTTTAATAACAAGTTCATTACTCACCACCATATTTTGGTACAAGAATTGAGTCAATTAGAGAACAACCAGATCAGTGACTGCTGGATATGTACTCACTCACCAGTTTCAGCCACTAGTACGCCTTTTCTGGTGGTCCCAGTCACTCTGGAGGAATTACTAAACTGGCCCAATTGTAGCAACACCCTTGCTAATAACGCTACTAAGTTTAGTAGATTATGGAACACCACTGTAGGTATACCAGTAGTTGGGTGGGTGGATCTCCCCTGGTGGCAAGGAAATCTTACTGCCACCAGTAGACACCTACAATTTCTTGCCCTTAGAGGAAACAAATGGGTGCCCAGAAACAAGTCCTCTTTGACTAATTTAGGCTTCATACCAACTGGAGGTCTACAAATCAGTTTTAATGCTACCTCTAGTACGGCAGATGCTTTTAAACCGTCATTGTTGGAAACATACATTCATAATCACTCATGGGTACATGCAAATCTGTTTATAAAAGGTACCAATGACACATGTTAGAGTGAATGAATCTTCTGAATATAAGCCTAGTGATCCAACATGTGGCAATCCGGATGTTGGATATTGTAGCCCCCTGGGACAAGCGCCTTCATGGTGTATGTTATCAAATAACACAGTTTTTATCGATTTGGTACATAAATTAGTATTACAGCACTCTGCTTTATGGGATCTGCCATCAGCCACATATTGGGTCTGTGGGAATAATGCGTATAAATGGCTCCCAGTCGGAGTAGGGGGGACTTGTACGTTGGCCCGGCTAACACCAGCCACTTATCTTATTCTCCATAGTAAAGTAGATATGAGAGCCATCCCTCTTCATACCATCTATAAACGTGCCAAGGACAACACCCCACGCCCATCAGGAAGACCTCATTTAGTACAAATGAGTATACTCGATAAGATAGCCAGTACCGTCTTACTCTACCCTATGGTAACACAAATGTGGGACAAATTAGTGGAAGTCACTGACTACTTAGATGACCAGATTTGGAGTGTATTGGAAGTAATTAATACTACTGTTGTGGTGCAGAATCAACTTATTATAGTAGCCAATCAACATACTTTAGTGCTGGACTATTTGACAGCAGCTCAAGGAGGGATGTGTCGGGTTATAGGCCCAGCCTGTTGTCACTATATTGACCCCGATTCTACCATACGGTTAAAGACTAAAATGGAAGACATTAGGAAACTCAGGGAAGAATATAACAAACATAACGAATTGACCAAAGACAGTTGGTGGTCTGATACGTTCTCCTTTTTAAATCCTGCTAATTGGTTTAAAGGGATTGGTGGATGGATTGCTGGAATATTACAAGGAGTGTTGCATATTGCTGCTTGCATCTTGTTAATGTATGTCTTACTTTAACTAGTCTTTTTTTGTATCCCAATTTGCATGAGGAAAACCTGCCAGTCATCAGAGAGCAAGGAGAACGCTGTCAACCAACATCCAGTGCTACTATACATGGACCTCCCAGATGTAACCAGTATTGAGGACCTGGACCGCAAGGGAATGATGACCTTCACCTGCACGTCCCGACCAACCTCACGTCTGAAGATCAGAGCTTTATGATTGTATCAACGGACAAGGGGGGATGGACATGCCGTGACGGCCTCAATTGGTAACAAGGGCACTAATTGAGTGAAGACCAATGTCCCTCAGGCTCAAACCATGACCCTGGGAAGGCACCTCTATTGTTGATAATAACATAATTTTTAGGGGGGAAATGTAAAGGACATATCGATATTCATGCTATAGTTACTTTTATAGTTACTTCATTTTTTGATTGCTTGCTTCTAAAATCATGTTATTATTACTCCTTGCATAGCATACATTCTTTTATTCTTTTCCCCTGCTTCACATGCAAGAACATTCTATGAAATACCCTGCTCCTGTTATCTAACTAGTCGGAGCCGGGATATGTAACCTTGTAACTTTCCATCATGTGCCGAACTAACGATAATATGAACATATGTGTGTTTCCATAATAATTGTACTAACATTGGTTTAAGCCTGTAGTATGGCTGTAGGTGATTGGCTATTGATATACTCAAAACAATATATAATGCTAAGTAAAATAGACGGGATTAGAGATTCTCCGAATCCTCCCATACAGAGCTCTGTCTCCGTCTGGTTCCCTGATTGCAATCAACCTTGTAACATAATAATTTGACACTCACTTGGTCAACTGTGAAGGGTCATTGCTGCCCTCCCTCAACAGTACCAATGACAAAGTTAGAGAGAGGTGTAAGGTCCTTAAAAATTATTACAGGGAACTAGGAGAGATGCTGAAGGCCAGGAACTCCAAGGTGGTGTTTTCAGAAATACTACCGGTGCCACGTGCGTGACTAGAAAGACAGCGGGAGCTTAGGGAGATAAATAAGTGGCTTAGAAATTGGTGCAGGAAGGAAGGGTTGGGATCATCGAGAACTGGACTGACTTCGCTGTCAGCTACAGGCTCTACAGTAGGGACGGGCTGCATCTCATTGAGGAGGGTGCAGCTATGCTGGGGGAAAAAATGGCCAGATGGATGGAGGAGCTTTTAAACTAGGATCTGGGGGGAGGGAGGGTATTTGTGCTAATAAGGGGATAGATAGAGTAGACAGAGAGAGTGGGACAGCAGTGGTTATAGAGGATCTAGGGGGCTGGGATATGCAAGGAAAGTAGGGAGCTGAGTAGGAGAAACAAATGTGCTAATAGTATTAAAGGGGTTGTCCACTACTTTGACATTGATGCCCTATCCGTAGGCACCAACCACCGATCAGCTGTTATTGGAGCCGGAAGTCCTTACCTGCGGGGCCTGGCCGTCAAGTTGTGGTGGCCATCACTTGTAACTGCACATCCGCCTCCCATACAACTTGATGGCCAGGCACCGCAGGTAAGGAATTCCGGCCGGCGGCCGCCGACACCGATAACAGCTGATCGGCGGGGGTGGCGCGTGCAAGACCTCGGCCGATCATACATTGATGCCCTATCCTAAGGATACGGCATCAATTTCAAAGTATTGGACAACCCCTTTAAATGTCTGCTGGCAAATGCAAGAAATCTTGCAAACAAAATGAATGAACTGGAGGCTCTTATGTCGGTCACGGAATATGATGTGGTGGGTATTACGGAAACCTGGCTGGATGAAAGCCATGACTGGGTGACAAACGGGAAAGGATATAATACATTTAGAAAGGACAGGAAAGACAAAAAAGGTGGAGATGTGTGTATTTTCGTAAGATCCAACTTAAAACTTGTGCTCAATGACAATATTGGGGGGAGCTGCGACAATGTAGAGTCAGTCTGAGTTAATGTACATGTGGATGGCCATTGTTAGAACCCTCCTGTTAGTTTTTTCTATCTTGTGTTTTGCTGTCACGTGACCATCTGCCTATATATTCCAGCTCCACCCTTCTGGCTTTGCTGGACTTCAGTGTTGTTTGACTGTTTTGCTAGCCTGGTGCTTCGGTGCCTATCTCTGTCAGTTTGCTTGGTCCTCTTGGACCTCTAGTACTTTTTGTCAGTTTGTCTTTTGTGTTCTACAACAATTTCTGTTTAGGAGGTGTCCCATTTTTGTCCCAGTCCTTAGTTCTTTTAGGGACCCCTCCCTTATATCTATAGGTCTTCATTCAGACTAGCCGAGGACGAAGGCGGGTCTGTTCACTAGGAACAGGCAGCCCGCTACATCGTAGAGATTCAGCTTAGTCTTACTGTAGGGACAGCTTTCCCCTATCTTTCCTTAGTTCTTGTTGCAGATCATAACAGCCATAATGGAAAGCTTTTAATTGGAGTTTGTTACAAGCCTCCTAATATAGCTGAACTGGTAGAGGACGAAATGCTGCAACAAATTAAAAATGCAGCAAATAATAATAAGGTCCTTATAATGGGGGATTTTAACTATCCAGATATTAAATGGGACATAGAATCTTCCAGCTGTGATAAAAGCTGCAAGTTCTTATCCACAGTTCGGGACAATTACCTCTCTCAGTTGGTAGATGAACCAACCAGGGGAGGTAATCTGCTGGATCTGGTTCTGTCAAATAAACCAGATACAATTTCAGATCTACAGGTCAGGAAGCATTTGGGAAGCAGCGACTATAATATGGTAAGTTTCAATGTAATATTCAATAAAACATTTCAAAAAGGAAATGCAAAAACCTGGAACTTTAGGAAAGCTGATTTCAACAAATTAAGGGAAGAGCTTAATCGAGTAGACTGGGACCTGTTAGAACTCTCCTGTTAGGTTTTTTCTATTTTGCTGGTCACATGACCTTTTTGCCTATTTAATCCTGCTCCGCCCTTCTGGCCATGCTGGACTTCATTGTAATTTCTACTGTTAAGCTAGCCAGGTGCTTTGTAACCTTTCTCAGTCAGTTTAGCTAGGTCTTTTGACCTTTATGTTCTATGTTGTGTGTTTGTCTTTTTACTGCTACTATTTCTGCTAGGAGGTGTCCATCTTTCTCCCAGTCCTTAGTTCTTGTAGGGATCCCTCCCTCACATCTATAGGTCTTCGTTCAGAGTAGCTGAGGACTTTAGCGGGTCTGATCGCAGGATCAGGTTCCCCGTTACATCGTAGGGATCTAGCTTAGTTCTATTGTAGGGACAGATCTCCTGTCTTTCCTTGGTGCTTGTAGCAGATCATAACAGTAAGTCCAGCCCAAAAATATCTCTAAGGAAAGACCTCCAGTTTCCATCATGGTGTCGGTTCAGGATTTGGCTCAACGCCTGCAGGGACTCTCTCTGGAGGTGGCCGAGCTCCAACAACACGTGAGTAGCTGTTCTGGAGCGCATTTTGTGGAGCCAACGGTACGATTGCCTGATTTATTTTTTGGTGAACAACAAGATTTTTTTTCCTTTAAAAATGCTTGTTTATTGTATTTTCGTTTGAGACCCAGATCCTCTGGTGATGAATCACAGCGCATAGGGTTCATAATATCCTCAGGGATGGGACTTTTCTCTCCAACCTAGTGATCCATGCTTTAGATTAGTGGATAGTTTTTTTTCTGCTTTGGGGTTGTTGTATGATGATCCTGATCGTGTCTCATCAGCTGAGACGGAATTGAGACTTTTGAGACAGGGATCAGGTAATGTGGAAAATTATTGTACTCACTTCCGTCGGTGGTCTGCTCAGGTGGGGTGGAACGATTCAGCTCTGAAAAGTTTGTTTCTTGCCGGGCTAGGTGAAAGGGTTAAGGATCTGCTTATTGCTTATCCTACACCTGGAAACTTGCAGGAGGCAATGCAATTAGCTATATGGGTGGACAGGAGACTGCGTGCAAGGGTTAATGAGAGTAAATCCTTTGCCATGTCAGCTCCTAGTCTTGAGAGGGTCTGTACTGACATTGGAGAGCCGATGGAGATTGGGGTGATGTCACCCCGCTCTCAGGAAAAAGACCACAGGTTTTCTGAAGGTTTGTGCTTTTATTGCGGAAAATCTGACCATTTCATTAGGAACTGTGTGCTTCGTATGAACAAAGAAAAAAAAAAGGTCAGTTACGCCCGTATAGCCTGTTTAAACACTAAGGGGGTATTTCTTTCTGCTACTACTGCAGCTCAGGAAGAATTAATTGAATTTCGGGTATTTGTGGATTGTGGTTCTACTCTGAATGTGATTGATGGGGGATTCTTGGAAAAACTTAAATTAAAACCCAAACCTTTGTCATCCCCTATTGCCGTGGTTTCTGTCGATGGCTCTCCCTTGAAATGTGTTACTCACAAGGTTTATGAATTTCCCCTCACTATTAATGGTATTCACCAAGAAAATTTGGATTTGGTAGTATTAAATAATTTGCCTTCTCCAGTAATTTTGGGGTTACCCTGGTTAAAATTGCACAATCCTGTACTGGATTGGTCTACTAATAAAATTAAGTCCTGGAGCCCGAAGTGTTATTGTAGCACCCTGAGGATTCGGCTGCTACAGGGGTATTGCACCTCAACCCAGAGGTGTGATATTCCACTCCTGGATAAGGATGGAGAGTGGAACTGAGCTCGGTAGGCTGCATGCACTACACACATCCCATTTCCGAGGAACAGACCAACGGTACTCCCACTTAGAAATGTGCAGGTACGACCGAGTCTGTTCCTGGCTGGAGTGGGAGGGGGGTGGTACATCCCAAGTAGTGTAGGGGCAGATAGGGGGAGCAGCCTGGGTAAAGTTAGGAGCTCATTGGGTGCTGGTCACCTGAGCTCACACATAGAGGGAGTATTTAAGGTGGGCACCATCATAGATCAGGGTCAGTCAGTCAGTCAGCCTTTGCAGAGGAGTGAAAGAGAGCAGAGGAGCAGAGCGGCCTGAGCCAGAGTGAGAGAGGAGAAGAAAGAGAGACCCAGAGGGGGTAAAAAGAAAGGACTCTAAGAACCCAAATTCAATCCCCGGGTGAAGAGTCGGCAATAGGGTACCGGAGCCCAAACTGGTGGGGGCAAAAGCACACCCTAGCCAGAGACCGGAGGCCGTGGGCAGCGTCTGCCACGGCCACCCACCACATCCACCCCGAAGGCAGACCACGTGGAGGGTCAGGGAACCCAAGGCCAAGGGTCTCCCAGCAGAAGGCCCGAGGGAGCTGGACCTAGGTGGATCACTAGTGGGGACGGCCAGAGGAAAGGACAGAAGGAGAGCTCAGGGTCACGCTCCGGACTTGTTTGGGGGTTTGCTGAATCCAGGACCTGGTGGACGCAGCACGGCTCGGGTGGTCACTTGAAGCTGGAGTGACCGGAACATCAGTAGTGAGTAAATACCCTAAACTGCACAACCCGACTCTGTCATCATTTAACATCTACGCTGCACCACCACAACCCCCATCCTCTGCACCTGACCCCCTGAGGCTATACCCCACCCGTTGGGGGTTATACCATCAAAAGCTGCACCGACACCATCAGCCTCAGCGGACCCTGCTGCAGCGGCGGCCGTAGTGACCGCAATACAACGGGTGGCGTAGTCGACATTAAGAACTTAATAACATCTGTAGGACTGCCACATACAACTGAGCTTGACACCCTGGGCACGGACCGGGTCACAGCCACTCGGAAGACTACAACCCCCATCTGATCCGGCTCCGGGTATTCCCCTAAAGAATATGGCCCAGGGGGCGCGTCAACTTTGGCGTAGTCGGCAGGATTACGTGCCCGCAACACCCGGGTACTGCGTGCCTGAAGAAAAGTGCAAGTTTACCTCAAAAAGAAGTCTCCCGCCGGTTCCGGAGGGTCCCCGCCATCGGACCCCATCACCAGTCGATTCCCGCCGGTTGTCCGCCATTAACAGCTTTTTCCCGCCATTTCCAAAGGTTTCCCGCCTTGGAAGAGCGGACGCCATTATGGGCGTGCCAGAGGATGGCAAGAGGCCGCCTCCCATCGTGGGCCAGGACCGAAAATGGCGCCAAAAGTGGAAACCGCCCCCACCAACAGAGACTGTGATGCTAGAGGTGTCTGTCAGCGTGAAAGAACAGCCCCTGGAGCTGACAATCACCAAGTGGCCCCGGGACCGCCCTCGAAGTGGGAGGAGACAAAAGGAGAGAACAAAGATGGGTGCCGCCTGGAGCAGTCTGGAGAGAGCGCACCCGGAGGCAAGAAGCCTGGAGAAGAATATCGGAGGAGCTTGCCCGGAGATGGCGAAAAAGCAGAGCAGCACCGGCCCGTTGGCCAGGAGCCTGCTAGAAACAGAGGAGGAAGAGCAGAGCAGCACCGGCCCGTTGGCCAGGAGCCTGCTGGAGACAACGGAAGGAGAGCAGAGCAGCACCGACCCGTTGGTCAGGAGCCTGCTGGAAACAACGACCCCACTAGGCCTAGTGGAGGTCCTAGCACAGCTCCCCCGAGACCGGGAGTGTGCACAGACCGCTCTGGAGGGCCTCGCAAGGAGGATGGCCCGGGTGCAGCGAGAGACGTTGGCGGAGTGGAGCCGTGAGATGGCCCAGCAGACCGAGACCTGTCAGCGGAGCACGCCACCCGAGACGAGGAGACAGACCGCCTCTGAGGATGGCGCGGGAGGACTGAAGGCCGGAGACGGCGCCGAGAAGGGAGCCGAACGAGTGGAGGCAGGTAAAGGGGACGTCTATACCCCAAACCGGGAAACCGCGTACCTGCCCCAGCTCCCCGTCGCAGAGCCCGAAGTCTATCCTGCCGTGCCCGTCGCTGCAACGTCACCGCCGCAGACTAGGCCTCAAACGGGAGCCGCGACCCCTGTGACGTCACACGCCTCGACCCCGAGCGTGACCAAGCAGGAAGTACCACCAGCCTGGTCGCAAGGCCTAGTACCCCCGGGCGCCGCAATACCAACAGCGCCCCCTACCTCCGCGGAGCCCCCGGCCTGGTCGCAGGGCCAAGTAGCCCAGGGCGCCGCCGTCCTTACGGTGCCCTTCACCTTCCAGATACCCCAGGCCTGGCCGCAAGGCCCGGGCAACCCGGGCGCTAACACCACCGCGCCCATAAGACCAAGAGTGCCGCATCTGGGAGAGGACCTGTACGCCCAGCATACGTGCCCGGATGGGCAGCCATTTATATGGTCACCGGAGTTTCACCATCCCCGACTCCGGAGAGAGAGACCCCTGGATGAACCCCTGATCCCGGCTTCAAAGCCCGTCAAGAGGATCTCGCCCCCGCTAGCAGAAGCGCAGTTTGAGTGGGACCCCACCGGAGAAGATCTCATGGGGTTCACTCAAGAGACTCGGGCAGCTGCAGCGGAGCGTGCTGAGTGCTGCCGCCAACAACTCGAGGTCTTCGAGAGGGAGCGGAGAGAGAGGCGGGTCCGGGAACAGCAAGCTCAAGTAAGGAGCGCGGAGCAGAAGAGCCGGGCCAGGAGAGGCCCCCGTGCAGCGCATAGTCCCCGCACCACCGGGACTGTGATTAAGTTTAACATGCAGCATGGGTGGGGCTTCATCCGAGACCACCGCACCCTAGGTGACGTCTTCGTGACCAGGAGAGACGTTGAGTCCCACCTACCGGAGGGACACAGAGGTCGTGACCTTTACATCGGGGACGAGGTCACCTTCACCCGGCACAAGTGTGCCAAAGGACCTTACGCCCTCCATGTGCATCGCCTGACGGAGGAAGAGCTGCGGTGTGAGGAGGAAGAACAAGAGGACCCGGACGGGTCTGAAGTTAGAGGTAACCATAAAGAAAGTGCAGGAGGACGCCGTCGTTAAGTACAGCGGAGCCGAAGCTGTATATAGTTGCCCGTCGGGGCACAGTGAACTGTTACTGTTGCTAATGTAGTCCCCGTTGGGACCAGAGAATTGAACTGTTTACCCGTTTAACCCCTAAATCCCACTGACCGAGGACTGAGAGCGGTCATTCCTCCCTTATACCTGGCCGAGGACTGAGAGCGGCCACCTTCCCTTGTATATAGTTGCGCGTCCTAAAGCGCCCCCTACCGGTTTTATAGGAAAACCATTTTTCAAGAAAAGACTGTCGCACTTTACCCGGTCACGCGTTGCACAGTGACCGGAGGAGGAACAGAAGCGAGGAAAAGTCTACAAGAATGTTTTATATGAAAAAGTTTTATTGATATATATATATATAATGTTTTGTATGATGTTTTATATGTTTATGAAAAAAAAAAAAAAATGTATGTTTCTGGATGTTTATATCTTACAGCCCAAGGACGTGCTGTGATTTACCAGGGGGGAATGTAGCACCCTGAGGATTCGGCTGCTACAGGGGTATTGCACCTCAACCCAGAGGTGTGATATTCCACTCCCGGATAAGGATGGAGAGTGGAACTGAGCTCGGTAGGCTGCATGCACTACACACATCCCATTTCCGAGGAACAGACCAACGGTACTCCCACTTAGAAATGTGCAGGTACGACCGAGTCTGTTCCTGGCTGGAGTGGGAGGGGGGTGGTACATCCCAAGTAGTGTACGGGCAGATAGGGGGAGCAGCCTGGGTAAAGTTAGGAGCTCATTGGGTGCTGGTCACCTGAGCTCACACATAGAGGGAGTATTTAAGGTGGGCACCATCATAGATCAGGGTCAGTCAGTCAGTCAGCCTTTGCAGAGGAGTGAAAGAGAGCAGAGGAGCAGAGCGGCCTGAGCCAGAGTGAGAGAGGAGAAGAAAGAGAGACCCAGAGGGGGTAAAAAGAAAGGACTCTAAGAACCCAAATTCAATCCCCGGGTGAAGAGTCGGCAATAGGGTACCGGAGCCCAAACTGGTGGGGGCAAAAGCACACCCTAGCCAGAGACCGGAGGCCGTGGGCAGCGTCTGCCACGGCCACCCACCACATCCACCCCGAAGGCAGACCACGTGGAGGGTCAGGGAACCCAAGGCCAAGGGTCTCCCAGCAGAAGGCCCGAGGGAGCTGGACCTAGGTGGATCACTAGTGGGGACGGCCAGAGGAAAGGACAGAAGGAGAGCTCAGGGTCACGCTCCGGACTTGTTTGGGGGTTTGCTGAATCCAGGACCTGGTGGACGCAGCACGGCTCGGGTGGTCACTTGAAGCTGGAGTGACCGGAACATCAGCAGTGAGTAAATACCCTAAACTGCACAACCCGACTCTGTCATCATTTAACATCTACGCTGCACCACCACAACCCCCATCCTCTGCACCTGACCCCCTGAGGCTATACCCCACCCGTTGGGGGTTATACCATCAAAAGCTGCACCGACACCATCAGCCTCAGCGGACCCTGCTGCAGCGGCGGCCGTAGTGACCGCAATACAACGGGTGGCGTAGTCGACATTAAGAACTTAATAACATCTGTAGGACTGCCACATACAACTGAGCTTGACACCCTGGGCACGGACCGGGTCACAGCCACTCGGAAGACTACAACCCCCATCTGATCCGGCTCCGGGTATTCCCCTAAAGAATATGGCCCAGGGGGCGCGTCATTATGACAAGTGTTGTAACGGGCGCATTGCTGCTGTGGACAAAGGGGAATTACCTGTACCTATTCAGGATTTTTGGAAAGTTTTTTCTGAGGAGGAGTCGCAAATTTTGCCTCCCCATAGAGACTATGATTGTACCATTGAATTTGTCCCTGGAGCGACTCTTCCTAAAAGTCGTTTATTTAATCTTACTATTCCTGAGAGAAAGGCTTTGGAGGAATACATACAGACGAGCTTGGAGGCCCATCATATCAGACCCTCTAAGTCACCTGTGGCTGTTGGATTTTTTTTTGTTAAAAAAAAGGATGTCGGTTTACGTCCTTGTCTGGACTTTCACGAGATTAATAAAATTACTGTACGTAATCCCTACCCACTGCCATTGATTCCTGATTTGTTTAACCAGTTAGTGGGGGCCAAGTGGTTCTCTAAAATTGATCTCCGGGGGGCATACAATTTGTTGCGCATGAAGGAGGGTGATGAATGGAAGACTGCTTTTAACACTCCTGTGGGTCATTTTGAGAATCTGGTTATGCCTTTTGGTCTTACCAATGCACCAACATTTTTTCAGAATCTTATTAATGACATCCTTAGACCTTTGATCGGCAAAAATGTGGTTGTGTATTTGGATGACATTTTGATTTATTCGCCTGATCTGGAGTCTCATTGGCAGAGCGTACGTGAGGTATTACAGTTATTAATTGACAATTCGCTTTTTGCTAAGCTAGAGAAATGTGAGTTTGCTGTACAGAGAATTAGTTTTTTGGGCTACATTATCTCCAGCGAGGGCTTTGAGATGGACCCGGTGAAAGTTCAAGCTGTGCCGGAATGGCCTAGGCCTATTGGTTTGAAATCGATACAGAGGCTTTTGGGTTTCGCCAATTATTACAGAAAATTCATTAAAAAAATTTCTATTATTGTTAAACCACTGACCGATATCACCAGGAAAGGTGCTAATACGGTTCAGTGGACTACTGAGGCCATTGAAGCGTTTGTGTTTCTAAAGGAGAGGTTCAGCTCTGCCCCCATCCTTATGCAGCCTGATGTGACTAAGCCGTTTTTGGTTGAGGTTGATGCTTCTTCTGTGGGGGTCGGTGCGGTGTTGTCTCAGGAAAACAAGGATGGAGTACATCCCTGTGCCTTTTTTTCAAAAAAATTTTCTGAGACTGAACTTAATTACGATATTGGTAATCGGGAATTGCTGGCTATTAAACTCGCATTTGAACACTGGCGTCATCTCTTGGAAGGTGCTGAATTTCCCATTCAGGTTTTCACTGATCATAAAAATCTGATCTATCTTGATGCTGCCAAGGGCTTGAATGCCCGTCAGGCTAGGTGGGCACTTTTTTTTTTGCGGTTTAATTTTTCCGTTACTTACATCCCGGGTACCAAGAATGTTAAAGCTGATGCGTTGTCTCGCAGCTTTTCTCCCATGGTCGGTGCTGAGGAGGAGGAGAGCATTTTACAAGAAGGTGTTGTGATTGCTGCATTGGACTCCATTTTGGAAGATGAGATTCTTACAGCACAGGAGAATGCCCCATCTAACACTGCCCATGGGAGGTTGTTTGTGACTAGGACCTTTAGGAGAGATTTGTTTGTTGAGTGTCATGAGTCTCGGTTGGCAGGTCATCCAGGAATTTCTGAGGCCAAGAGACTTGTGGGTCGCAGTTTTTGGTGGCCTGGATGGCAGAAGGGAGTCATTAAGTGGGTTTGTCAATGTACTGTGTGTGCTAGATCTAAGTCTTCTCATACTCCTGCTGAGGGGTTGCTTTGCACTCTGGAGGTTCCTAGTGCACCTTGGACACATCTGGCTATGGACTTTATTACTGACCTTCCCTCCTCTGAGGGTTTCACGGTCATCTGGGTGGTCGTGGACCGTTTTAGCAAGATGTGTCACTTGGTTACCTTCATCAAACTGCCCTGCGCTAAGACACTCGCTAAGGCCTTTGTCAAGGAAATTGTCAGACTCCATGGTGTTCCTACTGACATTGTTTCTGATAGGGGACCTCAGTTCGTGGCTCGTTTTTGGCGTGCCTTTTGTGACAGGTTGGGAGTTCATTTGTCATTTTCATCTGGATATCATCCTGAGTCTAATGGCCAGACAGAAAGGAAGAATCAGGATGTGGAGCAGTTCTTGCGTTGTTTTGTGGCAGACAATCAAGAGGGGTGGTCTGAGTTTCTGCCGCTTGCTGAATTTGCTCTTAACAACCATACATCCTCTTCTGCTGGGTGTTCACCTCTTTTTTGTTGTTCTGGGAGACATCCGCCTTTTGGGTCATTCTCCAAATTGGTATCGGCTGTGCCTGAGGAGGAGAGTTTTTCCGGTGATTTGGAGAGAGTTTGGACGGATGTGCGTGGTAATCTTCAGGAGGCTAACAAAAAATCTAAGAGGTACTTTGACAGGAAACGTCAAAAGGTTTTGTTTACGGTTGGTGACATGGTTTGGTTGGTCCCAAGTTTGTAGGGCCCTTTAAGGTGCTTCAGGTAGTTAACCAATCTGCTGTTAGGTTGGAGGTTCCTACCTCCTGGAAGATTAATCTGGTGTTTCATGTTTCTCTATTGAAAAAAGCTGATGTATCAGATAGAGACGCCACTGCCAGTGTTCTTCCGGTGGTGGAGGACGGGGAATATGAAATTTCCCGCATCCTTAATTCTAGACGGTATAGGGGGAGTTTGCAGTATCTCGTCGCTTGGAAGGGTTTCGGTCCCGAGGATAACTCATGGGTGAGGGCGGATGATGTTTCTGCTTCCAGACTTGTCAGAGCGTTTCACAAGAGGTTTCCGGATAAGCCTGGGCCTAGGGGATCCGGAGGATCCTCTTAGAAGAGGGGGTACTGTTAGAATTCTCCTGTTAGGTTTTTTCTATTTTGCTGGTCACATGACCTTTTTGCCTATTTAATCCTGCTCCGCCCTTCTGGCCATGCTGGACTTCATTGTAATTTCTACTCTTAAGCTAGCCAGGTGCTTTGTAACCTTTCTCAGTCAGTTTAGCTAGGTCTTTTGACCTTTATGTTCTATGTTGTGTTTGTCTTTTTACTGCTACTATTTCTGCTAGGAGGTGTCCATCTTTCTCCCAGTCCCTAGTTCTTGTAGGGATCCCTCCCTCACATCTATAGGTCTTCGTTCAGACTAGCTGAGGACTTTAGCGGGTCTGATCGCAGGATCAGGTTCCCCGTTACATCGTAGGGATCTAGCTTAGTTCTATTGTAGGGACAGATCTCCTGTCTTTCCTTAGTGCTTGTAGCCTATCATAACAGGACCATGTCATGGTAACTGGGGATACTGAACGTAATTGGGGCATGTTTAAAGACATACTACTATAATCGTGTTGAAATTGTATACCCTCTGGTAATAAAATGTCCAAGAACAAAAAGACAGTACAAAGTTTAATAAGACAAAAGCAAAGGGCATTCAAAATCTTGAAGGCCGAGAATACAGAAATAGCATTTCAGGAGCATAATGTCACGCTGTCTCTGTATACTGGAGGTAGGGGGCCTAAGCTGACCCTAAGCTGGGGCCCTGACTAATCCCTCAACCTGGAGGTACTGTTAAAGGTACAGAGGTCCAGGCCGCCAGCGTAACCCCTACCTCCTGAGGATCCCTGCACCTAAGTAATCTAGTCCTGAGAAGGACCCCGATCACAACAAAAGAGGACAAGTAATAATATGCCCACACACAGTACTTAGACGAACGAGACAGTACAAGGGAAAAACCAAAACCACCTTGCATACAAAAACTACACAACTACAACAGAGGGAACACCAACGGGAAAGGAGATAAATGATAAAGCGAGGAAGGGAAAAACCACTCCAAATACACTTATCTCAGAAACTCCAAATACCACGATCCGCTCTGTAAGTCTGTATGAAATGCTTTCACCGACACTTCCCAAACAGACCAGCAGGCATTTGAAGGAGACTCACTACAGCAGCATTGATTGCAGCTGGGCGAGGCTGGACCTCGTCTAGCACAGAGAGAGAATTAACTCCCTCACTGCCGAAAACACAAAGCACCAAAAAGTCAGCTGCGAGAAGTCAGGCTGTGTAATCGTGACGATCTTCGTGGCGACACACCCGTGACAGTACCCCCCCTTCTACGAGGGGCCTCCGGACCCTCAGGGCCAGGTTTATCCGGGTGAGTCGTGTGGAAGGCCCGAACTAATCGGTCTGCGTTAATATCCGACGCAGGAACCCACATCCTCTCCTCAGGACCATACCCTTTCCAATGAACCAGGTACTGAAGGGACCGGCGATTAAAACGTGAATCGATGACCCTTGATACCTGGAACTCCAAGTTACCATTGACCACCACTGGAGGGGGAGGTAAAGGTGACGGTACCACCGGCGCCACATACCTCTTAAGCAACGATCTGTGGAACACGTTGTGAATTTTAAACGTAGGGGGGAGGTCAAGACGGAATGCCACCGGATTAATAATAGAACTGATTCTGTACGGCCCGATGAACCTGGGACCCAGTTTCCAGGAGGGAACCTTAAGTTTAATATTCCTGGTAGACAACCATACCAGATCGTTCACACTTAGGTCCGGACCAGACACTCTCCTCCTATCAGCCATACGTTTGTATCGGTTCCCCATAGTATTCAGATTCTTCAGCACCCCTCTCCATACTGAAGCGAGTGATGAGGAAAATCGTTCCTCCTCAGGAACCCCCGAAGAGCCCCCCCTACTGAAAGTACAAAACTGGGGGTGAAAACCATATGCCCCAAAAAACGGGGACTTACCAGTGGACTCGCTCCGCCTATTATTAAGAGCAAACTCTGCCAGAGGTAAGAAAGAAGCCCAGTCCTCCTGGTTCTCTGACACAAAACACCGGAGATATGTCTCCAAGCTCTGGTTCATACGTTCCGTCTGACCATTGGTCTGAGGGTGAAAAGCTGATGAGAATGACAAATGCATCCCCCGCCGTGCACAAAACGCCTTCCAGAACTTGGACACAAACTGAGACCCCCGATCAGACACCACATCGGAGGGTACCCCGTGAAGCCTCACAATCTCCCCAATGAACACCTGCGCAAGAGTTTTAGCATTAGGGAGAGCCGGAAGAGCGATAAAATGTGCCATCTTGCTGAACCTGTCCACTACAACGAGTATGACCGTTTTACCCGAAGACGGAGGGAGGTCCGTAATAAAGTCCATAGACAGATGAGTCCAAGGACGCTCCGGGATCTTCAAAGGTAAGAGGGCCCCAGACGGACGGGTATGTGAGGTCTTAGAGCGCGCACAAACCCCACAGGACGCGACAAAAGTTACCACCTCCTTATGTAAGTTAGGCCACCAAAACCGACGCGAGAGGAGATCCACAGTTGCTTTACTCTCCGGGTGTCCTGCCAAAACTGAGTTATGGTGTGCCTCGATCACCTTTTGTCGCAACTGATCTGGAACAAACAGTCTCCCCGGAGGTCCAACAGGGGCGTCCCCCTGAGCCTCCAATACCTCCTCCTCCAGCTCAGAGCATACTGCCGAAACCACCACCCCCTCCTGAAGGATAGGAATCGGGTCGTCCGTATTCCCGGCCCCAGGGAAACTGCGAGATAAGGCATCCGCCTTTACATTTTTTGACCCAGGACGATATGTAACGACAAAATTAAACCTGGTAAAAAACAATGACCACCTAGCTTGTCTGGGATTCAGACGTTTCGCGGACTCCAGATATAGCAGGTTCTTGTGATCGGTGATGACGGTGACCGGATGGACTGCCCCCTCCAAAAAATGGCGCCACTCCTCAAAAGCTAACTTAATGGCCAAGAGTTCCCTATTGCCGACATCGTAATTCCTCTCAGCGGACGACAATTTTTTAGAGAAAAAGGCGCACGGATGCCACTTACCAGGGGACGAACCTTGTGACAATACTGCTCCCACCCCTACCTCAGAAGCGTCTACCTCTACAATGAATGGCTGTGACGCATCAGGTTGAATGTGTATGGGTGCCGAGGCAAAACATTTTTTCAAGCAGGAGAATGCTTGACAAGCCTTGTCAGACCACCTAGAAAAATCCGTCCCCTTTTTAGTCATGTCTGTGAGAGGCTTAACCATGGACGAGAAATTACGAATGAACTTCCGGTAATAATTAGCAAACCCCAGGAAACGTTGTAGTGCCTTAAGATTCTCTGGCCGATCCCACTCAAGAACTGCCCGCACTTTCCCAGGGTCCATACGAAAACCGGACGCTGAAACCAGGAAGCCTAAAAACTGGAGTTCCTGTACGGCGAACACACACTTTTCCCATTTGGCATACAGTTTATTATCCCGCAAGATCTGTAACACCTGCCTAACGTGCTCCTGATGAGACACCAGATCCGGCGAGTAAATTAAGATATCATCCAGATATATGACAACAAACTGTCCCACCAGGCGGCGAAAAATGTCATTAACAAAGTGTTGGAACACCGCCGGGGCATTAGTCAGACCGAATGGCATGACAAGGTTCTCATAATGCCCCTCCGGAGTGTTAAACGCCGTCTTCCACTCATCCCCCTCCTTCATCCTAATCAGATTGTACGCCCCCCTGAGATCCAACTTAGAGAACCATTTGGCGCCCACGATCTGATTAAAGAGATCGGGAATAAGTGGGAGTGGATACGGATCTCGGACCGTAATCCGATTAAGTTCACGGAAATCCAGGCAAGGGCGTAGGCCTCCATCTTTCTTCTTAACAAAGAAGAACCCCGCAGCCACCGGTGAAGATGAAGGTCTAATATGCCCCTTAGCCAGACTTTCTGAAATATAATCCTTCATGGCCTGCCTCTCAGGACCAGAAAGGTTATACAACCTAGCTTTAGGTAACTTGGCCTCAGGGAGCAGTTTTACAGAACAGTCATACTCGCGATGAGGAGGTAGTTCCTGACACCCTTTCTCCGAGAATACATCCTCAAAGTCCGCCAGAAATGGAGGTAAGACCCAAGGAGTAACCGCACCGATGACCGTGTTCATGCAGTTTTTATTACAGAATTTACTCCATTGGCTTATCTCTCTGGTTTGCCAATTAATAACCGGGTTATGCTTAGTTAACCAAGGAAGGCCCAACACTATAGGAGTGGGAAGACCCTCCAACACGTAGCAAGACAACAGTTCTTTATGTATCGCCCCCACTTGAAGTTTTACGTCATGCACAGCTTGCAAAAAACTTCCCTGACCGAGAGGCCTGGCATCGATCGAGAATATGGGGATGGGTTTAGCCAACTCACTCAATCGCATACCTTGAACCCGGGCAAACCGAGCATCAACCAGATTAGCCCCGGCCCCACTATCCAGAAGAACAGATATCCTCTCAGTTCTCGTACCCACCACCACCTCCGCCGGTACGAGAAACTGAGACGAACCTAGGGACGAAATACCTAATCCCAGATTGCCGTCCACCACACAACCTGGGATCAACAGTTTTCCGACGACTCTTCACTCTGCAAGGGACGGGATGGACACCCCCCAATAAAATGTCCCTTTCTCCCGCAGAAGAAACACCTTCCTGTCTTATGGCGCACCACCGGTCCCCTCCCCCGAAATGATGTCCCTCCTAATTGCATAGGCTCCTCTGGACTGACCAGGGGAACCACCATATGAGGGGACCTTGTAGGAGGTGGAGTCATCACAGGGGGTCGAGTTATCCCGCACCTCTCCCGAAGCCGTCTGTCAACGCGAATAGCCAGGGCCATAGCGGCTTCCAGTGACGCGGGAGAGTCATACTGTGCCAACACATCCTGTAATTTGTCGGATAAACCTTGACAAAACTGGCTCCTAAGAGCCGGGTCATTCCACTGGGTGTCCGTGGCCCACCTACGGAACTCCGAACAGAATTCCTCCGCCGGACGATCTCCCTGCTGGATCCTACGTAACTTAGACTCAGCAAGGGAGATCCGATCTGGGTCATCATATACGAGTCCCAGAGCAGCGAAAAACCTATCCACTGACTGGAGAGCCGGGGAGCCCGGGGGAAGAGAGAACGCCCAAGATTGTGGGTCCCCTTGTAGGAGCGAGATGACAATTCCCACCCTTTGTTCTTCACTCCCCGATGACCAAGGCCGCAGCCGAAAGTACAATTTGCATGCCTCCCGGAAAACAAAAAACTTGTCCCGCCCCCCAGTGAACCTGTCAGGGAGAGCTACTTTAGGTTCTGGTCCGGCTTGCTCCTGAGGATGCAAAACCTTGGACCTAACGTCCGCCAGCTCCATGGACAAACTCTGCAACTGCCGAGCTAGACCGGCTACTGGATCCATGGTAGCTGGAGAAAAACTAAGTGGGTCGGTGAAAATGTCACGCTGTCTCTGTAAACTGGAGGTAGGGGGCCTAAGCTGACCCTAAGCTGGGGCCCTGACTAATCCCTCAACCTGGAGGTACTGTTAAAGGTACAGAGGTCCAGGCCGCCAGCGTAACCCCTACCTCCTGAGGATCCCTGCACCTAAGTAATCTAGTCCTGAGAAGGACCCCGATCACAACAAAAGAGGACAAGTAATAATATGCCCACACACAGTACTTAGACGAACGAGACAGTACAAGGGAAAAACCAAAACCACCTTGCATACAAAAACTACACAACTACAACAGAGGGAACACCAACGGGAAAGGAGATAAATGATAAAGCGAGGAAGGGAAAAACCACTCCAAATACACTTATCTCAGAAACTCCAAATACCACGATCCGCTCTGTAAGTCTGTATGAAATGCTTTCACCGACACTTCCCAAACAGACCAGCAGGCATTTGAAGGAGACTCACTACAGCAGCATTGATTGCAGCTGGGCGAGGCTGGACCTCGTCTAGCACAGAGAGAGAATTAACTCCCTCACTGCCGAAAACACAAAGCACCAAAAAGTCAGCTGCGAGAAGTCAGGCTGTGTAATCGTGACGATCTTCGTGGCAACACACCCGTGACACATAAAGATCTAAATAAGAAATGTAAAAAATAAATCAAGCTAGCAAAATTATCTACAGAGCAACAAATCGCCAGCGACATTAAAATAAATCCCAATAACTATATACATACATCAATGCCAAAAAAGAAAAAATCAGATGGTATCGGCCCCTTAAAAGATGATAACAAGATAATTATAGAGGACAAAGAAAAGGCTGAGATATTAAACAGGCCCTTTTCATCCATGTTCACTAATAAAACGTCTCTTCCAGGGATCTTTCAACAGGGCAAAAATCAAAGTTCACCACCTGATATAACTAGTTTAACACAAAAAGAAGTACGCCTGCGTCTGAGTAAATTAAACATTGACAAATTCCCCGGCCCAGATGGTATTGATCCACGGATACTGAGGGAATTGAGCTCAGTAATTGACAAACTGCTGAAGTTCATTTTCTTAAACTCCCTTGTAACAGGGGTAGTGCCACAGGATTGGAGGACAGCCAATGTGGTATCGATATTTAAGAAATATAAGAAGGTGGATCCAGGTAACTACTGTCCAGTAAGTCTGACATCAGAAGTGTGCAAAGTTTTTGAGATTATAATAAGAGATGACCTGCATAGTTATATCGCAGAGAATAATATAATAAATGACAATCAGCATGGATTCATGAAAAATAGGTTGTGTCTAACCAACATGTTGGGGTTCTATGAGGAGGTAAGTGCAAATCTGGATGTTGGTAATGCAGCTGATGTGATTTATCTGGACTTTCCAAAGGCATTTGATACTGTACCACATAACAGCCTTATACTGAAGCTACAGAAGCAAGGACTTAGGGGAACTATATGTAGATGGGTAAGGAATTGGCTAAATGATAGGAAACAAAGAGTCGTCATAAATGGTATGTTCTCTAAATGGGATATAGTCAGCAGTGGGGTGCCGCAGGGATCTCTGCTAGGACCGATTCTTTTTAACCTCTTTATTAATGACCTTGTGGATAGGATTAAGAGTAAAGTGTAGGATATTAAAATCTGATCTTGACATTACGATATTGCAGAACGATCTGGATAAGATGACTGAATGGGCAAACACTTGGCAGATGAGGTTTAATACACAAAAACACAATGAGTATAGCCACATGTAAAATGGAATTCATCAAGGACCAAATGGTCAATATAAAATACCCGTGTAATCAAAATTGTGTGCTATATGGACAAAAATAAATGGCAGACCATTCGGATGAGAGAACAACAAACAAGAGAACCACAGAACGTCGGGTCCAAATATCTGCATGACAATGATTGGGATAAATAAAAAACCTTTATTGAAGTACTGGTTATAGTGGCAATACAAGCACAAGAATTCCCGCATTCAAACATACATACAAATACAAAAATTAGATGTATAAATCATGATTAATGGACCAAATAGAAAATGAACATATGGACAATGTTATAAATGTGGTATATAGAAACAGAGATAATAGTACTAACACCAGGTACAAAAATGGTAGTATGCAGTGCCCATATGGTACACCTATATAATACTTCAATAATGTTGTGTATAGAGATATAATTAATTAAATCAATCAAGTATTAAACTACTAAGTAAAAAATGGTGTATTAATAGGCGCCGCATAAATATCTGTAACCAATGGTGGTGTATAAGTGCCTGTCCCCAACAGTGCACGTGATGTTGTATAATTGCTGATGCGTGATGCACTCACCGCAGAGGAAATGGAAGGAGGTTTGGGAGGTTGGGATGGGGTGAGTAGGAGAGGGAAGGCAAGAGGGGGGAAGGAAAGATGAACTTGCAATTGGTGATGAATGGTAATGGAGGGCTAATCACAGAGGGGAGGCAATGCTTAGAGGCATACCTGATAGGACGGTCCTGTGTATGAATGCAGAGCAGCCCCGACGCGCGTTTCAGACTGGGAGTCCTTTGTCAGGGGGTGACTCAATGTCAAGCATGAAGCAACAGCCGCAAAAAGCAAGCAAGATTTTAGGATGTATAAAAAGAGAAATAAAATCCCGCGATCCCAATGTATTGTTGCTAGTGATGATCGAGTATGCCTCATTAACCCTTTCGGCGACAATGAATGAAACGCCGAGCACGCCAAAATACTCAACGAGCACCTGAGCGTGCTCGCCGAAAGTGTTAGTTTAGGCATACTCGATCATCACTAATTGTTACCACTTTATAAATAACTGGTGAGGCCACATCTGGAATATGGGATCCAGTTTTGAGCTCCACATTCTAAAAAGGATATTCAGAAGTTAGAGTCAGTTCAAAGGCGGGCAAGTAGATTATTACAAGGGATGGAAGGCCTCTCATATGATGAGAGATTGAAAAAGTAGAGTCTGTTTAGCTTAGAAAAACAACGCCTTCGAGGAGATTTCATTTACATGTATAAATATATGTGTGGTCAGTACAAAGGACTGGCACATGACTTATACCTTCCAAAGACCGTACTAAGGACCAGGGGGCACTCATTACAGGTGGAAGAAAGGCAATTCCGGAACCTAAACAGGAAAGGGTTCTTTACAGTCAGAGCAGTTAGGCTGTGGAGGTAGTAATGGCAGACACTATAACAGTTTTCAAAAAAGGGCTGGACGATTTCCTCAATACACATAAAATTGTGGGTTACAGTTAAATTAGACAAAATGTTATACCTATAGTAGTACATTTAATACGGTAATAGTAATTACATAACTATTAACATAATAAGGTTTGATACAGGGTTCTTGGGCTGATCACCTTTTCTCGGGGTCAACAAGGAATTTTTCCCCATGATGAAAATTGGCTGAATGTGTCCTGGGGTTTTTGCCTTCTTCTGGATCAACAAATTTAGGTATAGGGATTTTAGTAACACCATTATTAGAATCATAAGAGTAATACAAAATATAAAACTAATCAAGAAAATTATAAACTAGTTCATTTTTAATTGTAATAGTGCAGCAATAATAAAAATGGTAATAATACATTTGTGAGGCCTAGTCCCAGTAAGTTAGTGTGTTAGTGTAGGGAGTACAATTCAGGGAGAAAGGTTGAACTGGATGGACCTTTATTCAACCTACGTTACTATGTTACTAAGTTTGGAGGCTATCCTTTACCCAAAGGATAGGAGGTAATTTCCTGATCACTGGAAGTCAGGCTGCTGAGACTCATCCTGAGAATGTGGCTCTGAAGAGTCCTGTTTGAATGTGGTGGAGCATGCAAATTTCCACTCTATTCAATCCCAATTGGACCGCCAGAAATAGGAGAGCGCTGTGCTCGGCTGGTCTTTGTCACTCCCTTTTAGAATGAATGGAGTGTTGGTCACATGCTTGAGATCTCAGGATCAATGAGGTGCAATGGTCCCAGCGATCAAATGCCTGTGATCTGGAGGAGTATAACTTTCAAACCTGGTACAACCCTTTCTAACAAATAGTCTCTCAGTAAGGTCTATGACGACAATGACCCGAAACACAAAGTCAGGGCAACTAAAGAGTGGCTCCGTAAGAAGAATTTCAAGGTCCTTGAGTGGACTAACCAGTCTCCAGACCTGAACCCAGTAGAAAATCTTTAGAGGGAGATGAAACTTAATGTTGCCCAGCAACAGCCCCAAAACCTGAAAGATCTGGAGAAGATTTGTATGGAGGAATGGGCCAAAATCTCTGCTTTTCACATTTTGTCTCTCACAATTGAAATGTACCTACAATAAAAATTACAGACCTCTCCATTCCTTGTAGGTGGGAAAATTTGCAAAATCGGCAGTGTATCAAATACTTATCTTTCCCACTGTATATACATATACATATATAGTGCTCAGCACAAATGAGTACATCCCCTTTAAAAAGTAAGATTTTAATCAATATCTAACTGAACATAAGAGCAATTTAAAAATTTTGACAAGACTGAGTTCCAGAGAGCATTTCTTAACCCATAACAAAAAACAAATTCGTCCAGTATTTTGTATGACCTTCATGATTTTTAATGACAGCATTGCTCAAAAAAATAAAGGGAACACTCAAATAGCACATCCTAGATCTGAATGAATGAAATATTCTCATTAAATACTTTGTTCTGTACAAAGTTGAATGTGCTGACAACAAAATCACACAAAAATCATCAATGGAAATCAAATTGATTAACCAATGGAGGACTGGATTTGGAGTCACCTCTAAAATTAAAATGGAAAAACACACTACAGGCTGATCCAACTTTGATGTAATGTCGTTAAAACAAGTCAAAATGAGGCTCAGTATTGTGTCTCCATGTGACAGTATGACCTCCCTACAACGCCTGGGCAAGCTCCTGATGAGGTTGCGGATGGTCTCCTGTGGGATCTCCTCCCAGACCTGGATTAAAGCATCCGCCAACTCTTGGACAGTCTGTGGTGCAACGTGACGTTGGTGGATGGAGCGAGACATGATGTCCCAGATGTGCTCAATCAGTTTCAGGTCTGGGGAACGGGTAGGCCAGTTCATAGCTTCAATGCCTTCATCTTGCAGGAACTGCTGACACACTCCAGCCACATGAGTTCTGGCATTGTCCTGCATTAGGAGGAACCCAGGGCCAACCGCACCAGCATATGGTCTCACAAGGAGTCTGAGGATCTCATCTCGGTACCTAATGGCAGTCAGGCTACCTCTGGCGAGCACATGGAGGGCTGTGCGGCCCTCCAAATAAATGCCACCCCACACCATTACTGACCCACTGCCAAACCGGTCATGCTGAAGGATGTTGCAGGCAGCAGATCGCTCTCCACGGCGTCTCCCTCATGGAGTCGGTTTCTAATCGTTTGTGCAGACGCATGCACATTTGTGGCCTGCTGGAGGTCATTTTGCAGGGCTCTGGCAGTGCTCCTCCTGTTCCTCCTTGCACAAAGGCAGAGGTAGCGATCCTGCTGCTGGGTTGTTGCCCTCCTACCGCCCCCTCCACGTCTCCTGATCTACTGGCCTGTCTCCTGGTAGCGCCTCCAGCCTCTGGACACTACGCTGACAGACACAGCAAACCTTCTTGCCACAGCTCGCAATGATGTGCCATCCTGGATGAGCTGCACTACCTGAGCAACTTCTGTGGGTTGTAGAGTCCGTCTTATGCTACCACGAGTGTGAAAGCACAACCAACATTCAAAAGTGACCAAAACATCAGCCAGAAAGCATTGGTACTGAGATGTGGTCTGTAGTGATGAGCGAGCATGCTCGCCACTGCTCGGTACTCGCCCGAGCATCTCAGTACTCGTCACTGTTCTAAATTGTCGGGTACCGGTGTATGCCGCTGATGAATTGCCGGCCGGCTTTTTTAAAGAGACGGGTGCATGAAAATCGGAGGGCACTAGTGTGTTCCAAGTGCCCTGCTATGTTTTTCATGCAGCCTCCTATATACCCTGCCTGCCTGTCTGTCTATATATTCTGCCTGCCTTATGTTTAATTGAGCACTGTTCCCATCAATTTGGGCAATTTTTGACCTTCTGCAGACCCGCGGGGGGGACCGCCAGAAAAATGCTCGAGTTTCCCATAGACATACATTGGGCTTGTTGCTTGGGTCGAGCACCCGATTATTCCAATGTGCTCAACCCGAGCTTCGAGCACCCAAGCATTTTAGTGCTCGCTCATCACTAGTGGTCTGTGGTCCCCACCTGCAGAACCACTCTTTTATTGAGTGTGTCTTGATAATTGCCAATAATTTCCATCTATTGTCTATTCCATTTGCACAACAGCATGTGAAATTGATTGTCAATCAGTGTTGCTTCCTAAGTGGACAGTTTGATTTCACAGAAGTTTGATCTACTTGGAGTTATATTCTGTTGTTTAAGTGTTCCCTTTATTTTTTTGAGCAGTGTATATGTGGCACCCCAGGGGTCTGGTCTCCACAGTAATAGCAATGTTATGTCTGAGAGCAGGTGGGAGGTCTCTTGGTCAGGAATCCTATGCATGCCACACCTCCTGCCCAGTCCTGGGAGGGGAAGAACTTCCCCTATATAAAACTGGGGCTGAGGCAGGGTTTGAGAGAAGAGTAGAGAGAAGAAGAGGAGCAGCCTAGGAAAGAAAGATCAGGAGCTCTGTGGGAGCAGTGCTAAAAGGAATCAGGGGCTGGCAGCTGAAGAGCTCGCCCTGATTGAAGAGTTACCACCGGACCCGGAGTCCGAGGCTGTGGGGATTAACCCAGACCCAGCAACAGAAACCGCCCGGCAGGGGATTTCAGGTCCTCTGGCCAAGAAACCCGAAGGCACGGTCACACGCGTGTGACCAGCACCGCCGTCGTGGAGCGGAAGCCACTAGAAGGCCCCGAGTCACCGGCCATACGGGTGAGCACCACACGGTACACTCAGGGACGTGGGCTACCTTTACCCGCCTCTAGCAAGGAAGCCAGAAGAGTACAATTAGTGGGGGAGGCCTACAACTCCGCCTGGCCAAGGGGGATTCCATCTGCTCAAGGACTGACCAGGCCCCGACCGCTAGCCAGTACTCCGGGAGGGTCTATCTTTGTCACCAATAAAGACCCTGAACTACACCGCATCGTCTCTGAGTGGTTCCTACTACCTCCATCATCCACGTCGGCTGCCCTGAGGCCATACCCCTCCCGTTGGGGGTTATACCATCCACGCTGCACCATCCTTCCACCGGCCTCAGCGGTCTGCCCTGCAGCGGCAGCTCCATAGCTGCATTCAACGGGTGGCGTAGTCGTCCTACATCTACTGCTAATATACTGCCACTCAGCTTGACTCCCTGGGCACGGACCGGGTCACCGCCACGAGACTACTACCCCTATCAGATCCGGCTCCAGGTAGGCTCCCGCGTGCGCAACGCTACTCAGCACAGGCCCAGGGGCGCGTCAGCTTTTGGTGTAGTCGGCAGGATTTCGTGCCCGCAACCACCGGGTACTGCGTGCCTGAAAAAGACTGTTCAAACTTACCAGTGGTGAAGATTCCCGCCATCCGTGGAGGTTTCCCGCCATCCGGCGCCATCTTCTGCCTTCTTCCCGCCATCCGCGGAGTTTTCCCGCCATCCGGCGCCATCTTCTGCCTTCTTCCCGCCTTCCGTGGAGTTTTCCCGCCGTTGGACGCCATCTTGAAGATGCCGCGCGGGAAGAAGAGGGGCGTGGACTCCGAAAGCGCGCGAGAACTGAAGCCCCGCCTCACGTCCGGACGTTGCGTAAGGTCCTGGAAGGAGCCCAGCAGACGCCGACGTCACAGGAGCGCGACGGAAGGTCCTCAACCCTGACGATCCACTGCGGAGCCGCGGCCTACGGAAGAGGATCATCGCAAGGTAGGCCACGGTCCACTAGGGGGGAGGAAGATGTCGGATACGGAGGAGAGCTTCACTGCCTCAACCCCCGCCAGCGCCAGCGCTGCTGCAGTCATGCCTTTTACCATGCCCTATATCCCGGGAGCAGCCTGGCTACCCCAATACTCAGGGGAGTCACATACCCTGAATGACTTTAGAGAAAAGCTGGATAGCCTCTTCCAGGTGTACCCCCTCACAGAAGAGCAAAAAGTGAGCATCCTGGTGGCCCAACTAACCGGGGCAGCCCAAAGGGAGGTAAAGTCCTGGCCACCTGGGAGGAGGACTGTCGCGGGGATACTAACCCGGCTGAGGGACACCTTTGATACCCGCACCTCAGCCGAGATTAAGCTTAAATTCTATGGGTGCAAGCAGCGAGCACATGAGAGTATAAGGGACTATGCACTAAACCTACAAGAGGCCCTGAGAGCCATTAAGCAGACCGACCCCGACAGCGTGGGAAACGAGGACAGGCTGTTGACCGAACAATTTATAGAGGGACTATATTGCAATGCCCACCGAACCCAGTTGCGGGCAATGGCCTTACAGGATCCTCATCTGGACTTTGCACAGTTCAAGGACAGAGCCATCCGGGTGCTCCGAGAACCGGCACCGGGTGGCGTTGTGACCCACAGGCGCCCTACTACCGCTTACCACCAGGAGGCGGCGCCCTTGTCGGCAGGGCCTGTGGGGGCTGATGCGCAGGCTTTGAACAATGACCCGGCTCCAGACCTGCACCATCAGGTCCAAGAGCTAGCTAAAAGCGTAGCTGCGCTAACCCGAACTGTGCAGTCGTTACAGGTTTCTGCTCCAGGGAAGATCCAGCTGGCATCCGGACCGGAGGACATCCCGTGGCGTCGACCAAGGAGGACCCCACCGGCCAGAGGAAGACCCAGCGACCGATACAACGAGGACGGACAACCCATCTGCCGCCGCTGCAATCAACCCGGACATATGGCAAGGTACTGTCCTTTAAACTGGCACAACCTGGGGTAGAGGGCCAACCCCCAGGAAAAAGATCACCAGGCCCATCGAACTGGCGCGACAAATATGTGGGAGGACGTCCAGTCTTGCCTGTGGTACTGGATGGCATCCCTATGAGTGCCCTACTGGACACCGGGTCACAGGTCACCACCATCCCGTACGTGCTCTTCAAGCAGTACTGGAATGACTCGGATATAACCCGCTACCCTGACGACGACTTGAGTATTATTGCCAGCAATGGTCAACCCGTGCCGCAGATCGGATTTAAAGAGATGACCATTAAAATCGGTAGAGTCGAACTGGCGGCACAGGGACTGATCATTGTGGACATTGACAAGCGCGAGAGTCACCCAAAGATAACTCTAGGAACTAATGTGATTGAAAATTGTCTTGCAGAGGTGATTTTCATTTTACAGCAGGTTGCCAAGAATGCCAGCTCCGGCCAGCAGCGAGTGCTCCAGAAAGAGATCCGGGCACTGATGCGACGGCAACAAGTGGAACTCTCCAGCGGTGAGATTGATAGCGTAAGAATGTGTGACCCTTTCCCTATTGCCATACCCCCGAAAAGTGAAATGATGATTTGGTGCCGGGCAGCTATTGGTCTGAGAGGTAGAGATTACCAGGCCATGGTAGAACCAGTCTACTCAGATAGTAGGCCCACCATTTTGACAGCACAGGGGGTAGTTGATGTACGCCATGGGAGGGTACCCGTTCGCATAATAAATATTGGGAAAAGGGAAGTATACCTGCCCCGGTATGCTACGCTAGCCAAATTATATACTATCAACCAAAATTCTATACAGTCTGTGGAACCCTTGCCTCCATCTCATCCGGAGGAAGGTAACGGCTCTGAGAAAATAATGGAGGATTGGTGTCAGCAACTACATTTGGGTACTGACTCCACTCCCTCCCACCAGAAACAGGGAGTCTACCGGGTGGTTCAAGAGTACGAAAGAGTGTTTAGTAAACACCCGTTAGACTTCGGGCGAGTCAAGGGGGTAGAACACCACATCCCCACGGGAGACCATCCTCCCATAAAAGAGAGGTATCGGCCCGTACCCCCTGCACACTACCAACACGCCAAGGGGATGCTTAGAGACATGAAGGAGGCTGGGGTAATCAGGGATAGCTGTAGCCCCTGGGCAGCTCCACTAGTCTTGGTCAAAAAGAAAGACAACACCATGAGAATGTGTGTAGATTACCGGAAAATTAACCGTATCACACACAAAGATGCGTACCCCTTACCAAGAATAGAGGAGTCTTTGGCTGCTTTAAAATCTGCTAACTTCTTCTCCACCTTGGATCTCACTAGCGGGTACTGGCAGGTTCCTGTAGCAGAGGCGGATCGGGAGAAGACCGCATTCACCACCCCGATGGGACTTAGCGAGTTTACCTGCATGCCGTTTGGACTCTGCAACGCACCAGGAACCTTCCAGCGATTGATGGAGTGCTGTCTGGGACACCGGAACTTTGAGACGGTCCTGTTATACCTGGACGATGTCATCGTCTACTCCAAGACCTACGAGGACCACCTGAAGCACCTGGCGGAAGTGTTTGAAGCTCTGGCAAGTTACGGCCTAAAGGTGAAACCCTCCAAGTGTCACCTCCTGAAGCCAATGGTGCAGTACCTGGGACACGTGGTGAGTGCTGACGGAGTGGCTCCCGACCCTGATAAGATCACCGCAATTAAGGAATGGCCAAGCCCCTCCAGCGTAAAGGAAGTGAGGCAGTTCCTCGGGTTGGTAGGCTACTACCGAAGGTTCATTCCCGGTTTCACCAAAAAGGCAGCTCCTATGCAGGACCTCCTGATAGGCCAGTCCAGGAAGGCCAAGAACCAGAAGCCACCCTTCAGATGGGAGAAGCTGGAAGAAGAGTCCTTCCGCCAGCTGAAGATGGCCCTCACGGGGGATGAAATCCTGGCGTACCCTGATTATAGCCAGCCCTTTATCCTCTACACCGATGCCAGTAACATCGGGCTAGGAGCCGTACTGTCCCAGATCCAGCAGGGGAAGCAACGGGTAATTGCTTACGCCAGCCGAAAACTGCGACCCACCGAAAGAAACCCTGAAAATTACAGCTCATTTAAGCTAGAGTTCCTGGCAGTGGTGTGGGCAGTCACCGAACGCTTTAAGCACTACCTCGCTTCTTCCCGGTTCACCATGTACACGGATAACAACCCGTTGACACACCTGGACACTGCAAGACTCGGTGCCCTAGAGCAGAGATGGATGGCCCGCTTGTCCAACTATGAGTTTACAATCAAATACCGGGCAGGACGCTCCAATACCAACGCAGGCGCCCTGTCCAGGATGCCAAACCTACCGGACGTAGGGGAAGATTCAGAGGAACTGGAAGAAGTTGAGCTCCCCGCGTTCCACCGTCATGGGACTATCCAGTATTCCCACCGTGTAAGAAGTAAGCAAACCGCTACGTTCAACCCCTTACCTCATTACAACTGGGTGGAGACGCAAGACAGTGACCCTGCCGTCCGACTGGTAAAGGAGATGCTGACTCGGCCAGATGCACGCCTTGACCCAGACGCTCCGGAGGAAGCCAAGCAACTGTGGGCTGAGAAGAGTCGACTGTTCCTTTATAAGGGAAAGTTGTGCCGCAGAATGGTTAACTCCCGGACGCATGAACTAATCTGGCAAGTAGTGGTGCCAAGAAGAAACGCAGCTATGGTGATGGAGGCATACCACGACGGAGCTGGGCATTTCGGATGGAAGAAGCTGGAGTTTCTGCTGCGCGGGCGGTTCCATTGGGTAGGCATGAGAGGAACCATCGAGAGGTGGTGCAGAGACTGTGGCCCATGCAACTTAAGAAGGAGGGACCGTGCCAGCCAGAAGACTCCCCTGCGGTCCATCATCACCAGACAGCCGTTGGAACTGGTAGCCTTGGATCATGTAAAGCTGACCCCAAGCAGAAGTGGCTACGTCTACGCGTTAACCATCATGGATCACTACTCCCGGTTCTTGGTTGTCGTCCCCGTCAAGGACTTAACGGCTCACACAGCAGCTAGAGCCTTCCAGCAGCACTTCTGCCGTCCGCATGGATACCCGGAGCAGGTGCTGACGGACCAGGGGCCTGCCTTTGAAGCGGAGGTCTTCCAGGAGTTCTGCACCCTGTATGGCTGCCGGAAGATTAGAACAACACCCTATCACCCGCAAACTAATGGACTTTGTGAGAAAATGAACCAGGTGGTGATAGATCTCCTGAAAACATTGCCCCTGGAGGAACGCAGTCTGTGGCCTGAGAAGCTGCCCGACCTGGTGGACCTATACAACCACATCCCTGTAGGTTCCACCAACTGTACCCCGGCTTACCTAATGAGGGCAAGACCTGGTAAGCTTCCTGTTGATCTGGAGATGGGAGTCCTGACACCCGAGGACACTTCACCAGAAGCAGACTGGGACACAGAGAGGCAGCAGCAGTACCGGAAAGTACAGGAGAGCGTGGAGCGAAGTCTCTGTCAAGCTAGGGAACGACAGGAGAAAACTTACAACCAGTATGCTCCCGCTGTTCCCCTGGTGCCCGGAGAGCAGGTCTTGAAGAGGAAAAGACGGCTCCACAAGTTGGACGACCAGTGGGAGAAGGACCCGTACACCGTACTGCCCTCAAGTCACGACAACCCAAAGATCTGTACAATCAGTAAAGACGGAGGGGAAACCACAGCCATTGTATCCCGGGATCACCTGAAGAAGTGTCCCGAACAGCTACGGAACCCTGAAGAGGAACAAGAGGACCCTCGACCCATAGAGGAAAGGGAAGATATGGTTAGTACTGTGCTCGGAGACTTCCCTCGGTCTTGGACTCAAGTCAATGGTGCTGTTGTGGTACCCGTCCTCACGTTCCTCCAACCAGCATCCCAAGTGCCTACGGAGACACAGGTAGAACTGGAAGAACAGCCGGTCCAGGAGGCAGAAGGCCCCACACAAGCAGACCAGGAAAATCAACCCTCTGCTTATAGTGAGCCTGCCATACCCTTAGTGAGCCAAAGAGCCCGTAGACAGCTGCCCAGTTTACCTTTGACAGCTCCTACACCTGGTAGCTCAGGACCAGTCAGTCAGCTCCGTAGGTCCACTAGAGCCACTAGAGGCCAGTTACCCGTACGTTGGAGGATCTAAGTGTTTAGACTGTTTATTTGTATTTACCTGTTTTCTGTTACCTGTAAATAATTGTGTATTTCTAGTTAGTTTATAGGTGTCGTTTATGGATTATCCGGAATCCTTTGTACATATGTTGGAGCGTAACCAGGAATGGACTAAAGACTGTTAAGGACTCGGGGTAGGACAGACCCCTACCTGGTTACGGCTCCCTGTCTCTTGGTGAAATGGACACCTTTGTTTTCTTCAAAGACTGCACCCGGTTGCGGACGTTCCATGACCATCCTAATGTGTATTTCTTTATTGTACTGTTTCTGTTTTTACTTGTTATGTTTTACAAAAATATGTTTAGTCCCGGAGTACTAAATTTCACTAGGGGGGAATGTGGCACCCTAGGGGTCTGGTCTCCACAGTAATAGCAATGTTATGTCTGAGAGCAGGTGGGAGGTCTCTTGGTCAGGAATCCTATGCATGCCACACCTCCTGCCCAGTCCTGGGAGGGGAAGAACTTCCCCTATATAAAACTGGGGCTGAGGCAGGGTTTGAGAGAAGAGTAGAGAGAAGAAGAGGAGCAGCCTAGGAAAGAAAGATCAGGAGCTCTGTGGGAGCAGTGCTAAAAGGAATCAGGGGCTGGCAGCTGAAGAGCTCGCCCTGATTGAAGAGTTACCACCGGACCCGGAGTCCGAGGCTGTGGGGATTAACCCAGACCCAGCAGCAGAAACCGCCCGGCAGGGGATTTCAGGTCCTCTGGCCAAGAAACCCGAAGGCACGGTCACACGCGTGTGACCAGCACCGCCGTCGTGAAGCGGAAGCCACTAGAAGGCCCCGAGTCACCGGCCATACGGGTGAGCACCACACGGTACACTCAGGGACGTGGGCTACCTTTACCCGCCTCTAGCAAGGAAGCCAGAAGAGTACAATTAGTGGGGGAGGCCTACAACTCCGCCTGGCCAAGGGGGATCCCATCTGCTCAAGGACTGACCAGGCCCCGACCGCTAGCCAGTACTCCGGGAGGGTCTATCTTTGTCACCAGTAAAGACCCTGAACTACACCGCATCGTCTCTGAGTGGTTCCTACTACCCCCATCATCCACGTCGGCTGCCCTGAGGCCATACCCCTCCCGTTGGGGGTTATACCATCCACGCTGCACCATCCTTCCACCAGCCTCAGCGGTCTGCCCTGCAGCGGCAGCTCCATAGCTGCATTCAACGGGTGGCGTAGTCGTCCTACATCTACTTCTAATATACTGCCACTCAGCTTGACTCCCTGGGCACGGACCGGGTCACCGCCACGAGACTACTACCCCTATCAGATCCGGCTCCGGGTAGGCTCCCGCATGCGCAATGCTACTCAGCACAGGCCCAGGGGCGCGTCATATATATATTTATTATACTTGCTTATATAGCATTATCATATTCCGCATTACTTAACAAACATTTTGTCACTGTCACCACAGGGGCTCACAATCTACATTTCCTATCAATATGTTTTTAGAGGGTGGGAGGAAACCGGAAACTCACACAAACACAGGAAGAACATACAAACTCCTTGCAGATGTTGTCCTTGGTGGGATTTGAACCCATGGAATGAACAAGTTGCAACATCTATCTTTTTCCATTCTTTAAGAACAACCTCTTTTAGAGTCTGGTTGCTGAAAGGAAAGTGATGCTCAACTAGTCTCTTTAGAACTCCCCACAGGTGTCACATTCACCAATGGCACGGAGTGCTGGTAGCATCTTCTGTTTCAATATAGAGCAGTAGATCTGTGAATTCATGATACCATCAATGAAATGTTGCTCCTGATTTCAGCAGTACTCATGCAGACCCACATAAGAACACTGCCACACCATGTTGTCCTTATGTGGGGCTACATGAGTGCCCTGGTTGTGCATCAATCACGATCCAGAACACAGGCTTTCAAAGAGGTCGTTCTTGAAGAATTGAAAAAGATAAACGTTGCAATATGTCACCAACTTGTTCATTCCATGCCTAGAATATTTGGTGATGTCTTTAAAAATCATGGAGATCATACAAAATACTGATTGTAGTAGTTTTTTATGTAGGGTGTATTAATTTTTGCATTAACTAATCTGAGTAAAATAGAAGATTTTGAAATAAAAGTTATATTATTAACCTTACTTTCATATTATGGGTTAAACCCTTAACGACCGCCGTAATGCATTTTTATGGCGACTGTTAAGGGTACTTATTAGTGATGAGCGAGCATGCTCGTTACTCAAGATTTACGAGCATGCTCGGGTGTTTTCCAAGTATCTTCAGTGCGCTCGGGTGTTATGTTTGAGTCACACTGTGCGCATGATTTGTGACTGTTTGACAGCTTTAATACATGTGAGGAATGCCTGTTTCTTAGGCATTCCTCACATGTATTATAGCTGTCAAACAGCCGCAAATCATGAGCACGGAGTGACTAAAACATAACACATGAGCACGCTGAAGATACTCAGCGAGCACCCGAGCATGCTCGCCGAAAGGGTTAACAGAACATACTCGCTCATCACTAGTATTTATTCCTCAGCGCAGTAAAAATGCGTCGCTGAGGAATAAGGCTGTAGCGCCCCCCAGATTCAGAAATTCTCCGGGGTCTCAGTTTTTAGAATGGAGTCACTTTTGGGTATTTTCTGTCATCAAGGCCCCTCAAAGTCACTTCAAATGTGATGTGGTCCATAAAAAATGATTTTGTAAATTTTGTTGTAAAAATGAGAAATCGCTGGTCAACTTTTAACCATTATAACTTCCTAAAAAAAAAAATTTGGGTTCCAAAATTGTGCTGATGTAAAGTAGACATGTGGGAAATGTTATTTATTAACTTTTTTGTGTGACATACAGTACAGACCAAAAGTTTGGACACACCTTCTCATTTAAAGATTATTCTGTATTTTCATGACTATGAAAATTGTACATTCACACTGAAGGCATCAAAACTATGAATTAACACAGGTGGAATTATATACTTAACAAAAAAGTGTGAAACAACTGAAAATATGTCTTATATTCTAGGTTCTTCAAAGTAGCCACCTTTTGCTTTGATGACTGCTTTGCACACTCTTGGCATTCTCTTAATGAGCTTCAAGAGGTAGTCACCGGAAATGGTTTACACAGGTGTGCCCTGTCAGGTTTAATAAGTGGGATTTCTTGCCTTATAAATGGGGTTGGGACCATCAGTTGTGCTGTGCAGAAGTCAGGTGGATACACAGCTGATATTCCTACTGAATAGACTGTTAGAATTTGTATTATGGCAAGAAAAAAGCAGCTAAGTAAAGAAAAACAAGTGGCCATCATTACTTTAAGAAATGAAGGTCAGTCAGTCTGAAAAATTGGGAAAACTTTGAAAGTGTCCCCAAGTGCAGTTGCAAAAACCTTCAAGCGCTACAAAGAAACTGGCTTACATGAGGACCGCCCCAGGAAAGGAAGACCAAGAGTCACCTCTGCTTCTGAGGATAAGGTTATCCGAGTCACCAGCCTCAGAAATCGCAGGTTAACAGCAGCTCAGATTAGAGACCAGGTCAATGCCACACAGAGTTCTAGTAGCAGACACATCCCTACAATAACTGTTAAGAGGAGACTTTGTGCAGCAGGCCTTCATGGTAAAATAGATGCTAGGAAACCACTGCTAAGGACAGGCAACAAGCAGAAAAGACTTGTTTGGGCTAAATAACACAAGGAATGGACATTAGACTAGTGTAAATCTGTGCTTTGGTCTGATGAGTCCAAATTTGAGATCTTTGGTTCCAACCACTGTGTCTTTGTGCGACGCAGAAAAGGTGAACGGATGGACTCTACATTCCTGGTTCCCACCGTCAAGCATGGAGGAGGAGGTGTGATGGTGTGGGGGTGCTTTGCTGGTGACACTGTTGGGGATTTATTCAAAGTTGAAGGCATACAGAACCACCATGGCTACCACAGCATCTGGCAACGGCATGCTATTCCATCCGGTTTGCGTTTAGTTGGACCATCAATTATTTTTCAACAGGACAATGACCCCAAACACACCTCCAGGCTGTGTAAGGGCTATTTGACCAAGAAGGAGAGTGATGGGGTGCTACGCCAGATGACCTGGCCTCCACAGTCACCAGACCTGAACCCAATCAAGATGGTTTGGGGTGGGCTGGACCGCAGAGTGAAGGCAAAAGGGCCAACAAGTGCTAAGCATCTGTGGGAACTTCTTCAAGATTGTTGGAAGACTATTTCCAGTAACTACCTCTTGAATCTCATCAAAAGAATGCCAAGAGTGTGCAAAGCAGTCATCAAAGCAAAAAGGTGGCTACTTTGAAGAACCTAGAATATAAGACATATTTTCAGTTGTTTCACACTTTTTTGTTAAGTAGATAATTCCACTTGTGTTAATTCATAGTTTTGATGCCTTCAGTGTGAATGTACAATTTTCAAAGTCATGAAAATATAGAAAAATCTTTAAATGAGAAGGTGTGTCCAAACTTTTGGTCTGTACTGTATCTCTCTGATTTAAGGGCATAAAAATTAAAATTTTGAAAATTGTGAAATTTTCAAACTTTTCACCAAATTTCTGATTTTTCAGAAAGAAACGCAAGTCATATCGAATAAATTTTATGACTATCATGAAGTACAATAAGTCATGAAAAAACAATATCAGAATCAGTGGGATCTGTTAAAGCGTTCCAGAGTTATTACCTCATAAAGTGACAGTGGTCAGAATTGTAAAATTTTGCTTGGTCATTAAGGACATAATTGGCTCCATCCTTAAGGGGTTAAAAGAATGTTCTAAGAAACTCGGTGATATCAAAATATTGTTAACAGTTCTTGTTTTCAGTAACTTATTAATTAAAGTCTTACTTTTCACTTTTCAAAGGGGGTGTACTCATTTATGCTGAGCGCTATATACAGTGCTGGCAAAAAGTATTGGCACCCCTGCAATTCTGTCAGATAATACTCAGTTTCTTCCTGAAAATGATTGCAATCACAAATTCTTTGGTATTATTATCTTCATTTAATTTGCTTGCAAGGAAAAACACAAAAAAAGAATGAAACAAAAATCAAATCATTGATCATTTCACACAAAACTCCAAAAAAGGGCCGGACAAAAGTATTGGCACCCTCAGCCTAATACTTGGTTGCACAATCTTTAGCCAAAATAACTGCGAACAACCGCTTCCGGTAACCATCAATGAGTTTCTTACAATGCTCTGCTGGAATTGTAGACCATTCTTCTTTGGCAAATTGCTCCAGGTCCCTGATATTTGAAGGGTGCCTTCTCCAAACTGCCATTTTGAGATCTCTCCACAGGTGTTCTATGGGATTTAGGTCTGGACTCATTGCTGGCCACCTTAGAAGTCTCCAGTGCTTTCTCTCAAACCATTTTATAGTGCTTTTAGAAGCGTGTTTTGGGTCATTGTCCTGCTGGAAGACCCATGACCTCTGAGGGAGACCCAGCTTTCTCACACTTGGCCCTACATTATGCTGCAAAATTTGTTGGTGGTCTTCAGACTTCATAATGCCATGCACACGGTCAAGCAGTCCAGTGCCAGAGGCAGCAAAGCAACCCCACAACATCAGGGAACCTCCGCCAAGTTTGACTGTAGGGACCGTGTTCTTTTCTTTGAATGCCTCTTTTTTTCCTGTATACTCTATGTTGATGCTTTTTCTCAAAAAGTTCTACTTTTGTCTCATCTGACCAGAGAACATTCTTCCAAAACGTTTTAGGCTTTCTCAGGTAAGTTTTGGCAAACTCCAGCCTGGCTTTTTTATGTCTCGGGGTAAGAAGTGGGGTCTTCCTGGGTATCCTACCATACAGTCCCTTTTCATTCAGACGTCGACAGATAGTACGGGTTGACACTGTTGTACCCTCGGACTGCAGGGCAGCTTGAACTTGTTTGGATGTTAGTCGAGGTTCTTTATCCACCATCCGCGCAATCTTGCGTTGAAATCTCTGGTCAATTTTTCTTTTCCGTCCACATCTAGGGAGGTTAGCCACAGTGCCATGGGCTTTAAACTTCTTGATGACACTGCGCACGGAAGACACAAGAACATTCAGGTCTTTGGAGATGGACTTGTAGCGTTGAGATTGCTCATGCTTCCTCACAATTTGGTTTCTCAAGTCCTCAGACAGTACTTTGGTCTTCTTTCTTTTCTCCATGCTCAATGTGGTACACACAAGGACACAGGAGAGAGGTTGAGTCAACTTTAATCCATGTTAACTGGCTGCAAGTGTGATTTAGTTATTGCCAACACCTGTTAGGTGCCACAGGTAAGTTACAGGTGCTGTTAATTACACGAATTAGAGAAGCATCACATGATTTTTCAAAGGGTGCCAATACTTTTGTCCACCCCCTTTTTAGGTTTGGTGTGGAATTATATCCAATTTGGCTTTAGGACAATTATTTTTGTGTTTTTTTCATTAAAGACAAATTAAATGAAGAGAATAATACCAAAGAATTTGTGATTGCAATCATTTTCAGGAAGAGTATTATCTGACAGAATTGCAGGGGTGTCAATACTTTCGGCCAGCACTGTATATATATATATATACATATATATATATATATATATATATACATATATATACATACAGTACAGACCAAAAGTTTGGACACACCTTCTCATTTAAAGATTTTTCTGTATTTTCATGACTATGAAAATTGTACATTCACACTGAAGGCATCAAAACTATGAATTAACATATGTGGAATTATATACTTAACAAAAAAGTGTGAAACAACTGAAAATATGTCTTATATTCTAGGTTCTTCAAAGTTGCCACTTTTTGCTTTGATGACTGCTTTGCACACTCTTGGTATTCTCTTAATGAGCTTCAAGAGGCAGTCACCGGAAATGGTTTTCACTTCACAGGTGTGCCCTGTCAAGTTTAATAAGTGGGATTTCTTGCCTTATAAATGGGGTTGGGACCCTCAGTTGTGTTGTGCAGAAGTCAGGTGGATACACAGCTGATAGTCCTACTGAATAGACTGTTAGAATTTGTATTATGGCAAGAAAAAAGCAGCTAAGTAAAGAAAAACGAGTGGCCATCATTACTTTAAGAAATGAAGGTCAGTCAGTGTGAAAAATTGGGAAAACTTTGAAAGTGTCCCCAAGTGCAGTTGCAAAAACCATCAAGCGCTACAAAGAAACTGTCTCACAATGAGGACCGCCCCAGGAAAGGAAGACCAAGAGTCACCTCTGCTTCTGGGGATAAGTTTATCCGAGTCACCAGCCTCAGAAATCGCAGGTTAACAGCAGCTTAGATTAGAGACCAGGTCAATGCCACACAGAGTTCTAGCAGCAGAGACATCTCTTCAACAACTGTTAAGAGGAGACTTTGTGCAGCAGGCCTTCAGGGTAAAATAGCTGCTAGGAAACCACTGCTAAGGACAGGCAACAAGCAGAAGAGACTTGTTTGGGCTAAAGAATGCAAGGAATGGACATTAGACCAGTGGAAATCTGTGCTTTGGTCTGATGAGTCCAAATTTGAGATCCTTGGTTCCAACCACCATGTCTTTGTGCGACGCAGAAAAGGTGAACTCTACATGCCCGGTTCCCACCGTGAAGCAGAGTGAAGGCAAAAGGGCCAACAAGTGCTAAGCATCTCTGGGAACTCCTTCAAGATTGTTGGAAGACCATTTACGGTGACTACCTCTTGAAGCACATCAAAAGAATGCCAAGAGTGTGCAAAGCAGTCATCAAAGCAAAAGGTGGCTACTTTGAAGAACCTAGAATATAAGACATATTTTCAGTTGTTTCACACTTTTTTGTTAAGTATATAATTCCACATGTGTTAATTCATAGTTTTGATGCCTTCAGTGTGAATGTACAACTTTCATAGTTATGAAAATACAGAAAAATCTTTAAATGAGAAGGTTTCTCCAAACTTTTGGTCTGTACTGTACGTACAGTGGGTACGGAAAGTATTCAGACCACTTTAAATTTTTCACTCTTTGTTTCATATATATAGTATATATTTATTTTTATGTTATGAGTACTATGGGAATAAATCAATACTATTTTTGTTACATATGCAATGTAACTGTTGCTTGGAGGCAGTAACTGACACCATGTAGAACAAGCAATTATCATACATAAAGTCAACTATCCTGATATGACAACTAAACGGCCCATTCATTGCTGTATACAGTATGTAGCATCTAATGTGTAATTTCAGCCTAAATTTAGCAGCAGGATGTTTGCTTCAAGAATTAAACTATGTCTGGGATAAATGCATGATTTTTCTATACATTTTAAAAGGTGTCTAATTATTTTGTTTTTAATTTGTTTTCACCATTTGATTTTAATTTTTGTTTAGAAGCAAAATGACTTGCTTCTAGGCAAAACCCAAATATCAAAATTACCCTGCAGCCACTAGCAGCATGCTCCTTCATTTATTGTCATGAAGGATGTTTGTACTGTCGCCCTTGTGGTTTTGTCAAAAGAATATATCACACTGGCCTATCCACAGGAACAGTGGTCTCAACATCTATGTATAATGCAAAAATTGCTTGAGCATAAAACACATATAGTTTTGCAAGTCCCAGTGTGAGAATATTATATCACTGCATTATTTCAATAAGAGGCCAGTGAGACTGCCAATGTCCTTCTTCCATTGTTGGCCAGCTCGGATGTCCCCTGCTGTGAGCACTGACTGTCAGACTCTATGTGAGGACGCTTTGATAGTAAATTGTCTGGATGATAGCAAGACATATCACTGCGTAGCTCCACATTCAAAGACCAGCTGCAGTCCCCAGACTGTATCCTGGAAGTCCGCTTCAAACGATGAAAAAAATGCAATTTTTATAGCCTTATGAAATAAAAAGGTGAGAGAGTCATACACAGTAAAACCTCCAGAGATAAATATTCAGCAAGACTTGTCTTGTTCCTTTCTATATTTGCCCAAAGCAATTTCAATTTTATAAAGAGAGGTTAACATCCCTCTAGCCAAGCGTGTATGCCTTCTATGAAATCCCAATGAATTGTTTCACTATTTATTTTATTAGTTAATGTGAAACCCTGTTCTTAAAACGATAAAAGGTATAATCATACAAATCATTTGAAACCATTACCTGCCATAGCTGCAGCTTTGCTGTCTTCCAGGTATCACATATACTAAATATGAAAGAGATTCACAAAAGAGGAAAATGGTGACTATTGCACTGGTTGGTTTTGGTAGCAAAAAAAAAAGCCGCATCTGTCGATATTTCTATGAGCCTCATTCATTTGAATAGGTCTTGCAGAAATCTATGTGCATGCCACTAAAACAACTGTATTCAAATAGTAGTTGTAGAAATTTTTACAACAAATCTGCTATGTGTAAATATAACTAAGAGTGCAGTAAACATTATAAATGTTACACACATGGCCAGTGTATCCCGGGCTCCGCTTCCTTCTCCTGGATCCCCGCCCACTGTTGTGCTCCACATTGGGTTTTGCAAATTGCCCAGTGTGGGTCAATTACATCATCTCCATAGACCTAATTAAGGCCCATTGACACACATACCTATGTCTTTGGATTGAGACTCTAGACTTCTTTGTTTGGTGTGCTCCACCTTCTATGCATAATGTGCTTTAACATACTTCCATCCCTGCTGGGTTCCACTGCACTAGCCCTTCTACTACTAAGATTCCTGAGTGTGCCAAATCTTCACTTATCACATGCCTTCCTGCTTGCTGTGTCAACTCCGGACCTGAGATTTTTAAGATCCACCTCGCCAGATGAGCATAAAAGAATCCCAAGACCATGGGCTCTAAAGGTGCAGCAGCCACAGATACAGATGAACTGTCTGTTGGTGCAATTTGCAATCACAAAACATGAACTTGTCCAGGTTGTGCAAAATCTTTCAGCCTGCATGGAAGCACTACCTCAGACTTCTGCAGATTCACCACCAGGTCATCAATACCTGCCACAGCCTAATACCTTTAACACTCAACTTGGGAAACATCTCCATATTTGCCCACTCCTGCTTGTTTTAATGGCAATCCTAAGGCATGCCGGGGTTTTGTGAACCAATGCACCGTACACTTTGAATTGTGTCCTCAGCAATTTATTTCTGAACAGTTCAAAGTGGCATATATTTTTTCTTTACTGTCTGGAGATGCCCTATTCTGGGCTGAGCCATTGTGGGAGTGTGACAATCCTATGATGCATTCTCCACCATAATTCCTGGCTGCATTACTTGGAGTGTTCAATGAACCAGGTCACGTTCACTCAGCTGCTGATTCCATACTATGGCTATAACAATGGATTAACTCATATCATGCCACCCAGTTCTGTACCCTGTCTGCTAAATTGGCCCGGAGAAATGATGCTCTCCTGGCTGTCTTCTGCGCCGGCCTGTCTAGTTGTGTTAAAGATGAACATGGGAGTAGCCTTCTTCACTTGATGAATTTCCCTTGCTACTGGTGTGGACACTTGCGCTTTCAAAGGAATCTGTCAGAATCTGAACAGCATGATCTAGGGGTTAAAACACTAGATTCAGTAATGTGCCACTTATCGAGCTATGTGCTGTTGTTTACTTATAATGAAGGTTTTATCACCAGGAACATATCACCACTCGGACTACAGCAGTGCATGAGACCTAGTCCAACCATGCCCCTTCCTGTGATAAGCAGCTCTCTGTTTATAGACTGTGTACATAGAAAGCTATGGTGTGGGCAGGGATAGCTCTCTGAGCTATGCTTCATCCTACATCTAAGAACTCTGATTGTGTTACAACTTCTGCACCTTGTAAATTAACCAATACATTGTTGGAATCAAGTTCTCTTTTCCTTCATCATGCTGCTCTCATATGAAGTAGCAAAAATCCCTTTAATGAACAACCTAGGGAAAAAACTTTGGATTCTCATGTCTCACTTCAGAGAACATCTTCAAAATCCCCTCATACAGTAGGTTGGAAGAGTTTGTCAAGATCCTGTTGACTTTCACAAGGACACTGTTTATATAGTGGTGAACAGGATCACTCTTGCATAAACTGTTCCAAATTGAAGGCCAAACAGAAACTTCAGACCCTAGACGAGGAAGGAAAGATGAGGAAGGAAGTATCGCCCTGGGATTAGCCCTGTCCTCCACTAAAGAAAAATTACTCATGCCTATGACTATTTCCTTTGGTTCCTCTGTATTCACACAACAAGCATTCATTGTTTCCAGAGCAGCAGTGAAATTTATGGACTTCTCTTTGGCCAAAAGGCTGAAATTTTCTTTGTTTTCCTTGAGGACACCTCTAAAGCTAATCTCCACAAATGGCTTTGCAATTCCTGGTCATCGTATCCATTTCCGGACAGAGAAGGTAACGATTCAGACTAGTAATTCTACAGATTGGTGCAATACACGTCAATGAAATTTCTTTTATAATTTTGCCACTTTCTGATGCATCAGTGCTTTGGAGACATTCATGGCTATGGCTCCATGCTCCGATCATAGACTTGTCAACTGACCACTTTACCTAGTGGGGTCCATCTTGTTTTCGCAATTGCCTCAAAACTCTACCCCAGCCACTTCCTCTGAAACTCTCTTCTGCATCCACTACCTCCAATTTGCCTGCTTCCTACAAGGACTTTGCAGATGTCTTCTCCAAGCAGTGGGCCGAGACGCTACCTCTTCATCGGCTGTATAACAGTGCTATTCCCTTTCTTATAGTTATCCAAGAGGAAAAGTTTATCCTCTATCTCTCCTAGAGACTGAGGCAATGTTTGCCTACAATAAAGAAAATCAAGAGAAGAGATTCTTTGAAAATCTTCATCTTCAGCTGGAGCAGGTTTCTTCTTTGTTAAAAAGAAAGATGGGTCTCTGAGACCATGCATAGACTATTGGGGCCTGAATAAAATCACTCTGAAAGACCGTTATCCATTGCCAGTCATATCTGAGTTATTTGACAGGATTAAAGGTGCTACCGTTTTCACTAAATTACACTTTCATGGCGTTTATAACCTAATCCTCATCAAAAAGGGTGATGAATGGAAAGCAGGTTTCAACACTAGCAATGGTCATTAAGAATATCTAGTGATGCTTTTTAGATTTTGCAATATGTTGGCTGTGTTCGAGCACTTTGTGAATTAGATTTTTCATAATGTCCTGTATCAATATGTCTTAGTCTATCTGGATGACATCCTAATCTTCTCCAGAGAATTAGACTCTTTTTGCCTGGCCACTCCATTCTAATGAGACTACAACAAAACCACCTTTATGCCAAGTTAGAGAAATGTCTGTTTGAGCGACAGAAATTGCCATTCCATGTCTACATCATCTCTCCTAGTGATCTGGTGATCTTCCTATGGACCTAGAGAACTTTTCCTCCATATGGGATTGACCATGGCCAGTTGGTCTCAAGACCCTTCAAAGATTTCTCAATTTTGCTTATTATTACCACCAGATTATTAAAAACTACTATCAAGCGGTTGCTCCCCTAACTGCTCTGACTCGGAGGGCGCAAATTCCTGGAACTGGTCAAAATCTTCGGCCTTCAAGCCTTTCAAGAACTTAAGTCTTGATTTTCTACTGCTCCAGTCCTGCACCATCCTGATGTGGACAGATTATTCTTCCTTAAAATGGATGCCTTTGAAATTGGTGTAGAGGAAGTTCTCTGGCAAAATTCCTCAAAAGCAAGAAATCATTCCTGTGGATTCTTCTCCAGGAAATTTTCTCCAGCAAAGCAGAATTATTCCATTGGTGACCGTGAACTCTTAGCCATAAAATTGGGCCTTGAAAAAGGCAACATCATCTTGAACGAGCTAAATTCCGGGTGACTATCTATACTGACCACAAAATCTGGAGTACCTTTAATCTGCTCATAGGCAGAATCCTCACCAAGCCTGACTCATTCTCTGCCACTCTTTCTTCGCAATCCTGTTTAAGGAGGCCTGTAAACAAGCACCGAATGGCATAAAACGCACCTGTCAGCAGGATTGTACATACACATACACTGTCAGGTGGGCGCCATTATACTGAGTAAAATGATACCTTTGTTGGTGAAATCCGTCCAGTGGTTCTTTTATAATCTTTACATTCATTTCTGACAGAATGATATGTATGTGCTCTGGTGCTCTCATTTTGTATTCATATATGGCTATCTCTGCCTTGTGACAGGTCACTGTGCTTTCAGTGACCTTCCTACTATTTTACATACTGACTGTGTAATTTGTGTCACAAAGTGAAATTTACATTCCCCAAAATGGCTTCGGCGGCCAGTGCATGGGCAGTAGCATCTCTTGTTTGCCGAAAGATGCTACTGCGCACGCGTGGGCGTCATTTTGCTTTTGTAAAAAGAATTTGGGTGCAGCAATATGGTGTGTAGTGTTGGATGTGAGTGTTTGGTTCCCGGGTAGTGCTCCCTCCTTACCTGAGAGTGGGGTACCACACCTCTGGCTGAGATGCAGTACCTTTGTGGCAACTGGACCCGCAGGGGCGCCACATATGTAATACATGTGTAACATCTGGAGTGTGACCTATGTGTACAGAAACTCCGAGGATTACACAGGCATTCACAGCATCAGACATTAATGATTCTTTTGCTGCACCGCCCTGGACTGCAACTCCGAGCAGACATTGCTCCTCTATGTATCATAGGAGAGGAGGAGCAGCAGAGGAAGGGACTGATTGGCTGAGCAGGTTGGACAAGAAGAGTGCCGCTAGCGGCAGACAGAGAAATGGGTGCAATCCACCATGTTATACATGTAAGAGACTAATCCTAGAGAGCAGACAACAGAGGCACAGAGTGAGTGCTACTAGTCTGGCTGCTCAGTGCATGAGGGGAGAAGATAATCCTACAGCTGAACCACATCTGCAGACCAGCCAGGTTACCAGGAGATGCCACCACCACCTGGCTTATCTAAGGGAACAAGTCCAGTGTCCCGGGCATCTGGACCCTACAGCCCCAAGCTGGATCCTTGTGTGAACCCAGACCTGCTACATCAATGAGTGAGTAGGTAATGCTGGGACTTGTGGTTCCACTGTTGAGGAGTTAATAAGAGAACTGTTGCTGAAGGGATTTTGTTTTAGTTGTGATTAGTGTTGAGTGAGCACTAAAATGCTCGGATGCTCTAAGCTCGGGCCGAGCTCTCCGTGATACTCGGGTGCTCGACCCAAGCAACGAGCCCAATGTTAGTCTATGGGAGACCCGAGCATTTTTCCGGCGGCACCCCCGGCAGTCTGTAGAAAGCCTAAATAGTGCCCAAAACGATAGTGACAGTGCTAAAATGACATGGGGACAGCATGGAGATCGCCCCAGGAAGCATTTCTGACCCCCAGGTCACTGCTGTCAACAACGTGGTCAGAGGTATTAAGCCACTTTTACGGGCTCACAATAAACTGCTTTCCTGTGAAATATGTTAAGGAAGTTCCTTTCCAGGGTAAAGACTTGTGTATAAGGTAAAATAAATAACCAAAAACAAAAATTCTCCTCCACACCTTGGGCTATGTTCACAAGTAGCATTTTTTATGCGTTTTTGCACTTTTGTATTGCTTTCAACCGTGACAAATGCATTCACCGGGAAATGTCATTGTAGCATTTTACAACCTTATCGGGCCATGTGCTGTGTGACACATGCATACAGTGCTGAAAAGACATGGGAACTGCATGGGGAAGACCCCTGGAAGCATATCTGACACCCAGGTCACTGCCTAAAAGTGTGCCCATCAGAAGTGATCCTTGCCGCATCAGAAGATACAGACTTGCAACTATCCCCGTGCAAGTTCTTGTCCCAGGGCACTGTTCAATTGTGCCTCCCTCATTCCTTGCAATGCAAGCGCAAATATGCAGCCAACCACCCACCCACCCCCAGGCTGCAATACCATACTGCTTGCTTGCACTTGAAATTGGGCCTTTAAGGCATGTGGAGGCGGAATCTGGCCACTACGTCATGGCTGTGTTGGCGGTCTGGAATCCATACTCAGTCCCCAGCCGTCTGGCGGCCGTGTGTCCACACTCGGTCCCCAGCCACCAGGGGGCTGCCGGGTGTCCATAAACGGTCCCCAGCCGCCCCTATTTCTCCTTGGAACATCCCCCCACACACTTTTCTTAGCCCGGCCTGCTTTAGGGCAGCATTGGATAAGCCCACCAGAGAACCAGACTCCTCCGGTGGGCCCTGGCTTCTCCATCAGAGGAGTTAAGAATGCCAAGGTGAGGAGCATGATGATGATGATAGAAGTTAGCATCGGCTTTGTTTTCTTGGAATGCAAGCGTAAGTGTGCAGCCTGCCACCCACCCACCCCCAGGCTGCAATACCATACTGCTTGCTTGCACTTGAAATTGGGCCTTTTAGGCATGTGGAGGCGGAATCTGGCCACCACGTCATGGCTGTGTTGGCGGCCTGGAATCCATACTCAGTCCCCAGCTGCCCAGCGGCCGGGAGTCCACACTCGGTCCCCAGCTGCCAAGGGGCGGCCGGGTGTCCATACTCGGTCCCCAGCTGCCTCGCGGCCCGGTGTCCACTCACGGTCCCCAGCCGCCTGGGGGCAGCCGGGTGTCCATAAACGGTCCCCAGCCGCCCCTATTTCTCCTTGGAACATCCCCCCACACACTTTTCTTAGCCCGGCCTGCTTTAGGGCAGCATTGGACGAGCCCACCAGAGAACCAGACTCCTCCGGTGGGCCCTGGCTTCTCCATCAGGGGAGTTGAGAGTGCCAAGGTGAGGAACATGATGATGATGATACAAGTTAGCATCTGCTTTGTTTTCTTGGCATGCAAACGCATGTATGTAGTATCGGCTAGGCCTGAGGTGGTCAGCGTTTTGGAGCATATCCTACCTCCTACGAGGATTGCTGGATGTTTTCCTGCTACTATCCCAGTTCTATGACTCCCGTTAAAACAAAGCTTCAGGTGAAAAATGATGGATGAGGTAGTGGCAAAGGAGAAAGAGCAGGAGGAACAGGGACCATTCACATCAAAATCAGGCCAGTCAACCACATATGTCTTGTAGGATATGTTTCTGTAACAAAATGAGCGGTTCGGCTACAAAGTTATAGGGCATACAGTGAGTGCAATGCCTACCAAAAATTTTGAGGAACTCCAATGCCCCTTGGAAATGACATGAAGGTCAGAAGGCCTTAACTAAACCGTTTTTTCCATTTATAGCAACTGGGTCTCCTGTACACTGTTGGCCTAAGCAGTGAATGGAAGGCTTTCCAAGAATTATGAGGAACTGCAATTCCCCATGAAACAGACGTGGATTACAGCATACTAAAAACCTTCTACCCATTATTGGGGAGTGGGTCTCCCTTAGTTTTCGCCTTTTCATTGAAAAGCAAAAGCTGACTAAAATTAGGAGAAAATGCAATGCCTGTTGGAAGAGTCATGGAGGTTAGAGGTAATTAAAAACAACATTTCAATGCCCCTTGGAAGAGCTGTGGAGTTCAGAGTGGCTTAAGAAGACTCTTTTAATGCCCCTTTGAAGAGACGTGGAGGTCACAGTAGCTTAACAAGACGGTTTTAATGCCCCTCGGAAAAGACATGGAGATCCCAGTAGCTTAACAAGACGCTTTAATGCCCCTCGGAAAAGTGGTGGAGGTCACAGCAGCTTAACAAGACTCTTTTAATGCCCCTCAGAAGAGACGTGGAGGTCCCAGTAGCTTAACAAGATGGTTTTAATGCCCCTCGAAAAAGTGGTGGAGGTCCCAGTAGCTTAACAAGATGCTTTTAATGCCCCTCAGAAGAGACGTGGAGGTCCCAGTAGCTTAACAAGATGCTTTTAATGCCCATCGGTAAAGTGCTGGAGGTCGAAGTAGCTTAACAAGACGCTTTTAATGCACCTCAGAAGAGACGTAGAGGTCCCAGTAGCTTAACAAGACGCTTTTAATGCCCCTCAGAAGAGACGTGGAGGTCCCAGTAGCTTAACAAGACGCTTTTAATGCCCCTCGGAAAAGTGGTGGAGGTTGCAGTAGCTTAACAAGACGCTTTTAATGCCCCTCAGAAGTGACGTGGAGGTCCCAGTAGCTTAACAAGACGCTTTTAATGCCCCTCAGAAGAGACGTGGAGGTCCCAGTAGCTTAACAAGACGCTTTTAATGCCCCTCGGAAAAATGGTGGAGGTCGAACAGGGTTAACAAGACGCTTTTAATGCCCCTCAGAAGAGACGTGGAGGTCCCAGTAGCTTAACAAGACGCTTTTAATGCCCCTCGAAAAAGTGGTGGAGGTCCCAGTAGCTTAACAAGACGCTTTTAATGCCCCTCAGAATAGATGTGGAGGTCCCAGTAGATTAACAAGACGCTTTTAATGCCCCTCAGAAGAGACGTGGAGGTCCCAGTAGCTTAACAAGGTGGTTTTAATGCCCCTCGGAAAAGTGGTGGCGATCACAGGAGCTTAACAAGACGGTTTTAATGCCCCTTGGAAGAGACGTGGAGGTCAGAGTGGTTTAACAAGATGGTTTTAATGCCCCTTGGAAGAGACGTGGAGGTGACAGTAGCCTAACAAGATGGTTTAAATGCCCCTTGGAAGAGACGTGGAGTTCACAGTAGCTTAACAAGATGGTTTTAATACCCCTTGGAAGAGAGGTGGAGGTCAGAGTGGTTCAACAAGACGGTTTTAATGCCCCTTGGAAGAGACGTGGAGGTCAGATTGGTTTAACAAGATGGTTTTAATGCCCCTTGGAAGAGACGTGGAGGTCACAGAAGCTTAGCAAGACGGTTTTAATGCCCCTTGGAAGAGACGTGGAGGTCAGAGTGGTTTAGCAAGATGGTTTTAATGCCCCTTGGAAGAGACGTGGAGGTCAGAGTAGTTTAACAAGACGGTTTTAATGCCCCTTGGAAGAGACGTGGAGGTCACAGTAGCTTAACAAGACGGTTTTAATGCATCTTGGAAGAGACGTGGAGTTCAGAGTGGTTTAACAATACGGTTTTAATGCCCCTTGAAAGAGACGTGGAGGTCACAGTAGCTTAACAAGACGGTTTTAATGCCCATTACAAGACCCATGCAGTACAGCATATTAAAAACATTATTCCCATTATTGGGGAGTGGGTCTCCCATAGTCTTTGCCTATGCCTTCAAAGCAAAAGCTGCCAAAAATTAGGACGGAGGAAATTGCAATGCCAGCAGCACGGACCACGGTCACCCTGGTGGTATAGTGGTGGTGGAGGCTGAGGATAAGGAGAAGAGCAAAAAACAGCCGAAATGAGGAAGCGTATACCCATGTGTGGGTGTGAAACGGTGCATGGGAATACACCTCCCGAAATAACACAGTGGATTTGACTTTATGTTACTCTGCTGTCATTTGGTGGTGATGAGAAGTCTGGCCCAGTCCAGCCCTTGTTCATTTTCCTAAGGGTCAGCTTGTCAGCATTGTCAGTTGACAGGCGAGTGCACTTATCAGTTATAATTCCCCCAGCGGCACTAAAAACAGGCTCCGATAACACGCTAGCGGCAGGGCAGGCCAGGACCGCCAAGGCGTACAGAGTGAGTTCATTCCAAGTGTCCAGCTTGGATACCCAATAATTAAAAGGCACAGAGGAATCACGGAGGATGCTGGTACAGTCGACAAGGTACTCCCTCACCATCTTTAGAAACTTTCCACTCCTTGTGAGAGTACCTCGAGCCTCAGGGCCTGTAAGCTGGGTGGGTCTCATAAAACTGTCCCAGAACGTTGACAGTGTTCCCTGCCTCTGCTGGATTGGAGTTTGCGTCTCTCTCGCCTGTACGCCTTGGTTGGGCAACGAACTGTGACCTCTGCCGCTAGCGTGTTCAGATGGGAATTTTTTAAACAGTTCTGCAGCAAGGGCCTTCTGGTACTGCACCATTTTTGTAGACCTCTCCACCTCAGGAATAAGAGAGTGAAAGTTCTCCTTGTAGAGGGGGTCTAAAAGTGTCACCAACCAGTAATGACTGTCACCCAATATTTTGACAACGCGAGGGTCACGGTTAAGGCAGCGTAACATAAAGTCAGCCATGCGTGCCACACTGGTAACGGGCAAGGCTTCCGTGTCCTCACCAAGATGACGACTAACCATGCTCTCCTCCTCCTCCTCCTCCTCCCCCCTGTCCTCAGGCCACCCACGCTGAACCGATGGTATGAAAGTTGTGCAGGTACTACCATCTACAGCGCATGATACCAGCTCCTGTTCTTCCTCGAGCAACGAGCCCAATGTTAGTCTATGAGAGACCCGAGCATTTTTGCGGCGGCAATCCCGGCAGTCTTTTAGAAGCCTAACAAGTGCCCAAAACGATAATGACAGTGCTCAAATGACATTGGGACAGCATTGGGATCGCCCCAGAAAGCATTTCTGACCCCCAGGTCACTGCAGTCAACAACGTGGTCAGAGGTATTAAGCTACTTTTATGGGCTCACAATAAAACGTTCAAAAATGAAACTGAAACTGCTTTCCTGTGAAATATGTTAAGGAAGCTCCTTTCCAGGGTAAAGACTTGTGTATAAGGTAAAATAAATAACCCCCCAAAAAATACTCCTGCACACCTTGGGCTATGTTCACAAGTAGCATTTTTTCTGCGTTTTTGCACTTTTGTACTGCTTTCAACCGTGACAAATGCATTCACCGGGAAATGTCATTTTAACATTTTACAACCTTATCTGGCCATGTGCTGTGTGACACATGCATACAGTGCTGAAAAGACATGGGAACAGCATGGGGAAGACGCCTGGAAGAATCTCTGACTCCCAGGTCACTGCCTAAAAGTGTGCCCTTCAGAAGTCATCCTTGCCGCATCAGAAGATGCAGACTTGCAACTATCCCCGTGCAAGTTCTTGTCCCAGGGTACTGTTCAATTGTGCCTCCCCCATTCCTTGCAATGCAAGCGCAAATATGCAGCCAACCACCCACCCACCCCCAGGCTGCAAAACCATACTGCTTGCTTGCATTTGAAATTGGGCCTTTAAGGCATGTGGAGGCGGAATCTGGCCACTACGTCATGGCTGCGTTGGCGGTCTGGAATCCATACTCAGTCCCCAGCCGCCTGGCGGTCGGGTGTCCACACTCGGTCCCCAGCCGCCAGGGGGTGGCCGGGTGTCCATACTCGGTCCCCAGCTGCCTCGCGGTTGGGTGTCCACACATGGTCCCCAGCCGCCTGGAGACAGCCGGGTGTCCATAAACGGTCCCCAGCCGCCCCTATTTCTCCTTGGAACATCCCCCCACACACTTTTCTTAGCCCGGCATGCTTTAGGGCAGCATTGCACGAGCCCACCAGAGAACCTGTCTCCTCCTGTGGGCCCTGGCTTCTCCATCAGGGTAGTTAAGAGTGCCAAGGTGAGGAGCATGATGATGATAATACAAGTTAGCATCTGCTTTGTTTTCTTGGAATGCAAGCGTAAGCGTGCAGCCTGCCACCCACCCACCCCCAGGCTGCAATACCATACTGCTTGCTTGCTTGCACTTGAAATTGGGCCTTTTAGGCATGTGGAGGCGGAATCTGGTCACCACGTCATGGCTGTGTTGGCGGCCTGGTATCCATACGCAGTCCCCAGCCGCCCGGCCGGGTGTCCACACTTGGTCCCCAGCCGCCAGGGGGCGGCCGGGTGTCCATAATCGGCCCCCAGACACCCCACGGCCGGGTGTCCACACACAGTCCCCAGACGCCTGGGGGCAGCCGGGTGTCCATAAAAGGTCCCCAGCCGCCCCTATTTCTCCTTGGAACATCCCCCCACACACTTTTCTTAGCCCGGCCTGCTTTAGGGCAGCATTGGACGAGTCCACCAGAGAACCAGACTCCTCCGGTGGGCCCTGGCTTCTCCATCAGGGTAGTTGAGAGTGCCAAGGTGAGGAGCATGATGATGATGATAGAAGTTAGCATTAGTGTTGAGCCACCCCCGTAGTGTTCGAGTTCGGTTCGGTTCGTCGAACACCCGTGTGTTCGCCGAACTGTTCGTCGAACTGTTCGTCGAACACCTTCGAACACCATTAAAACCAATGGCAGGCAAACAAAAACACATAGAAACACATAGAAAACACCTTCAAACGTGTCCAAAAGCTGACAAACTGCTCAGAAGACACAACTAACACATGGAAAAGTGACAAGTACATATAGTCATGCGAAAAGAAAAGAGGTGGAGGAGTAAAAGGAGGGGGAGACACAGATATAGGCATGTCATGCCCTTCTAAAATCCAAAAAGTGAGAAGCCGACACGTTCAGTCCGCTCCTGCCCGTGCCACCTCCGTGTCGCCGGGTTTGTGCCAGAGCCGCGGTGAACCCTGAAGGCCAGCCCCCCTCTCCCAATACTGGTGCCTGTCCGCTGGTGGGTCGAGCGAGCCCCCCTGTGGTGGAGGCAGCTCTAAGCTTTTTAATTTAAATTGTCTCTCTAATTTGAATGAATACACTTTAAATCCATTTACAAGGATCTATTGGAGGGCAAGTCTCATGCCAGCAGCCGCGTAATTTCAGCTCCAGTAGCGTCCACTAAAGCTGCTGCAGTTAAAAAGCTTTTATAAGGATCGAGCTCGGCTGTCCACCGCAAGGCATCCTACTGCCAGTCCCAGCCCCTATGCCTTGGGGTGCCTCCTGATGCTCTTCACTGAGTATCCCGTGGTCCCGAAGCATTTCCTTTGAAAAAATTAAGTGTCAAAACTACAGGTGGTGTAGCTTGCTTAACAGCCGGGATAATCCGCTGACTAGCATACACTGCTACTAGGCACAAAGTATTTCCTGGGCTAGATGCAGTTAACAATTTGTAATTAGATACTCTCGTTGGATGCTGAGAAAGCATTCCATAGAGTCTCCTGACACGCCATATATGATTCTCTTAAAAAGGTTGGGGTAGGGGTCTAGGGGACCCTTTTATAGCCAAAATCACGGCCCTGTATCGCAATACGTCACCTAGGCTGAAGATAAATGGAACTGTATTACCCCGAGGGCTCGGTTGCTACAGAGGTATTGCACCTCACCCAGAGGTGTGATATCTCACTCTCAGGTAAGGATGGAGTGTGGATCAGGACCCGACACCTGCATGCATTACACCACATTGCCGTGGGGCAGGGCGACCAATATGCCCCTGAGATGGGCACGACAGTCCCTGTCCCTGGCTGGAGTGGGGGGAGGGAACACTGAGGAAGGGGAACCCTGTAGTGCAGGAGCAGGGAGGAAGCAGTTCCTGGGTGCATTGAGAAGGGAGTATAAAAGGTGGGCACCATCTTAGTTCAGTGCAGAGAAGTCTGAGCAGAAGTGGCAGGGAGCAGGGGCTCTGCATGAGCTCTGCTCCGGAGACGGGCCTAGTAACAGAGGCCCAGGTCTGGAAGAGGGAGAAGGAAGGAAGAGGAGCGGAGAAGGCTCCAGGAACGAGGAATGAAGGGATCCCAGGGGTGCGGACGGGCGAGTCGCCACCGCACGCCCGAATCCACCTGTGTGGAGGGGTCAGGCCAAAGGGGGAGACCGGTCCCCGAAACTAGTGGAGGCAGGAAACGACCCTCAGCTAGAAACCGGAGGCTGTGACATTTTATGTGGCGCAGCCCCTCTCTACACCCGCTAGGAAGGCACCACATAGGGTCAGGGAAACTGGCGCCAAGTTTACCAAGAGGAGGCCCGAGGCAGCCGGACAGAAGGGTTGGTAAGAAAGGCCAGACAAAGGACACACAAAGGGGGTCCTGTGAAGTGCTCCAAAGTTATCCGGGAGTTGTCTGAGCCCCTCACCTGGTGAGCACAGTACGACGTGGGCAGCCGTTACCTGCAGACGTGGTCTGGATAATAAGAACTGTGAGTAAAGGCCCTGGACTGCATCACTGACTCCGTGTCGTTACTGCTGCTGCCCTGCACCATCACCCCCATCCTCCGCATACACTGCCCTGAGGCTATACTCCTCCCATGGGGAGTTATGCTACGCTCTGCTGTACCCACAACACCAGCCTCAGCGGTCTGCCCTGGAGCGGCGGTTCACTCTGACCGCAATCCACGGGTGGCGTAGTCGGACATTTAAACATCAAAACCACATAAATAGTTCCGCCACTGGTTTGACCGCCCTGAGCCACGGAACCGGGTCGCCGCCACGGAGACTACAACCACCAGCATCCACCAAAAAGGGTCCGGCTCCGGGTGTCCCAAGGCCCAGGGGGCGCGTCAGAACATTTTCATCACCTTTCACAATCACCAATGGGACAAGGCAGGGATGTTCTCTGTCCCCTCTCTTATACATCCTAGTGACGGAGCACCTGCTCTCATCAATTCACCATAACCCCAATATTAGGTGGATTGAGGTGGGAGGCACCGAGTACAAGTGCTCTCTCTTTGCTGATGATGTCCTAGTATATATCACTCAATCACATATATCCATCCATGCTGTTATGGCTGAAATAGATCACTTTGTTACATGGTCAAATTTTAAAATAAATGCAGCGAAGTCTGAGGCCCTCGATGTCTCCCTCCCCAAATCCATATAGGATTCCATCCAGTCCAACTCTCCCTTTGCCTGGCCCTCACAGGGTATCAAATACTTAGGAATTCCTATTCATAGAGACCTCTCCCATCTATGTTATCTTAATTTTGGGCCCTTTATTGAACAACTCCATACAGACCACGGTTGGCAAGTTAGAACTGTAAGATTCACTACGTGAACCACTGGTGTTTTGTGGAAAAGCACATGTACACTGTGTTCCAAATTATTATGCAAAAAGTGTTTAGGAGTGATAAAGGAAGAATTTGTTTGTTTGTCAGTTAAACTCATTGATGGTGATGTGTGTCAGGGCTCTTTATATCACTGTAAGCAATTGCAGACACCTGTGCTAATTAGTTTGGCAGGTGTGTCCAATGAAAGGCAAGACAACTTAAGAAGGCTGTCTCACATTATTAAGCAGCCTACATTTTCTACCAAAATGGGAAAGAAAAAGGATGTGTCGGCTGCTGAGAAGCAACAAATTGTGGAGTGTTTAGGTCAAGGCATGACTACAATCAACATTGTGCGATGATCAGGATGAAGTGTCTTGGCAATCAAGAAGTATGTAGCTGATTCACAGTACACACGTGTGCGTGCTGATAAGGGCAAATTGAGGACTCTTTCCTACAAGCAATTACGTCAGGTTAAAAGAGCAGCGGCAAAAAAGCCTTGTCATAGCAGCAGACAAGTTTTTGAAGCTGCTGGTGCCTCCAACGTCCCCCGAACAACAAGATGCAGGGTCCTTCAGAGGTTTGCAGCTGTGCATACGCCATCCTGTCGACCTCCTCTATCCACTTCACACAAGCAGAAACGGCTCCAGTGGGCCAAACATTACATGAAGACTGATTTCAAAACTGTTTTGTTCACGGATGAGTGCCGTGCAGCGCTCGATGGTCCAGATGGATGGAGTGGAGGATGGCTGGTTGATGGACACCCCACGCAAACACGGCTACAGCGCCAACAAGGAGGAGGTGGAGTAATGTTTTGGGCTGGAATCATGGGGAGAGAGATTGTCGGCCCCTTTAGGATCCCTGAAGGCGCTAAAGATGAACTCCATAATGTATGTGGATTTTCTCAAACAGCACTTCCTGCCATGGTTCAAGAAGAAGAACCGTGTATTTCACAGCAAGATCTTTTTTTTGCATGATAATGCACCATCTCATGCTGCACATAAAACATCTGCATCTCTGGCTGATATGGGCATAAAAGGGGACAAACTTATGGTGTGACCCCCATGCTCCCCTGACCTCTACCCCATTCAGAACCTCTGAAGCATCATCAAAAGGAGTGTCTATGACGGCGGGAGGCAGTTCACATCTAAGCAACAGCTCTGGGAGGGTATTCTGTCCTCATGCAAAACAATTGAAGCAGAAACCATCCAAAACCTGACAAATTCAATGGACGAGAGAGTTCAGAAGCTCCTTTCGAACAAGGGGTCCTATGTGAAAATGTAACATCACCTAGAATAAAGTTTTGAGTTGAAAACTGTTTGATTTCAGTTTCTAATAACCTGCTAATGCTTATAATTTCAAAAATTGGCGGATCTAAGAGTGTGGCAACCCAGTAGTCATGATTACTTCGAATTCTGACAATATGAGGGTCATGTTGCAGGTAGTGCAGCAAGAAGGCACTAATGTGTCTTGCTCATCTCGGAGCCCCAAAATTATTTTCCGGGCTAGATGCAGCTAAAAATTATTATTAATTTTAAATCTGGTGGAGCTTAGTATAGATGGCCTAATAGGATCAGTGCTGCACACTGCTACAAAGCCCAAATTATTTTCCAGCCAAGATACAGATAAACATGATTAGTAATTTTAAATCTGGTGGAGCTTATTATAGATGGCCTAATAGAATCAGTGCTGCACACTGCTACAAAGCCCAAATTATTTTCCAGCCAAGATACAGATAAACATGATTAGTAATTTGAAAGCTTAAAACGGTTGGTAGGGTGATTTTAACCAATCATCCATCTTTTAATCTCCCCAGGATGACACAGGGGTAGAAAAGTCGTTTCGGATCCATGATTTGTTCATCTTTATGAACGTGAGTCTGTCTACATTATCAGTGGAGAGCCGCATGCGCTTATCTGTCAGCACACCACCAGCAGCGCTGAACACACGTTCAGACAGAACGCTGGCTGCGGGGCATGACAAGATCTCCAAGGCGTAAGTGGCTAGCTCCGGCCATTTATCCAGATTGGAAGCCCAAAAAGAGCAAGGGTCCAGTGACACAGTCATGGCTTCAATGTTTACTTGGAGATACTCCTGTACCATCGTCTCTAGGCGTTGACTATGTGTCAGACTTCTTGTCTCCTGTGGCCTTGCAAAGGATTGGCTAAAAAAGTGGTGAAATGATTGCGCAAAATTGATGTTACCAGCAGATACTGTGGTTCTGTTATGGTTTGAGTGCTGAACACTTGACGGTCCCATGGTTGGCAAGTTGGAACTGTGAGATTCACTACGTGCACCACTGGTGTTTTGTGGAAAAGCACATGTAAGATTCTGCAACAGTCTCTGCTGATACTCCTGCATGCGTGCATCCCTTTCTATGGCAGGAATAATTTCTGCAAATTTACTTTTGTACCGGGGATCTAACAGTGTGGCAACCCAGTAGTCAGGATTATTTCTAATTCTCCCAATTCGAGGGTCATGTTGCAGGTAGTGCAACAAGAAGGCACTCATGTGTGTTGCGCATCCAGGAGCACCAAGTCCCTGTTGTGTTGGTGGCGAGGTAACAATCATGCTTCCTTCCTCTGTCCTCTCCCCCCAACCTCGCACAACAGAAATGTGATCAAGGTCTCCCTCATCTGATGAGTCTTCCATCAGTTCGTCCTCCACTTCTTCCTGGGCTCCTGCACCTTCCTCACTAGTTTGGCTGCTACCATGCGCCCTGGTAAAACCATCTCCCCCACCCTCACATGCCTGCCGCCTTGGTGCTGCCGACCGTCTGGACCTTGCAGATGTTAGCCCTTCCGCATACAACTCCTCCTCCTCTACTTCCTCCACCTCCTCTTGTGCCACCACCTGACTCCGAATTCTGTTTAACATGTGCTCCAGCATGTAAATCACCGGAATAGTCATGCTGATAATGGCATCGTCAGCACTAAACATCTTCGTCGCCATTTCAAAACTGTGCAGAAAGGTGCATAAGTCCCTGATCTGAGACCACTCCTCCAGCGTGATTTGCCCCACCTCTGGATCTTGTTGGCCCAGGCTATACGTCAGAACGTATTGCACCAGGGCTTGTCGGTGCTGCCACAGTCGCTGCAACATGTGCAGAGTTGAATTCCACCGGGTAGGCACATCGCATTTTAGCCGGTGAAGTGGCAGGCCCAACGACTTCTGTAGAGATGTAAGTCGCTGAGCTGCGGGATGCGAACGGCGGAAGTGAGCACACAGCGACCGTGCCCTCTGCAGAAGGCCATCTAGTCTGGGATAGTGGGCTAAAAATTGCTGGACAACCAGGTTCAACACGTGAGCCATACAAGGCACGTGTGTGACATTGCCCCGGTGAAGGGCCGCACCCAGGTTTGCAGCATTGTCGCACACGGCCTTCCCTGGTTTCAGGTCCAGTGGAGACAACCATTCATGAAATTGGTTCTCCAGAGCTGACCACAACTCCTCAGCTGTGTGACTCACATTTCCCAGACATTTCAAAGTAAAAACCGCCTGATGACGTTGAGCCCTACTGCCAGCATAGTAAGGAGGTATGCAGGATCCCTTCTGGGCAGTTAGAAAGCTTGTGGCATGACCAGACAGGCTTTGGGTGCAGGTGGAAGACCGAGAGGAGGTTGAGGAGGCAGAAGCAGTGGAGGAACTTTGACATAAAGAGGATTGACGCACAACTCGTGGGGACGGCAAGACTTGGACAGCAGCCCCTTGTCCTGCTGTCACCATAGTTACCCAGTGCCCAGTCAGCGACATGTAACGCCCCTGTCCATGCCTACTCGTCCAAGTGTCTGTGGTGAAATGCACCCTGTCACACACAGAGTTTCTCAAAGAAGCGGTGATGTTGTGTGCGACATGCTGGTGGAGCGCAGGCACACCTTTCTTTGAGAAGTAGTGCCGACTGGGCATCTGGTACTGGGGCACTGCGACGGACATAAGGTCTTGAAAATCCTCTGTGTCCACCAGGCGGAAAGGCAGCATTTCTGTAGCCAAGAGCTTGCAGATGGTGAAATTCAACCTCTTAGCTTTCTCATGGCTAGGAGGAAATGGTCTTTTACTTGTCCACATCTGAGGGACCGAGGGCTGGCTATTGTGCTTAGACGGGGTTGATAAGGGTGTCCCCGGCAAACTGCCGGTCTGTGAGGAAGATGCAGGCAGACATGTTAGGTTGCCTTGATCCAAAGGTGGTGCTATCGATGTCGGACAGCGCTCAACACCAGCTGGTGTTACCACCTCCAAAGAAAATGATGACCTGCCAATCACGCTGGCTGTTGCGGGTAAAGAGGTGGCAGGTCTGCGCCCCAAAACAGGTGTGACTGCTGTCCCCCCAGTCACAGAGGATGAAGAGGCCGCGGATGCACAAGATATGGCAGACGGTGGTTGGCCCGGCCGGCTAGGCCGCATTGTAGCACACTGAGCTTCCCACTGCAACTTATGCTTCATGTCCATGTGCCGGTTCATGCATGAAGTACTCAAACTATGTATTTTTTGGCCTCTACTTAGCTTTTGCTGACAAATGTTACAGATAACACGAGTTGGGTCATCTTTATCGATCTGAAAAAATTCCCAGGCTATGCAAGGCTTAGCACCCATGCGACCTGAAGAGCCACCATGACTTGTGGTGAGAGGCAGAGTTGTGTTTGAGGATGCAGTTGTTGACGTGCTTCCAGTACTACGTCTCTGTCCAGGAAGGCGCAACCTGACCTCGTCGTCACTAGCATCTTCCTCCACCTCCTCTGCTGACCTCATCTCTTGGCTGACTGTGGGTTGACAGTAAGTGGGATCTCCAACCTCATCATCATCACCCTGTGCGTTATCACACCCGTCGTCCTCAGAGCCAACCTGTTCCTGCCCTGACAAAAAACTAAAGTTGTCGCTGCAATCAGGTATTTGAGTCTCATCATCGTCTTCCTCATTGTCTCCACCAACAGGAGTTACAGTTTGGGAATGAGGGTCTACATTATGGTCAGAACCTTCTGCGTCTGGTCCTGGATCCGACTCATAAAGATTCTGGGCATCAGTGCAGATCATTTCCTCGTCTGGATTCACAGAAGCGCTGGAGTCGACCTCTGATTCCCAGGCTATAGTATGAGTAAACAGCTCTGCAGACTCAACCATCTGTTCTACCTCATACTCAGATGGGCAGCTGGAGATTTGGGAGCTGTGAGGAAGCAAGTGCGATTGGGGTGACACCTATGAGGACTGGAGTATTTGTGATGTTGAAGTTGATGTGGAGGAGAGCTCACTTAAAGGAGCACTTGATATCCGTTGAAGCACCTGCTGTTTTTGTGCCTCATCTGGAATTTGTAGCGATTGGCGTGGCCGTAAGAAAGGGATCTTATCACATTGTGCGCTAAAAGAAGTAGACATTTTAGTTTGGCTGGAAGATGGTCTTTCTTCTGCAGATGTTACTGTTGCTTTAACACCTACCCCACGGACACAACCTTTTTTCCCCTTCCCAACACGCCTATTCCCCTTTCCACCAGCAGCAGGCCTTTTTCCACTCATTTTGGTGGTTAACTAATTAACAACTCTGGAGTTGTTTGCACAAAAAAACAATGGATGGGAACCGAGCAGAGCTGAATGGCCAAACTGTGGTATTAGGCCAAAACTATTGGCTGGGTTAGATGCAGAAAAAAATTATATTTAATTTGCAACCTGATGGAGGTCAGTATAGATGGACTAATAGAACAAGTCCCACACACAGCTAGAAGCCCAAATATTTTTTCAGAGGTAGATGCAGAAAAAAAAATATTCAGTTTGCAACCTGATGGAGGTCAGTATAGATGGACTAATAGAGAAAGTCCCACACACTGCTAGAAGGCCAAATATTTTTTCAGAGCTAGATGCAGACAAAAAATTATTTTGAATTTGCAACCTGATGGAGGTCAGTATAGGTGGACTAATAGAACAAGTCCCACACACTGCTAGAAGGCCAAATATTTTTTCAGAGCTAGATGCAGAAAAAAATTATATTCAGTTTGCAAACTGATGGAGGTCAGTATAGATGGACTAATAGAGAAAGTCCCACACACTGCTAGAAGGCCAAATATTTTTTCAGAGCTAGATGCAGAAAAAATTATATTCAGTTTGCAACCTGATGGAGGTCTGTATAGATGGATTAATAGAAAAAGTCCCACACACAGCTAGAAGCCCAATATTTTTTCAGAGGTAGATGCAGAAAAAAATATATTCAGTTTGCAACCTGATGGAGGTCAGTATAGATGGACTAATACAACAAGTCCCACACACAGCTAGAAGCCCAATAATTTTTCAGAGCTAGATGCAGAAAAAAATTATATTCAATTTGCAACCTGATGGAGGTCAGTATAGATGGAGTAATAGAACAAGTCCCACACTCAGCTAGAAGCCCAAATATTTTTTCAGAGGTAGATGCAGATAAAAATTATTTTTAATTTGCAACCTGATGGAGGTCAGTATAGATGGACTAATAGAGAAAGTCCCACACACTGCTAGAAGGCCAAATATTTTTTCAGAGCTAGATGCAGAAAAAAATTATATTCAGTTTGCAACCTGATGGAGGTCAGTATAGATGGATTAATAGAACAAGTCCCACACACAGCTAGAAGCCCAATATTTTTTCAGAGGTAGATGCAGAAAAAAATTATATTCAATTTGCAACCTGATGGAGGTCACTATAGATGGAGTAATAGAACAAGTCCCACACACAGCTAGAAGCCCAAATATTTTTTCAGAGCTAGATGCAGATAAAAATTATTTTTAATTTGCAACCTGATGGAGGTCAGTATAGATGGACTAATAGAGAAAGTCCCACACACTGCTAGAAGGCCAAATATTTTTTCAGAGCTAGATGCAGAAAAAAATTATATTCAGTTTGCAACCTGATGGAGGTCAGTATAGATGGACTAATAGAGAAAGTCCCACACACTGCTAGAAGGCCAAATATTTTTTCAGAGCTAGATGCAGAAAAAAATTATATTCAGTTTGCAACCTGATGGAGGTCAGTATAGATGGACTAATAGAGAAAGTCCCACACACTGCTAGAAGGCCAAATATTTTTTCAGAGCTAGATGCAGAAAAAAATTATATTCAGTTTGCAACCTGATGGAGGTCTGTATAGATGGATTAATAGAACAAGTCCCACACACAGCTAGAAGCCCAATATTTTTTCAGAGGTAGATGCAGAAAAAAATATATTCAGTTTGCAACCTGATGGAGGTCAGTATAGATGGACTAATACAACAAGTCCCACACACAGCTAGAAGCCCAATATTTTTTCAGAGCTAGATGCAGAAAAAAATTATATTCAATTTGCAACCTGATGGAGGTCAGTATAGATGGAGTAATAGAACAAGTCCCACACACAGCTAGAAGCCCAAATATTTTTTCAGAGCTAGATGCAGATAAAAATTATTTTTAATTTGCAACCTGATGGAGGTCAGTATAGATGGACTAATAGAGAAAGTCCCACACACTGCTAGAAGGCCAAATATTTTTTCAAAGCTAGATGCAGAAAAAAATTATATTCAGTTTGCAACCTGATGGAGGTCAGTATAGATGGACTAATAGAGAAAGTCCCACACACTGCTAGAAGCCCAAATATTTTTTCAGAGCTAGATGCAGAAAAAAATTATATTCAGATTGCAACCTGATGGAGGTCAGTATAGATGGACTAATAGAGAAAGTCCCACACACTGCTAGAAGGCCAAATATTTTTTCAGAGCTAGATGCAGAAAAAAATTATATTCAGTTTGCAACCTGATGGAGGTCTGTATAGATGGATTAATAGAACAAGTCCCACACACAGCTAGAAGCCCAATATTTTTTCAGAGCTAGATGCAGAAAAAAATTATATTCAGTTTGCAACCTGATGGAGGTCAGTATAGATGGACTAATAGAGAAAGTCCCACACACTGCTAGAAGGCCAAATATTTTTTCAGAGATAGATGCAGAAAAAAATTATATTCAATTTGCAACCTGATGGAGGTCAGTATAGATGGAGTAATAGAACAAGTCCCACACTCAGCTAGAAGCCCAAATATTTTTTCAGAGGTAGATGCAGATAAAAATTATTTTTAATTTGCAACCTGATGGAGGTCAGTATAGATGGACTAATAGAGAAAGTCCCACACACTGCTAGAAGGCCAAATATTTTTTCAGAGCTAGATGCAGAAAAAAATTATATTCAGTTTGCAACCTGATGGAGGTCAGTATAGATGGATTAATAGAACAAGTCCCACACACAGCTAGAAGCCCAATATTTTTTCAGAGGTAGATGCAGAAAAAAATTATATTCAATTTGCAACCTGATGGAGGTCACTATAGATGGAGTAATAGAACAAGTCCCACACACAGCTAGAAGCCCAAATATTTTTTCAGAGCTAGATGCAGATAAAAATTATTTTTAATTTGCAACCTGATGGAGGTCAGTATAGATGGACTAATAGAGAAAGTCCCACACACTGCTAGAAGGCCAAATATTTTTTCAGAGCTAGATGCAGAAAAAAATTATATTCAGTTTGCAACCTGATGGAGGTCAGTATAGATGGACTAATAGAGAAAGTCCCACACACTGCTAGAAGGCCAAATATTTTTTCAGAGCTAGATGCAGAAAAAAATTATATTCAGTTTGCAACCTGATGGAGGTCAGTATAGATGGACTAATAGAGAAAGTCCCACACACTGCTAGAAGGCCAAATATTTTTTCAGAGCTAGATGCAGAAAAAAATTATATTCAGTTTGCAACCTGATGGAGGTCTGTATAGATGGATTAATAGAACAAGTCCCACACACAGCTAGAAGCCCAATATTTTTTCAGAGGTAGATGCAGAAAAAAATATATTCAGTTTGCAACCTGATGGAGGTCAGTATAGATGGACTAATACAACAAGTCCCACACACAGCTAGAAGCCCAATATTTTTTCAGAGCTAGATGCAGAAAAAAATTATATTCAATTTGCAACCTGATGGAGGTCAGTATAGATGGAGTAATAGAACAAGTCCCACACACAGCTAGAAGCCCAAATATTTTTTCAGAGCTAGATGCAGATAAAAATTATTTTTAATTTGCAACCTGATGGAGGTCAGTATAGATGGACTAATAGAGAAAGTCCCACACACTGCTAGAAGGCCAAATATTTTTTCAAAGCTAGATGCAGAAAAAAATTATATTCAGTTTGCAACCTGATGGAGGTCAGTATAGATGGACTAATAGAGAAAGTCCCACACACTGCTAGAAGCCCAAATATTTTTTCAGAGCTAGATGCAGAAAAAAATTATATTCAGATTGCAACCTGATGGAGGTCAGTATAGATGGACTAATAGAGAAAGTCCCACACACTGCTAGAAGGCCAAATATTTTTTCAGAGCTAGATGCAGAAAAAAATTATATTCAGTTTGCAACCTGATGGAGGTCTGTATAGATGGATTAATAGAACAAGTCCCACACACAGCTAGAAGCCCAATATTTTTTCAGAGCTAGATGCAGAAAAAAATTATATTCAGTTTGCAACCTGATGGAGGTCAGTATAGATGGACTAATAGAGAAAGTCCCACACACTGCTAGAAGGCCAAATATTTTTTCAGAGATAGATGCAGAAAAAAATTATATTCAGTTTGCAACCTGATGGAGGTCTGTATAGATGGATTAATACAACAAGTCCCATACACTGCTAGAAGCCCAATATTTTTTCAGAGCTAGATGCAGAAAAAAATTATATTCAATTTGCAACCTGATGGAGGTCAGTATAGATGGAGTATTAGAACAAGTCCCACACACTGCTAGAAGCCCAAATATTTTTTCAGAGCTAGATGCAGATAAAAATTATTTTTAATTTGCAACCTGATGGAGGTCAGTATAGATGGACTAATAGAGAAAGTCCCACACACTGCTAGAAGGCCAAATATTTTTTCAGAGGTAGATGCAGAAAAAAATTATATTCAGTTTGCAACCTGATGGAGGTCTTTATAGATGGATTAATAGAACAAGTCCAACACACAGCTAGAAGCCCAATATTTTTTCAGAGGTAGATGTGACGCGCCCCTGGGCCTGTGTCGCGCTGCGTTGCGCACGCGGGAGCTTACCCGGAGCCGGATCTGTTTAGGGTTGTAGTCTCGTGGCGGTGACCCGGTCCGTGCCCAGGGAGTCAAACTGGACGGCAGTCTGTTAGCGGTAGAAAATGGTTGATGACTACGCCACCCGTTGAATGCAGCCAGGGGGCTGCTGCTGCAGGGCAGACCGCTGAGGCCGGTGGAAGGATGGTGCAGCGTGATAGTATAACCCCCAACGGGAGGGGTATGGCCTCAGGGCAGCCGACGTGGATGATGGGGGTAGCAGGAACCACTCAGAGACGGTATGGTAGCGTTCAGGGTCTTTACTGGTAACAACGATAGACCCTCCCGGAGTACTAGCGAACGGGGGCCTGGTCAGTCCTTGAGCAGATGGGATCTCCCCTGGCCAGGCGTAGTTGTAGGCCTCCCAAGCTGACTGTACTCTTCTGGCTACCTTGCTAGAAGCTGATGTAAGTAGCCCACGTCCCTGAGTGTACCGTGTGGTGCTCACCCGTATGGCCGGTGACTCGGGGCCTTCTAATGGCTTCCGCTCCACGATGGCGGTGCTGGTCCCACGCGTGCGACCGGGCCTTCGGGCTTCTGGGCCAGGGGACCTGAAATCCCCTGCCTGACGGATTCTGCTGCTGGGTAGAAGTTAGTCCCCACAGCCTCGGACTCCGGGTCCGGTAAAGAATCTTCTTAGTCAGGGCGAGCTCTTTAGCTGCCAGCCCCTGACTCCTTGTGACTCTGCTGCTTCCTATGCTGCTCTTGTCTCTACTCTTCCTGGACTCACTAACCCTGCCTCAGCCCCGGGTTTATACAGGGGAAGTTCTTCCCCTCCCAAGGCTGGGCAGGAGGTGTGGCATGCACAGGATCCCTGACCAAAGGACCTCCCACCTGCTCTCAGACGTAATATCTCTATCACTGTGACAACCAGACCCCTGGGGTGTCACACTCCCCCCTAGTGAAATTTAGTACTCCGGGACTAAACACTTTTTAGAAAAATATAACAAGGTATATCAAAGAACAATAAAATACAATAAGGAAACACAATAAGATGGTCACGGATGTCCGCAACCGGGTGCAGTCTTTGAAGAAAAGCAAAGGTGTCCATTTCACCAACACAGGGAGACGTAACCAGGTAGGGGTCTGTCCTACCCCGAGTCCTTAACAGTCTCTAGTCCATCCTGGGTTACGCTCCAACTATATACAAAGGATTCCCGGTAAATCCACCGAAGACTCCTAAAAACAACTAGAAACACAAAATTACACACAAGCAACAATAAACAGGTAAACATTGTAAAACAACTTAAACATTTAGATCCTCCAACGTGCGGGTAACTGGCCTCTAGTGGCCCTAGTGGACCTACGGAGCTGACTGTCTGGCCCTGAACTACAGGGTGTAGGAGCTGTCAAGGGTAAACTGGGCAGCTGTCTACCGGCTCTTTGTCTCACTAGGGGTACGGCAGGCTCACTATAAGCAGAGGGTGGATTCTCCTGTTCCGCTTGGGTGGAGTCTTCTGCCTCCTGGACCGGCTGCTCTTCCAGCTCTACCCGTTGCTCCGTAGGTTCTTGGGATGATGGTTGGAGGAAGGTGAGTACGGGTACCACAACTGCACCATTGACTTGAGTCCAAGACCGAGGGAAGTCCCCGAGCACGGTACTAACCATATCTTCCCTTTCTTCCACGGGTCGATGGTCTTCCTGTTCCTCCTCAGGGTTCCTCAGTTGTTCGGGGCACTTCTTCAGGTGGTCCCGGGATACAATGGCTGTGGTTTCCCCTCCGTCTTTACTGATGGTACAGACCTTCGGGTTCTCGTGGCTTGAGGGCAGTACGGTGTACGGGTCCTTCTCCCACTGGTCGTCCAACTTGTGGAGCCGTCTCTTCCTCTTCAAGACCTGCTCTCCGGGTACCAGGGGAACAGCGGGAGCATACTGGTTGTAAGTCTTCTCTTGTCTTTCCCTAGCCTGACAGAGACTTCGCTCCACGCTCTCCTGTACTTTCCGGTACTGCTGCTGCCTCTCTGTGTCCCAGTCTGTTTCTGGTGAAGTGTCCTCGGGCGTCAGGACTCCCATTTCCAGGTCAACAGGTAACTTACCAGGTCTTGCCCTCATTAGGTAAGCCGGGGTACAGTTGGTGGAACCTACCGGGATGTGGTTGTATAGGTCCACCAGATCGGGCAACTTCTCAGGCCACAGACTGCGTTCTTCCAGGGGCAACGTTTTTAGAAGATCCATTACCACCTGGTTCATTTTCTCACAAAGTCCATTAGTTTGCGGATGGTAGGGTGTCGTCCTTATCTTCCGGCAGCCATACAGATTGCAGAATTCCTGGAAGACCTCCGCTTCAAAGGCAGGTCCCTGGTCCGTCAGCACTTGGTCCGGGTACCCGTGTGGACGGCAAAAGTGCTGCTGGAAGGCTCTAGCTGCTGTTCGAGCCGTTAAGTCCTTGACGGGGACGACAACCAGAAACCGGGAGTAATGATCCACGATGGTTAACGCGTAGACGTAGCCACTTCTGCTGGGGGTCAGTTTTACATGATCCAAGGCTACCAGTTCCAACGGTTGCCGGGTGACGATGGACTGCAGGGGAGTCTTCTGGCTGGCCCGGTCCTTCCTTCTCAGATTGCACGGGCCACAGTCTCTGCACCACTTCTCGATGGTTCCCCTCATGCCTACCCAGTGGAACCGCTCGCGCAGCAGGAACTCCAGCTTTTTCCACCCGAAGTGTCCAGCTCCGTCGTGGTATGCCTCCATCACCATGGCTGCGTCTCTTCGTGGCACCACTACTTGCCAGAGTAGTTCATGCGTCCTGGAGTTAACCATTCTGCGGCACAACTTCCCCTTGTAAAGGAACAGTCGACTCTTCTCTGCCCATAGTTGTTTGGCTTCCTCTGGAGCGTCTGATTCCAGGCTAGCCTCCGGGCGAGTCAGCATCTCCTTCACCAGTCGGACGGCAGGGTCGCTGTCTTGCGTTTCCGCCCAGTTGTAGTGAGGTAAGGGGTTCAACGTAGCAGCCTGCTTACTCCTTACCCGGTGGGAATACTGGATAGTCCCATGACGGTGGAACGCAGGGAGTTCAACTTCTTCCAGTCCCTCCGGATCTTCTCCTCCGTCCGGCAGGTTGGGCATCCTGGACAGGGCGTCCGCGTTGGTATTGGAGCGCCCTGCCCGGTATTTAATTGTGAACTCGTAGTTGGACAGACGGGCCATCCACCTCTGCTCCAGGGCACCGAGTCTTGCCGTGTCCAGGTGTGTCAGCGGGTTGTTATCCGTGTATACGGTGAACCGGGAAGAAGCGAGGTAATGCCTAAAGCGCTCGGTGACTGCCCATACCACGGCCAGGAACTCTAGCTTAAATGAGCTGTAATTTTCGGGGTTCCTTTCGGTGGGTCGCAGTTTTCGGCTGGCATAGGAGATTACTCGTTCTCTCCCCTGCTGAATCTGGGACAGTACGGCTCCTAGCCCGATGTTACTGGCGTCGGTGTAGAGGATGAAGGGCTGGCTATAGTCCGGGTACGCCAAGATTTCATCCCCCGTGAGGGCCATCTTCAGCTGGCGGAAGGACTCTTCTTCTAGCTTTTCCCATTTGAAGGGCGGCTTCTGGTTCTTGGCCTTCCGGGACTGGCCTATCAGGAGGTCCTGCATAGGTGCTGCCTTTTTGGTGAAACCGGGAATAAACCTTCGGTAGTAGCCTACCAACCCTAGGAACTGCCGCACTTCTTTTACGCTGGAAGGGCTTGGCCATCCTTTGATTGCGGTGATCTTATCGGGGTCGGGAGCCACTCCGTCAGCGCTCACCACGTGTCCCAGGTATTGCACCTTTGGTTTCAGGAGGTGACACTTGGAGGGTTTCACCTTTAGGCCGTAACTCGCCAGAGCTTCGAACACCTCCGCCAGGTGTTTCAGGTGGTCCTCATAAGTTTTTGAGTATACGATGACATCGTCCAGGTACAACAGGACCGTCTCGAAGTTTCTGTGGCCCAGACAGCACTCCATTAATCGTTGGAAGGTTCCTGGGGCGTTGCAGAGTCCGAACGGCATGCAGGTGAACTCGCTAAGTCCCATCGGGGTGGTGAATGCGGTCTTCTCCCGGTCCGCCTCTGCTACAGGAACCTGCCAGTACCCGCTAGTGAGATCCAAGGTAGAGAAGAAGTTAGCAGATCTTAAAGCAGCCAATGACTCCTCTATCCTTGGTAAGGGGTACGCATCCTTGTGTGTGATACGGTTGATTTTCCGGTAATCTACACACATCCTCATGGTGTTGTCTTTCTTTTTGACTAAAACTAGTGGGGCTGCCCAGGGGCTACAGCTATCCCGGATTACCCCAGCCTCCTTCATGTCTCTAAGCATCCCCTTGGCGTGTTGGTAATGTGCAGGGGGTACGGGTCGATACCTCTCTTTTATGGGAGGATGATCTCCCGTGGGGATGCGGTGTTCTACCCCCTTGACTCGCCCGAAGTCTAACGGGTGTTTACTAAACACTCTCTCATACTCTTGAACCACCCGATAGACTCCTTGTTTCTGGTGTGAGGGAGTGGAGTCAGTACCCAGATGTAGTTGCTGACACCAGTCCTCCATGTCTTTCTTAGAGCCGTTACCTTCCTCCGGGTGAGATGGAGGCAAGGGTTCCACAGATTGTATAGAATTTTGATTAGTGGTATATAATTTGGCTAGCGTGGCATACCGGGGCAGGTACACTTCCCTCTCCCCGATATTTATTATGCGAACGGGCACCCTCCCATGGCGTACATTGACCACCCCCCGTGCTGTCAAAATGGTGGGCCTACTGTCTGAGTAAACTGGTTCTACCATTGCCTGGTAATCTCTACCTCTCAGACCAATAGCTGCCCGGCACCAAATCATCATTTCACTTTTTGGGGGCATGGCAATAGGAAAAGGGTCACACATTCTTACGCTACCAATCTCACCGCCGGAGAGTTCCACTTGTTGCCGTTGCATCAGTGCCCGGATCTCTTTCTGGAGCACCCGCTGCTCGCCGGAGCTGGCGTTCTTGGCAACCTGCTGTAAAAGGAAAATCACCTCTGCAAGACAATTTTCAATTACATTAGTTCCTAGAGTTATTTTTGGGTGACTCTCATGTTTGTCAATATCTACAATGATCAGTCCCTGTGCGGCCAGTTCGACTCTACCAATTTTGATGGTCACCTCTTTAAATCCGATCTGTGGCACGGGCTGACCATTGCTGGCGATGATACTCAAGTCGTCGTCAGGGTAGCGGGTAATATCCGAGTCATTCCAGTACTGCTTGAAGAGCACGTACGGGATGGTGGTGACCTGTGACCCGGTGTCCAGTAGGGCACTCATGGGAATGCCATCCAGTACCACAGGCAAGACTGGACGTCCTCCCACATATCTGTCGCGCCAGTTCGATGGGCCTGGTGATCTTTTTCCTGGGGGTTGGCCCTCTACCCCAGGTTGTGCCCGTTTAAAGAACAGTACCTTTCCATATGTCCGGGTTGATTGCAGCGGCGGCAGATGGGTCGTCCGTCCTCGCTGTATCGGTCACTGGGTCTTCCTCTGGCCGGTGGGGTCCTCCTTGGTCGACGCCACGGGATGTCCTCCGGTCCGGATGCCAGCTGGATCTTCCCTGGAGTGGAAACCTGTAAAGACTGCACAGTTCGGGTTAGCGCAGCAACGCTTTTAGCTAGCTCTTGGAACTGATGGTGTAGGTCTGGAGCCGGGTCATTGTCCAAAGCCTGCGCATCAGCTCCCACAGGCCCTGCTGACAAGGGCGCCGCCTCCTGGTAGTAAGTGGTAGTGGGGCGTCTGTGGGTCACAACGCCACCTGGTGCCGGTTCTCGGAGCACCCGGATGGCTCTGTCCTTGAACTGTGCAAATTCTAGATGAGGGTCCTGTAAGGCCATTGCCCGCAACTGGGTGCGGTGGGCATTGCAATATAAACCCTCTATAAATTGTTCGGTCAACAGCCTGTCCTCGTCTCCCACTCCATTAGGGTCGGTCTGCTTAATGGCCCTCAGGGCCTCTTGTAGGTTGAGTGCATAGTCCCTTATACTCTCATGCGCTCGCTGCTTGCACCCGTAGAATCTAAGTTTAATCTCGGCTGAGGTGCGGGTATCAAAGGTGTCCTTCAGCCGGGTTAGTATCCCTGCGACAGTCTTCCTCCCAGGTGGCCAGGATTTTACTTCCCTTTTGGCTGCCCCAGTTAGTTGGGCCACCAGGATGCTCACTTTTTGCTCTTCTGTGAGGGGGTACACCTGGAAGAGGCTATCCAGCTTTTCTCTAAAGTCATGCAGGGTATGTGACTCCCCTGAGTACTGGGGTAGCCAAGCTGCTCCCGGGATATAGGGCATGGTGAAGGGCATAACTGCAACAGCGGTAGCGCTGGCGGGGGTTGAGGCAGTGGAGCTCTCCTCCGTATCCGACATCTTCCTCCCCCCTAGTGGACCGTGGCCTACCTTGCGATGATCCTGTTCCGTAGGCCGCGGCTCCGCAGTGGATCGTCAGGGTTGAGGACCTTCCGTCGCGCTCCTGTGACGTCGGCGTCTGCTGGGCTCCTTCCAGGACCTTACGCAACGTCCGGACGTGAGGCGGGGCTTCAGTTCTCGCGCGCTTTCGGAGTCCACGCCCCTCTTCTTCCCGCGCGGCGTCCTCAAGATGGCGTCCAATGGCGGGAAAACTCCACGGATGGCAGGAAGAAGGCTGAAGATGGCGCCGGATGGCGGGAAACTTCACCGATGGCGGGAAGAAGGCTGAAGATGGCGCCGGATGGCGGGAATCTTCACCGATGGCGGGAATCTTCACCACTGGTAAGTTTGAACAGTCTTTGCTTTTCAGGCACGCAGTACCCGGTGGTTGCGGGCACGTGATCCTGCCGACTACGCCAAAGTTGACGCGCCCCTGGGCCTGTGTCGCGCTGCGTTGCGCACGCGGGAGCTTACCCGGAGCCGGATCTGTTTAGGGTTGTAGTCTCGTGGCGGTGACCCGGTCCGTGCCCAGGGAGTCAAACTGGACGGCAGTCTGTTAGCGGTAGAAAATGGTTGATGACTACGCCACCCGTTGAATGCAGCCAGGGGGCTGCTGCTGCAGGGCAGACCGCTGAGGCCGGTGGAAGGATGGTGCAGCGTGATAGTATAACCCCCAACGGGAGGGGTATGGCCTCAGGGCAGCCGACGTGGATGATGGGGGTAGCAGGAACCACTCAGAGACGGTATGGTAGCGTTCAGGGTCTTTACTGGTAACAACGATAGACCCTCCCGGAGTACTAGCGAACGGGGGCCTGGTCAGTCCTTGAGCAGATGGGATCTCCCCTGGCCAGGCGTAGTTGTAGGCCTCCCAAGCTGACTGTACTCTTCTGGCTACCTTGCTAGAAGCTGATGTAAGTAGCCCACGTCCCTGAGTGTACCGTGTGGTGCTCACCCGTATGGCCGGTGACTCGGGGCCTTCTAATGGCTTCCGCTCCACGATGGCGGTGCTGGTCCCACGCGTGCGACCGGGCCTTCGGGCTTCTGGGCCAGGGGACCTGAAATCCCCTGCCTGACGGATTCTGCTGCTGGGTAGAAGTTAGTCCCCACAGCCTCGGACTCCGGGTCCGGTAAAGAATCTTCTTAGTCAGGGCGAGCTCTTTAGCTGCCAGCCCCTGACTCCTTGTGACTCTGCTGCTTCCTATGCTGCTCTTGTCTCTACTCTTCCTGGACTCACTAACCCTGCCTCAGCCCCGGGTTTATACAGGGGAAGTTCTTCCCCTCCCAAGGCTGGGCAGGAGGTGTGGCATGCACAGGATCCCTGACCAAAGGACCTCCCACCTGCTCTCAGACGTAATATCTCTATCACTGTGACAACCAGACCCCTGGGGTGTCACAGATGCAGAAAAAAATATATTCAGTTTGCAACCTGATGGAGGTTCAGTATAGATGGACTAATACAACAAGTCCCACACACAGCAAGAAGCCCAATATTTTTTCAGAGCTAGATGCAGAAAAAAATTATATTCAATTTGCAACCTGATGGAGGTCAGTATAGATGGAGTAATAGAACAAGTCCCACACACAGCTAGAAGCCCAAATATTTTTTCAGAGGTAGATGCAGAAAAAAATTATATTCAGTTTGCAACCTGATGGAGGTCTGTATAGTTGGATTAATAGAACAAGTCCCACACACAGCTACAAGCCCAATATTTTTTCAGAGGTAGATGCAGAAAAAAATATATTCAGTTTGCAACCTGATGGAGGTCAGTATAGATGGACTAATAGAGAAAGTCCCACACACTGCTAGAAGGCCAAATATTTTTTCAGAGCTAGATGCAGAAAAAAATTATATTCAATTTGCAACCTGATGGAGGTCAGTATAGATGGACTAATAGAATGATGCTATGCCCAAAAGATTTTACTTCACTAGGTGCAATAAAAAAAATTGGTATTCTATACACAGGTGGTATATCTTGCAACACAGATAGGCTACTCCACTGACTAACACACTCTGCAATAGGCCAAAAAGGATTAGCTTTGCTAGATTCAGCCAAATGCTGTGAAAAAAACTTGCACAGCACTGGCACAGACCTGCCTGGCAAAAACTGATAGGAACTGATGTAACCTAGTCCTGAAAAGGACTCCAATTACAGTTAGTCTTTACTCCCACAACCTATCTATTTAAGAGCACAGACCTGCCTGATAAAAGTCGTAGGAAATGCTGTAACCTAGTCCTTAAAAGGACTGCAATCACAGCTATTCCCTTCTCCCAAGCTATCTGTAGATTTGTGCGAAAATTGGCTTGAAATTAACAAGGTATAGCGCACACAGCAACAGCTGTGCCGTCTAACACGCAGCTGCAGCAGTGAGAAAATGGTGGCGACGGGGAAAATGGCTTGGTCTTATAGGGCAAGGACATGTGACATACACTGCCAATGACACATGCCCTTGCTTGTGTGAAAAAAAGCACTTCGCTCCGTGTGTGCGCTGCTGATAGGCTGACAGATTGCACCTCCCCACTGTAAATGCGGGAAAGAGAAAAAAAAATGGAGATCTTCATTATTCCTGCAGAGATCCATCCCCTGCCCCTCCCCCCGCCCCGCTGTACACTCAAACTGCGTATTAACACTAATTTTCATCATTACTGAGAAAAAATCCAGTTATGATTTTGGTGCACGAACAGTTATCGAACATAACCTCGAACAGCCGAATTTTTCGCAAATCGTTCGTGTTCACCGAACGGCTCGAACACCGCCCAAAACAGCTCGAATTTGAGATTGGCGAACAGTTCGAGTAGAACAACGCTCATCTCTAGTTATCATCTGCTTTGTTTTCTTGGAATGCAAGCGTAAGTGTGCAGCCTACCACCCAGCCTCCCCCAGGTTGCAATACCATACTGCTTGCTTGCACTTGAAATTGGGCCTTTTAGGCATGTGGATGCGGAATCTGGCCACCACGTCATGGCTGTGTTGGCGGCCTGGAATCCATACTCAGTCCCCAGCCACCCGGCCGGGTGTCCACACTCGGTCCCCAGCCGCCTGGGGGCAGCCGGGTGTCCATAAACGGTCCCCAGCCGCCCCTATTTCTCCTTGGAACATCCCCCCACACACTTTTCTTAGCCCGGCCTGCTTTAGGGCAGCATTGGACGAGCCCACCAGAGAACCAGACTCCTCCGGTGGGCCCTGGCTTCTCCATCAGGGGAGTTGAGAGTGCCAAGGTGAGGAACATGATGATGATGATACAAGTTAGCATCTGCTTTGTTTCCTTGGAATGCAAGCGCATGTATGTAGTATCAGCTAGGCCTGAGGTGGTCAGCGTTTTGGCGCATATCCTACCTCCTACGAGGATTGCTGGATGTTTTCCTGCTACTATCCCAGTTTTATGACTCCCGTTAAAACAAATCTTCAGGTGATAAATGATGGATGAGGTAGTGGCAAAGGAGAAAGAGCAGGAGGAACAGGGACCATTCACATCAATATCAGGCCAGTCAACCACATATGTCTTGTAGGATATGTTTCTGTAACAAAATGACTGGTTCGGCTACACAGTTATAGGGCATACAGTGAGTGCAATGCCTACCAAAAATTTTGAGGCACTCCAATGCCCCTTGGAAATTACATGGAGGTCAGAGGGCCTTAACTAAACCGTTTTTTCCATTTATAGCAACTGGGTCTCCTGTACACTGTTGGCCTAAGCAGTGAATGGAAGGCTTTCCAAAAATTGTGAGGAACTGCAATGCCCCTTGAAACAGACGTGGATTACAGCGTACTAAAAACCTTCTACCCATTATTGGGGAGTGGGTCTCCCTTCATTTTAAACTTTTCATTGAAAAGCAAAAGCTGACTAAAATTAGGAGGAAATGCAATGCCCGTTGGAAGAGTCATGGAGGTTAGAGGTAATTAAAAACAACATTTCAATGCCCCTTGGAAGAGCTGTGGCGTTCAGAGTGGTTTAAGAAGACACTTTTAATGCCCCTTTGAAGAGACGTGGTGGTCACAGTAGCTTAACAAGATGGTTTCAATGCCCCTCGAAAAAGACGTGGAGATCCCAGTAGCTTAACAAGACGGTTTTAATGCCCCTCGGAAAAGAGGTGGAGGTCGCAGTAGCTTAACAAGATGCTTTTAATGCCCCTCAGAAGTAACGTGGCGGTCCCAGTAGCTTAACAAGACAGTTTTAATACCCCTCGGAAAAGTGGTGGAGGTCCCAGGAGCTTAGCAAGACGCTTTTAATGCCCCTCAGAAGAGACGTGGAGGTCCCAGTAGCTTAACAAGATGCTTTTAATGCCCCTCGGAAAAGTGGTGGAGGTCCCAGTAGCTTAACAAGACGCTTTTAATGCCCCTCAGAAGAGACGTGGAGGTCCCAGTAGCTTAACTAGACGCTTTTAATGCCCCTCAGAAGAGACGTGGAGGTCCCAGTAGCTTAACAAGACGCTTTTAATGCCCCTCGGAAAAGTGGTGGAGGTCGCAGTATCTTAACAAGACGCTTTTAATGCCCCTCAGAAGTGACGTGGAGGTCCCATTAGCTTAACAAGATGCATTTAATGCCCCTCAGAAGAGACGTGGAAGTCCCAGTAGCTTAACAAGACGCTTTTAATGCCCCTCAGAAGAGACGTGGAGGTCCCAGTAGCTTAATAAGATGCTTTAAATGCCCCTCGGAAAAATGGTGGAGGTCAAAGAAGGTTAACAAGATGCTTTTAATGCCCCTCAGAAGAGACGTGGAGGTCCCAGTAGCTTAACAAGATGCTTTTAATGCCACTCGGAAAAGTGGTGGAGGTCCCAGTAGCTTAACAAGACTCTTTTAATGCCCCTCGGAAAAGTGGTGGAGGTCGCAGTAGCTTAACAAGACGCTTTTAATGCCTCTCAGAAGAGACGTGGAGGTCCCAGTAGCTTAACAAGACGCTTTTTATGCCCCTCAGAAGAGACGTGGAGATCCCAGTAGCTTAACAAGACACTTTTAATGCCCCTCGGAAAAGTGGTGGAGGTCACAGTAGCTTAACAAGATGCTTTTAATGCCCCTCAGAAGAGACGTGGACGTCCCAGTAGCTTAACAAGACGGTTTTAATGCACCTCGGAAAAGTGGTGGAGGTCCCAGTAGCTTAACAAGATGCTTTTAATGCCCCTCAGAAGAGACGTGGAGGTCCCAGTAGCTTAACAAGACGCTTTTAATGCCCATGCCCCTCGGAAAAATGGTGGAGGTCACAGTAGCTTAACAAGATGCTTTTATTGCCCCTCAGAAGAGACGTGGAGGTCCCAGTAGCTTAACAAGACACTTTTAATGCCCCTCGGAAAAGAGGTGGAGGTCGCAGTAGCTTAACAAGACGCTTTTAATGCCCCTCAGAAGAGACGTGGAGGTCCCAGTAGCTTAACAAGATGCCTTTAATGCCCCTCGTAAAAGTGGTGGAGGTCGCAGTAGCTTAACAAGACGCTTTTAATGCCCCTCAGAAGAGACGTGGAAGTCCCAGTAGCTTAACAAGACGCTTTTAATGCCCCTCAGATGAGACGTCGAGGTCCCAGTAGCTTAACAAGACGCTTTTAATGCCGCTCGGAAAAGTGGTGGAGGTCGCAGTAACTTAACAAGACGCTTTTAATGCCCCTCAGAAGAGACGTGGAGGTCCCAGTAGCTTAACATGACGCTTTTAATGCCCCTCGGAAAAGTGGTGGAGGTCGCAGTAGCTTAACAAGACGCTCTTAATGTGCCTTACAAGAGCCATACAGTACAGCATCTTAAAAACATTATTCCCATTATTTGGGAGTGTGTCTCCCATAGTATTTGCTTATGCCTCCAAGCAAAAGCTGCCAAAAATTAGGAAGGAGGAAATTGCAATGCCACTTACAAGAGCCATGCAGTATAGCATCTTAAAAATATTATTCCCATTATTGGGGAGTGGGTCTCCCACAGTCTTTGCTTATGCCTTCCAAGCAAAAGCTGACAAAAATAAGGACGGAGGAACTTGCAATAATGGCAACATGGACCACGGTCACCCTGGTGGTAAAGTGGTGGTAAAGGCTGAGGATAAGGAGAAGAACATAAAACAGCCGAAATGAGGAAGCGTATACCCATGTGTGGGTGTGAAGCGGAACATGTGAATACACCTCCAGAAAAAACACAGTGGATTTGACTTTATGTTACTCTGCTGTCATTTGGTGGTGATGAGAAGTCTGGCCCAATCCAGCCATTGTTCATTTTGATAAGGGTCAGCTTGTCAGCATTGTCAGCTGACAGGCGAGTGCGCTTATCAGTTATAATTCCCCCAGCGACACTAAAAACAGGCTCCGATAACACGCTAGCGGAAGGGCAGGCCAGGACCTCCAAGGCGTACAGAGCGAGTCATTCCAAGTGTCCAGCTTGGATACCCAATAATTAAAAGGCACAGAGGAATCACGGAGGACGCTGGTATGGTCGGCAAGGTACTCCCTCACCATCTTTTGAAACTTTCCACTCCTTGTGAGAGTACCCCGCGCCTCAGGGCCTGTAAGCTGGGCGGGTCTCAGAAAGCTGTCCCAGAACCTTGACAGTGCTCCCCTGCCTCTGCTGGATTGGAGTTGCCTCTCTCTCGCTTGTACACCTAGGTTGGTCAACGAACTGTGACCTCTGCCGCTAGCGTGTTCAGATGGGAACTTTTTTAACAGTTCTGCAGCAAGGGCCTTCTGGTACTGCCCCATTTTTGTAGACCTCTCCACCTCAGGAATAAGAGAGTGAAAGTTCTCCTTGTAGCGGGGGTCTAAAAGTGTCACCAACCAGTAATGACTGTCACCCAACATTTTGACAATGCGAGGGTCACTGTTAAGGCAGCGTAACATAAAGTCAGCCATGCGTGCCAGACTGGTAACGGGCAAGACTTCCGTGTCCTCACCAAGATGACGACTGACCATGCTCTCCTCCTCCTCCTCCTCCCCCCTGTCCTCAGGCCACCCACGCTGAACCGACAGTATGACAGTTGTACAGGTAATACCGTCTACAGCGCATGATACAAGCTCCTGTTCTACCTCCTCCTCCTCCTCTCCCTCATTGTCCCCCAATGCATGTTGGGATGAGATGAGGCTGGGCTGTGTGTAATCGACCGCTACGGCTTCTTGATCCATCTCATCATACTCTGGCTGCAATGCCTCCTCTTTAATTCTGTGCAGAAAGCGTTGCAAAAGACAGACAAGTGGAATGCTGACGCTAATGATGGCGTCATCGCCACTCACCATCTGGGTGGACTCCTCAAAGTGTGTCAAGATGGTGCAGATGTCAGACATCCAGGTCCACTCCTGAGGTCTTATATGTGGAGTCTGACCTGAATATCGATGGTCTTGTTGAAGCTGGTACTCCACAACTGCTCTCTTCTGCTCACAAATCCTTTGCAACATGTGGGGGGTAGAGTTCCAACGTGTGGGGACATCACACACTAGTCGGTGTGACGGAAGCTGCAAACGCTGCTGCAACACAGCAAGGGCGGCGGAAGCTGTAGCCAACTTGCGAAAATGAGCTGACAGGCGGCGTACTTTGACGAGCAGATCTGGCAACTCGGGGTACGATTTAAGAAACCGCTGAACCACGAGGTTAAGCACATGAGCCAGGCATGGTACATGTGTGATCTCGCCTCGACTCAGAGCCGCCACCAGGTTACGGCCATTGTCACACATGACCATGCCTGGATGTAGGTTCAGCGGTCTCAGCCACAGATCTGCCTGCTCTTTCACAGCTGTCCACAACTCACAATCAGTGTGAGGTTTCTCACCTAAGCTTAGGAGTTTCAGCACAGCCTGTTGCCGCTTGGCGGAGGCAGTACTGCAGTGCTTCCAGCTTGTAACTGATGTGGTGATTTCTGAGATGGAGGCTGAACAGGAGAAGGAGGAGGATGTTGCGCAGGAGCTGTATACTGTGGGGGCAACTCTGACTGACATAGGGCCCGCAATCCTCGGTGTGGGGAGGATGTGTTCCGTCCCAATGTCCGACTGGGTCCCGGCTTCCACTATGTTTATCCACTATGTTTATCCAGTGTGCCGTCAGGGACATGTACTATCCCTGGCCACAAGCACTTGTCCACGTGTCCATTGTCAGGTGGACTCTCCCTGTAACTGCGTTGTTGAGGTCACGGCAGATGTTTTGGGACACGTGCTTGTGTAGTGCGGGGATGGCACACCGGGCAAAATAGCGTCGGCTGGGGACCGAGTACTGAGGGACGGCCACCGCCATAAGGTTGCGGAAGGATTCCGTCTCCACCAGCCTAAAAGGCAGTATTTCCAATGCAAGCAGTCGTGAAATGTGCGAATTTAGGACTGTGGCCTGTGCGTTAGCTGCGAATTTCCGCTTTCGTTCAAAGGTCTGGGATATGGACAATTGAACGCTGTGGTGGGACGTGGACGTGGACGTTGATGCTGTTTCTTGAGAAACTGCCATAACAAGTGAAGACTGAGAGGAGGGGGCATCTTTGCATGCAGTATTGACAGGGGATTGCCTTGCACACAAAACAGGGGGTTCTATTGCACGCACAACAGTGGAAGAAGCAGTGGTGACACCCGCTGACACTGGTCATGGACCCTGGGGTTCACCCCACAAAGTCGGGTGCTTTGCTGCCATGTGCCTGATCATGCTGGGGGTGGTCAGGCTGGTAGTTTTGTCACCCCTGCTGTTGCTGGCATGGCAGGTGGTACAAATGGCCTTTTTGGGGTTATCAGCAGAGTCTTTAAAAAAATTCCAGACTCTGGAAGACCTACCGGTTGCAACGTCCCTCGTGTTGGTGTTACGGGGAACGGTTGCCCGCCTTCTGTGTGCAGCCACCACGCTGCTTCATCCTGCCTGTTGGGGTACTCTGCCTCCCTCCCCCTGTGTGCTGCTGGCCTCGCTCTGCGTGTCCTCCTGCCACGTTGGGTCAGTTACTAGACCATCCACCACCTCCTCCCCATCCACTTCCGCACCACGGTACTCCTCCTCACTTTGTGGCAATTGTGTCTCGTCATCGTCCACCTCTTGTGACAAATTGCCAGCGTCGCCTTCCTGTGGCCGTGGCTGTTCAAATATTTTGCCATCGCTACATGGGATCTCCTCTTCCACCAATTCAAGCGGAGCAGGCGAGGGGCACAGATCTGGAAATGGACCAGTGAACAGCTCTTCATAGTGTCCAACTGTGGGATCAGTTGCTGTCTGACGACACTCGGCATGGTAGGAGGAAGGAGCATCAGGGTGAGGAGGAGTATGCAGTCGAGACTCACGGCTACTAACACTTGATCGTGTGGAAGACAGACCTGAGGTAGTGGTGCCCAGGTGACTGGAAGTATTATCTGCTATCCAATTAATAAGCTGTTCAAACTGATCAGTTCGCAATAATGGTGCTGTTGTGTGCTTCCCTAGTAATTCGGTCAAGAACTGGGAGTGAGAAGATGTGGCTGTTGGTTGTGGCACATTTTCACCTTGGCCACGGCCCCATCCTCTGCACACACCATCACCAGAACGTCCAGTTCCACGTCCCTTGCCACGCGACTTGCCCATTGTAAATTAAGTAAAATAGCTTACACTTGCACTATCAATGGCAAAAGGGTAATAAAAAGGAGATTTGAACCGTGGAAGAGGAAAACCACAGTTCTAGTTATCTGGCCTACACCAGACTCTTTTAAACAGATATATTTGTGTCTGAACAGTCAGCGAGACACACACATTTTTTTTTTTATGCAAAAAAGTGGATAATACAGAGATTTGAACCATGGAACTGCAAAACCACAGTTCTAGTTATCTGGCCTACACCAGAATCTTTTAAACAGATATATTTGTGTCTGAACAGTCAGCGAGACACTCAAAATGTTTTTTTATGCAGAAAAGGCAAAAACGTGGATAATACAGAGATTTGAACCGTGGAACTGCAAAACCACAGTTCTAGTTATCTGGCCTACACCAGACTCTTTTAAACAAATATACTGTTAGGTCCATATATATTTGAACAGAGACAACATTTTTCTCATTTTGGTTCTAGACATTACCACAATGAATTTTAAACAAAACAATTCAGATGCAGTTGAAGTTCAGACTTTCAGCTTTCATTTGAGGGTACCACATTAAAATTGGATGAAGGGTTTAGGAGTTTCAGCTCCTTAACATGTGCCACCCTGTTTTTAAAGGGACCAAAAGTAATTGGACAGATTAAATAATTGTAAATAAAATGTTCATTTCTAGTACTTGGTTGAAAACTCTTTCTTGGCAATGACTGCCTGAAGTCTTGAACTCATGGACATCACCAGACGCTGTGTTTCCTCCTTTTTGATGCTCTGCCAGGCCTTCACTGCGGTGGTTTTCAGTTGCTGTTTGTTTGTGGGCCTTTCTGTATGAAGTTTAGTCTTTTAACAAGTGAAATGCATGCTCAATTGGGTTGAGACCAGGTGACTGGCTTGGCCATTCAAGAATATTTCACTTCTTTGCCTTAATAAACTCCTGGGTTGCGTTGGCTTTATGTTTTGGGTCATTGTCTATCTGTAGTATGAAACGACGACCAATCAGTTTGGCTGCATTTGGCTGGATCCGAGCACACAGTATGGCTCTGAATACATCAGAATTCATTCGGCTGCTTCTGTCCTGTGTCACATCATCAATAAACACTAGTGACCCAGTGCCACTGGTAGCCATGCATGCCCAAGCCATCACACTGCCTCTGCCGTGTTTTACAGATGATGTGGTATGCTTTGGATCATGAGCTGTACCACGCCTTCGCCATACTTTTCTCTTTCTATCGTTCGGGTAGAGGTTGATCTTGGTTTCATCTGTCCAAAGAATGTTCTTCCAGAACTGTGCTGGCTTTTTTAGATGTTTTTTTAGCAAAGTCCAGTCTAGCCTTTTTATTCTTGATGCTTATGAGTGGCTTGGAGAGGAAAACCACAGTTCCAGTTATCTGGCCTACACCAGAATCTTTTAAACAGATATATTTGTGTCTGCACAGTCAGCGAAACACTCAAAATGTTTTTTTTTATTGAAAAAAGGCAAAAAAATTGATAATACAGAGATTTGAACCGTGGAACTGCAAAACCACAGTTCTAGTTATCTGGCCTCCACCAGACTCTTTTAAACAGATATATTTGTGTCTGAACAGTCAGCGAGACACTCAAAATTTTTTTTTTATTGAAAAAAGGCAAAAAAATTGATAATACAGAGATTTGAACCGTGGAACTGCAAAACCATAGTTCTAGTTATCTGGCCTACACCAGAATCTTTTAAACAGATATATTTGTGTCTGAACAGTCAGCGAGACACTCAAAATGTTTTTTTTTATTAAAAAAGGGGATAATACAGAGATTGGAACCGTGGAACTGCAAAACCACAGTTCTATTTCTCTGGCCTACACCAGACTCTTTTAAACAGATATATTTGTGTCTGAACAGTCAGCGAGACACTCAAAATGTTTTTTTTTATGCAAAAAGGCAAAAAAGTGGATAATACAGAGATTTGAACCGTGGAACTGCAAAACCACAGTTCTAGTTATCTGGCCTACACCAGACTCTTTTAAACAGATATATTTGTGTCTGAACACTCACAGACACACTAAATTTTTTTGGGGGGGCGGAAAAATAAGTCTAGCAATTTGAGCAGCGGTAGCACACAGGACTGTTAAACAGTGTTTGTTGGTATAACCACTGCGTCTCCTATACAGCCTGCCTGCCTGATATCTGGGATGGATATTAGTCCTGAGAAGGACTGTTTGTTTGATTTTGCAGGCTTTAGAGACCCTACACTACCTATTTCGCACTATATATCTCTCCCTAACTCAGCAGCACTGACCCTACACTGTCTGATCCCGGGCGAATGTGTCCAAGATGGCGGCGCCTGGTTTTAAATACTCGAGGTATGCTGTGCGGCCAGCCAATCACTGTAATGCCCACAACCAATATGGCTGCGGCATTACCGTGACTGGCTGGCAATCCCTGCATGTTCATTGGCTCTGTAAAGAGCGCCAAACATGCAGGGCGGAGACCCGAGCTCCCGCCTGAGTAACCCGGAAATGTTCAGTGCTCACCGAACATCCCGAGTAGTGAGAGTGTCGAGCATGCTCGCTCAACACTAGTTGTGATACTAAAGTGTGCCAATGGTTCCTGTAAGCGCGCCAACATACGCAGCAACTGAGCCCCAGTTGTGTTACTGGCATTGCTGCAGCAATTATTGGATTATGTGTTATTAGTTAGGAGTGTGTTTGCTGTCAATTAAAAGGGAAGTGCCATCCATAACTGAGGGCCAGCAGCGTAGATATAATTGGTGAATGTACGTATGATTGCTGTACTGTTGTACCCCCAAGGATTGCCCTGTTCTATCACAACACCTAAGCTAGCTACAAATCACAACCTTTACCTTTAAGAGGGTTGGCTATCTGCTGTGTTTGTGTGATATCCTTTGTTCACTGTTCCTTTTTATGCCCATTCCCATTTACACCTTTTAACCCCTGTGCGATAAACTTGTTGGGTTGTTTTAATCTCATCTCTCTCATCTACAGAGCACGGACAGGGGTTTCCAGAGTCTACCCCTGGCAGAAGAGGAAGACCCTCCTGCCTCCCCCTAGAGCTCACAGCAAGATTTGGGTGGAGTCATTGCACCATATTCAAGTGAGAACTACCGGACACCTTGCCCACGGAGTCAGCTTAGAGGGGTGTTATACACAAAATGCATTTGGTGCACACCATGTGGACTAATTTTTTTTGCTTCACTTTTTAAAAACGTCTGACACATTTCTGGGACATTTGAATTCATACTTTTTTTTATGAAGATATTTTATAAATGTGGGTTCCAACAGTTCTCTTTCAATGTTTCTTACGTAGATAGATAGTTTGATAGATAAATCCTAGTATAATATATTAATAATGATTCTGTATGCATTTATGTTGCTATGTTTACGGATGTGTGAGGTTTTCCTTTTCATGGATTTTGGATAAAGTTTTCAATGTGAGCTAGTTTTAGAGGTGCAATGTGGGAAAAAGAAATAAAATCATAATAAAAAAATCTCCTTACACTTGTGCTGCTTTGAATGTGGACCATCTGTGCCCCCAGCTGGAGTGCCGGCAATGGTCTGGCACTTGAACCACACCATATTTACAGATCTAAACACAAATGGCTACTGCCTGATTGTTTCACGATTCATTAGTCAGACAAGCTCTCCTCTCCCGCCAGCACAGCTGTTACAGAGTAAACCTTTGTCACTTAATAGGCCTGATTATTACCTTCCATCAAAGGTATTGATCTGTGTCAGTTTCGTTTTTTAAGAAAGCGAGAAGAATAAAACAAAACAATATTGTCACAAATCACAAGGAGCTGAAAAACATCCCTTTTGATTTAAAAGTCAATGCTAAATCTCACTACTACAAGTCACATGTGTCAGAGGAAAGAATGATTTATTCATGCATGACCAGAAATGTTCTCACACTGAAAGGGTATTCATTTCACCATTAAATGCTGCAAAGGGCATGGGATTACCTGCATGTAAAACAAATATCTCAGTAATGCTATATAGAATAAGATAGATGTAAAAAAAATATATTGAAACATAGATGTAGCCATATGGAAATACCAGTGAACGTCATATTTAATGCATACAGAACAACATGAAATTTTTAACACCACTTCCAAAAATATGTACAACCTCTACTGATTTCCCATTGGACAATGATCTAAGCTATTTACATCCCCCATTGATTTCCACTTCTATTTAATTCACTTTTCAAAATAATTAACAATATATAGCCGTTTTTAATAGAAAGACATGCTCTTTCGGCATATATTCAGCCAATATAAACATATGGATATGTCAAATATACCCAGGGATATGTTTCTCTCTATCCAAATGTAGACAGCACTTATAACCAATAAATAAGATTTGAATAGAGAATTATACTTTTTGAAATACAGCGATATTCTAAGCATGGAAATTGCTACACTCACTAGGACAAATCGTGAAGTTATGTAAGTAAAAGAAATAACAGGTGTCGCTAAGATCTGCAAATTTTCAAGCACCTAGCTCCAATCTGTGGTGTGTGGAAGGGGCATGAAAGTCAGATAGAAAGCTAATTTTTTTAGCCACATGAAATCTCAAATATTGGATCAAGTATTGTGGGATGATTGTGCGATGGCTCCTGTTCGTCGATGCGCCAGTTTATCACTCCGGTAGATCACAACGTGCGTAAACAAAGATGTCAGCACTGTTCAACTTTGCTTTTGGTGAACGACAAACTGGAATGAGAGCAAAAGGTACACAGGAGAAGTGATCCATTCTGTACTTCAGGCTGGAATGGAGGTCTATCCTCTTCAGCAACGAGTCACACTTTGGTAATAAGCAATGATAGCCAGTCTTGACTCCATGTGAGTATTGCCATGAAGAGCCCTTTACAAGGGAACTTCACACTGGTCCTACTCCTTGGATTGTGGTGTGGGGTGGCAAAATGTACAGTATCTTGACCCCTCTAATGTTCATTCCAGGGATACTAACAGAACATCATTACATTGATTTTGTGGTGGAAACAATGGTAAGGCCATTTCTCCAAAGTATCCCTGGAGAAGTTTTTCAACACTACACCAGGCAACAAGTTGCTTATGAAACTGTGAGTAGCCTGTGCGTCCAAAATGTGCTACCTTGGCCTGCAGCATCTGCAGACTTGTGTATCATTTAGCACATCTGGGGAGTCACTGATTGACATTTGCAAAGTAAGCTGCCAGCAGCAGATCTTGATGATTTACGTCCCCAAGTGCATTCAGCATGACATTCCTCAGACAACCATTAATAACCTCAATGATAGAATTCCAAGGCGTATAAGTGCATGTATCTCTGCACGTGATGCTTATGCTCAATATTAAATAAATTGAGATGTTTTGAAGATTTTGTTTCCATTTTTACGATTTTGTATATAATTAACATGTCTATTAGTGATAAGCGAGCATGCTTGTCACTACTCGTAACTCGCTCGAGAATCACAGTGCTCGAGATGGTCGTTACTTGGCGAGTATTTTTTGAATGTTCGGGCAGGAGCTCGAGTCCCCGCCCCACACGTTTGGCACTTCTTAGGATGCCTATTAACATGCACGGATTGCCTGACAGTCACTGTAATGACGTAGCCATGTTGGTTGTGGCATTACAGTGATTGGCTGTCATCGGTTCTATATAAGACCCGGGACCCTATGCTCGTCACAGTCTACACGTCAAACAGGCAGAGTAGGGAGAGCTGCAGCTGAGCGAGGAAGAGAATTGGTGCTTATTTTAAACAAGGATTCCACACCACTATTATTAATTTCATCTACACTAACAGTCCTTCTAAGGGCTCATTCTGATGAATATTAATACTGCTGATAGAAGTAGTTAAGCAGATTTTGTGGAGACCTACAGTGGTGGCCAAAAGTATTGGCACCCCTGCAATTCTGTCAGATAATACTCAGTTTCTTCCTGAAAATGATTGCAATCACAAATTCTTTGGTATTATTATCTTCATTTAATTTGCTTGCAAGGAAAAAGCACAAAAAAGAATGAAGCAAAAATCAAATCATTCATCATTTCACACAAAACTCCAAAAATGGGCCGGACAAAAGTATTGGCACCCTCAGCCTAATACTTGGTTGCACAACCTTTAGCCAAAATAACTGCGAACAACTGCTTCCAGTAACCATCAATGAGTTTCTTACAATGCTCTGCTGGAATTGTAGACCATTCTTCCTTGGCAAACTGCTCCAGGTCCCTGATATATGCCTTCTCCAAACTGCCATTTTGAGATCTCTCCACAGGTGTTCTATGGGATTTAGGTCTGGACTCATTGCTGGCCACCTTAGAAGTCTCCAGTGCTTTCTCTCAAACCATTTTATAGTGCTTTTGGAAGCGTGTTTTGGGTCATTGTCCTGCTGGAAGACCCATGACCTCTGAGGGAGACCCAGCTTTCTCACACTGGGCCCTACATTATGCTGCAAAATTTGTTGGTAGTCTTCAGACTTCATAATGCCATGCACACGGTCAAGCAGTCCAGTGCCAGAGGCAGCAAAGCAAGCCCAAAACATAAGGGAATCTCCGCCATGTTTGACTGTAGGGACTGTGTTCTTTTCTTTGAATGCCTCTTTTTTTTTCCTGTACACTCTATGTTGATGCTTTTTCCCCAAAAGCTCTACTTTTGTCTCATCTGACCAGAGAACATTCTTCCAAAACGTTTTAGGCTGTAGTGTGTGCATGCCAAACCCCTGTTCATGGTACATGCGAAGATGCCTCACACCTTGCACCTGTCGTTGCAGACTTGCAACTATCCCCATTCAAGTCCTTGTCCTAGGGCAGTGTTCAATTGTACCTCTCCCATTCCTTGCAATGCAAGCACAAGTATGCAGCATGCCACCCACCCACCCCCAGGCTGCAATACCATACTGCTTGCTTGCTTGCACTTTAAATTGGGCGTTTTAGGCATGTGGAGGCGGAATCTGGCCACCACACCATGGCTGTGTCGGCGGCCTGGTATCCATACTCAGTCCCCAGCCGCCTGGTGGTCGGGTGTCCCCGCTAGCTCCCCAGCCTCCAGGGGGTGGCCGTGTGTCCATACTCGGTCCCCAGCCACCCCTATTTGTCCCGGTAACCTTTCCCACACTTTTCTTAGCCTGGCCTGCTTTAGGGCAGCATTGGCCGAGCCCACCGGACTCTCAGACTCCTCCGGTGGGCCCTGGCTTCTCCATCAGGGGACTTGAGAGTGCCAAGGTGAGGAGCATGATGAGGATCATAGAAGTTAGCATCTGCTTTGTTTTGTTGTAATGCAAGCGTATGTATGTAGTAGCGGCTAGGCCTGAGGTGGTCAGCGTTTTGGCGCATATCCTACCTCCTCCGAGGATTTCTGGATGTTTTCCTGCTACTATCCAAGTTCTATGACTCCCGTTAAAACAAAGCTTCAGGTGATAAATGATGGATGAGGTAGTGGCAAAGGAGAAAGAGCAGGAGGAACAGGGACCATTCACATCAATATCAGGCAGTCAACCAGATATGTCTTGTAGGATATGTTTCTGGAACAAAAGGAGCGGTTCGGCTACACAGTTATAGGGCATACAGTGAGTGCAATGCCTACCAAAAATTTCGAGCCACTCCAATGCCCCTTGGAAATGACATGGAGGTCAGAGGGCATTAACTAAACCTTTTTTTCCATTTATAGCAACTGGGTCTCCTGTGCAATGTTGGCCTAAGCAGTGAATGGAAGGCTTTCCAAAAATTATGAGGAACTTCAATGCCCCTTACAAGAGCCATGTGTGGCACCCCAGGGGTCTGGTCACCACAGTAATAGAGATATTACGTCGGAGAGCAAGTGGGAGGTTTCCTGGTCAGGATCCCTTAAACATGCAACATCCTCCTGCCCCAGTCCTGGGAGGGGAGAATTCTGCCCTTATAAACTGGATCTGGGGCGGGGTTGAGTGAGTCAGAGAACAGAGAACAGTCAGAGTCAGAGTGAGAGCAAGGGAAAGTAACAGCAAGGAGCTCTGTAGGAGCTAGGAGCTAAAGACCAGGGGCTGGAAGCTGAGCAGAGCTCGTCCTGGCAGAAGACAATAGGAACCGGACACAGGAGTCCGAGGCTGTGAGGACTTATATATCCAGCAGCAGAAACCAGCCGGCAGGGGATTTCAGGTTCTCTGGCCATAGAAGCCCGGAGGCTCAGTCACAAGCAAGGGCCAGCACCGCCGTCGTGGAGCGGAGGCTAACAGAAGGCCCCAAGTCACCAGCCATACGGGTGAGCACTACACGGTACACTCAGGGACGTGGGCTACTTCTACCCGCTTACAGCCAGGTAGCCAGAAAGAGTGCAGACAGACGGGGAGGCCTACAACTCCAACTGGCCAGGGGATCTCCTGCTTGCTCACAGACTGACCAGGCCTCTTATGCTAGCCAGTACTCCCGGGAGGGTCTACCTTATAATCATCAGTAAAGACCCTGAACTGCACTGCAAAGACTCTGAGTCGTTCCTGCTGCGCTCGTGCACCATCACCCCCATCATCCACACTCACTGCCCTGAGGCTATACTCCTCCCGTGGGGAGTTATCCCATTCTCTGCTGAGCACACAACACCAGCCTCAGCGGTCTGTCTCGCAGCGGTGGTACTCCCTGACCGCAATCCACGTGTGGCGCAGTCGGACAATTAACCTCAAAACCTAACAAAGACTGCCACTGGTTTGACCAGCCTGAGCCACGGGACCGGGTCACCGCCACGGAGACTACAGACCCCAGAGACCCGGCACCGGGTATCCCACACACGTGTACATATGGTCCAGGGGGCGCGTCACATGCGGTACAGCATATTACAAACATAAGTCCCATTATTGGGGAGTGGGTGTCCCATAGTATTTGCTTATGCCTTGCAAGCAAAAGCTGCCAAAAATTAGGACGGAGCAACTTGCAATGCCCCTTACAAGAGCCATGCCGTACAGCATATTACAAACATAAGTCCCATTATTGGGGAGTGGGTCTCCCATAGTATTTGCTTATGCTTTCCAAGCAAAAGCTGCCAAAAATTAGGACGGAGCAACTTGCAATGCTCCTTACAAGAGCCATGCAGTACAGCATATTACAAACATAAGTCCCATTATTGGGGAGTGGGTGTCCCATAGTATTTGCTTATGCCTTGCAAGCAAAAGCTGCCAAAAATTAGGATGGAGCAACTTGCAATGCCCCTTACAAGAGCCATGCAGTACAGCATATTACAAACATAAGTCCCATTATTGGGGAGTGGGTGTCCCATAGTATTTGCTTATGCCTTGCAAGCAAAAGCTGCCAAAAATTAGGACGGAGCAACTTGCAATGCCCCTTACAAGTAGAGATGAGCGTTGTTCTACTCAAACTGTTCGCCAATCTCAAATTCGAGCTGTTTTGGGCGGTGTTCGAGCCGTTCGGCGAACACGAACGATTTGAGAAAAATTCGGCTGTTCGAGGTTATGTTCGATAACTGTTCGTGCACCAAAATCATAACTGGATTTTTTCTCAGTAATGATGAAAATTAATGTTAATACGCAGTTTGAGTGTACAGCGGGGTGGGGGGAGGGGCAGGGGATGGATCTCTGCAGGAACAATGAAGATCTCCATTTTTTTTTCTCTTTCCCGCATTTACAGTGGGGAGGTGCAATCTGTCAGCCTATCAGCAGCGCACACACGGAGCGAAGTGCTTTTTTTCACACAAGCAAGGCCATGTGTCATTGGCAGTGTATGTCACATGTCCTTGCCCTATAAGACCAAGCCATTTTCCCCGTCGCCACCATTTTCTCACTGCTGCAGCTGCGTGTTAGACGGCACCGCTGTTGCTGTGTGCGCTATACCTTGTTAATTTCAAGCCAATTTTCGCACAAATATACAGATAGCTTGGGAGTAGGGAATAGTTGTGATTGCAGTCCTTTTAAGGACTAGGTTACAGCATTTCCTACGACTTTTATCAGGGAGGTCTGTGCTCTTAAATAGATAGGTTGTGGGAGTAAAGACTAATTGTAATTGGAGTCCTTTTCAGGACTAGGTTACATGAGTTCCTATCAGTTTTTGCCAGGCAGGTCTGTGCCAGTGCTGTGCAAGTTTTTTTCACAGCATTTGGCTGAATCTAGCAAAGCTAATCCTTTTTGGCCTATTGCAGAGTGTGTTAGTCAGTGGAGTAGCCTATCTGTGTTGCAAGATATACCACCTGTGTATAGAATACCAATTTTTTTACTGCACCTAGTGAAGTAAAATCTTTTGGGCATAGCATCATTCTATTAGTCCATCTATACTGACCTCCATCAGGTTGCAAATTAAAACTAATTTTTATCTGCATCTACAGTACCTCTGAAAAAATATTGGGCTTCTAGCTGTGTGTGGGACTTGTTGTATTAGTCCATCTATACTGACCTCCATCAGGTTGCAAACTGAATATATTTTTTTCTGCATCTACCTCTGAAAAAATATTGGGCTTCTAGCTGTGTGTGGGTCTTGTTCTATTAATCCATCTATACTGACCACCATCAGGTTGCAAACTGAATATAATTTTTTTCTGCATCTAGCTCTGAAAAAATATTTGGCCTTCTAGTAGTGTGTCGGACTTTCTCTATTAGTCCATCTATACTGACCTCCATCAGGTTGCAAATTAAAAATAATTTTTATATGCATCTACAGTACCTCTGAAAAAATATTTGGGCTTCTAGCTGTGTGCGGGACTTGTTGTATTAGTCCATCTATACTGACCTCCATCAGGTTGCAAACTGAATATATTTTTTTCTGCATCTACCTCTGAAAAAATATTTGGCCTTCTAGTAGTGTGTCGGACTTTCTCTATTAGTCCATCTATACTGACCTCCATCAGGTTGCAAATTAAAACTAATTTTTATCTGCATCTACAGTACCTCTGAAAAAATATTTGGGCTTCTAGCAGTGTGTGGGACTTGTTCTATTAGTCCATCTATACTGACCTCCATCAGGTTGCAAACTGAATATATTTTTTTCTGCATCTACCTCTGAAAAAATATTTGGCCTTCTAGTAGTGTGTCGGACTTTCTCTATTAGTCCATCTATACTGACCTCCATCAGGTTGCAAATAAAAACTAATTTTTATCTGCATCTACAGTACCTCTGAAAAAATATTTGGGCTTCTAGTAGTGTGTCGGACTTTCTCTATTAGTCCAACTATACTGACCTCCATCAGGTTGCAAACTGAATATAATTTTTTTCTGCATCTAGCTCTGAAAAAATATTTGGCCTTCTAGTAGTGTGTCGGACTTTCTCTATTAGTCCATCTATACTGACCTCCATCAGGTTGCAAATTAAAACTAATTTTTATCTGCATCTACAGTACCTCTGAAAAAATATTTGGGCTTCTAGCAGTGTGTGGGACTTGTTCTATTAGTCCATCTATACTGACCTCCATCAGGTTGCAAACTGAATATATTTTTTTCTGCATCTACGTCTGAAAAAATATTGGGCTTCTAGCTGTGTGTGGGTCTTGTTCTATTAATCCATCTATACTGACCTCCATCAGGTTGCAAACTGAATATATTTTTTTCTGCATCTACCTCTGAAAAAATATTTGGCCTTCTAGTAGTGTGTCGGACTTTCTCTATTAGTCCATCTATACTGACCTCCATCAGGTTGCAAATTAAAACTAATTTTTATCTGCATCTACAGTACCTCTGAAAAAATATTTGGGCTTCTAGCAGTGTGTGGGACTTGTTCTATTAGTCCTTCTATACTGACCTCCATCAGGTTGCAAACTGAATATATTTTTTTCTGCATCTACCTCTGAAAAAATATTGGGCTTCTAGCTGTGTGTGGGTCTTGTTCTATTAATCCATCTATACTGACCTCCATCAGGTTGCAAACTGAATATATTTTTTTCTGCATCTACCTCTGAAAAAATATTTGGCCTTCTAGTAGTGTGTCGGACTTTCTCTATTAGTCCATCTATACTGACCTCCATCAGGTTGCAAATTAAAACTAATTTTTATCTGCATCTACAGTACCTCTGAAAAAATATTTGGGCTTCTAGCAGTGTGTGGGACTTGTTCTATTAGTCCATCTATACTGACCTCCATCAGGTTGCAAACTGAATATAGTTTTTTCTGCATCTACCTCTGAAAAAATAATGGGCTTCTAGCTGTGTGTGGGTCTTGTTCTATTAATCCATCTATACTGACCTCCATCAGGTTGCAAACTGAATATATTTTTTTCTGCATCTACCTCTGAAAAAATATTTGGCCTTCTAGTAGTGTGTCGGACTTTCTCTATTAGTCCATCTATACTGACCTCCATCAGGTTGCAAATTAAAACTAATTTTTATCTGCATCTACAGTACCTCTGAAAAAATATTTGGGCTTCTAGCTGTGTGTGGGACTTGTTGTATTAGTCCATCTATACTGACCTCCATCAGGTTGCAAACTGAATATATTTTTTTCTGCATCTACCTCTGAAAAAATATTTGGCCTTCTAGTAGTGTGTCGTACTTTCTCTATTAGTCCATCTATACTGACCTCCATCAGGTTGCAAATTAAAAATAATTTTTATCTGCATCTACAGTACCTCTGAAAAAATATTTGGGCTTCTAGCTGTGTGCGGGACTTGTATTAGTCCATCTATACTGACCTCCATCAGGTTGCAAACTGAATATATTTTTTTCTGCATCTACCTCTGAAAAAATATTTGGCCTTCTAGTAGTGTGTCGGACTTTCTCTATTAGTCCATCTATACTGACCTCCATCAGGTTGAAAATTCAAAATAATTTTTTTCTGCATCTAACCCAGCCAATAGTTTTGGCCTAATACCACAGTTTGGCCACTCAGCTCTGCTCGGTTACCATCCATTGTTTTTTTGTGCAAACAACTCCAGAGTTGTGAATTAGTTAACCACCAAAATGAGTGGAAAAAGGCCTGCTGCTGGTGGAAAGGGGAATAGGCGTGTTGGGAAGGGGAAAAAAGGTTGTGTCCGTGGGGTAGGTGTTAAAGCAACAGTAACATCTGCAGAAGAAAGACCATCTTCCAGCCAAACTAAAATGTCTACTTCTTTTAGCGGACAATGTGATAAGATCCCTTTCTTACGGCCACGCCAATCGCTACAAATTCCAGATGAGGCACAAAAACAGCAGGTGCTTCAACGGATATCAAGTGCTCCTTTAAGTGGGCTCTCCTCCACATCAACTTCAACATCACAAATACTCCAGTCCTCAAAGGTGTCACCCAAATCGCACTTGCTTCCTCACAGCTCCCAAATCTCCAGCTGCCCGTCTGAGTATGAGGTAGAACAGATGGTTGAGTCTGCAGAGCTGTTTACTCATACTATAGCCTGGGAATCAGAGGTCGACTCCAGCGCTTCTGTGAATCCAGACGAGGAAATGATCTGCACTGATGCCCAGAATCTTTATGAATCGGATCCAGGACCAGACGCAGAAGGTTCTGACCATAATGTAGACCCTCATTCCCAAACTGTAACTCCTGTTGGTGGAGACAATGAGGAAGATTGGAGCGACAACTTTAGTTTTTTGTCAGGGCAGGAACAGGTTGGCTCTGAGGACAACGGGTGTGATAACGCACAGGGTGATGATGATGAGGTCGGAGATCCCACTTACTGTCAACCCACAGTCAGCCAAGAGATGAGGTCAGCAGAGGAGGTGGAGGAAGATGCTAGTGACGACGAGGTCAGGTTGTGCCTTCCTGGACAGAGACGTAGTACTGGAAGCACGTCAACAACTGCATCCTCAAACACAACTCTGCCTCTCACCACAAGTCGTGGTGGCTCTTCAGGTCGCATGGGTGCTAAGCCTTGCATAGCCTGGGCATTTTTTCAGATCGATAAAGATGACCCAACTCGTGTTATCTGTAACATTTGTCAGCAAAAGCTAAGTAGAGGCCAAAAAATACATAGTTTGAGTACTTCATGCATGAACCGGCACATGGACATGAAGCATAAGTTGCAGTGGGAAGCTCAGTGTGCTACAATGCGGCCTAGCCGGCCGGGCCAACCACCGTCTGCCATATCTTGTGCATCCGCGGCCTCTTCATCCTCTGTGACTGGAGGGACAGCAGTCACACCTGTTTTGGGGCGCAGACCTGCCACCTCTTTACCCGCAACAGCCAGCGTGATTGGCAGGTCATCATTTTCTTTGGAGGTGGTAACACCAGCTGGTGTTGAGCGCTGTCCGACATCGATAGCACCACCTTTGGATGAAGGCAACCTAACATGTCCGCCTGCATCTTCCTCACAGACCGGCAGTTTGCCGGGGACACCCTTATCAACCCCGTCTAAGCACAATAGCCAGCCCTCGGTCCCTCAGATGTGGACAAGTAAAAGACCATTTCCTCCTAGCCATGAGAAAGCTAAGAGGTTGAATTTCACCATCTGCAAGCTCTTGGCTACAGAAATGCTGCCTTTCCGCCTGGTGGACACAGAGGATTTTCGAGACCTTATGTCCGTCGCAGTGCCCCAGTACCAGATGCCCAGTCGGCACTACTTCTCAAAGAAAGGTGTGCCTGCGCTCCACCAGCATGTCGCACACAACATCACCGCTTCTTTGAGAAACTCTGTGTGTGACAGGGTGCATTTCACCACAGACACTTGGACGAGTAGGCATGGACAGGGGCGTTACATATCGCTGACTGGGCACTGGGTAACTATGGTGACAGCAGGACAAGGGGGTGCTGTCCAAGTCTTGCCGTCCCCACGAGTTGTGCCTCAATACTCTTTATGTCAAAGTTTCTCCACTGCTTCTGCCTCCTCAACCTCCTCTCGGTCTTCCACCTGCACCCAAAGCCTGTCTGGTCATGCCACAAGCTTTCTAACTGCGCAGAAGGGATCCTGCACATCTCCTTACTATGCTGGCAGTAGGGCTCAACGTCATCAGGCGGTTTTTACATTGAAATGTCTGGGAAATGTGAGTCACACAGCTGAGGAGTTGTGGTCAGCTCTGGAGAACCAATTTCATGAATGGTTGTCTCCACTGGACCTGAAACCAGGGAAGGCCGTGTGCGACAATGCTGCAAACCTGGGTGCGACCCTTCGCCGGGGCAATGTCACACACGTGCCTTGTATGGCTCACGTGTTGAACCTGGTTGTCCAGCAATTTTTAGCCCACTATCCCAGACTAGATGGCCTTCTGCAGAGGGCACGGTCGCTGTGTGCTCACTTCCGCCGTTCGCATCCCGCAGCTCAGCGACTTACATCTCTACAGAAGTCGTTGGGCCTGCCACTTCACCGGCTAAAATGCGATGTGCCTACCCGGTGGAATTCAACTCTGCACATGTTGCAGCGACTGTGGCAGCACCGACAAGCCCTGGTGCAATACGTTCTGACGTATAGCCTGGGCCAACGAGATTCAGAGGTGGGGCAAATCACGCTGGAGTAGTGGTCTCAGATCAGGGACCTATGCACCCTTCTGCACAGTTTTGAAATGGCGACGAAGATGTTTAGTGCTGACGATGCCATTATCAGCATGACTATTCCGGTGATTTACATGCTGGAGCACATGTTAAACAGAATTCGGAGTCAGGTGGTGGCACAAGAGGAGGTGGAGGAAGTAGAGGAGGAGGAGTTGTATGCGGAAGGGCTAACATCTGCAAGGTCCAGAAGGTCGGCAGCACCAAGGCGGCAGGCATGTGAGGGTGGGGGAGATGGTTTTACCAGGGCGCATGGTAGCAGCCAAACTAGTGAGGAAGGTGCAGGAGCCCAGGAAGAAGTGGAGGACGAACTGATGGAAGACTCATCAGATGAGGGAGACCTTGATCACATTTCTGTTGTGCGAGGTTGGGGGGAAAGGACAGAGGAAGGAAGCATGATTGTTACCTCGCCACCAACACAACAGGGACTTGGTGCTCCTGGATGCGCAACACACATGAGTGCCTTCTTGCTGCACTACCTGCAACATGACCCTCGAATTGTGAGAATTAGAAATAATCCTGACTACTGGGTTGCCACACTGTTAGATCCCCGGTACAAAAGTAAATTTGCAGAAATTATTCCTGCCATAGAAAGGGATGCACACATGCAGGAGTATCAGCAGAGACTGTTGCAGAATCTTACATGTGCTTTTCCACAAAATACCAGTGGTGCACGTAGTGAATCTCACAGTTCCAACTTGCCAACCGTGGGACCGTCAAGTGTTCAGCACTCAAACCGTAACAGAACCACAGTATCTGATGGTAACATCAATTTTGCGGAATCATTTCACCACTTTTTTAGCCCATCCTTTGCAAGGCCACAGGAGACAAGAAGTCTGACACATAGTCAACGCCTAGAGACGATGGTACAGGAGTATCTCCAAGTAAACATTGAAGCCACGACTGTGTCACTGGACCCTTGCTCTTTTTGGGCTTCCAATCTGGATAAATGGCCGGAGCTAGCCACTAACGCCTTGGAGATCTTGTCATGCCCCGCAGCCAGCGTTCTGTCTGAACGTGTGTTCAGCGCTGCTGGTGGTGTGCTGACAGATAAGCGCACGCGGCTCTCCACTGATAATGTAGACAGACTCACGTTCATAAAGATGAACAAATCATGGATCCGAAACGACTTTTCTACCCCTGTGTCATCCTGGGGAGAATAAAAGCTTGATGATTGGTTAAAATCACCCTACCAAACGTTTTAAGCTTTCAAATTACTAATCATGTTTATCTGTATCTTGACTGGAAAATAATTTGGGCTTTGTAGCAGTGTGCAGCACTGATCCTATTAGGCCATCTATAATAAGCTCCACCAGATTTAAAATTAAAAATAATTTTTAGCTGCATCTAGCCCGGAAAATAATTTTGGGGCTCCGAGATGCGCAAGACACATAAGTGCCTTCTTGCTGCACTACCTGCAGCATGACCCTCATATTGTCAGAATTCGAAGTAATCATGACTACTGGGTTGCCACACTCTTAGATCCCCCAAACTTTTTGATCAACCTTTTCATTTTAATAAAGACCAAAAAAATGGTCATTTTTGAAATTATAAGCATTAGCAGGTTGTTAGAAACTGAAATCAAACAGTTTTCAACTCAAAACTTTATTCTAGGTGATGTTACATTTTCACATAGGACCCCTTGTTCGAAAGGAGCTTCTGAACTCTCTCGTCCATTGAATTTGTCAGGTTTTGGATGGTTTCTGCTTCAATTGTTTTGCATGAGGACAGAATACCCTCCCAGAGCTGTTGCTTAGATGTGAACTGCCTCCCGCCATCATAGACACTCCTTTTAATGATGCTCCAAAGGTTCTGAATGGGGTACAGGTCAGGGGAGCATGGGGGTCACACCATAAGTTTGTCCCCTTTTATGCCCATATCAGCCAGAGATGCAGATGTTTTATGTGCAGCATGAGATGGTGCATTATCATGCAGAAAAATGATCTTGCTGTGAAATACACGGTTCTTCTTCTTGAACCATGGCAGGAAGTGCTGTTTGAGAAAATCCACATACATTATGGAGTTCATCTTTAGCGCCTTCAGGGATCCTAAAGGGGCCGACAATCTCCCCATGATTCCAGCCCAAAACATTACTCCACCTCCTCCTTGTTGGCGCTGTAGCCGTGTTTGCGTGGGGTGTCCATCAACCAGCCATCCTCCACTCCATCCATCTGGACCATCGAGCGCTGCACGGCACTCATCCGTGAACAAAACAGTTTTGAAATCAGTCTTCATGTAATGTTTGGCCCACTGGAGCCGTTTCTGCTTGTGTGAAGTGGATAGAGGAGGTCGACAGGATGGCGTATGCACAGCTGCAAACCTCTGAAGGACCCTGCATCTTGTTGTTCGGGGGACGTTGGAGGCACAAGCAGCTTCAAAAACTTGTCTGCTGCTATGACGAGGCTTTTTTGCCGCTGCTCTTTCAACCTGACGTAATTGCCTGTAGGAAAGAGTCCTCAATTTGCCCTTATCAGCACGCACACGTGTGTACTGTGAATCAGCTACATACTTCTTGATTGCCAAGACACTTCATCCTGATCATCGCACAATGTTGATTGTAGTCATGCCTTGACCTAAACACTCCACAATTTGTTGCTTCTCAGCAGCCGACACATCCTTTTTCTTTCCCATTTTGGCAGAAAATGTAGGCTGCTTAATAATGTGAGAGAGCCTTCTTAAGTAGTCTTGCCTTTCATTGGACACACCTGCCAAACTAATTAGCACAGGTGTCTGCAATTGCTTACAGTGATATAAAGAGCCCTGACACACATCACCATCAATGAGTTTAACTGACAAACAAACAAATTCTTCCCTTATCACTCCTAAACACTTTTTGCATAATAATTTGGAACGCGGTGTACATGTGCTTTTCCACAAAACACCAGCGGTTCACGTAGTGAATCTTACAGTTCTAACTTGCCAACCGTGGTCTGTATGGAATTGTTCAATAAAGGGCCCAAAATTAAGATAACATAGATGGGAGAGGTCTCTATGAATAGGAATTCCTAAGTATTTGATACCCTGTGATGGCCAGGCAAAGGGAAAGTTGGACTGGATGGAATCCTATATGGATTTGGGGAGGGAGACATCGAGGGCCTCAGACTTCGCTGCATTGATTTTAAAATTTTACCATGTAACAAAGTGATCTATTTCAGCCATAACAGCATGGATGGATATATGTGATTGAGTGATATATACTAGGACATCATCAGCAAATAGAGAGCACTTGTACTCGGTGCCTCCCACCTCAATCCACCTAATATTGGGGTTATGGCGAATTGATGAGAGCAGGTGCTCCGTCACTAGGATGTATAAGAGAGGGGACAGAGGACATCCCTGCCTTGTCCCATTGGTGATTGTGAAAGGTGATGAAAATGTTCTGACGCACCCCCTGGGCCTTGGGACACCCGGAGCCGGACCCTTTTTGGTGGATGCTGGTGGTTGTAGTCTTCGTGGCGGCGACCCGGTTCCGTGGCTCAGGGCGGTCAAACCAGTGGCGGAACTATTTATGTGGTTTTGATGTTTAAATGTCCGACTACGCCACCCGTGGATTGCGGTCAGAGTGAACCGCCGCTACAGGGCAGACCGCTGAGGCTGGTGTTGTGGGTGCAGCAGAGCGTAGCATAACTCCCCACGGGAGGAGTATAGCCTCAGGGCAGTGTATGCGGAGGATGGGGGTGATGGTGCAGGGCAGCAGCAGTAACGACACGGAGTCAGTGATGCAGTCCAGGGCCTTTACTCACAGTTCTTATTATCCAGACCACGTCTGCAGGTAACGGCTGCCCACGTCGTACTGTGCTCACCAGGTGAGGGGCTCAGACAACTCCCAGATAACTTTGGAGCACTTCACAGGACCCCCTTTGTGTGTCCTTTGTCTGGCCTTTCTTACCAACACTTCTGTCCGGCTGCCTCGGGCCTCCTCTTGGTAAACTTGGCGCCAGTTTCCCTGACCCTATGTGGTGCCTTCCTAGCGGGTGTAGCGAGGGGCTGCGCCACATAAAATGTCAGAGCCTCCGGTTTCTAGCTGAGGGTCGTTTCCTGCCTCCACTAGTTCGGGAACCGGTCTCCCCCTTTGGCCTGACCCCTCCACGCAGGTGGATTCGGGCGTGCGGTGGCGACTCGCCCGTCCGCACCCCTGGGATCCCTTCATTCCTCGTTCCTGGAGCCTTCTCCGCTCCTCTTCCTTCCTTCTCCCTCTTCCAGGCCTGGGCCTCTGTTACTAGGCCCGCCTCCGGAGCAGAGCTCATGCAGAGCCCCTGCTCCCTGCCACTTCTGCTCAGACTTCTCTGCACTGAACTAAGATAGTGCCCACCTTTTATACTCCCTTCTCAATGCACCCAGAAACTGCTTCCTCCCTGCTCCTGCACTACAGGGTTCCCCTTCCTCAGTGTTCCCTCCCCCCACTCCAGCCAGGGACAGGGACTGTCGTGCCCATCTCAGGGGCATATTGGTCGCCCTGCCCCACGGCAATGTGGTGTAATGCATGCAGGTGTCGGGTCCTGATCCACACTCCATCCTTACCTGAGAGTGAGATATCACACCTCTGGGTGAGGTGCAATACGTCTGTAGCAACCGAGCCCTCAGGGTGCTACAGTTCCATTTATCTTCAGCCTAGGTTACGTATTGCGATACAGGGCTGTGATTTTGGCTATAAAAGGGTCCCCTAGACCCCTACCCCAAGCTTTTTAAGAGAATCATATATGGCGTGCCAGGAGACTCTATGGAATGCTTTCTCAGCATCCAACGAGAGTATCTAATTACAAATTTTTAACTGCATCTAGCCCAGGAAATACTTTGTGCCTAGTAGCAGTGTCTGCTAGTCAGCGGATTATCCCGGCTGTTATGCAAGCTACACCACCTGTAGTTTAGACACTTAATTTTTTCAAAGGAAATGCTTCGGGACCATGGGATACTCAGTGAAGAGCATCAGGAGGCACCCCAAGGCATAGGGGCTGGGACTGGCAGTAGGATGCCTTGCGGTGGACAGCCGAGCTCGATCCTTATAAAAGCTTTTTAACTGCAGCAGCTTTAGTGGACGCTACTGGAGCTGGAATTACGCGGCTGCTGGCATGAGACTTGCCCTCCAATAGATCCTTGTAAATGGATTTAAAGTGTATTCATTCAAATTAGAGAGACAATTTAAATTAAAAAGCTTAGAGCTGCCTGCACCACAGGGGGGCTCGCTCGACCCACCAGCGGACAGGCACCAGTATTGGGAGAGGGGGGCTGGCCATCAGGGTTCACCGCGGCTCTGGCACAAACCCGGCGTCACGGAGGTGGCACGGGCAGGAGCGGACTGGCCGTGTCGGCTTCTCACTTTTTGGATTTTAGAAGGGCATGACATGCCTATATCTGTGTCTCCCCCTCCTTTTACTCCTCCACCTCTTTTATTTTCGCATGACTATATGTACTTGTCACTTTTCCATGTGGTAGTTGTGTCTTCTGAGCAGTTTGTCAGCTTTTGGACACCTTTGAAGGTGTTTTCTATGTGTTTCTATGTGTTTTTGTTTGCCTGCCATTGGTTTTAACGGTGTTCGAAGGTGTTCGACGAACAGTTCGACGAACAGTTCGGCGAACACACGGGTGTTCGACGAACCGAACCGAACTCGAACACTACGGGGTTGGCTCAACACTACTTACAAGAGCCATGCAGTACAGCATATTACAAACATAAGTCCCATTATTGGGGAGTGGGTCTCCCATAGTATTTGCTTATGCCTTGCAAGCAAAAGTTGCCAAAAATTAGGACGGAGCAACTTGCAATGCCCCTTACAAGAGCCATGCAGTACAGCATATTACAAACATAAGTCCCATTATTGGGGAGTGGGTCTCCCATAGTATTTGCTTATGCTTTCCGAGCAAAAGCTGCCAAAAATTAGGACGGTCAACTTGCAATGCCCCTTACAAGAGCCATGCAGTACAGCATATTACAAACATAAGTCCCATTATTGGGGAGTGGGTGTCCCATAGTATTTGCTTATGCCTTGCAAGCAAAAGCTGCCAAAAATTAGGATGGAGCAACTTGCAATGCCCCTTACAAGAGCCATGCAGTACAGCATATTACAAACATAAGTCCCAAATTGGGGAGTGGGTGTCCCATAGTATTTGCTTATGCCTTGCAAGCAAAAGCTGCCAAAAATTAGGACGGAGCAACTTGCAATGCCCCTTACAAGAGCCATGCAGTACAGCATATTACAAACATAAGTCCCATTATTGGGGAGTGGGTCTCCCATAGTATTTGTTTATGCTTTCCAAGCAAAAGCTGCCAAAAATTAGGACGGAGCAACTTGCAATGCCCCTTACAAGAGCCATGCAGTACAGCATATTACAAACATGAGTCCCATTATTGGGGAGTGGGTGTCCCATAGTATTTGCTTATGCCTTGCAAGCAAAAGCTGCCAAAAATAAGGATGGAGGAACTTGCAATGCTGGCACCCTGGTGGTATAGTGGTGGTGGAGGCTGAGGATAAGGAGAAGAAGATAAAACAGCCAAAACGAGGAAGCGTATAACCATGTGTGGGTGTGAAGCGGTGCATGTGAATACACCTCCCAAAATAACACAGTGGATTTGACTTTATGTTACTCTGCTGTCATTTGGTGGTGATGAGAAGTCTGGCCCAATCCAGCCATTGTTTATTTTGATAAGGCTCAGCTTGTCAGCATTGTCAGTTGACAGGCGAGTGTGCTTATCAGTTATAATTCCCCCAGCGGCACTAAAAACACGCTCCGATAACACGCTAGCGGCAGGGCAGGCCAGGACCTCCAAGGCGTACAGAGAGAGTTCATTCCAAGTGTCCAGCTTGGATACCCAATAATTAAAAGGCATAGAGGAATCACGGAGGACGCTGGTACGGTCGGCAAGGTACTCCCTCACCATCTTTTGAAACTTTCCACTCCTTGTGAGATTACCCCGCGCCTCAGGGCCTGTAAGCTGGGCGGGTGTCAGAAAACTGTCCCAGAACATTGACAGTGTTCCCCTGCCTCTGCTGGATTGGAGTTGCATCTCTCTCGCCTGTACGCCTTGGTTGGGCAACGAACTGTGACCTCTGCCGCTAGCGTGTTCAGATGGGAATTTTTTTAAGACTTCTGCAGCAAGGGCCTTCTGGTACTGCCCCATTTTTGTAGACCTCTCCACCTCAGGAATAAGAGAGTGAAAGTTCTCCTTGTAGCGGGGGTCTACAAGTGTCACCAACCAGTAATGACTGTCACCCAACATTTTGACAACGCGAGGGTCACGGTTAAGGCATCGTAACATAAAATCAGCCATGCGTGCCAGACTGGTAACGGGCAAGATTTCCGTGTCCTCACCAAGATGACGACTGACCATGCTCTCCTCCTCCTCCTCCTCCTCTTCCTCCTCACCCCTGTCCTCAGGCCACCCACGCTGAACCGACGGTATGACACTTGTACAGGTACTACCGTCTACAACGCATGATAGCAGCTCCTGTTCTTCCTCCTCCTCCTCCTCCTCCTCCTCTCTCTCATTGTCCCCCAATGCACGTTGGGATGAGATGAAGCTGGGCTGTGTGTAATCGCCCGCTATGGCTTCTTGATCCATCTCATCATACTCTGGCTGCAATGCCTCCTCGTTAATTCTCTGCAGAGAGCGTTGCAAAAGACAGACAAGTGGGATGCTGACACTAATGATGGTGTCATCGCCACTCACCATCTTGGTGGCCTCCTCAAAGTTTGTCAGGATGGTACATATGTCAGACATCCAGGTCCACTCCTGAGGTCTTATGTGTGGAGTCTGACCTGAATATCGACGGCCTTGTTGCAGCTGGTACTCCACAACTGCTCTCTTCTGCTCACAAATCCTTTGCAACATGTGGAGGGTAGAGTTCCAACGTGTGGGGACATCACACACCAGTCGGTGTGCCGTAAGCTGCAAACGCTGCTGCAACACAGCAAGGGCGGCGGAAGCTGTAGCCGACTTGCGAAAATGAGCTGACAGGCGGCGTACTTTCACGACCAGATCTGGCAACTCGGGGTATGATTTAAGAAACCGCTGAACCACGAGGTTAAGCACATGAGCCAGGCACGGTACGTGTGTGATCTCACCTCGCCTCAGAGCCACCACCAGGTTACGGCCATTGTCACACACGACCATGCCAGGATGTAGGTTCAGCGGTCTCAGCCACAGATCTGCCTGCTCTTTCACAGCTGTCCACAACTCACAAGCAGTGTGAGGTTTATCACCTAAGCTTATGAGTTTCATCACAGCCTGTTGCCGCTTGGCGGAGGCAGTACTGCAATGCTTCCAGCTTGTAACTGATGTGGTGATATCTGAGATGGAGGCTGAACATGAGGAGGAGGAGGAGGAGGATGCGCAGGAGCTGTACACTGTGGGGGCAACTCTGACTGACATAGGGCCCGCAATCCTCGGTGTGGGGAGGATGTGTTCCGTCCCAGGGTCCGACTGGGTCCCGGTTTCCACTATGTTTACCCAGTGTGCCGTCAGAGAGACGTACCGTCCCTGGCCACAAGCACTTGTCCACGTGTCCGTTGTCAGGTGGACTCTCCCAGTAACTGCGTTGTTGAGGGCACGGCAGATGCTTTGGGACACGTGCTTGTGTAGTGCGGGGATGGCACACCGGGCAAAATAGTGTCGGCTGGGGACCGAGTACCGAGGGACGGCCACCGCCATAAGATTGCGGAAGGATTCCGTCTCCACCAGCCTAAAAGGCATAATTTCCAACGCAAGCAGTCGTGAAATGTGCAAATTTAGGACTGTGGCCTGTGGGGCGTTAGCTGCGAATTTCCGCTTTCGTTCAAAGGTCTGGGATATGGACAATTGAACGCTGCGGTGGAACGTGGACGTGGACGTTGAAGCTGTTTCTTGAGAAACTGCCATAACAAGTGAAGACTGAGAGGAGGGGGCATCTTTACATGCAGTATGGACAGGGGATTGCCTTGCACACACAACAGGGGGTTCTATTGCACGCATAACAGCGGAAGAAGCAGTGGTGACACCCGCTGACACTGGTAGTGGACCCTGGGTTTCGCCCCACAAAGTCGGGTGCTTTGCTGCCATGTGCCTGATCATGCTGGTGGTGGTCAGGCTGGTAGTTTTGTCACCCCTGCTGATGCTGGCATGGCAGGTGGAACATATGGCCTTTTTGGGGTTATCAGCAGAGTCTTTAAAAATTTCCAGACTCTGGAAGACCTACCGCTTGTACTGGCAACGTCCCTCGTGTTGGTGTTACGGGGTACGGTTGCCTGCCTTCTGTCTGCGGCCACCACACTGCTTCTTCCTGCCTGTTGGGGTACTCTGCCTCCCTCCCCCTGTGTGCTGCTGGCCTCACTCTGCATGTCCTCCTTCCACGTTGGGTCAGTTACTAGATCATCCACCACCTCCTCCTCTTCCACTTGCGCACCACGATCCTCCTCCTCACTTCCTGGCAATTGTGTCTCGTCATCGTCCACCTCTTGTGACAGATTGCCAACGTCGACTTCCTGTGGCCGTGGCTGTTCAAATATTTGGGCATCGCTACATGGGATCTCCTCTTCCACCACTTCAAGCGTATCAGGCGAGGGGCCCAAATATGGAAATGGACCAGTGAACAGCTCTTCAGAGTGTCCAAGTGTGGGATCACTTGCTGTCTGACGACACGCGGCATGGTGGGAGGAAGGAGCATCAGGGTGAGGAGGATTATGCGGTCGAGACTCACGGCTGCTAAGAGTTGACCGTGTGGAAGACAGACCGGAGGTGGTGGTGCCCAGGTAACTGGAAGTATCATCTGCTATCCAATTAATAACCTGTTCACACTGATCAGTTCTCAATACTGGTGTTGTTCTGTGCTTCCCTAGTAATTCGGTCAAGAAGTGGGAGCGAGAAGATGTGGCTGTTGGTTTAGGCACATTTTCACCTTGGCCACGGCCCCGTCCTCTGCACGAACCATCACCAGAACGTCCACTTCCACGTCCCTTGCCACGCGCCTTGCCCATTGTAAATGAAGTAAAATAGCTTACACTTGCACTATCAATGGAAAAAGGGTAATAAAGAGTAGATTAGAACCGTGGAAGAGGAAAACCACAGTTATTGTTTACTGGGGTATACCACACTTTTTTAAATAGAGATATTTACCTCTGAACAGTGAGCGACACACTCAAACTGCTTTTTTTTTAGATACCAAAGGCCCAAAACTGGATAGTACAGCGATTTGACCCGTGGAACTGCGAAACCACACTGGGATGTCGGGCCTACACAAGACTTTTTTCAACAGATATATTTTTGTGTCACAACAGTCAGGAGACACTACTGTTTTTCTTTAAGGAAAATATACCAAAAGCTGAATAATAGAGATTTTTTACCGTGGGATGGCAAACCACAGTTACTGTTTACTGAGGTATACCACACTTTTTTAAATACAGATATTTGCCTCTGAACAGTGAGCGACACACTCAAACTGCTTTTTTTTTAGATACCAAAGGCCCAAAACTGGATAGTACAGCGATTTGACCCGTGGAACTGCGAAACCACACTGGGATGTCAGGCCTACACAAGACTATTTTCAACAGATATATTTTTGTGTCACAACCGTCAGGAGACACTACTGTTTTTCTTTATGGAAAATATACCAAAACCTGAATAAAAGAGATTTTTTACCGTGGGATGGCAAAACCACAGTTATTGTTTACTGGGGTATATCAGACTTTTTTAAATATATAGATTTGCGGCTAAACAGTGAGCGACACACTCAAACAGTTTTTTTTTAGATACAAATGGCCCAAAATGGATAATACAGAGGTTTGAACCGTGGAAGTGCAAAACAACAGTTCTGTTTCTCTAGCCTACACCAGACTATTTTCAACAGTTATATTTGTGTCTGAAAAATCAGAGACACGCTTTTTTTTGGGGGGGGGGGGGACACACCAAAAGGTTAATAAGACGGGTATTTGTACAGTGTGAAGGAGGAAAAAAAAAGGAGGATTTAGATGAAAAAAAAAGGATTTTTCCTGGCCCCCGACACTTGGTGCTAAGTCCAGCAATTTCAGCAACAGGAGCACACAGGACTGTAATGCAGCGTTAGCTGGTATAACCACTTTGTCTCCTATACAGCCTGCCTGCCTGGTATCTGGGATGGATATTAGTCCTGAAAAGGACTGTTTGTTTGTTCTGGCAGCCTTTACAGACCCTACACTAACTATTTCGCAGTTTATATCTCTCCCTAAATCAGCAGCGCTGTCCCTACACTGTCTAATCCGGAGCGACTGTGTCCAAGATGGCGGCGCCCGGTTTTAAATACTCGAGGTGACACTGTGCGGCTAGCCAAACACTGAAATGCCCACAACCAACATGGCTGCAGCATTACAGTGACTGGCTGGCAATCCCTGCATGTTCATTGGCTCTGTAAAGAGCGCCAAACATGCAGGGCGGAGACTCGATCTCCCGCCCGAGTAACCCGGAAATGCTCGGTGCTCACCGAACATCCCGAGTAGCGTGATGCTCGGGCGAGTACCGAGCAGTGTCGAGCATGTTCGCTCAACACTAATAATAATCAAAAAAAAGCACGCAGTTCTATTTCATCTGTGGCCTTGATGGTTCTGTTGCAGATGAACTTGTCCTTTATAATGTCTATATATTGGTTGGTATATGTGACAATAGAATCCAGAATGTCATCTGTGAATAAACTATTCCAGCATTCAACTGCAGTTTTTGCATTACTTGCAGTTCCTATAACTGCAGGAAGGTGAGTAATAATGTTTTGAGGTTCCCTATGTTTTTTCTGGAGTGGCTTCTTGTTCCATTGGGGTTTTTTATCTTTTCCCATATAATAAGATTCTACATCTTCATCCTCATCACTGTCACCATCTTGCTCTGTTTCAGAATCCACTTCACATACTTCCAACTCATCATGAGAATCAATCTCACTTTCCTCTCCTAAATCATCATTCAGTGCGGGGTCTGCATCATCTAACAGCATGTTTGTTACTTCCTCAACATCAAGGTTTTTTGATAAATTGTACATTTTTCTCTCCATTTCAGCAGATAATCTGAAGCAAGAGAAGGAATATGTGTTAGGGAACTACTGTATATGCCTGAGCAGCACACATTCTTTTTTAATCTGCCTTATTTCTATGAAATATCCTCACACTTTGTGCTATACATTCATAAAACAAGCTAAATAAACAATTGTGATGAATAAAAACATAAAATACCAACCTTATTGAGTGTGACGTGTTCACATACAATGAGCCTGAGAGATTAGCGCAGTTATATCTGTCCTCCTGTAGCTCTGCAATCCAACTGTGGTATGAGGCTTCACAGAGCTGCTAGAGACAGGAGACTACCTGGAGGGAGGGGATTTCCTCACAATCTGGTGAGGAAGGAGAAATGACAGTAAAAAAGTTGTGCCTGTCAGGCCTATTGTATGTGACGGAGGGCTAAAAAGAAAATTTAACCACCTCAGATGGCTACGTTATATTGCAGTAGCAATATATATGGCTATGCAAAGCTGGCTGATGGCCCTCTAACAATAGTAAGGGCCGCCTGATGGTCCTGTAAAAATAGGCTTTGTGAATTTCAGAGTCCCTCCTTCATAGATGAAACAGGATGTGTTTGATCATGACTCACACACCACATGGCCAGATAAGGAAGTAAAATGTTAAAATTACATTTACTGGTGAATGTATTTTTCACCATTGAAAGCAATGCAAAAGTGCAAAAACGCAGCAAAACCACTACATCTTAACATACTCCATTGGTGTAGAGCAGCAATTTTGTTATTTATTTTGCCTTATATACAAGTCATTACCCTGGAAAGGTATGGCTTAGCAGTACTGCACAGCCACATATGGGATATTTCTAAATTCAGCAGAAATTGTGGGACAAATTTTGGTGCCATTTTTTCCCATTTCCCAGTGCGAAAATGTAAAATCTAGGACTAAAAAAAAATTTTGGTGGTAAAAATGTAATTATTTTTTTTCACTGCCCAATGGTATAAAATGCTGTGACACACCTGTGGTGTCAATATGATCCCCTAGATGAATTCATTGAGAGGTAGTTTGTTGTGATGAGCAAACGTGCTCGCCAGTACTCGGTACTCGCCCGAACATCACAGTGCTCGACAAGCTCGGCGCTCTGAGAGTATTTCCGGGTTGCTCGGGCGGGAGCTCGGATTCCCGCCCTGCATGTTTGGTGCTCTTTAGAGAGCCAATGAAGAGGCAGGGATTGCTTGCCACGCACTGTAATGCCGTAGCCATGTTAGTTGTGGCATTACAGTGATTGGCTGGCCGCACAGAGTCATCAGGTCTATTTAAGACCCGGTGACGCTAGGCTCGTCACAGTGTACCCTGGAAACAGGCAGAGTAGGGAGAGTTGCTGCTGAGTCAGGGAGAGATTTGCTTGTTTATAGTTAGTAAAAGTATTCACAGCATATCTATATGTCCATTTGAACTAACAGTCCTTCTGAGGACTAATCCAGCTGCATATATTCCGTGGTGATAGCAGGAGTTAGGCAGGGAGGCAGGGAAACCAGGGATTGAAGCTTGAAGAGGACAATTTGCATATTCCGGGTGCCTTCTGGGAAAAGCGAAGAGTCTCCCTCAGCTAGAAGATCGTTGGGTACAGCCGGGACCAGCTGCTTGGAATGCATTGCCAAACCAGGGATTGAAGCTTGAAGAGGACAATTTGCATATTCCAGGTGCCTTCTGGGAAAAGCGAAGAGTCTCCCTCAGCTAGAAGATCGTTGGGTACAGCCGGGACCAGCTGCTTGGAAAGCATCGCCAAACCAGCGATTGAAGCTTGAAGAGGACAATTTGCATATTCCAGGAGTTTGTTTATCCTAGGGTATCACAAGAAAGAAGACAGACATCAAGTCAGCAGGGACAAGGAGCAGCATGGCAGATGTGACAACCTACATGGTGAGCTGGAAGAAAGACTGGAAGAAAGAATTGGGACATTAAAACTCATCAAGGAAAATGAAGACTTCCTGGACAGAACAGAAGCGTCACTACTGGTCACGGAAAGTGAAGGAAGCGTCAGAGAACCTCCAGTGGAGGCAAGTGACCTAAAGAAGCAAGAAGACCATGGAGACACCACCAACCACACAACAGAGAAACAGATTCCAAGGACTTGTGGAGGACGAAGATGGCACACCTAAGGATGAGGCACTACCAGCAAGCAAAGAAGAAAAGAGCACCCAGAAACACCCAGAAGCGACAAGAAAAAGGATAGCCAAGAAGGGAAGAAGAGTGGTGGTGGTGGGAGACTCACTACTGAGAGGAACAGAAGCAGCTATCTGTTAGAACCTTGCTGTTAGGTTTTTTTTCCTTTGCTGGTCACATGACCTTGTTGGCCTATTTAATCCTGCTCCGCCCTTCTGGCTTTGCTGGACTTTATTGTATATCTACTTTCTGGCTAGCCTGTGCTCTGTATCTAACTCTGTTAGTTTGCTTGGTCTACGGACCTCTATGTTCTATCTATTTTGTTTGTTCGTCTGTCTGCTACTATTTCTGTTAGGAGGTGTCCCATATTCCTCCCAGTCCTTAGTACCTGTAGGGATTTCCTCCCCACATCTATAGGTCTTCGTACAGACTAGATTAGGACTTTAGCAGGTCTGATCGCAGGATCAGGTTCCCTGTTACATCGTAGGGATTCAGCTGAGTCTTATAGTAGGGACAGATCTCCTCTCTTTCCTTAGCTTTGGTAGCAGAACATAACAGTAAGTCCAGCCTGCAAATTCTCTAAGGAAAGATTTTTTTTTTTTTTTTTTTGTTCCATCATGGTGTCGGTTCAGGATTTGGCTAAACACCTGCAGGGACTCTCTCTGGAAGTGGCCGAGCTCCGTCAGCACGTGAGTAACTGTCCTGGAGCATATTTCTTGGAGCCTAAGGTATGTTTGCCGGATTTATTTTTTGGTGAACATCGAGAATTTTTTTCATTTAAAAATGCTTGCTTATTGTATTTTCGTTTGAGACCCAAGTCCTCTGGGGATGAATCCCAGCGCGTAGGGTTCATAATGTCACTTTTGCGCAAAGAGCCTCAGGAGTGGGCCTTTTCTTTGCAACCTAGTGATACATGCTTCAGATCAGTGGATAGTTTTTTTTTCTGCTTTAGGACTATTATATGATGATCCTGACCGTGTCGCATCAGCTGAGACTGAGTTGAGACGTCTAAAACAAGGATCTGGTACTGTAGAAAAATATTGTACACATTTTCGTCGTTGGTCTACTCAAACAGGGTGGAACGATTCTGCTCTGAAAAGTCTATTTCTTGCTGGGCTCAGTGAAAGGGTTAAAGACCTGCTAATTGCTTATCCTACACCTGAGGATTTACAACAGGCTATGCAATTAGCTATACGGGTGGATAGGAGACTGCGTGCTAGGGTTAATGAGAGCAAATCCTCTGCTATGTCAGTTTCTGGTTATGATAATGTGTGTACTAACAGTGGTGAACCGATGGAGATTGGATCGGTGGCACCTCGCTCTCAAGAAAAAGATCGTCGTTTTTCAGAAGGCTTGTGTTACTATTGCGGAAAATCTGGTCATTTGATTAAAGGCTGTGAGCTTCGTATGAAGAAAGAAAAAAAAATGGTCAGTCACGCCCGTATTGCCTGTTTAAATTCCAAGGGTATATTTTTAGCTGCTTCCACGATTGCTCAGGAAAAATTAATGGAATTTCGGGTGTTTGTTGATTGCGGGTCTACATTGAATGTAATTGATGGGGGATTCGTGGAAAAACTCAATTTAAAACCTGAACCTTTATCATCCCCCATTGCTGTGGTTTCTGTGGATGGCTCCCCTTTGAAGAATATTACTCTCAAGGTCAGTGAATTTCCTCTCACTATTAATGGTGTTCACCATGAGAAATTGGATTTGGTAGTGTTGAATAACTTGCCTTCTCCAGTAATATTGGGTTTGCCCTGGTTAAAATTTCACAATCCTGTACTGGATTGGTCTACCAGTGAAATTAAATCCTGGAGCCATAAATGTTATGACAAGTGTTGTAACGGGCGTATTGCAGCTTTGGATAGGGGAGAATTGCCTGTTCCTATTCAGGATTTTTGGAGAGTTTTTTCTGAGAAGGAATCGCAGGTTTTGCCTCCCCATAGAGACTATGATTGTTCTATTGAATTTGTCCCTGGAGCGACTCTTCCTAAAAGTCGTTTATTTAACCTTACTATTCCTGAGAGGAAGGCTTTGGAGGAATACATACAGACAAGTTTGGCCGCCGGTCACATTAGGCCCTCTAAGTCTCCTGTGGCGGTTGGATTTTTTTTTGTAAAAAAAAAGGACGGTGGTTTACGTCCTTGTCTGGATTTCCGTGAGATTAACAAAATTACGGTACGCAATCCTTACCCACTGCCATTGATTCCTGATCTGTTTAACCAGTTATTGGGGGCCAAGTGGTTCTCTAAAATTGACCTTAAGGGGGCATACAATCTGTTGCGCATGAAGGAGGGTGATGAATGGAAGACTGCTTTTAACACTCCTGTGGGTCATTTTGAGAATCTGGTTATGCCTTTTGGTCTTACTAATGCTCCTGCATTTTTTCAGAATCTGATTAATGACATCCTTAGACCTTTGATTGGTAAAAATGTGGTTGTGTATTTGGATGACATTTTGATTTATTCGCCAGATCTGGAGTCTCATTGGCGGAGCGTGCGTGAGGTATTACAGTTATTAATGGACAATTCGCTTTTTGCTAAGCTGGAGAAATGTGAGTTCGCTGTACAGAGAATTAGTTTTTTGGGCTACATTATCTCCAGCAAAGGTTTTGAGATGGATCCGGTTAAGGTTCAGGCTGTGCAGGAATGGCCTAGGCCTATTGGTTTGAAATCGATACAGAGGTTTTTGGGTTTCGCCAATTACTATAGAAAATTCATAAAAAATTTTTCTAGTATTGTCAAACCTCTGACTGATCTCACCAGGAAAGGTGCTGATGCTGTTCAGTGGTCTTCTGAGGCCATTGAAGCTTTTGTGTATCTCAAGGAGAGGTTCACCTCTGCTCCCATCCTTATGCAGCCTGATGTTACTAGGCCGTTTTTGGTTGAGGTTGATGCTTCCTCTGTGGGGGTTGGCGCAGTATTGTCTCAGGATAACGGGGATGGATTACATCCTTGTGCCTTTTTTTCCAAAAAATTTTCGGAGACTGAATTGAATTACGATATTGGTAATCGGGAATTATTGGCTATTAAACTCGCATTTGAACACTGGCGCCACTTCTTGGAAGGTGCGGAATTTCCCGTTCAGGTTCTTACGGATCATAAAAATCTGATATATCTTGATGCTGCCAAGCGCCTGAATGCCCGTCAGGCTAGGTGGGCACTGTTTTTCTCGCGGTTTAATTTCTCCGTTACTTACATCCCTGGTACTAAGAATGTTAAGGCGGATGCCTTGTCTCGCAGTTTTTCTCCCATAGTCGGTGCTGAGAAAGAGGAAAACATTTTACAAGAAGGTGTTGTGATAGCTGCTTTAGACTCCGTTTTGGAAGATGAGATTCTTAAAGCACAGGAGAATGCCCCATCTAACACTCCTCATGGGAGGTTGTTTGTGCCTGGGACCTTTAGGAGAGATTTGTTTGTTGAGTGTCACGAATCTCGGTTGGCAGGTCATCCCGGAATCTCTGAGACCAAGAGACTGGTGGGTCGCAGTTTTTGGTGGCCTGGATGGCAGAAGGAAGTCATTAAGTGGGTGCGCCAATGTACTATATGTGCTAGATCCAAGTCCTCACATACTCCTGCTGCGGGGTTGCTTTGTCCTTTGGAGGTCCCCAGTGCTCCTTGGACACATTTGGCTATGGACTTTATAACTGACCTTCCCCCCTCTGAGGGTTTTACTGTCATCTGGGTGGTCGTGGACCGTTTTAGCAAGATGTGTCACTTGGTTCCCTTCGTCAAACTGCCCTGCGCTAAAACTCTCGCTAAGGCCTTTGTCAAGGAAATTGTCAGACTTCATGGCGTTCCTACTGACATTGTTTCTGATAGGGGTCCTCAGTTCGTGGCTCGTTTTTGGCGTGCCTTTTGTGACAGGTTGGGAATTCATTTGTCGTTTTCGTCCGGATACCATCCTGAATCTAATGGCCAAACAGAAAGGAAAAACCAGGATGTTGAGCAGTTCTTGCGTTGTTTTGTGGCAGACAATCAAGAGGGGTGGTCTGAGTTTCTGCCACTTGCCGAATTTGCTCTGAACAATCATACATCTTCTTCTGCTGGTTGTTCGCCTTTTTTTTGTTGTTCTGGGAGACATCCGTCGTTTGGGTCGTTCTCCAAGTTGGGATCTGCCGTGCCTGAGGAGGAGAATTTTTCCGGTGATTTGGAAAGAGTTTGGACGGATGTGCGTGGTAATCTTCAGGAGGCCAACAGAAAATCTAAAGACTACTTTGATAGGAAACGACAGGAGGTTTTGTTCGCTGTTGGTGACATGGTTTGGTTGTCCTCTAGGAATCTGCGGTTGAGGATTCCTTCTAAGAAATTGGGTCCCAAGTTTGTAGGGCCCTTTAAGGTGCTTCAGGTTGTCAACCAATCTGCTGTTAGGTTGGAGGTTCCTACCTCCTGGAGAATTAATCCGGTCTTTCATGTCTCTCTGTTAAAAAAAGCTGTCGTGTCGGATGGTGACGCCTCTGCCTCTGTTCCTCCGGTGGTGGAGGACGGGGAATATGAAATTTCTCGCATCCTTGACTCTAGACGGTATAGAGGTAGTTTGCAGTATCTTGTGGCCTGGAAAGGTTTCGGACCCGAGGATAACTCTTGGGTGAGGTCAGATGATGTTTCCGCGTCCAGACTTATCAGAGCGTTTCACAGGAGATTTCCTGATAAGCCTGGTCCTAGGGGATCCGGAGGATCCTCTTAGAAGGGGGGGTACTGTTAGAACCTTGCTGTTAGGTTTTTTTTCCTTTGCTGGTCACATGACCTTGTTGGCCTATTTAATCCTGCTCCGCCCTTCTGGCTTTGCTGGACTTTATTGTATATCTACTTTCTGGCTAGCCTGTGCTCTGTATCTAACTCTGTTAGTTTGCTTGGTCTACGGACCTCTATGTTCTATCTATTTTGTTTGTTCGTCTGTCTGCTACTATTTCTGTTAGGAGGTGTCCCATATTCCTCCCAGTCCTTAGTACCTGTAGGGATTTCCTCCCCACATCTATAGGTCTTCGTACAGACTAGATTAGGACTTTAGCAGGTCTGATCGCAGGATCAGGTTCCCTGTTACATCGTAGGGATTCAGCTGAGTCTTATAGTAGGGACAGATCTCCTCTCTTTCCTTAGCTTTGGTAGCAGAACATAACACTATCTGCAGACCGGACATAACTGCAAGAGAAGTATGCTGCCTCCCAGGTGCGAAGATCAAGGATGTTATCGATAGGATACCGAAGCTCATCAGTTCCAAGGATGTCCACCCATTTCTTCTGATACATGTTGGCACCAATAACACGGCAAGGAAGGACCTACCGACAATCTGCAAGGACTTTGAAGCATTGAGAACTAGGAGTCTGTGTCAGACTGAAGTCTGTGTCCCTCAGCTTAAGTGTCCATGAGCTGAAGTGTTTGAAATTTGAATTAATCCTGAATAATATGATGCATGCAGACTGTACCTTACCGGCCACCACCGCACTCTAATCAGCATCTCTGTTTATCCATTCCTCTTACAGGCCATATATTGAGAACTAGGAGTCTGTGTCAGACTGAAGTCTGTGTCCCTCAGCTTAAGTGTCCATGAGCTGAAGTGTCTGAAATTTGAATTAATCCTGAATAATATGATGCATGCAGACTGTACCTTACCGGCCACCACCGCACTCTAATCAGCATCTCTGTTTATCCATTCCTCTTACAGGTACGTGACCCAACTTTTCCATCCTGATTTCCATGCAGCCTTCCCTATATCTCTCTGCTCCTACTATATACTAATGGTACGTGACCCAACTTTTCCATCCTGATTTCCATGCAGCCTTCCCTATATCTCTCTGCTCCTACTATATACTAATGGTACGTGACCCAACTTTTCCATCCTGATTTCCATGCAGCCTTCCCTATATCTCTCTGCTCCTACTATATACTAATGGTACGTGACCCAACTTTTCCATCCTGATTTCCATGCAGCCTTCCCTATATCTCTCTGCTCCTACTATATACTAATGGTACGTGACCCAAGTTACACTACCCACCCCCCACTTTCATTTATGACCTTGTTTACTGAACCTTTGAGTATCCTACATCTGGTTCAGCCTTAATCAGCTGATCAAGATGAGCACAGACCACTCCCCTCTGGTTCACAGCTGAATGCATTCTGTAGGCCATATATTGAGAACTAGGAGTCTGTGTCAGACTGAAGTCTGTGTCCCTCAGCTTAAGTGTCCATGAGCTGAAGTGTCTGAAATTTGAATTAATCCTGAATAATATGATGCATGCAGACTGTACCTTACCGGCCACCACCGCACTCTAATCAGCATCTCTGTTTATCCATTCCTCTTACAGGCCATATATTGAGAACTAGGAGTCTGTGTCAGACTGAAGTCTGTGTCCCTCAGCTTAAGTGTCCATGAGCTGAAGTGTCTGAAATTTGAATTAATCCTGAATTGAACCTGAAGTGAACTGAAGGTACCTGGATACTAAGTCACAGTAAACAATGTTTGTTTTTGTTTTCACTCTCACCCCCTTAATCCTTCACTTCTTTCAACCACCCCTAATCCCTACACCTGGAAAGGAACTCTTCATCTCTCCCTCCATTCTCCCCACCCATCTCACCTCTTCCTCAGAGCTATTCCACAACATACAATCCTTTGTCTCCAAACACAGACAGCCACCTCATGCCCTCTCCTGCTCCCACCTAATAACGCTTTCTCTGCTCCTCCTTACTGCCGGCGACATCTCTCCACATCCTGGCCCTCCTCACCACATCCCTACATTCACTTCCACCTCCTACCCCCGATCTATCCCAAACTCTCGTAACCCCTCTAACCTTACACCCATCCGCCCAGCCCCCGCTTCCCCAGTTCCACTAACAGGAGCTCTATGGAACGCTCGCTCTGTCTGCAATAAACTTTCCTACATTCACGATCTCTTCATCATTAACAAGCTTTCCTTCCTCGGAATCACTGAAACCTGGCTCACCCCCTCCGACACAACCTCTCCTGCTGCACTTTCGTATGGCGGATTCCACCTCTCCCATACCCCCCGCCCCAACGGCAAGCACGGTGGAGGAATAGGTTTCCTCCTCTCAGAAAACTGCTCCTTCACCCAGATCCCACTGCCACCCGCAATTACTCTCCCATCTTTTGAAGTGCACTGTGTGCGCATCTACTCCCCCTCCAACTTCCAACTGGCTGTCATCTACCGCCCCTCAGGATCAGCCACCACTTTCTTTGACCACTTCACCACCTGGCTACTTCATTTCCTCTCTGTTGACATCCCCACTATCCTCATGGGCGACTTTAACATCCCCATTGATACTTCCCTCTCAGCTGCCTCTAAGCTTCTATCCCTCACTTCCTCCTTTGGTCTTACCCAGTGGTCTTCCACACCCACCCACAAAGACGGCCACACGCTGGACCTCATCTTCACCCGCCTCTGTTCCCTATCTAACCTCTCTAACTCACCTCTCCCTCTCTCTGACCACAACCTACTCACATTCTCTTCTCTCTCCTCCCCGGGGCAACAATCCCCACTCCACAAACTTGAATACCCTCGTAGAAATCTCAAACACCTTGACCTACACTCTCTCTCTGAATCCCTCCTCCCTCTTACAGACATTAGTTCCTTACATGATGCAGATGCTGCTGCCACTTTATACAACACCACAACAGCTGCAGCTCTCGATTCGGACGCCCCCCTCATGCATACCAAGACTCGCACAATCAACAGACAACCCTGGCACACCAGCCTAACTAAAGAACTGCGACGGGCCTCCAGGGCTGCTGAACGTAGATGGAAAAGGTCCCACTCCCATGAGCACTTCATCGCATTCAAACGGTCCCTCACTACCTTCAAGTCCACACTCACTGCAGCAAAACAAACATACTTCACATCTCTCATATCCTCCCTGTCCCACAACCCCAAACAACTATTCAACACCTTCAATTCTCTCCTCCGTCCCCCAGTGCCTCCTTCCTCTCCTCTTATTTCAGCCGAAGACTTTGCCTCATTCTTCAAGCAGAAGATTGACACCATCAGACAAAGCTTTTGCCTAAAGCCCCCACAGCCCCTCCCCACACCTACTCAACCCTCCTCCTCCAAAACTACATTCTCCACCATTTCTGAAGATCAACTTTCCTCCTTACTCTCCAAATCACACCTCACCACCTGTAAACTTGACCCAATCCCGTCCCACCTCATCCCAAACCTTACCACTATCTTCATCCCAGCCCTAGCCCACCTCTTCAACCTGTCACTAACAACTGGTGTCTTCCCCTCATGTTTCAAACATGCCTCAATCACACCCATCCTCAAAAAGCCCTCCCTTGACCCATCCTCTGTGTCTAGCTATCGCCCCATATCACTTCTCCCCTATGCCTCAAAACTACTGGAACAACATGTCCATTCTGAACTGTCCTCCCACCTCTCCTCCTGCTCCCTCTTTGACCGCCTACAATCTGGTTTCCGACCGCACCATTCTACTGAAACTGCACTGACTAAAGTCACAAACGACCTACTAACCGCCAAATCTAAGCGACACTACTCTGTCCTCCTCCTCCTAGACCTGTCATCTGCCTTTGACACAGTGGACCATTCCCTCTTACTACAGACTCTCTCATCTCTCGGCATCACAGACTTGGCCCTATCCTGGATCTCCTCATACCTAACAGACCGGACATTCAGTGTCTCCCACTCACACACCACCTCTTCATCTCGCCCCCTATCTGTCGGTGTCCCCCAAGGTTCAGTTCTAGGACCCCTGCTCTTCTCCATCTACACCTTAGGCCTGGGACAGCTCATAGAGTCTCATGGCTTTCATTATCACCTCTATGCTGATGACACACAGATCTACCGCTCTGGACCCGATATCACCTCCGTATTAACCAAAATCCCACAATGTCTGTCTGCTATTTCATCCTTCTTCTCTGCTAGATTTCTAAAACTTAACATGGACAAAACAGAATTCATCATCTTTCCGCCATCTCATTCAACCCTCCCAACTGACCTATCCATCATAGTCAATGGCTGCCCACTCTCCCCAGTCCCTCAAGCTCGCTGCCTCGGGGTAACCCTGGACTCGGAACTCTCCTTCAAACCACATATCCAAGCCCTTTCCACTTCCTGCCGACTCCAACTTAAAAATATCTCCCGGATCCGCACATTCCTAAACCATGAATCTGCAAAAACACTAGTGCACGCCCTCATCATCTCCCGCCTTGACTACTGCAACCTCCTGCTCTGTGGCCTCCCCTCTAACACTCTCGCACCCCTCCAATCTATCATAAACTCTGCTGCTCGACTAATCAACCTGTCCCCCCGCTATTCCCCGGCCTCTCCTCTCTGTCAATCTCTTCACTGGCTCCCCATTGCTCAGAGACTCCAGTTCAAAACCCTAACCATGACATACAAAGCCATTCACAACCTGTCTCCTCCATATATCTCCGACCTAGTCTCCCGTTACATACCTGCACGCAACCTCCGATCCTCACAAGATCTCCTGCTCTACTCCCCTCTTATCTCCTCCTCCCACAACCGTATACAAGATTTCTCCCGTGCTTCCGCCCTACTCTGGAACTCTCTACCCCAACGTATCAGACTCTCGCCTACCGTGGAAACCTTCAAAAGGCACCTGAAGACCCACCTCTTCCGACAAGCCTACAACCTGCAGTAACCACCGCTCCACCATACCGCTGCACGACCAGCTCTACCCTCACCTACTGTATCCTCACCCATCCCTCGTAGATTGTGAGCCCTCGCGGGCAGGGTCCTCGCTCCGCCTGTACCAGTCGCTGTCACATTGTGTTCAAGATTATTGAAATTGTTCTTGTATTATACCCCCTTTTTCACATGTAAAGCGCCATGGAATAAATGGCGCTATAATAATAAATAATAATAATAATAATAATAATAATTGGGGAAGAAAGTAAAAGAACTGGATGCGAAGGTAGTTTTTTCTTCTATCCTTCCAGTAGACAAGCATGGCGTCAGGAGATGGAACAGGATCCTTGATGTGAACAACTGGCTGAGACGATGGTGCAGACAACAAGGATTTGGATTCCTGGACCACGGTGTGAATTACCTCTATGACGGACTCCTTGCCAGAGACGGACTACACCTCAACAAACCCGGGAAACACATATTCACCAGGAGACTCTCAACACTCATCAGGACTGCGTTAAACTAGAAGAAGAGGGGATGGGAAGAAAAACGCCAGACACGAACATGAAACCAGAGAACAAACTAATGAAAGATATGAAGTGCGACAAAGAAGGTCCAAGACAAGATACTTGGAAGGGAGGTAAGAAAATTTCTAATACAATCCACAGGGAGAAGATTGGAACAAAACAAAATCGTGTAATCTGCGTGCTAGCAAATGCCAGAAGCCTGACAAACAAGATGGATGAACTGGACGCAGAAATATCTACAGGTAACTATGACATAATGGGAATAACCGAGACATGGTTAGATGAAAGCTATGACTGGGCAGTTAACTTACAGGGTTACAGTCTGTTTAGAAGGGATCGAAGAAATCGGAAAGGGGGTGGAGTCTGTCTATATGTAAAGACGTGTCTAAAGCCTACAATACGGGAGGATGTATGGGAGGGAAATGAGGAGGTTGAGTCCTTATGGGTGGAGATACATGGGGCAAAAAACAATAATAAAATTATCATAGGAGTCTGTTATAAACCACCAAATATAGCAGAAGCCACGGAAAGTCTATTAATGAGACAAATAGACGAAGTAGCAAAAAATAATGAGGTGATTATTATGGGGGACTTCAACTCCCCCGATATAGACTGGGAAACCGAAAGCTGTAGATCTCAGAAAGGAAACAGGTTTCTGTCAATTATCAAAGACAATTATTTGTCACAACTTGTGCAGGAACCAACTAGAGGGACGGCCATTTTAGACTTAATATTAACTAACAGGCCAGACAGAATAAATGAGGTGCAGGTCGGGAGGCACCTGGGAAATAGTGACCACAACATTATACAATTCCACATGTGCTTCAGTAGGGTGCCCAGCAAGGGAGTCACAAAACCACTGAACTTCAGGAGGGCAAAGTTTGATCAGCTAAGAGATGCCCTTCACCTTATAGACTGGGATAGTATCTTCAGTAATAGGAGCATGGATAGAAAATGGGAAATTTTCAAAACAGTCCTACATAGTCACTGTAGAAGGTACATACCTTATGGGAATAAAAGGCCTAGGAATAGGAGGAAGCCAATGTGGCTAAATAAGGAAGTCAAGAGGGCAATGAAAAACAAAAAAAGGGCTTTCGGTAAACTTAAACAAGAAGGCAGCGAGGAAGCGCTAATATCTTCTAGGGAAAAAAACAAAATCTGTAAGAAACAAATAAGAATAGCAAAAGTGGAGACAGAGAGACTAATTGCCAAGGAAAGTAAAACGAATCCCAAACTGTTCTTTAACTATATAAACAGTAAAAGGATTAAAACTGATGGAGTTGGCCCATTGAAAAATAACCTGGGTAAAATCATAGAGGGCGATGAGGGTAAAGCAAACCTACTCAATAGCTTCTTCTCCACTGTTTTCACAAAAGAAAACAATTTATCGGAGGAAATGCAGAGTGATAAAGTAAACCCTCCACTAAATATCACCCACCTAACCCAGGAGGAAGTTCAGAAACGCCTAAATAATATCAAAATAGACAAGTCACCAGGCCCAGATGGCATACACCCCCGGGTACTAAAAGAATTAAGTAATGTGATAGACAGACCGCTGTATCTTATATTCAAGCACTCTTTATGGACAGGGACTGTCCCACTAGACTGGCGCCAAGCAAATGTGGTACCAATATTCAAAAAGGGGTCTAAAAGTTACCCTGGGGACTATAGACCAGTAAGCTTAACGTCTGTTGTGGGTAAATTGTTTGAAGGATTTCTTAGAGATGCTATTGTAGAATATCTTAATGATAATAACTGTCTAACTCTATATCAACATGGATTCATGAGGGATCGCTCCTGCCAAACAAACCTGATCGCCTTCTACGAGGAGGTGAGCTCACTGTTAGAACCTTGCTGTTAGGTTTTTTTTCCTTTGCTGGTCACATGACCTTGTTGGCCTATTTAATCCTGCTCCGCCCTTCTGGCTTTGCTGGACTTCATTGTATATCTACTTTCTAGCTAGCCTGTGCTCTGTATCTAGCTCTGTTAGTTTGCTTGGTCTACGGACCTCTATGTTCTATCTATTTTGTTTGTTCGTCTGTCTGCTACTATTTCTGTTAGGAGGTGTCCCATATTCCTCCCAGTCCTTAGTACTTGTAGGGATTCCCTCCCCACATCTATAGGTCTCCGTACAGACTAGATTAGGACTTTAGCAGGTCTGATCGCAGGATCAGGTTCCCTGTTACATCGTAGGGATTCAGCTGAGTCCTATAGTAGGGACAGATCTCCTCTCTTTCCTTAGCTTTGGTAGCAGAACATAACAGTAAGTCCAGCCTGCAAATTCTCTAAGGAAAGATTTTTTTTTTTTTTTTTTTTGTCCCATCATGGTGTCGGTTCAGGATTTGGCTAAACACCTGCAGGGACTCTCTCTGGAAGTGGCCGAGCTCCGTCAGCACGTGAGTAACTGTCCTGGAGCATATTTCTTGGAGCCTAAGGTATGTTTGCCGGATTTATTTTTTGGTGAACATCGAGAATTTTTTTCATTTAAAAATGCTTGCTTATTGTATTTTCGTTTGAGACCCAAGTCCTCTGGGGATGAATCCCAGCGCGTAGGGTTCATAATGTCACTTTTGCGCAAAGAGCCTCAGGAGTGGGCCTTTTCTTTGCAACCTAGTGATACATGCTTCAGATCAGTGGATAGTTTTTTTTTCTGCTTTAGGATTATTATATGATGATCCTGACCGTGTGGCATCAGCTGAGACTGAGTTGAGACGTTTAAAACAAGGATCAGGTAATGTGGAAAAATATTGTACTCATTTTCGTCGTTGGTCCACTCGAACAGGGTGGAACGATTCTGCTCTGAAAAGTCTATTTCTTGCTGGGCTCGGTGAAAGGGTTAAAGACCTGCTAATTGCTTATCCTACACCTGAGGATTTGCAACAGGCTATGCAATTAGCTATACGGGTGGATAGAAGACTGCGTGCTAGGGTTAATGAGAGCAAATCCTCTGCTATGTCAGTTTCTGGTTATGATAATGTGTGTACTAACAGTGGTGAACCGATGGAGATTGGATCGGTGGCACCTCGCTCTCAAGAAAAAGACCGTCGTTTTTCGGAAGGCTTGTGTTTCTATTGCGGAAAATCTGGTCATTTGATTAAAGGCTGTGAGCTTCGTATGAAGAAAGAAAAAAAAATGGTCAGTCACGCCCGTATTGCCTGTTTAAATTCCAAGGGTATATTTTTAGCTGCTTCCACGATTGCGCAGGAAAAATTAATGGAATTTCGGGTGTTTGTTGATTGCGGGTCTACACTGAATGTAATTGATGGGGGATTCGTGGAAAAACTCAATTTAAAACCTGAACCTTTATCATCCCCCATTTCTGTGGTTTCTGTGGATGGCTCCCCTTTGAAGAATATTACTCTCAAGGTCAGTGAATTTCCTCTCACTATTAATGGTGTTCACCATGAGAAATTGGATTTGGTAGTGTTGAATAACTTGCCTTCTCCAGTAATATTGGGTTTGCCCTGGTTAAAATTTCACAATCCTGTACTGGATTGGTCTACCAGTGAAATTAAATCCTGGAGCCATAAATGTTATGACAAGTGTTGTAACGGGCGTATTGCAGCTTTGGATAGGGGAGAATTGCCTGTTCCTATTCAGGATTTTTGGAGAGTTTTTTCTGAGAAAGAATCGCAGGTTTTGCCTCCCCATAGAGACTATGATTGTTCTATTGAATTTGTCCCTGGAGCGATTCTTCCTAAAAGTCGTTTATTTAACCTTACTATTCCTGAGAGGAAGGCTTTGGAGGAATACATACAGACAAGTTTGGCCGCCGGTCACATTAGGCCCTCTAAGTCTCCTGTGGCGGTTGGATTTTTTTTTGTAAAAAAAAAGGACGGCGGTTTACGTCCTTGTCTGGATTTTCGTGAGATTAACAAAATTACGGTACGCAATCCTTACCCACTGCCATTGATTCCTGATCTGTTTAACCAGTTATTGGGGGCCAAGTGGTTCTCTAAAATTGACCTTAAGGGGGCATACAATCTGTTGCGCATGAAGGAGGGTGATGAATGGAAGACTGCTTTTAACACTCCTGTGGGTCATTTTGAGAATCTGGTTATGCCTTTTGGTCTTACTAATGCTCCTGCATTTTTTCAGAATCTGATTAATGACATCCTTAGACCTTTGATCGGCAAAAATGTGGTTGTGTATTTGGATAACATTTTGATTTATTCGCCAGATCTGGAGTCTCATTGGCGGAGCGTGCGTGAGGTATTACAGTTATTAATGGACAATTCGCTTTTTGCTAAGCTGGAGAAATGTGAGTTCGCTGTACAGAGAATTAGTTTTTTGGGCTACATTATCTCCAGCAAAGGTTTTGAGATGGATCCGGTTAAGGTTCAGGCTGTGCAGGAATGGCCTAGGCCTATTGGTTTGAAATCGATACAGAGGTTTTTGGGTTTCGCCAATTACTATAGAAAATTCATAAAAAATTTTTCTAGTATTGTCAAACCTCTGACTGATCTCACCAGGAAAGGTGCTGATGCGGTTCAGTGGTCTTCTGAGGCCATTGAAGCTTTTGTGTATCTCAAGGAGAGGTTCACCTCTGCTCCCATCCTTATGCAGCCTGATGTTACTAGGCCGTTTTTGGTTGAGGTTGATGCTTCCTCTGTGGGGGTTGGCGCAGTATTGTCTCAGGATAACGGGGATGGATTACATCCCTGTGCCTTTTTTTCAAAAAATTTTTCGGAGACTGAATTGAATTACGATATTGGTAATCGGGAATTATTGGCTATTAAACTCGCATTTGAACACTGGCGCCACTTCTTGGAAGGTGCGGAATTTCCCGTTCAGGTTCTTACGGATCATAAAAATCTGATATATCTTGATGCTGCCAAGCGCCAGAATGCCCGTCAGGCTAGGTGGGCACTGTTTTTCTCGCGGTTTAATTTCTCCGTTACTTACATCCCTGGTACTAAGAATGTTAAGGCGGATGCCTTGTCTCGCAGTTTTTCTCCCATAGTCGGTGCTGAGAAAGAGGAAAACATTTTACAAGAAGGTGTTGTGATAGCTGCTTTAGACTCCGTTTTGGAAGATGAGATTCTTAAAGCTCAGGAGAATGCCCCATCTAACACTCCTCATGGGAGGTTGTTTGTGCCTGGGACCTTTAGGAGAGATTTGTTTGTTGAGTGTCACGAATCTCGGTTGGCAGGTCATCCCGGAATCTCTGAGACCAAGAGACTGGTGGGTCGCAGTTTTTGGTGGCCTGGATGGCAGAAGGAAGTCATTAAGTGGGTGCGCCAATGTACTGTATGTGCTAGATCTAAGTCCTCACATACTCCTGCTGCGGGGTTGCTTTGTCCTTTGGAGGTCCCCAGTGCTCCTTGGACACATTTGGCTATGGACTTTATAACTGACCTTCCCCCCTCTGAGGGTTTTACTGTCATCTGGGTGGTCGTGGACCGTTTTAGCAAGATGTGCCACTTGGTTCCCTTCGTCAAACTGCCCTGCGCTAAAACTCTCGCTAAGGCCTTTGTCAAGGAAATTGTCAGACTTCATGGCGTTCCTACTGACATTGTTTCTGATAGGGGTCCTCAGTTCATGGCTCGTTTTTGGCGTGCCTTTTGTGACAGGTTGGGAATTCATTTGTCGTTTTCGTCCGGATATCATCCTGAATCTAATGGCCAGACAGAAAGGAAAAACCAGGATGTTGAGCAGTTCTTGCGTTGTTTTGTGGCAGACAATCAAGAGGGGTGGTCTGAGTTTCTGCCACTTGCCGAATTTGCTCTGAACAATCATACATCTTCTTCTGCTGGTTGTTCGCCTTTTTTTTGTTGTTCTGGGAGACATCCGTCGTTTGGGTCGTTCTCCAAGTTGGGATCTGCCGTGCCTGAGGAGGAGAATTTTTCCGGTGATTTGGAAAGAGTTTGGACGGATGTGCGTGGTAATCTTCAGGAGGCCAACAGAAAATCTAAAGACTACTTTGACAGGAAACGACAGGAGGTTTTGTTCGCTGTTGGTGACATGGTTTGGTTGTCCTCTAGGAATCTGCGGTTGAGGATTCCTTCTAAGAAATTGGGTCCCAAGTTTGTAGGGCCCTTTAAGGTGCTTCAGGTTGTCAACCAATCTGCTGTTAGGTTGGAGGTTCCTACCTCCTGGAGAATTAATCCGGTCTTTCATGTCTCTCTGTTAAAAAAAGCTGTTGTTTCGGATGGTGACGCCTCTGCCTCTGTTCCTCCGGTGGTGGAGGACGGGGAATATGAAATTTCTCGCATCCTTGACTCTAGACGGTATAGAGGTAGTTTGCAGTATCTTGTGGCCTGGAAAGGTTTCGGACCCGAGGATAACTCTTGGGTGAGGTCAGATGATGTTTCCGCGTCCAGACTTATCAGAGCGTTTCACAGGAGATTTCCTGATAAGCCTGGTCCTAGGGGATCCGGAGGATCCTCTTAGAAGGGGGGGTACTGTTAGAACCTTGCTGTTAGGTTTTTTTTCCTTTGCTGGTCACATGACCTTGTTGGCCTATTTAATCCTGCTCCGCCCTTCTGGCTTTGCTGGACTTCATTGTATATCTACTTTCTAGCTAGCCTGTGCTCTGTATCTAGCTCTGTTAGTTTGCTTGGTCTACGGACCTCTATGTTCTATCTATTTTGTTTGTTCGTCTGTCTGCTACTATTTCTGTTAGGAGGTGTCCCATATTCCTCCCAGTCCTTAGTACTTGTAGGGATTCCCTCCCCACATCTATAGGTCTCCGTACAGACTAGATTAGGACTTTAGCAGGTCTGATCGCAGGATCAGGTTCCCTGTTACATCGTAGGGATTCAGCTGAGTCCTATAGTAGGGACAGATCTCCTCTCTTTCCTTAGCTTTGGTAGCAGAACATAACACTCACAGCTGGACCGGGGAGAGTCAGTGGATGTTGTATACCTTGACTTCTCCAAAGCGTTTGATACCGTGCCACACAAAAGGTTGGTATATAAAATGAGAATACTTGGTCTGGGGGATAATGTGTGCAAGTGGGTAAATAGCTGGCTGAGTGATAGAAAGCAGAGGGTGGTTATCAATGGAGTAAGCTCAGGGTGTGTCAGGGTTACTAGCGGGGTGCCTCAAGAGTCTGTCTTGGGCCCTATATTATTTAATATATTTATTAATGATCTAGTGGAAGGGTTGCATAGTAAAATAGCTATATTTGCAGATGATACAAAACTTTGTAAAGTAGTTAATACAGATGAGGATAGGGCACAGCTACAGGAGGATTTAGATAAATTGGAGAGTTGGGCCAAAAAATGGCAAATGTAAGGTCATGCACATGGGAAAGAAAAACAGCAGTCACCCATACATATTAAATGGGAAACCGTTGGGGAAATCTGACATGGAGAAGGACCTGGGCGTCTTGGTTAACAGCAAATTAAATTGGAATGCCCAGTGTCAGGCAGCAGCTGCGAAGGAAAATAGAGTCATGGCATGCATCAGAAGAGGAATAAGGGCATATGATGAGAACATTGTTCTTCCTCTGTATAAAGCGCTGGTAAGGCCGCACTTAGAATATTGTGCACAGTTCAGGGCACCGGTGCTCAAGAAAGACATATTGGAGCTAGAGAGGGTACAAAGGAGGGCGACTAAGGTAATAAAGGGAATGGAGGGACTAGAATACCCAGAGAGGTTGTCAAAATTAGGCCTATTTACGTTGGAAAAGAGAAGGCTTAGGGGAGACCTCATAAACATGTATAAATACATCAGGGGGCAGTACAGAGATCTCTCCCATGACCTGTTTATACCAAGGATGGTGACAAAGACGAGGGGGCACACTATGCGTCTGGAGGAAAGGAGGTTTCTGCACCAGCATAGAAGGGGATTCTTTACGGTCAGAGCCGTGAGACTCTGGAACTCTCTGGGAGAGGAAGTGGTGATGTCCAACTCACTTAATGAGTTCAAGAGAGGCCTGGACGCCTTTCTTGAGAACAATAAAATTACATCTTATGCTTAGTGATAGTTAATTAATCCAGGGATTTAATCTGACTGCCAGATTGGAGTCGGGAAGTGAATTTTTCCTCAATGATCTTAATTGGCCTATACCGCATGGGTTTTTTTTGCCTTCCCCTGGATCAACGCTGCAGAATAGCTGCAGTGCACAAGAAATAGGCTGAACTGGATGGACGCTTGTCTTTTTTCGGCCTTATAAACTATGTAACTATGTAACTATGTGGCAGACAGCAGTGCACACAACACAAGAGGGTCCATTGCACGATTTGTCTGCTTCTGCTGCTGAGACAGATATTTGTAGACAAAGCCCCAGACATCAGGGGCCAGGGCTAATTTTTTTTTATCTTAATCCTGGTTACTTGCTTAAAAAGCAATCCAGAGAACACATTTTTTTTGCTCCATTTGATTGTTAGCACTGCAGAATACAGCCAGATCTTTTCCATATTACAGCAATTAAAATCCAGAAATTTGAACTGAACATGGAAAATATCGGCCTCCTTTTCCATTTTGTTGCAGTGTGTCAGTGTAGCTATTCACACGAGTTCACTGTGAAAAATAGTATTGTAAACTACAGACCTGCTTTTTAAAACTGTGGTTGTTCATCAGACGTATCACATATAACTGCGTTCCAAATTCAGTCATTTCTTGCTTCCATTTACATTTTGTTGCAGTGTGTCAGCCAAGCTATTCACATGAGGTCGCTGTGAAGAATAGTATTACTAAACTACAGGACCGCTATTTAAAACCGTGGTTCTCTGTCAGACGTATCACATATAACTGTGGTCCAAAAGAAGTTATTTCTGGCTTCCATTTATATTTTGTTAAAGTGTGTCGATCAAGCTATCCACACGAGGTCGATGTGAAGAATAATATTCGTAAACTACAGGCCTGCTATTTAAAACCGTTGCTCTCTCTCAGACATATCACATACAACTGCGTTCTAAATTCAGCCATTTCAGGCTTCCATTTACATATTGTTGCAGTGTGTCAGCAAAGCTATTCACATGAGGTTGCTGTGAAGAATAGTATTAGTAAACTACAGGCCTGCTATTTAAAACCGTGGTTCTCTGTCAGACGTATCACATATAACTGCATTCCAAAATCAGCCATTTCTGGCTTCCATTAACATTTTGTTGCAGTGTGTCGGTGAAGGTATTCAAATGAGGTCGCTGTGAAGAATAGCATTAGTAAACTAAAGGCCTGCTATTTAAAACCGTTGTTCTCCATCAGACGTATCTCATATAACTGCGCTCAAAAATCAGCCATTTCTGGTTTCTATTTACATTTTGTTGCAGTGTGTCAGCCAAGCTATTCACATGAGGTCGCTATGAAGAATAGTATTACTAAACTACAGGCCCGCTATTTAAAACCGTGGTTCTCTGTCAGACGTATCACATATAACTGCGTTCCAAATTCAGCCATTTTTGGATTCCATTTTGTTGCAGTGTGTCGGTGAAGCTGTTCACACGAGGTTGCTGTGAAGAATAGTATAAGTAAACTACAGGCCCATATTTTTAAATCGTGGTTCTCCGTCAGACGTATCACATATAACTGAGATCCAAAAAATGCCATTTCTGGCTTACATTTATATTTTGTTAAAGTGTGTCGGTCAAGCTATCCACACGAGGTCGATGTGAAGAATAGTATTAGTAAACTACAGGCCTGCTATTTAAAACCGTTGTTCTCTGTCAGACATATCACATACAACTGCGTTCCAAAATCAGCCATTTCTGGCTTCCATTTCCATTTTGTTGCAGTGTGTCGGTGAAGCTATTCACACAGGTCGCTGTGAAGAATAGTATTAGTAAACTACAGGCCCGCTATTTAATACCGTGGTTCTCTGTCAGACGTATCACATATAACTGCATTCCAAAATCAGCCATTTCTGGCTTCCATTAACATTTTGTTGCAGTGTGTCGGTGAAGGTATTCACACGAGGTCGCTGTGAAGAATAGTATTAGTAAACTACAGGCACGCTATTTAAAGCCGTTGTTCTCCGTCAGACATATCACGTATAACTGCGTTCAAAAATCAGCCATTTCTGGTTTCTATTTACATTTTGTTGCAGTGTGTCGGTCAAGCTATTCACACGAGGTCACTGTGAAAAATAGTATTAGTAAACTGAGGGCACACTATTTAAAACCATGGTTCTCCATCAGACGTATCTCATTTAACTGCATTCCAAATTCAGCCATTTCTGGTTTCCATTTACATTTTTTTGCAGTGTGTCAGCACAGCTATTCACATGAGGTCGCTATGAAGAATAGTATTAGTAAACTACAGGCCCACTATTTAAAACCGTGGTTCTCCGTCAGACGTATCACATATAACTGCATTCAAAAATCAGCCATATCTGGTTTCCATTTCCATTTTGTTGCAGTGCCTCGGTGAAGCTTTTCACACGATGTTGTTGTGAAGAATAGTATTAGTAAACTACAGGCCCATTTTTTAAAATCGTGGTTCTCCGTCAGACATATCACATATAACTGCGGTCCAAAAAAAGCCATTTGTGGCTTCCATTTACATTTTGTTAAACTGTTTCAGTCAAGCTATTCACACAAGGTCACTGTGAAGAATAGTATTAGTAAACTACGGGCCTGCTATTTAAAACCATTGTTCTCTGTCAGACATATCACATACAACTGCGTTCCAAAATCAGCCATTTATGGCTTCCATTTTGTTGCAGTGTGTCGGTGAAGCTATTCACACGAGGTCACTGTGAAGAATAGTAATATTAAATTACAGGCCCGCTATTTAAAATCGTGGTTCTCTGTCAGATATATCAAATACAACTGCGTTCTAAATTCAGCCATTTCTGGCTTCCATTTACATATTGTTGCAGTGTGTTGGTCAAGCTATTCACACTAGGTCACAGTGAAAAATAGTATTAGTAAACTACAGGCCCGCTTTTTAAAACCGTGGTTCTCCGTCAGATGTATTACATATAACTGCGTTCCAAATTCAGCCATTTCTGGCCTCCATTTCCATTTTGTTGCAGTGTGTCGGTGAAGCTATTCATACGATGTTGTTGTGAAGAATAGTATTAGTAAATTACAGGCCTATTTTTTTAAATCGTGGTTCTCCGTCAGACGTATCACATATAACTGCGTTCCAAAAATAGCTATTTCTGGCTACCATTTACATTTTGTTAAAGTGTGTCGGTCAAGCTATTCACCCGAGGTCGCTGTGAAGAATAGTATTAGTAAACTACAGTCATGCTATTTAAAACCGTGGTTCTCTGTGATACAACTGCATTCCAAAATCAGTCATTTCTGGCTTCCATTTCCATTTTGTTGCAGTGTGTCAGTGAAGCTATTCACATGAGGTCGCTGTGAAGAATAGTATTAGTTAACTACAGGCCCGCTATTTAAAACCGTGGTTCTCCATCAGACGTATCACATATAACTGCATTCCAAATTCAGCCATTTCTGGCCTCCATTTACATTTTGTTGCAGTGTGTCAGTCAAGCTATTCACACGAGGTCGCTGTGAAGAATAGTATTAGTAAACTACAGGCCTGCTATTTAAAACCGTTTTTATCTGTCAGACATATCACATACAACTACGTTCCAAAATCAGCCATTTCTGGCTTCTATTTCCATTTTGTTGCAGTGTGTCGATGAAGCTATTCACACGAGGTCGCTGTGAAGAATATGCAACTTTGCTTTACATTTATATATAATGATGGTAGGGTATGAGATATATTTTTGTCTTTTGTCTTTTGTAGGTTTTGTATCTTTTTGCTAGTGTGAACATGCTCCTATTTCTTGCATGTCTACCATCTTAGACCTCAGTTCACATTGCTTGGTTTTTTGTCTTGTTTGCATTCTGTGCAATTTAAGGGTGTGGCATCCCCTTTGTTGAGCTGACTGGTATATATGTAGCTTACCACGGGCCTGGATGGTCTGGAGTTGGGACCCGGTCCTATTTGTCTACCCTTTTATATGCATTACTTCAACTTTGATATACAGTAAGGTTTTTAATATAGGCAGTATAGGTACCGTCCCAATTTAGGGTCACCTTGCCGCTGGTGGGACGGCTTGTATACTTTTTTTGATCAAAAATAGTTCACTAAGTACCCTATATTTATTATGCAACTTTGCTTTACATTTATATATAATGATGGTAGGGTATGAGATATATTTTTGTCTTTTGTCTTTTGTAGGTTTTGTTTCTTTTTGCTAGTGTGAACATGCTCCTATTTCTTGCATGTCTACCATCTTAGACCTCAGTTCACATTGCTTGGAAGAATAGAATTAGTAAACTACAGGCCCGCTATTTAAAACCGTGGTTCTCCGTCAGACGTATCACATATAACTGCATTCAAAAATCAGCCATTTCTGGCTTCGATTTACATTTTGTTACAGCGTGTCGGTCAAGCTATTCACACGAGGTCATTGTGAAAAATAGTATTAGTAAACTACAGGCCCGCTATTTAAAACTGTGGTTGTCCGTCAGACGTATCTCATAAAACTGCGTTCCAAATTCAGCCATTTCTGGTTTCCGTTTACATTTTGTTGCAGTGTGTCAGCAAAGCTATTCACATGAGGTCGCTGTGAAGAATAGTATTACTAAACTACAGGCCCGCTATTTAAAATGGTCGTTCTCTGTCAGACGTATCACATATAACTGCGTTCCAAATTCAGCCATTTCTGGCTTCCATTTCCATTTTGTTGCAGTGTGTCGGTGAAGCTATTCACATGAGGTTGCTGTGAAGAATAGTATTAGTAAACTACAGGCCCATTTTTTTAAATCGTGGCTCTCCGTCAGACGTATCACATATAACTGCGGTCCAAAATAAGCCATTTCTGGCTTCCATTTACATTTTGTTAAAGTGTGTCGGTCAAGCTATTCACACGAGGTCGCTGTGAAGAATATTATTAGTAAACTACAGGCCTGCTATTTAAAACCGTTGTTCTCTGTCAGACGTATCACTTATAACTGCATTCCAAAAATCAGCCATTTCTGGCTTCCATTTCCATTTTGTTGCAGTGTGTCATTGAAGCTATTCACACGAGGTCACTGTGAAGAATAGTAATAGTAAACTACAGGCCCGCTTTTTAAAAGCGTGGTTCTCCGTCAGATGTATCACATATGACTACGGTTCAAATCCAGCCATTTGTAGTTAACGTGTAAAATATTGTCCTCCATTTAAAATGGGCAAGGTGCGTGGCAAGGGACGGGGAAGTGGATGTGAAGGTGATGGTGCATGCAGAGGCCGAAGCCAAGGCCATGGCCATGAGCAAGCTGAAATTGTGCCTCAACAAACACCCACATCTTGTCGCTCGACCTTCCTGTCCCAATTACTAGGGGACCGCAGAACACCACTATTGAACACAAAGCAGTGTCAAAAGGTTGTTGGTTACGTAGCAGATAATGCTTCCAGTCACTATGACACCACCACAACCCTGTCTTCCACATGGTCAAGTCTCAGTAGCCGTCAGTCTGGACCTCATATTCCTCACCCTGATCCTCCTTCCTCCCACCATGCTGAGTGCCTGGATACAACTGATCTCACACTTGGACACTCAGAAGAGCTGTTCACTTTTCCATTCATAGATTCGGGCCTCTCGCCCAGCCAGCTTCAAGCGGGTGAAGAGGAGAACGCCTGTAGCGATGCCCAAATATTTGAGCAGCCACGGTCACACAAAGGCAACTGTGGGAAAGTGCAATTACTGTCGCAAGAGGTGGATGATGATGGTGAGACACAATTGCCAGAAAGTCAGGAGGAGGACCAGTGTGCGGAAGTGGAAGATGAGGTGGTGGATGATATAGTAACTGACCCAACCTGGCAGGGGGACATGCAGAGCGAGGACAGCAGCAGACAGGGGGAGGGAGGCATAGCACCACAACAGGCAGGAAGAAGCAGTGTTGTGGCCGCAGACAGAAGGCAGGAAAGCGTTCCCCTATAACGCCAACACGATGGAAGTTGCCAGTATAACTGTTAGGTCTTCCCGAGTCTGGTTGTTTTTACAGACTCTGCAGATAACCCCAAAAAGGCCATTTGCACCACCTGCCAGGCCAGGGGTAGCAAAACTAGCAGCCTGACCACCACCAGCATGATCAGGCACATGGCAGCAAAGAACCCGACTAAGTGGGCTGAACCCCAGGGTCCAGAAGCAGTGTCTGTGGGTGACACCACTGCTTCTTCCGCTGTTGTGCTTGCATGCCAATCCCCTGTCCATGGCGCGTGCGAAGATGCCTCCCTCCCTGCACATGTCATCGCACACTCTCAACTAGCACCATCAGCAAGCACGCCCTTGTCCCAGCACAGCATTCAGTTGTCCCTACCCCAGTCCTTGGAACACAAGCGCAAATACGCAGCCACACTACTAAATTCACACATTTCGCAAACGCTTGCACTCGAAATGTTGCCTTTTAGGCTCATGGAGACAGAAGCTTTCTGCAACCTGATGGTGGCAGCCGTCCCTCGGTACTCATTCCCCAGCCGCCACTATTTCTCCCGGTGTGCTGTCCCCGCATTACACGAGCACGTGTTCCACAACATTAGCCCTCAGCAATGCAGTTACTGGGAAAATGCTTGTGGGCAGGGACGGTACATCTCACTGAAGGCACACTGGGTTAATATAGTGGAAGCCGGGATCCAGTTGGACCTTGAGACGGAACACGTCCTCCCGATGCAGAGGATTGCCTATAGCCAGGCATGGTCGTGTGTGACAATGGCCGGAACCTTGTGGTGACTCTGAAGCAAGGCAAGCTCACACACGTACTATGCCTGGCCCATGTGCTTAACCAGCGGTTTCTCAAAACGAACCCAGATCTGCTGGATCTGCTTGTCAAAGTACGCCGCGTGTGTGCCCATTTTAGAAAGTCAGCTACAACTTCCGCCGCCCTTGCCATGCTTCAGCAGCATTTGCAGCTTCCAGCTCACCGGCTGGTGTGCGATGTCCGCACGCGTTGGAATTCTACATTGCAGATGTTGGGAAGTATTCGAGATCAGAAGAGGGCAGTTGTTGACTACCAGAATCAACAAGTCCATCGTTGTTCAGGTCAGACTCCACACATAAGTCCTCAGGAGTGGACATGGATGTCAGACATCTGTACCATCCTCCAAAACATTGAGGACTCCACCAAGATGGTGAGCGGCAATGACGCATTAATTAGCGTCACCAACGCACTCTGCTCACAATTAAAGAGGATGCATTGCAGGCGGAGCATGATGAGATGGAGCAAGGAACCATACAGGGTGATTCCACACAGCCCAGCCTCATCTCATCCCAACGTGGATTGGGTGGCAGTTAGGAAGAGGAGGAGGAAGAACAGAAGCTAGTTTCATGTGCTATAGACGGTACTAACTGCACAACTGTCATACCGTTCATTCAGCGAGGATGGCCAGGGAGGACAGGGAGGAGGAGGAGGAGGATGGCAAATATGGCTGAGTTTATGTTGCGCTGCCTTTCCCGTGACCCTCGCGGTCTCCAAATTTTGGGTGACAGTTATTACTGGTTGGTGACACTTCTAGACCTACGCTACAAGGAGAACTTTCTGCCTCTTATGCCCGTGCCGGACAGTCCTAATAAAATGTGGCAGTACGAGATGGCCCTTTTTGCGGAATTATTAAAAAAATTCCCATCTGAAAATGTAGGTGGCAGAGGTCACAGTTCGTTGAACAACCAAGGAGCATAGGCAAGGGAGACACAAATGCAATCCAGTAGAGGCAGGGGAATGCTGTCAACGTTCTGGGACAGTTTTCTCAGACCCTCCCATCGCACAGGCCCTGAGGCACGGGGTACTCTCACGAAGGGGGAAAAGTTTTGGAAGATGCTGAGGGAATACCTTGCCGACTGTACCAACGTCCTCCGTGATTCTTCTGTGCCTTATAATTATTGGGTATCCAAGCTGGCATGAACTGGCTCTCTATGCCTTGGAGGTCCTGGCCTGCCTTGCCGCTAGCGTTTTGTCCGAGCGGGTTTTTAGTGCCGCTGGTGGAATTAAAACCGATAGGCGCATCCACCTGTCAACTGAAAATGCTGTCAGGCTGACTTTTATAAAAATGAACAAGGACTGGATTGGGCCAGACTTCTCAACACCTCCAAATGATAGCAGCGTAACATAAACTCAAATACAGTGTCTTTTTTTTGGGAGGTCTAACTATATTCCCATGCACCTCTGTCTTCACACCCAGACATGGGTATACGCTTTCTGATTTTGTCTATTTGCTCTTCACCTCCTCCTTCTCCTCATCCTCCACCACCATATCACCACTATATCTACCATATCACCATATCTACGTCTTTTGCAAGGGGCATTGGAGTTCAACCAAATTTTTGGCAGCCGTTGCATTCACTGTATAGGCAAACAGTATGGGATACCCACTTCCTAATAATGGGAACATTGTTTTCAGGAGGCCCTCCGACCTCTACGTCTCTTGCAAGGGGCATTGGAGTTCCTCCAAATTTTTGGCAGCCATTGTATTCACTGCATACCCTATAACTGGATAGCAGAACCGCTCCTTTCTAGGAACATGTCGTTACTGAGGCTCAACTCTATGTGTCTTTAAATTGTTATTGGGGTTTTTACAAAATTTTGGCAGCCGTTGTACTCACTGCATACCCTATAACTGGATAGCAGAACCGCTCCTTTCTAGGAACATGTCGTTACTGTGGCCCACCTCTACGTGTCTTTAAATTGTTATTGGGTTTTTTTTCTACAATTTGGCAGCCCTTGTACGCACTGCATACCCTATAACTGGATACCAGACCCTCTCCTTTCTAATGGGAACATGTCGTTACTCTGGCCCATCTCTAAGTGTCTTTAAATTGTTATTGGGGTTTTTCCTCAATTTTAGCAGCCCTTATACTCACTGCATACCCTATAACTGGATAGAAGAACAGCTCCTTTCTAAATGCAGCATGTTGTTACTGTGGCTCACCTCTATGTGTCTTTAAATTGTCATTGGGGTTTTTCCAAAATTTTGGCAGCCCTTACAGTCACTGCATGGGTATTACCAGTATAGGAGACCCACTCCTTTATAATGGGAACATTTTTTTTTACTGAGGCCCTCATCTATGTCTCTTCAAAAGGGTATTGGGGTTTGTCCAAATTTTTGGCATTGCTTTCAGTCACTGCATACGCAATAACAGTATAGGAGACTCACTCTTTAATAATGGGAACAAGAAAGAGTAGCCGGCTGATGGCCCTCTTACAATAGTGAAGGCCAACTGCTGGCCCTTTAAGAATAGTAAGGGCCGCCTAATGGCCCTATAAAAATAGTCCTTGTGACTTTCAGAGTCCCTCCTTCATAAATGAAACAGGATGTGTCTGATGATGTCTCACACACCACATGGTCAGATAAAGTTGTAAAATGTTAAAATGACATTTACCGGTGAATGTATTTTTCACCATTGAAAGCAATGCAAAAGTGCAAAAACGCATCAAAAACACTATTTGTGAAAATAGCCCAAGGTGTGGAGGAGCAGTTTTGTTTTTTTTTATTTTGCCTTATATACAAGACATTACCCTGGAAAGGATGTCCCTTAATATTTTTCCCAGGAAAATCCAGTTTGGTTTAGTTTTTTATGTTTTATTGTGAGTCCGTAAAAGTGGCGTAATACTCTGACAACATTGTTGATAGCAGTGTCCTTGGAGTCAGAGATGCTCCCAGGGGTCTTCCCCATGCTATTCCCATGTCATTTGAGCACTGTTCCCATTGATTTCGGCAATTTTTAGGGCCTGTGCAGACCGCCGGGGGGGGGCCGCCGGAAAAATGCTTGCGTTTTCCATAGACTTACATTGGACTCGTTGCTCGGACCGAGCACTCGAGCATTCAATTTGCTTGACCCAAGCAACGAGTACCCGAGCATTTTAGTGCTTGCTCATCACTAATAGTTTATAAAATGGGGTCACTTATGGGCTGATTTGACACCCCAACCAATGTGACATGGTACCCTCAAGCCAGTCCAGCAAAATCTGAACTCCAATATGGCGCTTCTTCACTTCTGATCTTTGTACTATGTCTCAAAAGTAGTTTTTGACCACATATGAGGTATCTGCGTACTCAGAAGAAATTGCATAACAAATTTCGGGGTCCATTTTCTCCTGTTACCCTTGTGGAAATGCAAAATTTGGGGCTAAAAAACATTCTTGCTGGAAAAATTTGATTTTTTTTATTTTCACGGCTCAACATTATAAACTTCTGTGAAGCACCTGGGGTTTCAATGTGCTCACCATACATCTAGATAAGTTTCCTGAGGGGTCTAGTTTCCAAAATGATGTCACTTTTGGGGGGTTTCCACTGTTTAGACACCTCAGGGGCTCTCCAAACGCGACATGGCGTCCTCTAATGATTCCAGCAAATTTTACATTCAAAAAGTCAAATGACACTCTTTCCCTTCCAAGCCCTGCCGTGTGCCCAGGCAGTAGTTTTCTCCAACATATGGGGTATCAGTGTACTCAGCAGAAATTGCACAACAAATTGCATGGTGCAAGATCTCCTGTTACCCTTGTGAAAATGCAAAATATGGGGCCAAAAAACATTTGTGTGGGAAAAATTTGTTGTTTGTTTTTATTTTCATGGCTCAACATTATAAACTTCTGTGAAGCACCTGGGGGTTCAAGGTGCTCACCACACATCTATACAAGTTCCTTGAGCTGTCTAGTTTCCAGAATGGTGTCACTTGTGGGGGGTTTCCACTGTTTAGACACATCAGCGACTCTCCAAATACGACCTGTCGTCCGCTAATTATGCCAGAAAAATTTACATTAAAAAGTCAAATGGCGCTCGATCCCTTCCGAGCCGTTCACCCAAACAGTGGTTTTCCCCACATATTGGGTATCGGTGTGCTCAGGAGAAATTGCACAACAAATTTTGGGGTCTATTTTCTCCTGTTACCCTTGTGAAAGTAAATACAATTGGGTCTAGAGTAAAATTTTTGTTAAAAAAAGTTAAATGTTTATTTTTTCCTTCCACATTCCAATAATTCCTGTGAAGCACTTGAAGGGTTAATAAACTTCTTGAATGTGGTTTTGAGCACCTTGAGGGGTGCAGCTTTTAAAATGGTGTCACTTTTGGGTATTTTCTGTCATATAGACCCCTCAAAGTCAATTCAAATGTGATGTGGTCACTAAAAAAATGGTTTTGGGAATTTTGTTGTAAAAATTTTAAATTGCTAGTCAATGTTTAACCCTTATAACTTCCTAACAAAAAAATCTATATTTCTAAAATTGTGCTGATGTAAAGTAGAGATGTGGGAAATGTTACTTATGAACTATTTTGTGTGACATGACTCTCTGATTTAAGGGCATACAAATTAAATGTTTGAAAATTGTAAAATTTTAAAAATTTTCACCAAATTTCCATTTTTTCCACAAATAAACGTAATTCATATCAAATAAATTTTACCACTATCATGAATTCATGAAGTACAATATGTCACAAAAAAACATTCTCAGAATCACCGGGATCCGTTGAAGCGTTCCAGAGTTATTATCTCATAAAGTGACACTGGTCAAAATTAAAAAAATTGGTCTGGTCAGGAAGATGAAAACAGGCTTCTGGTGAAACAGTTAACACCCCCGACAGCCATTATGAGTATTGCGTTATGCCGTTTGGACTCTGTAATGCCCCAGCAGTCTTCCAAGAACGGGTAAACGTCATGTTCCGGGACCTACACATGTGTGGTAGTTTACCTAGATGACATCTTGGTGTTCTCTCCTGATCTGCTAACGCACAGGAGGGACGTTCGCCAGGTTCTACAGAGGTAGAATTCTGTACGTCAAATATGAAAACTGCGTCTTTGAGTAGACCTGTTTTCCGTTTCTGGGGTACATCGTCTCCAAGACTGGCTTGAAAATGGATCCTGAGAAGGTATCCGCCGATCTGAAGTGGCCCCATCCAGAAGGTCTAAAAGTTATCCAGCAGTTTCTCGGGCTCGCGAATTACTACCGCCAATTCATTCCACATTTCTCTTCTTGGACCCCTCCTATCTCTGCCCTAACCTGCAAGGGAACCAATCCTAAGGTGTGGACTCCAGAAGCAGAGGACGCCTTTGTGTCCCAAAAACAGGCCTTCTCCTCGGCTCCAGCATTGCATCGTCCGAACAATAACAAGCAGTTCTTTCTGGAATCAGATTCTTCTTACTCAGGAGCAGGTTCCGTTCTTACTCAGAAGTCATCTTCCGGTCGCATTGTGACCTTAGGCTTCTTTTCCAAGATCTTCTCTGCTCCTAAATGCAATTACTCTATAGGTGATCGAGAATTGCTAGCGATTAAACTTGCTCTGGAGGAGTGGCGGTACTTGCATGAATAAGCGATGCACCCTGTGGTTATACACTACCGTTCAAAAGTTTGGGGTCACCCAGACAATTTTGTGTTTTCCATGAAAACTCATACTTTTATTTATCAAATGGGTTGCAAAATGAAAAGAAAATATAGTCTAGATATTGACAAGGTTAGAAATAATGATTTTTATTTGAAAGAATAATTTTCTCCTCCAAACTTTGCTTTCATCAAAGAATGCTCCCTTTGCAGCAATTACAGCATTGCAGACCTTTGGCATTCTAGCTGTTGCTGAGGTAATCTTGAGAAATTTCACCTCATGCTTCCTGAAGCCCCTCCCACAAGTTGGATTGGCTTGATGGGCACTTTTTGCATACCATACGGTCAAGCTGCTCCCACAACAGCTCAATGGGGTTGAGATCTGGTTACTGGGCTGGCCACTCCATTACAGATAGAATACAAGCTGCCTGCTTCTTCCCTAAATAGTTCATGCATGATTTGGAGGTGTGCTTTAGGTCATTGTCCTGGTGTAGGATGAAATTTGCTCCAATAACGCGCTGTCCACAGGGTATGGCATGGCGTTGCAAAATGGAGTGATAGCCTTCCTTATTCAAAATCCCATTTACCTTGTACAAATCTCCCACTTTACCAGCACCGAAGCAACCCCAGACCATCACATTACCTCCACCATGCTTGACAGATGGCGTCAGGCACTCTTCCAGCATCTTTTCAGTTGTTCTGCGTCTCACAAATGTTCTTCTGTGTGATCCAAACACCTCAAACTTTGATTCGTCTGTCCATAAAACTTTTTTCCAATCTTCCTCTGTCCAATGTCTGTATTCTTTTGCCCATATTAATCTTTTCCTTTTATTAGCCAGTCTCAGATATGGCTTTTTCTTTGCCACTTTGCCCTGAAGGCCAGCATCCCGGAGTCGCCTCTTCACTGTAGATGTTGACACTGGCATTTTGCATGTACTATTTAATGAAGCTGCCACTACAGGAGCTGTGAGGCATCGATTTCTCAAACTAGAGACTCTAATGTACATGTCTTGTTGCTCAGTTGTGCAGCGGGACCTCCCTCTTCTCTTTCTACTCTGGTTAGAGCCTGTTTGTGCTCTCCTCTGAAGGGAGTAGTACACACCGTTGTAGGAAATCTTCAGTTTCTTGGCAATCTCTCGCATGGAATAGCCTTCATTTCTAAGAACAAGAATAGACTGTCGAGTTTCACATGAAAGTTCTCTTTTTCTGGCCATTTTGAGAGTTTCATAGAACAAACAAATGTAATGCTCCAGATTTTCAACTAGCTCAAAGGAAGGTCAATTTTATAGCTTCTCAAATCAGCCAAACCGTTTTCAGCTGGGCTAACATACTTGTGCAAGGGTTTTCTAGGGTTTTCTAAACATCCATTAGCCTTCTTACACAGTTAGCAAACACAATGTACCATTAAAACACTGGAGTGGTGATTGTTGGAAATGGGCCTCTATACACCTAAGTAGATATTGCAATAAAAACAAGACGTTTGCAGCTAGAATAGTCATTTACCACATTAACAATGTATAGAGTGTATTTCTGATTCATTTAATGTTAGCTACATTGAAAAAAAAAGTGCTTTTCTTTCAAAAATAATACAATTTCTAAATGACCCCAAACTTTTGAACGTTAGTGTATATACTGACCACAAGAATCTTGCCTATCTGCATTAAGCACAGCGACTTAACCTTCGACAAGATAGGTGGTCTCTGTTCTTCACCCACTTCAACTTCTCACTCCATTTTTGGCCGGCAGATAAAAACTTCAAGGCGGACGCTCTCTAGATCCTTCCAGTCTTCCGACCAGGGAGAAGAGCCTCTACACATAATTGAGCTGTCCAAAATCCTTGCGTTTGCCCCGTTGGATTTGGCTCGACTCCCTTCCAGAAAGACGTACGTGGCTGAACCAGATAGGAAGCTGGCTGGCCATGCCAGACAGAAGAAAACGACTCTCCTCATCTCCTAACATTATTGATTGCCGACCCTGCGCAGGTATATTGTGGATTTCGTCTCAGCCTGTCCCTCCTGTGCCCAGAACAAGGCCCCGAAACAGCTTCCGACCGGTCAGTTATTGCCTTTGCCCATACTATGTGCTCCCTGGTAGCATATTGCAATGGATTTCATCATCGACCTTCTAGTATCGGCTGGATGAACCGTTATTTGGATGGTTGTGAATCATTTCTCCAAGATGGCCCATTTGACTCCACTGTCCGGTCTTCCTCAATGCCCACCACAGTGACGGGGTCGAGCTCCTCCCTTGGGCCGAATTCTCATATTACAACCATGTGAGTGAATCATCTGCCAAATCTCCATTTTTGGTAGTCTACGGTCAACATCCCAATATCCCGTTCCCTGTGTCAACCACCTCCGATATTCCTGCTGCGGATTCCCTCGTCAAGAGTTTTTCTGACATCTGGAAGGACAACTAGTCTTCCTTATTAAAGTTCAACGAGCAGACGAAAAGACACGCAGACCAGAGGTAGAGAACACGCTTTTGAGGTAGAGAACATTCTGGCCACCAAGAGAAAAAAAACTTTTTTCTTGTGGATTGGAAGGAATTCGATCCTGAGGAGAGGTCCTGGGAGCCCAGGAAGAACATCATGCCCCTCTCAACCTGGAGAGATTTCTTGTGGGCTTGAAAAAGAGGGGGTGTAAAGGAGGGTTCTGTAGCACCGGAGTCCCTGCATGCTGTCCCTCCTCTCCAGCAGGAAAGCCAGCTCACTCCCTGCCACGGCCCCCTTCCCGTACTTCCTCCTCTATAAGCTGTGCCCGCCTGCCTGTCTATCAGCCATGCCCGCCTGCCTGTCTATTAGCCATGCCTGCCTGTCTATCAGCCGTGCCCGCCTGCCTGTCTATCAGCCGTGCCCACCAGCACCATCCTGCCTGCATATCAGCCGTGCCTGCCAGCACCAGCCTGCCTGTACACCAGCCGTGTCCGCCTGTACTTGCCTGCCCGTGTGTCTGGCATCCCAGTCACCAAACCAATGGTGTCAGTTCATCTACCATTCCTGGCAGTCCCTGCCTCCTGTCCCTTGGGAGTCAGTTGCCACCCACCCGAGGTCAGTCCGGGAGTAGCACCTGGTTCCACCTCCCTCATCTCTCCTCGGATTGCGGTATCGTCAAGATGCCGTATATCTGAGATCAGATTCGTGAGGTCCCTAGTCACGGCCCTCTGATCACGGTACAGTGGTTCCACCCAAGGCTGCCACCAGGAATTTGAGGGTCCCCATACTGTTAAAATATTCGGGCCCCCTTAACACTCCACTCAGGCCCCATCCCAGCTCCACTTCCACCCCTTGAACCTTCCGCAATCTCACCGCCCACTCTTGGAAAAACTCCACTTCTGCACCACATCCTCACCAATCACACATTAACAGTTCCCATCGAACACCATATCACATACATAGCCATCAACTTTTGTTTTAACCAAAAGATTTTTTAAGCCTGCCACCACGACAAGGTAGACTCTTTTGGCAGGGCCCTATGCTACTCTAATCTATTTAACATTTCTTAAAATATCTCTTTTTAGCTATATTTTAATTTATTTTTCTTTAAGGGAATATGTCACATAAATATTTTAAAAAATTGAAACCAGATTATGATAATTGTTTTATAATCTGTATTTCTGATTGCAGATTATTGTATTCTGTTTCCTGTACATTTATGGAAGCTGCTCTCTTTCCTGCTATGAGATATGAACATTGGACATATGCATGTATATATCACAAGACATTAAGTGCCTTTTAATCATCTCACAAACACATTGGGTAGCAATAACCAGAGAGTGGTCTATGCCCTTAACATAAAAGCCCCATACACTAGTAAGGACAGTAATGTCTTGATGGCAGTCCTGTTCCTGCCTATCGTGAAATGACACTTGCTGACAGCCCATACTACATGAAGTATGCAGCTAGTCTGCATAGATCATGGGATGACAGACATCCATTGCTGGCTACCTTATAGTTGCAATTTCATCTAAGTATTCACTCAATCTTTATGAAAGCATACATACAGATATATTCATTCTTATCTATCTAATAGGATGATGGCAGCTGTCCAGATGTGCGCTAACTATGTTCCTGCCTATCGTGAAATGACCCCTGTTGACAGCCCATAGTTCATGAAGTATGCAGCTAGTCTGCATAGATCATGGGATGACGACAACTGTCCAGACCTGCATCCCACCACAAGAACCACTCTGGAGAATGAAATCATCCTCAGTTCTCAGACTGTTGGGATGCAGCTGTGGCACCCTATTTTTCAGAGATGATGTCCTCCACCCAAGTCTCAAAAGTCTGAAAAGGTCTTCAGGAGAAGTGGGTAGTCGAGCTAGTCTAGGCCATCAGACAGTCACCTCTGTAGCTGTAATGTCATCCTTCCTATGGTTCCAATCAGGGGCGGATGTGTTATTGGTGCAACTTGTGCGACTGCACACGGGCCAAGAGGTAAGGGGGCCCATTTCACCTCCAAAGCGATGGAATTGTGCATTATGATGAGCTATTGGGCTGCAAAGGGCTCATATATTATACTTGCACAGGGGCCCTCTTCTGTGTGTGTCCGCCAGTGGCTCCAAAATTATATTTCCTGCAATGAGAAACACATCACATTAATAATTTCCAGGCAATCAAGATCAATACAATCAATCCTATCACTACCACTATGGGCTTTAGCAAAGTTGAGAGTATATTGTTTAACCAAACTCCGATAGACCCCATCCAGAAAAAGGGATTCCATCGCTCCTTGGATATCTCTAGCTTTTTGTTGCAGCTCCTTTATCTTATCCATGTTTCTCTCAATTGAATCATGTGCATCTTCAATATGGGAGCAACATTCCTCACCTATAACAGCACAAGTTCCACCTTCAATTGATAACAGGTAGTCAAGAGCAATTCTATTCTGAAGGGCTACCTTCCACATTTGGAGACATCACAAGTAGAAGCTAATGGGGGTGAAACCAAGAACCAAAACATTCAGTGACATCACAAGTAGTAGCTTATGGGGGCGAAACCAACAACCAAAACATTCTGTGAAATGACGAATAAGAGCTAATGTGGGCGGAGCCAACAACATAACATTCTATGACATCATATGAAGCATGAAAACCAGAGCAAATAGATATAGGACGTCCTAAACAAGTAAACAAAAGCAAGAAAAAAAAAACTTAAAAATAATCTTTATTATAATACTCGTTAAACTTTGGAAAATTTAGCAACATATATAAACATACAAAAACCTGAAGATATATCGAGCAGGGTGACGGGGTTATAATTCTAAAGTCCCTAATAGGACCCTGTGTTCACCCCTATCTATCGCGGAGGTTGGCACCCTAAACTATAAGCAATATGGCGCCCTAATTCACCGTAGACTGACCCTATTGGTCCCTATGTGACTATTCTTCAATTGAGCACCAACCAAATATCAAAAGACACCTTAAGCACTAAAATATCCCAGTAGTGCTACTACACCAGGTATACACATATATGTGTAGCCTAATACAATAAAAGATGTCCAACAAAGATATAAAACAGGGTTGAGGGAGGATTAAATATATTTTCTCTCTAAAGTCCCTAATAGGACCCTATTTTCACCTCTACCTAAAGAGGTTGGTACCCTAAATTATAAACGATATGGCGCTCCCGCTCTCTGTAGACTGACCCTATTGGTCCCTATATAACCCTATTCTTAAATTGAGCACCAATCAAATATCAAAAATCAATAATCCTAATGCATTCCCAATTTTTGAGTAAAAAACCTAGGAATTAGACTCAATCCCTCTAATAAACAATAGTCATAACAGTTCTTCATAGGATACAATATCCCCAAAATATCACTTGATGTGCAATAAAATTCATAGAAAATATCGACTTGTCTGAAAACTGTAAAAAAAAAAAGAACCAAGTCCTGACGCGTTTTCCCCCTTCTTCATTTTAGGGGTTCATCAGGGGATGGTGGTAAGATACAATGGTGCCTGCAGTGTGCACCATGACCTGCAGTAAAGGACCCAATAGAACACTGGGGATTTTGTATCCTATGAAGAGCTATTAAAACCATTGTTTATAAGAGGGATTGAGTCATTCCGTGACCTTACAAGTGTTGGAGGTTACTGCCGGCTTCCATTGAAGTGCATTGCCCAATTTACTAGATTCAAATATGAATCCTACCGATGTGGGAGAATATTTGAATAGTTTCACTATATATGAATGTGTATATATATACATTGTTGTTGTACAAGGATTTCCCAATATTGGTTGGATTTATACTTTTGATCTGTACTGTATATTACTGTGTGTCTCAATAAAACCAGACAATTACATAATTATCTTCAGGTTACATGTTTTTCCTTTACAGGATACAACTGTAATCTCCCAGATTTGGATGACTCTAAAACAATACATGGCCCAAAAATCAAGAAGTCGGCATGTTCCAGTTATAGCCGAGGGGATTCTCTCAATTATAACTATTGTATGGATCTGATGAGCAAGAAAGTCAGAAACGAATAAAGTGTGATGGATAGTGTTGAGCAATACCTTCCGATATCGAGGAATATCGGATCGGATTGTATCGGACCGATACTCAAAAAATATCGGATATCGCCGATTCCGATACCAGAAACCAATGCAAGTCAATGGGACACAAATATCGGAATGAAAATAAACCCTTTCTTTCCTTGTAGGTTAATTCTACATGAAGGAAAACAACTAAGAATAATGTAGAATGTATTGGGGGAGGTGGGGGAGACAATAAAGGCATAGAGGTTTAGCCCAATCAAATGGAATAGCAGGAATTAATATTTTTTTTAAGACGTTCTGACTTACGGAAATATTGACTATGTTAAGTTTTTTTATATTTTGTCAGATATTTATGTTTCACTACTTCCATGCTCTTCACCTTCTTTTTTACTTCTCCCACACTTTCTCCTTCATCATCCTCAGCATCAGCATCTTTTTCATCAACTTCTTCACCTTCTTCATCTTCTTCTTCTTCACCTTCTTCGTATTATTCTTTTTTTTTACATTCTTCATATTCTTCTTATTCAACTATTATTCTTCTTCATATTCTACTTCTTCATCTTCTTCATATTGTTCTTCTTCATCATATTCTTATTTGTGACAGGCATTCCTGTAGTTGTTATCTATAAAAGTTTGAACATTACACCTTTCGTTCTGCCCGACACAAAAGCTTTACAACAGCATTTTTCCGCGTTGAGTTTGGCCTGCAGCAGCAGGACTTTTCCAGGGGCACCACGAGGAGGAACGGACTCACCCCCATACACTGCTTAGTCTTCTTCTGCTTATAATTTAGATAATATCTTTTGCTCTGATTTTTAGTCTTATGCTTAATGTTCTTCCGCTTTTCGTTCTGCAGCTTCTTGTACTTCTGCTTCTTGGTTTTCTGTCTCTTGTTCTTCCATATCTTGGTGGTTGTCTTCTTGCTCTTTGTCCTCTTGGTCATCTTCTTCAGGGTCATCTTCTTGATCTTCTTCGGGGTGGTCTTCAGGGTCGTCGTCTTCAGGGTCATCGTCTTCGGAGTCCTCGTCTTCTTCGGGGTGGTCTTCAGGGTCGTCGTCTTCAGGGTCGTCATCTTCGGGGTCCTCGTCTTCTTCGGGGTGGTCTTCAGGGTCCTTGTCTTCAGGGTCGTCGTCTTCGGGGTCCTCGTCTTCTTCAGGGTGGTCTTCAGGGTCGTCATCTTCAGGGTCGTCGTCTTCGGGGTCCTCGTCTTCCTCGGGGTGGTCTTCAGGGTCGTCGTCTTCAGGGTCGTCGTCTTCGGGGTCCTCGTCTTCTTCGGGGTGGTCTTCAGGGTCCTCGTCTTCAGGGTCCTCATCTTCGGGGTCCTCGTCTTCTTCGGGGTGGTCTTCAGGGTCCTCGTCTTCAGGGTCATCGTCTTCGGAGTCCTCGTCTTCTTCGGGGTGGTCTTCAGGGTCGTCGTCTTCAGGGTCGTCATCTTCGTGGTCCTCGTCTTCTTCGGGGTGGTCTTCAGGGTCCTTGTCTTCAGGGTCGTCGTCTTCGGGGTCCTCGTCTTCTTCAGGGTCGTCGTCTTCGGGGTCCTCGTCTTCCTCGGGGTGGTCTTCAGGGTCGTCATCTTCAGGGTCGTCGTCTTCGGGGTCCTCGTCTTCTTCGGGGTGGTCTTCAGGGTCCTCGTCTTCAGGGTCCTCATCTTCGGGGTCCTCGTCTTCTTCGGGGTGATCTTCAGGGTCCTCGTCTTCAGGATCCTCGTCAGGGAGATCCAGAGTGATTACCAAGAACCATTTCAAAAAGCTTAAACTTGGAAATGTAGCAGAAGGTACAAGAAGGCTGAGGAACTGCCAAGAACCAGCTGACGGTACTGGAACCCGGATGGGTAGCAGAAGGTACAAGAGCCAATGGAACTACCGAGGACCAGCTGACGGTACTGGAACTCGGTTACTAAGCAGGAGGTACCTGTGCCAGAAAGCACTACCAAGGACCAGCAGACGTTGGTGGAACTTGGATACCGAGAAGGAGGCACCTAAGCCAAAGGCACTGCCGAGAACCAGCTGACGGTACTGGAACCCGGATGGGTAGCAGAAGGTACAAGAGCCAATGGAACTACCGAGGACCAGCTGACGGTACTGGGGCCCGGTTAGTAAGCAGGAGGTACCTGTGCCAGAAAGCACTACCAAGAACCAGCAGACGTTGGTGGAACTTGGATACCGAGAAGGAAGCACCTAAGCCAAAGGCACTGCCGAGAACCAGCTGACGGTACTGGAACCCGGATGGGTAGCAGAAGGTACAAGAGCCAATGGAACTACTGAGGACCAGCTGATGGTACTGGAACCCAGTTACGAAGCAGGAGGTACCTGTGCCAGAAAGCACTACCAAGAAGCAGCAGACGTTGGTGGAACTTGGATACCGAGAAGGAGGCGCCTAAGCCAAAGGTACTGCCGAGAACCAGCTGATGGTACTGGAACTCGGATGGGTAGCAGAAGGTACCCATGAAAAAAAAAGTTGCAAGGCCGTGAGCCGGCCGCAGTTACCGAAACCCACAGTCCTACAGGGGGTGCTTGTCCTATTGGCACTATGGAACCAGCCTTCATTGCCAGATCCCGCAGCCCACATAGGAGTCACCTAAACTGCAGGCACCATAGAGTGGGCTAACCCGACCGCAACACGACAGGACAACACATTGGAGGCAAAGTGACGTTGACACTACCCGGAAGCAACTGGCGTGCTGGAACCAGACTGGGCAGGAGGGAGTACCCGTGCAAAGACACTGCCGAGAACCAGCTGACGGTACTGGAACTCGGATGGGTAGCAGAAGGTACAAGAGCCAATGGAACTACCGAGGACCAGCTGACGGTACTGGAACTCAGTTACTAAGCAGGAGGTACCTGTGCCAGAAAGCCCTACCAATGACCAGCAGACGTTGGTGGAACTTGGATACAGAGAAGGAGGCACCTAAACCAAAGGCACTGCCGGGAACCAGCTGACGGTACTGGAACTCGGATGGGTAGCAGAAGGTACCCATGAAAAAAAAAGTTGCAAGGCCGCGAGCCGGCCGCAGTTACCAAAACCCACAGTCCTACAGCGGGTGCTTGTCCTATTGGCACTATGGAACCAGCCTTCATTGCCAGATCCCGCAGCCCACATAGGAGTCACCTAAACTGCAGGCACCATAGAGTCGGCTAACCCGACCGCAACACGACAGGACAACGCATTGGAGGCAAAGTGACGTTGACACTACCCGGAAACAACTGGCGTGCTGGAACCAGGCTGGGCAGGAGGGAGTACTCGTGCCAAAGACACTGCCGAGAACCAGCTGACGGTACTGGAACTCGGATGGGTAGCAGAAGGTACAAGAGCCAATGGAACTACCGAGGACCAGCTGACGGTACTGGAACTCAGTTACTAAGCAGGAGGTACCTGTGCCAGAAAGCACTTCCAAGGACCAGCAGACGTTGGTGGAACTTGGATACCGAGAAGGAGGCACCTAAGCCAAAGGCACTGCCGAGAACCAGCTGGCGGTACTGGAACTCGGATAGGTAGCAGAAAGTACCCATGAAAAAAAAAGTTGCAAGGCCGCGAGCCGGCCGCAGTTACTGAAACCCACAGTCCTACAGGGGGTGCTTGTCCTATTGGCACTATGGAACCAGCCTTCATTGCCAGATCCCGCAGCCCACATAGGAGTCACCTAAACTGCAGGCACCATAGAGTCGGCTAACCCGACCGCAACACGACAGGACAACGCATTGGAGGCAAAGTGACGTTGACACTACCCGGAAACAGTTGGCGTGCTGGAACCAGGCTGGGCAGGAGGGAGTACCCGTGCCAAAGACACTGCTGGGAAACAGCTGGCGGTGCTGGAACCCAGGGTAAATACTAAAAACAGAGTGGAGCCAGAGGCCTAATTGGAGCAACTTTAAAATCAGTAGTAGACTAGTAGTGTGAATGTGGACAGAGCAGGAGAAATTGCCGGACACACAGCAGGGGAACAGCTGATGTTACTGAACCCCAATAACACGGCAGCAAGTGTTGACTGTGCAGATGGCACTTCTGAGTGCCAACTGGCGGTGTTGGAGATCAGGGATAATACTGAAAACAGAGGAGCCAGAGGTGTAATTGGAGCAACTTTAAAATCTGTAGTAGTATGAATGTTAACAGAGCAGGAGATATTGCCGTACACACAGCAGGGGAACAGCTGACGTTACTGAACCCCAATACCACGGCAGCAAGTGTTGACTGTGCAGACGGCACTTCTGAGCGCCAACTGGCGGTGTTGGAGCTCAGGGATAATACTGAAAACAGAGGAGCCAGAGGTGTAATTGGAGCAACTTTAAAATCTGTAGTAGTGTGAATGTGGACAGAGCAGGAGAAATTGCCGTACACACAGCAGGGGAACAGCTGACGTTACTGAACCCCAATAACACGGCTGCAAGTGTTGACTGTGCAGACGGCACTTCTGAGCAGCAACTAGCGGTGTTGGAGCCCAGGGTAAATACTAAAAACAGAGGAGCCAGAGGTATAATTGGAGCAAGTTTTAAATTAGTAGTACAGTGGATGTAGACAGAGCAGGAGAATTTGCCGGACACACAGCTGGGGATCAGCTGACGTTACTGAACCCCAATAACGCTGGAGCAAGCGTTGACTGTGCAGACGGAACTTCTGAGCAGCAACTAGCGGTGTTGGAGCCCAGGTTAAATACTAAAAACAGAGGAGCCAGAGGTGTAATTGGAGCAAGTTTTAAATTAGTAGTACAGTGGATGTGGACAGAGTAGGAGAATTTGCTGGACACACAGCTGGGGATCAGCTGACGTTACTGAACCCCAATAACACTGGAGCAAGCGTTGACTGTGCAGACGGCACTTCTGATCAGCAACTAGCGGTGTTGGAGCCCAGGGTAAATACTACAAACAGAGGAGCCAGAGATGTAATTGGAGAAAGTTTTTAATTAGTAGTACAGTGGATGTGGACAGAGTAGGAGAATTTGCCGGACACACAGCAGGGGAACAGCTGATGTTACTGAACCCCAATAATACGGCATCAAGTGTTGACCGTGCAGACGGCACTTATGAGCAGCAACTAGCGGTGTTGGACCCCAGGGTAAATACTAAAAACAGAGGAGCCAGAGGTATAATTGGAGCAAGTTTTAAATTAGTAGTACAGTGGATGTGGACAGAGCAGGAGAATTTGCCGGACACACAGCTGGGGATCAGCTGACGTTACTGAACCCCAATAACATGGCAGCAAGTGTTGACTGTGCAGACTGCACTTATGAGCAGCAACTAGCGGTGTTGGAGCCCAGAGTAAATACTAAAAACAGAGGAGCCAGAGGTGTAATTGGAGCAAGTTTTAAATTAGTAGTACAGTGGATGTGGACAGAGCAGGAGAATTTGCCGGACACACAGCTGGGGATCAGCTGACGTTACTGAACCCCAATAACATGGCAGCAAGTGTTGACTGTGCAGACGGCACTTATGAGCAGCAACTAGCGGTGTTGGAGCCCAGAGTAAATACTAAAAACAGAGTGGAGCCAGAGGTGTAATTGGAGCAAGTTTTAAATTAATAGTACAGTGGATGTGGACAGAGCAGGAGAATTTGCCGGACACACAGCAGGGGAACAGCTGATGTTACTGAACCCCAATAACATGGCATCAAGTGTTGACCGTGCAGACGGCACTTATGAGCAGCAACTAGCGGTGTTGGAGCCCAGAGTAAATACTAAAAACAGAGTGGAGCCAGAGGTGTAATTGGAGCAAGTTTTAAATTAATAGTACAGTGGATGTGGACAGAGCAGGAGAATTTGCCGGACACACAGCAGGGGAACAGCTGATGTTACTGAACCCCAATAACACGGCATCAAGTGTTGACCGTGCAGACGGCACTTATGAGCAGCAACTAGCGGTGTTGGACCCCAGGGTAAATACTAAAAACAGAGGAGCCAGAGGTATAATTGGAGCAAGTTTTAAATTAGTAGTACAGTGGATGTGGACAGAGCAGGAGAATTTGCCGGACACACAGCTGGGGATCAGCTGACGTTACTGAACCCCAATAACATGGCAGCAAGTGTTGACTGTGCAGACGGCACTTATGAGCAGCAACTAGCGGTGTTGGAGCCCAGAGTAAATACTAAAAACAGAGGAGCCAGAGGTGTAATTGGAGCAAGTTTTAAATTAGTAGTACAGTGGATGTGGACAGAGCAGGAGAATTTTCTGGACACACAGCTGGGGATCAGCTGATGTTACTGAACGCCAATAACACTGGAGCAAGCGTTGATTGTGCAGATGGCACTTCTGAGCAGCAACTAGCGGTGTTGGAGCCCAGGGTAAATACTAAAAACAGAGGAGCCAGAGGTGTAATTGGAGCAAGCTTTAAATTAGTAGTACAGTGGATGTGGACAGAGCAGGAGAATTTAGCGGATACACAGCTGGGGATCAGCTGACATTACTGAACCCCAATAACACTGGAGCAAGCGTTGGCTGTGCAGGCGGCACTTCTGAGCAGCAACTAGCTGTGTTGGAGAACAGGGTAAATACTAAAAACAGAGGAGCCAGAGGTGTAATTGGAGCAAGTTTTAAATTAGTAGTACAGTGGATGTGGACAGAGCAGGAGAATTTGCCGGACACACAGCTGGGGATCAGCTGACGTTACTGAACCCCAATAACGCTGGAGCAAGCGTTGACTGTGCAGACGGAACTTCTGAGCAGCAACTAGCGGTGTTGGAGCCCAGGTTAAATACTAAAAACAGAGGAGCCAGAGGTGTAATTGGAGCAAGTTTTAAATTAGTAGTACAGTGGATGTGGACAGAGTAGGAGAATTTGCTGGACACACAGCTGGGGATCAGCTGACGTTACTGAACCCCAATAACACTGGAGCAAGCGTTGACTGTGCAGACGGCACTTCTGATCAGCAACTAGCGGTGTTGGAGCCCAGGGTAAATACTACAAACAGAGGAGCCAGAGATGTAATTGGAGAAAGTTTTTAATTAGTAGTACAGTGGATGTGGACAGAGTAGGAGAATTTGCCGGACACACAGCAGGGGAACAGCTGATGTTACTGAACCCCAATAACACGGCATCAAGTGTTGACCGTGCAGACGGCACTTATGAGCAGCAACTAGCGGTGTTGGACCCCAGGGTAAATACTAAAAACAGAGGAGCCAGAGGTATAATTGGAGCAAGTTTTAAATTAGTAGTACAGTGGATGTGGACAGAGCAGGAGAATTTGCCGGACACACAGCTGGGGATCAGCTGACGTTACTGAACCCCAATAACATGGCAGCAAGTGTTGACTGTGCAGACTGCACTTATGAGCAGCAACTAGCGGTGTTGGAGCCCAGAGTAAATACTAAAAACAGAGGAGCCAGAGGTGTAATTGGAGCAAGTTTTAAATTAGTAGTACAGTGGATGTGGACAGAGCAGGAGAATTTTCCGGACACACAGCAGGGGAACAGCTGATGTTACTGAACCCCAATAACACGGCATCAAGTGTTGACCGTGCAGACGGCACTTATGAGCAGCAACTAGCGGTGTTGGACCCCAGGGTAAATACTAAAAACAGAGGAGCCAGAGGTATAATTGGAGCAAGTTTTAAATTAGTAGTACAGTGGATGTGGACAGAGCAGGAGAATTTGCCGGACACACAGCTGGGGATCAGCTGACGTTACTGAACCCCAATAACATGGCAGCAAGTGTTGACTGTGCAGACGGCACTTATGAGCAGCAACTAGCGGTGTTGGAGCCCAGAGTAAATACTAAAAACAGAGTGGAGCCAGAGGTGTAATTGGAGCAAGTTTTAAATTAATAGTACAGTGGATGTGGACAGAGCAGGAGAATTTGCCGGACACACAGCAGGGGAACAGCTGATGTTACTGAACCCCAATAACACGGCATCAAGTGTTGACCGTGCAGACGGCACTTATGAGCAGCAACTAGCGGTGTTGGAGCCCAGAGTAAATACTAAAAACAGAGTGGAGCCAGAGGTGTAATTGGAGCAAGTTTTAAATTAATAGTACAGTGGATGTGGACAGAGCAGGAGAATTTGCCGGACACACAGCAGGGGAACAGCTGATGTTACTGAACCCCAATAACACGGCATCAAGTGTTGACCGTGCAGACGGCACTTATGAGCAGCAACTAGCGGTGTTGGACCCCAGGGTAAATACTAAAAACAGAGGAGCCAGAGGTATAATTGGAGCAAGTTTTAAATTAGTAGTACAGTGGATGTGGACAGAGCAGGAGAATTTGCCGGACACACAGCTGGGGATCAGCTGACGTTACTGAACCCCAATAACATGGCAGCAAGTGTTGACTGTGCAGACGGCACTTATGAGCAGCAACTAGCGGTGTTGGAGCCCAGAGTAAATACTAAAAACAGAGGAGCCAGAGGTGTAATTGGAGCAAGTTTTAAATTAGTAGTACAGTGGATGTGGACAGAGCAGGAGAATTTTCTGGACACACAGCTGGGGATCAGCTGATGTTACTGAACGCCAATAACACTGGAGCAAGCGTTGATTGTGCAGATGGCACTTCTGAGCAGCAACTAGCGGTGTTGGAGCCCAGGGTAAATACTAAAAACAGAGGAGCCAGAGGTGTAATTGGAGCAAGCTTTAAATTAGTAGTACAGTGGATGTGGACAGAGCAGGAGAATTTAGCGGATACACAGCTGGGGATCAGCTGACATTACTGAACCCCAATAACACTGGAGCAAGCGTTGGCTGTGCAGGCGGCACTTCTGAGCAGCAACTAGCTGTGTTGGAGACCAGGGTAAATACTAAAAACAGAGGAGCCAGAGGTGTAATTGGAGCAAGTTTTAAATTAGTAGTACAGTGGATGTGGACAGAGCAGGAGAATTTGCCGGACATACAGCTGGGAAACAGCTGACGTTACTGAACCCCAATAACATGGCAGCAAGTGTTGACTGTGCAGACGGCACTTATGAGCAGCAACTAGCGGTGTTGGAGCCCAGAGTAAATACTAAAAACAGAGGAGCTAGAGGTGTAATTGGAGCAAGTTTTAAACTAGTAGTACAGTGGATGTGGACAGAGCAGGAGAATTTGCCAGACACACAGCTGGGGATCAGCTGACTTTACTGAACCCCAATAACGCTGGAGCAAGCGTTGACTGTGCAGATGGAACTTCTGAGCAGCAACTGGCGGTGTTGGAGCTCAGGGATTACAGTTCAGGTGGTAGAAACATGAACACAACAGGAGACCTGGATACTGTTGCTAACCAATTATTTATTCTGGAAGAGGACTTGCAAATTCATGCGAGATCCAGGCCTTGTTCATTTTCAGAAAAGTAAGCCGGTCAACGTTATTGGAGGATAGGCGCATGCGACGGTCTGTTAGTACACCACCAGCGGCGCTAAAGACGCGTTCCGATAATACACTAGCAGCAGGGCAAGCCAGCACCTCCAATGCATACTGGCTAAGCTCTGGCCATGTATCCAGCTTACAGACCCAAAACTTGAAGGGGGAAGAGCCGTCTGGGAGTACACTGAGAGGGCAAGACATGTAGTCTGTCACCATCTGACGGAAACGTTGCCTCCTGCTGACTGGAGCCGCCTGTGATGGTGTAGACATTTGTGGCGGCGGGGACACAAAACTTTGCCACATTTGGGCCATACTGGTCTTGCCTTGTGCTGAGGCGCTGCTTCTGCTCCCTCTTTGTGCAGAGCTTCCTCCACTGATTCGACGCACTGAGCGGCTTTGTAAAGCACTAGCAGCACTGCTCTCGGTTGGAATGGAGAACATGATGGAATGCACCAGTGCGTATTGGTACTCCCGCATTTTACACTCCCGGTTCAACGGTGTTATGAGGCTTTGTAAGTTGTCCCGGTAGCGAGGATCTAGGAGGGTGGACACCCAATAATCAGCCGTGTTGAGAATGTGAGCGATGCGGTGGTCGTTTCTCAGGCACTGCAGCATGAAATCAACCATGTGCTGCAGACTGCCAACTGGCCAAGAAACGCTGTCCCCTGCTTGAGGCGTGATCTCTTCCTGCTTTGCATCACCCCACCCTCGCTCTAGATACTGACTACTAGAGCATTGTGCACCTCCCTCCTCTGGACAGATGTCTTCCTCCTCCATTGACTCCTCCTCATCCTCCTCACAAAGTGTCCCCTGCCTAGGCCTTTGTGAGGAACCACGTTGCGCAGACTGTACAGAAGCAGATGGCATTTGTGACTCCTCATCCTCCACCTCTTCCAAAACCTCCTCCCCTAGTGCTTGCAGTGTTTTTTCAAGCAGGCAGATAAGGGGGATAGTCATGCTGACTAGTGCATCATCTGCACTCGCCATCCGCGTGGAATAATCGAAGGCACGCAAAACGTGGCAAATGTCCTTCATAGAGGCCCACTCAATGGTGGTGAAGTGTGAACGGCACGCACTGCGACTTGTTTGCGCCTGCTGCAGCTGGTACTCCATTACTGCTGCCTGCTACTCACACAACCTCTCCAACATATGTAACATTGAATTCCACCTGGTGGGTAGGTCACATATGATGCGATGTTCCGTAGATGTAATCGGCGCTGCAGAGCTGCAATGCGCGATCTTGCATTGCTGGAACGCCGCAAGTGAGCGCACTCTATGCGGACCTTGTGCAGCAGTGCATCAAGATCCAGATAGTCCCTCAAAAAACTCTGCACGACCAAGTTGAGCACATGTGCCAGACATGGGATGTGAGTGAGGTTGCCTAGGCCCAGAGCTGCCACCAGATTTCGGCAATTGTCACACACTACCATGCCTGGCTGGAGATTCGCTGGCACAAACCACACATCGCTCTGCTGCTTGATGGCATTCCAGAGCTCCTGCGCTGTGTGGCTTCGGTTCCCCAAAGAAATTAATTTTAATACGGCCTGTTGACGTTTGGCCACGGCTGTGCTCATATCGGTCATCATAACAGGTAACCAACCGTTCACGGGTCGATGTGGATGTAGACCGTGACGGCTCCTGCAGTGCTGATTCAGAGGAACTGGAGTATGAGGAGGAGTCAATGTGTACAGACTGGATTCCAGCAATCCTTGGAGTTGGCAGAACATGTACAGCGCCACTCTCAAGATCTGCACCCGGCTCCACAACATTTACCCAATGGGCAGTGAGGGAAAGGTATCGTCCCTGTCCATGCTTACTGGTCCATGCATCGGTGGTCAGGTGGACCTTGCTACTGACGGCGTTTTGTAGCGCATGTTTAATTTTTCCCTCCACATGCTGTTGCAGGGCAGAGACGGCTTGCCTGCTGAAATAAAAGCGGCTGGGCACGTTGTATTGTGGGACTGCCAATGCCATAAAGTTACGGAAGGTGTCAGTCTCCACCAGCCTGAATGATAGCATTTCAAGGGCCAGTAGTTTTGCAATGCCAGTATTCAGAGCCTGTGCTCGGGGGTGGTTTGCCGAGTATGGGCACCTTTTCTTCCATGCCTGTGCTAACAAAGGCTGTAGACTGGCCTGAGAGTGTGAGGATGACAGGGAAAGGGTGCTGTGGGTGGAATTACACTGTGTCTCTGTACAACAGTGCCAGAGGTTCTTCCATGGTGATCCTGTGAGGAAGCCGAACCAGCTGTGTGTGAGCTAGAGGAAGAGGCTACAACACGAGCTGAAGAGGTGGTAGGTGGCGCTGTAGGTTGGCCTAGGTCTTCAGTGTGTTTTTGTAACTCCACCACGTGCTTGGTCCGCACATGTTTCCACATATTTGTGGTATTGAGGTTGCTGACACTTTTCCCTCTTTTCACCTTCTGATTACACAGCTTGCATTTGACAAAGCAAATGTCATCTGCAACTGTGTCAAAAAAGGACCAGGCACTGCAAGTCTTGGGAGTGCCCGCTTTGGATTTTGGAAGAGCCATGCTCCTAATTGGTGCCGAAGTGGAGGCTACAGGCAACCAAGTCTGCCCCCTCCCTCTCCCTCCTTTTTGCGCCGTACAGGGAATCTCTTCCTCAGAGCTGCTCCCACAAACTTCCTGTCCCTCACGCCATGATGGGTCAAGGACCTCATCATCTACACCACCCTCTTCAAACAACTGCTTTGCCTGGGTAGTCTCGACAGCACAGTATGCACCAGAAAGTGGCACCTGAGTCTCATCATCAGATGCGTACTGAGGTGTGCTGCTGACCAAAAGCACTGGCCCACCCGCCTCTTCAGATTCAGAGAGACAAAACGGTTGCGCATCACTGCATACTACCGCTTCTTCAAATTCTCGAATTCTGCTTGGCTGGCCCCCTCTTTCCAAGCCAAGAGATTCAGAGAACAGAAGTAGAGATGGCTCCTGTCCAGGGCTCTCTGACTGCCTGGGCAATTTGGCAGGTGGTGAAGAGACAGATGGGTGCTCTTCAGTGCTCAGGACCTGAGAGGATCTGGAACAAATTGAAGTCGATGCGTTAGCTGCCATCCATCCGACAACGGCTTCAATTTGGTCCTCCCGCAGCAGTGGGGTACAGCTAGCTCCTACAAAGCTGCGCATAAAGGACTGTTCACTGGTAAAACTGGGGGATGCTGAGTCACTGGTGCCCACAGCAGGCACAGAATCCCCACGTCCTCTCACTGCAAGCACAGAATCCTCACATCCTCTCCCTGCAGAAACTCCACGCCCACGACCACGACCACATGCCTTACCCCCTGCCTTCTTCATCTTGGTAGACTGATAAAGATAGGCAGAAAAGTACTAAGGGCTTAGTGTGCTTATTCCTGAACAGCTGCTAACAGGTATAAGAAACACAAATTTTATAAAGTGTGGACTAGACTTTAATATGAGCTAATGTGGCCTACACAACTGTAAAGTGGAGTGTTTGGTGAACTTTATTTAGGTTTTTTTTTGTCACAAAAAGACACTGGATGTGCCCAAATATGTAATACCGATAGTATCACAAACTTTTTGTAGCTATTACAATGCAGGAAGGTAACCTACAATGCAATAGACGAGGCTACAAAAAATAGGCTAATACTAATCTGGCTGGGGCTGCAGGGCACAATGCTGCAGAAAGGCTCCTCTATCTACTCCTATATAGTGTGTTTGGAACCAATGTAGCTGAATACGGATGGAACCACCACACTACTAGGCTACTAGGAGAAATCAGGAAAAATTATCAATTAGCAAAAAAGGACAATGTATGAGGCAGTGATGCACGCTGAGCGCACTACTGCCAGACTTGGCTGAAGCACACACTACAGGGTGAGCTGCACTCACACAAGAGACCTTGCAGACAGTGGTGAACAGCACAGAGAACTGTGCACTAGCGCTGCAAGGCACAGCGATTTATAAAGTAGCTTGGGTAAAGCAGAATAGAGCAAATAGGTAGCTAAAACTGTCCCTCAGAACAACAACGTCCTATCCCTAACTGAATTCACAGCAGAGTGAGCTCAAAATGGCGGTGGCGGCTTTTATAGTGCAACATGACATCATTTCAGCAGCCAATCATAGCCATGCCATTAGTTAACATGCCTACATGCCTAACAGGATGTGCCCACACTTCTTAGGATCCTCATTGGCTGAATAAAATGAAACTGGCTCATTGCATTATGTGAACTTCCGATTCCGGTATACGATATTCTAAAAGTATCGGAATTAAGTATCAGAATTCCGATACCGCGAATATCGGCCGATACCCGATATTTCAGTATCGGAATGCTCAACACTAGTGATGGATAATCGGTAACTCATTGTCATTTTTGTACTTGGAGATAAATCCTGTCACATCCTATATATCCCTTTACTATTGGAAGAAATGCTGTAAAACGTGGACATCACCTAATCTGAGGGGTTCACTGTTTGTTTTGGAACTGATTGTATTATATAGAATAAAGACTCCTTAATGAATAAAAAAATGAATGAGAAATAGATGATAGAAAAGAATGAAGGACACAACAAGAGGTGACATAGAGCCGACTTACCACTCTCCACGATCTACAAACCTCAAATGGAATGTTGGCTCTGCAGCTCCTGTAATGTGTGTGATGTCATAATGATGTCATAATGCAAGGGGCGGAGCCAGAAACCGCAACATTCCCTGACATCATAAGCAGGAACAGCAGCTGTTATTTGAAGGGACCAGACCAGGCCATGAAACCAGTTCATTACTATATAGGCCACCTAGGCCTCTGAAACATTTTACAAAACGCCACAATGTCATTATTGCCATACAATGTAATTCCACAGTAGTTTCTATTAACTTGAATAGTGATAAATCCACAATAATAACCCATATATCCCAGTAATACAGAAGATTAGATTATATGGATGGTTGGATGGGGAGGTAGGATAAATGGCCAGTAAATAGGAGAGGACTCTATAGGTAATGTTACTATATACCAGGGATTGGCAATTCATTTTCTTGAGGGGCTACATCAATGTGGGGGACTGAACTAATAGGCTGAAACTAATTCTGCTCAATATTAATATTAACATATTAATTATAATTATTATTTTATATTAATAATAATTGTATCACTTAATATTGAGCAGTATATTGTACTGTCATCTATTATATAGGTACTGTCAGGGCTGCCACAAGGTATTGATGTCACCCTGCACAGTAACAGGACCCCCCCCCCCACCCCACTGAAACCAGTATCCTCAAAAATAAAATACGTAACAGCAGTAATAATATCCTTTAATTAGCCCCTACAATAATAATGTCCCATATCCTGGCCCCATGTCTCCATCCTGCCCCCAATGTCTCCATCCTGCCCCCATTTGTCTCCATCCAGCCCCATGTCTCTATTCTGAACCCATGTCTTCATTCTGCCCCCATTGTCTCCATCCTGTCTCCATTGTCTCCATCCTGCCCCCATTGTCTCCATCCGTCTTCATTCTGCCCCAATGTCTCCATTCTGCCCCCAAGTCTCCATCCTGCCCCCATTGTCTCCATCCTGCTCCCATGTCTCTATCCTGCACCCAGTGTCTTCATTCTGCCCCCAATGTCTCCATTCTGCCCCCATGTCTCCGTCCTGCCCCCATGTCTCCATTTGTTTCCATATTTCCCCATGTCTCCATTCTGCCCCCAATGTCTCTATTTGTCTTCATTCTGCCCCCCATGTCTCTCCATCCTGCCCCCATGTCACTCCATTGTGCACCCAAGGTCTCTCCACTGTGAGACAAAGTTTAAAAAAAAAAGTTTCTCCTTACCTTGCCGCGATCCAGTGGCGCCTGGCTCACCCATCATCCAAGGCATGGTCACCGGCGCATGATAGTGATGTGAAACGCCAGGGACGTGCGCACTGATGTCAGCTGCCAGCCTGTGATTGGCTGGCAGCTGTTAACTATTGGCATGCGGAAAGCTTCCCACACAGCAATAGATATCAAGTGAACATGCATCCACTGGGACCTGGCAATCAGAAGAATTGGGGCCCGACTGGGCCCCTCTGCTCACCGGGCCCCATAAGCCAGTAAGGGCAGTAATGCCCTGATGGCAGCCCTGGTTCCACCACCCGGCCCGTTACACAGTGAGAGAACTGGAATTCCCTATACATAACACAATATTGATTCAAGTGGCATTTTTTCCCAAAACACAGCAAACTCCAGGTTTGGAGTTCTTACAGAATTGTGTGCCCTTATATCTTAATTTTAACAAAACCTTAGTCAAATAATGAGACCTAATGAATAGATAGGAGTAGGAGCTACAGACACAAAATGATAAGAGACTTTACATTAGGTCTACAACCAGTGTCAGACTAGGGTGTCTGGGGCCCACAGGAGGAATTGATCCTCAGGGCCCACCCTACAGCTATATGCAAAAACCTGATAGCCAATATCCCCATTATAGTGGAGCGTTGACTGTAAATCACAGGCGGCTCCGGCATATCTACTGTGCACATGCTATAACTGGGATGTACAAATATGGTAGTTTGCAGTAAAGGGGTTCTTTGGTTAAAACAAGTTATCACCGATCCAAGGGCTCCACAGGATAGGTGATAACTTACTGATCGTTTGGGTCCAAACATTGGAAACCACACTGATCGGAAGAATGGGGAAGTTTTATCCCTGACAGGACACTTATCCCCATTTTAAAATGCAGCGGCAGGTGGGACGTCTGACCGCATCTCCATTCATTCTCTTTGGGGCTTCCAGAAAATAAACAAGAGCAGCCATTGAGAGAATGAATGGATCAGTGGCCAATTCGCACATGAGCTCTAGTCTAATGGGGATAAAAGCTCCACATTCTACCAATCAGTGCGGGTCCCAGCAGTCAGACCCCCACTAATCAATAATGTATCACTTATCCTGTGGAGAGGTGATTACTTGTTTTCCCCGGAGAAACCCTGTAAGTGAATCTTGTTCCAAGTATTTAATTACTAATGGAAATAAAGAATCTTCTCCTAATTAATTTCAGAGAGAACAAATGACCGCCATACACAACACAATCCACTATACCAACACCAATAGTACCACATACAAGGGAGAAATACTGCCACACCATGACTGGACTACATATTACCACCACATAGTGACTGAATAATACTACATACAAGGGAGAAATACCACCACATCATGACCAGACCACATATTGCCAGCACATAGTGACCGAATAATACAACATACAAGGGAGAAATACCACCACACCATGACCAGACCACATATTACCATCACATAGTGACCGAATAATACTACATACAAGGGGGAAACACCACCACACCATGACCAGACCAGATATTACCACCCCATAGTGACCGAATAATACTACATACAAGGGAGAAATACCACAATGCCATGACCAGACCATATATTACCACCACATAGTGACTGAATAATACCACATACAAGGGAGAAATACCACCACACAATGACCAGACCAGATATTAATAGCATATAGCGTCCAAATAATTCCCCATCATTTCTCTCCTCCACCTCCATAATTGCTCTCCCCCATTCCCATCATTGCTCTACCCCCACTTCTCCAACATTGTCATATCTACCCCACCTTCTCCATCATTGTCATATTTCCCCCACCTTCTCCATCATTGTCATATCTCCTCCATCATTGCCATATCTCCACCCACCACCTCCATCATCATTGTCATATCTCCCTCCACTACCTCCATCATTGCCATATCTCCCCCACCTGCTCCGTCATCTTTGCCATATCTCCCCCCACCTGCTCCGCCATCATTGCCATATCTCCTCCCACCTGCTCCATCATCATTGCCATATCTCCCCCACCTGCTCTATCATCATTACCATATCTTCCCTCACCTACTTCATCATCATTGCCATATCTCCGCCCACCTCCTCCATCACCATGTCATGCATATCTCCCCCTACCTCCTCCATCACCATGCCATATATCCCCCACCATGTCATATCCCCCCCACCTCCCCACTGCCATGCCATATCTTCCCCCACCATGTCATATCCCCTCCCACCTCTCCAATTGCCATGCCATATCTTCCCCCACCATGTCATATCTCCCCCCACCTCCTCAATCACCATTGCTCTTCATCAAAAAAAACAACTTACCTCTCAGCTCGCTCCCCCGCAGCACCGTCCTCTGCTTCCTGCCCGGAATCTTTCTCCCTGACACAGGCTCGCGCTGCATGATGATGTCATTAAGCAGTGCGAGCCTGTGTCAGGGAAGAAGCGCCGGGCAGGAAACAGAGGACGGATCCCTCCAGCTCCGCTGCCATTTTCCTCCTGTCGGTAGTGGAGCTCCCTGCCCGCCGCACAGGATGAGAGCAATCTGGCCATGGGCCCCCCGGAGCCTGTGGCTCCGAGAAGCAGGCCCAGTTGCCCTCATCAGCAGCACTGCAAGGACCCTCCTGACCCTCCGGGCCCTTGCAGTGCAGAGCACCGGCAGCCATGATAACCACTGTGCTCGAGGGCCCGCTGAGGACTCGGGCCCACAGGAGAATTCTCCGGTGTCCCGGTGCCCCAGTTCGACCCTGTCTACAACTATTAAGTAGCTCTATCCTTCATTTTTAGAAGTTGCATTGTTGGTGAAAAAAGCTGTTTGTGAAGTTAGAACTAACCTTTAAACTATGGTCAGCTTTTAATAGTAAACTATGGAATTTTTTAGCAGGAGATTCCATGGGAAGAAATTTGTTACCCAATGTAAATAACAGATAAAATACAGTATAAAGCCGAGTTCAGATGGCCATATTGAAAGTCGAGCCAGTCGTGGCCGCAAATTATGGTGCAGCATTGACCGAAAATCCGTGGGCTCATCCACATTGCGGACGAGTGCTGGAGCTGCCTTTCATTGCATGCATTATGCTGGCCTATAAAAAGACTGAAGTAGTGCATGTTGTATTTTTTTCCATTGTTTTATGAACAATTGGCCAAGTGCACTGGCACACTGGCTATAATGGGTCCATGTGTCACGGTGCGAGGACGAACCTTGATGCACCGACAGGCCGTGGGTCTCCTGGAAGGAACTCGACAGCGACATATGCATCGTGACTATCGAGGTCAGGAGATGGGAGACCCGCAGCCAGTCCTTGCATCGTGGACCATGATACATGGCGGTCTGAATTCAGCCTAAAATAGAGATTCAAAGGTTATTCATTAGAAAAATGACTACATTTCTTGTGTGACAGTTAATAATAAATTGTTTCACGGCAAATCTTTAGCATCTCCCTTCTGTGTTTCTTTTACAGCTGAATTGTACCTTCCTACTTTCTAATGGAGAAAGAAATAGTAGCTTGGTCAACTTGCGGACTGTAAGTTTGAATTACAGAGAACTATTGATTTTTCATTAAACTCCGTGTACAGCTGTAAAGAAAAAAAACAGTAGTTCATTGATCAGAGCCATGAGGGCCATGTTCATTTATTGGCTTTCTGCCACATGCAGTTATTCTCCGTAGTAAATGCACAAGGAAGTCAGTTTATTTCAGTCATTACCCTTGTGTCACCGGCAATGTGCCTCCACAACTATTAATGTAATTGCAGCTCGCTGATAATGACGACTAACAAGAAAGACTCACATTTGACAGCTTGTTAGACTCTTTATGGTCTCATTCTGTATATCTTCATAGCTTACCTTCAACCTACATTTATTATTATGATCTATGACATCTGTCATTGAATCTATACTTTCAAAATGTTTTGTGTTCTAGTTAAGAATTTTAATATCAGTTTATTTTTATCTTGAGGACATTAAATTATATTAATCTAAATTTTGTAAAAAAAAGGTCGGCCTTTTTTCAATCTTTGTGTCTTAGGCCACGATCCCACGTTCAGTATTTGGTCAGTATTTTACATCAGTATTCTCAAGCATTCCTCACATGTATTAAAGCTGTCAAACAGTCACAAATCATGAGCATGGAGTGATTCAAACATATCACCGAGTACGCTGAAGATACTCGGTACTCGCCCAAGCATACTCGCCGAAAGGGTTAACCAAACATACTCGTTCATCATTAATGCCATTAGTTTAGAGTATAAAATACTGATGGCAGGTTGTCTCAAAAGTAAATCTATTGGTCTTCTCTTCAAACTCCTCTATCTGAGCTCTGTCTTACAAGATTAGTCTATTACCATTTCTAATTCCTCAGCTTTTCTGACTGAAGGTAAATTATATTAGTGATTTCATGGGTGATGAGCAGCAGATACACATAAACACATATCATTTGCCATAATGGCTGCATCTTTCCTGGAATTATTAATGCAAATGTTTATTTGGTGAATTTTATGTAGTGTATAATTAACACGTTAGCACAATATGTGTGTATGAAATTGCAGGACGATTTCTTATATTTGGACTATTACATGTGAATGTCCCCATAGACTATCACATAGATTTTCCCATGAAAAACAGAGATAGCTCTCGTACTTGAAAACTGGACGTCTGATAGAGCCTTTATCTTAAGTCAGTAAAACATTCTGCAGAAACAATGTGATCAATAACCAAAAAGCCCTTCTCAATCACCATAGTTCCCCCATGTTAAGTAATAACAAATATACTCATCTCAGGCTTGTGTGCCACTCAAGCAATGTAGGCGCTTGCTCCCCCGGGGCTCAAGTGACGTTGTTATGTCATATGAACCCTGAGGCCAAACAGCAACCGCTTCCCTCTAACTTCTTTTGGATGAAAATGATATCCGAAAGAGGTGGGAGCATATTGCTACTCTCTGCCTTCCTCCAGATGTCAGTTACAAAAGTGACAGGAAAGCAGCCGCTAATTGGTTGCACAGCTCACATGACATAACAATGGGCTCGCATGACTTTGTTATGTCACGTGAGCCCTGGGAGAGCAGGCGCCAACACCAGAGGTGAGCATAGCTGCTAATATTGTTGTTTGCCTTGCAGATGACAGCAAGGCAAACAACCGATGTTCAGGCTGCTGAACCAGAACAGTAATACAGACTTCCCGGAGAAGTCCGTGTTCGGGGTTCGTGCATGAACACTAGGTGTTCGGTACGGACTCCGAACTTTACTGTTTGGGTTCGCCCATCACTAGTTGCAGCTGAACAATGACCGCTAATTGGCTGCAGCATTCATTTGACATAACAATATCACTTGACCACTCTGATGGAACACTGAGGGCTCCAGCGCATCAATGATCAGTGAGTGGCTGCAGCAGTCTAGTGACACAGCAATGTCACTTGACCATCAGGGGATACATCACCAACAGAGTAATGGCAGTAAGTATACAGTGTTTTTATTTTATGATAGACAGTGGAGAAATTCAGGAGAGCCCCTTTAAGCAATAGTTATTATTATAACAGCCTTCGTCTCAAATTTGAGCCATGGTGACTTGATCGATGAATGCTCTGTAGGAAGGTCGATCTTGTGCAAGCCTAGATAGGTCCATCAGTGTCCTCACCACTGTCATCTTGATTGTGTCAAATCATCGGGTTGCTGGCCTTCCTTTTCACCTTTTTCCTTCTATTCTTCCGACCATAATGTCCTTCTCCAGTGATTGTTTTCTTCGCGGGATGAGTCCAAAGTAGGCAAATTGTAGCTTGCCTCGAGTGACATGTCTGGCTTGATTTGTCCCAAGATTGATTTTGTTTTTCTTTTTGCCATTCATGGTATTGATAATATCCTTCTCCAGCACCACATTTATCATCCATTTATGTTACCACAAAAAAGATCAAACTATGTGCAAACCGTGTTTTTGTCGCCAGTGAAATGTTTCTTGATTTGAAGACGTTGTCTTCATTGTTGATTTGCCCATAGCTATTCTCTTATTGACTTCCGGTGTCATCGATGCATCTCGAGTGATCATTGATCCAAGTGGGTTGAGGTCCTTTACAACTTCCAGTTCAGCTCCGTCCATCTCAAATGAGTCCCGGTCGTACCTGGCAGTAGGCAATATCTTTGTCTTATTTGTGTTGAGTAGCAGTCCCATGTTCGAGCTTTCCATCTTGACATTCCATAAAAAGTCCTTCATTCCATCTTGTTGCTATCAATATTGTATCATCTGTATATTTAAGGTTGTTGATGAATCGTCCATCAACTTTGATTCCTTCTTCTTTTTTGGCAAGTCCAGCCTTCCTGAAAATGGCTTCTATATATAAATTGAAGATAAATGGTGACATGATGCAGCCTTGTCTGACACTTCGCTCTACTTTGAAGCATGCCGTGTCACTGTGTTTCGTTCAGTCTGTTGCTTCTTGGTCGATGTAAAGGTTCCTAATGAGACTGTTCAGATGGTTCAGCACACCCATATCCTTCATGGAATTCCAAAGTTTCTGGTGATCAACACAGTCGAAGGCTTTGCTATAGTTGATGAAGCAAAAATAGATCTCCTTGTTGTATTCTTTGGCCTTTTCCATTATCCATCTAATATTAGCAATCACATCTCTTGTTCCTCTGCCTTTTCTGAAACCTGCTTGTTCCTCTGGCATTTCTTTGTTAAAGTAATGGTGTAACCGGTTGTCTTTTTAGGATCTTCAGTAGTATTTTGCTGGCATGAGGTATGATTGCAATAGTCCAATAGTTTCCACAATCGGTAACATCTCCCTTCTTCAGAATAGGAATAAACACCGATCTTGTCCAGTTCCAGGGCCATTTACCAGTTTTTCATATCTGTTGACACAGACATATAATGACATCAGCTGCTGCTTTAGAAGACTTTATTAGTTTCACTAGAATATTGTCACATTCAGGTGCTTTGCTGTTTTACAGACGCTTTATCGCAGCAACAACTTCGTCTTTCAGGATGCTTGGCTCTCTATCATTTCCAGTCTCAGTTTCTTCTCCTATTACTGAGTCATTATTGTAGAGTTGCTCTGTGTACTCTTTCCATCTTTCCTTCATCTGTTCTGGCTCAGTTAGTTTGTTCCCATTGGCGTCTTTCAACATGCCCACACTTGGTTGAAACTTTCGGTGTATCTCTTTGATCTTTAGGTATGCCTTCCTGGTCTTGCCCCTCAGATGTTCACTTTCTATATCTGTATATATCTTTTGGTAATAAAGTTCTTTGCTTGAATAGCTCTCTTTAGTCTTTTACTGATGTCTACGACCTGCTTATTACCTTTTGATTTTTGCCATTCGTCTTTCTTCGATTTTCTTTAGGGTCTCTTCTGATAACCATGGCTGCAGAGGTCTCTTCTGCCTCTTGCTTATTGTCTTACTGGCTTCTTCAGTAATAATAGTCTTTATATGTGTCCAAAATTCCTCAGGCTTTCTTTCATCAGTGTACGCTGATATAAATTGGTTGTGCAAACTTTTCCAAAATGCAATAGTAATTTGTATGCATTTTTTTAACTAAGTCTAAATGACTGCTGTGGAATGATTACAGATGCATGTCACCAGTAGCCCAACCCTATCTATGACAAAGTGAGACACAATGCATAGACCTGTAATTATAGGAGTTGTTTGACCCCGACCGGCTTAATTAGGGGGCCTGGTCTCTAATCCTATTAATGAATGATAGACTACTAATTGCATTAATATGAAAATTCAGAATGTCAGCTGGTAATCTCTGCTGTAATGGCAATCAATTCATCATCTTTCCCATCAGGACTTTGTCAACTGTTTGCTCATTTAGCTTCCTGCTCATTCACAAACAGGGAAGATAGACAACAGAGCCCAGTAAATATAATTTATCATTGCTTCAAGGCAAAATGAAAATAGTGATATGAAAATACCAAAATAATTGGTGTCAACAGACACAAATGTACTAAAAGCAGATAATTAGCACATTATCTGTCAGTATTGCAAAAGTTTCAAAGATAAAAATATAAATAAAATGTTGTTTTAATGCTGCTTATTAGATAGAGCATAGTATGTCTATAGCATATAGTATAACATACTATATACAGCATATTAGATTTTTTAAATAATCTTTTGGATATGTTCACATGACTGTATAAGTCGGAGAGTTGCCGGTGAAAAAACTGACCTAACCCGGACAGCAATAAGATCAAAGTTATTCAATAGGGCTGTTCAGATGGCAGCATGTACTATTTTCTTCCATTTTTTGGATGAGATTCGCCTTCAGCAGTCTGTGTGGGCGAAAAGAAAGAGGATCCCATATGGATCATCGAGATAGCATCCGATTTTTATGGATACATTGCAATTCTTAACAAAGAAGAGTACCATATTTTTAGGATTATAAGACGCACTTTTTTTCCTCCAAATTTGGGAGGAAAATGGCAGTGCGTCTTATAATTTGAAAGTAGCTTACTGGGAGGGACGGCTTCAGTGGAGCAGGGTCATAGGAGGCAGGGTCGCTGCTTCAGGAGGCCGGTGTTGGCAGGAGTGGGGTGATGCTGCGGGCTCTGGGCTCTCATAAGATGTCAGCACCGGTGATCTCCTGAGATCGGAATCTGCGCATGCACCGCCTCCGGCGCCTATTTTCCCATAGCCCACTACAGGGAAATCAATGGGAAAGGGGACTCACTCTGCTCACCAGCGCCGGCATCTAATGAGAGCCCGGGACCCCCAGCATCGCCCCACTCCTGCCACCAGCCTTCTGAAGTAGCGACCCTGCCTCCTGTGACCCATCTCCACCGCTGCCGCCCCCCCCACAATAAGCTACAGTTAAAACGGACTGTAAGACGCCCTACAATTTTATTTAAAGAAAATTTTTTTCCTATTTTCCACCCCAAAATTTGGGGAGCATCTTATAGTCTGCAAAATATGGTATATTTGGTCTTGTACACTTTTGGTTTATAAACACAGATTCAATACGGATATACGGATGTAAAATATGGACAAATGGATGGCATTTATAATATAACAGGGGATGCGTGTCTCTGTCTGAAGCCTCGATAGACTGCGCATGCGTGACGCACAGTCTGGCTCCAGACAGAATCACGCATCCAGCCGTTACAGGTAAGAGGAGTGTATGGCGCCAGAGATCGCGGTATGTGTAGACACTGAACGCATACCGCGATCTCCGGCGCCATACTTACATACTTACATGACCGAGAGGAGCGTTGCCGCGGCGCTTCTCTTTGCCGGAGACTGGGGCAGGAGTGAGGCGTTGGATTGGCGCATGCGCATAGCGCTATCCTGCGCCATTTTACTGAAGACACAATTGCAGTGTGTCTTCAGCAAAATGGCGCCGGACAGCGTGGTGCTCTGGCGCCGCACTCCTCCCCCGGCCTCCGGCATAACAGGACGCAGCAGCGCTGGAGCACAGAGAAGAAAGGTGAGTATAACTGTTCATTTTTTTGTATGTGTGTACAGTGTGAAAGGGATGAGGAGGCCACACATACCAGGATTGGGAGTGAGGGGGGGCACACATACCAGGATTGGGGATGAGGGGTGCCATGCATACCAGGATTGGGGATGAGGGGTGCCATGCATACCGGGATTGGGGATGAGGGAGCCATGCATACCAGGATTGGGGATGAGGGAGCCATGCATACCAGGATTAGGGATGAGGGGTGCCATGCATACCGGGATTGGGGATGAGGGGTGCCATGCATCCCGGGATTGGGCATGAGGGGTGCCATGCATACCAAGATTGGGGATGAGGGGTGCCATGCATACCAGGATTGGGGATGAGGGGTGCCATGCATACCAGGATTGGGGATGAGGGGTGCCATGCATACCAGGATTGGGGATGAGGGGTGCCATGCATACCGGGATTGGGGATGAGGGAGCCATGCATACCAGGATTGGGGATGAGGGAGCCATGCATACCAGGATTAGGGATGAGGGGTGCCATGCATACCGGGATTGGGGATGAGGGGTGCCATGCATCCCGGGATTGGGGATGAGGGGTGCCATGCATACCAGGATTGGGGATGAGGGGTGCCATGCATACCAGGATTGGGGATGAGGGAGCCATGCATACCGGGATTGGGGATGAAGGGTGCCATGCATACCGGGATTGGGCATGAGGGGTGCCATGCATACCAAGATTGGGGATGAGGGGTGCCATGCATACCAGGATTGGGGATGAGGGGTGCCATGCATACCAGGATTGGGGATGAGGGGTGCCATGCATACCAGGATTGGGGATGAGGGGTGCCATGCATACCGGGATTGGGGATGAGGGAGCCATGCATACCAGGATTGGGGATGAGGGAGCCATGCATACCAGGATTAGGGATGAGGGGTGCCATGCATACCGGGATTGGGGATGAGGGGTGCCATGCATCCCGGGATTGGGGATGAGGGGTGCCATGCATACCGTGATTGGGGATGGGGGGTGCCATGTATACGGGGATTGGAGATGAGGGGTGCCATGCATACCGGGATTGGGCATGAGGGGTTCCATGCATACCAGGATTGGGGATGAGGGGTGCCATGCATACCGGGATTGGGGATGAGGGAGCCATGCATACCAGGATTGGGGATGAGGGAGCCATGCATACCAGGATTAGGGATGAGGGGTGCCATGCATACCGGGATTGGGGATGAGGGGTGCCATGCATCCCGGGATTGGGGATGAGGGGTGCCATGCATACCAGGATTGGGGATGAGGGGTGCCATGCATACCAGGATTGGGGATGAGGGAGCCATGCATACCGGGATTGGGGATGAGGGGTGGCATGCATATCAGGATTAGGGATGAGGGGTGCCATGCATACCGGGATTGGGGATGAGGGGTGCCATGCATACCGGGATTGGGGATGAGGGGTGCCATGCATACCGGGATTGGGGATGAGGGGTGCCATGCATACCGGGATTGGGGATGAGGGGTGCCATGCATACCGTGATTGGGGATGGGGGGTGCCATGCATACGGGGATTGGAGATGAGGCTTGCCATGCATACCGGGATTGGGCATGAGGGGTTCCATGCATACCAGGATTGGGCATGAGGGGTGCCATGCATACCGGGATTGGGGATGAGGTGTGCCATGCATACCAGGATTCGGATGAGGGGTGCCATGCATATCAGGATGTGGGTGAGGGGCCCATGCATACCAGGATGAGGGATACCATACATACCAGGATAGGGATGAGGGATGGGGTACCATGCATACCAGGATAGGGATGAGGAGTACCACACATACCAGGACTGGGGATGAGGGGTGCCATGCATACCAGGATTGGGGGTGAGGGGTGCCATGCATACCAGGATTGGGGGTGAGGGGTGCCATGCATACCAGAATTGGGGGTTAGAGGTGCCATGCATACCAGGATTGGGGGTGAGAGGTGCCATGCATACCAGGATTGGGGATAAGGGGTGCCATGCATACCAGGATTGGGGATGAGGGGTGCCATGCATACCAGGATAGGGATGAAGGGTGCCATGCATACCAGGATGGGGATGAGGGGTGCCATGCATACCAGGATAGGATGGTGGGGACAGGATGGGGGCAGCACAAATACCAGGAGGGGGCAGCACATACCAGCATGGGAGACCATATGCCAATAAAAATGCTTGCCACCTGGGCGTAGAACAGGTTCAATAGCTAGTATAGATGTAAAAAACAGACATGAGGATAGCATATGTATGACAATATAGGTGAAAAATCATTAATTTTTTTTTCTGGATGAACATCAGATGATTTTTCATAAACTCGTTTGAACATTGACTTTGAGTGTGATGCCAAACATATGCATCTGTCAGTGAATCCTGTTGTAAAAAAATATATACTGTGTGGTATACTTTTCCTTTTCTTCTTGTTGCAAAATTTGAGATAATTTAAATACAGTAAAAAGTAGGTAAGGTAGCTTAACATAGACAGAAGGCAACACTATTGTCATAAATTGGGTGCATTCACGTGTGCATTCCACCGATGCTCACAAGCTCGACAAAATAAGTACATTGCCAAAAAGAAGAAACAGATTATAGAGAACGGTGTTTCTTATTACTAACTACACTGTATTATTTTATATGATCACTTATGAAGCGTTTAAGGAACTGTCTCAACTTCTTAAAGGGAACTTGTCAGCAGGTTTTTGGACTCCAAATTAACGTCCTCTATGTACACCTATGCCATACCTTTGTTTTATAAGGCCGTACCTCCGTACATTCCTGGGGCAGCGCATGTGCAGTAAGGTTATGATGATGTTCCAGATCTTGGGCGGGGGAGCAGGTCACAGAGAACAATGACCTACTGACACTAGGCCGTAGGTGGGCTGGGAAAGAGGGAGAGTGGCTAGAGAGTTGTAAATGGCGGTCAAGACCCCTGCATTTGCAGCTCATTTACATGAAAATTTGCCAATGCATTTCTATAAAATGGAGACAAGGACTTATAAAACATACAGTACAGACCAAAAGTTTGGACACACCTTCTCATTTAAAGATTTTTCTGTATTTTCATGACTATGAAAATTGTACATTCACACTGAAGGCATCAAAACTATGAATTAACACATGTGGAATTATATACTTAACAAAAAAGTGTGAAACAACTGAAAATATGTCTTATATTCTACGTTCTTCAAAGTAGCCACCTTTTGCTTTGATGACTGCTTTGCACACTCTTAGCATTCTCTTGATGAGCTTCAAGAGGTAGTGGTCTTATGGTCTTTACTCTGGGTCGACTAAACATTTTGTCTGCGTACATACAGCTCTGGCAAAAATTAAGAGACCACTGCAAAATTTTCATTTTCTCTGATTTTTCTCTTTATAGGTATATTTTTGAGTAAAATGTACATGGTTGTTTTATTCTGTAAACTACTGACAACATGTCTCCAAAATTCAAAGCTAAAAATGTTGTAGCAAATGATAAAGCGTCAAAATAATAAAAAAGAAACAGTGCTTTCAGACCTCAAATAATGCAAAGAAAACAAGTTCTTATTCATTTAGAAACAACAATAAGGAAGAGTTCAGAAATCAATATTTGGTGGAATAGCCATGATTTTTAATCACAGCTTTCATGCGTCTCGGCATGCTTTCCACCAGTCTTTCACACTGCTTTTGGGTGACCTTATGCCACTCCTGGCACAAAAATGTAAGCAGTTCTTCTTTGTTTGATGGCTTGTGACTATCCATCTTCCTCTTGATTACATTGCAGAGGTTTTCAATGGGGTTCAGGTCAGGAGATTGGGCTGGCCATGACAGGGTCTTCATGTGGCGCTACTTCATCCACACATTGATTGACCTAGCTTTGTGGCATGGGACATTGTCCTGCTGGAAAAAACAGTCCTCAGGGTTGGGGAACATTGCCTGAGCAGAAGGAAGCAAGTGTTTTTCAAGAATAACCTTGCATGCGGCTTGATTCATACATCCTTCGCAAAGATTAACCTGACCAATTCCAGCCTTGCTGAAGCATCCCCAGATCATCACCGATCCTCCACCAAATTTCACAGTGGCTGCAAGACACTGTGGCTTGTATGCCTCTTCAGGTCTCCGTCTAACCATTAGACGACCAGGTGTTGGGCAAAGCTGAAAATTAGACTCATCAGAGAAGATTACCTTACTCCAGTCCTCTATGGTCCAATCCTTATGGTCTTTGGCAAACTTCAGCCTGGCTCTCCTTTGCTTCCCATTGATGAATGGCTTTTTTCTAGCTTTACATGACTTGAGGCCTGCCTCTAGGAACCTGTTACAAACTGTTCTTGCCGTGCACTTCACCCCAGCTGCCATTTGCCATTCCTTTTGTAGGTCACTTAATGTCATCCTGCGGTTGCCGAGTAGAGATGAGTGTTGTTCGACTCGAACTGTTCGCCAATCTCAAATTCGAGCTGTTTTGGGCGGTGTTCGAGCCGTTCGGCGAACACGAACGATTTGAGAAAAATTCGGCTGTTCGAGGTTATGTTCGATAACTGTTCGTGCACCAAAATCATAACTGGATTTTTTCTCAGTAATGCTGAAAATTAATGTTAATACGCAGTTTGAGTGTACAGCGGGGCGGGGGGAGGGGCAGGGGATGGATCTCTGCAGGAATAATGAAGATCTCCATTTTTTTTTCTCTTTCCCGCATTTACAGTGGGGAGGTGCAATCTGTCAGCCTATCAGCAGCGCACACACGGAGCGAAGTGCTTTATTTCACACAAGCAAGGGCATGTGTCATTGGCAGTGTATGTCACATGTCCTTGCCCTATAAGACCAAGCCATTTTCCCCGTCGCCACCATTTTCTCACTGCTGCAGCTGCATGTTAGACGGCACCGCTGTTGCTGTGTGCGCTATACCTTGTTAATTTCAAGCCAATTTTCGCACAAATCTACAGATAGCTTGGGAGTAGGGAATAGTTGTGATTGCAGTCCTTTTAAGGACTAGGTTACAGCATTTCCTACGACTTTTATCAGGCAGGTCTGTGCTCTTAAATAGATAGGTTGTGGGAGTAAAGACTAATTGTAATTGCAGTCCTTTTCAGGACTAGGTTACATCAGTTCCTATCAGTTTTTGCCAGGCAGGTCTGTGCCAGTGCTGTGCAAGTTTTTTCACAGCATTTGGCTGAATCTAGCAAAGCTAATCCTTTTTGGCCTATTGCAGAGTGTGTTAGTCAGTGGAGAAGCCAATCTGTGTTGCAAGATACACCAACTGTGTATAGAATACCAATTTTTTTACTGCACCTAGTGAAGTAATATCTTTTGGGCATAGCATCATTCTATTAGTCCATCTATACTGACCTCCATCAGGTTGCAAACTGAATATAATTTTTATCTGCATCTAGCTCTGAAAAAATATTTGGCCTTCTAGCAGTGTGTGGGACTTTCTCTATTAGTCCATCTATACTGACCTCCATCAGGTTGCAAACTGAATATATTTTTTTCTGCATCTACCTCTGAAAAAATATTTCGGCTTCTAGCTGTGTGTGGGACTTGTTCTATTAGTCCATCTATACTGACCTCCATCAGGTTGCAAACTGAATATAATTTTTTTCTGCATCTACCTCTGAAAAAATATTTGGGCTTCTAGCTGTGTGTGGGACTTGTTCTATTAGTCCATCTATACTGACCTCCATCAGGTTGCAAATTCAAAATAATTTTTTGTCTGCATCTAGCTCTGAAAAAATATTTGGCCTTCTAGCAGTGTGTGGGACTTTCTCTATTAGTCCACCTACACTGACCTCCATCAGGTTGCAAATTCAAAATAATTTTTTGTCTGCATCTAGCTCTGAAAAAATATTTGGCCTTCTAGCAGTGTGTGGGACTTTCTCTATTAGTCCATCTATACTGACCTCCATCAGGTTGCAAATTGAATATAATTTTTTTCTGCATCTAGCTCTGAAAAAATATTTGGGCTTCTAGCAGTGTGTGGGACTTGTTCTATTAGTCCATCTATACTGACCTCCATCACGTTGCAAATTCAAAATAATTTTTTGTCTGCATCTAGCTCTGAAAAAATATTTGGCCTTCTAGCAGTGAGTGGGACTTGTTCTATTATTCCATCTATACTGACCTCCATCACGTTGCAAATTCAAAATAATTTTTTGTCTGCATCTAGCTCTGAAAAAATATTTGGCCTTCTAGCAGTGTGTGGGACTTTCTCTATTAGTCCATCTATACTGACCTCCATCAGGTTGCAAACTGAATATAATTTTTTTCTGCATCTAGCTCTGAAAAAATATTTGGCCTTCTAGCAGTGTGTGGGACTTTCTCTATTAGTCCATCTATACTGACCTCCATCAGGTTGCAAATTAAAAATAATTTTTATCTGTATCTAGCTCTGAAAAAATGTTTGGCCTTCTAGCAGTGTGTAGGACTTTCTCTATTAGTCCATCTATACTGACCTCCATCAGGTTGCAAATTAAAATAATTTTTATCTGCATCTAGCTCTGAAAAAATATTTGGCCTTCTAGCAGTGTGTGGGACTTTCTCTATTAGTCCATCTATACTGACCTCCATCAGGTTGCAAATTCAAAATAATTTTTTGTCTGCACCTAGCTCTGAAAAAATATTTGGCCTTCTAGCAGTGTGTGGGACTTTCTCTATTAGTCCATCTATACTGACCTCCATCAGGTTGCAAATTAAAAATAATTTTTATCTGCATCTAGCTCTGAAAAAATATTTGGCCTTCTAGCAGTGTGTGGGACTTTCTCTATTAGTCCATCTATACTGACCTCCATCAGGTTGCAAATTAAAAATAATTTTTATCTGCATCTAGCTCTGAAAAAATATTTGGCCTTCTTGCAGTGTGTGGGACTTTCTCTATTAGACCATCTATACTGACCTCCATCAGGTTGCAAATTAAAAATATTTTTTTGTCTGCATCTAGCTCTGAAAAAATATTTGGCCTTCTAGCAGTGTATGGGACTTTCTCTATTAGTCCATCTATACTGACCTCCATCAGGTTGCAAACTGAATATATTTTTTTTCTGCATCTACCTCTGAAAAAATATTTGGGCTTCTAGCTGTGTGTGGGACTTGTTCTTTTAGTCCATCTATACTGACCTCCATCACGTTGCAAATTCAAAATAATTTTTTGTCTGCATCTAGCTCTGAAAAAATATTTGGCCTTCTAGCAGTGTGTGGGACTTTCTCTATTAGTCCATCTATACTGACCTCCATCAGGTTGCAAATTAAAAAGAATTTTTATCTGCATCTACCTCTGAAAAAATATTTGGGCTTCTAGCTGTGTGTGGGACTTGTTCTATTAGTCCATCTATACTGACCTCCATCAGGTTGCAAACTAAATATAATTTTTTTCTGCATCTAGCTCTGAAAAAATATTTGGCCTTCTAGCAGTGTGTGGGACTTTCTCTATTAGTCCATCTATACTGACCTCCATCAGGTTGCAAATTAAAAATAATTTTTATCTGTATCTAGCTCTGAAAAAATATTTGGCCTTCTAGCAGTGTGTGGGACTTTCTCTATTAGTCCATCTATACTGACCTCCATCAGGTTGCAAATTAAAAATAATTTTAATCTGCATCTAGCTCTGAAAAAATATTTGGCCTTCTAGCAGTGTGTGGGACTTGTTCTATTAGTCCATCTATACTGACCTCCATCAGGTTGCAAATTAAAAATAATTTTTTGTCTGCACCTAGCTCTGAAAAAATATTTGGCCTTCTAGCAGTGTGTGGGACTTTCTCTATTAGTCCATCTATACTGACCTCCATCAGGTTGCAAATTAAAAATAATTTTTATCTGCATCTAGCTCTGAAAAAATATTTGGCCTTCTTGCAGTGTGTGGGACTTTCTCTATTAGTCCATCTATACTGACCTCCATCAGGTTGCAAATTAAAAATATTTTTTTGTCTGCATCTAGCTCTGAAAAAATATTTGGCCTTCTAGCAGTGTGTGGGACTTTCTCTATTAGTCCATCTATACTGACCTCCATCAGGTTGCAAACTGAATATATTTTTTTTCTGCATCTACCTCTGAAAAAATATTTGGGCTTCTAGCTGTGTGTGGGACTTGTTCTATTAGTCCATCTATACTGCCCTCCATCAAGTTGCAAACTGAATATAATTTTTTTCTGCATCTAGCTCTGAAAAAATATTTGGCCTTCTAGCAGTGTGTGGGACTTGTTCTATTATTCCATCTATACTGACCTCCATCACGTTGCAAATTCAAAATAATTTTTTGTCTGCATCTAGCTCTGAAAAAATATTTGGCCTTCTAGCAGTGTGTGGGACTTTCTCTATTAGTCCATCTATACTGACCTCCATCAGGTTGCAAATTAAAAATAATTTTTATCTGCATCTACCTCTAAAAAAATATTTGGGCTTCTAGCTGTGTGTGGGACTTGTTCTATTAGTCCATCTATACTGACCTCCATCAGGTTGCAAACTGAATATAATTTTTTTCTGCATCTAGCTCTGAAAAAAAATTTGGCCTTCTAGCAGTGTGTGGGACTTTCTCTATTAGTCCATCTATACTGACCTCCATCAGGTTGAAAATTAAAAATAATTTTTATCTGCATCTAGCTCTGAAAAAATATTTGGCCTTCTAGCAGTGTGTGGGACTTTCTCTATTAGTCCATCTATACTGACCTCCATCAGGTTGCAAATTAAAAATAATTTTAATCTGCATCTAGCTCTGAAAAAATATTTGGCCTTCTAGCAGTGTGTGGGACTTGTTCTATTAGTCCATCTATACTGACCTCCATCAGGTTGCAAATTAAAAATAATTTTTTGTCTGCACCTAGCTCTGAAAAAATATTTGGCCTTCTAGCAGTGTGTGGACTTTCTCTATTAGTCCATCTATACTGACCTCCATCAGGTTGCAAATTAAAAATAATTTTTATCTGCATCTACCTCTGAAAAAATATTTGGCCTTCTAGCAGTGTGTGGGACTTTCTCTATTAGTCCATCTATACTAACCTCCTTGAGGTTGCAAATTAAAAATAATTTTTATCTGCATCTAGCTCTGAAAAAATATTTGGCCTTCTTGCAGTGTGTGGGACTTTCTCTATTAGTCCATCTATACTGACCTCCATCAGGTTGCAAATTAAAAATATTTTTTTGTCTGCATCTAGCTCTGAAAAAATATTTGGCCTTCTAGCAGTGTGTGGGACTTTCTCTATTAGTCCATCTATACTGACCTCCATCAGGTTGCAAACTGAATATATTTTTTTTCTGCATCTACCTCTGAAAAAATATTTGGGCTTCTAGCTGTGTGTGGGACTTGTTCTATTAGTCCATCTATACTGCCCTCCATCAAGTTGCAAACTGAATATAATTTTTTGTCTGCATCTAGCTCTGAAAAAATATTTGGCCTTCAAGCAGTGTGTGGGACTTTCTCTATTAGTCCATCTATACTGACCTCCATCAGGTTGCAAATTAAAAATAATTTTTATCTGCATCTAGCTCTGAAAAAATATTTGGCCTTCTAGCAGTGTGTGGGACTATCTCTATTAGTCCATCTATACTGACCTCCATCAGGTTGCAAACTGAATATATTTTTTTTTCTGCATCTACCTCTGAAAAAATATTTGGGCTTCTAGCTGTGTGTGGGACTTGTTCTATTAGTCCATCTATACTGACCTCCATCAGGTTGCAAACTGAATATAATTTTTTTCTGCATCTACCTCTGAAAAAATATTTGGGCTTCTAGCTGTGTGTGGGACTTGTTCTATTAGTCCATCTATACTGCCCTTTATCAAGCTGCAAACTGAATATAATTTTTTGTCTGCATCTAGCTCTGAAAAAATATTTGGCCTTCAAGCAGTGTGTGGGACTTTCTCTATTAGTCCATCTATACTGACCTCCATCAGGTTGCAAATTAAAAATAATTTTTATCTGCATCTAGCTCTGAAAAAATATTTGGCCTTCTAGCAGTGTGTGGGACTTTCTCTATTAGTCCATCTATACTGACCTCCATCAGGTTGCAAACTGAATATAATTTTTTTCTGCATCTACCTCTGAAAAAATATTTGGGCTTCTAGCTGTGTGTGGGACTTGTTCTATTAGTCCATCTATACTGACCTCCATCAGGTTGCAAATTCAAAATAATTTTTTGTCTGCATCTAGCTCTGAAAAAATATTTGGCCTTCTAGCAGTGTGTGGGACTTTCTCTATTAGTCCATCTATACTGACCTCCATCAGGTTGCAAATTGAATATAATTTTTTTCTGCATGTAGCTCTGAAAAAATATTTGGGCTTCTAGCAGTGTGTGGGACTTGTTCTATTAGTCCATCTATACTGACCTCCATCAGGTTGCAAACTGAATAAAAAAATTTTCTGCATCTAGCTCTGAAAAAATATTTGGCCTTCTAGCAGTGTGTGGGACTTGTTCTATTAGTCCATCTATACTGACCTCCATCACGTTGCAAATTCAAAATAATTTTTTGTCTGCATCTAGCTCTGAAAAAATATTTGGCCTTCTAGCAGTGTGTGGGACTTTCTCTATTAGTCCATCTATACTGACCTCCATCAGGTTGCAAATTAAAAATAATTTTTATCTGCATCTACCTCTGAAAAAATATTTGGGCTTCTAGCTGTGTGTGGGACTTGTTCTATTAGTCCATCTATACTGACCTCCATCAGGTTGCAAATTAAAAATAATTTTTATCTGCATCTAGCTCTGAAAAAATATTTGGCCTTCTTGCAGTGTGTGGGACTTTCTCTATTAGTCCATCTATACTGACCTCCATCAGGTTGCAAATTAAAAATAATTTTTTGTCTGCATCTAGCTCTGAAAAAATATTTGGCCTTCTAGCAGTGTGTGGGACTTTCTCTATTAGTCCATCTATACTGACCTCCATCAGGTTGCAAACTGAATATAATTTTTTTCTGCATCTAACCCAGCCAATAGTTTTGGCCTAATACCACAGTTTGGCCACTCAGCTCTGCTCGGTTCCCATCCATTGTTTTTTTGTGCAAACAACTCCAGAGATGTGAATTAGTTAACCACCAAAATGAGTGGAAAAAGGCCTGGTGCTGGTGGAAAGGGGAATAGGCGTGTTGGGAAGGGGAAAAAAGGTTGTGTCCGTGGGGTAGGTGTTAAAGCAACAGTAACATCTGCAGAAGTAAGACCATCTTCCAGCCAAACTAAAATGTTTACTTCTTTTAGTGGACAATGTGATAAGATCCCTTTCTTACGGCCACGCCAATCGCTACAAATTCCAGATGAGGCACAAAAACAGCAGGTGCTTCAACGGATATCAAGTGTTCCTTTAAGTGGGCTCTCCTCCACATCAACTTCATCACAAATACTCCAGTCCTCAAAGGTGTAACCCCAATCGCACTTGCTTCCTCACAGCTCCCAAATCTCCAGCTGCCCGTCTGAGTATGAGGTAGAACAGATGGTTGAGTCTGCAGAGCTGTTTACTCATACTATAGCCTGGGAATCAGAGGTCGGCTCCAGCACTTCTGTGAATCCAGACGAGGAAATGATCTGCACTGATGCCCAGAATCTTTATGAGTCGGATCCAGGACCAGACGCAGAAGGTTCTGACCATAATGTAGACCCTCATTCCGAAACTGTAACTCCTGTTGGTGGAGACAATGAGGAAGACGATGATAAGACTCAAATACCTGATTGGAGCGACAACTTTAGTTTTTTGTCAGGGCAGGAACAGGTTGGCTCTGAGGACGATGGGTGTGATAACGCACAGGGTGATGATGATGAGGTTGGAGATCCCACTTACTGTCAACCCACAGTCAGCCAAGAGATGAGGTCAGAAGAATAGGTGGAGGAGGATGCTAGTGACGACGAGGTCAGGTTGCGCCTTCCTGGACAGAGACGTAGTACTGGAAGCACGTCAACAACTGCATCCTCAAACACAACTCTGCCTCTCACCACAAGTCGTGGTGGCTCTTCAGGTCGCATGGGTGCTAAGCCTTGCATAGCCTGGGCATTTTTTCAGATCGATAAAGATGACCCAACTCGTGTTAACTGTAACATTTGTCAGCAAAAGCTAAGTAGAGGCCAAAAAATACATACTTTGAATACTTCATGCATGAACCGGCACATAGACATGAAGCATAAGTTGCAGTGGGAAGCTCACTGTGCTACAATGCGGCCTAGCCGGCCGGGCCAACCACCGTCTGCCATATCTTGTGCATCCGCGGCCTCTTCATCCTCTGTGACTGGGGGGACAGCAGTCACACCTGTTTTGGGGCGCAGACCTGCCACCTCTTTACCCGCAACAGCCAGCGTGATTGGCAGGTCATCATTTTCTTTGGAGGTGGTAACACCAGCTGGTGTTGAGCGCTGTCCGACATCGATAGCACCACCTTTGGATCAAGGCAACCTAACTAGAGATGAGCGTTGTTCTACTCGAACTGTTCGCCAATCTCAAATTCGAGCTGTTTTGGGCGGTGTTCGAGCCGTTCGGTGAACACGAACAATTTGAGAAAAATTCGGCTGTTCGAGGTTATGTTCGATAACTGTTCGTGCACCAAAATCATAACTGGATTTTTTCTCAGTAATGATGAAAATTAATGTTAATACGCAGTTTGAGTGTACAGCGGGGTGGGGGGAGGGGCAGGGGATGGATCTCTGCAGGAACAATGAAGATCTCCATTTTTTTTTCTCTTTCCCGCATTTGCAGTGGGGAGGTGCAATCTGTCAGCCTATCAGCAGCGCACACACGGAGCGAAGTGCTTTTTTTCACACAAGCAAGGGCATGTGTCATTGGCAGTGTATGTCACATGTCCTTGCCCTATAAGACCAAGCCATTTTCCCCGTCGCCACCATTTTCTCACTGCTGCAGCTGCGTGTTAGACGGCACCGCTGTTGCTGTGTGCGCTATACCTTGTTAATTTCAAGCCAATTTTCGCACAAATATACAGATAGCTTGGGAGTAGGGAATAGTTGTGATTGCAGTCCTTTTAAGGACTAGGTTACAGCATTTCCTACGACTTTTATCAGGGAGGTCTGTGCTCTTAAATAGATAGGTTGTGGGAGTAAAGACTAATTGTAATTGGAGTCCTTTTCAGGACTAGGTTACATGAGTTCCTATCAGTTTTTGCCAGGCAGGTCTGTGCCAGTGCTGTGCAAGTTTTTTTCACAGCATTTGGCTGAATCTAGCAAAGCTAATCCTTTTTGGCCTATTGCAGAGTGTGTTAGTCAGTGGAGTAGCCTATCTGTGTTGCAAGATATAACACCTGTGTATAGAATACCAATTTTTTTACTGCACCTAGTGAAGTAAAATCTTTTGGGCATAGCATCATTCTATTAGTCCATCTATACTGACCTCCATCAGGTTGCAAACTGAATATAATTTTTATCTGCATCTAGCTCTGAAAAAATATTTGGGCTTCTAGCAGTGTGTGGGACTTGGTCTATTAGTCCATCTATACTGACCTCCATCAGGTTGCAAATTAAAAATAATTTTTTTCTGCATCTAGCTCTGAAAAAATATTTGGGCTTCTAGCGGTGTGTGGGACTTGGTCTATTAGTCCATCTATACTGACCTCCATCAGGTTGCAAATTAAAAATAATTTTTTTCTGCATCTAGCTCTGAAAAAATATTTGGGCTTCTAGCAGTGTGTGGGACTTGGTCTATTAGTCCATCTATACTGACCTCCATCAGGTTGCAAATTAAAAATATTTTTTTTCTGCATCTAGCTCTGAAAAAATATTTGGGCTTCTAGCGGTGTGTGGGACTTGGTCTATTAGTCCATCTATACTGACCTCCATCAGGTTGCAAATTAAAAATAATTTTTTTCTGCATCTACCTCTGAAAAAATATTTGGGCTTCTAGCAGTCTGTGGGACTTGGTCTATTAGTCCATCTATACTGACCTCCATCAGGTTGCAAATTAAAAATAATTTTTTTCTGCATCTAGCTCTGAAAAAATATTTGGGCTTCTAGCGGTGTGTGGGACTTGGTCTATTAGTCCATCTATACTGACCTCCATCAGGTTGCAAATTAAAAATAATTTTTTTCTGCATCTAGCTCTGAAAAAATATTTGGGCTTCTAGCAGTGTGTGGGACTTGGTCTATTAGTCCATCTATACTGACCTCCATCAGGTTGCAAATTAAAAATAATTTTTTTCTGCATCTAGCTCTGAAAAAATATTTGGGATTCTAGCGGTGTGTGGGACTTGGTCTATTAGTCCATCTATACTGACCTCCATCAGGTTGCAAATTAAAAATAATTTTTTTCTGCATCTAGCTCTGAAAAAATATTTGGGCTTCTAGCGGTGTGTGGGACTTGGTCTATTAGTCCATCTATACTGACCTCCATCAGGTTGCAAATTAAAAATAAGTTTTTTCTGCATCTAGCTCTGAAAAAATATTTGGGCTTCTAGCAGTGTGAGGGACTTGGTCTATTAGTCTATCTATACTGACCTCCATCAGGTTGCAAATTAAAAATAATTTTTTTCTTCATTTAGCTCTGAAAAAATATTTGGGATTCTAGCAGTGTGTGGGACTTGTTCTATTAGTCCTTCTATACTGACCTCCAGCAGGTTGCAAATTGAATATAATTTTTTTCTGCATCTAGCTCTGAAAAAATAGTTGGGCTTCTAGCGGTGTGTGGGACTTGGTCTATTAGTCCATCTATACTGACCTCCATCAGGTTGCAAATTAAAAATAATTTTTTTCTGCATGTAGCTCTGAAAAAATATTTGGGCTTCTAGCAGTGTGTGGGACTTGGTCTATTAGTCCATCTATACTGACCTCCATCAGGTTGCAAATTAAAAATAATTTTTATCTGCATCTACAGTACCTCTGAAAAAATATTTGGGCTTCTAGCAGTGTGTGGGACTATTTGTATTAGTCCATCTATACTGACCTCCCTCAGGTTGCAAATTCAAAATAATTTTTTTCTGCATCTAACCCAGCCAATAGTTTTGGCCTAATACCACAGTTTGGCCACTCAGCTCTGCTCGGTTACCATCCATTGTTTTTTTGTGCAAACAACTCCAGAGTTGTGAATTAGTTAACGACCAAAATGAGTGGAAAAAGGCCTGCTGCTGGTGGAAAGGGGAATAGGCGTGTTGGGAAGGGGAAAAAAGGTTGTGTCCGTGGGGTAGGTGTTAAAGCAACAGTAACATCTGCAGAAGAAAGACCATCTTCCAGCCAAACTAAAATGTCTACTTCTTTTAGCGGACAATGTGATAAGATCCCTTTCTTATGGCCACGCCAATCGCTACAAATTCCAGATGAGGCACAAAAACAGCAGGTGCTTCAACGGATATCAAGTGCTCCTTTAAGTGGGCTCTCCTCCACATCAACTTCAACATCACAAATACTCCAGTCCTCAAAGGTGTCACCCAAATCGCACTTGCTTCCTCACAGCTCCCAAATCTCCAGCTGCCCGTCTGAGTATGAGGTAGAACAGATGATTGAGTCTGCAGAGCTGTTTACTCATACTATAGCCTGGGAATCAGAGGTCGACTCCAGCGCTTCTGTGAATCCAGACGAGGAAATGATCTGCACTGATGCCCAGAATCTTTATGAGTCGGATCCAGGACCAGACGCAGAAGGTTCTGACCATAATGTAGACCCTCATTCCCAAACTGTAACTCCTGTTGGTGGAGACAATGAGGAAGACGATGATAAGACTCAAATACCTGATTGGAGCGACAACTTTAGTTTTTTGTCAGGGCAGGAACAGGTTGGCTCTGAGGACGACGGGTGTGATAACGCACAGGGTGATGATGATGAGGTCGGAGATCCCACTTACTGTCAACCCACAGTCAGCCAAGAGATGAGGTCAGCAGAGGAGGTGGAGGAAGATGCTAGTAACGACGAGGTCAGGTTGCGCCTTTCTGGACAGAGACGTAGTACTGGAAGCACGTCAACAACTGCATCCTCAAACACAACTCTGCCTCTCACCACAAGTCGTGGTGGCTCTTCAGGTCGCATGGGTGCTAAGCCTTGCATAGCCTGGGCATTTTTTCAGATCGATAAAGATGACCCAACTCGTGTTATCTGTAACATTTGTCAGCAAAAGCTAAGTAGAGGCCAAAAAATACATAGTTTGAGTACTTCATGCATGAACCGGCACATGGACATGAAGCATAAGTTGCAGTGGGAAGCTCAGTGTGCTACAATGCGGCCTAGCCGGCCGGGCCAATCACCGTCTGCCATATCTTGTGCATCCGCGGCCTCTTCATCCTCTGTGACTGGGGGGACAGCAGTCACACCTGTTTTGGGGCGCAGACCTGCCACCTCTTTACCCGCAACAGCCAGCGTGATTGGCAGGTCATCATTTTCTTTGGAGGTGGTAACACCAGCTGGTGTTGAGCGCTGTCCGACATCGATAGCACCACCTTTGGATCAAGGCAACCTAACATGTCCGCCTGCATCTTCCTCACAGACCGGCAGTTTGCCGGGGACACCCTTATCAACCCCGTCTAAGCACAATAGCCAGCCCTCGGTCCCTCAGATGTGGACAAGTAAAAGACCATTTCCTCCTAGCCATGAGAAAGCTAAGAGGTTGAATTTCACCATCTGCAAGCTCTTGGCTACAGAAATGCTGCCTTTCCGCCTGGTGGACACAGAGGATTTTCGAGACCTTATGTCCGTCGCAGTGCCCCAGTACCAGATGCCCAGTCGGCACTACTTCTCAAAGAAAGGTGTGCCTGCGCTCCACCAGCATGTCGCACACAACATCACCGCTTCTTTGAGAAACTCTGTGTGTGACAGGGTGCATTTCACCACAGACACTTGGACGAGTAGGCATGGACAGGGGCGTTACATGTCGCTGACTGGGCACTGGGTAACTATGGTGACAGCAGGACAAGGGGCTGCTGTCCAAGTCTTGCCGTCCCCACGAGTTGTGCGTCAATCCTCTTTATGTCAAAGTTCCTCCACTGCTTCTGCCTCCTCAACCTCCTCTCGGTCTTCCACCTGCACCCAAAGCCTGTCTGGTCATGCCACAAGCTTTCTAACTGCGCAGAAGGGATCCTGCACACCTCCTTACTATGCTGGCAGTAGGGCTCAACGTCATCAGGCGGTTTTTACATTGAAATGTCTGGGAAATGTGAGTCACACAGCTGAGGAGTTGTGGTTAGCTCTGGAGAACCAATTTCATGAATGATTGTCTCCACTGGACCTGAAACCAGGGAAGGCCGTGTGCGACAATGCTGCAAACTTGGGTGCGGCCCTTCGCCGGGGCAATGTCACACACGTGCCTTGTATGGCTCACGTGTTGAACCTGGTTGTCCAGCAATTTTTAGCCCACTATCCCAGACTAGATGGCCTTCTGCAGAGGGCACGGTCGCTGTGTGCTCACTTCCGCCGTTCGCATCCCGCAGCTCAGCGACTTACATCTCTACAGAAGTCGTTGGGCCTGCCACTTCACCGGCTAAAATGCGATGTGCCTACCCGGTGGAATTCAACTCTGCACATGTTGCAGCGACTGTGGCACCACCGACAAGCCCTGGTGCAATACGTTCTGACATATAGCCTGGGCCAACGAGATTCAGAGGTGGGGCAAATCACGCTGGAGGAGTGGTCTCAGATCAGGGACCTATGCACCCTTCTGCACAGTTTTGAAATGGCGACGAAGATGTTTAGTGCTGACGATGCCATTATCAGCATGACTATTCCGGTGATTTACATGCTGGAGCACATGTTAAACAGAATTCGGAGTCAGGTGGTGGCACAAGAGGAGGTGGAGGAAGTAGAGGAGGAGGAGTTGTATGCGGAAGGGCTAACATCTGCAAGGTCCAGACGGTCGGCAGCACCAAGGCGGCAGGCATGTGAGGGTGGGGGAGATGGTTTTACCAGGGCGCATGGTAGCAGCCAAACTAGTGAGGAAGGTGCAGGAGCCCAGGAAGAAGTGGAGGACGAACTGATGGAAGACTCATCAGATGAGGGAGACCTTGATCACATTTCTGTTGTGCGAGGTTGGGGGGAGAGGACAGAGGAAGGAAGCATGATTGTTACCTCGCCACCAACACAACAGGGACTTGGTGCTCCTGGATGCGCAACACACATGAGTGCCTTCTTGCTGCACTACCTGCAACATGACCCTCGAATTGTGAGAATTAGAAATAATCCTGACTACTGGGTTGCCACACTGTTAGATCCCCGGTACAAAAGTAAATTTGCAGAAATTATTCCTGCCATAGAAAGGGATGCACGCATGCAGGAGTATCAGCAGAGACTGTTGCAGAATCTTACATGTGCTTTTCCACAAAATACCAGTGGTGCACGTAGTGAATCTCACAGTTCCAACTTGCCAACCGTGGGACCGTCAAGTGTTCAGCACTCAAACCGTAACAGAACCACAGTATCTGCTGGTAACATCAATTTTGCGGAATCATTTCACCACTTTTTTAGCCCATCCTTTGCAAGGCCACAGGAGACAAGAAGTCTGACACATAGTCAACGCCTAGAGACGATGGTACAGGAGTATCTCCAAGTAAACATTGAAGCCACGACTGTGTCACTGGACCCTTGCTCTTTTTGGGCTTCCAATCTGGATAAATGGCCGGAGCTAGCCACTTACGCCTTGGAGATCTTGTCATGCCCCGCAGCCAGCGTTCTGTCTGAACGTGTGTTCAGCGCTGCTGGTGGTGTGCTGACAGATAAGCGCACGCGGCTCTCCACTGATAATGTAGACAGACTCACGTTCATAAAGATGAACAAATCATGGATCCGAAACGACTTTTCTACCCCTGTGTCATCCTGGGGAGAGTAAAAGCTTGATGATTGGTTAAAATCACCCTACCAACCGTTTTAAGCTTTCCAATTACTAATCATGTTTATCTGTATCTTGACTGGAAAATAATTTGGGCTTTGTAGCAGTGTGCAGCACTGATCCTATTAGGCCATCTATACTAAAGCTTCAGCAGATTTAAAATTAAAAATAATTTTTAGCTGCATCTAGCCCGGAAAATAATTTTGGGGCTCCGAGATGCGCAAGGCACATAAGTGCCTTCTTGCTGCACTACCTGCAGCATGACCCTCATATTGTCAGAATTCGAAGTAATCATGACTACTGGGTTGCCACACTCTTAGATCCCCCAAACTTTTCGATCAACCTTTTCCTTTTAATAAAGACCAAAAAAATGGTCATTTTTGAAATTATAAGCATTAGCAGGTTGTTAGAAACTGAAATCAAACAGTTTTCAACTCAAAACTTTATTCTAGGTGATGTTACATTTTCACATAGGACCCCTTGTTCGAAAGGAGCTTCTGAACTCTCTCGTCCATTGAATTTGTCAGGTTTTGGATGGTTTCTGCTTCAATTGTTTTGCATGAGGACAGAATACCCTCCCAGAGCTGTTGCTTAGATGTGAACTGCCTCCCGCCATCATAGACACTCCTTTTAATGATGCTCCAAAGGTTCTGAATGGGGTAGAGGTCAGGGGAGCATGGGGGTCACACCATAAGTTTGTCCCTTTTATGCCCATATCAGCCAGAGATGCAGATGTTTTATGTGCAGCATGAGATGGTGCATTATCATGCAGAAAAATGATCTTGCTGTGAAATACACGGTTCTTCTTCTTGAACCATGGCAGGAAGTGCTGTTTGAGAAAATCCACATACATTATGGAGTTCATCTTTAGCGCCTTCAGGGATCCTAAAGGGGCCGACAATCTCTCTCCCCATGATTCCAGCCCAAAACATTACTCCACCTCCTCCTTGTTGGCGCTGTAGCCGTGTTTGCGTGGGGTGTCCATCAACCAGCCATCCTCCACTCCATCCATCTGGACCATCGAGCGCTGCACGGCACTCATCCGTGAACAAAACAGTTTTGAAATCAGTCTTCATGTAATGTTTGGCCCACTGGAGCCGTTTCTGCTTGTGTGAAGTGGATAGAGGAGGTCGACAGGATGGCGCATGCACAGCTGCAAACCTCTGAAGGACCCTGCATCTTGTTGTTCGGGGGACGTTGGAGGCACAAGCAGCTTCAAAAACTTGTCTGCTGCTATGACAAGGCTTTTTTGCCGCTGCTCTTTCAACCTGACGTAATTGCCTGTAGGAAAGAGTCCTCAATTTGCCCTTATCAGCACGCACACGTGTGTACTGTGAATCAGCTACATACTTCTTGATTGCCAAGACACTTCATCCTGATCATCGCACAATGTTGATTGTAGTCATGCCTTGACCTAAACACTCCACAATTTGTTGCTTCTCAGCAGCCGACACATCCTTTTTCTTTCCCATTTTGGCAGAAAATGTAGGCTGCTTAATAATGTGAGAGAGCCTTCTTAAGTAGTCTTGCCTTTCATTGGACACACCTGCCAAACTAATTAGCACAGGTGTCTGCAATTGCTTACAGTGATATAAAGAGCCCTGACACACATCACCATCAATGAGTTTAACTGACAAACAAACAAATTCTTCCCTTATCACTCCTAAACACTTTTTGCATAATAATTTGGAACGCAGTGTACATGTGCTTTTCCACAAAACACCAGTGGTTCACGTAGTGAATCTTACAGTTCTAACTTGCCAACCGTGGTCTGTATGGAGTTGTTCAATAAAGGGCCCAAAATTAAGATAACATAGATGGGAGAGGTCTCTATGAATAGGAATTCCTAAGTATTTGATACCCTGTGAGGGCCAGGCAAAGGGAAAGTTGGACTGGATGGAATCCTATATGGATTTGGGGAGGGAGACATCGAGGGCCTCAGACTTCGCTGCATTGATTTTAAAATTTTACCATGTAACAAAGTGATCTATTTCAGCCATAACAGCAGGGATGGATATATGTGATTGAGTGATATATACTAGGACATCATCAGCAAATAGAGAGCACTTGTACTCGGTGCCTCCCACCTCAATCCACCTAATATTGGGGTTATGGCGAATTGATGAGAGCAGGTGCTCCGTCACTAGGATGTATAAGAGAGGGGACAGAGGACATCCCTGCCTTGTCCCATTGGTGATTGTGAAAGGTGATGAAAATGTTCTGACGCACCCCCTGGGCCTTGGGACACCCGGAGCCGGACCCTTTTTGGTGGATGCTGGTGGTTGTAGTCTTCGTGGCGGCGACCCGGTTCCGTGGCTCAGGGCGGTCAAACCAGTGTCGGAACTATTTATGTGGTTTTGATGTTTAAATGTCCGACTACGCCACCCGTGGATTGCGGTCAGAGTGAACCGCCGCTACAGGGCAGACCGCTGAGGCTGGTGTTGTGGGTGCAGCAGAGCGTAGCATAACTCCCCACGGGAGGAGTATAGCCTCAGGGCAGTGTATGCGGAGGATGGGGGTGATGGTGCAGGGCAGCAGCAGTAACGACACGGAGTCAGTGATGCAGTCCAGGGCCTTTACTCACAGTTCTTATTATCCAGACCACGTCTGCAGGTAACGGCTGCCCACGTCGTACTGTGCTCACCAGGTGAGGGGCTCAGACAACTCCCAGATAACTTTGGAGCACTTCACAGGACCCCCTTTGTGTGTCCTTTGTCTGGCCTTTCTTACCAACACTTCTGTCCGGCTGCCTCGGGCCTCCTCTTGGTAAACTTGGCGCCAGTTTCCCTGACCCTATGTGGTGCCTTCCTAGCGGGTGTAGCGAGGGGCTGCGCCACATAAAATGTCAGAGCCTCCGGTTTCTAGCTGAGGGTCGTTTCCTGCCTCCACTAGTTCGGGGACCGGTCTCCCCCTTTGGCCTGACCCCTCCACGCAGGTGGATTCGGGCGTGCGGTGGCGACTCGCCCGTCCGCACCCCGGGGATCCCTTCATTCCTCGTTCCTGGAGCCTTCTCCGCTCCTCTTCCTTCCTTCTCCCTCTTCCAGGCCTGGGCCTCTGTTACTAGGCCCGCCTGCGGAGCAGAGCTCATGCAGAGCCCCTGCTCCCTGCCACTTCTGCTCAGACTTCTCTGCACTGAACTAAGATGGTGCCCACCTTTTATACTCCCTTCTCAATGCACCCAGGAACTGCTTCCTCCCTGCTCCTGCACTACAGGGTTCCCCTTCCTCAGTGTTCCCTCCCCCCACTCCAGCCAGGGACAGGGACTGTCGTGCCCATCTCAGGGGCATATTGGTCGCCCTGCCCCACGGCAATGTGGTGTAATGCATGCAGGTGTCGGGTCCTGATCCACACTCCATCCTTACCTGAGAGTGAGATATCACACCTCTGGGTGAGGTGCAATACGTCTGTAGCAACCGAGCCCTCAGGGTGCTACAGTTCCATTTATCTTCAGCCTAGGTGACGTATTGCGATACAGGGCCGTGATTTTGGCTATAAAAGGGTCCCCTAGACCCCTACCCCAAGCTTTTTAAGAGAATCATATATGGCGTGCCAGGAGACTCTATGGAATGCTTTCTCAGCATCCAACGAGAGTATCTAATTACAAATTTTTAACTGCATCTAGCCCAGGAAATACTTTGTGCCTAGTAGCAGTGTCTGCTAGTCAGCGGATTATCCCGGCTGTTAAGCAAGCTACACCACCTGTAGTTTAGACACTTAATTTTTTCAAAGGAAATGCTTCGGGACCATGGGATACTTAGTGAAGAGCATCAGGAGGCACCCCAAGGCATAGGGGCTGGGACTGGCAGTAGGATGCCTTGCGGTGGACAGCCGAGCTCGATCCTTATAAAAGCTTTTTAACTGCAGCAGCTTTAGTGGACGCTACTGGAGCTGGAATTACCGCGGCTGCTGGCATGAGACTTGCCCTCCAATAGATCCTTGTAAATGGATTTAAAGTGTATTCATTCAAATTAGAGAGACAATTTAAATTAAAAAGCTAAGAGCTGCCTCCACCACAGGGGGGCTCGCTCGACCCACCAGCGGACAGGCACCAGTATTGGGAGAGGGGGGCTGGCCGTCAGGGTTCACCGCGGCTCTGGCACAAACCCGGCGACACGGAGGTGGCACGGGCAAGAGCGGACTGGCCGTGTCGGCTTCTCACTTTTTGGATTTTAGAAGGGCATGACATGCCTATATCTGTGTCTCCCCCTCCTTTTACTCCTCCACCTCTTTTATTTTCGCATGACTATATGTACTTGTCACTTTTCCATGTGTTAGTTATGTCTTCTGAGCAGTTTGTCAGCTTTTGGACACCTTTGAAGGTGTTTTCTATGTGTTTCTATGTGTTTTTGTTTGCCTGCCATTGGTTTTAACGGTGTTCGAAGGTGTTCGACGAACAGTTCGACGAACAGTTCGGCGAACACACGGGTGTTCGACGAACCGAACCGAACTCGAACACTACGGGGGTGGCTCAACACTAAACCTAACATGTCTGCCTGCATCTTCCTCACAGACCGGCAGTTTGCCGGGGACACCCTTATCAACCCCATCTAAGCACAATAGCCAGCCCTCGGTCCCTCAGATGTGGACAAGTAAAAGACCATTTCCTCCTAGCCATGAGAAAGCTAAGAGGTTGAATTTCACCATCTGCAAGCTCTTGGCTACAGAAATGCTGCCTTTCCGCCTGGTGGACACAGAGGATTTTCGAGACCTTATGTCCGTTGCAGTGCCCCAGTACCAGATGCCCAGTCGGCACTACTTCTCAAAAAAAGATGTGCCTGCGCCCCACCATCATGTCGCACACAACATCACCGCTTCTTTGAGAAACTCTGTGTGTGACAGGGTGCATTTCACCACAGACACTTGGACGAGTAGGCATGGACAGGGGCGTTACATGTCGCTGACTGGGCACTGGGTAACTATGGTGACAGCAGGACAAGGGGCTGCTGTCCAAGTCTTGCCGTCCCGAGTTGTGCATCAATCCTCTTTATCTCAAAGTTCCTCCACTGCTTCTGCCTCCTCAACCTCCTCTCAGTCCTCCACCTGCACCCAAAGCCTGTCTGGTCATGCCACAAGCTTTCTAACTGCGCAGAAGGGATCCTGCACACCTCCTTACTATGCTGGCAGTAGGGCTCAACGTCATCAGGCGGTTTTTACTTTGAAATGTCTGGGAAATGTGAGTCACACAGCTGAGGAGTTGTGATCAGCTCTGGAGAACCAACTTCATGAATGGTTGTCTCCACTGGACCTGAAACCAGGGAAGGCCGTGTGCGACAATGCTGCAAACCTGGGTGCGGCCCTTCGCCGGGGCAATGTCACACACGTGCCTTGTATGGCTCACGTGTTGAACCTGGTTGTCCAGCAATTTTTAGCCCACTATCCCGGACTAGATGGCCTTCTGCAGAGGGCACGGTCGCTGTGTGCTCACTTCCGCCATTCGCATCCCGCAGCTCAGCGACTTACATCTATACAGAAGTCGTTGGGCCTGCCACTTCACCGGCTAAAATGCGATGTGCCTACCCGGTGGAATTCAACTCTGCACATGTTGCAGCGACTGTGGCAGCACCGACAAGCCCTGGTGCAATACGTTCTGACGTATAGCCTGGGCCAACGAGATCCAGAGGTGGGGCAAATCACGCTGGAGGAGTGGTCTCAGATCAGGGACCTATGCACCCTTCTGCACAGTTTAGAAATGGCGACGAAGATGTTTAGTGCTGACGATGCCATTATCAGCATGACTATTCCGGTGATTTACATGCTGGAGCACATGTTAAACAGAATTCGGAGTCAGGTGGTGGCACAAGAGGAGGTGGAGGAAGTAGAGGAGGAGGAGTTGTATGCGGAAGGGCTAACATCTGCCAGGTCCAGATGGTCGGCAGCACCAAGGCGGCAGGCATGTGAGGGTGTGGGAGATGGTTTTACCAGGGCGCATGGTAGCAGCCAAACTAGTGAGGAAGGTGCAGGAGCCCAGGAAGAAGTGGAGGATGAACTGATGGAAGAGTCATCAGATGAGGGAGACCTTGATCACATTTCTGTTGTGCGAGGTTGGGGGGAGAGGACAGAGGAAGGAAGCATGATTGTTACCTTGCCACCAACACAACAGGGACTTGGTGCTCCTGGATGCGCAACACTCATGAGTGCCTTCTTGCTGCACTACCTGCAACATGACCCTCGAATTGGGAGAATTAGAAATAATCCTGACTACTGGGTTGCCACACTGTTAGATCCCCGGTACAAAAGTAAATTTGCAGAAATTATTCCTGCCATAGAAAGGGATGTGTGGCACCCCAGGGGTCTGGTTTCCACAGTAACAGCAATGTTATGTCTGAGAGCAGGTGGGAGGTCTCTTGGTCAGGAATCCTATGCATGCCACACCTCCTGCCCAGTCCTGGGAGGGGAAGAACTTCCCCTATATAAACCTGGGGCTGAGGCAGGGTTAGAGAGTTCAGGGGGAGAGTTCGGCCGGGGGGGCTGGCAGGGAGCTGTGGCTCCGGCTGGGCCCAGCTCCTGGGCCATGCCAGAAGTAGAGACAGAGAAGAGAAACAGCTATGGGAAGAAACAACAGGAGCTCTGTGGGAGCAGTGTTACAAGGAGTCAGGGGCTGGCAGCTGCAGAGCTCGCCCTGACTGAGAAGATTTCTTACCGGACCCGGAGTCCGAGGCTGTGGGGACTAACTCCTACCCAGCAGCAGAATCCGTCAGGCAGGGGATTCCAGGTCCTCTGGCCAAGAAACCCGAAGGCACGGTCACACGCATGGGACCAGCACCGCCGTCGTGGAGCGGAAGCTACTAGAAGGCCCCGAGTCACCGGCCATACGGGTGAGCACCACACGGTACACTCAGGGACGTGGGCTACTTATACCCGCCTCTAGCAAGGTAGCCAGAAGAGTACAGTTAGTTTGGGAGGCCTACAACTCCGCCTGGCCAGGGGAGATCCCATCTGCTCAAGGACTGACCAGGCCCCAATCGCTAGCCAGTACTCCGGGAGGGTCTATCTTTGTCACCAGTAAAGACCCTGAACTACACCGTACCGTCTCCGAGTGGTTCCTGCTACCCCCATCATCCACGTCGGCTGCCCTGAGGCCATACCCCTCCCGTTGGGGGTTATACTATCACGCTGCACAATCCTACCACCGGCCTCAGCGGTCTGCCCTGCAGCAGCAGCTCCTTAGCTGTACTCAACGGGTGGCGTAGTCGTCCAACATCTACTGCTAATAGACTCGCCACTTAGTTTGACTCCCTGGGCACGGACCGGGTCACCGCCACGAGACTACTACTCCCATCTGATCCAGCTCCGGGTAAGCCCTCGTGCACGCGATGCCGCACGACACAGAAGGCCCAGGGGGGCGTCAGATGCACGCATGCAGGAGTATCAGCAGAGACTGTTGCAGAATCTTACATGTGCTTTTCCACAAAACACCAGTGGTGCACGTAGTGAATCTCACAGTTCCAACTTGCCAACCGTGGGACCGTCGAGTGTTCAGCACTCAAACCGTAACAGAACCACAGTATCTGCTGGTAACATCAATTTTGCGGAATCATTTCACCACTTTTTTAGCCCATCCTTTGCAAGGCCACAGGAGACAAGAAGTCTGACACATAGTCAACGCCTAGAGACGATGGTACAGGAGTATCTCCAAGTAAACATTGAAGCCATGACTGTGTCACTGGACCCTTGCTCTTTTTGGGCTTCCAATCTGGATAAATGGCCGGAGCTAGCCACTTACGCCTTGGAGATCTTGTCATGCCCCGCAGCCAGCGTTCTGTCTGAACGTGTGTTCAGCGCTGCTGGTGGTGTGCTGACAGATAAGCGCACGCGGCTCTCCACTGATAATGTAGACAGACTCACGTTCATAAAGATAAACAAATCATGGATCCGAAACGACTTTTCTACCGCTGTGTCATCCTGGGGAGAGTAAAAGCTTGATGATTGGTTAAAATCACCCTACCAACCGTTTTAAGCTTTCAAATTACTAATCATGTTTATCTGTATCTTGGCTGGAAAATAATTTGGGCTTTGTAGCAGTGTGCAGCACTGATTCTATTAGGCCATCTATAATAAGCTCCACCAGATTTAAAATTACTAATCATGTTTATCTGTATCTTGGCTGGAAAATAATTTGGGCATTGTAGCAGTGTGCAGTACTGATTCTATTAGGCCATCTATACTAAGCTCCACCAGATTTAAAATTACTAATCATGTTTATCTGTACCTTGGCTGGAAAATAATTTGGGCTTTGTAGCAGTGTGCAGCACTGATTCTATTAGGCCATCTATACTAAGCTCCACCAGATTTAAAATTAATAATAATTTTTAGCTGCATCTAGCCCGGAAAATAATTTTGGGGCTCCGAGATGCGCAAGACACATAAGTGCCTTCTTGCTGCACTACCTGCAACATGACCCTCATATTGTCAGAATTCAAAGTAATCCTGACTACTGGGTTGCCACACTCTTAGATCCCCCAAACTTTTCGATCAACCTTTTTATTTTAATAAAGACCAAAAAAATGGTCATTTTTGAAATTATAAGCATTAGCAGGTTATTAGAAACTGAAATCAAACAGTTTTCAACTCAAAACTTTATTCTAGGTGATGTTACATTTTCACATAGGACCCCTTGTTCGAAAGGAGCTTCTGAACTCTCTCGTCCATTGAATTTGTCAGGTTTTGGATGATTTCTGCTTCAATTGTTTTGCATGAGGACAGAATACCCTCCCAGAGCTGTTGCTTAGATGTGAACTGCCTCCCGCCATCATAGACACTCCTTTTGATGATGCTCCAGAGGTTCTGAATGGGGTAGAGGTCAGGGGAGCATGGGGGTCACACCATAAGTTTGTCCCCTTTTATGCCCATATCAGCCAGAGATGCAGATGTTTTATGTGCAGCATGAGATGGTGCATTATCATGCATAAAAATGATCTTGCTGTGGCATACACTGTTCTTCGTCTTGAACCATGGCAGGAAGTGCTGTTTGAGAAACTCCAAATACATTAGGGAGTTCATCTTTACCCCTTCAGGGATCCTAAAGGGGCCGACAATCTCTCTCCCCATGATTCCAGCCCAAAACATTACTCCACCTCCTCCTTGTTGGCGCTGCAGCCGTGTTTGCGTGGGGTGTCCATCAACCAGCCATCCTCTACTCCATCCATCTGGACCATCGAGCGTTGCAAGGCACTCATCCGTAAACAAAACAGTTTTGAAATCAGTCTTCATGTAATGTTTGGCCCACTGGAGCCGTTTCTGCATGTGTGAAGTGGATAGAGGAGGTCGACAGGATGGCATATGCACAGCTGCAAACCTCTGAAGGACCCTGCATCTTGTTGTTCGGGGGACGTTGGAGGCACCAGCAGCTTCAAAAACTTGTCTGCTGCTATGACAAGGCTTTTTTGCCGCTGCTCTTTTAACCTGACGTAATTGCCTGTAGGAAAGAGTCCTCAATTTGCCCTTATCAGCACGCACACGTGTGTACTGTGAATCAGCTACATACTTCTTGATTGCCAAGACACTTCATCCTGATCATCGCACAATGTTGATTGTAGTCATGCCTTGACCTAAACACTCCACAATTTGTTGCTTCTCAGCAGCCGACACATCCTTTTTCTTTCTCATTTTGGCAGAAAATGTAGGCTGCTTAATAATGTGGAACAGCCTTCTTAAGTAGTCTTGCCTTTCATTGGACACACCTGCCAAACTAATTAGCACAGGTGTCTGCAATTGCTTACAGTCATATAAAGAGACCTGACACACATCACCATCAATGAGTTTAACTGACAAACAAACAAATTCTTCCCTTATCACTCCTAAACACTTTTTGCATAATAATTTGGAACACAGTGTATATGTGCTTTTCCACAAAACACCAGTGGTTCACGTAGTGAATCTTACAGTTCTAACTTGCCAACCGTGGTCTGTATGGAGTTGTTCAATAAAGGGCCCAAAATTAAGATAACATAGATGGGAGAGGTCTCTATGAATAGGAATTCCTAAGTATTTGATACCCTGTGAGGGCCAGGCAAAGGGAAAGTTGGACTGGATGAAATCCTGTATGGATTTGGGGAGGGAGACATCGAGGGCCTCAGACTTCGCTGCATTGATTTTAAAATTTGACCATGTAACAAAGTGATCTATTTCAGCCATAACAGCAGGGATGGATATATGTGATTGAGTGATATATACTAGGACATCATCAGCAAATAGAGAGCACTTGTACTCGGTGCCTCCCACCTCAATCCACCTAATATTGGGGTTATGGCGAATTGATGAGAGCAGGTGCTCCGTCACTAGGATGTATAAGAGAGGGGACAGAGGACATCCCTGCCTTGTCCCATTGGTGATTGTGAAAGGTGATGAAAATGTTCTGACGCACCCCCTGGGCCTTGGGACACCCGGAGCCGGACCCTTTTTGGTGGATGCTGGTGGTTGTAGTCTTCGTGGCGGCGACCCGGTTCCGTGGCTCAGGGCGGTCAAACCAGTGTCGGAACTATTTATGTCTTTTTGATGTTTAAATGTCCGACTACGCCACCCGTGGATTGCGGTCAGAGTGAACCGCCGCTACAGGGCAGACCGCTGAGGCTGGTGTTGTGGGTGCAGCAGAGCGTAGCATAACTCCCCACGGGAGGAGTATAGCCTCAGGGCAGTGTATGCGGAGGATGGGGGTGATGGTGCAGGGCAGCAGCAGTAACGACACGGAGTCAGTGATGCAGTCCAGGGCCTTTACTCACAGTTCTTATTATCCAGACCACGTCTGCAGGTAACGGCTGCCCACGTCGTACTGTGCTCACCAGGTGAGGGGCTCAGACAACTCCCAGATAACTTTGGAGCACTTCACAGGACCCCCTTTGTGTGTCCTTTGTCTGGCCTTTCTTACCAACACTTCTGTCCGGCTGCCTCGGGCCTCCTCTTGGTAAACTTGGCGCCAGTTTCCCTGACCCTATGTGGTGCCTTCCTAGCGGGTGTAGCGAGGGGCTGCGCCACATAAAATGTCAGAGCCTCCGGTTTCTAGCTGAGGGTCGTTTCCTGCCTCCACTAGTTCGGGGACCGGTCTCCCCCTTTGGCCTGACCCCTCCACGCAGGTGGATTCGGGCGTGCGGTGGCGACTCGCCCGTCCGCACCCCGGGGATCCCTTCATTCCTCGTTCCTGGAGCCTTCTCCGCTCCTCTTCCTTCCTTCTCCCTCTTCCAGGCCTGGGCCTCTGTTACTAGGCCCGCCTGCGGAGCAGAGCTCATGCAGAGCCCCTGCTCCCTGCCACTTCTGCTCAGACTTCTCTGCACTGAACTAAGATGGTGCCCACCTTTTATACTCCCTTCTCAATGCACCCAGGAACTGCTTCCTCCCTGCTCCTGCACTACAGGGTTCCCCTTCCTCAGTGTTCCCTCCCCCCACTCCAGCCAGGGACAGGGACTGTCGTGCCCATCTCAGGGGCATATTGGTCGCCCTGCCCCACGGCAATGTGGTGTAATGCATGCAGGTGTCGGGTCCTGATCCACACTCCATCCTTACCTGAGAGTGAGATATCACACCTCTGGGTGAGGTGCAATACGTCTGTAGCAACCGAGCCCTCAGGGTGCTACAGTTCCATTTATCTTCAGCCTAGGTGACGTATTGCGATACAGGGCCGTGATTTTGGCTATAAAAGGGTCCCCTAGACCCCTACCCCAAGCTTTTTAAGAGAATCATATATGGCGTGCCAGGAGACTCTATGGAATGCTTTCTCAGCATCCAACGAGAGTATCTAATTACAAATTTTTAACTGCATCTAGCCCAGGAAATACTTTGTGCCTAGTAGCAGTGTCTGCTAGTCAGCGGATTATCCCGGCTGTTAAGCAAGCTACACCACCTGTAGTTTAGACACTTAATTTTTTCAAAGGAAATGCTTCGGGACCATGGGATACTTAGTGAAGAGCATCAGGAGGCACCCCAAGGCATAGGGGCTGGGACTGGCAGTAGGATGCCTTGCGGTGGACAGCCGAGCTCGATCCTTATAAAAGCTTTTTAACTGCAGCAGCTTTAGTGGACGCTACTGGAGCTGGAATTACCGCGGCTGCTGGCATGAGACTTGCCCTCCAATAGATCCTTGTAAATGGATTTAAAGTGTATTCATTCAAATTAGAGAGACAATTTAAATTAAAAAGCTAAGAGCTGCCTCCACCACAGGGGGGCTCGCTCGACCCACCAGCGGACAGGCACCAGTATTGGGAGAGGGGGGCTGGCCGTCAGGGTTCACCGCGGCTCTGGCACAAACCCGGCGACACGGAGGTGGCACGGGCAAGAGCGGACTGGCCATGTCGGCTTCTCACTTTTTGGATTTTAGAAGGGCATGACATGCCTATATCTGTGTCTCCCCCTCCTTTTACTCCTCCACCTCTTTTATTTTCGCATGACTATATGTACTTGTCACTTTTCCATGTGTTAGTTATGTCTTCTGAGCAGTTTGTCAGCTTTTGGACACCTTTGAAGGTGTTTTCTATGTGTTTCTATGTGTTTTTGTTTGCCTGCCATTGGTTTTAACGGTGTTCGAAGGTGTTCGACGAACAGTTCGACGAACAGTTCGGCGAACACACGGGTGTTCGACGAACCGAACCGAACTCGAACACTACGGGGGTGGCTCAACACTAAACCTAACATGTCTGCCTGCATCTTCCTCACAGACCGGCAGTTTGCCGGGGACACCCTTATCAACCCCATCTAAGCACAATAGCCAGCCCTCGGTCCCTCAGATGTGGACAAGTAAAAGACCATTTCCTCCTAGCCATGAGAAAGCTAAGAGGTTGAATTTCACCATCTGCAAGCTCTTGGCTACAGAAATGCTGCCTTTCCGCCTGGTGGACACAGAGGATTTTCGAGACCTTATGTCCGTTGCAGTGCCCCAGTACCAGATGCCCAGTCGGCACTACTTCTCAAAAAAAGATGTGCCTGCGCCCCACCATCATGTCGCACACAACATCACCGCTTCTTTGAGAAACTCTGTGTGTGACAGGGTGCATTTCACCACAGACACTTGGACGAGTAGGCATGGACAGGGGCGTTACATGTCGCTGACTGGGCACTGGGTAACTATGGTGACAGCAGGACAAGGGGCTGCTGTCCAAGTCTTGCCGTCCCGAGTTGTGCATCAATCCTCTTTATCTCAAAGTTCCTCCACTGCTTCTGCCTCCTCAACCTCCTCTCAGTCCTCCACCTGCACCCAAAGCCTGTCTGGTCATGCCACAAGCTTTCTAACTGCGCAGAAGGGATCCTGCACACCTCCTTACTATGCTGGCAGTAGGGCTCAACGTCATCAGGCGGTTTTTACTTTGAAATGTCTGGGAAATGTGAGTCACACAGCTGAGGAGTTGTGATCAGCTCTGGAGAACCAACTTCATGAATGGTTGTCTCCACTGGACCTGAAACCAGGGAAGGCCGTGTGCGACAATGCTGCAAACCTGGGTGCGGCCCTTCGCCGGGGCAATGTCACACACGTGCCTTGTATGGCTCACGTGTTGAACCTGGTTGTCCAGCAATTTTTAGCCCACTATCCCGGACTAGATGGCCTTCTGCAGAGGGCACGGTCGCTGTGTGCTCACTTCCGCCATTCGCATCCCGCAGCTCAGCGACTTACATCTATACAGAAGTCGTTGGGCCTGCCACTTCACCGGCTAAAATGCGATGTGCCTACCCGGTGGAATTCAACTCTGCACATGTTGCAGCGACTGTGGCAGCACCGACAAGCCCTGGTGCAATACGTTCTGACGTATAGCCTGGGCCAACGAGATCCAGAGGTGGGGCAAATCACGCTGGAGGAGTGGTCTCAGATCAGGGACCTATGCACCCTTCTGCACAGTTTAGAAATGGCGACGAAGATGTTTAGTGCTGACGATGCCATTATCAGCATGACTATTCCGGTGATTTACATGCTGGAGCACATGTTAAACAGAATTCGGAGTCAGGTGGTGGCACAAGAGGAGGTGGAGGAAGTAGAGGAGGAGGAGTTGTATGCGGAAGGGCTAACATCTGCCAGGTCCAGATGGTCGGCAGCACCAAGGCGGCAGGCATGTGAGGGTGTGGGAGATGGTTTTACCAGGGCGCATGGTAGCAGCCAAACTAGTGAGGAAGGTGCAGGAGCCCAGGAAGAAGTGGAGGATGAACTGATGGAAGAGTCATCAGATGAGGGAGACCTTGATCACATTTCTGTTGTGCGAGGTTGGGGGGAGAGGACAGAGGAAGGAAGCATGATTGTTACCTTGCCACCAACACAACAGGGACTTGGTGCTCCTGGATGCGCAACACTCATGAGTGCCTTCTTGCTGCACTACCTGCAACATGACCCTCGAATTGGGAGAATTAGAAATAATCCTGACTACTGGGTTGCCACACTGTTAGATCCCCGGTACAAAAGTAAATTTGCAGAAATTATTCCTGCCATAGAAAGGGATGTGTGGCACCCCAGGGGTCTGGTTTCCACAGTAACAGCAATGTTATGTCTGAGAGCAGGTGGGAGGTCTCTTGGTCAGGAATCCTATGCATGCCACACCTCCTGCCCAGTCCTGGGAGGGGAAGAACTTCCCCTATATAAACCTGGGGCTGAGGCAGGGTTAGAGAGTTCAGGGGGAGAGTTCGGCCGGGGGGGCTGGCAGGGAGCTGTGGCTCCGGCTGGGCCCAGCTCCTGGGCCATGCCAGAAGTAGAGACAGAGAAGAGAAACAGCTATGGGAAGAAACAACAGGAGCTCTGTGGGAGCAGTGTTACAAGGAGTCAGGGGCTGGCAGCTGCAGAGCTCGCCCTGACTGAGAAGATTTCTTACCGGACCCGGAGTCCGAGGCTGTGGGGACTAACTCCTACCCAGCAGCAGAATCCGTCAGGCAGGGGATTCCAGGTCCTCTGGCCAAGAAACCCGAAGGCACGGTCACACGCATGGGACCAGCACCGCCGTCATGGAGCGGAAGCTACTAGAAGGCCCCGAGTCACCGGCCATACGGGTGAGCACCACACGGTACACTCAGGGACGTGGGCTACTTATACCCGCCTCTAGCAAGGTAGCCAGAAGAGTACAGTTAGTTTGGGAGGCCTACAACTCCGCCTGGCCAGGGGAGATCCCATCTGCTCAAGGACTGACCAGGCCCCAATCGCTAGCCAGTACTCCGGGAGGGTCTATCTTTGTCACCAGTAAAGACCCTGAACTACACCGTACCGTCTCCGAGTGGTTCCTGCTACCCCCATCATCCACGTCGGCTGCCCTGAGGCCATACCCCTCCCGTTGGGGGTTATACTATCACGCTGCACAATCCTACCACCGGCCTCAGCGGTCTGCCCTGCAGCAGCAGCTCCTTAGCTGTACTCAACGGGTGGCGTAGTCGTCCAACATCTACTGCTAATAGACTCGCCACTTAGTTTGACTCCCTGGGCACGGACCGGGTCACCGCCACGAGACTACTACCCCCATCTGATCCAGCTCCGGGTAAGCCCTCGTGCACGCGATGCCGCACGACACAGAAGGCCCAGGGGGGCGTCAGATGCACGCATGCAGGAGTATCAGCAGAGACTGTTGCAGAATCTTACATGTGCTTTTCCACAAAACACCAGTGGTGCACGTAGTGAATCTCACAGTTCCAACTTGCCAACCGTGGGACCGTCGAGTGTTCAGCACTCAAACCGTAACAGAACCACAGTATCTGCTGGTAACATCAATTTTGCGGAATCATTTCACCACTTTTTTAGCCCATCCTTTGCAAGGCCACAGGAGACAAGAAGTCTGACACATAGTCAACGCCTAGAGACGATGGTACAGGAGTATCTCCAAGTAAACATTGAAGCCATGACTGTGTCACTGGACCCTTGCTCTTTTTGGGCTTCCAATCTGGATAAATGGCCGGAGCTAGCCACTTACGCCTTGGAGATCTTGTCATGCCCCGCAGCCAGCGTTCTGTCTGAACGTGTGTTCAGCGCTGCTGGTGGTGTGCTGACAGATAAGCGCACGCGGCTCTCCACTGATAATGTAGACAGACTCACGTTCATAAAGATAAACAAATCATGGATCCGAAACGACTTTTCTACCGCTGTGTCATCCTGGGGAGAGTAAAAGCTTGATGATTGGTTAAAATCACCCTACCAACCGTTTTAAGCTTTCAAATTACTAATCATGTTTATCTGTATCTTGGCTGGAAAATAATTTGGGCTTTGTAGCAGTGTGCAGCACTGATTCTATTAGGCCATCTATAATAAGCTCCACCAGATTTAAAATTACTAATCATGTTTATCTGTATCTTGGCTGGAAAATAATTTGGGCATTGTAGCAGTGTGCAGTACTGATTCTATTAGGCCATCTATACTAAGCTCCACCAGATTTAAAATTACTAATCATGTTTATCTGTACCTTGGCTGGAAAATAATTTGGGCTTTGTAGCAGTGTGCAGCACTGATTCTATTAGGCCATCTATACTAAGCTCCACCAGATTTAAAATTAATAATAATTTTTAGCTGCATCTAGCCCGGAAAATAATTTTGGGGCTCCGAGATGCGCAAGACACATAAGTGCCTTCTTGCTGCACTACCTGCAACATGACCCTCATATTGTCAGAATTCAAAGTAATCCTGACTACTGGGTTGCCACACTCTTAGATCCCCCAAACTTTTCGATCAACCTTTTTATTTTAATAAAGACCAAAAAAATGGTCATTTTTGAAATTATAAGCATTAGCAGGTTATTAGAAACTGAAATCAAACAGTTTTCAACTCAAAACTTTATTCTAGGTGATGTTACATTTTCACATAGGACCCCTTGTTCGAAAGGAGCTTCTGAACTCTCTCGTCCATTGAATTTGTCAGGTTTTGGATGATTTCTGCTTCAATTGTTTTGCATGAGGACAGAATACCCTCCCAGAGCTGTTGCTTAGATGTGAACTGCCTCCCGCCATCATAGACACTCCTTTTGATGATGCTCCAGAGGTTCTGAATGGGGTAGAGGTCAGGGGAGCATGGGGGTCACACCATAAGTTTGTCCCCTTTTATGCCCATATCAGCCAGAGATGCAGATGTTTTATGTGCAGCATGAGATGGTGCATTATCATGCATAAAAATGATCTTGCTGTGGCATACACTGTTCTTCGTCTTGAACCATGGCAGGAAGTGCTGTTTGAGAAACTCCAAATACATTAGGGAGTTCATCTTTACCCCTTCAGGGATCCTAAAGGGGCCGACAATCTCTCTCCCCATGATTCCAGCCCAAAACATTACTCCACCTCCTCCTTGTTGGCGCTGCAGCCGTGTTTGCGTGGGGTGTCCATCAACCAGCCATCCTCTACTCCATCCATCTGGACCATCGAGCGTTGCAAGGCACTCATCCGTAAACAAAACAGTTTTGAAATCAGTCTTCATGTAATGTTTGGCCCACTGGAGCCGTTTCTGCATGTGTGAAGTGGATAGAGGAGGTCGACAGGATGGCATATGCACAGCTGCAAACCTCTGAAGGACCCTGCATCTTGTTGTTCGGGGGACGTTGGAGGCACCAGCAGCTTCAAAAACTTGTCTGCTGCTATGACAAGGCTTTTTTGCCGCTGCTCTTTTAACCTGACGTAATTGCCTGTAGGAAAGAGTCCTCAATTTGCCCTTATCAGCACGCACACGTGTGTACTGTGAATCAGCTACATACTTCTTGATTGCCAAGACACTTCATCCTGATCATCGCACAATGTTGATTGTAGTCATGCCTTGACCTAAACACTCCACAATTTGTTGCTTCTCAGCAGCCGACACATCCTTTTTCTTTCTCATTTTGGCAGAAAATGTAGGCTGCTTAATAATGTGGAACAGCCTTCTTAAGTAGTCTTGCCTTTCATTGGACACACCTGCCAAACTAATTAGCACAGGTGTCTGCAATTGCTTACAGTGATATAAAGAGACCTGACACACATCACCATCAATGAGTTTAACTGACAAACAAACAAATTCTTCCCTTATCACTCCTAAACACTTTTTGCATAATAATTTGGAACACAGTGTACATGTGCTTTTCCACAAAACACCAGTGGTTCACGTAGTGAATCTTACAGTTCTAACTTGCCAACCGTGGTCTGTATGGAGTTGTTCAATAAAGGGCCCAAAATTAAGATAACATAGATGGGAGAGGTCTCTATGAATAGGAATTCCTAAGTATTTGATACCCTGTGAGGGCCAGGCAAAGGGAAAGTTGGACTGGATGAAATCCTGTATGGATTTGGGGAGGGAGACATCGAGGGCCTCAGACTTCGCTGCATTGATTTTAAAATTTGACCATGTAACAAAGTGATCTATTTCAGCCATAACAGCATGGATGGATATATGTGATTGAGTGATATATACTAGGACATCATCAGCAAATAGAGAGCACTTGTACTCGGTGCCTCCCACCTCAATCCACCTAATATTGGGGTTATGGCGAATTGATGAGAGCAGGTGCTCCGTCACTAGGATGTATAAGAGAGGGGACAGAGGACATCCCTGCCTTGTCCCATTGGTGATTGTGAAAGGTGATGAAAATGTTCTGACGCACCCCCTGGGCCTTGGGACACCCGGAGCCGGACCCTTTTTGGTGGATGCTGGGGGTTGTAGTCTCCGTGGCGGCGACCCGGTTCCGTGTCTCAGGGCGGTCAAACCAGTGGCGGAACTATTTATGTGGTTTTGATGTTTAAATGTCCGACTACGCCACCCGTGGATTGCGGTCAGAGTGAACCGCCGCTGCTGGGCAGACCGCTGAGTCTGGTGTTGTGGGTGCAGCAGAGCATAGCATAACTCCCCACGGGAGGAGTATAGCCTCAGGGCAGTGTATGCGGAGGATGGGGGTGATGGTGCAGGGCAGCAGCAGTAACGACACGGAGTCAGTGATGCAGTCCAGGGCCTTAACTCACAGTTCTTATTATCCAGACCACGTCTGCAGGTAACGGCTGCCCACGTCGTACTGTGCTCACCAGGTGAGGGGCTCAGAGAACTCCCAGATAACTTTGGAGTGCTTCACAGGACCCCCTTTGTCTGTCCTTTGTCTGGCCTTTCTTACCAACCCTTCTGTCCGGCTGCCTCGGGCCTCCTCTTGGTAAACTTGGCGCCAGTTTCCCTGACCCTATGTGGTGCCTTCCTAGCGGGTGTAGCGAGGGGCTGCGCCACATAAAATGTGTCTAGCTGAGGGTCGTTTCCTGCCTCCACTAGTTTCGGGGACCGGTCTCCCCCTTTGGCCTGACCCCTCCACGCAGGTGAATTCGGGCGTGCGGTGGCGACTCGCCCGTCCGCACCCCGGGGATCCCTTCGTTCCTCGTTCCTGGAGCCTTCTCCACTCCTCTTCCTTCCTTCTCCCTCTTGCAGGCCTGAACCTCTGTTACTAGGCCCACCTCCGGTGCAGAGCTCATGCAGAGCCCCTGCTCCCTGTCACTTCTGCTCAGACTTCTCTGCACTGAACTAAGATGGTGCCCACCTTTTATACTCCCTTCTCAATGCACCCAGAAACTGCTTCCTCCCTGCCCCTGCACTACAGGGTTCCCCTTCCTCAGTGTTCCCTCCCCCCACTCCAGCCAGGGACAGGGACTGTCGTGCCCATCTCAGGGGCATATTGGTCGCCCTGCCCCACGGCAATGTGGTGTAATGCATGCAGGTGTCGGGTCCTGATCCACACTCCATCCTTACCTGAGAGTGAGATATCACACCTCTGGGTGAGGTGCAATACCTCTGTAGCAACCGAGCCCTCAGGGTGCTACAGTTCCATTTATCTTCAGCTTAGGTGACGTATTGCGATACAGGGCCGTGATTTTGGCTATAAAAGGGTACCCTAGACCCCTACCCCAAGCTTTTTAAGAGAATCATATATGGCGTGCCAGGAGACTCTATGGAATGCTTTCTCAGCATCCAACGAGAGTATCTAATTACAAATTTTTAACTGCATCTAGCCCAGGAAATACTTTGTGCCTAGTAGCAGTGTATGCTAGTCAGCGGATTATCCCGGCTGTTAAGCAAGCTACACCACCTGTAGTTTGGACACTTAATTTTTTCAAAGGAAATGCTTCGGGACCACGGGATACTCAGTGAAGAGCATCAGGAGGCACCCCAAGGCATAGGGGCTGGGACTGGTAGTAGGATGCCATGCGGTGGACAGCCGAGCTCGATCCTTATAAAAGCTTTTTAACTGCAGCAGCTTTAGTGGACGCTACTGGAGCTGGAATTACGCGGCTGCTGGCATGAGACTTGCCCTCCAATAGATCCTTGTAAATGGATTTAAAGTGTATTCATTCAAATTAGAGAGACAATTTAAATTAAAAAGCTTAGAGCTGCCTCCACCACAGGGGGGCTCGCTCGACCCACCAGCGGACAGGCACCAGTATTGGGAGAGGGGGGCTGGCCGTCAGGGTTCACCGCGGCTCTGGCACAAACCTGGCGACACGGAGGTGGCACGGGCAGGAGCGGACTGGCCATGTCGGCTTCTCACTTTTTGGATTTTAGAAGGGCATGACATGCCTATATCTGTGTCTCCCCCTCCTTTTACTCCTCCACCTCTTTTCTTTTCGCATGACTATATGTACTTGTCACTTTTCCATGTGTTAGTTGTGTCTTCTGAGCAGTTTGTCAGCTTTTGGACACCTTTGAAGGTGTTTTCTATGTGTTTCTATGTGTTTTTGTTTGCCTGCCATTGGTTTTAACGGTGTTCGAAGGTGTTGAACGAACAGTTCGACGAACAGTTCGGCGAACACACGGGTGTTCGACGAACCAAACCGAACTCGAACACTACGGGGGTGGCTCAACACTATTGCCGAGTGACATTCGAATAAGATGACGGTCATCCCAGTCAGTGAAGAGTCGTTTTCGCCCTCTGCCGGTCTATAGCTTTGTTGTCCTCAATGTCTGCTGCTTGACCTTGTTGTAATGGACTGCCGTCTTCGAAACTTTAAGGATGGAGGCAACATGACGCTCACTGTATCCCTCTGCTAGTAAAGCCAGAATTGAGCCCTTCTTTTCCTCACTCAAGACTTTTCTTTTCAACTCCTTTGACATGGTTAAAAGTTATTTTTTCATTCAAATTACTTTTGGCCTATTCCTAGCACTTGTTTTGCCATCCAACTTGTCCTATTGCAAGAGGATTGTGAAGACCACAGCAGTGTTTCTTATACTTTCCCTCATTACATAAGATTTGGTTCAGGTGATCACCTAATCAGAAGCACATTAAGTAGAATGAGGTGGACTTTGGTTGGAATTCAACTGACACTGGAATGTGATGGCTGTCAGACATGTAGAGATGGTGATTTTTAGAAAACTGTGCAGAGGTCTCTTAATTTTTGCAGAGCTGTAGAGGGGATCGGATGCATTTTTCCTTTTTTGGCATGGAGAAGGTATGTCGCACTTTACCCAGTGGAAACCATGCGTGAGGCATATTGGATTTTACGCCTCAACACCAAGCATCCCTCAGGTATAAATTTTATTAACTCCAGTTATGTTCATTCTGTATGTACTTAACCTATGGTTGGTTGTTTCATGCTCCACAAATTAACAATTGTCCTGTTGTTTTTTGTTTTTTCTTTATATATTTTTTTGTATTATCGGTGTTTCATTACATGTATCTAAATATTAGAAGAATGATTTTAGGCGAGTATCCATCTTGTCTTGTGAAAATATATTTCCATCACCTACTTGGCATATGTTAAATTTATCCTTTTCTATAATAATATTTGAAATGTTCATAGATACAGTTGCTTCTCACAAAATTAGAATAATCAAAAAGTTAATTTATTTCAGTTCTTCAATACAAAAAGTGAAACTTATATATTATATAGAGTCATTACAAACAGAGTGATCTATTTCAAGTGTTTATTTCTGTTAATGTTGATGATTATGGCTTACAGCCAATGAAAACACAAAAGTCATTATCTCAGTAAATTAGAATACTTTATAACAGCTTGAAAAATGTTTTTAAAATCTGAAATGTTGGCCTACTGAAATGTATGTTCAATAAATGCACTCAGTACTTGGTCGGGGCTCCTTTTGCATCAATTACTGCATCAATGCGGCTTGGCATGGAGGCGATCAGCCTGTGGCACTGCTGAGGTGTTATGGAAGCCCAGGTTGCTTTGATAACAGCCTCCAGCTCGTCTGCATTGTTGGGTCTGGTGTCTCTCATCTTCCTCTTGACAATGCCCCATAGATTCTCTATCGGGTTAAGAGCAGGTGAGTTTGCTGGCCAATCAAGCACAGTGATACTGTTGTTTTTAAACCAGGTACTGGTACTTTTGGCAGTGTGGACAGGTGCCAAGTCCTGCCGAGAATGAAATTTCCATCTCCAAAAAGCTTGTCGGCAGAAGGAAGCATGAAGTGCTCTAAAATTTCCTGGTAGACGACTGCGCTGACTTTGGTCTTGATAAAACACAGTGGACCTACACCAGCAGATGACATGGCTCCCCAAACCATCACTGATTGTGAAAACTTCACACTAGACCTCAAGCAGCTTGGATTGTGGCCTCTCCACTCTTCCTCCAGACTCTGGGACCTTGATTTCCAAATGAAATGCAAAATTTACTTTCATGTGAAAACAACACCTTGGACCACTAAGCAACAATCTTTTTCTCCTTGGCCCAGGTAAGATGCTTCTGGCATTGTCTATTGGTCATGAGTGGCTTGACACTAGGAATGCGACACTTGTAGCCCATATCCTGGATACGTCTGTGTGTGGTGGCTCTTGAAGCAATGACTGCAGCAGCAGTCCACTCCTTGTGAATCTTCCCCAAATTTTAAATAGCCTTTTCTTAACAATCCTTTCAAGGCTGCAGTTATCCCGGTTGTTTTTCCACTTTTTTCTACCACACTTTTTCCTTCCACTCAACTTTCCATTAATATGCATGGACACAGCACTCTGTGAACAGCCACCTTCTTTAACAATGACCTTTTGTGGCTTACCCTCCTTGTGGAGTGTGTCAATGACTGCCTTCTGGACATCTGTCAAGTCAGCAGTCTTTCCCATGATTGTGGAGCCTACTGAAACAGACTAAGGGACCTTTTTAAACACTTAGGAAGCCTTTGCAGGTGTTTTTGTTAATTCTTCTAATTTACTGAGATAATGACTTTTGTATTTTCATTGGCTCATTGGCTGTAAGCCATAATCATCAACATTAACAGAAATAAACACTTGAAATAGATCGCTATGTTTGTAATGACTTTATATAATATATGAGTTTCACTTTTTGTATTGAAGAACTGAAATAAATTAACTTTTTGATGATATTCTAATTTTGTGAGAAGCACCTGTACATTTCTCCTTAGATATAGGAGCAATGCTCTGCACTGGCAGTAATAGGAACGATGCTCCGCACTGGCAGTAATAAGAGTGATCCTCTGCACTGGCAGTAATAGGAGTGATGCTCTGCATTGGCAACTACAAGAGTGATGCTCTGCACTGGCAGTAATAGGAGCGATGCTCTGCACAGGTATTAATAGGAGCAGTGCTCTGTACTGCCAGAATTATGAGTAATGTTCTGCACTGGCAGTAACATAAGCGATAATAATAATAATCTTTATTTTTATATAGTGCCAACATATTCCGCAGTGCTTTACAGACATTATCATCAATGCTCTGCACCAGCAGTAATAGAAGCAATGCTCTGCACTGGCAGTTATAGGAGCAATGCTCTGCGTTGCCAGGAATAAGAGTGATGCTCTGCACTGGCAGCTATAGGGGTGACACTCTACACTGGCAGTAATAAGAGCGATGTTCTGAACTGGCAGTAATAAGAGTGATGCTCTGTACTGGTAATAATAGGAGCGATGCTCTGCACTGGTTTTCCTTAATATCTTATAGCCAAAATGCTACTGATGTCTCTTGTATATTATTTTTGACATATGCTAAATTTATGACTTTCTATGCCCATGCCTTGTGGTACGAGTCAATATATATTGCCGCATTTTTCTCTTGGCAGTGTGATTCTTTATACATGTCAACTGCAATACATTTATATGGTATTCACTTGTGCTTAATTTTTCTACCATGTTTTTGATGCATGTAATGATTATATTCAGTGCCATTAATGCATGTTATGTTATAATCATTGATATTTATTTCATTTGCACTTTCTATTGTATACACCTTCGGTACCAGGCTATTGTGCCATATTCCTGTCTGAAGGCACTTTTGGTTTGCTTGCACTGCTGTTTCTGTTTTTTGCTAATCAATGCTATTTGCATTTGAGCTTACATCATTTCCTTGCATATATATCTGTTTGCTTTTTCTTTTATAGTTTACTATGACTAAGGGCGCAGTACTAGCGCCAGAAACGCATCAGACTATTTTTTAAACCTTCTAAAGATGATCCAATAAAGTTTTTTGATTTTATTTGTTGAAGTGCCGAGTGCCGACCATTCCTCCTTTCTAATTTTTTGCTATTTGCTTTGCTCATCAGCGGGACCGGCACCCTCCGTTGAAGCATGTCTCCCTTGGCGTTGGATTCAGTGTGAAGCTCCCTGACTCTCCCCCTCGTCTCCTATATTATATACTTGTTGATCATATTAAGCCATTATGGGATTTACCATTTTCCACACTGTTCCTTTCTTTCTGGGTTTTATGGGGTGTTTTTATCTTTTTTCTTTAAAGCATATTTGTTTTTACTTAATAAAATTTGATATTTTTACATATGTAGATTAAGTATTTATTTTGGCTTAAGAAGTAATTTATAGGCATTGTCTATCAGAAGTAGTTGGTGTCATGGGCAAGGAGCACTTACTTGCAATCTATTTGCAATAAAATTTGCAAGCACATATCTGAAGCTGACTAGATCGCTGGATCGGACCACCTTCAATGCCCGTGCGCTCCTCCGATGCTGCAGGGGCAAAGCTACCTCTGCCCACAGCATGGCAAAGTGCACAATTCAAACTAGTGGCCTAACCATGCCGCCTAACCATGCCGGTCTGAACTGTTAATCATCAGAAGCCCAACACCCTCTCAGCAAGCAGAAAGCCGGGAAGCATGGGAAGAAAGATTAGGCAACCCTTTAAAATGCTTTCCAATTAGAAATTTCAAAACTTAGTTACAAAAATCAATGTTTGCTTTATGAAAATAAAATACTTTATGTCTAAATATTTTTGATTTTTATGTATAAAGATCAAAAATGGTTGTTTTACAAAGACTGTGCTAAGCTCCCAGAGAACACAAGGATGCCATTCATCTCTGGTAGTGTTTTACTCAATGTTTACTTTTTCTTTTCAATTATCTGTAGCTATTGTCTATGAAGTAATATTGCAATAATAAAATGAAAAATATTTCGCCATAGCCAGGCTGAGTAATTTCAGAGCCAAATGAATATCCTGACATTTTCAACAAACGTATGCTTTTATCATAGTACCGTATTTTTCGGAATATAAGACGAACCGGACCATAAGATGCACCTAGGTTTTAGAGGAGGAAAATAAAAAAAAAAATGTAAGCAAAAAAATGTGGTTATAATGCACTTTTAAGGGGGAGCGGGTCTTCTGCTGACACTGGTATAGGGTTAATGTCCCCCAATTCTGACAATATCCCCCATCCTGGTATATATGCCCCCCTTCCATTTATACGTGGTCCCCATCCCCATCCTGGTATGCCTGGCATCCCTCCATTCTGGTATGCATGGAACCCCTCCATCCTGGTATGCATGACACCCCTCATCCCTATCCTGGTATGCATGGCACCCCTCATCCCTGTCCTGGTATGCATGACACCCCTCATCCCTATCCTGGTATGCATGGCACCCCTCATCCCTGTCCTGGTATGCATGGCACCCCTAATCCCTGTCCTGGTATGCATGGCACCCCTCATTCCTATCCCGGTATGCATGGCACCCCTCATCCCTATCCTGGTATGCATGGCACCCCTAATCCCTATCCTAGTATGCATGGCACCCCTAATCCCCATCCTGGTATGCATGGCACCCTTAATCCCTATCCTGATATGCATGGCACCCCTAATCCCTATCCTAGTATGCATGGTCCCCCTAATCCCCATCATGCTGCACATAAAAAAAAATAAACACTCCTACTCACCTCTCTTCTCTCCTCCAGCGCCGCGACCGGTCTGCCTGCACTGATCTCTCCATGTGAGCCACGCATGACGTCACTGTCATGCGCGGCTCACAAGAAGAGATCAGCTTCCGGAAGTCACTGCTCCCCACGTCGGTGACTTCACTCTCCTTCATAGCCCGCACACAGCTGCTGCCGGCTATCTCAAGTGCCCGCTCATTAAAGGGCATGAATATTCACTCCCTCCCCCCGCCCATGGGCGTGGAGAGAGGTTGAATATTCATACCCTTTAACAGCAGGCACAGGTGATTCCGGCAGCAGCAGGAGCCGCAGCGTGGCTACACTGTGTGCTGCTATTAAGGAGCATGAATATTCAGTGCTCCCCATGCCCCATGAGCGTGGGGAGCAGTGAATATTAATTTTCTTTAGCAGTGGGGACAGTGTAGGCTGCAGCGGGCGGCTGCTTCCTCCTGTGCCCCGCTCCTCCACTGCTACCACTCCCCCCACACCCCACATATATATATACACCCCCCCCCAACATTAGGACTATAAGACGCACCCCCCATTTTCCTCCAAAATTTTGGAGCAAAAAAAGAGCGTCTTATAGTCCGAAAAATACAGTATTTTCTCCTATAAAATTATCCTAACCGTGTGAACTGCTTTCAGATACCAATCATAGCTACACTATGGCTTTTTTTTTCAGTCAAGGGCCGAATAATGTTTTTTTTATTGAGGTTCCCTTTATAATATTATTCTACACATGAAAACAGATATACTATTAATCAGTTTTTGGTTGTCTGCATTGTTAGATTTTACAAGATAGCCAGTAAGTGAACCTAAGAACATTTATTCTTTGGGGAATATAAACTCTAAAGGGCATTAATGTTATTTCAAAAATATGACTCTATTAAGATCTCAAAAAGTAAAAAAAACCCAGAGCATTACTGATTTTAATTCTCCAAGACACAATTTTATGTGCTGCAGAACATTGGTTTTATTGATATTTTATCCAGTAAAAGCACTTTTGTTCAGATCCCAACTGATTAAAATGATGAGCTCTGATGCATTTTCTGAATCCCAGTATAATGATTCTTTATCTAACAAGATATCCTTTTTGTGCACTGTGTTTTGTAGGGAAAAAAAGGCACAATTTACATAGTTTACATTTGAAGGAACATATACAGAACATATTACAGTAGAAAATGTATCACAAATTTTACCTTTGACTCTTAAGGCCTTAATACACATTAGACCAACGTCGGTGAACCCGCAGATATAGAGTCTAATGTGAAGATGACTGTCTTGGGACACAAAGACCCGGCATGTCTGATTTTGGACTGCCGATCCTTTTGTTCTCTAAGAGATAAGCCGCCACCATAGAAGTCACAAAGAAACACTCGCTAGAGCAAGCGCTCATGTGTATGGGACAGTTGGGAAAGATAGCTGCCAGATGAATAATTCGCTATCTAAAGTCTATCTGGGGGGCTTTACCATCACTCACCCAGTTTTTTGGCTAGTTTTATATAAGATTAAAATATTATTGTATATTACTGCGCAAACAGTTGATAGTTTACTCATAATTTGATAAACATATTTTGACTTATATTTTTCAGTCAATAGATTTCTTAGATGCCATCTTTGAGAGATGTGCGGTTCAGATCACAATTATGGTCACTTTAAAGTGGCTGTCCATGTTTTTTGGTTCAAGACTTGTGAATCCTCACATTGCGGACATTGCGCGCTGTCAGGATTATCCAGTGGCGGCGCCGGGAAAGGGCAGGTACATGGTTACAACTAAGAAATTTGTATACATGTAGTCACATGCCAACTAGAAATGCACAGTCATATTCAATACAAGTGAATTGAGCGAGGCCGGACACTTTTAGTTGGAATGTAACCAGAATAATGCTCCTGGCCCCGTAGAATCCTGACGGCGCACAGTGTGTGCCCTGTAAGGATTCACAAATCTGCAGTCATATAGAATGATTGCAGATTTGAACCACAAGTGTGGACAGCCCCTTTAAATCCATTTTACTCCCATCTGATATCATGCCAAAAGGCAGACAAAGCACACTGGGTGGTACCACTGCTGACACAACCATGCTATATTAAATAAAATAGGATCTATGCAGTAGGCTCTTCAGGTGTCATACAAATAACCCACTGAGTGTCCTATGTCTCTCCGATGAGTCCTCTCCACACGCGATCATCTCCTCTTACATGTACAGTACAGACCAAAAGTTTGGACACACCTTCTCATTTAAAGATTTTTCTGTATTTTCATGACTTTGAAAATTGTACATTCACACTGAAGGCATCAAAACTATGAATTAACACATGTGGAATTATATACTTAACATATAAGTGTGAAACAACTGAAAATATGTCTTATATTCTAGGTTCTTCAAAGTAGCCACCTTTTGCTTTGATGACTGCTTTGCACACTTGGCATTCTCTCTGGAGAGTAAAAAGAGCAAATAGGGTCTTATCTGATACACTTAATTGATATTAAAACAGAATATGCTAACCTGATGCGCTAGAAGTTTGAACATTTAAATGAGTGATCAGCTGCTGCAGATCCACGGATCACCAGACCGTTTGCAGATTTAAGAGGAAAACATTTTTTGTGCAGTTTTTCCATGCTGCCAGGAGATATTATCAATGCGTTTTTTTATGCAACGCATTTTGAAGTATATCACACTTCTTCAACAGGAAGTAACCACAGCACGTAATCTTCAGGAGCACAGAAAAACTCCACAAAAAATGCTTTCCTCCCAATTTTTTTAATGTAAAAGAGCTGGCAAATCCAGATTGATATGTATTAACCTCTTTCTGTAGTTTTAAAATACTATCTACACATCACCATAATGTGATATTTGACTGAAACATGGGCCTTAGAATCTAAGGAGCAACTTGTGGATTTTGGGGTCTCCTTTAATTTACAGTGTGTCTGCAAATAGAGTGTCTGGCTTGACGTTTATCCTAAGACATGTGACAAGGCTTGTTAAAGGGTCGATATTGCTATTACCAATAGGTTGCACTAGAGTTCAAGTCCTCTTCTCTCTGAAAAGACAATTTGCATATTTAAGAGGAGAATGGCATGGCCTTTAAGTCTCATTTTTGCTGACTTGGCACACTCCGCAAGGGAAGACATTACCCTTTTGAGACTTGTCAGATTTCTCTCATCCAGCCAAATTACACTTCTTGCTTTGCACCGAGGAAGGGCAAACATCCAAAACACGTGTTTGCAAATAAAGTGTCTAGTTTGGCTTTTATCCTAAGTCAGCTCATTCCAATAAGTGGCACAGTGTTCAAGTCCTCTTCCTCTCTAAAGAGACAATTTTCAGATTTTTTTCAGCACCAATTCAGTTTGCAGAGGTGTTGAAGTTTAAAAACACAAAAAACGCTTGTTTCAGTTTTGTTTTTTTTCAAGAGGTAAGAGAAAAAACATTGCAGATGGAATGTTTGGATACTGTAATGTCCACTTCTTCTTTCTTGAAACTCCTTTCCTATTCGGGGGGGGGGGGGGCACCATGCTGAAATAGCAATTGGTAGTGTGATCGGTTGGCTCTCTCCAGATCATTGGGGCTGCAAAATGCATAGATTGCCTCTTCCCATGCAACCACTGCAGCATATGTGTGGAGCCCAACTCATGTCATCATCTCATATTCTGCAGCCAAAATACAGGTTGTAGGCTTTCCTTATCATGGTAGTCAAGTTTCGTCTTTGTGGCACAAAAGTGACTTCTCTGTATAAGTAGCAAAAACTATCCGCTTTCTTAATACAAGAACGAGGAATATCTGAAAAAACATATAGAAACATGTCAATATGCTAAGAAACTAAGCCAAGAAATCCTAAAACTGTATACTTTACTTTCCACAGAGAACATTTATAAAAGTAGGTGATGCAACTGTAATTAGGATTATGTCATCGTAGCTCAGTTGGCGGTTTTTGATTGGTCACCCTAAGATGATAGAATACTGAAGGCTCAATAGACTAAATAGATGATGTAATAGATTAGCTACTAACAATGCAATAATGATGATGAAATAATAAAGACGTAATTTTTCTATAAGCCTGCATGAAAGGTGTCAAAAGTAATTACAACCTCCTCTGGATCTTGAAAATTAGAGCCAATCAGCAAATATAAGCATCATATTTGTTTTCAGCACTGTTTTCAAGTACAAGGCTCATTTTTAACTGTTGATTAAAGCTGTGGTCAATCCCCGCTTCCACAAAATATTAGTATATTTATTCTTTATTTTTGAGTTTTTAAAAATGTAATGATGATTTTAGTGGCTATTCTGCTAAAAACAGGAGTGTCAAGCTTATCATTTTATGGTTAGGTTCACACCATGTGTGGACTTCACTTTAAGCAGGACTGTTAACTAGTCATGGTATGAGGTATGACACTTTTACACTTACACTTAGTTGATTAATAGGAATGCACCTTGAAGTATGCTAAGTGGTAAGACATTGCGTTTTGCATTGCTTCTTATTGCTGTTTCATTCCACTTCTTCACAATTATTTCTTTAATTTCCCCACCATTTACACAGTCATATTATGGCACCATTTCCTAATATGGTTTATGTTCTATATACCTCCAGCCTGGAATGTTCCTGGATACTGTAGAAATGAAGTATTGCTTCTAGAGCATTATATCTCCATACACAAGGCACCTGACAAAGTCTGTACAGCAAGACACAACAGCCTCCATGCCTGTCCATACAAGCTCTGAAGCTTTAATCTACAAATTTCTGTAAATTGGCGGTTTCATGCATAATCAAACATTTTGAGATAAAATAAAATTAAAATAATTGCCCTGCACTATTTCCCACGATGCTCAAACATCATAGAGTTGGCTAACATTGTTTTGCATTGCTGCGCGGGTCTCCCCATAATGCCTGACAGCTATGACATAATACGAATTATCATACCTTGTACAGTGATGGTCAGTATCTGGGCCATCAGAAATCATCGGTTCCTAGTGGAGCTCAGTTTGTATGTAAGACATATTCCATTCCCAGAGTGACTGGGTAACTTTCTCTCTCCTGTAGAGTGTAAGCTCTTATGGTCAGAGGGGTCCTCTCTCTCACATGTAAAGTGTAGACTTTTATAGTCAGCGTGGTCGTCTCTCTCGCTCTCTGCCCTGTAGAGTGTTAGCTCTTATGATCAGCAGGGTTCTCTCTCTCTCTCTCTCTCCTGTAAAGTGTAAGCTTTTATGACCAGCAGAGTCCTCTTTCTCTATGGCATGTAAAGTGTAAGCTTTTAAGGTCAGCAGAGTTCTCTCTTTCTCTCCTTAAAATTGTAAGCTCTTATGGTCAGCTGGATCCTCTCTCTCTCTCACCTGTAAAGTGTAAGGTATTATGGTCAGCGGTGTCCTCTCTCTCCTGTGGAGAGTAAACATTTTAGGTCAGCGGGTGTCACGGGTGTGTCGCCACGAAGATCGTCACGATTACACAGCCTGACTTCTCGCAGCTGAGTTTTTGGTGCTTTGTGTTTTTCGGCAGTGAGGGAGTTAACTCTCTCTCTCTCTGTGCTAGACAAGGTTCAGCCTCGCCCAGCTGCAATCAATGTTGCTGTAGTGGGACTCCTTCAAATGCCTGTCGGTCTGTTAGGGAAGTGTCGGTGCAGACTAACAGAGCGGATCGTGGTATTTGGAGTTTCAGAGCTAAGTGTATTTGGAGTGTTTTTTCCCTTCCTCGCTTTATCATTTATCTCCTTTCCCGTTGGTGTTCCCTCTGTTGTAGTTGTGTAGTTTTTGTATGCAAGGTGGTTTTGGGTTTACCCTTGTACTGTCTCGTTCGTCTAAGTACTGAGTGTGGGCATATTATTACCTGTCCCCTTTTGTTGTGATCAGGGGTCCTTCTCAGGACTAGATTACTTAGGTGCAGGGATCCTCAGGAGGTAGGGGTTACGCTGGCGGCCTGGACCTCTGTACCTTTAACAGTACCTCCAGGTAGAGGGATTAGTCAGGGCCCCAGCTTAGGGTCAGCTTAGGCCCCCTACCTCCAGTACACAGAGACAGCGTGACATTTTCACCGACCACTTAGATTTTCTCCAGCTACCATGGATCCAGTAGCCGGTCTAGCTCGGCAGTTGCAGAGTTTGTCCATGGAGCTGGCGGACGTTAGGTCCAAGGTTTTGTATCCTCAGGAGCAAGCCGGACCAGAACCTAAAGTAGCTCTCCCTGACAGGTTCACTGGGGGGCGGGACAAGTTTTTTGTTTTCCGGGAGGCATGCAAGTTGTACTTTCGGCTGCGGCCTCGGTCATCGGGGAGTGAAGAACAAAGGGTGGGAATTGTCATCTCGCTCCTACAAGGGGACCCACAATCTTGGGCGTTCTCTCTTCCCCCAGGCTCCCCGGCTCTCCAGTCAGTGGATAGGTTTTTTGCTGCTCTGGGTCTTGTATATGATGACCCGGATCGGATCTCCCTTGCTGAATCTAAGTTACGTAGGATCCAGCAGGGGGATCGTCCGGCGGAGGAATTCTGTTCGGAGTTCCGTAGGTGGGCCACTGACACCCAGTGGAATGACCCGGCTCTTAGGAGCCAGTTTTGTCAAGGTTTATCCGACAAATTACAGGATGTGTTGGCACAGTATGACTCTCCCGCGTCACTGGAAGCCGCTATGGCCCTTGCTATTCGCATTGACAGACGGCTTCAGGAGAGGTGCGGGATAACTCCACCCCCTGTGATGACTCCACCTCCTACAAGGTCCCCTCATATGGTGGTTCCCCTGGTCAGTCCAGAGGAGCCTATGCAATTAGGAGGGACATCATTTCGGGGGAGGGGACCGGTGGTGCGCCATAAGACAGGAAGGTGTTTCTTCTGCGGGAGAAAGGGACATTTTATTGGGGGGTGTCCATCCCGTCCCTTGCAGTGTGAAGAGTCGTCGGAAAACTGTTGATCCCAGGTTGTGTGGTGGACGGCAATCTGGGAGTAGGTATTTCGTCCCTAGGTTCGTCTCAGTTTCTCGTTCCGGCGGAGGTGGTGATGGGTACGAGAACTGAGAGGATATCTGTTCTTCTGGATAGTGGGGCCGGGGCTAATCTGGTGGACGCTCGGTTTGCCCGGGTTCAAGGTATGCGATTGAGTGAGTTGGCTAAACCCATCCCCATATTCTCGATCGATGCCAGGCCTCTCGGTCAGGGAAGTTTTTTGCAAGCTGTGCATAACGTAAAACTTCAAGTGGGGGCGATACATAAAGAATTGTTGTCTTGCTACGTGTTGGAGGGTCTTCCCACTCCTATAGTGTTGGGCCTTCCTTGGTTAACTAAGCATAACCCGGTTATTAATTGGCAATCCAGAGAGGTAAGCCAATGGAGTAAATTCTGTAATAAAAACTGCATGAATACGGTCAACGGTGCGGTTACTCCTAGGGTCTTACCTCCATTTCTGGCAGACTTTAAGGATGTATTCTCGGAGAAAGGGTGTCAGGAACTACCTCCTCATCGCGAGTATGACTGTTCTGTAAAACTGCTCCCTGAGGCCAAGTTACCTAAAGCTAGGTTGTATAACCTTTCTGGTCCTGAGAGGCAGGCCATGAAGGATTATATTTCAGAAAGTCTGGCTAAGGGGCATATTAGACCTTCATCTTCACCGGTGACCGCGGGGTTCTTCTTTGTTAAGAAGAAAGATGGAGGCCTACGCCCTTGCCTGGATTTCCGTGAACTTAATCGGATTACGGTCCGAGATCCGTATCCGCTCCCACTTATTCCCGATCTCTTTAATCAGATCGTGGGCGCCAAATGGTTCTCTAAGTTGGATCTCAGGGGGGCGTACAATCTGATTAGGATGAAGGAGGGGGATGAGTGGAAGACGGAATTTAACACTCCGGAGGGGCATTATGAGAACCTTGTCATGCCATTCGGTCTGACTAATGCCCCGGCGGTGTTCCAACACTTTGTTAATGACATTTTTCGCCGCCTGGTGGGACAGTTTGTTGTCATATATCTGGATGATATCTTAATTTACTCGCCGGATCTGGTGTCTCATCAGGAGCACGTTAGGCAGGTGTTACAGATCTTGCGGGAAACTATATGCCAAATGGGAAAAGTATGTGTTCGCCGTACAGGAACTCCAGGTTTTAGGCTTCCTGGTTTCAGCGTCCGGTTTTCGTATGGACCCTGGGAAAGTGCGGGCAGTTCTTGAGTGGGATCGGCCAGAGAATCTTAAGGCACTACAACATTTCCTGGGGTTTGCTAATTATTACCGGAAGTTCATTCGGAATTTCTCGTCCATGGTTAAGCCTCTCACAGACATGACTAAAAAGGGGACGGATTTTTCTAGGTGGTCTGACAAGGCTTGTCAAGCATTCTCCTCCTTGAAAAAATGTTTTGCATCGGGACCCATACTCATTCAACCTGATGCGTCACAGCCATTCATTGTAGAGGTAGACGCTTCCGAGGTAGGGGTGGGAGCAGTATTGTCACAAGGTTCGTCCCCAGGTAAGTGGCATCCGTGCGCCTTTTTCTCTAAAAAATTGTCGTCCGCTGAGAGGAATTACGATGTCGGCAATAGGGAACTCTTGGCCATTAAGTTAGCTTTTGAGGAGTGGCCCCATTTTTTAGAGGGGGCAGTCCATCCGGTCACCGTCATCACCGATCACAAGAACCTGCTATATCTGGAGTCCGCGAAATGTCTGAATCCCAGACAAACTAGGTGGTCATTGTTTTTTACCAGGTTTAATTTTGTCGTTACATATCGTCCTGGGTCAAAAAATGTAAAGGCGGATGCCTTATCTCGTAGTTTCCCTGGGGCCGGGAATACGGACGACCCGATTCCTATCCTTCAGGAGGGGGTGGTGGTTTCGGCAGTATGCTCTGAGCTTGAGGAGGAGGTATTGGAGGCTCAGGGGGATGCCCCTGTTGGACCTCCGGGGAGACTGTTTGTTCCAGATCAGTTGCGACAAAAGGTGATCGAGGCACACCATAACTCAGTTTTTGCAGGACACCCAGGGAGTAAAGCAACTGTGGATCTCCTCTCGCGTCGGTTTTGGTGGCCTAACTTACATAAGGAGGTGGTAACTTTTGTCGCGTCCTGTGGGGTTTGTGCGCGCTCTAAGACCTCACATACCTGTCTGTCTGGGGCCCTCTTACCTTTGAAGATCCCGGAGCGTCCTTGGACTCATCTGTCTATGGACTTTATTACGGACCTCCCTCCGTCTCCGGGTAAAACGGTCATACTCGTTGTAGTGGACAGGTTCAGCAAGATGGCACATTTTATCGCTCTTCCTAATGCTAAAACTCTTGCGCAGGTGTTCATTGGGGAGATTGTGAGGCTTCACGGGGTACCCTCCGAGGTGGTGTCAGATCGGGGGTCTCAGTTTGTGTCCAAATTCTGGAAGGCGTTTTGTACACGGCGGGGGATGCATTTATCGTTCTCATCGGCTTTTCATCCTCAGACCAATGGTCAGACGGAACGTATGAACCAGAGCTTGGAGACATATCTCCGATGTTTTGTGTCAGAGAACCAGGAGGACTGGGCTTCTTTCTTACCTCTGGCAGAGTTTGCTCTTAATAATAGGCGGAGCGAGTCCACTGGTAAGTCCCCGTTTTTTGGGGCATATGGTTTTCACCCCCAGTTTTGTACTTTCAGTAGGGGGGGCTCTTCGGGGGTTCCTGAGGAGGAACGATTTTCCTCATCACTCGCTTCAGTATGGAGAGGGGTGCTGAAGAATCTGAATACTATGGGGAACCGATACAAACGTATGGCTGATAGGAGGAGAGTGTCTGGTCCGGACCTAAGTGTGAACGATCGGGTATGGTTGTCTACCAGGAATATAAAACTTAAGGTTCCCTCCCGGAAACTGGGTCCCAGGTTCATCGGGCCGTACAGGATCAGTTCTATAATTAATCCGGTGGCATTCCGTCTTGACCTCCCCCCTACGTTTAAAATTCACAACGTGTTCCACAGATCATTGCTTAAGAGGTGTTATGCACACGCCCGGGCTGAGCGGCGTGTGCGTGTGATTGTAGTGATTCCACTGGACCGTGCTGGAGAGTGAATGCCTGGAGGGGCGTAACTAGGTATTCACCCGATCCGACCAGGGTCGCACGACGGCATACGACGCCAGTGCACCAAGGAGGAACCGAGCAGAGGGACCAGGTGCTACTCCAGGACAGACCCCGGACACGGCTGTTGACCCACACAGGCGAATACAGGAACAGACTGGTAGGCTGGCACACAGACTGGTGGGTATAGGCAGGCACGACTGGTATGCAGGCAGGCGGGTATGCAGGCAGGGGGGTACAGGCAAGCACAGCTAGAGTGCAGACAGGGAGGCACTAGCAGGTAGGAACACAGGCGGGATAGGACCCAGTATACACTGGGACTCAGGAACAGAACCACAGATGTGGCGGACAAACACAGCAGAGTGAGGCCGCCCAGAGAGGTGAGCGAGAACAGGGCAGGACAAGGCCGCCTGGAGCGGTGAGCAAGAGTAGAGCAGGACAAGGCCGCCAGGAGCGGTGAACAAAGGATCAGAGCTGAGCGAGACTGCTGGAGCAGTGAGCAAGAGTAAAGCAGGACGAGGCCGCCTGGAGCGGTGAGCAAGAGTGGAGCGAGACTGCCGGAGCAGCGAGCAAAAGGGTCAGAGCGGAGCAAGGCTGCCGGAGCAGCGAGCAAAGGAGTCAGAGCAGGCTAGAACCGCCGGAGCGGTAAGCAAAGGAGTCAGAGCAGACTAGAACCGCCGGAGCGGTGAGCAAAGGAGTCAGAGCAGGCTAGAACCGCCGGAGCGGTGAGCAAAGGAGTCAGAGCAGGCTAGAACCGCCGGAGCAGTGAGCAAAGGAGTCAGAGCAGGCAAGGCTGAGTAGGGGGGACAGGGCTCTGTTCACACGGAACAGACAGGAAGAGAAAGGCAGAGCCAGATACCCACAGGGTACTTGCAGTGAAGTAACGAGTGGACCACAAACTCACAAACGGGAGTACAGAGACAACAAACAGGAGTTAGGTACAAGTTCAGACTCTGCAGAAAAAGGAAAGGAACGGACATAGAGGCAAAACAGGTAAAGGATAGGAGAGAGTTCAGACTGGAACTGAGCGTACGGAGGAGACCGACACTGCAGCGGGATACAGGAGCGGGTCTGGGAATACAGCCCCCAGAGAGGCGGGACGAACAGGCAAGGAGCGTGTTCAGACAGGACAGACAAGATACAGGAGCGGGTCTAGGTAATCGGCCCCTAGAAGGCGGGAGGAACAGGCTAGGAGCGTGTTCAGACAGGACAGACAAGATACAGGAGCGGGTCTAGGTAATCAGCCCCTAGAAGGCAGGAGGAACAGGCTAGGAGCGTGTTCAGACAGGCCTGGAAATACAGCCTCCAGGATAGGCAGACAAGAGAACACAGAACGGGACCTGGCACCTTCAGAGTGCGAGCACACACTGAATGAAACACTATGCTCAGGCAGGGATAGATGGGAGCAGCTGAGCTATATACCAGGTGACAGACAGCAATAGGCTGAGGACGCACAAGGGGTGTGACCCACAGCAGGTACAAAAAGCAGGAAGTGATCGGGCACCGCCCTTAAGCAGCAGAAACAGACACAAACAGACAGCATGGAGGGAAGCCAGAGAGACATTCTGGACTGGAGATCAAGTGCGCGCTCTTGCACAGTGGGAGATGGACCACCATGCAAGGACGCCGCCAGGTATGTTAAAGTACCCCCCCCCCTTACGCCCCCTCTTCTTCAGGCCTGCCAGAATCTTCCGCAGGGAATTCGAGGACCAGTCGTTCACTTCAAGGAGATCACTTCCACTGTCCACAGGAAAAACTGATCTCATCTGGTTAGCTAGGATGCTACCTCCTATCCAGCCATCCTCAGCAACAGACGAAACGGGTGGAGTACCAGGAACAGCACACAAGGAAGTCTCTCTCCACATATTTTCAGGTGGCACCCCAGAGGGTACAGGAGACAACTGGAAGTCCTTCACCGGGTTGGAGGGGGACAGAGACTTGGGGGTAATCTCTGCTTCGAGGTGCATCTTGTTAAGCTCACACGAAGAAATAGACGGGTTATCAGGTACATAATGAGGAAAAGTCACTGTCTCTTTGTTATCTGGTGGTACCCCGGAGGATTCAGGAAACAACTGGAGGTCCTCCGCCGGGTCAGAAGAGTGCAGAGGCTCAGAGAAAACATCTGCTTCAGAGTACACTAGGTCGGACTCACTGGACGAAGCAGGCGAGGTATCGGGTACCGAGTAAAGGAAAGTCTCTGTCCATTCACCACCAGGTGGCACCCCGAAGGGTTCTGGAGACAACTGGCGGTCTTCCGCCTGGTCAGAGGGGTGTAGAGACTCACGGGTAACCTCTGCTTCAGAGTACACTAGGTCGGACTCACTGGACGAAGCAAGTGAGGTATCAGATCTAGGATATAGGAAAGTCTCTGTCCATTCACCACCAGGTGGCACCCAGAAGGGTTCTGGAGACAACTGGAGGTCCTCCGCCTGGTCGGAGGGGTGTAGAGACTCGGGAGTAACCACTGCTTCGGAGTACACTAGGTTGGACTCAGTGGACGAAGCGAGTGAGGTATCAGGTACAGAGTATAGGAGAGTCTCTGTCCTTTCGCTACCAGGTAGCACCCCAAAGGGTTCTGGAGACAACTGGAGGTCCTCCGCCTGGTCGGAGGGGTGTAGAGACTCGGGAGTAACCTCTGCTTCGGAGTACACTAGGTTGGACTCACTGGACGAAGCGAGCGAGGTATCAGGTACAGAGTATAGGAGAGTCTCTGTCCTTTCGCTACCAGGTAGCACCCCGAAGGGTTCAGGAGACAACTGGAGGTCCTCCGCCTGGTCGGAGGGGTGTAGAGACTCGGGGGTAACTACCACTTTGGGGTACCCATTGTCAGGCTCACAGGACGAAGCGGACAAAGTATCGAGTACCGGGTGTAGAGAAGTCTCTCTCCATTTGTCATCGAGCGGTATCCCGGAGGATTCAGGAGGCAACAGGGGGTCCTCCACCAGGTAGTAGAGGTGCACAGACTCTGAGGTAACCACAGCTTTGGAGCATCCTTGGACATGCACACCGGTTAAAGTGGGTGAAGCATCTGATGCCGGGTGCAGGAAGTTCTCCTGTGTGGAGTCTGGATGGGCAGAAGTCTCTTCGGGCAGGAGAACTGGTGCACTACCCATGCACATTACCCGTTGGGGCTTCTCCGGGATACAGGGAGATGAAGCTTCAGTAGGGACTTCAAGGTTGGGGTCAGGAGGTCTCAGGGAGGACAGACCCTGGCGTGACGGCTTGCCTCTACGTCTAGCACGTCTGGACTGCCTCTTGAGGTTGGGAGAAGTATTCCGGAAAGCGTAGTCACCCTGTGAGGATTCTGGGTGGGCAGTAGTCTCATTGGGCTGGAGGACTATTGCGCTACCCACACACATTACCCGTCGGGGCTGCTCCGGGATATTGGGAAGTGAAGCTTCAGCAGGGGCTTCAGGGTTAGGGTCCTCGAAGACCATACGAAAGGCCACCAGGAAGGCCTGCAGGTCAAGGACGACAGGATCCCATGCTTCCCATAGGGGGGTGACCCATTTCAAGGCATCACCCGCTAGGTAGTCAATCATAAAGGCCACTTTAGCCCAATCGGAAGGAAAATAGAGAGGGTAGGCCTTAAAGTGTAGCATGCATTGCTCCACAAATGCACGACACTGTCTTGGATCCCCATAGTAACGTGGCGGATCCGCAGGAACGAGAGCTGATAGATCCATCTGGACGGTTCGTAATTCGCCTGGAACTCAGCTAAGGAAAAAAAAATGTATTTATTTATTTTAATGCATGTATTCGCTGGAAAACTTCTCAGAGAGCGAAGGCCGTGGGGCTCAACGGGAACCATGGCCTGAGCATGCTGTTATGCACACGCCCGGGCTGAGCGGCGTGTGCGTGTGATTGTAGTGATTCCACTGGACCGTGCCGGAGAGTGAATGCCTGGAGGGGCGTAACTAGGTATTCACCCGATCCGACCAGGGTCGCACGACGGCATACGACGCCAGTGCACCAAGGAGGAACCGAGCAGAGGGACCAGGTGCTACTCCAGGACAGACCCCGGACACGGCTGTTGACCCACACAGGCGAATACAGGAACAGACTGGTAGGCTGGCACACAGACTGGTGGGTATAGGCAGGCACGACTGGTATGCAGGCAGGCGGGTATGCAGGCAGGGGGGTACAGGCAAGCACAGCTAGAGTGCAGACAGGGAGGCACTAGCAGGTAGGAACACAGGCGGGATAGGACCCAGTACACACTGGGACTCAGGAACAATACAGGCAGAGGGGTACAGGCAAGCACAGCTAGAGTGCAGACAGGGAGGCACTAGCAGGTAGGGACACTGGCGGGATAGGACCCAGTACACACTGGGACTCAGGAACAGAACCACAGATGTGGCGGACAAACACAGCAGAGTGAGGCCGCCCAGAGAGGTGAGCGAGAACAGGGCAGGATAAGGCCGCCTGGAGCGGTGAGCAAGAGTAGAGCAGGACAAGGCCGCCAGGAGCGGTGAACAAAGGATCAGAGCTGAGCGAGACTGCTGGAGCAGTGAGCAAGAGTAAAGCAGGACGAGGCCGCCTGGAGCGGTGAGCAAGAGTGGAGCGAGACTGCCGGAGCAGCGAGCAAAAGGGTCAGAGCGGAGCAAGGCTGCCGGAGCAGCGAGCAAAGGAGTCAGAGCAGGCTAGAACCGCCGGAGCGGTAAGCAAAGGAGTCAGAGCAGACTAGAACCGCCGGAGCGGTGAGCAAAGGAGTCAGAGCAGGCTAGAACCGCCGGAGCGGTGAGCAAAGGAGTCAGAGCAGGCTAGAACCGCCGGAGCAGTGAGCAAAGGAGTCAGAGCAGGCAAGGCTGAGTAGGGGGGACAGGGCTCTGTTCACACGGAACAGACAGGAAGAGAAAGGCAGAGCCAGATACCCACAGGGTACTTGCAGTGAAGTAACGAGTGGACCACAAACTCACAAACGGGAGTACAGAGACAACAAACAGGAGTTAGGTACAAGTTCAGACTCTGCAGAAAAAGGAAAGGAACGGTAAAGGATAGGAGAGAGTTCAGACTGGAACTGAGCGTACGGAGGAGACCGACACTGCAGCGGGATACAGGAGCGGGTCTGGGAATACGGCCCCCAGAGAGGCGGGACGAACAGGCAAGGAGCGTGTTCAGACAGGACAGACAAGATACAGGAGCGGGTCTAGGTAATCGGCCCCTAGAAGGCGGGAGGAACAGGCTAGGAGCGTGTTCAGACAGGACAGACAAGATACAGGAGCGGGTCTAGGTAATCAGCCCCTAGAAGGCAGGAGGAACAGGCTAGGAGCGTGTTCAGACAGGCCTGGAAATACAGCCTCCAGGATAGGCAGACAAGAGAACACAGAACGGGACCTGGCACGTTCAGAGTGCGAGCACACACTGAATGAAACACTATGCTCAGGCAGGGATAGATGGGAGCAGCTGAGCTATATACCAGGTGACAGACAGCAATAGGCTGAGGACGCACAAGGGGTGTGACCCACAGCAGGTACAAAAAGCAGGAAGTGATCGGGCACCGCCCTTAAGCAGCAGAAACAGACACAAACAGACAGCATGGAGGGAAGCCAGAGAGACATTCTGGACTGGAGATCAAGTGCGCGCTCTTGCACAGTGGGAGATGGACCACCATGCAAGGACGCCGCCAGGTATGTTACAAGAGGTATGTGGCGCCGGTGGTACCGTCACCTTTACCTCCCCCTCCAGTGGTGGTCAATGGTAACTTGGAGTTCCAGGTATCGAGGGTCATCGATTCACGCTTTAATCGCCGGTCCCTTAAGTACCTGGTTCATTGGAAGGGGTATGGTCCTGAGAAGAGGATGTGGGTTCCTGCGTCGGATATTAACGCAGACCGATTAGTTCGGGCCTTCCACACGACTCACCCAGATAAACCTGGCCCTGAGGGTCCGGAGGCCCCTCGTAGAAGGGGGGGTACTGTCACGGGTGTGTCGCCACGAAGATCGTCACGATTACACAGCCTGACTTCTCGCAGCTGAGTTTTTGGTGCTTTGTGTTTTTCGGCAGTGAGGGAGTTAACTCTCTCTCTCTCTGTGCTAGACAAGGTCCAGCCTCGCCCAGCTGCAATCAATGTTGCTGTAGTGGGACTCCTTCAAATGCCTGCCGGTCTGTTAGGGAAGTGTCGGTGAAAGCATTTCATGCAGACTAACAGAGCGGATCGTGGTATTTGGAGTTTCAGAGCTAAGTGTATTTGGAGTGTTTTTTCCCTTCCTCGCTTTATCATTTATCTCCTTTCCCGTTGGTGTTCCCTCTGTTGTAGTTGTGTAGTTTTTGTATGCAAGGTGGTTTTGGTTTTACCCTTGTACTGTCTCGTTCGTCTAAGTACTGAGTGTGGGCATATTATTACCTGTCCCCTTTTGTTGTGATCAGGGGTCCTTCTCAGGACTAGATTACTTAGGTGCAGGGATCCTCAGGAGGTAGGGGTTACGCTGGCGGCCTGGACCTCTGTACCTTTAACAGTACCTCCAGGTAGAGGGATTAGTCAGGGCCCCAGCTTAGGGTCAGCTTAGGCCCCCTACCTCCAGTACACAGAGACAGCGTGACAGCGGGTCCTCTCTCTTGCTTGTAAATTGTAAGCTCTTATGGTTATCGGGGTCCTGTCCCTCTCTTGTAGAGTGTAAGCTCTTATGGTCAGCGGGGTCCTCTCTCTCCTGTAGAGTGTAAGCTCTTATGCTAAGCAGGGTCCTCTCTCTCTCCTGTATAGTGTAAGCTCTTATGCTCAGCAGGGTCCTCTCTCTCTCCTGTAGAGTGTAAGCTCTTATGATCAGTGGAGTCCTTTCTCTCTCCTGTAGAGTGTAAGTGACGCGCCCCCTGGGCCGTGCGTGTGTGGGGATACCCGGAACCGGACCCGTTGCGGATGCTGGGTGTTGCAGTCTTCGTGTGGCGGGGACCCGGTCCCGTGGCTCAGGGTGGTCAACTCAAATGGCAGTCTATTTGTGTGGTTTTTGTGATATTAAATATCCGACTACGCCACCCGTGGATTGCGGTCAGGATGAACCGCCGCTGCAAGGCAGACCGCTGAGGCTGGTGTTGTGAGTGCAGCAGAGTGTAGTACAACTCCCCATGGGAGGAGTGTAGCCTCAGGGCAGTGTATGCGGAGGATGGGGGTGATGGTGCAGGAGTAGCAGTGACGACACCGAGTCAGTGATGCAGTCCAGGGTTTTTACTCACAGTTCTTATTATCCAGACCACTTCTGCAGGTAACGGCTGCCCACGTCATACTGTGCTCACCAGGTGAGGGGCTCGGCCGACTCCCAGGTATCTCTGGAGTGTTTCACAGGACCCCCTTTGTGTGTCCTTTCTCTGGCCTGTCATACCTCGTCAGTGACCTCGCTTCTGTCCGGCTGCCTCGGGCCTTCTCTTGGTGAACTTGGCGCCAGTTTCTCTGACCCTATATGGTGCCTTCCTAGCGGGTGTAGCGAGGGGCTGCGCCACATGAAATGTCACAGCCTCCAGTTTCTAGCTGGGGGTAGTTCCCCGCCTCCACTAGTTTCGGAGACCGGTCTCCCCCTTTGGCCTGACCCTTCTACGCAGGTAGATTCGGGCGTGTGGTGGCGACTCGCCGGTCCACACCCCTGGGGTCCCTTCTTTCCCGGTTCCTGGAGCCTCCTCCGCTCCTCTTCCTTCCTTCTGCTTCCTCCAGGCTCCAGCCTCTCTCTTAGGCCTGCCTGCGGAGCAGAGCCCATGCAGAGGCTCTGCTCCCTGTCTTCTCCTCTCACTCTGAGCTAACTGACTGAACTAACCACTGATCTATGATGGTGCCCACCTTTTATACCTCCGTCTAGGTGCATCCAGGAACTGCTCTCTCCCTGCTCCTGCACTACAGGGTTCCCCCTTCCTCGGTGTTCCCTCCCCTCACTCCAGCCAGGGACAGGGACTGTTGTGCTCTACTTGGAGCATATCGGTCGCCCTGCCCCCCGGAAATGTGGTGTAATGCATGTAGGTGTCGGGGTCCTGATCCACACTCCATCCTTACCTGAGAGTGAGATATTGCACATCTGGTTGAGATGCAATACCTCTGTAGCAACCGAGCCCTCGGGGTGCTACATAAGCTCTTATGGTCAGTGGAGTCCTCTCTCTCCTGTATAGTGTAAGCTCTTATGGTCAGTGGGGTCCTCTCTCTCTCCTGTAGATTGTAAGCTCTAATGGTCTTTGGAGTTCTCTCTCTCTCCTGTATAGTGTAAGCTCTTATGGTCAGTGGGGTCCTCTCTCTCTCCTGTATAGTGTAAGCTGTTATGGTCAGCGGGGTCCTCTCTCTCTCTCCTGTATAGTGTAAACTCTTATGGTCAGTGGGGTCCTCTCTCTCTCCTGTAGATTGTAAGCTCTTATGGTCTTTGGAATTCTCTCTCTCTCCTGTATAGTGTAAGCTCTTATGGTCAGTGGGGTCCTCTCTCTCTCCTGTATAGTGTAAACTCTTATGGTCAGTGGGGTCCTCTCTCTCTCCTGTAGATTGTAAGCTCTTATGGTCAGTGGAGTTCTCTCTCTCCTGTATAGTGTAAGCTGTTATGGTCAGCGAGGTCCTCTCTCTCCTGTATAGTGTAAGCTGTTATGGTCAGTGGGGTCCTCTCTCTCTCTCCTGTAAAGTATAAGCTCTTATGGTCTGCATGGTTATCTCTCTCCTCTCCACCATGTGTATTTTAACAGCAATTTCAATCTTTCCAGTAATGAAATTCGAGCAAATTTATTCACCATTAATCAAATTTTGGGTGAAAATTCGTCAAAGTAGGTGAATTTGAAATTCAAAAGCTTCACTTATCTCTACTACTAGCAAATACATGACACACCATACTACCATAACACTTATGACTGCAAAATATGATGAAAACCAGCATTTTTTTAATTATATTAAAGTTTTCCATATTTCTTCTGTGTACACAATTTATAGAATGTCCATTTTAGAGCATAAATTCTGTTCTCATTGATAATATATTTTTCTTCCATGCATCGCTAATCAGAATAACACTCACGAATACCATAATTGTATAAATTCCCTGTATCTTTCCTCCTTTTGTCAAAAGCTATACAGCATCATATGCTTAGATTAAAATGTGAGGTCCACAGTTGGGCCGTCTCCGTCTTGCCTTTATCAATTCAACAGAGGACAAAAGCCCTGCTGATTAAGACCATGAAATAAAGATGAGCTGCAAGGCTTTTTATGGACAAGGTAACGGTTCCATTATAATCACATGGAGTATGATACTGACACCACAGATTTGATGGACTGTATAAGGAAACAGATAACAGACACATGTAAGTGTCACGCAGAACTCACATACACAGAAGTGCATCTTACTCATTAACGGGAGGAAGGCCTTGGAGTCCTCCAAAACAATTAAGCAACATTTTGTTTTCCTAGGCAGGGGGCCTGGCTGAAGCAACCCTGCAGGCAGACATTGGCAGACTGATTTATGCCAATCCATTGCTTTATTAGCCGACGTTGCTCTGGCCAAACAAGTAACATGCTCATAAATATTTTGAAATGCACAATACAGAATAATAGTTGCACGCTGTCCACACATGGAAAAAAAATGCAAGCCATAACTACCTCTTCCTTTAAGCTCATCTTGCATTCAGCCAGCTGCATATAAATATTCCTCTATCTCATCAAGCTCTCACTGTTTGGCCTCCTCTGACTGATATTGGCTCATCATACTTAATCTAGGGTGAAATTTCCTCGTCTGAGCTAAATTACTTGCAGCCATCAAGGGATGCGATATTTATTTTTCGTGGGGCTAATGACCTGTCCCCCGGACCCACCCATTGATGGTTATTTACTAGGGCCCAGATGCTTGAGCTCAAAATGAGTGTTAATGTCAGCAGGTGCCATCCCTCATTCAGCTCTCTGATTGAATTGGAGCGATCCCATTGACATTGACTCTGTGACTTTTAAGGCTATTACCCTCAGCAAGAGATGAACCTCTCATCATTGCAGCAGCACTGACAGCTGATTAGCGACAAATTACAAGCATGGTGAAGCTAAGATGCTATTGCATGTTGGTGGGACGCTCTAAGGAGGCGCAAAATGAAATCACTAACATTGGGATAGCCAAAGGAACAATAGGAACAACCCATTTTGAATATGCTCTATTCACACCTGCATAGTGAATGACAGTTTTTTAGGGTTCGACATATGTGCGCCAGTTGTGATTCTTAAAAACTTTCCTTTTGATACAAAAAAAAGTTAGTCTGCGCCTGTTGGAACAACTATTAGTAGCGTTATAGAAACCAGTCGTTACTTTTACACTTTATTACTGTTGTAAATGAAATGAGCCTTAGATTTACTCCCCTTCTAACAGCCATGGTTCCTTAACACTTTATGAGCCAATATAAAATAGATTAAAGGTATTAAAAAATATATTGTCTAGACTGTACCTAAGACCTAACTGAGCCTTATTGTGTACATGTGCCAAAAAAGGCTTATATTACGCTACTTCTATTAGAACTCACAAAAGCTCAAGATATTTTCTTCTCATAATTTGTATTCATTCTTCAGGGTAAGTTTAGAGAAAAGAGGTTGAAATTATATTAAATAATAAGGTCAAAAACTTAAACATGTAAGAATCCATAATTTTTTAATTCATTTCAACTTCTAAGCAAACATAAGTTAAAGGAGACATCTCTAGTCATACATATGTAATTTCCCTTACATGGTGTAAATGCCGTTGTTCTCCGAAGGGCACATACTCATACATGATAAAAAAACGTTCAATTTTCTGGATGGAAAAAACGGACGAGTGTCATGCGAGTGTCATGCGATTTTTATAATGGGACATCCGTATGACATCCGTTTGTCATGCATATGCAATCTGTATGCGATGCGTTTTTCACAGGAGATAGAAATGCACAATTAACCTTGATTTGTAGGGAATTGCAGTGTGCTATACCTATATAAACCCCTTTAAGCAACATGTCTGATGCTGAGCACATCCATATATTTTTCTGGATAGAATATTCTTTTTTTTGCAAGGAAGTATGGCTGCTTGGATCCTAATAAGGAGCTCCTCTTCAACTGAGTGGTATCCTGAGAGTATGGGGTTGGATATTCACCTGTTGTTGCTCCAAGGAGGAAGTGTAGATTTTGGGTGCATACATTCCTCACCCAGAGTCTTGCAAGAGGGCATTTTCCAGGCTATATGGACATCTATGCAGGCATCCTGACAAATGTATGGCCTACACAAGAATGTCACTTGAGACCTTTGATATTGTGATGGCAGACCTTCGTCCAGCCATTACTTTTTAGACTTCACATTTTCCCCCTTGCATTTCAGAAGAAGAATGCCTTCTACTTGCCATAAGGTAATTTTATTGATTTATTTTATGCAGCTAAAAAAACTTTGTAGTCTTTGTGTTCAAAATTCTGATGTAGCATACAGTGAGTACGGAAAGTATTCAGACCCCTTTCAATTTTTCACTCTTTGTTTCATTGCAGCCATTTGATAAATTCTAAAAAGTTCATTTTTTTTTCATTAAAGTACACTCTGTACCCCATCTTGACTGAAAAAAAAACAGAAATGGAGAAATTTTTGCAAATTTATTAAAAAAGAAAAACTGAAATATCACATGGTCATAAGTATTCAGACCCTTTGCTCAGTATTGAGTAGAAGCACCCTTTTTAGCTAGTTCAGCCATGAGTCTTCTTGGGAATGATGCAACAAGTTTTTCACACCTGGATTTGGGGATCTTCTGCCATTCTTCCTTGCAGATCCTCTCCAGTTCCATCAGGTTGGATGGTGAACGTTGGTGGACAGCCATTTTCAGGTCTCTCCAGAGATGCTCAATTGGGTTTAGGTCAGGGCTCTGGCTGGGCCAGTCAAGAATGGTCACAGAGTTGTTCTGAAGCCACTCCTATGTTATTTTAGCTGTGTGTATGGACAAAACATGTAGGTATGAACATGTGTACACTTACACATAATGGCACTTTAACCCCTTTACCCCCGAGCGTGGTTTGCACGTTAATGACCAGGCCAATTTTTACAAATCTGACCACTGTCACTTTATGAGGTAATACCTCTGGAACACTTCAATGGATCCCGCTGATTCTGAGACTGTTTTTTCGTGACATATTGTACTTCATGATAATGGTAAAATTTCTTTGATATCACTTGTGTTTATTTGTGAAAAAAAATCGAAAATTTGGTGAAAATTTGAAAATGTTCAAAATTTTAATTTTTATGCCCTTAAATCAGAGAGATATATCACACAAAATAGTTAATAAATAACATTTCCCACATGTCTGCTTTACATGAGCACAATTTTGGAACCAACATTTTTTTTTATTAGGGAGCTATAAGGGTTAAAAGTTGACCAGCGATTTTTCATTTTTATAACAAAATTTACAAAACCATTTTTTAGGGACCACATCACATTTGAAGTGACTTTGAGGGGTCTTTATGACAGAAAATACCCAAAAGTGACACCATTCTAAAAATTGCATCCCTCAAGGTGCTCAAAACCACATTCAAGAAGTGGATTCAAGAAGGAATTTTTGGAATGGGGAAGAAAAAAATGAACATTTAACTTTTTTCACAAAAATGTTACTTTAGACCCAATTTTTTTTATTTTTGCAGGGGTAACAGGAAAAAATGGACCCCAAAATGTGCTGTGCAATTTCCCCCGAGCACACAGATACCCCATACATGGGGAAAAAACACTCTTTGGGCAGTGCTCAGAAGGGAAGGAACGCCATTTGACTTTTTGAATGTAAAATTTGCTTGAATAATTAGCGGACGCCATGTTGCGTTTAGAGAGCCCCTGACTTGCCTAAACAGTGGAAACCACCCCATAAGTGATACCATTTTGGAAACTAGACCACTCGGGGAACTTATCTAGATGTGTGGTGAGCACCTTGAACCCCCAGGTGCTTCACAGAAGTTTATAACATGGAGCCATGAAAATACAATTTTCACATTTTTCCCACAAAAAAAATGTTTTTCAGCCCCCAGTTTTGCATTTTCATAAGGGTAACAGGAGAAATTGCACCATGCAACATGTTGTGCAATCTCTCTTGATTAAGCCGATACCCCATATGTGGTGGAAAACCACTGCTTGGGCGCACGGCAGGGTTCGGAAGGGAAGGAGTGCCATTTGACTTTTTGAATGTAAAATTTGCTTGTGCCCCTGATGTGCCTAAACAGTGGAAGTTTATAACATGGAGCCGTGAAAATAAAAAAATCTAACTTTTTCCACAAAAATGATCTTTTAGCCCCAAATTTTTTATTTTCACAAGGGTAAGAGGAGAAAATGGAACCTAAAAACTGTTCTGTAATTTCTCCTGAGTGCGCCAATACCCCATATGTGGGGAAAATACACTGTTTGGGCGCATGTCAGGGTTCAGAAGGGAAGGAGCACTGTGTGACTTTTTGAACGCAAAATTGACTGGAATCAAGAGCGGACGCCATGTCGCATTTCGGGAGCCCCTGATGTGCCTACATAGTGGAAACCCCCCACAATTTACACCATTTGGGAAACTAGACCCCTCAAGGATTTTATCCAAGGGGTTTAGTGTACATTTTGAACCCAGAGGTACGACAGAATTTGATAACATTAGGTCATCATATTGAATAAGTTGTCATTAGTCTTGAGCACAAGTGCTCGCTACTTCAGTTTGCATCGGGTACCCAGGTATGCACCATGTATCACCGGTGCTCGAGTGACATGTTCGAGTACCCACCCCGCATGTTTCACGGTTGTTAGACACCCAAAAAAACATGCGGGGATCGCTCGTGCATGGCAGGCGATCCCAGCAACGTTTTTTTGGCCGTGAAGCATTTGGGGCAGAGACTCGAGCATGTACCATTTTTAATTACATTTGTCTTTTTGTTCGCATGTTATTCCATTGCGCGGCTCACACAGTGAGAACCCTGAGGAGGCAGAGCAGGACGCAGCGATGGAGGAGAGAGGTGGTGAGTATATTTGTTTTTTTTTTTTATTTCTGTGCAGCGTGATGGGGAACAGGGGGTGCCAAGCATACCAGGATGAGGGGGGTCATACATACAGGGATGAAGGGTGCCATACATACCAGGAAGAGGAATGAAGGTGCCATACATATCAGAATGGGTGTGAGGGGGGCCATACTTACCAGGATGAAGGGTGCCATACATACCAGGAAGAGGGATGAGGGGGGCCATGAATACCAGGATGGGGGATTGGGGTGCCATGCATATCAGGATGGGGATGAGTGATGCCATGCATATTAGGATGGAGATGAGGGCCATTTATAACAGATTCTTGAAAGGAGATTTCAAGAAAAGCATTTCCCTAAAAAAAAATTAATGATGCTTATCAACGAACGATCATTTTGTAACAGGGTGACTGTATATGGAAATCAAGTGGGACCAAAGGGTCTGTGGATGCCAGTGAGATGGAACCTGACATTAAAATTAAATATAGTCTTATAACCACTTACAACCAATCTCACAAAAAAATAAGGGATGTTTTTTTCCAAATATTGGGCACTACTTAGTAATGACCTGGTATTATCAGGGAATATCCCTGATCAACCTAGTATCATTTTTCGGAGGAACAAGAACTTAAATAACCATGTGGCCCCCAGCAGAATTAGTTTAAATAGTTCTAAAAACTTGAGTTCAACGAGCCCACTCACTTTGTCTGCGATTGTGGGTTCTTTTCGCTGCTTTGGAAAGAATTGTCTCTGCTGTAACATGATGAGACATGGTGTTAAAACATTTTCCTCTAGGTCCACTGGGGAGACGTTCCCCATAAAATATTTCCTTCACTGCAATACCAGCTTTGTAATTTATTTGTTAGAGTGTGGATGTGGATTACAGTAAGTGGGTCACACCACACAGGCCCTACATAATAGAATGAATGGGTATAGACACAACATTAAAAATGGAATCGCATGTCACAGCCTTTCAAGACATTTTTCAAAGGAACATAACAGAGACCCCACTAAACTAAGCCTAATTGCAATAGAACAGATATCTGCGAGCACACCGAACAGATTACAAAGGCTCATCAATAGAGTATCTTATTGGATTTTCAAACTTTCTACACTGAAACCTGATGGGCTAAACAAATGTATAGACAACACTGGTTAACTGTTATGTCCCCTTGGAGACTACATATATAATGAATCCCAGTAGTGTTGAGCGAGTATGTTCTATTAACCCTTTCGCCGAGTACGCTCGGGCCGAGCTCCGAGTATTTATAGCTGCTCGGTGATAAGGTTAAGTCGCTCCCGTGTGCATGATTTGCAACTGTTTGACAGTTTTATTACATGTGAGGAATGCGTAAGAAATAGACACCCCTCACATGTATTAAAACTGTCAAACAGTTGCAAATCATGCACACGGGAGTGATTCAACCATATCACCGAGCAGCTATAAATACTCGGAGCGCGGCCCGAGCATACTCGGAACAGAACATACTCGCTCAACCCTAAATCCCAGGTTTAACAATGTTTGCATATGTGATATATGGATATAACCATTTCAAATGGAATTTGTATTCCTTGTCATTTTGTCTAGTTGTACACACTAATATTAGGTATGTGATATTTGACATCAGGGAAATATGCTCTTGTAATATTTTTTTATGTAATTTTTTATGTCATTATGCGTACAATATGTACATTTATAATTTCATAAGATTTTATATTGTGCTTGGAATGAGCCCTTTGCCTCATATAGATACACACAGCTCAGCTGCTGATTAATAAATGTGAGCACCTGAATTGTTAGGAAACACCCTGGTGGGTGTATATAAGAATAAGTGAAGTGTTTTTCATATGTATCTTGCCTGATGAAGAGGCTGGAACAGCCTTGAAACGAGTAGCAATAAATATTTTATTTTGGAATAATCTGTTGCAACATTGATTCCTGGGCAGCGCTAATCATCATCCATCTGCATTCTCTTTATTGATTTCTGGGCTCCAGTTGGAACCCAGTGGGTGAAGCTGCAGCCCTCAAGGAGTGTCACAATATATATCTTAGCAGAGTTGTGCCTGTGAGCACAACATCTCAGGGTGAGTAGATCTCACTGCATAAATACCCTATCTACCCTGTAAGAATTGCACTAGGGGCGCTTCCCCTTTCTTCTTTTTTATGCCTTTATGTGTTAGTTTTCAACATTTTCTGGGCCAATGGGCCAAATGTTTTGCATATTTTGTCATGGGTAGTCGAATTTTGCCTGATTTTTATTTTTTTTTATCTAAATTTAGCCAAATTTATCACTAGATGTCAGGAAGCTTAATATTCTGAGAGTGAAGTCAGGCAAAAGCCAAAAAGAGGTAGCTATGGAATTCAACTGTTCAACTGTTCTCAGAGTCAAGTGGCACGTGTACTAAAGAAAAAAAAAGAAGGTTATGGAACAGCTGACAAACCTAAAAGTGGACGACCATGGAAAACTTCCTCCAGAGTTGATCACATTATTAAGAAAAATTCAGTATCTGATGTTCATAAAAGTTCTGTACAGATTTTGCACGAAATGAACGAAGAATATGAGGTCAAAGTGAGTCACTAAACTGTGGTGCGACGGCTAAGAGCAGTAGGGTTGAATGCACGAGTTACAGTCAAGAAGCCTTTCATCTCTGCAAAGAATCGGAAGATCCGACTTGAGTTTGCCAAAGAACACATGTAGAACAAGCAAAAAAGCTTGTAAAAGAACTTCAACATGACGTTTCAAGGATGGAGTGAGACTGCCATCTACTGGCCAGAGACAGTCAAGCGGAACCAAAATATACAAAGGAAGTTGCAGGGAGGGCAGATTCAGAGGCTGGACCCGATCAGGTGACTTCCAGGAAGGAGTTCAGAGAGGTAAGAGGCCAGCGCGCCAAACCTGAGGGGTCTTTGGCGCCAAGCAGCAGAGAGGAGCAGACGTGCTCCCTGCGTCCTGAGAAACCCCGCGTGACAGGCCAAATCCAGAGGCCTGAGAGGTGCTCCAGCCGGGCACCGGTAAAAGAGCTCCGGATCCCTCACAGTTGTGACTCGAGTGCTGTGCCTGCTGAGGATACTAGGAACCTGATCGCGGTGCTGAGTGAGTTCGCGGAACCCGACGTCGGCCGCCGACAGACGAGGCCTGGACCCCCCTATCCAAGGCTCGAGAGACTGCCCCCAACAGCCAAGCATAGAGGAGCTGCATACGTGAGCAGGGCCATCACTTCCACTGCTCACCCACGGTACCGGGGAAAATTGGGTTTAAGTACTCAGGTTGGGAGGGGGACGGTTGGGGCTAAAGTAGCACAATGTGATTTAATTGAATTCATCCGGAAAGAGACTCACGGCCTAGCGGGAATAACCGGTGACCCCCGCTAGGGCCAAATTCACGGTTAAAGAACTTGTGTGGTGCTTCTCATGCTTGAGGGCATCACCTTACTTTAAGAGACTGCGCCTTATTTTAAGAGACTGCGCCTTACTTTGAGAAATTTCGTATTTTTCTGATATTTCAAACCACTGTTCATTACCCTTGTTGCTAATCCCTTGTTTCAGTATACCTGTTGTATAAAACTATTTACAAACATCTCTGACTGTTCTCACCTTGTGTCTCTGTGCGTTGCATCCCGGCACCTGCATTACACACAGCCAATGGAAAGAGACAGATTTGTCTAAGGTTGGTCTATGGTGTTGTGGTCAGATGAATCCAAGTTCAATCTGTTTGGTAGCGGTGGCAAGCTCAATATATAGCGCCCAATTGGAAAACATAATGATGTAAGGTACCAAACACCTACAGTGAAACATGGTGGTGGCAATGTCATGGTTTGGGGCTGTTTTCTGCATCTGCCATTGGCCCTCTGCATAGAATTGATAGAAATATGAACGCTACTGTAGCATCAGCGTCTCTGCCTCCTGCCGGGCAGAGACGCCGTTCCCCTCACCGCCGCGGTCCAGGTCCGACGTCCTCCTACTCGCCTGGTGCTGTGGCGCGCACCGCACGCAGCTTCTCGGGCATTGTGCTTAGGGCGTGCGCGCTCCTCCCTCTTAAAGGGGCCGCGTGCGCCATCCTATCGAGTCCCCGACCAATGGCCGGAGAACTTCCTCTATATAAGGCACCTCCTCCAAAATAGAGGTGCCTGTGCAAGGTTGTTGTTCTGTGTGCTAAACATTTGCTCCAGCCCTCAGGTCCTGCTGCCTGTGAGTCCTACCTGCCAGTCTGTCTGTCAGTCCAGCCCGCCAGCCTGTCTAACAGTTCTGTCCTCCAGTCTGTCTACAGTTGTGCCCGCCAGCCTGCTTACCTGGAGCACCTGTCTGTTACCTGTTGTGTCCGCCAGCCAGCCTACCTGGAGCATCTGCCTGTAACCTGCCGTGCCCGCCAGTCTGCCTACCTGAAGCACCTGCCTGTAACCTGCTGTGCCTGCCTGCCAGCCAGCCTACCTGGAACACCTGCCTGTTACCTGTCGTGCCCGCCAGCCTGCCTACCTGGAGCACCTGCCTGTTACCTGTCGTGCCCGCCAGCCAGCCTACCCGGAGCAGCTGCCAGTTACCTGCCGTGCCCGCCTGCTTGCCTACCCGGAGCACCCGTCTGGCTATCTGCCGAACCAGCCTGCTTATCTACCCTGATCACCCGTCAGCCTTCCTGCCATGCTCATCTGCTGTACCGGTCAGTTCCTGCCATCTGACCCGTGGGAGTCACCTGCTCTCACACAAGGTCGGTCCCAGAGTGGCAGCTGGTCCACCTGCCCGGTCCCTCCCTGGTTCACGGAGTCGACTAAGCCGCCATGTGACCTTGGTCAGGCCGAGTAGGCACTTAGTCACACCCCTCTGGTTCCTCCTTGTACCGAAGCACAGAGGTTCCACCACCCGGATCCGTAACAGCTACCATGTATAAGGATATACTGGAGAATGTAATGCTGCCACATGGTAAAACCAAACTAGGCAGGGGATGGAGATTCCAGCAAGACAATGATCCTAAGCACACATCCAATTTAGTCAAAAATTGGTTAGCAAAGAGAATACTAAGTTATGGCATTGTAAACAATTAATTACTCTCTATGTTGTGATCAATCAATAGTATATGCGAAACTTTTGGCAGTCAGTTTTCTTTAATTAAATGACCATACTTATATTGAAAAGCATTTTGGTTAAGGTCTTGCATTATGACAATTTCATGCACTTTCATTTCATCACCATAAAAAAAGGCATCACAACAACCAGACAGAAGTAATCACACTTTAAAAAAAAAAGGTAAACTTTTGGTCGCCACTGTATATATCCTGTAAATAGGAAATAAGTGTTGATTCTGGGCAAACCTCTTTAATAAATTCACTTTTATTTGCACAAACAAAAAAAAAACCTACATTTTTGTCTGCATGCAAATATAATTTAAAGAATACAATAATCCACATTTTTTTTTTATTAAAGTAAACTCTCTCCTTGATTTAGAGAATGCTTAACATCTCTTTTCCAAGGAACGTTCATTTACATAAACAGACAATCCCAGATAAAAATTTCCATTAGACAGAGGTGAAATGGATCAATTTTCTCTGCCAAGACAAATCTTAAATCTTGAGCAGATATGGTCATTATTGCAGTAGCCCCATTTCAGAAATAATGTATTAAAAAATCAGCAGATAGCAGCCATTTCCAGATTTCCAATTATCTTTAAGAAAAGCTTATTCTGTGGACAATAAAGCACATTATTGCACAATATGATACAGTCCATAAAGATCACAATGTTTTATGAAAGGTTAAAGAAAGCTCAGCACATTTAGGAGAATGTCATAACCCACAAAGTCTTTGAAGACTTAGCTGTGTGCATAGATCTGCCTGAAAAAAAACAATCTGCTTTACGGAAGGTAATATTCATGTTAATTGATTCAGTTTTTTATTTTAGAAGAAGTTGAATGAATGTAAAATAAAACTGTAAATATACCATAAAACATGCCACACTGATCAAACAGTAATGTGAAAAGATAAAAGCACCTCGCCGAGAACCTCCAAACTATTTCCCTTTACGAGACTGTTCCAATTTATCTGTGATTATAAATGGTCCAGAACAATGTTCAAGATGTTGATATACAGACTGATATTTAATGTACAGGAAGGCTAGTTCCAGTTTCTAAATATTTCCCAATGTCATGCACTATTAAATGGAGTATTTATAGCGCTGTTTCTAAAGGATTTACAAAAAAAAACAATGCAACAGCAGGACCATTTATTTACCTTATAGTCATAGGACCAGCGCACGTAGCCGTGTTATCATATTGTATTACGTTCCTCATCAACTGCTAAGGGACCACAGTAGTATATCTCCTAACATAAGATTGCCCCTGGGAAAAGTTAGAATTTTAGAATTAGAAAAACAGGGCTGATTTCTTCCAAAAACACCATGGGACCGATGCATAAAGACTCGGGTAGCACACAATTGATCTATGCCAGTCTTTGATAGAGTTCAAGATGCTGAATTCATGAATATGCACACACCACTTAATGAATTCAGCACATCTTGTAAGTGTGGTCACTTTTAATAAATTGGACAAGCGGGTATGGCCACACCCCAACTTGGTTCCTCCCCATATCCGCTCATTTCAGCAGAGCTGATTCAAACTGAGGTGAAAATGCCAAAAGTCACAAAAGTTTTTGCGTAACGTGAATTTCAAGACTTTTACGCCACTTTTCTGTCGTAAAAGCTTTAATGAATTGCCCCCCATGTCTGCTTTTTTTCTAGTTCAGAAAAGTTTTTAATCTTGCATACTCATGCTACTAAAATCAGTCTAGAAACTAAGAACTTATTCCATACTTTCAATGGGTAAAAAGGTGATGATCCTTAAAAATTTGGCAAAAGTTTCAACTTTAGAGTATGGTCCCGCGTAGTGGCCATCTGATTACCGAGGAGCTGTTTTCCCATTGACTTGTTTGTTGATTGACTATAGCTGTGTGGTTTACCCACAAAACCGCATGGTCATCATCAATTAACAATCAGTGTTCATAAGTAATTTGACAACTGTCAGGACTTGTACGCCCACATGTTCTTATTCCTACTAGTGTTGAGCGAATTTGCTCGGCATTTCAAATTTGGGGTTCGTGTTCTGGGTTCTGGCTTGTTTGCCCCAAAAAATCGGCTCCGCCCATGAACATCCCTGATTTGGCACGCTGTCACGCAGATATTACCCCGAACACGAACTCGAATTTGAAATGCCGAACAAATTCGCTCAACACTAATTCCTACATCGTGGCTGTTGAGTTGGACCATACCCTGAAACTTTGAAGTTAATGTTCCGCCAGTCTCAACAGCAAAACAGAACATCATATGTCAAATATGTTTGTAGATCTAATAACTTGTAGTAAGAGTTTTTCTTTTCTTTTTGAAGTATAGTTTTAATAGATGCAGTTTTATTCTCTATATACCAAGTCATCTAATGATTTAGATTGTTGTCTTGCAAAAAAAAAAGAAAGAAAAACTCACAGCTGGGTTGCTACATGGCTTAAGGCAAAAGCCAATTTGAAAAAAAAAAACCTGTGCTTTGGGAGGTGAATGTTTATTAAAATGTTGCAGTTATTAAAAATATATGAATCATCATTGGCCATTCTATGTGATCCAGTACCAACACCTTTCAGGCATCTAGAATGTGACAATAGCTAAAACATAGCAATTATGACTGTCAACTCTGCTGCTCAGTTTCACGATAAATCAAAAAGTTGTAGCTTACTTTGGATCAAACACAGAAGTCATCGTTTATTTGGGATGTGTGTTTGTTAACTGCACCCTGAAGTGTGTATAAGTTACTAAAAATTTTATGCCAGATATAAAGTAAATTATATATGGAAGACAATCATATATTATCATGGATATTACATATTTAAAGAGTACACTTTTGTTATATCTTTTTTTCTTCATTGCATGTCCTGCAAAACAGTGGGAGGCCTGGTCCTGAACACCCCACTGATCGCTCAAAAAACTGCTCTGAAGTGTACTGCTTAACAGGCAAAAGCTCTGAGCACAACAAACAGTCTATCAACCAAAAAACTGTGCCAGCATTTTTTGTTCATCTTGTCTTCCAATAAATTGTATCAAAAGAGATCGGACAGTTGTATGTACCCCAAAATGGCACCAAGGAAAATCACCAATCGTCCCACCACAAAAAGCTCAGTTGATGTAGAAATAAATAACCATGCCAAGAATATTTTATTGTATTAATTTTTTTATCCATGTTTTCCTATTTAATACTAGAAAACATGGAAATAAATAGTAGTAATTCCATGCTGGTGCCATTAAAAATGTCTCAAACATGAAAATACATATATAGTCTATGAAATAATAAAAAAAGGGTGCCAACTCATAATAGGAAATCAGCAACCTTTCACAAACTATATATACTGTATATCTATGCAGATATCTAGTATATGTACAACACAGACCAAAAGTTTGGACACACCTTCTCATATAAAGATTTTTCTGTATTTTCATGACTTTGAAAATCATACATTCACACCGAAGGCATCAAAACTATGAATTAACCCATGTGGAATTATATACTTAACAAAAAAGTGTGAAACAACTGAAAATATGTCTTATATTCTACGTTCTTCAAAGTAGCCACCTTTTGCTTTGATGACTGCTTTGCACACTCTTGGCATTCTCTTGATGAGCTTCAAGAGGTAGTCACCGGAAATGGTTTTCACTTCACAGGTGTGCCCTGTCAGGTTTAATAAGTGGGATTTCTTGCCTTATAAATGGGGTTGGGACCATCAGTTGTGTTGTGCAGAAGTTTGTATTATTTGTATTATGGCAAGAAAAAAGCAGCTAAGTAAAGAAAAATGAGTGGCCATCATTACGTTAAGAAATGAGGGTCAGTCAGTCCGAAAAATTGGGCAAACTCTGAATGTGTCCCCAAGTGCAGTTGCAAAACCATCAAGTGCTACAAAGAAACTAGCTCACATGAGGAACGCCCCAGGAAAGGAAGACCAAGAGTCACCTCTGCTTCTGAAGATAAGTTTATCCGAGTCACCAGCCTCAGAAATCGCAGGTTTACAGCAGCTCAGATTAGAGACCAGGTCAATGCCACACAGAGTTCTAGCAGCAGACACATCTCTGCAACTGTTAAGAGGAGACTTTGTGCAGCAGGCCTTCATGGTAAAATAGCTGCTAGGAAACCACTGCTAAGGACAGGCAACAAGCAGAAGAGACTTGTTTGGGCTAAAGAACACAAGGAATGGACATTAGACCAGTGGAAATATGTGCTTTGGTCTGATGAGTCCAAATTTGAGATCTTTGGTTCCAACCACCGTGTCTTTGTGTGATGCAGAAAAGGTGAACGGATGGACTCTACATGCCTGGTTCCCACCGTGAAGCATGGAGGAGGAGGTGTGATGGTGTGGGGGTGCTTTGATGTTGACACTGTTGGGGATTTATTCAAAATTGAAGGCATACTGAACCAGCATGGCTACCACAGCATCTTGCAGCGGCATGCTATTCCATCCGGTTTGCGTTTAGTTGGACCATCATTTATTTTTCAACAGGATAATGACCCCAAACACATCTCCAGGCTGTGTAAGGGCTATTTGACCAAGAGGGAGAGTGATGGGGTGCTACGCCAGATGACCTGGCCTCCACAGTCACCAGACCTGAACCCAATCGAGATGGTTTGGGGTGAGCTGGACCGCAGAGAGAAGGCAAAAGGGCCAACAAGTGCTAAGCATCTCTGGGAACTCCTTCAAGATTGTTGGAAGACCATTTCCGGTGACTACCTCTTGAAGCTCATCAAGAGAATGCCAAGAGTGTACAAAGCAGTCATCAAAGCAAAAGGTGGCTACTTTGAAGAACCTAGAATATAAGACATATTTTCAGTTGTTTCACACTTTTTTGTTAAGTATATAATTCCACATGTGTTAATTCATAGTTTTGATGCCTTCAGTGTGAAAGTACAATTTTCATAGTCAAGAAAATACAGAAAAATCTTTAAATGAGGTGTGTTCAAACTTTTGGTCTGTACTTTATATATATATATATATATATATATATATATATATATATATACAGTGGTGGCCAAAAGTATTGGCACCCCTGCAATTCTGTCAGATAATACTCCGTTTCTTCCTGAAAATGATTGCAATCACAAATTCTTTGGTATTATTATCTTCATTTAATTTGCTTGCAAGGAAAAAACACAAAAGAGAATGAAGCAAAAATCAAATCATTGATCATTTCACACAAAACTCCAAAAATGGGCCAGACAAAAGTAATGGCACCCTCTGCCTAATACTTGGTTGCACAACCTTTAGCCAAAATAACTGTGAACAACCGCTTCCGGTAACCATCAATGAGTTTCTTACAATGCTCTTCTGGAATTGTAGACCATTCTTCTTTGGCAAACTGCTCCAGGTCCCTGATATTTGAAGGGTGCCTTCTCCAAACTGCCATTTTGAGATCTCTCCACAGGTGTTCTATGGGATTCAGGTCTGGACTCATTGCTGGCCACCTTAGAAGTCTCCAGTGCTTTCTCTCAAACCATTTTATAGTGCTTTTGGAAGTGTGTTTTAGGTCATTGTCCTGCTGGAAGACCCATGACCTCTGAGGGAGACCCAGCTTTCTCACACTGGGCCCTACATTTTGCTGCAAAATTTGTTGGCAGTCTTCTGACTTCATAATGCCATGCACACGGTCAAGCAGTCCAGTGCCAGAGGCAGCAAAGCAACCCCAAAACATCAGGGAACCTCCGCCATGTTTGACTGTAGGGACCGTGTTCTTTTCTTTGAATGCCTCTTTTTTTTTTGCTGTACACTCTATGTTGATGATTTTTCCCAAAAAGCTCTACCTTTGTCTCATCTGACCAGAGAACATTCTTCCAAAACGTTTTAGGCTTTCTCTGGTAAGTTTTGGCAAACTCCAGCCTTGCTTTTTTATGTCTCGGGGTAAGAAGTGGGGTCTTCCTGGGTATCCTACCATACAGTCCCTTTTCATTCAGACGCCGACGGATAGTACGGGTTGACACTGTTGTACCCTCGGACTGCAGGGCAGCTTGAACTTGTTTTGATGTTAGTCGAGGTTCTTTATCCACCATCCTCACAATCTTGCGTTGAAATCTCTCGTCAATTTTTCTTTTCCGTCCACATCTAGGGAGGTTAGCCACAGTGCCATGGGCTTTAAACTTCTTGATGACACTGCGCACGGAAGACACAGGAACATTCAGGTCTTTGGAGATGGACTTGTAGCCTTGAGATTGCTCATGCTTCCTCGCAATTTGGTTTCTCAAGTCCTCAGACAGTTATTTGGTCTTCTTTCTTTTCTCCATGCTCAATGTGGTACACACAAGGACACAGGACAGAGGTTGAGTCAACTTTAATCCATGTTAACTGGCTGCAAGTGTGATTTAGTTATTGCCAACACCTGTTAGGTGCCACAGGTAAGTTACAGGTGCTGTTAATTACACGAATTAGAGAAGCATCACATGATTTTTCAAACAGTGCCAATACTTTTGTCCACCCCCTTTTTTAGGTTTGGTGTGGAATTATATCCAATTTGGCACTAGGACAATTCTTTTTGTGTTTTTTCATTGAAGACAAATTAAATGAAGATAATAATCAATGATTTAGATGAAGGAATTGAGGGTAAACTGATTAAATTTGCTGATGACACAAAGCTAGGAGGGATAGCTAATACTAGAGAAGAGAGAGAGAGGATTCAAAAAGACCTAAATAAACTGGAGCAGTGGGCAGCAACCAACAGAATGGTTTTTAACAGGGAAAAATGCAAAGTACTACATCTGGGCAATAAAAATGAAAAAAGCATATACAGAATGGGAGGAATAGAGCTAAGCAACAGTACATGTAAAAAAGACTTAGGTATACTAATAGATCATAGACTGAACATGAGTCAACAGTGTGATGCAGCAGCAAAAAAGGCAAATACAATTCTGGGATGTATTAACAGAAGCATACAGTCTAGATCACGTGAAGTCATTATCGGTCTTTACTCCTCTTTGGTCAGACCTCATCTGGAATACTGTGTACAGTTTTGGGCACCACATTTTAAAAAAGACATAGACAAACTGGAGCAAGTTCAGAGAAGAGCGACCAGAATGGTGACTGGTCTGCAAACCATGTCCTATGAGGAACGGTTGCAGGATTTGGGAATGTTTAGCTTGCAAAAAAGAAGACTGAGAGGAGACTTAATAGCTGTCTACAAATATGTCAAGGGCTGTCACATTGTAGAAGGATCATCTTTATTCTCATTTGCACAAGGAAAGACTAGAAGCAATGGGATGAAACTAAATGGGAGGAGACACAGATTAGATATTAGAAAAAACTTTTTGACAGTTAGGGTGATTAATGAGTGGAACAGGCTGCCACGAGAGGTGGTGAGTTCCCCTTCAATGGACGTCTTCAAACAGAGGCTGGACAGACATCTGTCTGAGATGATCTAGTGAATCCTGCTTTGAGCAGGGGGTTGGACCAGATGACCCAGGAGGTCCCTTCCAACTCTGCCATTCTATGATTCTATGATTCTATGATTCTATACCAAAGAATTTGTGATTGCAATCATTTTCAGGTAGAAACTGATTATTATCTGACAGAATTGCAGGGGTGCCAATACTTATGGCCACCACTGTATATACGCATATATATTTATTTATTATGGAGTGACCTGCTTGAAAAAAAATAAGTTTAGTGTTTAAAATGTGTTAGGCGCATGCTCAGACTGTTAAACATGCGCGTGGATGGTGGACCCACTGTGCTACGAACCGGACTTACCCTGGAGGGGCGTAACTAAGCAGCTACCTTGATGTTCACTGGAATCTCTATTAGTGAGGTGAGGCTATGTAGCAGGTAGCTGCCAGGTACCACTTCAGGGTGACGTCCGGCAGTAGCAGCTGACTTCCAAAGGGACAGGAAGCTGTAATGCAGGTGCTGGCAGGAACGGCAGGTACAGGCAGGTACAGCAGGAATACTAACTAGCACAGCTGATTCACAGGCAGGCAGGTACTGGCAAACACGGCTGGTATGCAGACAGGCAGGTGCTGGAATGTACAGCAGGTATACACACTGGCATGACTGATTCACAGGCCGGCAGGTACCTGCAGACATGGCTGGTATACCGACAGGTGCTAGCGGGCACGGCTGACTTATAGGCAGGCAGGTGCTGGCGGGCACGGCTGATATACAGACAGGCAGGTACTGGCAGACACTGCTGATATACAGGCAGGTGCTGGCGTGCACTGGCAGGTAAGACTAGAAAACAGGAACGATAGGACCCAGTTGAGACTGGACAGACAGAAACAGCTTAAGGTAGAACTGGGTCACCGGCAGGAGAGGTACTGAACCGAAAGTGCGGATTGACAGGGATTCATAGGACTGGATAAGAACAGAACCGCAGGGGTGGACAGGTACAGAACCGCAGGTGCAGACAGGTATGGAACCGCAGGCGCACAAGCAGGGAACCACAGGTGCAGACAAGCCGTGAACCACAGGTGCGGACAAGCAGGGAATCGCAGGTGCGGACAAGCTGGGAATCGCAGGTGCGGACAAGCAGGGAATCGCAGGTGCGGACAAGCAGGGAACCGCAGGGGCAGACAAGCAGGGAACCGCAGGGGCAGACAAGCAGGGAACCGCAGGTGCAGACAGGTAAGGGACTGCAGATGCGAACAGGCAAAGAACCACAGATGCGGACAGGCAAGGAACCGTAGGTTCTCATAGGACAGACAGGACCAGTTTCACACAGAACTAACACAAGGACAGGAACACACAAGTCAGACAGAGCCAAGTTCACACAGGGTACTTACAATGAAGAAGCAATTGTACACACTAATCACTAATGTTGCACAGCGACAAGAGATTAGAGATAGGTACTGATTCAGACTCAGGTTTAGGAATGGTACAGGTTCTAACATCAGGTTTGAAGATAGCTACAGACTGAGACACAGCGGATTTAGGTTAGGGAGCTGCTAAAGCAGGAATAGGGTACGGACTGAATCAGACAACGGGTTAGGAGGGAGGAACTGAATCAGACACAGCTGGTGTGGAAACAGGTGCAGAGTCAGACACAGAAGGATTCAGAGACAGGTTCAGATACTGACATTGCAGATTCTGGAAAATATATAGACTTTGATACAAACAGGTAAAGAGTCAGGTCCTAATTCAGACAAGATCAGACACAGGTACAGGTTCAAAGTTCAGGCCAGTTCATACAGACCCAGGGAAGCAGGTTCAGACAAGATCAGAGACAGGTACAGGTTCAAGGTTCAGGCCTGTTCATACAGACCCAGGAAAGCAAGTTCAGACAAGATCAGAGACAGGTACAAGTTCAAGGTTCAGACCTGTTCATACAGACCCAGGGAAGCAGGTTCAGACAAGATCAGAGACAGGTACAGGTTCAAGGTTCAGGCCTAGACATGCAGACCCAGGGAAACAGATTCAGGCAAAGAGTGGACCTCACAACAGACTTAGCAGCTTACAGACAAGCTAGACACTAAAGTCCTTGATGATGAACAGGCACCTCCCAATGAGGAAGGGGGGGTGCCTTAAGTACCATATGCCTCCCAGGTATTGGCTGGGGACATCTAAGAAGTGCGTGCTCTACCCCTTTAAGAAATAGGGAATGCGTGCGCATGTAGTGAGCTGGCCGGCTCTGGCTGTTCTGTGATAATTGACATAGAGCCTGTGACAGAAATGATTACGCAGGATGGTGTTGCCACCTTGTGGCCAGAGGTTGCACCTGCGCAGGGTGTGATGACAGAAAAAAAGACTGAGTCTACTGTGTCCCGCCCTAGAGAGTCACGTGACCAGAGTGAGAAGCAGGAAAAAGCGCGCGAGGAGTCTGAGAGAGTCTGTGTAAAGAACCAGGACGGTGTGCAGGTCCTCGGGTGTGCCGTAGAGGATACTCTTAACGTGGCTGCTGCTATCTGACATCTTTTCCTCAGAGCTTTCCCCAGCTTCCGCACTGCTGAAGGATTCAGCTGTTACACTCACCACTACTGGAGTGTGGACTACACAAGGCAATCTACAAGAGCTGCTATCCGGATAAGAGAGACTGTAAGCGGGACCTCTGGCGAGAGGCCGAAGTATTCCCTCCTTTCAGCGAAATTTGCTGTTCCTGTTTTTTTTTTTCTTCGGCTGGGACGCCTTCCTGCAAAGACAGATAGGCCTGCGACGGGGGACACATCCTTCTGGAGTAAAGGACTGGTAACGTGTGAGTAGGGACAGTGAGGGTCAGCTTATAAGTACACGTTTCAGCTTATAAGTACACGTTATTGCTGTGAACATTTACGATTGTCATTTATTGTGTTCTGCTGTGTTAAAAATGTATACAAGTAAAGATACGGTTATCAAGATAGAGTCTGTGTGTGGGGATCTTGCTGGGCCAGATCATGGATATCAACGCGTGGCCTTGCCCGCGGTCACTTCATCTGGCGCAGTCGGCAGGATCTGTGACCAACAAGATTCCCACCCAGGCCATGTGTACAGTCAGAAAGCCCCGCCGGTGTCTATTGTGAATCAGGTCAGGAAATTTGGCGGACGAAACTACCCTGTACCAGAGTGGGCGGAACAAGTCCGGATACTGGGGGAAATGTATAATATTGACCCTAAGACCTTGGCAGAAATGGCGGTACTGACGCTAGAGGGGGAGGCATGGACGACAGTCAGACTGGAGACGGTCAGGGGCCAGCGTACAGTAGATGATTTGGTGCGGGTGCTGGAGAACACCTATGGGCCGACCACATACCAGGGAACACTGCGACACATGTTCTTTAGACGGACGCAGCTTGAATGGGAGGATATTCCCCAATATGCGAACGCCCTTCAGGTACTCCTTGAACAAGCCTGTGGAAAAGGGGAACAACTAGCTGGTATGGCTCCTCGTGACCTGGTACTGAGAGACCAATTTGTAATAGGACTGAGAGACCAGTATCTTAACCGCATGTTACAGGACTTGATCCGGATGATGCTGACTCTTACTTTTGCTGAAGTCAAACAGGAAGCCATAGAACGTTCAAGGGGACCCGTCATGGATGTGGGGATTCCAGGTGCTTCGTGCAGATCCATATCTGACATTAAAAATCCGAACAGTGACACGGAAGACCTGAAACAGATGGTAGCAGACTTACAGAAACAGGTATTACAGTTAACATTAGACCGACAGGGAGACCAGCAAAGACAGCCTAGTCGTCCCGTGGGACAGTGTTGGTCATGCGGTGATCCTCGCCATAGGACAAATCGTTGTCCTCAACACTTCCCTCCGCAAAAATCTCCGTCGCACCAACGAACAAACCCTCAGCCACCCCAGCGAAGGTAATTTCGATCAGACCAGCGAATGGAACCCCAGCCATATCCACAAGCAGAGCTACCACGCCGGGCCTCACCACAATGGCCGCCGTTAAACTAGACACCCCTGCAGCTGAGGCTCACGCGGCAGGTGAGACCAAAGAGAGGGGGAAAAACAGAGCCGACGGCGGAGTGCTCTTGCCTCGAGTAGCCCGACACTTGAAGTTGTCCTGGAAGGAATTGCCGTACAGGGACTGATGGACACTGGGTCACAAGTGACCACGATCTCTGAACAGTTTTACGAAAATTACCTCAAACCAAGAACTGCTCGTGACCCAGACACCGCCATTAAGATTATTGCGGCTAATAATCTACCCATTCCAGTGACCGGAGTTGCTTGGATGGACACAAAGGCCTGCGGACAGGACTTAGGGAAACGAGGGATCGTCATCGTCAAGGAAGGTTTCGGCTCCGAGACCCCAGTGATAGTTGGAATGAACATCTTGAAAGACCTGGATCTTATGCTGTTGACAAGAAAAGGACCCAAATACTGGCAGAAAGTCACCAAACATAAGCCGACTCGTCTGGCGTTCCAGCGCGTAATCCGGACCGTTGGACTTCAACAGATGGCAGAGGAACAACTACCCCTAGCCGCCATTACGGTGCCACGCCGTACTCGGATTACTTTGCCCGCTGAAAAAGAGACAGTCATTTCCTTACCCGTTAACACCCACCGACAACTTGAGGGGGTTGAAGTGTTGATCGAGCCGAGGACCCCAAGTGGGGGTAAGCTAAACCCACTAGTTGTGCGCACTCTAGCCGTCGTGAGGAACGGGAGAGTCCCTGTCAGGCTAAACAACACCGCGGACATAGGCCTAGCCCTTGAAGCCGGCACTCAACTTGCCCGGGTATATGCTCTACCCACGGAAGTGAATCCCATTGGACCCCTAGAATTCACCCCGTCTACAGAAGGTGACTGGACGGTAACCGTCTCAGCCATAAATGCTCAAGTAGACGATGAAGACATTGGGCGAAAACTACGGGAAAAAGTACAGCTAGACACGTCTCAATACAACAAACAAGAAGTGTCTCAAGTGGAGGAACTCCTGCGGGAACACCAAGACTCCTTTGCAAAGCATGACACAGACTTTGGGTGTACCACCAGTATCCAGCACGAGATACCCACGGGCGATACCCCCCCTATCCGCGAGAGGTACCGGCAGATACCACCTCAACAATACCAGGAGGTGAAAAGCCTATTAGAATCCATGCTACACGCCGGAGTGGTACGTGAAAGCCAGAGCCCGTGGGCTGCACCCGTGGTGATAGTCAAAAAGAAAGATGGTTCCCTGAGATTTTGGACCATCGTAGGCTGAACGCTTGCACTATCCGGGACTCATATCCACTTCCCCGGATCGAAGAGTCACTGACCGCCCTGAAGAAGGCCAAATATTTTTCATCCCTAGACCTGGCCAGTGGATATTGGCAGGTTCCAATGAGTGAGAAGGACAGGGAAAAGACCGCCTTCATCCTTCCCATGGGCCTGTATGAGTTCGACCGGATGCCGTTCGGCTTGAATAACGCACCGGGGACCTTTCAGAGACTGATGGAACGCTGTCTGGGAGACTTCAACTTTGAGTTTACGCTGATATACCTTGACGACATCGTGGTATACTCTGCCACCTTTGAGGATCATCTTCATAAGCTTGCCCAAGTGTTCCAGCACTTGATGAGACACGGCTTGAAGTTGAAGCCCAGCAAGTGCCGTCTGTTCCAGCAGGAAATCGACTACTTGGGCCACCAGATCTCGGCCGAAGGTGTCCAGCCCTCTCCGGAGAAGATAGCAGCCGTTCAAGAGTGGCCGCAGCCAACTACCGTCAAAGAAGTCCGGGCTTTTCTGGGGCTGGCAGGCTACTACCGTCGGTTTGTCAAGGTCTTTGCTCGGCTTGCTGAACCACTGCATGAGGTTCTCCGAGGGACCGCGAACAGTCCCAGAGGACGACGCATCAGTTGGGGGCCTGACCGAGAAAAATACTTTCAGGCACTTAAGGCTGCTCTAACATCACCCCCTGTTCTGGCATATGCAGATTACACATTACCATTTCAGTTGCACACCGACGCCAGACTTCAAGGCCTAAGGGCGGTCCTCTCTCAAGTTCAAGATAATAAAGAACGCGTGATAGCCTATGCCAGTAGGTCTCTCCGTGATACCGAAAAGAATCCCGTCAACTACAGCTCCTTCCGCTTGGAACTCTTGGCTCTGACTTGGGCTATGACGGAGAAATTTGCCGGCTATCTGACAGGAGCGGAGGTGCTGGTCATGACGGACAACAATCCTCTTGCCGACCTAGAGAATGCCAAACTAGGGGCAATGGAACAGCGCTGGATGGCCAGGCTCTCTAGATTCCAGTACAAAATTAAATACAGAGCGGGGAATGAGAATCAGAATGCGGACAGCCTGTCTAGAGTGACATCATCCCCGCCAGTTATCAAGATAGAGTCTGTGTGTGGGGATCTTGCTGGGCCAGATCATGGATACTAACGCGCGGCCTTGCCCGCGGTCACTTCACGTACACTAAGCAAGATGTCTGCAACAAGAGTGCGGCCGGGATAATAATAATAATAATCTTTTTATTTATATAGCGCCAACATCTTCCACAGTGCTTTACAATTCAACTTACAGACATTATCAGCAGTGTCCCCATTTGGGCTCACAATCTAGATTGTCCTTGCTGGGATTTGAACCCAGGACCCCAGCGCTGCAGTGCTAACCACTGAGCCACCGTGCTGCTGGTGAGTATGCTGGCGTCCCTGCCAGGAGGAGGCACGCAGAGACGCTGGCATTACAAAATGTTCTACAATTAGAGATTGGATTAGTAATTTGCAGGACTCCAGTCCATTGGTCAAGTCAGTAATCTGTAACCACTGGATGGAAGACCAGCAAGTCTCCTTACTGCCAGGCATTCAGAGCTCTTCTTTCGATTATCCGGACTGGCATAACATCATCATTGCAGCATGATGCACACATGACATCACACCAACTCGGCTGATCAAAATAATAGCAGGCCTCCTGTCAACTAGTCACAGATTACTGACCTGGCTGATGTGTCAGAGTTTCATTTATTATTATTACGCTTTGCTTATTATATAGCGCCATCATATTCTACAGCGCTTTACAGACATTAACACTGCTGACTTCATTGGGGTTCACAATCTAAATTCCCCATCAGTATGTCTTTGGAGTGTAGAAGGAAATGATGACTTGATGGATGAACGATCTGTACGAAGATCGATCTTGTCCAAACCTAGATAGGTCCACCAGGGTCTTCTCCGCCGTTATCTTGATAGTATTAAGTCATCGGGTTGCTGTTATTCCTCTTCGCATTGTCCTTTCTATTCCTCCGACCATGATGTCCTTCTCCAGTGATTGCTGTCTTCATACTCCTTGCTTCGAGTGACATGTCTTTACAAAAGACCAAAGTATGTACACACCATGTCTCCGTTGCCATCGCCAGTGAAATGATCCTCGATTTGAAGACCTTGTCCAGGGACTTCATTCTTCATTTGCCCATAGCTTTTCTCCTATTGACGTCTAATAACGTTGCTGCCTCTTGAATGATCATGACACGAGTAGGATGAAGTCCTTTACAACTTCAAGTTTGTCACCGTCCATCTCAAATTTGTCCCGTTCTTACCGGGTAGTAATGAGTTTCTTTGTCTTCTTTGTATTGAGTAGCAGTCTCATGTTCAAGCTTTCTATCTTGACACTCCATAATAAGTCCTTTGTTCCGTCTACACTTGTTGCTATCAATGTTGTATAGTCTGCATATTTAAGATTAATGATTTGTGCCGCAATTTTGATTCCTTCTTTTTGTCAGTTCCAGCCAGAGTACCCAGAGGAAATCCACACAAACACAGGGAGAACATACAAACTCCTTGCAGATGTTGTCCTTGGTGGGATTTAACCCTAGACCCTTGCAGTGCAAAGCAATGAGCAACTATGCTCTCTCATTTCTATCTAAAATATATTTATATAAGTTACTGATATGATTGAATTAAAGCTGGCCTAGTTTCAAGATCAGCATCTGTCTTGGCAGCTACACTTCTGGCTTGAGATTTACACAGGATAATGCTACCTGTGTCGATATGCAATCAATACTGCGTGTAAAGTGGGTAGACTTACTGGTTCAATAGCTAAGCAAGCCCTCTTTTCAGTCTTGATGGATGTATAGACAGAGACATTGAATTAAGCCAGACAGCCAGTCCTCTTAACATAAAGAACTAGGCACTGACACAGGAAGCTATACCTAGAATTGCAGCTTTGTCCCACGTAATTGAAAGAAATAATCTCCAGCACCAGGCATGAAGCTATGGGTCCCTCATTTGGCTGGGTATTGAGGGTCCTGGGAAATCACCTGAAATATTTGCTGGAATAATGGAGCTGAGCTTGTAATTTTAACAGATGGTGGCAAGAGTTATAGCCATGATATATACATACGTAGATTATATACAGTACCGCACAAAAGTTTTAGGCAGTTGTGGAAAAAAGCTGCTTTCAAAAATAAAAGTGTTAGTTTATTTATATCCATTAATAAAATGAAAAGTGAATGAAGAAAAGAAAAATCTAAATCAAACAAATATTTGGTGTGACCACCCTTTGTCTTAAAAACATCATCAATTCTTCTAGGTACACTTGCACACAGTTTTTGAAGGAACTCAGCAGGGAGATTGTACCAAACATCTTGGAGAACTAACCACAGATCTTCTGTGGATGTCGGATTGTGCAAATCCTTCAGTCTCTTCATGTAATCCCACACAGAGTTGATGATGTTAAAATCAGGGGAAGAGGGCATACCATCATTTCCAGGACTTCTTGTTCTTCATTACACTGCAGATAGTTCTTAATGACATTGACTGAATTACAGTCATGGCCAAAAGTGTTGGCACCCTTGAAATTGTTCCAGAAAATGAACTATTTCTCCCAGAAAATGATTGCAATTACAAACGATTTGTTATAAACATGTATATTTTGATTCTGTTGTATTGGAAATACACACAAAAAAAACAGATAAAACGGAAAATTAGACATAATTTCACACAAAACCCCAAAAATGGGCAGGACAAAATTGTTGGCATCTTTCAAAAATTGTGGGTATACAACTTTGTTTCAAGCGTGTGATGCTCATTCAAACTCACCTGTGGCAAGTAACAGCTGTGGGCAATATGCAAATCACACCTGAAACCAGATAAAAAGGGGAGAAGTTGACTCAATCTTTGCATTTTGTGCCTGTGTGTGCCACACTAAGCATGGAGCCCAGAAAGAAGAGAAGAGAATTGTCTGAGGACTTGAGAACCAAAATTGTTGAACAATATCAACAATCTCAAGGTTACAAGTCCATATAGACTAACATTGCAGAAGTCACTTTTGGGTCACACAGAACACAGTGTGACCGTGAGAGTTTGAAGAGCGGTGACATCACTGAGAAGCAGAACAGAACGGAGCTGGACAATGGAGAGAGCGGTGGTAGGTGAGTATATTAATACACTCACACTGCACACCATACACATATGCAGGCTTGGACTGGCCCACAGGAGAACAGGAGAATCCTCCGGTGGGCCCTCTTATATGAGCAGTACTTTGCACAATACTCTTGATGCACCATATACATATAAAGGCTACATCTTATTAGTTTAACAATCAACCCAGTTATTACTATAGAAATTTGTGAATGAGGATAAAGTAACATTTGCATGTAGCTGAAAAGTGGGGCTCTGGAGTTGATGTTAGTGGTGGGCCCTTGGCACTCCAATCTGACACTGCATATACACTGCATATACAGTATACACATTTAATGAAAAAAATATTCATAGGAGGGCTTCTTTAAGTGCTTGCAGTATGCATTGCTATCTGTCAAGTGAATGAGACCCACTGAAATCACAGCCTTGTGATATTTTTTCCCATTTAGTACAATAGTTTCCCATAGAAGCAGCCCAAGCTCCATATTCTAAATATAACAAAAAATGAGACCACAATAACAGTGAAACAGCATTAAGATGCCGTTTTATTACATTAGTTTTGCCACATTCTTTCCTACAGTTCTAAGATTGATACTACTTTTTTTTGCAAACTTTCTCAGTCCTTTTATTTTTAAGAGGATGAAAAGTTTAGGTCTATATAAAAAGCGTAATAATTATTGAATTATCAGAATTAATACAATGATATATACGCTGTTGATTTCTTTATCCTAATTACCAGTAAAACGGCAGAAGTGTTAATATCAAATAACTCAGAAAAGTAGTTTAATACTGCCACCTAGAGGAATCCTTCTGTTTAGGCAATGAGTATCTTTGATTTCCGAGGTAAACAGTCATGATTGAAGTTGTAGATAATTTAATGTTTTGCTATACATATCTTGTTCACACTTCACACAACCGAAAAATATGCCAAGACCATATTCATACACCTGAGTTATGGTGTGTTTGTTTCAATGACCGTACCAGGAATTAACTAAACAGGCAAAAGGGTACAAAGTTTCATAGTTTTAATGTTTAAAGACACAAGTCGATAAAGCTTAACCTGCCTAACATGTTGATCCAGACGAAGACACAAACCCCAGGAGGCAGATGCTAAGTGCCCCATATTAGGGGAAAAATTCCTTCCTGACTCCACAAATGGGAATCAGACTAATTCCCTGGATCAATGTCCAATCTTAAAAATCTAATATTAATGCCCTGCTTGTTTAGTGCGTAGCACATTTGAATATTTCACAACAATCGTAAGTTGCTGGTAATATGGGCTTTTTTCTTGTGCTTTAATGGCAATATGGGGAATGTTACACTCTTTTAAGCTAAGAAACTATAGCCCCTTAATGTTCCATGATGGATATTTACATCATGGAGCAAGTCAGGGTATATGGAATGGAGTCAGGAGGGCCCGATACACTCAGGGCAGATGCCGTCTATGTTACAGCATTGGTCAATACTATGCGTTAGTTCAGGCACCTATTGCCCCCTCCTGTGATTGCGTCTTGCCCATGGATTGCCATGGTTGATAAAGTGCCTGCTGAAGGCCCCATCACTACCTTATTGATTGTCCTATGATGTTCAGCCAAGGGCTGGGTTTCATAGGAGAATGTCATTTTTACTATATAATGCAATACGACTGCAGATTCAAGGCTCCTATGGGAACTGTTAAAAAAAAAGTAAAACAAAAATTAAAAAAAATAAATTAAAAAAATAAAAAAGTACATATTTAGTACTGTTGCATCAGTAAACGTCTGATATATCAAAATGTAAAGTTATTTAACATGTAGGGTAAAAGTCGTGAAGAAAAAAAATATTGAAACCGCAAAATAGTTTTTGTGTTGCTGCACCTCCCACAAAGCATGCAATAAAAAGCAATCAAAACGTCATTTGGTCTGACATGTACTGTGAGCTGTGAGGTCTTATATAGACAGGTGTGTGCCTTTCCAAATCAAGTCCTATCCGTTTAACTAAACACAGCTGGACTCCATTGAAGGAGTAGAACCATCTCAAGGAGGATCACAAGGAAATGGACAGCATGTGACTTAAATGAGTGTCTGAGCAAAGGGTCTGAATACTTATGACCATGTGATATTTCAGTTTTTCTTTTTTAATAAATTTGCAAAAATTTCTACATTTCTGTTTTTTCAGTCAAGATGGGGTGCAGAGTGTACTTTATTGAGAAAAAAATGATCTTTTTAGAATTTACCAAATGGCTGTAAAGAAACAAAGAGTGAAAAATTTAACGGGGTCTGACTACTTTCCGTACATACTGTATATACTCCAAAGTGGTTTCAATACAAACACCAGTTCGCTATGCAAAAACAAGCGTTCACACAGCTCCACTGATATAAAAATGCAAAAAGTGGGTAATGGCGACAGGAAACAATTTTTTTTACAAAGTTTCCAATATTTTTAAGCTACTACAAAAGTAAAAAAAAACTATACTCGTTTTGTATAGCTGTAATCTGGCTGACCTGAAAGTCATTTTTGCTGCACCCTTAATGCCATAAAAACGAAACCCAAAAAATAATAAGTTGCAGTTTTTTATCATTTAACTTGGATTTTTTTCACATATACTGTATGGTAAATGAATGGAGTCTTTCAAAACTAAAACTAAAAAGTTATGGGTCTTTGAAAAAGGGGAGGAAAAAATGTAAAAATTAAAATTGTCCGCTTCCTTAAAGGGGTTGTGCGGTCTTAAGTTACAAGTCTGCAGTAATTGTGTGACTGCACACTTGCAAAATCCTGAAATCGTGTCCACTGCGCTGTTACGATTCTATGGCGCCGGTGCTAGGAGCAGAGGGCGCGTGAAAGCGAGTATGCGATTCGCATCCATGCGGTCATGTGCTGACTGGATGAGCTTAGCCTCGCTCAATGCAAGTGTATTGAGCAAAGTTGAATACAGTCTAGTTGGAATGTGGCTAGGAGTATGCATATTGCATACTTACGATCACATGACCGTCCGATCCCGGCACCGGAGAATCCTCACCGGTCTGCAGTCACATAGAGTGACTGCAGACTCCTAGCTTAAGACTGGACTACCCTTTAAAGGGTTAAACAAATCAACATTACTAAACACAAAGTCAGGTACAGAAGCACATAATATTTCCTGTCTAAGCACCGAAGCATGTGACTTATTTTGGACTTCAGGACATAGCCCCATTTTTCAAATCTAACGTGGCATTTTATATGGTAATAATTTTGGAATGTGTGATGAAAGCCGGCCGGTGGGTGCAGCTCTCTGGCGCCCCCTTACCTCTCAGGTCAGTCAAGGTACTGCACCTAGAGAAAGTAGTGCCAGGAAGCTGCAACCAGCGCAGGGAACACGGTAGTGTGTTATCCCTTCAACGTCACTAAACCGTAACGTCACTACACAGCACAACTCGCTAGCGCCCTCTTAGCCTCAGGTCAGTCAAGGAACTGCACCTAGGATAAGCGGTCGCCAGGGAGACTGTCCTGTAACCTACTGGGTATCGGGGCCCTCTGTAGTGAGGGCGGTATATATATCTTCCTTGGCCGCGCCAGGAATATATATATCTGAACCTCCGACCGTCACTACCAGCCTTCCCCAATCCCCAGTTGGTATGCTGCCACCAGTCCCTATTTTAGATATACGCCCAGTCCGTGAATGGGCCTATATCGGGTCAGGAACCAACCCTGGGTAGCGTTTTTGGCTTGAGCCGAGCTCACACGGACGTGCGTTCGTTATGCAGAATAAAAGGCAGGCCCACAATTACTTGAGGTAATTGATTATAATAATACACTAGATACACGATATACAACTAAATATACACAGGTATAAGGTCAGGCTAAACTATACAACAATGGAATACAACACACAGAATCACCACAGCATATCAGTTACCGGTTTCTTGATTTTCTTGTGACGCAGGGAGAGGATTCTGCGGTCGCAGGCACGGTTCTTTGTTACAGGCTGAGGCCTACCACCGCATGGTCAAACTGCTCCTCCCCTTGGTGGCCTCAGCTGGTGCTCAGATGTTCAGCACACCACTCTTGGGTCAAAAACTGACTTGTCTCTTGTCTGTCCTGCTATCTTACCTGCCCCGTCCCGCCCACTGCTGGTGAGGTCAGCTGGCTCAGTCTCCACCCTCAGGTCTAACTTCGATCAGAAGCCCAAATTCTATGGAACCCAATAACTTCTTCTGGGATGGTCTCATGATACCCCCAGGGGTTCCCATGGATTCGGGCCGCCGTAACCGACCTTTTGATATCAATTATGATACCATACGGTCCTCAGGAATGGCTCCGCGCTATATCTTGGCTTCCAGAGCACGTACAAACGTCTACCGCGGAGGCTTGTGTGCGCAATGGCTCCGGGACACCGTGATATTTTTTTATTGGCCCATCCCACGCAACATGCGTGTACTTTTCATGTTTCTATATCTTATGCCTCCATGCTTGTGACAGACAAAGAAACTAGTCCTATGGGACAAATGGTCAGTTACAGATGGACGAAGCACCCCCCCCTGCTGGCTGTGTTTCCTCTCGAAGTCTTTGAAGCTCCTAGCATTCAAGTGTTAAGTAGGCTTCTTATCTTACAGGAGCCTGGATGGGGGGAAACTATCTAGTTGACGTTTTAACAGAAGGTCCCAAGGGTGGGGGCTGCTGAAGTGTGGCCATCCCTGGATATGATTTATCATTACCAAGATGGCGGCTACAGGTTCATCACACCTCCCCCTATACGAGGGCGCGAGGGGGTAGCACATTCCTGTGTTCCCCCGTGCGTCCTTCTGCACCCTCCCCTTGCCGGGATAACCCGTCAGCGTTACCGTGGTCACGGCCTCTTCTGTGGCGAATGGAGAAGTGGTACTGCTGGAGAGCGAGGCTCCAGCGTAGCAACCTGCCATTCGACCCAGAGACCGTGTGTAACCAGCTGAGGGGGTTGTGGTCCGTCTCCACGGTGAAATGGCTCCCGTACAAGTAGGGCTGCAGACGCTGCAGGGCCCATACAATTGCCAGGCATTCTTTTTCCACCGTGGAGTAAGCCACCTCCCGGGGCAGTAGCTTCCTGCTCAGGTACAAGACAGGATGTTCCTGGCCTGTCGTGTTGACCTGACTTAGCACAGCACCGAGGCCAAAGTCACTGGCGTCGGTCTGTACCACAAACGGCCGGTCGAAGTCGGCAGCTTGCAGTACAGGGGAGCTACTTAGGGCGGCCTTGAGTGCCCCGAAAGCTGTCTCGCAGGCGACTGTCCAGTCGACTGCGACGGGCAGCTTCTTCTTGGTGAGGTCCGTCAGGGGCTTGGCCAGGGTGCTATAGTGTGGGACGAACCTCCTATAGTACCCGGCGGTCCCCAAGAAGGACATCACCTGCTTTTTGGTCCTAGGAGTGGGCCAGGATGCGATGGCATCCACTTTCCCCGGTTCTGGCTTCAGAACCCCCCCGCCTACCCGGTGACCCAGGTAGAGGACCTCACTCATGCCCAGCTGGCACTTTTCCGGCTTGATGGTCAAGCCTGCCCGGTGGATCCGACCGAGCACCTGCCGCAGGTGCTCTAGGTGATCCTCCCAAGTGGGACTGAAGACTGCAATATCGTCCAAGTACGCAGCCGCGTACCCTTCAAGTCCCTCAAGCAGCGTATTGACCATCCGCTGAAAAGTGGCAGGGGCATTCTTCATGCCGAATGGCATCACTGTGGACTCGTACAGTCCAAAAGGGGTGATAAAGGCAGAGCGTTCCCTTGCCGCGGGGGTCAGAGGAATCTGCCAGTACCCCCGGCTCAGATCCATGATGGTCAGGTACTTAGCCCCGGCCATCCGATCGAGCAGGTCATCGATGCGTGGTATGGGGAACGCATCGGTGGCCGTTACAGCGTTGAGCCCCCGGTAGTCCACGCAGAACCGTGTAGTTCGGTCCTTCTTTGGTACGAGGACTACAGGCGAGGCCCACGCGCTGCTGGATGCCTGGATCACCCCCAGCTTCAGCATCTCGTCTATCTCTTGGCGCATGTTTCCCTGCACCTCGAAAGAGACCCGATATGCTGAACGCCGGATCGGCGGGTGATCGCCAGTGTCCACGTCGTGGACAGCCATCTCAGTCCTTCCGGGCAGGCTGCTGAACAGCCCCCGGAAGGGGTGCAGGGTGGTCCCCAGCTGGGACCGTTGGTCCTCCGTGAGCTGGTGGCCAACCCCCACATCCTCGATGGACCCACCCGCCTTGGCTTGGGTGAGCAGATCCAGGAGGGTTTCTACCTCTCCTTCCTCGGGAAGGTTGCACACTGGGTGGGCAGTCGCTTCCCGCTCATGATGAGCCTTCATCATGTTCACGTGGAAGGCCTTCCTCCTTCCACGGGCGTGATCCAGGGTGACCAGATAGGTGACGGCGTTGAGTTTCTGGTGCACGAAGTAGGGACCTTCCCAGGCTGCCTGAAGCTTGTTCTGTGGTACGGGGACCAGTACCCACACCTTTTGACCCACCTGGTAGGTCCTCTCACAAGCATTCTGGTCGTACCACCGCTTCTGGTCGGCCTGGGCCTGGGCCATATTGTCCTGCACCAGCTTTGCCAAGGCCATCATCCTGTCCCGGTGGCGCACGACATACTCGATGACCGACACCTCGGGGGTGGCCAAATCCCCTTCCCATGCTTCCTTCACCAGAGCCAGGGGGCCCCGTACCCGTCGCCCGTACAGGAGCTCAAAGGGGGAGAACCCCGTTGAGGCCTGCGGAACCTCCCAGTAAGCAAATAGGAGGTGTGGGAGGTAACGCTCCCAGTCTCTCCCGTGGGAGTCGACCAACATCTTAAGCATCTGCTTTAAGGTGCCATTGAACCGCTCACACAGGCCATTAGTCTGTGGGTGATACGGGCTGGCCACCAGATGTTGCACCTGCATTTGCTTACAGAGGGACTCCATCAGCCGCGACATGAACTGGGTCCCTCGGTCGGTGAGCATTTCTTGGGGGAAACCCACTCTGGAGAAGATCTCCAGTAAGGCGGTAGCCACCTTGTCGGCCCGAATGGACGACAAAGCTACCGCTTCCGGGTACCGGGTGGCATAGTCCACTACCGTGAGTATGAAGCATTTCCCGGAGTGGCTGGGAGTGGACAGAGGTCCAATAAGATCCACAGCGACCCTCGAGAAAGGCTCTTCGATGATTGGCAGAGTTACCAGTGGGGCTTTGGGGCGCGGCCCCGCCTTCCCCACCCTCTGACAGGTGTCACACGAACGGCAGTAGGCACCCACCGCGGCTCCCATCCCAGGCCAGTAGAAATGCTGAGCTATCCTGGCCTTGGTTTTAGCGATCCCTAGGTGTCCGGCCATCGGAATCTCGTGTGCGATCCGCAACAATTCCGCCCTGAACGGATAGGGTACCACTAACTGTCGGTCCCTGGGCCACGCCTCCGGTGAACCCTGCTGGACCGTTACCCGGTACAGCCGTCCCTGGTCCCAGACCACCCGCTCGCAGTCTGACTCCATGGGAGGCTGTGCCGCCTGTTCCTTGAGAGCTTTCAGGCTGTCGTCTGCTTCCAACGCAGCCTGAAATTCCTGACTTGATGTGGCCAGAATCGACGAAACTGCCACATCCTCTGTCAGCCCCTCCGGGCATGTCACCTGGCCGCTGTCTGACCCGGCAGACACTTGGTCAGAAGTGGGGAAGCCGTCGGACCTCTGCAAGGCTCCTTGGGCTCCGGCGCTCCCACTCCTGGTGACAGCGGCTATGACCGCTGTGACCGTGGGTAGTGCCTGCTTCCCCTCTGTTTCTGACCAAGCCGCCCGATCAGGCAGGCTTCCTAGGCCTTTGGACATCTCGGATGTGGGGAACTCCTGCCCTGGGGTCTTACCTGGCGGCTCCTCTCTTGGGACACCCCCACCTCCCATGGCCTGTTCCTCCCCCTGCAGTGGGCCTATACTCAGCAGCCTGGATACCCCTGGGAGCCCTACACTGCCGGTAGCTGCCCCCCTCTCCATCCCTGAGCTTCCCTCTACAGAATCCTGCCCGCCCCCTCCCTCACCGGAGGACAAGAGGTCACGGCACGCCGGCTGAGCACCTCTGCGGGCATCCCCACACTCCCCACCTGCTTTCACTAACCCTGTTTGTGTTGTGTCTGTGCAGGTGTTACCCTCAGGTTTCACTCCCTCCTCCTCAGCAGGACGCACACTACATACAACATGGTTGGCATTAGCAGCAGACAAATCAATACACTCTTGGGGGGCCGAACTTGGGGGTTCAGAGGGTACATACTGCGATACAAGACGCCCCAAGTCGGTCCCTAATAAAACATTTGCGGGAATATTTGGCGTTACTCCCACCTCCCGCATCCCCCTTCCGGCACCCCAGTCCAAATACACCATGGCAACGGGAAGTGCCGGCTCCACGCCTCCAACCCCGGAGACGGAAAGAGTCTTTCCTGGTACCAAGTCCTGGGGGGACACCACCTCAGGCCGTACCAGTGTTCGTTCAGCGCCCGTGTCCCGCAGTCCCATGACCGCAGAACGGCCTATGGTGACGGGTTGGATGTTGTCCAGGGACCTACCACCACCCCCTCCCACACACAAAACATTGGGCGCTCTCTGGGACTGGGATGGGGTCTTTTGGCGCTGGGGACACTCAGCCCTAAAGTGTCCTGGTTTGTTGCATAGATGACAACGTCTTACGTCTGGTCCTTGCCTGGAGAGGGCAACAGGGGGATACACCCCTTGTGTTCTAGGGGCCGGGGAAACAGGGGCATGACTGGGCTTACCCCCTCTCCAGGTGCTGCTGGCAGACTTCTTCAGCTCAGGCGCCCTGTTATTGGCATACTCGTCTGCCAGGGCGGCTGTAGCAGAAGCCCCTGTTGGTTTTCGGTCACGGAGGAACTGTCGGAGGTCCTCTGGGCAGTTCCACAAGAACTGCTCCGTGACGAACAGTTCCTGGACCTCCTGGCGGGTAGTAAGCGCTAGACCCGAGGTCCAGTGCTCTGCGGCTCTCAACAGCGCCCGCATATGATCGGTCCAGGTGTCCTTGGGGCCACGCAGCAGGCTCCGGAACTTCTGGCGGTACGACTCGGGAGTGAGGTTGTACTGCCGGATCAGGGCCCGCTTGATGCAGTCGTAGTTCTGTACCTCCCCGGCAGGTAAGTCCCCCAAGGCATCCAGGGACTTACCCCTCAAACGGGGGGTCAGGTATCTGGCCCACTGATCCCGGGCCAGATGGTGCTGAAGACAGGTCCGTTCAAATGCCACCAGAAAGGAGTCCAGGTCCCCATCCTTCTCCAGTAGAGGGAAGTCCTCAGCTCGGACTTTGGACGACTTGGTCTCCTGATGGGTTGGTTGCTCTAGCGGAAGCCCCCGCTGGGCCAGGTCCAGTTGGTGCTGGCGCTCCGCAGCTCGCTCTGCACGCTCCGCAACCTCCCGGCGCTCTGCAGCTTCACGCTCCGCAGCCCGCTCCGCAGCCCGCTCCGCAGCCCGCTCTGCACGCTCCTCCTCCGCTGCCTTCTCTGATGCTGCCAGGAGGGTTTTGTAGACGGCATCGCCATGAGACTGGAGACTTGCCATAGCCGCTTGTAAAAGGGCTTGTGATCTGGACAGGCTGGGCTGGGTAGGTGGTGGGCAGCCCACTGCGGGACCGTATACTGGGGACTGGCTCCCTGAGGTGCCCGGGCTGGACTCCTCCTCGCCATGAGTAACAATGTCCTCCCCTCCTGCCACACGGACCGTAGCATTAGCCTCCTGCAGGGTCTTGCTCCTGGTGCCGTCTGCCATCTTGGTAACCGACACCGCTGCAACCCTGAGTTTGCACACACCTTGTTATACTTTTAGCCTGACCGTCTAACGTTGGGCTGACCTTAAGACTCCAGCAGTGGAAGTTACCACTGGCAGTCTTTAGTGCCTGGGAGTAGGGGTCCCACAACACTATTATTCTGCAATCCCACCGCTCTGCCACCAATGTGATGAAAGCCGGCCGGTGGGTGCAGCTCTCTGGCGCCCCCTTACCTCTCAGGTCAGTCAAGGTACTGCACCTAGAGAAAGTAGTGCCAGGAAGCTGCAACCAGCGCAGGGAACACGGTAGTGTGTTATCCCTTCAACGTCACTAAACCGTAACGTCACTACACAGCACAACTCGCTAGCGCCCTCTTAGCCTCAGGTCAGTCAAGGAACTGCACCTAGGATAAGCGGTCGCCAGGGAGACTGTCCTGTAACCTACTGGGTATCGGGGCCCTCTGTAGTGAGGGCGGTATATATATCTTCCTTGGCCGCGCCAGGAATATATATATCTGAACCTCCGACCGTCACTACCAGCCTTCCCCAATCCCCAGTTGGTATGCTGCCACCAGTCCCTATTTTAGATATACGCCCAGTCCGTGAATGGGCCTATATCGGGTCAGGAACCAACCCTGGGTAGCGTTTTTGGCTTGAGCCGAGCTCACACGGACGTGCGTTCGTTATGCAGAATAAAAGGCAGGCCCACAATTACTTGAGGTAATTGATTATAATAATACACTAGATACACGATATACAACTAAATATACACAGGTATAAGGTCAGGCTAAACTATACAACAATGGAATACAACACACAGAATCACCACAGCATATCAGTTACCGGTTTCTTGATTTTCTTGTGACGCAGGGAGAGGATTCTGCGGTCGCAGGCACGGTTCTTTGTTACAGGCTGAGGCCTACCACCGCATGGTCAAACTGCTCCTCCCCTTGGTGGCCTCAGCTGGTGCTCAGATGTTCAGCACACCACTCTTGGGTCAAAAACTGACTTGTCTCTTGTCTGTCCTGCTATCTTACCTGCCCCGTCCCGCCCACTGCTGGTGAGGTCAGCTGGCTCAGTCTCCACCCTCAGGTCTAACTTCGATCAGAAGCCCAAATTCTATGGAACCCAATAACTTCTTCTGGGATGGTCTCATGATACCCCCAGGGGTTCCCATGGATTCGGGCCGCCGTAACCGACCTTTTGATATCAATTATGATACCATACGGTCCTCAGGAATGGCTCCGCGCTATATCTTGGCTTCCAGAGCACGTACAAACGTCTACTGCGGAGGCTTGTGTGCGCAATGGCTCCGGGACACCGTGATATTTTTTTATTGGCCCATCCCACGCAACATGCGTGTACTTTTCATGTTTCTATATCTTATGCCTCCATGCTTGTGACAGACAAAGAAACTAGTCCTATGGGACAAATGGTCAGTTACAGATGGACGAAGCACCCCCCCCTGCTGGCTGTGTTTCCTCTCGAAGTCTTTGAAGCTCCTAGCATTCAAGTGTTAAGTAGGCTTCTTATCTTACAGGAGCCTGGATGGGGGGAAACTATCTAGTTGACGTTTTAACAGAAGGTCCCAAGGGTGGGGGCTGCTGAAGTGTGGCCATCCCTGGATATGATTTATCATTACCAAGATGGCGGCTACAGGTTCATCACAGAATGCTTTGACTTTTTAAAATTTTTCTGAGAGTTTTTTTCTGACATTACTTTATTTTGGAAGTAAATTTTTATCAAAATGTTTTGCGTTTATTTATGAAAAAAAACTGAAATTTAAAGGAAGTTTAAAACAATTTGCAGTTTTAAAATGTTAAATCCTTTGCTTCTAAAATGATAAAATGTATTATATTTATCAAATTAGTAAATAAGATTTAGCATATGGCTTCTGAACTAAAGCTTAATTTATAAAATGGCCCTGTATTAGTCCCTAAAAATGCTTTGAAATTCTCTTTAATCCCTTTTTGATGTGAGGCATAATAATACGTCTCTGTGACCTCGGTCTTAATGTCCAGGTGCGTATTATTACGCCTCGGCGATTGCGCCTGCACAGAGGCTGTGCGGGTCGATCGCCGCTGGGTGTCAGCTGATTCTGACAGCTGACACCCAGCACACTGTGCCAGGAGCGGTCCCGCACCGCTCGCGACACATTGACCCCCGAAATGCTGCGATAGAAGTCGAAAAAAAATAATAAAACAAAGCAAAAAACTGTGCTTTATCATTATACCGCTGAACAAAAAATGGAATAAAACATGATCAAAAAGACAAATGTAAATAAACATGGTACCACTGAAAATGTCATCTTGTCCCGCAAAAAATCAAGCTATCATACAGCTCCGTCAGCCGACAAAATAAAAAAGTTTTAGCTCTCAGAAAAAAGCAATGGAAAAAAATTATTTTTTCTATAAAATTGTTTTTATTGCGTAAAAGCGCCAAAACATAAAAAAATATAAATGTAGTATCGCTGAAAACATACTGACCCGAAGAATAAAGCTGCCTTATCAATTTTACCACATGCTGAATGATAATAAAACAATTCCTGAATTGGTGTTTTTTGTTTATTCTGCCTCCCAAAAATCAGAATAGAAATCGGAATGTCATTTGCCCGAAAATGGTACCAATAAAAACGTCAACTTGTCCCGCAAAAATCAAGCCCTTACATGACTCTGTCAGCTAATTATTCAAGCAAATTTTACATTCAAAAAGTCAAATTGCGCTCCTTCCCTCATGCCGTGCGCCCAAACAGTGTTTTTTCCTCACATATGGGGTATTGGCTTATTCAGGAGAAATTGCACAACAAATGGTATGGTGCCATTTCTCCTGTTACCCTTGTGAAAATGCAAAATTTGGGGCTCAAAAACATTTTGGTGGGAAAAATGTGAAAATTTGATTTTTACAGGTCAATGTTATAAACTTCTGCGAAGCACCTGGGGGTTCAGGGTGCTAACCACACATCTAGATAAGTCCCTTGAGGGGTCTAGTTTCCAAAATGGTGTCACTTGTGGGGGGTTTCCACTGTTTAGACACACCAGGGGCTCTCCAAACGCAACATGGCGTCCGCTAATTATTCAACCAAATTTTACATTCAAAAAGTCAAATAACGCTTCTTCCCTTCTGAACCCTGCCGTGTGCCCAAACAGTGGTTTTCCCCCACATATGGGGTATCGTCGTGCTCAGGAGAAATTGCACAACAAATTTTGGGGTCCATTTTTTCCTGTTACCCTTGCAAAACGAAAAAAAATTGGGCCTGAAATAATTTTTTGGGGAACAAAAGTTAAATGTTCATTGTTTTCGTCCACGTTCCAAAAATTCCTGTGAAGCATCTGAAGGGTTAATAAACTAAAATTTTCTCTCATATAGACCCCTCAAATGGGATGTGGTCCCTAAAAAAATGGTTTCATAAATTTTGTTGAAAAAATGAGAAATCGCTGGTCAACTTTTAACCCTTATAACTTCCTAACAAAAAAAATTTTGGTTCCAGAATTGGGCTGATGTAAAGTTGACATGTGAGAAATGTTATTTATTAACTATTTTGTGTGAGATATCTCTCTGATTTAAGGGCATGAAAATTCAAATTTTGAAAATTGCAAAACTTTTAAAATGTTTGCCAAATTTCCAATTTTGTCACAAAGTAACGCACGTCATATCAAAGAAATGTTACCACTATCATGAAGTACAATATGTCACAAAAAAACACTATCAGAATCAGTGGGATCCATTGAAGCGTTCCAGAGTAATTACCTCATAAAGTGACAGTGGTCAGAATTGTAAAAGTTGGCCTGGTCATTAACGTGCAAACAGCCTTCAGGTGTAAAGGGGTTAATATTGCTATTAAACATAACGCCCTAAACTTTCTAACATCCTAAAAAGTAATAATGGTCTTCTCTGGTGGTTCTGCCTCATTTTTGCAGTGGCTTCGCTGCCGGAGTCTTTTCTCTGTTCATTCCATTTAAGAGGCAAGCGTCTTAATACAGGACACAGCCCGGAGAGCATGTTACATCTTTGAACTACTTCAAGGTTTCCAAACTCTGAAGCAGTTAAAAGAAATAGCAAAAGACTGAACATGTGCACAGCAATGTCATTTTTAAATTGCTGTGCACTATGTTCATTTTTTGCCTTAGTTTTGCGGTGCTTTTTCAGGCTTATCCAGGTGGAATCTGTCTGAAAAAGTCATTGTGTGCACATCCCTTAAAGGGGACAATTCACCAAATTTTTCTGATTGAACTGGACACACAATGTAATAGTGGCTGCAGAGTAGTATAAAGCATTTTGCCTCTTCATTACAGATATTAGCAATCAAAGTATTTGGCATTTGGCACCTAATGAGTTAACTTTTGCTTAGTCCAAGGTGGTGTTATCAAATAGTTTTCACTGGGAACGTGTAATTCTTCTGTCTGTATGTTGGCCAATCATAAGCAGGCAGTAACACAGTAGAAAAAGAACATGCCTACACCATAGCTTAGGTTTCTCAGTGTGTGAGAATGTAATGATACAGCTCTGGTCTTCTGGTCTAACCTCCTGCATGATTAGAAAGCGCTGTGAGATGGCTCACACCTTTCAGATAAGGTCCCTGTGGGGGAAGAGTTAGCATAGCTGAATTTAGCTGTGTCACATCACAAACCTTTCCATCAGTTTTTATCTTCTCATAGCACTGTCAGCTCTGCTGTAGTGCCCCACCCCCACACTGCTTGAGATTCATCAAACTTTTACTCCAGAAAAGTGGCATAAAAACTTTGAAATGATTGCGCAATATAGAGTTTTCATGGCAATATGAATCAGCTCCACTAAAATATGCGGAGCTGGGGTGGGACACATGCCTGTCATATTCATCAAAACTGCCTGCATATTGTACAGCAAAAATGTTGCTCCAGTCCCTGGAGGTGCACGCCAATCAAAAGATGCACTAAATTCATTAAGTGGAGAGCACCTCTTAATGTGTTCAGCACCTAGTAGTCCAGCAAGACTGGTTTAGCCCCTATGTGTTTGTATGCTACTGTATGGACACATGGCAGGGCTCAGAAGGTAAAGAATGTCATTATTCTTTGGAAATGCATATTTTGCTAGAATAGTCTTCAGAAGCTGTGTTGTATTTGCAAAGCCTCTCAGGCACCAGTACAGAAGAAAAATTTTAATTTTTTCTCGAAAAATATACACTTTTAGTGCGTAATGGATATTGTAAGATGGCAGTGGAGTTAAAATTGCAATTTTTCTTTAGATGTGCAATTTCAGGACCCAGCTTCTGCCACTGTGAAGACACAGCTCTCTAATTATTATACTGTCTTTCCCTTTGAAACATCCTACCTGGGATCCTAATCTTTTGCCTTGACATACAACAGAGCCTAGGATTGAAAAAACACCATGCACAGAGACCAGTAGCGTAGCTACCGGGGGGGGGGGCAGAGGATCCCCGGGCCCCACGCTCTGAGGGGATCCACCCAGAGCTACGCTATTGTAACTGTATTAGTGTGCGCAGCACGCCTTTACAGTTACATTCCGGGCAGAGCAGGGAGACTGGATGTCCCTGCACTGCCCGGCAGCCGATATGCGGCCCTTGAGCAGGAGGTGGGGGGGGGGACCCGGTGCCAGCATCGGGCTCCCCCACCTGTCACCACCGCAAGTTAACTGATGAGAGAAGGAGCGCGTCTGACGTCAATGATGTCATCACCTGGCGCCCGACCGCTGTGCTGAAGATGTGTGCGGGCCGGGTGCCCGGAGCAGCGAGGGAACGAGGAGGAGAGGTGAGTACTGTGTTTATTTATTTTTCCTATTGGGGGGGATATTATGCTACATAAATTGCTTATGGGGGGATTATACTGCAGACTGCCTATGGGGAGGGATTATACTACAAACTGCCTATGGGGTGGAGATAATGCTACAGACTGCCTATAGGGGGGGAGATTATACCACAAACTGCCTATGGCGGGGGAGATTATGCTACAGACTCCCTATGGGGGGGAGATTATACTACAGACTTCCTATGGGGGGAGATTATGCTACAGACTGCCTATTGGGGGCGATTATGTTACAGACTGCCTATGGGGGGGTATTATGCTACAGACTGCCTATGGGGGGAGATTATGCTACAGACTGCATATTGGGGGCGATTATGCTACAGACTGCCTATGGGGGGGTATTATGCTACAGACTGCCTATGGGGGGGATTCTGCTGCAAACTGCCTATGGGGGGAGATTATGCTACAGACTGCCTGTGGGGGGGATTATGCTACAGACTGCCTATGGGGGGGGGGATTATGCTACAGACTGCCTATAGGGGGGATTATGCTACAGACTGCCTATGGGGGGGATTATGCTACAGACTCCCTATGGGGGGATTATGCTACGGACTCTGCCTATGAGGGGATTATACTATATGAAGGACTATCTGGTTCTGTATGACCCTAACTGTAATCCCCACGCTGTATAAATAGCCTACATTTATACAGTGTGGGGATTACAGTTAGGGTCATACAGTGTGGGAGATAAATGTGGGGTCTTTGCACAGTGTGGGGGCCATCATACAATGTGGGAGATAATGTTGGGTCTTTGCACAGTGTGGGGGCCATCATACAGTGTGGGAGATAATGTGGGGTCTTTGCACAGTGTGGGGGCCATCATACAATGTGTGAGATAATGTGGCATCTTTGCACAGTGTGGGGGCCATCATACAGTGTGGGAGATAATGTGGAGTCTTTGTACAGTATGGGGGCCATCATACAGTGTGGGAGATAATGTGGGGTGTTTGCACAGTGTGGGGGCCATCATACAATGTGGGAGATAATACAGAAATATCTTTCAAATTGGATTATTGAGTCCTTAGTAGTGTTGAGCGAGCATGCTCGACACTGCTTGGTACTCGCCCGAGCATCACGCTACTCGAGCACCGAGCATTTCCGGGTTAATCGGGCGGGAGCTCGGGTTTCCGCCCTGCATGTTTGGCGCTCTTTACAGAGCCAATGAACATGCAGGGATTGCCAGCCAGTCACTGTAATGCCGCAGCCATGTTGTTTGTGGGTATTACAGTGATTGGCTGGCCGCACAGCGTCACCTCGAGTATTTAAAACCGGGCGCCGCCATCTTGGACACAGACGCTCCGGATCAGACAGTGTAGGGACAGTGCTGCTAAGCTAGGGAGAAATTTTTGCTGCGAAATAGTTAGTGTAGAGTCTGTAAAGGCTGCCAGAGTAAACAAACAGTCCTTCTCAGGACTAATATCCATCCCAGATATCAGGCAGGCAGGCAGGCTGTATAGGAGACGCAGTGGTTATACCAGCAAACGCTGCATTACAGTCCTGTGTGCTCCTGTTTCTGAAATTGCTGGACTTAGCTGCAGGTCTCGGGGGCCAGTAAAAATCCTTTTTTTTCATCTAAATCCACTTTTTTTTTTCCTCCTACACACTGTACAAATACCCGTCTTATTAACCTATTGGTGTCCCCACCCCCCAAAAAAAAAAAGTGTGTCTCTGATTTTTCAGACACAAATATATCTGTTGAAAAGAGTCTGGTATAGGCCACAGAAACAGAAGTGTGGTTTTGCAGTTCAACGGGTAAAATCTGTGTAGTATCCAGTTTTGGGCCTTTGGTATCTAAAAAAATACAGTTTGAGTGTGTCGCTCACTGTTCAGCCGCAAATCTATATATTTTAAAAAGTCTGGTATACACCAGTAAATTAAAACTGTGGTTTTGCTGTTCCACGGTAAAAAATCTCTATTATCCTGCTTTTTGCATTTTTTGCAGTAAAAAAAAACAGTAGTGTTTCCTGAGTGTTCTGACACAAAAATATATCTGTTGAAAATAGTCTGGTTTACGCCTGACAAATCCCAGTGTGGTTTTGCAGTTCAACGGGTAAAATCTGTGTAGTATCCAGTTTTGGGCCTTTGGTATCTAAAAAAAAAACTGTTTGAGTGTGTCGCTCACTGTTCAGCCGCAAATCTATATATTTTAAAAAGTCCGGTATACACCAGTAAACAATAACTGTGGTTTTGCCATTCCACGGTAAAAAATCTTTATTATTCAGGTTTTGATATTTTTTCCATAAGGAAAAACAGTAATAGTTTCTCCCTGATTGTTCTGATTGTTTAAAAGAGTCGGGTGTAGGCCAGAGAAATAGAACTGTGGTTTTTCTCTTCCACGGTTCTAATCTACTTTTTATTACCCTTTTTCCATTGATAGTGCGAGTGTAAGCTATGTTACTTCCTTTACAATGGGCAAGGCGCGTGGCAAGGGACGTGGAACTGGTGATGGTGCGTGCAGAGGACGGGGCCGTGGCCAAGGTGAAAATGTGCCACAACCAACAGCCACATCTTCTCGCTCCCACTTCTTGACCGAATTACTAGGGAAGCACAGAACAACACCAGTATTGCGAACTGATCAGTGTGAACAGGTTATTAATTGGATAGCAGATAATACTTCCAGTTACCTGGGCACCCCCACCTCCGGTCTGTCTTCCACACGGTCAACTCTTAGTAGCCGTGAATCTCGACCGCATACTCCTACTCACCCTGATGCTCCTTCCTCCCACCATGCCGAGTGTCGTCAGACAGCAATTGATCCCACACTTGGACACTCTGAAGAGCTGTTCACTGGTCCATTTCCATATTTGTGCCCCTCGGCTGCTACGCTTGAAGTGGTGGAAGAGGAGATCCCATGTAGCGATGCCCAAATATTTGAACAGCCACGGCCACAGGAAGTCGACGCTGGCAATTTGTCACAAGAGGTGGACGATGACGAGACACAATTGCCAGGAAGTGAGGAGGAGCATCGTGGTGCGCAAGTGGAAGTGGAGGAGGTGGTGGATGATCTAGTAACTGACCCAACATGGCAGGAGGACATGCAGAGAGAGGCCAGCAGCACACAGGGGGAGGGAGGCAGAGTACCCCAACAGGCAGGAAGAAGCAGAGTGGTGGCCGCAGACAGAAGGCGGGCAACCGTTCCCCGTAACACCAACACGAGGGAGGTTGCCAGTACAAGCGGTAGGTCTTCCAGAGTCTGGAATTTTTTTAAAGACTCTGCTGATAACCCCAAAAAGGCCATTTGTACCACCTGCCATGCCAGCATCAGCAGGGGTGACAAAACTACCAGCCTGACCACCACCAGCATGATCAGGAACATGGCAGCAAAGTACCCGACTTTGTGGGGCGAACCCCATGGTCCACGACAAGTGTCAGCGGGTGTCACCACTGCTTCTTCCACTGTTGTGCGTGCAATAGAACCCCCTGTTGTGTGTGAAAGGCAATCCCCTGTCCATACTGTATGTAAAGATGCCCCCTCCTCTCAGTCTTCACTTGTTATGGCAGTTTCTCAAGAAACAGCATCAACGTCCACGTCCACGTCCCACCGCAGCGTTCAATTGTCCATATCCCAGACCTTTGAATGAAAGCGGAAATTCGCAGCTAACCCCCCACAGGCCACAGTCCTAAATTCGCACATTTCACAACTGCTTGCGTTGGAAATGCTGTCTTTTAGGCTGGTGGAGACGGAATCCTTCCGCAACCTTATGGCGGTGGCCGTCCCTCGGTACTCGGTCCCCAGCTGACACTATTTTACCCAGTGTGCCATCCCCGCACTACACAAGCACGTGTCCCAAAACATCTGCCGTGCCCTCAACAACGCAGTTACCGGGAGAGTCCACCTGACAACGGACACGTGGACAAGTCCTTGTGGCCAGGGATGGTACATCTCCCTGACGGCACACTGGGTAAACATAGTGGAAGCCGGGACCCAGTCAGACCTTGTGACGAAACACATCCTCCCCACATCGAGGATTTCGGGCCCTATGTCAGTCAGAGTTGCCCCCGCAGTGTACAGCTCCTTCGCATCATCCTCCTCCTCCTCCTCCTCATGTTCAGCCTCCATCTCAGATATCACCACATCAGTTACAAGCTGGAAGCACTGCAGTACTGCCTCCGCCAAGCGGCAACAGGCTGTGCTGAAACTCATAAGCTTAGGTGATAAACCTCACACTGCTTGTGAGTTGTGGACAGCTGTGAAAGAGCAGGCAGATCTGTGGCTGAGACCGCTGAACCTACATCCAGGCATGGTCGTGTGTGACAATGGCCGTAACCTGGTGGTGGCTCTGAGGCGAGGCGAGATCACACACGTACCATGCCTGGCTCATGTGCTTAACCTCGTGGTTCAGCAGTTTCTTAAATCGTACTCCGAGTTGCCAGATCTGTTCGTGAAAGTACGCCGCCTGTCAGCTCATTTTCGCAAGTCGGCTACAGCTTCCGCCGCCCTTGCTGTGTTGCAGCAGCGTTTGCAGCTTCCGGCACACTGACTGGTGTGTGATGTCCCCACACGTTGGAACTCTACCCTCCACATGTTGCAAAGGATTTGTGAGCAGAAGAGAGCAGTTGTGGAGTACCAGCTGCAACAAGGCCGTCGATATTCAGGTCAGACTCCACACATAAGACCTCATGAGTGGACCTGGATGTCTGACATATGTACCATCCTGACAAACTTTGAGGAGGCCACCAAGATGGTGAGTGGCGATGACGCCATCATTAGTGTCAGTATCCCACTTGTCTGTATTTTGCAAAGCTCTCTGCAGAGAATTAAAGAGGAGGCATTGCAGCCAGAGTATGATGAGATGGATCAATAAGCCATAGTGGGCGATTACACACAGCCCAGCCTCATCTCATCCCAACGTGCATTGGGGGACAATGAGGGAGAGGAGGAGGAGGAGGAGGAAGAAAAGGAGCTGTTATCATGCGCTGTAGACGGTAGTACCTGTAAAAGTGTCATACCGTCGGTTCAGCGTGGGTGGCCTTAGGACAGGGGGGAGGAGGAGGAGGAGGAGGAGAGCATGGTCAGTCGTCATCTTGGTGAGGACACGGAAATCTTGCCAGTTACCAGTCTAGCGCGCATGGCTGACTTTATGTTACGCTGCCTTAACCGTGACCCTCGCGTTGTCAAAATGTTGGGTGACAGTCATTACTGGTTGGTGACACTTGTAGACCCCTGCTACAAGGAGAACTTTCACTCTCTTATTCCTGAGGTGGAGAGGTCTACAAAAATGGGCCAGTACCAGAAGGCCCTTGCTGCAGAACTATTAAAAAAAAATCCCATCTGAACACGCTAGCGGCAGAGATCACAGTTCGTTGACCAACCAAAGCGTACAAGCGAGAGAGAGGCAACTCCAATCCAGCAGAGACAGGGGAACACTGTCAACGTTCAGGGACAGTTTTCTCAGACCCTTCCTTCAGACAGACCCTGAGGCGCGGGGTACTCTCACAAGGAGTGGAAAGTTTCTAAAGATGGTGAGGGAGTACCTTGCCGACCGTACCAGCGTCCTCCGTGATTCGTCTGTGCCTTTTAATTATTGGGTATCCAAGCTGGACACTTGGAATGAACTCGCTCTGTATGCCTTGGAGGTCCTGGCCTGCCCTGCCGCTAGCGTGTTATCGGAGCATGTTTTTAGTGCCGCTGGGGGAATTATAACTGATAAGCACACTCGCCTGTCAACTGACAATGCTGACAAGCTGACCCTTATCAAAATGAACAAGGGCTGGATTGGGCCAGACTTCTCATCACCACCAAATGACAGCAGAGTAACATAAAGTCAAATCCACTGTGTTATTTCGGGAGGTGTATTCCCATGCACCGCTTCACACCCACACATGGGTATACGCTTCCTCATTTCATCTGTTTTATGTTCTTCTCCTTATCCTCAGCCTCCACCACCACTATACCACCAGGGTGACCGTGGTCCGTGTTGCCATTATTGAAAGTTCCTCCGTCCTTATTTTTGTCAGCTTTTGCTTGGAAGGCATAAGCAAAGACTGTAGGAGACCCACTCCCCAATAATGGGAATAATATTTTTAAGATGCTGTACTGTATGGCTCTTGCAAGGGGCATTAAAAGCGGCTTGTTATACCACTCTGACCTCCACGTCTCTTGTAAGGGGCATTAAAAGCATCTTGTTATACTACTCTGACCTCCACGTCTCTTGTAAGGGGCATTAAAAGCGTCTTGTTATACCACTCTGACCTCCACGTCTCTTGTAAGAGGCATTAAAAGCGTCTTGTTATACCACTCTGACCTCCACGTCTCTTGTAAGGGGCATTAAAAGCATCTTGTTATACCACTCTGACCTCCACGTCTCTTCTGAGGGGCATTAAAAGCATCTTGTTATACCACTCTGACCTCCACGTCTCTTGTAAGGGGCATTAAAAGCATCTTGTTATACCACTCTGACCTCCACGTCTCTTGTAAGGGGCATTAAAAACATCTTGTTATACCACTCTGACCTCCACATCTCTTCTGAGGGGCATTAAAAGCGTCTTGTTATACCACTCTGACCTCCACGTCTCTTGTAAGGGGCATTAAAAGCGTCTTGTTATACCACTCTGACCTCCACGTCTCTTGAAAGGGGCATTAAAAGTGTCTTGTTATACCACTCTGACCTCCACGTCTCTTCTGAGGGGCATTAAAAGTGTCTTGTTATACCACTCTGACCTCCACGTCTCTTGTAAGGGGCATTAAAAGCATCTTGTTATACCACTCTGGCCTCCACGTCTCTTGTAAGGGGCATTAAAAGCGTCTTGTTATACCACTCTGACCTCCACGTCTCTTCTGAGGGGCATTAAAAGCGTCTTGTTATACCACTCTGACCTCCACGTCTCTTCTGAGGGGCATGAAAAGCGTCTTGTTATACCACTCTGACCTCCACGTCTCTTGTAAGGGGCATTAAAAGCGTCTTGTTATACCACTCTGACCTCCACGTCTCTTCTGAGGGGCATTAAAAGCGTCTTGTTATACCACTCTGACCTTCATGTCTCTTCTGAGGGGCATTAAAAGCGTCTTGTTATACCACTCTGACCTCCACGTCTCTTGTAAGGGGCATTAAAACCGTCTTGTTAAGCTACGGGGACCTCCACGAGTCTTCGAACGGGCACTGCATTTCCTCCTAATTTTTTGAAGCTTTTGCTTGGAAAGCATAAGCAAATACTATGGGAGACCCACTCCCCAATAATGGGACTTATGTTTGTAATATGCTGTACTGCATGGCTCTTGTAAGGGGCATTGCAAGTTGGTCCATCCTAATTTTTTGAAGCTTTTGCTTGGAAGGCATAAGCAAATACTATGGGAGACCCACTCCCCAATAATGGGACTTATGTTTGTAATATGCTGTACTGCATGGCTCTTGTAAGGGGCATTGCAAGTTGGTCCGTCCTAATTTTTGGAAGCTTTTGCTTGGAAGACATAAGCAAATACTATGGGAGACCCACTCCCCAATAATGGGAATAATGTTTGTAATATGCTGTACTGCATGGCTCTTGTAAGGGGCATTCAAAGCGGCTGGTTATACCACTCTGACCTCCACGTCTTTTGTAAGGGGCATTAAAAGCATCTTGTTATACCACTCTGACCTCCACGTCTCTTGTAAGGGGCATTAAAAGCGTCTTGTTATACCACTCTGACCTCCACGTCTCTTGTAAGGGGCATTAAAAGGGTCTTGTTATACCACTCTGACCTCCACGTCTCTTGTAAGGGGCATTAAAAGCATCTTGTTATACCACTCTGACCTCCACGTCTCTTGTAAGGGGCATTAAAAGCGTCTTGTTATACCACTCTGACCTCCACGTCTCTTGTAAGGGGCATTAAAAGTGTCTTGTTATACCACTCTGACCTCCACATCTCTTGTAAGGGGCATTAAAAGTGTCTTGTTATACCACTCTGACCTCCACGTCTCTTCTGAGGGGCATTAAAAGTGTCTTGTTATACCACTCTGACCTCCACGTCTCTTGTAAGGGGCATTAAAAGCATCTTGTTATACCACTCTGGCCTCCACGTCTCTTGTAAGGGGCATTAAAAGCAACTTGTTATACCACTCTGACCTCCACGTCTCTTCTGAGGGGCATTAAAAGCGTCTTGTTATACCACTCTGACCTCCACGTCTCTTCTGAGGGGCATGAAAAGCGTCTTGTTATACCACTCTGACCTCCACGTCTCTTGTAAGGGGCATTAAAAGCGTCTTGTTATACCACTCTGACCTCCACGTCTCTTCTGAGGGGCATTAAAAGCCTCTTGTTATACCACTCTGAGCTTCATGTCTCTTCTGAGGGGCATTAAAAGCGTCTTGTTATACCACTCTGACCTCCACGTCTCTTGTAAGGGGCATTAAAACCGTCTTGTTAAGCTACGGGGACCTCCACGAGTCTTCGAACGGGCACTGCATTTCCTCCTAATTTTTTGAAGCTTTTGCTTGGAAAGCATAAGCAAATACTATGGGAGACCCACTCCCCAATAATGGGACTTATGTTTGTAATATGCTGTACTGCATGGCTCTTGTAAGGGGCATTGCAAGTTGGTCCATCCTAATTTTTGGAAGCTTTTGCTTGGAAGGCATAAACAAATACTATGGGAGACCCACTCCCCAATAATGGGACTTATGTTTGTAATATGCTGTACTGCATGGCTCTTGTAAGGGGCATTGCAAGTTGGTCCGTCCTAATTTTTGGAAGCTTTTGCTTGGAAGACATAAGCAAATACTATGGGAGACCCACTCCCCAATAATGGGAATAATGTTTGTAATATGCTGTACTGCATGGCTCTTGTAAGGGGCATTAAAAGCGGCTGGTTATACCACTCTGACCTCCACGTCTCTTGTAAGGGGCATTAAAAGCATCTTGTTATACCACTCTGACCTCCACGTCTCTTGTAAGGGGCATTAAAAGCGTCTTGTTATACCACTCTGACCTCCACGTCTCTTGTAAGGGGCATTAAAAGTGTCTTGTTAGACCACTCTGACCTCCACGTCTCTTGTAAGGGGCATTAAAAGCATCTTGTTATACCACTCTGACCTCCACGTCTCTTCTGAGGGGCATTAAAAGCGTCTTGTTATACCACTCTGACCTCCACGTCTCTTGTAAGGGGCATTAAAACATTAAAAGCATCTTGTTATACCACTCTGACCTCCACGTCTCTTCTGAGGGGCATTAAAAGCATCTTGTTATACCACTCTGACCTCCACGTCTCTTCTGAGGGGCATGAAAAGGGTCTTGTTATACCACTCTGACCTCCATGTCTCTTGTAAGGGGCATTAAAAGCGTCTTGTTATACCACTCTGACCTCCACGTCTCTTTTGAGGGGCATTAAAAGCGTCTTGTTATACGACTCTGACCTCCATGTCTCTTCTGAGGGGCATTAAAAGCGTCTTGTTATACCACTCTGACCTCCACGTCTCTTGTAAGGGGCATTAAAACCGTCTTGTTAAGCTACGGGGACCTCCACGAGTCTTCGAACTGGCACTGCATTTCCTCCTAATTTTTTGAAGCTTTTGCTTGGAAGGCATAAGCAAATACTATGGGAGACCCGCTCCCCAATAATGGGACTTATGTTTGTAATATGGTGTACTGCATGGCTCTTGTAAGGGGTATTGCAAGTTGGTCCGTCCTAATTTTTGGAAGCTTTTGTTTGGAAGACATAAGCAAATACTATGGGAGACCCACTCCCCAATAATGGGAATAATGTTTGTAATATGCTGTACTGCATGGCTCTTGTAAGGGGCATTGCAAGTTGCTCCGTCCTAATTTTTGGAAGCTTTTGCTTGGAAGGCATAAGCAAATACTATGGGAGACCCATGCCCCAATAATGGGAATAATGTTTGTAATATGCTGCACTGCATGGCTCTTGTAAGGGGCATTGCAAGTTGGTCTGTCCTAATTTTTGGAATTTTGCTTGGAAGGCATAAGCAAATACTATGGGAGACCCACTCCCCAATAATGGGACTTATGTTTGTAATATGCTGTACTGCATGGCTCTTGTAAGGGGCATTGCAAGTTGGTCCATCCTAATTTTTGGAAGCTTTTGCTTGGAAGGTATAAACAAATACTATGGGAGACCCACTCCCCAATAATGGGAATAATGTTTGTAATATGCTGTACTGCATGGCTCTTGTAAGGGGCATTGCAAGTTGGTCCGTCCTAATTTTTGGAAGCTTTTGCTTGGAAGGCATAAGCAAATACTATGGGAGACCTACTCCCCAATAATGGGACTTATGTTTGTAATATGCTGTACTGCATGGCTCTTGTAAGGGGCATTGCAAGTTGGTCCGTCCTAATTTTTGGAAGCTTTTGCTTGGAAGGCATAAGCAAATACTATGGGAGACCCACTGCCCAATAATGGGACTTATGTTTGTAATATGCTGTACTGCATGGCTCTTGTAAGGGGCATTGCAAGTTCCTCATAATTTTTGGAAAGCCTTCCATTCACTGCTTAGGCTAACAGTGTACAGGAAACCCAGTTGGTATAAATGGAAAAAAAGGTTTAGTTAAGGCCCTCTGACCTCCATGTCATTTCCAAGGGGCATTGGAGTGCCTCAAAATTTTTGGTAGGCATTGCACTCACTGTATGCCCTATAACTGTGTAGCCAAACCGCTCCTTTTGTTAAAGAAACATATCCTACAAGACATATGTGGTTGACTAGCCTGATATTCATGTGAATGGTCCCTGTTCCTCCTGCTCTTTCTCCTTTGCCACTACCTCATCCATCATTTATCACCTGAAGCTTTGTTTTAACGGGAGTCATAGAACTGGGATAGTAGCAGGAAAACATCCAGCAATCCTCGGAGGAGGTAGGATATGCACCAAAACCCTGACCACCTCAGGCCTAGCCGCTACTACATACATGCGCTTGCATTCCAAGAAAACAAAGCAGATGCTAACTTGTATCATCATCATCATGGTCCTCACCTTGGCACTCTCAACTCCCCTGATGGAGAAGCCAGGGCCCACCAGAGAAGTCTGGTTCTCTGGTGGTCTCGTCCAATGCTGCCCTAAAGCAGGCCAGGCTAAGAAAAGTGTGTGGGGGGAAGTTGACAGGAGAAATAGGGGCGGCTGGGGACCGTTTATGGACACCCGGCTGCCCCCAGGCGGCTGGGGTTCGTGTGTGGACACCCGGCCGCGAGGCGGCTGGGGACCAAGTATGGACACCCAGCCGCCCCCTGGCGGCTGGGGACCAAGTGTGGACACCCGGCCGCCAGGCGGCTGGGGACTGAGTATGGATTCCAGGCCGCCAACACAGCCATGACGTGGTGGCCAGATTCCACCTACACGTGCCCAATTTCCAGTGCAAGCAAGCAGTATGGTATTGCAGCCTGGGGGTGGGTGGGTGGCAGGCTGCATACTTGCGCTTGCATTGCAAGGAATGGGAGAGGTACAATTGAACACTGCCCTGGGACAAGGACTTGAACGGGGATAGTTGCAAGTCTGCAATGACAGGTGCAGGGTGGGAGGCATCTTCGCATGTACCATGAACAGGGGTTTGGCATGCACACACTACAGCGGAATAGGCTGTCCTTCCCACTAAATGCACTGGGGAGGGCACAGGTAATGTTTTGGTATACGTGCTTAATCTTATGTATAAGGCACACCGGGACAAATAGGGGTGGCTGGGGACTGAGTATGGATACCTCGCTGCCAATGCAGCCATGAGGTAGTGGCCAGCTTCGGCCTCCTCCAAACTAAAAGGCCCCATTTCAAGTGCAAGCTAGCAGTATGGCATTGCAGCCTGGGGGTGGGTGGATGGCAGGCTGCACACTTATGCTTGCATTAAAAGAAAACAAAGCAGATGCTAACTTCTATCATCATCATCATGCTCCTCACCTTGGCACTTTCAACTCCCCTGATGGAGAAGCCAGGGCCCACCAGAGGAGTCTGGTTCTCTGGTGGTCTCGTCCAATGCTGCCCTAAAGCAGGCCGGGCTAAGAAAAGTGTGTGGGGGGAAGTTGACAGGAGAAATAGGGGCGGCTGGGGACCGTTTATGGACACCCAGCTGCCCCCAGGCAGCTGGGGACAGTGTGTGGACACCCGGCCGCGGGGCGGCTGGGGACCGAGTGTGGACACCCGGCCGCCGGGCGGCTGGGGACTGAGTATGGATTCCAGGCCGCCAACGCAGCCATGACGTGGTGGCCAGATTCCGCCTCCACATGCCTAAAAGGCCCAATTTCAAGTGCAAGCAAGCAGTATGGTATTGCAGCCTGGGGGTGGGTGGGTGGCGGCCGCATACTTGCGCTTGCTTTGCAGGGAATGGGGGAGGTACAATTGAACAGTGCCCTGGGACAAGAACTTGCACGGGGATAGTTGCAAGTCTGCATCTTCTGATGCGGCAAGGATGACTTCTGATGGGCACACTTTTAGGCAGTGACCTGGGTGTCAGAGATGCTTCCAGGGGTCTTCCCCATGCTGTTCCCATGTCTTTTCAGCACTGTATGCATGTGTCACACAGCACATGGCCAGATAAGGTTGTATAATGTTAAAATGACATTTCCCGGTGAATGCATTTGTCACGGTTAAAAGCAATATAAAAGTGCAAAAACGCATAAAAAATGCTACTTGTTAACATAGCCCAAGGTGTGGAGGAGTATTTTTTTGGGGGGGGGGTATTTATTTTACCTTATACACAAGTCTTTACCCTGGAAAGGAAGTTCCTTAACATATTTCACAGGAAAGCAGTTTCAGTTTCGTTTTTGAACGTTTTATTGTGAGCCCTTAAAAGTGGCTTAATACCTCTGACCACGTTGTTGACAGCAGTGACCTGAGCATCAGAAATGCTTCCTGGGGCGATACCCATGCTGTCCCCATGTCATTTGAGCACTGTCACTATCGTTTTGGGCACTTGTTAGGCTGTTAAAAGACTGCCGTGGGTTCCGCACCAAAAATGCTCGGGTCTCCCATAGACTACCATTGGGCTCGTTGCTCGGGTCGAGCACCAGAGTATCACGGTGAGCTCGGCCCGAGCTTCGAGCACCCGAGCATTTTAGTGCTCGAACAACACTAGTCCTTAGGGCAGAGTAGACAATGCAGAAATGGACAGAACTATCATGCAGGTGGCTCTCCTGGGGTCTGATACTGAGATTTTCTAGATGATATTATATAAAGGTACACCAGAGCCCTCACCTCTCCCTCTGGGGAGGTAAGAGGATGACTAATTATACGCAAGGACAACCACAGTTTTGGATATAATTCTACATTAGGTCATATTTTCTGACAGGTGCCTCCCAGTGGAATAATATGACCGCCATGTTTCCAAGAATTGTTCTTATCCTAGCTGCACAAAACGTGACTATGATATATCCATAATTCGCTTGATATTTGTCACCACTGAAAAACATTGTGTTTGTAGCCACGGAAGTAATTAGGTTCCTTGAAGCCAAATATATCCACAGATGGTTTCACAACTGGATTTCTATAGATATAACCTAAAAATATTGCATTTCTTTGTGTCATGTAGGATCCCTGGTAAGAATTGGAGACATTCCGTCAGAATATATCAGCATTTTTGCACGCTATTGCGCTTGATCTACCCACAGACGGCAAACTCCTAGCTGATATCAACTACTGCTTACAGTGGGGGATGCAGGCGGTGCCGGGAAACAGCCAACTCTAATCCATGCTTAATCTTTCACATCACCATATTTGGAGGGTTTACTGGTATTTTAATCTATAATGTGGGTGCATATTTAAGCTATGCAGAGTACATAATGTTATAATAAGGTTACATAGTACAATTGAAAGTTACATATGTCTTTCAAGATTCCCTGATGGAGGAGAGAGCATATTCATTGAGTGGAAGTGGTATATGGTCATCCAAAATATATGAACGAATCTACTTTAAAAGAGGGAATTTTCCATCCTGATCTCGAGTGTCGATCAAATGGATCAATATTCAGAACAAGAATTTTATACTACTATTTAGTTACTAGATGGTGGCCCGATTCTAATGCATCGGGTATTCTAGAATATGTATGCGGCCGACAGGGCGCAATCAGCAGAGCGGTGTTTAAATTTGGCACCAAAATCGCTGATTGGTCGAGGCCGGCAACCGTGACCAATCACCAAAGCGGTGTTAAAATTTTGCAGCAAAATCACGGCCGGCGGTCGCGACTAATCAGCAGAGCGGGGTTTAAATTTGGCCCCAATAATGCTGATTGGTCGGGGGCAGCGAACGCGACCAATCAGCAGATCGTTATTTCAATTTGGCGCCAATACTGCTGATTGGTCGCGGCCGGCAACCGCTACCAATCAGCAGAGCATTGTTTAAATTTGGCGCCAAAATCGCTGATTGGTCGCGCACGGCGGTCGCGACCAATCAGCAGAGCAGGGTTTAAATTTGGCGCCAATAATGCTGGTTGGTTGCGGCCGGCGACCGCGACCAATCAGCAGAGCGGGGTTTAAATTTGCCACCTATATCGCTGATTGTTCGCCGGGGAGCGACGCTGCCTGTGCGGGTACTTCCGCTGCGAGCAGCTGGGAGATGAGCGGCTACTCGCAGCAGAAGCATCCCGACCGGCGGCGCCGCTCCTCGGTCCTCCGTTCACACTTGCCGTCGGGAGATCAGAGCGTTGTTTAAATTTGGCGCCAATCTCGCTGATTGGTCGCGGTCGGCTGGCGGCGGCAAACCAATCAGCAGAGCGTTGTTTAAATTTGGCGCCAATACTGCTGATTGGTCGCGGCCGGCAACCGCTACCAATCAGCAGAGCGTTGTTTAAATTTGGCGCCAATCTCTCTGATTAGTCGCGGCTGGCGTCCGCGACCAATCAGCAGAGCGTTGTTTAAATATGGCGCCAATCTTGCTGATTGGACGTGGATGGAGTCCGCGACCTATCAGCAGAGCGTTGTTTTTAAGCTTTTTTTTTAAGCTTTTTTCACTGTTTTCAGAACATTAACAATAAGAACATGGAAGAGTCCAGGAGCCATTTGGTGAGCCGCATATCCTGCTACATGTTCACAGACTTGCCAGTGGAAAAGCCAAACTTCACATGCCAGAAATGCAAGCTTGTGTCCCTGTTGGAGGAAAAGTTGCGAAATCTAGAAGAGAGGTTAACAACCTTGAAAATCATTAAGGAAGGTGAAGAGTTCTTAGAGAGAGCAGAATTATCTCTTCATGATTCAGAAAGAGAAGAAATTCGAACTGCACCTGACGAAACAGAGGAATGGAAGCATGTGACCCACAAAAGCAGGAGGATCGAGAGGCAGTCAGCACCCATACTGCTCAGGAACCAGTACCAGGCTCTCACGCAGGAGAACCATGAAGAAATACAGCAAAATAAGACTTTGCCAGCAATGAATAACCTTGTAAGCCCTCAGAATCCTCCTGGATGGAGAAAGAAGAATGTTGTGAAGAAAAAACGGAGAGTGGTGGTCATGGGGGATTCCCTGTTAAGAGGAACAGAGGCCGCTATCTGCAGACCAGACATAACCTCAAGAGAAATGTGCTGTCTTCCAGGAGCAAAAATTAAAGATGTGTCTGACAGGATATCAAGACTCTTCAGACCTACAGATCACTACCCATTCCTGCTAATACATGTGGGGACAAATGACACCGCAAGAAAGGACCTGGAAACCATCTGCAGTGACTTTGAAGACTTAGGCAAGAAAGTGAAAGAATTGGGAGCGCAGGTGGTCTTCTCATCCATCCTCCCAGTGGATGGCCATGGAACAATGAGGTGGAATAAGATTCTACAGGTGAACAACTGGCTACGTCGATGGTGCCGTCAACAAGGATTTGGATTTCTGGATCACGGAATGAATTACCTATACGATGGACTACTTGCTAGAGATGGGGTGCACCTTACGAAGACTGGAAAACATGTATTTGGAAGTCGCCTTGCTACACTCATCAGAAGAGCTTTAAACTAGAACAATGTGGGAAGGAAAGCAAAAGGCCAGAAAAAGCCATACAGCTGACAAATACTATTGAGATCTCTGCTACTGGAAGTGGAAAGGAAGAACAAAGACAAAACAATTTAAATAATAAAAATATGGGAGGAAGAGAAACCAATCACAAACTAAAATGTTTTTATACAAATGCACAAAGCATGGGCAACAAACAAGGAGAATTGGAACTACTAATGCAGGAAAAGGAATATGATGTCATTGGAATCACTGAAACTTGGTGGGACGATACACATGATTGGAATAAAAGGCTAAAAGGATACAACTTATTTGCAAGAAACAGACTTGATAAACGAGGAGGAGGTGTTGCATTGTATGTTAGAAAAGCGTATATCTGCACAGAGATTGAAGCTTCAGAGACTGGGAGTTCTGTGGAAACTGTTTGGGTAAGAATACAAGGAGAGAACAACGGAAAGGACACCATTGTAGGCATTTACTACAGGCCACCTGGGCAAGCTGAAGATATGGATGAACTCTTTATGTATCAAATGTCCAAGTTCTCCAAAAAATATGACGTAGTGGTCATGGGAGATTTCAACTATCCAGACATTTGTTGGGAATCTCTCTCAAGTAAAACTAACAGGTCAAGCAAATTCTTATCCTCTCTTGCTGACAACTTTATCTTCCAAAAGGTAGGGGAGAAAACAAGGGGATCTGCTACTTTGGATCTAATCCTTATAAACAGGGAGGAAATGGTTGAGGAGGTAAAGGTGGCTGGGACCCTAGGAGGCAGCGATCATGCTATTATAGAATTTTGGATAACTAGAGGAGGAAGACATGTGAAGACTCAAACTTCAAGGTTAGATTTTAGAAAGGCAGATTTTAAGAGACTCAGAAAGAGAATAGGAGGGATCCAATGGCTGGATGTCCTTAAGGACAAAAATGTCCAGGAAGGATGGGAAATTTTTAAAAATGAGATTCTCAAAGCACAATCGTTAACAATCCCGAAAAGTAGGAAGAATGGGAAGCATTTAAGGAAACCAGGATGGATGAACACAGAACTTAAACACATGCTAAAAAGAAAGAAAGAAATGTTCATTAAATGGAAAGAGGGAGGCATATCTAAAGAAGATTATAATGCAGTCTGCAGATCCTGCAGGGCACGGATCAGGTTAGCTAAAGCTGACAATGAATTAAGGCTTGCAAGAGATGTCAAAAGCAATAAAAAAGGATTTTGGGGGTATGTCAAAAGTAAAAGAAAAGTCAAAGATGCTATAGGATTTTTACAGGATGAAAATGGAGAAATGGTAAGAGAGGATGTTGAGAAGGCCGAACTTTTTAATTCCTATTTTGCATCTGTTTTCTCTCAGAAAGAAAATGTAACATCAACTGATCTTCACTGTCCTTTTAAAGGAATAGAGGAATCCAAGTTATCTGTAAACAGAAAGATTGTGAGGGAATATTTAGCTAACATAAATGAGTTCAAGTCTCCAGGTCCAGATGAATTACACCCCAGAGTACTGAAGGAGATCGTAGAAGAAATTTTAGAACCACTCTCCATAATCTTTGAAAATTCTTGGAGAACAGGAGAAGTCCCAGAAGACTGGAGAAGAGCAAATGTTGTTCCTATCTTCAAAAAGGGGAAGATGGTGGACCCAGGGAACTATAGGCCGGTGAGTCTGACTTCTATACCAGGAAAGATCTTTGAACAAATTATTAAACAACATATATGTAAGTACATGGATAAGAATGAAGTGATTAACCAGAGTCAGCATGGGTTTGTAACTAACAAGTCATGTCAGACTAACTTAATTTCCTTCTATGACAGAATCACTGACTGGGTGGATCAGGGAAATGCTGTAGATATAGTATATCTTGACTTCAGCAAAGCATTTGACAAAGTATCTCACACCATCCTTATTGAAAAAATGACCAAGTATGCAATGGACCAGGCAACTGTTAGGTGGATTCATAACTGGCTTAGTGATCGGACTCAAAGGGTGGTTGTAAATGGCTTCACATCCAGCTGGATGAATGTCTCAAGTGGGGTACCACAGGGCTCCGTCCTGGGACCTGTATTGTTCAACATCTTTATCAATGATTTAGATGAAGGAATTGAGGGTAAACTGATTAAATTTGCTGATGACACAAAGCTAGGAGGGATAGCTAATACTAGAGAAGAGAGAGAGAGGATTCAAAAAGACCTAAATAAACTGGAGCAGTGGGCAGCAACCAACAGAATGGTTTTTAACAGGGAAAAATGCAAAGTACTACATCTGGGCAATAAAAATAAAAAAAGCATATACAGAATGGGAGGAATAGAGCTAAGCAACAGTACATGTGAAAAAGACTTAGGTATACTAATAGATCATAGACTGAACATGAGTCAACAGTGTGATGCAGCAGCAAAAAAGGCAAATACAATTCTGGGATGTATTAACAGAAGCATACAGTCTAGATCACGTGAAGTCATTATCGGTCTTTACTCCTCTTTGGTCAGACCTCATCTGGAATACTGTGTACAGTTTTGGGCACCACATTTTAAAAAAGACATAGACAAACTGGAGCAAGTTCAGAGAAGAGCGACCAGAATGGTGACTGGTCTGCAAACCATGTCCTATGAGGAACGGTTGCAGGATTTGGGAATGTTTAGCTTGCAAAAAAGAAGACTGAGAGGAGACTTAATAGCTGTCTACAAATATGTCAAGGGCTGTCACATTGTAGAAGGATCATCTTTATTCTCATTTGCACAAGGAAAGACTAGAAGCAATAGGATGAAACTAAATGGGAGGAGACACAGATTAGATATTAGAAAACACTTTTTGACAGTTAGGGTGATTAATGAGTGGAACAGGCTGCCACGAGAGGTGGTTAGTTCCCCTTCAATGGACGTCTTCAAACAGAGGCTGGACAGACATCTGTCTGAGATGATCTAGTGAATCCTGCTTTGAGCAGGGGGTTGGACCAGATGACCCAGGAGGTCCCTTCCAACTCTACCATTCTATGATTCTATGATTCTATGTTTAAATTTGGCGCCAATCTCGCTGATTGGTCGCGGCTGGCAGCCGCGCCCAATCAGCAGAGCGTTGTTTAAATTTGGCGCCAATCTCGCTGATTGGTCGCGGCTGGCATCGGCGACCAATCAGCAGAGCGTTGTTTAAATTTGGCGCCAATCTCGCTGCTTGGTCGCGGATTGCGTCCGCGCCCAATCAGCAGAGCATTGTTTAAATTTGGCGCCAATCTCGCTGATTGGTCGCGGGCAGCGTCCGCGACCAATCAGCACAGCAGTGTTTAAATGTGGCGCCAAAATCGCTGATTGGTCGCGGGCAGCGTCCGCGACCAATCAGCACAGCAGTGTTTAAATGTGGCGCCAAGATCGGTGATTGGTCGCGGCCGCTATTTAAATGTCGCGCCCAAATTGGTGATTGGTCACGGGCAGCGGCCGCGACCAATCAGCAGAGCGGTGTTTAACTTTAGCGCCAAGATCACTGATTGGTTGCGGGCGGAGAGCGCGACCAATCAGCGAATCGTATTAGTGAGGACCAGGGAGCGGAATCGTATTGGTGAGGACCGGGGAGCGCCGCTGCCTGTGCGGCTACTTCCGCTGCGAGAAGCCGGGAGATGAGCGACTGCTCGCAGCAGAAGTATCCTGACCGGCAGCGGCGCTCCCCGGTCCTCCCTTCCGCATGGATGTCAGCGCCGCTGCCTGTGCGGGTACTTCCGCTGCGAGAAGCCGGGAGATGAGCGGCCGCTCGCAGCAGAAGTATCCCGACCCGCAGCGCCGCTCCCCGGTCCTCCCTTCCGCATGGAGGTCAGCGGCGGTCGGGGTCCTTCTGCTGCTACCGACCGGGAGATGAGCGCCTCGCGTCGGTCATCTCCCGGCTGCATCGCCGCTGAGCTCCATCCCGCAGATGAGCCGCAAACGGCCGCCATCTTTTTTCAGAAATCCGGCGGCGCTGATTGGCCGCTGCCGGACCAATGAGCGACGCGGGATTTCCAGGACAGACAGACAGACAGGATAAGACGATTATATATATAGATATACACTACCGTTCAAAAGTTTGGGGTCACCCAGACAATTATGTGTTTTCCATGAAAACTCATACTTTTATTTATCAAATGAGTTGCAAAATGATTAGAAAATATAGTCCAGACATTGACAAGGTTAGAAATAATGATTTTTATTTGAATGAATAATTTTCTCCTTCAAACTTTGCTTTCATCAGGAATGCTCCCTTTGCAGCAATTACAGCATTGCAGAACTTTGGCACTCTAGCTGTTAATTTGCTGAGGTAATCCTGAGAAATTTCACCACATGCCTCCTGAAGCCCCTCTCATAAGTTGGATTGGCTAGATGGGCACTTTTTGCATACCATACGGTCAAGCTGCTCCCACAACAGCTCAATGGGGTTGAGATCTGGTGACTGCGCTAGCCACTCCATTACAGATAGAATACCAGCTGCCTGCTTCTTCCCTAAATAGTTCATGTATAATTTGTGCTTTGGGTCATTGTCCTGTTGTAGGATGAAATTGGCTCCAATCAAGCGCTGTCCATAGGGTATGGCATGGCATTGCAAAATGGAGTGATAGCCTTCTTTATTCAAAATCCCATTTACCTTGTACAAATCTCCCACTTTACCAGCACCAAAGCAACCCCAGACCATCACATTACCTCCACCATGCTTGACAGATGGCGTCAGGCAATCTTCCAGCATCTTTTCAGTAGTTCTGCATCTCACAAATGTTGTTCTGTGTGATCCAAACACCTCAAACTTTGGTTCGTCTGTACATAAAACTTTTTTCCAATCTTCCTCTGTCCAATGTCTGTGTTCTTTTGCCCATATTAATCTTTTCCTTTACTTAGCCAGTCTCAGATATGACTTTTTCTTTGCCACTTTGCCCTGAAGGCCAGCATCCCGGAGTCGCCTCTTCACTGTAGACGTTGACACTGGCGTTTTGCGTGTACTATTTAATGAAGCTGCCCATTGAGGAGCTGTGAGGCGTCGATTTCTCAAACTAGAGACTCTAATGTACTTGTCTTGCTGCTCAGTTGTGCAGCGGGGCCTCCCACTTCTCTTTCTACTCTGGTTAGAGCCTGTTTGCGCTCTCCTCTGAAGGTAAAAGTACACACCGTTGGAGAAAATCTTCAGTTTCTTGGCAATTTCTCGCATGGAATAGCATTTATTTCTAAGAACAAGTATAGACTGTCGAGCTTCACATGAAAGTTCTCTTTTTCTGGCCATTTTGAGAGTTTCATAGAACAAACAAATGTAATGCTCCAGATTCTCAACTAGCTCAAAGGAAGGTCAATTTTATAGCTTCTCAAATCAGCCAAACCTTTTTCAGCTGGGCTAACATACTTGTGCAAGGGTTTTCTAGACATCCATTAGCCTTCTTACACAGTTAGCAAATACAATGTACCATTAAAACACTGGAGTGGTGGTTGCTGGAAATGGGCCTCTATACACCTATGTAGATATTGCAATAAAAACAAGACGTTTGCAGCTAGAATAGTCATTTACCACATTAACAATGTATAGAGTGTATTTCTGATTCATTTAATGTTAGCTTCATTGAAAAAAAATGTGCTTTTCTTTGAAAAAGAATGAAATTTCTAAATGATCCCAAACTTTTGAACGGTAGTGTATGTTATTTTCTTCTAATAAATCAGCTAAGCTTTTCTTTTTAAGCATCGATGGTTCTCACTGTGACCAGCTCCTGAGGTAGGCTGCTCCACAGATTAATAGTTCTCATGCTAAAGAAGCAATAACTGAAGCCAAATTCTTTAACTCCTTCAGCATCTTGCAAAATTCCTTTTTTTGCGCTGTTGATTTTTGCTCCCCTTCTTCCCAGAGCCATAACTTCTTTTATTTTTCCATCAATATAGCCGTATAAGGGCTTGTTTTTTGCAGGACGAGTTGTACTTTTGAAGGACACCATTGATTTTGCAATATAGCATATTGAAAAACGGGCAAAAAAATCCAAGTGCAGTAAAATTGCAAAAAAAGTGCAATTCCTCAATTGTTTTTTTGTTTTTTTTTATCTACCATGGTCACTAAATGCTAAAACTGACCAGGCAATATGATTCCCCAGATCAAAACGAGTATGCAGATACCAAACATGTATAGGTTCTTTTTTATTTAAGTGGTGAAAAAAAAATTAAAAATTTGTAAGAAAAATGTTGCCATTTTCCGAAACCCGTAGCATCTCTATTTTTGGAATCTGGGTGGGGGCTTACTTTTTGCCTACCGAGTTGACGTTTTCAATTATATCATTTTGTGGTAGATACAATGTTTAGATTGCCTGTTATTGAATTTTATTGCAATGTTGAGGTGGCCAAAAAAACGTAAAAACTTTTTTCTCGTTAAGATGTTTACTGATTGGATTAAATTACTTTATATTTTGATAGAAGGGACATTTCTGAATGTAGCAATATGAAATATGTAAAAGTGAAAAGTAGTTTTCCAGCACACGATTTAGAAAAATTAAAAAAGCCTTTATTTAATCCATCGTTAAAAAATACAAATCCAACAGAGATAAAAGCATATGTGGGCTTACGCGTTTCGGATCATATTTGACCCTTAGCCATAGCATAAAATACTGAATAAACGTTGCACTTTTCAAGGAAAACTGCCAAGGGTAACACCCACCAAAATCAGCTGTGATATCAGCATCATTAATTCAAGGCTAGCAGTGATATAGACACTAGTTTAACCCTATAGTACATCCATCCTCTCAAACATGTTACAATGTGAACTGCCACTTAGTACTGCACTAATTATTTAATCACTTTTTACCGAAGTTTTTTATATATGTGAATTCATTGAATAAACAATTAATGTACTATTTAAATATATATGTAACAATAGGAGCTCCTAAAGATATGATTACCTATTTTCTGAAAATTACTGTTCTAACATTTGATTTCAAGGGCATACTTTTCCAATACAAATCTCTATTTTAAGACCATATGAGAATGGCTCGAAATTATTACAAAATGTAATTAGTATATTTTGTTTTGTATTATTTACAGTCTCCCCTAGATTAATCGTGAGAATAAAAAACATTCTTCCTTTTGTTTGATAAATATCCCAATTTGTCCCAACTTTATTAATATAGATACATCAATTCATGTTTTAGATTTAGTCCTGCTGGGTGTCTGGTATTTAGTTTTAAAATCCATCGAGCTTCAGTCATCTGGAGTAATTTAACCCTATCTCCACCTCGCCGGGGGGCAGGAACAAATTCCAAAGCACTTACTCGCAGGCTACTTAAATCCCCCTTGTGTTCATACAAAAAATGTTTGGAAGCCCCCGAGAGGCTGCGGGTAGTGACATTATTAATGTCATAAATGTGCCCCGACAGTCTTTTTCTTATACTACGGCTAGTAGATCCCACATATTGTTTTCTGCACATCGTGCAAAAAATTATATACAGTGCTGGTCAAAAGTATTGGCACCCCTGCAATTCTGTCAGATAATACTCAGTTTCTTCCTGAAAATGATTGCAATCACAAATTCTTTGGTATTATTCTCTTCATTTAATTTGCTTGCAAGGAAAAAACACAAAAGAGAATGAAGCAAAAATCAAAACATTGATCATTTCACACAAAACTCCAAAAAAGGGCCGGACAAAAGTATTGGCACCCTCAGCCTAGTACTTGGTTGCACAACCTTTAGCCAAAATAACTGCGAACAACCGCTTCCGGTAACCATCAATGAGTTTCTTACAATGCTCTGCTGGAATTGTAGACCATTCTTCTTTGGCAAACTGCTCTAGGTCCCTGATATTTGAAGGGTGCCTTCTCCAAACTGCCATTTTGAGATTTCTCCACAGGTGTTCAATGGGATTCAGGTCTGGACTCATTGCTGGCCACCTTAGAAGTCTCCAGTGCTTTCTCTCAAACCATTTTATAGTGCTTTTGGAAGTGTGTTTTGGGTCATTGTCCTGCTGGAAGACCCATGACCTCTGAGGGAGACCCAGCTTTCTCACACTGGGCCCTACATTATGCTGCAAAATTTGTTGGTAGTCTTCAGACTTCATAATGCCAAGCACACGGTCAAACAGTCCAGTGCCAGAGGCAGCAAAGCAACCCCAAAACATCAGGGAACCTCCGCCATGTTTGACTGTAGGGACCGTGTTCTTTTCTTTGAATGCCTCTTTTTTTTCCTGTACACTCTATGTTGATGCTTTTTCCCAAAAATCTCTACTTTTGTCTCATCTGACCAGAGAACATTCTTCCAAAACGTTTTAGGCTTTCTCAGGTAAGTTTTGGCAAACTCCAGGCAGGCTTTTTTATGTCTCGGGGTAAAAAGTGGGGTCTTCCTGGGTATCCTACCATACAGTCCCTTTTCATTCAGATGTTGACGGATAGTACGGGTTGACACTGTTGTACCCTCGGACTGCAGGGCAGCTTGAACTTGTTTGGATGTTAGTCGAGGTTCTTTATCCACCATCCACACAATCTTGCGTTGAAATCTCTCATCAATTTTTCTTTTCCGTCCACATCTAGGGAGGTTAGCCACAGTGCTATGGGCTTTAAACTTCTTGATGACACTGCGCACGGAAGACACAGGAACATTCAGGTCTTTGGAGATGGACTTGTAGCCTTGAGATTGCTCATGCTTCCTCACAATTTGGTTTCTCAAGTCCTCAGACAGTTCTTTGGTCTTCTTTCTTTTCTCCATGCTCAATGTGGTACACACAAGGACACAGGACAGAGGTTGAGTCAACTTTAATCCATGTTAACTGGCTGCAAGTGTGATTTAGTTATTGCCAACACCTGTTAGGTGCCACAGGTAAGTTACAGGTGCTGTTAATTACACGAATTAGAGAAGAATCACAAGATTTTTCAAAGGGTGCCAATACTTTTGTCCACCCCCTTTTTTAGGTTTGGTGTGGAATTATATCCAATTTGGCTTTAGGACAATTCTTTTTGTGTTTTTTTCATTGAAGACAAATTAAATGAAGAGAATAATACCAAAGAATTTGTGATTGCAATCATTTTCAGGAAGAAACTGAGTATTATCTGACAGAATTGCAGGGGTGCCAATACTTTTGGCCAGCACTGTAAATACAGTGGTCAGTAGCACAGTTCACGAAAGTCTTGAAATTAAATACTTGACCCTCATTACTTATGACAGACTTGTTATTATTTATCATGAATTTGCATAAACCACATGACTTCTGCCCGCATCTGAATGAGCCCTTAGTGGACAACCATGTACGACCTATTTTACCTGTGTTTTCTCTGAGTTCACTCGGGGAGATTACATTTCCTATTGTCAGGGATTTTTTTGGAACAAATTTACAACCATTTTTTAGAATTTCTCTAAGGGTACTGTCAGTAGTTAACAATGGTAGATGTTTTCGAACAACATTAATTACTTTATAATAATTGCTATGATATGTGGTAGAGAAGATAATTTCTTTAGAAAAATATTTCCTGACTTTTGACTGGAGTAGATACTGATCTCTGCTTTTTTCATTAGCTTTTATTTCAGCTTTTTCAATGGTTTTATGATTATAGCCCCTATGCTGTAGTCTCTTCTTAATATTGTCACATTCTTCCTTATATTTTCTTTCATCAGTACAAAACCTCCGAGCTCTGATAAATTCTCCGGTGGGGATATTCCGGATTACATGTTGTGGGTGTTGACTGGAGGCATGCAAAATTGAATTTCCTGAGATTTTTTTGCGGAAAAGCTGACAATCTACTTTTCTATTCAACATATCTCCATTCAGCTGTCTATCCAGAAAGGAAATCGTATCACTATTGGTATCTACAGTAAAAGACAGATTTAAATCATTGTCATTAATGTAATCATTAAAACCAGGGACTAAATCATCTGATCCTTTCCACACTATAAAGATGTCATCTACAAAACGCAGGTATTGTTCTATGCAGTCTGAATAAGGGTTAGATTCAGTATAGATGAATTTGGACTCCCACCAGTTCATGTACAAATTAGCCAGGGATGGGGAGAATTTAGCTCCCATGGAACATCCCTGACACTGTACATAGAACTGGTGGGAGAATTTAAAGTAATTATTCTGAAGCAAAAATAGAGTGACATCCAGAATAAATTCTTTCATAACATCAGAATAATTGGAATATGTGTTTAGTTGATCTGTCAATGCTTGCATAGCTAAACCATGTGGAATGCAAGAATATAATGTTTTTACATCACAGGAAATCCACATGAGATTTTCATCCCAGTTCTGATTTAGCATTACTGATAGTACATGTTTGCTGTCTTTCAAATAACTGGGTGACATAACTACCAATGGTTGCAGTCTCTCATCTAGCCAGGAACCTAGTCTTTCCAATAGTGAATCCACACCCGACACTATAGGCCTAAATGGAGGAGGAAAAAGCCCTTTATGAGTTTTTGGTAGGGCATGAAAAATAGGAATTTTAGGATTTTCTGGTAATAGGAATTCTTTTTGTTTTAAATTAAGAATACCTAAATCTACTCCCTCTTGTAGAATTTTCCCCAATTTTTCCTCTATAGTTCGGGTTGGATCCCCATCAATTTTTCTGTATGAGTGGCTATCATTTAGAATATTATTAACCTCTCTTACATATAGAGCCTTATCCAATATTACCACTGATCCCCCCTTATCAGCATTCTTCACTACAATGTTTGGGTTGTTGTGTATACTTTTTAGTGCTTGTCTTTCTCCCTTAGATAGATTATCCCCCTTATTACAATTAGAAAATACAGATTTTAATTCCCATTCCACAGAAAGCTGAAACTCATCCATAATGGGGGCTCTTGATTGTAAGGGATAAAAATCTATGTTTGGCACTTTGGAAACAACACTGTTGTCACCAACAAAATTGTCCCTTTGTGAAAAATCAGATAAGGAATTAAGTTCTGTCAGGGTAACTTGTTCTTTAAACGAAAGTCCTGCATACTCATTAACTGGCAAAAAAGAAGGAATAGTTTCAGCAGCTGATTGATCCTGGTCAAAAAAATGTTTCCTGAGGCTATGTGCCCACGTTGCATTTATGAAGCAGAAAATTTCTGCTTCATTTCTGCAAGTCCTCTCCCGGAAAAACGCATGCGGAATTCCGCACGCGTTTATCGCGCATTTTTCGCGCGTTTATCACGCGTTTTCCACATGCGGAATTGCCTTGCATTTTTTATGCATTGGACAAAGGCAATTCTGCTTGCGGAAACGCAAAATTAAATGACATGCTGCGGATTTTTGAATGCAGCATAAACGCTGCGGAAAAATCCGCAGCATGGGCATTGACATTGCGGAATGCCATTGGGGACCATGGGGTGCGGATATACATGCGTTTTTCAAGCGTTTACGCTGCGGAAATTCCGCAGCATATACGCTTGAAAAATGTTACGTGGGCACACAGCCTGATTGTCAATCTTCTCACAAATTTATTGACATCCAAAAGTGTAGAAAAAAGGTCACCATTGTCCTTTGGCACAAAGTTAAGCCCTTTGCGCAATATTTTCAATTCATTGTTCGTAAGGATACATGCAGATTGATTTAGGACCGTAAACTGATTTATTTGCGGTATCTCGTTCCGTAGTTGTGTTTCCTGTGTTTTAGATCTGTGCTTACGCCCCGCTCTCCTACAGGATTTTGATTTGGATCCGGATTTGGAGCTACACCATTTTTTGCCCCACTAGATCCTTCTCCTAAACCATAACAATCATTTTCATCTTCTTCAGTTTCCCCATCTGTCGTTTCAGGTTCAGAGGAACTAAAAGTGACTCATGGTGTCCCTCCACCTCCTGAGATCTTATTGCCACTTTGACCTTTTAAAATTGATTTTGTTTTTTTTGGAGATCTAGAATTTCTATAGGGTGTTTGCGGGGGTCGCCAGTCATACCCATGTCCGGTCTCATAATCTTTAACATCTCTTTCAGATTTTTTTTGTTTATTCTCAACTATAGTATCCTCTAATTTTTCCAATCTGTCCATAATGTCAGACCTCAGCTTCTTATATGTGGCATTATCTACAAATTCTGTCAAAGAATTTTCTATTTCTTTGATTTTTTGATCCAGCTCTTTCACTTTTTTTTTGTTCATAATCTATAAGAAGCTCCATAAGATTAAGGGAACATCCCGTCAAAATGTCATTCCATTCTTTTTGGAAAACTTCATCAAATTGAACGGTAGACTGTTTTTTTATTCTTAGTCCTCTGGGAATCATCACATTTTCTACATATTTTTCAAACATGGTGTGATCCCACCAGGTTCTCAGGCGTGTAGACAGGAGTTTCTCCAATTGTTGCATGTTGTGTCTTAAGTCTGCCTGATCTTCATTATTAGGATTTCCCTTATTTTTGGAGACTATAGATGCCACTCTTTCCAGTTTGGACTTATCATCTAGGCTCAGAAATAAAGCATCCTTGAAAGTGACTTCCATTCTCTCAGAAAAATATGTATCCAAACGAAAGGGGAATTAGGAGAGTGTGACAAACATTTATAACTCCTATAAACCAGGGGGCTCGAAAAAAGCTCAGACAGTGACACTATAAAGCAAATAAGAAAAAGATCTTCAGCTCACCTGGCCCAGCCTGCCCAGTCCTCCTTTCCATGATCTCGGTGCTCGGAATTAGTCCATCCCCATCTGGGAGAAAAATCCTCAGTGAAAGTGAAAAGTAGTTTTCCAGCACACGATTTAGAAAAATTAAAAAAGCAATATGTAGCAATATGAAATATGTGTATTTTTTTTAACTGTTTATTTTGAATAGGGTAAAAGGGGGATGATTTGAACTTGAGCTTTTTTTTAATCTTTTTAAAAAATTGTAAAACTTTTTTTTTACCTTTTACTGGCTTCAATAGTCCCCTTAGGAGACATGAAACTGCGATCATTCGATTGCCTGTGCTACACATTTAGCATAAATCATGATCTCCTATGGTCATAGGGGATTTACAATGACAGAACTTACGATCTTCTGCAGACTCTTGGCTGTCATGAGAACCCATCGATGCCCTGCGATCACGTGCCAGGGTGCCGATGGGCAGGTCTTGTGAGGCGCTTCCACCCAACGCATGTTAAATGCAGCTGTCAGAGATTGACAGCGGCATTTAATTTAACAGCCACAGGTGGATCTCAGATTAGATGTACATGCCATCTGATCAGATCAGCTGTCATGTACAGGGAAAGATGCGGGCATCTCTATATGTCCAAGGTCGTGAAGTGGTTAAAAGAGTTGTCCAATAAAAGTGCTGTTTAATCAATATGTAATGGAAATATAAGCACTTCCACAATTAGATGTGTTTAAAAAAAGTGTTGCTTTACAGATATAAAGTTATAATGGTGCCCCTGATGTATACTTTGTAACTGCCTGTAGAGGTGCTATAGTTGCAGGTCAGGCATGCTGTTTCTATTGATTCCATAGAAGTCAACAAAGGGAGGGAGTGTAAGACTGTGTGCCCACGTAGCGTTTTTCAAGCGTTTATGCTGCGGAATTTCCGCAGCATAAACACTTGTGAAACGCTAGGTAATCCGCACCCCATGGTCCCCAAGGGGTTTCCGCATTTTCTATGCACATGCTGCGGATTTTTCCGCAGCGTTTATGCTGCGTACAAAAATCCGCAGCATGTCATTTAATTTTGCGGAAGCGCAGCGGAACTCCCGCCATTGACTTGCATTGAAACGCATAGAAACCGCGACTGTACATTTCTACAAGCGGCTTCTATGCGTTTCTATGTGCGGATGGTACCCAGTTCTGGAGGAGAGGAGACTCTCCTCCAGACCTGGGTACCATTGTACCTGTAAAAAAAGAATAAAATAACAAATAAAGTTATAGTCACCTGTCCGGCGTCTTCTCTCTGAATGCCGGCATCGCTTGAGGACCTGCGGTGACGTCAGTCATGTGACCGCAGGCCCTTCACCGCTCTGTCTCACGATATGCCGGCAGCCGGGAACCAGACAGCAACGAGCGCTGCTGCACACGCCGGGGCCTCGGGGGTGAGTATAGCTTTATTTGTTTTAATTTTTACGGTTCACACTGTATAAATTCATGCTGTTTGCAGGGATTTATATAGTGTGACCTAGTTGCCAAGCACTTTCCAAGTGATGCTATTGCCTGGAAAGCGCTTGTCAATCTGCATGCGGAAACGCATGTGAATCCGCATGTATTCTGCAGGAAAAACGCATGTACAATCTGCATGCGTTTTTTCTGCCAGGGAGATGCAGAAATGCTGCAGAAATTTTCTGCTTCATTTCTGCATCGTGGGCACATAGCCTAAGTGAATAGACTAGTCTTATGCTGCTGGCAAAGGCTACAATGCTGATTTGTATGATGTTACTCCTCGCTGTCTCTTTAGTTAATCTAAGTAGTGATGAAATGTGCTACAACTGAGGACCTTTGAGCTCATCAAAAAAAATAAATTACATGACTGCAGTCCAACGAGCTCAGTTGCCAGACATACAGTTTGGTGCAGAAACATCAGGACAGTGACCAAAATCTTTTGATTTCAGCTCTGCATGCCACTATTTCTGATTTAAAATGAAACAACTGAAATGCAACTGAAGTGTAGACTTACAGGTTTAATTAAAGGGGTTGAACAAAAATATCCTGTGAAACGTTAAGGAACTGCAACCAGCTTTCTATAAAGTCATCTCATTTCAGGGGCTCGAAAGTAATTGGACAAATTAAATTTACCATAAATAAAATGTTCAATTTTAATACTTTGTAGAGAATCCTTTGCAGGCAATGATTGGTGATGCCCATAGCTCCCAGACTTCGGTCAAACCCTGGGTTTCCTCCTTTGTGATGCTTTGCCAGACCTTTACTGCAGCTGACGTCAGTTGGTGCTTGTTTGTGGGTCTTTTTGCCTTAGGTTTTGTCTTAAAAGGGTTGTCTGGTACTTTTAAAAATATGGCAATGTGTTTAATGATAAATAGAAGCTTCTTTCTAATTACCTCCTGGTGCTGTTTCTGCCTGTGAGCGGCGCTATCGGTGGCCGCTCACGGGCAGCACGTGATGGTGTGCTTTGGATCATGAGCCATTACAAGCCTTCTCTATACTTTCTTCTTCTTCCCATCATTCTGGTACAGGTTGACCTTAGTTTCATCTGTTCAAAGAATGCTTTTCCAGAACTGGGCTGGCTTCTTTAATTTTTTTGGGCAAATTCTAATCAGGCCTTTCTGTTTTAAGGCTGTGTGCCCACGTAGCGTTTTTCAAGCATTTATGCTGCGGAATTTCCGCAGCGGAAACGCTTGTAAAACGCTAGGTAATCCGCACCCCATGGTCCCCAAGGGGATTCCGCATTTTCTATGCACATGCTGCGGATTTTTCCGCAGCGTTTATGCTGCGTACAAAAATCCGCAGCATGTCATTTAATTTTGCGGAAGTGCAGCGGAACTCCCACCATTGACTTGCATTGAGACGCATAGAAACCGCGACTGTACATTTTTACAAGCGGCTTCTATGCGTCTCTATGTGCGGATGGTACCCAGTTCTGGAGGAGAGGAGACTCTCATCCAGACCTGGGTACCATTGTACCTGTAAAAAAAGAATGAAATAACAAATAAAGTTTATACTCACCTGTCCGGCGGCTTGTCTCTGAATGCCGGCATCGCTTGAGGACCTGCGGTGACGTCACAGTCATGTGACCGCAGGCCCTTCACCGCTCTGTCTCGCGAGATGTCGGCAGCCAGGAACCAGACAGGAACGAGCGCTGCTGCACACACCGGGGCCTCGGGGGTGAGTATAGCTTTATTTGTTTTAATTTTTACGGTCACACTGTATAAATCCATGCTGTTTGCATGGATTTATACAGTGTGACCTAGTTGTCAAGCACTTTCCAAGTGATGCTATCGCCTGGAAAGTGCTTGTCAATCTGCATGCGGAAACGCATGTGAACCCGCATGTGGATCCGCATGTATTCTGCAGGAAAAAAGCATGCACAATCTGCATGAGTTTTTTTCTGCCAGGGAGATGCAGAAATGCTGCAGAAATTTTCTGCTTCATTTCTGCATCGTGGGCACATAGCCTTAGGCTGATTAAGGCTATGTTCACACACGATGTGTTTTGCTGCGTATTTTGCCGCAGATTTTTCTGCAAATTTTCAGCTGTGTCTATCAGTACCAGCAAAGTCTATGAGAAACCAGAATTCTCTGTTCACACATGTTGCTTTTTGTTTGAGGCATATTTTCTGCCTTGCTTGCTTATTTGGAAAATAGAGCATGTCACTTCTTTCAGCGTATTTGCTGCGTATTTTGCTGCGTTTTTTTTCACCCAAAGGAAGTAATGGGTGGTCAAAAATATGCAGCAAAATACATAGCTAATAGGCAGCAAATACTGCATGTTTTTTACGCAGCTGTTTTCCAGCTAAAGATAAGTTAGCAGCAGAAAAAAACACAACGTGTGAACATAGCCTAATAGTTTGCACTTTGCGGTGAACATTCTGTATTTGCTCTCATGATTAGAGATGAGCGCTGTTCGACTCGAACTGTTCGCCAATCTCAAATTGAAGCTGTTTTGGGCGGTGTTCGAGCCGTTAGGCGAACACGAACGATTTGAGAAAAATTCGTCTGTTCGAGGTTATGTTCGATAACTGTTCGTGCACCAAAATCATAACTGGATTTTTTCTCAGTAATGATGAAAATTAATGTTAATACGCAGTTTGAGTGTACAGCGGGGTGGGGGGAGGGGCAGGGGATGGATCTCTGCAGGAACAATGAAGATCTCCATTTTTTTTTCTCTTTCCCGCATTTACAGTGGGGAGGTGCAATCTGTCAGCCTATCAGCAGCGCACACACGGAGCGAAGTGCTTTTTTTCACACAAGCAAGGGCATGTGTCATTGGCAGTGTATGTCACATGTCCTTGCCCTATAAGACCAAGCCATTTTCCCCGTCGCCACCATTTTCTCACTGCTGCAGCTGCGTGTTAGACGGCACCGCTGTTGCTGTGTGCGCTATACCTTGTTAATTTCAAGCCAATTTTCGCACAAATCTACAGATAGCTTTGGAGTAGGGAATAGTTGTGATTGCAGTCCTTTTAAGGACTAGGTTACAGCATTTCCTACGACTTTTATCAGGCAGGTCTGTGCTCTTAAATAGATAGATTGTGGGAGTAAAGACTAATTGTAATTGCAGTCCTTTTCAGGACCCCCTTTGTGTGTCCTTTGTCTGGCCTTTCTTACCAACCCTTCTGTCCGGCTGCCTCGGGCCTCCTCTTGGTAAACTTGGCGCCAGTTTCCCTGACCCTATGTGGTGCCTTCCTAGCGGGTGTAGCGAGGGGCTGCGCCACATAAAATGTCACAGCCTCCGGTTTCTAGCTGAGGGTCGTTTCCTGCCTCCACTAGTTTCGGGGACCGGTCTCCCCCTTTGGCCTGACCCCTCCACGCAGGTGGATTCGGGCGTGTGGTGGCGACTCGCCCGTCCGCACCCCTGGGATCCCTTCATTCCTCGTTCCTGGAGCCTTCTCCGCTCCTCTTCCTTCCTTCTCCCTCTTCCAGGCCTGGGCCTCTGTTACTAGGCCCGCCTCCGGAGCAGAGCTCATGCAGAGCCCCTGCTCCCTGCCACTTCTGCTCAGACTTCTCTGCACTGAACTAAGATGGTGCCCACCTTTTATACTCCCTTCTCAATGCACCCAGGAACTGCTTTCTCACTGCTCCTGCACTACAGGGTTCCCCTTCCTCAGTGTTCCCTCCCCCCACTCCAGCCAGGGACAGGGACTGTCATGCCCATCTCAGAGGCATATTGGTCGCCCTGCCCCACGGCAATGTGGTGTAATGCATGCAGGTGTCGGGTCCTGATCCACACTCCATCCTTACCTGAGAGTGAGATATCACACCTCTGGGTGAGGTGCAATACCTCTGTAGCAACCGAGCCCTCAGGGTGCTACAGTTCCATTTATCTTCAGCCTAGGTGACGTATTGTGATACAGGGCCGTGATTTTGGCTATAAAAGGGTCCCCTAGACCCCTACCCCAAGCTTTTTAAGAGAATCATATATGGCGTGACAGGAGACTCTATGGAATGCTTTCTCAGCATCCAACGAGAGTATCTAATTACAAATTTTTAACTGCATCTAGCCCAGGAAATACTTTGTGCCTAGTAGCAGTGTCTGCTAGTCAGCGGATTATCCCGGCTGTTAAGCAAGCTATACCACCTGTAGTTTGGACACTTAATTTTTTCAAAGGAAATGCTTCGGGACCACGGGATACTCAGTGAAGAGCATCAGGAGGCACCCCAAGGCATAGGGGCTGGGACTGGCAGTAGGATGCCTTGCGGTGGACAGCCGAGCTCGATCCTTATAAAAGCTTTTTAACTGCAGCAGCTTTAGTGGACGCTACTGGAGCTGGAATTACGCGGCTGCTGGCATGAGACTTGCCCTCCAATAGATCCTTGTAAATGGATTTAAAGTGTATTCATTCAAATTAGAGAGACAATTTAAATTAAAAAGCTTAGAGCTGCCTCCACCACAGGGGGGCTCGCTCGACCCACCAGCGGACAGGCACCAGTATTGGGAGAGGGGGGCTGGCCGTCAGGGTTCACCGCGGCTCTGGCACAAACCCGGCGACACGGAGGTGGCACGGGCAGGAGCGGACTGAACGTGTCGGCTTCTCACTTTTTGGATTTTAGAAGGGCATGATATGCCTATATCTGTGTCTCCCCCTCCTTTTACTCCTCCACCTCTTTTCTTTTCGCATGACTATATGTACTTGTCACTTTTCCATGTGTTAGTTGTGTCTTCTGAGCAGTTTGTCTGCTTTTGGACACCTTTGAAGGTGTTTTCTATGTGTTTCTATGTGTTTTTGTTTGCCTGCCATTGGTTTTAACGGTGTTCGAAGGTGTTCGACGAACAGTTCAATGAACAGTTCGGCGAACACACGGGTGTTCGACGAACCGAACCGAACTCGAACACTACGGGGGTGGCTCAACACTACTCATGATGTCTTCTCTTTATGGTAGACTTAGATAAGAAACATCTACTTCCTAGAGAGTATTCTTCACTTGAGTGGATGTTGTGAAGGGGTTTTTCTTCATAATGGAAAGAATTCTGCGATCATACAACACTGGCCTTTTTGAGTTTACAAGCTCACCAGTGCGTTCTTCTTTTGCAGAATGTACCAAACAGTTGATTTGGCCACTTTTAACATTTCGACAATCTCTGATGGATTCCTTTTTTTTTCAGCCAAATGATGGTCAGTTTATCTTCCATTGAGAGCTCATTTGATCACATGTTCACAGCAACAGCTTCCAAATGCAAATGTCACACCTGAAATCATCTCCAGACCTTTTACTTGCTTAAATGATGATGGATTTATAAGGGAATGGTGCCGTCCATTAAAGAACTTTTGAGAACATTGTCCAATTACTTTTGGTCTCTTTAAAAAGAGGCAGGCATATTAAAAAGTTGTAATTCCTAAATCCTTACTTCAATTAGGATATAAATACCCTCTAATTAAAGCTGAATCAGCACTTTAAGCCCGTATTGATTATATAACTCAGTGTTTCCCAAACCCTATCCTCACGACCCCCACAGGTCATGTTTTCAGGATCTCCTTAGTATTACACAGGTGAGAGAATTCCTGATGCCTTGATGATACTTCAATCACCTGTGTAATACTAAGGACATCCTGAAAACATGATCTGTGGGGGGCCGTGAGGATGGGGTTTGGGAAACACTGATATAACTGCATCATGAATATGTTATAGTAAACAGCTAAAATGCCAAAACTTGTGTCACTGTCCAAATATTTCTGGACCTAACTGTATAAACTGATTTTTCATTTTTTATGACATGGCCACTGAGCAGCGTGGAACAGTTCCTACCAGTGGCATCAGCAGCAATACAAATTATGTACATTTTTTTTCAATACTAAAGGACCTAAAGGCGACATTTCTGATAAAGAAAATTATTTTTTTACATTTCATTTAATTTATTTTGTTAATAAAATTACACAACTTTCAGTACACAATCTTCATTCCTTCAATTATTTTCAGGCCCCCTGATATGCAGTTTGAATTATGACCCAAATTTCCAATTTTTCTCTTGTGGAAGAGTCTCTCCCAGTAATATAGGCTGGATTTGAGCTCTGTGTGTATTGAGGATACAGCTGTTTTCATTAGCTCATATATCACTATAGCTTCTTCTCTCCACTTATTATTTCCTCCGCATGTGGTTTCCTTCTTTTCTACAGCCTTTTGTCTCTGAGATACTTTCTGAACAATAAAAAACAATCTGTGTGAAACTGTACATATACTTTAAAATATGAAAGGGTGATTTTTTTCCACTTGAATTTTTTTCATTCTTTTCTTTTTATTTTACTTGCCACTGCATAACATTGTATTATGCCTATATGTTTTATTTTAAACTGCTGTGTGGCCCAATATTCCTGTATAGACTGAGCACCCAAAAGCCATTGTTAGGCTATGTGTGCACGATCAGGATTTGAAGAAATTTCCTGAGCGTTTCTGCATCTCCATGGCAGGAAAAACGCTGCTGAAAAAACGTGCGGATTTGACTCGCTTGACACGATTTTGATACGGGTTTTGACGCGTTTTTAAAACGTTTTTGTACATCAATGAATGCCTTTTGGAGCTAAATAAAATTATTTGGTGGGACACTGCTTAAACCCTTGGATTACCGTTAGAACTGGGGTAAAATATATTGGTTAATTTAAATGATTAAAGAATGTGTCTGTTATATTTAAAATAACGTGTTTGCTCTGTGTTTATTTAACTCTTTACTTTAGTTAGGTTTGGTGACGAAAGGGTCTGATTGACACCTTGTCATCACCAAACAAAAGAGCTAGGTGTCAGCTAATCCCATTCGCCCAGTGTCATTAGTATTTCCATTCATGTAATTTATGCGGCAGCTGAGAGCTGCTATTTTTTGCCTAGGTAGGTGCTATTTGCAAACATGGTCCCTGGCCATTATTAACAGCTCACAGCTGTTTGGTTAGCCACTATGTCCCCCCGATCAGCACTCAGTAACGTTTTGGACGCAACGTATCTTTGCAGCGTCCAAAACGTGGAGTTCTAATGACGCACTTTTGTTGTTGGTACATGTGAATCTACCACATATAATGACACTTCAATCTGTAAAAATCTGCAGAGGAGACTAGCGTGTCCGCTACAGAAATTGACATGCTGCGGGTGAGTTTGGGTACATGACCACGATCAGGAGCCACTGCAGGTTTGACGCTGCGTGTCTATAGAGCGTCAAACCCGCAGCGTCCAGATGTTCCAGCATAATGGATGGGATCTCTAGAAATCCCATGTACACTATGCGTGCATCTGAGGCTGCGGATCACCCGTGGATACGGACATGCGGCGCGTCTTTCAGGACTGCAGCATGTTAAATTCTCTTGCGGAGTTGCTAGTCTCCGCAACATAAATTTGACCACTAGAATGTATTGAATGCAGTAAATACGCATGGTTCCGTGAACACATGTCGATTTACCTGCGTTCAATTCATGCAACATTTTGGACGCAGCAAAAAATATGCGTCCAAAGCGCTGCTATGTCCAAATCATGGGGACAGAGCCTAAAATTAAAAAATAAAATTGCGTGGGCTCCCACGTCATTTTTATAACCAGCAGAGGGCTGATATTAGTAGCCGGGGTAGGGGCCATTAGCCAACAACGTTCCCTGGCTATTAATATCAGCCCATAGCTGTTTGTTTAGACTTTACTGGCTCGATTACAGGGGGACCCCAGAAAAAAATTAACGTAAAATCCAACTAGGGAAGGCTAAACAGACAGCTGCGTGCTAATATTAAAAGCCAGGGAAGGGGTCATGAATACTAGCCCCCTCCGCTGCTATTAATATCACCCCTCAGCAGTCCCAGAAATGGGAAATCTGGCGCTTAGCCTCCACTCTTCATACTGCCCTGTAGCGGTGGTGAGTGGGTTAATAGGGTTGGGGTTCACGTCAGCCTTGTATTGGCGGCTGACGTGAAGCCAAGGTAAGTAATGGAGGGCATCTATAAGATATACTATACCTGCGGATTTGCTGCAGTCAAGTCAATGGGCGCAAATTTGCGGCGGAACCGTGCAAACAATGGCCATGCTGCGGTTTTTTCCGCAATGGTAATCCTGAGCGGAAATTTCCGCATCATGTGCACAGCACATCAGGATTACCATTGCTATAGCTGGGAGACCTATTAACAAGCGTTTTTGCAGCGTTCCCGCGGCGTAAAAAACGCCGCGGAAATGCATTAAAAATGCTTCGTGTGCACATAGCCTTAAGCTTCCGGATGCAATAGCAAACTATCAGGGCTGATGAAGTACAGAGACAAACCTTTACCTTTGTTAACCACTTAGATTCTATGTTCACTATTGACTGTGACATTAAAGATATTAAATGACTGGAATCAGAACTCTCATAAAATCAAAGCAATGTATAAGCACCTCCCACAGCGGCCCCATTCCTGTACTGTTGGCACTGCTATTCTCAGCAGGTCATGAAACATTGTAAGGTCATGTGACCCCCTAATTGGCAGCAGCTTTTACTATGTTGTCAGAGCAAACACCCTGAAGTGCTGCAGCCATTCATTGGCTGCAGCAGTCACATGACACAACAATGTCACTTTATGCCCGAGAATAGAAGCGGCGACATTGCAGAAGCACTGCCCCTGCGGAAGGTAAGTATAGATTGTTCTTATTTTATCTAGAGCAATAAAGTTATTAAGCAGAGGTTGTGTATCAGTGGACAACCCCTTGAACTAAATGACTAGAAGTGGCCTTACTTGCCCTCTAAAGGAACCTGCCACATTAAGTACACCGCAGTAACCGATTGGAAACATCAAGGTGGTAACCGATCGGTAATGGCTGTGTACATAATGCAACAGCACTGTCTTAATTAATCTCGCACTTTGCCAGTGGGGGGAGGAGGGTAGTGAAGGATTGTGAGATTCCACTTTTCCACACTGTGGAAGTTCGGACCTGACTTTTGCTAGAAAGTCAAGTCCTATAAGGTGGCATTAGGGGCACTCCTTTAACTTCTAATTTAGGTTATGTTCCCCTGATGAGCTTTTTGGTAAGTTTTAGATGTTGCAAATTTTCTGCACCATTTCTACACCTATTAATTCCATTTGGTTAATTGTGATTTTTTCAGTGCATCTTTATCACATTTATGACGGTTATTGTTTCTTGTTGGTATGTCATGTTTTAAATAAAGCTGCTTGTTTGATACTTCCTGTACTTTTGATACTTTGACAAAACTTTCTTGATACAGTTAGGTGCAGATCACGTGTTTTTAGTGCAATTCTGTAAATACATATGTTTTTTACATGTAGATTTTCCACATCTAATGCAATTCTGTGGAATAAAATCTGCACATAAAACTCAGCGTACCCGCAGGAGAATCACGCACCGCAGGTCAGTTTACACAACGCAAAAAAACATCACAGTGGGCATGAGACTTCTATAAATCCCATCCACTTTGGTGGAACTGTAAGAAGCTGCGTTTTTTGCTCAAAAACTCGTTGTAGGAACGCAATCTAATGCCATTTAATAAATTCACCAGTCTGCGGCTGCCCACTGTTTTCTTGAATAAAAAGGGCAGCCCCAGACAGATATTCTTTAATTATTTTAGGATTTGTAAATGTATGAATAAAGCGTGCTTCTAGCTAAATACATTTTGAAGAATTCCGAGTAGCTGGATTACTAAGAATAGTGAAGGCCAATGATGGACAGGTTTTACTACAGTAATTGCACATTAATTTCAAGGGCAGAGTGTAGGTGGCAGATTTATTGAAGGAGAATTCTCTTTTTTATTTCATAAATGATCATTTGATGAACAATCATTAAACATACATCCACATTATGATATGTCATTAACTTTTTACAAGTCTGAGACTGTGAAAGAAGAAAGGTGGAAGTATCCGGTAAAAGTGACAATATCAAAAATGCACTCAGAGGTCGAAATATAACCGTACGAGACAACTGGGAACCACACAATAAATCCTGCTTCACATGCAGGACAATTCCAATTTTAATTTGCAGACACATTAGGAGATCCTTGAGAGCTAAAAATTATTTTACATGAAAAGGGAAACTGAGGTATGCCCAAATGTAAGTTGGAAACGCATTGTTAGAAGACTATGTAAGGCAAGAAGATAGAACCTTTACCAGCAGAACCATCAATTCAACGGGGTGATTTCTGAGAGTCTAGCGGCTGAGTCACTCATTGTAGTAAATGGAGAACCAAAAAATAAGGGGTATGTTCACACGATGGGATAGTGTTGAGGGTGTTTGACATGATTTTCCAGAATCACAGTAAAATTGCTACATTTTAGCCTTGGTTTTGGAAAATAACAACAAAAAACACAAGAATACATTGTGTGAACATGCCCTTAAACATGGCAAAATAACCCGCAAGTCAATCGCACTTCTGGAATATCAATCTATGCAGTTAGGAAGTATAGTATTGCGACATGCAGAAGTAGTGCTGTTGCTTCAAAGGCATCCAGCAACTATAAGAGTTAACAGAGTCACAAGAGACAGGAAGTGTTGTGCTTCAGAAGCATCCAGCAACTAGAGGGGTTAACACAGTCACAGGAGACAGGGAGTGTTTAGCAGAGCCCCAGGGGGATTGTGGGGAACTTGTTTTTTAGTCTGGCTGGAGCCGAAGAGGCAGGTGGCTTATGATCTGTATCTCACAGAAGGCAAGGGAACATAATTCAGGTCAGGAGGGAAGCTAAACACGGGTCAGATAAACTCCCTGCAGAGTATTATCAGTCAGAAAGATAAGGACTGGAAGGAATAGTGTCACAGGGATCATTTCCCCCATCAAAACCTCCCCCCTCCATCTCCATGCAGGATAAAGAATGCTGTGCACTATGGTGTCCTTGTGAAGGAAAAGCCTGTGGTTGTGTATGCATAAAAGTGTGCTGCAAAGAGATCTAATCTGTGCTGAATTATGCTACTGAAGAGCCTGACGTTACTGTGCCTGCTTTAATACACTGTACTGTGGTGAAGCCTGTTGCTTCAAAGAGTTAAATGCTACTGGCCGTACTTGATTAAACTCCACTGTTCAACTGTTTATGAAGACTCTTGTCAGATGTGTCTAGTCAGAAATTTAATCTATGGTGTGCCTGAGAGAAGCTGCAGCCTATGGTCGCCCTGGGTAACGGTTGCCCCAGGATTCCAAAGAATTCATGAAACCCGTCTAGCCCTATCTGAACCCAGCGTTTTGCGTGTAACAGTATATGTGATTATGAATCAACTTCACCTGCTTTGGCACAAAAGTAAAAGTGACAACAGGAAGCAAAAGAAAAACAGCCCACAAAGAAGGGAATGGTTTTGCCGTCGGTGGCTACAGACAATTACTCTTTCCCTATCCTACAGATTCTTCCCTAGTTTTGCATTTTGATAGGGTCCTTGTCACTGCTCGTACCATGAGACTGTACCTCCAGACCATTCAGGTTGCACAGAAAGTCTAACTCCTCCAGGATGGCTGAACTGGCATTCACCTGAGAACAGCAGAAATAGCAGTTTTGCCATCGACCATTCTTTTCAAAGATGAAGACAGGGTCAGACTAAGCATCTGTAAAGGACATCATAGTCTGGTGGCGCCATGGTGTACATTATGCTTCCTGCAACATCATTCAGCGTGACCAGTTTGGTGGGTGGTTAGTGATGGACTGGGGAGGAATATCCTACATCCACGTGATAGCCAATGGTATCTTGACTGCTGGTTTCAGGCTTAAATGTGACTGCAGACTCGTAAATCCTCACAGCGTGCACACAGCTCGCTGTGAGGATTCTCCAGTGCCGGGTGCAGCGGGCACGTGACCACAAGCTTGTGATTTGCATACATGCAGTCACGCGCCGACTAGCGGGGTCTCACTCAATGCAAGTGCATTGAGTGAGGCTGGACATGTCTGGTCAGAATGTGGCCAGAAATATGCACATTGCACACTTAGGCTGTGTGCCCACGATGCGTTTTTTAAGCGTTTCAGCAGCGGCAATTCCGCTGCAGAAACACTTAAAAGATGCTTGGTAGAAGGCCTGCCATGTTCCCCAATGATAATCCACATGTGCTGTGCACATGCTGCGGAAATTTCCCCTGCGGATTATCATTGCGGAAAAAAAACGCAGCACTACCAATTATTTTGCGGAAGCGCTGCGTTTTCACCGCCATTGACTTGCATTGGAACGCATGTAATAAGCATCACTGTATCTGTACATGTGCATTCCATGCGTTTCAATGTGCGGATGGTACCCGGGTCTGGAGGAGAGGAGACTCTCCTCCGGACCCGGGTACCATAGTACCTGTAAAAAAAATATATACAGTACAGAACAAAAGTTTGGACACACCTTCTCATTTAAAGATTTTTCTGTATTTTCATGACTATGAAAATTGTACATTCACACTGAAGGCATCAAAACTATGAATTAACACACGTGGAATTATATACTTAACAAAAAAGTGTGAAACAACTGAAAATATCTCTTATATTCTAGGTTCTTCAAAGTAGCCACCTTTTGCTTTGATGACTACTTTGCACACTCTTGGCATTCTCTTGATGAGCTTCAAGAGGTAGTCACCGGAAATGGTCTTCCAACGATCTTGAAGGAGTTCCCAGAGATGCTTTGTACTTGTTGGCCCTTTTCCCTTCACTCTGCGGTCCAGCTCACCCCAAACCATCTCGATTGGGTTCAGGTCTGGTGACTGTGGAGGCCAGGTCATCTGGTGTAGCACCCCATCACTCTCCTTCTTGGTCAAATAGCCCTTACACAGCCTGGAGGTGTGTTTGGGGTCATTGTCCTGTTGAAAAATAAATGATTGTCCAACTAAACGCAAACCGGATGGAATAGCATGCCGCTGCAAGATGCTGTGGTAGACATGCTGGTTCAGTATGCCTTTGTTAGAACCTTGCTGTTAGGTTTTTTTTTCCTTTGCTGGTCACATGACCTTGTTGGCCTATTTAGTCCTGCTCCGCCCTTCTGGCTGTGCTGGACTTCATTGTATATCTACTTTCTAGCTAGCCTGTGCTCTGTATCTAACTCTGTTAGTTTGCTTGGTCTACGGACCTCTATGTTCTATCTATTTTGTTTGTTCGCCTGTCTGCTACTATTTCTGTTAGGAGGTGTCCCATATTCCTCCCAGTCCTTAGTACTTGTAGGGATTCCCTCCCCACATCTATAGGTCTTCGTACAGACTAGATTAGGACTTTAGCAGGTCTGATCGCAGGATCAGGTTCCCTGTTACATCGTAGGGATTCAGCTGAGTCTCATAGTAGGGACAGATCTCCTCTCTTTCGTTAGCTTTGGTAGCAGAACATAACAGCCTTCAATTTTGAATAAATCCCCAACAGTGTCACCAGCAAAGCACCCCCACACCATCACACCTCCTCCTCCATGCTTCACGGTCGGAACCAGGCATGTAGAGTCCATCCGTTCACCTTTTCTGCGTCGCACAAAGACACGGTGGTTGGAAAAAAAGATCTAAAATTTGGACTCATCAGACCAAAGCACAGATTTCCACTGGTCTAATGTCCATTCCTTGTGTTCTTTAGCCCAAACAAGTCTCTTCTACTTGTTGCCTGTCCTTAGCAGTGGTTTCCTAGCAGCTATTTTACCATGAAGGCCTGCTGCACAAAGTTTCCTCTTAACAGTTGTTGAAGAGATGTGTCTGCTGCTAGAACTCTGTGTGGCATTGACTTGGTCTCTAATCTGAGCTGCTGTTAACCTGCGATTTCTGAGGCTGGTGACTCTGATAAACTTATCCTCAGAAGCAGAGGTGACTCTTGGTCTTCCTTTCCTGGGGCGGTCCTCATGTGAGCCAGTTTCTTTGTCGCGCTTGATGGTTTTTGCAACTGCACTTGGGGACACTATCAAAGTTTGCCCAATTTTTCGCACTGACTGAACTTCACTTCTTAAAGTAATGATTGGCCACTCATTTTTCTTTACTTAGAATTTGTATTATGGCAAGAAAAAAGCAGCTAACAGTCTATTCAGTAGGACTATCAGCTGTGTATCCACCAGACTTCTGCACATCACAACTGATGGTCCCAACCCCATTTATAAGGCAAGAAATCCCACTTATTAAACCTGACAGGGCACACCTGTGAAGTGAAAACCATTTCCGGTGACTACCTCTTGAAGCTCATCAAGAGAATGCCAAGAGTGTGCAAAGCAGTCATCAAAGCAAAAGGTGGCTACTTTGAAGAACCTAGAATATAAGACATATTTTCAGTTGTTTCACACTTTTTTGTTAACTATATAATTCCACATGTGCTAATTCATAGTTTTGATGCCTTTAGTGTGAATGTACAATTTTCATAGTCATGAAAATACAGAAAAATCTTTACATGAGAAGCTGTGTCCAAACTTTTGGTCTGTACTGTATATATATTATATTTATCCTCTGATGGCCCCCGGTGTCCTTGTCTTCACTTGCCGGCAGATCGCGGTGGACTGAAGGACCTGCGCTGACGTCATTTAGTCATGTGACGGCAGGTCCTTCAGTGTACCGCGAGCTGCTGGCAAGCCAGGACGGATCGAATAAAGACTCCAGGGGCCATCGGAAAGTAAGTATAGATTTATTTTTTACCATTCTTTCGGTCACACTATATAAATTCATGCCATTTGCATGGATTTATATAGTGTGACCAAGTTGGCAAGCACTTTCCAAGTGATGCTAAAATCGCTTGGAAAGCGCTTGTCAACCGGCATGCGGAAATGCATGTGAAGAACGCTTCACATCCGCATGTCCCTGGCAGGAAAACGCATGTACAATCCGCATGTACAATCCGCATGCGTTTTTTTTCTGCCAGGGAGATGCAGAAACGCTCAGGAAAAATCCGGAGCATTTCTGCATCGTGGGCACATAGCCTAAAGGTCACTTGACCGACCGTTCTGCCTCCAGAGAATTCACATGTCTGCAGTCACAGAGAGTGACTGCAGACTTGTATCCTAAGGCAGGACAACCCCTTTAATGGAAAGTGCACCAGAAATGTTACTCCAATCCCTATTTCTGGCTAGCCACACGTTGACGTACTCCACTGAGAAGATGCGGTGAATTTATTTGGTGGTGTGTGCCTTTAATGAATTTATATCTAGGGGTAATAGTTCTCCTTGCGGAGAGTGACGTGTTAAGCATTTCAGGTGAGGAGACTTTTAAAGCTGCAATGCTCCTCTGGGAAATATGCAAATTGTCTCTTCAGAGAGGAAGAGGATCAGAACTCTAGTGCCACCTACAGGAAGTAGCAATCCTAAAAGTCAAAAGTGACCCTTTAACGAGCCTTATCACATGACTTAGGATAAAAGCCAAGACCAGAAACTCAATTTGCAGACACTGTGTTTCAGGGTACAGCCCCTCGTCAGTGCAAAGTGTGAGTTTTGGTTTGGCTGGATGAGAGGCGTCAGGCCGGTATCTAAGGGGTAACATTTCTCCTTGCAGAGAGTGACGTGTTAAGCATATCAGGTGAGGAGACTTTTAAAGCCGCAATGCTCCTCTGGGAAATATGCAAATTATTATCCACTCAGAGAGTAAGAGGACTAGAACTCTAGTGCCACCTATAGGAAGTAGCAATCCTAAAAGTCAAGAGTGACCCTTTGATAAAGCTCGTTAAAGTGTCACTATTGACTTTTAGGATTGCTACTTCCTGTAGGTGGCACTAGAGTTCTAGTCCTCTTCCTCTCTGAAGAGACAATTTGCATTTTTAATGAATTTGTACAAAACACCAGTCACCTTCTCATTCCTCATGTTTGGCCCTGTTAAAATAAAAACACCTATACTCGCCCCTGGTGCAGTGCCATTCGAGAGGTGTCAGCACTCGCGTTCCCGGGCTCACGTGAGGTTGTTACGCCACGAGCCCTGCACCCAATCAGAATCTCCTTCACGCTCCCCACCTTCGGACGTATTGAACATCAACAGGAAGGCAGTGATGTGGCTGCTCTCTGACTTCATCTTGATGTACGATTTGTCCAAAGGCGAGGACAGTGATGCCAGCACTGATCCGGGAAAGGGCTCATGTGACATACCAACCTCACGTGAGCCCCCGGAATGGGAGTGCCGACACTGGTGGAATAGCGATGACACTGGAGGGGAGTATGAGTATTATTTTTTAACCGAGCCAAACATGAAGAATGAGAAGGGGTTGTCCGTTTTTATGAGGTGTGTGATAAGATGCATCAAATTCACTAAAATGCATGGACTGGAGTAACGTGTCTGCATAAGAAACTTTGCTTGTTCTGCAGAATCTTTCGGGTGGGTGTAGCCACGGCCCATACTGCCTCAGCTCTTCCTCCGCTCCACCCATTTCAGCACAGCTGGCAGAAACTGGTGTGAGAATAACAAAAGTTGAACACTTTTGCAACTTTTCAGTGTTTTATAGCAGTTTTCTGAGGAAACACTTTGGCCCTGATTTATCATTTTATTTATTTTATTTATTTTACTCACTTATATAGCGCCATTAATTGCACAATGCTTTACAGACATCATCATCACCGTCCCCATTGGGGCTCACAATCTAGATTCCCTATCACTATGTTTTTGGAGTGTAGGCGGAAACCGGAGAACCCATTTGCGTGTTTTTTTAAAGTACTTTCCTTTTTAGGTCTGGTTATATTAGTTGCCAGTTTTATGTGCCTCTGTTTGTTGTAAGTCTGCTTCTCTGTAGCTGCATCGCTGGGGTCTGCATCCCTCCAGTCCCAGAAGTGCACATCAATTCCTAGGGTCTGTAATCCCTGGGATCGGCATCCCTCCAGACCCAGCAGTGCACAGCAATCCCTTGGGGTCTGTATCAATGGGGTCTTCATCCCTTGGGTTTGCATCCCTCCAGTCCCAGCAATCCCTGGGATACGCATCCCTCCAGTCCCAGCAGTGCACAGAAATTCCTGGGGTCCGCATCCCTCCAATCCCAGCAATCCCTGGGGTCCGCATCCCTCCAGTCCCAGCAATCCCTGGGGTCCGCATCCCTCCAGTCCCAGCAATCCCTGGGGTCCGCATCCCTCCAGTCCCAGCAAGCAATCCCTGGGGACCGCATCCCTCCAGTCCCAGCAAGCCCTGGGGTCCGCGTTCCTACAGTCACAGCAATCCCTGGGGTCCACGTCCCTCCAGTCACAGCAATCCCAGGGGTCCACGTCCCTCCAGTCACAGCAATCCCAGGGGTCCACGTCCCTCCAGTCACAGCAATCCCTGGGGTCCACGTCCCTCCAGTCACAGCAATCCCTGGGGTCTGCACTTCTCCAGTCCCAGCAATTCCTGGGGTTCGCATCCCTCCAGTCCCAGCAGTGCACAGCAATCCCTGGGGTCGGCATCCCTCCAGTCCCAGCAATCCCTGGGGTCCTAATCCTTCCAGTCCCAGCAATCCCTGGGGTCGGCATCCCTCCAGTCCCTCCAATCCCAGCAATCCCTGGGGTCCGCATCCCTCCAATCCCAGCAATCCCTGGGGTCCGCATCCCTCCAGTCCCAGCAATCCCTGGGGTCCGCATCCCTCCAGTCCCAGCAATCCCTGGGGTCCGCATCCCTCCAGTCCCAGCAAGCAATCCCTGGGGACCACATCCCTCCAGTCCCAGCAAGCCCTGGGGTCCACGTTCCTACAGTCACAGCAATCCCTGGGGTCCACGTCCCTCCAGTCCCAGCAGTGCACAGTAATCCCTGGGGTCCGCATCTCTCCAGTCCCAGCAATTCCTGGGGTCCGCACCCCTCCAGTCCCAGCAGTGCACAGCAATCCCTGGCGTCCTAATCCCTCCAGTCCCAGCAGTGCACAACAATCACTGGGGCCTGTATCCTAGCAGTGCACAGCGATACACGCCCCTTCTCAGCCTCCCCCCAGAAATGTGTCTGGCAGCAATAACCGCCGTCACCACGTTACTCCTCCGGAGCTGTTCAGCCTCCAGCATATCTGGGTACTGCCGCTTTAACAGCTGGAGAAAGCGGCGGGGCGTGATGACGTCACGGCTGCAGCTGACTGGCCACGTACGAGGCACACGGGGCAGGAGGCTACAGTCAGTGTTCTATGAGGGAGAGGCGAGGAGCAGGGGAGAGGGAGAGACGTGCGGGTGAGTGCGACCCCACTGCATCGACTACAGCTCCGTGTCCCCCGGGGAATGGCGCTGTGTCTCTACCGCTGCATTGTCTGCCGCAGCCCTCACACATCACTCGCCCTGAACTTTGCCCTGGACCGTGCCGTGTGTAATTGGTAGCGCATACATGTTTCTCATTGCTTTGCTGTCTTGTGCACTGGCTGTCAGCCCTTTTATCTAGGAATCCGCCCCATTACACTTATGGGGACATAAAGCATATTGGGGTATCATTGGCAGTTGTTCCCTGTGTATTGGATGGATAAGGGATCACACCCCAATCTTTGGGACCCTGAGAACCCATGGTGTGACTGGGGTAGATCTCTGCCTCAGTCATGTATATGGGAGTGCTGCAGACCGGGCGAGCGCAGGCTCCGCTACTTCCAGAATGAATGGAGCGGTGGATCGATCTGTGCACCATTCACATGGGGCTTTCAGTGCCCCAATTCTCAGGATCAATGGCGAGGCAGCGATCAGGAAGTTCTCCCCTATCCCATAGATGGGGAATAACAACCAAACTTAAAGGGATTGTCCGGTCTTAAACGGCATGTATGTAGTCACTCTGTGACCGCAGACTTGTGAATCCTCCTATCGTGCGCACTGAAGATTCTCCAGTGTCGTCACTGGTGGTCATGTGACTGCAGTTATGCGATATTCATACTCCCGGCCACATTCTGATAGATGGGCACGGCCTCGCTCAGTGCCAGTAAAGTGACCTCAGACGGGTAGTTTGAGACCAGACAACCCCTTTAAAGGATTTCATGTAAATATGTACAATCTGTTTGCGGTCAGTGAACGTAAACATTTGTGTTTATGTATAGAGGCTATAAACAGTGTAAACCTAATACTTTTCACAGCTGACGGTGCTACAGAATTCAGATGATGGTTGAGCGACCATTGATTGATGGTTAAAGCACCATTCCAGCGTGTTTTTATTTATTGCACCGCTGGAGTGGTGCTTTACATGTAAGCCCCCTGTCTGATACTGTCCTCCCGGTGGTTTCTTCCATTTCCAGCTTCTCTCCCGCCGGTCTCCAGTGGAAAGTGACCTGCCTGTTGCTCAAGTGTTTCATGGAGCTGCGCGGTGGTCACTTTTCAATACAAATCTATGAGTGTCATAGACTTGTATTGAGAGCGTGTGACGTAATGTCTGACTTCAGGCCTGTCAGAAGCTACTGTCACAACATGGCGCAGGGGGAGTGGCACCGAAAAAATTGAAGATGCCAGAGGGTGAGTATGTGACCCAGGGCAGGGGGCTTACATTTAAAGCGCCACGACAGTGCTAAAAAATCAAACTCTGGAATGATGCTTTAAGGTGCATTTACATTGCAAGATTATCGTGTACGACTAGGAACGCTCGTTGCCCAATAATCTGGCAGTGTAAACAGGCTGCCGATGCATGAGCAGGAGGCTCGTTCATCGAGTGAAATGGTATTTTACCGTAGTTTGCACAAAACATTGTTCCTGTTCACAGTAGCTGCCTATGTGCCCGCAGTGAGCTATTACTGATCGTTCAGTGTGCATTGTAAACCACCAGCAAACAAGTTGCTGATCACAGGTCTTTTAGTGCCGCAAGTGGTGAAATGTAAGCAGACCCTCAATCGGATGCCGCCGTACACATTTAGCCCATCTGGGCTATTGCAGTCATTCGGCCTGGCAATTCGTATTCATCAGCAGGTTATTCAGGGACAAAAATTTCAAACACTGTCAACTTCTTACCAGATGATGGCGCTCTGTCATTAGTAGTTTGTTCTATGTCACCTAGTGATTGTTAGTTTATAGTTAAAATTTTCATTAAGTTTAAGCTAATGTGAATGGCCACGTACAGGGGTTGTCCCATGAAAAACACTTATACTCTTGTCCCAATGGATAGGAGATAATTGCTGGGACCCCCACTATCCTAGGAATGGTGTCCCTAAAGTACTGTGATTGATCATGCACATCAGTGGGATTGACAGAACAGCTATCTCTCGATTCCATGAAAGCTTTAGTCAAGCATTTGTTCCATTCACACAGGGGACTCTGTGACCCCCATTTTTATCATCATGGAGGTCTTGGTTGTTATAACCCACTCTGATCATACGGTCATGTATACTAATAGGGATAAATATAATTAATTAGTGGGAAAACCCGTTTCAGTCTTGACCATTTGTAGCCTGTACCTGTACAGTCAGTCCTTTTACCTATACCATTGTAACAAACTATCAGGACAGGCAGGTGTGAGGTGAGTTTCTACTGATCTATGTGTTTTCATCTTCTGTTTTCTAGGACTGGTGTAGAAACTCTTCCACCATGCACCATAAACTGCTTAAGAGTGCTCATTACATAGAACTGGGCAGTTACCAGTACTGGCCAGTCCTGCTCCCCAGGGGAATCAGACTTTACACCTATGAACAGATCCCTGTCTTCCTTAAAGACAATCCATACATTACTGATGGCTACAGAGCATATCTTCCATCCCGTTTGTGTCTGAAGAGGTCAGATAAGTATTTATTACCTGCTTTTTAATGGGGCGATTACTCATTACTAGTGTTGAGCATTCCGATACTGAAATATTGGGTATCGACCGATATTTGCTGTATCGGAGTTCCGATACTTTTACAATATCGAATACCGGAATCGGAAGTTCACATAATGCCTGCGCTCTGCAGTGTCTCTGAAGGATGACAAGCTGGATGGCAGCGCTCAGCTGCGATCCAGCCTGTCATCAGAATGCCATCCCAGCGTGGGAGAATTCTCCTGCTCAAGCGCTGACATTACATTATCTCCCTTACTTTTCAATTAAATGGAATAGCAGGAATTAATATTTTTTTAAGACGTTAATGTCACAGCCATGGTGGTTGTGGCATTACTGTGGTTGCCCAAATCGATGGGAACAGTGCTCACAGTGAAACATGAAAAGCCGGCAATTCATCAGCGGCATATACCGGTACCCGACAATTTAGAACAGAAAGAATAGAGCATCACACATAGATTAGATAGATAGAAACATGTCAGTCACATATATAAGAAGTACAGTGACAGTGTTGGTTGCTGTACTTGTCATCTAGTGTTAAAGGATTTATTAAAAAAAAAAATTGGCGTGGGGTTCCCCGTAATTTTAGTCTCTAGCGGAGGTTAAGCAGAAGGCTGGGGCAGATGTTTGAAGCCTGGGAAGGGGGTAATACCCACGGAGCTTCCCAGGCTACTAATATCAGCCCCCAGCTGAATACCTAGCCTTTACTAGCTATTAAAATAGGGGGGACCCCACGTCATTTTTTTTGGGGTCCCCCCTATTTTAATAGCTAGGAAAGGCTAGGCAGACAGCTGGGGGCTGATATTAATAGCCCAGGAAGGGTGCCATGAATATTGGCCCCCTCCCAGGCTAGAAACACCAGCCGTCAGCCGCCCCAGAAATGGCGCATCCATGGGATGCGCCAATTCTGGCACTTAGCCTCGCTCTTCCCACTGCCCTGTAGCGGTGGCAGTGGGGTAATAGGGCTGGGGTTGATGTCAGCTTATAATGCCAGCTGACATCAAGCCCAGGTTAGTAATGGAGAGGCATCTATAAGACAGATATAACTGATTTTATCAGCAAGCAGTCCAGTAAATGATACAGAACTGGAATCTGGGTCTCTCCATCAACATGTTGCTGATCTCAGAAGGGATAGCAAAAACATCATGACAGGTTTCCTTTAAAGGGTTAGTCTAAAAAAAATCACCGCTACTCACTGGATGGGGGATAACATGCTGATCACTCGGTGTCAGACCGCTATAAAACTCAGGTCTCTGTCACACTTGAGAATTGGGGTTCTGCAGCCCTATCCTGAAAGGAGGGGAGGTGCACATACAAGGCCTCTGGTCCATGCGACGTCTGTGGGACTGCCAAGCATAATGCTCTGCTTTTTCTGTCAGTCCTACAGACAATGAATGGAGTGGAGGCCGAGCATGCTCCATTCATAATGGGGCTGCAGAGCCCTGATCTTGGAATCGCCGCTGTGGGGGTGAAAAGTCAGATCCCCCAGAAAAGCAGACAATTTTTCATTTGTGTGTCTTTGTTTTAAAATTTGTGTTATATCTATTTTTATACAACAGTAAAAAAAAAATTTAAATGAAAAGTTTCCTATTGTAGTAATTGCAATGGATAATAAAGGATGCCATATGGATAGTGTCCATATGGCATGTATTTTTAATGCACCCACTGAGATTATTGGGGCTGTCCTCCTTTAGGAAAGATTTTTATATACATACACATGTATTTCTTCCTGAAAATCGTTTTGTGCAATTTTGTTTCCATTAAAAATGTTTGCACTATTTTGCTTTTGCACGCTATTTATTTCCCTGCACTTTCAACTTCGATGTCATAAATCGGTTGAGAGGAGCTCAGAAATAGACAGGTAAGAGTTACAAACTGCACGTAATAGCGAGCTCACTGACTGATTCTGTTAACTCGCTCTGCACCCAGACAGTGTTACACAGAGGCTGGTGAAGGCAAACAATGCAAAATTTGTATTGAAACCAAACTGTAAAAATGGTCTACATGCATTGTCACATGAACAAAGTACATTCTAATCAATAGATCTCAGAATAATAATATTGTGAAACTTATTTTAATTCCAAGATCTAGTGTACTTTGTTCATTGGACAATCTCTAAATAAGGAAAAAAGTCCCCAAAAATGGACAACCCCTTTAATCTGCTAGTTTGAGGCAAAAACATAACATGTGGACTCATTACGTCTCTTAGGGCTCGCTCACATAAGCATATATTCTCTTATGTGAGAGAATCAGGTCAATTATGAGTTTGATCAGGGTCAGCTTACAGTGATCCGATTGTCTCGCATGAGAGAATCGTATCGCAGGTGTGGAGAAGACTGAGAACTTAATTTTTCCATTGTATGTGTCCATGTGAATTGAACTGCATTCAGATGTCATCCGAGTGCAGTCTGATATTTTCCATGCATCTATAGACTTGTATGAGTGCGTGTGATCCGATTTGCAGAGCCACTCGCAGCATGCTGAGATTTTTTTTTTCTCATGGCGAATCGGTATGAAAATAAATTAGCAGATCTGCACTGCCCTATAGTATAACATTGGGCCCTAGTGCTTCCCAATAAAACATCACACAGCACTCGTCTGATGAATACTCTTGTGTGAGCGAGCCCTTATTCTTTAACGTGATGCATTTTAAGATTTAAGTATTATAAGGCTATTTTGTTATGGATTTTTAAGCTAAGTTCACCTGGATGGATGAGACCATCAGGGTGATCTATTTAATAGTGTATGTAGTTTGACTTGTCAAATCTGGTGACATATCATCTTTAAAAAAAAAAAATAATAATCAGGTATCCTGCAGTTTTACTAAGAAAAAGAGTATGCCCTACGAAAAAATCTGATTATCAACCATATTAAAAACAATTTATTAAAACTGGTGCAAGAGAAGACCTTTCTACACAGAGCTCCTTAACTTTCTTTCCATCAATTTTGATAAATCATACATACTGTGTTACTGGGATTATTTTTTAAAGGGAACCTGTCAGCAGGTTTATAGACCCTAACTTAACGTTATTTATGAACAATCACTGAAATATACATTTCTTTGAATTATAAGTCTGTGTCTCTGTCTTTGAGAAACACACCACCAAATTTTTGTGCAAATGAGCGACAAGTGCAGGGGGCTTGGACTGCATTTAAAGCTCTCCGGCCTCTTCTCCTGACCTTCTGTCAGTAAATGACAGGTCACTTTTCTCTATGACCTGCTCCCCCGCCCGATATTCTGCTCAAGCACTGTCAGTCCAGGGGGTGGCACATGCACAGATCGACAGTGCTGGTCTGGATTAGAAGGCCCTTACTGCACATGCACCACCCTGGGAATGACAGCTCTTGTGTGAGATATTGCAGGAGGGAGCAGGTCACAGAGAACAGAGACCTGTCATTCACTGACAGGAGGGCGAGAAAAATTCACCAGTGGATTATCTAAAACTAAGGTATGGTCATAATCAGCATTACATGGACTTTACATAGATGACATTAGTTTGGGATCTAAAAACTTGCTCACGGGTTCCCCTTGAATCCCTTTTATTACAGCATACCATAGGACTGCTGCAATACAATACATAATTGGCCAAAATGCTGCAAAAATGGAGAGGATATGAGTGCAGTAGAGTTTACTTCAAGTAATATTGTGTGTACAAGTATTTCACAAATGTGTCTTAAAGGCTAACATTCGGCTCTTTCTGCAGCCTCTTCATTTTATCCAATGAGACTGTCAACATTTGGAGCCATTTGATAGGTTTTTTGCTCTTCTTCACTCTGGGTGTTTATGACATGATGTCAGTTCTGCCGTCAGCAAATGCTTCCAGGGAAGATTTTGTGATCTGTTCCATTTGCCTTTTCTGTTTCCAGGTAAGCACTTATTTGTTTTAAAGTTCTATATTTTTAACCCCTTAACCCCCGAGGGTGGTTTGCACGTTAATGACCAGGCCAATTTTTACAATTCTGACCACTGTCACTTTATGAGGTAATTACTCTGGAACGCTTCAACGGATCCCCCTGATTCTGAGATTGTTTTTTCGTGACATATTGTACTTCATGATTGTGGTAAAATTTCTTCTATATCACTTGCGTTTATTTGTGAAAAAAAGCGGAAATTTGGCAAAAATTTTGAAAATTTTGCAATTTTCAAAATTTTAATTTTTATGCCCTTAAATCAGAGAGATATGTCACACAAAAGAGTTAATAAATAACATTTCCCACATGTCTACTTTACATCAGCACAATTTTGGAATCAAAATTTTTTTTTGTTAGGGAGCTATAAGGGTTAAAAGTTGACCAGCGATTTCTCATTTTTCCAACAAAATGTACAAAACCATTTTTTTAGGGACCACATCACATTTGAAGTCACTTTGAGAGGTCTTTATGACAGAAAATACCCAAAAGTGACACCATTCTAAAAACTGCACCCCTCAAGGTGCTCAAAACCACATTCAAGAACTTTATTAACCCTTCAGGTGCTTCACAGGAATTTTTGGAATGTGGAAGAAAAAAATGAACATTTAACTTTTTTCACAAAAATGTTACTTTAGACCCATTTTTTTTTATTTTCACAGGGGTAACAAGAAAAAATGGACCCCAAAATTTGTTGTGCAATTTCCCCTGGGCACGCAGATACCCCATATGTGGGGAAAAAACACTGTTTGGGCGCACGGCAGGGTTCGGAAGGGAAGGAGCCCTTTTGACTTTTTGATTGTAAAATTTGCTTGAATATTTAGCGGACCCCATGTTGCGTTTGGAGAGCCCCTGTGTGCCTAAACATTGGAGCTCCCACACAAGTGACACCATTTTGGAAACTAGACCCCCCCCAAGGCACCTATCTAGATGCATAGTGAGCACTTGGAACCCCTAGGTGCTTCACAAATTGACTTCGATCTCAGCATCGCGGGGGTTAATGTGCTGGGAGCAGTGCAGGACCGCTCCCTGCACATAGTACCGGGTGTCAGCTGTGACAATCAGCTGACACCCGGCGGCGATCGCGCCCGCACAGCCTGTGTGCGCGCGCGATCGCCATGACGTACTAATACGGGTCTTGCTCTTAAGTCCCAGGGCACAGACGCGTATTAGTACGTCAAATGTTGTTAGGGGGTTAAAGGTGCATAAAGAAGGTCCTGGCACCACTTGAATACAGAGTGCCGAACAACCCCTCTTTTTCTATTGGATTTATTTTTAACCCCTTAGTGACCAATAGATGTCTTTTTACTGACCTGCGATATAAGAGACAAGCGTTCCCCGACAGGTGACAATCCTGTACCAGTCACCTGTACACTAGAGCTGACAACTTGCTGCAGCCACGATCAGTGATGGCACAGACCATGGACGTTTAACCCCTTAGATTCTGCTGTCAATAGTGATTACAGAATCGAAATAGTTAACAGAGTGTGGGGCTCCCTCTTTAACCTCATGAGCACTTTGAGATCTTGATTGTGTGGTCCTGATGTTTGCCATGGCAGGTAACGGCCAAATAACGGCCTTAGAGTCTTCCGGCTATAGCGGTCTGTTCAGAAGTTATCAAAATTTAGGTGGTAAAAATAAACTTTTTCATTCTTGTCATGCCACTTTACATTACTTCCTGAAAAGAACCAGAAGGGTCAATGAACTACCTGAAAGTAATTTTAAATACATTGAGGGGTGCAGTTTTTAAAATGGTATCACTTTTGGGTGGTTTCCAATATATAGGACCCCCAAAGTCACTTCAAAACTGAACAGGTCCCTATAAAAATAATTGTTGTAAATTTCCTTGAAAAAATTAAAAAAATTGCTGCTGCATTTTTAAACTTTCTAAAATGCTAACAAAATAAAACAACTCTTTACAAATGGTGCTGATGTAACGCAGACAAGAGGGAAATGTTATTTGTTAATGTTTCTGTGTAGTTTGACTATTGGGATTAAAGGGATAGTCATTCAAAGTTTGAAAATTGCAATTTTTAAAACATTTTTGTCAAATTTCTGATATTTTTATAAATAAACGCAAAACAGATCAACCTAAATTTTCCATTATTAGAAAATTATTAGTATCATGTGTCACAAAAAAAGTCTCAAATCAATGGGATATGTTGAGGCGTTCCAGAGTTATTACTACATAAAGTGACACTGGTCAGATTTAAAAAAAAAATTGGTCCGGTCACTAAGGGGTTAAAGGAGCCCGTACCTGCCTAATCCCCGTCATTCCTTAATACTACTGCCTCTGTATCTCGAGTATGATGATTCACTGACTGTGTGGAAGCAAAACAAAGTTCAGCAGTGGATAGAGAGCCTAAATGAAGAGCCATATGTTTAGTAAAGTGGCAGCGACAGAAGCCACAGTTACAGAGGAAAACACTCCTATGTGGTTACCATGTAATGGGCATCTAGTGGTTACATGACCTGTTTTGTTATTTCAGTATACACAACTCTACCCGGTACACAGCTCTTTTCAAGACAAAGACAAAATTCTGTTTCCTCTCAGTCTCCTTTACTCTGTATTGGATGTACAGTTCAGGTCGGGGAGAATAAGGATCCGAAATTTAGAATTCAATGGCCCTGGCTGTTGCAGCAGGCGCTCAGCTATCCGTTAAGCCAAGCTCCTGGCGGTGATTGTGCAGGCACCGCTCCTGTGCCCATATAATCTCCATGACGTACTGGTATGTCCATTTGCGGGAAATGGCTGGAAATATGACATATAAGTAAGTCATGTGTCGAGAAAGGGTTAAATAGCCCAAACCGACTAACGCAACAAGTGGCTCCTCCAAATTCTATTCAAGAGGTCACTTTTAATAACTACTGCAGTCTCAGAATTATTCAACCCCTTCATGAACGGCGTATTTAGTAATTAGTAGAGCACTTTTGTTTATGACCTGCTGCAAATGAGATGCATATCTAGACACCAGCTTCAGTGAGTGTTCCTGAGAAATCTTAGCCATTCTCCTTGGGAAATGGCTTTGGGTTTAATAGGATGGTCCAAAAAGTTAAATGGGTTGTCTTCTTTTAATTAAATTACTCCTCTGGCTGCAGTTTGGTATAAAACAACAAGCCTCACTTTACTCCCCTTCCCCGGGTCCCTAGTCTCTGCTGATGTACCCTGTGTCCGACATTGACTGCAGTGCTCAGCAGCTAATCTGTGATCACAGTGGCTTTGAACGGGGTGTTCCTGAACACCCCGCTAGGGTCACTGAACTTACTGACTGGCTGCCTTGTTGTCAAGGTGATGTCAGTGCTGCAGCCAATGTCAGACACTGGGAACAGCGGTGGAGACTTGTAGGTGGACCTGAGGAAGGTGGGTACAGTACAAATAAGGGAAAGAATACGAAAATTAATAATGGCATTGAATGTTCCTAGAGATAGTATTTGTAGTTCAAAACTGGATGACCTTCAAGTCTCATGAAAGATTTCTATGGAGTTCGTCGGGCAACTGTGTCAGCTACCGCAGAATCTTCCAGAGCTTCTTAGGAAACCAAGCCTTGGTGAACTCTGAGGTATGTCTGGGATCATTGTCCTTGTGGAAGATCCGATGACATCCAAGCTGCAGCTTCCTCAGAGAAGACATGATGTCTTCTCCTAGGATTTTCTGACACTTGATTGAATCCATCTTGTCCTCCATATGCGGCAGATTTTCAGTTCTATGGGTAAAGCATCCCTAGAACATCGCCGAGCCACTACCCTGTCTCACTGTGGGCTGGGTCTTTTTTTCAGCGTATGCTTCATTCATCCTCCTCCAGAAATACCCCTGATCTATAAGCCCAAAAAGTTCCAGTTTTGTTTCATCATTCCACAGAACAGAATCCCCAAACTTCTGTGACATATTTATACGGTTTTGAGCATATTGGAGCCAACTTCTCTTAAGTTTTTGGGTTAGTATAGGTGTATGTCTTGGAGTTTGACTTGGACACCTTCACTGTTGATTGTGCAAACTGAGACCTCAGTACCTGCTGCAACCAAATCTTACTTCTGGTCTTTGGCAGACACTCAACATTTTTTGACCACCTACCTCCTCAGGAGTCTGGCGGAAGCCGGTGATAACTTCATCTTACATAGTAACATCTAATATATATAATCGTCTTCTCCCGTCTGTCTGTCCAGGAAATCCCTCGTTGCTGATTGGTCCGGCCGCGGCCAATCAGCGACGCGGGATTTCAGAAAAAGATGGCGGCCGTTAGCGGCTCATCTGCCGCACGGAGGTCAGCGGCGATGTTGCCGGGAGATGAACGGCGCTAGCCGGTCATCTCCCGGCAGCTAGAAGCAGAACCCCGACCGGCGCCGCCGCTGCCTTCCATGCCGCTACCGTCGGGAGATCAGCGCCTAGGGCCGCTGATCTCCCGACGGCAAGTGTGAAGGGAGGACCGGGAAGCGGCGCAGACGGTCGGGATAGTTCTGCTGCGAGCAGCCGCTCATCTCCCGGCTGCTCGCAGCGGAAGTACCCGCACAGGTAGCGCCGCTCCCCGGTCCTCACTAATAGGATTCGCTGATTGGTCGCAGACGCGACCAATCAGCATTATTGGCGCCAAATTTAAACACCGCTCTGGCTGATTGGTCGCGGCCAGAGACCAATCAGCGACATTGGCGCCAAATTTAAACAGCGCTCTGCTGGTTGCGCTCGGTCGGCCGCATACATATTCTAGAATACCCGATGCGTTAGAATTGGGCCACCATCTAGTAGGTTGAATAAAGACCTAGGTCCATCCAGTTCAACCTTTCCTCCCCAATCTTTCTCTACGTCCAAGCAGTGTAGTCAGTGTTCCTTTAATTTTGAATTTAAGAACCTTGCTTGTGTATCCTTTTCCTTGTTTGTGCATGAAAATGATCACTTAACTCAGCTTTTTGGACCACTCTATTGACAATCCAAAAATGTTAGTAAACCCGAGGCCATTTCCATTTGCTGCAGTCTGTTTGTGCATCACGTTTCTATAAGGTCCTAATAGTGCACTCTTAGGCTATTGAGTACTAAAGGCACCTGCCATGAAGGGGTTGAATAATTCTTAGACCTCAGTAGTCAGTAAAGCTGGCATTTTGTTGAGCATTTGGAGAAACGACTTGTTATATTAGTTGACTTTGATATATTTGAGTATGTTACGTAAGCGGTGAAAGTGTCACATGTTGGGAGCAGTATTTTTCTTAGTTGTGCTGCCCAATTTAAAAAAATGGCTCTAGGACCCACAGAGTTTAGTGAACTATTCACTTATCCATTTTGGGAGTGCTATTTTAACTCCTTCACGACATGTGCCGTACATGTACGGTGCAAGTCAGAAGCGGGTGTATGGAGTGGCCTCACGGGGTGAGCCCTCCTCATATTCGGCAGATGATGATTGTGTTACAGCCAGGACCTGCCTCTAACAATAGTGGGTGGAGGAGCTCATATGAAATGCTGCCGTCAAACTCAGATAGAGGCATTTAACACACGCTGGAATGGGGGCACGTCATTGCATACGCCCGTTGGCGCGCCCGTGATGGGTTGCTATGACAGCAGGGGGACTGTTGAAGACCTCCGTGCCTGTCATTACTGAGCTCCTTTGAAACCCAGCCTGTGGCCGGGCTTCAAAGGAGTCCATGATTTTTGCTATATACAGGAATACTGTGGCATTGCTGTATATAGCACAGGCAAGCAGACATTCGCAGCTTCAAGTCCCCCAAGTAAAAAGTGCAAGTAAAACAAAAAATGTTCTATATAAAAAAGAAAAAAAAACATGCGTTTTCCACCTTAAAAGTAAGGAAAAAAATACACGTGGTATTACAGCATTCAGAAAAGTCAAAATATCAAAAATAATTAACCAGATCGGTAAACACAGTTTACGGTGGTCGCTGCAATACCACAAAAAAAGGCTGTAACAAGTGATCAAAACATCAGATCTATCCCAACATGGTATCAATAAAGACGTTGCCTCGCCCCGCAAAAAATAAGCAATCACACAGCTCCATCTACCAATACATGAAAATGTTACGGGTCTCGGGAAAATGGTGACACAACCCCAAACATTTTTTTTTGTGTAAACTTTGATTTATTTTTGACCACTAAAATAAAAAAAACTGAATAAGTTTGGTATCACCGTAATCTTACTGATGAACTGAATCATATTGCCAGGTCATTTTTACCACAAACGGTACACCTTAAAAACAGTTCCCAAAAAACAATGTCAGAATAGCAGTGTTTTTTTCACAATTTCTCGCCACTTGGAGTTTTTTTCCCATTTTCCAGTACACTACAGTCCTGCTCATTGTTACTGGCACCACCCATGAAGTTTAAGTACATAATGTGGAATATCTCGTGAAAAAAATGGATCAAGTGAAGTGTTTTTGTATAGAGCACTCGTGTTAAATACAAAAGAGCAAATGATAAACAATAATTTCAAACCAAAAACAATGAGTGGGGAAAAATAGAAAAACCTAAAGCTTGCTGTGTCACTGTTATTGGCACCCTTCACATTAATTTAGTGTGGAAACACATTTGGACTCGCCTGTGTTAAATCACAAAAGAGATTCTCCTGTGATTGTCGGTGCTCATGTGACATGAATTAGCCAATGAATGATGTCTTCAGTATTTTAAAAAGCCACATGGTAGGCCCTGTTCCTTTGTCACAATGGTGAAGACAAAGAATCTGTCTGAGGACATCAGCTCTGCTATTAGCAAACATAACACTTCCAAAGGGTTTAAGGCCATCTCCTAAGACCTTAGTATCTCAGTTTCAATAGTACACAATATTATTAAGAAGTTTGCCAAGCATTGAACCGTCAAGAACCTCCCTGGATGTGGTGGAAGGAGGAAAATTGATAAGAGATGTCTTCAAAGGTTGGTGCGAATGGTGGAAAAAAACACCATGTCAAACATCCAAAGACCTGAAGGCCAGCCTGGAACAGTCTAGGGCCATGGTTTCAACAAGTACCATACGACGCACACTGAACCAAGCAGAGCTTTATGGGAGAAGGCCAAGGAAGAAACCATTGCTGAAGAAAAGACAATAAAAAGGAACTACTGATCTTTGCCAAAGAGTACCGTAACAACAAACCACAATCCTTCTGGGAAAATGTTCTGTGGACAAATGAAACAAAAATAGAGCTTTTTGGCAATGCAAAGCTGCAGTTTGTTTACAGATGGCGCGAGGAAGCTTATAAGGAAAATAACACCTTTCCAACTGTTAAGCATGGTGTAGGATCCATAATGCTGTGTTGGTTGCTTTACTGCGGCTGGTAATAGGGGACTTGACCGTATCACAGGAATCATGAAATCAGAGAATTATCAAGAGATTTTAGAGCGCAATGTCCTACCCAGTGTAAGAAAACTTGGTTTGAGTCGAAGATCATGGGTCCTTCAGCAAGACAATGACCCAAAGCACAGATCCAAAAGTAAACCGGAATGGTTGAAAAAGAAAAAATGGACTGTTTTAAAATGGCCAGCAAGAAGTCCTGACCTCAATCCCATTGAAAATCTTTGGGGTGAGCTGAAATCTGCTATTGGGATAGAGAGCCCTGCAAACATTCAAGAGCTTGAACAAACTGCAAAGGAAGACTGGGAGAAAATTCCAGCTGAGAACTGCAAGAAGCTTATACAGTGGTGGCCAAAAGTATTGGCACCCCTGCAATTCTGTCAGATAATACTCAGTCTCTTCCTGAAAATGATTGCAATCACAAATTCTTTGATATTATCTTCATTTAATTTGTCTTCAATGAAAAAACACAAAAAGAATTGTCCTAAAGCCAAATTGGATATAATTACACACCAAACCTAAAAAAGGGGGTGAACAAAAGTATTGGCACTGTTTGAAAAATCATGTGATGCTTCTCTAATTCATGTAATTAACAGCACCTGTAACTTACCTGTGGCACCTAACAGGTGTTGGCAATAACTAAATCACACTTGCAGCCAGTTAACATGGATTAAAGTTGACTCAACCTCTGTCCTGTATCCTTATGTGTACCACATTGAGCATGGAGAAAAAAAAGAAGACCAAAGAACTGTCTGAGGACTTGAGGAAGCATGAGCAATCTCAAGGCTACAAGTCCATCTCCAAAGACCTGAATGTTCCTGTGTCTTCCGTGCGCAGTGTCATCAAGAAGTTTAAAGCCCATGGCACTGTGGCTAACCTCCCTAGATGTGGACGGAAAAGAAAAATTGACGAGAGATTTCAACGCAAGATTGTGCGGATGGTGGATAAAGAACCTCGACTAACATCCAAATAAGTTCAAGCTGCCCTGCAGTCCGAGGGTACAACAGTGTCAACCCGTACTATCCGTCGGCGTCTGAATGAAAAGGGACTGTATGGTAGGATACCCAGGAAGATCCCAACTTCTTACCCCGAGACATAAAAAAGCCAGTCTGGAGTTTGCCAAAACTTACCTGAGAGAGCCTAAAACATTTTGGAAGAATGTTCTCTGGTCAGATGAGACAAAGGTAGAGCTTTTTGGGAAAAAGCATCAACATAGAGTGTACAGGGAAAAAAAGAGGCATTCAAAGAAAAGAACACGGTCCCTACAGTCAAACATGGCGGAGGTTCCCTGATGTTTTGGGGTTGCTTTGCTGCCTCTGGCACTGGACTGCTTGACCGTGTGCATGGCATTATGAAGTCTGAAGACTACCAACACATTTTGCAGCATAATGTAGGGCCCAGTGTGAGAAAGCTGGGTCTCCCTCAGAGGTCATGGGTCTTCCAGCAGGACAATGACCCAAAACACACTTCCAAAAGCACTATAAAATGGTTTGAGAGAAAGCACTGGAGACTTCTAAGGTGGCCAGCAATGAGTCCAGACCTGAATCCCATTGAACACCTGTGGAGAGATCTCAAAATGGCAGTTTGGAGAAGGCATCCTTCAAATATCAGGGACCTGGAGCAGTTTGCCAAAGAAGAAAGGTCTACAATTCCAGCAGAGCATTGTAAGAAACTCATTGATGGTTACCGGAAGCGGTTGTTCGCAGTTATTTTGGCTAAAGGTTGTGCAACCAAGTATTAGGCTGAGGGTGCCAATACTTTTGTCCGGCCCATTTTTGGAGTTTTGTGTGAAATGATCAATGATTTGATTTTTGCTTCATTCTCTTTTGTGTTTTTTCCTTGCAAGCAAATTAAATGAAGATAATAATACCAAAGAATTTGTGATTGCAATCATTTTCAGGAAGAAACTGAGTATTATCTGACTGAATTGCAGGGCCATCACTTTTGGCCACCACTGTAGATGGCTACAAGAAACATTTGGAGGTTGTCAGCAATGCCGAAGGGTGTGCAACCAAGTATTAATTAGGTGTGCCTTTATTGCTGCACATGCTATTTATTCTGTTTTTTCTTAAAAATTGAAACATGAAAGTTGAAAAACAATGTTTTGTTGTATTACTTTGGACCACTGATTAAAAAATCCTGGAGATACAACTTTGGTACATTTCCATTTATTTCTGAAGATATTGTACAGTCTATGAAAAAAGTGAAAGGGTGCCAATGGTAAAATGAATGGTGTCTTTAAAAAGTACAACTCGCCCCTCAAAAAAACAAGCCCTTATATGTCTATGTGGACAGTAAAATAAGAGCGTTATAGCTCTGGGACTAAGGGGAGGAATAAACGAAAATGCAAAAACGGAAATTGGCCACGTCTTGAAGAGGTTGATTCTGTTGTATTAAGTCCTGAATTTTTGTTTTTTGACTCTCCTTTTTGCAGCCGCCACAATTCTTTTATTTTTATTTTCACTGATGTGCCTGTACGATTCTCTTTTTCAGGTGTTATCTAAATATGAAGTATATACTTTACATATTGTGTCCACCAAGAGATCATCAAAGAACTCTGGGGAACCTTTTTTTTTCTTTATTGCTCATCTTTTCCACTGTAAGTGGGGCATCTATAGGAACACCAGTTAAAGGGGAAAACAGCGGAGAGTGACAGAAGTCACTGGCAGAGCTCATTTGTGTCTGATAGGATTCATTAGCTCTGCTATACTGGGAATAAACTTGACAATCATCATCACCTGGTCCTACCGAAGCTTCGGGACTGCTAATGCCTCTTTTTACAGCATAGCAGTCACTGAGCATTATGTATCTGGCAAAGGAGAAGGCAGAAGTGGTATTAAACCTTTTCAGTCTACTCCTCCATGGCTATGTTTGGCAGCTGGGGAGCAGATCTGCCCTTGCTAAATTGCAGGAGCTTTGAAGCGCTTTCTTTATCGGGTTAATACAAATCCGTGTCTGTTTCTTAAAACTCAGTGCATGTTCTGATAACAGTCGTCCATCAATGTATGAGGCTCCGTTTTAAGTATTAAAAAATAAATAAAAATCAATTCAAGAACTACTGGAATTCATCCCATCTCCTGGAAAAAAATGGTGATCAAAAAGTCGTATTGTATCTAATGTAAAATTGTTCCAATGAAAGCCACTGGTTGTCCTGCAAAAAAATAAACCTTCACATTCCTCCTTTCACAGAAAAAAAGCTGTTTTTATGGATCTCTGAATTCGTTGCAATTCATTTTTAATGTGTTTTTATTGTTGAAAAGTAGTGTAAAAAAAAAAAGTAGTCAATTATATTGCGCAGTCGACTAAGTAAAAAATGAAACAATGGCAAAATTGCTGTTTTTTTTGTTTTATTTTTATTTTTTTCAATGGAGAGAGATGGAGTAGAAAAAAACAAGATTGTCACAAAAGCCCTATGATTTTGTAAAAAGAAAAAAAAAATAGATTGCTTTTTATTGTCATATTCCAAAAAGCAATGTTTAATATTTTTGTTTTGTTAGTGTTTTCTTAAAAAATGTCTGTCTGTGATTTTTAGATAAATTGTCCAGAGAATAAAAGCACGACAATCCAGATGCATATGTCCGTCTCCAAATGTTTGTTTCCTGGAATAGCAAACAGATCTGGCCACTATTATAGATTGATATAATTGGGAAATTTACATTTGTATTCCTATTGAAATTACTATATCTGTTAGCTAGGTACATAGACAGGAAAACAAGTCCATGTGGCGTAAATCGTTAGCCATATCCCGAGCAGTCTCTGAAGAGAGGATATTTGTCATTTTCATCTGCCGTAGCAGAATATGTCCTTAGATCAATGTATGGCATGTTGTCATTACTACACACCAGTGGCCTTTGTATCACTATATGCAATATTGTGAGCCCAGATCTATCCCGATTGCATAGTTTGTGTATCCAGAGTGTTGTACTCAGTGAACCATTGGCTGTGTGCATTACATTTACATCTTTATTCTGTAGGTGTGCATGTTATGCTCGGTGGGATATCATCTCTTTTGTTGTCACCGCTCGGAGAAAACCAGCCGGCGATGGATGGCGCTGGATTACGCTGGCATTTCTATCGGCATCTTGGGTTGCTATGTCTCCGGGGTGTTTTATGCTTTCTACTGTAACAATGTAAGTAATCATTCATTCTCAGTTTTCATACTTGATCAGTGAAGGAAACCATTCATTTCCTGGCTCAAATCAATGAAGCCATCACATTGGTTCCCAGTGCCCGAGGCAAGGTTTTATTTTGTATTCTCCAGACCTTGAGTCTTATTTATCTTGCTAATGAGCACTGTTGGGAGCTGAAGTCCACATAATTTTCATGAGTGAATTTCCATATTAAAAATAATGAGTGAAGGGACATCTGAACTCCTGCCTTCTGTGTGTCCTGTTTGAACACGCTTTGCCAAGTGCATCTGCAGCGGAGAGCTTACACAGCACTACTTCAAAAAGAGCCTTTATGCCAGCAAGACCAATGCCAGCGCAGTCATTTGGGGTTCATTAACTATGTTCTGTAATTGGGGAATTGAGTGGCTCAGTGGATTGTGAACTGATTATATATGGGATGTGGCATGACTTACATAATCCTTACTCTTGTATCCTCTAAAAGGGTTTTGAGCAAAACCAATTTTTACATACTGCGCTGAACAGATTACAAACTTGTGAAACTTTCACGTGGCATAGAGCATCATGTAGTTTTGGATCATGCTATAACATATAAATGCTGTGCTCTATATTACCTAGATTAGTTATCTGAAATTCATTGTTTTACATTATTATAAATAAGAAGAAATACTTTGAATTTATCTGTGGTTTGCAATCGAGCCCTAACTGCAGTAATGTCACATGTGCAGGTGCAGCCAGTGACATGGAAGAGAAAGGAGGCAGAACCTCATCTGTTATGTGTATGCAGAGAAATGTTACCCCCTCCCCCCCCCTCCAAATATATAAAAAAACAGCATATCCTTCCTTAATAGGGTTTCCAGTGCTGTCCCTTAAAGTATGAATACGTGGGACATGGACTAAGCAAATTCTATTTTAGGACCCAATAAGAAAAAAGTAATTCAATATTTCAAATAATTTGGAAAAAAAGCCGTGGTAAATTCTTTCGCCCTTAAAGAGGACCTGTGACCACGTCAAAAGTGGCAAGTTTTTGCTCCGATTTTATTCCTGTTCCATTCTGGTTTGTTTATTTAATTTTTATTTTTTTAAATCCACCACAGATTCTTGTGAGCCGTGCCCCATTGTAAAGCCACAAAAATTAGCACAAAGTAAAAAGGTTCATATCTCTGGTACCGTATGGCAGATTTAAAAAGAAATAAAAATTAATTACATGGGATCAGCAGGAATTGAATAAGCGGAAAACTGGCCACTTTTGACCTGGTGACGCGTCCTCATAAGGCCTGTTTTACCCTTCAAGGCACAGATCGTTATGCCATTCTTTGTACGGTAAAACAGTATAATCTTTTTTTTTTTTTTTTTTTTTTGCGCTTGTTACCGCAATGCTAAATGTGTAGTTTTTATTTTGCACAATTAGAACAGCATAATGCAAGAAAGGAAAATGCTGCCTTAAGAGCCTAGAGGCTATTTTTTTGCCCCGGAAGTTATATTTGTCTCTAGTGCCATTTTGATTGGACATTTAACTTCTAGATTAATTTGAAACAAATACATTTTTATATTATATTTTATAATCCCACTTTGGGGTTTAACAGTGCTATCCTCTGATTGTGTAAGTAATCCACTGCTTTACTGCTGTATAGCAGAGTATTACTGCCTGCTAGTGTTTTACTAATGAATATTCTATTAGGCCCTGACATATATGGTAAGCTGTTTTATCTTGGGACTACTGACTGCAGCATCTAAGAGGTTAAATGGCTATTACTGCTGGATGTTGGTTGTTCTATTTGGCACCCAGCATTGATGGCGTAAGCAGAATGAAGCACATATGATAGCGGGGATTACCCACTTATTACTTATATTTTGTGTCATGAGGCAAAAAGGTTAATGTGGTTTCATTAAACTGAACACACCATGTAATTGTGACTGCAGCGCAGAATAAAAAGGTTTGTTTTTTTTGTTTTTTTAACCAGTTCCCGACGGCCCACTGTAAATAAATGTCGGCGCTTGCTGGGCTCTGTGCAGCGCCGACGTTTAAAAACGGTGGGTGGTCTCGCAGCACTCAGGACCCCCAGGGTCCTGCAAGCGCTGCGATTCCGGTGCAGAGCGTTAGCTCTGACAGGGGACATCATCGGGACCTGATTGGATCAGGTCCCAGTGATGTTAACCCTTTGCTATGTTCTATATGCCACGATCTATAGTGATCGCGGCATATAGAAGATAGACAGAGGAGAGGGGGTCGTCTTACTTACCTCTCCGACGACCCCTGATACCTTCCAGGACCTGGGGTTGCTATGGCTGCTGGAGGTCACATGACTGCCTCCAGATCTGCCATATATGGTGTCCTGCCTGGCTCAGCCTGCAGCTGAAGCCTGGCAGGAGACTCTGACTGTGAAACAGTCAGCGAAGATCTCATGTAATGTAATACATGTCTATTACATTACATGAGATCAGTGACCAGAAAAATAAGAATTAATGTCCCATACAGGGACTAAGTAAAAATGTAAAAAAAAATGTTTTTAAACTGTTAAAAAAAAAAATCACAAAATAAATAAAAATAAATAAATAAAATATTAAACCAATAAATCCGTATATTTTTACAAAACCAAAAAAAGTACACATATTTGGTATCGCTGCGTCCGAAACAACCCGAGCTATAAAACTGTCACACTAATTAACTCCTTCTGTGCACACCGTAATAAAAATAAATAAAAAACGGATCAAAAAAATATGCTTTTTCATCATATCGCCAAACAAAAAGTGGAAAAAAATGCGATCAAAAAGCAAAATAGAAATAAAAATGGTACCGCTGAAAACGTCATCTTGTTCCGCAAAAAAAAAGCCGCCATACAGCTCCATCAGCCGAAAAATAAAAAAGTTATAGCGCTCAGAATAAAGCAATGCAAAAAAAATATTTTTTTCTATAAAATTGTTTTATTGTGTAAAAGCGCCAAAACATAAAAAAAATACAGTAAGTGTAGTATCGCTGTAAACGTACTGACCCGAAGAATAACGCTGCCTGATCACTTTTACCACACGCAGAACGGCATAAAAAAAACCTCAAAAAACAATTCCTGAATTGTTGGTTTTTGTTAATTTTACCTCCCAAAAAACGCAATATAAAGCGATCAAAAAATGTCACGTACCCAAAAATGGTACCAATAAAAATGTCAACTCGTCCCGCAAAAAACAAGCCATCACATGACTGTCGGCCGAAATATGGAAAAATTATAGCTCTCAAAATATGGTGACGCAAAAACTAGATTTTGCAAAAAAAAGCGTCTTAGTGTGTGACAGCTGTCAGTCATAAAAACCCGATATAAATCTGGTATCTCTGTAATCGCACCGACCCGAAGAATAAAGTAATCTAATCAGTTATATCACACTAGGAACGGCGTAAAAAATAAATAAAACCAATTCTTCACCTGCTACTGATTGGTTTATTATGTCTCCCAAAGATCGCAGTAAGGCTCTGCCCACATTTATCCTGCGCTCTGCGCTGAGCGCTTACACCAGAGTTTCCATGTAAATCTCTGAAATACGTGATTCAGCCGGAACCCATGACGGAAGATTCCCTGTAATGAGGCAGATATAGGCCACTGTGGACGCCGTCTAGCCTGGGATCCCACGGTGTCATTTGTTTTAGGCGTGCATAAAAGTGCGGTTGGCCACAGTTTTGTGCACTTCTGAAAAAAAGGACACCGCTAAACAGAGGCCAGACGAAGTCCAGAGTAACTCTGCTGCCTCATTACAGTGAATGGATCCCGCAGGGGTTTCATCTGAATTATATCACTTGGAAATTTAGATGGAAACCCCGATGTAAGTGCTTAGCCTAGAGCGCCGGATAAATGTTACGTAAAATGTTCCCATTAAAAGCTTCAACTCAGTCCTCAAAAAAAGCTAGTCCCCACTCAGGTCCATCATCTGTTAAAAATATAAGGGACTTCCAAGTTACTGGTAGCAGAAAGGCTCTGGAAAAGCGAAATGGCCCTTGCCCCCAAAAGAAATTCAGAAAATGTTGTGCTCCCAAATCCAAATGCCTATTCTACAATAATTTGTTCTCCAATTGTCAAATAGCACTCCGTCCCCCCCAGATCTTGCCGTATGGCTGAGCGGTACGATACAGCCACATATGGGGTATTGCCACTTTTAGAAGAAATTGTGTGACACATTTCGGCACCATTTTTACCCATTGCCCTGTGTGAAAATGTAAAATCTGAGGGTAAAACATTTTTTTGTGGTAAAAATATAATTATGCTTTTTTCACTGCCCAATGGTATAAATTTAAAAATTAAAAAATACTCACTACTTGCCTAGATGAATTCCTTGAGAGGTGTAGTTTACAAAATGGGGTCACTTGTGGGGGTTTCTGCTGTTTCGGCATGCCAGCGACTCTTCAAACGTGACATGGTGTCTGCCACCTATCCCAGCCAACATGGCGCTCCTTTCTCTTCCGAACCCTGCCGTACACCAAAGCAGTGGTTTTCCCCCACATATGGGGTATCGGTGTACTCAGGAGAAATTGCAAAACAAATTTCATGGTGCAATTTTTCCTGTTACCCTTATGATAATACAAAATTAGGGAATGAAAAACATTTTTTGTGGGAAAAATGTGAAAATTTTATTTTTACGGCTCAATATTATAAACTTCTGTGAAGCAGCTGGGGATGCAAGGTGCTCACCACACATCTAGATAAGTTCCCTAAGGGGTCTAGTTTCCAAAATGGTGGCACTTGTGGGGGGTTTCCACTGTTTAGGCACATTAGGGGCTCCCCAAATGCGACATGGCGTCCGCTAATTATTCAAACAAATTTTACATTCAAAAAGTCAAATGGCGCTCCTTCCCTTTCAAACCCTGCCATGCGCCCAAACAGTAATTTGCCTCCACATATGGGGTATCGGCGTGTTCAGGAGAAATTGCACAAAAAAAATTGGGGTCCATTTTTTCCTGTTACCCCTGTGAAAATAAAAAAAATTGGGTCTAAAGTAACATTTTTGTGAAAAAAGTTAAATGTTCATTTTTTTCTTCCACTTTCCAAAAATTCCTGTGAAGCACCTGAAGGGTTAATAAAGTTCTTGAATGTGGTTTTGAGCACCTTGAGGGGTGCAGTTTTTAGAATGGCGTCACTTTTGGATATTTTCTGTCATAAAGACCCCTCAAAGTGACTCCAAATATGATGTGGTCCCTAAAAAAAATGTTTTTGTAAATTTTGTTGGAAAATGAGAAATCGCTGGTCAACTTTTAACCCTTATAGCTCCCTAACAAAAAAAAATTTTGGCTCCAAAATTGTGCTGATGTAAAGTAGACATGTGGGAAATGTTATTTATTAGCTATCATACAACAGGCAGAAGTACATGCCCCCAGTGAAAAACATCTAAACACCCACTTGGACTTATCTAAAGGTAATTCATTAGATGCCAAATATTTGATTACTAATTTCTCTGCACGAGAAGGTGAAATTTAAAGAATTTTTTTTATTGTGCTCTGTGGCCATTATACCATTGTGTGTCCAGTTCTAAATGAAAAATTTGAAAGGTACTTTTTTTTTTTAAGAGGATTAAGACTGACTGACTGATTTTAGGAGTCAAATTACACTTTTTTTGTGCTATGTTAAGGTAAACTTGGCTCCATCTGTAGATTTTATTCTATGGGGGTTAAGTTTGTTTAGATTTGTTTCATGATCTTCGTTCCTTGTTTTCTTTGCCTTTATTGCAGTACTGGCGTCAGGTATATTTAATCACGGTGCTGGCTATGATCCTGGCTGTGTTCTTCGCACAGATTCATCCTAGCTACCTCACACAACAGTGGCACAGACTGCGCTCTGTTATATTTTGTTCTGTGTCTGGTTATGGCATTATTCCTACTGTCCACTGGATTTGGCTCAATGGAGGTATTGGGGCTTCTATTGTCCAGGTGGGTACTTATTAACCAAGTAGATTTTGGACATCAGTGACATTGAGCGGATTCTGTTTATTGTCTTCATTTCTTCTTTTTCTAGGAGTTTGCCCCTCGTGTTATTGTCATGTATCTGATCGCAGCATCCGCTTTTCTGTTTTATATTTCTAAGGTTCCCGAGAGATATTTTCCAGGTAACAAAACTATAAAATATAACAAATCATTTTAGTCTTTGTAGTTTTTTTTTATAGCTTTCTAATATGTATGCTTGCCCTAAATATGTATGTGTCCTGATTGGTAAATGTAGCCTTTTGTTCATATTTATCATGGGAGTAGGTTAATTTAGGGCCAAAAAAGTCATTGACTCACATAAACTATATACATAGAAGTATTGTGACACCTACACATTACCCCTACAGGATCTTTTATCACAATCTCATTGTAAATCCACTGATGATGATATGGAGTCACTGCCTCACTGCCTCCCTTTACGGCTATAACAGCTTCCACTCTACTAGGGAGGCCTTCTACAAGATTTTGGAGTGTGTTTAGGAAGTGTTCCCATTCATCTAGAAGATCATTTCTTGATGTCCAATACTGATGTTGGGAGAAATTCGCCATTCTAGTTCATTGAAAAGGTTTTCATTGGTTTTGAGGTCAGGGCTCTGTGTGGGCCTTCAAGTTCTTCCACAGCAAACTATCCCAATCATATCTTTATGGATCTTGATTTGTTCACTGGGGTATAGTCATGCTATGGACCTTCCTCAAACTGTTCCCGCAAAGTTGGAAGCATATAATTGTTCATTTTGTCTTGCTATGCTGAAACCTTAAGATTTCCCTTCACGGCAACTTGGGAGACTAGCCGTGATATTCACTGATAGTTCTCATATCTATTATAGTCTGGGGCCATTCACATGTTTGATTTTTTTTGTCCACAGAAAATCGCTCAGACATGTCCAATTTTTATACGAGGGATCAAAATCGGCAATGAAAGTCCATGGATCAGTGAAAAAATCAGTCTGCACTCTGATTAAACGTTAATCAAAATAATCAGTCCATTTTTCCCGTATGTGAGAAAAACGGACGTATGGATGAGGCCTTAATTTGCTTAATCATCACTATATGCCTCTTAGGGGTAGGCTGTTACGTGTGAGCCTCACTCATTAAAAAGGCTTTAAAGTAAAAGATAAATCCTTTACTTCAAAAACACAAAAATGTGTTGTATTTTGCAAAAGTGACCACTTTGATGGGGAAAAAAAAAGTTACGAGTCTTTTGAATGCATCAACATAAAAAATCTTTGTTTGCCACACAAATGGCATGAGTTTAAGAATGCGAAACAAAATGGCAGAATTGCTAGTTTATTTCCACCCCGACCACTTCCCTCAAAAAAAAAAAGTTAGTCAGTGTTAATCAGTAATTGTGCCACTGAAAAATGCAGCTCAATGCTGTGAAAGACTAGCCTTCATATAGTTAATGTGATGGCAAAATGAAAACCTTATGGCAGTGCAAAAATGCGCCAATATTGAAGTCGGTAAAGGAACACTAAAGCTAGGAGTGAATATTAAAGGTTTTACCATGATGGTAAATCCGTGCTCTGTAAAAGATCTTGGGAAAAACAACTTTTCAAATATAATTAAATGTTGAAATGGCATCATTTTTCTATCTCTATTATTTTCTGCTTGTGTGGTCTGGAGATGTATCCTGTAATAAATGGGTTATGTGTGTGGAGACGGGGAAACACATGTAATCTACTATGAGAATTGCTCATAACCCTGCCCAGAAAGCAGATCTGACTGTTCTAATAAGGGAGACAGCTTTGTTCTATGCCTGTGCGATCACCGAGAACAGCCAGCGAGCGCTTCTTCCATGAGTGTGAGCGAGTACTGGCTTGTACCGCGCATGCCCCAGTCAGACAACGCCATTGTATACAGCTGGCTGAAGAGTGCAAGCCAGCAATCACACACAGTCACAGAATAAAGGCTCACTATCTGTGCTCGGAGATATGGCAGGAAGACGGTGGCATATAACGATGCTAAAAAAAATATATATAAAGGGCTCAAACACCTTTAGTATAAAATGAATGTAGAGGTGCACAAATATGCTATGATCCATATACCAACACATGGCGTATGTAATGTATACAATTGCATCAGAATGTGTGAGGGAGGCAGCATCGTTGGCCATATATGCAGCCATCTGCGCTAAGAACCAATAATGAAGCTTTCTTCTGTGACTGTGACTGCCGACTAGTACTGTTCAGCCTGACAGCTATACAGAACAATGCTGGCTGACTGGTGCATGCGCAGTCCAAAGCAACAGTCACAAAAGAAGTCCTGACTAGCAATGGTGCAGGCAGAACGCTGCATGTAACATCGCTGTGTGTCTCCGTCATATGCACTGTCCGTGGGTTGTGTGCTGCCCAGTCTCAATATACATAACCCATTTATTAAAGAAAATATGTGCGCCTTCTCAACCAGACCATGCAGCAGCAAATATGAAGACAAGTAATCTGGCAATGTAATGGAAAAATGCCATTTTGAAAATGAATTGTATTAGAAAAGCTTTTATAGAATGGATCTATTATTATGGTAAAGCCCCTTAAGTGATACCTTTGTCCATCTGCAGACAGGGCAGCACTGGGAGGCCTCTGCTGCAGCCAGTTGTCTTATGGACAAACACAAGCCAGTGAGGCTGAAGGAAGTCACTCTTGTGCCTGCTTACCAAGTCCTGCATACTATTATGATGCAGAGTACAGCTCTGAAGAGCGTCAATATTTCTTTATCCGCAAATACGTAGGGATTCTTTTAATTTAATATTTTATGGTGTGCAGCCACTTACAGGTAAAATGAAGTATATAATAAATGTAATTCTTATAGATTGTGTTAAGTGGGAAATCTGCAGTAATTCTGACAGATGAGAACATGCTTCTTCCATTCCATGGGAATGGGATTTTAAAGAAGACTCTCTTCACACATGTCCTGCTGTAATGTCTGTTTTTTTGTGCACTGACTATAGTGAACTGAAAATATTTTCAAAAACCTATACATTAGATACAGATAAAGAGATATTCACTACTTTTTTCCACCAATGAATTGTTCTTTCACAGATCTAGCTACTACCAGTTATTGATACATTACTAGTTAGTCCTGGAAAGTACAGAAGATACTGATAGAGGAGAGCTGTGCAGATGATAATTCTCCTAATGTATGTCTCTGACCTCGGGCTAGCTGTGTTCTGGATACAGAATAGCTCTTTTTATCTATCAGGAATAATTGCAACAGCTCTATGGCACCTCAGCACTAGTGTTGAGCCACCCCCGTAGTGTTCGAGTTCGGTTCGGTTCGTCGAACACCCGTGTGTTCGCCGAACTGTTCGTCGAACTGTTCGTCGAACACCTTCGAACACCGTTAAAACCAATGGCAGGCAAACAAAAACACATAGAAACACATAGAAAACACCTTCAAAGGTGTCCAAAAGCTGACAAACTGCTCAGAAGACACAACTAACACATGGAAAAGTGACAAGTACATATAGTCATGCGAAAATAAAAGAGGTGGAGGAGTAAAAGGAGGGGGAGACACAGATATAGGCATGTCATGCCCTTCTAAAATGCAAAAAGTGAGAAGCCGACACGGCCAGTCCGCTCCTGCCCGTGCCACCTCCGTGTCGCCGGGTTTGTGCCAGAGCCGCGGTGAACCCTGACGGCCAGCCCCACTCTCCCAATACTGGTGCCTGTCCGCTGGTGGGTCGAGCGAGCCCCCCTGTGGTGGAGGCAGCTCTAAGCTTTTTAATTTAAATTGTCTCTCTAATTTGAATAAATACACTTTAAATCCATTTACAAGGATCTATTGGAGGGCAAGTCTCATGCCAGCAGCCGCGTAATTCCAGCTCCAGTAGCGTCCACTAAAGCTGCTGCAGTTAAAAAGCTTTTATAAGGATCGAGCTCGGCTGTCCACCGCAAGGCATCCTACTGCCAGTCCCAGCCCCTATGCCTTGGGGTGCCTCCTGATGCTCTTCACTAAGTATCCCATGGTCCCGAAGCATTTCCTTTGAAACAATTAAGTGTCTAAACTACAGGTGGTGCAGCTTGCTTAACAGCCGGGATAATCCGCTGACTAGCAGACACTGCTACTAGGCACAAAGTATTTCCTGGGCTAGATGCAGTTAAAAATTTGAAATTAGATACTCTCGTTGGATGCTGAGAAAGCATTCCATAGAGTCTCCTGGCACGCCATATATGATTCTCTTAAAAAGCTTGGGGTAGGGGTCTAGGGGACCCTTTTATAGCCAAAATCACGGCCCTGTATCGCAATACGTCACCTAGGCTGAAGATAAATGGAACTGTAGCACCCTGAGGGCTCGGTTGCTACAGACGTATTGCACCTCACCCAGAGGTGTGATATCTCACTCTCAGGTAAGGATGGAGTGTGGATCAGGACCCGACACCTGCATGCATTACACCACATTGCCGTGGGGCAGGGCGACCAATATGCCCCTGAGATGGGCACGACAGTCCCTGTCCCTGGCTGGAGTGGGGGGAGGGAACACTGAGGAAGGGGAACCCTGTAGTGCAGGAGCAGGGAGGAAGCAGTTCCTGGGTGCATTGAGAAGGGAGTATAAAAGGTGGGCACCATCTTAGTTCAGTGCAGAGAAGTCTGAGCAGAAGTGTCAGGGAGCAGGGGCTCTGCATGAGCTCTGCTCCGGAGGCGGGCCTAGTAACAGAGGCCCAGGCCTGGAAGAGGGAGAAGGAAGGAAGAGGAGCGGAGAAGGCTCCAGGAACGAGGAATGAAGGGATCCCAGGGGTGCGGACGGGCGAGTCGCCACCGCACGCCCGAATCCACCTGCGTGGAGGAGTCAGGCCAAAGGGGGAGACCGGTCCCCGAACTAGTGGAGGCAGGAAACGACCCTCAGCTAGAAACCGGAGGCTCTGACATTTTATGTGGCGCAGCCCCTCGCTACACCCGCTAGGAAGGCACCACATAGGGTCAGGGAAACTGGCGCCAAGTTTACCAAGAGGAGGCCCGAGGCAGCCGGACAGAAGTGTTGGTAAGAAAGGCCAGACAAAGGACACACAAAGGGGGTCCTGTGAAGTGCTCCAAAGTTATCTGGGAGTTGTCTGAGCCCCTCACCTGGTGAGCACAGTACGATGTGGGCAGCCGTTGCCTGCAGACGTGGTCTGGATAATAAGAACTGTGAGTAAAGGCCCTGAACTGCATCACTGACTCCGTGTCGTTACTGCTGCTGCCCTGCACCATCACCCCCATCCTCCGCATACACTGCCCTGAGGCTATACTCCTCCAGTGGGGAGTTATGCTACGCTCTGCTGCACCCACAACACCAGCCTCAGCGGTCTGCCCTGTAGCGGCGGTTCACTCTGACCGCAATCCACGGGTGGCGTAGTCGGACATTTAAACATCAAAACCACATAAATAGTTCCGCCACTGGTTTGATCGCCCTGAGCCACGGAACCGGGTCGCCGCCACGAAGACTACAACCACCAGCATCCACCAAAAAGGGTCCGGCTCCGGGTGTCCCAAGGCCCAGGGGGTGCGTCAGAACATTTTCATCACATTTCACAATCACCAATGGGACAAGGCAGTGATGTCCTCTGTCCCCTCTCTTATACATCCTAGTGACGGAGCACCTGCTCTCATCAATTCGCCATAACCCCAATATTAGGTGGATTGAGGTAGGAGGCACCGAGTACAAGTGCTCTCTATTTTCTGATGATGTCCTAGTATACATCACTCAATCACATATATCCATCCATGCTGTTATGGCTGAAATAGATCACTTTGTTACATGGTAAAATTTTAAAATCAATGCAGCGAAGTCTGAGGCCCTCGATGTCTCCCTCCCCAAATCCATATAGGATTCCATCCAGTCCAACTTTCCCTTTGCCTGGCCATCACAGGGTATCAAATACTTAGGAATTCCTATTCATAGAGACCTCTCCCATCTATGTTATCTTAATTTTGGGCCCTTTATTGAACAACTCCATACAGACCACGGTTGGCAAGTTAGAACTGTAAGATTCACTACGTGAACCACTGGTGTTTTGTGGAAAAGCACATGTACACTGCGTTCCAAATTATTATGCAAAAAGTGTTTAGGAGTGATAAGGGAAGAATTTGTTTGTTTGTCAGTTAAACTCATTGATGGTGATGTGTGTCAGGGCTCTTTATATCACTGTAAGCAATTGCAGACACCTGTGCTAATTAGTTTGGCAGGTGTGTCCAATGAAAGGCAAGACTACTTAAGAAGGCTCTCTCACATTATTAAGCAGCCTACATTTTCTGCCAAAATGGGAAAGAAAAAGGATGTGTCGGCTGCTGAGAAGCAACAAATTGTGGAGTGTTTAGGTCAAGGCATGACTACAATCAACATTGTGCGATGATCAGGATGAAGTGTCTTGGCAATCAAGAAGTATGTAGCTGATTCACAGTACACACGTGTGCGTGCTGATAAGGGCAAATTGAGGACTCTTTCCTACAGGCAATTACGTCAGGTTGAAAGAGCAGCGGCAAAAAAGCCTTGTCATAGCAGCAGACAAGTTTTTGAAGCTGCTTGTGCCTCCAACGTCCCCCGAACAACAAGATGCAGGGTCCTTCAGAGGTTTGCAGCTGTGCATGCGCCATCCTGTCGACCTCCTCTATCCACTTCACACAAGCAGAAACGGCTCCAGTGGGCCAAACATTACATGAAGACTGATTTCAAAACTGTTTTGTTCACGGATGAGTGCCGTGCAGCGCTCGATGGTCCAGATGGATGGAGTGGAGGATGGCTGGTTGATGGACACCCCACGCAAACACGGCTACAGCGCCAACAAGGAGGAGGTGGAGTAATGTTTTGGGCTGGAATCATGGGGAGAGAGATTGTCGGCCCCTTTAGGATCCCTGAAGGCGCTAAAGATGAACTCCATAATGTATGTGGATTTTCTCAAACAGCACTTCCTGCCATGGTTCAAGAAGAAGAACCGTGTATTTCACAGCAAGATCATTTTTCTGCATGATAATGCACCATCTCATGCTGCACATAAAACATCTGCATCTCTGGCTGATATGGGCATAAAAGGGGACAAACTTATGGTGTGACCCCCATGCTCCCCTGACCTCTACCCCATTCAGAACCTTTGGAGCATCATTAAAAGGAGTGTCTATGATGGCGGAAGGCAGTTCACATCTAAGCAACAGCTCTGGGAGGGTATTCTGTCCTCATGCAAAACAATTGACGCAGAAACCATCCAAAACCTGACAAATTCAATGGACGAGAGAGTTCAGAAGCTCCTTTCGAACAAGGGGTCCTATGTGAAAATGTAACATCACCTAGAATAAAGTTTTGAGTTGAAAACTGTTTGATTTCAGTTTCTAACAACCTGCTAATGCTTATAATTTCAAAAATGACCATTTTTTTGGTCTTTATTAAAATGAAAAGGTTGATCGAAAAGTTTGGGGGATCTAAGAGTGTGGCAACCCAGTAGTCATGATTACTTCGAATTCTGACAATATGAGGGTCATGCTGCAGGTAGTGCAGCAAGAAGGCACTTATGTGTCTTGCGCATCTCGGAGCCCCAAAATTATTTTCCGGGCTAGATGCAGCTAAAAATTATTATTAATTTTAAATCTGGTGAAGCTTTAGTATAGATGGCCTAATAGGATCAGTGCTGCACACTGCTACAAAGCCCAAATTATTTTCCAGCCAAGATACAGATAAACATGATTAGTAATTTGAAAGCTTAAAACGGTTGGTAGGGTGATTTTAACCAATCATCAAGCTTTTACTCTCCCCAGGATGACACAGGGGTAGAAAAGTCGTTTCGGATCCATGATTTGTTCATCTTTATGAACGTGAGTCTGTCTACATTATCAGTGGAGAGCCGCGTGCGCTTATCTGTCAGCACACCACCAGCAGCGCTGAACACACGTTCAGACAGAACGCTGGCTGCGGGGCATGACAAGATCTCCAAGGCGTAAGTGGCTAGCTCCGGCCATTTATCCAGATTGGAAGCCCAAAAAGAGCAAGGGTCCAGTGACACAGTCGTGGCTTCAATGTTTACTTGGAGATACTCCTGTACCATCGTCTCTAGGCGTTGACTATGTGTCAGACTTCTTGTCTCCTGTGGCCTTGCAAAGGATGGGCTAAAAAAGTGGTGAAATGATTCCGCAAAATTGATGTTACCAGCAGATACTGTGGTTCTGTTACGGTTTGAGTGCTGAACACTTGACGGTCCCACGGTTGGCAAGTTGGAACTGTGAGATTCACTACGTGCACCACTGGTATTTTGTGGAAAAGCACATGTAAGATTCTGCAACAGTCTCTGCTGATACTCCTGCATGCGTGCATCCCTTTCTATGGCAGGAATAATTTCTGCAAATTTACTTTTGTACCGGGGATCTAACAGTGTGGCAACCCAGTAGTCAGGATTATTTCTAATTCTCACAATTTGAGGGTCATGTTGCAGGTAGTGCAGCAAGAAGGCACTCATGTGTGTTGCGCATCCAGGAGCACCAAGTCCCTGTTTTGTTGGTGGCGAGGTAACAATCATGCTTCCTTCCTCTGTCCTCTCCCCCCAACCTCGCACAACAGAAATGTGATCAAGGTCTCCCTCATCTGATGAGTCTTCCATCAGTTCGTCCTCCACTTCTTCCTGGGCTCCTGCACCTTCCTCACTAGTTTGGCTGCTACCATGCGCCCTGGTAAAACCATCTCCCCCACCCTCACATGCCTGCCGCCTTGGTGCTGCCGACCGTCTGGACCTTGCAGATGTTAGCCCTTCCGCATACAACTCCTCCTCCTCTACTTCCTCCACCTCCTCTTGTGCCACCACCTGACTCCGAATTCTGTTTAACATGTGCTCCAGCATGTAAATCACCGGAATAGTCATGCTGATAATGGCATCGTCAGCACTAAACATTTTCGTCGCCATTTCATAACTGTGCAGAAGGGTGCATAGGTCCCTGATCTGAGACCACTCCTCCAGCGTGATTTGCCCCACCTCTGAATCTCTTTGGCCCAGGCTATACGTCAGAACATATTGCACCAGGGCTTGTCGGTGCTGCCACAGTCGCTGCAACATGTGCAGAGTTGAATTCCACCGGGTAGGCACATCGCATTTTAGCCGGTGAAGTGGCAGGCCCAACGACTTCTGTAGATATGTAAGTCACTGAGCTGCGGGATGCGAACGGCGGAAGTGAGCACACAGCGACCGTGCCCTCTGCAGAAGGCCATCTAGTCTGGGATAGTGGGCTAAAAATTGCTGGACAACCAGGTTCAACACGTGAGCCATACAAGGCACGTGTGTGACATTGCCCCGGCGAAGGGCCGCACCAAGGTTTGCAGCATTGTCGCACACGGCCTTCCCTGGTTTCAGGTCCAGTGGAGACAACCATTCATGAAATTGGTTCTCCAGAGCTGACCACAACTCCTCAGCTGTGTGACTCACATTTCCCAGACATTTCAATGTAAAAACCGCCTGATGACGTTGAGCCCTACTGCCAGCATAGTAAGGAGGTGTGCAGGATCCCTTCTGCGCAGTTAGAAAGCTTGTGGCATGACCAGACAGGCTTTGGGTGCAGGTGGAAGACCGAGAGGAGGTTGAGGAGGCAGAAGCAGTGGAGGAACTTTGACATAAAGAGGATTGACGCACAACTCGTGGGGACGGCAAGACTTGGACAGCAGCCCCTTGTCCTGCTGTCACCATAGTTAACCAGTGCCCAGTCAGCGACATGTAATGCCCCTGTCCATGCCTACTCGTCCAAGTGTCTGTGGTGAAATGCACCCTGTCACACACAGAGTTTCTCAAAGAAGCGGTGATGTTGTGTGCGACATGCTGGTGGAGCGCAGGCACACCTTTCTTTGAGAAGTAGTGCCGACTGGGCATCTGGTACTGGGGCACTGCGACGGACATAAGGTCTCGAAAATCCTCTGTGTCCACCAGGCGGAAAGGCAGCATTTCTGTAGCCAAGAGCTTGCAGATGGTGAAATTCAACCTCTTAGCTTTCTCATGGCTAGGAGGAAATGGTCTTTTACTTGTCCACATCTGAGGGACCGAGGGCTGGCTATTGTGCTTAGACGGGGTTGATAAGGGTGTCCCCGGCAAACTGCCGGTCTGTGAGGAAGATGCAGGCGGACATGTTAGGTTGCCTTGATCCAAAGGTGGTGCTATCGATGTCGGACAGCGCTCAACACCAGCTGGTGTTACCACCTCCAAAGAAAATGATGACCTGCCAATCACGCTGGCTGTTGCGGGTAAAGAGGTGGCAGGTCTGCGCCCCAAAACAGGTGTGACTGCTGTCCCCCCAGTCACAGAGGATGAAGAGGCCGCGGATGCACAAGATATGGCAGACGGTGGTTGGCCCGGCCGGCTAGGCCGCATTGTAGCACACTGAGCTTCCCACTGCAACTTATGCTTCATGTCCATGTGCCGGTTCATGCATGAAGTACTCAAACTATGTATTTTTTGGCCTCTACTTAGCTTTTGCTGACAAATGTTACAGATAACACGAGTTGGGTCATCTTTATCGATCTGAAAAAATGCCCAGGCTATGCAAGGCTTAGCACCCATGCGACCTGAAGAGCCACCACGACTTGTGGTGAGAGGCAGAGTTGTGTTTGAGGATGCAGTTGTTGACGTGCTTCCAGTACTACGTCTCTGTCCAGGAAGGCGCAACCTGACCTCGTCGTCACTAGCATCTTCCTCCACCTCCTCTGCTGACCTCATCTCTTGGCTGACTGTGGGTTGACAGTAAGTGGGATCTCCGACCTCCTCATCATCACCCTGTGCGTTATCACACCCGTCGTCCTCAGAGCCAACCTGTTCCTGCCCTGACAAAAAACTAAAGTTGTCGCTCCAATCAGGTATTTGAGTCTTATCATCGTCTTCCTCATTGTCTCCACCAACAGGAGTTACAGTTTGGGAATGAGGGTCTACATTATGGTCAGAACCTTCTGCGTCTGGTCCTGGATCCGACTCATAAAGATTCTGGGCATCAGTGCAGATCATTTCCTCGTCTGGATTCACAGAAGCGCTGGAGTCGACCTCTGATTCCCAGGCTATAGTATGAGTAAACAGCTCTGCAGACTCAACCATCTGTTCTACCTCATACTCAGACGGGCAGCTGGAGATTTGGGAGCTGTGAGGAAGCAAGTGCGATTTGGGTGACACCTTTGAGGACTGGAGTATTTGTGATGTTGAAGTTGATGTGGAGGAGAGCCCACTTAAAGGAGCACTTGATATCCGTTGAAGCACCTGCTGTTTTTGTGCCTCATCTGGAATTTGTAGCGATTGGCGTGGCCGTAAGAAAGGGATCTTATCACATTGTCCGCTAAAAGAAGTAGACATTTTAGTTTGGCTGGAAGATGGTCTTTCTTCTGTAGATGTTACTGTTGCTTTAACACCTACCCCACGGACGCAACCTTTTTTCCCCTTCCCAACACGCCTATTCCCCTTTCCACCAGCAGCAGGCCTTTTTCCACTCATTTTGGTGGTTAACTAATTCACAACTCTGGAGTTGTTTGCACAAAAAAACAATGGATGGTAACCGAGCAGAGCTGAGTGGCCAAACTGTGTTATTAGGCCAAAACTATTGGCTGGGTTAGATGCAGAAAAAAATTATTTTGAATTTGCAACCTGATGGAGGTCAGTATAGATGGACTAATAGAGAAAGTCCGACACACTACTAGAAGGCCAAATATTTTTTCAGAGGTAGATGCAGAAAAAAATATATTCAGTTTGCAACCTGATGGAGGTCAGTATAGATGGACTAATAGAGAAAGTCCGACACACTACTAGAAGGCCAAATATTTTTTCAGAGCTAGATGCAGAAAAAAATTATATTCAGTTTGCAACCTGATGGAGGTCAGTATAGATGGATTAATAGAACAAGACCCACACACAGCTAGAAGCCCAATATTTTTTCAGAGGTAGATGCAGAAAAAAATATATTCAGTTTGCAACCTGATGGAGGTCAGTATAGATGGACTAATACAACAAGTCCCACACACAGCTAGAAGCCCAAATATTTTTTCAGAGGTACTGTAGATGCAGATAAAAATTAGTTTTAATTTGCAACCTGATGGAGGTCAGTATAGATGGACTAATAGAGAAAGTCCGACACACTACTAGAAGGCCAAATATTTTTTCAGAGCTAGATGCAGAAAAAAATTATATTCAGTTTGCAACCTGATGGAGGTCAGTATAGATGGACTAATAGAGAAAGTCCGACACACTACTAGAAGGCCAAATATTTTTTCAGAGCTAGATGCAGAAAAAAATTATATTCAGTTTGCAACCTGATGGAGGTCAGTATAGATGGATTAATAGAACAAGACCCACACACAGCTAGAAGCCCAATATTTTTTCAGAGGTAGATGCAGAAAAAAATTATATTCAGTTTGCAACCTGATGGAGGTCAGTATAGATGGACTAATACAACAAGTCCCACACACAGCTAGAAGCCCAATATTTTTTCAGAGGTAGATGCAGAAAAAAATATATTCAGTTTGCAACCTGATGGAGGTCAGTATAGATGGACTAATACAACAAGTCCCACACACAGCTAGAAGCCCAAATATTTTTTCAGAGGTACTGTAGATGCAGATAAAAATTAGTTTTAATTTGCAACCTGATGGAGGTCAGTATAGATGGACTAATAGAGAAAGTCCGACACACTACTAGAAGGCCAAATATTTTTTCAGAGGTAGATGCAGAAAAAAATATATTCAGTTTGCAACCTGATGGAGGTCAGTATAGATGGACTAATACAACAAGTCCCACACACAGCTAGAAGCCCAATATTTTTTCAGAGGTAGATGCAGAAAAAAATATATTCAGTTTGCAACCTGATGGAGGTCAGTATAGATGGACTAATACAACAAGTCCCACACACAGCTAGAAGCCCAATATTTTTTCAGAGGTAGATGCAGAAAAAAATTATATTCAATTTGCAACCTGATGGAGGTCAGTATAGATGGACTAATAGAATGATGCTATGCCCAAAAGATTTTACTTCACTAGGTGCAGTAAAAAAATTGGTATTCTATACACAGGTGGTATATCTTGCAACACAGATAGGCTACTCCACTGACTAACACACTCTGCAATAGGCCAAAAGGATTAGCTTTGCTAGATTCAGCCAAATGCTGTGAAAAAAACTTGCACAGCACTGGCACAGACCTGCCTGGCAAAAACTGATAGGAACTGATGTAACCTAGTCCTGAAAAGGACTCCAATTACAATTAGTCTTTACTCCCACAATCTATCTATTTAAGAGCACAGACCTGCCTGTTAAAAGTCGTAGGAAATGCTGTAACCTAGTCCTTAAAAGGACTGCAATCACAAGTATTCCCTACTCCCAAGCTATCTGTAGATTTGTGCGAAAATTGGCTTGAAATTAACAAGGTATAGCGCACACAGCAACAGCGGTGCCGTCTAACACGCAGCTGCAGCAGTGAGAAAATGGTGGTGACGGGGAAAATGGCTTGGTCTTATAGGGCAAGGACATGTGACATACACTGCCAATGACACATGCCCTTGCTTGTGTGAAAAAAAGCACTTCGCTCCGTGTGTGCGCTGCTGATAGGCTGACAGATTGCACCTCCCCACTGTAAATGCGGGAAAGAGAAAAAAAATGGAGATCTTCATTATTCCTGCAGAGATCCATCCCCTGCCCCTCCCCCCACCCCGCTGTACACTCAAACTGCGTATTAACATTAATTTTCATCATTACTGAGAAAAAATCCAGTTATGATTTTGGTGCACGAACAGTTATCGAACATAACCTCGAACAGCCGAATTTTTCTCAAATTGTTCGTGTTCGCCGAACGGCTCGAACACCGCCCAAAACAGCTCGAATTTGAGATTGGCGAACAGTTCGAGTAGAACAACGCTCATCTCTACTCAGCACATATCATCCAGTACAGTGATTACTGGGCGTATCTTAAGCATTTATTTTACTCTTCTATAACTCCAATAATTCCACAGCGCTTTACGGACATTATTATCACTGTCCCCATCAGGGCTCACAATCTACATTCCCTATCAGTATGTCTTTGGAGTGTGGGAGGAAACCGGAGGAAACTACACAAACACCAGGAGAACATACAAACTCCTTGCAGATGTTGTCCTTGGTGGGATTTGAACCCAGGACCCCAGCGCTGCACAGCAACAGTGGTGATCAATATAATACAATATCAAGAGATATTCTAGCAATGACCCCAGAGCCTTGATGGTAGACTTCTCTGGCCATGATAAGACCCCTTGCTGAGGAGTTCAGTGTGGATGTTATGTCTGAATGTAGCTTTAGGGTGATTAATACAAACAATGGGATATAATACTGAGAATTAGTTACCATCCTTTTATTTTTCACTGTGTTGTATGGTGTCCTTCGTACTGTATTAAATTGTAAAGCTGTTGGGACCCCTTTTTTTTTTTTTTTTTTTTTTATACAGGACAGCTAAACTACCTTGGTTCCAGTCACCAGCTGTGGCATATTCTTGCAGTGGTAATGTTGTATTGGTGGCACCAGTCTACAGTCTACATCATGCAGTACAGACATAGCCAACCATGTCCTTCTCATGTGGATCATTTGTGAGGTAAGGGAGGTCACTAGAATTAAAGGAGTTGTCGGTGCCCATTATTGACTCAAAATTGTCTTCACATAGGCACACATGCATTAGCGACTTTTGTTAGGAACTTAAGTAATTCAGTAGTCTGTTACAATGAGCAAATATAGAACAAGAGAAAATTTGTTTGGCTGTGGAATTTACATATAATTTTAGCCTTGCAACTTAGGCAATGTATATAATTAGCCCACATCCCAAAAGCCGGACTTAATAGAGTTGGACGGTTGGTGGAATCACCAGAGGAAAAAACGACAACTATAAAAGCCCAGATGTATCAAAACTTCTAAATCATAATACTTTATTGGTAATCAGGTGATGACAAAAAAAAAGATTACAAATCAATAACCATAAAAACAAGGGGCGCACACCTAGGAAAGTAATAACCAATATCCAGAGGGAATAGATCCAGCATATAGAGTTAGTAAATATACACCATTATCAGAGCATCGCATAATTGATATCCTGTATATGTCTGAGAATTGTCTGCAGTGCTAGTGCATCATCACACTGATATCCTATATGAATCCAGAAGTTATATAAAGTGCTAGTGCAATATCATGGATATAGTCTCAGGCAGTGCTCATTGCTTAATCTTATACACAACATCATGATGGTGATCATACATGATCATAGGTATAAGTGCAAACAGCGTTCATTGTTCAATATAATATAATCATCATACTGCATAGCAAGTAGTCCTTACATGCAGGGCTGTGGAGTCTGTGTCTTTTTTGGTGGAGTCAGTATTAAATGGACCACCTCCTAAGATATATAATAAATTGGGTACAGTAGTTAACTGCAGTTTGTGGGGAATATTTTTTCATAAGAATTTGGGAAAGTTATGAAATGTCCTATTCCTGATCTATGGGTCTAGACTTTTAGCTGAGATGAATCTGTGCTACAGTAAAATTATGGAAATTGAGTCGTCGGAGGTTTGGCTTACTAACTCCACAGCCCTGCTTACATGTGTAGCCATGAATGTATACTATTAGCATCATAATCTTGAATATTATATTGAACAATGAACACGGTTTGCACTTATACCTATAATAATAATAGTTTTTTTTTAATAGTGCCAACATATTCTGCAGCACTTTACAAATTTTAGGGGGGACATATACAGACAATACAGAATAAGCATATCTCATATCGAAAGGAGTGAGGGCCCTGCTCGCAAGCTTACAATCTGAGGAAATGGGGGAGACACAAAAGGTAAAAAGTACATATATTGTATAATGCAGCCTTGATATACTAAATAGGATAAATAATAATACATGGACTGGTCGCCAGCCAGTATGTGTACAGTCCTGACAGAGGCTATTAAGTGCATGGTTGGTATGAACCTGAAGTTGAAGAAGATTTTAATATGGGGGAAAACTGGGACGGACAGAGTGTGTTTAGGCGATACGCCAGTCTAAAGAAATGTGTTTTTAGGGTTCGCTTGAAACTGTGGGTATTGGGAATTAATCGAACTGTCCTGGGTAGTGCATTCCAAAGAATTGGCGCAGCACGCGAGAAATCTTGGAGACGGGAGTGGGAAGTTCGGATTATGGAGGATTTTAGTTTTAAGTCCTTTGCAGAACGGAGGGCACGTGTAGGGTGGTAGACTGAGACAAGAGAGGAGATGTAGGGGGGTACTGAAGCATGAAGCGCTTTGTGGGTAAGCGTGATAAGTTTAAATTGAACTCTATAGTGGATGGGCAACCAATGCAATGACTGGCACAGGGAAGAGGCATCGGTGTAGCGGTTGGTGAGGAATATGATCCTGGCTGCTGCGTTAAGGACGGATTGGAGAGGGGAGAGTTTAGTAAGAGGGAGACCGATTAGTAGAGCTTTGCAATAGTCAAGACGAGAATGAATAAGAGCTACAGAGTCTAAGATGAGAAAAGTACTGATTCTTGAGATGTTTTTGAGGTGTAGATGACATGAACGAGCGAGTGATTTGATGTGAGGAGTGAAAGAAAGATCTGAACCAAAAATGACCCCAAGACAGTGGGCTTGTTGCTGGGGAGTAATGGTTGAGCCACAAACAGAAATGGCAATATCGGGCACAGGTAGGTTAGTGGAGGGAGGAAATGCGAGTAGTTCAGTTTTTGACAGATTCAGTTTTAGGTAGAGGGAGGACATAATGTTAGACACAGGAGAAAGACAATCACTGGTCTTTTGTAGTAATGCAGGGGTGATGTCCGGAGCAGAGGTGTATAATTGGGTGTCATCAGCATAAAGATGGTACTGAAAACCGAATCTGCTGATTGTTTGTCCAATAGGAGCGGTATATAAGGAGAAAAGAAGGGAGCCTAGGACTGATCCTTGAGGAACCCCGACAGTAAGGGGAAGTAGGGAGGAGGAGGAGTCTGCAAAAGACACAGAGAAGGAGTGGTCAGAGAGATGGGAGGAGAACCAGGAGAGAACAGTGTCCTTGAGGCCAATAGTGCGGAGCATAGTGAGGAGGAGCTGGTGATCTACAGTGTCAAATGCTGCAGAGAGATCCAGGAGAATCAGCAGGGAGCAGTGTCCATTAGATTTAGCTGTTAGTAAATCATTAGAGACTTTAGTGAGGGCAGTTTCAGTAGAATGTAAAGAGCGGAAACCAGATTGTAAAGGGTCAAGAAGAGCGTTGTCTGAGAGATAGCGGATGAGACGGGAGTGGACCAGGCGTTCCAGGAGTTTGGAGATAAAGGGAAGATTGGAAACAGGTCTGTAGTTGGCCGTGCAGTTCTGGTGAAGGGATGTTTTTTTTTAAGTAATGGTTGTATGCTGGTGTGTTTAAAAGAAGAGGGAAAGATACCAGATGAGAGGGAAAGGTTGAAAATTTTAGTTAGGTGAGTGGTGACAGCTGGAGCAAGGGACTGAAGGAGATGTGAGGGAATAGGGTCACTGGTGCAGGTGGTAGGGCGAGAAGATGCAAGGAGCCTGATCACTTCATCTTCCGTGACTGGTTCGAAGTCAGAAAGTGAGCAGGATACAATGTGGCGGGGGAGAGCATGCATAACATGTGGGGATTGGGAGAAAATTTCCTGTCGGATATGGTCAATTTTTTCTTTGAAATAATTGGCCAGATCGTCAGCGCTGAGGTCGGTGGTCGGGGCCTGTGTTGTTTGATTGAGGAGAGAATGAAACGTGTCAAAGAGTCGTTTAGGATTATTGGAAATAGTAAAGCTGTCTCTCAGCTTCTAGGGGAGAAAATGGGAAAAGGGAACGGCGCAGATCTAAGTGCAGTATATTTTAGAATATATAGATAAGGGTGAGGTAACTGAAAACTGCTCACCTTTAAGTAATCTTGAGGTTTAACGTTTAGTAGTGGTGGACTCTTGTGGCTTGCAGCACGCTTTACCGGAAGGATCAGGTCCTCATGCAGAAAGATCCTGTTTGCTCAGTAGATCGGTTCGATAAATTCCGGTTTGTATATCGCGGCGCTTCCAAATAGGGCCCAGTGGATATTTTCATTCAGAATTTATTGATTGGAATATAAAATAGCAATGTACAACGCGTTTCTACTCATTACAGAGTCTTCATCAGGTACAATTTCATAGTCATGCTTATGGAGAGTCTCTTCATTATATAGAGCACTGGTCAGGTTCGTTAGGGTCATGGACCGCCCAGTTAATTAATCATGTTAATTGAGTTGGTTTATGCATGTGGTTAGTTAATCATGCAATCTAAGGTTGTCTCTACTAGAGTAAAATCAATTAAAATCAAATGAAAATACAGCAACAACAACTATAAAAATACAGCAACAACAACCTCAACAAAAGAAACAACACAAAAAAAAAAAAATAATAAATAAATAAAAAAATAAAAAAAATAAAAATAAAAATAAAAAAAAAAAAAAAAAAAAAATAAAAAAATAAAAAAAATAAAAAAAAAAAAAAAAAAAAAAAACAAATAAATAAATAAAAAAACAAAAAAACAAAAAAAAAATAAAAAATAAAAAAAAAAAAAAAAAAATAAAATAATATAATATAATAAATAAGGGAAAGAAAAAGACACACACAATACTTTCTTAAATAATTAAGAAGAAATAAAAACCTGTTTTTGGTTAAAATATTAAGAAGAATGTTTTTCTCCTCTATATGCAGATCTAGTACCACTGTCGCTCACTATTAACAGATTGTATTTAAGAGGAAAATCAAATTAATAGTAATATTATGTTGTTCTTACTGATCTTCAGTATGGTTATTATTTCTCTATTTAATGACTACTAAATATATGTTTATTGTTAATATATTCAAGGTCCTCTAATGTGAAGTGAACTCAGTGTGGTTCTGCCTGTTCAACTTTGTTTTTCTATCAAATATATTCAATTCTGTCATTTAATCCCTCTGGCTGTAGACACCGCATGCGATAAATCCAGAAGGATTCCTTTCTATTCAGCGTTTGAATTCTATTCTGGGTGGAGACTGGTATGGATTCTACGGGGGTTATTTGAACTTCAAATTTCCCCCCGTGGTACTGCAATAGGTGGCGTGATAGGCTATGTGTTAAAAGCCCTATTTTAGCATTGTGACGGTGTCCACTAAGGCGATTTTGCACTTTTCTTATGGTACGGCCGACGTATTGTAAACCGCATTTGCAAGTAATAACGTATATAACGTAGTCTGTTTGACAGGTGAGATACTGGCAAATTGGAAATTTTTCACCTGTACTATGAGAAATAATCTCTTTGCAGCCGTGTGATATACATCTGCAACAGTTGCACAGTTTTTTTCTACATTTGAATACTCCCACTGTTTTGGTTATATTGAATCTTTTTCGTTCAGATGAAGTGGGGATGTTTTTAAGTCGGCTTGGAGCTATCAAATTCCTGATGGTTTTCCCTCTTCTAAAGGTGATCCCTGGTCTTTCAGGTAGGGATTCTCTTAGAAGAGGATCTTGTTGCAGAATATACCAATATTTACTGAGTATTTTTCTGACATTTAAATTTTCCTTATTATAGGCTGTGATGAAGTTAAATTTCCATTTATTAGGTTGTAAAGGATTTTTTGTGAACCTTGTACTGTCATTGGGGAATTTTAAAGTAGTATCTGTTTCTAATTTGTGTTCCTTACTCTTTTCCTTAATTTTTTCTGTCTTATTTGACTTATTTTTCATTGCCAAAAGGCAATCCTTCTGTGTCTTTTTTCTATTGGTTTCATATGCTGCTGAAATTAGTTTTTTGGGGTACTTTTTTGTTTTAAACCGATCTATAAGGACTTTGGCTTGTATATTATAGTCCTCTAGTTGTGTGTTATTTTTCCTTATACGTAAAAACTGGCTATAAGGGATGTTTTTTTTCCATTTGTGAAAATGTGCGCTATTAAACTCTAAATATCCATTTGAATCTACTGCTTTAAAGTATGTTTTTGTTATTAATGAGTTTTTTTTATAGCTGATTTCTAGATCTAAAAAATTGATTTTATTTGTACTCATATTAAAAGTGAAATTGACACCCCACTCGTTTTGGTTTAGTTCATAAATAAGTTGTTCCGCCATTTTTTGGTCTCCTTTCCACAGGATAACTAGATCATCAATATATCTGCGGTACAGGATAATATTTTCTGTATAAATGGCTTTTGTCAGAGCTGATAGGGACTCGAAACGTCCCATGAATAGATTAGCGAAACTAGGCGCGACTCGAGTCCCCATTGCTGTACCGAGCTTCTGGACATATAGCTGGCCTTGGAATTCAAATATATTTCTCTTTAAGATGAATTCAAGGCCTAAAAGTATAAATTGTATTTGTTCTTGCGGCATATTGGTATATGTTTCTAAGTAATATCGGGTTGCTGATATCCCCAATTGGTGGTCTATGTTTGAATATAGTGCTGTTACATCTAAGGATATGAACCAATATCCTTCTTCCCAATATATATCCTGTAATTCTTCTATCAGTTGGGTAGAATCACGTAGATACGATGGGAGTTTTATCACTATATTTTGTAGATGGAGATCAATATAATGGGAAAGATAGCTGGTGAGTGAATTTATACCAGCTATAATGGGGCGACCTGGTGGATTAATAGGATCCTTATGAATTTTGGGTAAATGATAAAAAAAAGCTAGGGAGTATTCTTTATTTGTGAGAAACTGCTTTTCTCTTTTATCTATAATTCCTTTTTCATAAGCGGTATTTATGATTAGATGATATTCTTTAGAAATGGTTTTTGAAGGATCTATATTAAGTTTACTATAATATTTTTCATCTGATAGTATTCTATGTGCTTCTTTGAGGTACACTTCTCGATCTTGAATTATTATCCCCCCCCCTTTATCTGCTTCTCTAATGACAATTGTATTATTGTTTTTTAAGGTTTTTATGGCACATTTTTCTTTTTTTGTGATGTTAGCTCTTGTTTTCAGGTTTTCTTCCACGTAATGTTTTTTATTATTCTTTTTTGAAGATTTTTTAAAAATCTGTTTTTTATTTATTTTGCGGAATTCATCCCCTACCAATGAGAGGAAGGTCTCAATGTAGCTTCCTCTATGATGGATAGGATTGAAGTTAGATCTATTTTTAACTATAAGATGTATATTTTCATCATGTTTGTTTTCAGGTTTAGAATTATTTTTAAGGTTTTTACGTATTTCCATTGGTTCAGAAGTTTTTTCTTTTGTTTTTTCTTTTATCGCAAAATGTCTGGATAGGGTAAGACGTCTTATGAACTGATTTAGATCAATATACAGATCAAAATTATTTGCACGTTGGTCAGGGCAGAAGTTCAATCCTTTTTCAAGCAGAGTTTTTTCATTTTCATTAAGTGTGTATTTAGATAAATTGAAAATATTTATTTTATCAGGGTTTTCATTCCTATCTCTTTTCGTTACTTTTTTGTTTTGTCTGTGTTTCTTATTACTTTTTATTTTTGTGTTTGGGCTATTCTTTCCTTTTCTATCAAATTTAAGGAGGTAGGATTTGGTAATGGTTTTTTTAGGGTGTTTCCTACCTGCTCTCGTGCCTCTGGGCCGCCTTTTCTTTTTTTGTTGGTTTGAGATGTAATCAGGGGAAAAAATTGGGTTATCTGCTGTTGTGAAGGAGGTAACATGATGGGAGCCATAGAGGTGAGGCTTATTATCGGAGGAAGCAGTGTTTCTAATAGAGGTGGGGGTTGGAGGGGTCCAATCTCTAAAAAAGAAATGTGTGAGGCTGTGGATGAAGGGGAGTGTGACGGTGCTTGGATGACAGTTATAAAAGGTTGTGAGCTGTCTTCTACACTATATGTTGTTAAATTTTCTAAATTTGTCATATTTAGAAGATCCTCACATTCAGTAATTTCTTCAATGTCCCTGCTTTCTATTGAACAGGGGTTAACCCATGTGTTAGCAGTCGTAATTGTTTTATTTGTTGATAGTTTTAAGGGTGGGAGACCCGGGTTAGGTGCTGGAAGATTATGCACTTCCGCATTGACTTCTATGTGGATGGGAGAGATATTAGCAGTGGGAATTATGTTACAGGGAGATTTTATTTTCTCTGTATGTTGGAAATTTTTCCCACTACTAGGTGTAGACTGGCAATGTGGCTGTTTAATAGTTGAGAAACTTGCATTATTTTTCCTATAAACCAACTCAATTAACATGATTAATTAACTGGGCGGTCCATGACCCTAACGAACCTGACCAGGATTATTGGAAAGTGAGATGATGAGGTTGTTAAAGTAGGTTTGTTTGGAGAGGTGAAGCGCACAGTTATGTTTTCAGCATAAATTTATAATGGAGGAAATCTTCAGGCAGATTTGATTTTCTCCACAGCCGTTCAGCGCACCTGGAGTACCTCTGGAGAAGACGTGTTTGAGGTGTGTGCCAGGGTTGTCGCAGTCTATGCTGAATTTTTCTTTGTGTAGGAGGTGCGGCTTCATCCAGGGCGCATAGCATTATTTTGTTATGCTTCAATGCAGAGTCGGGACATGAGAGGGAGGAGATTGGGACCAATGATGATTGCAACCTTTTTATAAATTTCTGGGTGTTAATGGAACGTAAATTTCTATAAGTGTGGACGGTGGGAGTGTCTTGAGTAGAGTCACAGTTCTTGACAGAGAATGAAAGAAGATTATGGTCAGAGAGTGGAAGGGGAGAGTTAGTAAAGTCATGTACTGAGCAAAGCCAGGAGAAGATCAGGTCCAATGTGTTCCCGTCTTCATGTGTAGGAGAATTAGCAAGCTGTGAAAGGCCGAAGGAGGAGGTTAGTGATAAAAGATGCGTGGCAGAAGGGGAAAGAGAATCGCCAATTGGGATGTTAAAATCTCCCATGATTATCGTGGGGATGTCGCAGGATAGAAAATTTGGAAGCCAGGCAGCAAAGTGATCCAGGAATTGACGGGGGGGACCTGGAGGGCGATAGACAACCGCCACTCGCAGGGAGAAGGGCCGGCAGAGTCTGACTGTGTGGGCCTCAAAAGACGGGAAGATAAGGGAGGGTACAGGGGGGATAACCTGAAAAGTACATTTTGTTGAAAGAAGCAGACAAACACCTCCCCCTGATCTGTTGTCAGGTCGCGGGGTATGAGAGAAATGTAGGCCACCATAGAAAAGAGCTGCCGCAGCGGTGGTGTCCGACTGCTGGATCCAGGTTTCAGTGAGAGCCAGAAGGTTGAGGGAATTAGAGAGGAAAAAGTCATGGATGTAAGAGAGTTTTACAAGCTGAGCGCGCATTCCAAAGGGCACAGTTGAATGAGACAGAAGATATGCAGGGAATATTAATGAGATTAGCAGGGTTTCTGAATGTAACAGGGAAAGAGTTAGTGTTATTATTACTGGAGGGTCCTGGGTTGGGAGAAATATCACCTGCGACTAATAGAATCATGTATGATCACCATCATGATGTTGTGTATGAGATTATTGGCAATCTCAGGCATGAGCATTGCCTGAGACTATATCCATGATATTGCACTAGCACTTCATATAATTTCTGTATTCATGTAGGATATCAGTGTAATGATGCACTAGCACCTTGGATAATTCTCAGACTCGTATACAGGATATCAATTATTCAATGCTCTGGTAATGGTGTGTATTTAATAACTCTTGGTTATTACTTTCCTGGGTGCGCGCTTCTTGTTTTTATGGTTATTGGTTTGTAATCTTTTTTGTTATCACCTATTATCAATAAAGTATTATGTTTCATATCTGGGCTTTTATTGTCCCATTTTTTTTTTTTTTTTGATAAGTGAGCAGAGTAGGATGTTGGAGACTATCCATGTCTACTTGTCATTTTATCTATTACTTAAAATGTGTCCCAATTAAATAGATAATTTACTCCAATGCTAAAGGCACAGTCTGAAAACCGTACTAATACAGACTGGTTGCTTATCTTCATTAATAGCGTTTTATTATTTTGTTTTATTTTTTCCTTCAGAATCTTCTCATTTCTATTTGAGAACTTGCAGAAGAAATCCTGAATATGGATGCTGGTGTTTTTTTAATTCCTTTACAAACCCATGAGGCATCCGTTCATCTGAAGGTTTGCTGCTGGAAAGTCAGCCGGCGTTCTAAGGTGACTGTGCACTGAGGAGCGAGAGGGCTGGTGGGAATGAAGACACTGTGGATGGAAATGTAATGATGTATCAGTCTTAACTTGATATTTGGAAAGGACACTTCTCACTGAGTTACAGTCACGTTATGGCTTTGAGAAGGTGGTAATGTGAAACATTCCATATCTGTACCTAAAGAGATGTTTTTATTTCAGTCTATTGGACACTGTATACAGGCCTGTATATATGTGCCAAATCAGCATGTGAAGATTATTCTCTTTCATGCCACATCATACTGAATACAGTAGCTCAAAAATATTAGCTTTCCATCATTAAACTAAAGTAGAAAATCATACACTTTTATACAAGAGAGTGAGTGTACTGGAAAGCTCTAACACAAGTTAAGCTTTTATTTATTAATAGTGTGTGCCTTCCTTATTTATTAACTTAATTTAAGCTAAATCAAATGAAGTATTGACAAATACATTGATTTCAATAAAGGTTTTTTTAATTTTTTTTGGTCCCTAGATTTTTTTTTACCTCTGTTAAAGCAGAGACTCTATTAGAATTTACTTTCCCTATTGAAGCTTATTTTACCGAAATCTAATAGAAAAATGCAAGCATAACAGGCAAAGCGCCTGCCATTTGTTATTCCTGAAATGTACAGTTTTGTAACGTAATGGGTATGTACAGTGCTGCTGCCTTTCTTAGTGCTATGTAAGTAGCTGAAGATATTATGATAAAGTTTTCCAAACTATCGCCATATATAACTTGCACATTGTAGTGACCACAGTACGCATGACAACTGTTTTGCAAAGAGAGAACATTTTCAGGCAATCGAGTAGAAATAAACTTTCAAGTGATCGTTGACTTGGGTTTTCAGTTCCAATGGACAACCACCTTTTAAAATGCAGCCTACACAGTACAGATGATACAAGCCACCCTGGTAATCAGCTGATGCTTCCAAAGAAAGATTTGGGCAGCTAAAAAATTATAATTGTATTCACATAAATGTGCTACCATGGGTGCTTCAAAGTGCAGGAGATGTCCTTTATAATGGTGCTCCCCTCGGTAATATAGGAGGGATTAATCCCCAAGACTTTTAAATGTTATAGGACATATTGAGGATTACCATTAATTAATGTACTCCGCCGAAAATGTGATTGATTTATTTTTTAAAGAAATATGACACTTTTTTCAGATGTATAGTTTTGATTCAAAATGAATCATGAGCTATATTAAATCCTCCCCAGAAGCTGCATGCATACCTTCTGAATTACCATGGTTTAGCAAGTATTGTCTAGTGGTAATTGGGGGATTTGCTATTGAGTTTATTTTTTTTACATGTTGAGTCAAAAGTTTAGTGTTCCTACTAAGAAACCTCTAATGATTCTGTAATATCTTAAAAGATTATTCCCAACAGGGCAAGTAATTGCCTATCCACAGAATAGGTGATAACTGACTGAACAATGAGAGTTTGCCAGCTGGGACCATTCAGTTATGGGATTGAGGCTATCAAATGTTCTATTAGAACAGCACACGTGCAACTGCTTGATTCTTTATGGGACTACTTGAGAAAGTGCTGTGCTCCATTATCTCTACCAGTCCTATAGACAATTAGTTAAGTGGAGACGTGCATATGCTGACACCACTACATTCTACCAGGGAATTTTACAGGTACGTTCTCAGGATCAGTGGTGGTACAAGCAGTTGGGGATCCACTGGTCAGTAAGTAGGTAGGAATCGGTGTCCAGGCTCATTAATACTGATTTCATGAGCAGATTTTTCTGTACATTTACTTTAAACAGTAATGATGTACTGCTGTATTATGGGGATTAGGGGTTCTCCTACTATAAAATGAAAGTATAATTGTCTCTCATTGCCATGTTAAACATACTGTACACTTACATTGTATGATTATCATTAATGACCATTCGTAGGAATGTTGGTTTCCCGATAATCTTGCAGTGTAAAACAGGCTGTCGATCACCCTACGAATCGTGGTGAAATGATCTTTTGGTTTGCCCACTGAACATAGTTCTTGGTATTCCAGGACCTGCACAATGGCAGCCTAAGCGCAGTAAAGGATCTATTACACTGCTCAACAAGGCTATTGAACGACTACTGATTAGCAGACATGTTGCCAGTCAGTGGTCATTTAACGCTGCGCCTCACACTGTGCAAATGCCCTTATAGTTTAAAAAGGTTTGTGTGATCAACGATATGTGGGAGGCATCATGGTGAACAGTTTTTAATCAAAGGTGTGGCTCCTAAGAGATGCCGGCAAACGACTGATAACGTTGGGATTAAAGGCTGTTGGTTTATTATTGCCCCTGCAGCGAGCACTTGGCATGTAGGTGTTAGTGGCTCTCTGTGAGACAGATTGATTTGAAATAGCCAAAAATGCAAAAGGTAAAAGCTGGTGATAAAAAGCGCTAAGGCATATAAAATTCAGCAATTACTACCTTTATTAAAGTCCTTGTAAAAACACAACGCGTTTCGATGGCATGCAAGCAGTCTTCATCAGGTTGCATGCCGTCGAAACACGTTGTGTTTTTGTAAGGACTTTAATAAAGGTAATAATTGCTGAATTTTATATGCCTTAGCGCTTTTTATCACCAGCTCTAACCTTTTGCATTTTTCGCATCCCACCCCTTTGGGGGTTACTGGTGAGCTGCTTTGCCTACTTTTTAATTTTAGCTCGTGGACTGTTTGCCCCTCATTTTGACATCCGAGTGCTTCTTACTACCAGCTTCAATGTTTTTTTTTCTTTTCACATGATTGAAATAGCCAGTCTCTCTTAGACTTTCAGCAGCAAACTGTTCACTGGCTCTCACGCGACTACAAATCTTGGCCACTGGGAGATCAGCGAAGGCAAAGATGGCTTTAGCAACAGGCCAACTGACACATTAAGTTTGAGAACCTAAATGACTGAATTATTCCGTAACCTAAAATAAGTAATATTTGAATGCTACCATATACGATGTAATGCACATAATGCAAAATGTATAAGGCAAAGGACAAGGTGAATGTTTGCTTTTAACTCATGTTTACATATGGAGATAACATGCAAAAAAGTGTGTTTATGTACAAGCATAAAGTTTCTGTAAAAAGTATTCATCCTTTTTGGATTTTTTTTTTTGTTTTATTATGTAGCAAAATTGTAATTAAATTGCCATGCAAAGGGTTATCCAGAACATGGAAATTGATGACTTATCCTGATCACATCCAGGGTTTGGGGAGGATATGACACCCATCACTCACCTGGCACCTGTTTGCAGCTCGGCTGTGGCTATGTATACACAGTATACAGAGCTAGAACACAACAGTTCCATATACTGGGTAGTGGCTGGACTCTGGAGCTGCAGCAGAGCTCCCATTCACTTTAAAGGGAACCTGACAGCAATTACATGCTGCACCATCTCCGGCCGGCATGTATCAGTCATTTATCACAGCCAGGTATGTTTGACTCTGAAATGCTGCTGTTTCAGAGAGGCTTCTCCTGCCCACTGCCTTGGAGTGACAGGTCTCTCCCTGCATGCATGTATAGGGAGAGACCGGACACTCCTGGGCAGAAGGTGGGGAGGCGCTGCCGGGAGACCTGCCTGTCAGACTAGTCTCTCATGTGACTCTGTCCCCGGAGAGTACATCTTTTCTGAACGACTGTAGCATTTCAGAGTCAAACATATCTGGCTGAAATCATGCTGCCCAATCCACGGACAACATGCATCAGCTGTCATGTTCCCTGTAATGGGAGCAGATCTGCAGCACCTGGGCACGGCCACATCATAGTGTACATCTGGCTGCAAATAGCTGATCGGTGCAGTGTTCATATCACCAAGATCACATCAGTGGGGCTGTCAGTGTCACCAATATCAGGTCTGATATTGGTGACATATCCTAAAGATAAACCATCAGTATCTTTGTAATAACCACTTTAGAAGGATTATGGTCGAATCTGAGATTTCCTTAAATAAACCCTATACCCTCTGCCTTTACACACATGAATTCACTTTTAAACCCTCTGGCTATTTTATTTTTTAGTTTTCTGATTTGTCAGGTCTTCGTCCTCCATACCTTTGTACAATAGGTGGTCCTGCTGCATGTCATACTTAACTGCCATTTGATAATGGGGAAAATACAATTCCCACAAGTGCATTGTTCGCTCCCTGCTCCATGCTGTGTGCACAGGGCATGCTTGACTTGTACGCTGAAAACACATGCATTGTACAAATTGATTATAGTATTTGCATTATTTAACATGAATGCTAGAAAAGGGGGTATGAAAAGAGATTAAAGCTGGTACTGGTGGAAAGCCGAAGTAACAGCTGTAGTTGCATGCATTGTCTTGGCCTTTGTAGACTTGGAATGCTTTCAGAAGTCATGGGTCACCTCATTAGAGTCCTTCTTTTTCTTCTATCCATCTCCACAGGTACTTTTTCATAACCTTGTCATATACTTAAAAGTTACACATGTTTATTTTAAAATAAATGTACTCTTTAAATAATATTTGGGCCTGATTCATCATATGTGAAGTTTCTTTAAGTCATGTTTTTATTATGTTGTATTCTTTGACAATTTTGTGCGCCAAATTCTTTAAATTTGCCTTTTAACTTTTTTTTCCCCCGCAAAAAGTTCTACATTTTGCAAAAATTGTGCCAAAATATCTGGTGTACACAAAATCGCTCGGGGAGAGATGACAGTACATTTTTCGACTTTTTGGAAAGACGCAAATGTTGAATCTGGCAGAAGCGTATGGAAAACCTAATGGTGAACCTTTAAAAAAACAAGGTGAACACCATGCTCGGGTCATGCACTAAAAAATATGATGGAAAGTTTCCTGCCATGAAAACCACTGTGCTCTAATAAAAGGTGAACAATTCAAAGGGGAATGAATACTTTGTTGGCATTGTGTATGTGTATATGTCATGTTTTTCGCCTACTTAAGTTACTATTTGTCTTCTAATTTATTCTTGTAAAAAGCACTGCTTTTGGGACTGTACAAAATTTCCGATTGTTTAATATTTTATAAATTGTAATTTCAGTGTATTTATAAAACTGGTTACTGTGCAATAAAATGTATTTATGGTGCAGTTATGGAAACTGTTTTTCATTGTAGCACAACCGTTATATTCACTCTTTTTCTAATGCAAGTAAAATATATTGATGTGCAACAATAAATCATCCAGATGCATACCAAATCATATACAATGCTGGGGAATCTACAGTGTACTGCCAAACACTTATTCTGTAACTACAAATTGCAGCTTTCTCAAATGTGGAAAGCAGTGTAGACACACAAATCCATTATCTGTGATGACAGTCTATTCTGAGACCCACCAAATGTACTGGATGCTTTCTGGCTGAAGAAATATAGGAAGTTATACAGGAAACTACGTACGCAGAAGACAAAGCCAGCTGCTGTAAATATGCATGCTCTGCTCAGCCAGTACAGTATCAGACCTTTATACAATTTCCAGGGAAAGCAATGAATAATTTGGGTTAAAAACAAAGGTGGCGATTCAATAAGACTGACGTAGCCCAGGCCAGTCGTAATGAAGTGCTCGCTGGAGAACACCAACCTGATTTAATGAATCTGGTGCTTCTAGTACTTTGCGTGAGGGCTGATGTACACTTCTGGTGTACAGTTTAAATAACTTATGAATTTGACGGGCGGATGTGTCCACATTCCGTTCTGCCCACGTCACACCCTAATCATGTCACCTAATGTCACTTAATTTGAGGAACGAATAATGTAGAGACAGACTCTGACTACAGTGATGTGTCACTTATTGGAATGCTAGCTATAGTTTTTATAAAATCACTTATCAGTAGGAGATTTATCACTAGTGAACTAGTAAACCTGCTGCCAGGTATTGTCTATATTCATGTGTTCTATATAAACCCCACCACTGATTGGCAGCTTTCTGTGCCCACTATGCATAGGCAGAAAACTGCCAATCAGTGGTATGGACGGGTTATATAGAGCTTCACATTCAATGAACATGTAGATCTGCAGGAGAGAAGAGTGAATATATCAAAACTGCAGCAAGCAGCACAGCAAGTTATACATCAGTGACATTACTTTCTCTGCCCCTACATCATGGTACTCTCAGATGGGTTGGCAAAACCTGGTGACAGATTCTCTTTAACGCCTACACACCCACAAGCCTGTTTTCACCTTCATGACCAGTAGTATGAAGAAAACAAGTAAATATATATTTTGTGTCCACCAGGGTTATAGGAAGTTTCGCCCCCAGGTACATTTTGCTCCCGGACTGGGGGCGATATGTGCGGGGGCAAAACATCCTGGGGGCCAAATGCTGGGGACTAAATGTGCGGGGGAGAATTGCTGGGGGCAAAGCATCCAATTCCCGTCCACCAGACAATGCAAACCTACAAATATGACACATAATCAAGATATCAATAAAATGTGTTATATTTATTAATCACATATTAAAACAGAATGTAAAATATCAAGGAAAGATATTTGGTTCTGCAGGTGGGGACCCCAGACCACATCTCAGTACCAATGGTTCCTGGCTGATGTTTTGGTCACTTTTGAATGTTGGTTGTGCTTGATGGCACATCAATGCGAGCTTTGTGCAAGGGGGCACAGGAGGAGCACTGCCAGAGCCCTGCAAAATGACCTCCAGTAGGCCACAAATGTGCATGTGTCTGCACAAACGGTTAGAAACCGACTCCATGAGGGTGGTATGAGGGCCCGACATCCACAGATGGGGGTTGTGCTCACAACCCAACACCGTGCAGGACGCTTGGATTGGCAAAGTCGCCACTGGCGCCCTGTGCTCTTCACAGATGAAAGCAGGTTCACACTGAGCACATGTGACAGACGTGACAGAGTCTGGAGACACCGTGGAAAGCGATCTGCTGCCTGCAACATCCTTCAGCATGACCAGTTTGGCAGTGGGTCAGTAATGTGTGGGGTGGCATTTCTTTAGAGGGCCGCACAGCCCTCCATGTGCTCGCCAGAGGTAGCCTGACTGCCATTAGGTACCGAGATGAGATCTTCAGACCCCTTGTGAGACCATATGCTGGTGCGGTTGGCCCTGGGTTCCTCCTAATGCAGGACAATGCCAGACCTCATGTGGCTGGAGTGTGTCAGCAGTTCCTCACTCCATCCACCAACATCACGTTGCACCACAGACTGTCCAGGAGTTGGCGGATGCTTTAGTCCAGGTCTGGGAGGAGATCCCACAGGAGACCATCCACAATCTCATCAGGAGCATGCCCAGGCATTATAGGGAGGTCATACAGGCACGTGGAGGCCACACACAATACTGAGCCTCATTTTGACTTGTTTTAAGGACATTACATCACAGTTGGATCAGCCTGTAGTGTGTTTTTCCACTTTAATTTTGGGGGTGATTCCAAATCCAGGCCTCCATTGGTTAATAAATTTGATTTCTATTGATGATTTTTGTGTGATTTTGTTTTCAGCACATTCAGCTTTGTACAGAACAAAGTATTCAATGAGAATATTTCATTAATTCAGATCTAGGATGTGTTATTTGAGTGTTCCCTTTATTGTTTTGAGCAGTGTATAATACACTGTGTATCAACAAACTTAAATCAGAATTAAATTAGAACAGACGCATGAGGCAAACAAGTATATATACACTGCTTGGTGCTGCTGTTATCTTTCCCATTCACAGCTTTGAAAACTTATGGGTGGAAGCATTGTAAATGTCTTTTTAGATTGGAAGCTCTTGTAGGAGCATTTTTATCACTGCCTGAGTATGCACTGATTTTGGCATCACAGCATTTGTTTTCTAATCTGCATTTGCTATTGAAAACATTATCTATGAGCTCAAAAACCTTTTAGGTGATGCAGTTTTTCAAAAAAGCTGGTCTGCTTTTGCAGGTGAAAAACGTATCCTCAAAAAACGCAGCAAAAACGCTATGTGTGAATGTAGCCTTAGATCAGGAATAGAACAGCCATTTATAGGACATTTCATAACTTTCCCAAATTCCTATGAAAAAATATTCAGCACATTCTGCATTGAACTACTGTACCCAATTTATTATATATTTTAGAAGTCGGTCCATTTTATACCGACTCAGACTCCACCAAAATGAGCACCGACTCCACGACTCCGACTCCACAGCCCTGGTCTTGCTCCCCTACCCTGTCTATGCAACCTTTGTAATTTTTTGCAAGTTTTTAATGGATGAAAAATAAAGAAAGAATTATTTTACCAGACGCTGGAACAACTATCCCCTTTTTTTTTTTTTTTAGCATATTCTGCTGTGGATCCACCGGGTTCCGTGCGGGCTGGATTATAGGTGCTGGGTGAGCTGGCTTTCCTTTTATTATATGTGTATTTTTAATCACCCTAGTTACATTCAGTGTCTCACAGTTACACTTCTAACTCACATTCCCTGCGTTCAACAGTGGAACGCAGTATCCATACCACTTATGGTCAAGTGTGTACCGCATCTTTCATCACTTACGCCCTGCACACTATGGGGGGTGTATACAGTCCACGCCCCCCATAGATTCCAGGTTGAGATGCATGCCGACATCCCTTCCTCCTTGCGTGCCGCGCTCCTAAGAGACACATCCCTCTGGGCAGATGTGACGACGGACCCAACATGCATGGTCGTATAGAGGCCTCTTATCAGCTGGTAGCAATACTACAATTCACATACCACCACTGATTGGTCCAATTCACCTTAAATTCCTTTTCAGTCTCATGGATGTTCCCTCGTCAAAACATAGGGCGAAACACGCATCAGGCACGTGCAGTCGCTGTGGGGTCAGTATCTATTATATCCTTACATGTATATTCTGTTTACATGCTGTGTGTCATCTAAGGCTGTGTTCACACGATGCGTATTTCATGCGTTTCCGCGGCGTTTTTGCAGTTGCGTAAACGCCGCGGAAACGCATGAAAAACGCATGGTAAAAGGGCAGCAATGTTCCCCAATGGAAATCCGCATGTGCTGTGCCCATGATGCGGATTTTTCCGCAGCGTTAACGCTGCGGTCAAAAATCCGCAGCATGTCAATTAATTTTGCGGAAACGCGGCGATTTCGCCGCCATTGACTTGCATTAGAACGCGCCAATTCCGCAAGACAGCATTTGTACTTGCATAATTGGTGCGTTCTAATGTGCGGATGGTACCCGGGTGTGGAGGAGAGGAGAGTCTCATCCACACCCAGGTACCATTAAAAAAGCTGTAAAAAGAAGAATAAAATAAAAAATAAATGTATTCTTACCATCTGTCGGCCCGCGCAGCGCTCCCGCTTGGTTCCCGGCACTTGCAGTGAGTTGTAGGACCTGCGGTGACGTCAGAGTCATGTGACGGGTCACGTGACGCTGACGTCGGCAGGTCTTTCAATTCAAAGTTGCCGGCAGCCGGGAGAACGGAGGTAAGTATATACACTCTCTCGGGTCACACTATATAAATCCATGCTGTTTGCATGGATTTATATAGTGTGACCTAGTTATCAAGCACTTTCCAGGTGATGCTAACATCGCCTGGAAAGTGCTTGTCAATCTGCATGCGGAAACGCATGTGAATCTGCATGTGGATCCGCATGTATTCTGCAGGAAAAACGCATGCACAATCTGCATGCGTTTTTTCTGCCAGGGAGATGCAGAAATGATGCAGAAATTTTCTGCTTCATTTCTGCATCGTGTGCACATACCCTTACACTTTTAAAACCTTGTCAGTTGCTGTGATTACGTAAGGGCATAGTGTAATAAGATAGCACTTGGCACTTTATTATTTGTATATATCACTCACATGGTCATAGAATCATATCATAGAATCATAGAATGGTAGAGTTGGAGGGGACCTCCTGGGTCATCTGGTCCAACCCCCTGTTCAAAGCAGGATTCACTAAATCATCTCAGACAGATGTCTGTCCAGCCTCTGTTTGAAGATGTCCATTGAAGGGGAACTCACCACCTCTCGTGGCCGCCTGTTCCACTCATTAATCACCCTAACTGTCAAAAAGTTTTTTCTAATATCTAATCTGTGTCTCCTCCCATTTAGTTTCATCTACCTCAACATATATTATTATGTTGATTGCTGATTTGCACATGAGATTTTTGAATATAAATAATACACTGCTCAAAAAAATAAAGGGAACACTTAAACAACAGAATATAACTCCAAGTAATTCAAACTTCTGTGAAATCAAACTGTCCACTTAGGAAGCAACACTGATTGACAATCAATTTCACATGCTGTTGTGTAAATGGAATAGACAATAGATGGAAATTATTGGCAATTATCAAGACACCCTCAATAAAGGAGTGGTGCAGGTGGGGACCACAGACCACATCTCAGTACCAATGCTTTCTGGCTGATGTTTTGGTCACTTTTGAATGTTGATTGTGCTTTCACACTCGTGGTAGCATGAGACGGACTCTACAACCCACAGAAGTTGCTCAGGTAGTGCAGCTCATCCAGGATGGAACATCAGTGTGAGCTGTGACAAGAAGGTTTGCTGTGTCTGTCAGCGCAGTGTCCAGAGGCTGGAGGCTCTACCAGGAGACAGGCCAGTACACCAGGAGACGTGGAGGGGGCCGTAGGAGGGCAACAACCCAGCAGCAGGACCGCTTCCTCCGCCTTTGTGCAAGGAGGAACAGGAGGAGCATTGCCAGACCCCTGCAAAATGACCTCCAGCAGGCCACAAATGTGCATGTGTCTGCACAAATGGTTAGAAACCGACTCCATGAGGGTGGTATGAGGGCCCGATGTCCACAGATGGGGATTTTGCTCACAGCCCAACACCGTGCTGGACGCTTGGCATTTGTCACAGAACACCAGGATTGGCAAAGTCGCCACTGGCGCCCTGTGCTCTTCACAGATGAAAGCAGGTTCACACTGAGCACATGTGACAGAGCCTGGAGACGCCGTGGAGAGCGATCTGCTGCCTGCAACATTCTTCAGCATGACCGGTTTAGTGGGTTAGTAATGGTGTGGGGTGGCATTTCTTTGGAGGGCCGCACAGCCCTCCATGTTCTTGCCAGAGGTAGCCTGACTGCCATTAGGTACCGAGATGAGATCCTCAGACCCCTTGTGGGACCATATGCTGGTGCGGTTTGCCCTGGGTTCCTTCTAATGCAGAACAATGCCAGACCTCATGTGGCTGGAGTGTGTCAGCAGTTCCTGCAAGATGACGGCATTGAAGCTATGGACTGGCCCGCTCGTTCCCCAGACCTGAATCCGACTGAGCACATCTGGGACATCATGTATCGCTCCATCCACCAACGTCACGTTGCACCACAGACTGTCCAGGAGATGGCGGATGCTTTAGTCCAGGTCTGGTAGGAGATCCCACAGGAGACCATCCGCAACCTCATCAGGAGCATGCCCAGGCGTCGTAGGGATGTCATATAGGCACGTGGAGGTCACACACAATACTGCGCCTCATTTTGACTTGTTTTAAGGACATTACATCAAAGTTGGATCAGCCTGTAGTGTGTTTTTCCACTTTAATTTTGGGGGTGCCTCCAAATCCAGGCCTCCATTGGTTAATAAATTTGATTTCCATTGATGATTTTTGTGTGATTTTGTTTTCAGCACATTCAGCTTTGTACAGAACAAAGTATTCAATGAGAATATTTCATTCATTCAGATCTAGGATGTGTTATTTGAGTGTTCCCTTTTATTATTTTGAGCAGTGTATATGCCATATGGTTTTTATATGGTTAAGGATATTTGCATACTATTTATTTATATATCCACAATGTATTAATGGGTTATCATTAATAGAGATGAGCGTTGTTCTACTCGAACTGTTCGCCAATCTCAAATTCGAGCTGTTTTGGGCGGTGTTCGAGCCGTTCGGCGAACACGAACAATTTGAGAAAAATTCGGCTGTTCGAGGTTATGTTCGATAACTGTTCGTGCACCAAAATCATAACTGGATTTTTTCTCAGTAATGATGAAAATTAATGTTAATACGCAGTTTGAGTGTACAGCGGGGTGGGGGGAGGGGCAGGGGATGGATCTCTGCAGGAACAATGAAGATCTCCATTTTTTTTTTCTCTTTCCCGCATTTACAGTGGGGAGGTGCAATCTGTCAGCCTATCAGCAGCGCACACACGGAGCGAAGTGCTTTTTTTCACACAAGCAAGGGCATGTGTCATTGGCAGTGTATGTCACATGTCCTTGCCCTATAAGACCAAGCCATTTTCCCCGTCGCCACCATTTTCTCACTGCTGCAGCTGCGTGTTAGACGGCACCGCTGTTGCTGTGTGCGCTATACCTTGTTAATTTCAAGACAATTTTCGCACAAATCTACAGATAGCTTGGGAGTAGGGAATAGTTGTGATTGCAGTCCTTTTAAGGACTAGGTTACAGCATTTCCTACGACTTTTATCAGGCAGGTCTGTGCTCTTAAATAGATAGATTGTGGGAGTAAAGACTAATTGTAATTGGAGTCCTTTTCAGGACTAGGTTACATCAGTTCCTATCAGTTTTTGCCAGGCAGGTCTGTGCCAGTGCTGTGCAAGTTTTTTTCACAGCATTTGGCTGAATCTAGCAAAGCTAATCCTTTTTGGCCTATTGCAGAGTGTGTTAGTCAGTGGAGTAGCCTATCTGTGTTGCAAGATATACCACCTGTGTATAGAATACCAATTTTTTTACTGCACCTAGTGAAGTAAAATCTTTTGGGCATAGCATCATTCTATTAGTCCATCTATACTGACCTCCATCAGGTTGCAAATTGAATATAATTTTTTTCTGCATCTAGCTCTGAAAAAATATTGGGCTTCTAGCTGTGTGTGGGACTTGTTGTATTAGTCCATCTATACTGACCTCCATCAGGTTGCAAACTGAATATATTTTTTTCTGCATCTACCTCTGAAAAAATATTGGGCTTCTAGCTGTGTGTGGGACTTGTTCTATTAATCCATCTATACAGACCTCCATCAGGTTGCAAACTGAATATATTTTTTTCTGCATCTACCTCTGAAAAAATATTGGGCTTCTAGCTGTGTGTGGGACTTGTTGTATTAGTCCATCTATACTGACCTCCATCAGGTTGCAAACTGAATATATTTTTTTCTGCATCTACCTCTGAAAAAATATTGGGCTTCTAGCTGTGTGTGGGACTTGTTCTATTAATCCATCTATACAGACCTCCATCAGGTTGCAAACTGAATATATTTTTTTCTGCATCTACCTCTGAAAAAATATTGGGCTTCTAGCTGTGTGTGGGACTTGTTCTATTAATCCATCTATACAGACCTCCATCAGGTTGCAAACTGAATATATTTTTTTCTGCATCTACCTCTGAAAAAATATTGGGCTTCTAGCTGTGTGTGGGACTTGTTGTATTAGTCCATCTATACTGACCTCCATCAGGTTGCAAACTGAATATATTTTTTTCTGCATCTACCTCTGAAAAAATATTGGGCTTCTAGCTGTGTGTGGGACTTGTTCTATTAATCCATCTATACAGACCTCCATCAGGTTGCAAACTGAATATATTTTTTTTCTGCATCTACCTCTGAAAACATATGTGGCCTTCTAGCAGTGTGTGGAACTTTCTCTATTAGTCCATCTATACTGACCTCCATCAGGTTGCAAACTGAATATAATTTTTTTCTGCATCTAGCTCTGAAAAAATATTTGGCCTTCTAGCAGTGTGTGGGACTTTCTCTATTAGTCCATCTATACTGACCTCCATCAGGTTGCAAATTAAAAATAATTTTTATCTGCATCTACAGTACCTCTGAAAAAATATTTGGGCTTCTAGCTGTGTGTGGGACTTGTTCTATTAGTCCATCTATACTGACCTCCATCAGGTTGCAAATTGAATATAGTTTTTATCTGCATCTAGCTCTGAAAAAATATTTGGCCTTCTAGCAGTGTGTGGGACTTTCTCTATTAGTCCATCTATACTGACCTCCATCAGGTTGCAAATTGAATATAATTTTTATCTGCATCTAGCTCTGAAAAAATATTTGGCCTTCTAGCAGTGTGTGGAACTTTCTCTATTAGTCCATCTATACTGACCTCCATCAGGTTGCAAATTAAAAATAATTTTTATCTGCATCTACCTCTGAAAAAATATTTGGGCTTCTAGCTGTGTGTGGGACTTGTTCTATTACTCCATCTATACTGACCTCCATCAGGTTGCAAACTGAATATATTTTTTTCTGCATCTACCTCTGAAAAAATATTGGGCTTCTAGCTGTGTGTGGGACTTGTTGTATTAGTCCATCTATACTGACCTCCATCAGGTTGCAAATTAAAAATAATTTTTATCTGCATCTACAGTACCTCTGAAAAAATATTTGGGCTTCTAGCTGTGTGTGGGACTTGTTCTATTAGTCCATCTATACTGACCTCCATCAGGTTGTAAATTGAATATAATTTTTATCTGCATCTAGCTCTGAAAAAATATTTGGCCTTCTAGCAGTGTGTGGGACTTTCTCTATTAGTCCATCTATACTGACCTCCATCAGGTTGCAAATTGAATATAATTTTTATCTGCATCTAGCTCTGAAAAAATATTTGGCCTTCTAGCAGTGTGTGGGACTTTCTCTATTAGTCCATCTATACTGACCTCCATCAGGTTGCAAATTAAAAATATTTTTTTCTGCATCTACCTCTGAAAAAATATTTGGGCTTCTAGCTGTGTGTGGGACTTGTTCTATTAATCCATCTATACAGACCTCCATCAGGTTGCAAACTGAATATAATTTTTTGTCTGCATCTAGCTCTGAAAAAATATTTGGCCTTCTAGCAGTGTGTGGGACTTTCTCTATTAGTCCATCTATACTGACCTCCATCAGGTTGCAAACTGAATATATTTTTTTTCTGCATCTACCTCTGAAAAAATATTGGGCTTCTAGCTGTGTGTAGGTCTTGTTCTATTAGTCCATCTATACTGACCTGCATCAGGTTGCAAACTGAATAAAAAATTTTTCTGCATCTACCTCTGAAAAAATATTTGGGGTTCTAGCTGTGTGTGGGACTTGTTCTATTAGTCCATCTATACTGACCTCCATCAGGTTGCAAATTGAATATAATCCAGCCAATAGTTTTGGCCTAATACCACAGTTTGGCCACTCAGCTCTGCTCGGTTCCCATCCATTGTTTTTTTGTGCAAACAACTCCAGAGTTGTGAATTAGTTAACCACCAAAATGAGTGGAAAAAGGCCTGCTGCTGGTGGAAAGGGGAATAGGCGTGTTGGGAAGGGGAAAAAAGGTTGTGTCCGTGGGGTAGGTGTTAAATCAACAGTAACATCTGCAGAAGAAAGACCATCTTCCAGCCAAACTAAAATGTCTACTTCTTTTAGCGGACAATGTGATAAGATCCCTTTCTTACGGCCACGCCAATCGCTACAAATTCCAGATGAGGCACAAAAACAGCAGGTGCTTCAACGGATATCAAGTGCTCCTTTAAGTGGGCTCTCCTCCACATCAACTTCAACATCACAAATACTCCAGTCCTCAAAGGTGTCACCCCAATCGCACTTGCTTCCTCACAGCTCCCAAATCTCCAGCTGCCCGTCTGAGTATGAGGTAGAACAGATGGTTGAGTCTGCAGAGCTGTTTACTCATACTATAGCCTGGGAATCAGAGGTCGACTCCAGCGCTTCTGTGAATCCAGACGAGGAAATGATCTGCACTGATGCCCAGAATCTTTATGAGTCGGATCCAGGACCAGACGCAGAAGGTTCTGACCATAATGGAGACCCTCATTCCCAAACTGTAACTCCTGTTGGTGGAGACAATGAGGAAGACGATGATAAGACTCAAATACCTGATTGGAGCGACAACTTTAGTTTTTTGTCAGGGCAGGAACAGGTTGGCTCTGAGGACGACGGGTGTGATAACGCACAGGGTGATGATGATGAGGTTGGAGATCCCACTTACTGTCAACCCACAGTCAGCCAAGAGATGAGGTCAGCAGAGGAGGTGGAGGAAGATGCTAGTGACGACGAGGTCAGGTTGCGCCTTCCTGGACAGAGACGTAGTACTGGAAGCACGTCAACAACTGCATCCTCAAACACAACTCTGCCTCTCACCACAAGTCGTGGTGGCTCTTCAGGTCGCATGGGTGCTAAGCCTTGCATAGCCTGGGCATTTTTTCAGATCGATAAAGATGACCCAACTCGTGTTATCTGTAACATTTGTCAGCAAAAGCTAAGTAGAGGCCAAAAAATACATAGTTTGAGTACTTCATGCATGAACCGGCACATGGACATGAAGCATAAGTTGCAGTGGGAAGCTCAGTGTGCTACAATGCGGCCTAGCCGGCCGGGCCAACCACCGTCTGCCATATCTTGTGCATCCGCGGCCTCTTCATCCTCTGTGACTGGGGGGACAGCAGTCACACCTGTTTTGGGGCGCAGACCTGCCACCTCTTTACCCGCAACAGCCAGCGTGATTGGCAGGTCATCATTTTCTTTGGAGGTGGTAACACCAGCTGGTGTTGAGCGCTGTCCGACATCGATAGCACCACCTTTGGATCAAGGCAACCTAACATGTCCGCCTGCATCTTCCTCACAGACCGGCAGTTTGCCGGGGACACCCTTATCAACCCCGTCTAAGCACAATAGCCAGCCCTCGGTCCCTCAGATGTGGACAAGTAAAAGACCATTTCCTCCTAGCCATGAGAAAGCTAAGAGGTTGAATTTCACCATCTGCAAGCTCTTGGCTACAGAAATGCTGCCTTTCCGCCTGGTGGACACAGAGGATTTTCGAGACCTTATGTCCGTCGCAGTGCCCCAGTACCAGATGCCCAGTCGGCACTACTTCTCAAAGAAAGGTGTGCCTGCGCTCCACCAGCATGTCGCACACAACATCACCGCTTCTTTGAGAAACTCTGTGTGTGACAGGGTGCATTTCACCACAGACACTTGGACGAGTAGGCATGGACAGGGGCGTTACATGTCGCTGACTGGGCACTGGGTAAGTATGGTGACAGCAGGACAAGGGGCTGCTGTCCAAGTCTTGCCGTCCCCACGAGTTGTGCATCAATCCTCTTTATGTCAAAGTTCCTCCACTGCTTCTGCCTCCTCAACCTCCTCTCGGTCTTCCACCTGCACCCAAAGCCTGTCTGGTCATGCCACAAGCTTTCTAACTGCGCAGAAGGGATCCTGCACACCTCCTTACTATGCTGGCAGTAGGGCTCAACGTCATCAGGCGGTTTTTACATTGAAATGTCTGGGAAATGTGAGTCACACAGCTGAGGAGTTGTGGTCAGCTCTGGAGAACAATTTTCATGAATGGTTGTCTCCACTGGACCTGAAACCAGGGAAGGCCGTGTGCGACAATGCTGCAAACCTGGGTGCGGCCCTTCGCCGGGGCAATGTCACACACGTGCCTTGTATGGCTCACGTGTTGAACCTGGTTGTCCAGCAATTTTTAGCCCACTATCCCAGACTAGATGGCCTTCTGCAGAGGGCACGGTCGCTGTGTGCACACTTCCGCCATTCGCATCCCGCAGCTCAGCGACTTACATCTCTACAGAAGTCGTTGGGCCTGCCACTTCACCGGCTAAAATGCGATGTGCCTACCCGGTGGAATTCATCTCTGCACATGTTGCAGCAACTGTGGCAGCACCGACAAGCCCTGGTGCAATACGTTCTGAGGTATAGCCTGGGCCAACGAGATCCAGAGGTGAGGCAAATCACGCTGGAGGAGTGGTCTCAGATCAGGGACCTATGCACCCTTCTGCACAGTTTTGAAATGGCGACGAAGATGTTTAGTGCTGACGATGCCATTATCAGCATGACTATTCCGGTGATTTACATGCTGGAGCACATGTTAAACAGAATTCGGAGTCAGGTGCTGGCACAAGCGGAGGTGGAGGAAGTAGAGGAGGAGGAGTTGTATGCGGAAGGGCTAACATCTGCAAGGTCCAGACGGTCGGCAGCACCAAGGCGGCAGGCATGTGAGGGTGGGGGAGATGGTTTTACCAGGGCGCATGGTAGCAGCCAAACTAGTGAGGAAGGTGCAGGAGCCCAAGAAGAAGTGGAGGACGAACTGATGGAAGACTCATCAGATGAGGGAGACCTTGATCACATTTCTGTTGTGCGAGGTTGGGGGGAGAGGACAGAGGAAGGAAGCATGATTGTTACCTCGCCACCAACACAACAGGGACTTGGTGCTCCTGGATGCGCAACACACATGAGTGCCTTCTTGCTGCACTACCTGCAACATGACCCTCGAATTGTGAGAATTAGAAATAATCCTGACTACTGGGTTGCCACACTGTTAGATCCCCGGTACAAAAGTAAATTTGCAGAAATTATTCCTGCCATAGAAAGGGATGCACCCATGCAGGAGTATCAGCAGAGACTGTTGCAGAATCTTACATGTGCTTTTCCACAAAATACCAGTGGTGCACGTAGTGAATCTCACAGTTCCAACTTGCCAACCGTGGGACCGTCAAGTGTTCAGCACTCAAACCGTAACAGAACCACAGTATCTGCTGGTAACATCAATTTTGCGGAATCATTTCACCACTTTTTTAGCCCATCCTTTGCAAGGCCACAGGAGACAAGAAGTCTGACACATAGTCAACGCCTAGAGACGATGGTACAGGAGTATCTCCAAGTAAACATTGAAGCCATGACTGTGTCACTGGACCCTTGCTCTTTTTGGGCTTCCAATCTGGATAAATGGCCGGAGCTAGCCACTTACGCCTTGGAGATCTTGTCATGCCCCGCAGCCAGCGTTCTGTCTGAACGTGTGTTCAGCGCTGCTGGTGGTGTGCTGACAGATAAGCGCACGCGGCTCTCCACTGATAATGTAGACAGACTCACGTTCATAAAGATAAACAAATCATGGATCCGAAACGACTTTTCTACCCCTGTGTCATCCTGGGGAGAGTAAAAGCTTGATGATTGGTTAAAATCACCCTACCAACCGTTTTAAGCTTTCAAATTACTAATCATGTTTATCTGTATCTTGGCTGGAAAATAATTTGGGCTTTGTAGCAGTGTGCAGCACTGATTCTATTAGGCCATCTATAATAAGCTCCACCAGATTTAAAATTACTAATCATGTTTATCTGTATCTTGACTGGAAAATAATTTGGGCTTTGTAGCAGTGTGCAGCACTGATCCTATTAGGCCATCTATACTAAAGCTTCACCAGATTTAAAATTAATAATAATTTTTAGCTGCATCTAGCCCGGAAAATAATTTTGGGGCTCCGAGATGCGCAAGACACATAAGTGCCTTCTTGCTGCACTACCTGCAGCATGACCCTCATATTGTCAGAATTCGAAGTAATCATGACTACTGGGTTGCCACACTCTTAGATCCCCCAAACTTTTCGATCAACCGTTTCATTTTAATAAAGACCAAAAAAATGGTCATTTTTCAAATTATAAGCATTAGCAGGTTGTTAGAAACTGAAATCAAACAGTTTTCAACTCAAAACTTTATTCTAGGTGATGTTACATTTTCACATAGGACCCCTTGTTCGAAAGGAGCTTCTGAACTCTCTCGTCCATTGAATTTGTCAGGTTTTGGATGGTTTCTGCTTCAATTGTTTTGCATGAGGACAGAATACCCTCCCAGAGCTGTTGCTTAGATGTGAACTGCCTCCCGCCATCATAGACACTCCTTTTAATGATGCTCCAAAGGTTCTGAATGGGGTAGAGGTCAGGGAAGCATGGGGGTCACACCATAAGTTTGTCCCCTTTTATGCCCATATCAGCCAGAGATGCAGATGTTTTATGTGCAGCATGATATGGTGCATTATCATGCAAAAAAATGATCTTGCTGTGAAATACACGGTTCTTCTTCTTGAACCATGGCAGGAAGTGCTGTTTGAGAAAATCCACATACATTATGGAGTTCATCTTTAGCGCCTTCAGGGATCCTAAAGGGGCCAACAATCTCTCTCCCCATGATTCCAGCCCAAAACATTACTCCACCTCCTCCTTGTTGGCGCTGTAGCCGTGTTTGCGTGGGGTGTCCATCAACCAGCCATCCTCCACTCCATCCATCTGGACCATCGAGCGCTGCACGGCACTCATCCGTGAACAAAACAGTTTTGAAATCAGTCTTCATGTAATGTTTGGCCCACTGGAGCCGTTTCTGCTTGTGTGAAGTGGATAGAGGAGGTCGACAGGATGGCGTATGCACAGCTGCAAACCTCTGAAGGACCCTGCATCTTGTTGTTCGGGGGACGTTGGAGGCACCAGCAGCTTCAAAAACTTGTCTGCTGCTATGACAAGGCTTTTTTGCCGCTGCTCTTTCAACCTGACGTAATTGCCTGTAGGAAAGAGTCCTCAATTTGCCCTTATCAGCACGCACACGTGTGTACTGTGAATCAGCTACATACTTCTTGATTGCCAAGACACTTCATCCTGATCATCGCACAATGTTGATTGTAGTCATGCCTTGACCTAAACACTCCACAATTTGTTGCTTCTCAGCAGCCGACACATCCTTTTTCTTTCCCATTTTGGCAGAAAATGTAGGCTGCTTAATAATGTGAGACAGCCTTCTTAAGTAGTCTTGCCTTTCATTGGACACACCTGCCAAACTAATTAGCACAGGTGTCTGCAATTGCTTACAGTGATATAAAGAGCCCTGACACACATCACCATCAATGAGTTTAACTGACAAACAAACAAATTCTTCCCTTATCACTCCTAAACACTTTTTGCATAATAATTTGGAACACAGTGTACATGTGCTTTTTCACAAAACACCAGTGGTTCACGTAGTGAATCTTACAGTTCTAACTTGCCAACCGTGGTCTGTATGGAGTTGTTCAATAAAGGGCCCAAAATTAAGATAACATAGATGGGAGAGGTCTCTATGAATAGGAATTCCTAAGTATTTGATACCCTGTGAGGGCCAGGCAAAGGGAAAGTTGGACTGGATGGAATCCTATATGGATTTGGGGAGGGAGACATCGAGGGCCTCAGACTTCGCTGCATTGATTTTAAAATTTGACCATGTAACAAAGTGATCTATTTCAGCCATAACAGCATGGATGGATATATGTGATTGAGTGATATATACTAGGACATCATCAGCAAATAGAGAGCACTTGTACTCGGTGCCTCCCACCTCAATCCACCTAATATTGGGGTTATGGCGAATTGATGAGAGCAGGTGCTCCGTCACTAGGATGTATAAGAGAGGGGACAGAGAACATCCCTGCCTTGTCCCATTGGTGATTGTGAAAGGTGATGAAAATGTTCTGACGCGCCCCCTGGGCCTTGGGACACCCAGAGCCGGACCCTTTTTGGTGGATGCTGGTGGTTGTAGTCTCCGTGGCGGCAACCCGGTTCCGTGGCTCAGGGCGGTCAAACCAGTGGCGGAACTATTTATGTGGTTTTGATGTTTAAATGTCCGACTACGCCACCCGTGGATTGCGGTCAGAGTGAACCGCCGCTCCAGGGCAGACCGCTGAGGCTGGTGTTGTGGGTGCAGCAGAGCGTAGCATAACTCCCCACGGGAGGAGTATAGCCTCAGGGCAGTGTATGCGGAGGATGGGGGTGATGGTGCAGGGCAGCAGCAGTAACGACACGGAGTCAGTGATGCAGTCCAGGGCCTTTACTCACAGTTCTTATTATCCAGACCATGTCTGCAGGTAACGGCTGCCCACGTCGTACTGTGCTCACCAGGTGAGGGGCTCAGACAACTCCCAGATAACTTTGGAGCGCTTCACAGGACCCCCTTTGTGTGTCCTTTGTCTGGCCTTTCTTACCAACCCTTCTGTCCGGCTGCCTCGGGCCTCCTCTTGGTAAACTTGGCGCCAGTTTCCCTGACCCTATGTGGTGCCTTCCTAGCGGGTGTAGCGAGGGGCTGCGCCACATAAAATGTCACAGCCTCCTGTTTCTAGCTGAGGGTCGTTTCCTGCCTCCACTAGTTTCGGGGACCGGTCTCCCCCTTTGGCCTGACGCCTCCACGCAGGTGGATTCGGGCGTGCGGTGGCGACTCGCCCGTCCGCACCCCTGGGATCCCTTCGTTCCTCGTTCCTGGAGCCTTCTCCGCTCCTCTTCCTTCCTTCTCCCTCTTCCAGGCCTGGGCCTCTGTTACTAGGCCCGCCTCCGGAGCAGAGCTCATGCAGAGCCCCTGCTCCCTGCCACATCTGCTCAGACTTCTCTGCACTGAACTAAGATGGTGCCCACCTTTTATACTCCCTTCTCAATGCACCCAGGAACTGCTTCCTCCCTGCTCCTGCACTACAGGGTTCCCCTTCCTCAGTGTTCCCTCCCCCCACTCCAGCCAGGGACAGTGACTGTCGTGCCCATCTCAGGGGCATATTGGTCGCCCTGCCCCACGGCAATGTGGTGTAATGCATGCAGGTGTCGGGTCCTGATCCACACTACATCCTTACCTGAGAGTGAGATATCACACCTCTGGGTGAGGTGCAATACCTCTGTAGCAACCGAGCCCTCAGGGTGCTACAGTTCCATTTATCTTCAGCCTAGGTGACGTATTGCGATACAGGGCCATGATTTTGGCTATAAAAGGGTCCCCTAGACCCCTACCCCAAGCTTTTTAAGAGAATCATATATGGTGTGCCAGGAGACTCTATGGAATGCTTTCTCAGCATCCAACGAGAGTATCTAATTACAAATTTTTAACTGCATCTAGCCCAGGAAATACTTTGTGCCTAGTAGCAGTGTCTGCTAGTCAGCGGATTATCCCGGCTGTTAAGCAAGCTTCACCACCTGTAGTTTGGACACTTAATTTTTTCAAAGGAAATGCTTCGGGACCACGGGATACTCAGTGAAGAGCATCAGGAGGCACCCCAAGGCATAGGGGCTGGGACTGGCAGTAGGATGCCTTGCGGTGGACAGCCGAGCTCGATCCTTATAAAAGCTTTTTAACTGCAGCAGCTTTAGTGGACGCTACTGGAGCTGGAATTACGCGGCTGCTGACATGAGACTTGCCCTCCAATAGATCCTTGTAAATGGATTTAAAGTGTATTCATTCAAATTAGACAGACAATTTAAATTAAAAAGCTTAGAGCTGCCTCCACCACAGGGGTCTCGCTCGACCCACCAGCGGACAGGCACCAGTATTGGGAGAGGGGGGCTGGCCGTCAGGGTTCACCGTGGCTCTGGCACAAACCCGGCGACGCGGAGATGGCACGGGCAGGAGCGGACTGAACGTGTCGGCTTCTCACTTTTTGGATTTTAGAAGGGCATGACATGCCTATATCTGTGTCTCCCCCTCCTTTTACTCCTCCACCTCTTTTCTTTTCGCATGACTATATGTACTTGTCACTTTTCCATGTGTTAGTTGTGTCTTCTGAGCAGTTTGTCAGCTTTTGGACACCTTTGAAGGTGTTTTCTATGTGTTTCTATGTGTTTTTGTTTGCCTGCCATTGGTTTTAACGGTGTTCGAAGGTGTTCGACGAACCGAACCGAACTCGAACACTACGGGGGTGGCTCAACACTAATCATTAATTGATAATATGCTGTTCTTTCATAGTATTATGTATCCTTTTTTGATTTCACTATTTTTATATGACTATTTCTTATCACCCCAGTTATATTGTGTCTCACAGTTACACTTCTGACTCACACATTCCCTGCGTTCCACAGTGGAACGCAGTATCCATACCACTTATGGTCCAGTGTGCATTGCATCTTTAATCACTTCCGCACTGCAAGCTATGGGAGGCATGTACTGTCCACACCATATGTGTTCCAGGGTGAGACGCACGCCGACGTCACTTGCTCCTGGCACGCCGCGCTCCTAGGAGACTCATCCCTCTGGGCGGATGTGATGCCGGTCCCTCCATGCATGGTCGTATAGGGACGCCTCTCATCAGCTAGTAGCAATACCACAATTCACGTACCACCACTGATTGGTCCAATTCACCTTAAATACCGTCCTTTCCGGTCTCATGGATGTTCCCTCGTCAAAGCATACGGCAAAACGCGTGTTGGGCACGTTCAATCACTATGGGGTCAGTATCTACATACTATACCCTTACATGTATATTCTGCTTACATGCTGTGTTTCATCTAACACTTTTAAAACCTTATCAGTTGTTGTGATTACCCATGGGCATAGTGTAATAAGATAGCACTTGGCACTTTATTATTTGTATATATCATTCACATGATCATCTATCTCAGAATATATTGTCATATTAATTGCTGATTTGCACATGAGATTTTTGTATATACAGTACAGACCAAAAGTTTGGACACACCTCATTTAAAGATTTCTCTGTATTTTCATGACTATGAAAATTGTACATTCACACTGAAGGCATCAAAACTATGAATTAACACATGTGGAATTATATACTTCACAAAAAAAGTGTGAGATAACTGAAAATATGTCTTATATTCTAGGCTCTTCAAAGTAGCCACCTTTTGCTTTGATGACTGCTTTGCACACTCTTGGCATTCTCTTGATGAGCTTCAAGAGGTAGTCACCGGAAATGGTTTTCACTTCACAGGTGTGCCCTGTCAGGTTTAATAAGTGGGATTTCTTGTCTTATAAATGGGGTTGGGACCATCAGTTGTGTTGTGCAGAAGTCTGTTGGATGCACAGCTAATAGTCCTACGGAATAGACTGTTAGCTGCTTTTTTCTTGCCATAATACAAATTCTAAGTAAAGAAAAACGATTGGCCATCATTACTTTAAGAAATGAAGGTCAGTCAATGCGAAAAATTGGGAAAACTTTGAAAGTGTCCCCAAGTGCAGTTGCAAAAACCATCAAGCGCTACACAGAAACTGGCTCACATGAGGACCGCCCCAGGAAAGGAAGACCAAGAGTCACCTCTGCTTCTGAGGATAAGTTTATCCGAGTCACCAGCCTCAGAAATCGCAGGTTAACAGCAGCTCAGATTAGAGACCAGGTCGATGCCACATAGAGTTCTAGCAGCAGACACATCTCATTCACAACTGTTAAGAGGAGACTTTGCGCAGCAGGCCTTCATGGTAAAATAGCTGCTAGGAAACCACTGCTAAGGACAGGCAACAAGCAGAAGAGACTTGTTTGGGCTAAAGAACACAAGGAATGGACATTAGACCAGTGGAAATCTGTGCTTTGGTCTGATGAGTCCAAATTTGAGATCTTTGGTTCCAACCACCGTGTCTTTGTGCGACGCAGAAAAGGTGAACGGATGGACTCTACATGCCTGGTTCCCACCGTGAAGCATGGAGGAGGAGGTGTGATGGTGTGGGGGGTGCTTTGCTGGTGACACTGTTGGGGATTTATTCAAAATTGAAGGCATACTGAACCAGCATGGCTACCACAGCATCTTGCAGCGGCATGCTATTCCATCCGGTTTGCGTTTAGTTGGACCATCATTTATTTTTCAACAGGACAATGACCCCAAACACACCTTCAGGCTGTGTAAGGGCTATTTGACCAAGAAGGAGAGTGATGGAGTGCTACGCCAGATGACCTGGCCTCCACAGTCACCAGACCTGAACCCAATCGAGATGGTTTGGGGTGAGCTGGACCGCAGAGTGAAGGTAAAAGGGCCAACAAGTGCTAAGCATCTCTGGGAACTCCTTCAAGATTGTTGGAAGACCATTTCCAGTGACTACCTCTTGAAGCTCACCAAGAGAATGCCAAGAAGGGCAAAGCAGTCATCAAAGCTAAAGGTGGCTACTTTGAAGAACCTAGAATATAAGACATATTTTCAGTTGTTTCACACATTTTTGTTAAGTATATAATTCCACATGTGTTAATTCATAGTTTTGATGCCTTCAGTGTGAATGTACAATTTTCATAGTCATGAAAATACAGAAAAATCTTTAAATGAAGTGTGCCCAAACTTTTGGTCTGTACTGTAGATACTATATATACTTGCTTGCCTCATGGGTCTGTACTAATTTAATTCCAATTTAAGTGTGTTATTACACAGTATATTATATATAACCTCTCTACATGTCTGATAGTGATACCCCCACCACTTGCACTTTGAGGCATTTCTTTCCTTGATATTTTACATTCTGTTGTTTTAATATGTGATTAATCTATTTAACAAATTTTATTGATATCTTGATTGTGTCATATTTGTAGGTTTACATACCTTCATGACCAGGCCAAATTTTACTTTGTCACTTTATGTGGTAATTAACTCTGAAATGCTTGAACGGATCCAACTGCTTCTGAGATTGTTTTCCATGACATCTTGTACTTCATGATAATAGTAAGATTTTTTTTTATTGTAACTTACGTTTATTTGTGAAAAAAAATGTAAATTTGGTGAAAATTAATTTTTCTTTGCAATTTTCAAACTTTACATTTTTATGCCCTTAAACCAGTGTTATGTCACACAAAATGGTTAATAACATTTCCCAAATGTCTGCTTTACTTCCGCTCAGTTTTTGAAACAATTTTTTTTGTTAGGAAGTTAGAAGCGTTAAAAGTTGACCAGCGATTTCTCATTTTTCCAACAAATTTACAAAACCATTTTTTTAGGGACCACAACACATTTGAAGTGACTTAAGGGGGCCTTTATGACAGAAACTACCCAAAAGTGACACCATTCTAAATTGCACCCCTCAAAGTCCTAGAAACGACATTCAAGAAGTTTTTTAACCCTTCAAGTGCTTCACAGAAATGAATACAATGTGGAAGGAAAAAATTTACATTTTACTTTTTTCACAACAAAGTTTACTTTAGCCCCAATTTTTTATTTTCACAAGGGTAACAGGGGAAATTGCACCATACAATTTGTTGTGCAATTTCTCCTGAGTATACAGATACGGTATATCTCGTATACAGATATGGCTGAAAACTACTTTTGAGGCAAGGTGCAAAGCTTAGAAGGGAAGAAGTGCCATATTGGAGTTCATATTTTGCTGAAATAGTTTGAGGGTGCCATGTCTCATTGGCAGAGCCCCTGAGGTGCCAAAACAGCAGAAACCCCCCATAAGTGACCCAATTTTACAAACTACAACTCTCAATGAATTCATCTAGTGTTGCGGGGATCATGTTGACATTTTAGGTGCCTCACAGAAATGTATCCATTGAGCGGTGAAGAAAGAATTATTATATTTTTACCGCTAAAATGTTGTTTTAGTCCCAAATAGGAAAAAATGGACCTCTCAGTTTATTGTGCAATTTCTCCTGAGTACCTTGCATATAACCGGGAACTACTTTTGAGGCACAGTGCAAAACTCAGAAGGGGAGGAGTACCGTAATTTAGTTCACAATTTACTGCTAGGCTGTTTGCCCACAAAGCGTTTTTTAAGCGTTTCTGCAGCGGCAAAAACGCTTAAAAAACACATGGTAGAAGGCCTGCCATGTTCCCCAATTATCATTGCGGAAAAAAACGCAGCACTACCAATTATTTTGCGGAAGTGCTGCGTTTTCACCGCCATTGACTTGCATTAGAATGCATGGATTACGCATCACTGCATATGTAGATGCGCATTCCACACGGTCCAATGTGCGGATGGTACCCAGGTCTAGAGGAGAGGAGACTCTCCTCCGGACCCGGGTACCATAGAAACTGTAAAAAAAAAAAGAATAAAATAAAAAATAAATATGATACTTACCTTCTGACGGCCCCCGGTGCGCTCCTCCTCCCTTGGCGGCAAATCGCGATGGACTGAAGGACCTGGTCATAGTCATGTGACGGGTCACGCAACGCTGACGTCGGCAGGTTCTTCAGTGTACCCCGATCTGCCGGCAGTGAGCACCGAGCGAAGCAAGACTGCGGGGGCCATCGGAAGGTAAGTATATATTTATTTATTTTTTTTTTACATTCTCTCGGGTCACACTATATAAATGCATGGATTTATATAGTGTGACCAAGTTGACAAGCACTTTCCAAGTGATGCTAAAATCGCTTGGAAAGCGCTTGTCAACCCGCATGCGGAAATGCATGTGAAGAACGCTTCACATCCGCATGTCCCTGGCAGGAAAAACGCATGTACAATCTGCGTTTTTTTTCTGCCAGGGAGATGCAGAAATGCTCAGGAAAAATCCGGAGCATTTCTGCATCGTGGGCATATAGCCTTATGGTTTGCGGGTGCAATGAATCACATGGAGAGCCCCTTAGGTGCCAGGACAGCAGATCCCCCATAAGTGACCCCATTTTACAAACCACACCTCTCAATGAATTCATATAAGGGTGCCATGATTATATTAATATCATGGTGTGTCACAGAATTTTATACTATTGGACAGTGAAGAAAAAATAATTATGTTTTTATGAGGAGCTGGCCTTGTTCTAAATACTATTGAACCAATGCACATAGAGCGGAACCTGTGACTCGGTAAGGGTTGCAGACTTTTTCCAGCATGGAGCACCGGTTACGTTGATCTTATTGTTGTTTTATTAGAGATTTGCTTGCTGATCAGTTCAGCCTCAGGAATGAATGTTTCCATTCAGAGACACTAAGCCAAGGAAATCATGCGGGCTGGATCTTATGTATATGTAAGGCCAGACCCAAGACTGGTAAAGGTAAAAGCAATAATTAAATTACTCTGGTCAGTGTCTCATGGGCCTCAATTAAGCCATTGTTCTCCCAGTCACTAGTTCCATGTGTGAATGGGGTCAGTAGACCCAGTGGAGCCGTCACCACAGGAGATCTCACATGAAGTCCCAGGTGATGGGCTCGGCATCAGGAAAATACGTTCACCAATGCACAGTTCGCTTTTCCATGTTCAAGTGTTCCAAGGGCCCAATTTTGCAGGTGTGACTTGGGTGTTTATGACATTGACAAGGAAATGGAGATGGGTTGCCGGCTGGAGCTTTATACACATGCTACGATCATGATAGTTCCTCACATCCAGATGATAAATATCTTAAGGACTGTTGTTGCCAGCTGGAGCGAGAGACGTGCTACGGTCATGATGTGGAGCATGGACTGTGACTACAGACTATGCTGGCGGGAGATACAAAGGCTGTGAGCCAACCAAAAGATTGGAGGCAGTGGGTATCGCCTGGCATGAGATCTTGTGGACTGGGGACATTGAATTGTGACCGTCTACCCAGAATTGCTGTAATGGATGTAGGGAATAAAAAATAGTTGCATTGTTAACCTGCCTAGGTGATTATTACAACCCACAACCTCAGATCTTTACAGTTTTTACCACAACAAAATTGCTTTAGCCTCAAATTTTACATTTTCACAAGGGGAAATGGGTTAAAATGGCACCAAAATTTGACACACAATTTCTGCTGAATGCTGAAATACCCCATATATGGCTGTACAGTACTGCTTATCCATACAGCAAGACTCAGGAGGGACTGAGCGCTATTTGCCTCCTGGAGCACAGATTTTCCTAGAGTAGTTTGCAGACTTGAAATACAGAGCCCCTAAGTGCTAGAAGAGTAGAATACACCCCCCTCAAGTGACCCCATTTTGGAAATTATACCCCTTTGGGAATTTACAGATGTAGTGATGATTTGACTCCATGGGTGTTTTCCAGAAACAATCAGCAGTGGATGTTGCTGAGTGAAAATTGCAAATCTGTTAATGTAGTGCCCATACATTGTAGTGCCCAGTACTTTATGCCCAGCCTATGCTTCTGGAGGCATGCGCTGAATGGCTGGGGGTATAACGCAAACCTAGCCTCCGGTCCTGGGTCTCATATTGGTGAATCCCAGGTGCCTGCGCTGGGGGGATTCATAAGTCTTCAGTCACACAGAGTGACTGCAGACTTATCACGTTTGACCGGACAACCCCTTTAAAAACTTACTAAAACCATGCTGAAATAATGAGTCGAAAACCGAGTCAAAAACAGTGTTTTTTAGTAGCATTTTTTTCGATGTTGAACTGCTAACATTAAGGCCAAGAGCGATTTTATTCAGAACCGAATCTGCGTTAAAAAAAAATAAAATGCAGCATGCACTAGTTTCACCGATGTGTTGGAAGAGACTTGCCCATTCCAGTCTGTGGGTGTACAAAATAAAATTGCATTCCATACAAAGCCACAGTGTAGCATCCAATTGTTACTGATATCATTTTTTAAGATAGGAAACAGTATTTAGTCTTGTAAACTTTTAATCGCTTCTGAAGTATAAAAGCGGGTGCTATAAGGATGACAAATGAGAAAAGAAAAATTGAGCTTTTTGTTTATGAAACTTGGATGATTTTGTTTTATGCTGGTGTGAACCTATCCTTAGGAACAGCTCCATGAGTCATAGAAATGATATATGTCATTCTATTTGTTTTGCATCTATTTTACCACCTTCTGCATGAACAGGGTAAGAAGAGCCTGCGCTTGTGTGGTAAGTAGAATAAAGTTACGTTGGTCTCTTTTTTATGCAAGGAAAAATAAATACATTTTAAATCGAAAACCCCTTCTAAGAATATTATTTAGAATGAATACACATGAATTTCACTCGCTGAAAACGAAGATCCATTTCAGAACTATTTTATTAAAAAACAAACAACAGGGTACAATCTTCTGCATGTCCTACATCTAGTATAATCCAATTAAACACATATTTGACTAAAATATGCTGAATCGTTAAAAAAAAATATCGTCTGAGTTCCTTATTGCTATTTCCCTTTGCAAAACATTACTTTTGGAAGAACTAAAACTGGACGTATACCAGTTTGTAATTACTATTTTTTTTCTAATTTCTGGGGAATCCATATCTTTTGCTCCAAAATGTTCTCATATGACTTTAATAGATATAAAACGCAAAACTAGTTTGTCAGAATACAAAAATAAAAAAGCACAGTCTAGGTACATTTGAAAAAATGATGCCAGTGATCCAGCTAAATGATGTGAACTATAAAATCTTTATATTTTTGTGGTATACTCCATAAAATGATTCATGGTTAATTGTTAAATTGGGATTACTAGAAGACCAATGCAACCTGGCAGAAATAGCCCATTATAATATTTTAATAAGGGGCTAATTTTAAAAATTCAGTGTGAAATGCTGACAAAATAATCTATAATTATAGATTATTTTGTCAGCCTTTTGCACTGAACTTTTAATACTTGCTCCATATTTTGTCAGTGGCCAAAGTTTTGTCCCATTACTTAGAACAGGATATTCTCCATAGGCTTCACTGACGTCTATGTGAAGAATATAGGGCCTGATTCATCAATCAATTTGGCTTATCTTTCAGCTGATGTTCACACCACAAGAAATGTACTGCAGTTGACCAGAGAACATTTCTTTTGTAATCTTAGTGGTGTAAATTGAGAGGAATTTATCGGACATGCCCCCTCCCAGCTAAGCTCAGCCGACTTTTCAAAAAATTGATGGAGCTGGCCAGAAACTGCCAAAATTTTACTTTTCAAATTATTTTACAACAGAATTCTGACAATAACAGTTTAATGAATTGGCCCCCTAGAGTTATAAATTCTAGAAACAGACCAGTATAGTCTATGGGCTTAGCTGGGCTGGAAATGTAGCTTATGCAATCCTTTTTCTAATTTGGGACTTCTCTTCTTGGTTTTTACATGTAAATGGCCCAAAAGACAACTCAATATACAGAATATATCAGCATGGTTACACCCTCCTTAAGCCGGATTCACACATCCAACATTCGTGGTCCAGGTATGGACCATATATGAGGCTCTCTATTTCGGGTAAGGAAACAGGAAAGTCCAAGTGCAAAGTGTATATTAGCTAATACATTTGTACAGAATGGCTCTCTTGTGTAGGAATAAAATCATTTGTTGGCTATAGGAATTTTTCGAAGTACATACTGAGCGGAAACGGATGGTAAACTCTCCAAATCCTCCTCCTAATCTCAAAACTCCTCAAAATCTTGAAGTTTCTGCTCGAAAAAATTCAGCAAAAAGAATGTGTAGATAGCTTTTCAAAAGTTTTGAGATTTTCTGGAAGTACAGATACCTAGAACACAGACTCATAGAGGAACATGTTGTGGGGATGTTTAGAGTTGCGTTAGATAAGCTCTTTCCATGTTCCTGTCCTATTGCAGATGTAAAATGGGGCAATAACTGATTTTGAATGTTTTGAGAAATCTCTTGAACAAGACTAAGATTTCTCTTATTATTGAACTACTTGTAAGACATTACTATGGTATATGGGAATCTATGCAAAGCATGGAAATGATGACAAATCTTAACAGTTAAAAAAAATCTATTTGCAGAATCTGTGATGTGTATAAGACTATATAAGAGAATGTGGCATAATTTGCATTAAACTCAGACGTGTGTCACATTTTTCAGGTATAAGAAGTAAACAAAGTTATAGTGGTACCCTGGATATTGACTATAACACATTATGGTTTCCACATATCTTAATTACAATAATTTGATATAGACATTACACTTAAACTAATGATTAAGCAGATACACTCCGCAGTGGCTTTCCAGACAGTAACTTTTCATGACGATATATGTCACAAGTTGTAGTGGTATCAGGAAACCATACACAGTTCGTCTTTTAGTGAAAAATAGAATATATAAATGTAGAAAAATATTAATATAAAAACTTAAACGCCAATTTGACAACATTTATGTTTTAAAGTCTCCATATGATAACTTTAACAATTTATGACATACAGTGGATTCTTGGAGTGTGGCACACACAGTGGTCCTCCATTGTGTGTAATTCTTCTACTAATTTCATGTACTCTGTACAGTAGATGGTTTGAGCAAACTTTTGTTAAGGGGTTGTTCTCTTTCAAATATAATTTGTCCCTCGCAGCTGTACTCAACTTCCCTGGGTCTACCGGCAAGTCTCCGCCGCTGCTCACTGTGTCTGACATTGGCTGTGGCGCAGATGTCACCTTGACAGCCAGCATCCAATCAGTAAGCTCTGAGAGGGGCATTCCTCTGAACTCAGTGATTGGCTGTCAACGTGACATCAGAGCCGCAGCCAATGCCAGACAATGGGTGCAGCCACAGAGACTTACAGGTCGACTTGGGAAAATGAGTACAAGACATTTTTGTTTTTTAAGCAAATGCAGCAAGGGACAAAATATATTTGCAGGTGGAAAAACCCTTTATATGTGCCATATTGCATTTCTATGTTTTAGGCCACGTTCACACGTTCAGTGTTTGATCAGTATTTTACATCAATATTTTTTAAGTCAAAACCAGGAGTGGAACAGTCAGAGGAAAAGTATAATAGAAAGATGAGCACCACTTCTGCATTTATCACCCACTCCTGGTTTTCACTTACAAATACTGATGTAAAATACTGACCAACTACTGAACATGTGAACATGGCCTTATATGGGCTTCCACCTCTAATAAAAACACTTAACTACCCTTGATCTCATAAAATGTTTGTCTGGAATTCCAGAAACAGATGAGTGTGATTTATAGGCTGGTCTGGAATTGTAGCTTGTGCTTATACAATTAATTTTCTAATTTTGGGCTCCTTTTAATGGATTTATATGCAAATGACCCAAAAGGCAACTCAACATACAGAATATTTCATCATGTTACACCATTCTTAGGCCAGCTTCACACATACAATATTCATGGTCCCTGTGTGGACCATATATGAGGCCGGGAGTTCGGGTTAGGAGACACACAGCTAGTCTATACTCGAATCGTTGTACGTCGGCTTTTAGAAGTTATACAAAGAGGCCACTACAAAACAATATTGTTAAAAACCTGATGAAATCCGTCATTTTAGAAGGGTCATACACCTTTGTGTAGTTCTACAGATATGTATGTTATGCTAACGAATAAGAACTACTTCAGAAGTGCAAGTAACAAGGAGGAATGTGTTCTCTTGCGAGACATATATTAAAGCTATTATACTTTTGCCATAGTATTTAAAATAAAAATATAAATATGTTTCCAGACATTGTCTAGGTGTTAAAAATGTGCTAAAGAGTAAGATAATGCTTTCGTGTTATCGAAGACATCTGTAAAGTTTAGATTTAAAAAGGAAGTCGTATATAACAGCTTATATAGTCAATATAAATTGTATTCTACTGCTTTGAAGGAAAAGGAGCAGCACCAAATGGATCTAAATCTAATGCTTGTGGTGGAGGCTGCTGGCTTTGTTGTTGTGTTACACTTTGTATCACTAGTTCAGTGAAAGGCACGGCACCAAAGTCATCCATTTTGGCATTATCTCCACTGAGGTAGGCTCCATGCAGTGAACTCTGCCTTGGCCTGCCAGCTGCTGCTGGGTGATGATCTCCACGGTTGTCTCCAAGCCCATGATGTTGGGGTTGCCTCATATCTTGGGGATGGAAGGGTTTGGCACCAAAAGGGTCCACCATGCTTTCATCTGTTTGTAAAATACTGTTGTGATCTTTAACATCATTGAGAGAAATGCTAATGTTTTCCTTTGAGTCGGCTATAGTAAGAAATTCATTGCTGCTCTGTGAGTCACGTCTTCCTCCTTTTTTGTGACGGCGGACTTTTTCAGGAGTGCGGTAATTTGGCTTGGCTGTCTTTTTTGTGCTTGATGGAGTGCCGTGGTGACGTTTTCCATTGCCGTTCGCTGGTTCCTGTTTTGTGCGTCTCTGACGAGATGAAATTTTTTGCAAATTGCGTTGTAGCTTTACTTTTTGCTGGGACTCATTTCCAGCAATCTCTTCAAATGGCACCAAACCAAATATGTCCTCTCTACTGGATATCTTTTCTTCCTGCATGGGAAGAGGCTGAAAGGGTGAGAAACCAAAGACATCCACATTACCTGTAGGAAGAGGAGGTGTGATCGGACAATCTGGCATGTCTAATTTTCGATTAAAAGGTGCTTGAGAAAATACATCAAATTCATCCCTCCCTTTTTCATACATCATATTTGGTGCAGCTTCCTTTATGCTTTGTTCTTCTGGAACTTTTTGTGTATTAAGACAAAAAAATGGTATAGCCCCAAATACATCCAGCTGTGGATTAGACGACTGCTTCACATTGTCCATCCTAAGTGCCTTAGTGGTATTTTCCCTAGGTTGACTCTCAGTGGAACATGCTAGTTTATTTAGCTTCACATTGGATTTCTTAGTTTTTGTGCGGTCATAATCTGAATCTGAACTGTGCTTTTCTTCATCCTCTTCATCTGAATCCATTAGAAGAGGCCTTTGTCCAATAATCTCTGGCTCTGTGTCATTGTCTTCATGGAAGATGCCTTGGTCTCCAGGTAAAGTTTCTTCATCCTCTGGATCATCATCCTCGCTGCTCTTAGGGGAAGGAGGGTCTGACTCAAAGTCACTTTCAGAGTCTATGCCCTCTCTTGATGCCCGTTGGGAAGACTTTACCTGGACATTTTGCTGTTGTTTTTGTTCTTTCAGAGACGTGTTTTGCTTTTCATTTTTGGTTGATACTTTGGAATCTTCCAGACCTATTAGTGTGTCTGATATTTTTCCAAGTGAACCTATAATGAAATGAAAACAATTTAGAAACTACTGACTGCAACACAAATGATAAATATATTAGTACTTCTTACATATAATCTTCCAAGTAGACTGTAAACAAAAGAATGGCTTACATATTTAAGGTGTTTTAGAGTAGGTATAAGGATTTTTTTTTTCGCGTGTGAATGATTTGTAGCAGCTAACGGGACAATAATCTTTGCTCCATCTTGTTAGGCCTATTGTACACAGCACTTACTGTTGTTACTTAGGCCTCATTCAGATGTCCATTTTTATGTAAGTGTTTTCTCAGAGTCTATGGTGCTATTCACATGTCTGTGTCTTTTTGCAGACATGTGAAAAAATCAGAGACATGTCCGTTATTGATCCTAGTTACGGATTAAAATTACCTATAGAGGTCTATGGGTCCATGAAGATCATGGACAGCACACGGATGCCATCCATATGCAGTCCAAGTGCTGTCCTTTTTTAACACTGCATTGGGTAGGAGAATCTGTGCAATTATTTTTCTTTTCACATACAAGAACATCACTGAAAAAACACTGATGGTAAAAGCTGACACACTGACCAAACAATGATAAAAATCTGATCTAAAACACTAATGAAAATCGGTCCATCTTTTTCAGATGAAAAAAAAACAGACTTCTGAATGATGCCTTAAAAAAAGCTGTCTACTTAAAAAAACCTGTTCTTTTTAAGGGGTTTTCCACTTTAAAGAAAAATGTCCCCCAAACACTTTTATAAACATAACAAATAGAGTTCAGAGCGTGTTCAGCACTGCCAGCTCTCCGCCACTGCTCTGGTTTCAGTGTTTTGACTCCATCATTGACGTCACATCACCGCTGCATCCAATCACAGCACAAGCAGTGGTGATGTGCAAGGAGACCCTAGCAGCAGTGGACAGCTCTGTTTGCTGTGTATCTAAAAACGTTTGGGGTTCACTTTTCTTAAAGTGTAACCCCCCTTTAAATGGACTGTCAGCACAGGATGAGGGTTCAAGCCAAGTACAGGCGCTCAGTGCACTATGGTGTGGCCAGACATGTAAATACACCTTTCCTGCTGCTTGTTTTCCCTCTATCTCTGGCCTTCTCTGGCCATATGAAGCCAGCGCTATCAATCAAAAAGAAGGTGGTAGAGATAGAGGTAAAACAAGCAGGTGGGAATGTGTATTTAAATGCTTGACCCCACTGTGATCCACCGAGCGCTTGCACTAGGTTTGAACAGTCATTCTGTGCTGACAGAGTCCCTTTAAGTCATTCTGAAATAACATATATTAGCCAGAGCAGAAAGTTACTAGAAACAGTGTTTCTTGCAGGCAGGACCCAGCATTTTCTATTTATTTCAGGGAGTAGGGCGTAAATTTATACTGCGTTGGTGCTATTGCCAGGTTCCACTACAAACTAATTTTATCGCTGAGAGTCCAAGCAGCACAATACCCTGTGATCAGAGTTGGGTAACCCTTCTAACAGCAAAGAATTGTTAAAAAAAGAAACTTTAAAATTTTGTCATTTTTGTAACACAAAACTTTTATGGTTTCCCCCATATATGTCACTGGAGAAAATAATAGTATAGTATAGAAGATGATAGTATACAAAACATGTTGCCTTATGGTCTCTGGGAAAAAAATCACTAATCAAGGTGTCCGGCAGCAGATTTCTCCTATGTCTCCTTTGAAAATGCACAGCCATGTATGTGTGGAAGTCGGGGAGATAGCTGATTGCTATTATATTACACAGAAATATTAAAGTATATTTTGTCAGAGTAAAACTGACAGGCAGCTTATTAGACCATACTTTTGATAGGTTCTATTCTGCTTTCATACATGGCAGACCTGGGGTGGCATTGGTGGGTCCCCCGGCTCTCACAGTACCCCCCATTGGCAATGCAATCGCACATAGTGGAGTGACATCAGGAGCTTTCTCTCTGTCTAACCACTTTGATGGATATCTCCAATCCTGGCTGATGGCATGGGCAAAGGAGTCAAGAACTATGTAATTCATGTGATATAGAATTACAAGCTGGAAAGGGGGTTAAACGTGATACACTATCGCACTTTAAAGCATACTATCACTTACTATATTGTGTCTTGGTAGAATTATAACCCAAAGATAATGTTGCTTTTAATAATGCATGAATGCTTGCAGTATGAAAATTTGCAATCCAATTTAATTTCTATTGTTAAAATGCATTAAAAATAAAGAAACTTTGCCATAGGTCTCAAAGACACATTTCCTATCAATTTGATTCTATTGTTCAAATGTGGATTTATGTGTCTCCATTATAAAAGACTAAGAACAAACCTGGGAGACCGAATTTGCTGTTCTATTCCCTTTCTTCATGCTACTACTGTTTACTAACATACATTTGATTGGAGTACAGAAGGTAAGAATATAATGGAAGGAGAGTGTGACTACAGGATCCGACTACATAAGGTTTATTTATGAACTACTTATGGAGAACAGAGTTGCAGAAAAGATGCATTCCCAAAAACAGAAAGGATTTGATAATGAAGATCTGTAATGAAGTTGCATCATTTTTCATTTTAAATGTAAGGTGGAAGATAGTCTTCAAGCCAATGTTCCTGCAATTTCTAAAGAAGTAATTTGAAGGGAAAAAGTAGTATGAGTTTCTTGAGGGCTGATCTATACGTTATAATACTGTTGAATCACTTTTGGAAATCATGTACCAATCTTTAAAATTGCTAATGCTTATTATTCATTTTCTATTCTGAACAATATCCTTCCTAATGGAATATTTAATATTACACAATTGATAAAGTCTGCATAATAAGTATTTCATTGCTTTTACAATCTTGTTTTAACCTCTCACAGGTCCTCGATGTCCATCTGTAATATGGAAGAAAAGCACAATGGTCATATTGTGATCATGCGACTCATTCTCGTTTCTTTTATTATTAAACTGTTAGCTTTAATATAGCTCCACATTTGGTTTGCAGTATTAATAACACCAAGATTATAAACCTGCTTACTTTAGATTTCCCTGAGGCACAAGAACATCAAGCTGTACATTTGGTAGGATTCCAAACCGGAATCTCTTAGATTTAATTGGAAGCTCTAATATTTACATCTAGATTCTTGGTCCTATCTCTGTCAAAGGACATTCAAGTCATTAACTAAGAATTTGCAATATTCTTTCTTCCAGCTATTTTTTTTCCGAATACTTTGGTTATGATTTGACAGATTCAGAATATTCTACAGCAGAATTCTGTCCTATGCATCTAGATGGGATAGTTTTTTGCTGAAATTTTGCAAACACAATTCAGAATTATAGGGTAGATTTATGCCATTGCAGTGTTATTTCTAGGACTGATTGAGTCATATGGCAGGGGTCTCTGTACAGTACGAGTATGTCCAGGCTCCTCACTTCTCTATATGCCACACGGAACATTTCTCAAACGAAGACTCATCCTTCGTTCTGCAGAAGCAAAGCTATAGCAGATAGTAGAATTCTAGCTTTCCCCTTCCATGGTGTGGCCCATGGCCCTGATCTCTCGTTTCCAGACTGTCGTGGAGCTTAATGCCTGAAGCCACCATCTTTACAAGTTAGTGCAGGGATACAAACAAAGGTAATCTTACCTCCACGGTTACATAACACCATGTATCTGGAAACTGGAATTGATTATGTTTGATCTCTGACTGCTGTTATTTGTCTCACCACTTTTTCTTTTCATATACATCACTACTTTTGTGTGTTGTGTTTGTGTGCTATCCTTTTTTTTTCTTTCAAAAGCTGCTTGTTCTTGATATGCTATCTTGCTCCATAGACTTCTTTAGGGGCTCGAAATTAAGATTTTTCTAGTGTTTTTTTGAACAGCCTACATAAAAAACAAGTTAATACATTTGTTTGTATTTGTAAAAAGCCCAAAAAAAACAAAAAAAAAAACCATCCCATTTCCAGTGCACAAACTGAGTAAAGTTTAGCCAAATTGTATAGACTTTCTCTTATAACAATAAGAATTTCCAAAACAGTGTTAAACATGGGTAAACCTTCCTGAAATGTTTAGCTTCTATAAAAGACTGAAATATAAGTATTGGTTTTCCTAAATTATTACAGTTCGTTCAAGCAGCCAATGTCTTCCTTGATTTCATAAATGCAGCTTTCACTGGGCGATTATTAAAGAAAATATGAGAAAATATAAGTGAAAACAATTTAGAGTCAACATCTGCTGACAACGAAGGGCTTAAATTTCTCCACTTATAATCACGTCTGCAGCCTTTCAAGGACAATTGCTCATCCCTCCAGCAACAGTCAGGGGAACATCTTTAATCATACAAGATCATCCCAATCTTCAAGGAAATGTTATGTTCTGATGTTCTTTTTCCCAACATCCGATTAAACCTGATTAATGCCTTGCAACCAGTAATTACATGCCTTCTGCTGCATCGTCATCTGGGGGGTGGGAGCAACAAGCTTTAGGTCTTCTCTCAATTGGTAACATACTGATACCATCTTTTCACAGCAATTGGCCACATGTCAGGCTCAAGGATTACCGAGACAGTTCACCTAAATCTACACAATTTCTTTGAGGAATGGCGGAGAAGCATCTGCTCAACATTGCTGGAGATTTGTGGCACGGATGCTGCCGGTTTTCAAGACACACAAAGACTGGAAATTAAAAAATGTCTCTGAGGTTTATATTTTGTAATATAAATCTTTGATGTAGGTCAAGCATAAAATACACAAGATCATTAAGACGACTGTTTGTTCAGAGGGTTTTAAGAATTACGCGCTCAATTTCTAACATAGGAGATGGCAAAATAAATTGGTTTGCAAAAGTATTATTTCATACAGATGCACTTTGTCACATAATAAATAACTGACAGTGAATGAGGGTCTAGTATGTCACTAAAATTTACATATTAAATTAATATATAAATATTTAGAAAAAATAAAATTTCTGTAATTTTTTTCAGTCCCACTAGGGGAAACGGCAAGTCATACAATAACAAGAATTGAATGCAATTAAGTATTTTAGTTAAGATGACTACAAAATAAAATAAAATAAAAAAAAAAAGTAAAGAAAAAGTTAAAAAAAAAAGGAGAGGAGAAGTTACATACTTAAAAATACATTAGATTTCGTGAACCAAAAACAAGGCCTCCAGGAACTGAAATAGTGGTCAATTCTATTCTGATCCTGGGCAAAACACTTCTCCATTCTGGATATGTCAGAAAAGTATTTAACCAAAAGAAGGAGCTTGTGTGGTTTTCCAATGGCGCAAACCTTCCTTCAGGGAAAAGACAGAACCTGTTAAGGAAGGATAAAAGGGCCAAGGCCAGGGACCAATGTCTGGTTTTAGAAACATGTTTAGTTATTTAGGTCATTAATAGCCAGCCAAAAAGGAGCAATTTCCTCACATCTCTCCGTCTCGTATGTGCCTCTTTCTTTTCCGCATCTCCAACAGAGGTCACAATACTGAGGATAATAGGTATGAAGTAAGGTAAGGAGAGAATTTTATCATTTTTTATTGCAATTTTCAAGTAATAAATTTGTGTAAAAGAGCAAAGGCCTTACTTTAAACCTCTGGGGAGTAAGTCTCTTGTAGTTCAGTATCCCAGGCGATTAAAATTGGACAGATGTCATGGCCTCTACCAATCTTAGAAGCAGTCTGTATAGAAGCGACACCAGTTGAGAAGGAGGAGAGGACAGCCTCATTTCCCTGATATAGCCCATATCTGGAGGAAAGGTGTTGGGGAGACAACTTCGCCTGCTAATTACTAGCGAATATCCTACAACAAATGGCAGCTACTGACTGTTTACTTTCGCCACCGCTGCTATATGATTTATGTCATAGCGCTTGTACCAGAGAGTATGGCACTAATTAAAAACTCAAAGTAGCCTCCCCAACATCTTTCACCAAAATACAGGCTTCATCAGTAAAACGAGGCTGCTAATATCCTACAATAAATGAATATATACACATTTTTTATCTATCACTGACCAAGTCTATAATGTAGGTGCATTATTTAAATTATTTAACTTCGCTAATAACTAATAATGCTGTGACTTTTAGCAAGCAGTATATTGTAGTGAGCGTCTACAGTCCATTCACATTCTCCACTCCTGTCATATGATTTACAGTGCTATTTAAAAACTCAGAAGGATATAACTACTGATAGGGAATCTAGATTGTGAGCCCCAATGGGGACAGTGCTGATATTGTCTGTGAAGCAATGTGGAATTAATGGCGCTATATGAGTGAGTAAAATAAACAATTTAAAACGCAAAGTAGCCTCCCCAACATACAGTGCCCAGCATAAATGAATACAAAACCTTTGAAAAGTAAGATATTAATTAATATCTCACTGAACACAAGAATCATTTCCAAAATTTTGACAAGACTGAGTTTCATAGCACATTTTTAACAAATAACATGAACTTAACTTTAATAATATAATTTGCATTACAAAATCTTCAGTTTACTCAAATTAGTTGATGCAAAAATGAATACACCCCACATTGAAAACTACTACATCTAGTACTTTGTATGTCCTCCATAACTGTTATGGACAGTACCAAGTCTTCTGGGCATGGAATGAACAAGGTGGAGACATGTTGCAACATCTTTATTATTCCATTTTTCAAGAATGGCATCTTTTAGAGCCTGGAAGCTGGATGGAAAGTGATGCTCAACTAGTCTCTTCAGAATTCCCCATAGGTGTTTGGTTGTCTTTATATCAGGAGACATACTTGGCCACTGAATCACTTTCACCCTGTTCTACTTCAGGCATGCAATGAATGACCTTGGATGTGTGTTTTGGAGTATTATGCATATCTACCAGGGGCATAGAGTGATGGTAGTATTTTCGCTTCCAATATAGAGCAGTACATCTGTGAATTCATGATACAATCAATGAAATGTAGCTCACTGACACCAGCAGCACTCATGCAGCCCCAGATAAGTACACTGCCACCACCATGTTTCACTGTAGACACCATGCTTTCTTCTTTGTACTCCACATGATTCTAACGCCATACTGTTTGGAAGCCATCAGATCCAAAAACATTTATCTTGGTCTCAACACTCCAGAATATAGACTGTTCTTTCGTTCAGTGAGATATTGATTAAAACCTTACTTTTCATCGCGAGTGTACTCATTTACGCTAAGCACTGTATTTCACCATAATAAAGGCTCCAAAAGGGAAATGAGGATGCTAATTAGAGATAGTGACTTACCAAAGGGTACATCTCTATTTCAAAACTCAAAATAACTTCCAGAAAGCTAACATAAGTGTACCATAAATTCTGGGGGGGGTATTATACAATTAAATGATATAGTGTGTATCTCCCTTCTTGTTCAATTTGATTACTTTATTAGATTATAATTAAAATACAAAACAAACACCATAAGTATATAAAGAAAAAAATCTGAGAAAACATTCTGAGACTGTAGAACCAGAAGAATGCGATAAGGGGGTAAAATTACCCTAATATACCCTATTACTGATAGCTATCTATCCACGGAGATTGGTACCCTAGTCGTAAACACAATAGTAGCACCCTTTCTCGACTGTCGTCTCTCCCTGTGCTGATATCCTATATATCCCTAAGGTTATGGGAAAATACAACAGGGAGCTATCACATAGGAATGTGCCCTCAGCACAGATACAGTCCTCAGATATTCTAGATATCGTAATTGTAGGAAAAGGATATCCAGTTCCCGCAGATAAAATATATTTATATCAATAAAAACATTATCTTTAATATATGCCCTTAAAATAAAGGATTAAAAATATGAAACACTTGGCCTACGCGATTCAAGCGATGTACGCTCCTAATCATAGCCTACTATTGTTCACCTGGGAACCGGCCCAAGGCTTCTTCTGTGCACCGCAGCCATTGAGGACTCCTTACTTGCATCTGGTGATCTAATGTGAACATCTCTCTCTTCCTTGCTCATTATAGATAGCGAACAAGAATAAAAAACAAAAAAGGTTCAGTATAAATGAGAAAAATAATATCAGCAATAGAAAAAACAAACCAGACTTATCTGGAAACGTGTCCATTCATTGATCGATCCAAATCAAATTAGATCTTGTTGCAGCAACTTCAAGGGCCTCATTCAATTCAGAGGGAAGGCATCAAGGCGTCACTTGTGGACTGATGACAATGAATGGACACATGTTTATATTGATGTCTGGTTTGTTTTTTCTATTGCTGATATTATGCCAATCTCTGCGGCTAGGTAGCTATCATTAATTGGGTGCATTAGAGCCATTTTACCGCCTCATCTCATATTTCTGGTTCTACAGTCCCAGAACATTTTTTCCTACATTTTTCTTCATATAGTTATGGTGTTTACTTTATTACATTATAATTAAAATACAAAACAATCAATTTTTACAAGAAGGGAGATGCATACTATGTTGTTTAACTCTATAATATCCCCCTAGATACATACTATGTTATTTAAATGGGTGATCTGAAGGTAAAATAAATTTTAATCTAAATCCCTATCTATTTAGTGCCAAAATCTAAACTAATTTCTTATATGCTTGCATTAAAAGTCCCAACTGTTCCCTAACTACACTATCTAACAGCTATTGCATTTTCCCCTACTTACTGTGTGGTGACACAGTTTGAGTATGCCAGTGCATCCTGGGATACTCAAACAAAGAGTCATCAAGGGACAGAGGCTCACTGCTGCAGCCCCTGCCCCCTCCCTGAATCGAAGTGTCATCCGTGGCGCTCCTTTCAAGCGTGGGGCTAGTCCCTGCATGCTATCATTGTGCGATGTGCGCAATCACAGCTTGCTCTGTGTTGCCGGCTCAGATCAGTAGTAATGAGCCGACAACACAAAGCAGCGCACACGGTCAGTGCACGTTGTCAGGATACCCAACGTCCAGAGAACAGTGACGTTACTTGCGTGGGCGGCACTGGTCTCTAAACGCAACACAGAGTGCACTGTGATTGTGAACATCTCACAATGACAGCGCACACAGACAAAGCAGGGACTAGCCCCACCCCTGAAATGAGCGTCACTGATGACTCTTCGATTCAGGGAGGGGGAATGGGCTATGGCAGTGTATTGAACACATCACAAATAAAATATATTACTAAAAGGTGCTATAAAAGCACCCATACCCTGGGGTTATATCTACAACTCTGGCAATACGGTTTCCAATCATCAATTTAAAAAGCTAATTAATTAGTGCTCCAGTATTGCAATAGTATAATTGATAATGCAGAATCAATAAAAATCACTACTATCTCTTGCTGTTCACTACCAATTAGCTAAAAATCTAAATGACTAATAATTAACAGCCTTCAATAGGTTGGTATATACAGTAGTTTTCAAAATAGTAGCAGTGTGTTCAAAAACATGAGTTAAGCACAAAATCTTTATACTAGTTTATAATTTTTAACTACTTTACAGAAATAACAAAGAATGAACATTGGGCTGTTCTAAAACAATAGTAGTGTCTGCATTTGTCTTTACAAACCCACAATATGTACTCTTTACTCTTTTTTTTTTTAGGATATAGCATTCCTGTGAATCACTAACCTAATGTTTAGTTGTATAACCACATTTTTTTAGAACTGCTTCACATCTATGTTGCATAGAGTCAACCAACTTTTGGCACCTGTCAACTGTTCCAGCCCAGGATGCTTTGAATACATCCCACAATTTTTTGGCATTTGTTGGCTTTGCCTCAGAAACTTCATTTTTGATGTCACGCCACAAGTGTTCTATCGGATTAAGGTCTGGGGATTGGTTTACTGGTGTGTTTATGGTTGTTGTCTTGTTGAAACACCCATTTCAAGGGCATATCCTTTTAAGCGTAAGGCAACATGACCTCTTCAAGTACTTTAATATATGCAATCTGGTCCATGATCCCTGGTATGCGGTAACGAAGTCCGGCACCATAGTAATAGAAACATGCTCATATCATGATGCTTGCACCACCATGCCTTCATTGTCTTCAGAGTGTACTGTGGCTTGAATGTAGAGTTTGGGGGTCGTCTGATGAATTGTCTGCAGCCCTTGGACCCAAAAAGAACAATTTTACTTTCATCAGTCCACAAAATGTTTCTCCATTTCTCTTTAGGCCAGTTGATGTGATCTTTGGCAAATTGTATCTGCTTCAGTCCATGTCTTTTTTTTTTTTTTTTTTTTAACAGTAGGACTTTGCAGAGACTTCTTGCTAAGAGATTAGCTTCACACAGGCGTCTTCTAACTGTCACAGTACTCACAGTTAACTTCAGACGGTCTTTGATCATCCTGGAGCTGATCATTGGCTGAGCCTTTGTCATTTTGGGTATTCTTTGATCAATTCGAATAGTAGTCTTCCGTTTTCTTCCACGTCTCTCTAGTTTTGCTTTCCATTTTAAAGCATTGGAGATCATTATAGCAGAACAGTCTATGATTGTCTCCACTTCTTTATAAGTTTTATCCTCTCCAATTAACTTTTTAATCAAAGTACGCTGTTCTTCTGAACAATGCCTCGAACGAGCCATATCTCTCAGACTTTCAAGGAGAAATGCATGTACAACATGTACTGGCTTCACCCTTAAATAAGGGCCACCTGATTCACACCTGTTTCTTCAAAGAATGATTGACTTCAATTAGTGAACTCCACACTGCTATTATTTTGAACACACCCCCTTTAAATTAATTATTCAAGTACACAGACTCAAAACCTGCAGATCATGAATGCCGAGTCTGTTGGTTTTCTTAGAATCTACTGCACCAACTGCAAATCTGTATTCACTACATAGTACAATGTGCTGAGGACAATAAAACATAAAACTGATCAATGTAAATCAAAATTTATATCCCATGGAGGTCTATATTTGGAATATTACTGAAAATCAAAGTGTAAAATCAAATTACAGGCTGATCCAGCTTCAGTGGAAATGCTTCAAGACAAGGAAATGATGCTCAGTTATCGTTATAAGTCATATAATAAACTAGTGAAAAGAAGTGATAATGACCCTTACATAGCCCTAAATCCGCCCCTGCCTGACAGTGGAGGTTGGCACCCTCTTATCCTGAACAATGGCGCCCCCACTCCTCGACGGCTGTCGCTCCTGGCACTGTCCATCCCTGTTACCAGTAAGGGTGGGTTAAATGGAGGTGGGGCAGGTTATGATATATTTAATACACCAGGTGGTCAGACATCATAGCTACAGTAATACGATAGAAAGAGTAGCATAGATAAACATTTATAGGAACAATCAATAATTGGTCAAATTTACTAGGGTGTCAGAGTCACACATCTCTAGTCATAGGGGTATTTTCAATCCACACAACCTGTTAGAAACTCAGGATGTGGCACCATGTGTAGCTCAGAGACAGTGCTCAAGAGTAGTCCACTCTTGAGCCCTGTCTCTGAGCTACACGTGGTGCCACATCCTGAGGCCTCTGACTAGCTAAGTTACCTCATTTTCTTTTCTTATAACATTGCCTGTTCCATCTACTCCTGATGAACCTCATAGAGAGGAGAAACGCGTTGAGTTTCTAACACGTTGTGTTATATTTAATCGTTAAGTGTCACTTTCAGCAATCTGTCTATGGATGGATTTCACAAAAATACAGACAGTGGGCAGCAAATTAGCATAAAGTGAAACACTCAGTGACTGATACTTTAGAGTGATTTGTTGGCACAAAAACTTCACCTTTAATAAATCAAATTATCTGCACTTTTAAATTCAACCTCTCAGTATCATTTAGGTACTGAAACAATGGGCATGTCACTACACAGTATGTTAATACAATGCTAAATCTGCTCCTGGTTAACAGGTTAACTCCCGGTTAGCCACACGCCACTTCTTCCATTCAACTGGGTGGTGCTGAAGTGCTGAATAGGTGACAACTGAGCTCTCCTCACTGACAACCCACCCAGCAAATGTATATAACAGTATATTACTGCCTGTGAATGTGAAATGCACAAACATATGTTCAGGTACACCAAACTTATGCCCTCATAGTCAATAATACTAGACAGTAGATCAGGTGCTCAGTCAGTACTGTTGAGTGTGATACTGGGGCTCAGAGCTCAGATGTAACACCAGACCCAGCCCAAGGATGAGATTGAATTGTGTTTTGTAAATTAAAACTAGTTTTTACAATCTTTTTTAACTTCTAAGACAAATTTTTTTTACACATTCAACTTTCACGGTCACAGCACAGACACTGATATTTGGACATGATATGGGTCTCCTAAACCGAACGACAGCCTCATATAGCCTTATTTGGACTTCATGGTCTGTACTTGGACTGTGAAAGTTGCTCAAAGCAAGTGTTAGGCAACGTTCACACGTTCAGTATTTTACACCAGTATTTGTAAGCCAAAATCAGGAGTAGAACAATCAGAGGAAAAGTATAGGAACACGTCACCACTTCAGTATTTTTTTATCCAATTTTTGCTTACAAATATTGATGTAAAATACTGACCAAATACTGAACGTGTGAACGTGGCCTTAAACTCATGCTTGATTTGCACTTACTGCCAGTTATCCCAGCTGATCGGACCTAATAGCAAGGATCTCATGGAATCACTTTGGGACTAATTCATCAAAGCTTTCATGCCAGGATTCTGGTGTAAATGGTTTAAAAACTCAGAGTTGTGCCAAAATTTTGTGACTTTTGACATTTTCTCACCAGTTTCTCCCAGCTACAGCTTGACTAATTCATGACTAGAGTAAGATTTCTGTCATGGTGCACGGAGGGGCATGCCACTCATCAGAGGCTCCAGATTCATGAACAAGAACATCTGACTTCAACACGCCCCCCTCATCAAGACCGGTGTGAATAATGACGGTCTTGATGAATAGGGCCCTTTGTGTTCAGCTCATTTGAATGAGTCCCGTTCATCCAAATTGGAGAATCCCTTCAAATTCTATAAATAATGTCAATATTAAGAACATTGGACTCCTTGTACAGCATGTGATGGACTGTGGTACTTTTTTTTAAAAAAAAAACCTCCGTGTATAACCGTATAAAATTTGAAGTCACAGACTTAAATACTGAATCTTAAAACGGTACGATCAAGGCCTTCTGTGGAGAAAACAGAACATCAAATTATGGACAACCCCTTATTCTTAAGACTCTTAAGTGTATATGTACCCAAATAGTCTTCATTTATTCCATTATATATGTCAGCAGTTAAAAAAAGACCCTCGATTTTCTTTACATTACTTCTAAGCATGAGATAATGAGTTGAGAAGCCAATAAATTATAATTACTTATGAATGAACTCCTAAACTTTGTTATAAGCATTCAGCCATTGTAGTAAACAGATGCACTTGCCTGAAGCAGAAATAAATGGAACAGAACCAAATGCATCTTCAGAATATTTGCTTTGTGAAGCAGGAATTGTGACTGAGCATGGCCTGCACTCCTCTAGTTTATCTGCAAAGGAAAAATGAAAAATACAACAAAAAATAAAATAAAAATGGAGGAATGCATGCAAGTATGGAACATAAAAGCAAAACCGAAGCAAAGCTAAAAAGTAGATATAAGCATCAATGAAAAACTTCAAGAGTGGCATGCAACATATAAACGCCTAAATTGTACTTTTTCGGGTACAGTGTATCCCAAAGAGACAAAAATTATAAATGAATGATATGCATCTACGTTTTGTGATCTGTTAGGGTTTCAGCATCAAAAAAATGTGATCAAAACTACACTCTGTGAATATGGTGCTTCCATTGTGAGTCAATTAACTCTTAGAAACTTTACATCCACGCGGCTTATAGAATATATTTGCGTCTGATGCTAATGTCAAAGCTAGTCTTCAATTAAAAAAAAGGATCCGCTTTTTTTTAAGGAAACGTTACCACTTTTAGTCACAAGCTGTGTTTTCTATTCTTGTACCGTCATTATTTTTTACTTTAACCAGGGCTGTGGAGTCGGTGTCCATTTTGGTGGAGTTGGAGTCAATATAAAATGGACCGACTCCTACAATATATAATAAATTGGGTACAGTGGTTCAATGCAGTTTGTGGGGAATATTTTTTCATAAGAATTTGGGAAAGTTATGAAATGTCCTATAAATGTCTGTCCTATTCTTGATCTAAGGGTCTGGACTTTTAGCTGAGATGAATCTGTGTTACAGTAAACTTATCACCTAAACATGAGCCATGAATGAAGGAGTCGGAGTCGTGGAGTCTGTGTCATGGAAATTGAGGAGTCTGAGGTTTGGCTTACCGACTCCACAGCTCTGACTTTAACATTTACATTTTAAAGATTGTTTCTCCATATTGGAAATGAACCAACAGATAAAGGGGGATATCTGATGGTAGCATGGGCCCTGACTATCATAGTGGTTATTAAAAAAAATTATAAAACATGCTTATTTTGTAAGTAATGATTTATTAACATTTGGAAATCACAGTCATGCAACCTGGCCATACATGTTCAATCACACAATCGGCAACGATTGAGTGACCTTTCTGGAAATATTAAGTCCAACTGTTAGACAATAAAAAAATTGTACATAACCAATTTCATTTCAGACAACTGAAATATTAGACTGGAGCGTTAAAACGATCATCCATTTAAGCTTTACCAGAAGAATGATCATTTTAGTTGCGATAGTTCATTTTCAGTATCTAAAGTGTAATGCACCTTTAAGCATAAAAATGTCATATCTAAACTTAGCAAAACTTGTTAATGCCACATACCGCTCTCTAAGCGGCAGCATAAAAGAGCTCACTTTTTACTAATCTAGTAGCTATTCCACTTTCCATTTCCAAATAATCCAAAATTCATTAGAAAATCTTCATACTTTATCCTAGAATTAAGGCTCGTAGTAACGACCGTATTTTCAGTCCGTGTGCGATTTGGCAAAACATCAGATTGTACTTAGACCAATGTTATTCTATGGGGCCGTGCGCATGTCTTGATGAGTACAGCCCGATTGTCACAGACAAGATGGAGACATTTTTTTCCCATCTTCACCTCATCCGAGAAATCAGATCACACTGTTTCCACACTCTGATCAGACCCTCGACCCGATTCTCTCGGATGAGAAAAAAATATTGTCGTGTGACCCTAGACTTATTTTGAAAAATCAGTTTTCCCTATAGCAATCAGATTACAACTTGATTTTTTTTCAATACAGGCTTTCAGAATATATAATTGCTTACTTTTGGAAGCACTAGCACTTTTCTTACAATTTTGTTTTTTTTTACTATTTTAATACTTGAGGTCCATTGTTCCCATATGTAAAAGCAAGTGCAAACAAACTGACAAAAGTGCCCATCACTATGGGGTTGTTATTGCTTAGAATTGATTCACTTTGTGGCCAACATTAGCTTTATGCCTGACATATTATACATGTATATAGTAAATGAACTCAAATGATGTTGTAATACAAAGGCATTTAACAAAACACAATGAGAGAAACACTTCTTTACATTAAAAAAGATCCTTTTAATTTTCAGTAAAAATACAAGACAGTTGCACAAAGTTTGTGATAATATACAATATTGCATTGCATTTTGCACATCAGCAGTGTAACACATTATACAGAGAATTAATCCTATCCGACTTCTAATGTTAAAATGTCAGAGTCATTAAAAGTGATTTCTCAAATCCATTTGTCAAAGAGCCTGCTAAAATTTGGAAAAGCAGGGCTTACCCTCTTGCAAATAAAGGCCGTCTAAAAACTACCAGTACTACCAGTACTGGGACTGTACATAAACCTATTACCCAACATTCAACATGTAAAAACTACAGACAACTTTGGGTTATGACTATTTTGATACTGTGCAGAGTCTGGAAAACAACTTGTACTTCAGCTATACTTCCCATGGTCTGAACATCTGCAGTGACTTCGTATTATAACAAAGCAGAATTCCAATAAAATCTGACTTACTTAGGAAAACCAATATTCTGTACAAGAAAATGCCGGCAGGATTATCAGTACTTACACAGAGGCCAGGATATGTTTGCTATAAATTTTGAAATATTGCAAGTGAAACAATTATGTAATGAAAGAAAAATCTCTCAGGTAACTGGAGAACTCAGTGACATGGTTATTTTCCATTTTTTCCTCTTCTTTTTATAAGAACCATAACTTTTTTATTTTTCCATCAACATAGCCATGTGACAGCATGTTTTTTTTAGGGCCAGTTATACTTTTAAATGACACCATTCAGTTTATCATCTGATGTACTGGAAAGCGGGGAAAAAATTACAAGGGTGGCAAAATTGAGGAAAAATTTTTTTTCCATGGTTTTTTGGGTTTTTTATTTACCATGTTCACTATAAGGTAAACTTGACCTAGCAATATGATTCTCCAGGTCAGCCTGGCAAACAGGCTATCTCGGCATGTGTCACAGCTGTCTTAACAGCCGTGACACTTGCAGGCGCAGCGACAATGAGTGAAAAGCCGAGCATGCCAAAATACTAGGCGAGCACCTGAGCGTGCTCGCCGAAAGGGTTAACGAGGCATACTCGCTCATCACTAAATAGGAAATATTGTATTATTTTTTCATTCTTTATATTTAAAGGGGCAAAAGGGGGGTGATTTCAACTCATTTTTTTTTCAATTACTCTTTAGTCTTTTTAGCGGGTTTGAGCCTGCAATCATCTGATCGCTTGTGTCATGTACAGCAATACCATAGTATTGCTGACTATACCAGAAATCACAGTCTCCTATGAACACCAGCCAGCAGCTGGTGATCATAGGAGTACTGTCATGACTGGCAAAGAGGTCTTCAGCAGACCTCAGTTGTCATGGCAATTCATCGGAGCACTGCGACAGAGTCATGAGGGGGCACAAGGAATGATGCGCATCCCTGTGGATGGAGCTCTGATCCATGCGCGGCTGTTAGAGGCAGTTGATGGCTGAACATCACATCTATTATCTGCAGGGAAAAAATGCAGGCTTAGTTCCTGAGCCCGCATATAACATGACAGTATTTCAAACGCTGGTAGCTTCTTAGCACCTGACCTCCCATGTACCAGTAGGCCCTGCTTGTTCTATGTCTGCATAGACTATACTGCTTATTTGTATTTTAGGAGACTTAAAATACACAGTAAACCTTGTATAGTAATTTGATGTTGAAAAATAAATCTCTCAGCAAGTAACACAGCATTGTATAATCTGTAGGTTTAACATATTATCCAGGTATGAGGATTTTTAAAGCATCGCTTCAAAAGGAACCTGTTGTATGATTCATACTATCTGAACCACAGACAACATGAATCATTACAAATGACGATGTTAGGACAAAACTATGGTTGAAAACGGGTCAGAAACAAGGTGACTGGTCGTGGATTTAAAGTACGAAGTACGTTTTGATTAACCCCTTACCGACTTACTGGTGCGTCATATGGTACTGGTACACACAAACTGAGCCCGCATATTTGCCAACAGATGATGAATTATTCAGCCATTATCTGCCTCTAACAACCATCAGTAGAACAAAATACTCGCTCCTGTGATAAAACAGACAGGGAAATGTGATACTTTACAGAGCCCCTGCTGCCTAGCCTGTAGCTTCCCCTTTCACTGGCCCCAGAACCTGTGGTATGTGCCGACCATAAACTGGAGCAGCTCTGCATGGAAAGACACAGCCATTACACAGTACACAGCAGGGGCACATTTATAAGATTATCTCAGCACAGGAACATTTGTTTAACAAATCCAATTGTGGAACTTATTATTATTCCAATATCTATTGATTAAAATGTACTTTGCTAGTGGGACAACCCATTTAATTCCCTCTGGCTTCTCCCCACTAAATAAACTAGACTGACATGTATTTTCTTCTGTAACTAGAGAGCTGGTCTCTAATTTATGCTGCTTATGGCTCGTGCAGCAAGAATCAAGAGAAAAGTTTCCTTTAATATAAATAAGTAATAAGGCAAGATGAATATAAGTTAAGTAATGTAATGGATTGTACAGTGTTAATTAACTTTCCTATACATGTAAACATGTTTAATGGTAAATCTGCTGCTTAGGATGCCAAAAGGATTGATTTTGTATTATTCTACAAAATTTATATAGCAAACCCATTAATGAAGTGAAGTGTGGGATATACAGTATATCTATAACTTTACAGCTAGCAGTAATTTGAAAAATGAGATGTAGTTTGCTGCCATCATGTGGGCATAATAACAAACAGCACATAAACTTCGTTTCCACACTTTCACCTATCAAACGAACATTACATTTCCCTTTTTTAATCGTACAATTGTAAAATATGACTTTTGGGGCTGAATTGTAGTATCTAGCAATGGATAATTACTTCTTATTACAATTTATTTATTTATAATTATTAAAGGGGTCCACCTACAGTATTTGTTTTCTTAAACGCATGTATTTGGGACTAAAAATGATTCTTGCAATAGATTATTCCTGGCTGTAGAATGAGTTCACTGAGAAGTGTGTTTGTTCTGACAGTCAAAGTCTTAAAGGAGAGTTCGCAGATCTTTTTTCTGTGTTTTTCTTGGTGCCTCTTAGCTGATTCATGAGCACAGACTACATTAAAGTTGGATGAGTAGGAAAACAAAGTCTGTAAAATCAAACGGTGCAAAATTTTTTATGAAACCCAATTGAAAAAATATTTTTCAGCTACAAATACATGCAATTAAGTAACAAAAAAATAAATTGTCCCCTTTAATTATGTTGAGATGTTGTGATAAATGTTAATGTTTGAATCATGATGAGCTAGAAATAAATATATATATATATATATATATATATATATATATATATATATATACATATACACAACCCCTGGCAAAAATTATGGAATCACCGGGCTCGGAGGATGTTCATTCAGTTGTTTAATGTTGTTGAAAAAAAGCAGATCACAGACATGGCACAAAACTAAAGTCATTTCAAATGGCAACTTTAGGGCTTTAAGAAACACTAAAAGGAATCAAGATAAAAAATGTGGTACTCAGTAAGGGTAATTTTTTTCAGACCAAGCAGAGGGAAAAAATTATAAAATCACTCAATTCTGAGGAAAAAATTATGGAATCATGAAAAACAAACACACAAAAGAACACTCCAATACATCATTAGTATTTTGTTGCACCACCTCTGGCTTTAATAACAGCTTGCAGTCTCTGAGGCATGGACTTAATGAGTGACAAACAGTACTCTTCATCAATCTGGCTCCATCTTTCTCTGATTGCTGTTGCCAGATCAGCTTTGCAGGTTGGAGCCTTGTCATGGACCATTTTCTTCAACTTCCACCAAAGGTTTTCAATTGGATTGAGATCCAGACTATTTGGAGGCCGTTACATTGACCTTATGTGTCTTCTTTCAAGGAATGTTTTCACAGTTTTTGCTCTATGGCAGGATGCATTATCATCTTGAAAAATGATGTCATCATCCCCAAACATCCTTTCAATTGATGGGATAAGAAAACTGTCCAAAATATCAATGTAAACTTGGTCATTTATTGAAGATGCAATGACAGCCATGTCCCCAGTGCCTTTACCTGACATGCAGCCGCATGTCATCAATGACTGTGGAAATTTGCATGTTCTCTTTATGCAGTCATCTTTATAAATCTCATTGGAACGGCACCAAACAAAAGTTCCAGCATCATCACCTTGCCCAATGCAGATTCGCGATTCATCACTGAATATGACTTTCATCCTGTCATCCACAGTCCACGAATGCTTTTCCTTAGCCCATTATAACCTTGTTTTTTTCTGTTTAGGTGTTAATGATGGCTTATGTTTAGCTTTTCTGTATGTAAATCCCATTTCCTTTAGGCGGTTTTTTACAGTTCGGTCACAGGCATTGACTCCAGTTTCCTCCCATTCGTTCCTCATTTGTTTTGTTGTGCATTTCCTGTTTTGGAGACATATTGCTTTAAGTTTCCGGTCTTGACGCTTTGATGTCTTCCTTGGTCTACCAGTATGTTTGCCTTTAACAACCTTACCATATTGTTTTTATTTGGTCCAGTTTTTAGACACAGCTGACTGTGAACAACCAACATCTTTTGCAACATTGCATGATGATTTACCTTCTTTTAAGAGTTTGATAATCCTCTCCTTTGTTTCAATTGACATCTCTCGTGTTGGAGCCATGATTCATGTCAGTCCACTTGGTGCAACAGCTCTCCAAGGTGTGATCACTCCTTTTTAGATGCAGACTAATGAGCAGATCTAATTTGATGCAGGTGTTAGTTTTGGAAATGAAAATTTACAGGGTGATTCCATAATTTTTTCCTCTGCTTGGTCTGAAAAAAATTACCCTTACTGAGTACCACATTTTTTATCTTGATTTCTTTTAGTGTTTCTTAAAGCCTTTAAATTGCCATTTGAAATGACTTTAGTTTTGTGCCATGTCTGTGATCTGCTTTTTTTCAACAACATTAAACAACTGAATGAACATCCTCTGAGCCCGGTGATTCCATAATTTTTGCCAGGGGTTGTATATTATATTATATACACATACACATTTTATGTAGCGGATTATTTTAAGACTTTTAATATGGCTTTATGTTCACATTTTGTTACAGGTCAGTACTGCACATTTTTTTATGCAAAGTGGAATTTGAATTTAAAGAAGTCGCCCACAAAGATATTTTAAGGAAAATGATCACTGGGATACGAGTTGGCCAACAATCTGCTTTTTCTGAGCTGTATGGTGCAATCCAGCTTTGATTAATAAAGCAATGTAATTATTCTGACTGGTAAAAGTTTATCTAATAGGCTTTCCCCTGATTCCACGACCAGAGAGGTCAAGCAACTGGACCTTTACTGGTTGGAAAATGATGGAAAACGTAAACTCGCCTAATGTGTAAAATGGTACCTGGAAACGCTATCTGAAAGCATTATGTTACATAAAAAACCTATCCAAAAGGCCACCCCCTTTTTCCATACCACATTTTTTGTGGTCATTTTCAGTCTCACCACAAATTATGCATAATCGTTATCTTCTTTGAGAAGGACGTCCTTATAGAAGATTAATTGTCAATGCTATTTTGGGTGGTCATCTCAAAGATGTTTTTTTGTATTTATATTTCTGATGCCAAAAGGGGAACACACAGCATACTGATTTATTTGGCTCTGTACACATTACGTTCATGGCCTCAACTTAAGAGTTTATGCCAGGGTTACCCATCAAAAGAATGCCTGTTACAACTGCCTCATAGTGGTACCCATCACTCATAGGTTTTACAGAACGAAAAGATGTATTAGGAAATGTATTACAGATATTTTCTTTCTTTTTTTCAATCAGCTACACTAATCTATTGTCTTTTGTTGTATACTAGTCAGACTGATGCTAAAAGGACACCATGGAGTCCATCGTGCTAAACTAACCTTATGGCACATGAAATCACTCCAGGGGAAACCCAAAACCCCACTCACAGTGGTGAACATAAAAAAAAAATATAGACGAGTACATATAATAAACGAATACATATAAAATAAACTTAAAAAAAAACACAAGTTAAAGCAAGAGTTAAGTGCAAATCAATAATAGGTGAAAAACACCAAAAACTCGACAAGGAAAGGACAAATACAATAATGAATTGGCCCCATAGGGCCCTATTCATTAACAAGTTTATGCCAGAATTTTGTCACAAAGCACCTTAATAAGTTGCAATATTTTTGTAAAGGCATTGCAACATTTGACTTTTACACGCCACTCTCAGCCAGTTACACTAACATTGGGTGGCATGTGAGCATGGATACGCCCGTCTGTCAAATTCTTGAAATGCTACTGCACTCTGGAGACTGAAACAAGTTATCGCACTAAACGGACTGGAATAACATTTCTGGCGGTGGTGCACACCAGTTAACAGATACACTTAATCCATTAAGCGGCGTATGCCACTTAATGAATTTGGCGCAACGTACTTCAGTGAGCCTCTTCATTAATCCTGGTGTGCACAACACCAGTCTTAATGATTCAGCCCAATGTGTCTATGTTTGGAGCTTTCCTGGCAAGAAACATTGAAGAGGTTGTCCACTACTTGGACAACCCCATTCTGATTCCCATCCCAATGCCTCTCTCCAAAGTAATAAAACCTATACTCACCTCCGGTGCTGGCACCGTTCCCGAGGTCTCGGCATTGGCTCTCCTAGGGCTTGCGTGACATTGTATTGTCACGCAATCCCTGCGACCAATCAGCGTTGGGTTCACTCTCCTACAGACATAATTGACATCCAGAGAGGCAGAGAGAGGGCAGCCGTGGCTCAGACTTCCTCTGGAAGTATTCATTTGTCCTAAAGAGGGGAGAATGAGGCCAGGGCTGATCGGCTGCAGGGATTGCGTGTTATGCCTTTGGAGAACGAGTGCAGACACTGCTGGAATGGAGTGGGCGCCAGAGGTGAGCATAAGAGTAGTTATTTTACTGGGGGAAATGTGGGGATTCAGAATTTTAATGTACTTCACAATAGTGATGTGGACCTAGATTTGATATATGGTTGTGTATAGGGAATTTGTAATTGTGTATCAGAAAGCTCTGACCCCCACAATGAATTCTTGACCATGTAGATTAAATAAAGTTAATAAAAATTTAAATAAAATAAATAATTAAAATGAAATTCTACGTGCATATCATTTCCTCGGGACACCGGCATTGACCCCGCAATGTGACTAGCCGGATCACATACTATCTTCTGTGTGCACCAAAAGGCTCTTAGGAACTCAATGAAAAATGACACTGTGTGAGCCGACTAGTCACATCGTCCATCACGTGGAGCAGGAGGAGGCTGGAACAGCACTGATCAGGACCAGAACAAACCCAAACCTATTCTAGACCAGAGCAGATAATCGGTATCAATAGTCATAACACTGCAATCATTTTATCAGCCTAGGCTACCAGAAATATTAGGTAGTAACCAGTGACACTGAAATGCTATCAGTAACACCTTTACCCAGGGGGTGCACAACCGTTTTTGATCTGGAGGTTACATTCTCAGACTGAAGCTCTTCCAAACACTGCAATAAAACTTTTAGGGGTTGTTCCCATTCAGAAAATTCCGGCCCCCGGCACAGATTGCTATTCTAAAAAAAAAAGCACTTTACTCACAGTTTTTGGGTGTAGCGTGGAGTCTTCACCGCAGCTTGAAATGTACGATATTGGCTGCCCCGCTGATATCAAGTCCACAGAGCGGCAATCAGTGATGGAGAAGCCCAATTCAGTGTTGCTGAGCTGTCAATGTGACATCAGCGATACAGCCAATACCAGGAGCAGTGGTGGACCTGGGGTGGGTGAGTAAAGGACAGTTTTTTGTTTGATTTTTAAACAAACTGTGCCCGAGGACTATTCTCCTTTAATGCAATATTAATTTTGGAGACACGTCTGATAGGTGTGAGTCAATGGCCAGCACCTATCTAAAAAATGGGGGTCCCCTACTTTTTCATTTTGCAATCCAGAAAAGAGACCATGGGGGTATGCACCTCTTCCCAATGTAAAATATAGGAGTTGCAGAAATATGATTTTACAACTATCGTAAGCTAAAATGGAGAAAACCACATGTCTACTTGGCCACCTTTTCACCTCATCTACTCCTTTTGAGAGTGCTAAGCAGAAGGTCAAGGGTCCGCATTCTCTCCATATTGCAGTACAGTGCCCTATTAGTACTTGATACTCCTCTTTTGTCATGAAAACTACAGGCGAGCAGTCACCAGACACAGAAAAGTTGGTCTGTGAGCAGAAAGGCATCATAGAGCACCTGTGCCATAGAGTTGCACTGCACTACCCAGGTTGTGCACCACTGCACTAACCACTTTATGTAAAAATGTCTTATGTAGTACATGTTCCAAAATAAGAAAAATCAGTAGTAGAGGGGGTAAGAGAGGGATTTTGCCATCTCTCTTTTAAGCTTCAATGTATTCAAAACTGCCTCTATAAAAAGCTTTTGTTTGTTCAACAAATAGGGTATTAACTATTCTTTTACCTATAAATTACATAACACTGTTAGATAATTTTATATATGGATCCATTATTTGGTCACAACATGCTTAAGCACTTCAAGGTGGTTTTTACATAGAGTGGTACTCCTGCTTAAAGGTAATATGTCACCAGAAAATGGCATACATATCAATTTTGTATTTTAAATACAAATATAAAAAAAATTAGAAACTCAAAAATCTTTCATTATTCACACTCGGGACTAGGCCTAATACTAGACCCTGTTTCCTGTTCTGTGAAGATGACTTTTCAGTAGTCTCATAATCATCACAGACATGAATACAATAACTTCTAAATAAAGTAAATAACATAGAATCCACCTTCCACAATAAAAAGAAATAGAAATCGATACCATACTCTAGAAAAATAAACTCATTTTATTTATCAATGCAATGTTTCAGCTGTATATGATACTACTGAAAAGTCATTTGCTTTGCAAGAACCTATGCTGCTTGTTTTCCTTGGTCACTGTTCACAATAGGCGACAGTTACAGCTCACCTCATTCCCCCCATACTTTGCAATGACGTTTGCCTAGATCAGAACATGCCCAGAAAACTCTCCTAAAAGTCAATGCGTCAGAGCCAGTCAATTACGGCCTATTTCAACATGGTTGCTAAAAAGAACAGGAAGTAGGAGGCGAATATTAGGCCTAGTGAGAATTTTGAAAATTGTACAATTTTTGAATTTTGTTTATATAAATATGGAAAGTTTAAAAAAATACATATAATATGAAGCCTTGATTTAAACAATGTAAATGCCTGGTGACAGAATACCTTTACAAAGCACCTTTCACCAAATTTTTCATGTTGAACTGGACACACAATTTAATAGCTGCTGTAGAGCGAAATGACACTTTTTTACATTTCAAATTTCCATTGTGGAGATATGAGCAATCAAAGTATTTGGCACCTAATTAGTTAAAAAAAAAATAAAGTCCTAGCGTATGTCATCAGACAATTTTCACTGGGGGCGTGCACTTCATCTCCCTCTATGATGCTGACCAATTATAAGCAGGCAGCAACACTCAAAGGAAAGAAGAGCACGCCCACACAATGTATAGAGCAGTTTTTTTCTGGGTATGTGAGATGTAATGATACCAGCCTGATCTCCTGGTCTTACATCCTGCATGATTAGAAAGCACAGATAAAATCCCTGTGGCGAGAGGAAGTGCAGCACAGTTGAGTTTACAAACCCTTCTATCAGCTCTCCTCCTCTCCTAGCACTGTTAGCTTTGCTGTACAGTCCCCCCCCCCCACACACTGTCTGCCTAGGGTTGTGTCAGTAATCACACTTATGGCTGTTGTGCTCTGGCAACTTCTACTCTCTCTGCAGTATCTTACACAAGTGTAGCCCAGAACAGAGTGCTCCTGCGTGTGAGATATAAATGACATCCTGCTCTCACTGCAGAGTGAGTACAACTTGCTTGGGCACAGCATATACAAGAGTGATTACATCTCACACACTGAAAATCCTACATTAAGCTATGGTGGGAGCATGTTCTTATTTCCCTTGAGTGTTACTGCCTGCTTATGATTAGTCAGCATCATACAGGGGGAAGAAGTACACACCCCCAGTGAAAACTATCTGATAGCACCCACATGGAGTTTAAAAAAAGTTAACTCATTAGGTGCCAAATACTTTGATTACTAATATTTCTGAAACAAAGAGGCAAAATAAAAAAATACTCGATAGTGCAGCCACTATTACATTCTGTGTCCAGATCTCAACATGAAAAATCTGGTGAAAGGTCGTCTTTAAGCACTGTATAGTAACTCTACAACTCTATGCAAATGTTATTTGGCCAACATTAGGCCATATGAAGGTGCCAATCGGTGAGAAGACACATGTAGTCACCTTGAGGCTGGCCTCTTCTAGAAATACACAGCCTCAGTTCAATGTAAGATGACCCAGGCTGATAGCAAAGGAGGGTTGTTCATGCTGCAAAACATGTCCTTCTCTTAATGCCATATTAATAAGATTTTTGTTAGAATACATGTAGATGGGCAGCCGCTTTAGAGATCTGTATTTAGAGATTTTGCTCATGCATTCGACTACCCAACGCTTTAGGAAAAGAAGATTTCATATTGTTGGGTGTAGTCTGGTTAGTAAGTAGAAACATAGATAGACATCAAGTGAAAGCAACAGGCACTGTTTGCTTGTCGGAAGGTGGAAATCTAGATTATTTTGAGAGACAGTAGATCATTTAACTATTCATGAGAATAAGATGAAAAGATTAGAGTCTATCACATGCAAGCAAAAAAGATAACAGAAGATGAACAGGTTTATTGAACATATTATGGAACACGGAAAGTGACTCTTACAGGCAGAGACATATCAGATGGACATTGCAAACATTAACGTAATGTGAAAAAAGGGTGAACTCTTCTTTCAGGCGTCGTCATAGGGCATTACTGGTCTGAATGAAAAATGGTGTAGAAATAATGCTAAAAAAATAAACAAAGCAAGAGACATAAACGTCCCTCCATTTTATATCTCATTTATAATCAATATCTTCTCTTGACAAGCCCTTTCCCTTGTCTTTTACATCTAATAAACCTGGACACAACGTTGCCCCTCAGACACGTAGAAAGAAGTTTTATATTTAATTGTGGTCCATAAGTCAGGGAAAATTCTGGCTGGGGGGATTGTGTGTCCAAGTTATTGTGAAGCAAATTAAGCCTTCAATGTCCCCTTACTTGATCTCAGGAGGTCAAATTCCCTGTCCAGCAACTCTTCTTCTGTTAACTTGGAGAAGTTATCATCTCCAAACGGATTCCAGCCTGACATGTCCGGGGGGTTGTTGCTGCTCTGTTTTGGTTGGGTTGGAGTGGGTTCCTTTTCAGGTACACCTGTAGATCTGAAGAATTGACAAATAAAGTTTACATTGATTTACAAGAGTTTCACCTTATTAGTTATTCAAAAATCGATGATCTGTTAGGTCACATGACTGGTGAGTAAAATGGACCTGAACAGCTGTCTAGTCTAAATGTAGCTAAGTCTGTGAATAAAGAAGCTCAACATAGTTATATCAAAGCAAGTGTTCATAAAGTTTCTTTTCAAATTACTAATGCAAAATGATGTAGAACGTTTAAACGTAAAGAGTAGCCATTGTTTTAATTTTTATTTCAGAAATCAATATTACACGTGAAAATAAGCAACTTTGCTATATATCTTATCAGATAAATCTGTTTCTTTCTCCTCCTGGACTGATGATTTATTTTTAAAATTGTCAATTCAAGGGTAAAATCTGTATTCAGTAAAGACAAATTATTACATTACTGATAGAGAAGGTGGCAGTCACTACTCATAAGAGTCTATGTAGACGGGAGGAGGGAGCTGCTCTGCCTCTAGCTTCTCTTGCCCACTTACCTTCTCCCCTCTACATAGAATCTTATCAGTAGCAACTTTCATCTATATCAGTAATACAAAAATCTGTCTTCACTAAATATGTATTTTAACCATGAATTGATGCAAATTGTCTCTTCAGAGAGGAAGGGGACTAGAACTCTAGTGCCACCTATAGGAAGTACCAATACTAAAAGTCAATATCGACTCTCTAACGAGCCATGTCATATGATTTAGGATTAAAGCCAAAACCAAAATCTCAATTTTCAGACACTGTGTTTCGGGGTACAGCCCCTCATCAGTGCAAAGTGTGAGATCTGGTTTGGCTGAGTGAGGGGTGTCTGTCCAGAATCCAAGGGGTAATGTTTCTCCTTGTGGAGAGTGACATGTCAAGCCTGACAATGCCGAGGTGAGGAGACTTTTAAGCCGCAATGCGCCTATGGGCGTCATTAATAGGCTGTAAGCCAGACACGGTGCATCACACGTATCTGTGTGACTGGTATCCTATGCAAGCCCTATCTGTGTGTATGTAGAATACTACACAGCCACCACCACGTCCATGAATTGGTAGGTCAGTGAGTGGCTGTTTGCATCAGTATTTTGCACATGTGCTGCCACCGCCTTTATCATGGAGGCTTGCTGCATCCTGCTAGTGCATTGGTAATCTGACCTGGTGTTGGTAAGGCTTTATCTTTTTCTGTGATGTTTTTTGAAATTTTGTCCCATATTCGCCATTTTTAATTTTAGTGTTAGGACTCGCAAGTGTGAGGATCCTTGAAGTGGGTTGCGGGCTTGCGTATTTTGGCCAAAATATCGACCAATACCTCATGTGGTGTATTTATTTTATACACTATTTTTCTTTTTTTTTTTTTGCGCATTTTTATGCAGGATGCAGCCAGGCCCTTTAGTGTGGGCTAGGTGATATGGGGTGTCTGTCTTTGTGGGGTGCACTTATATAGTGCTCGACAAGTCCGCTTGATCTAATAGTATGGGTGTCACAAATAGGCTGTAAGCCAGACACTGTGCATCACACGTATCTGTGTGACTGGGGTCCCATGCAAGCCCCATCTGTGTGCATGTTTAATACTACACAGCTACCCCCTCCATGAATTGGTAGGTCAGTGAGTGGCTGTTTGCATCAGTATTTTGCACATGTGCTGCCCCCGCCTTTATCATGGGGGACTGCTGCATCCTGCTAATGCATTAGTAATCTGACCTAATGTTGGTAAGGCTTTATCGTTTTCTGTGATGTTTTTTGAAATTTTGTCCCATGTTCGCCATTTTTAATTTTAGTGTTAGGACTTGCAAGTGTGAAGACTGTCAAGTATTGTTAAATTGTGTTCTAGTTATGTTCCTTTTCTGTTATATGTATTCCATTTTTTCCCTCCCCCATCTCAGCCTGAAGTATTGGGAACCTGATATCGGCACTCCTTTGGCATTTTTCTCATGGGCTGGGTCTCTGATAATTGAGTCCAGATGTCTTATCTAGCCAGAGATTCCTTTATATTTCTTTGTTCAAAGTGTATGTTCTCCCAGACAGTAATAGTATGACTTCTGTTTTGTACATATAACCACTTAATTGATTGCATATCTTGTTGTAGATCATTACGTTTTCTGTTTTGCAACATGTTAAATAAAATTAATTAATTTAAAAAAAAAAGAAAGAAGATCTTAAATGCCTCTAAAATGTCCAATGGAATTTTACCAGCAAGTCATAAATCATAAAACTCTCCATAACTTACTAGGAATTGAAATTCATTAATTATTTCTGGACTGGCTATAGTGTAGAAATGTCCAGGTGGGCTATTTCTTTTCTGTGGGTTTTTAAGTGGTTTTATGAAATCAATTTATGAATAAATGATGATGTTTTATTACTTTCAAGTCCAGCCTTTTATTTGTGTTGGTGAATTATGAAATATTGCTGCACTATGGACTTTCACAGAATAATTGCTATCTTAAATAGGTTAAACAACCAATCCTGGCTGTTGCAGTGACATGTCATCTGTACACTACAGCTGGCACCCACTACTGATGGAGCCAAACATTTTCCGGACTCTGCGGATAAATACACTCTGCCCATGCCATAAATGCCTGGTGCTGTTGGGCTGCTCTAAAAAAAAAGCTGCATTGTAATCAGACCTTTAGACATTATGGTTTCCAATGTGTACAATCATGGCCAAAAGTTTAGAGACACAAATTTTGGTTTTTATATAGTTTGCTGCTTCAGTGTTTTTAGATCTTTTAATCAGATGTTTGTATGCTTACTGAACTACAATTAAATACCAAAGTCAAAAGAAGACTAGAAATAGCCAGGAATAGCCCGAACTACAATTAAAAACATTTCGTAAGATTTTACCCTTTAATTAACAAAGACATCACGTTTATGCAAAAAATCTATATTTACAGTGATGACCCTTATTTTTCAACACTGCAATTCGCCCTGCCATAATGGATATCAGCTTCTGTGCTAAATCCTGACTAATGGCAGCCAATTCTTGACTAATCCGTGGTTGGAATTAATCCATTTTTGATCGTCCATTTGCTTTTTAAGGACTGACCACCGGTTCTCAAATGGGATTGAGATCTGGGGAATTTCCTGGCCATGGACACAAAATCTCAATGTTTTGTTCAACGAGCCACTCAGTTATCATTTTGCCTTGTGACACTGTCTCCATCATACTGGAAAAAACTAAATTGCTCCTGGATTGTTAGGAGAAGTTGCTCTTGTAGGATGTTTTAAATTGTGAGTGAGCCCACTCCCTTAGATGAAGAGCAACGCCACACATGAATGGTCTCAGGATGTTCTACTGTTGGCATGACACAGGACTGGTAACGATCACCATTTCTTCTCTGGACAATCTTTTTTCCAGATGTCCCAATCAGTCTGAAGGGGCTTCATCAAATAAAATAACTTTACAGGAAGAACAGGAATTGGACTGCAGAGGACAGGGAATAAGATATTTTTCCTGATGAAACATTTATTGGGTAAGAATGGGTCTGTCATCAGTCAGGATTTGCCCATAACTGATATCCAGCATGCCAGGGCAAATTGCAGAAGTCTTTGAAATATAAGGGACAACACGGTAAATTTTGACCATAGATACAGTACAGACCAAAAGTTTGGACACACCTTCTCATTTAAAGATTTTTCTGTATTTTCATGACTATGAAAATTGTACATTCACACTGAAGGCATCAAAACTATGAATTAACACATGTGGAATTATATACTTAACAAAAAAGTGTGAAACAACTGAAAGCCACCTTTTGCTTTGATGACTGCTTTGCACACTCTTGGCATTCTCTTGATGAGCTTCAAGAGGTAGTCACCGGAAATGGTCTTCCAACAATCTTGAAGGAGTTCCCAGAGATGCTTAGCACTTGTTGGCCCTTTTGCCTTCACTGTGCGGTCCAGCTCACCCCAAACCACCTCGATTGGGTACAGGTCTGGTGACTCTGGAGGCCAGGTCATCTGGCGTAGCCCCCCATCACTCTCCTTCTTGATCATATAGCCCTTACACAGCCTGGAGGTGTGTTTGGGGTCATTGTCCTGTTGAAAAATAAATGATGGTCCAACTAAACGCAAACCGGATGGAATAGCATGACGCTGCAAGATGCTGTGGTAGCCATGCTGGTTCAGTATGCCTTCAATTTTGAATAAATCACCAACCGTGTCACCAGCAAAGCACCCCCACACCATCACACCTCCTCCTCCATGCTTCACGGTGGGGACCAAGCATGTAGAGTCCATCCGTTCACCTTTTCTGCGTCGCACAAAGACACGGAGGTTGGAACCAAAGATCTCAAATTTGGACTCATCAGACCAAAGCACAGATTTCCACTGGTCTAATGTCCATTCCTTGTGTTCTTTAGCCCAAACAAGTCTCTTCTGCTTGTTGCCTGTCCTTAGCAGTGGTTTCCTAGCAGCTATTTTACCATGAAGGCCTGCTGCACAAAGTCTCCTCTTAACAGTTGTTGTAGAGATGTGTCTGCTGCTAGAACTCTGTGTGGCATTGACCTGGTCTCTAATCTGAGCTGCTATTAACCTGCGATTTCTGAGGCTGGTGACTCGGATAAACTTATCCTCAGAAGTAGAGGTGACTCTTGGTCTTCCTTTCCTGGGGCGGTCCTCATGTGAGCCAGTTTCTTTGTAGCGCTTGATGGTTTTCGCAACTGCACTTGGGGACACTTTCAAAGTTTGCCCAATTTTTCACACTCACTGACCTTTATTTCTTAAAGCAATGATGGCCACTCATTTTTCTTTACTTAGCTGCTTTTTTCTTGCCATAATACAAATTCTAACAGTTTATTCAGTAGGACTATCAGCTGTGCATCCACCAGACTTCTGCACAACACAACTGATGGTCCCAACCCCATTTATAAGGCAAGAAATCCCACTTATTAAACCTGACAGGGCACACCTGTGAAGTGAAAACCATTTCCGGTGACTACCTCCTGAAGCTCATCAAGAGAATGCCAAGAGTGTGCAAAGCAGTCATCAAAGTAAAAGGTGGCTACTTTGAAGAACCTAGAATATAAGACATATTTTCAGTAGTTTCACACTTTTTTGTTAAGTATATAATTCCACATGTGTTAATTCATAGTTTTGATGCCTTCAGTGTGAATGTACAATTTTCATAGTCATGAAAATACAGAAAAATCTTTAAATGAGGTGTGTCTAAACTTTTGGTCTGTACTGTACGTCGTGCTAACTTATACCAGCCACTATAAATGCCCTATTGACAGAAACAGCTGGTTATAAATGGAGTTTCTGCCTACAATGTGATCTATGCAGAGATCATGGTTACTAAGGATAGCGTGCATTAATAACACCTTTTTTCATTTGAAGAGGTATTATGCTGTAGCCCACTACCATGCTTTACCTTTTCTGCTCGCTAGTCATTTTGCCGTCAGATCACCCATTTACATTGATGACAATTTAATACTTGCATTAACTGCACCTTCAGGTAAGTAAACTAATCCTCTTAATAAACCCTACAAAACTAGCTTGACTACTTAAAATCTCATAACATGTTTGTGGCTTGTAAATTTCAGATATTTATATATGTAATCTAATTCATAGGCTATGTGCAGAATACTATTCTTCCACTGTCATCAAGTGGCAGCAGAAATAATTAATTTGGTCGTGGAAAGAGAGATATTTCTATTAATTCTCATTACAGACCATTAGGACAGCCAGCAATGTTCTGACTACTCACTTCAGGTATCAGTCCTCCCTAATTATTGTATTATGCATGCATTTAGCTTTCGATCTGCTTTTAAAGAGTGAATGTCAATTGTCAATTTTATATCATAAATTAATAGGACACATGAAAACAAGAAACTTTCTAATTTATCTTATCAGATAAACCTGCTTCTTTCTCCTCCTGGATTGAACATTCATTTCAAAATTCTCAGGTCGTGGGTAAAATCTGTCTTCAGTGAATGACGATGATGATAGTTAGTGCTCAAAGTTCTATGAAGAACTATAACGGTCATTTAGCGGAACTTGCAGCAGAATTTCTGTGTCTATCTCTAGCTCATCCCCTCTCCATAGACTTTCAAAAGCACCAACTATCATCTCCTAGCTCAGCAATGGGAAAATCAGTCTTAACTCAATGCAGATTTAGCCCATGAATTGAGAGTGAAAGATCAGTGAGGAAGGAGAAAGAAGCAGATTTCTCTGATAAGATATATTACAATTTTTTTTTATTTTCATGTGTAGTATTGATTTATGAAATGAAAATCAAAACAATAGTTACTCTTTAAAGAAGCCCTCTAATGAAGATTTTTTTTCTACTAAAACTGTGTAAACGCATATGTACAATAGTATGTGTATGTTAATATACTCACCTACTGCCACCTTCTCTGGTATCCAGCGCCGTTCTGCTCCTCTTCTCAGTGACATCACTGGTCTTCAGACTCTTCGGGTCACACAGAATGCAATAGCTTTAACAGTGGAAATCTACTTCAGAGCAAGGCTCCATGTAAATCTATGTCAGAGCAAGGCTCCATGTAAATCTATGTCAGAGCAAGGCTCCATGTAAATCTATGTCAGAGCAAGGCTCCATGTAAATCTATGTCAGAGCAAGGCTTCATGTAAATCTATGTCAGAGCAAGGCTCCATGTAAATCTATGTCAGAGCAAAGCTCCATGTAAATCTATGTCAGAGCAAGGCTCCGTGTAAATCTATGCCAGAGCAAGGCTCCGTGTAAATCTATGTCGAAGCAAGGCTCCATGTAAATCTATGTCGGAGCAAGGCTCCATGTAAATCTATGTCAGAGCAAGGCTCCATGTAAATCTATGTCAAAGCAAGGCTCCATGTAAATCTATGTCAGAGCAAGGCGCCATGTAAATCTATGTCAGAGCAAGGCTCCATGTAAATCTATGTCAGAGCAAGGCTCCATGTAAATCTATGCCAGAGCAAGGCTCCGTGTAAATCTATGTCAGAGCAAGGCTCCATGTAAATCTATGTCAGAGCAAAGCTCCATGTAAATCTATGCCAGAGCAAGGCTCCATGTAAATCTATGTCAGAGCAAAGCTCCATGTAAATCTATGTCAGAGCAAGGCTCCATGTAAATCTATGTCAGAGCAAGGCTCCATGTAAATCTATGTCAGAGCAAGGCTCCATGTAAATCTATGTCAGAGCAAGGCTCCATGTAAATCTATGTCAGAGCAAAGCTCCATGTAAATCTATGTCGGAGCAAGGCTCCATGTAAATCTATGTCAGAGCAAAGCTCCATGTAAATCTATGTCAGAGCAAGGCGCCATGTAAATCTATGTCAGAGCAAGGCTCCATGTAAATCTATGTCAGAGCAAGGCTCCATGTACAGTAAATCTATGTCAGAGCAAGGCTCCATGTAAATCTATGTCAGAGCAAGGCTCCATGTAAATCTATGTCGGAGCAAGGCTCCGTGTAAATCTATGTCGGAGCAAGGCTCCGTGTAAATCTATGTCAGAGCAAGGCTCCATGTAAATCTATGTCAGAGCAAGGCTCCATGTAAACCTATGTCAGAGCAAAGCTCCATGTAAATCTATGTCAGAGCAAAGCTCCATGTAAATCTATGTCAGAGCAAGGCTCCGTGTAAATCTATGTCAGAGCAAGGCTCCATGTAAATCTATGTCAGAGGAAGGCTCCATGTAAATCTATGTCGGAGCAAGGCTCCATGTAAATCTATGTCGGAGCAAGGCTCCATGTAAATCTATGTCAGAGCAAAGCTCCATATAAATCTATGTCAGAGCAAGGCTCCATGTAAATCTATGTCAGAGCAAGGCTCCATGTAAATCTATGTCAGAGCAAGGCTCCATGTAAATCTATATCAGAGCAAAGCTCCATGTAAATCTATGTCAGAGCAAGGCTCCATGTAAATCTATGTCAGAGCAAAGCTCCATGTAAATCTATGTCAGAGCAAGGCTCCATGTAAATCTATGTCAGAGCAAAGCTCCATGTAAATCTATGTCAGAGCAAGGCTCCATGTAAATCTATGTCGGAGCAAGGCTTCATGTAAATCTATGTCAGAGCAAGGCTCCGTGTAAATCTATGTCAGAGCAAAGCTCCATGTAAATCTATGTCAGAGCAAGGCTCCATGTAAATCTATGTCAGAGCAAGGCTCCATGTAAATCTATGTCAGAGCAAAGCTCCATGTAAATCTATGTCAGAGCAAGGCTCCATGTAAATCTATGTCAGAGCAAAGCTCCATGTAAATCTATGTCAGAGCAAGGCTCCGTGTAAATCTATGTCAGAGCAAGGCTCCATGTAAATCTATGTCAGAGCAAAGCTCCATGTAAATCTATGTCAGAGCAAGGCTACATGTAAATCTATGTCAGAGCAAGGCTCCATGTAAATCTATGTCGGAGCAAAGCTCCATGTAAATCTGTGTCAGAGCAAAGCTCCATGTAAATCTATGTCAGAGCAAGGCTCCGTGTAAATCTATGTCAGAGCAAGGCTCCATGTAAATCTATGTCAGAGCAAGGCTCCATGTAAATCTATGTCGGAGCAAGGCTCCATGTAAATCTATGTCGGAGCAAGGCTCCATGTAAATCTATGTCAGAGCAAAGCTCCATGTAAATCTATGTCAGAGCAAGGCTCCATGTAAATCTATGTCAGAACAAAGCTCCATGTAAATCTATGTCAGAGCAAGGCTCCATGTAAATCTATGTCGGAGCAAGGCTTCATGTAAATCTATGTTAGAGCAAGGCTCCGTGTAAATCTATGTCAGAGCAAAGCTCCATGTAAATCTATGTCAGAGCAAGGCTCCATGTAAATCTATGTCAGAGCAAGGCTCCATGTAAATCTATGTCAGAGCAAAGCTCCATGTAAATCTATGTCAGAGCAAGGCTCCATGTAAATCTATGTCAGAGCAAAGCTCCATGTAAATCTATGTCAGAGCAAGGCTCCGCGTAAATCTATGTCAGAGCAAGGCTCCATGTAAATCTATGTCAGAGCAAAGCTCCATGTAAATCTATGTCAGAGCAAGGCTCCATGTAAATCTATGTCAGAGCAAGGCTCCATGTAAATCTATGTCGGAGCAAGGCTCCATGTAAATCTATGTCAGAGCAAAGCTCCATGTAAATCTATGCCAGAGCAAGGCTCCATGTAAATCTATGCCAGAGCAAGGCTCCGTGTAAATCTATGTCAGAGCAAGGCTCCATGTAAATCTATGTCAGAGCAAAGCTCCATGTAAATCTATGCCAGAGCAAGGCTCCATGTAAATCTATGTCAGAGCAAAGCTCCATGTAAATCTATGTCAGAGCAAGGCTCCATGTAAATCTATGTCAGAGCAAGGCTCCATGTAAATCTATGTCAGAGCAAGGCTCCATGTAAATCTATGTCAGAGCAAAGCTCCATGTAAATCTATGTCGGAGCAAGGCTCCATGTAAATCTATGTCAGAGCAAAGCTCCATGTAAATCTATGTCAGAGCAAGGCGCCATGTAAATCAATGTCAGAGCAAGGCTCCATGTAAATCTATGTCAGAGCAAGGCTCCATGTAAATCTATGTCAGAGCAAAGCTCCATGTAAATCTATGTCAGAGCAAGGCTCCATGTAAATCTATGTCAGAGCAAGGCTCCATGTAAACCTATGTCAGAGCAAAGCTCCATGTAAATCTATGTCAGAGCAAAGCTCCATGTAAATCTATGTCAGAGCAAGGCTCCGTGTAAATCTATGTCAGAGCAAGGCTCCATGTAAATCTATGTCAGAGCAAGGCTCCATGTAAATCTATGTCAGCGCAAGGCTCCATGTAAATCTATGTCAGAGCAAAGCTCCGTGTACAGTAAATCTATGTCAAAGCAAGGCTCCATGTAAATCTATGTCAGAGCAAGGCTCCATGTACAGTAAATCTATGTCAGAGCAAGGCTCCATGTAAATCTATGTCAGAGCAAGGCTCCATGTAAATCTATGTCGGAGCAAGGCTCCGTGTAAATCTATGTCGGAGCAAGGCTCCGTGTAAATCTATGTCAGAGCAAGGCTCCATGTAAATCTATGTCAGAGCAAGGCTCCATGTAAACCTATGTCAGAGCAAAGCTCCATGTAAATCTATGTCAGAGCAAAGCTCCATGTAAATCTATGTCAGAGCAAGGCTCCGTGTAAATCTATGTCAGAGCAAGGCTCCATGTAAATCTATGTCAGAGCAAGGCTCCATGTAAATCTATGTCGGAGCAAGGCTCCATGTAAATCTATGTCGGAGCAAGGCTCCATGTAAATCTATGTCAGAGCAAAGCTCCATATAAATCTATGTCAGAGCAAAGCTCCATGTAAATCTATGTCAGAGCAAAGCTCCATGTAAATCTATGTCAGAGCAAGGCTCCATGTAAATCTATGTCAGAGCAAAGCTCCATGTAAATCTATGTCAGAGCAAGGCTCCATGTAAATCTATGTCGGAGCAAGGCTTCATGTAAATCTATGTCAGAGCAAGGCTCCGTGTAAATCTATGTCAGAGCAAAGCTCCATGTAAATCTATGTCAGAGCAAGGCTCCATGTAAATCTATGTCAGAGCAAGGCTCCATGTAAATCTATGTCAGAGCAAAGCTCCATGTAAATCTATGTCAGAGCAAAGCTCCATGTAAATCTATGTCAGAGCAAAGCTCCATGTAAATCTATGTCAGAGCAAGGCTCCATGTAAATCTATGTCAGAGCAAAGCTCCATGTAAATCTATGTCAGAGCAAAGCTCCATGTAAATCTATGTCAGAGCAAAGCTCCATGTAAATCTATGTCAGAGCAAGGCTCCATGTAAATCTATGTCAGAGCAAAGCTCCATGTAAATCTATGTCAGAGCAAGGCTCCATGTAAATCTATGTCAGAGCAAGGCTCCATGTAAATCTATGTCGGAGCAAAGCTCCATGTAAATCTGTGTCAGAGCAAAGCTCCATGTAAATCTATGTCAGAGCAAGGCTCCGTGTAAATCTATGTCAGAGCAAGGCTCCATGTAAATCTATGTCAGAGCAAGGCTCCATGTAAATCTATGTCGGAGCAAGGCTCCATGTAAATCTATGTCGGAGCAAGGCTCCATGTAAATCTATGTCAGAGCAAAGCTCCATGTAAATCTATGTCAGAGCAAGGCTCCATGTAAATCTATGTCAGAACAAAGCTCCATGTAAATCTATGTCAGAGCAAGGCTCCATGTAAATCTATGTCGGAGCAAGGCTTCATGTAAATCTATGTCAGAGCAAGGCTCCGTGTAAATCTATGTCAGAGCAAAGCTCCATGTAAATCTATGTCAGAGCAAGGCTCCATGTAAATCTATGTCAGAGCAAGGCTCCATGTAAATCTATGTCAGAGCAAAGCTCCATGTAAATCTATGTCAGAGCAAGGCTCCATGTAAATCTATGTCAGCGCAAGGCTCCATGTAAATCTATGTCAGAGCAAAGCTCCGTGTACAGTAAATCTATGTCAGAGCAAGGCTCCATGTAAATCTATGTCAGAGCAAAGCTCCATGTAAATCTATGTCGGAGCAAGGCTCCGTGTAAATCTATGTCGGAGCAAGGCTCCGTGTAAATCTATGTCAGAGCAAGGCTCCATGTAAATCTATGTCAGAGCAAGGCTCCATGTAAACCTATGTCAGAGCAAAGCTCCATGTAAATCTATGTCAGAGCAAAGCTCCATGTAAATCTATGTCAGAGCAAGGCTCCGTGTAAATCTATGTCAGAGCAAGGCTCCATGTAAATGTATGTCAGAGCAAGGCTCCATGTAAATCTATGTCAGCGCAAGGCTCCATGTAAATCTATGTCAGAGCAAAGCTCCGTGTACAGTAAATCTATGTCAGAGCAAGGCTCCATGTAAATCTATGTCAGAGCAAGGCTCCATGTAAATCTATGTCAGAGCAAAGCTCCATGTAAATCTATGTCAGAGCAAAGCTCCATGTAAATCTATGTCAGAGCAAAGCTCCATGTAAATCTATGTCAGCGCAAGGCTCCATGTAAATCTATGTCAGAGCAAGGCTCCATGTAAATCTATGTCAGCGCAAGGCTCCATGTAAATCTATGTCAGAGCAAAGCTCCGTGTACAGTAAATCTATGTCAGAGCAAGGCTCCATGTAAATCTATGTCAGAGCAAGGCTCCATGTAAATCTATGTCAGCGCAAGGCTCCATGTAAATCTATGTCAGAGCAAAGCTCCGTGTACAGTAAATCTATGTCAGAGCAAGGCTCCATGTAAATCTATGTCAGAGCAAGGCTCCATGTACAGTAAATCTATGTCAGAGCAAGGCTCCATGTAAATCTATGTCAGAGCAAGGCTCCATGTAAATCTATGTCGGAGCAAGGCTCCGTGTAAATCTATGTCGGAGCAAGGCTCCGTGTAAATCTATGTCAGAGCAAGGCTCCATGTAAATCTATGTCAGAGCAAGGCTCCATGTAAACCTATGTCAGAGCAAAGCTCCATGTAAATCTATGTCAGAGCAAAGCTCCATGTAAATCTATGTCAGAGCAAGGCTCCGTGTAAATCTATGTCAGAGCAAGGCTCCATGTAAATCTATGTCAGAGCAAGGCTCCATGTAAATCTATGTCGGAGCAAGGCTCCATGTAAATCTATGTCGGAGCAAGGCTCCATGTAAATCTATGTCAGAGCAAAGCTCCATGTAAATCTATGTCAGAGCAAGGCTCCATGTAAATCTATGTCAGAGCAAAGCTCCATGTAAATCTATGTCAGAGCAAGGCTCCATGTAAATCTATGTCGGAGCAAGGCTTCATGTAAATCTATGTCAGAGCAAAGCTCCATGTAAATCTATGTCAGAGCAAGGCTCCGTGTAAATCTATGTCAGAGCAAGGCTCCATGTAAATCTATGTCAGAGCAAAGCTCCATGTAAATCTATGTCAGAGCAAGGCTCCATGTAAATCTATTTCAGAGCAAAGCTCCATGTAAATCTATGTCAGAGCAAGACTCCGTGTAAATCTATGTCAGAGCAAGACTCCGTGTAAATCTATGTCAGAGCAAGGCTCCATGTAAATCTATGTCAGAGCAAAGCTCCATGTAAATCTATGTCAGAGCAAGGCTCCATGTAAATCTATGTCAGAGCAAGGCTCCATGTAAATCTATGTCGGAGCAAAGCTCCATGTAAATCTATGTCAGAGCAAAGCTCCATGTAAATCTATGTCAGAGCAAGGCTCCGTGTAAATCTATGTCAGAGCAAGGCTCCATGTAAATCTATGTCAGAGCAAGGCTCCATGTAAATCTATGTCGGAGCAAGGCTCCATGTAAATCTATGTCGGAGCAAGGCTCCATGTAAATCTATGTCAGAGCAAAGCTCCATGTAAATCTATGTCAGAGCAAGGCTCCATGTAAATCTATGTCGGAGCAAAGCTCCATGTAAATCTATGTCAGAGCAAGGCTCCATGTAAATCTATGTCAGAGCAAGGCTCCATGTAAATCTATGTCAGAGCAAGGCTCCATGTAAATCTATGTCAGAGCAAGGCTCCATGTAAATCTATGTCAGAGCAAAGCTCCATGTAAATCTATGTCAGAGCAAGGCTCCATGTAAATCTATGTCAGAGCAAGGCTCCATGTAAATCTATATCGAAGCAAGGCTCCATGTACAGTGGAAATCTATGTCAGAGCAAGGCTCCATGTACAGTGGAAATCTATGTCAGAGCAAGGCTCCATGTACAGTAAATCTATGTCAGAGCAAGGCTCCATGTAAATCTATGTCAGAGCAAGGCTCCATGTAAATCTATGTCAGAGCAAGGCTCCATGTAAATCTATGTCAGAGCAAAGCTCCATGTAAATCTATGTCAGAGCAAGGCTCCATGTAAATCTATGTCAGAGCAAGGCTCCGTGTAAATCTATGTCAGAGCAAGGCTCCATGTAAGCTCCATGTAAATCTATGTCAGAGCAAAGCTCCATGTAAATCTATGTCAGAGCAAGGCTCCATGTAAATCTATGTCAGAGCAAAGCTCCATGTAAATCTATGTCAGAGCAAAGCTCCATGTAAATCTATGTCAGAGCAAAGCTCCATGTAAATCTATGTCAGAGCAAGGCTCCATGTAAATCTATGTCAGAGCAAGGCTCCATGTAAATCTATGTCAGAGCAAGGCTCCATGTAAATCTATGTCAGAGCAAAGCTCCATGTAAATCTATATCGGAGCAAGGCTCCATGTAAATCTATGTCAGAGCAAGGCTCCATGTAAATCTATGTCAGAGCAAGGCTCCGTGTAAATCTATGTCAGAGCAAAGCTCCATGTAAATCTATTTCGGAGCAAGGCTCCATGTAAATCTATGTCAGAGCAAGGCTCCGTGTAAATCTATGTCAGAGCAAAGCTCCATGTAAATCTATGTCAGAGCAAAGCTCCATGTAAATCTATGTCAGAGCAAGGCTCCGTGTAAATCTATGTCAGAGCAAGGCTCCATGTAAATCTATGTCAGAGCAAAGCTCCATGTAAATCTATTTCGGAGCAAGGCTCCATGTAAATCTATATCGAAGCAAGGCTCCATGTAAATCTATGTCAGAGCAAAGCTCCGTGTAAATCTATGTCAGAGCAAAGCTCCATGTAAATCTATGTCAGAGCAAGGCTCCATGTAAATCTATGTCGGAGCAAGGCTCCATGTAAATCTATGTCAGAGCAAGGCGCCATGTAAATCTATGCCAGAGCAAGGCTCCATGTAAATCTATGCCAGAGCAAGGCTCCATGTAAATCTATGTCAGAGCAAGGCTCCATGTAAATCTATGTCAGAGCAAGGCTCCATGTAAATCTATGTCAGAGCAAGGCTCCATGTAAATCTATGTCAGAGCAAGGCTCCATGTAAATCTATGTCAGAGCAAAGCTCCATGTAAATCTATGTCGGAGCAAAGCTCCATGTAAATCTATGTCAGAGCAAGGCGCCATGTAAATCTATGTCAGAGCAAGGCTCCATGTAAATCTATGTCAGAGCAAGGCTCCATGTAAATCTATGTCAGAGCAAAGCTCCATGTAAATCTATGTCACGGCAAGGCTCCATGTAAATCTATGTCAGAGCAAGGCTCCATGTAAATCTATGTCAGAGCAAGGCTCCATGTAAATCTATGTCGGAGCAAGGCTCCATGTAAATCTATGTCAGAGCAAGGCTCCATGTAAATCTATGTCAGAGCAAGGTTCCATGTAAATCTATGTCAGAGCAAGGCTCCATGTAAATCTATGTCAGAGCAAGGCTCCATGTAAATCTATGTCAGAGCAAGGCTCCATGTAAATCTGTGTCAGAGCAAAGCTCCATGTAAATCTATGTCGGAGCAAGGCTCCATGTAAATATATGTCGGAGCAAGGCTCAATGTAAATCTATGTCAGAGCAAGGCTCCATGTAAATCTATGTCAGAGCAAAGCTCCATGTAAATCTATGTCAGAGCAAAGCTCCATGTAAATCTATGTCAGAGCAAAGCTCCATGTAAATCTATGTCAGAGCAAGGCTCCATGTAAATCTATGTCAGAGCAAGGCTCCATGTAAATCTATATCGAAGCAAGGCTCCATGTAAATCTATGTCAGAGCAAGGCTCCATGTAAATCTATATCGAAGCAAGGCTCCATGTAAATCTATATCGAAGCAAGGCTCCATGTAAATCTATGTCAGAGCAAAGCTCCATGTAAATCTATGTCAGAGCAAGGCTCCATGTAAATCTATGTCAGAGCAAGGCTCCATGTAAATCTATGTCAGAGCAAGGCTCCATGTAAATCTATGTCAGAGCAAGGCTCCATGTAAATCTATGTCAGAGCAAAGCTCCATGTAAATCTATGTCAGAGCAAGGCTCCATGTAAATCTATGTCAGAGCAAGGCTCCATGTAAATCTATGTCAGAGCAAAGCTCCATGTAAATCTATGTCAGAGCAAGGCTCCATGTAAATCTATGTCGGAGCAAAGCTCCATGTAAATCTATGTCAGAGCAAGGCTCCATGTAAATCTATGTCAGAGCAAGGCTCCATGTAAATCTATGTCAGAGCAAGGCTCCATGTAAATCTATGTCAGAGCAAGGCTCCATGTAAATCTATGTCAGAGCAAGGCTCCATGTAAATCTATGTCAGAGCAAAGCTCCATGTAAATCTATGTCAGAGCAAGGCTCCATGTAAATCTATGTCAGAGCAAGGCTCCATGTAAATCTATATCGAAGCAAGGCTCCATGTACAGTGGAAATCTATGTCAGAGCAAGGCTTCATGTACAGTAAATCTATGTCAGAGCAAGGCTCCATGTAAATCTATGTCAGAGCAAGGCTCCATGTAAATCTATGTCAGAGCAAGGCTCCATGTAAATCTATGTCAGAGCAAAGCTCCATGTAAATCTATGTCAGAGCAAGGCTCTATGTAAATCTATGTCAGAGCAAGGCTCCGTGTGAATCTATGTCAGAGCAAGGCTCCATGTAAGCTCCATGTAAATCTATGTCAGAGCAAAGCTCCATGTAAATCTATGTCAGAGCAAGGCTCCATGTAAATCTATGTCAGAGCAAAGCTCCATGTAAATCTATGTCAGAGCGAAGCTCCATGTAAATCTATGTCAGAGCAAAGCTCCATGTAAAACTATGTCAGAGCAAAGCTCCATGTAAATCTATGTCAGAGCAAGGCTCCATGTAAATCTATGTCAGAGCAAGGCTCCATGTAAATCTATGTCAGAGCAAGGCTCCATGTAAATCTATGTCAGAGCAAAGCTCCATGTAAATCTATATCGGAGCAAGGCTCCATGTAAATCTATGTCAGAGCAAGGCTCCATGTAAATCTATGTCAGAGCAAGGCTCCGTGTAAATCTATGTCAGAGCAAAGCTCCATGTAAATCTATTTCGGAGCAAGGCTCCATGTAAATCTATGTCAGAGCAAGGCTCCGTGTAAATCTATGTCAGAGCAAAGCTCCATGTAAATCTATGTCAGAGCAAAGCTCCATGTACAGTAAATCTATGTCAGAGCAAGGCTCCATGTAAATCTATGTCAGAGCAAAGCTCCGTGTAAATCTATGTCAGAGCAAAGCTCCATGTAAATCTATGTCAGAGCAAGGCTCCATGTAAATCTATGTCGGAGCAAGGCTCCATGTAAATCTATGTCAGAGCAAGGCGCCATGTAAATCTATGCCAGAGCAAGGCTCCATGTAAATCTATGCCAGAGCAAGGCTCCATGTAAATCTATGTCAGAGCAAGGCTCCATGTAAATCTATGTCAGAGCAAGGCTCCATGTAAATCTATGTCAGAGCAAGGCTCCATGTAAATCTATGTCAGAGCAAGGCTCCATGTAAATCTATGTCAGAGCAAAGCTCCATGTAAATCTATGTCGGAGCAAGGCTCCATGTAAATCTATGTCAGAGCAAAGCTCCATGTAAATCTATGTCAGAGCAAGGCGCCATGTAAATCTATGTCAGAGCAAGGCTCCATGTAAATCTATGTCAGAGCAAGGCTCCATGTAAATCTATGTCAGAGCAAAGCTCCATGTAAATCTATGTCAGGGCAAGGCTCCATGTAAATCTATGTCAGAGCAAGGCTCCATGTAAATCTATGTCAGAGCAAGGCTCCATGTAAATCTATGTCAGAGCAAGGCTCCATGTAAATCTATGTCAGAGCAAAGCTCCATGTAAATCTATGTCGGAGCAAGGCTCCATGTAAATCTATGTCGGAGCAAGGCTCCATGTAAATCTGTGTCGGAGCAAGGCTCCATGTAAATCTATGTCGGAGCAAGGCTCCATGTAAATCTATGTCAGAGCAAGGCTCCATGTAAATCTATGTCAGAGCAAGGCTCCATGTAAATCTATGTCAGAGCAAGGCTCCATGTAAATCTATGTCAGAGCAAGGCTCCATGTAAATCTGTGTCAGAGCAAAGCTCCATGTAAATCTATGTCGGAGCAAGGCTCCATGTAAATCTATGTCGGAGCAAGGCTCAATGTAAATCTATGTCGGAGCAAGGCTCCATGTAAATCTATGTCAGAGCAAGGCTCCATGTAAATCTATGTCAGAGCAAAGCTCCATGTAAATCTATGTCAGAGCAAAGCTCCATGTAAATCTATGTCAGAGCAAGGCTCCATGTAAATCTATGTCAGAGCAAGGCTCCATGTAAATCTATATCGAAGCAAGGCTCCATGTAAATCTATGTCAGAGCAAGGCTCCATGTAAATCTATATCGAAGCAAGGCTCCATGTAAATCTATATCGAAGCAAGGCTCCATGTAAATCTATGTCAGAGCAAAGCTCCATGTAAATCTATGTCAGAGCAAGGCTCCATGTAAATCTATGTCAGAGCAAGGCTCCATGTAAATCTATGTCAGAGCAAGGCTCCATGTAAATCTATGTCAGAGCAAGGCTCCATGTAAATCTATGTCAGAGCAAAGCTCCATGTAAATCTATGTCAGAGCAAGGCTCCATGTAAATCTATGTCAGAGCAAGGCTCCATGTAAATCTATGTCAGAGCAAGGCTCCATGTAAATCTATGTCAGAGCAAGGCTCCATGTAAATCTATGTCAGAGCAAGGCTCCATGTAAATCTATGTCAGAGCAAAGCTCCGTGTAAATCTATGTCAGAGCAAGGCTCCATGTAAATCTATGTCAGAGCAAGGCTACATGTAAATCTATATCGAAGCAAGGCTCCATGTAAATCTATGTCAGAGCAAGGCTCCATGTAAATCTATATCGAAGCAAGGCTCCATGTAAATCTATGACAGAGCAAAGCTCCATGTAAATCTATGTCAGAGCAAGGCTCCATGTAAATCTATGTCAGAGCAAGGCTCCATGTAAATCTATGTCAGAGCAAGGCTCCATGTAAATCTATATCGAAGCAAGGCTCCATGTAAATCTATATCGAAGCAAGGCTCCATGTACAGTAAATCTATGTCAGAGCAAGGCTTCATGTAAATCTATGTCAGAGCAAAGCTCCATGTAAATCTATGTCAGAGCAAAGCTCCATGTAAATCTATGTCAGAGCAAAGCTCCATGTAAATCTATGTCAGAGCAAGGCTCCATGTAAATCTATATCGAAGCAAGGCTCCATGTACAGTAAATCTATGTCAGAGCAAAGCTCCATGTAAATCTATGTCAGAGCAAGGCTCCATGTAAATCTATATCGAAGCAAGGCTCCATGTACAGTGGAAATCTATGTCAGAGCAAAGCTCCATGTAAATCTATGTCAGAGCAAGGCTCCATGTAAATCTATGTCAGAGCAAAGCTCCATGTACAGTGGAAATCTATGTCAGAGCAAAGCTCCATGTAAATCTATGCCAGAGCAAGGCTCCATGTAAATCTATGCCAGAGCAAGGCTCCATGTAAATCTATGTCAGAGCAAGGCTCCATGTAAATCTATGCCAGAGCAAGGCTCCATGTAAATCTATGCCAGAGCAAGGCTCCATGTAAATCTATGTCAGAGCAAGGCTCCATGTAAATCTATGTCAGAGCAAGGCTCCATGTAAATCTATGTCAGAGCAAGGCTCCATGTAAATCTATGTCAGAGCAAGGCTCCATGTAAATCTATGTCAGAGCAAGGCTCCATGTAAATCTATATCGAAGCAAGGCTCCATGTAAATCTATGTCAGAGCAAAGCTCCATGTAAATCTATGTCAGAGCAAGGCTCCATGTAAATCTATGTCAGAGCAAGACTCCATGTAAATCTATGTCAGAGCAAGGCTCCATGTAAATCTATATCGAAGCAAGGCTCCATGTAAATCTATGTCAGAGAAAGGCTCCATGTAAATCTATATCGAAGCAAGGCTCCATGTAAATCTATGTCAGAGCAAAGCTCCATGTAAATCTATGTCAGAGCAAGGCTCCATGTAAATCTATGTCAGAGCAAAGCTCCATGTAAATCTATGTCAGAGCAAGACTCCATGTAAATCTATGTCAGAGCAAGGCTCCATGTAAATCTATGTCAGAGCAAGGCTCCATGTAAATCTATGTCAGAGCAAGGCTCCATGTAAATCTATGTCAGAGCAAGGCTCCATGTAAATCTATGTCAGAGCAAAGCTCGTGTAAATCTATGTCAGAGCAAGGCTCCATGTAAATCTATGTCAGCGCAAGGCTCCATGTAAATCTATGTCAGCGCAAGGCTCCGTGTAAATCTATATCAGAGCAAAGCTCCGTGTAAATCTATGTCAGAGCAAGGCTCCATGTAAATCTATATCAGAGCAAAGCTCCATGTAAATCTATGTCAGAGCAAGGCTCCGTGTAAATCTATGTCAGAGCAAAGCTCCGTGTAAATCTATGTCAGAGCAAGGCTCCGTGTAAGTCTATGTCAGAGCAAGGCTTCATGTAAATCTATGTCAGAGCAAGGCTCCATGTAAATCTATGTCGGAGCAAGGCTCCATGTAAATCTATGTCAGAGCAAAGCTCCATGTAAATCTATGTCAGAGCAAGGCTCCATGTAAATCTATATCGAAGCAAGGCTCCATGTACAGTAAATCTATGTCAGAGCAAAGCTCCATGTAAATCTATGTCAGAGCAAGGCTCCATGTAAATCTATGTCAGAGCAAAGCTCCATGTAAATCTATGTCAGAGCAAGGCTCCATGTAAATCTATGTCAGAGCAAAGCTCCATGTAAATCTATGTCAGAGCAAAGCTCCATGTAAATCTATGTCAGAGCAAGGCTCCATGTAAATCTATGTCGGAGCAAGGCTCCATGTAAATCTATGTCAGAGCAAGGCTCCATGTAAATCTATATCGAAGCAAGGCTCCATGTAAATCTATGTCAGAGCAAGGCTCCATGTAAATCTATATCGAAGCAAGGCTCCATGTAAATCTATGTCAGAGCAAAGCTCCATGTAAATCTATGTCAGAGCAAGGCTCCATGTAAATCTATGTCAGAGCAAAGCTCCATGTAAATCTATGTCAGAGCAAGACTCCATGTAAATCTATGTCAGAGCAAGGCTCCATGTAAATCTATGTCAGAGCAAGGCTCCATGTAAATCTATGTCAGAGCAAGGCTCCATGTAAATCTATGTCAGAGCAAGGCTCCATGTAAATCTATGTCAGAGCAAAGCTCGTGTAAATCTATGTCAGAGCAAGGCTCCATGTAAATCTATGTCAGCGCAAGGCTCCGTGTAAATCTATATCAGAGCAAAGCTCCGTGTAAATCTATGTCAGAGCAAGGCTCCGTGTAAATCTATGTCAGAGCAAGGCTCCATGTAAATCTATATCAGAGCAAAGCTCCATGTAAATCTATGTCAGAGCAAGGCTCCGTGTAAATCTATGTCAGAGCAAAGCTCCGTGTAAATCTATGTCAGAGCAAGGCTCCGTGTAAGTCTATGTCAGAGCAAGGCTCCGTGAAAATCTATGTCAGAGCAAGGCTCCGTGTAAATCTATGTCAGAGCAAAGCTCCGTGTAAATCTATGTCAGAGCAAGGCTCCATGTAAGCTCCATGTAAATCTATATCAGAGCAAAGCTCCGTGTAAATCTATGTCAGAGCAAGGCTCCGTGTAAATCTATGTCAGAGCAAGGCTCCGTGTAAATCTATGTCAGAGCAAAGCTCCATGTAAATCTATGTCAGAGCAAACCTCCGTGTAAATCTATGTCAGAGCAAGGCTCCGTGTAAATCTATGTCAGAGCAAGGCTCCATGTAAATCTATGTCGGAGCAAGGCTCCATGTAAATCTATGTCGGAGCAAGGCTCCATGTAAATCTATGTCAGAGCAAAGCTCCATGTAAATCTATGTCAGAGCAAGGCTCCATGTAAATCTATGTCAGAGCAAAGCTCCATGTAAATCTATGTCAGAGCAAGGCTCCATGTAAATCTATGTCGGAGCAAGGCTTCATGTAAATCTATGTCAGAGCAAGGCTACATGTAAATCTATGTCAGAGCAAGGCTCCATGTAAATCTATGTCAGAGCAAAGCTCCATGTAAATCTATGTCAGAGCAAGGCTCCATGTAAATCTATGTCGGAGCAAAGCTCCATGTAAATCTATGTCAGAGCAAGGCTCCATGTAAATCTATGTCGGAGCAAGGCTTCATGTAAATCTATGTCAGAGCAAGGCTCCATGTAAATCTATGTCGGAGCAAGGCTCCATGTAAATCTATGTCAGAGCAAAGCTCCATGAAAATCTATGTCAGAGCAAGGCTCCATGTAAATCTATATCGAAGCAAGGCTCCATGTACAGTGGAAATCTATGTCAGAGCAAGGCTCCATGTAAATCTATATCGAAGCAAGGCTCCATGTACAGTAAATCTATGTCAGAGCAAGGCTCCATGTAAATCTATGTCAGAGCAAGGCTCCATGTAAATCTATGTCAGAGCAAGGCTCCATGTAAATCTATGTCAGAGCAAGGCTCCGTGTAAATCTATGTCAGAGCAAGGCTTCATGTAAGCTCCATGTAAATCTATGTCAGAGCAAAGCTCCATGTAAATCTATGTCAGAGCAAAGCTCCATGTAAATCTATGTCAGAGCAAGGCTCCATGTAAATCTATGTCAGAGCAAAGCTCCATGTAAATCTATGTCAGAGCAAGGCTCCATGTAAATCTATGTCAGAGCAAAGCTCCATGTAAATCTATGTCAGAGCAAAGCTCCATGTAAATCTATGTCAGAGCAAGGCTCCATGTAAATCTATGTCGGAGCAAGGCTCCATGTAAATCTATGTCGGAGCAAGGCTCCATGTAAATCTATGTCAGAGCAAAGCTCCATGTAAATCTATGTCAGAGCAAGGCTCCATGTAAATCTATGTCAGAGCAAGGCTCCGTGTAAATCTATGTCAGAGCAAGGCTCCGTGTAAATCTATGTCAGAGCAAGGCTCCGTGTAAATCTATGTCAGAGCAAAGCTCCATGTAAATCTATGTCAGAGCAAGGCTCCATGTAAATCTATATCGAAGCAAGGCTCCATGTACAGTGGAAATCTATGTCAGAGCAAGGCTCCATGTAAATCTATGTCAGAGCAAGGCTCCATGTAAATCTATGTCAGAGCAAGGCTCCATGTAAATCTATGTCAGAGCAAAGCTCCATGTAAATCTATGTCAGAGCAAGGCTCCATGTAAATCTATGTCAGAGCAAAGCTCCATGTAAATCTATGTCAGAGCAAGGCTCCATGTAAATCTATGTCAGAGCAAGGCTCCATATAAATCTATGTCAGAGCAAAGCTCCATGTAAATCTATGTCAGAGCAAGGCTCCATGTAAATCTATGTCAGAGCAAAGCTCCATGTAAATCTATGTCAGAGCAAGGCTCCATGTAAATCTATGTCAGAGCAAGGCTCCATGTAAATCTATGTCAGAGCAAAGCTCCATGTAAATCTATGTCAGAGCAAGGCTCCATGTAAATCTATGTCAGAGCAAGGCTCCATGTAAATCTATGTCGAAGCAAGGCTCCATGTAAATCTATGTCAGAGCAAGGCTCCATGTAAATCTATGTCAGAGCAAGGCTCCATGTAAATCTATGTCAGAGCAAGGCTCCATGTACAGTAAATCTATGTCAGAGCAAGGCTCCATGTAAATCTATGTCAGAGCAAGGCTCCATGTAAATCTATGTCGAAGCAAGGCTCCATGTAAATCTATGTCAGAGCAAGGCTCCATGTAAATCTATGTCAGAGCAAGGCTCCATGTAAATCTATGTCAGAGCAAGGCTCCATGTAAATCTATATCGAAGCAAGGCTCCATCTACAGTGGAAATCTATGTCAGAGCAAAGCTCCATGTAAATCTATGTCAGAGCAAGGCTCCATGTAAATCTATGTCAGAGCAAGGCTCCATGTAAATCTATGTCAGAGCAAAGCTCCGTGTAAATCTATGTCAGAGCAAGGCTCCATGTAAATCTATGTCGAAGCAAGGCTCCATGTAAATCTATGTCGGAGCAAGGCTCCATGTAAATCTATGTCAGAGCAAAGTTCCATGTAAATCTATGTCAGAGCAAGGCTCCATGTAAATCTATATCGAAGCAAGGCTCCATGTACAGTGGAAATCTATGTCAGAGCAAGGCTCCATGTAAATCTATGTCAGAGCAAAGCTCCGTGTAAATCTATGTCAGAGCAAGGCTCCATCTAAGTCTATGTCAGAGCAAAGCTCCATGTAAATCTATGTCAGAGCAAGGCTCCATGTAAATCTATGTCAGAGCAAAGCTCCGTGTAAATCTATGTCAGAGCAAAGCTCCATGTAAATCTATGTCAGAGCAAGGCTCCATGTAAATCTATGTCAGAGCAAAGCTCCATGTAAATCTATGTCAGAGCAAAGCTCCATGTAAATCTATGTCAGAGCAAAGCTCCATGTAAATCTATGTCAGAGCAAGGCTCCATGTAAATCTATGTCAGAGCAAAGCTCCATGTAAATCTATGTCAGAGCAAAGCTCCATGTAAATCTATGTCAGAGCAAGGCTCCATGTAAATCTATGTCAGAGCAAAGCTCCATGTAAATCTATGTCAGAGCAAGGCTCCATGTAAATCTATGTCAGAGCAAAGCTCCATGTAAATCTATGTCAGAGCAAAGCTCCATGTAAATCTATGTCAGAGCAAGGCTCCATGTAAATCTATGTCGGAGCAAGGCTCCATGTAAATCTATGTCGGAGCAAGGCTCCATGTAAATCTATGTCAGAGCAAAGCTCCATGTAAATCTATGTCAGAGCAAGGCTCCATGTAAATCTATGTCAGAGCAAGGCTCCGTGTAAATCTATGTCAGAGCAAGGCTCCGTGTAAATCTATGTCAGAGCAAGGCTCCGTGTAAATCTATGTCAGAGCAAAGCTCCATGTAAATCTATGTCAGAGCAAGGCTCCATGTAAATCTATATCGAAGCAAGGCTCCATGTACAGTGGAAATCTATGTCAGAGCAAGGCTCCATGTAAATCTATGTCAGAGCAAGGCTCCATGTAAATCTATGTCAGAGCAAGGCTCCATGTAAATCTATGTCAGAGCAAAGCTCCATGTAAATCTATGTCAGAGCAAGGCTCCATGTAAATCTATGTCAGAGCAAAGCTCCATGTAAATCTATGTCAGAGCAAGGCTCCATGTAAATCTATGTCAGAGCAAGGCTCCATATAAATCTATGTCAGAGCAAAGCTCCATGTAAATCTATGTCAGAGCAAGGCTCCATGTAAATCTATGTCAGAGCAAAGCTCCATGTAAATCTATGTCAGAGCAAGGCTCCATGTAAATCTATGTCAGAGCAAGGCTCCATGTAAATCTATGTCAGAGCAAAGCTCCATGTAAATCTATGTCAGAGCAAGGCTCCATGTAAATCTATGTCAGAGCAAGGCTCCATGTAAATCTATGTCGAAGCAAGGCTCCATGTAAATCTATGTCAGAGCAAGGCTCCATGTAAATCTATGTCAGAGCAAGGCTCCATGTAAATCTATGTCAGAGCAAGGCTCCATGTACAGTAAATCTATGTCAGAGCAAGGCTCCATGTAAATCTATGTCAGAGCAAGGCTCCATGTAAATCTATGTCGAAGCAAGGCTCCATGTAAATCTATGTCAGAGCAAGGCTCCATGTAAATCTATGTCAGAGCAAGGCTCCATGTAAATCTATGTCAGAGCAAGGCTCCATGTAAATCTATATCGAAGCAAGGCTCCATCTACAGTGGAAATCTATGTCAGAGCAAAGCTCCATGTAAATCTATGTCAGAGCAAGGCTCCATGTAAATCTATGTCAGAGCAAGGCTCCATGTAAATCTATGTCAGAGCAAAGCTCCGTGTAAATCTATGTCAGAGCAAGGCTCCATGTAAATCTATGTCGAAGCAAGGCTCCATGTAAATCTATGTCGGAGCAAGGCTCCATGTAAATCTATGTCAGAGCAAAGTTCCATGTAAATCTATGTCAGAGCAAGGCTCCATGTAAATCTATATCGAAGCAAGGCTCCATGTACAGTGGAAATCTATGTCAGAGCAAGGCTCCATGTAAATCTATGTCAGAGCAAAGCTCCGTGTAAATCTATGTCAGAGCAAGGCTCCATCTAAGTCTATGTCAGAGCAAAGCTCCATGTAAATCTATGTCAGAGCAAGGCTCCATGTAAATCTATGTCAGAGCAAAGCTCCGTGTAAATCTATGTCAGAGCAAAGCTCCATGTAAATCTATGTCAGAGCAAGGCTCCATGTAAATCTATGTCAGAGCAAAGCTCCATGTAAATCTATGTCAGAGCAAAGCTCCATGTAAATCTATGTCAGAGCAAAGCTCCATGTAAATCTATGTCAGAGCAAGGCTCCATGTAAATCTATGTCAGAGCAAGGCTCCATGTAAATCTATATCGAAGCAAGGCTCCATGTAAATCTATGTCAGAGCAAGGCTCCGTGTAAATCTATGTCAGAGCAAGGCTCCATGTAAATCTATGTCAGAGCAAGGCTCCATGTAAATCTATGTCAGAGCAAAGCTCCGTGTAAATCTATGTCAGAGCAAGGCTCCATGTAAATCTATGTCAGAGCAAAGCTCCATGTAAATCTATGTCAGAGCAAGGCTCCATGTAAATCTATGTCAGAGCAAAGCTCCGTGTAAATCTATGTCAGAGCAAAGCTCCATGTAAATCTATGTCAGAGCAAGGCTCCATGTAAATCTATGTCAGAGCAAGGCTCCATGTAAATCTATGTCAGAGCAAAGCTCCATGTAAATCTATGTCAGAGCAAAGCTCCATGTAAATCTATGTCAGAGCAAAGCTCCATGTAAATCTATGTCAGAGCAAGGCTCCATGTAAATCTATGTCAGAGCAAGGCTCCATGTAAATCTATATCGAAGCAAGGCTCCATGTACAGTGGAAATCTATGTCAGAGCAAAGCTCCATGTAAATCTATGTCAGAGCAAAGCTCCATGTAAATCTATGTCAGAGCAAAGCTCCATGTAAATCTATGTCAGAGCAAGGCTCCATGTAAATCTATGTCAGAGCAAAGCTCCGTGTAAATCTATGTCAGAGCAAAGCTCCATGTAAATCTATGTCAGAGCAAGGCTCCATGTAAATCTATGTCAGAGCAAAGCTCCATGTAAATCTATGTCAGAGCAAAGCTCCATGTAAATCTATGTCAGAGCAAAGCTCCATGTAAATCTATGTCAGAGCAAAGCTCCATGTAAATCTATGTCAGAGCAAGGCTCCATGTAAATCCATATCGAAGCAAGGCTCCATGTACAGTGGAAATCTATGTCAGAGCAAAGCTCCATGTAAATCTATGTCAGAGCAAAGCTCCATGTAAATCTATGTCAGAGCAAGGCTCCATGTAAATCTATGTCAGAGCAAAGCTCCGTGTAAATCTATGTCAGAGCAAGGCGCCATGTAAATCTATGTCAGAGCAAGGCTCCATGTAAATCTATGTCAGAGCAAAGCTCCATGTAAATCTATGTCAGAGTAAGGCTCCATCTAAATCTATGTCAGAGCAAGGCTCCATGTAAATATATGTCAGAGCAAGGCTCCATGTAAATCTATGTCAGAGCAAGGCTCCATGTAAATCTATGTCAGAGCAAGGCTCCATGTAAATCTATGTCAGAGCAAAGCTCCATGTAAATCTATGTCAGAGCAAGGCTCCATGTAAATCTATGTCAGAGCAAAGCTCCATGTAAATCTATGTCAGAGCAAGGCTCCATGTAAATCTATGTCAGAGCAAAGCTCCATGTAAATCTATGTCAGAGCAAGGCTCCATGTAAATCTATGTCAGAGAAAAGCTCCATGTAAATCTATGTCAGAGCAAGGCTCCATGTAAATCTATGTCAGAGCAAAGCTCCATGTAAATCTATGTCAGAGCAAGGCTCCATGTAAATCTATGTCAGAGCAAGGCTCCATGTAAATCTATGTCGAAGCAAGGCTCCATGTAAATCTATGTCAGAGCAAGGCTCCATGTAAATCTATGTCAGAGCAAGGCTCCATGTAAATCTATGTCAGAGCAAGGCTCCATGTACAGTAAATCTATGTCAGAGCAAGGCTCCATGTAAATCTATGTCAGAGCAAGGCTCCATGTAAATCTATGTCAGTGCAAGGCTCCATGTAAATCTATATCGAAGCAAGGCTCCATCTACAGTGGAAATCTATGTCAGAGCAAAGCTCCATGTAAATCTATGTCAGAGCAAGGCTCCATGTAAATCTATGTCAGAGCAAGGCTCCATGTAAATCTATGTCAGAGCAAAGCTCCGTGTAAATCTATGTCAGAGCAAGGCTCCATGTAAATCTATGTCGAAGCAAGGCTCCATGTAAATCTATGTCGGAGCAAGGATCCATGTAAATCTATGTCAGAGCAAAGTTCCATGTAAATCTATGTCAGAGCAAGGCTCCATGTAAATCTATATCGAAGCAAGGCTCCATGTACAGTGGAAATCTATGTCAGAGCAAGGCTCCATGTAAATCTATGTCAGAGCAAAGCTCCGTGTAAATCTATGTCAGAGCAAGGCTCCATCTAAGTCTATGTCAGAGCAAAGCTCCATGTAAATCTATGTCAGAGCAAGGCTCCATGTAAATCTATGTCAGAGCAAAGCTCCGTGTAAATCTATGTCAGAGCAAAGCTCCATGTAAATCTATGTCAGAGCAAGGCTCCATGTAAATCTATGTCAGAGCAAAGCTCCATGTAAATCTATGTCAGAGCAAAGCTCCATGTAAATCTATGTCAGAGCAAAGCTCCATGTAAATCTATGTCAGAGCAAGGCTCCATGTAAATCTATGTCAGAGCAAGGCTCCATGTAAATCTATATCGAAGCAAGGCTCCATGTAAATCTATGTCAGAGCAAGGCTCCGTGTAAATCTATGTCAGAGCAAGGCTCCATGTAAATCTATGTCAGAGCAAGGCTCCATGTAAATCTATGTCAGAGCAAAGCTCCGTGTAAATCTATGTCAGAGCAAGGCTCCATGTAAATCTATGTCAGAGCAAAGCTCCATGTAAATCTATGTCAGAGCAAGGCTCCATGTAAATCTATGTCAGAGCAAAGCTCCGTCTAAATCTATGTCAGAGCAAAGCTCCATGTAAATCTATGTCAGAGCAAGGCTCCATGTAAATCTATGTCAGAGCAAGGCTCCATGTAAATCTATGTCAGAGCAAAGCTCCATGTAAATCTATGTCAGAGCAAAGCTCCATGTAAATCTATGTCAGAGCAAAGCTCCATGTAAATCTATGTCAGAGCAAGGCTCCATGTAAATCTATGTCAGAGCAAGGCTCCATGTAAATCTATATCGAAGCAAGGCTCCATGTACAGTGGAAATCTATGTCAGAGCAAAGCTCCATGTAAATCTATGTCAGAGCAAAGCTCCATGTAAATCTATGTCAGAGCAAAGCTCCATGTAAATCTATGTCAGAGCAAGGCTCCATGTAAATCTATGTCAGAGCAAAGCTCCGTGTAAATCTAAGTCAGAGCAAGGCTCCATGTAAATCTATGTCAGAGCAAAGCTCCATGTAAATCTATGTCAGAGCAAGGCGCCATGTAAATCTATGTCAGAGCAAAGCTCCATGTAAATCTATGTCAGAGCAAGGCTCCATGTAAATCTATGTCAGAGCAAAGCTCCATGTAAATCTATGTCAGAGCAAGGCTCCATGTAAATCTATGTCAGAGCAAAGCTCCATGTAAATCTATGTCAGAGCAAAGCTCCATGTAAATCTATGTCAGAGCAAGGCGCCATGTAAATCTATGTCAGAGCAAAGCTCCATGTAAATCTATGTCAGAGCAAGGCTCCATGTAAATCTATGTCAGAGCAAAGCTCCATGTAAATCTATGTCAGAGCAAGGCTCCATGTAAATCTATGTCAGAGCAAAGCTCCATGTAAATCTATGTCAGAGCAAGGCTCCATGTAAATCCATATCGAAGCAAGGCTCCATGTACAGTGGAAATCTATGTCAGAGCAAAGCTCCATGTAAATCTATGTCAGAGCAAAGCTCCATGTAAATCTATGTCAGAGCAAGGCTCCATGTAAATCTATGTCAGAGCAAAGCTCCGTGTAAATCTATGTCAGAGCAAAGCGCCATGTAAATCTATGTCAGAGCAAGGCTCCATGTAAATCTATGTCAGAGCAAAGCTCCATGTAAATCTATGTCAGAGTAAGGCTCCATGTAAATCTATGTCAGAGCAAGGCTCCATGTAAATCTATGTCAGAGCAAGGCTCCATGTAAATCTATGTCAGAGCAAGGCTCCATGTAAATCTATGTCAGAGCAAGGCTCCATGTAAATCTATGTCAGAGCAAGGCTCCATGTAAATCTATGTCAGAGCAAGGCTCCATGTAAATCTATGTCAGAGCAAGGCTCCATGTAAATCTATGTCAGAGCAAAGCTCCATGTAAATCTATGTCAGAGCAAGGCTCCATGTAAATCTATGTCAGAGCAAAGCTCCATGTAAATCTATGTCAGAGCAAGGCTCCATGTAAATCTATGTCAGAGCAAAGCTCCATGTAAATCTATGTCAGAGCAAGGCTCCATGTAAATCTATGTCAGAGCAAGGCTCCATGTAAATCTATGTCAGAGCAAAGCTCCATGTAAATCTATGTCAGAGCAAGGCTCCATGTAAATCTATGTCAGAGCAAGGCTCCATGTAAATCTATGTCGAAGCAAGGCTCCATGTAAATCTATGTCAGAGCAAGGCTCCATGTAAATCTATGTCAGAGCAAGGCTCCATGTAAATCTATGTCAGAGCAAGGCTCCATGTACAGTAAATCTATGTCAGAGCAAGGCTCCATGTAAATCTATGTCAGAGCAAGGCTCCATGTAAATCTATGTCGAAGCAAGGCTCCATGTAAATCTATGTCAGAGCAAGGCTCCATGTAAATCTATGTCAGAGCAAGGCTCCATGTAAATCTATGTCAGAGCAAGGCTCCATGTAAATCTATATCGAAGCAAGGCTCCATCTACAGTGGAAATCTATGTCAGAGCAAAGCTCCATGTAAATCTATGTCAGAGCAAGGCTCCATGTAAATCTATGTCAGAGCAAGGCTCCATGTAAATCTATGTCAGAGCAAAGCTCCGTGTAAATCTATGTCAGAGCAAGGCTCCATGTAAATCTATGTCGAAGCAAGGCTCCATGTAAATCTATGTCGGAGCAAGGCTCCATGTAAATCTATGTCAGAGCAAAGTTCCATGTAAATCTATGTCAGAGCAAGGCTCCATGTAAATCTATATCGAAGCAAGGCTCCATGTACAGTGGAAATCTATGTCAGAGCAAGGCTCCATGTAAATCTATGTCAGAGCAAAGCTCCGTGTAAATCTATGTCAGAGCAAGGCTCCATCTAAGTCTATGTCAGAGCAAAGCTCCATGTAAATCTATGTCAGAGCAAGGCTCCATGTAAATCTATGTCAGAGCAAAGCTCCGTGTAAATCTATGTCAGAGCAAAGCTCCATGTAAATCTATGTCAGAGCAAGGCTCCATGTAAATCTATGTCAGAGCAAAGCTCCATGTAAATCTATGTCAGAGCAAAGCTCCATGTAAATCTATGTCAGAGCAAAGCTCCATGTAAATCTATGTCAGAGCAAGGCTCCATGTAAATCTATGTCAGAGCAAGGCTCCATGTAAATCTATATCGAAGCAAGGCTCCATTTAAATCTATGTCAGAGCAAGGCTCCGTGTAAATCTATGTCAGAGCAAGGCTCCATGTAAATCTATGTCAGAGCAAGGCTCCATGTAAATCTATGTCAGAGCAAAGCTCCGTGTAAATCTATGTCAGAGCAAGGCTCCATGTAAATCTATGTCAGAGCAAAGCTCCATGTAAATCTATGTCAGAGCAAGGCTCCATGTAAATCTATGTCAGAGCAAAGCTCCGTGTAAATCTATGTCAGAGCAAAGCTCCATGTAAATCTATGTCAGAGCAAGGCTCCATGTAAATCTATGTCAGAGCAAGGCTCCATGTAAATCTATGTCAGAGCAAAGCTCCATGTAAATCTATGTCAGAGCAAAGCTCCATGTAAATCTATGTCAGAGCAAGGCTCCATGTAAATCTATGTCAGAGCAAGGCTCCATGTAAATCTATATCGAAGCAAGGCTCCATGTACAGTGGAAATCTATGTCAGAGCAAAGCTCCATGTAAATCTATGTCAGAGCAAAGCTCCATGTAAATCTATGTCAGAGCAAAGCTCCATGTAAATCTATGTCAGAGCAAGGCTCCATGTAAATCTATGTCAGAGCAAAGCTCCGTGTAAATCTATGTCAGAGCAAGGCTCCATGTAAATCTATGTCAGAGCAAAGCTCCATGTAAATCTATGTCAGAGCAAGGCGCCATGTAAATCTATGTCAGAGCAAAGCTCCATGTAAATCTATGTCAGAGCAAGGCTCCATGTAAATCTATGTCAGAGCAAAGCTCCATGTAAATCTATGTCAGAGCAAAGCTCCATGTAAATCTATGTCAGAGCAAAGCTCCATGTAAATCTATGTCAGAGCAAGGCTCCATGTAAATCTATGTCAGAGCAAAGCTCCATGTAAATCTATGTCAGAGCAAAGCTCCATGTAAATCTATGTCAGAGCAAGGCTCCATGTAAATCCATATCGAAGCAAGGCTCCATGTACAGTGGAAATCTATGTCAGAGCAAAGCTCCATGTAAATCTATGTCAGAGCAAAGCTCCATGTAAATCTATGTCAGAGCAAGGCTCCATGTAAATCTATGTCAGAGCAAAAGCTCCGTGTAAATCTATGTCAGAGCAAGGCGCCATGTAAATCTATGTCAGAGCAAGGCTCCATGTAAATCTATGTCAGCGCAAAGCTCCATGTAAATCTATGTCAGAGTAAGGCTCCATGTAAATCTATGTCAGAGCAAGGCTCCATGTAAATCTATGTCAGAGCAAGGCTCCATGTAAATCTATGTCAGAGCAAGGCTCCATGTAAATCTATGTCAGAGCAAGGCTCCATGTAAATCTATGTCAGAGCAAAGGCTCCATGTAAATCTATGTCAGAGCAAGGCTCCATGTAAATCTATGTCAGAGCAAAGCTCCATGTAAATCTATGTCAGAGCAAGGCTCCATGTAAATCTATGTCAGAGCAAGGCTCCATGTAAATCTATGTCAGAGCAAGGCTCCATGTAAATCTATATAGAGCAAGGCTCCATGTAAATCTATGTCAGAGCAAAGCTCCGTGTAAATCTATGTCAGAGCAAGCTCCATGTAAATCTATGTCAGAGCAAGGCTCCATGTAAATCTATGTCAGAGCAAAGCTCCGTGTAAATCTATGTCAGAGCAAGGCTCCATGTAAATCTATGTCAGAGCAAAGCTCCATGTAAATCTATGTCAGAGCAAGGCTCCGTGTAAATCTATGTCAGAGCAAAGCTCCGTGTAAATCTATGTCAGAGCAAAGGCTCCATGTAAATCTATGTCAGAGCAAGGCTCCATGTACAGTGGAAATCTATGTCAGAGCAAAGCTCCATGTAAATCTATGTCAGAGCAAAGCTCCATGTAAATCTATGTCAGAGCAAAGCTCCATGTAAATCTATGTCAGAGCAAGCTCCATGTAAATCTATGTCAGAGCAAGGCTCCATGTAAATCTATGTCAGAGCAAGGCTCCATGTAAATCTATATCGAAGCAAGGCTCCATGTACAGTGGAAATCTATGTCAGAGCAAAGCTCCATGTAAATCAGAGCAAAGCTCCATGTAAATCTATGTCAGAGCAAAGCTCCATGTAAATCTATGTCAGAGCAAGGCTCCATGTAAATCTATATCAGAGCAAAGCTCCGTGTAAATCTATGTCAGAGCAAAGCTCCATGTAAATCTATGTCAGAGCAAAGCTCCATGTAAATCTATGTCAGAGCAAGGCTCCATGTAAATCTATGTCAGAGCAAGGCTCCGTGTAAATCTATGTCAGAGCAAAGCTCCATGTAAATCTATGTCAGAGCAAGGCTCCATGTAAATCTATGTCAGAGCAAAGCTCCGTGTAAATCTATGTCAGAGCAAAGCTCCATGTAAATCTATGTCAGAGCAAGGCTCCATGTAAATCTATGTCAGAGCAAGGCTCCATGTAAATCTATGTCAGAGCAAAGCTCCATGTAAATCTATGTCAGAGCAAGGCTCCATGTAAATCTATGTCAGAGCAAAGCTCCGTGTAAATCTATGTCAGAGCAAGGCTCCATCTAAGTCTATGTCAGAGCAAAGCTCCATGTAAATCTATGTCAGAGCAAGGCTCCATGTAAATCTATGTCAGAGCAAAGCTCCGTGTAAATCTATGTCAGAGCAAAGCTCCGTGTAAATCTATGTCAGAGCAAGGCTCCATGTAAATCTATGTCAGAGCAAAGCTCCATGTAAATCTATGTCAGAGCAAAGCTCCATGTAAATCTATGTCAGAGCAAAGCTCCATGTAAATCTATGTCAGAGCAAGGCTCCATGTAAATCTATGTCAGAGCAAGGCTCCATGTAAATCTATATCGAAGCAAGGCTCCATGTAAATCTATGTCAGAGCAAGGCTCCGTGTAAATCTATGTCAGAGCAAGGCTCCATGTAAATCTATGTCAGAGGAAGGCTCCATGTAAATCTATGTCAGAGTAAAGCTCCGTGTAAATCTATGTCAGAGCAAGGCTCCATGTAAATCTATGTCAGAGCAAGGCTCCATGTAAATCTATGTCAGAGCAAAGCTCCGTGTAAATCTATGTCAGAGCAAAGCTCCATGTAAATCTATGTCAGAGCAAGGCTCCATGTAAATCTATGTCAGAGCAAAGCTCCATGTAAATCTATGTCAGAGCAAAGCTCCATGTAAATCTATGTCAGAGCAAAGCTCCATGTAAATCTATGTCAGAGCAAGGCTCCATGTAAATCTATGTCAGAGCAAGGCTCCGTGTAAATCTATATCGAAGCAAGGCTCCATGTACAATGGAAATCTATGTCAGAGCAAAGCTCCATGTAAATCTATGTCAGAGCAAAGCTCCATGTAAATCTATGTCAGAGCAAAGCTCCATGTAAATCTATGTCAGAGCAAGGCTCCATGTAAATCTATGTCAGAGCAAAGCTCCGTGTAAATCTATGTCAGAGCAAAGCTCCATGTAAATCTATGTCAGAGCAAGGCTCCATGTAAATCTATGTCAGAGCAAAGCTCCATGTAAATCTATGTCAGAGCAAAGCTCCATGTAAATCTATGTCAGAGCAAAGCTCCATGTAAATCTATGTCAGAGCAAGGCTCCATGTAAATCTATGTCAGAGCAAGGCTCCATGTAAATCTATATCGAAGCAAGGCTCCATGTACAGTGGAAATCTATGTCAGAGCAAAGCTCCATGTAAATCTATGTCAGAGCAAAGCTCCATGTAAATCTATGTCAGAGCAAGGCTCCATGTAAATCTATGTCAGAGCAAAGCTCCGTGTAAATCTATGTCAGAGCAAGGCGCCATGTAAATCTATGTCAGAGCAAGGCTCCATGTAAATCTATGTCAGAGCAAAGCTCCATGTAAATCTATGTCAGAGTAAGGCTCCATGTAAATCTATGTCAGAGCAAGGCTCCATGTAAATCTATGTCAGAGCAAGGCTCCATGTAACTCTATGTCAGAGCAAGGCTCCATGTAAATCTATGTCAGAGGAAAGCTCCATGTAAATCTATGTCAGAGCAAGGCTCCATGTAAATCTATGTCAGAGGAAAGCTCCATGTAAATCTATGTCAGAGCAAAGCTCCATGTAAATCTATGTCAGAGCAAGGCTCCATGTAAATCTATGTCAGAGCAAAGCTCCATGTAAATCTATGTCAGAGCAAAGCTCCATGTAAATCTATGTCAGAGCAAGACTCCATGTAAATCTATGTCAGAGCAAGGCTCCATGTAAATCTATGTCAGAGCAAGGCTCCATGTAAATCTATGTCAGAGCAAGGCTCCATGTAAATCTATGTCAGAGCAAGGCTCCATGTAAATCTATATCGAACCAAGGCTCCATGTAAATCTATGTCAGAGCAAGGCTCCATGTACAGTGGAAATCTATGTCAGAGCAAAGCTCCATGTAAATCTATGTCAGAGCAAGGCTCCATGTAAATCTATGTCAGAGCAAAGCTCCATGTAAATCTATGTCAGAGCAAGGCTCCATGTAAATCTATGCCAGAGCAAGGCTCCATGTAAATCTATGCCAGAGCAAGGCTCCATGTAAATCTATGCCAGAGCAAAGCTCCATGTAAATCTATGTCAGAGCAAAGCTCCATGTAAATCTATGTCAGAGCAAAGCTCCATGTAAATCTATGTCAGAGCAAGGCTCCATGTAAATCTATGTCAGAGCAAAGCTCCGTGTAAATCTATGTCAGAGCAAAGCTCCATGTAAATCTATGTCAGAGCAAGGCTCCATGTAAATCTATGTCAGAGCAAAGCTCCATGTAAATCTATGTCAGAGCAAAGCTCCATGTAAATCTATGTCAGAGCAAAGCTCCATGTAAGTCTATGTCAGAGCAAGGCTCCATGTAAATCTATGTCAGAGCAAGGCTCCATGTAAATCCATATCGAAGCAAGGCTCCATGTACAGTGGAAATCTATGTCAGAGCAAAGCTCCATGTAAATCTATGTCAGAGCAAAGCTCCATGTAAATCTATGTCAGAGCAAGGCTCCATGTAAATCTATGTCAGAGCAAAGCTCCGTGTAAATCTATGTCAGAGCAAGGCGCCATGTAAATCTATGTCAGAGCAAGGCTCCATGTAAATCTATGTCAGAGCAAGGCTCCATGTAAATCTATGTCAGAGCAAGGCTCCATGTAAATCTATGTCAGAGAAAAGCTCCATGTAAATCTATGTCAGAGCAAGGCTCCATGTAAATCTATGTCAGAGCAAAGCTTCATGTAAATCTATGTCAGAGCAAGGCTCCATGTAAATCTATGTCAGAGCAAGGCTCCATGTAAATCTATGTCAGAGCAAGGCTCCATGTAAATCTATGTCAGAGCAAGGCTCCATGTAAATCTATGTCAGAGCAAGGCTCCATGTAAATCTATATCGAAGCAAGGCTCCATGTAAATCTATGTCAGAGCAAGGCTTCATGTACAGTGGAAATCTATGTCAGAGCAAAGCTCCATGTAAATCTATGTCAGAGCAAGGCTCCATGTAAATCTATGTCAGAGCAAAGCTCCATGTAAATCTATGTCAGAGCAAAGCTCCATGTAAATCTATGTCAGAGCAAGGCTCCATGTAAATCTATATCAGAGCAAAGCTCCGTGTAAATCTATGTCAGAGCAAAGCTCCATGTAAATCTATGTCAGAGCAAAGCTCCATGTAAATCTATGTCAGAGCAAGGCTCCATGTAAATCTATGTCAGAGCAAGGCTCCGTGTAAATCTATGTCAGAGCAAAGCTCCATGTAAATCTATGTCAGAGCAAGGCTCCATGTAAATCTATGTCAGAGCAAGGCTCCATGTAAATCTATGTCAGAGCAAAGCTCCATGTAAATCTATGTCAGAGCAAGACTCCATGTAAATCTATGTCAGAGCAAGGCTCCATGTAAATCTATGTCAGAGCAAGGCTCCATGTAAATCTATGTCAGAGCAAGGCTCCATGTAAATCTATGTCAGAGCAAGGCTCCATGTAAATCTATATCGAACCAAGGCTCCATGTAAATCTATGTCAGAGCAAGGCTCCATGTACAGTGGAAATCTATGTCAGAGCAAAGCTCCATGTAAATCTATGTCAGAGCAAGGCTCCATGTAAATCTATGTCAGAGCAAAGCTCCATGTAAATCTATGTCAGAGCAAGGCTCCATGTAAATCTATGCCAGAGCAAGGCTCCATGTAAATCTATGCCAGAGCAAGGCTCCATGTAAATCTATGCCAGAGCAAGGCTCCATGCAAATCTATGTCAGAGCAAAGCTCCATGTAAATCTATGTCAGAGCAAAGCTCCATGTAAATCTATGTCAGAGCAAGGCTCCATGTAAATCTATGTCAGAGCAAGGCTCCATGTAAATCTATGTCAGAGCAAGGCTCCATGTAAATCTATATCGAAGCAAGGCTCCATGTAAATCTATGTCAGAGCAAAGCTCCATGTAAATCTATGTCAGAGCAAAGCTCCATGTAAATCTATGTCAGAGCAAAGCTCCATGTAAATCTATGTCAGAGCAAGGCTCCATGTAAATCTATGTCAGAGCAAGGCTCCATGTAAATCTATGTCAGAGCAAGGCTCCATGTAAATCTATATCAGAGCAAGGCTCCATGTAAATCTATATCGAAGCAAGGCTCCATGTAAATCTATGTCAGAGCAAAGCTCCATGTAAATCTATGTCAGAGCAAGGTTCCATGTAAATCTATGTCAGAGCAAGGCTCCATGTAAATCTATATCGAAGCAAGGCTCCATGTAAATCTATGTCAGAGCAAAGCTCCATGTAAATCTATGTCAGAGCAAGGCTCCATGTAAATCTATGTCAGAGCAAAGCTCCATGTAAATCTATGTCAGAGCAAGGCTCCGTGTAAATCTATGTCAGAGCAAGGCTCCATGTAAATCTATGTCAGAGCAAGGCTCCATGTAAATCTATGTCAGAGCAAAGCTCCGTGTAAATCTATGTCAGAGCAAGGCTCCATGTAAATCTATGTCAGAGCAAAGCTCCATGTAAATCTATGTCAGAGCAAGGCTCCATGTAAATCTATGTCAGAGCAAAGCTCCGTGTAAATCTATGTCAGAGCAAAGCTCCATGTAAATCTATGTCAGAGCAAGGCTCCATGTAAATCTATGTCAGAGCAAAGCTCCATGTAAATCTATGTCAGAGCAAAGCTCCATGTAAATCTATGTCAGAGCAAAGCTCCATGTAAATCTATGTCAGAGCAAGGCTCCATGTAAATCTATATCGAAGCAAGGCTCCATGTACAGTGGAAATCTATGTCAGAGCAAAGCTCCATGTAAATCTATGTCAGAGCAAAGCTCCATGTAAATCTATGTCAGAGCAAGGCTCCATGTAAATCTATGTCAGAGCAAAGCTCCGTGTAAATCTATGTCAGAGCAAAGCTCCATGTAAATCTATGTCAGAGCAAGGCTCCATGTAAATCTATGTCAGAGCAAAGCTCCATGTAAATCTATGTCAGAGCAAAGCTCCATGTAAATCTATGTCAGAGCAAAGCTCCATGTAAATCTATGTCAGAGCAAGGCTCCATGTAAATCTATGTCAGAGCAAGGCTCCATGTAAATCCATATCGAAGCAAGGCTCCATGTACAGTGGAAATCTATGTCAGAGCAAAGCTCCATGTAAATCTATGTCAGAGCAAAGCTCCATGTAAATCTATGTCAGAGCAAGGCTCCATGTAAATCTATGTCAGAGCAAAGCTCCGTGTAAATCTATGTCAGAGCAAGGCGCCATGTAAATCTATGTCAGAGCAAGGCTCCATGTAAATCTATGTCAGAGCATAGCTCCATGTAAATCTATGTCAGAGTAAGGCTCCATGTAAATCTATGTCAGAGCAAGGCTCCATGTAAATCTATGTCAGAGCAAGGCTCCATGTAAATCTATGTCAGAGCAAAGCTCCGTGTAAATCTATGTCAGAGCAAGGCTCCATGTAAATCTATGTCAGAGCAAAGCTCCATGTAAATCTATGTCAGAGCAAGGCTCCATGTAAATCTATGTCAGAGCAAAGCTCCATGTAAATCTATGTCAGAGCAAGGCTCCATGTAAATCTATGTCAGAGCAAAGCTCCATGTAAATCTATGTCAGAGCAAGGCTCCATGTAAATCTATGTCAGAGCAAGGCTCCATGTAAATCTATGTCAGAGCAAGGCTCCATGTAAATCTATGTCAGAGCAAGGCTCCATGTAAATCTATGTCAGAGCAAGGCTCCATGTAAATCTATATCGAAGCAAGGCTCTATGTAAATCTATGTCAGAGCAAGGCTCCATGTACAGTGGAAATCTATGTCAGAGCAAAGCTCCATGTAAATCTATGTCAGAGCAAGGCTCCATGTAAATCTATGTCAGAGCAAAGCTCCATGTAAATCTATGTCAGAGCAAAGCTCCATGTAAATCTATGTCAGAGCAAGGCTCCATGTAAATCTATATCAGAGCAAAGCTCCGTGTAAATCTATGTCAGAGCAAAGCTCCATGTAAATCTATGTCAGAGCAAAGCTCCATGTAAATCTATGTCAGAGCAAGGCTCCATGTAAATCTATGTCAGAGCAAGGCTCCGTGTAAATCTATGTCAGAGCAAAGCTCCATGTAAATCTATGTCAGAGCAAGGCTCCATGTAAATCTATGTCAGAGCAAAGCTCCGTGTAAATCTATGTCAGAGCAAAGCTCCATGTAAATCTATGTCAGAGCAAGGCTCCATGTAAATCTATGTCAGAGCAAGGCTCCATGTAAGTCTATGTCAGAGCAAGGCTCCGTGTAAATCTATGTCAGAGCAAAGCTCCATGTAAATCTATGTCAGAGCAAGGCTCCATGTAAATCTATGTCAGAGCAAAGCTCCGTGTAAATCTATGTCAGAGCAAAGCTCGTGTAAATCTATGTCAGAGCAAGGCTCCATGTAAATCTATGTCAGAGCAAGGCTCCATGTAAATCTATGTCAGAGCAAAGCTCCATGTAAATCTATATCGAACCAAGGCTCCATGTAAATCTATGTCAGAGCAAGGCTCCATGTACAGTGGAAATCTATGTCAGAGCAAAGCTCCATGTAAATCTATGTCAGAGCAAGGCTCCATGTAAATCTATGTCAGAGCAAAGCTCCATGTAAATCTATGTCAGAGCAAGGCTCCATGTAAATCTATGCCAGAGCAAGGCTCCATGTAAATCTATGCCAGAGCAAGGCTCCATGTAAATCTATGCCAGAGCAAGGCTCCATGCAAATCTATGTCAGAGCAAAGCTCCATGTAAATCTATGTCAGAGCAAAGCTCCATGTAAATCTATGTCAGAGCAAGGCTCCATGTAAATCTATGTCAGAGCAAGGCTCCATGTAAATCTATGTCAGAGCAAGGCTCCATGTAAATCTATATCGAAGCAAGGCTCCATGTAAATCTATGTCAGAGCAAAGCTCCATGTAAATCTATGTCAGAGCAAAGCTCCATGTAAATCTATGTCAGAGCAAAGCTCCATGTAAATCTATGTCAGAGCAAGGCTCCATGTAAATCTATGTCAGAGCAAGGCTCCATGTAAATCTATGTCAGAGCAAGGCTCCATGTAAATCTATATCAGAGCAAGGCTCCATGTAAATCTATATCGAAGCAAGGCTCCATGTAAATCTATGTCAGAGCAAAGCTCCATGTAAATCTATGTCAGAGCAAGGCTCCATGTAAATCTATGTCAGAGCAAGGCTCCATGTATATCTATATCGAAGCAAGGCTCCATGTAAATCTATGTCAGAGCAAAGCTCCATGTAAATCTATGTCAGAGCAAGGCTCCATGTAAATCTATGTCAGAGCAAAGCTCCATGTAAATCTATGTCAGAGCAAGGCTCCGTGTAAATCTATGTCAGAGCAAGGCTCCATGTAAATCTATGTCAGAGCAAGGCTCCATGTAAATCTATGTCAGAGCAAAGCTCCGTGTAAATCTATGTCAGAGCAAGGCTCCATGTAAATCTATGTCAGAGCAAAGCTCCATGTAAATCTATGTCAGAGCAAGGCTCCATGTAAATCTATGTCAGAGCAAAGCTCCGTGTAAATCTATGTCAGAGCAAAGCTCCATGTAAATCTATGTCAGAGCAAGGCTCCATGTAAATCTATGTCAGAGCAAAGCTCCATGTAAATCTATGTCAGAGCAAAGCTCCATGTAAATCTATGTCACAGCAAAGCTCCATGTAAATCTATGTCAGAGCAAGGCTCCATGTAAATCTATGTCAGAGCAAGGCTCCATGTAAATCTATATCGAAGCAAGGCTCCATGTACAGTGGAAATCTATGTCAGAGCAAAGCTCCATGTAAATCTATGTCAGAGCAAAGCTCCATGTAAATCTATGTCAGAGCAAGGCTCCATGTAAATCTATGTCAGAGCAAAGCTCCGTGTAAATCTATGTCAGAGCAAAGCTCCATGTAAATCTATGTCAGAGCAAGGCTCCATGTAAATCTATGTCAGAGCAAAGCTCCATGTAAATCTATGTCAGAGCAAAGCTCCATGTAAATCTATGTCAGAGCAAAGCTCCATGTAAATCTATGTCAGAGCAAGGCTCCATGTAAATCTATGTCAGAGCAAGGCTCCATGTAAATCCATATCGAAGCAAGGCTCCATGTACAGTGGAAATCTATGTCAGAGCAAAGCTCCATGTAAATCTATGTCAGAGCAAAGCTCCATGTAAATCTATGTCAGAGCAAGGCTCCATGTAAATCTATGTCAGAGCAAAGCTCCGTGTAAATCTATGTCAGAGCAAGGCGCCATGTAAATCTATGTCAGAGCAAGGCTCCATGTAAATCTATGTCAGAGCATAGCTCCATGTAAATCTATGTCAGAGTAAGGCTCCATGTAAATCTATGTCAGAGCAAGGCTCCATGTAAATCTATGTCAGAGCAAGGCTCCATGTAAATCTATGTCAGAGCAAAGCTCCGTGTAAATCTATGTCAGAGCAAGGCTCCATGTAAATCTATGTCAGAGCAAAGCTCCATGTAAATCTATGTCAGAGCAAGGCTCCATGTAAATCTATGACAGAGCAAAGCTCCATGTAAATCTATGTCAGAGCAAGGCTCCATGTAAATCTATGTCAGAGCAAAGCTCCATGTAAATCTATGTCAGAGCAAGGCTCCATGTAAATCTATGTCAGAGCAAGGCTCCATGTAAATCTATGTCAGAGCAAGGCTCCATGTAAATCTATGTCAGAGCAAGGCTCCATGTAAATCTATGTCAGAGCAAGGCTCCATGTAAATCTATATCGAAGCAAGGCTCTATGTAAATCTATGTCAGAGCAAGGCTCCATGTACAGTGGAAATCTATGTCAGAGCAAAGCTCCATGTAAATCTATGTCAGAGCAAGGCTCCATGTAAATCTATGTCAGAGCAAAGCTCCATGTAAATCTATGTCAGAGCAAAGCTCCATGTAAATCTATGTCAGAGCAAGGCTCCATGTAAATCTATATCAGAGCAAAGCTCCGTGTAAATCTATGTCAGAGCAAAGCTCCATGTAAATCTATGTCAGAGCAAAGCTCCATGTAAATCTATGTCAGAGCAAGGCTCCATGTAAATCTATGTCAGAGCAAGGCTCCGTGTAAATCTATGTCAGAGCAAAGCTCCATGTAAATCTATGTCAGAGCAAGGCTCCATGTAAATCTATGTCAGAGCAAAGCTCCGTGTAAATCTATGTCAGAGCAAAGCTCCATGTAAATCTATGTCAGAGCAAGGCTCCATGTAAATCTATGTCAGAGCAAGGCTCCATGTAAGTCTATGTCAGAGCAAGGCTCCGTGTAAATCTATGTCAGAGCAAAGCTCCATGTAAATCTATGTCAGAGCAAGGCTCCATGTAAATCTATGTCAGAGCAAAGCTCCGTGTAAATCTATGTCAGAGCAAAGCTCGTGTAAATCTATGTCAGAGCAAGGCTCCATGTAAATCTATGTCAGAGCAAGGCTCCATGTAAATCTATGTCAGAGCAAAGCTCCGTGTAAATCTATGTCAGAGCAAAGCTCCGTGTAAATCTATGTCAGAGCAAGGCTCCATGTAAATCTATGTCAGAGCAAGGCTCCGTGTAAATCTATGTCAGAGCAAGGCTCCATGTAAATCTATGTCAGAGCAAGGCTCCATGTAAATCTATGTCAGAGCAAAGCTCCGTGTAAATCTATGTCAGAGCAAGGCTCCATGTAAATCAATGTCAGAGCAAAGCTCCATGTAAATCTATGTCAGAGCAAGGCTCCATGTAAATCTATGTCAGAGCAAAGCTCCGTGTAAATCTATGTCAGAGCAAAGCTCCATGTAAATCTATGTCAGAGCAAGGCTCCATGTAAATTTATGTCAGAGCAAAGCTCCATGTAAATCTATGTCAGAGCAAAGCTCCATGTAAATCTATGTCAGAGCAAAGCTCCATGTAAATCTATGTCAGAGCAAGGCTCCATGTAAATCTATGTCAGAGCAAGGCTCCATGTAAATCTATGTCAGAGCAAAGCTCCGTGTAAATCTATGTCAGAGCAAAGCTCCGTGTAAATCTATGTCAGAGCAAAGCTCCGTGTAAATCTATGTCAGAGCAAGGCTCCATGTAAATCTATGTCAGAGCAAGGCTCCGTGTAAATCTATGTCAGAGCAAGGCTCCATGTAAATCTATGTCAGAGCAAGGCTCCATGTAAATCTATGTCAGAGCAAAGCTCCGTGTAAATCTATGTCAGAGCAAGGCTCCATCTAAGTCTATGTCAGAGCAAAGCTCCATGTAAATCTATGTCAGAGCAAGGCTCCATGTAAATCTATGTCAGAGCAAAGCTCCGTGTAAATCTATGTCAGAGCAAAGCTCCATGTAAATCTATGTCAGAGCAAGGCTCCATGTAAATCTATGTCAGAGCAAATCTCCATGTAAATCTATGTCAGAGCAAAGCTCCATGTAAATCTATGTCAGAGCAAAGCTCCATGTAAATCTATGTCAGAGCAAGGCTCCATGTAAATCTATGTCAGAGCAAGGCTCCATGTAAATCTATGTCAGAGCAAAGCTCCGTGTAAATCTATGTCAGAGCAAAGCTCCATGTAAATCTATGTCAGAGCAAGGCTCCATGTAAATCTATGTCAGAGCAAGGCTCCATGTAAGTCTATGTCAGAGCAAGGCTCCGTGTAAATCTATGTCAGAGCAAAGCTCCATGTAAATCTATGTCAGAGCAAGGCTCCATGTAAATCTATGTCAGAGCAAAGCTCCGTGTAAATCTATGTCAGAGCAAGGCTCCATCTAAGTCTATGTCAGAGCAAAGCTCCATGTAAATCTATGTCAGAGCAAGGCTCCATGTAAATCTATGTCAGAGCAAAGCTCCGTGTAAATCTATGTCAGAGCAAAGCTCCATGTAAATCTATGTCAGAGCAAGGCTCCATGTAAATCTATGTCAGAGCAAAGCTCCATGTAAATCTATGTCAGAGCAAAGCTCCATGTAAATCTATGTCAGAGCAAAGCTCCATGTAAATCTATGTCAGAGCAAGGCTCCATGTAAATCTATGTCAGAGCAAGGCTCCATGTAAATCTATATCGAAGCAAGGCTCCATGTAAATCTATGTCAGAGCAAGGCTCCGTGTAAATCTATGTCAGAGCAAGGCTCCATGTAAATCTATGTCAGAGCAAGGCTCCATGTAAATCTATGTCAGAGCAAAGCTCCGTGTAAATCTATGTCAGAGCAAGGCTCCATGTAAATCTATGTCAGAGCAAAGCTCCATGTAAATCTATGTCAGAGCAAGGCTCCATGTAAATCTATGTCAGAGCAAAGCTCCGTGTAAATCTATGTCAGAGCAAAGCTCCATGTAAATCTATGTCAGAGCAAGGCTCCATGTAAATCTATGTCAGAGCAAAGCTCCATGTAAATCTATGTCAGAGCAAAGCTCCATGTAAATCTGTCAGAGCAAAGCTCCATGTAAATCTATGTCAGAGCAAGGCTCCATGTAAATCTATGTCAGAGCAAGGCTCCGTGTAAATCTATATCGAAGCAAGGCTCCATGTACAGTGGAAATCTATGTCAGAGCAAAGCTCCATGTAAATCTATGTCAGAGCAAAGCTCCATGTAAATCTATGTCAGAGCAAAGCTCCATGTAAATCTATGTCAGAGCAAGGCTCCATGTAAATCTATGTCAGAGCAAAGCTCCATGTAAATCTATGTCAGAGCAAAGCTCCATGTAAATCTATGTCAGAGCAAAGCTCCGTGTAAATCTATGTCAGAGCAAAGCTCCATGTAAATCTATGTCAGAGCAAGGCTCCATGTAAATCTATGTCAGAGCAAAGCTCCATGTAAATCTATGTCAGAGCAAAGCTCCATGTAAATCTATTTCAGAGCAAAGCTCCATGTAAATCTATGTCAGAGCAAGGCTCCATGTAAATCTATGTCAGAGCAAGGCTCCATGTAAATCTATATCGAAGCAAGGCTCCGTGTACAGTGGAAATCTATGTCAGAGCAAAGCTCCATGTAAATCTATGTCAGAGCAAAGCTCCATGTAAATCTATGTCAGAGCAAGGCTCCATGTAAATCTATGTCAGAGCAAGGCTCCATGTAAATCTATGTCAGAGCAAGGCTCCATGTAAATCTATGTCAGAGCAAAGCTCCATGTAAATCTATGTCATAGCAAGGCTCCATGTAAATCTATGTCAGAGCAAAGCTCCATGTAAATCTATGTCAGAGCAAGGCTCCATGTAAATCTATGTCAGAGCAAGACTCCATGTAAATCTATGTCAGAGCAAGGCTCCATGTAAATCTATGTCAGAGCAAGGCTCCATGTAAATCTATGTCAGAGCAAGGCTCCATGTAAATCTATGTCAGAGCAAGGCTCCATGTAAATCTATATCGAAGCAAGGCTCCATGTAAATCTATGTCAGAGCAAGGCTCCATGTACAGTGGAAATCTATGTCAGAGCAAAGCTCCATGTAAATCTATGTCAGAGCAAGGCTCCATGTAAATCTATGTCAGAGCAAAGCTCCATGTAAATCTATGTCAGAGCAAGGCTCCATGTAAATCTATGCCAGAGCAAGGCTCCATGTAAATCTATGCCAGAGCAAGGCTCCATGTAAATCTATGTCAGAGCAAAGCTCCATGTAAATCTATGTCCGAGCAAAGCTCCATGTAAATCTATGTCAGAGCAAGGCTCCATGTAAATCTATGTCAGAGCAAGGCTCCATGTAAATCTATGTCAGAGCAAGGCTCCATGTAAATCTATATCGAAGCAAGGCTCCATGTAAATCTATGTCAGTGCAAAGCTCCATGTAAATCTATGTCAGAGCAAAGCTCCATGTAAATCTATGTCAGAGCAAAACTCCATGTAAATCTATGTCAGAGCAAGGCTCCATGTAAATCTATGTCAGAGCAAGGCTCCATGTAAATCTATGTCAGAGCAAGGCTCCATGTAAATCTATATCAGAGCAAGGCTCCATGTAAATCTATATCGAAGCAAGGCTCCATGTACAGTGGAAATCTATGTCAGAGCAAAGCTCCATGTAAATCTATGTCAGAGCAAGGCTCCATGTAAATCTATGTCAGAGCAAGGCTCCATGTAAATCTATGTCAGAGCAAGGCTCCATGTAAATCTATGTCAGAGCAAGGCTCCATGTAAATCTATGTCAGAGCAAAGCTCCGTGTAAATCTATGTCAGAGCAAAGCTCCATGTAAATCTATGTCAGAGCAAGGCTCCATGTAAATCTATGTCAGAGCAAAGCTCCATGTAAATCTATGTCAGAGCAAAGCTCCATGTAAATCTATGTCAGAGCAAAGCTCCATGTAAATCTATGTCAGAGCAAGGCTCCATGTAAATCTATGTCAGAGCAAGGCTCCATGTAAATCTATATCGAAGCAAGGCTCCATGTAAATCTATGTCAGAGCAAGGCTCCGTGTAAATCTATGTCAGAGCAAGGCTCCATGTAAATCTATGTCAGAGCAAGGCTCCATGTAAATCTATGTCAGAGCAAAGCTCCGTGTAAATCTATGTCAGAGCAAGGCTCCATGTAAATCTATGTCAGAGCAAAGCTCCATGTAAATCTATGTCAGAGCAAAGCTCCATGTAAATCTATGTCAGAGCAAAGCTCCATGTAAATCTGTCAGAGCAAAGCTCCATGTAAATCTATGTCAGAGCAAGGCTCCATGTAAATCTATGTCAGAGCAAGGCTCCGTGTAAATCTATATCGAAGCAAGGCTCCATGTACAGTGGAAATCTATGTCAGAGCAAAGCTCCATGTAAATCTATGTCAGAGCAAAGCTCCATGTAAATCTATGTCAGAGCAAAGCTCCATGTAAATCTATGTCAGAGCAAGGCTCCATGTAAATCTATGTCAGAGCAAAGCTCCATGTAAATCTATGTCAGAGCAAAGCTCCATGTAAATCTATGTCAGAGCAAAGCTCCGTGTAAATCTATGTCAGAGCAAAGCTCCATGTAAATCTATGTCAGAGCAAGGCTCCATGTAAATCTATGTCAGAGCAAAGCTCCATGTAAATCTATGTCAGAGCAAAGCTCCATGTAAATCTATTTCAGAGCAAAGCTCCATGTAAATCTATGTCAGAGCAAGGCTCCATGTAAATCTATGTCAGAGCAAGGCTCCATGTAAATCTATATCGAAGCAAGGCTCCGTGTACAGTGGAAATCTATGTCAGAGCAAAGCTCCATGTAAATCTATGTCAGAGCAAAGCTCCATGTAAATCTATGTCAGAGCAAGGCTCCATGTAAATCTATGTCAGAGCAAGGCTCCATGTAAATCTATGTCAGAGCAAGGCTCCATGTAAATCTATGTCAGAGCAAAGCTCCATGTAAATCTATGTCATAGCAAGGCTCCATGTAAATCTATGTCAGAGCAAAGCTCCATGTAAATCTATGTCAGAGCAAGGCTCCATGTAAATCTATGTCAGAGCAAGACTCCATGTAAATCTATGTCAGAGCAAGGCTCCATGTAAATCTATGTCAGAGCAAGGCTCCATGTAAATCTATGTCAGAGCAAGGCTCCATGTAAATCTATGTCAGAGCAAGGCTCCATGTAAATCTATATCGAAGCAAGGCTCCATGTAAATCTATGTCAGAGCAAGGCTCCATGTACAGTGGAAATCTATGTCAGAGCAAAGCTCCATGTAAATCTATGTCAGAGCAAGGCTCCATGTAAATCTATGTCAGAGCAAAGCTCCATGTAAATCTATGTCAGAGCAAGGCTCCATGTAAATCTATGCCAGAGCAAGGCTCCATGTAAATCTATGCCAGAGCAAGGCTCCATGTAAATCTATGTCAGAGCAAAGCTCCATGTAAATCTATGTCCGAGCAAAGCTCCATGTAAATCTATGTCAGAGCAAGGCTCCATGTAAATCTATGTCAGAGCAAGGCTCCATGTAAATCTATGTCAGAGCAAGGCTCCATGTAAATCTATATCGAAGCAAGGCTCCATGTAAATCTATGTCAGTGCAAAGCTCCATGTAAATCTATGTCAGAGCAAAGCTCCATGTAAATCTATGTCAGAGCAAAACTCCATGTAAATCTATGTCAGAGCAAGGCTCCATGTAAATCTATGTCAGAGCAAGGCTCCATGTAAATCTATGTCAGAGCAAGGCTCCATGTAAATCTATATCAGAGCAAGGCTCCATGTAAATCTATATCGAAGCAAGGCTCCATGTACAGTGGAAATCTATGTCAGAGCAAAGCTCCATGTAAATCTATGTCAGAGCAAGGCTCCATGTAAATCTATGTCAGAGCAAGGCTCCATGTAAATCTATGTCAGAGCAAGGCTCCATGTAAATCTATGTCAGAGCAAGGCTCCATGTAAATCTATGTCAGAGCAAAGCTCCGTGTAAATCTATGTCAGAGCAAGGCTCCATGTAAATCTATGTCAGAGCAAAGCTCCATGTACAGTGGAAATCTATGTCAGAGCAAAGCTCCATGTAAATCTATGTCAGAGCAAGGCTCCATGTAAATCTATGTCAGAGCAAGGCTCCATGTAAATCTATGTCAGAGCAAGGCTCCATATACAGTGGAAATCTATGTCAGAGCAAAGCTCCATGTAAATCTATGTCAGAGCAAGGCTCCATGTAAATCTATGTCAGAGCAAGGCTCCATGTAAATCTATGTCAGAGCAAGGCTCCATGTAAATCTATGTCAGAGCAAGGCTCCATGTAAATCTATGTCAGAGCAAAGCTCCGTGTAAATCTATGTCAGAGCAAGGCTCCATGTAAATCTATGTCAGAGCAAGGCTCCATGTAAATCTATATCGAAGCAAGGCTCCATGTAAATCTATATCGAAGCAAGGCTCCGTGTAAATCTATGTCAGAGCAAGGCTCCATGTAAATCTATGTCAGAGCAAGGCTCCATGTAAATCTATATCGAAGCAAGGCTCCGTGTAAATCTATGTCAGAGCAAGGCTCCATGTAAATCTATGTCAGAGCAAGGCTCCATGTAAATCTATATCGAAGCAAGGCTCCATGTAAATCTATGTCAGAGCAAAGCTCCATGTAAATCTATGTCAGAGCAAAGCTCCATGTAAATCTATGTCAGAGCAAAGCTCCATGTAAATCTATGTCAGAGCAAGGCTCCGTGTAAATCTATGTCAGAGCAAGGCTCCATGTAAATCTATATCAGAGCAAGGCTCCATGTAAATCTATGTCAGAGCAAGGCTCCATGTAAATCTATATCAGAGCAAAGCTCCATGTAAATCTATGTCAGAGCAAAGCTCCATGTAAATCTATGTCAGAGCAAAGCTCCATGTAAATCTATGTCAGAGCAAAGCTCCATGTAAATCTATGTCAGAGCAAGGCTCCATGTAAATCTATGTCAGAGCAAGGCTCCATGTAAATCTATGTCAGAGCAAGGCTCCATGTAAATCTATATCGAAGCAAGGCTCCATGTAAATCTATATCAGAGCAAAGCTCCATGTAAATCTATGTCAGAGCAAGGCTCCATGTAAATCTATATCAGAGCAAAGCTCCATGTAAATCTATGTCAGAGCAAAGCTCCATGTAAATCTATGTCAGAGCAAGGCTCCATGTAAATCTATATCAGAGCAAAGCTCCATGTTAATCTATGTCAGAGCAAAGCTCCATGTAAATCTATGTCAGAGCAAGGCTCCATGTAAATCTATGTCAGAGCAAAGCTCCATGTAAATCTATGTCAGAGCAAGGCTCCATGTAAATCTATATCAGAGCAAAGCTCCATGTAAATCTATGTCAGAGCAAGGCTCCATGTAAATCTATGTCAGAGCAAAGCTCCATGTAAATCTATATCAGAGCAAAGCTCCATGTAAATCTATGTCAGAGCAAAGCTCCATGTAAATCTATGTCAGAGCAAGGCTCCATGTAAATCTATGTCAGAGCAAAGCTCCATGTAAATCTATGTCAGAGCAAGGCTCCATGTAAATCTATATCAGAGCAAAGCTCCATGTAAATCTATGTCAGAGCAAGGCTCCATGTAAATCTATGTCAGAGCAAAGCTCCATGTAAATCTATGTCAGAGCAAAGCTCCATGTAAATCTATATCAGAGCAAAGCTCCATGTAAATCTATGTCAGAGCAAAGCTCCATGTAAATCTATGTCAGAGCAAGGCTCCATGTAAATCTATGTCAGAGCAAAGCTCCATGTAAATCTATATCAGAGCAAGGCTCCATGTAAATCTATGTCAGAGCAAAGCTCCATGTAAATCTATGTCAGAGCAAGGCTCCATGTAAATCTATGTCAGAGCAAGGCTCCATGTAAATCTATGTCAGAGCAAGGCTCCATGTAAATCTGTGTCAGAGCAAGGCTCCATGTAAATCTATGTCAGAGCAAAGCTCCGTGTAAATCTATGTCAGAGCAAGGCTCCATGTAAATCTATGTCAGAGCAAAGCTCCATGTAAATCTATGTCAGAGTAAGGCTCCATGTAAATCTATGTCAGAGCAAGGCTCCGTGTAAATCTATGTCAGAGCAAGGCTCTGTGTAAATCTATGTCAGAGCAAGGCTCCATGTAAATCTATGTCAGAGCAAAGCTCCATGTAAATCTATGTCAGAGTAAGGCTCCATGTAAATCTATGTCAGAGCAAGGCTCCATGTAAATCTATGTCAGAGCAAGGCTCCATGTAAATCTATGTCAGAGCAAGGCTCCATGTAAATCTATGTCAGAGCAAAGCTCCATGTAAATCTATGTCAGAGCAAGGCTCCATGTAAATCTATGTCAGAGCAAAGCTCCATGTAAATCTATGTCAGAGCAAGGCTCCATGTAAATCTATGTCAGAGCAAAGCTCCATGTAAATCTATGTCAGAGCAAGACTCCATGTAAATCTATGTCAGAGCAAGGCTCCATGTAAATCTATGTCAGAGCAAGGCTCCATGTAAATCTATGTCAGAGCAAGGCTCCATGTAAATCTATGTCAGAGCAAGGCTCCATGTAAATCTATATCGAAGCAAGGCTCCATGTAAATCTATATCGAAGCAAGGCTCCATGTACAGTGGAAATCTATGTCAGAGCAAAGCTCCATGTAAATCTATGTCAGAGCAAGGCTCCATGTAAATCTATGTCAGAGCAAGGCTCCATGTAAATCTATGTCAGAGCAAGGCTCCATGTAAATCTATGTCAGAGCAAGGCTCCATGTAAATCTATGTCAGAGCAAGGCTCCATGTAAATCTAAGTCAGAGCAAAGCTCCGTGTAAATCTATGTCAGAGCAAGGCTCCATGTAAATCTATGTCAGAGCAAAGCTCCATGTACAGTGGAAATCTATGTCAGAGCAAAGCTCCATGTAAATCTATGTCAGAGCAAGGCTCCATGTAAATCTATGTCAGAGCAAGGCTCCATGTAAATCTATGTCAGAGCAAGGCTCCATGTACAGTGGAAATCTATGTCAGAGCAAAGCTCCATGTAAATCTATGTCAGAGCAAAGCTCCATGTAAATCTATGTCAGAGCAAAGCTCCATGTAAATCTATGTCAGAGCAAGGCTCCGTGTAAATCTATGTCAGAGCAAGGCTCCATGTAAATCTATGTCAGAGCAAGGCTCCATGTAAATCTATATCAGAGCAAGGCTCCATGTAAATCTATGTCAGAGCAAGGCTCCATGTAAATCTCTATCAGAGCAAAGCTCCATGTAAATCTATGTCAGAGCAAAGCTCCATGTAAATCTATGTCAGAGCAAAGCTCCATGTAAATCTATGTCAGAGCAAAGCTCCATGTAAATCTATGTCAGAGCAAGGCTCCATGTAAATCTATGTCAGAGCAAGGCTCCATGTAAATCTATGTCAGAGCAAAGCTCCATGTAAATCTATGTCAGAGCAAAGCTCCATGTAAATCTATGTCAGAGCAAAGCTCCATGTAAATCTATGTCAGAGCAAGGCTCCATGTAAATCTATGTCAGAGCAAGGCTCCATGTAAATCTATATCGAAGCAAGGCTCCATGTACAGTGGAAATCTATGTCAGAGCAAAGCTCCATGTAAATCTATGTCAGAGCAAGGCTCCATGTAAATCTATGTCAGAGCAAGGCTCCATGTAAATCTATGTCAGAGCAAGGCTCCATGTAAATCTATGTCAGAGCAAGGCTCCATGTAAATCTATGTCAGAGCAAAGCTCCGTGTAAATCTATGTCAGAGCAAGGCTCCATGTAAATCTATGTCAGAGCAAGGCTCCATGTAAATCTATATCGAAGCAAGGCTCCATGTAAATCTATGTCAGTGCAAAGCTCCATGTAAATCTATGTCAGAGCAAAGCTCCATGTAAATCTATGTCAGAGCAAAGCTCCATGTAAATCTATATCGAAGCAAGACTCCATGTAAATCTATATCAGAGCAAAGCTCCATGTAAATCTATGTCAGAGCAAGGCTCCATGTAAATCTATGTCAGAGCAAGGCTCCATGTAAATCTATGTCAGAGCAAGGCTCCATGTAAATCTATATCGAAGCAAGGCTCCATGTAAATCTATGTCAGTGCAAAGCTCCATGTAAATCTATGTCAGAGCAAAGCTCCATGTAAATCTATGTCAGAGCAAAGCTCCATGTAAATCTATGTCAGAGCAAGGCTCCATGTAAATCTATGTCAGAGCAAGGCTCCATGTAAATCTATGTCAGAGCAAGGCTCCATGTAAATCTATATCAGAGCAAGGCTCCATGTAAATCTATATCGAAGCAAGGCTCCATGTACAGTGGAAATCTATGTCAGAGCAAAGCTCCATGTAAATCTATGTCAGAGCAAGGCTCCATGTAAATCTATGTCAGAGCAAGGCTCCCTGTAAATCTATGTCAGAGCAAGGCTCCATGTAAATCTATGTCAGAGCAAGGCTCCATGTAAATCTATGTCAGAGCAAGGCTCCATGTAAATCTATGTCAGAGCAAAGCTCCGTGTAAATCTATGTCAGAGCAAGGCTCCATGTAAATCTATGTCAGAGCAAGGCTCCATGTAAATCTATATCAGAGCAAAGCTCCATGTAAATCTATGTCAGAGCAAAGCTCCATGTAAATCTATGTCAGAGCAAGGCTCCATGTAAATCTATGTCAGAGCAAAGCTCCATGTAAATCTATGTCAGAGCAAGGCTCCATGTAAATCTATATCAGAGCAAAGCTCCATGTAAATCTATGTCAGAGCAAGGCTCCATGTAAATCTATGTCAGAGCAAAGCTCCATGTAAATCTATATCAGAGCAAAGCTCCATGTAAATCTATGTCAGAGCAAGGCTCCATGTAAATCTATATCAGAGCAAAGCTCCATGTAAATCTATGTCAGAGCAAAGCTCCATGTAAATCTATGTCAGAGCAAGGCTCCATGTAAATCTATATCGAAGCAAGGCTCCATGTACAGTGGAAATCTATGTCAGAGCAAAACTCCATGTAAATCTATGTCAGAGCAAGGCTCCATGTAAATCTATGTCAGAGCAAGGCTCCATGTAAATCTATGTCAGAGCAAGGCTCCATGTAAATCTGTGTCAGAGCAAAGCTCCGTGTAAATCTATGTCAGAGCAAGGCGCCATGTAAATCTATGTCAGAGCAAGGCTCCATGTAAATCTATGTCAGAGCAAAGCTCCATGTAAATCTATGTCAGAGCAAGGCTCCATGTAAATCTATGTCAGAGCAAGGCTCCATGTAAATCTATGTCAGAGCAAGGCTCCATGTAAATCTATGTCAGAGCAAAGCTCCATGTAAATCTATGTCAGAGCAAGGCTCCATGTAAATCTATGTCAGAGCAAAGCTCCATGTAAATCTATGTCAGAGCAAGGCTCCATGTAAATCTATGTCAGAGCAAAGCTCCATGTAAATCTATGTCAGAGCAAGGCTCCATGTAAATCTATGTCAGAGCAAGGCTCCATGTAAATCTATGTCAGAGCAAGGCTCCATGTAAATCTATGTCAGAGCAAGGCTCCATGTAAATCTATGTCAGAGCAAGGCTCCATGTAAATCTATATCGAAGCAAGGCTCCATGTAAATCTATGTCAGAGCAAGGCTCCATGTACAGTGGAAATCTATGTCAGAGCAAAGCTCCATGTAAATCTATGTCAGAGCAAGGCTCCATGTAAATCTATGTCAGAGCAAAGCTCCATGTAAATCTATGTCAGAGCAAGGCTCCATGTAAATCTATGCCAGAGCAAGGCTCCATGTAAATCTATGCCAGAGCAAGGCTCCATGTAAATCTATGTCAGAGCAAAGCTCCATGTAAATCTATGTCCGAGCAAAGCTCCATGTAAATCTATGTCAGAGCAAGGCTCCATGTAAATCTATGTCAGAGCAAGGCTCCATGTAAATCTATGTCAGAGCAAGGCTCCATGTAAATCTATATCGAAGCAAGGCTCCATGTAAATCTATGTCAGTGCAAAGCTCCATGTAAATCTATGTCAGAGCAAAGCTCCATGTAAATCTATGTCAGAGCAAAGCCCCATGTAAATCTATGTCAGAGCAAGGCTCCATGTAAATCTATGTCAGAGCAAGGCTCCATGTAAATCTATGTCAGAGCAAGGCTCCATGTAAATCTATATCAGAGCAAGGCTCCATGTAAATCTATGTCAGAGCAAGGCTCCATGTAAATCTATGTCAGAGCAAGGCTCCATGTAAATCTATGTCAGAGCAAGGCTCCGTGTAAATCTATGTCAGAGCAAAGCTCCATGTAAATCTATGTCATAGCAAGGCTCCATGTAAATCTATGTCAGAGCAAAGCTCCATGTAAATCTATGTCAGAGCAAGGCTCCATGTAAATCTATGTCAGAGCAAGACTCCATGTAAATCTATGTCAGAGCAAGGCTCCATGTAAATCTATGTCAGAGCAAGGCTCCATGTAAATCTATGTCAGAGCAAGGCTCCATGTAAATCTATGTCAGAGCAAGGCTCCATGTAAATCTATATCGAAGCAAGGCTCCATGTAAATCTATGTCAGAGCAAGGCTCCATGTACAGTGGAAATCTATGTCAGAGCAAAGCTCCATGTAAATCTATGTCAGAGCAAGGCTCCATGTAAATCTATGTCAGAGCAAAGCTCCATGTAAATCTATGTCAGAGCAAGGCTCCATGTAAATCTATGTCAGAGCAAAGCTCCATGTAAATCTATGTCAGAGCAAGGCTCCATGTAAATCTATGTCAGAGCAAGGCTCCATGTAAATCTATGTCAGAGCAAGGCTCCATGTACAGTGGAAATCTATGTCAGAGCAAAGCTCCATGTAAATCTATGTCAGAGCAAGGCTCCATGTAAATCTATGTCAGAGCAAAGCTCCATGTAAATCTATGTCAGAGCAAGGCTCCATGTAAATCTATGTCAGAGCAAAGCTCCATGTAAATCTATGTCAGAGCAAGGCTCCATGTAAATCTATGTCAGAGCAAAGCTCCATGTAAATCTATGCCAGAGCAAGGCTCCATGTAAATCTATGCCAGAGCAAGGCTCCATGTAAATCTATGTCAGAGCAAAGCTCCATGTAAATCTATGTCCGAGCAAAGCTCCATGTAAATCTATGTCAGAGCAAGGCTCCATGTAAATCTATGTCAGAGCAAGGCTCCATGTAAATCTATGTCAGAGCAAGGCTCCATGTAAATCTATATCGAAGCAAGGCTCCATGTAAATCTATGTCAGTGCAAAGCTCCATGTAAATCTATGTCAGAGCAAAGCTCCATGTAAATCTATGTCAGAGCAAAACTCCATGTAAATCTATGTCAGAGCAAGGCTCCATGTAAATCTATGTCAGAGCAAGGCTCCATGTAAATCTATGTCAGAGCAAGGCTCCATGTAAATCTATATCAGAGCAAGGCTCCATGTAAATCTATATCGAAGCAAGGCTCCATGTACAGTGGAAATCTATGTCAGAGCAAAGCTCCATGTAAATCTATGTCAGAGCAAGGCTCCATGTAAATCTATGTCAGAGCAAGGCTCCATGTAAATCTATGTCAGAGCAAGGCTCCATGTAAATCTATGTCAGAGCAAAGCTCCGTGTAAATCTATGTCAGAGCAAGGCTCCATGTAAATCTATGTCAGAACAAAGCTCCATGTACAGTGGAAATCTATGTCAGAGCAAAGCTCCATGTAAATCTATGTCAGAGCAAGGCTCCATGTAAATCTATGTCAGAGCAAGGCTCCATGTAAATCTATGTCAGAGCAAGGCTCCATATACAGTGGAAATCTATGTCAGAGCAAAGCTCCATGTAAATCTATGTCAGAGCAAGGCTCCATGTAAATCTATGTCAGAGCAAGGCTCCATGTAAATCTATGTCAGAGCAAGGCTCCATGTAAATCTATGTCAGAGCAAGGCTCCATGTAAATCTATGTCAGAGCAAAGCTCCGTGTAAATCTATGTCAGAGCAAGGCTCCATGTAAATCTATGTCAGAGCAAGGCTCCATGTAAATCTATATCGAAGCAAGGCTCCATGTAAATCTATATCGAAGCAAGGCTCCGTGTAAATCTATGTCAGAGCAAGGCTCCATGTAAATCTATGTCAGAGCAAGGCTCCATGTAAATCTATGTCAGAGCAAGGCTCCATGTAAATCTATATCGAAGCAAGGCTCCGTGTAAATCTATGTCAGAGCAAGGCTCCATGTAAATCTATGTCAGAGCAAGGCTCCATGTAAATCTATGTCAGAGCAAGGCTCCATGTAAATCTATATCGAAGCAAGGCTCCATGTAAATCTATGTCAGAGCAAAGCTCCATGTAAATCTATGTCAGAGCAAAGCTCCATGTAAATCTATGTCAGAGCAAAGCTCCATGTAAATCTATGTCAGAGCAAGGCTCCGTGTAAATCTATGTCAGAGCAAGGCTCCATGTAAATCTATATCAGAGCAAGGCTCCATGTAAATCTATGTCAGAGCAAGGCTCCATGTAAATCTATATCAGAGCAAAGCTCCATGTAAATCTATGTCAGAGCAAAGCTCCATGTAAATCTATGTCAGAGGAAAGCTCCATGTAAATCTATGTCAGAGCAAAGCTCCATGTAAATCTATGTCAGAGCAAGGCTCCATGTAAATCTATGTCAGAGCAAGGCTCCATGTAAATCTATGTCAGAGCAAGGCTCCATGTAAATCTATATCGAAGCAAGGCTCCATGTAAATCTATATCAGAGCAAAGCTCCATGTAAATCTATGTCAGAGCAAGGCTCCATGTAAATCTATATCAGAGCAAAGCTCCATGTAAATCTATGTCAGAGCAAAGCTCCATGTAAATCTATGTCAGAGCAAAGCTCCATGTAAATCTATGTCAGAGCAAAGCTCCATGTAAATCTATGTCAGAGCAAAGCTCCATGTAAATCTATGTCAGAGCAAGGCTCCATGTAAATCTATATCAGAGCAAAGCTCCATGTAAATCTATGTCAGAGCAAGGCTCCATGTAAATCTATGTCAGAGCAAAGCTCCATGTAAATCTATATCAGAGCAAAGCTCCATGTAAATCTATGTCAGAGCAAAGCTCCATGTAAATCTATGTCAGAGCAAGGCTCCATGTAAATCTATATCGAAGCAAGGCTCCATGTACAGTGGAAATCTATGTCAGAGCAAAGCTCCATGTAAATGTATGTCAGAGCAAGGCTCCATGTAAATCTATGTCAGAGCAAGGCTCCATGTAAATCTATGTCAGAGCAAGGCTCCATGTAAATCTATGTCAGAGCAAGGCTCCATGTAAATCTGTGTCAGAGCAAAGCTCCGTGTAAATCTATGTCAGAGCAAGGCGCCATGTAAATCTATGTCAGAGCAAGGCTCCATGTAAATCTATGTCAGAGCAAAGCTCCATGTAAATCTATGTCAGAGCAAGGCTCCATGTAAATCTATGTCAGAGCAAGGCTCCATGTAAATCTATGTCAGAGCAAGGCTCCATGTAAATCTATGTCAGAGCAAGGCTCCATGTAAATCTATGTCAGAGCAAAGCTCCATGTAAATCTATGTCAGAGCAAGGCTCCATGTAAATCTATGTCAGAGCAAAGCTCCATGTAAATCTATGTCAGAGCAAGGCTCCATGTAAATCTATGTCAGAGCAAAGCTCCATGTAAATCTATGTCAGAGCAAGACTCCATGTAAATCTATGTCAGAGCAAGGCTCCATGTAAATCTATGTCAGAGCAAGGCTCCATGTAAATCTATGTCAGAGCAAGGCTCCATGTAAATCTATGTCAGAGCAAGGCTCCATGTAAATCTATATCGAAGCAAGGCTCCATGTAAATCTATATCGAAGCAAGGCTCCATGTACAGTGGAAATCTATGTCAGAGCAAAGCTCCATGTAAATCTATGTCAGAGCAAGGCTCCATGTAAATCTATGTCAGAGCAAAGCTCCATGTAAATCTATGTCAGAGCAAGGCTCCATGTAAATCTATGTCAGAGCAAAGCTCCATGTAAATCTATGTCAGAGCAAGGCTCCATGTAAATCTATGTCAGAGCAAGGCTCCATGTAAATCTATGTCAGAGCAAGGCTCCATGTAAATCTATGTCAGAGCAAGGCTCCATGTAAATCTATGTCAGAGCAAGGCTCCATGTAAATCTAAGTCAGAGCAAAGCTCCGTGTAAATCTATGTCAGAGCAAGGCTCCATGTAAATCTATGTCAGAGCAAAGCTCCATGTACAGTGGAAATCTATGTCAGAGCAAAGCTCCATGTAAATCTATGTCAGAGCAAGGCTCCATGTAAATCTATGTCAGAGCAAGGCTCCATGTAAATCTATGTCAGAGCAAGGCTCCATGTACAGTGGAAATCTATGTCAGAGCAAAGCTCCATGTAAATCTATGTCAGAGCAAGGCTCCATGTAAATCTATGTCAGAGCAAGGCTCCATGTAAATCTATGTCAGAGCAAGGCTCCATGTAAATCTATGTCAGAGCAAGGCTCCATGTAAATCTATGTCAGAGCAAAGCTCCGTGTAAATCTATGTCAGAGCAAGGCTCCATGTAAATCTATGTCAGAGCAAGGCTCCATGTAAATCTATGTCAGAGCAAGGCTCCATGTAAATCTATATCGAAGCAAGGCTCCGTGTAAATCTATGTCAGAGCAAAGCTCCATGTAAATCTATATCAGAGCAAAGCTCCATGTAAATCTATGTCAGAGCAAGGCTCCATGTAAATCTATGTCAGAGCAAGGCTCCATGTAAATCTATGTCAGAGCAAGGCTCCATGTAAATCTATATCAGAGCAAGGCTCCATGTAAATCTATATCAGAGCAAAGCTCCATGTAAATCTATGTCAGAGCAAAGCTCCATGTAAATCTATGTCAGAGCAAGGCTCCATGTAAATCTATATCGAAGCAAGGCTCCATGTACAGTGGAAATCTATGTCAGAGCAAAGCTCCATGTAAATCTATGTCAGAGCAAGGCTCCATGTAAATCTATGTCAGAGCAAGGCTCCATGTAAATCTATGTCAGAGCAAGGCTCCATGTAAATCTGTGTCAGAGCAAAGCTCCGTGTAAATCTATGTCAGAGCAAGGAGCCATGTAAATCTATGTCAGAGCAAGGCTCCATGTAAATCTATGTCAGAGCAAAGCTCCATGTAAATCTATGTCAGAGTAAGGCTCCATGTAAATCTATGTCAGAGCAAGGCTCCATGTAAATCTATGTCAGAGCAAGGCTCCATGTAAATCTATGTCAGAGCAAGGCTCCATGTAAATCTATGTCAGAGCAAAGCTCCATGTAAATCTATGTCAGAGCAAGGCTCCATGTAAATCTATGTCAGAGCAAAGCTCCATGTAAATCTATGTCAGAGCAAGGCTCCATGTAAATCTATGTCAGAGCAAAGCTCCATGTAAATCTATGTCAGAGCAAGGCTCCATGTAAATCTATGTCAGAGCAAGGCTCCATGTAAATCTATGTCAGAGCAAGGCTCCATGTAAATCTATGTCAGAGCAAGGCTCCATGTAAATCTATGTCAGAGCAAGGCTCCATGTAAATCTATATCGAAGCAAGGCTCCATGTAAATCTATGTCAGAGCAAGGCTCCATGTACAGTGGAAATCTATGTCAGAGCAAAGCTCCATGTAAATCTATGTCAGAGCAAGGCTCCATGTAAATCTATGTCAGAGCAAGGCTCCATGTAAATCTATATCAGAGCAAAGCTCCATGTAAATCTATGTCAGAGCAAAGCTCCATGTAAATCTATGTCAGAGCAAGGCTCCATGTAAATCTATGTCAGAGCAAGGCTCCATGTAAATCTATGTCAGAGCAAGGCTCCATGTAAATCTGTGTCAGAGCAAAGCTCCGTGTAAATCTATGTCAGAGCAAGGCGCCATGTAAATCTATGTCAGAGCAAGGCTCCATGTAAATCTATGTCAGAGCAAAGCTCCATGTAAATCTATGTCAGAGTAAGGCTCCATGTAAATCTATGTCAGAGCAAGGCTCCATGTAAATCTATGTCAGAGCAAGGCTCCATGTAAATCTATGTCAGAGCAAGGCTCCATGTAAATCTATGTCAGAGCAAAGCTCCATGTAAATCTATGTCAGAGCAAGGCTCCATGTAAATCTATGTCAGAGCAAAGCTCCATGTAAATCTATGTCAGAGCAAGGCTCCATGTAAATCTATGTCAGAGCAAAGCTCCATGTAAATCTATGTCAGAGCAAGGCTCCATGTAAATCTATGTCAGAGCAAGGCTCCATGTAAATCTATGTCAGAGCAAGGCTCCATGTAAATCTATGTCAGAGCAAGGCTCCATGTAAATCTATGTCAGAGCAAGGCTCCATGTAAATCTATATCGAAGCAAGGCTCCATGTAAATCTATGTCAGAGCAAGGCTCCATGTACAGTGGAAATCTATGTCAGAGCAAAGCTCCATGTAAATCTATGTCAGAGCAAGGCTCCATGTAAATCTATGTCAGAGCAAAGCTCCATGTAAATCTATGTCAGAGCAAGGCTCCATGTAAATCTATGCCAGAGCAAGGCTCCATGTAAATCTATGCCAGAGCAAGGCTCCATGTAAATCTATGTCAGAGCAAAGCTCCATGTAAATCTATGTCCGAGCAAAGCTCCATGTAAATCTATGTCAGAGCAAGGCTCCATGTAAATCTATGTCAGAGCAAGGCTCCATGTAAATCTATGTCAGAGCAAGGCTCCATGTAAATCTATATCGAAGCAAGGCTCCATGTAAATCTATGTCAGTGCAAAGCTCCATGTAAATCTATGTCAGAGCAAAGCTCCATGTAAATCTATGTCAGAGCAATGCTCCATGTAAATCTATGTCAGAGCAAGGCTCCATGTAAATCTATGTCAGAGCAAGGCTCCATGTAAATCTATGTCAGAGCAAGGCTCCATGTAAATCTATATCAGAGCAAGGCTCCATGTAAATCTATATCGAAGCAAGGCTCCATGTACAGTGGAAATCTATGTCAGAGCAAAGCTCCATGTAAATCTATGTCAGAGCAAGGCTCCATGTAAATCTATGTCAGAGCAAGGCTCCATGTAAATCTATGTCAGAGCAAGGCTCCATGTAAATCTATGTCAGAGCAAGGCTCCATGTAAATCTATGTCAGAGCAAGGCTCCATGTAAATCTATGTCAGAGCAAAGCTCCATGTAAATCTATGTCAGAGCAAAGCTCCATGTAAATCTATGTCAGAGCAAAGCTCCATGTGAATCTATGTCAGAGCAAGGCTCCATGTAAATCTATGTCAGAGCAAGGCTCCAAGTAAATCTATGTCAGAGCAAAGCTCCATGTAAATCTATGTCAGAGCAAGGCTCCATGTAAATCTATGTCAGAGCAAGGCTCCATGTAAATCTATGTCAGAGCAAGGCTCCATGTAAATCTATGTCAGAGCAAAGCTCCGTGTAAATCTATGTCAGAGCAAGGCTCCATGTAAATCTATGTCAGAGCAAGGCTCCATGTAAATCTATGTCAGAGCAAGGCTCCATGTAAATCTATATCGAAGCAAGGCTCCATGTAAATCTATATCGAAGCAAGGCTCCGTGTAAATCTATGTCAGAGCAAGGCTCCATGTAAATCTATGTCAGAGCAAGGCTCCATGTAAATCTATGTCAGAGCAAGGCTCCATGTAAATCTATATCGAAGCAAGGCTCCGTGTAAATCTATGTCAGAGCAAGGCTCCATGTAAATCTATGTCAGAGCAAGGCTCCATGTAAATCTATGTCAGAGCAAGGCTCCATGTAAATCTATATCGAAGCAAGGCTCCATGTAAATCTATGTCAGAGCAAAGCTCCATGTAAATCTATGTCAGAGCAAAGCTCCATGTAAATCTATGTCAGAGCAAAGCTCCATGTAAATCTATGTCAGAGCAAGGCTCCGTGTAAATCTATGTCAGAGCAAGGCTCCATGTAAATCTATATCAGAGCAAGGCTCCATGTAAATCTATGTCAGAGCAAGGCTCCATGTAAATCTATATCAGAGCAAAGCTCCATGTAAATCTATGTCAGAGCAAAGCTCCATGTAAATCTATGTCAGAGCAAAGCTCCATGTAAATCTATGTCAGAGCAAAGCTCCATGTAAATCTATGTCAGAGCAAGGCTCCATGTAAATCTATGTCAGAGCAAGGCTCCATGTAAATCTATGTCAGAGCAAGGCTCCATGTAAATCTATATCGAAGCAAGGCTCCATGTAAATCTATATCAGAGCAAAGCTCCATGTAAATCTATGTCAGAGCAAGGCTCCATGTAAATCTATATCAGAGCAAAGCTCCATGTAAATCTATGTCAGAGCAAAGCTCCATGTAAATCTATGTCAGAGCAAAGCTCCATGTAAATCTATGTCAGAGCAAAGCTCCATGTAAATCTATGTCAGAGCAAAGCTCCATGTAAATCTATGTCAGAGCAAAGCTCCATGTAAATCTATGTCAGAGCAAGGCTCCATGTAAATCTATATCAGAGCAAAGCTCCATGTAAATCTATGTCAGAGCAAGGCTCCATGTAAATCTATGTCAGAGCAAAGCTCCATGTAAATCTATATCAGAGCAAAGCTCCATGTAAATCTATGTCAGAGCAAAGCTCCATGTAAATCTATGTCAGAGCAAGGCTCCATGTAAATCTATATCGAAGCAAGGCTCCATGTACAGTGGAAATCTATGTCAGAGCAAAGCTCCATGTAAATGTATGTCAGAGCAAGGCTCCATGTAAATCTATGTCAGAGCAAGGCTCCATGTAAATCTATGTCAGAGCAAGGCTCCATGTAAATCTGTGTCAGAGCAAAGCTCCGTGTAAATCTATGTCAGAGCAAGGCGCCATGTAAATCTATGTCAGAGCAAGGCTCCATGTAAATCTATGTCAGAGCAAAGCTCCATGTAAATCTATGTCAGAGTAAGGCTCCATGTAAATCTATGTCAGAGCAAGGCTCCATGTAAATCTATGTCAGAGCAAGGCTCCATGTAAATCTATGTCAGAGCAAGGCTCCATGTAAATCTATGTCAGAGCAAAGCTCCATGTAAATCTATGTCAGAGCAAGGCTCCATGTAAATCTATGTCAGAGCAAAGCTCCATGTAAATCTATGTCAGAGCAAGGCTCCATGTAAATCTATGTCAGAGCAAAGCTCCATGTAAATCTATGTCAGAGCAAGACTCCATGTAAATCTATGTCAGAGCAAGGCTCCATGTAAATCTATGTCAGAGCAAGGCTCCATGTAAATCTATGTCAGAGCAAGGCTCCATGTAAATCTATGTCAGAGCAAGGCTCCATGTAAATCTATATCGAAGCAAGGCTCCATGTAAATCTATGTCAGAGCAAGGCTCCATGTAAATCTATGTCAGAGCAAGGCTCCATGTAAATCTATGTCAGAGCAAGGCTCCATGTAAATCTATGTCAGAGCAAGGCTCCATGTAAATCTATGTCAGAGCAAGGCTCCATGTAAATCTATGTCAGAGCAAGGCTCCATGTAAATCTAAGTCAGAGCAAAGCTCCGTGTAAATCTATGTCAGAGCAAGGCTCCATGTAAATCTATGTCAGAGCAAAGCTCCATGTACAGTGGAAATCTATGTCAGAGCAAAGCTCCATGTAAATCTATGTCAGAGCAAGGCTCCATGTAAATCTATGTCAGAGCAAAGCTCCATGTAAATCTATGTCAGAGCAAGGCTCCATGTAAATCTATGTCAGAGCAAGGCTCCATGTAAATCTATGTCAGAGCAAAGCTCCATGTAAATCTATGTCAGAGCAAGGCTCCATGTAAATCTATGTCAGAGCAAAGCTCCATGTAAATCTATGTCAGAGCAAGGCTCCATGTAAATCTATGTCAGAGCAAGGCTCCATGTAAATCTATGTCAGAGCAAGGCTCCATGTAAATCTATGTCAGAGCAAGGCTCCATGTAAATCTATGTCAGAGCAAAGCTCCATGTAAATCTATGTCAGAGCAAGGCTCCATGTAAATCTATGTCAGAGCAAAGCTCCATGTAAATCTATGTCAGAGCAAGGCTCCATGTAAATCTATGTCAGAGCAAAGCTCCATGTAAATCTATGTCAGAGCAAGGCTCCATGTAAATCTATGTCAGAGCAAGGCTCCATGTAAATCTATGTCAGAGCAAGGCTCCATGTAAATCTATGTCAGAGCAAGGCTCCATGTAAATCTATGTCAGAGCAAGGCTCCATGTAAATCTAAGTCAGAGCAAAGCTCCGTGTAAATCTATGTCAGAGCAAGGCTCCATGTAAATCTATGTCAGAGCAAAGCTCCATGTACAGTGGAAATCTATGTCAGAGCAAAGCTCCATGTAAATCTATGTCAGAGCAAGGCTCCATGTAAATCTATGTCAGAGCAAGGCTCCATGTAAATCTATGTCAGAGCAAGGCTCCATATACAGTGGAAATCTATGTCAGAGCAAATCTCCATGTAAATCTATGTCAGAGCAAGGCTCCATGTAAATCTATGTCAGAGCAAGGCTCCATGTAAATCTATGTCAGAGCAAGGCTCCATGTAAATCTATGTCAGAGCAAAGCTCCGTGTAAATCTATGTCAGAGCAAGGCTCCATGTAAATCTATGTCAGAGCAAGGCTCCATGTAAATCTATGTCAGAGCAAGGCTCCATGTAAATCTATATCGAAGCAAGGCTCCGTGTAAATCTATGTCAGAGCAAAGCTCCATGTAAATCTATATCAGAGCAAAGCTCCATGTAAATCTATGTCAGAGCAAGGCTCCATGTAAATCTATATCAGAGCAAAGCTCCATGTAAATCTATGTCAGAGCAAAGCTCCATGTAAATCTATGTCAGAGCAAGGCTCCATGTAAATCTATATCGAAGCAAGGCTCCATGTACAGTGGAAATCTATGTCAGAGCAAAGCTCCATGTAAATCTATGTCAGAGCAAGGCTCCATGTAAATCTATGTCAGAGCAAGGCTCCATGTAAATCTATGTCAGAGCAAGGCTCCATGTAAATCTGTGTCAGAGCAAAGCTCCGTGTAAATCTATGTCAGAGCAAGGCGCCATGTAAATCTATGTCAGAGCAAGGCTCCATGTAAATCTATGTCAGAGCAAAGCTCCATGTAAATCTATGTCAGAGTAAGGCTCCATGTAAATCTATGTCAGAGCAAGGCTCCATGTAAATCTATGTCAGAGCAAGGCTCCATGTAAATCTATGTCAGAGCAAGGCTCCATGTAAATCTATGTCAGAGCAAAGCTCCATGTAAATCTATGTCAGAGCAAGGCTCCATGTAAATCTATTTCAGAGCAAAGCTCCATGTAAATCTATGTCAGAGCAAGGCTCCATGTAAATCTATGTCAGAGCAAAGCTCCATGTAAATCTATGTCAGAGCAAGGCTCCATGTAAATCTATGTCAGAGCAAGGCTCCATGTAAATCTATGTCAGAGCAAGGCTCCATGTAAATCTATGTCAGAGCAAGGCTCCATGTAAATCTATGTCAGAGCAAGGCTCCATGTAAATCTATATCGAAGCAAGGCTCCATGTAAATCTATGTCAGAGCAAGGCTCCATGTACAGTGGAAATCTATGTCAGAGCAAAGCTCCATGTAAATCTATGTCAGAGCAAGGCTCCATGTAAATCTATGTCAGAGCAAGGCTCCATGTAAATCTATATCAGAGCAAAGCTCCATGTAAATCTATGTCAGAGCAAAGCTCCATGTAAATCTATGTCAGAGCAAGGCTCCATGTAAATCTATATCGAAGCAAGGCTCCATGTACAGTGGAAATCTATGTCAGAGCAAAGCTCCATGTAAATCTATGTCAGAGCAAGGCTCCATGTAAATCTATGTCAGTGCAAAGCTCCATGTAAATCTATGTCAGAGCAAAGCTCCATGTAAATCTATGTCAGAGCAAAGCTCCATGTAAATCTATGTCAGAGCAAGGCTCCATGTAAATCTATGTCAGAGCAAGGCTCCATGTAAATCTATGTCAGAGCAAGGCTCCATGTAAATCTATATCAGAGCAAGGCTTCATGTAAATCTATATCGAAGCAAGGCTCCATGTACAGTGGAAATCTATGTCAGAGCAAAGCTCCATGTAAATCTATGTCAGAGCAAGGCTCCATGTAAATCTATGTCAGAGCAAGGCTCCATGTAAATCTATGTCAGAGCAAGGCTCCATGTAAATCTATGTCAGAGCAAGGCTCCGTGTAAATCTATGTCAGAGCAAAGCTCCGTGTAAATCTATGTCAGAGCAAAGCTCCATGTACAGTGGAAATCTATGTCAGAGCAAAGCTCCATGTGAATCTATGTCAGAGCAAGGCTCCATGTAAATCTATGTCAGAGCAAGGCTCCATGTAAATCTATGTCAGAGCAAGGCTCCATGTACAGTGGAAATCTATGTCAGAGCAAAGCTCCATGTAAATCTATGTCAGAGCAAGGCTCCATGTAAATCTATGTCAGAGCAAGGCTCCATGTAAATCTATGTCAGAGCAAGGCTCCATGTAAATCTATGTCAGAGCAAAGCTCCGTGTAAATCTATGTCAGAGCAAGGCTCCATGTAAATCTATGTCAGAGCAAGGCTCCATGTAAATCTATGTCAGAGCAAGGCTCCATGTAAATCTATATCGAAGCAAGGCTCCGTGTAAATCTATGTCAGAGCAAGGCTCCATGTAAATCTATGTCAGAGCAAGGCTCCATGTAAATCTATGTCAGAGCAAGGCTCCATGTAAATCTATGTCAGAGCAAGGCTCCATGTAAATCTATGTCAGAGCAAGGCTCCATGTAAATCTATATCAGAGCAAGGCTCCATGTAAATCTATGTCAGAGCAAGGCTCCATGTAAATCTATATCAGAGCAAAGCTCCATGTAAATCTATGTCAGAGCAAGGCTCCATGTAAATCTATGTCAGAGCAAGGCTCCATGTAAATCTATGTCAGAGCAAGGCTCCATGTAAATCTATATCGAAGCAAGGCTCCATGTAAATCTATGTCAGTGCAAAGCTCCATGTAAATCTATGTCAGAGCAAAGCTCCATGTAAATCTATGTCAGAGCAAAGCTCCATGTAAATCTATATCGAAGCAAGGCTCCATGTACAGTGGAAATCTATGTCAGAGCAAAGCTCCATGTAAATCTATGTCAGAGCAAGGCTCCATGTAAATCTATGTCAGAGCAAGGCTCCATGTAAATCTATGTCAGAGCAAGGCTCCATGTACAGTGGAAATCTATGTCAGAGCAAAGCTCCATGTAAATCTATGTCAGAGCAAGGCTCCATGTAAATCTATGTCAGAGCAAGGCTCCATGTAAATCTATGTCAGAGCAAGGCTCCATGTAAATCTATGTCAGAGCAAGGCTCCATGTAAATCTATGTCAGAGCAAAGCTCCGTGTAAATCTATGTCAGAGCAAGGCTCCATGTAAATCTATGTCAGAGCAAGGCTCCATGTAAATCTATGTCAGAGCAAGGCTCCATGTAAATCTATATCGAAGCAAGGCTCCGTGTAAATCTATGTCAGAGCAAAGCTCCATGTAAATCTATATCAGAGCAAAGCTCCATGTAAATCTATGTCAGAGCAAGGCTCCATGTAAATCTATATCAGAGCAAAGCTCCATGTAAATCTATGTCAGAGCAAAGCTCCATGTAAATCTATGTCAGAGCAAGGCTCCATGTAAATCTATATCGAAGCAAGGCTCCATGTACAGTGGAAATCTATGTCAGAGCAAAGCTCCATGTAAATCTATGTCAGAGCAAGGCTCCATGTAAATCTATGTCAGAGCAAGGCTCCATGTAAATCTATGTCAGAGCAAGGCTCCATGTAAATCTGTGTCAGAGCAAAGCTCCGTGTAAATCTATGTCAGAGCAAGGCGCCATGTAAATCTATGTCAGAGCAAGGCTCCATGTAAATCTATGTCAGAGCAAAGCTCCATGTAAATCTATGTCAGAGTAAGGCTCCATGTAAATCTATGTCAGAGCAAGGCTCCATGTAAATCTATGTCAGAGCAAGGCTCCATGTAAATCTATGTCAGAGCAAGGCTCCATGTAAATCTATGTCAGAGCAAAGCTCCATGTAAATCTATGTCAGAGCAAGGCTCCATGTAAATCTATTTCAGAGCAAAGCTCCATGTAAATCTATGTCAGAGCAAGGCTCCATGTAAATCTATGTCAGAGCAAAGCTCCATGTAAATCTATGTCAGAGCAAGGCTCCATGTAAATCTATGTCAGAGCAAGGCTCCATGTAAATCTATGTCAGAGCAAGGCTCCATGTAAATCTATGTCAGAGCAAGGCTCCATGTAAATCTATGTCAGAGCAAGGCTCCATGTAAATCTATATCGAAGCAAGGCTCCATGTAAATCTATGTCAGAGCAAGGCTCCATGTACAGTGGAAATCTATGTCAGAGCAAAGCTCCATGTAAATCTATGTCAGAGCAAGGCTCCATGTAAATCTATGTCAGAGCAAGGCTCCATGTAAATCTATATCAGAGCAAAGCTCCATGTAAATCTATGTCAGAGCAAAGCTCCATGTAAATCTATGTCAGAGCAAGGCTCCATGTAAATCTATATCGAAGCAAGGCTCCATGTACAGTGGAAATCTATGTCAGAGCAAAGCTCCATGTAAATCTATGTCAGAGCAAGGCTCCATGTAAATCTATGTCAGTGCAAAACTCCATGTAAATCTATGTCAGAGCAAAGCTCCATGTAAATCTATGTCAGAGCAAAGCTCCATGTAAATCTATGTCAGAGCAAGGCTCCATGTAAATCTATGTCAGAGCAAGGCTCCATGTAAATCTATGTCAGAGCAAGGCTCCATGTAAATCTATATCAGAGCAAGGCTTCATGTAAATCTATATCGAAGCAAGGCTCCATGTACAGTGGAAATCTATGTCAGAGCAAAGCTCCATGTAAATCTATGTCAGAGCAAGGCTCCATGTAAATCTATGTCAGAGCAAGGCTCCATGTAAATCTATGTCAGAGCAAGGCTCCATGTAAATCTATGTCAGAGCAAGGCTCCATGTAAATCTATGTCAGAGCAAAGCTCCGTGTAAATCTATGTCAGAGCAAAGCTCCATGTACAGTGGAAATCTATGTCAGAGCAAAGCTCCATGTGAATCTATGTCAGAGCAAGGCTCCATGTAAATCTATGTCAGAGCAAGGCTCCATGTAAATCTATGTCAGAGCAAGGCTCCATGTACAGTGGAAATCTATGTCAGAGCAAAGCTCCATGTAAATCTATGTCAGAGCAAGGCTCCATGTAAATCTATGTCAGAGCAAGGCTCCATGTAAATCTATGTCAGAGCAAGGCTCCATGTAAATCTATGTCAGAGCAAAGCTCCGTGTAAATCTATGTCAGAGCAAGGCTCCATGTAAATCTATGTCAGAGCAAGGCTCCATGTAAATCTATGTCAGAGCAAGGCTCCATGTAAATCTATATCGAAGCAAGGCTCCGTGTAAATCTATGTCAGAGCAAGGCTCCATGTAAATCTATGTCAGAGCAAGGCTCCATGTAAATCTATGTCAGAGCAAGGCTCCATGTAAATCTATGTCAGAGCAAGGCTCCATGTAAATCTATGTCAGAGCAAAGCTCCATGTAAATCTATGCCAGAGCAAGGCTCCATGTAAATCTATATCAGAGCAAGGCTCCATGTAAATCTATGTCAGAGCAAGGCTCCATGTAAATCTATATCAGAGCAAAGCTCCATGTAAATCTATGTCAGAGCAAGGCTCCATGTAAATCTATGTCAGAGCAAGGCTCCATGTAAATCTATGTCAGAGCAAGGCTCCATGTAAATCTATATCGAAGCAAGGCTCCATGTAAATCTATGTCAGTGCAAAGCTCCATGTAAATCTATGTCAGAGCAAAGCTCCATGTAAATCTATGTCAGAGCAAAGCTCCATGTAAATCTATATCGAAGCAAGGCTCCATGTACAGTGGAAATCTATGTCAGAGCAAAGCTCCATGTAAATCTATGTCAGAGCAAGGCTCCATGTAAATCTATGTCAGAGCAAGGCTCCATGTAAATCTATGTCAGAGCAAGGCTCCATGTAAATCTATGTCAGAGCAAGGCTCCATGTAAATCTATGTCAGAGCAAGGCTCCATGTAAATCTATGTCAGAGCAAAGCTCCGTGTAAATCTATGTCAGAGCAAAGCTCCATGTACAGTGGAAATCTATGTCAGAGCAAAGCTCCATGTGAATCTATGTCAGAGCAAGGCTCCATGTAAATCTATGTCAGAGCAAGGCTCCATGTAAATCTATGTCAGAGCAAGGCTCCATGTAAATCTATGTCAGAGCAAAGCTCCGTGTAAATCTATGTCAGAGCAAGGCTCCATGTAAATCTATGTCAGAGAAAGGCTCCATGTAAATCTATGTCAGAGCAAGGCTCCATGTAAATCTATATCGAAGCAAGGCTCCATGTAAATCTATATCGAAGCAAGGCTCCGTGTAAATCTATGTCAGAGCAAGGCTCCATGTAAATCTATGTCAGAGCAAGGCTCCATGTAAATCTATATCGAAGCAAGGCTCCGTGTAAATCTATGTCAGAGCAAGGCTCCATGTAAATCTATGTCAGAGCAAGGCTCCATGTAAATCTATGTCAGAGCAAGGCTCCATGTAAATCTATATCAGAGCAAGGCTCCATGTAAATCTATGTCAGAGCAAGGCTCCATGTAAATCTATATCAGAGCAAAGCTCCATGTAAATCTATGTCAGAGCAAAGCTCCATGTAAATCTATGTCAGAGCAAAGCTCCATGTAAATCTATGTCAGAGCAAAGCTCCATGTAAATCTATATCAGAGCAAAGCTCCATGTAAATCTATGTCAGAGCAAGGCTCCATGTAAATCTATATCAGAGCAAAGCTCCATGTAAATCTATGTCAGAGCAAGGCTCCATGTAAATCTATATCAGAGCAAAGCTCCATGTAAATCTATGTCAGAGCAAAGCTCCATGTAAATCTATATCGAAGCAAGGCTCCATGTAAATCTATATCAGAGCAAAGCTCCATGTAAATCTATGTCAGAGCAAGGCTCCAGGTAAATCTATGTCAGAGCAAGGCTCCATGTAAATCTATGTCAGAGCAAGGCTCCATGTAAATCTATATCGAAGCAAGGCTCCATGTAAATCTATATCAGAGCAAAGCTCCATGTAAATCTATGTCAGAGCAAGGCTCCATGTAAATCTATGTCAGAGCAAAGCTCCATGTAAATCTATGTCAGAGCAAAGCTCCATGTAAATCTATGTCAGAGCAAGGCTCCATGTAAATCTATATCAGAGCAAAGCTCCATGTAAATCTATGTCAGAGCAAAGCTCCATGTAAATCTATGTCAGAGCAAGGCTCCATGTAAATCTATATCAGAGCAAAGCTCCATGTAAATCTATGTCAGAGCAAAGCTCCATGTAAATCTATGTCAGAGCAAGGCTCCATGTAAATCTATGTCAGAGCAAAGCTCCATGTAAATCTATGTCAGAGCAAGGCTCCATGTAAATCTATATCAGAGCAAAGCTCCATGTAAATCTATGTCAGAGCAAGGCTCCATGTAAATCTATGTCAGAGCAAAGCTCCATGTAAATCTATATCAGAGCAAAGCTCCATGTAAATCTATGTCAGAGCAAGGCTCCATGTAAATCTATGTCAGAGCAAAGCTCCATGTAAATCTATGTCAGAGCAAGGCTCCATGTAAATCTATGTCAGAGCAAGGCTCCATGTAAATCTATGTCAGAGCAAGGCTCCATGTAAATCTATGTCAGAGCAAGGCTCCATGTAAATCTATGTCAGAGCAAAGCTCCATGTAAATCTATGTCAGAGCAAAGCTCCATGTAAATCTATGTCAGAGCAAGGCTCCATGTAAATCTATGTCAGAGCAAGGCTCCATGTAAATCTATGTCAGAGCAAGGCTCCATGTAAATCTATGTCAGAGCAAGGCTCCATGTAAATCTATGTCAGAGCAAAGCTCCATGTAAATCTATGTCAGAGCAAGGCTCCATGTAAATCTATGTCAGAGCAAGGCTCCATGTAAATCTATGTCAGAGCAAGGCTCCATGTAAATCTATGTCAGAGCAAGGCTCCATGTAAATCTATGTCAGAGCAAGGCTCCATGTAAATCTATGTCAGAGCAAGGCTCCATGTAAATCTATGTCAGAGCAAAGCTCCGTGTAAATCTATGTCAGAGCAAAGCTCCATGTACAGTGGAAATCTATGTCAGAGCAAAGCTCCATGTGAATCTATGTCAGAGCAAGGCTCCATGTAAATCTATGTCAGAGCAAGGCTCCATGTAAATCTATGTCAGAGCAAGGCTCCATGTACAGTGGAAATCTATGTCAGAGCAAAGCTCCATGTAAATCTATGTCAGAGCAAGGCTCCATGTAAATCTATGTCAGAGCAAGGCTCCATGTAAATCTATGTCAGAGCAAGGCTCCATGTAAATCTATGTCAGAGCAAAGCTCCGTGTAAATCTATGTCAGAGCAAGGCTCCATGTAAATCTATGTCAGAGCAAGGCTCCATGTAAATCTATGTCAGAGCAAGGCTCCATGTAAATCTATATCGAAGCAAGGCTCCGTGTAAATCTATGTCAGAGCAAGGCTCCATGTAAATCTATGTCAGAGCAAGGCTCCATGTAAATCTATGTCAGAGCAAGGCTCCATGTAAATCTATGTCAGAGCAAGGCTCCATGTAAATCTATGTCAGAGCAAAGCTCCATGTAAATCTATGCCAGAGCAAGGCTCCATGTAAATCTATATCAGAGCAAGGCTCCATGTAAATCTATGTCAGAGCAAGGCTCCATGTAAATCTATATCAGAGCAAAGCTCCATGTAAATCTATGTCAGAGCAAGGCTCCATGTAAATCTATGTCAGAGCAAGGCTCCATGTAAATCTATGTCAGAGCAAGGCTCCATGTAAATCTATATCGAAGCAAGGCTCCATGTAAATCTATGTCAGTGCAAAGCTCCATGTAAATCTATGTCAGAGCAAAGCTCCATGTAAATCTATGTCAGAGCAAAGCTCCATGTAAATCTATATCGAAGCAAGGCTCCATGTACAGTGGAAATCTATGTCAGAGCAAAGCTCCATGTAAATCTATGTCAGAGCAAGGCTCCATGTAAATCTATGTCAGAGCAAGGCTCCATGTAAATCTATGTCAGAGCAAGGCTCCATGTAAATCTATGTCAGAGCAAGGCTCCATGTAAATCTATGTCAGAGCAAAGCTCCGTGTAAATCTATGTCAGAGCAAAGCTCCATGTACAGTGGAAATCTATGTCAGAGCAAAGCTCCATGTGAATCTATGTCAGAGCAAGGCTCCATGTAAATCTATGTCAGAGCAAGGCTCCATGTAAATCTATGTCAGAGCAAGGCTCCATGTAAATCTATGTCAGAGCAAAGCTCCGTGTAAATCTATGTCAGAGCAAGGCTCCATGTAAATCTATGTCAGAGAAAGGCTCCATGTAAATCTATGTCAGAGCAAGGCTCCATGTAAATCTATATCGAAGCAAGGCTCCATGTAAATCTATATCGAAGCAAGGCTCCGTGTAAATCTATGTCAGAGCAAGGCTCCATGTAAATCTATGTCAGAGCAAGGCTCCATGTAAATCTATATCGAAGCAAGGCTCCGTGTAAATCTATGTCAGAGCAAGGCTCCATGTAAATCTATGTCAGAGCAAGGCTCCATGTAAATCTATGTCAGAGCAAGGCTCCATGTAAATCTATATCAGAGCAAGGCTCCATGTAAATCTATGTCAGAGCAAGGCTCCATGTAAATCTATATCAGAGCAAAGCTCCATGTAAATCTATGTCAGAGCAAAGCTCCATGTAAATCTATGTCAGAGCAAAGCTCCATGTAAATCTATGTCAGAGCAAAGCTCCATGTAAATCTATATCAGAGCAAAGCTCCATGTAAATCTATGTCAGAGCAAGGCTCCATGTAAATCTATATCAGAGCAAAGCTCCATGTAAATCTATGTCAGAGCAAAGCTCCATGTAAATCTATATCGAAGCAAGGCTCCATGTAAATCTATATCAGAGCAAAGCTCCATGTAAATCTATGTCAGAGCAAGGCTCCAGGTAAATCTATGTCAGAGCAAGGCTCCATGTAAATCTATGTCAGAGCAAGGCTCCATGTAAATCTATATCGAAGCAAGGCTCCATGTAAATCTATATCAGAGCAAAGCTCCATGTAAATCTATGTCAGAGCAAGGCTCCATGTAAATCTATGTCAGAGCAAAGCTCCATGTAAATCTATGTCAGAGCAAAGCTCCATGTAAATCTATGTCAGAGCAAGGCTCCATGTAAATCTATATCAGAGCAAAGCTCCATGTAAATCTATGTCAGAGCAAAGCTCCATGTAAATCTATGTCAGAGCAAGGCTCCATGTAAATCTATATCAGAGCAAAGCTCCATGTAAATCTATGTCAGAGCAAAGCTCCATGTAAATCTATGTCAGAGCAAGGCTCCATGTAAATCTATGTCAGAGCAAAGCTCCATGTAAATCTATGTCAGAGCAAGGCTCCATGTAAATCTATATCAGAGCAAAGCTCCATGTAAATCTATGTCAGAGCAAGGCTCCATGTAAATCTATGTCAGAGCAAAGCTCCATGTAAATCTATATCAGAGCAAAGCTCCATGTAAATCTATGTCAGAGCAAGGCTCCATGTAAATCTATGTCAGAGCAAAGCTCCATGTAAATCTATGTCAGAGCAAGGCTCCATGTAAATCTATGTCAGAGCAAGGCTCCATGTAAATCTATGTCAGAGCAAGGCTCCATGTAAATCTATGTCAGAGCAAGGCTCCATGTAAATCTATGTCAGAGCAAAGCTCCATGTAAATCTATGTCAGAGCAAAGCTCCATGTAAATCTATGTCAGAGCAAGGCTCCATGTAAATCTATGTCAGAGCAAGGCTCCATGTAAATCTATGTCAGAGCAAGGCTCCATGTAAATCTATGTCAGAGCAAGGCTCCATGTAAATCTATGTCAGAGCAAAGCTCCATGTAAATCTATGTCAGAGCAAGGCTCCATGTAAATCTATGTCAGAGCAAGGCTCCATGTAAATCTATGTCAGAGCAAGGCTCCATGTAAATCTATGTCAGAGCAAAGCTCCATGTAAATCTATGTCAGAGCAAGGCTCCATGTAAATCTATGTCAGAGCAAGGCTCCATGTAAATCTATGTCAGAGCAAGGCTCCATGTAAATCTATGTCAGAGCAAAGCTCCATGTAAATCTATGTCAGAGCAAGGCTCCATGTAAATCTATGTCAGAGCAAGGCTCCATGTAAATCTATGTCAGAGCAAGGCTCCATGTAAATCTATGTCAGAGCAAGGCTCCATGTAAATCTATGTCAGAGCAAAGCTCCATGTAAATCTATGTCAGAGCAAGGCTCCATGTAAATCTATGTCAGAGCAAGGCTCCATGTAAATCTATGTCAGAGCAAGGCTCCATGTAAATCTATGTCAGAGCAAAGCTCCATGTAAATCTATGTCAGAGCAAGGCTCCATGTAAATCTATGTCAGAGCAAGGCTCCATAGATTTACATTGTAAGAGAGACTTCCAGCTCTTGCACAAAGCGGTAACATCACTGGATCCCAGAGAAGGTGGCGGTAGGTGAGTATATTAATGCACACTACATTACGTATACACTGGTTTATTATAAGATAATCTACATGAGAGAGCTTCTTTAAGGCTATGAACAGGATATATTAACAGCGATGTAGTGGCCTAAAATCTAGATTTTGCTGTGGTTTCTCCTCATTTCACCTTCTTTGAAGTGGGCTTAAAATCGACAACCATATTAACATGTATTCCTTGCAGACTTTTATATTAAAGTTTACCTATTGCATAGCAGCAGATTTAATCCATAGAACAACACAGGTTGCAATACAGGTTCATGAACTAAGGTATCAATACTTGTCAGGTTGTAACGTTTTTTAATGTTTGTACCGTTGTTTAAAGGTGTTGTCGTACAGTCCTTTAGGAGAATGAATGGAGAGTCGGCCGACAATCAATGCAATACCATAAATATGTAATATAATACTTGGTAGACAAGGCTTTCAGCTGCCAGAGAATCTGGATATGCAGTGATTAGCTGATCGCAATGTCAGATTCATTTTAATGTGCATGCGCTGCTGGATCCACGAGCGGGTGAATATGCCTCAGTTTATTGTTTTAAACAAATCCATGCAATTAGCAAATTTTTCTTTGGCATAAATAAGCATACTTTTAAAGATGGTAATGTAGGGGGAAAAACAAATTAATAAATATCAAAAGACTCGTAAAGAGGACCTACACCAGGTCATAATTGGTCAGTTTTTGCTCTAATCTTATTCCCGCTGCTTCCATAAATAGGCAGTTGTTTTTTTTTTAATCCATCACAGATTCAAGAAATTTGGGCCTTTTTATTTAGTGCTATTTTTTATGGTCTTTACCAATGGGGCGTGGCTCATAGGATTCTCTGGGGGCATGGCTTTAGGATGTTCTGCATTATTCATCTCGGTAAGGGCTTGTGCAGACAGCCGTAGATTCTCTCATCTGAGTGAATCGGGTCAATTATGCAAATGACACTCTGGATCAGAGTTTAATCAGATTGTCAGTATAGTTTGAGCCAGTTCTCTTGGGTGAAAGAATCAGAGCACACCGTGAGGAGAAGATGGAGAACAGCATGTTTCCATCTTCTTCATTGTGTTAATGCGCAGAAATAAGACAGCACTTAGATGTCATCCAAGTGCAGTCTGATGATTTCCACGGACACGTTGACTTGCATGGCCGAGTGCAATCCGAATATCGAATCAAACTTGGACATGCAGAGATTTTTTTCCTTCGACAGACTTTGAAGAGAGTGCACAGCCCCAGACTAACATTCGTCCGGGTGCAAACCAATGTTTTGTCGGATCACACTTGGAAGTATAATACAGCCATCAGCACCTGCCCTAAAGACCATAAAAATTAACACTAAATATTAAGGACCATATTTCCGGAAACGTTTGACGGATTTTAAAATAAGAAAAAAAACTCTGGACATAAGTGGAAAGGAAGATCAAAGCTGGCAACTTTTGATCTATTGACAGGTCCTCTCTAAGCGTGATGTCTAATAAATAATATTTGTGTGCATGGGAACTACTTTATTATGAGCAATGTGCAAAATAGCTTGAATTTAACTTGAACCCAAATTAGTAACTAGTGACAAATGCAGTTGGATGTATTATCTGCACCATGGACCTGAACCAATGATAAATTCCTTAACAATAGCGTAAAGAGAATACATGTTCTGTGTCATATGACTGGTCACTCATTTGTAGTAGCATTTAACAGATACTTACATGTTGGTATTACACAAGTTTCTCATGGCTCCCACATGCTGTTGCTGGGGAGCGGGATATGATACTAAGGCTGGAGTGAACTCCTGAGGAGAGGTCAGATACTGAGGAAGGTAAGACTGATGATGGAGCAGGGCTTGCTGTTGTTGTAACTGAACCTGTTGATACTGGTGAACCTAGTTACAAAGAGACATATATAAGCTAGAAGTTATCTTTTTAAAGGGGTTGTCCACTTCTCGGACAATCCATTCTCAATCCCTATGCTTCCCTCCAGTAAAATAATAACACTTATACTCCGCTCCAGTGCCGACACTATTTGAGCGGTGTCAGCACAGGCACTCCCGGGGCTCACTTGACAAAACAATCACATCGGCTTCATTCTCCTCTCCTTCGGACAAATCAAGACATCTGGGGGAAGTAAGAGTTACGGCTGCTCTCACTTCCTCCAGACGTCAGTTACATCCATAGGAGAGGAGAGTGAAACCACCGCTGACTGGCCGCAAGGATCGAACCTAGGGAGAGTCAGTGCCGAGACACCTGGAATGGCACAGGCAACTGAGGAGAGTATAGGTGTTATTATTTTACTGGGGGGGAAACATAAGGATTCAGAAGGGGTTGTCCGAGCAGTGGAAAACCCCTTTAAAGAGGACTTGTCACTGTCACCAGGTCAATAGTGAGCAGTTTTTGCACTTATTTTATTTCTGCTGTTCCCGGAGTATTCTGTTTTTTGTTTTTTTTTTTAAATCCATCATATGGTTCCAGAGATTTGGGCCTTTTTATTTAGTGCTAATTTTTCTGGTGTCTACAAGAGGCATAGCTCACAGGATTCTATACTTTTGTATAACTACCCTGTGAGCCACGTTACTTTGATAAAGACCATAAAATGAGCACTCAGGCGAGCAGAGGGAATAAAATATGTTCAAAAACTGGCCATTTTTTATCTGGAGACAAGTCCACTTTAAATCGTACATACATTCCTCAACATTAAAATTGCATCACCAAGAAAGAAAAGTCATGGAGTTATGGAATTCACAGGATGGATAGACATGTTAATGATAAGCAAATGAAATGATGAACACATGGAAACAATTTTCAAAACATCCTGATTTATTCAGTATCAAGGATAAGCTCAATGTACAGATATAATGGCACTTACATGCCTTGTATGTTATCAATGAGGTTATTAATGGTTGTCTGTGGAACGTTCTGCCACACTGAATGCACTTGGGCTAATCAAGATCCGCTGCTGGCAGCTCCCTTTGCAATTGCCGACCAATGACGTTTCAGATGTGCTTGATGGGAAACAAGTTTAGAGGCACTGCAGGCCTAGGCAGCACTTTTAGGCTGCTAACAATAGCACGAGCAACATGTGGCCTGGCATTGTCAAGTTGAAAAATAGCGCCTTAGAGGATGATATGTTTTAAAGAGACCTAGACTTATGTTTATATATCAACAGTACATGTGAAGATAAGAAACTTCGTAATATATCTTATAATTAAGGGAAAAGGCTTTTTTTTTTTCAAATATGTCACCTTTCCCAATGCACTGATTATTCACTCCCTAAAACTGCTCAAATCTGTCTTAACTGTGGGTGTCATTACAACTGCTGCTTATAAACATCCATGGAAAGAGATAGGGAGGACACTAGCTGAAAGACACAAAAAGAAACTGCTGCTGCTTTTAGTAACTAGAGCCTAAATAGGTGAAAAAAAAACAAAAACAAGTTATATCATGGTCATAAATAGTGTTATTCCTCAAGTACACACAAGTCAACGGCTGGGAAGTTTTAAAGCATTGAGGAGAAAGTAATTAAAGGGAACCTATTTCCATGAAAATGCCGTCCAATCTGCAGGCACAACATTATAGAGCAGGGCGAGCTGAGTAAATTGATATATAGTTTTATGGTAAAAGATCCAGTATAACTTGTGTTTTCATCATTTAATACTCTGCTTTTTCTGGGATGTTTGGTCCAGTGAGCGGTCCTATCAGTGACTGACAGCTTTCTTGTATAGGTGTGCATACAGAGATAGCTGTCAGTCACTGATAGGACCAAAAATCCCAGAAGGAGCAGAGGTTTAAATAGTTAAAACACAGGTTATACTGGATCTTTTCTCATTAAATTATATATTATTCTTCTCGGTACCATTGGGTCTATAACATGGTGCCTGCAGATTGGACTGTATTTTCATGGTGACAGGATCCCCTTTAAATGATCAGAAATGAAGAAAGGAACCCATAACAGCCAATGAGGCTGGTGCTTTTAATTTGCACAGGGGCTCTGAAAAATAAGCGACAAAATCTGATTTGAGAAACATTTACTAAATCACTGATATTACGCCGACTTACCATGTATGGATACTGAGGTGGGATATGTTGCTGCTGGTATAGGGAGTGCATCAAATATTGTTGCTGGAGAAATTGCTGCTGAAACGCCTGCTGACACTGCGCACAACAAAGACACTGGTGTTCAGTGCATAATTATTCATTTATATATCATGGAAATGGTTAAATCTCACATTTCATACATTTTCACTTTGAACATAAGGACATTATCTGTAAATTGTTCAATCAAGTAAAGCATAGTTTCATGTAATAATAGACAGAGGCGCTACTAAAACTATAGAACTGTGCCTAGTAAACAATGGGGATGCAAACTTTTTCCAAAGACTCAGGGTCCCGGTAAATACATAATTGGCGGAGACTGGGGCTGAGTTGGACCACTAAAATCTAATATTAATGGCTTATTCTGAGAATAAGCAATCAACTATAAATATAATGATGATAAAGGGTTATTCTCGTCTTTATTTGTTTTAAAACTCGTGTTATAGAGCTCACAGCTTAAGGATACAAAACAATAAAACACAGTAAACTTACACAAGGAGTATGTTTGGGTTTTTAAAACCAACAGAATATTAATAATTTCTTTCAGCAAATATACACAACATCAGTGATACAAATTAATAAATATGTCACCAGATGGAGGACATGTATGATTAAACACATCAGACACACAGTTGCAGCTTCCCACATCCCAACACCCTGTCTTGAGTTCAGTCAAGACTGGGGGACACCAGGAGGATGAGCAGCCAGAGGTGAGGCACACCACGCTCCCCAAACCTTAGAGGAATTCTGCGACCAACCTCTCTATTTAAACCCTATGAGGGCGATTCATCAAAATGTTTTAGCGAGAATGCGCAGTTGAGCAAAACATTAGCGATCTTTTGAATTTTCACACCAATTGTAAGCAGATATGCCAAAATGGATGGAGTTGGGACAGGAGAAACCCGTCAAATTCATCAATAGTAGTGCCGGCATTTCTTACAACAGAAAGGTTACTCCAGTCCTTGACTGGAGTAATAGTTCTGGTGAGACACACGCCACTGACAAGATGCGCCAAATTCATTAAGTGGCGAGCACCTCTTGATAAATTTGACACATCCTATTCTTGCACGCACTTCATTAAGTCTGGCATATGAAAGGAATCGGGGCCTATGGTATGACTGCATTTACCAATTTTTTCCAATGGGTAAGAGACCAATGTTTATCTCTCATACACCTCAATGCGATTCCTTTATGTGAGAGGAATAAAGTTTCCCATAAGAAGGTGTGGGTATAGTGGGGCCATACATGTTCATCTAAAAGGCCCAAGGAGCAAACCTCTGATCCACACACCATGTACCAAACGTCAACACCAGGTGACAATTGATGGTGGCCTCTGTCAAGAGACAGTCTTCTGTAGTTGTTGGGAAGGGAGAGAATAAATAACATTGATGTAAAGTTAAGTTTTGTCACCTTGTTGTTTGCTGCAGGAGAGACATGTAATGGAGATTCTAGTGCCTTTGCATTTAGATATGGGATCTGTGTCTTCCATTTTACCTCTACAGCCAACTGTGTGGAAGCATTTGTTGCATTCAGTAGGTGAGTGTACAGTGCAGATATAAAGACTTTAGGACCTTCAGAATAGAGTACCCCTAGTAGTGGGAAATGTGAGATTGGACTATCAATATTGGGAAACTGACTATGAACAGCATGATGCAGTTGTAAATATCTTTATAAAGGTGACCTAGGTAAATTATGATCTTCCAATGTTTTTAAAAATGATTATCCACCAATGATTATACTCCAGTGTTAATAGGTGGTCAAAACATAGGATTGTCCCACTAAGGGATATCTCGGTGAAGTCCACAGTATCGACCCAGTTCCTTAGCTGTCTGCCACACCTACATCGCCAGTTTGTGAATTAGGAGTTTTCAAGAGTACAGGTTAAGGTGCCTGAAGGTGGCATTTCAGATAAAATTCAGGACTCAAAGAAGAGAGAGACCCAAGCCCATGATTAAAAAATCTTAATTGCCCTGTCAAAAAATGCAGATTGAAATCTGTTAAGACTATTTTCCCTGCATCTTACATCTTGGTAGAATGACCACACTCACTAGACAATTCAAGTCTAGAGTTACTTAGAATGTTTAAAGTTTAATGTTTGCCCTGGCTATCTTTGTATCTCTTATTCATGCCCATCATCACCGGTACATCTTCTTTGAATGGTTAAGGGACCAACAGAATGCCTTTTCTTCCCACATCTTGTCCACATAGCCGTATGTTCATCTACACGACCCACGTGACTGGGATCAGTTGCTGATTAGCCGCTGTTACCCGAGTCAATGTCTCCCACTCAGGCTTGGCCATCTCTTGAAAGTAACGGTTGAAGTACGACTCAGGCCTAGTCATTACCTGTAACCTGGTATCCACCAAACTGTCCACTGGGATTCCTTCGAACTCAGCTCAAAGGATGGGACAGCCCACAGTCAGAAGTTCAGAGTTGTGCTGGGTGGCTTGTCCTTCTACCTCCTCTACAGTACGCCCCAGTACTGCAGGGGCCGGAAGTTTAACGGCGGCACTGGGTATCTCTGCAAATTTCTCCGACACTCTCTAGCGAAGTGTCTTTCACTTCCACATCGCCAGCACTGTGCTGGCGCCCTTGAAATCCAGCAGACTGATCACCAAGAAGGACGGCGGGGTCTCGGGTAGAGTGGCTCAGATCGGAGGGCCACTGATGGATGATATTGAGGAACTTGGTAAAACGGCCCACCCACAGACGTTGTAGGCAGGGGACCGTAAGGGTTCAATGGACCAGCGTAAGGAGGCCCAGGTTCAGGAGCCCGAGGGAAGGTCCGATAAGGATCTGGTAGGGCCGGGTAGGTTGTCTCAGTGGCGGAGCCAGCCCCCATCCTCTTTTCCATTTGAGTAAAATTTTTTTGCATGATATTCAGGGAACTCTGCAGGTCTTGCACTACCCTGAACAGAGCCTTCGCCTCCAACGGTTGCGACGGCCTAGGTCCGCACCACTCCTGAAGCACAGCTTTCTTCTTTGCTTCGGGCAACCGCTTCTGCTAATATTTGTCAAAAACTTAAGGTAAAATCTACTGTTACTCGCTCACACAGAATCTGTCTCAGGGAAGTACTGTAGAGTCCCAGAATAAATTGTTCTCGTAATATCCGGTCCACAGATCCCATGCCGCCTACTCCGTCTGTCTCTTTCTTTTGTACCCATGAAAGTACTGTACTTCCTGTAGCACTGTGGTGTATTGGTAGACTCCCTCCCCTTCTCGCTGCAACCGGTAGAAGAATTTTGCCCGGAGATGCCCGAACTAGCTGTTTCACCATATATCTCTTCCAGAAATTTCACCATCTCTTTTAACGTTTCTGTTTAACGTTTAAAGTTAGAATATAAATTTAATGTTGGAATATAAACACATTAATATTGAATGCAAGTTGGAAAAAAGGGTTTTAGCACTAGACCTAAAGCACGCTGTAATAATATAAACCTTTTGGTAATAAAATCAGCAAGGTTAATATGACCGTGGACTGATAATGGCAATGCACCCGATGCCTTACACTTACTCAATCTATGGTCTACAAATGGTTATATGTTTTCTACGTGAGATTTGTTTAGTAGTTTGGTGATATATGTGTAAATACTTAAACTTATCCACTACAGGAAAATTATGGAGTGTAGCGACTGTTCATTTGACCCAATTAATGCATAAGCCAGAGAAAAGACCAAACTCCTCCAGAGTCTGAATAATTCGTGGAAGAGTTATATTAGGATTAGACATGTATAAAATCAGGTCATCAGCATACAGGCTAATCCTGTCTTCTCCATCTCCCAACATTACTTACTGGAATAAAGTGCCTTGTCTTACATATAAAGCTAGGGGTTCTACAAATAATAGTGGCGACAATGGACATCCTTGACAGGTACCTCTTATTAACATGAAGCATGTATGAAGAACACTGGCCATTGACTAAGATATTGGCTTTTGGTTTTTTATAAAGCAAAGTTATCCATTTTATAAAATTGGGACTGAATCCAAGCCTCTGAATACTTCAACCAAGTATGGCCATTCTATAGAATCAAAGGCCTTGGTGGCATCCAGTGATGCCAGAGCCCACTCCTCATTATGTGCCACCTTTATTTGTGATATAATTTCCGTTCGTTGTATGTCAGCGGTGCTATTGCCAGTTATAAAACCTGATTATAAAAGTTATTAAGTTATAAATAACTCTACTAAGCCAGTTACCTAGGATTTTTTATAGTATTTTGTAGTCTACATTTAATGATGGGGTCAGAAATCTAGTAGGTTTTTTCAGGATTTAAAAGCACTTAAAATAGTGGCATCATAGAGTGTGTCTGGAAGGGAACTTTTAATGGCATCTGTGAGCATTTGCAATAGAGATGGGCCCAACTGGTCTACATATCTAGAATACACCTTCAGAGCGAGACCATCAGGCTCTGGATATTTACCATTAGCTAGGTCAGCTATCATCTGTTCCATTTTCTTTTCATATAGAGGAGTTCAACATGTTCTTCCCACAGGTAAGCATGGGTTACTCCCATATTTAGACATTATCACCTTACTTACTGATTGGTAGGAGTCCGATTGCCCTACTGAGCCCCAACTGAATGGACATTCGCCCCACGAGATGGAGATGGCAGAGTGCAGCACACAGCTATTTCCGGCATCCCCAAAGAGAATGAATGAAGAGAATGAATGAAGCAGTGGTGCACATGTTCGGCTTCAGCTTTATTCAGTCGGGGCTGCACCTCAAAGATCAGCAAGTTATCACCTATCATACGAATTGGTTATAACTTCTAAATATGGGAATAAATCTTTAATTAGATGCTAGTGTTTGGCCAGTAAAGCATATCAGAGTTGTATAAACCCTCTAACTCTAACTAATAGGTGATTTTGTTGGAAGACTGTGAACATTTGGTTTCCTTGTTAATATGAAGCAAACAACAGATAGGACAAAATAATTGAAAACTCTCTCTATGAGCTTTCCACATCTCGCCACTGGGATTTTTGCCCAAAACTGCTCCAGCACCTTCAAGGTAGATGGTTTCCTCTGGTGAACAGCAATCTTCAACTGTGACCACAGATTTTCACTTGGATTATGGTCTGGGCTTTGACTAGGTCACTCCAAAACATTTACATGTTTCCCCTTAAACCAATCGAGTTTTGCTTTAGCAGTATGCTTCGGCTCATTGTCTTGTTGAAAGCTGAACCTCCATCCCAGTCTCAAATCACTGACAGACTGAAACAGGATTTTACTCAAGAATATCCCTGTATTTTACACCATCCATCTTCCCCTAAACTCAGACCATTTTCCCTGTCCCTGCTATCGAAAAACATTCCCACAGCCTGATGCTTCCACCACCACGTTTCACTGTGGGCATGGTGTTCTTGGGGTGATGAACTGTGTTAGTTTGGAGCCAGACATAGCATTTACCTTGGAGGCCAAAAAGTTCAATTTTGGTCTCATCTGACCATTTAACCTTCCTCCATACATTTGAGGAGTCTCCCACATGTTTTTTGGCAAACTCAAAACGAGCCTTACAATTTTTGTGTGTAAGTAGAGGCTTTTTTTCAGCCCACTTTTTTATAAAAGCCATCTCTATGGAATGTACGGCTTATTGTGGTCGTATGGACAGTTACTCCAGTCTCTGCTTGAGAACTCTGAAGCTCCTTCAGAGATACCTTTAATCTCTGTGCTGCCTCTCTGATTAATGCACTCCTTGCCCAGGCTAAAAGTTTTGGTGTTTTGGCAGGTTTGTTGTAGTACCATATTGTTTCCAATTGATGATAATGGATTTGATGGTGCTCCGGGGAATCATCAGAGATTGAGATTTTTTTTTTTATATAACCCAACCCTGACTTGCACTTCTCAACAATTTTGTCCATGACTTGTTTGGAGATCTCCTTGGTCTTAATGGTGTTGTTTAGTTAGTGGTGCCTCTAGCTTAACCCCTTAACGACCGATACGCCTTTTAATGGCAGTCGTTAAGGGGCCTTATTCCTCAGCGCTGCTTTTTAACGGCGTTGAAGAATAAGAGTATAGCACCGCCCCACGGCTGAAATTCTCGTGGGTGTCAGATGACAGCTGAAACCCTGCGGCATCAGCCCCGGACTGTTGTGAAGCCGATCGTGGACGATTAACCCCTTAAATACCGCTGTGACAGCTGTATTTAATTGGTTACAAGGGTGTTACAAGACCCTCTTTGTAACTATCTGACCCCCGCGATGAGAAGCACAGGTGCTGATGGTTACCCTGGTAACTTAAGGTCATGCGATGACCCTAGGGTACAGTGGCCTGTGAGATCCAGCTACAAGCTGGGTCTCACAGGCACAGTCAGTGAGACACTGACAGTCTCATGCACTATGAGACCAGAGTTCAAAATAAAAATTATACATGTCCCACAGTGGGACTACCGTATTTTTCAGACTATAAGACGCACTTTTTTCCTCCAAAGTTTTGGAGGAAAGTGGGGGGCGCGTCTTATAGTCCGAACATATGTTCTGTGGCTGTGGGTGGTGGGTGGGGCTGGGGGGGGAGCGGCTGCGGGGGATGAGTGGGGCACAGAAGGCATACGCTGTGCCTGCTACTAAAGAAAATGAATATTCCCTGCTCCCCACGCCCATGGGTTTTAGTCAATATTCATGGTCTTTAATAGAGGGCACACTGACTGCCGGGCGCAGCAGGAGCCGCGCTACGGCTACAGTGTGCGCGCTATTGAAGAGACTGAATGGTCACTGCTCCCCACGCACACAGTCCCGGCGTGGGGAGCAGTGATTATTCCGGCACAGCACTTCACTGTGTGAGGGCGCATGGCAGGGACGGCTAACACAGTGAGTGTGTCAGCAGCAGAGTGGGACGCAGCTCTGGAGGAGAGAGGAGGTGAATATGATTGTTCATTTTTTTTGTGGGCAGAGTGATGGGGGCTCAAGGGGTGCCATGCATACCAGGATGGAGGGGTGCCATGCATACCAGGATGGGGTAATCAAGGGGTGCCATGCATACCAGGATGGGGTAATCAAGGGGTGCCATACATACCAGGATGGGGGATCAAGGGGTGCCATGCATACCAGGATGGGGGAATCAAGGGGTGCCATGCATACCAGGATGGGGGATCAAGGGGTGCCATGCATACCAGGATGGGGGAATCAAGGGGTGCCATGCATACCAGGATGGGGGAATCAAGGGGTACCATTCATACCAGGATGGGGGATCAAGGGGTGCCATGCATACCAGGATGGAGGGGTGCCAAGCATACCAGGATCAAGGTGTGCCATGCATACCAGGATGAAGGAATCAAGGGGTGCCATGCATACCAGGATGGGGGATCAAGGGGTGCCATGCATACCAGGATGGGGGATCAAGGTGTGCCATGCACACCAGGATGGGGGAATCAAGGGGTGCCATGCACACCAGGATGGGGGAATCAAGGGGTACCATGCATACCAGAATCAAGGGGTGCCATGCATACAAAGATGGGGGATCAAGGGGTGCCATGCATACCAGGACAGGGGATCAAAGGGTGCCATGCATACCAGGATGGGGGATCAAGGGGTGCCATGCATACCAGGATGGGGGATCAAGGGGTGCCATGCATGCCAGGATGGGGGAATCAATGGGTGCCATATATACCAGGATGGGGGATCAAGGGGTGCCATACATACCAGGATGGGGGATCAAGGGGTGCCATGCACACCAGGATGGGGGAATCAAGGGGTGCCATACATACCAGAATCAAGGGGTGCCATGCATACAAAGATGGGGGATCAAGGGTTGCCATGCATACCAGGATGGGGGATCAAGGGGTGCCATGCATGCCAGGATGGGGGATCAAGGGGTGCCATACATACCAGGATGGGGGATCAAGGGGTGCCATACATACCAGGATGGGGGATCAAGGGGTGCCATACATACCAGGATGGGGGATCAAAGGGTGCCATGCACACCAGGATGGGGGAATCAAGGGGTGCCATGCATACCAGAATCAAGGGGTGCCATGCATACAAAGATGGGGGATCAAGGGGTGCCATGTATACCAGGATGGGGGATCAAAGGGTGCCATGCATGCCAGGATGGGGGATCAAGGGGTGCCATACATACCAGGATGGGGGATCAAGGGGTGCCATACATACCAGGATGGGGGAATCAAGGGGTGCCATGCATACCAGAATCAAGGGGTGCCATGCATACCAGGAGGGGGATCAAGGGGTGCCATGCATGCCAGGATGGGGGATCAAGGTGTGCCATGCATACCAGGATGGGGGAATCAAGGGGTGCCATACATACCAGGATGGGGGATCAAGGGGTGCCATACATACCAGGATGGGGGAATCAAGGGGTGCCATGCATACCAGAATCAAGGGGTGCCATGCATACAAAGATGGGGGATCAAGGGGTGCCATGCATACCAGGACGGGGGATCAAAGGGTGCCATGCATACCAGGATGGGGGATCAAAGGGTGCCATGCATGCCAGGATGGGGGATCAAGGGGTGCCATGCATACCTGGATGGGGGAATCAAGGGGTGCCATACATACCAGGATGGGGGATCAAGGGGTGCCATACATACCAGGATGGGGGATCAAGGGGTGCCATACATACCAGGATGGGGGATCAAGGGGTGCCATACATACCAGGATGGGGGATCAAGGGGTGCCATGCATACCAGGATGGGGGAATCAAGGGGTGCCATGCATACCAGAATCAAGGGGTGCCATGCATGCCAGGATGGGGGATCAAGATGTGCCCATGCATACCAGGATGGGGGATCAAGGTGTGCCCATGCATACCAGGATGGGGATGAGGGCCACGCATACCATGATGGGGATGAGGGCCATGTATACCAGGATGGGGATGAGGGCCATGTATACCAGGATTGGGATGAGGGCCATGTATACCAGGAAGGAGGGGCCATACATACCAGGATGGAGGATATTAACAATAATTGGGGGACATTACCCCAATACCAGTGTCAGCAGCAGGCCCCCTCCCCCATAACAGTGCATCATGACCACATTTTTTGCTTACATTTTTTTTTCTATTTTCCTCCTCTAAAACCTAGGTGCGTCTTCTGGTTCGGTGCGTCGTATAGCCCGAAAAATACGGTAAGTGAAAAAGTAAAAAAAGTAAAAATAAAATATGTAAAAAAGTTTAAAAAAAAACACACAAAAAAAGCGCACAGATATCACTAAAAGCCGTTTCGCCACACAAAATGCAGCGTTTGGATTAAAACAAAAATGAAGAAAAAAAAAGTACACATAATTGGTATCGCCGTGTCCAGAATGACCCGCTCTGTAAAACTGGCACGTTATTTATTCTGTATGGCGAACGCCGTAAAAAGTATAATGAAAAACACTCCAAAAATGTCGCTTTTTTATCATACTGACTCAGAAAAAAGGGAATAAAAAGCGATCAAAAAGTCGTATGTAAAAAGAAAATTGCACAAATGAAAACGTCAAACCGTCCCGCAAAAAATAAGCCCTTATATGGCTCATTCAGCAAAAAAATAAAAAAGTTATAGCTTTCAGAATATGGCGATGCAAAAAACAAATTAATTTTTGTAAAATATTGTTTTTAGTGTGTAAAAATAGCAAAGCATAAAAAAAAATATATAAATCTGGTATCGCTGTAATCCTACCGACCCGACGAACAAATCGGTCTTATCACTTTTACCATACGGTGAACAGCGCAAAAATACAAGAACTGAATTGCTGGTTTTTGTTCATTCTGTTTGAAAAATCTGAAAAGAAAGCGATCAAAAATTGCTATGTGCCTCAAAATGGTACCAAAAAAATCTGCGACAATCTTAATGTTATAAAATTCTGTGAGGTACCTATGGGTTCAAAATGCTCACTACGCCCCTAGATGAATTCCTTAGGCAGTGAAGTTTCCAATATGGGGTCACCTGCGGGGGGTTTCTGCTGTTCTGCCACCTCAATCTGCATTCTAAAAGCCAAGTAGCGCTCCTTCACATTCGACCCTCGCCATGTGCTCAAACAGTAGTGTACAACCTTAAATGTTATACTGCCACATTCGGGAGAAATTGCATAACAAATTGTGGGGTCCACTTTCTCCTATTACCCCTCGTGTAAATTATAAATTTGGTGCTAAAACAATATTTTAGTGGAAAAAATAAAAAATGTTGTTCTCACATCTAAAAGTTATCAAGTTTTGTGAATCACCTGTAGGTTAAAAATGCTTAGTACAGCCCTAGATGAATTCCTTGAGGGGTCTAGTTTCCAAACTGGGGTTACTTGTCGGGGGTTTCTACTGTTTTTGTATGTCAGGGGCTCTTCAAATGCGAAATGGCATTCACAATCTATTCCAGACAAATAGCGCTTTTTCCTTTCAAGCCCTGCCATGTGCCCAAACAGAAGTTTATGACCACATATGGGGTATCATTGCGTTTGGAATACATTGCATAACAAATTATGGCGTCCGTTTTCTCTATTGTTAAAATTACAAATTTAGAGCTAAAACAATATTTTCGTGAAAAAAAATGAATGACCTAATGTTTTCAAATTCTGTGTAGTACTTGTGGGTTCATAATGCTCACTATACTCCTGGATAAAATCCTTGAGGGAGTGTAGTTTCCAAAATGGGGTAACTTGTGGGTTTTTTTCACTGTTTAGGCACATCAGGGGCTCTCCAAACACAACATGACACCTGCAGACCATTTCATCAAAGTCAGAGTTCCAAAACGTCACTCCTTTCTTTCCGTGCCCTGCCGTGCAACAAAACAATAGTTTTCCTCCACATATGGGGTATTGGCATACTCCGGATAAAATTGCACAACAAATTTTGGGGTCTATTTTCTCCTGTTACCCTTGTGAAAAAAATTGGGGCTAAAAATAAATTTTTGTGTGAAAAATGTGATTTTTTATTTTCACGGCTCTACGTTATAAACTTCTGTGAAGCACCTGGGGTTTCAAGATGCTTACCACACATCTAGATACATTGCTTGAGGGGACAAGTTTCCAAAATGGAGTCACTTGTGGGTTTTTTCACTGTTTAGGTACATCAGGTGTTCTCCGCTCTCGATTCCAGCCATTTTTGCATTCAAAAAGTCAAATGGCGCTCCTTCCCTTCCGAGCCCTGCCATGTGCCCAATCAGTAGTTTTCCCCCACATATCAGGTATCAGGGTACTCAGGAGAAATTTCACAACAAATTTCAGGGTCCATTTTCTCCTTTTACCCTTGTGAAAATAAAAAAATTGGAGCTAAATTTATTTTTTGGTGAAAAAAAGTAAAATGTTCATTTTTTCCTTCCACGTTACTTTAGTTCCTGTAAAGCACCTGAAGGGTTAATAAGCTTTTTGAATGTGGTTTTGAGGGCTGCAATTTTTAGAATGGTGGCACTTTGGGGGGCCTATGTGAGAGAAAAAAAACCAAAGTCACTTCAAATGTGATGTGGTCCCTAAAAGAAATGGTTTTGTAAATTTTGTTGGAAAAATGATAAAATTGCTGATCAACTTTTAACCCTTCTAACTGCCTAACAAAAAAAAAATATGTTTCAAAAATGATGCAGATGTAAAGTAGACATGTGGGAAATGTTATTTATTAACTATTTTGTGAGACATAACTCTCTGGTTTAAGGGCATAAGAATTAAAAGTTTGAAAAAAAGTTTTTGACAAATTTCAGATATTTTCACAAATAAACACAAGTCATATCGAACAAATTGTACCACTATTATGAAGTACAATATGTTATGAAAAAAGCGTTCCAGAGTTATTACATCAAAGTGACAGTGGTCAAATTTCAAAAATTTGGCCTGGTCATTAACGTCAAAATTGGCCTGGCCACTAAGGGGCTAATAGTGTTGCAGCCTCTGTGGCCTTTCAGAAAAGGTGTGTATATACTGCCAGGCCATGTAACACTTAGTGAAAGGAAGTCCACCTGTGTGCAATCTAAGCATGTGACTTATCAAGGTAATTGCTCGCACCAGAAATTTTTAGGGACTTCAAAGCAAAAGGGGTGAATACATATGCATATGACATTTTCTAGTTATTTGATCCCATCGATTTCATTTATACCTATATTTTTCTCACTTCACTTCACCAATTTAGACTATTTAGTGCTGATATATCACACATAAATCAGATTACAAAAATATTTAAACACAGGTTGTAATGTAACAAAATAGGTAAAAGCCAAGGGGGTGAATACTTTCGCAAGCCACTATACACACACACGCACAAGAACAAAGCAGACCTGCTTTATGTAGGCGTCCTGGTGCAGCTGCTGTGGCTGGAATTGATGCAGCTGCTGCAATCTCCAGTCTCCTGGCTGAAGCTGCTGTAAAACTCTGTGCTGCTGTGAGGACTGCTGGCTATGTTCCTGACCCAACAGTGTGCTAGGCCCATTGCCAGGTTGTGGAGTTGTATCTGTAGTTGCTGGAATGGGATATGACAAATGTTTGTTAATCAGTAATCATCTCTTCTATATATAATCACAGCGCTGATATAATTGCCCATTCTATGATTAGCATTTTCTCAGTGTCTGTATAAAGAAGAAATGCTCGTACCGCTGTGAATCTGCTGACTTGGGGCACTCTGCACGGTCATCTTAACAGGGGTTGCAGCATTCTGAATACTAAGCACCTTTGACTGGGTTGTGTTGGAAAACGCCTTGGGTCTCTGCCTTGGAGCAATGGATGTTTCCGTGGGTCCAAGTGAATCAGTTATTCTGTAACATGAAATCATAAATCATTTTTTAAGCGACTCAATTACCAATTTTTCATTCATCTATTTAATAAGAATACTCTGATGACACACTACATAAAACAGTACAGAATAAATGAACTTTCTTCCTATTTTTCATAGTTAGCAGGTAACTTTAATTGTCTGCAGATGGTTGGGAGTCCAGGTCCTGAGACCCCTACCAATTGTTCATTAGACCCCCAAATAGCACACAGCTCAGCAGATAGGAGCACATGGAGCGGGATACAGACTCAGTAGAAACCATAAGCTTGGTAATGGTGCACTCCTATCTGTTGATCTGCGTGCTATTTGGGGGTCTATTGAGCAATCGGTGGGGGTCTCAGGACCCAGACCTTATCAATCTGCAGGCATTTAGAGTGCATACCAAATATGTAAAAAAAAAGAAAGTTTAGTTACTCTTTAAATGGATTGTCCACTTGCAGAAATAATTTCATTTATTTACTTTTCAATAAATACAAGCATTTTTGGCTAAAAATCATTTTTTGCAATTGGGTTTCATTAAAAATAAATTTCAACAATTGCCTTTAAAAGACTCTTTCATTCCTGGCACATTCAACTGTGATGTGGTCTCTCACTGCACACAGCACTGAGGGGTTAAGGGCTTTTTCATTGCCAAATTATTAATAATACATAGATTTCTATCCTCACTTTATATACTCAGAAAAGATAGGGCACTGAACATAAGCCTCTAATTTCACACAGAATATTTTGTGCCAATAGGTGTTCTACTGTTAAGTATATACAGTATATAGAGGTATTTTCTCCTAAAAGCATTGCTACGTGTGTACACCAGACATTTGAGGTTGCACATGGAGAGAACATTTATAAAAGACCCCGCACCAACTTTTTGCTCTTTTTACACCATGCTTAATACACAAAATATACTGTACGTATATACTAAACAAAGGTAAAAAATATAATCCCTAAAAATTGTGTAAGGGCAATGTTTTCTAGCGACAAACATCAACCACTAGAAAACGGAACAGCTTTCAGATTTCCCAATGGTCACAAAAGCTTCTAAGTTTTAAGGCACACAATTATATTATGGATCCGTATGGTTTGTAACATGAGGCCCAAAAATGTATGAACCAATACTGGACCTCCATGTGTCTCGGATTCCATATAGAGTCATAAAGAGCTTTTTCCTCACAGATTCTTTCTACAAAACTTTGCTACGCTTCACTGCTTCCCGTATTATGGAGGTATTCTCCAGCTTCTGTGGTGTACATAGTCTCTGAGGGCAACATCCATGTAACGGAATCAAGCAATTTTTCTTATGACCAATAAATAAAATGCATACTTCTTTCCTACCACTAGGTGGTGCTACAGGCCTACTTTTAATATGCCTAAAATGCATGGTTTTCCCAAGACTTGGAGAAAAGGTTATCCAGGTTTATTAACGTGCTCTCTAGATTTACTTCTCTATTTAAATAGTTGAAGAAAAAATGACATTAGGAGGAGGCTACACATAAAACCTGCAAGTATAGCAGCCAACTGTACTGCAAAGACGCTGCCCTATTATCTCTTATACATACCTAGTTTTTATCTGAGTCTTTTTAGATGCAGCCTCGCTTGCAGTCAGAGGTTCTGGAAGAGCTTGAGGGATTATAGAATTCTGCAAAACAATTCAAAAAACAAGTGTTCATCTCTGGTGTTTTATAATAGTTTTTAATGAAAAGTTAAATTTTGAGGCTTCAATTGTCATACAATGAGACAGGGTTAGGCACCGTCTAGATCTAGGCAAGGCATGTGTGGTTCCGCCAGTGCGAACAACTAACTTCTCCTATCGTTTGCATCTACATCCAAACTATTGCTCAGGCATGGATAGGGCTGCTAAAAAGGACAGTCCATAAATGCTCATTAGGCCACGACCTCACTATCAGTATTTGATCAGTATTCGGTCAGTATTTTTTCTCAGGAGTGGGAGCCAAAACCAGGTGAGGAACAATCAGAGAAAAGGTATAATAAAAGGTTTTGGCTCCCACTCCTGAGAAAAAATACTGACCGAATACTGATAGTGGGGCCGTGGCCTTAGAGTCAAAATATCGAGGGAGAGGAGGTCACAACTGATACATTTACAGAAAATCTGATCTGGATATGCAGATGGTCTTCCAGAATGAATGTTTTTATTATTTGAGAATTATTTGTGTAATAAAATGTTGTTGTTTTAATATATTTGCTGGCATAGTTTGGTCAGTGATCATAGATTTAGATCTGTTTCCAAACCTATTGATTCTCATGTACTGACAAGCACAGCAACACCTTATAAGTTACATAAGGATAAAAAAATATATTTTTTGTTGATTATAATTGTTTTTATTATTATTGCACTTTGTCTCCCATTCACTTTCCCTTTAAAGAGGACCTGTCACCAGGTCAAAAGTGGACAGTTTTTGCTCTTATTCTATTCATGCTGCTCTCCTGAGTATTCTGGGTTTTGCTTTTTAAAAATCCACCATAGGGTTCTGTGGATTTGGGCCTTTATTTATAGCTGATTCTTATGGTCTTCACCAAGGGGGGCGTTGCTCACAAGGTAATACAAAGCAGCCTAAACACACGACCCAGAAAATCATGTGAGCCTCTTGGCAAAGACCATAAATCAGGAACCTTATGGCGAATTTAAAAAGAACAAAAAAATAGCATTACTTAGGGGAACAGCGGAAATAAAATAAGAGCAAAATCTGTCTACTTTTGACTTGGTGACAGGTCCTCTTTAATCCCATGAAATGCGTCTTACGATGGTCGAATTCTATAATGCAATATGATTACAAGTGCATTCTTGCCAGGGAGAGGCAGAGTTAAATTCCTTTTGAGCTAAAGAAAATGGGGTGACCTTAGACTATATGTACAAATATAGCAAACACCCAAAATAAGAGATGTCTGAGAATGAGAACTTCCCTTGGTCTTGTGCAGCAATGTTTTGAGAAAGCATACTTTTCTAGATGAGTGTTCTGTAAATCATGTAGAAACATAAACTCACATAGACATTGGCTACTGGACATTCTCTCTTGGCTAATTTGAAGGCAAAATGGGAAACCTGATAGATGTCAGGTCTTCGTTCCTGATCAGGTTCAAGCATATACCCTGAAAAAGAAAAGTCAGGATTACTACAGAGGTAACAAGCCACAAGCGAACTAGCCGATTCTAATATTATGGTTCTGTAGGTCGTAACAAGAAGATTGTTTTGATAGTGAAAAAGAAATTATGGCAAGAAAGCTGAAACATAAAATGACAATTATGATGAATGAGACCTTGAATGTCCACTAAATTGCTTGTTGGAAAGATAGCCAGCAGTCAACTGACAAACTCGCAAGCGCTTGATAGTTGGCTGATCTCATCCTTTACGTGGGCCTACAAGCTAACGTTCTTCAGCACCTCATCCACTCATATAAATAGAGCCGTGTTGCTGACAATGACACAAGGGGAAATGGCAATTATTTGTAAATCCCCCCTCCGGATCATTGCGAAGAGAAAATAGTCCTTAAAAGGGTTGTCTTAGAATAGGTGATAATTCATTGATCATTGGGGGTCCGATCGCTGGAACAGGGCATTTTTATCCCAGTTAGAATGGAGATACATGCCCCATCGCTGCTCCATTCATTTCCTCTGTGCTCGGCTTTTTCAGACAGCCTAGTAAGAAAGGAGCGGCGGTCGGATATAAGCACTTATCAATTTTAACTGTGATAAAAGTTCCATGTCGGTCGGACACCCCACTAATCAATGTTCTGTGGACAGGTGATAACTTGTTTTCACCAGACAACCTGTCACTGGAAAAAACACTATTAACCTGCAGATATGGGGTTAATCTGTAGGTTAATAGCGTTACTAACCTGCCCGGCGTCCACACTTAGCTGAATGCTGCAGGGAGAAAAGTAACTTTATTCTCCCCAACAGCATTCCAGTTACAGTCACGGGGGGCAGCTAATCCTCCGCTCTTTATCCTCAGAGAGGTGACTGAACCCGCGCTGGTGCCGTCCTCGTTACTGATACTGGAATGCTGCCCGGGAGAATAAAGTTACTTTTCTTCCTGCAGTGTTCGTCTAAGTGCGTGTCATGTTCCCTCATTGAGATCAAAATTACTTTGCACCAAAAAATGCCTCAAAAATACATTTGAAATGCAAACTTTCAGACATTAAAGGGAATCTGTCAGCAGGTTCTTGCTACCTCAGCTGAGAGCAGCCTGATTTAGGCAAAGAGACCCCCTTTGATAAACCCTTATAATCAGATTTTCAGGCCTCAAATATATTACAGAACGGTCAGGATCATACATTTCAGACATCTACAGAACTTTTTTTTTGTTAACATATTATACAGTGGTGGCCAAAAGTATTGGCACCCCTGCAATTCTGTCAGATAATACTCAGTTTCTTCCTGAAAATGATTGCAATCACAAATTCTTTGGTATTATTATCTTCATTTAATTTGCTTGTAAGGAAAAAACACGAAAGAGAATGAAGCAAAAATCAAATCATGGATCATTTCACACAAAACTCCAAAAATGGGCCAGACAAAAGTATTGGCACCCTCAGCCTAATACTTGGTTGCACAACCTTTAGCCAAAATAACTGCGAACAACCGCTTCCGGTAACCATCAATGAGTTTCTTACAATGCTCTGCTGGAATTGTAGACCTTTCTTCTTTGGCAAACTGCTCCAGGTCCCTGATATTTGAAGGGTGCCTTCTCCAAACTGCCATTTTGAGATCTCTCCACAGGTGTTCTATGGGATTCAGGTCTGGACTCATTGCTGGCCACCTTAGAAGTCTCCAGTGCTTTCTCTCAAACCATTTTATAGTGCTTTTGGAAGTGTGTTTTGGGTCATTGTCCTGCTGGAAGACCCATGACCTCTGAGGGAGACCCAGCTTTCTCACACTGGGCCCTACATTATGCTGCAAAATTTGTTGGTAGTCTTCAGACTTCATAATGCCATGCACACGGTCAAGCAGTCCAGTGCCAGAGGCAGCAAAGCAACCCCAAAACATCAGAGAACCTCCGCCATGTTTGACTGTAGGGACCGTGTTCTTTTCTTTGAATGCCTCTTTTTTTTTCCTGTACACTCTATGTTGATGCTTTTTGCCAAAAAGCTCTACTTTTGTCTCATCTGACCAGAGAACATTCTTCCAAATCTTGCGTTGAAATCTCTCGTCAATTTTTCTTTTCCGTCCACATCTAGGGAGGTTAGCCACAGTGCCATGGGCTTTAAACATCTTGATGACACTGCGCACGGAAGACACAGGAACATTCAGGTCTTTGGAGATGGACTTGTAGCCTTGAGATTGCTCATGCTTCCTCACAATTTGGTTTCTCAAGTCCTCAGACAGTTCTTTGGTCTTCTTTCTTTTCTCCATGCTCAATGTGGTACACACAAGGACACAGGACAGAGGTTGAGTCAACTTTAATCCATGTTAACTGGCTGCAAGTGTGATTTAGTTATTGCCAACACCTGTTAGGTGCCACAGGTAAGTTACAGGTGCTGTTAATTACACAAATTAGAGAAGCATCACATGATTTTTCAAACAGTGCCAATACTTTTGTCCACCCCCTTTTTTAGGTTTGGTGTGGAATTGTATCCAATTTGGCTTTAGGACAATTCTTTTTGTGTTTTTTCATTGAAGACAAATTAAATGAAGAGAATAATACCAAAGAATTTGTGATTGCAATCATTTTCAGGAAGAAACTGAGTATTATCTGACAGAATTGCAGGGGTGCCAATACTTTTGGCCACCACTGTATAATGTAAATTTCTAAAGAATAACATTCTCCTTCCCTTCTTTTTCCCTTGTTTCCTTGATGCTGAAATCACATATCCAGCTTCTGATACCGTCAACGTGACATTTTTAACACAATTTCACAGCCAAAATGACAAAAGTCTTTCCTTTCCTTCATATTTGTGTTCCTGGCTTTGGATGAAATAAAAGTGCATCAAAACGCAAGAATAGGAAGAGCAAACTGCAATGGAACCATAATGTTTGCAACCGGCAAAAGAGATTTTCCTTAAGCCGGTTTCATAGGTCCAAAATTCCCGCTCTGAATATAGACGGCAATGTCTGGATTGGCAAAACCCAACATCCTCATCAAAGGCATACATGAGGCTGTTAAATTTGGGTCAGAAGACCATTACATAGTTACATAGTTACATAGTTTATAAGGCCGAAAAAAGACAAGCGTCCATCCAGTTCAGCCTATTTCTTGTGCACTGCAGCTATTCCGCAGCGTTGATCCAGGGGAAGGCAACAAAAAACCATGCGGTATAGGCCAATTTACATCATTGAGGAAAAATTCACTTCCCGACACCAATCTGGCAGTCAGATTAAATCCCTGGATTAATTAACTAAGCATAAGATGTAATTTTATTGTTCTCAAGAAAGGCGTCCAGGCCTCTCTTGAACTCATTAAGTGAGTTGGACATCACCACTTCCTCTCCCAGAGAGTTCCAGAGTCTCACGGCTCTGACCGTAAAGAATCCCCTTCTATGCTGGTGCAGGAACCTCCTTTCCTCCAGACGCATAGTGTGCCCCCTCGTCTTAGTCACCATCCTTGGTATAAACAGGTCATGGGAGAGATCTCTGTACTGCCCCCTGATGTATTTATACATGTTTATGAGGTCTCCCCTAAGCCTTCTCTTTTCCAACGTAAATAGGCCTAATTTTGACAACCTCTCTGGGTATTCTAGTCCCTCCATTCCCTTTATTACCTTAGTCGCCCTCCTTTGTACCCTCTCTAGCTCCAATATGTCTTTCCTGAGCACCGGAGCCCAGAACTGTGCACAATATTCTAAGTGCGGCCTTACCAGCGCTTTATACAGAGGAAGAACAATGTTCTTATCATATGCCCCTATTCCTCTTCTGATGCATGCCATGACTCTATTTGCCTTCGCAGCTGCTGCCTGACACTGGGCACTCCAATTTAATTTGCTATTAACCAAGACGCCCAGGTCCTTCTCCATGTCAGATTTCCCCTTGACCACTTTGGATATAGTGGTCCTTACATGGACTGTGAATGTTGGACCTGTGAAACCAGCTTTGCAGTACGTAATCACATTGTACTTTATAATGATTAACAACAAAAGACACTTACTAATTAAACAATGCAACTTGTGGTCATATCTAGAATTGTCGGGTGTGGTGAAACTCCCATCACAGATAGCAACTTGACTTTCTCCAAACGGAAGGGTGAAAAAGCAAAGCTTGTATAATAAGCAGCCCAGGGCCTGAAAAACAGTACAAAATATACTGATCCCCAAACGTGACAGACAGTCTGACAAATTACTGCCAGTTTAGACAGATAATGTTACAGTACAAGATAAAATACAGAACATTTCTAGAGGGAGGCCAAATAAGTGGGCATTTGGTATAAAAGACTACCAAATCTTCTTAAAGGGAACCTGTCACCAGGTTTACGCTGCCCCATCTGAGAGCAATATAATGTAGGGACAGAGACCCTGATTCCAGTGATGTATAACTTACTGGGCTACTTACTGTGCTTTTGATTAAATCACAGTTTTATCTGCAGCACTTTTGTTAGTCCTCTCAAAGATGAGCTTTGTACATCCCTGTCCAGACCACTGATTGAAAGGTTTCTGCCTATGCACAGTGTGCACAGAAAGCTGCCAATCAGTGGTGCAGCAAGATTATACAGAGCTTATGAATATGGAGGACTAGATGGAAGCAGGTTTACTAGTCTTCTGAGTGATATTCTCCTGCTTATAAAACACTGTTAACAACAAGTAGCCTAGTAAGTGACACATTGCTGGAATCAGGATCTCTGCCCCTACATTGTGCTGCTATCAGATGAGATAATAAAAAGCTGGTGACAAAGTTTCCTTAAGTAGAATTACAATTTATAGCCTTGCTCAAGCAAATGTGGGAAAATGTAAAATCTATACTACAGGCAATGCGTAATAGTCAAACTGTTGAGGGTGAAAAAAAGGAAGAATGTTTGTTCACAACAACTGCACCATTTTCTTCGCCGAATACCAATGTGTTCTCATACACATGGTTGCTGATAAATATCAATGAATAAAAATATTTCTGGAGGAAATGCCCTCTAAATACAATCATTAAAGGGGTTGTCCAGTCTCAGAAGAAAAGTCTGCAGTCACTCTGTGACTACAGATTACCAGATTGTGATGCCACACTGTCACAATTCCCTTGTATTTCCTGTGTGGTGGGTGGTTATGCGATTTGTGTACTTGAGGTCATGTGTCAATGAGACTCTCTTCTATTGAGAGAAGCTGGGTGAGACTAGTCGGAAAATCGTATATATACAGTCACGTCACCACTAACCCACATGGGGAACACTGCTGAATTTTCAGTGTGCTCAACACAAACTGTCACAATTTGTCAGTCTGCAGTCATGTCGAATGGCTGCAGACTATTCTTCAGAGACAATCCCTTTAAGTATATATGTCTCCACACAAAATATACAGCTTATTGCATACACTAAATTAAAGACAGATTACACTGAGGACACTGTTCCAAAAGCATCTGTCCACTTCTGAATTGTAATAGATCATGTGCTTGTCCTGTTTAAAAATCGCTGCTCCAGTGCTGCTTCTCTGTACGAGGCTGCAGGGGTGACGCCCCACATCTACCAGGGTTATAGGAAGTTTTGCCCCCAGCAGTTCGCCCCCAGCAGTTCGCCTCCAGGTACATTTCGCCCCTATCATTTCGCCTCCAGGAAGATTCGCCCCTGCACGTTTCACCCCCGGACGTTTGAGCGAACTGCTGGGGGCGAACTGGGGGCGATATGTGCGGGGGTGAAATGTGCGGGGGCGATATGTGCGGGGGTGAAATGTGCGGGGGCAAAACATCCTGGGGGCCAAATGCTGGGGACGAAACATCCAATTCCCTCTACAAGTGACCCATGAGCCCAGTGATTGGCTGCAGCGGTCACAAGCTGTTAACTGGAAGTCACTGCTGCAGACCTGTCAACAAAGTACAGGAGAGTAGCAAAAAGGCAGCTTTGGAGCAGTGGTGGTTAAGTAAAGCAAATTTTCTTATTTTTAAATCTGGCAAATCTAGAAACTATTACACTTCAAAAGTAGACAACTTTTTCATTGCAAATTGCTTAAAAAAAAATAAAAATCAAATATGGCAGGCACATGTCCATTGAACCAAAAAAATCAATTATAATTTTATGATCATATCATTTTTATATTAGATGCTGCAATAGTAGCCTTGATAGATATATTACTGCTAAAAGTATGGGGTGAATTACAGAGCATGAGCTTGTTGAACATCCCTTTATAAAACTTAGTGATACGTTCTGCAGCTATTCTAGCCTTCATCCTAGTGAGAAGGATGCTGATAACATTCTGCAGTTAGTCTGTCTGCATTAAGCCAACAGGCAAGCGTTGCGATTATTGACACTAACATAGAAAGACCAGGTCTGTTCCGTAATGGGCGTTTCACTTCACTGCAATAGTCCTTGATTGAGTTTGGTGTGGATGAACGGAAACCTTGACCTCAACACCTTGAGTTGAACCATGTTTTTATGGACCTTGTTATGTGCACAGACAGGGCACAGTTATGACAGAACAGAAAAACGCCTTTCCCAAAATAATGCCACAAAGTTAGAAACATACATTTCTCTTAAATATATTTGACTGCTGTAACATTGACCTTAGCCTTCAGTTCCATAGCATTGTAGTTCATGCACCAAATTTAGATTAGGCACTATGAATTCCAGTAGTTGCGTTCTCAGGGCACCCGCCAACTCACATTCCTTCATGAGACTCTCATAATGAAACATCAACACATTTGCACTGCTCTAGAATCCAGTGGTAGTGTGTTTTATACCACTCCAGGTGGCTCAGTGGTTAGCACTGCAGCATTGCAGCGCTGAGGTCTTGGCTTAAATCCTGCCAAAGACAACATCTGTAAGGAGTTTGTATGTTCTCCCCGCGTTTGTGTGGGTTTCCTCTGGATATTACGGGTTCCACCCTCACTCCAAAGACATACTGATAAGGAGTATAGATTGTGAGCCCCAATGGGGACAGTGATAAGGTCTCTAAAGTGCTGTGGAGTATGATGGCGCTATAAAAGTAAAATAGATAAGAATAAAGCATAGTCACCTTATGTTTGTTGGCAGCAGCTTGACCATTCAAACCTATTTCATCAAGCTTCTAAAACACAATTTTCGAGCTGATGTCACTATCTGTGGAAGCCTGGAACTTTATAATGAATCCTTCAACAGAGAATAGGTGATTTTTATGCTCCTGCACTAAGTGATTCTGTGCCGTGAGTTTGTGTGGTTTACTACTTTGTGGCAAGGCTGCAGTTTCTCCTAGATCAGGGATGTCAAACTTAAACATACAGAGGGCCAAAATGAAAAACTTGGACAAAGTCGCGGGCCAACCAGTATACAATATGAGCTCCACGTAGTCATCCATACAGAATAATGGGCCCCACATAGTCCTCCATACAGTATAATGGGCCCCACATAGTCATCCATACAGTATAATGGGCCCCACATTGTGCTCCATACAGTATAATGGGCCCCACATAGTCCTCCATACAGTAAAATAGACGCTACATGGTTCCCCATACAGTATAATGGGCCACATAGTCCTCCATACAGTATAATGGGCCTCACATAGTCCTCCATACAGAATAATGGCCCCACATAGTCCTCCATAGAGAATAATGGCCCCACATAGTCCTCCATACAGTAAAATAGACCCTACATGGTTCCCCATACAGTATAATGGGCCACATAGTCCTCCATACAGTATAATGGGCCTCACATAGTCCTCCATACAGAATAATGGCCCCACATAGTCCTCCATACAGAATAATGGCCCCACATAGGGGTGGCGGTGTTGGTGTCAGGGGCCAAATATAATGACCCAGTGGGCCAGATTTGGCCCATGGGCCAGAGTTTGACACGTGTGTCCAAGATGCTTCAATTGTTATTTCACAAACTGATTTACTGGCAAAGGTGTCCTCTTATAAGTGTCACATTTAAAGTCACTATGTAAATTGGCTGTGTCACTGATTTTATGCACCTATTTAGGGCAGCATGGTGGCTCAGTGGTTAGCTGTTACTTTGCAGCGCTGGAGTCCTAGGATCAAATCCCACCAAGGACAACATCTACAAGGAGTTTATACATTCTCCCATTGTTTGCGTGGGTTTCCTTTTGGTGCTCTAGTTTCCTCCCACACTCCAAAGACATACTGATAAGGAATCTAGATTGTGAGCCCCAATAGGGACAGTGAAGATGTATGTTGGTACCTATGTACAATAGGTTTGGCTGAAAAACCTGAACTCAATAATTAGGAGGGGTAGGTCCACATACTTTTGGCCATATACAGGTGCATCTCACTAAATTAGAATATCATCAAAAAGTTAATTTATTTCAGTTCTTCAATCCAAAAAGTGAAACTCCTATATTATATAAAGTCATTACAAACAGAGTGATCTATTTCAAGTGTTTATTTCTGTTAATGTTGATGATTATGGCTTACAGCCAATGAAAACACAAAAGTCATTATCTCAGTAAATTAGAATAATTAACAAAAAACACCTGCAAAGGCTTCCTAAGCGTTTAAAAAGGTCCCTTAATCTGTTTCAGTAGGCTCCACAATCATGGGGAAGACTGCTGACTTGACAGATGTCCAGAAGGCAGTCATTGACACACTCCACAAGGTCCCAGAGTTTCAATTTTCATTTGGAAATCAAGGTCCCAGAGTCTGGAGGAAGAGTGGAGAGGTCACAATCCAAGCTGCTTGAGGTCTAGTGTGACGTTTCCACAATCAGTGATGGTTTGGGGAGCCATGTCATCTGCTGGTGTAGGTCCACTGTGTTTTATCAAGACCAAAGTCAGCGCAGCCATCTACCAGGAAATTTTAGAGCACTTCATGCTTCCCTCTGCCGACAAGCTTTTTGGAGATGGAAATTTCATTCTCCAGCAGGACTTGGCACCTGTCCACACTGGCAAAAGTACCAATACCTGGTTTACAAACAACAGTACCACTGTGCTTGATAGGCCAGCAAACACGCCTGACCTTAACCCCATAGAGAATCTATGGGGTATTGTCAAGAGGAAGATGAGAGACACCAGACCCAACAATGCAGACGATCTGAAGGCTGCTATCAAAGCAACCTGGGCTTCCATAACACCTCAGCAGTGCCACAGGCTGATCACCTCCATGCCACAACGCATTGATGCAGTAATTGATGCAAAAGGAGTCCCAACCAAGTATTGAGTGCATTTACTGAACATACATTTCAGTAGGCCAACATTACGGATTTTAAAAACATTTTTCAAGATGTTATAAAGTATTCTAATTTACTGAGATAATGACTTTTGTGTTTTCATTGGCTGTAAGCCATAATCATCAACATTAACAGAAACAAACAGTAGAAATAGATCCCTCTGTTTGTATTGAAGAAGTGAAATAAATTAACTTTTTGATGATATTGTGAGTTGCACCTGTAGTCTAGCTTGCTGCGATTATTGAGTATGGTCATTGTTATATGTATGGTCATGGTTCTACTGGTTTAGTTGCAGCCTCCTGAGATCAAACAGATTTTCAAGGCTAAGTATGGTAAATGTATGAAAGCAGTAACTGCTGACGTCACAAGAGACCCTTGTTTGGTTATGTGTATAAAGCAGCTTTTAGCAACAGCCATTTAAGAGCTGATCAATCTACAAGACAACACGGAACCAGCCTTTGTGTTAGTAAACTTGATGGCAGAAACATGAATCAGTCCAGCTGAACAGGGAAAAGCCGTGCCAGACTCACAGGCATCTTCAATCCAGTAATTACCATGTATGGGGAAGAACACATTGCAAAAACCCAAATAGGTCTGATTTAAGGATATGTCACCTCTATGATCAAATTACACACAGCTCAGCGGACGCATTTCATAGGTCTGCGCTTTTCAAAGTACACTTATAAGTCCGGAGCAATGTAGAACATAAGAAGAAAGGGACATGACCTCTTAATAACATTTTCTTCATGCCGCCATTCTACTTTTTATCTGTATTGGCAAATGGACTGCTGCTGGGAACCATTTTGCTTGACAGCAAAGAGCATTACAAGATCACTGCACATTCAGTATAATAAACAGTGATTCATACAGCGGCTGCATCTGGCAGGTTCACGGAGGTGTCATAGTCCACCAAGGTCCTTTTACAAGAAGGAGCCATGTGATTACAACCTGCCGAGTCAAGGAGAGGAGCGGTTTATGGCAGCTTGCATTACAAAGTGATGAGGACACAGATCTCCTCTAATGAACAACTCTGTATACTCTGAAAATATTGCAGACATAGACTATGTATAAACCTATTCAATGACTAACAGCCTGTCATCAGATGCAACAAACTACATAGATTACTAAACTCATCTGTTTGACTTTGATGAGGCTGGTATACTTACTCTGCAAATTGATTTCAGAACGGCTGGAAAAAACTTTTTGAAAACGGTCAGTTCTGAAATTAATTTTTGATTAGTCCAGCTTTATACAGCCATTCTAACATGGATTTTCAGAGTGAGTTCACTAGTCGCATCAGGTCAAAGGTCTAAATATTAATATACGCAGTTTGTATTGTGAAATATGGTGTCAGATCCTCTTTAACTCCTTCACAACCTTGGGATTTTCCGTTGTTGCATTTTCGTTTCTTGCTCCCCTTGTGTTATGGTGGTGGGGGGGAGGGCTATTTAAAGCTACCTAACACCCAGCTGTGGGATCATTAACCCATACAAAGCTAATTAACCCCGGGACTGCTGGCTCATAGATCACCTCCAAAAAAGACATCACTACCAACATTGAATTTAAAAACAATACATCAGTTACACAAAATTTCATAAAAAACAGACATATCTAACTTCTCGTTAAAACCCATGGCACCCTGGGTCTGAGTACGCATAATCCATCTGGCCTCCCTCCTAAGGAGTAATTTATGGAGATCCCCCACCCCCCCTGAGTAGACAAATGGACTTTCTCAATGTCCTCAAATCTTAAGACTTGTGGATTACCTTCATGTATCTGCCAAATGTGTTGTATGAGTCTTGGGACCCCTTTTTTCATCTCTATAGATTTAAAATGCTCCCGAAAATGGACAAATAACAGTCTTATTGTCTTTCCTATGTAGTAAAAGCCACATGGGCAAAATACCACATACGCAACGTAACTCGTGCGACAGGAAATCAACTCATGTACTGTATGGAGAATATCCCCCATTCTGATAGTTTTGTCTTTTGGCAGTGACCATACTGGGGTATATATATTTCATGCTTTGGAATTGGAGGTGTATATACCATACGTTCACTGTGAGTTCCCCAATAACTGGCTTAGTAGTGAAAGCAGCTGCGTCCATCCCTTATCAGACAACTGTGTAATTGTCCTGAAGATTAGAGGCAGAGGAGTTGTGTTCCCTTGACAAACTGGTGACAGAGGGGTGGATCTGCATGATCTCCCCTGCCATCTGTGACAAAGTGGTAAAAGTGGTGGGATCTGCATGACCCCCTGGCAGTTATCCTTAACAACTGGTGGCAGCGGTGGGATCTGGGTGACCCCTCCGGCTGTTATCAATGACAACTGGTGGCAGCGGTGGGATCTGCGTGACCCCTCCGGCTGTTATCAATGATAACTGGTGGCAGCGGTGGGATCTGCGTGACCCACCGGCTGTTATCTTTAACAACTGGTGGCAGCGGTGGGACCTGGCTATTATACGTGACAAAGAAGCTCACCCACCAAACTCCAGACGCGCGTTTCACAAATGCTTTGTCATTTGTGAAACTCATGTCAGGTGTTTGGTGGGTGAGGTTCTTATTATTAATTTCACTATGTTCGTACTTTTTTTTATTCTTTGGCTTTTCCTGTGGGATTTAGGCTACTTGTGCCTTTCATGTTCTTTATTAATGGATGGATTATCATAACCCCTGATGCATTTCTGAAGGATTTTTTACTATTTATTTGATATATATATATCATTGATTACTGGGATCTTTCAAAACTGGAGCTCCCGCATTTTTCTCACCCACCAATTTGTCTGTGTGCTTGTATGTTGGATTCTTTTACCTATGTCAATTTTAATGCTTTGTTCCTAATAAAATTTAAAGACATTTAAATAAATTTTTGTTTTGAATTTTGGTCCTGGCACATATCTTCGGTTTTCTATAGATTATCACAAGAGATCAAAGGTCTCGCCTATGGTCAGACATTGGAAAATTGGGCTGGTTTAAAATTATTTTCAACCTATATAACCATGTAGCTATATGTGTTACTTTAGCCTTTCTTTTGTTGAACACGATACAGTTATTCTCTCTTCAGAAAGCTATAATATGGTATGGAATCAGTACTTTTCCACATGCATGTGCACAGTATTCATGTTCCAATAACATAAGAGCACTTTAAGGTTTTTTTTCCTATCACGAAAGGAATGTTTTCCCTTCAAATTAACCCATCTCAAAGAATCCAGTTCAGCATTGTACATTTTCAAAGAATAATTATCTTCCCATACTATATTATACAGTAGCGGCAAATGCTGTCGTTCAGGTCTGAACAAATATTAACCCATTACTGACCAATATAAAAGGGATGCATTTATACTGTCAGCTGCTTTACATGTCAAAATCATAGCTGCATGGCTCAATGACAGCCAGAGGCTCCAGAGAGGAAAAAAAACAACTTGTACACTCCTATGTATGGCTTCTCGGAGTTATAGGAACACAGGACAGGCTTTGACAGTGCCCCGCTCTTTCTAGATGACCATGATGGAACTGATGTAGCTAAACCAACAAGAACCTCATGGAGATCTCACCATGAAAACAAAGCCTTCCAATTATAATGGGCTAAACCTAAGATTTTAGTTATCATAATAAAGAGAAACATTTTATTTAAGGATATCAGGAGAGCTTTAGTTGTAACAATCGTGGAAGAAAATGTGAAAGAAGTCAGATTGAAAAGTTTTAATACCTGGTCTCTCGTTTGTATAGGCAAGAGGATGGGGGACACAATCCCACCGCTTAAGATTTGTTCAGACCTGGACAGGCATGTTTGATGATTTTGTGAAGTCTTGTGCATTTAGATATACAATAAGGCATACACTTTTATTCATTAGAAGCTCTGCTTGGATCAAACACACATGATTATTACATATTTTTAAGGATATATTACAAATGAAAATTGACTTGAGTGTCAAAAGCTTGGAGTTTTTCAGAATGTGCCAACTGTGAATAGAATGTTTAGCTTTATTAGGGTTCCTTTACTCTCCATTTTTACCATTATAAAAAAAAAAATCACCGTACAGTATTTTTAATACAATTTTCTTGCAAGGATTTTTAACTGTGTTTTTTTGGACTCTTTAGAATGAAAAAAATGGCAATGAACAGAAGCATATTGTGAGAGCTCCTTTCAAAAGCTTTCAATAGCCTAGAACACTGCTCAGATGCACAAAAAATCCAGTCTGCGCTCACAGACACCCCCAAGATCACTTCTGACAATAAGGCACAAACAGCATCCAGAGACATCTAAGTGAAGCCTTCTCCTCTCCTTCTCAGGCTTCCCGAATTAACATAGGTAGAAATAGGCCAGCACCTCCACAATGCAAGAAACGGGACGACGTCCCTGAAGCTACTACTGACTTTCCACCTAATTTCGAGATCTCCATAGAAAAGGGTTTGGAACTTTTTGATAAATGGCAAGACGTTCCAAAGCCACAAATAATAATACTTTATACCATGCGGTTGGGCTGTGGAAAATATTATACTGTGTTAAAGGGTTGTAGGGGATATCCTAATGTGTTAGTGGCAGCGACATATTGTGTTGGGAGCACTGTGGGATCATTATACCTTTCTGGGGGCAATATGTGGTCATCATACTGTACGTGTTAGAGGTACTGTGGAGCAAATTATATGGGGAAACTCACTGTGGGGCTATGATACTGTGTAGATGAATCATTTGAGGGGCATCATACTCTATCCGGGTCATAAAAGGGGAATTGTAGTTGGGTGATAATACTAAGGGTCACAATTACTGTGCTCAAGATGTAATATATGTGTCACGGGGTTACCCCGACAGAGAGGCTCCAGAGAACTGCAGCGTTCTTGGCATAGTTCACACAGACTGGGCCGAAGCTCCTCTCCAGTTTATTAACTTATTGCTTTTTTGCCAGCAGTGTGGGAGTTAATATGGGTTGCTGGGTTTTCCTGAGATGCTGGTCTCTCAGCTGATTTGGATTAACTACTCTCCCCTTCTATATAGACTCAACTCTGACTTCCTGGAGTGTCAGTGATCAGTTCTTTTGCCTGACTTGGAGAGTGAAGGAGGAACGTTGTGTATAGGAACTTGGAGGTTTACTTTGCTATGGTGGTTGCTGTTTTGCTGCGTGTTTACCTGCATTCTCTCCTTTTTTGGTTTCCCCTCCTTAACTCCCTTGTGTTTCCTCTGTGGCAGAGTGAGCATTTCGTGTGACTGATATTTCTGTTTACCCTGTCTGTATTTCCCTGTCTTGTCACAGTATCATTACGGTTTCGCCGTTTACTGAGTGACAATATGTCCCTGTTTTTAAAAGTTGGGATATATGCCATTATGTGACTGCTCCAAAACGCTGTGAACCTGTCTAATTCACCAAATATTTTGCTATGGGGCACCATGACTCCTATGTACACCCCTGAATAGGGTATAACTTACAGATTTATAAGTGTCTGGCTGCTTGGTACTGTATGTAATTCTGCATCAAATTTATCAAAATTATCAAACAAAACTGACTTCAGAAAATCCTCCACGATAAATTTGTGTTTTGCATTTGTGTGAACTGTTAACATTTTTTACATCAGTTGCTTTTGTTTCCAAAATGCAGCATTGTCTGGCAACGGCATTTTTTCAGGATTATTTTTTTCCCATTGTGGTTTCCAAATATAACAAAATAAAATGCACCATTACAAAAATATTTTCAAAAACCCAATGAATAATACTTGAAATTTATTTAAAAAATGCCAATGGAAGCCTTAACCCTTTAAGGACCGAGCCACTTTGTATGTTAATGATCAAGCCTCATTTTTAAAATTTTACATGCGTCACTTTATGAGGTAATAACTATGGAACGCTTCGATGCATCCCAGTGATTCTGAGAATGTTTTTTCGTGACATGTTGTACTTCATGTTAGGCCGGTTTCACACGTCCATATATTTCCGGTACTGGAAAAACCGGTACCGGAGATATCCGTATCCCGTGTGTCCGTGTGTGTGTCACACGTGTGGCAACCGTGTGCTGCATCAGGATCACACGGACTGGTGCCTGGGAGTTAGCGCTGTTCCCAAGCGCCGGTGTTGAACACTGCCCTTGTGGCGCCCCTGAGGGTTCGACCACCACAGAGATGCTGCACTTCTCTAATGGAGTGTAGTGTTCCTCCTCTGAGGTAAGAACAGTGCGATGGTCAGGACCCTTCCTTCACATCCAACACCACACTTCTCCCACCAGAGGGGGCTAGAATGCACTAGGTGCTGCCCTCCTGGTTACAGGGAGACTGGGGAACCAAGAGTTAGGGGAACCATTTAGTGGGTGAGGGTGGAGGACTCACATAAAAGTTACACTTAATATTTGATATTTAATACACAGCCATCTGGGCTCTTGGTTCTTGTTCTGTTGACTACTCTAGTAATGTGATCACCCTCCCTGAAAGTGGATCCTGTGTGGACCTGCAGTGGATGGGGACACGGCCCTCGCACCTTAGCCTTGGGGTCGAGGGGCAGGTTGCAGATAATGAATGTCTCAACCCGGTCAAGGACCATAATCAAGAAGGCCAGGAGCTCAAGAGTGTAGCTCCATAGCAAATGGATCCCAGGGAGGATGCAGACGGAGCGGTGTACGCCACCTGTCCTCTCTATGCTGATCTAGTCAGAGGGATTCCGGCTGCAAAAAGGGGTACCAGCCCCCGACACCTGATCTTGCTACTCCACGTCCTGGTCAGGGAAGCCCGGGTAGGCCCTGAGGATCCCTTCGGGTATCGGAAGGAATGGAGCTGCCACCCGTGCCCTTTTTCTGAGAGGAGTTCAGAGGGAGACCCGGCCTATTTACACACACAGACAGAAAAGGACTCGGTCTGAAGTCTAGGAGCACTCTGGTGCAGGGTCCTGATCTAACACTGGACTTACTCGGAGGTTGTCGGACCCCCTTTGTCTCTGGTGACCGCAGAACTCCGCGTGGAGCAGGGAGTCGCCTTCCTACTGCCATCTCTATCGTGAGTAAAGCCTTGGAAGTTCACCCCTATGGCCTCCGGACTCTTTATTCTGCACTACACCGCGCTACGCAGTACCAGACCTCCTAGACCACTATCCCCGTCATCCTGCCTCTCTGCCCTGAGGCCTTGCTCCGCCTGTGGGGAGTAGTAATAACTTTGGCCGCCATACCACCATGCCTCAGCGGACTGCAGCGGCGCTGGTGGCCCCTCACCAGACACCACAGGTGGCGTAGTCGGAATCAGCCACTCAACCCGGATAAGCCCACACCATCCTTTTAATGTGACGGCCCTGAGCACGGGTCGGGTCCGGGCCACGGCTGCACCCCATCTCTCCATCACAGGACCCGACTCCGAAGACCCACATCTCCCAGGGTAAAGAAAAGGGCTTCCGAGAAGAGGCGTCACACCCTCATCATGGTTCCCTGCCGGCGCTGCGATGGGCACCAGCAGGGACAGTGATGAGGATAGTAGTAGTCTTCTACCGCAGTGTCTGACTGTAAAAATAAGAATAAAATAATAAAATCCTTACACTCACCTGTTCGGAGATGTCCCCCGCTGTAATCCATGCGACTGATCAGCAGAGGAGCCTGGGAGAATGAGCCGCTCCAGCGAGTGGGCCCCGGAGCTGAGCTCAGGAGCAGTGTCCTGTCACTCACTGAGCGCAGCTCCGGAGCGGCTCATTCTCCCCGGCGTCAGCTCAAAACCACATTCAAGAAGTACAGTATATTAACCCTTTAGGTGAATCACAGGAATTAAAACAATGTGGAAAGAGAAAATGAAAATTTTACTTTTTTTTTTTTTTTACACAAAAATATTGCCTTAGCCCCCAATTTTTCATTTTCACAAGTGTAACAGGAGAAAATAGACCATACAATTTGTTGTGCAACATCTGAGTACACAGATACCCCATATGTGGTGGAAAATTACTGTTTGGGCCCAGAAGGGAAGGCACACCTTTTGACTATTTGGAGTGCAAAATTGTCTAGAATAGATTGTGGATGCCATGTCGCATTTGCAGGGCCACTGATGTGCCTAAACAGTAGAGACCGACCACAAGTGACCCCATTTCGGAAACTACACCCCTCAAGGAATTTATCTAGAGGTGTGGTGAGCATCTTGAACCCACAGGTGCTTCACGGAATTTTAAAACATGGGACCGTGAAAATGTAAAATTATGTTTATTCCCCAAAAATGTTGTTTTAGCCCCAAATTTTTCAATTTCACAAAGGTAACAAGAGAAAATGGACCACACAGTAAAATGGCATGGCTTGGAAGGAAAGGAGTGCTATTTGATTTCTGGAGTGCAAAATTGTCTGGAACAGATTGTGCACGTCATGTCGCATTTGGAGAGAAGCCAGGGTTCCAAAACAGCAGAAATACCCACACGTGACCCTATTTTGGAAAAAAGGGCTGTGGAGTCAGTAAGCCAAACCTTCGACTCAGACTATGACTCCTCAATTTCCCTGACTCACGACTCCATGACTCCAACTGGAAAGGGAAAAGAAAAAAAAACAGCTCACCTCCATGAACCAGCTGGGTGTCTCCGGGATCCGTGATCAGCGCTGCTGCTTGCGCTCAGTAGACAGGTAATAGGAAAGACGATGATCCAGCTCCACAGACTCCAATAGTAAAAACAAATGTCTTTTATTTAGAATTTTTTTAAAATATCCAGATGGCGATAATGAAACTCCAGCTGGTAGAAAAACAATGCTAGAAGGGAAACACAGGGGCACTACCAGGTGCTATTTCAGCACTTTCCGGCGCCCACATGCTGTGATCGGTCAGTCAGATTAACTGACTGATCTCAGCAATCAGAGAGCATGGACTATTGACATAGGTCCACGCATCTCTAGCCACACCAGTCAGCTGTAAGTGACCGCTTACGGCATGAAGCTATCCCCGTGTGTTTTCACACAGTGACAGCTTAAAGACATGACGTGCATAGCATGTTTGTGATGAGGGAACTGACACCCGCTCATGACATGCTATACATGTCATTGGTCGTTAAGGGGTTAAAAGGAATCTGTCAAGAGAATCAATCCATTGACTCCTTCCTCAGGACAACCATACATAAATGGTTGAAGAAGTAGTCAGTGGACTCTGAAATGCATTGACAATAAACCTACAATTTTATCATACCATTAATTGTGTCGTAATCCGGAAAGCGCAGAAACACTTACAATCCAGCTACTCAAATCTGTTCATGGAAGCTGCTGCATCTGGTTTTTCAAGCTCTGTAAGTGTTATATAAATATATATATGGTGCAGTTGGAGTGCCGATGGATCGTGAAATTGGGGACCATGACCCCTCTTGGTTTTAAGGCAAAATTAAGTTTCTCCTCATTTCTATAAAATGTTATCCATGATTTCTTTTGTCTTGACTTTTTATAATGGATTTTTTACCTCTGGAATGCTTTTAACTGTGTGTTTTTTTAATTTTAATAGCTGATTTTTGTGATGATCTATTGGATTATATCCCCTGCTCCTTTGTCCATCGTCTCAAGAACAGTCCTTCAACACTCGAACCGATGCCTGCGGCCATAATACTTTGTTTTTGAGTGGGATTGGATTATATGTTGTTGACATTAGTACCCACATTACCACCTCAGTGGGTTCCCCCACTTTAGTGCACTGTGGGACTTTATCTGATCTTAGTGCACTGTGGGACTTTATCTGATTTTCCTTTACTGTCCTCTTATTATTCATACTTCTACATGGTCACATTTCGTTTTATTTCTCCCTCCCCTTTATTATTAGATGCTGAGATTTTTTATTTCTCATAATTTTTTCTACTCCCTTTTTCATATTGTTTGCCTCTTTTTTATTAGCTGTTCAGAAACGTCATCTATTTTATCCTATTCCCTTGTCTATACTGTTGTGCAATATTAATTTCTATAATTTTGCCGATTTTTCCTGCCCTGTTCAAACATGTCCCACATGAACATCATACAATACTCATCCAACATGGCCGCAGTTAGGAGCAAATGTTTGCGGACCTTCCTGCCCGCCTCTGTCGCTGAAGGTGTCCATACGGGGTGGTGTGCGTCACTTAACGTCACTGGAAACTTTTTTCCTGTCATGCACCATGGCCGGGACACCGGAAGTGACGTACTTGGTGGCAGAAGTCTTGCCTTCAGACGCCCGCTGCATACGGTCAGTCAGTCCGAAAAATTGGGAAAACTTTGAAAATGTTCCCCAAGTGCAGTTGCAAAAACCCATCAAGGCTACAAAGAAACTGGCTCACATGAGGACCGCCCCAGGAAAGTAAGACCAAGAATCACCTCTGCTTCTGAGGATAAGTTTATCCGAGTCACCAGCCTCAGAAATCGCAGGTTAACAGCAGCTCAGATTAGAGACCAGGTCAATGCCACACAGAGTTCTAGCAGCAGACACATCTCTACAACAACTGTTAAGAGGAGACTTTGTGCAGCAGGAATTCATGGTAAAATAGCTGCTAGGAAACCACTGCTAAGGACAGGCAACAAGCAGAAGAGACTTGTTTGGGCTAAAGAACACAAGGAATGGACATTAGACCAGTGAAAATCTGTGCTTTGGTCTGATGAGTCCAAATCTGAGATCTTTGGTTCCAACCATCGTGTCTTTGTGCGACGCACAAAAGGTGAACGGATGCACTCTACATGCCTGGTTCCCACTGTGAAGCATGGAGGAGGAGGTGTGATGGTGTGGGGGTGCTTTGCTGGTGACACTGTTGGGGATTTATTCAAAATTGAAGGCATACTGAACCAGCATGGCTACCACAGCATCTTGCAGCGGCATGCTATTCCATCCGGTTTGCGTTTAGTTGGACCATCATTTATTTTTCAACAGGACAATGACCCCAAACACACCTCCAGGCTGTGTAAGGGCTATTTCACCAAGAGTGAGAGTGATGGGGTGCTACGCCAGATGACCTGGCCTCCACAGTCACCAGACCTGAACCCAATCGAGATGGTTTGGGGTGAGCTGGACCGCAGAGTGAAGGCAAAAGGGCCAACAAGTGCTAAGCATCTCTGGGACATCCTTCAAGATTGTTGGAAGACCAGGGGCGGACACAGACTGTAGTGGGCCCCTGTGCAAGAATTTTTTTGGGCCCCCCCCCGTGCATCTCTGATTCCCCCCACTCCTAGTTAATTAATTGTATTTAAAAAAAATAAAACTTGTTATACTTACCCCCAGGGCCGGCTCCAGGTTTTTGTGGGCCCTGGGTGACAGAGTTTCAGTGGCCCCTTTAACACATACCATGATTCATGATGCACAGATACCACAGAGAAATATATATATAGTACAAGGCCAAGGATTTCACTTACTACATTACATGAGCGATATCTATTGTAAATTCTACAATAGCTCAGAAACCGGCGAATCCTCACAGCGCACAGTGCAGACCGGACAGTATAGTCCTCCATACGGTATTATGGGCACCATATAATGCTCCATACAGGATACTGGTCATCATATAATGCTCCATACAGGATACTGGTCCCCATATAACGCTCCATACAGGATACTGGTCCCCATATAACGCTCCATACAGGATACTGGTCCCCATATAACACTGCATACAGAATACTGGCCCCCATATAACGCTCCATACAGAATACTGACCCCCATATAACGCTCCATACAGAATACTGACCCCCATATAACGCTCCATACAGAATATTGGCCCCCATATAATGCTCCATGCAGGCTGTTCCCCCCCTTATAATGCCCCATTACATGAGCGATATCTATTGTAAATTCTACAATAGCTCAGAAACCGGCGAATCCTCACAGCCTCACAGCGCGATACTGACCCCCTTATAATACTCCATACAGGATACTGGTCCCCATATAATGCTCCATACAGGATACTGGTCCCCATATAACGCTCCATACAGGATACTGGTCCCCATATAACACTGCATACAGGATACTGGTCCCCATATAACACTGCATACAGAATACTGGTCCCCATAAAATGCTCCATACAGAATACTGACCCCCATATAACGCTCCATACAGAATACTGACCCCCATATAACGCTCCATACAGAATACTGACCCCCATATAACGCTCCATACAGAATACTGACCCCCATATAACGCTCCATACAGAATACTGTCCCCCATATAACGCTCCATACAGAATACTGACTCCCAAATAACACTCCATACAGAATATTGGCCCCCATGTAACGCTCCATGCAGGCTGTTCCCCCCTTATAATGCCCCATGCAGGATGACACCACCCTTTTAATGCCCTATGCAGGATGTCACCTCTACCCCCCATAAAATGCCCCATGCAGGATGTCACCTCTCCCCCCCATATAGTGCCCCATGCAGGATGTCACTTCCCCCCTTTTCAATGCCCCATGCAGTATGTCAGACCACCCCCTCCCGTACAATGCCCCATGCAGGAGGTCACACACCCCTCCTCCTTATAATGCCCAATGCAGTATGTCACACCCCCCCTCCCTTATAATGCCCCCATGCAGGATGTCAATTCCCCCCTCCCCCTCTTATAATTCCCCATGCAGGATGTCACACCCCCTCCCTTATAATGCCCCATGCGGGATGTCACCCCCCCCCTCCCTTATAATGCCCCATGCAGGATGTCACTTCCCCCCTTCCCCTCTTATAATGCCCCATGCAGGATGTCACTTCCCCCCTTCCCTTCTTATAATGCCCCATGCAGGATGTCACACTTCCCCCACCCCCATATAATGCTCCATGCAGGATGTCACTTCCCCCCTTCCCCTCTTATAATGCCCCATGCGGGATGTCACTTCCCCAATTCCCTTCTTATAATGCCCCATGCAGGATGTCACACACACCCCCACCCCCATATAATGCCCCCATGCAGGATGTCACCCCCCCTCCCTTATAATGCCCCATGCAGGATGTCACCCCCCCTCCCTTATAATGCCCCATGCAGGATGTCACTTCCCCCCTTCCCCTCTTATAAAGCCCCATGCAGGATGTCACACACCCCCACCCCCATATAATGCCCCCATGCAGGATGCCAATTCCCCCCTCCCCCATATAATGCCCCATGCAGGATGTCAATTCCCCCCTCCCCCTCTTATAATGCCCCATGCAGGATGTCACACCCCTCCCTTATAATGCCCCATGCAGGATGTCACACCCCCCCCCATATAATGCCCCATGCAGGATGTCACACCCCCATATAATGCCCCATGCAGTATGTCACCCCGCCCCATATAATGCCCCATGCAGGATGTCACCTCTCCCCCCATATAATGCCCCATGCAGGATGTCACCCCACCATATAATGCCCCATGCAGGATGTCACACCACCCCCCCCATATAATGCCCCATGCAGGATGTCACCCCCCCATATAATGCCCCATGCAGTATGTCACCCCCCCATATAATGCCCCATGCAGTATGTCACCCCCCCATATAATGCCCCATGCAGGATGTCACCCCCCCATATAAAGCCCGATGCAGGATGTCACCTCTCCCCCCATATAATGCCCCATGCAGGATGTCACCCCCCCCCCATATAATGCCCCATGCAGGATGTCACACCACCCCCCCCATATAATGCCCCATGCAGGATGTCACACCCCCCCCCATATAATGCCCCATGCAGGATGTCACACCCACTCTCCCCCCACCATATAATGCCCCATGGCCCCATACATAAAAAAAAAATCAAATACTCACCTCACTTCTTACCTGATGCTCATCCGGACTTCAGCGTCGTCCGCGTCTTCCCACTGTGACAGCTCAGGAGAGATCGCGCGCGGTGTAAACATATCACCGCGCCCTCTGACCTGAGACGTCACAGTTAGAGGACGCGGAAGACGCTGCGGAGGCACGGGGAGGGGTAAGTATTGTGCCGGCGCCGTCACATGACCGGAGATGTCCCTGCGCTCAGCATGGGGCCAGGGAACCATGCTGAGCGCAGGGACATCTCCGGTCATGTGACGGCGGGGGGTCCTGCGAGGGGGCCCCATGAGGAGACGCACAAGAGGGGGGCCCCAACGGGGCTCCGAGGGGGCCCCGACCGGCCGGGCCCCATGTTGGAGTCAGGGCATGCCCTGATGGCGGCCCTGCTGGAGGCTGGATGGGCCCCCTCTCCCTCGGGGTCCCCCGTTCAATGAACCGGCTACACGGGCGGTAGGTCCGCTCCTGTGGAAGACCATTTCATCACTTCTCATCAAGAGAATGCCAAGTGTGTGCAAAGCAGTCATCAAAGCAAAAGGTGGCTACTTTGAAGAACCTAGAATATAAGACATATTTTCAGTTGTTTCACACTTTTTTGTTAAGTATATACAGTGCCTACAAGTAGTATTCAACCCCCTGCAGATTTAGCTGGTTGACACATGCGGAATTAACTTCGCATTGTGACATTTGTACTGTAGATCAGCCTGGAAGTGGGAAATGCACTGCAGCAAATTATTATTTTTTTTTTTTTTAAAACGTAAAAAGTTAATTCAGAGTGTCATTTATTATTCAACCCCTCAAACCACAAGAATTCTGTTTGGTCCCCCTAAAGTATTAAGAAGTAGTTCAGGCACCAAGAATAATGAGCTTCACATGTGTGGATTAAAGATCTCTTTTGCCAGCCTTTTCTGACTATTTAAGACCCTCCCCAAACTTGTGAACAGCACTCAGACATGGTCAACATGGGAAAGACAAAGGAGCATTCCAAGGCCATCAGAGACAAGATCGTGGAGGGTCACAAGGCTGGCAAGGGGTACAAAACCCTTTCCAAGGAGTTGGGCCTACCTGTCTCCACTGTTGGGAGCATCATCCGTAAGTGGAAGGCTTATGGAACTACTGTTAGCCTTCCACGGCCAGGACAGCCTTTGAAAGTGTCCTCCCGTGCCGAGGCCAGGCTTGTCCGAAGAGTCAAGGCTAACCCAAGGACAACAAGGAAGGAGCTCCGGGAAGATCTCATGGCAGTGGGGACATTGGTTTCAGTCAATACCATAAGTAACGTACTCCACCGCAATAGTCTCCGTTCCTGACGAGCCCGTAAGGTACCTTTACTTTCAAAGCGTCATGTCAAGGCTCGTCTACAGTTTGCTCATGATCACTTGGAGGACTCTGAGACAGACTGGTTCAAGGTTCTATGGTCTGATGAGACCAAGATCGAGATCTTTGGTGCCAACCACACACGTGACGTTTGGAGACTGGATGGCACTGCATACGACCCCAAGAATACCATCCCTACAGTCAAGCATGGTGGTGGCAGCATCATGCTGTGGGGCTGTTTCTCTGCCAAGGGGCCTGGCCATCTGGTCCGCATCCATGGGAAGATGGATAGCACGGCCTACCTGGAGATTTTGGCCAAGAACCTCCGCACCTCCATCAAGGATCTTAAGATGGGTCGTAATTTCATCTTCCAACAAGACAACGACCCAAAGCACACAGCCAAGAAAACCAAGGCCTGGTTCAATAGGGAAAAAGTCAAGGTGTTGGAGTGGCCTAGTCAGTCTCCTGACCTTAACCCAATTGAAAACTTGTGGAAGGAGCTCAAGAATAAAGTCCACATGAGACACCCAAAGAACCTAGATAACTTGGAGAAGATCTGCATGGAGGAGTGGGCCAAGATAACTCCACAGACCTGTGCCGGCCTGATCAGGTCTTATAAAAGACGATTATTAGCTGTAATTGCAAACAAGGGTTATTCCACAAAATATTAAACATAGGGGTTGTATAATAATTGACCCACACTTTTATGTTTAAAATTTAATAAAATTCAACTGAGCAACATAACTTTTTGGTTTGTAAGATTTATGCTTCTGTTCATAAAACCTACTCTCGTTTGCAGTTTGAAGGCTCTAACTTATTTGCATCTTATCAAACCAGCTAAATCTGCAGGGGGTTGAATACTACTTGTAGGCACTGTAATTCCACATGTGTTAATTCATAGTTTTGATGCCTTCAGTGTGAATGTACAATTTCCATAGTCAAGAAAATACAGAAAAATCTTTAAATGAGAAGGTGTGTCCAAACTTTTGGTCTGTACTGTATATGCACCTGGCACTTTCCTCCTTGCTGTGGAATTCCGATGACATAGTCTACAGCAGGGGTCCTCAAACTTTTAAACAGGGGGCCAGTTCACGGTCCCTCAGACCATTGGAGGGCCGGAATATAGTTTTTTAAAAAAAAACTATGAACAAATTCCTATGCACACTGCACATATCTTATTTTGAAGTAAAAAAAAACAATACAGGAACAAATATAATATTAAAAATGAAGAACAAGTAAAGTTAAATCAACCGGTATTTCAATAGGTAGGTAACTGTACCCAATAGGCAGCATAGGTCCCCAATAGGCAGGTAAATGTACCCAATAGGCAGCATAGGTCCCCAATAGGCAGGTAAATGTCCCCAATAGGCAGGTAAATATCCCCAATAGGCATCATAGGTCCCCAATAGGCAGCATAGGTCCCCAATAGGCAGCATAGGTCCTCAATGGTCAGGTAAATGTTCCCAATAGGCAGGCTGTTTCCCCCTTATAATGCCATATGCAGGCTGTTCCCCCCCTTATAATGCCCCATGCAGGCTGTTCCCCCCCTTATAATGCCCCATGCTGGATGCCACCCCCCATATAATGCCCCATGCAGGATGTCCCTTTCTCACACCATATAATGCCCTATGCAAGATATCACTCCCCTGTCTTTATAATGCCCCATGCAGGATGTCCCTTTCCCCCCCATATAATGCCCCATGCAGGATGTCACCCCCCATATCATGCCCCATGCAGGATGTCACCCACCATATAATGCCCCATGCAGGATGTCACCCCCCCCATATAATGCCCCATGCAGGATATCACTCCCCTGTCTTTATAATGCCCCATGCAGCATGTCACCCCCCCATATAATGCCCCATGCAGCATGTCACCGCCCCATATAATGCCCCATGCAGCATGTCACCCCCCATATAATGCCACATGCAGCATGTCACCCCCCCATATAATGCCCCATGCAGCATGTCACCCTCCCCCCCATATAATGCCCCATGCAGCATGTCACCCTCCCCCCCATATAATGCCCCATGCAGCATGTCACCCTCCCCCCATATAATGCCCCATGCAGGATGACCCTTTCCCCCCATATAATGCCCCATGCAGGATGTCCCTTTCCCCCCCATATAATGTCCCATTCAGGATGTCACCCCCCATATCATACCCCATGCAGGATGTCAGCCCCCCATATTATACCCCTTGCAGGATGTCACCCCCCCCCATATAATGACCTATGCCTCCATACATTAAAAAAAAAAAATCCAATACTCACCTCACTTCACTTGCTGCCGCTGCTCTACTCTGGTCTGGACTCCAGCGTCGCGGCGGGGTGTTGTCCAGCTCTGCGCTGCCTGTGACGGCACTCGGGAGGGCGCGGTGTAAAGACATCACCGCGTCCTCTGACCTGAGACATCACAGGAAGCGCAGAGCAGGAAGACAGCGGATCTGCAGAGGCACAGAGAGAGGTAAGTATCCGCCTGCCGGGGCCCTGAGCAAGCGGGGGGAAGGGCGGGCAATGACACCGCTCTCCTCTCCTCCGCCCATAGCCTGGTGGGCCGGATAAAAGTCCTCCGTGGGCCGCATGTGGCCCGCGGGCCGTAGTTTGAGGACCCCTGGTCTACAGTGTATCAATTGATCACGATAGATAGGGATATAAGAGACTCTCCTTATCCCTGCTTACTATATTTACAGTGGACAGGGTCCGTGCTTCCCATACTATCATCTTTCTTACACAAGCTGTACTCCCTGACAATTTTACTTAATTTTCGCCCATACACAATGGTGTTTGGAGTGGAGGTCCTTTTCTTTCCTTCTTTCCCATTTTATATATTGGGTATGCTTCTGTGATGATGATTTGTGTATTAGGACACAATATTTGAAAGTAATACCCTTATTGACTTTATAACATTGCCTGTGCTATTGCCTCACGGTTGTACTGTCGCCGGCCTGTCTACTTAACATACTGTCTATTTTATGACATACCATCACTTAAACCTGTTTTTATTATGTACTCTAAATAAAGTTTTGTATTTTATGATAAACGGGGCATGTGCCTTATTCTAGTTTACTCTACAGTTGGGTTTCTATGCTCCTTATATCCTTCATTCATCGGTCCATAAGTATTGTGTCTCACATAATCACATAAGGTGAGCGGTTCTACGTTTAATAATTAACCTTTTAACAGGGATAAGACCCTACTGCGCTTTTGCTTTTCTTTACAATCGGTCTATATGGGCTTGTAGGTCATTAAAGTTGACTAAATTGATACATTGATATCTGCGATCCGATGTCTTATTTCCTAGAACTCTCTTTTTCTTAATATTTAAATTAGCCGTTAACATCTATGGGCCATATAACTATCTCCCTGAGAATCTGCCTCAAGAGCTTATTTACATATTAGGAAACACTTGGAATTCTCGGGAATAAGACATCAGATTGCAGATATCAAAGTATCATTTAATTGAACTTTCTATGACCTACATGCCTGTATAGATGCCCTTTAATTCAGGTTTCATCTATATACTTCAAAAGTGCTAAAATTGTTGCAATACCACAGCCAATTAAGAGAATCAAAGTCAAATATTCAGTGTGCCCTCTCAAAAGATACCGTAAGTTTGCAAAACTAGGAATTAAAGCTGGGGAAAAAAAATCACAGAAATATGAATGTCAAGATAAAAATAGCATTACTTGTCGGTGCAACAAATGATCCTCGTCTATATTAATATGATCCATTTCTTACCCATATATCAGCCTTTGTGGTAATTGGTTTTCCCCCATAAAGGTTGATCATTTCAGGCGCTCTGTATGAGAGAGTGGTATATCTGGAAGACAGTTCAAATAAAGCAGTGTTATTGCATTAGAAGAGACTAGGCAGCATTTCTCAATGCAGTAAGTTGAGGTTTCAATCACAATTGTATTTGTTTTTTTTTGTAGTTTAACCAGTTCTTGTATGATGACCAGGCACAAAGCACATTTTCCTATTTTCTTTTAGTACATGGAGTTTGAAATCTATTTTTTTTCTCATTTGCATCCTTTTTTCATGGTACATAGGAATTTATTGTTTTGGCATTTTTATGTTCATACTCTCAATTTTTTTGACAAGAAATTAAAAAAGTATAATTTTTTTCCCAAATCCTTTTTAAATCCTTTTTTTCTGTACTGTTTGTACAAGGAATATAAAGTTTTCTATTGACGGCATACAAGAAGCTGTGGATTACGCTTTGTCTTTATTATTATTAACATTTTATGCCCCATAAGGACATAAGATCGTTAGGGCATTTTAATATTACTATAATGAAATGCACTAAGACTCAGCAGCACCGATAGCATTACGACACCTGGTGTATGTTAGAACTCTCCTGTTAGTTTTTTTCTATTTTGCTGGTCACATGACCTTGTTTGCCTATTTAATCCTGCTCCGCCCTCCTGGCCTTGCTGGACTTCATTGTAATTTCTACTCTTAAGTTAGCCTGGTGCTTAGTTACCTTTCTCAGTCAGTTTAGCTTGGTCTTCGGACCTTTATGTTCTATGTTGTGTGTTTGTCTTTTACTGCTACAATTTCTGCTAGGAGGTTCCCAACTTTATCCCAGTCCCTAGTTCTTGTAGGGATCCCCCCCTTGCATCTATAGGTCTTCATACAGACTAGCCGAGGACTTTAGCGGGTCTGATTGCAGGATCAGGTTCCCCGTTACATCGTAGGGATCTAGCTTAGTTCTATTGCAGGGACAGATCTCCTTTCTTTCCTTAGTGCTTGTAGCAGACAATAACAGTAAGTCCAGCCCAAAAATATCTCTAAGGAAAGACTTCCAGTTTCCATCATGGTGTCGGTTCAGGATTTGGCTCAACGCCTGCAGGGACTCTCTCTGGAGGTGGCCGAGCTCCAACAACACGTGAGTAGCTGTTCTGGAGCACATTTTGTGGAGCCAAAGGTACGTTTGCCTGATTTATTCTTTGGTGATCAACAGGAATTTTTTTCCTTTAAAAATGCTTGTTTATTGTATTTTCGTTTGAGACCCAGATCCTCTGGTGATGAATCACAGTGCATAGGGTTCATAATGTCACTTTTGCGCGAAGAACCTCAGGGATGGGCCTTTTCTCTCCAACCTAGTGATCCATGCTTTAGATCAGTGGATAGTTTTTTTCCTGCTTTGGGTTTGTTGTATGATGATCCTGATTGTGTCTCATCAGCTGAGACTGAATTAAGACATTTGAGGCAGGGATCAGGTAATGTGGAAAAATAATGTTCTCACTTCCGTCGGTGGTCAGCCCAGGTGGGGTGCAACGATTCAGCTTTGAAAAGTTTGTTTCTTGCGGGGCTAGGTGAAAGGGTTAAGGATTTGCTGATTGCTTATCCCACACCTGGAAACTTGCAGGAGGCTATGCAATTAGCTATACGGGTGGACAGGAGACTGCGTGCAAGGGTTAATGAAAGTAAATCCTCTGCCATGTCAGCTCCGAGTCTTGAGAGGGTCTGTACTGACATTGGAGAGCCAATGGAGATCGGGGCGATGGCACCCCGCTCTCAGGAAAAAGACCGCAGATCTTCTGAAGGTTTGTGCTTTTATTGCGGAAAATCTGATCATTTTATTAAGAACTGTGTGCTTCGTATGAACAAAGAAAAAAAAAAGGTCAGTTACGCCAGTATTGCCTGTTTAAATTCTAAGGGGGTATTTCTTTCGGCTACTACCACTGCTCAGGAAGAATTAATTGAATTTCGGATATTTGTGGATTGTGGTTCTACTCTGAATGTGATTGATGGGGGATTCTTGGAAAAACTTAAATTAAAACCCAAACCTTTGTCATCCCCTATTGCTGTGGTTTCTGTCGATGGCTCCCCCTTGAAGAGTGTTACTCACAAGGTCTGTGAATTTCCCCTCACTATTAATGGTGTTCATCAAGAAAATTTGGATTTGGTGGTATTAAATAATTTGCCTTCTCCAGTAATTTTGGGGCTACCCTGGTTAAAATTGCACAATCCTGTACTGGATTGGTCTACCAATGAAATTAAGTCCTGGAGTCCTAAGTGTTATGACAAGTGTTGTAACGGACGTATTGCTCCGTTGCCGACGGGCCTCCAGGGTTGCTGAACGTAGATGGAAAAGGTCCCACTCCCATGAGCACTTCATCACATTCAAACAGTCCCTCACTACCTTCAAGTCCACACTCACTGCAGCAAAACAAACATACTTCACATCTCTCATATCCTCCCTGTCCCACAACCCCAAACAACTATTCAACACCTTCAATTCTCTCCTCCGTCCCCCAGTGCCTCCTCCCTCTCCTCTTATTTCAGCCGAAGACTTTGCCTCATTCTTCAAGCAGAAGATTGACACCATCAGACAAAGCTTTTGCCTAAAGCCCCCACAGCCCCTCCCCACACCTACTCAACCCTCCTCCTCCAAAACTACATTCTCCACCATTTCTGAAGATCAACTTTCCTCGTTACTCTCCAAATCACACCTCACCACCTGTAAACTTGACCCAATCCCGTCCCACCTCATCCCAAACCTTACCACTATCTTCATCCCAGCCCTAGCCCACCTCTTCAACCTGTCACTAACAACTGGTGTCTTCCCCTCATGTTTCAAACATGCCTCAATCACACCCATCCTCAAAAAGCCCTCCCTTGACCCATCCTCTGTGTCTAGCTATCGCCCCATATCACTTCTCCCCTATGCCTCAAAACTACTGGAACAACATGTCCATTCTGAACTGTCCTCCCACCTCTCCTCCTGCTCCCTCTTTGACCACCTACAATCTGGTTTCCGACCGCACCATTCTACTGAAACTGCACTGACTAAAGTCACAAACGACCTACTAACCGCCAAATCTAAGCGACACTACTCTGTCCTCCTCCTAGACCTGTCATCTGCCTTTGACACAGTGGACCATTCCCTCTTACTACAGACTCTCTCATCTCTCGGCATCACAGACTTGGCCCTATCCTGGATCTCCTCATACCTAACAGACCGGACATTCAGTGTCTCCCACTCACACACCACCTCTTCATCTCGCCCCCTATCTGTCGGTGTCCCCCAAGGTTCAGTTCTAGGACCCCTGCTCTTCTCCATCTACACCTTAGGCCTGGGACAGCTCATAGAGTCTCATGGCTTTCATTATCACCTCTATGCTGATGACACACAGATCTACCTCTCTGGACCCGATATCACATCCGTATTAACCAAAATCCCACAATGTCTGTCTGCTATTTCATCCTTCTTCTCTGCTAGATTTCTAAAACTTAACATGGACAAAACAGAATTCATCATCTTTCCGCCATCTCATTCAACCCTCCCAACTGACCTATCCATCATAGTCAATGGCTGCCCACTCTCCCCAGTCCCTCAAGCTCGCTGCCTCGGGGTAACCCTGGATTCGGAACTCTCCTTCAAACCACATATCCAAGCCCTTTCCACTTCCTGCCGACTCCAACTCAAAAATATCTCCCGGATCCGCACATTCCTAAACCATGAATCTGCAAAAACACTAGTGCACGCCCTCATCATCTCCCGCCTTGACTACTGCAACCTCCTGCTCTGTGGCCTCCCCTCTAACACTCTCGCACCCCTCCAATCTATCATAAACTCTGCTGCTCGACTAATCAACCTGTCCCCCCGCTATTCCCCGGCCTCTCCTCTCTGTCAATCTCTTCACTGGCTCCCCATTGCTCAGAGACTCCAGTTCAAAACCCTAACCATGACATTCAAAGCCATTCACAACCTGTCTCCTCCATATATCTCCGACCTAGTCTCCCGTTACATACCTGCACGCAACCTCCGATCCTCACAAGATCTCCTGCTCTACTCTCCTCTTATCTCCTCCTCCCACAACCGTATACAAGATTTCTCCCGTGCTTCCGCCCTACTCTGGAACTCTCTACCCCAACGTATCAGACTCTCGCCTACCGTGGAAACCTTCAAAAGGAACCTGAAGACCCACCTCTTCCGACAAGCCTACAACCTGCAGTAACCACCGCTCCACCATACCGCTGCACGACCAGCTCTACCCTCACCTACTGTATCCTCACCCATCCCTCGTAGATTGTGAGCCCTCGCGGGCAGGGTCCTCGCTCCGCCTGTACCAGTCACTGTCACATTGTGTTCAAGATTATTGAAATTGTTCTTGTATTATACCCCCTTTTTCACATGTAAAGCGCCATGGAATAAATGGCGCTATAATAATAAATAATAATAATAATAATAAAATTGCTGCGGTGGAAAAAGGGGAATTACCTGTACCTATTCAGGATTTTTGGAGAGTTTTTTCTGAGGAGGAGTCGCAAATATTGCCTCCCCATAGAGACTATGATTGTACCATTGAATTTGTCCCTGGAGCGACTCTTCCTAAAAGTCGTTTATTTAATCTTACTATTCCTGAGAGAAAGGCTTTGGAGGAATACATACAGACAAGCTTGGCCGCCGGTCACATTAGGCCTTCCAAGTCTCCTGTGGCTGTTGGATTTTTTTTGGTTAAGAAGAAGGACGGCGGTTTACGTCCTTGTCTGGACTTTCGTGAGATTAATAAAATTACTGTACGCAATCCTTACCCACTGCCATTGATTCCTGATTTGTTTAACCAGTTAGTGGGGGACAAGTGGTTCTCTAAAATTGATCTCCGGGGGGCATACAATTTGTTGCGCATGAAGGAGGGTGATGAATGGAAGACTGCTTTTAACACTCCTGTGGGTCATTTTGAGAACCTGGTTATGCCTTTTGGTCTTACCAATGCTCCAGCATTTTTTCAGAATCTTATTAATGACATCCTTAGACCTTTGATCGGCAAAAATGTGGTTGTGTATTTGGATGACATTTTGATTTATTCACCTGATCTGGAGTCTCATTGGCGGAGCGTACGTGAGGTATTACAGTTATTAATTGACAATTCGCTTTTTGCTAAGCTGGAGAAATGTGAGTTTGCTGTACAGAGAATTAGTTTTTTGGGCTACATTATCTCCAGCGAAGGCTTTGAGATGGACCCTGTGAAGGTTCAGGCGGTTCAGGAATGGCCTAGGCCTATTGGTTTGAAATCGATACAGAGGTTTTTGGGTTTCGCCAATTATTACAGAAAATTCATTAAAAAATTTTCTATTATTGTCAAACCACTGACCGATCTCACCAGGAAAGGTGCTAATGCGGTTCAGTGGACTACTGAGGCCATTGAAGCTTTTGTGTTTCTAAAGGAGAGGTTCAGCTCTGCTCCTATCCTTATGCAGCCTGATGTGACTAAGCCATTTTTGGTTGAGGTTGATGCTACTTCGGTGGGGGTCGGTGCGGTGTTGTCTCAGGAAATCAAGGATGGAGTACATCCCTGTGCTTTTTTTTCAAAAAAATTTTCTGAGACTGAACTTAATTACGATATTGGTAATCGGGAATTGCTGGCTATTAAACTCGCATTTGAACACTGGCGTCATCTCTTGGAAGGTGCTGAATTTCCCATTCAGGTTTTCACTGATCATAAAAATCTGATCTATCTTGATGCTGCCAAGCGCTTGAATGCCCGTCAGGCTAGGTGAGCACTTTTTTTCTCGCGGTTTAATTTTTCCGTTACTTACATCCCGGGTACCAAGAATGTTAAAGCTGATGCTTTGTCTCGCAGCTTTTCTCCCATGGTCGGTGCTGAGGAGGAGGGGAGCATTTTACAAGAAGGTGTTGTGATTGCGGCATTGGACTCCGTTTTGGAAGATGAGATTCTTAAAGCACAGGAGAATGCCCCATCTAACACTCCCCATGGGAGGTTGTTTGTGCCTAGGACCTTTAGGAGAGATTTGTTTGTTGAGTGTCATGAGCCTCGGTTGGCAGGTCATCCAGGAATTTCTGAGACCAAGAGACTTGTGGGTCGCAGTTTTTGGTGGCCTGGATGGCAGAAGGAAGTCATTAAGTGGGTGCGTCAATGTACGGTGTGTGCTAGATCTAAGTCTTCACATACTCCTGCAGCAGGGTTGCTTTGCCCTCTGGAGGTTCCTAGTGCACCTTGGACACATCTGGCTATGGACTTTATTACTGACCTTCCCCCCTCTGAGGGTTTCACAGTCATCTGGGTGGTCGTGGACCGTTTTAGCAAGATGTGTCACTTGGTTCCTTTCATCAAACTGCCCTGCGCTAAGACACTCGCTAAGGCCTTTGTCAAGGAAATTGTCAGACTACATGGCGTTCCTACTGACATTGTGTCGGATAGGGGACCTCAGTTCGTGGCTCGTTTTTGGCGTGCTTTTTGTGACAGGTTGGGAGTTCATTTGTCGTTTTCATCCGGATATCATCCTGAGTCTAATGGCCAGACAGAAAGGAAGAATCAGGATGTTGAGCAGTTCTTGCGTTGTTTTGTGGCAGACAATCAGGAGGGGTGGTCTGAGTTTCTGTCACTTGCTGAGGTTTGCTCTTAACAACCATACATCCTCTTCTGCTGGTTGTTCGCCTTTTTTTTGTTGTTCTGGGAGACATCCGTCTTTTGGCTCATTCTCCAAATTGGTATCGGCTGTGCCTGAGGAGGAGAGTTTTTCCGGTGACTTGGAGAGAGTTTGGACGGATGTGCGTGGTAATCTTCAGGAGGCTAACAAAAAATCTAAGAGGTACTTTGATAGGAAACGGCAAGAGGTTTTGTTTGCTATTGGTGACATGGTTTGGTTGTCCTGTAAGAATCTGCGGTTGAGGATTCCTTCTAAAAAATTGGGTCCCAAGTTTGTAGGGCCCTTTAAGGTGCTTCAGGTAGTTAACCAATCTGCTGTTAGGTTGGAGGTTCCTACCTCCTGGAAGATTAATCCGGTGTTTCATGTTTCTCTGTTGAAAAGAGCTTGTGTGTCGGATGGAGACGTCTCTGCCACTGTTCCTCCGGTGGTGGAGGACGGGGAATACGAAATTTCACACATCCGAAATTCTAGACGGTATAGAGGGAGTTTGCAGTATCTCGTCGCTTGGAAAGGTTTCGGACCCGAGGATAACTCATTGGTGAGGGCGGATGATGTTTCTGCTTCCAGACTTGTCAGAGCGTTTCACAAGAGGTTTCCTGATAAGCCTGGGCCTAGGGGATCCAGAGGATCCTCATAGAAGAGGGGGTACTGTTAGAACTCTCCTGTTAGTTTTTTTCTATCTTGCTGGTCACATGACCTTGTTTGCCTATTTAATCCTGCTCCGCCCTCCTGGCCTTGCTGGACTTCATTGTAATTTCTACTCTTAAGTTAGCCTGGTGCTTAGTTACCTTTCTCAGTCTGTTTAGCTTGGTCTTCGGACCTTTATGTTCTATGTTGTGTGTTCGTCTTTTACTGCTACAATTTCTGCTAGGAGGTGCCCAACTTTATCCCAGTCCCTAGTTCTTGTAGGGATCCCTCCCTTGCATCTATAGGTCTTCGTACAGACTAGCCGAGGACTTTAGCGGGTCTGATCGCAGGATCAGGTTCCCCGTTACATCGTAGGGATCTAGCTTAGTTCTATTGTAGGGACAGATCTCCTTTCTTTCCTTAGTGCTTGTAGCAGATCATAACAGTGTACATGCAATCGCTGGGACTGAAACAGGAATGGTCATTGTTGCTTGGTAAACGGTGTATATAGCGCTCACTGTATGCAGCCCCTCCAATGCCAGAGAGAGTGTTTATTACATGTTAGTGAACTCAGAGTACTTGGTTTCTACACAGACAGTGGCGTACCGCCAATGGCGGCAGACCACGCCACTGCTACGGGGCCCGTGGCCGGAGGGGGCCCGTGAGGGCCCCAAGCAGCGTGGGAACGAGGAGGATAGGTGAGTAGGAGGTTGCGGCGGCAGAGGAGCGGGTTGCGGCAGTGGAGGAGCGGTGCACATGCAGTAGCTGGCTGCTGCAGCCACCACATGTCCCCGCTGCTAAAGGGACATGAATATTCCCTCTTCTCCACTCCCATGGGCGTGGAGAAGACGGAATATTCATTCTCTTTAGTAGCGGGCACGGAAGAGCGCTGAGCCCCGGCTCCTGCTGTCAGTGCAGAGGAGTGAATGTGCCGGCAGCAGCTCACCTCGGCTTCTGAGAGAGCGCGCTGCTCAGATGCCGACATGACCTGCAGCAGACAGGACGCTGCGCTGGAGCAGAGGTGAGGAAGGAAGGTGAGTATAAGTGTTTATTGTTTTATGTGTGCAGTGATTGGGGGGTTGAGGAGGCCACACATACCAGGAATGGGGGATTGAGGAGGCCACACATACCAGGAATGGAGGATTGAGGAGGCCACACATACCAGGAGGCCACACATACCAGGAATGGGGGATTGAGGAGGCCACACATACCAGGAATGGGGGATTGAGGAGACCACACATACCAGGAATGGGGGATTGAGGAGGCGACACATACCAGGATACTTGGATTGAGGAGGCCACACATACCAGGAATGGGGGATTGAGGAGGCCACACATACCAGGAATGGGGGATTGAAGAGGCCATACATACCAGGATTTGGGGATTGAGGAGGCCACACATACCAGGGATTAGGGGATTGAGAAGGCCACACATACCAGGATACTTGGATTGAGGCCACACATACCAGGAATGGGGGATTGAGGAGGCCACACATACCAGGATTGGGGGGTTGAGGAGGCCACACATACCAGGAATGGGGGATTGAGGAGGCCACACATACCAGGATTGGGGGATTGAGGAGGCCACACATACCAGGATTGGGGGATTGAGGACGCCACACATACCAGGATTGGGGGATTGAGGAGGCCACACATACCAGGAATGGGGGATTGAGGAGGCTACACATACCAGGGATTGTGGGGGCCACACATACCAGGGATTGTGGGGGCCACACATACCAGGGATTGTGGGGGCCACACATACCAGGGATTGTGGGGGCCACACATACCAGGGATTGTGGGGGCCACACATACCAGGGATTGTGGGGGCCACACATACCAGGGATTGTGGGGGCCACACATACCAGGGATTGTGGGGGCCACACATACCAGGGATTGTGGGGGCCACACATACCAGGGATTGTGGGGGCCACACATACCAGGGATTGTGGGGGCCACACATACCAAGAATTGTGGGGGCCACACATACCAGGAATTGTGGGATTGAGGGAGCCACATATATGATGATAGGGAAATTTACCAGTAGCTGCTGCATTTCCCACCCTAGGCTTATACTCAAGTCAATAGGTTTTCCCATTTTTATGTGGTAAAATTAGGGGCCTCGGCTTATATTCGGGTCGGCTTATTTAAAATATACGGTATTTTAAAATCAGTGAGTACGTGGTGCCCATAATACTGCAGGACTGTGGCGTGCATTATACTATATGGGGGCTGCATTTTACCCTATGGGGTGTGTAATATACTGTATGGAGGACTATGGGGAGTGCATTATATTCTATGGAGGACCATGGGAAGTTCATTATACTATATGGAGGATTATGGGGGGCGCATTATACTATATGGAGGTTTATGGGGGGAGCATTATACTATATGGAGGATTATGGGGGTGCATTATACTATATGGAAGATTATTGGTGGTGCATTATACTATATGGAAGGCTATGTGGGGCCATTATAATATTTTGAGGGCTATGTGGGGGGCCATTATACTGTATGAAAGCAATTATACAGTGTGAATGTTTGTGTGGGGTCATTATACTGTTTGGAGGGCTGTGTGGGGGCCATTATACTGTTTGGAGGGCTGTGTGGGGCCATGAGAGTGTATGGAGGGCTCTGTGGGGTTCACAGTTGGGGGATTATACTGTGTTAGGGTCACCATACTTTGCCGTGGGAGTTGAAGTGGGATACAATAGGGTCATTATACTGTGCATGTGGAGGAATGCACCATAGGGGTATCATGCTGTTTGGGGGGCACTTTTGTTGGCATCATACTTTATGGAGGCAATGAAGGAGGAATCTACGACTTCAGAAGGAGGTAAATTACTATGTAAAGGCTGGAAAGTTATGAGATCTGCTCTTCTGTGACACTGATAAATATTTATTTTTTTGTAGGGGGGGGCAATTAGAGCTTCTTGAATGGGGCCCCATGACTTCTATGTACGCCCCTGTACACAGATATCTCATTATAGTTAGATGACTGATGAGCTTACCCAATGTGATCATACCACAAACTGTCGTATCTAAAAATAAAGGGCTAGCCTACAGTGAGGGCCAATGTGAAAATTTCTAAAATTAATATTATTTAATAATGATAATACATGGGAGAAGTAGAGAAAGCAGTCAGCACATAGCATTAATTATATAAATTGTGCAGCTGTAGCAATTGGGAACCAGCTTTCAGGCACAGTCAGACTTCACAAAGAGAAGGCAGAGAGGGTTTATTACCATCTCTGCCTTCCCAATCACTGTAAACACAGGGCTGAACAAGCGCTGTGTATACAGGAAGCGCTGACAGCAATTCTTCCTGTGAACTCAGTGATCATGTGATCACTGGGTGTAGAGAGAGCAGCCAGGAGGTTGAATTTACTCTGTAAATGGGGCTTACATATTAGCCCGAGTTGCCGGGGAAATCAGATAAAAAAACAAAGCATTTAATTGTTGTAAAGTCCCCCAAAAATAAATTAAAATAGATTTTTTTTTTAAAGTGCTGCCAATCTTAATCACTACTACTAGCCACAGCCGAGTAAAAAAATAAATCACATATAGAAAACAAATATTTACAGAAAGGACAACAAATTGTAAAATGTATTTTAGTGGTCCTTTATTGTCATACAAAAATGTGAAAAACAGTCACATATTTCCTTTTTTTTTCCCAACTGATATCGGCAAAAAAAAGAAAGTATGAAAGTAACATAAAAATTAGACTCCTCATATCACGAAACCAAGATGCAAAAAGTATTTGAATATCGGAACGAGAACACTTTTAACACGCATACTAAAAAAACGGAAAATGTGCCTGGTCAGAAAGGAGGCAAATGACCTGGTTTTAAATTGGTTAATTTTATACCTGGCCTTGAAAATCCCCTTTAAGCAGCCAAGCAGATTCACTTTTTTTTCTTTAAATTAATAAATGGCATTTATACTACAATCAAAAGCTATAGGTCAAAATACTGCACAATATCAAGCACTGAAGAAGCATTTTCCATACAAAACTATTCCTGACAACAGACAGGTACATCTTCAAAACATTTCATCATAGTCAACATCAATATTACGTGACATGGCAGGAAGAGCAGAAGTCACATATTGTTTGACGTGTTGGCTTTTAATCATCTGCAAGTATGGTGTAAATGTAAGGATAACAGTATATTAAAAAAAAATAAAATACATACAACTGGATCCACGTGTTATGTGTTCTACTACACTTCTAAAAGGATATTAGAAAGTTGCCTACATCTGAAAACAGTAATCAACAACATTTTTTCCTTAAAGCGTTTGCTTCATGATTTCTTTTTAGGAACCCACTGTTCTCCTGCTTAAAGCAGGCGGTGAGCTGCCCAGTAGCATCATTACGCCATTGTCCAAACTCTGTGCTCTCCGATGCTGCAGCCAATGGCACTTGTACATCTGCAGCATCAGAACACAAGAGCACTGAAGATAGCCAATTCCAGTGATCCAGCCAGCTTAAAGCAGAGCTTACAAGCTCTATAGCAGATCAGATACCATTTTCCACATAACAGGTTCCCTTTAAAATATGATTCCAAGCTAATGTCTGTAATCATGGCTCATACAAGTTGCCTGGAAAACACTATACCCCTCTTTATTACTAGCTATAGTTTATTTTGTATTTTGTAGCACTCTATGCAAATTAAAGTCTCAAATTATGTACAAAGGAGATAAAAGAGGAGAAAATTAAATCCAATCAACTGAGCTACCCCTATAAGAAGTGGGGAAACAGTGGACTATTGCAACTCTCTACTTATTGGTCTCCATCTTACTAACTCTCCCCTCCCCAATAAGTCATGAATGCAGTAGCAAGGATTATATTCCTTTCCAACCGCTACACCGATGCCTCCACGCTGTGCCAGTCATTGCACTGGCTGCCCATCTGCTACAGAATCCAATATAAACGCATCACTCTCACCAACAAAGCGCTCCACAGTTCAGCATCACCCTACATCTCCTCCCTTGTCGCAGTCTACCACCATACCCATGTCCACTGTTATGCTAAGGACCTAAGACAAACATCTTCAATAATCCGAACCTCCCACTCCTGTCTCCAAGACTTCTCGCATGCTGCGCCAATCCCTTGGAATGCACTACCGTGGACAATTCGATTAATTCCCAATACCCAACAGTTTTAAGCGTAGTCTAAAAACGCATTTCTTTAGACTGGTCTATCACCTCACCTCACTTATCTAACTATCCCCATTTTGCCCATATAAAATTTTCTTCAAAATCAAGACCCTCATAGCATCTGTTCACACACCCCCATGTACTTAATGGTCCTCTGTGTCCGTACACATACGGGCTGGTGATCGGTTCATGCAGCGTTATGTGAATACCCTATTTATTATACTGATGGCTAGACCATACAATACAAGCATTTCTTACCATTTACCTTTCATTTCTCCCCTATTTCCTCATAGATTGTAAGCTTCCAAGCAAGGCCCTCACTCCTCTTGGTATCTGTTGAGTTATGTGTGATTCTGTAATGTCTTTATTGACTGTACAAGTCCCCTCTAAAATGTAAAGTGCTGTGAAATATGTTGGCGCTATAGAAATAAAGATTATTATTATTATTATTATTATTATTAATAATAAACCTTAGATGAGCAGTGAGGCTCAGGAGGGGATAGAACATTGCATGTGAGACCGGATTAACACTTGTATAAATTGGAAATTCTCCCGAATCCATGTCCAGCATCCATACCTGTTCTCCCAAATTAATTCTATGCAACCATACCTGTTTTTTGCTAGATGTGCATGAACAATAACTCAAAATTATTCACTTGCTTTTTGGATTTAAATGTACAAATAATATTTAAAATGAAGCACAAGCAACAACAGGAACATTTCAACAACTTACTTTTTAATTTCCTCTTCTACGATGTTTACTCCATCTTTTTGAGGGTTGAGAAATCTGTTTGTTGCGCTACCAAAGTCGCACAGCACATAATTCCCATTGTCATTTAACAAAATGTTCTCGACCTTAAATGAAGCAAAAAGATGGATTATAAAATGCTGGATGGAAATGGTAATCGGTTTGCAATGACAATTACATCCACTGCAAGTAATTATGTAGTAAACTACAATTAAAACACGCTGCTCCAGAATTCATCCATGAAGAACCATCATCAATCAAAAGAAAAGAAGGTAATGGGTTTGAAGTATGAGTGGTTATGTTATATTCCAGGCGAAAATATATTTACTAACAAATACCCAAGACACATTAGAGATATATGCAAAAATAAGATAATTTATTCACAAAACTACGTTATAATATAAAACGCATCACATAGAAGGTTACGGGGAGAAGACAGCTAAAACAATAAGGATTACAGGGTGTATCGTCCCAAAATAGCAGGGCAGAATAGTGAGCAATAATCCCAAGACAGTAGAACTCCCATACAATTTATGTAATAAAAGTATTCAACTTAGTCTTCATCGTAGTGACATGATATACAGCAAAATATAATACTGAGAATACAATAACAAAACTGTATGGGCCAAATATCAAAACTTATCAGCGAATAAGGTAATCTAAGTGCTGCAAATAATGCACGTAATACAAGATCAGAAGACCAGGTTGAATCGCTAATAAAGACGCTATGACTCACTGAGTCTGTTGCTGGCAGGCGAGGTATAGTCTGCCGGGGAGGAGCCAATTTTATTAATAGAGTCAGCCTCCAGGTGGCGGCAGAATATGCCACGGTTACAATGTCTCCCAATAGCACGAACGAGAAATAAGGAATGAGAAGCGGGTTGTCCAAGTAGTGGACAACCCCTTTAAAATGATCCTGTTAACAATTTGTAACATCCAGTGCCTGTCATCTGTGTTTCCACTTCAGTCCCTGGGACGCAGTGATCCTGTTTAATTCCTGGGTTTGTTGGTGCTGCTTAATCAGAGAGCTATGGGGTTAATTCCTGGCTCCTCCTTGTGAGCCCTGGCCGGGAGGCTCTTGTATTTAAACCCCTGAACCTTGACTCTCACTGCCAGTTAAAAAGTTCTTCTCTGGTTCTGTGCTATCTGCTCCTGCTTTACTTGTTTGAATTCTGCTGTCTGACTGCGGCCTATTTCCTGACCATTTTTGACTTCTGATTTTGTGCCCTCCTGGTTCTGACCCAGCTACCTTGACTTCTCTTTCCTTTGGTTCTGGCCAACAGCCCTTCTATGGAAGCAATCCAGTTAGACCAGATCCCTATACAGGGGATAAAGGGCAAAGGTGAGGGCATCCACTGGAATCTGCCAGAGTGGCTAGCACCAAATCTGTTGAAGTAGCCTTTTTGAGCTTATGGCCTTTGACAGACTTTATACAATCAAACCATTAAATTCTTTACATTCAGTGATATTCTGATTTATGCATTTATGGTTCACCATATTAGTTCTATGTCATAGTTATTTGATTGGATCAGTGAAAGATTAGATTGCAAGATAAGCAAATTCTGACCTTTAGATCCCGATGAACTATTGGCGTTTTGCATTGGTGAAGCCTGGCCACTGCTTCACAAGAGTCACAGAATATCCTTAAGACCTCCGCTTCCGAAAATCCTGACTGCAGCCTTTGATTCATTTGGTTCACAACTTGTCCAGCTAATAAATAAAGAAGGTATTTAATACACCATTTTAGTGACAGTTTCCCCAAGAATAAAATATGCTGTTGAACTCATTTGCCATAGATGAATGGACAGACAGATATAAAAAGGCAGACAAGCCCCCAGATAAAGGCATAATGTACAGAGAGATACATTACATTTATAGGAAACAAGTCCAATTTACAGAACACATATTATAGGATCTGCATGCTCAATCATACAGGGCAATTCTATGCACAAATACTTGCAATCACACTCTATAAAAAGGGCTTTAGAAATAGTATGTCCTCCAAAGAATGAGGACAACGGTAAGAAATAAGAAAGACGTTTATGTCTGTGTCCATCTGTAATGTAACTACAGTACAGACCAAAAGTTTGGACACACCTTCTCATTTAAAGATTTTTCTGTATTTTCATGACTTTCAAAATTGTACATTCACACTGAAGGCATCAAAACTATGAATTAACACATGTGGAATTATATACTTAACAAAAAAGTGTGAAACAACTGAAATTATGTCTTATATTCTAGGTTCTTCAAAGTAGCCACCTTTTGCTTTGACGGCTGCTTTGCACCACTCTTGGCATTCTCTTGATGAGCTTCAAGACGTAGTCACCGGAAACGGTCTTCCAACAATCTTGAAGGAGTTCACAGAGATGCTTAGCACTTGTTGGCCCTTTTGCCTTCACTCTGCGGTCCAGCTCACCCCAAACCATCTCGATTGGGTTCAGGTCTGGTGACTGTGGAGGCCAGGTCATCTGATGTAGCACCCCATCACTCTCCTTCTTGGTCAAATAGCCCTTACACAGCCTGAAGGTGTGTTTGGGGTCATTGTCCTGTTGAAAAATAAATGATGGTCCAACTAAACACAAACCGGATGGAATAGCATGCCGCTGCAAGATGCTGTGGTAGCCATGCTGGTTCAGTATGCCTTCAATTTTGAATAAATCCCCAACAGTGTCACCAGCAAAGCACCTCCACACCATCACACCTCCTCCTCCATGCTTCACGGTAGGAACCAGGCATGTAGAGTCCATCCGTTCACTTTTTCTGCGTCGCACAAAGACACGGTGGTTGGAACCAAAGATCTCAAATTTGGACTCATCAGACCAAAGCACAGATTTCCACTGGTCTAATGTCCATTCCTTGTGTTCTTTAGCCCAAACAAGTCTCTTCTGCTTGTTGCCTGTCCTTAGCAGTGGTTTCCTAGCAGCTATTTTACCATGAAGGCCTGCTGCACAAAGTCTCCTTTTAACAGTTGTTGTAGAGATGTGTCTGCTGCTAGAACTCTGTGTGGCATTGACCTGGTCTCTAATCTGAGCTGCTGTTAACCTGCGATTTCTGAGGCTGGTGACTCGGATAAACTTATCCTCAGAAGCAGAGGTGACTCTTGGTCTTCCTTTCCTGGGGCGGTCCTCATGTGAGCCAGTTTCTTTGTAGTGCTTGATGGTTTTTGCAACTGCACTTGGGGACACTTTCAAAGTTTTCCCAATTTTTCGCACTGACTGACCTTCATTTCTTAAAGTAATGATGGCCACTCGTTTTTCTTTACTTAGCTGCTTTTTTCTTGCCATAATACAAATTCTAACAGTCTATTCAGTAGGACTATCAGCTGTGTATCCACCTGACTTCTGCACAACACAACTGATGGTCCCAACCCCATTTATAAGGCAAGAAATCCCACTTATTAAACCTGACAGGGCACACCTGTGAAGTGAAAACCATTTCCGGTGACTACCTCTTGAAGCTCATCAAGAGAATGTCAAGAGTGTGCAAAGCATCATCAAAGCAAAAGGTGGCTACTTTGAAGAACCTAGAATATAAGACATATTTTCAGTTGTTTCACACTTTTTTGTTAAGTATATAATTCCACATGTGTTCATTCATAGTTTTGATGCCTTCAGTGTGAATGTACAACTTTCAAAGTCATGAAAATACAGAAAAATCTTTAAATGAGAAGGAGTGTCCAAACTTTTGGTCTGTACTGTATGTTAAAGGGGTTATGCAGGAATATATATATTTTTTTTTTTACTATGGGCCTAAGAACTAACACATAGGTTGTTGCTAACTACCTGCCTGTTCTATAGAGCGCCGGCTCAGAGCGCTTACAGACTGTTCCGGCGATTCAGCTGCCTCATCTCAACAGAGTAGCTCTTCCTCTTTATGGCTGCTCAGTTGACGGTGCGTGACTGCTGACAGATCATTGATTGCCAGCTTCCCGCAGTTAGGCAGCGGAGAGCTGGCTGTCAATCAGCATGACATCAGCAGTCATGCCCAGAGTGAAAGAGAAGCAGCTACTGTCATCGTGATGTCAGTGGAAGCCACAGAATGGTCTGTGACCACTCTGAGCTGGCAGTGATCGATGGAAGGCAGTTAGTTAGCAGCTACCTGCCAGTTAGTTCTTAGGCTAATAGTAAAAAAATAAAGTAGTCCAAGATAACCCCTTTAATAAGTGAATATAGAGGGACGGTGACCAGTCTCTCTATTTTTATGAACAGATCTTCTAATTTAGGGTATGTTGACACAATGTTTTTTTTTTTCATGCGAGTTTGCAGCGGGTCCACACTTAAACCCACATGAAAAAGCGCTACGTAAGGGCTTAAAAAAATTAACATATGCATTTCTAACTTTTAAAATTTCTAACTAGCTCCTCATGTGTTCAGGCTTTTAAACTTCTTCTGACCACTTCAGGTGCCCAAAGATGCTAAGAGATTAGAAGTGAGCGGATCGTTCTTCAGGTATCTTCTGCTTGAGAGAAGGTTCATACTTACAATATAAGTCAAGGGAAAGGCTAGAAAAGACACCCAGGCGTTTTTGCTTCAAAATCTGCATAAAAACATCTTTGAATAATCGTATTATTGATTATAACCCCTTCCTGACCGGTGATTTTCTCTTTTAGCGCTTTCGTTTTTGCCTCGCCATCTTCCAAGAGCCATAAATGTCTTATTTTTTTTATCTACAGTATATAGCTGTACGAGGGACTGATTTTTGTAGGATGAATTACACAATTCATTTTAACATACAATAAACTGAAAAACGAGAAAAACAAATCCAAATTCAGCGAAACTGGAAAAAGAAAAAAAGCAATTCCAGTATGGTGTTTGGGAGAGGTAAAACTAACCTGGCAATATGATTCCGCAGGTCAGTACGATTACGGCAATAGCAAACTTGTAAAGTTTCTTTTCTTTTTAAGAAGTGAAAAAAGTACAGAAGTTTGTTTAGAAAAATAAAAACCGGTAACACTTATATTTTTACATAAATGGAGCTGTGTGGGGCTTGGTTTAGCGCGGTGAACGGACATTTTTATTGATACTATTCTGGGATAGGTGCGACTTTTTGATCGCTTCTTATTGTATTTTTTACGGTAAAGAATATTTATACCGTGTTAGCCAGTAGATAGAACAATGTTAGAATCTGAGAGTCCTCAGTGGTTGACACCTTTTAATGGCTAACTGAAAAGATGGTAAACATAGCAAGCTTTCGAGACAACTCAGGTCTCTTCCTCAGGCTAATAATAATAATAATAATAATAATTATTATTAGCCTGAGGAAGAGACCCGAGTTGTCTCGAAAGCTTGCTATGTTTACCATCTTTTCAGTTAGCCATTAAAATTATCAACCACTGAGGACTCTCAGATTCCAACATTGTTGTATTTTTTACAGCACCCGAAAAAAAATAGATTCTGACGTTTAGTTATTTGTTTTTTTTGCTCTATAGCCTTTTCCGTACAGGTTAATTTATGTTAGATTTTGATAAATCATACTGTTTAGGACATAGAGATATCAAATATTTTCAAATTAAAAAATATAGATATATTGATTTTTAATTGGGGGAAAGGGATTGATTCAAATGTTTATATTATTAAACACTTTTTATTTATCTACTATTTTGTAGTCCACTATTGGGGACTTGAACCTGCGATCATCTGATCACTTGTTCTATATAGTTATAACATAGTAATGAATTGTAAAGAGAAAAATCACAGTCTCCTATGAAGACCAGCCATGGGCTAATCTTTTGTAGGAGCTCTGTGATGGCAGGCATGGGGGTCTTCAGATGGCCCCTGGCTGCCATGGCAACTATCAGCACTCCGCAATCGTATGTGTTTATGTGGACAATGGAGCAGAATCCCTTCAAAATCCTTGTTAAAAACTTTTGTGTGAAGGTAACCTAGGGTTTATCCACCCCAGACATTCCATTTAAATTACACAGTTATGTTCACACAGAATTTTTAAGTGGATTTTTCAGGCTGAAAAGTCCATGTGAAAAAGAAAAAAAACTTTTTTGGTACATTTTTTTGACAGTTTTTCTGTATGGGGCATATTTTCTGCTTCAGAAGTCAACTTTGGAGAGGTTCTTTCAAGCAAAATCGCTTCCAGAATTGACACGCTGCACCTTTTTCCAAATGTGAAAAAAATCAGCGCCTGGTGCACTATAGATACGTTTTCCCACTGAAATCAATAGAAAGCTTATTCAAAGAGAATGTGCTGAGGGTTTTCACGTGGATTTTGGAGCAGAATCTGCTCTCTTAGAATATGTTCACATTGAGTTTCTTGATGTGGATTTTTCCAGCTGAAAAGTTTACACCCGAATAAGTTTTGGGGAGTGTTTTTTCCTGCTTCAGTTAAGAGTAGTCAAATTTGGAGAGGTTTCTCCATTGACATTTGCTTCTTTTTATACCATCTGCAGTACAGATGTGTTTTCCCATCTATAGAAAGCTTATTCAAAGAGTATACTGTTTTTTCATGTGGATTTTGGAGAATATTCTGTTATATCAAAAACCACGGTGTGAACATACCCTAAAATTGCAGACTTTGGTGATTTTACATGAACACTAAGGGTACGTGCACACAATGTGTTAAACTCAGGCAGTTTCTGAGTCGGAATCCACCTAAAAAATACATTGTGTGCATATACCCTCACCCAGAATTTACTAATAGGGTGCATGGGCTTTCGTAATCAACCCCTTTACTTTACAGTCCTAGGACAACATCTGCAAGGAGTTTGTATGTTCTCCTGGTGTTTGTGTAGTTTCCTCCGGTTTCCTCCCACACTCCAAAGACATACTGATAGGGAATGTAGATTGTGAGTCCTAATGGGGATAGTGTCGATAATGTCTGTAGAGTGCTGTGGAATTAATGGTGTTACATAAGTGAGCATAATAATAATAAAACTGAGCACAATAAACTACAACAAAGATTACAATGGCTACAAAAGAGAATGGCTACAAAAACCATCTCCTTCTGTTGGACCCTTCATGTCCACTTGTAAAAACTGGAAAACCCTATTTTTCCTTGACCATTTCTTCCATCTTCCCTGAGATAAATCCCAAATAGGTCTCAACTCTGTCTGGCAACCTTCTCGGTCATAATAAAGGTATGCTAGAAAACAAGCGTTTTAGGCAGCAATTGTGTTTAGTCTGTAACTAAACATTATGGGCAGTCAGGAGGTAGTTAAAAACCCGAGGCATTTTAAGATTGAAAGCCCTTTTGTGCTTATTATGATCCAATCATCCTCACAGTCTTCTAAGATGCCAACAGCTTAGATATACTGAGTGGATTTGTCATTTCAGAAACAGTTCATCAGTCAAGAGTTTAAAGGCTGGTTCACACTTTAATATCTCGAGCTGTCATGCTGGATCTCATCTAAGACACCTACATAAAAATGCAAAGCAACGACGTGTAGTTTAAAGTGATGGGCATTTCAATAAAGGACTCTTACAAAAAGATTTTATTTTAAATGTGTATTTTACGTGGCTTGAAAGCTTTATATGTCCCTGGCCATGGATGAGACCGGCATAGCAAACATCTAGTCCTCCACTGCTCAGCGCACAGATGCGGAATCATTGGCCAACAAAGGTACCTACAGCAGCCAAATTATTGGGCATACTGTATGCATGCAAGATGTTCTTCACTTACAGACCAGCCAACTGCTTATGTTCCATGTGCTATGTAATATGAAATTATATCTGGGTATATTTTTAAAACTTTTTGCTGTTTAAAGCAAGCTCAATGGCCATCAACTAAATACATAGGTCAGTTTGGAGCCAGTCAATGGCAGCTAACTTTTTGGGTTGTTCTTTATTGGATTTCTTATTGAATAGCAGCTAAAAAAAACTATATGCTGAAATGATAGAACAGGCTCCTAATGTCTACTGTAGTTTGTTGGCCATTCTGATAACACATCTAGTTTTGAACAACATCTGCCAAAAAATAAGGAGGTTGTTTTCATGCATCCGACGTTCATGGTTCAAGTATGGAACTCAATACACGGACAGGCCGTCTGTCTCCTGACCAAACTTGACAGCCGTGTAGGCATATATGAGGCTGTGGTGTTCAGGTCAAGAGATCCATGGCCAGTCCGTAGTAGGACCTGTAATGTCATGTGTGTGAAGGTGGCCTTAATCGATGCAGTTCCCAGTTCAGAAATCCTATTATCCAGAGCAGAGAATGGCTACTAAAACAATCTTGTTCTGGTGAATCCAGTCCGTGCATTACATACTGTATCTCTGTGCAAGGAAATGCCTTGAAATAGCATATAAGGCTGAAGATTAGTGGGAGTTTTGTATAGGATTCCTATCGATCAGCAGTTGATGATACATATTTGCAATCTGCCTTCACTTTGTAATAGCAGGAAAACCCTATTAATGGTTTATTATTACATGAGTTAGGGAGTGCACATAGCATTATTTAGATGCCGAAGTACCGTTTAGTTTTTCCCGTAAAAGTCACTTCATAAAAATGTAGACTGAAGAGTCTTTTCAGCATATTTATTTTAAATTGAATGTATTAATAGTGATTGGCTCCTGAAAAACGGACCGGTCACTTCTTTTAACCTCTTCACAGCTTTGGAAGCCTAAATTGGCTAAAAAAAAGCTCAAAGACACTAAGGATATGAACGACAAGTTGTTTTACATTGCTGTGCACATGTTCATTCTTATTCGCACTTATTAGCGCTTCTTCGGGCAGGTTCCAGGCTAAATCCACCTTAAAAAGACTTCGCTAGTACACAACCTACAAGGATACGGGAATGTGCAAAGTTTGATTTCAGCAAATTATTGCCTCAGTTCTGCGAATTTGGAGAATAAACTTACTATTCACATGTTGACATGTAAAATTGTAACAATTCCTTTTCCAAAATTGGAAGTCCAATTACTGTTTTTAGCATATGAAATTTGCACATGTATTATCCTCTGCACATTCAAATTCTAGACGGTTATAGCCAATATGGAAAGAAATGCGTTACCGTTCTGAAAACATGCATTTAACTAGGGCTGCACCTGCATGAGGCAGCATATTCCATCAGGTACTCCTATTCCCACCAATATATACACACCATATTTTTCCATATCAATACTTACATTAAAAAAAAAAAAACAGAAATTGTACAAATGTTTGCACTGTCCGCTAAGCTCAATATTAGACTCATATTTCTCGTTCTTTTCAAGATCCACAAAAGAATAGGTAGCAATAAACTGGTTTTCAGGAGGGACTGGGAAGCAAATAGAGCGCAAATAGGGCTTAACCAATTAAATATATATTGAAACAGTGAGTGCTGGTAGTGTTGTAATTGCAACAATCTTTAAGCATATAGCAGCTGCTGCAGACCACGGGTCATCAGCCCAAGAGAAATGCTGTGCGGAATTGAAGCGGTATTCCTGGCGCTGCTGGCAGAATCCCACGAATGGACTCAGGAGATGAAGGAGTATAAGACACAATATTTACTGGGCGGTTACAATGTCTATGCGTTTCGAAGTTATCCAACTTCTTCAGGACATAACCACAATGAAGATCCATTAATACAGAAGTTTTTGAAAAATTAATAAAAATTGTTGATATTAACCTTTTCAAAGTATCTGATAAAAATTACATACAGTATTTTGCAAAGGTTGATATCAACAATTTTTTTATAATTGACATTATTTCACAAGGGTCAGTAAGTGTGATCTTCCATCTTTTTTCTATTTTTATTCTAATTGTTTGTAAAATTCACTAACGGACTGTGACTGAACTTTGATATGTCATGTGCCTTTTGCCGCTTTTTTTTCAAAACTTCTGCATATATAACTGTTGGTTTGTCAATTGATCTTCATTGTGGTTATGTCCTGAAGAAGTTGGATAACTTTGAAACGCATAGACATTGTAACCATCTAATAAATATTGTGTCTTATACTCCATCTCCTGAATCCAGGAATGTGAATGATGGATCTGGCTTTACATTTCATTGTAATCTTGTGTGTGATTAAAATGAGACTGATAAAAGTCATCTTTACAGAACAGGAAGTGTGAGTATAGTATAAGACCTAGTGGCCAGCGTGAAAATTGCAACATCTGCGAATTTTTACAAATTAACGTAAAAAACTGCTTCATTTTCGGATTCCCTTTAAATTGTCCCTTGCTTGTATATGTGTGTTTGAGGTAGAGAAATAAAACTAGTAAATCACAACACGTACAGAGCTGGGAGATATGTCAGTGCTACATGAATAATTATAACAATATATGAATCAATATATTGAATGATATTGCGTTCAGATTTGTACATTAGGGTTTTGTTTTTTTTTCCATAATAAAATAATAGTTGATGCTTACATCTGCAGTACTCCATAAGGATAAGGATCTCCCAAACATTATCACTTGAAGAGTTTATGGCACAGTCTATGTATCCAACAATATTCTTATGGCCGGATAGCTCCTTCTGCAAAAGATAAAGAAAATATTGGCAGAAAACACAATAAACATCATGTATGATATTGGAAAATATGGCAAGCTTAGTGTTAAGACTGTATTGCAACATTGAGGCACAACTGAGAGCAGATTGTGTTAACCCTACAAACCTTTATCTACTTCATGCAAACTTGTTAACATTGGCATATTACCCTAGGAAATTATCACATTAGGTGTTAACTAGCTAGGCCAAAATCCTGTTAACATACAATGGCTTGCAAAGTATTCACTCCCTTGTCATTTTTTTGTGTTTTGCTACCTCACAACCTGGAATTTCACCTGGAGTTTTTTTTTAGGGTTTCCATCAGTTCATGTAATGAACATGCCTACAACTGTGAACATTTGGTTCTCTTTTTATTGTGAAGCAAATAACAAATAAGACAAAATACCTGAAAACTTCAGTGTGCAAAACTATTTACCCCCCCTAAAGTCAGTACTTTGTAGAGGCTCCTTTTGCGGCACTAACAGTTGCAAGTCACGTCGAGTAAGTCTCTATGTGTGTTCCACATGTTGCTACTGGGATTTTTGCCTATTCCTCAAGGAAAAACTGCTCCAGCTCCTTCAAGTTAGATTGTTTCCTCTGGTGAACAGCAATCTTCAGGTCTGACCACAGATTCTCAATTGGATTAAGGTCTGAGCTTTGACTAGGCCTCTCCAAAACATTTACACGTTTCCCCTTAAACCACTCGAGCGTTGCTTTAGTAGTATGTTTTGGATCATTGTCCTGTTGAAAGGTGAACCTCCGTCCCAGTTTCAAATCACTGACAGGCAAACAGGTTTTGCTGAAGAATATCCCTGTATTTCGCACCATCCATCTTCCTTTCAACTTGGACCATTTTCCCAGTACCTGCTGCGGAAAAACATCCCCACAGCATGAAGCAACCACCACGATGTTTCACTGTGGGGATGGTGTTCATGGGGTAATGAGCTGTGTTGGTTTGGTGCGAGACATAGCATTTACCTTGGAGGCCAAAAAATGTTCAATTTTGGTCTCATCTGACCACAGCACCTTTCTTCATACATTTGGAGAGTCTCCCACATGTCTTTTGGTAAACTCAAAATGAACCTTACCATTTTTGTGTGTAAGTAAAGGCTTTTTTCTGCACACTCTTCCATAAAGCCCACCTCTATGGAGTGTACGGCTTATTGTGGTCATATGGAAAGATGCTCCAATTTCTGCTTGGGAACTTTGCAGCTCCTTCAGGGTTACTTTTGGTCTCTGTGCTGCATCTCTGATTAATGCCCTCCTTGCACGGGCTGAGAGTTTTGGTGGGCGGCTCTCTCTTGTCAGGGTGGTTGTGGTACCATATTCTTTCCGTTTGATGATAATGGATTTGATGGTGCTCTGGGGGATCATCAGAGATTGGAATATTTTTTTCTAACCCAACCCTGACTTGTGCTTCTCAACAACTTTGCCCATGACTTGTTTGGAGATCTCTTTGGTCTTCATTGTGTTGTCTGGTTAGTGGTGCCTCTTGCTTAATGGTGCCTCTTGCTTAATGGTGTTGCAGCCTCTGTGGCCTTTCAGATAAAGTGTGTATCTACTGACATGCCATGTGACACTTAGATTGCGCACAGGTGGACTTCCTTTCACTAAGCATGTCACTTTAGAAGATAATTGTTTGCACCTGAAATTTTTGGGGGTTTTATAGCAAAAGGGGTGAACACATATACACATGACAATTTTTAGTTATTTGATCCCATAAATTTCATTTATGCCTATATTTTTCTCACTTCACCAACTTAGACTATTTAGTGCTGATGCATCACACACAAATCGGATTACAAAAATACTTAAACACAGGCTGTAATATAATAAAATAGGTAAAAAGCCAAGGAAGTAAATACTTTTGCAAGCTACTGTAGTAGATATTCCAAGGTTAATGACCACATTGACAACCTCTAAAAACTCAAAAGTGTATAAGGTCCCACGTGTGTAACATACATTTCTTCAATATCTACAGTATCTATAGAGGGTAAAGGTCATCAGAAAATAACCTATTGTTTAAATTAGGTTTTTGTGTTGAATGTGTTTTTCGGCAATTTTTTTCCCCATATAATGATCTTAATTAAAAACAAAAAAATTAGAAAATATGCAATGTACAAACTGGCCACTGGGGCTTTTCTAGACTCAAACTTCCTGTTGTTTCAGGAAACCACTTGTACATTAGCCACAATGTACAGACTCTTACCTATCCCTTGTAAAGAATAATCTAGTAAGTGTATGTAAAGGTCATTGTGAAAGGAAGGGTAGCAAGGATCAGCTGTTATTAAAGTCTATTGTGAATAGTAGACCCTGTGCCATCAACTGTGTACAAAGGTGTTATATATCATTGTAATCCTGCCCCTAATTATAAGGAACCTGCTGTAAATTCTTCCTGAAAAGACAGGAAATATAAGTCAAAAATACCTCTAGTGACCTGTGTGAAAATTGCAAGACTACGAATTGTAATTTTTTTTTTTTTTTTAACAAAAAGCGCAATATTGAGAAAAAAAAAACATTGCCAAAAGTTTTAAGAAATAATGTAACACAAAAACCTGGTTAAAACAACAGGTAATTTTCTGACGGCACATTCCCTATAAATCAATCAGCCAACAAGCAGAGGATCACATACATTATTCTGTGTTTTCTGCATAATGAATCATGAATTTCCTGATTTTGCGCGTTCAACATCAACTTCATCAAGCTGTAACTTACATGAAGCGCCATTAAGTACAGTGGCTTCTACGTGAAATAGCAGTAAACTTGTACCTTATGTCCAATCAATAATAATAACAAAACAGACAAAATCCTAAGGCTTCTTTTCAAGTTTCTATAGACACAGCAAAATTTTGCATTAAAGGGAAAAAATACATTCTTTTTCAGTGACATCAATCACCAAAAGGCAAATTATTTTTTCCAGCCTCTAGGGGGGATACATAATACAGTTATTCATGTTTCTCTTACCCGGCACATGAATAGATCAATCATGAGTCCATCTACACTAGTACATGCAAACCATTTTAACAGCAGCATTTGCCCCTGGGGTAGCCTGGGTCTTCTCAATCAGTGTCATATACATTGGTCTAACTAATAATACAGATATTTAATATGTTTTGTATACTATTGAAGTTTTTGTTTTTCCTTATACATAAGATGCTGATATAGCCAAAAGCTGCCTTTGATCCGCCCCTTGAAGAAGCGACGGCGAAACGTGTAGTGTGTGTATGTGAGGGAGGACAATCCATATGCAGCTGAGATTATTATATATTCTATCTTGCCTGTGAATCTTTCGTGTCTAGTTTTGAGGTCAAACATGATCCACATGTAGAGATTTATTACTAAGATGTAATTTTGGCACGTATATTCTTGTACTCCTTGCATCTTTTTTATGCGCGTTAAGTACTTAAGCACTTATTACCTATATTTCTCTGTATGTTTTCTGATGGATATTAAATTTTTAATCATTTGCATGTATATGTCTATTTTTTATTTATTTACAAAACTAATGTACCATTGAGGAGGCTCTTATGTACGGTATATAAAAATACTTAGCATATTTATTCCCTATAGAGCCCTCAACATTAGTGATGAGCGAGCATGCTCGCCACTGCTCGGTACTCGCCCCTGCTCGGTACTCGCCCGAGCATCTCAGTACTCGAGATGCTCGGAGCTCGCCGAGTACTTTCGAGATGCTCGGGCGGGAGCTCGGGTCCCCTTACTGCTTGTCTGGCGCTATTTAGAGCACCAATCATGGAGGGATTGTCTGCCACTCACTGTAATGCCACAGCCATGGTGGTTGTGGCATTACAGTGATTGCCCAAATCGATGGGAACAGTGCCAACAGTGAAACATGAAAAGCCGGCAATTCATCAGCGGCATACACCGGTACCCGACAATTTAGAACAGAAAGAATAGAGCATTACACATAGATTAGATAGATATTATATATGTGACTGACATGTTTCTAAGTACAGTGATAGTGTTGATTACTGTACTTGTCATTTAGTGTTAAAATAAAGGATTTATTAAAAAAAAAATTGGCGTAGGGTTCCCCATAATTTTAGTCTCTAGCGGAGGTTAAGCAGATGGCTGGGGCAGATGTTTGAAGCCTGGGAAGGGGGTAATACCCACGGAGCTTCCAGGCTACTAATATCAGCCCCCAGCTGAATACCTAGCCTTTACTAGCTATTAAAATGGGGGACCCAAAAAAAAAAAATTACGTGGGGTCCCCCCTATTTTAATAGCTAGCAAAGGCTAAGCAGACAGCTAGCATCCAGCTTGTCATCCTTCAGAGACACTGCAGAGCGCAAGGATGAGGTTGGTTTATTATTTTATTTTTATTGCAGGAGATCGTTGGCTTCAGCTGGAATGGGCGATACAGTAAGTATGGTTTAATTTAGAACATTAAAGAATTGTGTGTTTATTTCAATTAAAGGACTTTATTCTGGGTGTTTGTGTTTTTTTAACTTTGACTATGGGGTTAGTAATAGGGGTGTCTTATAGACGCCTCTCCATTAATAACCTGGGCTTGATGTCAGCTGGCATTATAAGCTGACATCAACCCCAGCCCTATTACCCCCTGCCACCACTACAGGGCAGTGGGAAGAGCGAGGCTAAGTGCCAGAATTGGCGCATCCTATGGATGCGCCATTTCTGGGGCGGCTGACGGCTGGTGTTTCTAGCCTGGGAGGGGGCCAATATTCATGGCACCCTTCCCGGGCTATTAATATCAGCCCCCAGCTGTCTGCCTAGCCTTTGCTAGCTATTAAAATAGGGGGGGGACCCCACATAATTTTTTTTTGGGGTCCCCCATTTTAATAGCTAGCAAAGGCTAGGTATTCAGCTGGGGGCTGATATTAGTATCCTGGGAAGCTCTGTGGGTATTACCCCCTTCCCAGGCATCAAACATCTGCCCCAGCCATCTGCTTAACCTCCGCTAGAGACTAAAATTACGGGGAACCCCACGCTAATTTTTTTTTTTAATAAATCCTTTATTTTAACACTAAATGACAAGTACAGTAATCAACACTATCACTGTACTTATTATATATGTGACTGACATATTTCTATCTATCTAATCTATGTGTGATGCTCTATTCTTTCTGTTCTAAATTGTCGGGTACAGATGCTGAATTGCCGGCCGGCTTTTTTAAAGAGACGGGTGCATGAAAACACTATTATTTTTTTTAAATAAATCCTTTAACACTAAATGACAAGTACAGTAACCAACACTGTCACTGTACTTCTTATATATGTGACTGACATGTTTCTATCTATCTAATCTATGTGTGATGCTCTATTCTTTCTGTTCTAAATTGTCGGGTACCGGTGTATGCCGCTGCTGAATTACCGGCCGGCTTTTTTAAAGAGAAGGGTGCATGAAAATTGGAGGGCACTAGTGTGTTCCAAGTGCCCTGCTATGTTTTTCATGCACCCTCCTATATACCCTGCCTGCCTGTCTGCCTATATATTCTGCCTGCCTGACGTTTAATTGAGCACTGTTCCCATTGATTTGGGCAATTTTTGACCTTCTGCAGACCGCCGGGGGGGGACCGCCAGAAAAATGCTCGAGTTTCCCATAGACTTACATTGGGCTCGTTGCTTAGGTCGAGCACCCGAGTATTCCAATGTGCTCGACCCGAGCTTCGAGCAGCCGAGCATTTTAGTGCTCGCTCATCACTACTCAACATATGAACTTTATTATCATGCATGAACAATAATTACCTTTAGATTTCTGGTAACATTACATTTCTCAGTATTTTTAATTGGTTTTAATCACATAGCTAATACTATAAAAAAAGATTCATAATTTGTATTACATACTGTTTGTGGTAGTCAGTTTTATTTTTTCATATACAGTGAAAGAAATAATTATTCGATCCCTTGCTGTTTTTGTAAGTTTGCCCACTGACAAAGACATGAACAGTCTATAATTTTAAGGGTAGGTTAATTTTAACATTGAGAGATAGAATATCCAAAAAAAAAACAAGTAAATCACATTGGATAAATTTATTTGCATTTTGCAGTGAGAAATAAGTATTTGATCCCTCTTGCAAACAACACTTAATACTTGGTGGCAAAACCCTTGTTGGCGAGCACAGCAGTCAGACGTTTTTTGTAGTTGATGATGAGGGTTGCGCACATGTCCGGAGGAATTTTGGTCCACTCCTCTTTGCAGATCATCTCTAAATCATTACGATTTTGAGGCTGTCACTTGGCAACTTGGAGCTTCAACTCCCTCCATAAGTTTTCTATGGGATTAAGGTCTGGAGACAGGCTAGGCCACTCCATAACCTTAATGTGCTTATTTCCCCAATTCAAGTACCTTCTCCCTATCTGTTCCCCTTGGATCAAGCTATGGCACTTTCTATAATTTATAGTTGGGCATGTGTTAATACCCACCATAACTTCTCTGATTGTCAGGCCTCACTGCTCTTATAGATGTGCTTAGCTGCCAAAGCATGTTCTGTTTCTCTGCCCCTGCAACTCATCATATCAACTGTACATGCATAGAAAAAGAAATTATACGGCAGATATACTTTTAAAAAGCTAACTCTGCCAGAGTCCAGTAGGCCGCACCCATTACAAAATTAGATTGACCAATAAGTGTTGTTCTTCACAGGGAATTAATAGTTGATTCTAAATATTTCCTCCAAAAGTGTATATAGCAATATGGGGGGATGGGAATGCACATACTGGACAGACAGCTCAGAATCATGCTTCACAAATATTAGGCACATAGGTAATATAATCTGCCATGAGTTGTGGAGGTCATTTTGACCACTTAGTGTATGCTCCTAAAAAACAGCTTCTAAGCATTTCATCTTCTACTTCCTTCAACTCTTAACAGAGAGGGGGAAAAAAAGGCAACAAAACCCAAAGTGGATAAAAATTATATTCACAGTCATGAAAAAAAACTAAATACACATCCGGGTGTAGCAGAGTTGGGGATCATTGTGGGACCTCATCATTATGGGTTAACGGCGAATAGGTGAGGATTACTTAGATTTTTTATTTTTAGGTTAATAAATGGGTAAAAGAGGGTCGGGGAGTGTTTTTTCAAATCAAGGACTTTAGTCTGTGTGTGTCTTTATTAATTTTGACTATGGGGTTAGTAATGGGGGGGTGTGATAGACACCTCTCCATTATTAACCCCTGGGCTTGATGTAAGCGGTCATAAAACAGCTGACATCAACCCCAAAACTATTACCCCACTTGCCAGAGCACCAGGGCAAGTGGGAAGAGCCCAGGCTAAGTGCCAGAATTGGCGCATCTAATGGATGCGTCATTTCTGGGGCGGCTGAGGGCTGGTGTTCTTAGTCTAAGAGGGGGCCAATATCCATGGCCCCTTCCCAGCCTATTAATATTAGCCCGCAGGTGTCTGTTTAGACTTTGCTGGTTAGTAATTCTTTATAGTTATTAGCCCCTTAACACCAGCCCCCAGCTGTCTGCTTTTCCTCAGCTGGTTAAAAAATTAAGGGGAACTCCATGCTGCTTTTTTTTAATTATTATTTATTTAATACGCGCAATACACAGACGGCGGGTGCTGACACCAACTATCATCAGCGTCTGCTGGTCTCGCTGATCGCAGGGGGCCCAGGCAACATTGATTAGATTTGGATTCAGCACATGGCACCTGGGAACAGCAGTAACTCTACTGCTTTTCCCAGATGCCAGTACGTGTCATACTGATGACACATGGATATCATCCATGTGTCATTGTGCAGGATATATTGCGTATCGTGCTGCCGTCAAAAAACAGACATGTCAACGTGTTTTGCACATGGACTCACTGTCTGTGGAAACACAAAGACGTGTGCAGATCCATAGATTTGAATGGGTCTACGTGTGTAAGGGTCTCCAGTATGTATGAAACCGGTCACCACACGTACTGGAGACACTGATGTGTGAAGGGGGCATAATGCTGAACTGCTGTCAGTCAGTGCAGTGGGCACGGTTACAGTTGCCGCTCTCAATATACAGAGTAATGACTGAACCTGCGCAGTTCCCGCCCCGTGACTGAATCGGGAACGCCACCCCTATGACTGGAAGCCGAAAGCTGCTGGGAGGAATAAAGTTCATTTCCTCCCGGCAGCGGGGCTCTCAGTGCAGGTGCTGGGCAGGTTTAGAATGTTATAAACCTGTAGATTAACCACACATCTGCAAGTTAATAGAATTTTTTTTCACACGACAGGTTCCCTTTAATATTTAAAAAATAATTTTATTGAATATTATATTGTAGCGAGTATATGCTGTATGATGCGGGCGTTGGGTGCCTAGTTGCATGGTAGCACACCATGAAACAGAAAGTATCATTTCATAGAAGAACTCTGGGGAAACAAAACCCATCAACCCTAGATAAATGCAAACATTGTGGTTAGATTTTATAGAGGAAGAGTAGACTAACAATCAAGGGAAATTCAACAGGGAGTTTTGGTAAAAGGAATTTAAAGAAAAAGAAAATTAACTTAATGCTAAAGGTTTAACAAGAAATCCTTCGGTATCTTGCAGAGAAATATACAGAAGGGCTTACAAAAATAACTACTTCATTAATGTGAATGTTGATAGCTTTTTCGGTTTTGGGATTTGCAGTTCAGAATGGTTCTGATCACTTGTAAATCTCACTTCACAAAGTGGAGTATAGTCAATGGGCTGTAGCATGTGGCTTTTACCATCTATAGGCCAATGATGGGAAATTATTATTTAACTCATTAGTGTTTGTAATTCTGGCACAGGGTTTAAGTAAGGCTTACAGTCTGAGTATCATAATGGACTGAGATGTCCCAACTAGCTGAGGGTCTCCTGACCTGAACTCAACAGTCTCTTAGGCCTATTTGAGGCTGTTGAGTGGAACCGTGGACATTGTGGCCGATATTCAGACCGTAAAGGTCAGAAATGTGAAACCGGACTAAGCTCAGTCCAATTATTTAAACGTGCCAGAAAATGTGACCCAAATGCCAAATTTTTCAATGTCTTTATGGCAGAGACTTAGTGTAAATATATTGAAAAACATTTCAACTTTTGTCCTACAGTAAATGAATGACTACTTTTTTTTAAATACATTTTTCTCTTTAGTCTACTGTTAAAATAATATACTTATGTTCAGGCTGTTTGTACAAACTATGTAGACACTCACACATTTATTGTAGTGTACTTGCATGTGATGACCAGCTACAGCTGCTTTTTTCTCCACCCAGAGTTTCACTCTCATTATGAATACCCGCAGAACTCACTTTCAGGAACATTGTATAACAAATTTAAAGAAGGAAGAGATGCCTCAAAAATCCCCTCCTCAGATGATCAACAGTGTGTGTAAATAAGTATATATTTAAAAATTAAGATTTTAATAAACATCTCACTTAATACAAGAACAATTTCCAAAATTTTGACAAAACTAAATTTCATAGAACATTTTTTGAACCCATAACATGATATTAAGGTTAATAATATAACTTTCATTGCAAAATCTTCAGTTTTACTCAAATTATCTGATGGAAAAATGAATATACCCCACATAAAAAAACTACCACATCTAGTAATTTGTATAACTTCCATGATTTTTAAGGATCCAGCATCCAGGCTCTAAAAGAGGTTCTTCTTCAAGAATGGAAAAAGATAGATGTTGCAATATGTCTACGATTTGTTCATCCCATGCCTAAAAGTCTTGGCGCTGTCCTTTAAAATCATGGAGGTCATGCAATATACTGGATGTAGTAGTTTTTGATATTGGGTGTATTCATTTTTGCATCAACTAATTTGAGTAAAACTGAAGATTGTGTAATGAAATTGTGTATTATTAACCTTACTTTCATGTTATGGGTTAAACAAATATTCTATGAAACTCAGTCTTGTCAAAATTTTGGAAATTGTTCTTGTGTTCACAACAGAACATAGAACACATCAGAAGGGGAAAGTTAGTTAATTTTTCTCACATAAAATGGAAAATTTCCAATTTAGTAATTGATGGCAGTAACACATCTCAAAAAAGTTGGGACAGGGCCATGTCTACCATTGTGTAGCACCCCCTTTTCTTTTTACAACAGAATGTAGACGTCTGGAAGTGATGAGACCAATTGCTGGAGTTTTGGGAGAGGAATGCTGTGCCATTCTTGTCTGATGTAGGATTCTCGCTGCTCCTGGGTCTTCTATGCTGGATTTTTAGTTTCATTATTCACCAAATGTTTTCCATTGGCGAAAAGTCTGGACTGAAGGTGGCCTTGTTCATCACCCGAACTCTTCTTCTGAGAAGCCATGCTGTTGTGGTGAATGCAGTGAGTGGATTAACATTGTCTTGTTAAAATATGGAAGGCATTCCCTGAAATAGAAGTTGTCTGGATGGAGCATTTATTGTTTTTAAGCATTGATGGTGCCTTTCAAGGTGTATAAGCTGACCATGAGATAGGCACTAATGCAATCCCATATAAGCTGGATTGTCCCCTTCTTTTTGAGCCTGCAGGATGCAGCATTAATGGTTTTCATAGGGAATTTAGATTTTTGATTCATCTGACCACAGATCAATTTTCGGTAAAGGCCATTGTAAACAGGCTTTGGCTTAGAAAAGACTGCAGAGTCACTGGATCATGTTGATATATTGATTTTTCTTTGCATAATGGAGCTTATGCAATAAGCGCACACACACATACACATATCTCTATGAAGGCATGGAGTGTCACAAGAAAGAATCAGCTGTGATCCTGTGCTGTAATGTCTGTATACTCTTTTTCTTCCTCCCCTGCCCAGGAGCTGTGGTATGATCAGACCATGTTTCTGTACGGTCAGACACAGCCATTACACAGTACACAGCAGGGACACATTTATAAGATTATCTCATTTCATTTAAACACATCCAATTGTGGAAATTATTATTATTCCAAGATCTATTGATTAAAATGAACTTTTGTTCATGGGAAAACTCCTTTAAGTCTGCTACTATGTTCAGGGACATCCATATGGGGGTGGGACCAGACTGGCTAATCTGGAATTCCCACACATCAATGAACCTTGAACATCCATGATCATGTCAACACTTCATCATTTGTCCTTCCTTGGACAACTTTTGTAGGCAATGATCAGACTGCTATTTTGGAGTTGCTATGACCCAGTTACAATTTGGTAACTATCAAAGTCATTTAGTCAGCCCTAACCTGGTCCAATTTCTTCCTATTTTCAAGAGATCAGTTAAAAAATATGAACACCTTTGAAGCCATGTTTTTTTTTTACTTAAATGCATGCTTTTTTGGATAGAAATAATTTTTGCAATGGTGTTTAAAAAAAATTGCACCATTTGCTTTCAATAGCATCTGTCTTGCATGGTCTACTGAGTTCACTGACAATGAGTTCACTGAGAATCCGGCAGCAAGCTCATTTTTTTTGGCTCTCATCTTCCTTCTTCTCAACTCTCCACAGCTGATTTATGACCACAAAGTTCATCTCAACTTTCATATGATCATAAATCAGCTAAGAACAATTTAGAAAAAGGAAGGTAAGAGTTATAATCTCTCCATCAGATCAAGTTCACTATAAGATTTTTAGTTAACTCATTTTGCAGCCAGCAAAATATTGTCAAACTTTTTTGTTCTAAAATACAAGCCATTCATAAAATAGCTTGTGACCTGATCTGTCTATGGTATCCGCCAACTGAAAAACACTACAAATGGAAAAGCTGTTTATTCAATTGGAGAAGGCTACTGGGCAAGTCTAGTCACATGCTGCTCCACCAACTGCAATTTTGAAAACAGATAAAGTGTCCAACCCCTTTAAAAGGGTCTTTTTTTCCTTCCTATGTTGTCCACTAAAGCACTAAGATCTAACAAGATAAAAATAATAATAATAATAATAATAATATGGAACAGATAATGAGCAAACTAAAAATAAAGTCATATAAAAAATATCAGAAGCAAAAATAAAAATGTACTTTAAAGGTGTTTTCCAGAATCAGAAAACCCCTGTCCCAACGCGCAGTAGTTTACAAACTAACTAACTGTTCTTTATTCACTTTCACATGGTCCAGTGCCGATTTCCCCCTCTGCTTCCAGTGTCTGTGTGTCTGTTATTCTATGGAGCCAATGTCCCATCGATAGCACTGAAGCCAATCAGTGAGCGAGCTTGATAAATCAAGGCAGACAATAACAAAGGAGAACAGCTGTGCAGGCTCTGCATTGGACCAGAATAGGGTGAGTAAAGTACAGTTTGTTTAGAATAGGCCTGCACAACATACGGCCCGCGGGCTGCATGTGTCCCGCTGAAGGACACAGTGTGGCGGCGGAGAACCAGGAGTCTCCGGTTCTCATCTTCCCATATTCAACTGTATTCGCGTCTTTTAGACGCAAATACAGTTGAACACTTTGGTGCCGGGATAGGGGCAGAGCAGAGGAGCACTCATTAGCCCCCACCCGATGTGCTTCGGTGTCATGAGGTCATCAAGCTGTGACCTCATCACACTGCTGCTGTCTACGCCGCTGCTTCGCAGAGAAGGCAAGGGTGCAGCGGGAAACACTAAGTGCTCCATGGAGGAGTCGAAGATTAATTTTCATATTGTAGGAGGAGGGGGATTGGTGTTACTATGAATGCAAGTTATGGGGCAACAGGGTGGGAATTATGATGGAGGCACAGTATGCAGAGGGACAGGGTGTCTGGGGGAACTTACGGAGAAGGCAGTGTGGGGGGAATATTATGAAGGAGGGCAGTGTGGGGGGATATTATTGTGTTGGTCAGTGAGGGGAGACATTATGGAAAAGGGCAATGTGGGAGGGACATTACTTAGAGGAGCAGTGTGAGAGGACATTACGGAGAAGGGCAGTGTGGGAGGACATTAAGGAACATTAAGGAGAAGGGGAGTATAGGGGTGACATTATGGAGATTGGCAGTGTGGGGAGGATATTTTGTGCATTTTTAGCTATGGGCCAGTATAATGATACTTTTATTTTTAATGGCACCGTGTCAGGAAGTACTGCAGAAACCAGAGAAGAGGGAAGTCTGCAGAGATGAGTTCTGGGCATGAAATATCATCATGGCGTCTCTACAATGGCAAAAGGATTGGAGACAAAAGAGATGGGAATGACTTCAATCTGAGGAAAGGTCATCTATAAGGTACCTGGATGTTCATGTTTATTTGTGATGATGACTATGTTTCATCAGTACTGTGGTTCCTACATGGTCCACAGTCTGAAGATGGCTGGTAACAACAACTCTGAGTATCTCCTTACTACTGTTAAGCACATACTGGAAGTTGCAGGTTCATGTGATACAAGTGCATATCGGTCTGACATGAAACTTAAATTGATCACTGTACTAAGCTTGGTCATGTATTCCTGTACTGACGGTAGTTCTGGCGCTACATTCATGTACAGACAGTGGTTCTGGCACGACATTCATGTACAGACGGTGGTTCTGGCACTGCAGTTATGTACTGACGGTGGTTCTGGTGCTGCATTCAAGTACTGAAAGTGGTTCTGATCATGTAGCAATTCATAACGTGCTTCATGTTACAACTGAAAAATCCTCAAAACTTAGTTTTGTAATTATGAGGAGAATTTGGTTGACCTTCTGCTCCAAAAACTCAAAGTAAGTTTTGGCGTGTTCACACTGATTTTTGGAGCAGAAACTCTTCAAATTCTTGTCAAATACTCAAAACTTGGTTCTGATTATGTATTAATGTACTGCTTGTGGTTCTGATGATGTATTGCTATAAGTACCCGTTTACATTTTTTTGCGGCCCTTTGGATATGTTCAGTATGACTATGTGGCCCTTGGACCAAAAAATGTTGTGCAGACCTGATTTAGAACAAACATTTTCTCGGACAGGGGTTTTCTGAAACTTAAACAGTTTAAACTGTAAGACAAATAAACTATTATAACCCTTTCAATCTGTACCAGATATGTCTAGGAAACATGTGATTCACCACATAAAGCTGATGTGCTGTATATGGGTTTCCTGATAGAAAAATCAGCTGTTTTTATAAAATATTTGCTGATCTGACATTGAAGTTATCAGCAAAAAGAAAGTCTCAAAAGAGCAAGCAAGGGTACAAAAAATGAGGGCCTAAAGCTATATATAATATGCAAGGGTAACAATAATGTATCAGCATATATACTATCCTCAGTCCTCTAAATATTAAAGCAAAGATTATATTTTTCTCAGTTCATCACAAACAAAGATTTAGCTATATCCGACAACTATTCATTTAGCAGCTTAATTTAGCATCAAACTTAATAGAAACTATCTGCCAACAGAATATTCAAAATATATATGTGACCTTCTCAGCAATGTCAACTGTAGATGAACATTATACAGAGTTGAGTACTGTTGGTGCCAAAAAAAAGTTTTGAAGGTGTTTTCCAAACAAAATAAATTTGTCCATGGGAATGGATATGGAAAATTAAACTAAAAATTAATACTCACCCATCCGCCACCCATCTTGACCTAACACATGCCAATCGGTGGTTTGTGCAGAGAATGAAGTGAGGATGCCCTGTTACACCAATTACCAGAACAATCTGTGATTGGCTACAGCCCGAGTCAGATAAACTGAGCAGCGTTGTCAACAGACCGCTACTGTCCGGGGGGTGGAAAGGTGATGTCACCGCTTCTCATCTTTGTGCAGACCAATAGTGTCTTGCGCTAGATCCAGGTGGATACTGGTAGGTGAATACTTTAGTTTGTAACTTTTTTCATATACAATCAACCATAACTGCTACACCCAGAAGAACTAAAGAATATCAAAATATAAGCAGGAATTTATTAAGAGATTCTTACCAGTTTTCTGGAGTAAAAAGTTGGAGATTCTGGCGCAATCCATGTTTGAACTAACATTTTTCATACTTGTCACTTTTCAAAAGTGTCAGAAGAAGTAGCTTAGAGTTAAGCAAAGTGAGTATAGCCAGAAATATTCTAACCTATGTATTGATTTTAAAAAACAGAAGATGTTGCAGCCTACAAAAAAGTGCCAAAATGTATGCACTTCTTAATTGATTTGGCACAACTGACTCTAACTGACTTGTAAGACTGTCTATATGAAAATACAGTCTTAATAAATCTGCTCCGCAGAGACAGATGCTCCCCCATTGTTATAGTGTACATCAGGGTGCTGACAGGTTCTTCTTACAGCAGATCTACAGATTCCATTCTCATTGAGGTATATTTGCATCACTAAGTTTTTTGAGGCATTCTTGTAGTTTATAGTCACTTTATTCTTGTTATAATTAGCGTACGTGAAACTAATTTTATTTATATATTCTGCTGACACTACCCAATCTGACCAAGCAGCACTGCAGTGCAAACAATGTGGAATCCGGCACTAATTTAAAGATTTATTTCAAAGTAAAGAATGATGTCAGAAAACAATTTGACGTTCCGGTCCTAGAGACCTTCTTCAGAAAGTACACTAGTGACATATATATACAAATGTGCACATGTAGTGAGAGATTCCGGCTGATCAGAATTCAGTTTACCGGCCCAAATACTGGTAGATTTAGGGTTATGGTTCTTGTGAAGTGGGGCTGCTATTGTGGGCGATGCAGCAGAAAGTGTTCCCCCTATTAATCCTGTGGCGTGGTGACAGGGGATCAGCAGTGCAGATATTGCGACCAATTTTTGCTAATTTAACTTTTTATAGCAACAGGACCAATTACATTGGAATATTTTTGAAATGTATTAATCCTGATGGAATAGTTGTATTCATATATGTTACGTAGAGATATTTTTTTCTATAATTTCTGTTATGAGGGGGGTTCTAATTGCTTCCACGAAAATTGCTATGATAATTTTTGTAGCTAGCAGGATGTGTATGATAATGGGCCTGATTTTGGGAGCATTTCGCCAATGTCCAAAGATTAAAGGAGATAGAGTGAATTTATATTCTGTTATTTTTTGGATAAGATTACAAACTTTTTTCCCATAACCGATTTATATTTGGACAATTCCAAATATCGCTTGTTTGGTAGCAATTCTGCCACCACTTTTTGAAGTAGTTGGGTAACATGTTTAATTTAACCGCTGTGAAATAGAATCTGGAAAATATTTTATAGTGGATCTCCTGAAGGGAGGCAAAATCTGTTGATGATTAAATCCATTTGAGAGCTCAAGACGGTAAGAAAATATTCAGGTCCCTCTTTCAAATTTCACTAGGTTTGCATTTTTTGAAATTATGTCATCAATGAAGAATTGCCAATCAATATACCAATGCTCCGTAGGATTGAGCAACAACTGCCATCTACTATCTCAGTAATGGGAAAATCTGCAATAACTGAAAACAGAATTTACTTGTGAATCGAGAGTTTTGAGAATGAAAGATCATTCCAGAAAAAGAAAGAAGAGGATTTCTCTAATAAGATATATTACAAAGTTTCTCATTTTAAAGTGCTACTAGTTTAGTAAATAAACATTAAAATGATGATTACACTTTAAATGTAACACCTTTATATGGACATGTAATAGTACATCAGGTAAGTTTTGTAGGGCAAAAAAAAATGTTTTGTTCCGATTCTTACTGATGGTTTGCCATGTATAATGTCAGGCTTTCATGTGATAATATTAAGCGCTGCATAAACAGATTGTGACCATCGACGTCAGAGATACAGGCGCGACTGCATGGCACGTGCTTATTATCTACCTACAGTAAACCTACTTTACACAAAAAACTTTAGGCAAAAAATCTGATTTAAGTGTCTGCAAGAGGTTAGAAGACATCGCTTCAAGGTTTTTTTTTGCAGCACAAAAATGGCAATTTAGGCCCATTCACTTCACATTAACAGTTTCTTGTAGCCTCATCCAACTATTTTAGAGATTTTCCTCTTAGAAATGACTTCATCCTTGAATTGTCCTCCTCTGTAGAGTCTTAATATTCTCTTCTGTTTCTTCATTGTATTTTGCACTGTAGGAGTTATTGATTTTTAACTTTTTTTTTAGGTTTACTGACAGTTGGACATTCACCTCCCAAGATGGTACTAATTCTGTTTAGCCAATAGTTACAGATACCTGACAAAGCAGTGTGACAACTACTATGGCCAACAATACATCCTTTGCAGGGGTTATCAGATTTCTGAAGTTGATTAAGCACATGATTTAACTGTCCTCTAAATGTTTGTTTGCCAGACAGCTATCTCTTCTGACTTATCACCCCTTAAAACAGAAGAGTCTAATCTCCCCTAAAATAATTATCTCTTGAAATTCCAATGGATTGGTCCTTCTTTCTCTCCATACACATCACAGGGTCAGCTGGTCCTGCAAATCAGATTTTCATGTAACATGTATGTGAGACATAAGGTGGTTTTCCACTTTTAGACAATGAACCCCAAATGTTTCTAGTCATGTAACATAACAAAAGCAGATGATACTCACCATCCCTGGGTCCACCGGTGGTTCTCTGCCGCTGCTCCAGCAGTGACATCACATCAACAGCTCATATCACCACTGTAGTCAATAACTGAGCTTAGTGGCTCTTGCCATCTTTCTGCCTCCATAGTCCAAATCAGCTGTCATTACTGAAACCAGCAATTTCCAACTAGTTTTATGATGGTGGCTGTATACAATAAATTAAATAGCTGTTGGATGTATCAAAACTCCCTTGGGAGAAAAGGATCAGGAAATCCAACATGCCAGATTCTTCTGTGCCTAAAAATCAGCCTACTTAGGGTACTTGGGCAACATCCATACACATTAGGTTATGATTATATTGCTTTTGGGCCACAATTCAGTGGCTGTATTGGTGCTTCCGTCTGGTGGATCACCCTGTTGTGCCCACCTCAGAAAGGAGGACACTGCCAAAATGGAGGACAAAACAGAGCACAAAGTGACTTCATCTGCCTCATTAAAATGAATAGGCCAGTCAGTGGTTCAGTCCAAAATCCCTTTATTTAGAGCTTCAGATGGCCCAATCGCAATATGAACATAGCCTTAAACTGTCAGCCACCCCCACCAAAGTATGGGGTTTGGTTAAGATTTATATAATGTGCATGGTACACTAAAGTCAGTTGAAACTGCAGACATCAGTGGAATTGGCCAACAGTCTAATGTGTATGGGGCCTCCCGACTCTTCATTCTCCAGCAGGACTTGGCACCTGTCCACACTGCCAAAAGTACCAATACCTGGTTTAAAAAATAAAGTATCACTGTGCTTGATTGGCCAGCAAACTCACCTGACCTTAACCCCATAGATAATCTATGGGATATTGTCAAGAGGAAGATGAGAGACACCAGACCCAACAATGCAGACGAGCTGAAGGCTGCTATCAAAGCAATCTGGGCTTACATAACACCTCAGCAGTGCCACAAGCTCATCCCCTCAATGCCACGCCGCATTGATGCAGTAATTGATGCAAAAGGAGCCCCGGCCAAGTATTGAGTGCAGACACTGAACATACATTTCAGTAGACCAACATTTCGGATTTTAAAAACATTTTTCAAGCTGTTATAAAGTATTCTAATTTACTGAGATAATGACTTTTGTGTTTTCATTGTAAACCATTATCATCAACATTAACAGAAATAAACACTTGAAATAGATCACTCTGCTTGTAAGGACTCTATATAATATATGAGTTTCACTTTTTGTATTGAAGAACTGAAATAAATTAACTTTTTGATGATATTCTAATTTAGTGAGAAGCACTTGTATATAATGTGTATGTGGGGACTTTAGGCATCCTGTGCTTCTCCCCCCAAATTCATTACAAATCCATGGCCTATGTTCTCTCTCCTCCCAATTCCATGTACTCTCTCCCATTCCCAGACCCCCAATTCATTGCAATGACATGTCCTCTCCACCCCACAATTCATTGCAATTCTATGTCTTCGTTCCCATTCCCCCAATGCTATGCAATTTCAGGTACTCTCTCCCACCCCATTTTCATTGTAATAACACATCCTCTCTCCTACATCCCAATTAATTATAATTTCATGTTCTCTTTTCCACACCCAAATCATTGCAATTACATGTCCACATTCCCACCCAAATCCCCAATTCATTACAATGACATGTCCTCTCTCCCATAATAATGTAATTTTGTAACACCATCTCCAACTTACCCCCAATTATATGTCCTCTTCCAACCCTAGCCCAACTCATCACAATTAAATGTCATCTTTCCTACCACCCAATTAATTGCAATTCCATGTCCATTCTCCCACCCACATCCCCAACTTATTGCAAATACATGTCTTCCCTTCCACCTCTACCCCCAATTAATTGCAATTCCATGTCCTCTCCCACCCCAATTCATTACTATTGCATGTCTTCACCATCACACCAACCCAATTCATTACAATTATTTCCTCTCTCCCCAAAATTCATTAAAATTTCATGCCCTCTCTTCTACCACTCAATTCATTGCAATTACATGTCCTCTCTCCCATCCCCAATTCACTGCAATTCCATGTCATTGCTCCCATCTCCCAGTTCATTACAAATCCAAGTCCTTCCCTCCTATTCATTACTATTTTATGTCCTATCTGTCCCTCAATTCATTACAATTCCATGTCCTTTTTCACCCCCAATTCATTGCAATTAATGTCCTCTCCTCCACAATGAATTCATTACAATCACACATCTCATCCGCCCCAATTCAATGGAATTGCAGGTCTTCTCTACCCCCAATTCAATACAATTACATATCCTCTCTCCCACCCCAACTTAACCCGCATTGTGCTCTCCCCCACTGTGTTAAAAGAAAAAAGGAATAATTTTCCTCTCCAGATGATCCCCGACAGCAGTGATTCTATCTTCTATAAGTGTTAAATGACATAGGCTGTGCAATCACACAATTGCGCCAGCTGAGTCACAGAGAAAACGCTGGGCAGGAAGCTGGGAATGGCTCCCTGCAACGGCTCTGCGACTTGCTATTGCCGGCAGTGTCTCAAGAATGCTCCCTGGCCAGTGCTGCCAATGATGGAGAAGAGGACCATAATGAAGGCAATCTGGCCCTGTCGCCCCCCCCGGAGCCCTGGGCCCCTGGTGTTTGCCCAGACTGCCATCATTATAATCAGTCCCTGCCTAATAACATATTATTGCTTCTTAAGCTTGAGAACAAACAATAAGGTTTCAACTGTGACAAAATGTTCCAAATACAGTTGCGATTTTCAAGTCGGTTGCATTACACAGCTCAGATTAATCCTGGTTATTTTAAGACATATTCTTGGACTCTTTACAATTTTCATAGCATTAAGTACTATGGATTTTAACTAACTACAGTACAAAACAACTCAACTTCAACCTCCCTGATAAAGACCTTCAACTGTTTTCACCCAGAATTCAGCAAAGATGAATAATTCATGTAATTTTATTTATTCTGTTCTGCAATAAAAAAAAAAAGAATGCTACGAGAAGAAAGGTAGACTATTTTTAAACGTCCTTTAAATTGTGCTATTTCACTGATGGTAATGTCTAAGAGGCTTTTGTCTTTGAAGCAATGACAGCACTGTACTTGGAGAGTACTTTGTACGTGATGTTTGAGCAGTAATAATCCAAAGAATTTAGTGCAATATACTGCTTAAATTAAAATAATGGATTTCCATGTTCATTTCAATTTTGTTTCATTCAGACAATGTAGTGCGTACAATTACAAGCAAGTCAATAGTAAATTGAAAATGAGAGGGGTTTGGAAAACCAGGCTATTCTGAGATCATAAGGAAAAGTCTCATTTGTGACCTTGTCACGGGTGTGTCAGAGGTGACAGACAGTCGCCCTGCAGTTGGTTGCCGGAGATCTCTACGTTTGGCATAACAGACATCTTCTTAGAGGCTGTCTCTAGGACCCAGCAGCTACCTCCCTCTGGCTAATTTGCTCTCTGGCCTGAGTGTAAAAATACGTGGTGTGTCTGAGAGGGAGGTGCCGGCTATATGCATTACTACTTGTGAGGCTTTATTAAGAGCAGTACTTCATCCTCACTGGGGCTTGAGGCCGTGTGCGCATTTGTCTGGAGTCGTTTAAAGCTAAGCAATCTCCCTCTGTTTGTCTATCCTTGTTGTCTATAGAGTCTAGTGGACATCGACTAGTGCTCATCTCCTCCCTTTCCTAGCCTTAGCCATACGCCAGCGAAAGTCAGGCCAAGGCACACGTGTGGCTAAGATATAGGGACGGTAGTTGAGACAAGGTGACACTAGACCAGACTAGGAGGTCTCCACTTCCCCCTTTCCCTCTGTGTTGCACTAAGTCTTTCCCACACTCTGCGTGACAGATCTTCATCAGTGTTGAGCGAGCATGCTCGACACTGCTCGTTACTCGCCCGACCATCACACTACTCGGGATGTTCTGCGAGCACCGAGCATTTCCGGGTTACTCGGGCGGGAGCTCGGGTCTACGCCCTGCATGTTTGGCGCTCTTTACAGAGCCAATGAACATGCAGGGATTGCCAGCCAGTCACTGTAATGCCACAGCCATGTTGTTTGTGGGCATTACAGTGATTGGCTGTCCGCACAGCATCACCTCGAGTATTTAAAACCGGGCGCCGACATCTTGGACACAGTCGCTCCAGCTCAGCCAGTGTAGGGTCAGTGCTGCTGAGTTAGGGAGAGATATATAGTGCGAAATAGGTATTGTAAGGTCTCTAAAGACTGCCAAATCAAACAAACAGTCCTTCTCAGGACTAATATCCATCTCAGATATCAGGCAGGCAGGCAGGCTGTATAGGAGACGCAGTGGTTATACCAGAAAACGCTGCATTACAGTCCTGTGTGCTCCTGTTGGTCAAATTGCTAGACTTATCACCTCGGTGTCAGGGGCCAGGAAAAAAAATTTTTTTTTCATCTAAATCATGTATTTTTTTTTCCCTCAGTCAGACTATCCAAATACGCGTCTTATTAACATTTTGGAATCCCCCCCCCCCCCAAAAAAAAAAATTGAGCGTGTCTGTGACTGTTCAGACACCAATATATCTGTTGAAAAGAGTCTGGTGTAGGCCAGAAAAATAGAACTGTGGTTTTGCAGTTCCACGGGTCAAATCTCTGTATATTCCTGTTTGGCATTTTTTGCTGTAAAAAAAACAGTAATAGTGTCTCCCTGACTGTTCAGACACCAATATATCTGTTTAAAAGAGTCTGGTGTAGGCCAGAAAAATAGAACTGAGGTTTTGCAGTTCCACGGTTCAAATCACTGTATTATCCTGTTTTTGGCATTTTTTGCCGTAAAAAAAAAACTGTAATAGTGTCTCCCTGACTGGTCAGACACCAATATATCTGTTTAAAAGAGTCTGGTGTAGGCCAGAAAAATAGAACTGTGGTTTTGCAGTTCCATCGGTCAAATCTCTGTATTATCCACTTTTGGGTCTTTTTTACATAAAAAAAACAGTTTGAGTGTGTCGCTGACTGTTCAGCCACAAATGTATCTATTTAAAAAAGTCTGGAATACGCCAGTAAATTAGAACTGTGGTTTTGCAGTTTCAAGGTTCAAATCTCTGTATTATCCAGCTTTTGGCCTGTTTTACGTAAAAAAAAAATATATATAGTGTCTCCCTGTCTGTTCAGTCACAAATATATCTGTTTAAAAGATTCTGATGTAGGCCAGACAAAAGGAACTGTGGTTTTCCTCTTCCACGGGTCTAATCTCCTTTTTATTACCCTTTTTCCATTGATACTGAAAGTGTAAGCTATTTTACTTCATTTACAATGGGCAAGGCGCGTGGTAAGGGACGTGGAACTGGACGTTCTGGTGATGGTGCGTGTAGAGGACGGGGCCGTGGCCAAGGTGAAAATGTGCTACAACCAACAGCCACATCATCTAGCTCCCACTTCTTGACCGAATTACTAGGGAAGCACACTACAACACCAGTATTGCGAACTGATCAGTATGAACAGGTTATTAATTGGATAGCAGATAATACTTCCAGTTACCTGGGCACCACTACGGTCAAGTTTTAGTAGCCGTGAGACTCGACCGCATACTCCTCCTCACCCTGATGCTCCTTCCTCCCACCATGCCGAGTGTCGTCAGACAGCAACTGATCCCACAGTTGGACACTTTGAAGAGCTGTTCACTGGTCCATTTCCATATTTGTGCCCCTCGCCTGCTCCGCTTGAAGTGGTGGAAGAGGAGATCCCATGTAGCGATGGCCAAATATTTGAACAGCCACGGCCACAGGAAGGCGACGCTGGCAATTTGTTACAAGAGGTGGACGATGACGAGACACAATTGCCATGAAGTGAGGAGGAGGACCGTGGTGCGCAAGTGGAAGAGGAGGAGGTGATGGATGATCTAGTAACTGACTCAACGTAGCAGGAGGACACGCAGAGTGAGGCCAGCAGCACAGAGGGGGAGGGAGGCAGAGTACCCCAACAGGCAGGAAGAAGCAGTGTGGTGGCCGCACACTGAAGGCGTGCAACAGTTCCCCGTAACACCAACAAGAGGGACGTTGCCAGTACAACCGGTAGGTCTTCCAGAGTCTGGAATTTTTATAAAGACTCTGCTGATAACCCCAAAAAGGCCATTTGTACCACCTGCCATGCCAGCATCAGCAGGGGTGACAAAACGACCAGTCTGACCACAACCAGCATGATCAGGCACATGGCAGCAAAGCACCCGACTTTGTGGGGCGAACCCCAGGGTCATGACCAGTGTCAGCGGGTGTCACCACTGCTTCTTCCGCTGTTGTGCATGTGATAGAACCCCCTGTTGTGCGTGCAAGGCAATCCCCTGTCCATACTGCATGCAAAGATGCCCCCTCCTCTCAGTCTTCACTTGTTATGGCAGTTTCTCAAGAAACAGTATCAACGTCCACGTCCAACCGCAGCGTTCAATTGTCCATATCCCAGACCTTTGAACGAAAGCGCAAATTCGCAGCCAAAGCCCCACAGGCCACAGTCCTAAATTCGCACATTTCAAGACTGCTTGCATTGGAAATGCTGCCTTTTAGGCTGGTGGAGACGGAATCCTTCCACAACCTTATGGCGGTGGCCGTCCCTCGGTACTCGGTCCCCAGCCGACACTATTTTGCCCGGTGTGTCATCCCCGCACTACACAAGCACGTGTCCCAAAACATCTGCCGTGCCCTCAACAACGCAGTTACTGGGAGAGTACACCTGACAACGGACACGTGGACAAGTGCTTGAGGCCAGGGACGGTACATCTCCCTGACGGCACACTGGGTAAACATAGTGGAAGCCGGGACCCATTCGGACCTTGGGACGGAACACATCCTCCCCACACCGAGGATTGTGGGCCCTATGTCAGTCAGAGTTGCCCCCACAGTGTACAGCTCCTGCGCATCATCCTCCTCCTCCTCCTCATGTTTAGCCTCCATCTCAGATATCACCACATCAGTTACAAGCTGGAAGCACTGCAGTACTGCCTCAGCCAAGCGGCAACAGGCTGTTGTGAAACTCATAAGCTTAGGTGGTAAACCTCACACTGCTGGTGAGTTGTGGACAGCTGTGAAAGAGCAGGCGGATCTGTGTCTGAGACCGCTGAACCTACATCCAGGCATGGTCGTGTGGGACAATGGCCGTAACCTGGTGGCGGCTCTGAGGCGAGGCGAGATCACACACGTACCATGCCTGGCTCATGTGCTTAACCTCGTGGTTCAGCGGTTTCTTAAATCGTACCCCAAGTTGCCAGATCTGCTCGTCAAAGTAAGCCGCCTGTCAGCTCATTTTTGCAAGTCGGCTACAGCTTCCGCCGCCCTTGCTGTGTTGCAGCAGCGTGTGCAGCTTCCGGCACACCGACTGGTGTGTGATGTCCCCACACGTTGGAACTCTACCCTCCACATGTTGCAAAGGATTTGTGAGCAGAAGAGAGCAGTTGTGGAGTACCAGCTGCAACAAGGCCGTCGATATTCAGGTCAGACTCCACACAAGACCTCAGGAGTGGACCTGGATGTCTGACATATGTACCATCCTGACAAACTTTGAGGAGTCCACCAAGATGGTGAGTGGCGATGACGCCATCATTAGCGTCAGCATCCCACTTGTCTGTCTTTTGCAACGCTCTCAGCAGAGAATTAAAGAGGAGGCATTGCAGCCAGAGTATGATGAGATGGATCAAGAAGTCGTAGCGGGCGATTACACACAGCCCAGCTTCATCTCATCCCAACGTGCATTGGGGGACAATGAGGGAGAGGAGGAGGAGGAAGAACAGGAGCTGGTATCATGCGCTGTAGACGGTAGTACCTGTACAACTGTCATACCGTCGGTTCAGCATGGGTGGCTTGAGGACAGGGGAGAGGAGGAGGAGGAGAGCATGGTCAGTCGTCATCTTGGTGAGGACACGGAAGTCTTGCCCGTTACCAGTTTGGCACGCATGGCTGACTTTATGTTACGCTGCCTTAACTGTGACCCTCGCGTTGTCAAAATGTTGGGTGATAGTCATTACTGGTTGGTGACACTTTTAGATCCCCGCTACAAGGAGAACTTTCACTCTCTTATTCCTGAGGTGGAGAGGTCTACAAAAATGGGGCAGTACCAGAAGGCCCTTGCTGCAGAACTGTTAAAAAAATTCCCATCTGAACACGCTAGCGGCAGAGGTCACAGTTCGTTGCCCAACCAAGGCGTACAGGTGAGAGAGACGCAACTCCAATCCAGCAGAGTCAGGGGAACACTGTCAACGTTCTGGGACAGTTTTCTGAGACCCGCCCAGCTTACAGGCCCTGAGGCGCGGGGTACTCTCACAAGGAGTGGAAAGTTTCAAAAGATGGTGAGGGAGTACCTTGCAGACCGTACCAGCGTACTCCGTGATTCCTCTGTGCCTTTTAATTTTTGGGTATCCAAGCTGGACACTTGGAATGAACTCGCTCTGTACGCCTTGGAGGTCCTGGCCTGCCCTGCCGCTAGCGTGTTATCGGAGCGTGTTTTTAGTGCCGCTGGGGGAATTATAACAGATAAGCGCACTCGCCTGTCAACTGACAATGCTGACAAGCTGACCCTTATCAAAATGAACAAGGGCTGCATTGGGCCAGACTTCTCATCACCACCAAATGACAGCAGAGTAACATAAAGTCAAATCCACTGTGTTATTTCAGGAGGTGTATTCCCATGCACCGCTTCACACCCACACATGGGTATACGCTTCCTCATTTCGGCTGTATTTTGCTATTCTCCTTATCCTCAACCTCCACCACCACTATACCACCAGGGTGACCTTGGTCCGTGTTGCCAGCATTACAAGTTCCTCCGTCCTAATTTTTGGCAGCTTTTGCTTGGAAGGCATAGGCAAAGACTATGGGAGACCCACTCCCCAATAATGGGAATAATGTTTTTAAGATGCTCTACTGCATGGCTCTTGTTTTCCAGCATTGCAAGTTCCTCCGTCCTAATTTTTGGCAGCTTTTGCTTGGGAGGCATAGGCAAAGACTATGGGAGACCCACTCCCCAATAATGGGAATAATGTTTTTAAGATGCTGTAGTGCATGGCTCTTCCAAGGGGCATTTAAACCGTCTTGTTAAGCTACTGCAACCTCCACGTCTCTTCCAAGGGGCATTAAAACTATCTTGTTAAGCTACTGCAACCTCCACGTCTCTTCCAAGGGGCATTAAAACCGTCTTGTTAAGCTACTGCAACCTCTACGTCTCTTCCAAGGGGCATTAAAACCGTCTTGTTAAGCTACTGCGACATCCACCACTTTTCCCAGGGGCATTGATATTGTCTTTTTATTCCACTGCAACCTCCACGTCTCTTCCAAGGGGCATTAAAACCGTCTTGTTAAGCTACTGCGACCTCCACCACTTTTCCAAGGGGCATTGATATTGTCTTTTTATTCCACTGCGACCTCTACCATTCTTCCAACAGGCATTGCATTTCCTGCTAATTTTAGTCAGCTTTTGCTTTTCAATGCATAGGCAAACACTAAGGGAGACCCACTCCCCAATAATGGGTAGAAGGTTTTTAGTATGCTGTAATCCACGTCTGTTTCAAGGGGCATTGCAGTTCCTCATAATTTTTGGAAAGCCTTCCATTCACTGCTTAGGCCAAGAGTGTACAGGAGACAGAGTTGCTATAAATGGAAAAAACGGTTTAGTTAAGGCCCTCTGACCTCCATGTCACTTCCAAGGGGCATTGGAGTGCCTCGAAATTTTTGTTAGGCATTGCACTCACTACATGCCCTATAACTGTGTAGCCGAACCGCTCCTTTTGGTACAGAAACATATCCTACAAGACATGTGTGGTTGACTGGCCTGATATTGATGTGAATGGTCCCTGTTACTCCTGCTCTTTCTCCTTTGCCACCACCTCATCCATCATTCATCACCTGAAGCTTTGTTTTAACGGGAGTCATAGAACTGGGATAGTAGCAGGAAAACATCCAGCAATCCTCGGAGGAGGTAGGATATGCGCCAAAACACTGACCACCTCAGGCCTAGCCGCTACTACATACATGCACTTGCATTCCAAGAAAACAAAGCAGATGCTAACTTCTATCATCATCATCATGCTCCTCACTTTGGCACTCTCAACTCCCTTGATGAAGAAGCCAGGGCCCACTGGAGGAGTCTGGTTCTCTGGTGGGTTCGTCCAATGCTGCCCTAAAGCAGGCCGGGCTAAGAAAAGTGTGGGGGAAGTTCAGCGGAGAAATAGCGGCGGCTGGGGACCGTTTATGGACACCTGACCGCCCCCAAGCGGCTGGGGACCGTGTGTGGACACCCGGCCGCGGGGCGGCTGGGGACCGAGTATGGACACCCGACCGCCCCCTGGTGGCTGGGGACCGAGCGTGGACACCCGGCCACCCCCTGGCGGCTGGGGACTGAGTATGGATACCTCGCTGCCGAAGCAGCCATGAGGTAGTGGTCAGCTTCGGCCTTCTCCAAACTAAAAGGCCCCATTTCAAGTGCAAGCTAGCAGTATGGTATTGCAGCCTGGGGGTGGGTGGGTGGCAGGTTGCACACTTACGCTTGCATTCCAAGAAAACAAAGCAGATGCGAACTTCTATCATCATCACCGTGCTCCTCACCTTGGCACTCTCAACTCCCCTGATGGAGAAGCCAGGGCCCACCGGAGGAGTCTAGTTCTCTGGTGGGCTCGTCCAATGCTGACCTAAAGCAGGACCAGGCTAAGAAAAGTGTGGGGGAAGTTCAGCAGAGAAATAGGGATGGCTGGGGACCATTTATGGACACCCGGCCGCCCCCAGGCGGCTGAGGGCCGTGTGTGGACACTCGGCCGCCGGGCGGCTGGGGACTGAGTATGGATACCAGGCCGCCGACGCAGTCATGACATGGTGGCCGGCGTCTGCCTCCACATGCCTAAAAGGCCCAATTTCAAGTGCAAGCAAGCTAGCAGTATAGTATTGCAGCCTGGGGGTGGGTGGGTGGCAGGCTGCATACTTGCGCTTGCATTGCAAGGAATGGGGGAGGTACAATTGAACACTGCTCAGGGAGAAGAACTCGCACGGGGATAGTTGCAAGTCTGCATCTTCTGATGCGGCAAGGATCACTTCTGATGGGCACACTTTTAGGCAGTGACCTGGTTGTCAGAGATGCTTCCAGGGGTCTTCCCCATGCTGTTCCCATGTCTTTTCAGCACTGTATGCATGTGTCACACAGCACATGGCCAGATAAGATTGTAAAATGTTAAAATGACATTTCCCGGTGAATGCATTTGTCACGGTTGAAAGCAATACAAAAGTGCAAAAACGCATAGAAAACGCTACTTGTGAACATAGCCCAAGGTGTGGAGGAGTATTTTTGTTTTTAGTTATTTATTTTACCTTATACACAAGTATTTACCCTGGAAAGGATGTTCCTTAACATATTTCACAGGAAAGCAGTTTCACTTTCGTTTTTGAACGTTTTCTTGTGAGCCTGTAAAAGTGGCTTAATACCTCTGACCACGTTGTTGACAGCAGTGACCTGGGGGTCAGAAATGCTTCCTGGGGCGATGCCCATGCTATCCCCATGTCTTTTGAGCACTGTCACTATCCCCATGTCTTTTGAGCACTGTCACTATCGTTTTGGGCACTTTTTAGGCTTTCTACAAACTGCCGGGGGTGCCGCCGCAAAAATGCTCGGGTCTCCCATAGACTAACATTGGGCTCGTTGCTCGGGTCGAGCACCCGAGTATCACGGTGAGCTCGGCCCGAGCTTCGAGCACCTGAGCATTTTAGTGCTTGCTCAACACTAATCTTCATCAATCAGCACCTTGCAATGCTTCACCTCCCATCCATGTGGTGGCACTGCAGTGGAATAAAACACTTGATGAGGAGTTCCTCATCAGATTCTGCAGACCTCTGGGGTTCTCTGCTAATTACACCCTGTGTATACCGGCTCTCCTGATTGAAAGAGCCACTCTTTTAGAATATAATATAGAGAGGATTATATGTAGGTATAGGCCACCAAGTCATGTAGATACAATTAAGTAAATTCATTTTTGGCATTGGATTTCTGATGCAATTATTGCATAGAACAAAAAAATAACAAAATGATTTATTTAGATACAAAATACCAAATTACTAGAATTGAGCAAAAAAACATTTGTGCTCCCTTGGTCCAGTGTCCAGTTCGGTTCTCAGACACAGCAGGAACAGGGCAGTCTTCACTTCTAAGATCGTATGAAAAAAATGTGTGTACGTACGAACCCTCTCTAGTAACATCAAAATATCACCACAAAAACTGCAGTAAATTATTACACTTTATCTTTATTTTAAAAATTAAATTAATTAAACAACGCACAGTTAAAATAAAATGGGAGAAACCACCAAATGGCACCATGATCCACATAAACATAAATATCCCATATTATCCCAGCAGTAACTCACAATATAATAAAGCCCATTGAACTTAGGCCCTAATGCTACACATATGGGAGTATAACCTTGCCAAAATTACCATAAGTAACCCATATTGTCCCCACAGTGGCTCACAACCTTGTTAGGTCCCTTTAAAATGGGCCACAATACTATACATGTGGGAGCACAGAAACAGCCCGGAGTACCCCGGAAGAAGGCTGCGGAAGCCGAAACGTATGTAGGGTATTTGACACCCCCTGGCCCACAGCAGGTATAGTGTGCACTGGTGATCTGTGTATGTTGTCCCCTCTATCAGGGGCTGTTTCTGTGCTCTCATCTACTAATACTACTACTGGCTGAAGATGCAGAAGTGAAGAGCGCCTTAGTCCAGGTGACATAGGAAAGGGCAGTGGATGCCAGACCAGAACAGCGCTAATTTTGCTCAACTCTACATACTACCAAATTAATCTGAGATAAAGAGGTTGTACAAGAGTAACATATTGATGCCCTATCTCTAGGTTATGTTCCATACACGGTTTACATCCAGCCACCACAGTAGACAACAACTGATTGGTGTGGGAACCGGATGTCGATCCTATGGATGGGTTTGTCACGGAGAACCACTTTATTGCAGAGTAAGGACAGATGCACATGGATCTCTTTTAAAATCCGCATCCCGTCTCTAATTGTAGTTGGAAAACTTTGGCAATGTATAGATGAGATTTTACACATCTCATCTACACAGCTGGTAGTGTTTTCCGCTGTCGATTTTCCTCAACAAATTCCCTTACATAAGTTTACAGATATCTTTGTACTTATTTTTTAAGGTATTCTCAGTTTCTAAAATGTGACTTACCATAATAGTTATTTCTCTCTTGCAAATGTTAAGGTCAGGCACATTGTTCACATACATTCTCTTCAGGGCACATCGCAGTCCTCCATGAGTTCGAACAAGAAACACAGTTGAAAAACCACCTAAAATTACAAAGATGTGAAGATCAAAGGTAGGTCAAAAAGCATGAAAAACACATAATATTTTAGTTAATATACTGATATGTATGTATTGTAAAACCTTTTAAGGGGTTGCCTGGTAAAAACCTATCCCGAGTGACCCACACTAATTGGTAGATCTGGGAATTTTTATCACAGATTGGAAACTTATATCACAGTTACAAGATGGCGTGGCAGGTCAGATGCTCAATGGTTGCTCCATTAATTCTCTATTGGCTTCTGGAAAAAGTCATGCGCAACGCCAAAATGAATGAATGGAATGCAGGTCCATTTTAACAAGAATAAATGTTCCCCATTCTGCCTATCGGTGCTGGTACCAATGGTCGGACCTACACCTGATCAACAAGTTATCACTTATCTATGGATAGGTGATAACTTGTTCTAACTGGAAAACCACTTTAAGCTGCAAATGAGAACCCTGAAAAATCAGATTGTAAACCTGGCAGCACTACGTAAGCCATAGGTCTAAAAAATGAAACTGAAGGTAAAAAATTAATTTATAGCATAAGGATGAAATTCCAAGGTTAGTGGACAACCAAATTTGTCCATGGAATATGTTAAATATTAGAATTAATATTTTACTTAAAGAGGTTTTCCCACGAACAAAGTTAATTTTAAACTACAAATAATCAATATATTATAAGGCAGCTACCGGACATATAGTTGATGGAGGTATGTGTCACAGAGATGGTTGTCATCTGTGATGTAATCCTGGAGTGTTGCTCTAGTGCACACAGCACTAAGAGGATTGTTTGGTGCATCCGGGACCAGGTTTTACGGGCAGCCATGAAAGACTGCCGAGTCTGGCTGACCACACACCTCATCTCTGGGTGTGGTTAAGAGGTTAAAAAGGAGTCCTTTGTTTGACACATGGGCTGTGCATGGAGGGAGAAGGCCTCCGTGTGTTGTTATCTGCAGACTGAGTCAGTGTACTGGATGCTATCCAGCCTGTATGACTACAGGACTGGCTAACCAGAAATTTTGCCTAAAGGACTGTTTACTTTGTTTTGCCTGCACTAAAGGCGGTCTCAATGACGTCATGGCAGGTCCTTCACAACAGCGCGAGCAGTGCAAGAGACCGGACGGCGTGGACAAAACACCAGGAGGACATCGGAAGGTGAGTATAATCTTTATTTTTTATTTTAAATAATTTTTTTTACAGTTTCTATGGTACCCAGGTCTGGATGAGAGTCTTCTCTCCTCCAGACCTGGGTACCATCCGCACATAGAAACGCATATTATCCATGTGTGCAAATGTGCTGACAGGGATAATATGCGTTTCAATGCAAGTCAATAACGGCGATTACGCTGCGTGTCCGCAACATTAATGGACATGCTGCGGTTTATTGAGCGCAGCATAAACGCTGCGGAAAAATCCGCAGCATGGGCATTGACATTGCGGCTTGTCATTGGGGACCATTGGGGACGGATTACCAAGCGTTTCCCAAGCGTTAGTCCAAGATGTATTGTTTAAAATGAACTTTGTTCATGGGAAAACCCCTTTAAGCTGCCAAAGTTAAATACTGCAATATAATCAGTTTGAAATGACTGTCCAACTCAATCTGCGGAACACATTAAGAATACTTCAGATCCTAAGGTTGGTCACCAGGCTAAAATTTCTAAAATTAACAACAGCCTTTTACATTTCATTCAATGATATCAGTTATGCAAACAGAATTTTCAACATAGAAGTAGCTAAACCGGTCACAATGTTCTCTATAGGATACCAAGCCCTATGGTATTTTTTCTCGTAGAATTGTTTTGAACAGAAATTTTAATTTTGAAAAAAATGTAATCAAAATGAAATGAACGACCCTAAAAACATATTTTCTTTTTAAGTTTCTATTGAGACATCCAATACAGCAAAGTCGGCAGCACTATTCTTGCCTTGAATAATACTGGAATGCAGTCTATCATTGCCTTAAAATAAAAAGAAGGCATAATGCTAATGTGATCAATGCCTAATACAGTATTCTGAAGGCCATTTCTGGACTTTTTTTTTTTTTCATTTAATTGCATGCATTTGGGGTTAAAAAAAAATTTGCAATTGGGTTTCAATAAAAATAATGCCTATTATATCCTCTGTGTTAGGCCACGGCCCCACTATCAGTATTCGGTCAGGAGTGGGAGCCAAAACCAGGAGTGGGTGATCAATGCAGAATTGGTGCACTTGTTTCTGTTATACCTTTTCTCTGATTGTTCCTCATCTGGTTTTGGCTCCCACTCCTGAGAAAAATACTGACCAAATACTGATAGTGGGGCCGTGGCCTTACACTGTACCTTGCTGTCTGCAAAATGAGTTAAAGGGAACTGGTCATGTCAGGTAATGCTAATTACCTGTAGATATAGGGTAAATCTGTAGGTAAATTGTATTAGAAAGGTGCCCAGCTGTCGTATAGAAAGTGCAGCACCCATGAGAAAATTAACTTTTTTCCTCCTGGGATCCGCTGGCTTTCAGTCATACAGTAACCGCTCAGTACACAGTGAGCGGCAGCTTAACCACACTCCGGCATTGACTGACAACCGGCTCAGCAGTGCATGAGTGCAAAACCAGTTGGGCTTTCAGCTGCCACTCACTGTGTACCGAGCGGTGACTCTAGCCGTGCCTGTATCACTAAAAGCCGGCGGATGCCGGGAGGAATAAAGTTAATTTCTCCCTGTAACCATGCTTTCAGTAAGGTGGGCAGACAACTTTCTAATATTATTAATCTGCAGATTAATCCCATATCTGCAGGTAAATAGTGTTATCCGACGTGACAGATTTCCTTTTGCCAGTTTGTCACTTTTTTATGTCCATTTATCTGAGCTCCTCTCAGCTAATTTATGATCACAGAATACATCAAAACTAAATGTTCGGAGAAACAAAAGTCAACATTTTAGTGAAACGCAATTGCAAAAATTACTTTTAGCCCCAAATATATGCTTTTTTTCTCCCTAAAAAGTCCCCAAGGATGGACACATATTTACTGCAGATATCACACACTAATTTCCACAATGGTACGTACTGCTGCGAATATCAGTGGAAGGGGTGGTGGAGCCACACATACACCCTTTGCATTGCAAAGGGTGAAATTCGCAATCTGCAGGACATCTGCAGGACAAATTGATATGCGACAGATCTCAAACGGCAGCCCTTATCTTTAGCAGCATGAGCTTGAGATTTCTTTAAATCTTATGCACTACATGGACACTGTAAGGCCTCATTCAGAAGTCCATGTTGCATCCTTGTTTTTCACAGATACAACATGTACCTATTTCAATCTATGGGGCTATTCACATGTCCATGTTTTTCACAGACAGTGCGTCCGTGCAACCAGGGCTTCTGGAGTCGGAGTCGTGGAGTCGGTGCTCATTTTGGTGGAGTCGGAGTCGGTATAAAATGGACAGACTCAGACTCCTAAAATATATAATAAATTGGGTGCAGTAGATCAATGCAGTTTGTGGGGAATATTTTTTCATAGGAATTTGGGAAAGTTATGAAATGTCCTATAAATGGCTGTTCTATTCCTGATCTAAGGCTAGGCTACATTCACACACAGCGTTTTTGCTGCGTTTTTTGAGGATACGTTTTTCAGCTGCAAAAGCAGATCATCTTTTTAAAAAACCGCATCACCTGAAAGGTTTTTGAGCTCATAGATAATGTTTTCAATAGCAAAAGCAGATTAGAAAAACGCCGCACAAACTGACATGCTCATTCTTTTTGAGGATCCGTTTTTGAGCTCAAAAACGGATCCTCACAAAACGATGTGTCTGAATGTCATAAATTGAAACCCATTGACTTTGCTGGGATGCCCAGAGACACTGCATTTTACTGCAAAAAACGGATCCGCAAAAACGCTGTGTGTGAATCATGGCCGTAGCCAGCCGGGGGCAGCAGCCCCCCCCCCCTAGAAGCAGGGGCACGCACCTATCAAAACTCACTAGTATGCTGCAGTGCTCCCATCCTGCACTGGCTCCAGACTGCAGGGGGCAATCTCCCCTCCTCTGTCCTGTCTTCTGCAGTCTTCACCAGAGAGAGGAGGGGGAGGGGTGCCTGCCCTGCACAGGATCCGATTCCTGGGCCCCGAGCTGGAGAAAGTTAAAGTACTACTGCTCATCTCTGTCACAGGAAGGTAACTAATGCTAATATTGTAGGTGATTATTATGTGCTCTCTGTACAATGTGTGTGAACTATATGTGCGATACGTGCAATGTACTATTTGCTGTCTGCAGCTGTCATCTGTCTATCACACTCTATCCCTCCATCTATCCCTCCATCCATCCCTCCATCCATCTATTCATCTATCCCTCCAGCTATCCATCATTATATTCTATCTAAATATCTTGATTATTGTATCATAAAAACTATTAAATGTCTGATGTTCACATTGTACTACAATAAATTTTTCACTTAAATATAAGCAATATATGTGGGAGTCGGAGTCGTGGAGTCGGAGTCGGTGTAAGGGAAATTAAGGAGTCGGACGTTTGGCTTACCGACTCCACAGCCCTGCGTGCTACACTCACAGATGTCCTTTTTTTCCAGCAGCATGGATGAAAAGTGCCAATACAAGGCCATGGAGCCGTGAAAAACACATCCAGCACACGTATGGCATGGTATTTAACATTGCAAAGCTTTGTAATTTATTTATCCATCCGTAAAGAACACTGATGACACACTGATGGTAAAAACGGACACACAGACCATACACTGATGACACAATGGTGGTAAAAATGGACACACAGACCATACACTGATGACACACTGATGGTAAAAACGGACACAAAGACCATACACTGATGACACACTGATGATAAAAATGGACACTCGGACCAAACACTGATGACACACTGATGGTAAAAATGGACACTCGGACCAAACACTGATAACATAAGTATCATTTTTTTGTGTACGTGAAAAAAAAGGATGTCTGAAGGAGGTCTACAATGTGCCAAATTTTCCAAGAGCATTTTTTCATATACATATTGTTTTTTTCTTTATGTATGGTAACTTCTTACCCTTGTAGAACAGGTTTACTTCACCCATTTCATGAAATACATTTTCAAATTATGCAATCTTAAATGGGATGTTCACACACTATATAAAAAAAGGGGTGGCCAACACTGTTAATCCAAAAGTTCAAGGCTATATTCCCATGAGTATTTCGTGAGTTTTTGATGTTTCAGATTTTCTGCACCTTATAAGTAAATTAGGTTACTTGGGGTTTTTCATTGTGTTTTTGAGTGTTTTTTTTCCAGTTTTTAATCACGTTTTTTGACATTTAGTCTTTTGTTGGTATGCCATGTTTTAAATAAAGCTGCTTTGTGTTTGATACTTCCTGGTATTTGGCTTTGACAAAACTTTATTGATACATAAATGTGCGGACAACACGTGTTTTATGCATTTCCGCTGCGAACTTAAGGTTTTTTTACCTGTAAATTTTCCGCATCTAATGCAAGTCTATAGGAAATATCGGCACATAAAACTCAGCCGACCCGCAAGAGCAATTGACATGTTACCGATTTGAAACACGCACTGCAGGTCAGTTTACGCTGGGTAAAAAAGCACAGTGGGTTGGAGATTTCTATAAATCCCATCCACTTTGTTGGAACTGTAGTATGCTGTGCAGAAAAAATATGCAGCATCAAAAACTCATCAAGGAAACACAGCCCAAAAGTCAAAAGAAAAAAGATTTTTTTTCCAGAGACTTCTGGCAGTGATGGCCGCAGGGTTTCTTGACCAACATTGCTGGATACACAAGTAAAGTTTTATATTAATAAGCATCTATTTTACATATATTAATTTGCAGATTACAACTATAATCCAGGAACGCTGCAGATCCAGACATCATTAAATGCTCCAGCTATGTCAGATGTACTAAAACTGGGTTACTTCTTGCTCAGTACAAGAATGTCTATTCATTTCACAGTGAGCATGTGATAAAAGAGCTGAGCTTATCTGTTGTGTTCACAAACAGCTACAACTGTCCTTAGCAGCTTCACAGCATGTCTCTGGCAGTACACTAGGAGTGCAGGAGACAAAGGGCACATTGATAGCCTCATATCACACTGTGGATGGGGAAAAGAGGTTTTTCAGTGTAACCATTCTACATCCAAGAAAAGGTGAAATCTATATATTCAAAAGGCAACTAAAAAGAAAAAGGCGCATTTTTATTTTTGTAAATTTCCTTTCCTATGCAATCACTTGTGGACAGTTCTACCTTATTAGTAAAGAATTACTATTACCAAGGATGTCAGAATGCGAATTTTCCTTTGGCTCCTTTCGCACGTAAATGTTTCCAGTACGTGTGGGGACAGTTTTGACACGTACTGGAGACACTTATACATGCACACCCATTATAATCTATGGGGCTGCGTACATGTCTGTGTTTCACACACACTGTGTCCATGTGACATGAAGTGTGACATCCCTGTGCCATCCGTGTGACACGTACCGAAATAGAATGCGGAATAGAAATGGCAGATTGTAATTTTAGGTGGGGAGGGCCCAATAACCATGGACCTTCCCAGTCTGATAATATCAGCCCGCAGCTGTCTGCTTTATCTTTGCTGGTTATGAAAAATAGGGGGGAAGCCACGTCATCTTTTTCATTTATTTATTTACTTAATACCGGAATAGAATGCAGAATAGAAATGACAGATGTTTAAGTGTTAGATGTGCAATGACAGAAATAAATATCCATGAGATATATAATTAGTGCTGTGCGTGTATAGTTTACTGTACTTTTATTTAGCTATGAAATAAATAAATGAAAAAAATCAATGTGGGGTCCTGCTTATTTTTGATAACCAGCAAAGTTAAAGCAGACAACTGCGGACTGATATTATCAGGCTAGGAAGGTCCATGGATATTGGGCCCTTCCCAGCCTAAAAATACAAACCTGTAGCCGTTCCAGAAATGGCGCATCCAGAAGTGTCCATTAGACACGCCCATTACTAACTCATTAATCCAAAAAAAAAATACACACAAAAAAATACTTTATTTGAATAATGACTCCCACACACTATCCCTCATTCACCACTTAATTGAAAAAAAAAAAAAAAACATCCCGTGCAGGTCCGCTGTAATCATGGGAATCCGATATATTCCAGAAATGGATACCTGAAAAACATAAAACGAGAGCAATAAACACAAGTGACAGTCTCTCGTTCGCCAATTTAGTAACAGAAATGTTCCCACAAAGCTCCGATGTAGTCCACGTTCCCCCGAAACCAGCCCCGGCATCTGTGAATAGCAGTAAAGTTTCTGCTATTTACAGGTTCCGGGTACTGACGATAACGCTCAGTGCTGAGTGCAGAGTAAGCCAGCGACGCTAATGAGCATTGTCATCACTATCCAGCACCTGTGAATAGCTGTAACTTTACTGCTATTCACTGACGCCAGGGCTGGGTTTGGGGAATATGGACTACATTGGAGCTTCATGGGAACATTTCTGCTAATAAATTGGTAAACGAGTGACTGTCTCTTGAGTTTATTTCTCTCGTTTTATTTTTTTCAGGTATCCATTTCTAGACTACATCGGATTCCCAGGATTACGGAGGACCTCCGTGGGATTTTTTTTTTTTTTCCAATAAAGTGGTGAACGAGAGATAGTTTGTGGGAATCTTCATTCAAATAAAAAAAACACACAAAAAAATACTTTATTACTGGGTTAGTAATGGGCGTGTCTGATAGACACCTCTTCATTATTAACCCCAGAGCTTGATGCCAGCTGTGATTTTTGACAAATCACAGCTGACCTCAACCCCAATTTCCATTACCCCGACTGCCACCGCACCAGGGCAATCTGGAAGAGCAGGCCAAAGCGCCAGAATTGGCGCATCCAATAGATGTGCTAATTCTCTAGGGCGGCTGCAGACTTGTATTTTTAGGGTGGGAAGGGCCCAATAACCCCGGACCTTCCCAGCCTGATAATATCAGCTGGCAGCTGTCTGCTTTACCTTTGCTGGTTATCAAAAATAGGTGGGATGCAATGTCATTTTTTTCATTTATTTATTTGCTTACTACAAGTAAATTACACTACACACAAAGCAAAAATTACATATATCACAGATATCTCTCTATTTATCCATCTCTATCGTTGCACATCTTTAAAACCTAAACAACTTCTATTCTGCATTCTATTCCACTACATGTCACACGGATGGTGCACACGGACGACACACAGATGCCACACACGTACATGGATAGTACCGGTACTGGTTTTCCAGTACTGGAAACATCAGGACGTGAAAGAGGCCTTAGTGGGATTTCAAGACATCAAACCAATTAAAAACGTCTCTGTATGGGTTAAAATAAAATAATTCATACATTCATATTCATCCCTCCTTTTCCTACTGCCCCCATTCCATCACTTTTCGGCTGTATTCCATACTTCTCGATGCTGCAATGACGTTCCAACATGTAATTGCTGCGACCAGATTTGTTGTGATTCACCCCACAAATCCATTATGATTATGCTCTTAATTTTTACTGTACAGAAGAGCATGTAATTTTAGGTGAATGGGTGACAGTTGAGAAGAATGATGTAAACTGGTTTTAGAGCATGATTTGTGTCATTTTTTTAATCAGTTTAGATCAGGACATCAGATCTATTTAACATCAGATGTTCTTCAGGCCTTGCTGTGCAGACAGTTGTACATGTGACTGACAGTGACCTCAAACATCCGCAGGAGGTCGGCTGTGAAGGAGTCCCTTCACCATTATAATCAATACTGAATGAAGTCCTGTCAAATGCAAGGAGATCTTACTACAGGCCCATATGCAGGGTTGCCAACCATCCATAAATTCCAGGAAAGTCAGTAAAAATACGTACATAAAAATAATTTAAGGCGTCTGTGATTCTTCTGAAGCTGAAGAAACGTATACAGATTATTTTGACTGTAAATATCATTTTACAATTTACAGTGACTGCAACTGATGTCTTCAAATCAGAGTTTTGGTTGTGGACATGTATCACTTACAATCATAATGATTTGTTATGGTTTCCAATGTGTCCGTACAAAATATTGTCTGTCCGTGATTTTCTGATAAGTTTTCAAGAAAAAATTAAAAACTGCAAGTTGGCAACCCTACCCATAGGCTGATACTTTTATATAGACATACTGGGGCCTACCATAGCCCCATAGGGTAGACCAGTAATAATGCTTGTGTTCTTTAAGGAGGTTGTCCAACTTTGGGGATATTTTTTTACTTAAGTGCATGCCTTTATAGCTAAAAATCATTTTGTAAACATTCTGTGTCGTTTTTACTTTTGCATACACTTTGTTTCTCTGAACATCAACTTTGATGTGGTCTGCGGTCATAAATCAGCAGAGAAGATCAGAAAAAGACAGATAAAAAGAGTTACAAACTACCTGTCAGACTTCATAGTAGGATGACTGCTGAATTCTCAGTTAACTTATTTTGAAGCAATCAATTAAAAGTGCATCACAGTGGATAAAGAAGGCAAATAGTGCAACATTTTTAATGAAACAATTACAAAAATGATTTTTATCCCCAAATACAGTTGAAACCAGAAGTTTACATACACTATATAAAAAGACACATATGCATGTTTTTCTCAATATCTAACATGAAATCTGAATAAACCTTTCCCGTTTTAGGTCAATTAGGATTATCATAATTTTTTAATATTTGCCAAATGCCAGAATAATGAGAGAGAGAAGGTTTTAAGGCATTTTTATTACTTACTGCAAAGTCAAAAGTTTACATACATTTCATTAGTATTTGGTACCATTGCCCTTAAACTGAATGACTTGGGTTAAACGTTTGGGGTATCCTTCCACAAGCTTCTCACAATAGTTGGTGGGAATTTGGGCCTATTCATCCTGACAAAACTGGTGTAACTGATCCAGGTTTGTAGGTTGCCTTGCTCACACCTGCCTTTTCAGCTTTGCCCATAACTTTTCAATAGGATTCAGATCAGGGCTTTGTGATGGCCACTTCAAAACATTGACTTTGTTATCCTTAAGTCACATTGTTACCATTTTGGCAGTATGCTTCGGGTCATTGTCCATTTGGAAGACCCATTTCCGCCCAAGCTTTAACTTCCTGGCTGATGTCGTGAGATATTGCTTCAGTATTGCCACATAATCTTCTTTTATCATGATGCTATTTATTTTGTGAAGTGCACCAGTCCCTCCTGCAGTAAAACAACCCCACAACATGATGCTGCCAACCCCGTGTTTCACAGCTGGGATGGTGCTTTTAGGCTTCCAAGTTTCTCCTTTTTTCCTCAAAACATAACGATGGTCATTATGCCCAAAAAGTAAAATTTTAGTTTCATCAGACCACAGGACATGTCTCCAAAAATTAAGGTCTGTGTTCCTGTGTGCATTTGCAAACATTAATCTGGCTTTTTTATGTTTCTTTTGGAGTAATGGCTTCTTCCTGGCAATGATGATACAGTACTCGTTTCACTGTGGATATTGACACAATCTTACCAGCTTCCACAATCATCTTCACAAGGTCTTTTGCTTTTGTCCTTCGGTTGATATGCACATGTCGGACCAAAGCACGTTCATCTCTGGGACAAAGAACCCGTCCCCTTCCTGAGCGGTATAATGGTTGGACATTCCCATCTTGTTTGTACTTGTGTATAATTGTTTGTACAGATGAATGAGGCACCTTCAGGTATCTTGAAATTGTACCAAAGGATGAGCCAGACTTGTGCAAGTCCACAATTCTCTTCCTGATATCTTGGCTGATTTCTTTACAATTTCCCATGATGCTACACAAAGAAGCAGAGTGTTTCAGGGGTGCGTTAAACTACATCCACAGGTGTGTCTCTAATTAACTCAGATGTTGCCAAAAAAACAGAAGCTTCCAAACACATGACATCATCAAATGGACTGTCCAGAATTGTTTAAAGGCATAGTAATCTTAGCATATGGAAACTTTTGACTTTGCAGTAAGTAATAAAAATGCCTTAAAACATTCTCTCTCTCTCTCATTATTCTGGCATCTGGCAAATATGAAAAATTATGGTAATCCTAACTGTCCTAAAACAGGAAAGGTTTATTCTGATTTCATGTCAGATATTGAGAAAAAACATGCATATGTGTCTTTTTATATAGTGTATGTAAACTTCTGGTTTCAACTGTACATGCAGTTAAAGGGGTATTCTCAAGTTCTCTCAAGCAGCTCACAGCTCTGCAGTCTCCTTACATCATGGTTGCTGGGGGGCAGACACTTCTCCTTGAGTGACAGTTTTGGTCAGTTTCCTTCTGCTACTGTTATTGTTCTGAAGTCTACACTATAATAACTGTACTTACATATAGAGATATCCGTATTCTCAGGAAAGTGAGAGCAGTGATTAAGAGATCTGGAAACTTGCAATAAGGAGGCCAGGAATTGTGATTATGCAGGATTCATTAGATCAGCTTGGTCAAGAGTTGAGAGTAAGGCCACGGCCCCACTATCCGTATTTGCTCAGTATTTGGTCAGTATTTTTTCTCAGGAGAGGGAGCCAAAACCAGGAGTGGGTGATAAATGCCATGTTCCCGAATGATAATCTGCATGTGCTCTGCACATGCTGTGGAAATCTCCGCTGCGGATTATCATTGCGGAAAAGTCCGCAGCACTACCAATTATTTTGTGGAATCGCGGTGTTTTCGCCACCATTGACTTGCATTGGAAAGCATGACATCTTAATCACTGCATCTGTACATGCGGATATCATGCGGATTCAATGTGCGGATGGTACCCGGGTTTGGAGAAGAGGAGACTCTCCTCCAGACCCAGGTACCATAGTACCCGTAAAAAAAAGAATAAAATAAAAAATAAATATTATACTTACCTTCTGATGGCCCCCGGTGTCCTTAGCTTGGAAAGCGCTTGTCAACCCGCATGCGGAAATGCATGTGAAGAACGCTTCACTTCCGCTTGTCCCTGGCAGGAAAAACGCATGTACAATCCGCATGCACAATCCACATGTGTTTTTTCTGCCAGGGAGATGCAGAAACGCTCAGGAAAAATCCAGAGCATTTCTGCATCGTGGGCACATAGCCTTTCTCTGGTTGTTCCTCACCTGGTTTTGTCTCCCACACCTCAGAAAAAATACTGACTGAATACTGATCGTGGGGCCGTGGCGTAAAGGAGAGGGAGGTGAGCTGCTAACTGTTGTATAAAAATCAATAGGCTGGATTAAGGTGACTGGGATCTTAGGCGATTACATTCCAAGAGAGGAGTTACTACTGAGCACATTCGGCCAGGGTCTTGAGGTTGATCTTACACTATATAAGATGAAACCTCTAATAACAGAGAAAACAAATAAGTTCAACACAGATGTCTGAATGAGGCATAAAATGTGGGATGTGAGTTCAAATTATTTGCAATCCCAGGCAGCACAACTGAAAGATCTACACATTGCTGATGCTATCCTTAGACATCACACTGCTACATTGACTACGTTTTTCTTGGGTTGCTCTCACAGTTTAGTCCTGATGAAGGGTTTTCCCCCAAACAAAATAATACAAGCACATGCGGTGATTTATTTGGATCTGGTTAACGAAACTAAGGAAAACACTTGAGGTTAATGCATAACTATTGGAGAGCTACTCATTTTTTAAAAGTAAATAGGTTCAAATAATGTCATGAGGTTAAACAGTGACAGGTCACTGGTGTATACACAATTAAAGACAGGAATAGCAAAGGAATAAGAAAATAATAAAAGAGGTGACTGAGATTACTAGTCCATGAGGAGGATCTCGAACCACTTCTCCCCGCCCAGCTCTGCTTGACTGACAGGTTTCTCCCAATGTGTATAGAAGTCATCTTGAAACTGACAAAATTCTCCCGAATCAAAGTAGGTTTATAATCTTAGAGCCTGTCCAATTCCTGATGCCTGTGGAATCTGGTGTATTAGTTGATCGCTCTCATCATAACTAAATAGGTCAATTATGTGGCCAATCTTTCAAACAGGTATGAGTTCAAAGCAGGTATTACTGAACTGGCCCTGTTAGTTATGGTATTTACCATGCCTCAGTGATCTGAGCTCAGGACAATGTCTAGAGAACACTGACAGTAGAGGTCAAAGGTTTACTAGCTAGATACATTTCTACCAAGTGATTTTATAACCTACTAGTGATTCTACAAGCTTCCATTCTGCAAAGTGAGGCAACAAAACCAGACTAAATACAGGTGTCCACATATATGCAATTTGCTTGGATGTCTTAATTAGCACCAAAGACATCAAAAATGTGACAGCCACCACATCTCAGTTCAGTCACCTTTGGGTATAGGCCCTAGTAGCAATGTCATCTTGTAGAATGGAAGCTAGGGGACCCCATTCTTCCAAGAGATGGAGATCCTACAGCCAATTGTCCAAAACATCTTCAGTTGGCCAACAGTTAGGAATATATGGCAGCTGTCAAACTAAACTGAAGTGGAATAGCACACTTTCGCATTGCCAACATTTCTATGCTCAAATGAACAGATCTGTGTTAAAGAAAATCTGTCACCAGGTTTTCACTACCTAATTTGCATATTGCAGGGTCAGAGACCCTAATTTTAGTGATATAACAAAGGCAGTTCATCCAGTACTTCCAATAAAACATATATTTTTAATTAGGAAAATTCATCCATAAAAGGTATATACAGGTACATCTCACTAAATTAGAATATCATCAAAAAGTTAATTTATTTCAGTTCTTAAATACAAAAAGTGAAACTCATATTATATAGAGTCGTTACAGAGTGGTCTATTTCAAGTGTTTATTTCTGTTACTGTTGATGATTATGGCTTACAGCCAATGAAAACACAAAAGTCATTATCTCAGTAAATTAAAATAATTAACAAAAACACCTGCAAAGGCTTCCTAAGCATTTAAAAAGGTCCCTTAGTCTGTTTCAGTAGGCTCCACAATCATGGGGAAGACTGCTGACTTGACAGATGTCCAGAAGGCAGTCATTGACACACTCCACAAGGTCCCAGAGTTCCAATTTTCATTTGGAAATCAAGGTCCCAGAGTCTGGAGGAAGAGTGGAGAGGCACACAATCCAAGCTGCTTGCGGTCTAGTGTGAAGTTTCCACAATCGGTAATGGTTTGGGGAGCCATGTCATCTGCTGGTGTAGGTCCACTGTGTTTTATCAAGACCAAAGTCAGCGCAGCCGTCTACCAGGAAATTTTAGAGCACTTCATGCTTCCCTCTGCCGACAAGCTTTTTGGAGATGGAAATTTCATTCTCCAGCAGTACTTGGCACCTGTCCACACTGCCAAAAGTACCAATACCTGGTTTAAAAACAACAGTATCACTGTGCTTGATTGGCCAGCAAACTCGCCTGACCTTAACCCCATAGAGAACCTATGGGGTATTATCAAGAGGAAGATGTGAGACACCAGACCCAACAATGCAGACAAGCTGAAGGCTGCTATCAAAGCAACCTGGGCTTCCATAACACCTCAGCAGTGCCACAGGCTGATCGCCTCCATGCCACAACGCATTGATGCAGTAATTGATGCATAAGGAGCCCCGACCAAGTATTGAGTGCATTTACTGAACATACATGGAGCAAAGACTAATTAATAAATGCAGCACCTGAGTAGTGAAGAAAGACAGTTAATTAGTCTTTGCTCCATGTGTGCAGAGGTGTGGCTACCTAGGAGAGTTTTTATTCTGTCTGAGTTTCATTCCCATAGTAGGTTATGAATAAGAATTATCACTTCGAAACGCGTCAACCAACATCTTGAATGCATCCCCCTTGGGACTATTTCCTCACATGATGTACTTTTCCGTAAAATTATGTGGATTTTTTAAGGAACTATATACCTTTTATGGATGAATTTTCCTAAATAAAAATATAGGTTTTATTGCAAGTGCTGGATCAACTGCCTGTTATATGGACTGTTTCCTTTGGAATTTGGATCCGTGCACACCTGCATCTGTGAACAGGTGAGCTGATCGTCTATATTCTTTCTTTGCTAATTTTAATGATGTCTACTTGTCCGTGTGTTAGAACTCTCCTGTTTTTTTCTATCTTGCTGGTCACATGACCTTTTTTGCCTATTTAATCCTGCTCCGCCCTCCTGGCCATGCTGGACTTCATTGTAATTTCTACTCTTAAGCTAGCCAGGTGCTTTGTTTCCTTTCTCAGTCAGTTTAGCTAGGTCTTTGGACCTCTATATGTTCTATGTTGTTTGTTTGTCTTTTTACTGCTACAATTTCTGCTAGGAGGTGTCCATCTTTCTCCCAGTCCCTAGATCCCTCCCTCACATCTATAGGTCTTCGTTCAGACTAGCTGAGGACTTTAGCGGGTCTGATCGCAGGATCAGGTTCCCCGTTACATTGTAGGGATCTAGCTTAGTTCTATTGTAGGGATAGATCTCCTGTCTTTCCTTAGTGCTTGTAGCAGATCATAACAGTAAGTCCAGCCCAAAAATATCTCTAAGGAAAGACCTCCAGTTTCCATCATGGTGTCGGTGCAGGATTTGGCTCAACGCCTGCAGGGACTCTCTCTAGAGGTGGCCGAGCTCCAACAACACGTGAGTAGCTGTTCTGGAGCGCAGTTTGTGGAGCCAAAGGTACGATTGCCTGATTTGCTTTTTGGTGAACAGCAAGATTTTTTTTCCTTTAAAAATGCTTGTTTATTGTATTTTCGTTTGAGACCCAGATCCTCTGGTGATGAATCACAGCGCATAGGTTTCATAATGTCACTTTTGCGCAAAGAACCTCAGGGATGGGCCTTTTCTCTCCAACCTAGTGATCCGTGCTTTAGATCAGTGGATAGTTTTTTTTCTGCTTTGGGGTTGTTGTATGATGATCCTGATCGTGTCTCATCAGCTGAGACTGAATTGAGACATTTGAGGCAGGGATCAGGTAATGTGGAAAATTATTTTTCTCACTTCCGTCGGTGGTCTGCTCAGGTGGGGTGGAACGATTCAGCTCTGAAAAGTTTGTTTCTTGCTGGGCTAGGTGAAAGGGTTAAGGATCTGCTGATAGCTTATCCTACACCTGGAAACTTGCAGGAGGCAATGCAATTAGCTATAAGGGTGGACAGGAGACTGCGTGCAAGGGTTAAAGAGAGTAAATCCTCTACCATGTCAGCTCCGAGTCTTGAGAGGGTCTGTACTGACATTGGAGAGCCGATGGAGATGGGGACGATGTCACCCCGCTCTCAGGAAAAAGATCGCAGGTTTTCTGAAGGTTTGTGCTTTTATTGCGGCAAATCTGACCATTTCATTAAGAACTGTGTGCTTCGTATGAACAAAGAAAAAAAAAAGGTCAGTTACGCCCGTATAGCCTGTTTAAACACTAAGGGTGTATTTCTTTCTGCTACTACTGCAGCTCAGGAAGAATTAATTGAATTTCGGGTATTTGTGGATTGTGGTTCTACTCTGAATGTGATTGATGGGGGATTCTTGGAAAAACTTAAATTAAAAAACAAACCTTTGTCATCCCCTATTGCCGTGGTTTCTGTCGATGGCTCTCCCTTGAAATGTGTTACTCACAAGGTTTATGAATTTTCCCTCACTATTAATGGTATTCACCAAGAAAATTTAGATTTGGTGGTATTAAATAATTTGCCTTCTCCAGTAGTTTTGGGGTTACCCTGGTTAAAATTGCACAATCCTGTACTGGATTGGTCTACCAATGAAATTAACTCCTGGAGCCCTAAGTGTTATGACAAGTGTTGTAACGGGCGCATTGCTGCTTTGGATAAAGGGGAATTACCTGTACCTATTCAGGATTTTTGGAAAGTTTTTTCTGAGGAGTAGTCGCAAATTTTGCCTCCCCATAGAGACTATGATTGTACCATTGAATTTGTCCCTGGAGCGACTCTTCCTAAAAGTCGTTTATTTAATCTTACTATTCCTGAGAGAGAGGCTTTGGAGGAATACATACAGACGAGCTTGGCCGCCGGTCATATCAGACCTTCTAAGTCACCGGTGGCTGTTGGATATTTTTTTGTTAAAAAAAAGGACGGCGGTTTACGTCCTTGTCTGGACTTTCGCGAGATTAATAAAATTACTGTACGCAATCCCTACCCACTGCCATTGATTCCTGATTTGTTTAACCAGTTAGTGGGGGTCAAGTGGTTCTCTAAAATTGATCTCCGGGGGGCATACAATTTGTTGCGCATGAAGGAGGGTGATGAATGGAAGACTGCTTTTAACACTACGGTGGGTCATTTTGAGATTCTGGTTATGCCTTTTGGTCTTACCAATGCTCCAGCATTTTTTCAGAATCTTATTAATGACATCCTTAGACCTTTGATCGGCAAAAATGTGGTTGTGTATTTGGATGACATTTTGATTTATTCGCCGGATATGGAGTCTCATTGGCGGAGCGTACGTGAGGTATTACAGTTATTAATTGACAATTCTCTTTTTGCTAAGCTAGAGAAATGTGAGTTCGCTGTACAGAGAATTAGTTTTTTGGGCTACATTATCTCCAGCGAGGGCTGCCTTTGCCCTGCGCAAAGACACTCGCTAAGGCCTTTGTCAAGGAAATTGTCAGACTCCATGGCGTTCCTACTGACATTGTTTCTGATAGGGGACCTCAGTTCGTGGCTCGTTTTTGGCGTGCCTTTTGTGACAGGTTGGGAGTTCACTTGTCATTTTCATCTGGATATCATCCTGAGTCTAATGGCCAGACAGAAAGGAAGAACCAGGATGTTGAGCAGTTCTTGCGTTGTTTTGTGGCAGACAATCAAGAGGGGTGGTCTGAGTTTCTGCCACTTGCTGAATTTGCTCTTAACAACCATACATCCTCTTCTGCTGGGTGTTTGCCTTTTTTTTTGTTGTTCTGGGAGACAGCCATCTTTTGGGTCATTCTCCAAATTGGTATCGGCTGTGCCTGAGGAGGAGAGTTTTTCCGGTGATTTGGAGAGAGTTTGGACGGATGTGCGTGGTAATCTTCAGGAGGCTAACAAAAAATCTAAGAGGTACTTTGATAGGAAACGGCAAGAGGTTTTGTTTGCTATTGGTGACATGGTTTGGTTGTCCTCTAGGAATCTGCGGTTGAGGATTCCTTCTAAAAAATTGGGTCCCAAGTTTATAGGGCCCTTTAAGGTGCTTCAGGTAGTTAACCAATCTGCTGTTAGGTTGGAGGTTCCCACCTCCTGGAAGATTAATCCGGTGTTTCATGTTTCTCTATTGGAAAAAGCTGATGTATCTAATAGAGACGCCACTGCCACTGTTCCTCCGGTGGTGGAGGACGGGGAATATGAAATTTCCCGCATCCTGGGTTCTAGACGGTATAGAGGGAGTTTACAGTATCTCGTCGCTTGGAAGGGTTTCGGTCCCGAGGATAACTCATGGGTGAGGGCGGATGATGTTTCTGCTTCCAGACTTGTCAGAGCGTTTCACAAGAGGTTTACTGATAAGACTGGGCCTAGGGGATCTGGAGGATCCTCATAGAAGAGGGGGTACTGTTAGAACTCTCCTGTTAGGTTTTTTCTATCTTGCTGGTCACATGACCTTTTTTGCCTATTTAATCCTGCTCCGCCCTCCTGGACATGCTGGACTTCATTGTAATTTCTACACTTAAGCTAGCCAGGTGCTTTGTTTCCTTTCTCAGTCAGTTTAGTTAGGTCTTTGGACCTCTATATGTTCTATGTTGTTTGTTTGTCTTTTTACTGCTACAATTTCTGCTAGGAGGTGTCCATCTTTCTCCCAGTCCCTAGTTCTTGTAGGGATCCCTCCCTCACATCTATAGGTCTTCGTTCAGACTAGCCGAGGACTTTAGCGGGTCTGATCGCAGGATCAGGTTCCCCGTTACATCGTAGGAATCTAGCTTAGTTCTATTGTAGGGACATCTCTCCTGTCTTTCCTTAGTGCTTGTAGCAGATCATAACACCGTGCTTGCTACAGTTTTTATAAAATCATTGATAAAATCATTGTTTATCCACAGGATATTATCACTAGAAGACTACTTGGCCTTCTGCCTGTTAGATCACGCCCCCACCACTGATTGGCAGCTTTCTGCCTCTGCCCAGTGCATACAAAAATCTGCCAATCATTGGCGTGGGCGGGGTTAGCTGGTAGATCTGCCGCAGAGAAAACAGTTTTTAATCAAAACTGCAGCACCTAGTAAAGAAAGCGACAAATTGCAGGAATCAGGGTCTCTGCCCTTACATCATGCTGCTCTCAGATGGAGTAGAAAATTCCAGGTGACAGATTCCCTTTAAAGGAACCCTTACATCTACTACTATTCCAATATTGTATTTGTTATGTACAAACATGCACTAGAAGCCTGGGTTATTCATTTATTTTCATTGCGGCATATTTTAAATCACACAAATGTTTATGATTTTATTGACGATACTACTCATGCATTCATTATTTTAGGATCTCATTTATGTAAGCTCACAAGAAAATGATTTCCATACTTCAAGGATAACTATCTGACAAGAAAATATTCTACATACCCCTTGAGGCTATATGATTTGTCACTTGCAACTACACAAATACAAAAAAGCAGCAATAAAGGGACTCAAGAGAGGCAAAGCATTAGTTATTAATACAAACAATAAGTACCAACATTATTACATTTGCAAGTGTACAATGAAATATGTTATAGGCTACACAAACCCATCCGTGTGACACATCTGTGGATCTATTCAGACATCCGTGAAAATCATAGATCCGAGTTTGAGATCCGCGAGACTCAGTGCAGGTTCTATACTGATTCGTGTTTGTGGATCAGACTCAGCTATTAAAGTTCATGGGGACCCAATACACATGGACGCAAATTGGAAGATTTCCTTTCGTGATCTGTATTTAAAGCACCACTCCGTAGTTTTTTTTAATATCACTGGAGTAGCGCTTAAAATCCAAGTCCCATGACCCATTTGATACTCACCTTCTGGCTTTTTCATCTGTTTTCGCCGCAGCTCCGGTCCGTCTTCCAGTGATGTATCACTTACATTATTGGGTGCTGCTGTTTTCATTAAAAACGGTTTTATCTGCTGCAGAGCTACCATTTCGCCGAACGCTGAGCTCTGTATAACCCCGTCCAAACTACTGATTCACAGCGTTATGTGTACACAGTGCATAGGCAGAAAAACGTGGTGAGGCGGAGGGTTATACAGAGCTCATGAATATGGAGAACTACATGGCAGCAGGTTTAATAGTCCTCTACTGATAAAATCACTCATTTATCAGCTGGAGATGATCAAAATTAAAGCAAAGAGCCCAGTAAGTGACATATCGCTCGAATCCGGGTCTCTTTCCCTCAGGGTTGTGGAGTCGGAGTCGTGGAGTCTGAGCCCATTTTGGTGGAGTCAGAGTTGGAGTCTGTATAAAATGGACCGACTTCGACAATATATAATATATTGGGTACAGCAGTTCAATGCAGTTTGTGGGGAATATTTTTTCATAAGAATTTGGGAAAGTTATGAAATGTCCTATAAATGTCTGTCCTATTCCTGATCTAAGGGTCTATACTTTTAGCGGAGATGAATCTGTGCTACAGTAAACTTATCACTTAAACATGAGCCATGTATGAGGGAGTCAGAGTCGTGGAGTCGGAGTCATGGAAATTGAGGAGTCGGAGTCGAAGGTTTGGCTTACCAACTCCACAGCCCTGCTTTGCCTACATTATGCTGCTCTCAGATTAGGTGGAAAAAAATTTGGTGACAGATTCCCTTTAAGGCCCTTTTTAGCATTCTAAAACAATAACGAACTTAGCACTTATCATACGTGAACCATTTTTGAAGGAGATGGTGTTGGAGTCAAGATGGAAGCGAGTGTGCAAAAATAAGCAGTAAGTTTTGCTGAGCACCGCCACAACACTCTTTATATTAATGACGCTTCTCCCTCCTCCCCAATTATCTGCCGCATGGTACATCTACAGGACAGGATTATGACCGTGCACTGAAGTATTACTCAGTTCACATGAAAAATATTTAGTTTTGAGAGTCCTCAGTGGTTGATACCTTTTAATGGCTAACTGAAAAGAAGGTAACAAATTGCAAGCTTTTTTGCGGTATACTAGCCTGACGAAGAGACCTGCGTGGTCTCGAAAGCTTGCAATTTGTTACCATCTTTTCAGTTAGCCATTAAAAGGTATCAACCACTGAGGACTATCATATCTAAATATTTTTCTATCTACTGGCTAACACGGTAAAAGTATATATCTGTTCACGTGAAATCCACAATGCTATCTGAAGGCCTTCCTAGCTGGAATGTAAATGTGCACTACATATAAAATAGAGGCACATATATCAGGAATTTTTTGATGGCTCATTGTAGGAATATTTATTTTCCACTGTGACCTGGCCTCTCAGTAAACTGGAGCTGTTCACAGGCCCTGTCAGGATAGGCAGCGCAGTCACTGGACGGGTCTGTGTGTTCCTTCGATAACTGGTCTAAACCAGATCACTTCCTTTACAAGGCAGTTTTTCCCCTGTCAGGCAAAGAGCACACAGCAACAGTAAAACCCAACAGAGAAACCTAAAACAAAACGATCCCCTTCTAACATCAACGTAACAATTTATTTGCTGAGTGTAAAGTTTTCTAGCAGATGTTATAGCACGCACCTGCTGTGCACGGCCCGGGCACAGCAACTGTGCCTGTGCTCTTTACTGGGGAAAAAGTTAAAAGTGCAAGTCTCAAGTTCTTAAATGGTTAAAATTATAAAGTGATTGTAAAAACAATGAACTTTCCAATTTACCTTTTATTAAATATCCTCCCTGTTCCCGAGAAGGATTTTCAATTCTACTAAGTACTGCTCCTTGCCTAGGTTACCGACCAATCTGCAGTCTCAGAGTGGCTGGTTACCTAGGAAACAACGTCCACTGCAGCCAAAACACCAGGACCGGAGCCAGCACTGGATCCAGGGTGGGCGAGTTTGTTCATTTAAATATTTTACACAGTTTGGAGTCCACACTGCTAAACTATACAACCCCTTTAAAGAGTCACAGCATATTGAAGACCTATCCATGTGACAAAATCGTGCTATCCAGCTCCATTCAATGCTTACATTTGGAACTATTAACAGCTGATCGGTGGATTGACTTATCTTAAGGCCAACCCCTTTAAGGAGTATTTATTTAGTCAAGCAGAAGTATTATTTGTGGTTTTGCAATTCTATACATTTATTTTTTTTAACCAAAGTTATGGAAGGGCCTTGGTGTGTGATAGGAGCGCTTTAATATCTACCTGTCAGCAGGATTGTGCGCAGTAAACTACATACACAGTCAAGTGGGTGACATTACACTGCATAAAATGATACCTGGGTTGATTAAATCCGACAACAATCAAACTAAAAAAGACCCACCTACTACATACATTTTATTTAAACTTTAGTAAAAAGGTGAGGCTTCACAGAAAAATTAGGGTCTTTGCCCTACCGTGGTCTCCTATATTATCCCTGCCTTCCAGCGGAGGTTGACACCCCAATATTGCGATGCGGCGCCCCCCGCTTCTCGTCGGCTTTCCCTCCCTGACCCTATTATGCCCTAAATCTATACAACATAAACAAAAAGAGCGTGAAATGAAGTGACAACACAATAATAGTGCAGACAATACAAATATAAAATCACGTCGCAAAAAAAGAAGACCACCCATAGGATGATTTTGAGCATCAACCAGAAATATCCGTTTATGTTTGGTCACTCTTAAAAAAGATTCTTCCACATTCAGAACATCTGTTCAATTGATGTAGTGTAATGTCCAATCTCTAGTTGGTGGATTATGAATTGATTATCTTGCAACACTCCATTCAATGTGGTATGGTATGTAGTGTCTGATCAATAGACGAAAAATGACATCACTAAATGAGTTCTTATATAATCAACTAACACTATATAGATAGTGACACATAGACATTCCTGGATCATCAAGTTTAAACAGAAACTCCCATTCAGGGACTATTTAGGTAAGTATGTATATTCACCTAGGGTTAAACCCTGCCCTAATCAAATTATCAGATATGTTTTTGCCCAGAAAAAATAATAATAAAATTGGTGGGAATAAAGATTTTTATGTCTTCAAAGTCTCATATAGACCACAGTTCACACCCATAATTCCCAACACATTTCTCCAATCTGTTTTGAGGGGTTCATCAGGGGAGAGGTTTCAAAGAAGTATACCAAAAGATATTATATTGCCCAGGTCCCACTGGATAGTAGGTACATCTGCATATCTCAGAGGTCCTGTATATCTCACAGTGCCTTCTGTATATCTCAGAAGGCACATTGAGCTGTCATAAGAGTACACAGATGAATATGTAAGCAGAGCACCCCCCACAGGCCGCCCCGGAGCACGGGCATATCATTATCTCCAAACTGAAAGTAAAGATTACACAAGAACCACAGAACGGATTTCATCAACCAAGGTATCATTTTAATTAGTGTAATGTCGCCCACCTGACAGTGTACGTGGTTTACTGAGCACAATCTTGCTGCCAGGTGCGCTTTAAATAGGTGGGTTTGTTGGGGGGGGCTAAGGGGAAGATTTATTTCAACAAAGGGGTGTTCCTTTCTTAGATTATGGCATATTGCAGATGCAATATGCAAGTCTCCCCTAAAATGTAGTATAATATGTAAACAACCTGGCACTCAAAAGTGATGAAAAGTAGAAATTTAATGAGGAACAGCTATCCAGAACTTTATAAACGTTTCGGTCTATACACCAAACCTTCATCAGTGTACAGATTGCCCAGGATAACTGCTTAGTCACAAGACATAGTGATGTGATAAAACAGCGGTATCCACTGTGTGCAAGAAAAAAAAATTGTGTGTCAGACATTACCATCTACAGACAATTATGCATACAAATTTTATATACATCAGAAACGTGTGTAAGTATTAAATATACCCTTACTGATCCTGCTTAGAACTGTATTCTGAACATCTGTCATTTAGGAAGTCCAGGCAGCTGTAGGGTGAGCACAGGACAGGAGCATGTTCGTCTCTGCAGACTTCTCACTACCTCCTTTACCTCTCAGTTAGGACACCTGATCTCCTGCCTCTACCAAGTTACTGAGAGTGCTGGGCAGGCAGTGGAGAGAAGAGAAGAGGAGGCACAATCTGCATCCACTTACTGTCACTCTATTGCACACGTGTCAAATTCTGGCCCGCAGGGTGATTACAGTAGGTACGGAAAGTATTCAGACCCCTTTAAATTTCTCACTCTTTGTTTCATTGCAGCCATTTGGTAAATTCTAAAAAAGTTCATTTTTTTTTCTCATTAGAGTACACTCTGCACCCCATCTTGACTGAAAAAAAAACCAGAAATGTAGAAATTTTTGCAAATTTATTAAAAAAGAAAAACTGAAATATCACATGGTCATAAGTATTCAGACCCTTTGCTCAGACACTCATATTTAAGTCACATGCTGTTCATTTCCTTGTGATCCTCCTTGAGATGGTTCTACTCCTTCAATGGAGTCCAGCTGTGTTTAAATAAACGGATAGGACTCGATTTGGAAAGGCACACACCTGTCTATATAAGACCTCACAGCTCACAGTGCATGTCAGACCAAATGAGAATCATGAGCTCAATGGGACTGCCCAAAGAGCTCAGAGACAGAACTGTCAAAAGGCACAGATCTGGCCAAGGTTACAAAAGAATTTCTGCATTACTCGAGGTTCCTAAGAGCACAGTGGCCTCCATAATCCTTAAATGGAAGAAGTTTGGGACCACCAGAAGTCTTCCTTGACCTGGCCGTCCAGCCAAACTGAGCAATCGTGGGAGAAGAGGCTTGGTGAAAGAGGTAAAGAAGAACCCCAAGATCACTGTGGCTGAGCTCCAGAGATGCAGTAGGGAGATGGGAGAAAGTTCCACAAAGTCAACTATCACTGCAGCCCTCCACCAGTCAGGCCTTTATGGCAGAGTGGCCCGACGGAAGCCTCTCCTCAGTGCAAGACATATGAAAGCAAGCATAGAGTTTGCTCAAAACACATGAAAGACTCCCAGACTATGAGAAATAAGATTCTCTGGTCTGATGAGATGAAGATAGAACTTTTTGGTGATCATTCTAAGCGGTATGTGTGGAGAAAACCAGTCACTGCTCATCACCTGCCTAATACAATCCCAACAGTGAAACATGGTGGTGGACGACTCGTTGCAATTGAAGGAAACATGAAAGCGGCCAAGTACAGAGATATCCTGGAGGAAAACCACTCGCAGAGTGCTCTGGACCTCAGACTTTGCCAAAGGTTCACCTTCCGACAAGACAATGACCCTAAGCACACAGCTAAAATAACAAAGGAGTGGCTTCAGAACAACTCTGTGACCATTCTTGCTGGCTCAGCAAGAACCCTGACCTAAACCAAATTGAGCATCTCTGGAGAGACCTGAAAATGGCTGTCCACCAACGTTCACCATCCAACCTGACGGAACTGGAGAGGATCTGCAAGGAAGAATGGCAGAGGATCCCCAAATCCAGGTGTGAAAAATTCGTTGCATCATTCCCAAGAAGACTCATGGATGTACTAGCTCAAAAGGGTGGTTCTACTCAATACTGAGCAAAGGGTCTGAATACTTATGACCATGTGATAGTTCAGTTTTTCTTTTCTAATAAATTTGCAAAAATTTCTACATTTGTTTTTTTCAGTCAAGATGGGGTGCAGAGTGTACTTTAATAAGAAAAAAATGAACTTTTTAGAATTTACCAAATGGCTGCAATGAAACAGAGTGAAAAATTTTAAGGGGTCTGAATACTTTTCGTACCCACTGTATATTTGTCCCGCGATACCAGATGGGCCCCTCACCTGGCATCGCACTTTCAACTGTAACAGCATCCTTCATGCAGATAGAGTTGAAAGCATGGATGTAGGAGGGAACGTCAGCTGACGCTCCCTCCGCCATCATTCTCCCTCTGCATCTGATGTCTCAACGCAGCGGGCGTGATGACGTCATGACAGCGGAATGACAGAGAAGTGAGGGTTTTATTTTTTTCATGTGAGGCCAATTATACTGTATGGAGGACTATGTGGAGCCCATTACATTGTATGCAGCACTGGGTGGGGCCATTATACTGCATGGAAGGCAATGCAGGGCCCATTATACTGTGAGCTATGCAGGGATTACAGTTGGAGAATCATACTGTGATGGAGTCACAATACTTTGGGGGGGGGGTACAGTAGGGTCTTCATACTGTGCATGTGGAGGGTACTGTGGAGGAATTCACTGTGTGGGGTGTCTTACTGTGTTTGGAGGACACTTTTGATGGTATCATTATATCTGCATTATTCAAGGTTTTTTTTTATCCTTTGTTATTAAATGTTTAAATTAGGCCATTGGGCCATATGCTTTTTACTGCTCTAACATAACCTACTATATTATTCCAATATGCTATGATCTATTAATTAAAATGTACTTTGTTTGCAGGACAACCGCTTTAAGTTTGTTTCCATATGAAAAGGTTCATCATTATATTTAATAATGAAGAAAAACTTTCTCAATTGTAGACACTTTTTTTTTCTTTTTTTTTTAAATATCAAGGTTGGCCAGCTACTTTGTCCAAGATTTTAATTTTGGCCTCCTGTGTATTTGAGTTTGACATCCCTGCTCTATCGGATCTACCGTAGCTGCAAGAAGAGCTGCGGATTGGAAGCATGCCTAACAGAGAGTCAGTCAAACTCCCTTGAAACCAGAAGCTCAAGCTTTCAACTTGAACTAGGACGTCAACTGTGCTCCTCCGACATGTGACTTATACACTCATCTTCCTATACTAGCCCCAAGACACCAGTGCTGCGAATCACTTACACAGCAACAGTACTGGGACGTTTGAAGCTAGAACCTAGAAAAAAAATCTCCCTGTAGTGCTGCCCCCTAAACACTGCTGCCCTAGGCACCTGCTCTAAGATGCCTGGTTGCAAATACAGGCCCACCACCAGTCACCCAGAATGCACCATTATTCATATCAAGAGTTAAATATGTTTTTGTTCTCGTCGACATGCTAAACTTTTTTTTTTTTGCGCAATTATGACCCCTTAGTGAAGTAGCCAACTTGACCTTAATGACCAAGCCTCATTTTCTAATCTGACATTTTCTTGTGATACGTTGTGGTAAATTTAGGTCTATATGTTTTGCTGTTTTTTATGAATATATCTGAAATGTTACAAAACATTTGCAATTTTCAAACTTTGATTGCTTGCAACCTTAAACCAGATAGTCATAACACACAAAAAAGTTAATATACAAACATTTCTCATATCTACTTTACATCAGCATCATTTTTCAAACATCCTTTTAATATTTTGTTAGGATGTTGTTAGAAAGGTTAAAAATTTACAAGCAATTTCCCCCCCCCAATGTCGTCCTTTTTATGTTTCTTTAACTGTTTGCATTGCTATAACTTGTAATATATTTCCTATGTATGCTCTTAAACCTTCAATAAAAATGTACAGTTTAAAAAAAAATAATAATTTAATAGCAATTTTTCATTTTTATTTTTCAAGAAAATTTACAAATCCAATTTTCTTACAGACCTATTCCCTTTTTATGTTGGATGCAACAATTTTGCTTAAGAGAGGCAAAAAAGGATGACGGAAAAAAACAGTCCATTTTACTTAGATGTGGATGTATGAGTGTAGCCTTTCTCAGGTTATCCCCATTAAAACAATTTCCCACTACTCTGATACTGATAACATATCCTTCAAGTAGGTCATCAATATCAGATTGGTGGGGGTCCAAAACCCTCACCAATCTGTTGTTGCCAGCTCTGGCAGTGGTCGCATGTATACGGTATACAAAGCCGAACACCATCGCTCCATAACACTATTTAAGTCCTAAAAAAGGTTGTCCACTACTTTAGCATTAATCACCTTTCCTTAGGATAGGCCATCAATGTCTGATCGGTCGGGGTCCAACATCTGGCACCCCGGTCAATCAGCTGTTCTCGGTGTTGGCAGTGGTAGCCAGAAACACTTGCAGAGCTGGCCGTCTAATGACAGTGACCGCAGCTTGGTACTATGCATCCGCCTCCTAATCAAATCAATAGGAAGAGGATGTCTAGTACCCAGCCGCGGCCACTATGAGAAGACGACCAGATCTGCAAGTGAGCATTTCCGGCCAGCAGTCACTGACACCGAGAATAGCTGATCGGTAGGGGTGCCCATCAGACATTGATGACCTATCCTAAGGAAAGGTGATTAATGCTAAAGTAGTGGACAACCTCTTTAAAGCCAGCCGCCATATCTTTGCATGGAGCTGGCTAAAGAGCTGAGCAAGCGCTATGCAGCACGAGTGCCGGCTTTGTTTTATAGCCAGTAACTGATATGATTGTGTCAATTTCAACACTTAAATACTGCTGTAGAGCGCGACAGTGGCATTTAAGAGGCTTCAACACAGTAGCTGTCACTTCTGATGGCTACCAATACCCAGCATGTCATGATCATGGGATGCCGATCTGTTACCATGGGAGGGAGGTCTTTGGATGTTCTTCACCCCTGCCATTTAAAATCTTCTGTGATGCCCTCCTGTGCCATGTAAAATCTCCTGTGATGTTCTCGGCAGCACATCGTCCTATATAAACAGGATCTGTGCTGCCGAGAACAATGATAGTCTATACACAAAGAACAGGAATAAGTGGATGTCATAAGAGACCAGTTATTCCACAATATACTGCAATGCTATGGTTCCACTGTTCTATGCTTTACCGGAGCTACATAACCTTTCACGCAGAAACGCATGCGGATTGTACATACGTTTTTTCCTGCCAGGGACATGCGGAAGTGAAGTGTTCTTCACATTTTAGCATCACTTGGAAAGTGCTTGATAACTTGGTCACACTATATAAATCCATGCAACCGGCATGGATTTATATAGTGTGACCCCAAAGAATGTCAAAAAATAAAAAAATAAATCTACACTGTGTGCAGAATTATTAGGCAAATGAGTATTTTGATCACATGATACTTTTTATACATGTTGTCCTACTCCAAGCTGCATAAGCTTGAGAGCCAACTTCCAATTAAGTAAATCTGGTGATGTGCATCTCTGTAATGAGGAGGGGTGTTGACTAATGACATCAACACCCTATATAAGGTGTGCTTAATTATTAGGCAACTTCCTTTTCTTTGGCAAAATGGGTCAGAAGAGATTTGACGTCCTCTGAAAAGTCCAAAATTGTGAGATGTCTTGCAGAGGGATGCAGCAATCTTGAAATTTCCAAACTTTTAAAGAATGATCACCAAACAATCAAGCGTTTCATGGCAAATAGCCAACAGGGTCGCAAGAAGCGTGCTGGCCAAAAAAGGCGCAAAATAACTGCCCATGAATTGAGGAAAATCAAGTGTGACGCTGCCAAGATGCCATTCGCCACCAGTTTTGCCATATTTCAGAGCTGCAACGTTACTGGAGTATCAAAAAGCACAAGGTGTGCGATACTCAGGGACATGGCCAAGGTAAGGAAGGCTGAAAAACGACCACCTTTGAACAAGAAACATAAGATAAAACGTCAAGAATGGGCCAAGAAATATCTTAAGACTGATTTTTCAAAGGTTTTATGGACTGATGAAATGAGAGTGACTCTTGATGGGCCAGATGGATGGGCCAGAGGCTGGATCTGTAAAGGGCAGAGAGCTCCACTTCGACTCAGACGCCAGCAAGGTGGAGGTGGGGTACTGGTTTGGGCTGGAATCATCAAAGATGAACTTGTGGGACCTTTTTGGGTTGAGGATGGAGTGAAGCTCAACTCCCAGACCTACTGCCAGTTTCTGGAAGACAACTTCTTCAAGCAGTGATACAGGAAGATGTCGGTATCGTTCAAGAAAAACATGATTTTCATACAGGACAATGCTCCGTCACATGCATCCAACTACTCCACAGCGTGGCTGGCCAGTAAAGGTCTAAAAGAAGAAAAAATAATGACATGGCCCCCTTGTTCACCTGATCTGAACCCCATAGAGGACCTGTGGTCCATCATAAAATGTGAGATCTACAGGGAGGGAAAACAGTACACCTCTCGGAACAGTGTCTGGGAGGCTCTGGTGGCTGCTGCACGCAATGTTGATCGAAAACAGATCAAGCAACTGACAGAATCTATGGATGGAAGGCTGTTGAGTGTCATCATAAAGAAAGGTGGCTATATTGATCACTAATTTGTTTGGTTTTTGTTTTTGTATGTCAGAAATGTTTATTTCTAAATTTTGTGCACGGATATTGGTTTACCTGGTGAAAATAAACAAGTGAGATGGGATTATATTTGTTTTTTATTAAGTTGCCTAATAATTCTGCACAGTAATAGTTACCTGCACAAACAGATATCCTCCTAAGATAGCCAAATCTAAAAAAAACCCACTCCAACTTCCAAAAATATTAAGCTTGGATATTTATGAGTCTTTTGGGTTGATTGAGAACATAGTTGCTGATCAATAATAAAAATAATCCTCTAAAATACAACTTGCCTAATAATTCTGCACACAGTGTATACTTACCTTCTGATGGCCCCCGGAGTCTTGCTTCGCTCCGTCCTGGCTTGCCGGCAGCTCGCGGTACACTACACTGAAGGACCTGCAGTCACATGCGTTCCAATGCAAGTCAATGGCGACGAAAACGCAGCGCTTCCGCAAAATAATTGGTAGTGCTGCGTTTTTTTCCGCAATGATAACCCGCAGTGGAAATTTCTGCAGCATGTGCACAGCACAAGCGGATTATCATTGGGGAACATGGCAGGCCTTCTACCATGCGTTTTTTAAGCGTTTCTGCCGCTGGGGAAACGCTTTAAAAACGCATCGTGGGCACACAGCCTTACAATGGACACAGTACGGCACAAAAGTAACATTGAACATTCAGATTCCACACTTGATACATTTACTCTGTTTTAGTGAAGAAAATGAGATGGCCATTTAACTTTAGGCAATTCCCACTCTCTATAGATGTGATATGAGAGCTCGTTTTTCTAGATTGTTTAGGTGTGTTCATATATACACTTAGTGCACACAGCATATGATACATTTAGTGAAATTGCCCAGACTTGCTCTCGATAACACCAGCAGATTTCTTTCATGTGAAAAACATATCAAAGTGTGGAATAAATTCCGCAAGGATTGTTTATATTTGTATTGCCCGGCGGGTTGTCCAAGCACACTCTTCATCAGGCAAGCAATATGCTGTTCTATCCTGAATTGGAAAATCTGGTAGCTTTACAAATATGCACAACAAAATATTTGCACCAATGATCAATGGTTATTATAGCGCACAGACGTTAAAAAGTAACTTACCAATATAGTAGTTCAATAAAGATAACTGTACACTCTACATTTTCCCAATTCTTTATTTTTACTTGTAAATTAAAGCAAATGTATTCATTATAGTAAACTGAGTGGGAAAAAAATATATATATCATAGATATATATTTAAATTATTATTAATATAAATTGTATTCAGTTCAGCATCTCTATCAATATGATGCAACCAGAAGTAACAAATTAAATAAAGTACCTAAACAACTACGTTACATAAATCTAAAACAGAATAATTGGTTCTTAAACTAATAATAAAAGTGCTTTAATCGCACATTTTTATCCTGATTTCACACACCTGATATTCACGGTTCAGGTAGGTACTGACTGAGGGATCTACTCAACAGCCTATGCCTGTGACGCAGTTGAGCTCAGTTAAGACAACCCATGGTCGGTCCCGATATCGCGATTCGTGCAAGCACCATGAATTTTGGAAGTGTGAAACCAGCCTTAAAAAAGGTTGTCTTGTTAAAACAAGGTACAGTTAGGTCCATATATATTTGGACAGAGACAACATTTTTCTAATTTTGGTTCTAGACATTACCACAATGAATTTTAAACAAAACAATTCAGATGCAGTTGAAGTTCAGACTTTCAGCTTTCATTTGAGGGTATCCACATTAAAATTGGATGAAGGGTTTAGGAGTTTCAGCTCCTTAACATGTCCCACCCTGTTTTTAAAGGGACCAAAAGTAATTGGACAATTGACTCCAAGGCTATTTCATGGACAGGTGTGGGCAATCCCTTCATTATGTCATTCTCAATTAAGTAGATAAAAGGCCTGGAGTTGATTTGAGGTGTGGTGCTTGCATTTGGAAGGTTTTGCTGTGAAGTAAACATACGGTCAAAGGAGCTCTCCATGCAGGTGAAACAAGCCATCCTTAAGCTGCAAAAACAGAAAAAACCCATCCGAGAAATTGCTACAATATTAGGAGTGGCAAAATCTACAGTTTGGTACATCCTGAGAAGGAAAGAAAGCACTGGTGAACTCAACAATGCAAAAAGACCTGGGCGCCCACGGAAGACAAAAGTGGTGGATGATCGCAGAATACTCTCCATGGTGAAGAGAAACCCCTTCACAACAGCCAACCAAGTGAACAACACTCTCCAGGAGGTAGGCGTATCAATATCCAAATCTACCATAAATTGAAGACTGCATGAAAGTAAATACAGAGGGTTCACTGCACAGTGCAAGCCACTCATAAGCATCAAGAATAAAAAGGCTAGACTGGACTTTGCTAAAAAACATCTAAAAAAGCCAGCATAGTTCTGGAAGAACATTCTTTGGACAGATGAAACCAAGATCAACCTCTACCACAATGATGGAAAGAGAAAAGTATGGTGAAGGCGTGGTACAGCTCATGATCCAAAGCATACCACATCATCTGTAAAACACGGCGGAGGCAGTGTGATGGCTTGGGCATGCATCGCTGCCAGTGGCACTGGGTCACTAGTGTTTATTGATGATGTGACACAGGACAGAAGCAGCCGAATGAATTCTGATGTATTCAGAGCCATACTGTGTGCTCAGATCCAGCCAAATGCAGCCAAACTGATTGGTCGTCGTTTCATACTATAGATGGACAATGACCCAAAACATAAAGCCAAAGCAACCCTGTAGTTTATTAAAGCAAAGAAGTGGAATATTCTTGAATGGCCAAGTCAGTCACCTGATCTCAACCCAACTGAGCATGCATATCACTTGTTAAAGACTAAACTTCAGCCAGAAAGGCCCACAAACAAACAGCAACTGAAAACCACCGCAGTGAAGGCCTGGCAGAGCATCAAAAAGGAGGAAACACAGCATCTGGTGATGTCCATGAGTTCAAGACTTCAGGCAGTCATTGCCAACAAAGGGTTTTCAACCAAGTACTAGAAATGAACATTTTATTTACAATTATTTAATCTGTCCAATTACTTTTGGTCCCTTTAAAAAACAGGGTGGCACATGTTAAGGAGCTGAAACTCCTAAACCCTTCATCCAATTTTAATGTGGATACCCTCAAATGAAAGCTGAAAGTCTGAACTTCAACTGCATCTGAATTGTTTTGTTTAAAATTCATTGTGGTAACGTCTAGAACCAAAATTAGAAAAATGTTGTCTCTGTCCAAATATATATGGACCTAACTGTATCACCTATCTGCAGGTACCTGCACCAATCAACAGATTAAGGCTTTTTTTTTTAATCCCTGACCAACTTTTAGCCCAGTTACAAAACAGCAGAGCTGGTGGAACACCCGACCGCCGTTCCATTCATTCTTTATAGGGCTCCAGCAAAAAAGCCTAGCACAGCCCTGTAGTGAATGGATGATGCAACAGTCGAGCCTGCACACTGGTGCTCAATTCTAATGGGGATGAAAGACCCTCATTCTGTTGACAGGCAAGGGTCCCAGCGGTTAGACCCACAAAAATCAACAAGTTATCACCCATCCTATGGATAGGCAATAACATATTTTCTCTAGACAACCTAGACACATTTTTTACCCCAACCAATTAGTGGGAATGAGAGTTCCTAGTAAATATTGTTGCTCCATAATCGGCCAGTGTAAACTGGCTGCTAATCATTTGATGCAATAAGCAAAACGCTGATTCGTCGGATAAAATTTTTAAGCTTGCTTAAAAATTATCACTCTCAGCAACACATCTTCCTGCCTAAACAAGATTTGTGCTGCAGAGAACAATGGACAACAATCAGTCTATCTAAGCAGGCTATGCGATTGCCAAATCAGCAAACATGTAGTTGATTAGAGGTCGCGTAACGCAGTAAAGGCCCCGTTACACTTAGCGACGTTACAGCGATCCCGACAACGACACGACCTGTCAGGGATCGTTGCTGCGTCGCTATGTCATCGCTGGTGAGCTGTCAAACAGGCAGGCTCACCAGCGATCAGGGGAGCAGCGACATCGTGGAAAGAATCTTTCCACGATGTCCTGCTCCTGGTTACCAGACTGCTGAAGCAGGAGCAGACTGGTAACCATGATAAACAGCGGGTTACTAGGGGCACACGCGCACTTAGTAACCCGCTGTTTATCATGGTTACCACTCTGCTACGGTGAGCAGGAGGTTACCGCTCACCGTAGCAGAGTGGTAACCATGATAAACAGCGGGTTACTAAGTGCGTGTGTGCCCCTAGTAACCCGTTGTTTATCATGGTTACCAGCCTGATCGCTGGTCCCGCTGGTCACACACAGCGATGTGTGCTGACCAGCGGGAGGGCAACGACCAAAAAATGGTCCAGGACACTTTGCAGCGATCAGCGACCTCACAGCAGGGGCCTGATCGCTGCAAAGTGTCACACATAGCGACATCGCTGGTGAGGTCGCTGTTGCGTCACCAAAACCGTGACTCAGCAGCGATCTCGCTATGTGAGACGGGGGCTTAAGTCGACCTGTGTAAAACAAGCCTTATTATGTATATGCTATGTGGTGCTATACATTTAGTGCAGATATGATAATCTGATCTAAGCCTAAGCACAGGCAGAACAATGATGATAAAGAACGCAATGTAACTGCAGACCTCTGTCCGGTAACTCCAAGAAGTAATAGGTAGTTATTCAAAATGGTTTCTCATATTCTTCCAGTTTTTTTTTTTTAATATTCCTTTTGGTAGGTCTCCTTTGACAAAAGTAAGTACTTGAATAGTGAAAGTAGATTGTATGCAAAAGAACAGTATACCTCCCAATGACCCTTAGTACAAGTATGGTAAATTATAAAGGAAAAGTTTATGAATTTTCATAAAGATCTGGAAAAAAAAAAAAAAGCACACCCAAACTTACATAGAAATATTCCTGTGGTTTCAGTGTCTCTGACCAAAAAACGACATCCATTTTAACCAAAACTGAGACATGTAATTCCAGGACCGCATGGCTTCTGAAGAAAAGCTGCTGGTGCTCAGAAGTTTAAAGATCATAAAGGTCATTCATTAAGAATAAAAAAGACATTTAACTCTTGGAAGAAAGTTTCCAACTCATGAGTAAGTTCACTTTATTATAAATTTGCATTTAATTTTAGATTTGTATGGACCCCCTTTAATCACTGCATTATGCCAATTGCTTTGTCTTTTCAATAGGAAATAAAATACGTTTAAACTTTTGAGAGAATTCTAAATTTTTTATCTCAATTGTAATTTTTTTGGAATACAATCTAAAACTATCACAATCGTATAAAGAACATAATTAAGTTCTATTAACTTTAACATTTTTATCTTTGAATTGTTGTCAACTCCACAGCTTCTAAACTGTTCTATTGATGTAAAGTGTAATTTCTTTCCCCAACTAATAACGCCATTCTTTCACATGAAATAACGGAATTGTGCTGTATGCCGTTCTAAGTAGTGATATTAAATATGTCCCTACATATGGACGATGATGAAACATGTAAGTGGACATAACCACTGAAATGTACTTATTAGTCTTTGCAAAAATGTATTTATTGTCCTAGTCCCCCTTACAGATTATAAAGAGGCAACGGGAATGTATACCATTGAGACGCTGGAAATAGAGGTCAAGGAGAGGGCTTATGGCTCTAACTGCCTACTTGAAAGCATGTTCTTGCCGTAGCTTTGACCACTTTCCTAGGAGCCCTGCTTGCCGCAGCTTTGTGTAACATGGTGCATTAGCAATTCTCAATTTAAAGAGGACCTGTCACTTTCCATAAATATATAATTTAATACCTGTTGTAAATGTCACCGTGCTTCTGAATCTGGCATCATTTTTCTTTTTCTCCCTGTACCTCTTCATTCCTGAGATATGGTTCCCTTTTACCTATGTGGAAATTAAGTCTTTTTACCCAAGTGGGTGTGATCTGCAACTCATCTCTGTGGAAATCTTTTGGCAAATTAAAAGATTTAATAACCAAACACTTTCAAATAATTTAATAACCATCACTTTGAAAATCTCTGATTGCAATCAGTAAATAGTAACTTTCATTGTCTACATCCACATGGTGGCCTACAGTAGTCCTGTTTACTGAAGCTGTAACAATACAGTCTATATAGGGAATATGCAAGCAGAGCACAAGATAGAGCCCCCCCAACAGGCCGCCCCGGGGCACAGGCATATCATTATCTCCAAAATGAAAGTAAAGATTACACAAGAACCACAGGACGGATTTCATCAACCAAGGTATCATTTTAATGTCGCCCACCTGACAGTGTATGTAGTTTACTGAGCACAATCCTGCTGACAGGTACGCTTTAAGCTTGGGCAATGACTACCTAGGGTTATGGTATTCATAATGGTTGCATTTGCGTTTTTTTTTTATTTACTGGAATTAAAAATATATTACTTTTTTTTTTTTCAATTGTCATAAGGAACGTATCAGTTTCGTAAAAAGTACCAAAAAAAAAAAATAGAACAAAAAGGAAGACTAGAGAAAAACAGATGTGGATGTCATAGCCACCTCAACCAAGTGCAGAAATGACCGAAGTAAATGAGGGCAAATAAATACAAAATTTTTAGCTTTGAATTTCGGAGACATGTTGTCAGTAGTTTATAGACTAAAATAACAATGTACATTTTACTCAAAAATATACCTATAAAGAGAAAAATCAGAGAAACTGAAAATTTTGCAGTGGTCTCTTAATTTTTGCCAGAGCCGTATATTATATATATATATATATATATATATATATATATACACACACACACATACACTGTATATTGTACACACACATGCATACATACATATATATACACATATACTCTGGGGACTGTGGGGGGAACGGTAGCAGCGGAGGAGCGGGGAACCGGAGGCAGCAGCCAGCTGCAGCCTACACTGTCCCTGCTGCTAAAGATAATGAATATTCACTGCATGGGGAGCACTGAATATTCATTCTCCTTCATAGCCGGCACACAGTGTAACCGCAGCTGCTTCCGGGCGATCGCATGTGCCTGCTATTAAAGGGCATGAATATTCACCCCTCTCCACGCCCATGGGAGTGGAGAGGGGTGAATATTCATGCTCTTTAATAGCGGGAATGTGCGATCGCCCAGCTGCAGCAGGAGCCACACTGCAGCTATACTGTGTGCCGGCTATTAAGGTGAGTGAAGTCACTGTTCCCCACGCACACAGTCCTGCTGTGAGGAGCAGTGACTATTCCCGCAGCTGATCTCACCTTGTGAGGGCGCATGGCAGTGACGTCATGAGCAGCTCACACGATGAGATCAGTTCTGGCAGTAGAGCAGGATGCAGTGCAGGAGCACAGGGAAGAAAGGTGAGTAGAAGTGTTTATTTTATTTTTTTTATGTGCAGCGTGATGGGATTAGGGGTGTCATGCATACCAGGATGGGGATTGCTGTACCAGGATAAGGATGAGGGGTGCCATGCATACCAGGATAAGGATGAGGGGTGCCATGCATACCAGGATAGGGATGAGGGGTGCCATGCATACCAGGATAGGGATGAGGGGTGCCATGCATACCAGGATAGGGATGAGGGGTGGCATGCATACCAGGATAGGGATGAGGGGTGGCATGCATACCAGGATAGGGATGAGGGGTGCCATGCATACCAGGATAGGGATGAGGGGAGCCATGCATACCAGGATGGAGGGGTGCCATGCATACCAGGATGGGAGGGTGCCATGCATACCAGGATGGGAGGGTGCCATGCATACCAGGATGGGGATGAGGGGTGCCATGCATAACAGGATGGGGGATTGGGGTGCCATGCATGCCAGGGTGGGGATGAGGGGTGCAATGCATACCAGGGTGGGGATGAGGGGTGCAATGCATACCAGGATGGGGATGGGGGCCACGTATAATAGGAAGTAAGGGGCATATATACCAGGATGGGGGATATTAACAGAATTGGGGGACATTGCCCCTATACCATAGACAGCAGCAGACCCCCTCCCCCTTAACAGTGCATCGTGACCACATATTTTGCCTAATTTTTTTTCTATTTTCCTCCTCTAAAACCTAGGTGCGTCTTATGGTCCGAAAAATACGGTAAGGGTATGTGCACACGATGCAGAAATGCTCAGGATTTTTTCCTGAGCATTTCTGCATCTCCCTGGCAGGAAAAAACGCATGCGGATTGTACATGCGGTTTCCTGCCAGGGACATGCGGAAATGAAGCGGTCTTCACTTTCATTTCCAAATGCGGGTTGACAAGCGCTTCCCAAGCGATTTTAGCATCACTTGGAAAGTGCTTGTCAACTTCACACTATATAAATCCATGCAACCAGCATGGATTTATATAGTGTGTGAATGTCAAAAAATAAAAAATAAATATATACTTTACCCTCTGATGGCCCCCGGTGTCCTGCTTCGCTCAGTCCCGGCTACCGGCAGTGAAGACTGAAGGACCTGCCGACGTCAGTGTCACGTGACCCGTCACATGACTCTGACGTCAGCGAAGGTCTTTCTTCATTCAACCGCGAAGTGCGGGGAACCAAGCAGGAGCGCTGCGCCTGCCGTCAGAAGGTGAGTATATATATTTTTTTTTTATTTTATTTTTTTTTTTCTAATGGTACCTGGGTCTGGATGAGAGTCCTCTCATCCACACCCGGGTACCATCCGCACATTAGACCGCATGAAAAGCGCATCAACATATACAGTGATGCGGATTCCATGCGGTCTAATGCAAGTCAATGGCGCCAAAAAAGCAGCGTTTCCGCAAAATTAATTGACATGCTGCGGATTTTTGAGCGCAGCGTTTACGCTGCGGAGAAATCCGCATCATGGGCACAGCACATGCAGATTTCAATTGGGGAACATTGCTGCCCTTCTACCATGCGTTTTTAATGCGTTTCCGCGGCGTTTACGCAACTGCAAAAACGCCGCGGAAACGCATTAAATACGCATCGTGTGAACTCAGCCTAAGTCACAGAATGGAAAGGAACCAGTGATACTTCTGCCCAATGCCCTGGTCTGCAATCAAATGGATTTCATGTGAAAAAAGCTACATCAGTGGTCTTCTAATTATAAATGCTCTGGGAAAGGCAAATTTACTACAGCCACTTAACCTACATTTATATTACATAAGCTCAATGCTTCTCTAAATGCATTTCTTTTAGAAGAAAATACAATATATAACCTTGTTTCTATATAGGCGAAAATCAAATTAGAAGACTTTCCAAACTGAACTATTTAAGCAGAGCAAAATGATCTCATTATTGAGCTAATCTACCAAGATGTATGATAAAAAGGCACAGCTAACACAACATAATTTCATTGACTCTTAATTTATCTGATTTCATTTTTTTGCAATCATATCTATCAATCACAATCAACTTTCAAACATAACTGGCCTAAAGACAATGTGAATCTGCAGACATGCTTCAATTAATTATACTTACTTCGTATTTCCTTGCAGACTAATGCTATAATGAAATTTTAATTAAGACCAGAATCCCATCATTATAGTCAATCTCATTACTTAGGACGGCATCAACACTTAAAAGGAAACTCCTTTTATGAACATTTCACAGGGGACAAAGGGAATTGTGCAAAGGTCCGCACATGTAAAGATGACTATATAGATTAAATAACTGGTCAGGCAACAGATATATTTCTTCCAAGTCCACTATACACATTAATGCAGGACAAATCATGCATTTTTTTTCTTAAAGGGAATCTGTCACCAGGTTTTTGCAACCCCATCTGAGAACAGAATAATGTAGGAGTCACAGACCCTGATTCAAAGGATGTGTCACTTACGGAGCTGCTTGATACCATTTTGCTAAAATCAGTTTTCTCTGAATCTTGAGCTCTGTATAAACCCACCCACACCACTGATTGGCAGCTTTCTGTGTACATGACAGAAAGCTGCCAATCAGTGGTTGGGGCGGAGTTATACAGAGCTCATGAATATGCTTGACTACCTGGTAACAGCTTTACTAGTCGTCTAGTGATAATATCCTGCTGATAAAACTACACTAAGCGGCCCAGTAAATGACACATCACTGCAATCATCAGTCTCTACAGCATGCTGCTCCCAGATTTTGTGCCAAAAACCTGGTGACAGATTCCTTTTAAATAGAGACCTCACTGGTAATAATTTATATACCATAGAAACATAGGCTTAGACATGTTAAAAATGTATCCAGTCATGGAAGTTTGAGGAAACCCATAAGTAACAATAGTGGTGGGTAGAGCTACTATAAGTTTTTTCCTAATACATATTTTTTATTTTTTGCCCAAAACTAAGAATGGATAAAAAAAAGGAGAAGTAAAATGCATTCTTTTGCATTATCTAATTTAAGCTCTCTGTGTGGGATATTGTGATAAATTGAATAAATAAAAGCTTGAAATTCACTTGTGAGAAACCTACAAGAATAAGAGAAAATTCAAGACACGCACTCAAAACTGCTATTGACTGTCTGAAAAAAATTCTATCCCAGAATAAATATTTATAAATACAGGTGCATCTCACAAAATTAGAATATCATCAAAAAGTTAATTTATTTCAGTTCTTCAATACAAAAAGTGAAACTCATATATTATATAGAGTCATTACCAACAGAGTGATCTATTTGAAGTGTTTATTTCTGTTAATGTTGATGATTATGGCTTACAGCCAATGAAAACACAAAAGTCATTATCTCAGTAAATTAGAATACTTTATAACAACAGCTTGAAAACTGCTTTTAAAATCTGAAATGTTGGCCTACTGAAATGTATGTTCAGTAAATGCATACAGTGGTGCCAAGTAAACTCCTTTTCTGCACCTGGACAACCCCTTTATTAAAAGAAAACTTTTCACAATTTAATTTGTATAGCAGAAAAAAAATATATGTTTTCTTCATAATTTAGAACTTTTTTTTGTTTTTGCTGGTCAATTTTCAATGAGAAAATATTGTCTTTATATATGCTTAGAGCTAAATATAAAACAAGCTTCACTCCAAGAAAAAAATACATTTTACAGCCTAAAATCACATTTTGTGCCATCAGCTAATTATCACTAGTAGGGTTTAAGGGGCATTTACACTGCAAGATTATCGTAAATGAGTAGTTAAAAACGCTGGTTTCACAATTATCTTGCTACAGTGGTGTGAAAAGTGTTTGCCCCATTCCTGATTTCTTATTATTTTGCATGTTTGTCACACTTAAATGTTTCAGATCACAAAACAAATTAAATATTAGACAAATATAACACAAGTAAACACAAAATGCAGTTTTTAAATGAAGGTCTTTATTATTAAGGAAAAAAAAAATCCAAACCTACAGGGCCCTGTGTGCCCCCTAAACCTAATAACTGGTTGTGCCACAGTTAGCAGCAACAACTGCAATCAAGCGTTAGCGATAACTGACAATCAGTCTTTTATAACGCTCTGAAGGAATTTTGGCCCACTAATCTTTGCAAAATTGTTGTAAGTCAGCCACATTGGAGGGTTTCCGCCTTTTTAAGGTCATGCCATAGCATCTCAATCGGATTAAGGGCAAGACTTTGACTAGGTCACTCCAAAGTCTTCATTTTGTTTTTCTTAAGCTATTCAGAGGAGGACTTGCTGGTGTGTTTTGGATCATTGTCCTGCTGCATTACCCAAGTGCTCTTCAGCTTGAGGTCACGAACAGATGGCCGGACATTCTACTTCAGGATTTTTTGGTAGACAGCAGAATTCATGGTTCCATTTAATTTAGCAAGTCTTCCAGGTCCTGAAGCAGCAAAACAAGCCAAGACCATCCCAACTACCACCACCATATTTTACTGTGGGTATGATGTTCCTTTTCTGAAATGCTGTATTACTTCTAGGCCAGATGTAATGGGACATACACCTTCCAAACAGTTCAACTTTTGACTCGTCAGTCCACAGAGTATATTCCCAAAAGTCTTGGCGATAATCAAGATGTTTTCTCGCAAAACTGAGATGAGCCTTTATGTTCTTATTGCTCAGTGGTTGTTTTTGTCTTGGAACTCAGCCATGCATGCCATTTTTCCCAGTCTCTTTCTTATGGTGGAGTTATGAACACTGACCTTAACTGAGGCAAGCGGTTCTTTGGATGTTGTTGTGGGGTCTTTTGCGACCTCTTGGATGAGTTGTCGCTGTGCTCGAGGTAATTTTGGCCAGCCGTCCACTACTGGGAAGGTTCACCACTGTTCGATGTTTTCGCCATTTGTGGATAATGGCTCTCACTGTAGTTCGCCGGAGTCTCAAAGCTTTAAAATGGCTTTATAACCTTTTAAAGACTGATAGATCTCAATTACTTTGTTTCTCATTTGTTCCTGAATTTCTTTGGATCGCATGATGTCTAACTTTTGCGGATCTTTTGGTCTACTTCACTTTGTCAGGCACGTCCTATTTAAGTGATTTCTTGATTGAAAACAGCTGTGTCAGTAATCAGGCCTGTGTGTAGCTAGGGAAATTGAACTCAGCTTCCCAAAGATGTGATAAACCACAGGTAATTTATGTTTTAAGGAATGGGGGGAATCATTTTTTCCCACAGGGCCCTGTAGGCTTGGATTTCTTTTTTTCCTTAATAAATAAAGACCTTCATTTAAAAACTGCATTTTGTGCATACTTGTGTTATCTTTGTCTAATATTTAAATCTGTTTTGTGATCTGAAAGTGTGACAAACATACAAAAGAATAAGAAATCAGGAAGGGGGCAAACACTTCTTCACACCACTGTATGGTAACAGGCTACCGATAGCCAGAAGAACGAGCAAAACAGTCTTTCATCCAGTGAAATGATCTTTTGTGCAGCATAAAAGATCTTCCATTCTCGGCGGTGCATCATCCTGTGTAAAGTGGACTTAGGCTGCTATGGTTCTCAGCAGTGCATGAGCTATGTGCATCGTTTGCTTTCGTCTGTGTAAACAGGCAGTAAAACCACCAATCGAAGGTCCTGTGTAAAGTTTACCGATTGAAGGTCACATCGTGCCGCCAGTTGGTCCATGTAGATGGATCTTAAGGCCATGTGCACACGTTGAGTATTTGGTCAGTATTTTACATCAGTATTTGTAAGCCAAAACCAGGAGTGGGTGATAAATACAGAAGTGATGACGTGTTTCTATTATACTTTTCCTCTGATTGTTCCACTCCTGGTTTTGGTTTACAAATATTGAGCTAAAAAACTCACCAAAATACTCAACGTGTGCACGTGGCCTAAGAGTTGATAATACAAAAACAAGTCAGCCCGTCTGTTTCGGCAAATAGAAGCACCTTTTACAGTAACAAACTCAGGTGACATTCACTACCTATCTTCTGTTAACATTTATTAGCTATGGCAACAAAATTCCAGTAAAGGCCGCCCCATACACATTAGATGGCTGAAAACAATCTTGTTCATTGTTCGTGTTCAATCGGCAGCAATCTCGGCCGACTCTCTCATACACAGCAGCGCTCCCGGGTTCTCCAAGACAGAGCCGTAGCCAGGCATGTCTGTCAGGCTTTTATCCTGTACACATTACAATCAATAGTGTGAAATCTGACATGCCGGATCAATATTTTCACCAACTATTGTACGCGTCTCCCATACACAATATAGACTCTCCGGCAGAACCCATTGATATCAGCAGGTTCAGCCGACATTAGTCTAATGTGTATGGAGGGCGACACAGCAGCTTTCTGCTCACGCTCCATTGAGAATAGAGGAGTGGAGAGAGATCGTCGTCTACTGAATGGATGTTCGGCCAGCAGCTGTGTCATATGGTCACACTGCATGCACCAGCACAGAAGCTCTACCTTAGGCTGGCTATACATCTAGTATATTCATTTATTTCATCAGTGTGATCATTTTCCGCTCACAACCCGCTGTCACGACTGCTGAAACCCCTGACAATTGTCTGATCACTGAGTATGATCCCTGTAGTTTTTATAAATGGACTGGAGAAAAAAAATAGAGACTTTTGTCTTTTCAAAAACTGGTTTACATAATTCACATGCATGACTCTTACAGAATATATCAACTATTTACATTCTAGAATCCTTCTTTTTTTATCATGTTTATATTCCACTTACAAACATGGCACCACATCTATCACAATCAATGGTTCTGTCTACATTGCTGCCAAGTGAAAGAACAAATGATGTGTCTAAGGTCTGACCCTAGACTGTGAGCTTAGCCATGTGCTGACCAGAGGGAGCTAATTGGGATTTTTAACTATGCAGAAATTTCAAATCATGAAAAAAACTAATATAAGTTTAAGTTTTTATTGCTTCAATATACCCTAAATAAAAAAGTAGCACCTTTGCTACTTGTTCACAAAACATGTCATAGTTTTCTGTCTGTATGGCATGTATATCAAACTTACTTCTTTTTGTCCCCCCCTACTTACTAATCCATTCAATCAACAAGAAAGAGGGCATTACAGTCTTTTACACTTTAGATAGAAGCTGGGTTATACCGCCGATTTCAACAGGATCGACTGACCGTCTAATGTGTATGGGTCCTCTACACTGTCTGCTGACAAATTATGTAAGGGCACTTAAAGCTGTAGTCTTCTGATAAAAGTCTGCAGTCACTTTATGTGACTGCAGACTTTTGAATCTTTACAGCATGCACACCACACACTGTCAGGATTCTCCAGTGTTTCCGGCAAGAGTGTGTGGTCATATGACCGCAAGTATGCAATTTGCATACTTTTGGCCACAATCCAACTAGACGTGCTCAGCCTCTGTACTGAGCAAGGCTGAGCACGTCTAGTCAGCAAATCACATAAATGCGGTCACGTGATCGCACGCTCTCACCAACAACACTGGAAAATCCTGACAGCGTGCGCTGCACATGCCATAATGATTCAGAAGTCACTTTGTGACTGCAGATTATTACCAGAATACGGAATCAAACAGTTGAAATTCAATTACCAAAACTTTTTTTCGGCAGGGAGATAAGATAGAGAACACTCAAGTGCTCCTGTGCATTGGGGGAGTCAGGACTGATAGCGGTCAACCAAACAATAGTGTTACCGACAGCTATCTAATGTGTGTGGCTAACTATTAAAGTCTGTCCTTCCTATCTGGAAATGGTGGGGTGTAAGGAAATATAATAGCAAGATACTCCATTGTAAGTTTGATATGGTACCTCCTCTGCTTTATGTAAACATGTAGCTCCCAAAAAAACTTTTCCTGTCTGGCATGTAAGGGTTAATAGTTTACTGTGACTTAACGGTTAAATATAAAGGGAATCTGTCAGCAGGTTTTTTGCTATGTAATCTGAAGACAGCATGCTGTAAGGGTAACTTATCATTGCGACTAGCTGGTCACCACGAGGCCTGGTCCCCACACACCTCCATCTGTGACAGGCACCTCACTGTCTATGGACATTGTATATATAGAGACTGGTGGGCGGGGTTAGCTTCCTCAGCTCTGCTTCATTGCTAAATCTAACATGCTATGTGAGAACGGCTGCACCCAGTAATCTAAGTGATACAGCATTGGATTCAGCTTCCCTTTACCCACATCATGCTGCTCTCGGATGAGGTAGCAAAAACCTGCTGACAGATTCCCTTTAAAAACTAGGCGCCATGAAAACTTTATTTTGTGGACATGCTGTTGTTATTTTAGAATTGGAATTTTCAGCAACCCTGTGAAATAAAACTGTGTGTAGTCAGTTGTGCCATTCCTTCTGGTACATGACTCAGTTCCTGTGAACCAATCTACTTTTCTAGACCACAGGACTTCTACATCTGAGAGCTACATAATCTGCTATGCACACATGAACCCAAGTAAGAAGCCCTACTGTATACCACACAATTCTGCTTTCACCACGATTTTAGCAATGCTAACTGGAAAAGTAAATTAGTGAGCTAACCCCATGACACATAAAAGCCGGGGATGAAACGACTTTGAAATGTAATCTCCTGATTTTGAGAACTGTCTTCAAAACGCACTGTGACACATATAGTAAGGGGATCTGATTTCAAGGCCTTGAGCTAAATAAAAAGAAAAGTTAGTCTAGAGGACTTTCTTAGATTTAATTACACTAAACACTATGATATACAGGACTAAGCACCTACCTGTAATCAAAACCTGTAAGTGCTAAATTGCCCTGTTATTAAAACATATAATAAAATGTAATACCATAGTATTTTTAGTCCAATAAAATGGCTAAATGCTGTGAGAGCTTATACAAAGCTAAAAATAAAATACAAGGAAAAATGCCTCAACTCAGCCCTTACAAAAAAAACGCAAGCTAAAAGCAATAATCAGTGGGACTATGCCAGTGTTTCCAGTTTCTGTGAAGCTAAAACTCATATCATGGTAATCTGTCACCAGGTTTTTGCCACCTAATCTAAGAGGAGCAAGATGTAGAGACAGAGACCCTGATTTCGGTGATATGTCACTTACTGGGCTGCTTGCTGTAGTTTTATAAAATCACTAATTTATCAGGAGGACTAGTAAACCTGCGGCCATGTAGTCCTCCATATTCCTGAGCTTTGTATAGCCCAGCCCCTACCAATGACTGGGAGCTTTCTGCCTATGCACAGTGTACACAGAAAGCTTTCAAGTAGTGTTACAAGTTGGGTTATACAGAGCTCAGCATTCAAATAATTCAAAAAGCAGCCCAGTAACTGATACATCGCTGGAATCAAGGTCTCTGCCCCAACATCATGCTTCTCTCGGATGGGGTAGCAAAAATCTGGTGACAGATTCCCTTTGAAATAAATACAATTGCCACATGTACAGTGATCCACACTCAAAAACAACAGTTCTCAGTGATGTCACTATGAGAGGTACAAAGTCAGAATGTACACACAAGTCATCTGGCCCATTTCAAAAACAAAGTTCTTACTTATAGTATAACATTAGCCTCTAGCAATGTATTTAGTGACAGTTTTCTTATCCAGCACATTTTTAGTTCTATCTCTGTTACTTACACTGGGTATGGAAAGTATTCAGACCCCTTAAAATTTTCACTCTTTGTTTCATTGCAGCCATTTTGTAAATTCTAAAAAGTTCATTTTTTTTCTCATTAAAGTACACTCTGCACCCCATCTTGACTGAAAAAAAACAGAAATGTAGAAATTTTTGCAAATTTATTAAAAAAGAAAAACTGAAATATCACATGGTCATAAGTATTCAGACCCTCTGCTCAGTATTGAGTAGAAGCACCCTTTTGAGCTAGTACAGCCATGAGTCTTCTTGGGAATGATGCAACAAGCTTTTCACACCTGGATTTGGGGATCCTATGCCATTCTTCCTTGCAGATCCTCTCCAGTTCAGTCAGGATGGATGGTGAATGTTGGTGGACAGCAATTTTCAGGTCTCTCCAGAGATGCTCAATTGGGTTTAGGTCAGGGCTCTGGCTGGGCCAGTCAAGAATGGTCACAGAGATGTTCTGAAGCCACTCCTATGTTATTTTAGCTGTGTGCTTAGGGTCATTGTCTTGTTGGAAGTCTGAGGTCCAGAGCACTCTGGAAGAGGTTTTCATCAAGGATATCTCTGTACTTGGCCGCATTCATGTTTCCTTCAGTTGCAGCCAGTCATCCTGTCTCTACAGCTGAAAAACACCCCTATAGCATGATGCTGCCACCACCATGTTTCACTGTTGGGATGGTATTGGGCAGGAGATGAGCCGTGCCTGGTTTTCTCCACACATGCCACTTATAATTATCGCCAAAAAGTTCTATCTTCGTCTCATCAGACCAGAGAATCTTCTCATAGTCTGGGAGTCCTTCATGTGTTTTTGAGCAAACTCTATGCAGGCTTTCATATGTCTTGCACTGAGGAGAGGCTTCCGTCGGGCCACTCTGTCGGAAAGCAGATAACATCTGCGTGACAGCGTGGCAAATCAGGGATGTTCGTGGGCGGAACCGATTTTTTGGCGGGAACAAGTCGGAACCCCGAACACGAACTTGAAATGCCAAACAAAGTCGCTCAACACTACTTGTCAATGCAACTTACCCAGTTAAAGACTAACGCAAGATCAGTACCTTTAGTTACAGGCAACACTGCAGACGGTAAATGTGCCCCATTTTTTTTTTAACCGCTCATGTGAACTTAGCCTTATACTACACTGCTCAAAAAACTAAAGGGAACACTTAAACAACAGAATATAAATCCAAGTAAATCAAACTTCTGTGAAATTAAACTGTCCACTTAGGAAGCAACACTGATTGACAAAAAATTTCACATGCTGTTGTGCAAATGGAATAGAAAATAGATGGAAATTATTGGCAATTATCAAGACACCCTCAATAAAGGAGTGGTTCTGCAGGTGGGGACCACAGACCACATCTCAGGACCAATGCTTTCTGGCTGATGTTTTGGTCACTTTTGAATGTTGGTTGTGCTTTCACACTCGTGGTAGCATGAGACGGACTCTACAACCCACAGAAGTTGCTCAGGTAGTGCAGCTCATCCAGGATGGCACATCAATGCGAGCTGTGGCAAGAAGGTTTGCTGTGTCTCTCAGCGTAGTGTCCAGAGGCTGGAGGGGCTACCAGGAGACAGGCCAGTACACCAGGAAATGTGAACGGGGGCCGTAGGAGGGCAACAACCCAGCAGCAGGACCGCTACCTCCGCATTTGTGCAAGGAGGAACAGGAGGAGCACTGCCAGAGCCCTGCAAAATGACCTCCAGCAGGCCACAAATGTGCATGTGTCTGCACAAACAGTTAGAAACCGACTCCATGAGGGTGGTATGAGGGCCCGATGTCCACAGATGGGGGTTGTGCTCACAGCCCAACACCGTGCAGGACGCTTGGCATTTGCCACAGAACACCAGGATTGGCAAAGTCACCACTGGCGCCCTGTGCTCTTCACAGATGAAAGCAGGTTCACACTGAGCACATGTGATAGACGTGACAGAGTATGGAGACGCTGTGGAGAGCAATCTGCTGCCTGCAACATCCCTCAGCATGACCGGTTTGGCAGTGGGTCAGTAATGATGTAGGGTGGCATTTCCTTGGAGGGCCACACAGCCCTCCATGTGCTCGCCAGAGGTAGCCTGACTGCCATTAGGTACCGAGATGAGATCCTCAGACCCCTTGTGAGACCATATGCTGGTGCGGTTGGCCCTGGGTTCCTCCTAATGCAGGACAATGCCAGACCTCATGTGGCTGGAGTGTGTCAGCAGTTCCTGCAAGATGAAGGCATTGAAGCTATGGACTGGCCCGCCCATTCCCCAGATCTGAATCCGATTGAGCACATCTGGGACATCATGTCTCGCTCCATCCACCAACGTCACGTTGCACCATAGACTGTCCAGGAGTTGGCGGATGCTTTAGTCCAGGTCTGGGAGGAGATCCCACAGGAGACCATCCGCAACCTCATCAGGAGCATGCCCAGGCGATGTAGGGAGGTCATACAGGCATGTGGAGGCCACACACAATACTGAGACTCATTTTGACTTGTTTTAAGGACATTACATCAAAGTTGGATCAGCATGTAGTGTGTTTTTCCACTTTAATTTTGGGGGTGACTCCAAATCCAGGCCTCCATTGGTTAATAAATTTGATTTCCATTGATGATTTTTGTGTGATTTTGTTGTCAGCACATTCAACTTTGTACAGCACAAAGTATTCAATGAGAATATTTCATTCATTCAGATCTAGGATGTGTTATTTGAGTGTTCCCTTTATTTTTTTGAGCAGTGTATAAAAGCTTGTAGGAATGCTGAGTAGAATACTGATACAATTACCACGATCAAGTCACACAGTTACCGCCTGCAGCTGACAATTGACTGGTAAACTTAAGAGGAAACGCATGTGCAGCGCAAGAACAGGAAACTTCTTCCAGCTGCAGGAAGTGAGGGCTACACTGTGAGCTGACATTAATGGGTATTAATCTGCGATGACAGCTAAGGATCCTGCTGTAATACTAATGGTAAATTTAGCAATGCATTTACGACAGTTTTTTGCCAAAACTACATACAAATGCGGTATTTTTCATTGCAAACTGGACAAAATATGCGTACTATATCCATGGTCTTCAATTACCGTAACTTCACTTATTGAAATGTTAAAAAAAAAAAAAAAACAACACTGAAATGGTGGCAGTGCAGCCTCATAATACTTCAGGCTCAGAGTTCTTAAGAAAATATTAGAAAACCACAATTATAGTAAATATCTAATATACAGTGGGGAAAATAAGTATTTGATACACTGCTGATTTTGCACGTTTTCCCACCTACAAAGAATGGAGAGGTCTGTAATTTTTATCGTAGGTACACTTCAACTGTGAGAGACAGAATCTAAAAGTAAAATCAAGAAAATCACATTGTATGATTTTTACATAATTAATTTGCATTTTATTGCATGAAATAAGTATTTTATACAATACAAAAACTTAAAGAAGTTGTCCGGTAATTTTTTTTAAATTGCCCAATGTATTCAGCATGTGGGCTTAAGTATATTTGTAAATACCTTGTGGTGCTGTTTCTGCCTGTGAGTGGCGCTATCAGTGGCCGCTCACAGGCATCAGGTGACCCCGCTCTGACGTCATGACAAGTGAGGAGTGACTCAGCGCTGGGGTCCCCACGGTGGCTGCTGGGATGTGGATGGGGTTATTCTCCGCGTCACACCCAGCATCCACCGCGCGCTTTCCCAATGAATGGGGACAGGGAGTGCGTGCGGTGGATGCCGGGTGTGACGCGCGGGGTAACCCCGCCCACAACCCAGCAGCCACCGGTGGAATGCGGAAGAGGGACCCTGGACTTGTTGTGACATCAGCGGATGTCGGAGCCGGCTGCAGCCGGGGGTCACGTGAGGCCTGTGAGCGGCCAGTGATCGCGCCGCTCACAGGAATTATCTGCACCACAAGGTATTTACAGAGATACTTATGCCCACATGCTGAATACATTGGGCAACTTAAAAAAAGTACCGGACAACCCCTTTAATATTTGGTGGGAGAGTGCAGTCATGTGATCACAAGGTATGTCCAATTTTGATCCAAAATTCCCCACACAAGTCAATGGGTCTGTAGGTGCCAGTTTTTAAAATTGCAAACTTTTTCATTTTTTTTTCATAGAATAAAACCACAGATGAAACGATGAGAAAAACTACCCACCCACCAAACATTGATGAAAATCGAATCCGAAATACTAATAAAAATCGGAGTTTTTTTTTTTTTTTTACATACGAGAAAAATGACTGACGTCTTAATGAAGCCTCAGTGTCCTTTATAGATATTCGCCAATCAATAGGCCGTTCTGATGTTAGAAACGTTCTTTCGCAAATGGATGATGTTTACTTTAATAAAAAGGAAACACCCAACATATTTCATTTCCCAGAAAAACAACAATTTCTCTTTTACTGTCCTTTTATCTGTGATGTACAACTGGACAGATAATGAAATATTAGTCATTTATACCAGAAGATTTCCTTTGTTTTTTAGGGAGCCATATAATGGTTTAGCGCTCCCAGCTGTTTCCTCTACAACTCCTCCACACAATGTCTGCTATTGCTGCAAAATCACAAGACTCCAGCAAGCTTTTATGTGCATCCCGGGGAAAGAAATGACTATGTCTGTAATCAAGGAGAAAAGATGCTACTTAAATGTACTTTAGAAGGAACATTGGTATTTAACAAGGCAGAAAACTATACTCAACACATGCAAAAAAGATACAAGCAAGGCTTACTAGGAAACCCTCTTCTTCCTATTCTGTTTGAGAGAAGTAATAAAATATAAAAAATAGATATAATAAAATAAAACTATAATGTATTACTTTTCTAATGAGTAATAGCTTTGGGAAAGCAATGGGTAAGTAGTTTTGTGATGGCTAGGAGGGAGCTTGCGGTAACAAAAACCTCACCTCTGTTTACTATATCAAACAAAATGAAGCCACTCTTTGGGCTAGGACCACCCCTGGCAATACAACCACATACTATGCCATCGACTGAAAGGTTGGAAAGTCAGATCACTCAACAACTGTCTTATGTCAGATAAGGAAGTTGGGGGCCACACTAGCTTGTTATGCCATGGGAAGCAGACATTTCACCAGCAATGGAAGATATAGTATTACATGGCAGCCATTAAAGGGGTCACTCTGTGTGACTGCAGGCTTATGAATCTCCCCAATGCAAGCACTGTGTGCTGCGGGGATTCACCAGTTTCTGAGCCTGGACCGGAGGGTATGTATGACGTATAAATACTCCCGGCCAGAGCCCATCCAGTGGGCACGGCCTCACTCAATACACTTGCAATGAGAGAGGCCGTGCCCCGACTAGTGACGCAGCCGTAAAGTGAGCGTGGCCGACTAGAGGGGGCAGCCTCGCTCAATACAAGCAACGCCGCGCCCACTGGGCGGACTCTGACCAGGAGTATTTATAAGTCACACATACCCTCTGGTCCTGGCTCAGAAACCGACAAATCCCCACAGCGCCAAGTGCGTGCTCAGGGGGGACTCATAAGTCTGCAGTCACACAGAGTGATTGCAGACTAATCAAATTGGACTGGACAACCGCTTTAAGACTAATGTTCCTAAATTATCATTAAGGAGACACATACTTTTATAATGCATAGAGGGTCTAAAAGATTATTAACTTAATGCAATGATTTTAATGATCTGTTCCTTAACCCCTTATGAACATATAAGGTACTGGTACATCATATGCCACATCTCTGACTTCGATGTGGGCTTGCACGCCAAGCCTTCATCTTTCCCGGCAGATGATGGCTGTGTTATTCAGCCATCATCTGCCTCTAACAGCTGCGGATGGAGTGGAACTCCATCCAGCTGTTATCCTGTTAAAGGGAACCAGTCACCAGGTTTTTCCCATATGAGGTAAGGCCAGTACCTGTAGGCCCTCATATACATTATTCTAATCTGCTGTACATATGCCCCCAATGCGGCCTGCAAGACAAGAAAAAGACCTTTTATTATACTCACCGGGGCGGTGCGGTCCAACGAACGTCGCAACAACACAAAAAAATTGTAATGACAGGCGATCAAAACATCATATGTACCGCAATAAACACTGACTGCCGCAAATCAACCAATTGTCTGAATACGGAGCTCGGCATAAGGCCACATTCATACGTTCAGTATTTGGTCAATATTTTACCTCAGTATTTGTTCCACTACTGGTTTTGGCTTACAATCAGAGGAAAAGTATAAGGCCACGGCCCCACTAACAGTATTCGGTCAGTATTGTTTCTCAGGAGTGGGAGCCAAAACCAGGAGTGGGTGATAAATGAAAATTGGTGACTTGTTTCTATTATACCTTTTCTCTGATCCTCACCTAGTTTTGGTTCCCACTCCTAAGAATAAAATACTGACCGAATACGGATTGTGGGGCTGTGGCCTAATAGAAACACGTCACCACTTCTGTATTTTTGACCCACTCCTGATTTTGGCTTACGAATACTGATGTAAAATACTGACCGTGAGAACGTGGCCTTAGGGCGCATGCACACGAGCGCATACGTCGGACGAGTGCTATCCAACGGCCTAACCCCGTTTGTCATGTTATCAGTGAAAAGTCATGAGGAGCAATTCATGGTGCCTTCCCTGGACAGTCTGCTTCTATATATGCCCAGCTATTGCCTCTGCTCTAGAGCAGCGGCCATTACTTTTACTGTGTTCTCAAAGACGTGCTGTGATGACTTCTTCCAGATGAAAAGTGCTCATATAAGATACATACAATGATTCGAGCAATGCTTTTACAGAACGCACAGGGTCGGGGGAATAAGAGACGGTATGCATCCCACCCACCTTTTCCACATGCATTACGGCTTTTCCTTTGCAAATACAGAAACACACATAAAATACAAACATTCATTTAATTGTGTTATGTCGTTTAGCCCCAATGGAAACTAGCAGAAAAGTGACAGATGGGGTTTAGCTGTGTTGTCTAGTTCCTCCAGACTGTTATGGCATGTGAAGAGTCAGTTTGCTCAATAACTGCCACTTGGAATAAATATGCTGACATACTATGCAATCCAGTACTAAGAAAAAAGAAGGTAGACAAACTAATTGGCACTGGCTGTGCCAAGATAACAGAAATACAAGGCAATAGTTTGCATTATTTAAAGCCTGCAATTAAAGAAAAAAACAAATGAAAAAGACTGAAGTTTATGCATTAATACCGGAATGCAATAATAATTTATTATCACTACGTTGTGGTTATAGTGCAATTTTGGAAATCATGGAATATTATGACATTTTTCAAAATTGTACCAAAAAGCATTATATGACTATGTGTGCACATTGAGTATTTTCAGCTGATTTTTCAGTGTTGGCAGGAAAAATACTGCATAAAATATATACGTTTTTAATGTGCGTTTACCTGTGTTTTTTCCATTCATTAGAATAGGTGAAATGACAAGCTGCAGATTTGAAAAAAATGATGGATCAAATCTACAAGGAAAGAATAAGTAGCATGGTCATGAGATTTCAGAGAGTTCATTTACTTTGCTGGTACTATTAATTGCTGTATTTTTTCCTTTGGTAAAAAACACAGTGTGTGAACAAGCCCTGAGGATACAACACACGCATACGGACAGTATTTATTTCTACCCATAAGTACACTAAAACCACTTTGAGACAAAAGTGAATTGAAAAGTTTTCTTCTGGGAGGCTGGACGTCTCAATTTTCTTCTTTTGAAAAAAAAAAAAAATTACACTTTGTATAATGTGTGGTAATACCGAAAAACTTGCCACAGAAAACCTGGTCTCCTCAAAGAGGCGGACTGTAGGTGAGGTTCCACTACTGCAGGGATGTCAAACTCAAACACACAGAGGGCCAAAATGAAAAACTTAGACAAAGTTGAGGGCCAACTAACATACTGTATAATGGACCCCACATAGTCCTCCATACAGAATAGTGGGCCCAACATAGTCCTCCATACAGTATAATGAGCCCCACGTAGTCCTCCATACAGTATAATGGCCCCACATAGTCCTCCATACAGAATGATGGGTCCCAGATAAGTTCTGCAAACAGTATAATGGCCCATATAGCTTTCCATACATTATAATGGGTCCCACATAGTCCTCCATACAGTATAATGAGCCCCACATAGTCCTCCGTAAAGTATAATGGCCCCACATAGTCCTCGGTAAAGTATAATGAGCCCCACATAGTCCTCCATACAGTATAATGGCCCCACATAGTCCTCCATATAGAATAATGAGCCCCACAGTCCTCCATACAGTATAATGGCCCCACATAGTCCTCAGTATAGAATAATGAGCCCCACATAGTCCTTCATACAGAATAATGGGCCCCACATAGTCCTCCAAACAGTATAATGGCCCCACATAATCCTCCATACAGTATGATGGGCCCCACATAGCTTTCCATACAGTATAATGGGCTCCACATAGCTTTCCATACAGTATAATGGCCCCACATAGTCCTCCATACAGTATAATGGCCCCATATAGTCCTCCATACAATATAATGAGCCCCACATAGTCCTCCTTATAGTATTATTATTGGCCACACATTGCCTCCTATACAGTATAAAGGGCCCCACAAAGTCCTCCATTCAGAATAATGGCCTAACATAGGGGTGGTGGTTCTGGTGTCGCGGGTCAGAGTTTGACATATATGTACTACTGTATCTGTGTTTCTAAACTTTGGTAGTAAAAACCTTCAGACACCAAAGATCAAAGAAAATCAACGCTTGTCGCATTTGTATGAAGTCAGATTACTTACATTTTGGAAAATATCTGTCTAAATGTGATGCAATATTTTGTATTTTACAGTTTGTCTTAATTTTATTACCCATCATAATACTGTTTTTTCTTTGTTAATGAGTAACAGGAATTTTAATTTTTAATCACATAAATCAATACTACTGTAGCACCCTGAGGATTCGGCTGCTACAGGAGTATTGCACCTCAACCCAGAGGTGTGATATTCCACTCCCGGGTAAGGAAGGAGTGTGGAACTGAGCTCAGATAGACTGCATGCACTACATACATCCCATTCCAGAGGAGCAGGCCGACGGCACTCCCACTTAGAAATGTGCAGGTGCGACCGAGCCTGTTCCTGGCTGGAGTGGGAGGGGGGAGGAACATCCCATGTAGTGTAGGGGCAGATAGGGGGAGCAGTCTGGGTAGTGGTAGGAGCTCATTGGGTGCTGGTCACCTGAGCTCACACATAGAGGGCTATATAAGGTGGGCACCAACTAGGATCAGGGTCAGACGCTGAGAACAAGTCAGTTGGAGAGGAGAGAGAAGGAAACAGCAGCCCTGGAGAGAGAGAGAGTGGAGCAGAGAAAGACCCAGAGGGGAAAGACTGAAGGGACCCAAGAACCCAAATTAGAGCACCGGGTGAGGAGTCAGCAAGAGGGTACCGGAACCCAAGCTGGTGGGGGCAAAGACATTCCCCAGCCAGAGACCGGAGACCGTGGGCAGAGTCTGTCACGGTCACCCACTACATTCACCCTGAAGGCACACCACATGGAGGGTCAGGGAACCTGAGGCCAAAGGTTGCCCAACAGAAGGCCCGAGGGAGCTGGATTTAGGTGAATCACTGGTGGGGACGGCTGAAGGAAGGACAGAGGGAGAGCTCAGGGCCACGCTCCGGACTTGTTTGGGGGTTGGCCGGATCCAGGACCTGGTGGACGCAGCACGGCTCGGGAGGTCACTTGGAGCTAGAGTGACCAGGAACATCTGCAGTAAGTAAAGACCCTTAACTGCACTACCCGAGTCTGTCATCATTACCGGCTGCACCGCACCACCACAACCCCCATCCTCTGCGCCTGTCCCCTCTGAGGCTATACCCCTCCCGTTGGGGGTTATCCCACCAAGCTGCGCATCCACCATCAGCCTCAGCGGACCCTGCTGCAGCGGCGGCCACAGTGACCGCATCACAACGGGTGGCGTAGTCGACACAACGAACTTTAATAACATCAGTAAAGACTGCCACATAACCCTGAGCTTGACGCCCTGGGCACGGGACCGGGTCACAGCCGCTCGGAGACTACAACCCCCCATCTGATCCGGTGCCGGGTATTCCCCTCAAAAAGGAATATGTCCCAGGGGGCGCGTCAACTTTGGCGTAGTCGGCAGGATTACGTGCCCGCAACACCCGGGTACTGCGTGCCTGAAGAAAAGTGCAAGTTTACCTCAGAAAGAAGACTCCTGCCGGTTCCGGAGGGTCCACGCCATCGGACTCCATCACCAGTCGTTTCCCGCCGATTGTCCGCCATTTCCAGCTTGTTCCCGCCATCTGCAGAGTTTCCCGCCACTGGGCGACGCTTCCCGCCAAAACCGCAGATTTCCCGCCTTGGAAGAGCAGCGGACGCCATTATGGGCGTGCCAAAGGAGGGCAAGAGGCCACATCCCATCGTGGGCCAGGACCGAAAATGGCGCCAAAAGTGGAAACCGCCCCCACCAACAGAGACTGTGATGCTGGAGGTGTCTGTCAGCGTGAAAGAACTCCCCCTGGAGCTGACAGTCACCGAGTTGCCCCGGGACCGCCCTCGAAGTGGGAGGAGACGAAAGAAAAGAGCAAAGATGGGTGTCGCTTGGAGCAGTCTAGAACGAGCGCACCCGGAGGCAAGAGGTCTAATGAGGAGTAGCGGAGAAGCTCACCCGGAGTCGAGGAGAGAAAGAGTGGACCCGGGAATGGAGCGGCAGCAGAGCAGCACCGGCCCGCTGGCCAGGAGCCTGCTGGAGGAAGAAGGAGGAGAGCAGAGCAGCACCGGCCCGCTGGCCAGGAGCCTGCCGGAAGCAGAGCAGAGCAGCACCGGCCCGCTGGCCAGGAGCCTGCCGGAAGCAGAGCAGAGCAGCACCGACCCGATGGTCAGGAGCCTGCTGGAGTCAACAACCCCGCTAGGCTTAGCGGAGATCCTGGCGCAGCTTCCCCGAGATCGGGAGTGCGCGCGGAGTGCCCTGGAGGGCCTCGCGGGAAGGATGGCCCGAGTGCAGAGGGAGATCCTGGCGGAGTGGGGCCGGGAGATGGCCCAGCAAGCTGGAACCCGTCCACTTAACCCGCTCCCTTGGAAGAAGACATCGACTGCCTCTGCGGATGACGCGGGAGGACCCAAGGCCGGAGACGGCGCAGAAGAGGGAGCGAGACGCATGGCAGCAGGTAAGGGGGATGCCTATACCCCATACCGGAAGACCGCTTACCTGCCCCAGCTCCCCGTCGCAGAGCCCGAAGGTCCCCCGGCCGTACCCGAGACCGCCATGACATCGCCACCGACTAGGCCCCGACCGGAAGCCGCCGTCGCGACCCCGATGACGTCACGCATCGTGACCCGGAGCGTGGCGCCGGAAGAGGAGCCTCCGGCCTGGTCACAGGGCCTAGCATTTCCGGGCGCCGCATCCAAAGCAGAGCCATCTACCTCCGCGGAGCCTCCGGCCTGGTCGCAAGGCCTGGGCAACCCGGGCGCCACTACCACCGCGCCCGCGCCCGTAATACCTAGGGTGCCACATCTGGGAGAGGACCCCTTCAGCCAGCTAACGTGGCCGGACGGTCGGCCTTTCATCTGGCCCGAAGGATTCTTGGAGCTGGAGCGGCAGAAGCAACTAGGTCCCCTGTGTGAGCCCCTGATCCCGGCTCCAAAGCCCGTGACTCGGGTCTCGCCTCCCCTAGAAGAGGCTCAATTTGCGTGGGACCCCAAGGGAGAAGATCTGATGGGGTTCACCGGAGAGACTCGGGCAGCTGCAGCAGCGCGCACAGAGTGTTGCCGTCAACAGCTGGCAGAGTTCAAGAGAGAGAGGGAGGAGAGGCAGGCCAAAGAGCAATGGGCCCAGACCCGCAGCGCGGAGCAAAAGAGTCGGACCAGAAGGGACCCCCGTGCAGCAGATCGTCCCCGTACCATCGGGACGGTAATAAAGTTTAATGCGCAGCATGGGTGGGGCTTCATAAGGGACCGGAACACCATGGGTGACGTCTTCGTTACACGACGGGACGTCGAGTCCCACCTGCCAGAGGGTCACAAAGGCCGTGACCTCTACGTCGGTGATGAGGTAACGTTCACCCGGCACAAGTGTGCCAAGGGACCTTACGCCCTCCACGTGCATCGCTTGACGGAGGAGGAGTTGCGGTGCGAGGAGGAGGAGCAAGAGGACCCGGACGGGTCTGAAGAAACCACCAGCCGTAAGATAAGAGCAGGAGGCAGACGCCGTTGAGTGCGGCAGAGCAGGAGACTGTATATAGTTGCCTGTCGGGGCACAGTGAATCGGAACTGAAACTGAAACTGGAACTGTTGTTGCTGCTAAAATAGTCCCCGTTGGGACCAGCGAACTGTTACCTGTAACCCTTTCCATACCAGGCTGAGGACTGTGAGCAGCCATCCCTTTCCCTTTACCTGGCCGGGGACTGAGAACGGCCAAAATTCCCTGTACATAGTTGCGCTTGCTAAAGCGCCCCCTACCGGTTTTATAGGAAAAACCATTTTTCTAAAAGACTGTCGCACTCTACCTGGTCACGAGTTGCACGGTGACCAGAGGAACAGAAGAGAGAAAGAGACGACGAGAATGTTGTTTACCTGAAAAAGTTTATATATATATTTATATAGTATTTCGTATAATATTTAATATGTTTTACATGTTTATAAAATGTTGTATGTTTTGGTGTTTTTTGTCTTTGCAGCCCGAGGACGTGCTGTGATTTACCAGGGGGGAATGTAGCACCCTGAGGATTCGGCTGCTACAGGAGTATTGCACCTCAACCCAGAGGTGTGATATTCCACTCCCGGGTAAGGAAGGAGTGTGGAACTGAGCTCAGATAGACTGCATGCACTACATACATCCCATTCCAGAGGAGCAGGCCGACGGCACTCCCACTTAGAAATGTGCAGGTGCGACCGAGCCTGTTCCTGGCTGGAGTGGGAGGGGGGAGGAACATCCCATGTAGTGTAGGGGCAGATAGGGGGAGCAGTCTGGGTAGTGGTAGGAGCTCATTGGGTGCTGGTCACCTGAGCTCACACATAGAGGGCTATATAAGGTGGGCACCAACTAGGATCAGGGTCAGACGCTGAGAACAAGTCAGTTGGAGAGGAGAGAGAAGGAAACAGCAGCCCTGGAGAGAGAGAGAGTGGAGCAGAGAAAGACCCAGAGGGGAAAGACTGAAGGGACCCAAGAACCCAAATTAGAGCACCGGGTGAGGAGTCAGCAAGAGGGTACCGGAACCCAAGCTGGTGGGGGCAAAGACATTCCCCAGCCAGAGACCGGAGACCGTGGGCAGAGTCTGTCACGGTCACCCACTACATTCACCCTGAAGGCACACCACATGGAGGGTCAGGGAACCTGAGGCCAAAGGTTGCCCAACAGAAGGCCCGAGGGAGCTGGATTTAGGTGAATCACTGGTGGGGACGGCTGAAGGAAGGACAGAGGGAGAGCTCAGGGCCACGCTCCGGACTTGTTTGGGGGTTGGCCGGATCCAGGACCTGGTGGACGCAGCACGGCTCGGGAGGTCACTTGGAGCTAGAGTGACCAGGAACATCTGCAGTAAGTAAAGACCCTTAACTGCACTACCCGAGTCTGTCATCATTACCGGCTGCACCGCACCACCACAACCCCCATCCTCTGCGCCTGTCCCCTCTGAGGCTATACCCCTCCCGTTGGGGGTTATCCCACCAAGCTGCGCATCCACCATCAGCCTCAGCGGACCCTGCTGCAGCGGCGGCCACAGTGACCGCATCACAACGGGTGGCGTAGTCGACACAACGAACTTTAATAACATCAGTAAAGACTGCCACATAACCCTGAGCTTGACGCCCTGGGCACGGGACCGGGTCACAGCCGCTCGGAGACTACAACCCCCCATCTGATCCGGTGCCGGGTATTCCCCTCAAAAAGGAATATGTCCCAGGGGGCGCGTCACTACACATGAAATAAGAAACTTTGCAATATATCTTATCAAAGTAACTGAACTCGTTCGCCTTTTGGATTGATCTTTCATTCTTCAGTGAAGATAGGTTTTTACCATTACTGGGATAGGGGATGACCGTTGGTTCTTTTAAAATGCTATGGAGAGGGGAGGAGCTAGATACATGGACATTCTGCTGCAAGTTCTCCTGAAACACAGTTACGGTTCTCCATAGAACTTTATAAGCACCAACTGTCATAACCTCTCTCAATAAGGGGAAAATCTTGATTTACTGAGTACAGATTTTGCCTGTGAATTGTGAAAATGAATGGCCAGTCCAGGAGGAAATTAGCCTTTGGTTCTGAGGCAGACACCGACATTCTGCTGTAAGTTCTCCTGATAGGACAGTTATAGTTCTCCGTAGAACACTATAAGCAGCTCTGTTAATAGGAAAATCTGTATTCACTGAAGACTGATTTTACCTATGAATTGAGAATTTTGAGAATAAGATATCAGTTTAGGCGGTGAAGAAGTAGGTTGCTCTAATAAGATATATTGCAAAGTTTCTTATTTTCATGTGCACTGTTGAGCTTATGGAAAAAATCAGATGATGGTTACTGTTTAACTTATACTATGGATAATATTTTTTTATTTAGCTTGCCAACCCAATTTCTAGAAAGCAACAGTATATATGTGAGATAAGAACACACTTTCTATACAATCGTATTAGTATAACCAATGTTCACGTGTTCCGTGTTATCTTGTAATAACAATCACAAGCACTAAGCACTAAGACACACAAGCAGATTTCATGTAGGAGCATCACTTTAAGTTAAAGGGGTTGAGTCATTTTGATTTCAGCAGCGCATCACACCTCTGCCTCCTGGCTTCCTGCTTTCTGGGAGTGGTGGGGAAGGTGCGCTTTTTCGGACCAGTGATCAAGGCTGAGCTGAATTGTGCGCTCTCAAATGATGCAGCTGCACTGAAGCTGGTTTGTAAGCAGCGCTTACTAGCTCTATTGAAAAGAGCTTGTAAACACCACTCGTTGCCTAGGAGACCAGCCATTACTGATAGACAGCAGCAGTGCTCAGTAAGCTAAGCAAAGAGCAACAGCAGAACTCTAAATCCCTACGTTTTTGAGAATGGAGGGATTTTTACTAACTTCTTTTTACAAGCACTTTGCAATTTTAACCACTCATAATAATAAAGAGACAACGGTTGAAGTAAAAGTGATTACTATAATTTTTTATTACAGCAGAATGTCAGATTTTGTTTTAGACAAGTAGTCACCCAGTCAATCACCAGCCAGTAAGGTACCTAAGAAAGAGGCAGACTGCATTACTTATTCACGTTGAGGTGGTGGTAGAGGTTCTGCGCATCGAACTGCTCCCACTGCCATCTTCACATGGTCACAAGAATTAAAGGGGTATTTTCATTTTTAGACATGTATGTATATTCACAGGATATGCAATAAAGCTCTCATAGAAATGAGTTCTAGAGAAGGCATGTCTCTCCCTATATATGCAAATTGTCTCTACAGAGAGGAAGAGGACTAAAACTCTACTGCCACCTGTTGGAAGCATCAATCCTAAAAGTCAATTTCAACCCTTTAACGAGCCTTGTCACATGACTTATGATAAAAGCCAAGCGAGAATCTCAATTTGCAGACAATGTTTCGGGGTAGTGCTCCTCGTCAGTGCAAAGTATGAGATCTGATTTGGCAAGGTGAGAGGCTTAAGTCTGGGATCTAAGGGGTAATGTTTCTCCTTTTGCAGAGTGACAAGCCAAGCTTGGCATGTCAGAGTGAGGAGACTTATACGCCATGCACGCTGGGAGAGACCTTTCACTTCAGGGCAGCAGGTGGGGAGATGCCATTGGGGAAGACTTGGGCCTGTCCAACTAATCGCCTGTGTGTCTCTGTCTCTGGTAGCTTTTAAACGGTTTTACTTTGAAATGGCACAGGGTTTCAGAGCTAAACAAGTATGGCTGAAATCATAAAGTCAGTGTCCAATACATGCAGCCCATTATCCGGATAGCATGTATCAAGCAGGCAGGTTCCCTTGAAGATGCCCGCAAACCTTGGATAACTGACAGTTTAACGCTTTTAGATTGTCAGCTTTCTTTCCCAATTCCGCCATACACATGAAAGCTTGGCTGAACGACTGATGATAGACCAGTCTAACAGTGGCTTACAGCTGGAAATCATAAGGATTAGTAGTTTAAATTCAATAGGTCCATCCATCTCCCTGACAGATGATAAGAATGCACTTCTGATGGACAATCAATCCCACCAAAATTGGCGAGATTAGCCGATTTTAATATAATCTTTATGGTGGCCACAAGGAAGTTACCATTATTAGTATATATCTGTAAAAAGGTATTGTAAAGCATAGGTAGAGAAAAAAAATGCAATTTTTAGTAGGATGTCAGACTACTCCTTGAATCAGCTGGACTTTTTAAAACATAGATCTTGGAAACTAGTAATGGAAACTCTTGTTCATAGTAATGGTGCTCACAGCTTGAATAGGAAAGCTAAAAAATACGAAAAAAGACAAGAGGCAAATTACTATAAAAAGTGGTCGTATTCTTTTTTTTTAATCAGTACTGCACATGGAGATACCCTAAAAAGCTAATATATCTGAAAAGGCACATTGCATTGGGTATTTTGTATGATTTCCCTAAAATAGAGGGGTATTCTCAAAAACAGCTGATTCTGAATAAATACTTGACTGCCAGAATCCAGATCATGCGTATCGGGGCCTGCTGTGTACAAGATGCCCACTATGAAAGAACTATTCTATTAGTGAATGGCAAGGAAAAGGCACTTTCAATCTGTACCCAGCACAGAAAGAAACTCCCAAACATCTGAATCGCCAGGGATTTTTATCAATGGTGAACCGCTAACATACTAATGTGTATATAACAGAATGTTCTGAACTCAGAATAACAATGAAATACGCAACGTGCCAAATTACAAAAGCAGTTTCCCCCGGCCCACCCTCCCCAAGTTGCCCAGATCATATTGTTGTTTTAACCAGAAATTCCTTGCCTTTCACATAGACTTTATACAAAATAGGCCAAGTTATAAAGCAGGTGAACACAGAAGCTACTAAAGGAGAAAGAAGACCTATTTCCAAAAGCCATCCACAAATATGGGTGTAGCCAAATGTAACAAGGGTTAACATCAAAAGTTTCCGATGAATTCAGATTTGCTATTCACCTGAGAATATGAAGATCTAACAATACCTCAATACTCCCTGTGAAACAGAAATCTGACAGCAAACAGCCTGAGAATGGTTGACAGGAGGTAACCCCTTGGGGAAAGTTTTCCTTGTTTGATCAGCAGAAGCCAGTTTTGCGAGTGTGGCTGCGGTTGGATCTGTTCACTTCGTACAGAACTTGGATTTACATTGGATTTTTTTTTGCCATGTCTAGACTGAGTCATTACTGTAAAATAGCTTTTGTTTGAAATAGATTTTCAAATGGGAGAAAAACTGCAGTCGCACAATATTGATTATTATTTATATCATTTGGAGTGATTTTTTTTTTTTTTCTACTCTATTTAGAAAAACCAATCAGACTCGAAGCTTTCTTTCCATGTAGAAAACTAAAATAAAAAGCTGCATCACCTCTTTAAAGTGAACCAGTCATGTGAAAAAATGCTGTTAACCTGCAGATATGGGGTTAATCTGCAAGTTAATAGTGTTCTGAACCTGCCCAGTACCCAAAACTTACAGCTCCGCTGCTGGGAGGAAGTGAACTTTATTCCCTTCTGCAGCATTCGGCATTCATTCAGAAGGTGGTGGTGGCGGGACACTTAGGACAGGTGAGTATAAGGATTTTTTTTATTTTGCTCTAATTTTTACAGGTTTTGGACACAGCAGGAGCAGAATACTACTCTCAACATTGTCCCCTGCTGGTGCTGATCGCAGCGCCAGCAGGGGACAATGATGACAGATGCCCGCAGCACCCGGTGCTTGGGAACAGCGCAAACTGTACCGCTAATTCCCAGGTGTCGGTACGTGTCACACGGATGACACGTGGATGTCATCCATGTGTCATCAGTGTTCACGTGTGTGGGACATTTTGTGGCCCGTGCTGTGAGTAAAAAACGGACATGTCAGCATGTCTTGCCCACAGACACATGGTCCGTGAAAACACACTGACATCTACACAGACCCATTCATTTGAATGGGTCTACATGTGTCAGTGTCTCCAGTAAGTGTGGAAACGGACCCCACACATACTTGAAACACGGACATCTGAAAGACCCCTTAGACCAGGCTGTCAGTCAGTGAGCGCCGTTAAAGCTGCCGTTCTCTATACATAGAGCAGTGACTGCATCCGCACCAACGCCACCCCCATGAGTGAGCGGGGCTCTAAATGCGGATGCCGGGCAGGTTCAGAATGCTATTAACCTGCAGATTAACCCCATATCTGAAGGTTAATAGCTTTTTTTCACATGACAGGTTCCCTTTAAGGGAGCAATTATTACATCTAAAATAGTCCTAAAGGTTCAGAGTAGGCCCTATGCATTTTCTTAAGTGGCTAGAATGAACTTTAGGGGAACTATTCTCCTTGTAATGATTGTAGTATGTAGTTATTGGGCCAATGGATTACACAGACAGAAAAGGGCCCCTGTGTAAGAACAATATATGAGCCATTGGCAGCCCAATATCTCATCATAATGCACAATCCCACCTGCTTTGGAGGTAGAAATGGGCCCCCTTATCTCTTGGCCCCTGTGTGGCAGCAGAGTTTGCATCAATGATATATCCGCCCCTCCACTGGATCCTGTAATGGCACGAACACCGTTAGGACCAATGTGTGGCAGTGCCAGCTGCAGATTGGTACATCAGTACCCTCAGTAAACTACCTGAGAAAGAACAGAATGGTTGTTCCTCACAAATATTTCCTGGCTCCTTCTGAAGGGCCAAGAGAAAAAAAAATAGCGTTGACTACAAAGCAAACCTCAGTGGAAAGAGACCAAGTATTGGGACTTCATCGCTTCCTGTTCCTCCGGGGACCACCAATGCTGAATTAGCTAAAGCGGGTGAGTATACAGAATTGTTTTTTAGTTTTTTTTTTTTTTTTAATATGGACAACCTGTTTAATTTCAGATGAAGGACATCAATTTTACAGTAGATAAATCCAGACAAGTGTATGTGGTTCCCCGGCTTCAGGTTGGCAAGGCTCTGTTTTAGATCATGAAATTCAATCCAGTCCACAGCTACAGAAAGAGAGAGTCCAGCACCTGGGACAAAAGTTTCCAAAACTTTATTCTATAAAAATATAATACACATATTAGCAATTCCAAAACGTGTATGAAAAATTCCAATGCGTTTCGAGTTGAACATCGCTCTTGTTCACAGCATAAATGACAAAGAAAAATACTTATAAAAACATGGATGCCATTTATCAATCCAGAACAACTGGCATCTTAGATCCAATTAGCACTTTGACCAGGTATTAGGAAGTATTGGTGCTTTTTTTCCTGTGATGTTTCTTAGATTTGATGTCCTTTTTGGTGAATTGCTTTTAATTTCAGTTGCAGTATTACAGAAATTCAGTTGTATATTAATATAGACCAAAATGTTTGCTGTGGTCGATGGTCAAAAAAAAAAACATTTTTTTGCTAAACTTATGTTTTACTTTTCATGAATATTCAGTATGACATTTTAGGAGGAAAAAAAGTCAGTTATGATGCTGAAAGAGATTGCAACATCCAGATATTTTCTATGGACACGGCCTTCCCAGCTGCGTATCACCACCGGTGGGGTCTGCCTCACAGTATAAGAAGAATTTCTATATGAAAAATACATGACATACAGGCTGTGGACTATGAAAAATATTACTAATGGAAGTCCACCATTTCCATCATTGAAGTAAAAACATTAGTGTATGAAGCAGTATTAACCTTATGTACATTAGCCACAGCGGTTATAACTGGTTCTACACATATACATCCCTTTTAATTCCAATGATGGCAAAAATACTAAGCTCTTCGCATTCACACCGATCAACGTGATACATAGAAAACAGCGCAGATGTAGGACTTGTCTGAGATAAGGTTTAGCAATCTGCTAGTGAATTAAACGTGAAAACATTTACCAAGCCGAGTCCAAACATATCACGCTGACTAATATTCCATATGGTATCAAACTGGATATCCTACACTACATTATGTAATCAGCGTTACAACAATGAAAGCATGCTGGCTTCCCTTCCTCCCACGCTGACACAACCATTTTTCTTTTCCCAGGAGAGGTTTATGGCTGAGAGAAGTTTTTGTGTAAGGACAAGAAATTCAAAGATTTTAATAAGCTACAGACTAGAATATTATTTATTAAAAGTTGACCAGCTTCCAATATATATTTTACATACACTTTCAGTGCTGTGTAAAAATTTTTAGACGGATGTGAAAGAAGTGTTGCAAAGTAAGAATGCTTTAAAAATATTAGTATTAATAGTTTATATTTGTCACTTAACATAATGCAAGATGAATGAACAAAACAGAAATTGAAATCAAATCAGTATTTTCTGTGACCACTCTTTGCCATCAAAATAGCATCAATTTTTCTAGGTACACTTGCACACAGTTTTTGAAGGAACTCGGCAGGGAGGTTGTTCCAAACATCTTGGAGACCTAGCCACAGATCTTCTGTAGATGTAGTCTTGCACAAATCCTTCTGTCTCTTCACAATTTTACAGGGACTCAATTTTGAGATCAGTGCTCTGTGGGGCCATATCATCACTTCAAGTTCTGCATGCTGTTCTTTAAGCTGAAGACAGTTCTTAATGATATTGGCTGAATGGTACTGGTCATCTCTACCTGGTACCATGACACTTGTCATCTCTATTTGAGTAGACACAAGTGACATTTTCTTTTTGTGTGTTAAAGTGTTCGTATACATAAAATAGATGACAGCAGTGCGCTTATTCAACCGTTTGCCATCTCTCCAAATGCCCCTATACACATGAACGTTTGGCTCGGGTCAAGCGTTCATGTCTTTTCAAAGGAGAAGAGCAGTGAAAGCCACTCAGGTAGTCTCAGGTAGCAGCCTTTCTTCTGAAAAACAAAAGGGTTGGGTAGCCAAATTCAGACTGCAGGTATTTATCTCCCCCAACACCCATCTGTCAGGAGACATTCGGGTCCCCAAAACACATTAGACTTTCCGCTGATGCTGCCGATAATAGGCAGGTTTGGCACTTTAAAGGTGCCCATGCATAGTGGACTAATCTTCATAGTCTTCTTCCTGTTCAGGGAACAGTTAGTGCGGCCTTTCTGTTATGACTGAGAAGTTGCATTTTGCAGTTATGACTTATGGCCACCCAGCCAATCAAAACCTTGCAAATATTAAACAATTTTTATGCTTTCTTCTACCACCTTAAGGTGCCCATACACCTTAAAGGGAACTTGTCAGATGGTTTTATTCTGTTTTTAAGTTATGCATCACTTGCTTAGCCATCTTGCTACAGTCATGATAAAATCACTATCTGCTGCAGATCTACCAGTTCTCTGCATGTGGAGCTCTGTATAAGCCCACCCACACCACTGATTAGCAGCTTTCTGTGTACACTGTGCATAGGCAGAAAGCTGCAATCAGTGGTGGGAGCAGGGTTATTCAAAGCTTTTGAATACTGAGGACTACATGGCTGAACGTTTACTATTCCTTTAGGGA